>NC_141695.1:80797510-83682978 GCF_964263255.1 Lissotriton vulgaris
TTTGGGTTTGTCTTTCAAAGTTTCAAGTTATTGTCCATTAATGTAAATTCGAATTCAGACCCTTCATAGTTGTTCTTTCTTCTTCTGCCATAGGCAGTTCCTGAGACAATAGGATCGCTCCTTGGCATTGTTCTGATTGCTGCCTTAATTAAATAATCTGCTTTTGACAGTTTATATGTTGAGTGTTTCCCACTTTCTCATTAAAACTTTGAGCAAGACAATATAGCGCCATGTCATTAAATGTTGGAGGTTTTAGATCAAAATATATCAGATTTTTGAGTGGTGGGGCAAAGTGGTAGGTGGTGGGCCTGGCTGCTGGGGGGGGGGGGCCCTCCATGTGCTTTGCAGGGGGGCCCCCTCAAGTTTCGTTACGCCACTGATGGAAACGGTCGTTGTTATATCTGGGTCTAGTGTCCCCTCCCCAGTTAGTGACTCTTGTATTCCTTCTAGGTCTAGGGAAGATAGAGGAGGTCGCAATCTGATTCTCACTATAAAAGAATTTCAGAGTAAGGGGGATTATGGAACCACTTCTTCGTTGAGGTGGAAAGATGTTGGCCAGGACGTTTGGGAGTACCTCTGCGTTAGCAAAATTTAATACTACGCTCATAACAGCACTGAAATTATGAAAATATTACAAAAACCTTGGTAGCTATGCATTATTTGTCATGCTCAGTGGGAGCAAGAGAGATTCTGTAAGAAAAGGGAGAAAGAAGGAAGAGAATGATAGAAAACAGTGATAAAAGGAAGATTGCATGAATGAAAACGTCAAGAGTAAGAAAGAGAGGAAGGTTTGGGTAGTGGAAGAAAGGCAACCTTCTGCTGAGTCCAAGGGCACAGCTACCATCTGTGCAGGAGGTTCAGTGGCACCGGTACTTATAACTCTGAGGGGCCCCTTGAACTATGATAATTGCTGTTTTTGACTACCCAACAGCAGTAAAAGGTGGCATTTTCCTTGCTTGCACCAGGGCCCGCCCATGACTTCCTTGCTAGGCTGCTGATTGCGTCAGAGTGTGGCCCCTAAAAAAAATACTTTGTTCACTCCACTTTATTATTATTATTATTATTATTATTATTACTATTCTAATATAAATAAAGCAGTGGCAAGTCCGTGGTTGACGAGGATTAAGGTGAATCAAGACGCGCCCCCGGTCAATGAAACCTGGGCTGTAAGCCTGTTGACAAATGGGAAGGTTCTCCAAAAGGGGGAGGTCAAAGAAACAGAACTAAGGAAGCTTTATGTTTTAAACTCAGCTTCTGAAAATGTTTGAGAGGAGCAGGGTAAAACAAAATAATGGAAATTAATACTTTCGACACTTTTATTGTTCATATTGTAGGCATGGAAGACAAAGGCAAATATTTAAAGCGACAAACCAAAAATAAATCTATTTACAATGTAATAGAGAGGGAATGTATTTTTTATTTTTATATCTGTCAAACTATTCTACCAAGAAGGCCATTTCACATGTGACACCCTCAGCCAGTTCTTCTTTTCCCAGCAACAAATAACTGCATTCTGGGGCTTAGGTTTTCTTTTACAAATATAAGCGAAGGGTTGAAAGTGCCATTATGTCAAATAGTGTTGTACAAAAAACCAAGACTGTCTAAAGATGTCGTACAAAACATAGGGCCCTTTGTGCCTATGCAGGTGTGTAACCATTCTTGTATGTGAATTGTGCATGTTTGAATGTGTGCCCAAGAATGTTTCATGTGTATATCTGTGCCTGTATAAAACACACCATATTAAACACAATCTTCTGCCATGATTAGATTCCTGACCCTAAAAACAAATCTCTCAAATTCATTAGAAAGCAAGACTGTCATTTTTTATATTCCAAAGTACTGGTTGTCATGCCATAAGATTATCCAGCCCTAATATATATTTTTCTTTATTTTGTAGTACTTGCATTCCCTCATTTATAATTGAATAGTACTCCAAATCCCAGAATGGAAAGAAAAAATGGAACGGATAAGTTGTTCATGCATGACACAGTACATCTTCAGGCCTCTTTGAAGTTATACTTTAACCAACAACTGTTACTGAACATCAGCTTTTACCCCCCCCCCCCGGCACATCGCCTGCTCTGTAATACACACAGCCATGTGCATGCACCGTGTCTGTATAACACACAGTGCCCTTCTGATGCACAGTCCCAAATTACACACCCAACACCCAGTCCTCCAGTGAGACACATCACATAGTGTTCCCTTCAGGAATGACAACCAGCGCTTCACTGAAGCGCATTTCTCTGTGATCCTCAATACACTTTACCCACAATGCCCCCGGCAAATCACATTGTGCCTCTACCTCATAATTTCCTACATTTTCACCCCAGCTCATTCTTGATGTTAAAGATAACATCACAAATAAAATAATTGATGATATCGCAGGTGACATTACATATCACATTACTGTTGAGAATGCATTTCATGAAAAGGAATATAAAGTAGTGTTTGCTAAATAAAAATGCCAGCAATGTGTTGTTTAACACCTTCCTCCCTCCCTGGTGATGCGAACGACCGTTGGCCGATGCAGCCCCGCCCACCCTTTAGAACGCCGGCACAGCGACGGAATTTCCACTGCAGTTAAGGCGTTAAAGAGCCTGGAAAGACCTTGTATTGACAATAAATAGGGTTATAAATAAAAGTGTATGTATTAATTTGTAATGTGACTATTCTGTTATCATTTATGGATCATTCAGGCAGCCATGGAACACGATTAAAAGTGATTTCTATTTACTGTTCAAAGTAAGCACAGATAAGTGCTAAAAATTCGGTTTTAGGTGACTGCTTATTTATGTCCCGTCAGGAACATCAAAATAATGAGCTGGCAACCCGTATCATGAGACTGTAAGCACATTATTTATTTCTTACAACCTCAATCCCTATTGATGCCCTAATAGCAATCAATAGTTGGACTTAGATATGAAACACCACACCGCCGTCAATAAGATGCTGAGTTACTTCAGTGTCTGGGAATGCACCTTGTATTCAGACAACAAACCACATTCTTGCCCTTCAATTTTACGCCCACCCTGTACTCACAGCGATCACAATGCACTCACACTGATCACCATTCACCCGCCCACCCTGCACTCCCAGTGATCACTCTGCACTCACAATGCACTTGCGCTACTCACCCCATACCTCACCCTGCAGACACATGAGCACACTACTCACCCTTCACTCACCTGTCCCCCTCACAGCTCAATCTGCAATCTCACTCAAACAAGCATATCACTGACCATGCATTAGTTTGTTCCACTCTGCACTTACATCCAAACCCAAATTCATTTGGTCATCTCACTCACCCTGCAGTCACTCATCTTACCCTACTGTCACTTCTGCCACTGTGCACTCACATGGGCACTCCTGCCACCCACAAAGCACAGAGGGTTAATGTGCCTGCAACACAGAATGTGTACCATGCAGATCACAGAACTGAGTGTGAGTAAACTATGAGTAGCGCTATAAAAAGATTAAAAGTTTGTCAGAAAGGTGCAATAGAGAGATGAGGTGCATGGTTGGTGAGTGGTAGTGAGGGAATTCATGGAGAAGGAGGAAATGGGGGAGGGGGCACCAGAAAAGACAGTTGCACCGTGCGCGACCAGTGCCAGGGCCAGCCCTGGCTGGGAGTGGTAGCCCTCCCTGAACTTCAGATCTAGTTGCGCCCCTAGTATCAATACCCCAGTCAACTCGGGACTTTCTATCTTGCTTCTCTGATTTGTTATCTGAGGCTTAGGTCGGTAATTTATTTATTTATTTATTACTGGCATTTATAGAGCGCAACCAAATACCCTTGGGTGTCTCAGCGCTAAACTGCAGTAATGTCTCTCCTTAGAAGTGGGTACAGTGGGCTGAATGTCTGTGTTACTGGTCGAATAACCACGTTTTCAGTCTTTTCCTAAACTGTAGGAGTGAGGGGCTGGATTTAACGTAGTAAGGTAGGGTATTCCAGATCTTGGAAGCTGCAGCAAGGAAGCGACGGTCGCCCCATGTGACTGTCCTACTACGTGGAGTGATTAGTAGGTTAAGTGTAGAGGAGCGGAGCGTTCTGACTGGATTGTAAGGTTTTAATTGCTCTTTTAGGAAACGAGGCCCCTGATCCTGCATTACCTTGTAGACTATACACATGGCTTTAAACGTTATCCTGTTTTGGATAGATAGCCAGAGATAGGTTCTCAGAGTGTTTGAGATGGGAGCGAATTTGGGTTTTTTGGATAGCAGGCGTGCGGCCGCGTTTTGTACCGTCTGAAGCTTTTTTGTGACTCTTTTTTGTGCATTCAGAAGGAGTCCGTTGCAATAATCTAGGGAGGTAAGAACCAATGATGTGACCAGTGTCTTAGCGGCCGTGTCAGGTAGAAAAGGCAGGATTTTCCTAATCATCCTGAGTTTAAAATGGGACGTGGAAGCTACCTTGTTGGCATGGGCCATAAAGTTGAGCTGGTCATCAAACATAACTCCCAGATTTCTGACCTTGGAGGTGGGACAAGGTGGTAATGGCCACTGGGGAAGCAAGGGGGAAAGCCAATCCGTGAATGGACACAGGTGTGCCACCCCCAGTGCCACAACCAGTTGATCTCCATAGTATAGATGTGTGTCCATCTCTGGCCATTACATGGTACTTCTCGTGTTTTGAACCATGAATGATAACTCACGGAGTTGAATATTGACTTTGATTTTTTTAAGCATACTTCTATGCTAATATGGCGTTGTCAACCATGTTGAAAATAACGAGTTGCTCTAAAATGTATATTTTTTTGTTGACAACAGTGTGTATAATGTGAGGGCACATCAGTCTCTTACTCCTCCCAGTATTGCTGTTAATTGTTCACTGAATGTGCAATATTCATCAACATTTTTGAAGATCCGGGATTCATCTTCACAATAACCTCTCTGTGGAAAAAAAGGATGTGTCCATCACTCTGCATAACCAACTCCTTAATATAGTGTGCTTTATTCCCTTCTAAAATTCTATTGCATTCATCAGCAAAAGAGAAAGGAAGGTGGTCGGAATCTTACTTTTCCCTTTAACAACTAACCCCGTTATCATCTCCAACTTTACTCTGAACATCCTAAAAGACTTCAATATAGACTTGCTCAGACGGAGAGCTGTTCTATGGGAATGGAGAATATTGGAAAAAATGTGTGCACATATTTTAAAAACAGGCTTACAACTAGCTACAATTTGTTTGAAGTCATGTGCCGCTTGAGCAGACTTGGATGCTTCTTACTAAAATGTACATGCCTTTTCTTTTCCAAGTTGCGAACCAACGTGAGGGGCTGCAAGACATCTTTTCAAATTATTTAGGTGTGTGGCTTTTGGTGCCCCTTTGCCTACAGGACTGTCTCTGGCCACTCTGTTACTTCCATTTTCATTCCCACCATTTCGTGATGGGCTGCTATCTTCCCTCACATGTCCTTTCACGCATATCAAATTCTCAGCTCCTGTTCAATGCCAAGGCCCAGGCCTGATTCTAAGTGCTCTGCCATGTATCATGTTTGTTTAGCCATATCCTTGGAATTGCCTCTTGCCAAGACCTCCTTTACTTTCCCCAGGTCATATTTGCTGCCTCTTAAGCTGCCATTATTGGATGGGAGATTATTGCATCCATTAAAGGCATCCTGAGACTTTTTAAGGCATAAGAAAAGTGGGCTCTGGCACCTTATGCACAAATAAAAGGGGCATTGTTTGACTGGATGTGTTTGATGTCTATGCTGCTAAATTGTTATTGTTTTAGCAGGCACTTTGAAATATTTCTGCCTTCATGCACAAACAGAAGGGTAATTAGTTTGACTAAATTGGTTTGATTAATGTATGCTGCTTGCTGATCTTGTTATTATTTTACCAGACACTTTGAAATATGTGCACCTTCGTGCACAAACCAAAAGGGCATTGGTTGCCTAAAATGGTTTGATTTTTGTATGCTGCTGCCTGCTGTACTTGTTACTGTTTTGCCAGTCACTTTGAAATATTTGATCCTTCAAAATGGGAATTGGTAGTTGTTATTTTTTACCAGTTGCTTTGAAATATATGTGCCTTTATGCACACACCAAACGGGGAATAGTTTGACTAACCTGGCTACATTTTTGCATACGGCTGGACTAGTTTTTTATCATGTTCTTTGAAAGTATTTTCACCATGATTTAAGAAAGTTGGATTGTTTTTTAAAACATGATTGATTTTTGTATATTGCTGGACTGGTGATTGCTTTATTATGCACTTGGAAGTATTTACACATTTGTTTTGCTTTACCAAATACAGTTTGTATATATTCTGTTATTGGGTACTTGCTGATATGTTTTTTTTAAATTCTACATGCGGTGTTATTTATGGTGTTGCTTGCACTTCTCTGTAATATGTGTGCCTTCAAAGCATTGTTTACACCACAGAGATGATACATTCTGACAAACATCTGCATCAATGTTCTAAAGCATCCAAACAGTTTTCATCCTCTGCCTCGTTTGCCCGCCTGTTTTGTAATGCTTACTAATAAAGACATAATGGTAGAAATTGAAACTGCTTCCTCAGGTCATGTTATCATGCACTACCCTCGACAGTCGCAAGTGTGTGAAATGCAGATAATTCACCAGTCGATTTCCCTTGAATTTCACAGGATACTGAGTTATATCTTCTGTACTTCTCATGTATATTGTCAGTCGAGTTTTTATGGAAC
Organism: Lissotriton vulgaris; assembly: GCF_964263255.1. Lineage (NCBI taxonomy): Eukaryota > Metazoa > Chordata > Amphibia > Caudata > Salamandridae > Lissotriton > Lissotriton vulgaris. The sequence continues at coordinate 80,804,185 of NC_141695.1, forward strand.
TGCAGATTTGGGTTTGTCTTTCAAAGTTTCAAGTTATTGTCCATTAATGTAAATTCGAATTCAGACCCTTCATAGTTGTTCTTTCTTCTTCTGCCATAGGCAGTTCCTGAGACAATAGGATCGCTCCTTGGCATTGTTCTGATTGCTGCCTTAATTAAATAATCTGCTTTTGACAGTTTATATGTTGAGTGTTTCCCACTTTCTCATTAAAACTTTGAGCAAGACAATATAGCGCCATGTCATTAAATGTTGGAGGTTTTAGATCAAAATATATCAGATTTTTGAGTGGTGGGGCAAAGTGGTAGGTGGTGGGCCTGGCTGCTGGGGGGGGGGGCCCTCCATGTGCTTTGCAGGGGGGCCCCCTCAAGTTTCGTTACGCCACTGATGGAAACGGTCGTTGTTATATCTGGGTCTAGTGTCCCCTCCCCAGTTAGTGACTCTTGTATTCCTTCTAGGTCTAGGGAAGATAGAGGAGGTCGCAATCTGATTCTCACTATAAAAGAATTTCAGAGTAAGGGGGATTATGGAACCACTTCTTCGTTGAGGTGGAAAGATGTTGGCCAGGACGTTTGGGAGTACCTCTGCGTTAGCAAAATTTAATACTACGCAGTCCCCCTTAAACTTCTTTGGCTTGTTCCCAATCAATGGTACCCTCCTTGTCATTACAATTTCCCCTGATAGCTGGTCAATCCCCTGGTATGCCATATGCATATTATTAGTGAGCCAATGTAAAGCTTTATCTTTTAGTCCTTGAGTAGATTCTATTTGGCCATGTGATAAAGCAGGGACGTTGGCCAATACAAGTACTACTGGTGAGGCTTCCATGATGAATTGTGATGAGTCATCCCCTAAATGCAGTGGTGCTGGCACAACAGGTGGTAAAGTGGGGGACTCTCTTACTGCTTCCTGGCTAGGCGCAGGTGGTGGTAGCTGCCCTGGCGGGATAGACTGTAGTTGGACTTCCGTATGGCCTATGTCTGCACCAGTGTCCTCCTCAGCTATGGCTACTGGTTTAATGACATGAGTAACTAGATTCTCCAATTCGTCAGCCAACTTACTTTGCGACCCACCCATCTTTTTCACCTCGGCAGTTAATTTGTCTATCTTCCCAATCAATGGCTTAATGATAGTCCTGATTTTCATATCTATCATGTCTGAGATCCTATTGAATAGGTCGTCGTCAATGATATGTCTTAACTCATTGTCATCATCACACTCCACATTTTTCCCTTTGCGCCTAGGCGGTGTAGTGAGCTTTTTTCTTCCTGACTGTTTCCCCCCACGTTTAGACTGAGATTTTCTACAAGTTCTCACAGGCCATGTTACGGGCAACGAGGATGAGGGAACTACCACTACAATATTTTGCTGTTGATCAGGGTCAGACACTGCATTTGTTGACAAGTCAACTAGCAGATCTGAGTTTTCATCATCGTTGCCGATGTCTTGAGAATTAAGGTCGGGTATATGTGTTGTGGGGTCTAGTGATGGTGAGCCAGACATTGGTGCATTAGGGAAAGGGCTCGCTGGAAGCAAAATTGGTGATTGGCTCAGACCTAGGGATTGCCTTCTTTCATTATTTATTTTTTTTGACCACTTGTACTAAAAAAGAATCTAAGGTGTTAAGCGACTCTGTGGCTACAGGTGCCAATTTTCTAGGCATGTTTACAGCAGAATAAAGATGCTATCAGGAGTCAAAAACGGCACTCAAATAATTGACTATGAGAGCAAAACACAGTACTAACAGGACGGGGGAGAAATACTACCATACAACGATAGGCAGATTCTTGCTCCAATCAGTTCAAAGACCAAACACAAACGGTAGCTAGGGTCAAAATCAATATGAGATGACCTCTCAAAACAACCAGCACTAAGTTCAAGTTGACCTCAATTGGGTCATCTTCCTAACAGAGTTACTTTTCGGCACGGTCCTACTTAAGTTCATATAAGGAAGATCTAATCCTCTTCTTTAACAGTAACCCCTCCTACTAATCCGGGTTCCTGGGCGATTCAGTGACGGGTCAAAACCGTCTTCCTACTGACCCCCGTCTGGTAATACAGGCCGAAGAATGTTCAGTGACGATATGCAGCAATGATCCACAATATTTTCCTCATATAGTACAGTACCTTAGCTGCTCAATGATGGAGATATCAGGGGAATGGCCTTGCCTGGCCTTTTCGTGCCTCTGAGGGCCACAGAGGGCCCGCCCTTTGCCCGGGCTTCGCCGGGCATCCCGCACGCATCCCGCGAGGCGGGGCTGACGCTGATTTTAAGCGCCTCCTGGCGCGGTTTCAGCCGTTGCAGCCCGCTTGGGCTGATGGGATTTGTGGTTCCTGCCCGGCTCTCCACTCGGCGGCTGCGCTACACCAGCGAGAAGCGGGAGGCGGGCAGGGCGCTGTAAAGGCTGGGCTGTGATTGCTTTTCAAAGTAAGTCCCCCGGCAGGATTATAGGCGTTGTGACAGGCAGCAGGGTTCTCCGTGTCAAAAATGACCCCCAGATTGCAGGCGACAGGGGAAGGCTGAGGGCAAGCTCCCAGTGCCGGTGGCCACCAGTCGGCTGACCAAACCTCTTTGTTTCCTCCGAAGACAAGGATCTCGGTCTTTTCCCCGTTTAGTTTGAGGAAGTTCGACGTCATCCAACCTGCCATTGCTTCCATACAGTTTTTAAAATTTAGGGCCGTGGTCTCGACGGATTGTGACAGGGAGACCATGATCTGGGTGTCATCGGCGTACAAGAGCACTTCCAATCCAAAAGACATGACAAGTCTAGCACGTGGGGCCACATAAATGTTGAAAAGCGTGGGGCTCAATGAGGAGCTCTGCGGGACCCCACACTGCAAAGGCTTGGCGGTGGAAAGGAAGTCACCCAATTTGACCCTTTGCTCCCGTTGATTAAGGAAAGATGTAAGGAGGCTCAGAGCCAGCCCCTCCACCCCAATCTCACTGAGACGGGAGGCCAGGATGGTCGGGGAAGGGTGTCAAACATTCACCCCAGTACAAAGATCTGGGCCTAAATCCATCGTTTTTTTGCACTCCACACCACCCTAGGTCAGACAGTGGCTATATGCAAATCAGCCTTGACCCTGTGCCACATGGGAACAGTCCAGTCCGAACTACCAAGCAATGTCTTTCCTAGACCGTAATCAAGCATCCAAGGATCGGTTTCTGTCTATCAGCCTTCTTCAGCCTGGATAGCTTGACTCCAGTGATGTGGAGAGCCAGGAACTCACGTCTGAGCATACCCAGCCCACTCGGGGTGAAAATTGCAAAAAACACAGTTGATGGACAGAATGCAGAACAATGTCTTACATTCACCCCAGTACAAAGATCTGGGCGTAAATCCATTGTTTTTTTGCACTCCACACCACCCTAGGTCAGACAATGGCTATATGCAAATCAGCCTTGACCCTCTGCCTCATGGGAACAGTCCAGCCCGAACTACCAAGCCATTTCTTTCCTAGACCGGAATCAAGCATCCAAGGACCGGTTTCTGGCTGTCAGCCTTCTTCAGCCTGGATAGCTTGACTCCAGTGATGTGGAGAGCCTGGGACTCACGTCTGAGCATACCCAGCCCACTTGGGGTGAAAACTGCAAAAAACACAGTTGATGGACAGAATGAAGAACAATGTCTTACATTCACCCCAGTACAAAGATCTGGGCCTAAATCCATTGCTTTTTTGCACTCCACACCACCCTAGGTCAGACAATGGCTATATGCAAATCGGCCTGGACCCTGTGCCTCACGGGAACAGTCCAGCCCAAACTACCAAGCCATGTCTTTCCTAGACCGGAATCAAGCATCCAAGGACCGGTTTCTGGCTATCAGCCTTCTTCAGCCTGGATAGCTTGACTCCAGTGATGTGGAGAGCCTGGGACTCACGTCTGAGCATACCCAGCCCACTCGAGGTGAAAATTGCAAAAAACACAGTTGATGGACAGAATGCAGAGCAATGTCTTACATTCACCCCAGTACAAAGATCTGGGCCTAAATCCATCGTTTTTTTGCACTCCACACCACCCTAGGTCAGACAATGCAATATGCAAATCAGCCTTGACCCTGCGCCTCATGGGAACAGTCCAGCCCGAACTACCAAGCCATGTCTTTCCTAGACCGGAATCAAGCATCCAAGGACCGGTTTCTGGCTATCAGCCTTCTTCAGCCTGGATAGCTTGACTCCAGTGATGTGGAGAGCCTGGAACTCACGTCTGAGCATACCCAGCCCACTCGGGGTGAAAATTGCAAAAAACACAGTTGATGGACAGAATGCAGAACAATGTCTTACATTCACCCCAGTACAAAGATCTGGGCCAAAATCCATCGTTTATTTGCACTCCACACCACCCTAGGTCAGACAATGGCTATATGCAAATCAGCCTTGACCCTTTACCTCATGGGAACAGTCCAGCCCGAACTACCAAGCCATGTCTTTCCTAGACCGCAGAGGTTCCCCTTAAGGATCATGAACAGGAAGCTCCAAAGATTATAGTTCACCACTCTCTGGTTCATGATACCCTAGGTTCACAGACTATAAAATCGCATGTAAAGCCAGAAAATGGAGAATGAGGGTTCAGGCAAGTAAATTGATCTGCCAGAAATAAAAAAGGAGCACAAATAAAAAAAATAAAAAAACAACAGGTCTGGATCTCCCTAAATGTGCAACTCTAGTAGGGGTGGATATAATTTGAGGGATCATGATGAGATCAGAAAGTCAGATTGATATCAATGATAGTTGTTCTTCCTATTCGTTACAGGAATCTGCACACAATAAAAAAAGCCTGAAAATAGTTGGTGGACTAAGAATCTTAGAGACGGGGGGAACCAAGCAACAAATACAATAAGGACGTGAAACTGAAGCTCGAATAAAGAAAGAAGAGAAAGGTTCAGATGCAAAGACCCATTTTTAGAAAAAGAAAGTAGCTGATCCAGTAAAAAAGCATTGCCTGCAAATTATGTATACTTCTGCAGAACAGAACTTTGGCAGCAGCACTTCTAGACAGCACAGCATTAATGATGATAGTTCATCAAACTCTCAAGGAACAACTGGTGGTCACCCCAACTAAGGAAGACATATATGTTGATACACTCTGTGGACATGTAATCTCTTCAGATAGCGTTTATGATGTAGAAGTACAAATTGAGGGTAATATAGCAACCAAAGCAAAAGCTATATTCAAAACTCAATTATTGGATGCTCATGATATCATTATTGCAGAGGGTTACTGACCCTCGGTTCTAATATTAAACATTTTCCTCCCCCAGTACCTGTTATACCTGGCATCCTTGGTGTGGTTTTCCCTGACATTTTGCATCTACCTCCTGTATTTTTAACTGTGTGCTGAGTTTTGTTTGTGCTGGTTTAGATACCCTGAACACTTTGCCACTGCTGATCGGTACCAAAGTACAACTGCCCCCTGTGTAAATTGTGAATATAAGTTGTTATCCATAATTGGCATATTTGATTTACTGTTATGTTCCTAGTAAAGTGCACTGTATGTGCTACTGCAAGTAAATAAAATGCTACTAGTGAGCCTGCAGCACTGGTTCTGCCACCCACACAAGTAGTTTTTCATATGTGTCTCAGACCTACCATTGCAGTGTATGTGAGTGCAGTTTTAATCTGCCATGTTGTCAGGACAGAATTGCTAAAACCTTTTAAAAGTTGTTTGAGTTGTGTATGTTGTTTTTTTTTGTTGTTTGGTATTGATAAAGAAACTTTCATTTTCTAAACTGGTGTGGTGTTTATTTGTAGTGTTTTACTGTGTTAAGGTGTGTCTTATGTATAAATGCTTTACACATTGCCTATGAGATAAGCCTGATTACTCATGCAAAGCTACCAAGGGGGTGAGCAGGGGTTAACTTTGGTATGTAATCCCCTTATCCTGACTAGAAGTAAGGGTCCGGACTTGAACAGGGCACAAACCTGCCAACTTGTGACCCCCATTTCAACCAGTACCTGAATAACTTAGTTAAACATATTAATACTTGTGGGCTCTAACACAGGCTACTGTGCTGGGCAGATACCAAGTGGGTTGGATCAAAAATCTGATATAAAAGCTACTTCAGCTCAACGACAATATCAAGGTGCAATAGTGTCTTGTCACTCCACCATGAACATCCCACTTTTTCCGCTATTGACACCTGATAATGTATATACAACCAATATAGATAATGCAAATTAAAATTTATATATAGGCACACATATTGTAGATAATACTCAAGGTACTGGACTAAGGAGAACTTTAGTGAGGAAAAAATATAAAACGGTGATCTTTACTCCAGATATAGCACTTAATTCCCTGTACCTAACATGGGTTTATATTCAGTGGTTTTCAATGCGCTCATACATGATTGCCACATGGGAGTAAGAATTGCTGTGGACCGTTTGCAGCAGAAATATGGAGATCTTACAAGAAGATCTTGAGGCTTTTTCATTTTTTGACGATATCTATAGTAATGGCAGTGACTTAACTGAACACCTGATCAGGGTGGACAGAATAGTGACTCTTTTTGCAAGACTTGGGTGAAACCTTAATTTTAGGAAATCTAAAATTGCATATGCTAGTCTGATTTTCTATGATACAAGCTATCCAGAGTTGGGAAAGGTTTAGCACCTGACTTCCTACAGAATGGTGCCACTTCACAGCCTCCAAACATACTAATAAGTTACATGCCCTAGTGGATTTTCTTAGTTTAAGAATAGCAACGCAATGCAGCAAGAAATCATGCTCTACTGCGCTGAGCTGCATTAAAGGGAGAGGGCATGAATGTGCCACATTTACCATGATATGGCACTTTCCGGCTCCAACTACCTAGCACTAATGCTAATTACACAATAGTGCAAGGGTGGCTAAATTTCAGGTAGAGTTATTTTGGTGCAGGAAGAGACACCTTCCTACACAAAATCAACCCTCTGCTATGTGTTTATCTTTATAAGTGTGCTGCAGGTTGTAGGACACTTAGATAGAAAAAACGATAAGGAGAGGTATTTCTCCTGCGCTGCCTCCCCTGAGAAGGTGTAGCATTTTGACACCTACAAGTGGCCATATTTACCAAAGCTTTAAAACAAAATGTGCAGTAATGCATTATTTACCAACAGATTAAAAGGTCAAGGGTTGCAAACACTGCAAAGATTGTTCTTACTAACTTTGATAAACGCTAAGGTGAAATTTTTCTCGGCCATATTGGGCCCATCCGGGTATTAACTGATTTAACTATATTTTGGTTGTGATCGATTACTTCTACAGATTCTTTTGGTATCTCAGGCATAGATGTGTATATCCCAAGAAAAGTACAGCCACGCTGAAATCCTCATCCCCATTTTTAGGGACCGGAAACCCGCTGTGTCGCTCGATATTTACCAAGGGCCTCATTACGATGTTGGCAGGAAAGTATTGAAACTGACTCCTTATCGGAATCGTTTCTGACCGACTCGGATTTGGAGAGTCCAGCCGACCGATTACGATGTTTCTGAACAACGTTTGGTTGGACGCCCATTGCCTTCAATGGGAATCTGTGTTCCAACTGACAATACAGGATCCCATTGAAATAGGAGGTGGTTGCGGAAAACCTTACTTCCTGTGGCGGGCACCGCATGGTGCCTGCCACAATGTGCATGGTTGTAAAGATGGGCCCCAGTGGTATTTTCACGGGCCCCAACAGGAGGCCTCTGGGTGAAGGAGGGCCTACTATGGGCCCCCAAAGAAAGTTTCCGACAGCCTTCTTGTGTCAGACAAACTGATTCGGAAATGATGTCTGAATCCGACATCATAATACGTTGGTCGGAAATGCAGTCCATAGACTTGAACCAGTCAGCTCCAACCGACTCGGAGTTTCCAAATGCCAATCATATTTGAGTCGGAAAGACTGAACGCTACCTTTCCATCATAATCGGTCAGTGGAAATGCTTTTGAGTCAGTCAGAAAGATGGCAACACTGGTTGTGAGAATAATATTGAATTTGCCAAATCCATTGCTTCTAAAAGTATTGTATAAAGACCACAGTGGCCTGTAAAGCCCGCAACACAGGAGAAGTAGTACAGAGGTGCACATAAGAAGTAACATTGAAAAGGAACACAATGGCACATACAGCCAGTGGCATAAAATAACTGATTGACGTGGAAGAAACAACCAGTGACAGTAAAGAACGACCACACCAACACATGCAACATGATGTTTCTCCTCTCTCCCCACCTCACGGTGACCTCAATCTATGCCACTACCCATGAAACATAGTAGATATTCTTTTTTTCACATGAACATAGCAGTATGTTTTTGAAGCTTGCAATTACTATAAAATACAAGCATGTCATAGTTAGTTTAAACAATAATAGCCATAGTTATTTTAAAACAGATTCAGATAAAAGCAATGTGTAGGATTTCCTTCAGCTGAGCTAAATATAAAGGAGGTGGTTCTGGTGTTATGGAGTAACCGTTCATGGTCAAGGAACTAAGCCAGGTGGAGCAAAATGTCACATAGTCCCAAATGATTTAATTATCAATCAAACCGGCTATTGCATTACTCTCCATAAACAAAATGCTTAAATCTAATCTTGTTTCCTTCCCAGTATAAGAATTGGCTTGGTAGTTTGGTCTGCCCTGTTCCCATGATGCACTGGGCCAGGGTCAGACTAATTTGAATATAGCCAAGTTCTGAGCTGGGATGGTGCAGTGAGCTAAAAAACGGTGATGGATCAAGCCCTGATCTTTGGACTGGGTAAGAGTGGTCTGCTTAATTCAGACACTCTGTTCATCACCACCCCCTTTTCTGAATCATTTTTGTCCACCATAAGCGTGGAAGGGTATACTCAGATGTGAGTCCCTTGCTCATTGCACCATCAGGATTCAAACAAGCCGGGCCGAAGACGGCTGAAATGCCAGAAACCGGTCCCCGGTAGCTTGTTTCCTTCCCAGTATAAGAATTGGCTTGGTAGTTTGGTCTGCCCTGTTCCCATGATGCACTGGGCCAGGGTCAGACTAATTTGCATATAGCCAAGTTCTGAGCTGGGATGGTGCAGTGAGCTAAAAAACGGTGATGGATCAAGCCCTGATCTTTGGACTGGGTAAGAGTGGTCTGCTTAATTCAGACACTCTGTTCATCACCACCCCCTTTTCTGAATCATATTTACAAAGTGACGCATCTAGGTAGATGCGTCACTTTGTAAACCCCTGCGCCACATTATACCTGCACCAGGTTTACTGTATGCAAGGGGGGCGTATTGACGCAAGGAAGGGTCGTAGAAGTGACGCAGTGAAATCTATGAGATTTCACTGCGTCACTTTTAGGACACCGTTGCGTCAAAATCCTGCGCCTGCCTCACAGCAGGCGTAAGACTGACGCAGGCCCTTTCACATGGGGCTTGCCCCATGTGAAAGGACGCATTGCTGGAGTTGCGTCACTTTTGTGACACACTCCAGCAATGCGTCACTTTTGCGCTTACAGATACGTCAGAAATACTGACGTATCTGTAACTCCTTGCGACATGATGCGTCATACATTAAATATGACACATCAGGAATGTCGCAAGGAGTGCGCACTGAGATGTGACGCATCGCTGCTTTCACGCAGCGATGCATCATTTCTCATAAATGAGGCCCATGGGTTTTTTCCAAAGTGGTGCGCCTCCGTGAATCTGGCGCAGCAAGGCGATACATCCTAATTTCTCCTCGTTATGTCTTCCATGCTGTGTTGGATACTGCAGAATACAGAAAAAGCATACAAAAGTACCTCTTCCTGCACACAAACTATCCTGACAATAATGGAGGCCCCCCTTGTACTGTGGCACAAGGGTGCCTGCATTGGTGTTAGGCAGCCCAAAGTGTGCCTAAGTTGGCACTGTGCAGCCCAAAGTGTGCAAGGGCAGGACGATAGTAGAACTGTGCCATGTCTTGGGGGAACATGGCACAGTTATGCTCTCTACCTTTCACACAATGCAGTGAGCAACTTCAGTGCCTGAGCTGTGCTGCGTGAAATGTCGGTAGATACAGAACTGGGTTTCCACAATGCTTCCCAGAGGTGTGTCCCTCTTTCCAGGTCTTTTTTAATGTGCATAGGCAAACATTGAGAATGTGTTGTTCCTGCAGAAATCACTATTTGGCTGTAATGTCACGCATAGTTTATTCTGCTGTGCAATGCGCTTGGCATAGAAAAATATTGCATGATGTAAACATGCAGAAACAGTTCTGTAGTCAAGTATCATTCTCAATAGAAGGAACTCTGCTACAGGTAAACTTACAAAAAAATCTGATTTGAAGGATTATGAGTGAAACAATGTGCTATGGTATGAAAATTAGTTTGGGAAACTTTACAAACTTTGCCCGAGATAAGTACAACTTTACAGGACACTCCTTTTAATGAACAAATAACTTTTCTTTATTTACGCCGAAAAAGTTTCCAAGTCAAGCATTGAGACCGCTTGTTAAACTAAAACATTGTCTTGGGGAACAATTTTACACCAAGGAATACGTGCTAATTGCTTTCTCCCGCAGCTGCGTGATGAACATTTTTGGACAAGTTTAGAATCCCAGAACAGATAAATACCCGTTGTCATTCAGCACCAGAGGAAGACTCGACTCTGAGGAAGAGGCCACCTTGCTGGCATTTCTCCTCAGATGCTTCAGCGATTGTTATTGCCTGATTTCTGAAGGAACATTTGAGGAGCATCACAGCTTTTGTTCCTTTTCTTTTTTGGAGTTGACTGCAGTCACTTTCCCTTTGTCCAGATGTCTCCGTTCCACTCCTATCTTACCGAATCTAATATATGTTTTTTTAAATGTGAATTTCAGCAACCTTTTGAACACTGAGAGCCAGTGTGTGACCTTGTGCCTGCCAGCTGACACTGTGTGTCCTCTTCCCCCAGGTGAGTGGCCTCATTTTAAAAGATGGTATGAGCGTTCCTGGGGTGCTGAGTAAATGTTTGGTTTCCTAACTTTAACATATTTTTACCAATGTGATCGTATTATATGTGTTGACCATTTTAGTGCCCAGACAACAAACTGAATAACCTCTTTAATGTAAAGAACTCCCCAGTGCAAACTTCTGATCAGATCCGGTTCACATGTTTGCAGCTTGAGCGGGAAGAGGGGCGGGCGGTGTGCGCTGCAGGGTCAGACTCCAGTGAGGCACATGAGGTTTTTCACAGAAACATCAATGCACCGCTCTGATTGAGGGCTATTGTGGTTGTGCAACAAAAAGGGAATGAAGAACATGGTTTGTGCTCCAGTGTTAAATGTCTAAGACGGGGTCAGGCATCCCATATTGTTAACTCAAAGCAGGGAGTCATTTCTCATGGAAGGATGAGCTAATAACATGAATGAAATCTTCCCATCAAAACATTTAGGTGACATTTTGCTTTCCCCTAGATTTTCAGCTGCATCGAGGTCCACGGGGCTTATTTATGGGATTTTGGCGTAGGACGGTGGAGCAAGGCTGCTTGATGCGCTGCCCCATGCACCATATTTAATCAATGCAGTGCATTCCTGTCCTTTCGCCCTGTGCTGGTGCTGTTTCCGAAGCCTCGCTCCAGGGTAGGCCCCCTTGCACCCCTGCATTGCAGGCAGGGTTCTTTTTGTGCAGGACGGGGCAACTTCCAGCCCAGAAAAACTATTCAAAGAGGCATTTTACTCTTCCTCAGAGTGCTGAAGAATGCAGCCTACACTGAAAGAGAAAAAAAATATTATAATTAGAATAAAAATATTTCTCCTCGTTACGCCTCACCTTGGGAGACGTACGGATTTTGCGCTTTCCCAGGTTTACATCACTTTGTACATCTGGGACAGCATCTAATTCCATGTCTGTTGCGTGCAAACACCCACCGCAATGCCCAAGGAATGGCTCCTGGGCACAGAGTGAGACGATGCTGCGATTTGCGCAGTAAAAAGCAATACAGGGTGGTTTTGCATGGCTTCATAGGTCAAAATGCGTCATGCATGTACAACTATCAGTGGAGCAAAAGGGACGCAGGACTCTTGCAAATACGCCTCCAATTATTGAACATGTGCCTCAACCCAGTGAACAAAGCAAACACAAGGACATGATGGATGGGGAAACTGAAACTTTTCAGACTCTCACCCCCAGTCACAGATCTGGGTTGAATCCATCATCGTTCTTTACCTCACTTCACAACTCCAGGGCGCATGTTTCCGGTCAAGGGGGAACCTGGCCTGACAGTTCCGGTTGGGCTCTTCCCATGAGGCACAGGGTCAAGACTGATTTGCATATGTTTGGGTTTAAACTGGAATGGCAGGGTGAGCAAAATATGGATTTAGACCCAGATCTCTGTACTGAGGTGAATGTTTGACATTGATCAGCATTCTGTCCATCAATGGTTCTTTTTTCATCATCCCAGTGTACATCAGTACAATAAATAGAACCCTTTATCCATGGAACACCCACAGTCATAGATGAAGTGTGCTCTGCGGCCACATGGCAATAATGATGTAATAAAATGTGTTTCTAAGACGCGGTCACAGAGCATCTGCCACAGTTCTTTACATTACATAAGGGTTTGCACCACACTAATTATTAATTATTTTGGCTTTCTAAATAAAATGGAATTAGGAACATTGTTTGTGCTCCAGTGCCAAATGTGAAACATGGGACTATATTGTTTGGGAAAAGTCATTTATGATTGGTGGATGACCCAAGGCGTTGGATGAAACCTCCCATCAGACTCCTCTGGTGAGATCTTGCTTTGCCCTTGAGTAGCAGCTGCATCGAGGACTGAGTCCTGTGCACTGCCTCAGCCTCCGGTCACCTGCACGCGAGGCAGAGACTTCATCCGTGGGACATCCATAAAATAAACAAGTTTGCTCTGCTACTGGACAGGAATGTGATGTGATTAAAGGTGCGCCTTTCATGGAGCCTCATGGCGTCTGTAATAGCCCTATTACTATTTAAAACATTTGAGGAGAATTTACATTTCTCTCTAATGCACTTTGTTGGCCTTTGTGCCGGTCTTTCTCTCCACATGCACCTCCTTAAAATTATAGTGGTTCCAAAAAATTCTAATGTTACTAAACCAGCGAGTGTGGCAAATGAGGAAAAAGTTTAAGAATTGTTTAGGTCTGCTTGCACTCAAGGGTGAAATAAATGTGTATCGGGTCGTTTTCTCACCATACATGGAAATCTTCCTGCCACAACAGTCCATAATTAAAAGGGTCAAATAACCCTCATTCTACATGGGGTTTTGAAGCTGAAAAAGGTAGCACAAACACAACTGGTGCACATAAATCTCTGTGTTTTACACCTACACATAAATCAAGTGAAAAATATATTGGTGCTGGGGCTTTTGCCTGAGACACAAAGTTGTAAATGGGCAACTGCGCAGTGACAACCGCTTATCAGTGGAAGACCTGGCAGCAACTTTTCTTGTAGGTCTGTGTGAGTGCGACAGTATTTGGTTGTATGTCTGCCTCTGCTGGCTCCATAAGCTGCTGGGGGAGGCATTAGTGTGGTGGTCTTCATACAGGTGGCCTGTGGAACCCTACGGCAGCCACTTTGATAGTAACAAGGCCATTGACAAACGGTGCAAGTAGATAATCAGTGATGCCCTCTATAAGTATAATGGTCCATATTTATCAGGGGTTTCTATTGCCTTGCGTCATGCAAGGCAACACTTACCAATGCAGGCCCTTGAAGTCAGATCAGTTGCGTAACGAAACTTGAGGGGGCCCCCCTGCGAAGCACACTATTAACATACAAGCTCTGCCCTTTGTAACAATACTATCAAAAGCAGATTATTTAACTGAGGCAGCAATCAGAACAATGCCAAGGAGCGATCCTATTGTCTCAGGAAATACAGCAATCAGAATAATGCCAAGGAGTGATCCTTTTGTCTCAGGAACTGCCTATGGCTGAAGAACAACTATGAAGGGTCTGAAATAGAATTGACATTAATGGACAATAACTTGAAACTTTGAAAGACTAACCCAAACCTGCAATTCCAAAAACACTTGACTGACAATATACATGAGAAGTACACAAGATATAACTCAGTATCCTGCGAAAGGCAAGAGAAATAGACTGGTGAATTATTTGCATGCCACACACTAGCGACTGTCAAGGGCTGTGCATGATAATAACGTGAACTGGGGAAGCAATTTCAATTTCTACCATCATGTCTTTATTAGTAGGTATTGCAAATCAGGCAGGCAAACAACGCTGCAGAAGAGAAGTGTTTGAATGCTTCAGGACACCGATGCAGAGGTTTGTCTGTTTTAATGTATCATTTCTATAATGTAAACCATGCTAAATTCAAGATTTAAGGCACACATATTGCTGACAACTGCAAGCAACACCATAAGTAACATTACATGTAGCATAAAAACAAACCATATCAGCAAGTACCGAATGACAGTCTATACAAACTGTAGTAGGTAAAGCAAAAGAAAAAGTGGAAATGCTTTCAAAGTGCATAATAAAGCAATCACCAGGCCAGTAATATACATACAAAGATCAAGCACATTTTTGTAAAACAATCCACCTTTCTTCTTGCATCAAGGTGAAAATAATTTCAACGTGCATGGTAAGTCCAGCAGTATGCAAAAACGAAGCTAGGTTAGTCAAACAATTCCCCGTTTGGTGTGTGCATAAAGGCACATATATTTCAAAACATCTGGTAAACAACTACAACACCATACAATAATCAAACCATTTTAAACAAACAATTCCCTTTTTGAAGGCTCAAATATTTCAAAGTGACTAGCAAAACAATAACAAGTACAGCAGGCAATAGCAAAAAATCAAACCACTTTAGTCAACCAATGCCCTTTTGGTTTGTGCATGAAGGTGTAAATATTTCAAAGTGACTGGTAAAATAATAACAAGTACAGCAAGCAGCAGCATACATAAATCAAACCTATTTATTCAGCCTATTTGCCCTTTTGTTTGTGCATGAAGGCATACATATTTCAAAGTGCCTGGTAATAACAATTTAGCAGCGTAAACATCAAACCTGTCCAATCAAACCATGCCCCTTTTATTTGTGCATTAAGGTGCAAATATTTCAACGTGAGTGGTACAAATGATAAGAAGTTTAGCAGCATGGACATTAAAACCAGTCTTGGCAAAGTATGCCCCCTAAGTTTGTGCGTAAAGGTGCAAATATTTAAGTGACCAGCAAAACAATAATAGGCTCAGCAGCTAAATAAACAAAGCTGTTTACTGAAATGATGGCCCTTTAGTCTGTGCAAACGAAAGTGTCAAGGGGGTGCATTCACGTCATGTTAAACTGAATACATTTCTTCTAGCATCTATAAACGTATGTTCAGAATATCAGGTAGCCTATATATAAGCGAACAATATTTAAAGTATGATGTACTGACTGAATACCACATTACTTACTGTTCCCTCATGGGATTCAAAGGACAGATACATTTAGAAAAATCAGACTGTACTTGCAGGAGCCTGATAAAATTAATTGCAGAGTTTGAAGGCTGGTACAGCAGAAAACAATACTTAGAGTGCACACAAGGCTAAAGACTGCTTACACCAGGAGAAGTGACTGGCAAATTAGACTGGTGGCTGAATGCTACTACTGCTTGGTTCACTGAATTGGAGAGATGTACTTGACTGAAAGAATGTTTGCCTCTTTGCCTTTCTTCGTGCAAATTCTTCTGTTAGAGTTTTCACATTTAATTTTTTTTGTCAGATCACTCTCCGTCCTTAAAGTTGCAAGCCCCAACAGCCTTTCCTGCATTATTGTGCTTCCGAGATATTTCTTGATTAATTTTAACTTCGAAAATGACCTTTCCGCACTGGCTACGGTAACTGGGATTGTAAGCAAAAGTTTCAGTGCTGTTGCAACATCCAAAAACTTGCGCAGAATTGCATGGTTTCTCAAAAAAAAAAGTTCAGCCAGATCCTTAAGTTGTTAGTGCCACCTGAGATAATTTGGATTTGTTCTTTCAACACCGCTTGAAAGCAATGAGTTGTTGTGGAATTTATAGAGACAAGTCTTTTTCATAATGAGCTGCCAGGGTCATGGCTACTTCAACCAATTCCTCCTCACTAGCTCTGAGGATTTCTGAAGGCATCATGAAATTAATGCATTGGATTATGGTGTTCATACCAGCAAATCAAGTTTTTAACTGATGGAATTGATGCAAGAAGGTGAGTACTCAAGGGAGAGATACAAGAAGGAATGCAGGAGTTGAAGGCAGATGCAAGAAGGCATGAACTGAATGGGCTTCTGCAAGGAGGCAGGAGCTAAAGGACAGAACCAAGAAGACGGGATGGAGCGGTCTTGAATGTACTGTATTGTTATATTCATTAAGGGTCCACTATCCTTAAGTGGAGCACTGAAGGGCTTGCTTACATGAGTAGCAAGCTAAGATATTTGTAGGGTGTGTCGTAGGAAGGGTGTTGCATTTGTTTTGATGCTATTTGAGAAGTGTTCCCCTTCCATGTTGTGCATGAGGACCACTGACTGGGGTGCATGCAGCTTTTTGTGCAATAGGATGCAGCGCTTAGCAATGGCTTAAGAGGTGAGAGATATGCACACTATTTTGCTTTTCATCTCTCTGCAGGTCCCTTTATGGGATTTCTTTTGTTCACAATACCACCTTGGTGATTACTGCACTGAGTCGTCCATTCTAATATACTGTCCCTACTGTTTACCATCAATGGTCCTAAGTATGCATAGATTAAAGAGTGCACGGTGAGTGATGTAACAGTGTGAAAGTTGGGTAAGAGGAGCGACTGCAGGGTGAGTGAGGTGACCATATGAATTTGGCTGCAGATGTAAGTGCAGAGTTGGACGAAAGAATGCATGGTTAGTGATGGGCTTATTTGAGCGAGATTGCCTATTGAGCAGTGTGGGAGGGACAGGTTAGTGAAGTGTGACATGAGAGCAGGGTGAGTAGTGTACTCGTGTGACTGCAGGGTGAACAGCGCAAGTGCTTCGCGAGTGCAGAGTGATGACTGAGTGCAGGATGAGCGGGTGAATGGTATGAGTGCATGGTGGTCAGTGTGAGTGCATTGGGATTGCTGCGAGTGCAGGGTGAGCGTAAAAGTAAAGGGAGAGAATTAGGAGTGAGTTTTCTGAGTGCAGGGCGCATTCCCGGACTCTTGAAGTAACTCAGTAAGCATCCTATTGACGGTGGCGTAGGATTTCATGTAAAAGTTACTGTTATTTTGGCATTAATAGGGATCAATCGAGGGTGTAGGAATTAATGTGCTGATCCTGCAACACATTTCTAGTCTTATGAACAGGGTTGCCAGCTCATTATTTTGATGGCCCATACAGGACAAAAAAAATCATTCACCTAAAGCTGTATTTTCAGCACTTATCTGTGCATACTTTGAACAGCACATATAAATAGAAAACACTTTTAATTGTGTTCTAGGGCTACCTACATGATCCATGACTGATAATTAAAGGGAACAAAGACAGAAAAGACAGAAAAATCACATTACAAATAATAAGAACATTTTTATTTATAACCCTATTTAGTGTCAAGACGCAGTCTTTCACGGTCTTTAAACAACACATTGCTGGCATTTTTCTTTTGGCAACCCTACTTTATATTCCTTTTCATTAAATGCATTCTCACACTACAGCAGTAAACGTAAATTTCAAATGTAAGGAATAGGCAGAGTGGGGGCCCAGGGCTACTGGAACCGGAAAAAAACTAAGCATCTGTAACCAGTTTACAAAGGTATGTAAATATGCAAATGGTCTCTGGCCTCGAGGCAGTTGCCTTCAATCCCCCTGCTTCTGTGCCTGAATGCTCAGGTCACCTGCACCCACCAAATGTGGCACACACCATTCAATACATGAGGCAACTTTATATAAAAATGTGAGCTTTTCTCATGTGTGACTACAACGTAGTGCTGTTTGCATTTTAATAGTGGTACATGCTCCCACTGCTGTATCTCAACCCTGACAAGTGGATGCGATCGGAAGACTGTAGTCCTTTCAGATATACATATTTATAGCCTTTCTTTCATGCACCATCAATCAATATATCCATGGATCAATCTACACATTATTTAAACTATTCATCCTTCACGCTTCCAAATCTATCTATACTTCACCCTTCAATTCATTCACCCTTTAACTTGATCTTTCACCCTTCCATCCAACATTTCAATATTCCCTCTATCAATTCTTCCACTGCTCTATTTATTAATTCTTTCACCATTCCTTTCACCCTTCCATCCTGACTTTTCTCTCTTATTTCCTTTCCTTCTAGTCTTTCTTTCTGTCTTTACTTTATATACCCATCTTCTATAATTCACATCCTTCATTTTTCTTTCGCACATAATCACTTTTTCTATTTTTCCCTTTTTCAAGTTGTTTCCCCGAATTTCTCTTTCTCTATTTCCTTGCTCCATGTCAGTCCACCACCTACACCCCTCTCTCATGATATTGCCTAACAGTATTATTCATCCAGAAACACAGGAGTAGATTGTTAGTCAGAGGGGATGTAGGGTGGGGCAGAAATGCTGGCAAAAACGGATTTTAGGGTTTGAAATAGTATACCATTTTCAGAATGACAGTCATGGTGAAATTGCTAACTGGACCTCTAGTTTATAAGATTAACTAAAATGTTCAAGTCACTTTTATTGCCAGTTAAATATATGCTGGAAAACATATCGTTAGAAGCAAAGTTGTGCTGAATTACAGCAACGGTGTAATAGTTATCTGGTGACATACCAGCGTGTGAGTTATACACACAGGCATTTTTATGTATTAAAGTATTTTACGCTATTACAACTATGATTCCAAACCCATAAAGTATTCGAGGTTGCAAACTTTAGTCATTAAAAAAATTCGATTTATGGGCATTGCTCGGCTAAAAACTCAATATCCCGAAATCATCCGTTTATCTGAATGTTGCCACATTTTTCAAACTTTAACTGCTCAAAGCTAATACTTGACATCTGTCCCGTTGCTCCCTCCTTGGGGTACATTCGCAATTTTCAATGGTAGTAATACACATTACCTTGTTACTTTTAGAGAATGCGTTGGCATGAGCGCTCCGCATTAACTAAGTAACAAAGCAGCATGTCGCTCCTCTGTCTGGACGAGTGCATTGCTGTACAGCCTCGTTCTTTGACTCAGCTAGTTTCCATGCTGCAAGCTGCAGCAGTGGGTTAATTACCGCAGAGGTGGGCTGACGGAGCCCGGTCGCCCACCTGCTCAGTTTCCAGTCCTGGCCTGGTCTGCAATATGTTACTACTCCCTTGCAATATACCCTGGTGGAGGTAAATTATCCCGAATAAGATTTTTTAATTGCCGCCACCACGCGACGGTGCACAACTACCATCCTCTCACAAACTGGTGCAATCATCTCCCGCAGAACCTACCGGGCCTTTATTTCATTTAATTTTACTCCCGGCCGGTAGGAAACAGCAGGGCTCCATGATGCCCGAAGTCTTAATTATAAAGGTTGGAACAGGTGTTCATTGCCAACATGGCAAATGGATTTTAGGCGTGGATGGGACCAAGAAATGGTAAGTGATATAAAGGAAAATCGTTATATTAAACAAGACCACAATAGGAAATACACTGATCTACCTTAATACTGTAGCATTTATGAGGAACACGTTACTCATATAATCACATAGCTGTAACCTAAGACCATACAAACCATGATCACTTTTGTTCCACACAAACTGGTCACTTGCTTGCCACTCATCATGTTTCCCAAGGAGTGCATGTTTTTTGCAAATGTATGTATTGCGCCTCTGTTTTTAAGCATCACACACCCACACCCACCCTCCACTCGCACTCTCAATGACCACAAAAGTGTCTGAAGAAAAAAATATTGCTGTTAAATGCAAGAATGTGAGTTTTACAGTCAGGAACAGTAAAGGGCAAACCCAGCCCAACATTTTTTGGGGGTGTTGAGGAGGGGCGGGGGGGTAAATGTCCCCCAGTTCCATCACCCCATATTTTTTAAACCCCTGCGAAGAGGTAACTCCTCACCTGGGCTCAGCTTGTGGTGTGGGAAACCATGTTTATTAAAGTCGACTTGCTGTTATGAGGCCTCACTTCCAGTTTGGAAGAACAAGGTGTAAATGCATGTTTTCCTGTATGTGGATTTTCTGTTTTCCTGCTTGTGTCTTGGTCATTTGGCTCTATGACTGTTTGCTAGCAAATGAATCTACTCTCTGCCTGTAGATGGTTTTGCTGTTTTCCTGCACCTGCATTTCCAGTCCACCTCTTTGTGAAGTTGCTGTTTCAATGCCTCTGTTTGACATTTCCAAGGATGTGCGCTTGGTGTTTGCCTTTAAATTGATCTACTGTTTGTCAGTATATGGGTTTATAAATTTTGTGTTTGTGAGTTTGCTGTTAGCCTGATGTGTGTCTGCAAATGGATCTACAGTGTCAGCATGTTGATTTGCTGTTATCGTGTTGCGGAGCGGATATTTGCCTTTTC
The DNA here is from genome assembly GCF_964263255.1 of Lissotriton vulgaris. Taxonomy (NCBI): domain Eukaryota; kingdom Metazoa; phylum Chordata; class Amphibia; order Caudata; family Salamandridae; genus Lissotriton; species Lissotriton vulgaris. The sequence continues at coordinate 80,824,568 of NC_141695.1, forward strand.
ATTCCATCCGTGTGGATTAACTGCTTGCACGTTTGTCAGCTCGCGGCTTCGCTTAAGTGTATTCTCTGTTTGGCCGTCTATGGTAGTTGCGAATGTGCATTTGGGGATTGCAGTTTGCCCGTATGCGTAATACGTGTATTAATTGATCTTGTATCTGAATTGTATGTACTTAACTAAGTAACAAAGCAGCATGTTGCTCCTCTGTCTGAACGAGTGCATTGCTGTACAGCCTCGTTCTTTGACTCAGCTAGTTTCCATGCTGCAAGCTGCAGCAGTGGGTTAATTACCGCAGAGGTGGGCTGACTGAGCCCGGTGCCGATCGCCCGCCTGCTCAGTTTCCAGTCCTGGCCTGGTCTGCAATATGTTACTACTGTACTCACTTGCAATATACCGCGGTGTGGGTGAGTTATCCAGAACAAGATTTTTTTTACTGTAGCCACCACGCGACGGTGCAAAACTACAATTCTCTCACAAACTGGTGCAATCATCTCCCGCAGAACCTGCTGGGCCTGTATTTCGTTTAATGTTACTACCGGCCGGTAGGCAGCCGCAGGACCCCATGATGCCCATATTATGATCTTTTCATCCCACATCCCCCCCCCCCTCCCCATTCACCTCTGAGGCTCGGCTCGGATGCGGACCACTCTGGGACTGGGACAGACTCACCTGATGCCTGGCACGCTGCTTAAGCAGGCTAGCCAGGAGGGCAGGGGATAGTAATATTTAAATTATGGCAAGCGCCGCACGGTCCATTAGTCTCTGGCTGTGTTGTGGGGTGCCTCACCGGTCACGCGCACATTCAATTGCACTGCGCAATGCGCATGACTAACAATGGTCACCAGCCACACCCCAGGCCTCACTCTGAAGATTGCGCAGACGTGGAGACGTCTGCACACCAATTAATTAATGAAGAGGAGAGCTTTGGAGACCGGGCGTGGGCACATTTAATCAATGAAGAGGTCGTGGCCTGCGAGCACCGGCATTTAAATAGTGAAGAGGCCCTGCACAGTGCGCACCACTTAACTAATGACTGGCTTGGCTGACTGAGGGGCCCCTGAAGGCACGGGCCCCCCTAAAGGCGCAGGCCCACCCCGCAACGCTTGGGCTGCGGGGCCCTGTGTTACACCCCTGAGTCAGATTTACTATGCCTCGCAGAGCTACCTTGAATGTCTCTTTGTGGCCTAGAACAACAGGAGTAATGCCAGGCAGTGCAAGTCGCCGCCTTGACTAACTCTGCACTGGGAAGGCGTTCGGTGGGTGGAACATGGCTATTCCTGGCATTCACCCATCGTTTTTGACACATCTCCAGATTTACCAACACTAGTACACATAGGAATGCGTCAAAATTAAATGCCTTCGCAGGCAAGGCTTAATAATGAAACATATCTTTATTTCACCTCTTTGTTTCCTCTTTCTACGGCCGCCGCATTTTGCAGCACAAATAGAAAGAGGAAATGCCTCAGATGATTGTTTTTGTGCAGGAAGGTGCCCCTTGCAGAGCAGAAACAATCCTGCCTGTAACAGAGGCACCATGGTGGAAGGGTGCTGGTTTTGGCGCCAGGCTGAACTCAGTGTGCCAGCACAGAGGGAGAGCTGGAATGCACCATCTCTTAGTAGATACGGCTCGTTCATGCTCTCGCCATTTGACATAGAACAGCACAAGAAGTTGTCTTGCTGTGTTGCATTGTGTGAATTTTTGTAAATCTGCCCCTATATGTATAGTCAACCAAAAAACAGGCAATTTTCTCTTTCTACCTCTTCAACTGCTGTTACTGGTTGATGTGAGAGCACATTCTATGTTTGATTCCAGCATCTCTTGGACAAGGTGAAAACACTGGAGACATTGCTGAGGAGTTATCTGTGTGTTACCACTTTCTTTAATTTCTCCTGTTTACCTGGGTTAAAGGTTTGAAACATGGCATCAACGGTGGTTATAAAAGGAATACATGATGCATCTTTTGGGTTTCGATTGAGGTAGCTGTTTAAAGTGACGCTGGCAACTGGACCTCTGCAATGTGTGACAATTAGCTTACATACTGTTTCACAACTCCTTCAACTGAAAGTAGTAGACTGGTAACCGTCTGGTCTCCTTGCTTGATGACCATTTGCAACCCAATGCTGCTCCATTTTCATTTGAGATCAGTGCAGGTATTAGGGATGTCAGTGCAGTGACAAGTTAAAATAAAATGTAGCCAGAGCAGTGGAATCACTGAGATGCATGGAGGTGGCCTCCTTTGGGGTAGAGTGTTGATTTGGTTACCAGTGCTTTCAAATCAGATCTTGTGAAGAGGAAGCCTTTATGGGGATGTTCATAATCCTCAACTTCTGTGCAAGCCTCTGCATCAAATGCACTACACATCTGTCATCTCCTCCCACTGCACTTCAGTCCTCCACATTCTTCATCAGAATACAAAGCCTGGGATTCTATTCTGGAAGCACCACAGAGAGTCCGGCAGAACCTAGGGATGTTTTGGGTAGGGGCATCAACAACTGATTGTTAACCAATATGGTTAAAATCAGGGAAGTGTTGCTCAACTGACTCTTATAAGAGGCGGGCGCCAGAAGGAGAGAGCATTAAAAAAAGGATCACTGAGCCCTCCTTGGTAGGTACAAGTAAATATTTTTTAAGTGGCTCTACTAGTGCGTGAGCCTGTAAAACTGGTTGTGCGCCTGTATGTGGAGAAATATAGGAACATTATTTGCGTGTCTTTAGTTTGGTTTTCATCCTAAATATTGACTCCAAAATATAATCTGGCCGTAATATCATGTTAGAAATATTGTCACTACAAAATGGTCAAAGGTTGGTGTATTGATTTGTTTTGCACTTTTCCACAATAATATCACATTTTGTGAATATTGTTTACTATAATATGTTTCACTACGTCATATTGCTTTGCATTAAGTTTTTAGGCACTTTTGGTATCTATAGGGCTGATTCAAAAAACTAACTTAAGACAAAATCCTAAACTTACTACTTTTAGTATTCACAGAAGTTAGGATTTTGTTTTAAGTTTGTCTTAAGATAGACTTAATACAGAATTAAGACAGACTTAAGACAGACTTGAGACAGACCTAATACAAACTTAAGACAGACTTAAGGCAGACTTCAGACAAAATCCTAACTTCTGTGAATACCAAAAGTAGTAAGTTTAGGATTTTGTCTTAAGTTAGTTCTGTGAATCGGGCCCGTGGAATTTATTTTTAATTATTTTAAAAACTATTTCAAGAGTGCATGCTTTTTGCGTTGAATTTATAGAGCGGTTAGGGGAGGTTTTTTTAAACTGCACATAAATGTATGATAATTGATGTTTACTATTCATTTATTTATATTCTTTATTCGTTTACATGTTTAATAAACTGTTTATTTATTTAAACTTTTAATATTGTGCAATTGGAGTTTCATAAGGAATTGGTTGGGTTGTTGTTTTAAAAAAAATAGATGTGCATTGGTATTAGTTGATATATGCATTCACTCAAAGGGAAACAGGATGCATTTAAATAAAAAAATAAAAATTTGTTCCCTGGGACCACTGCCTTTTTTATTTTAAAGACAGTCACAAGGGGAAGGGGTCCCCTGGGGAACCCTTCCATTTTTGACTCCATTACCACCCTCTTGAAGAGGGCGGTAAATTGTGAGTGTTTTGCGCTTCAATTGAGGTCACAAAACATTCATACATGGGTAGAGAGTCGCTATTAGGAAGAGAACATCCCTTTCTAATAGCGAGTTGCAAAAAACTATTTTGCGAGTCACATTTTTTTGCGAGTCGCAAAATAGTGTTTGTACATGGCCATGTAGGTTTTTACGTGGGCAAACAGGTTGCAAACTTGTTTTCAGCACGCAAAAACTTGTCAAACATCTGGGCTCAAGTCACCTCAGTTCGGACGCAGCCATATGCAAATCAGTCTTGGCCCTGCTCCCATAGGAACAGTCTAATCTAAACTGCCAGGCCAGGTCCTCTCTGAACCAGAAAACAAGCAACCCAAATCTGTTCTTGCTATTAATAAGGCTCTGCCTTGGCTTATTTGCCAATGAAAATAATTTTGTCAAATCTGTTCCTGATGGAAGATACTTTGGAGTGCTACGTTTAGCTCATTGCATCTACGTAATTGTGCAGGACATCCTCAAGAAGTGTTACCTGTCACAGGATTTGTACTCAGACATTCATTGAAGCCCAGACACAGTTAAAGATTATTTTGGGTACTAATATAGTCCCTGTAAAAGCCTTCATACAGGAGGATTCAATCCACTGGAATATGATGCAATGGTTATATACTGCAAGGAAGAGGTGATGCTTTTTCCAAGCCATGGCAGTGGAGGTTGGCAAATGGGGACAAGCAGAGTGACTGTTCCATATGCTAATCTTTATGATTTTTTGACACAGGACGTCAGCAAGGAGGATTGTACCATGAACCTGCTATCCCATTGCTACACAAGCTGAAAAAAGTTGGAAAACATGCAGCAATATCAATCAATAAGCAGCTGCTTAATCCTTCATGTGAATAGAAATCAAAAGCTATAAAAAAGATTGTGTCCTCCAAAGAGGATATCTGTTCCACAATACCAGATCCCTAGGACAGAAATGGACTACCTATTTGCATTCCCTTTATTCTTTTTCATCACTGGATGTTTCCTTTTGCAGGATTTGGATCACCAAGAAAGTAAGGGAATGAGAAGATAAGATGTAACTTCAGGGCATAGAAAAACTGGATTGCTAACTTCAAACTCTGGTAAGTAGGGTGATGGGTCCATGTCCATAAGAATGTTCTAACTGCAGCTGCATCAGCATCCAGGGGAAACACAAAAGCTGCCAATTCAAAACACATCTTTTACTTAACCTATAATACCAATAGAATTGCTTTCACTGTCACCTTCTGTAATGGGTTGGTTTATGATGAACCTTGCAGAACTTAAACAGCGCAGAAGTGCAGGGAACTCAGACACTGAAAATGTCACCTATGGCAATGGAGAATATCGCTACAGACTACTTGGATGGTGTAACAGAAGCGCACTTGAATTGGCACAGGAAAAGGAACAGCGGTCATAACTAAGGGGACAAAAAAGTCAAGTAGCCAGTATATCCTTGAAAAGGGGAGTTTAATGCAGACTGTGCAGTTTTAATGCTCAGAAGCACCTGACAATCTTCTTGAAACATGGAGAGACCGATAATAATTCAAATGAATTAATATTTCATCCCAAAAAATTTAAGGGCTTGACTACACACAGTATTGGATGAAGGTAATTTCTAAAAAATCATGTGTTTTATTTCTATATTTGGTGTGCAGCTAATGTAAATAAACTAATACATTTAAATTAACCAGTCAGGACACAAATTGTTGGGCCTGGTGACTGGGGGGGTATATTTATCAATGGATTTGTATCACCCCTGTTTCATGCAAGGGGACACAGCGGGGACATAAAACCTAAGTGAGATTTATCAAGCCATGCAAGGCCACCTTGCCTGGACATGAGTGGCTTTATAAATTTGGAAAACACAAGGCACTGCAAATTGGTGCCTTGCGTTTTTTCATGCCTAAGGAAGGCATTCCATGGATGGTAAGAGGGTGTTTCCATGCATCCATCAATGGATTTTGGTGCATTTCCAAATGTATTAACACTGTAAATGTGGAAATGCATCAAAACCTTACGCCTTCCCAGTGGAGGTGAAACGAGGAGAAATATCTTTATTTCTCAGCATTGCTTCCTCTTTCTAAGCGTGCTGCATTCTACAGCACACTTATAAAGTGGAAAATCACTCTGAGGATTGTTTTTGTGCAGGAAAGTGTCCAATTCTACACACAAACAATCCTGCCTAACATAGGCACATTTTCACCATGGCATACGGGTACCTGCATTGGCGCTAGGCAGCCCTTTCCCTTTCACACGGTGCAACAACGTGGCTTGCTGAGCTGCTCTGTGCAAACGTTTGCTAAATGTGGCCCAGAGTCTTTAGTGGTGCCAAAGAAAGAACACTAATTCAAACGTAGGGCCAACCAACGACTCTGTAATGAGCAATGATATCTCAGTCAGCAATGGAAACCTCTATTTCCTAAGAAAGCAAGATACCTGCCTCCTATACCTAACCTATCATTCCTGTGATTAGCTGGCAATAAAGATTCAAAGGGACTGCATTGCATAAGTAATTCACTTCCACAGGAAAATAGAGATATAGTTAGTTATGTTGGGTTATGTTAGATCATGTCATTTCATGTCATAGCATTCCGTGTTATGTAAATTTGTAGAGCGCATCACCCCAGATGGTATTCAATTTCTTGTGGGATTCAAGAAATCAAGAGGAGGCTCACATGTGTAACACCAGATCATTCTACATGTTAAGAGCTGTGCAAGTGAAGGCTTTGCCACTGGATCTCACTTTCCTTATGTGTGTGAGCAGTAATCTGGCCCAGTGGAGGTGTATGAAGGGTTTGTGAAAGCAGAAGCAGATTCTGGATCTGAATCATGTAGTGATTTGAAGTATGGGTGAGGAGTTTCAATTGTGCTTGTTTGTGTATTGGGAGTCAGTGGAGCTCCTTGAGGTATGGTGTGATGTGTGCAATGTGGGAGGTTAAGAGAGAGTATCGTCGCTGGGATTTGGATAGTTTTTATTCTCCTGTTGAGTTGTTTGTTTATTCTGGTTTAGATGGTGTTCCCCATAGTCCAGCTTGCTTGTGACAAGTGAATGGTTGATGGTTTTCAAGCTGTTGGTTTGGAGGCACTTGAAAACCTTCCTCAGCATCTTCAGGTTGTAGAGGCATGAGGTATTGATGGCATTGAAATGGTCATGTCAAGTTTGCTGTTGATAATTATCCCAAGATTTTTGGACTGGGTCATGGGGATGGAAGTGGATCCTAGGTCTGCCGACCACCAAGAGGATTCACACAGTATTGCACTTTTTTAGAAAATAACTACTTTGTCTGCACCTGTGTTCATCTCCACTTGCCTGAGCCTGATCACGCTGATCAGGCTCAGGCTCTAAGAATTGTTTTTGTGCAGGAAAGTGCCCTATTCTACACACAAACAATCCTGCCTCACATAGGCACATTTTCACCATGGCATAGGGACCTGCATTGGCGCTAGGCAGCCCTTTCCCTTACACACAGTGCAACAACGGGGCTTGCTGAGCTGCTCTGTGCAAAAATTTGCTAAATGTGGTCCAGAGTCGTTAGTGGTGCCAAAGAAAGAACACTCATTCAAACGTAGGGGCAACCACAGACTCTTTAATGAGCAATGATATCTTAGTCAGCAATGGACACCTCCTTGTCCTGAGAAAGCAAGATACCTGCCTCCTATAGCTAAGCTATCATTCCCGTGATTAGCTGGTACTAAAGATTCAATGGACTGCATTGCATATGTAATTTACTTCCACAGGAAAATAGAGATATAGGTAGTTCTGTTGGGTTATGTTAGATCATGTCATAGCATGCCGTGTTATGTAAATTTGTAGAGCGTATCACCCCAAGAAATAAAAAGGATGCTCAAATGTGTAACACCAGATCATTCTACATGTTAAGAGCTATGCAAGTGAAGGATTCACCACTGGATCTCACTTTCCTTATGTGTGTGAGCAGTAATCTAGCCCAAAGGAGGTGTATGACGGGTTTGTGAAAGCAGATGCAGAATCTGGATCTGAATCATGTAGTGCTTTGATGTATGGGTGAGGAGTTTCAATTGTGCTTGTTTGAGTATTAGGAGTCAGTAGAACTTCTTGAGGTAGGGTGTGATGTGTGCAATGTGGGAGGTTAAGAAAGAGTACAGTTGCTGAGTTTTGGATCGTTTTCATTCTCCTGTTGAGTTGTTTGTTTATTCTGGTTTAGATGGTGTTCCCCATAGTCGAACCTGCTTGTAACAAGTGAATGGTTGATGGTTTTCAAGCTGTTGTTTTGGAGGCACTTGAAAACCTTCCTCAGCATCTTCAGGTTGTAGAAGCATGAGGCATTGATGGCATTGAGATGGTCATGTTGAGTTTGCTGTTGATAATGATCCTAAGGTTCTTGCCCTGGGTCATGGGGGTGGATATGGATCCTAGGTCTGCCGACCACCACGAGGATTCACACAGTTATGCAGAAAATTGTAGAAAATAACTACTATGGCTGCATGAATGTACATCTCCACTTGCCTGAGTCTGATCACGCTGATCCCCGCTCGCTCCCCGATCCACCGCAGTTTTACCATTTGAAGTAGAGGGAGTAGAGGTGGGTCGGAGGCGGAACTGAGAACGAGCTTCCGGGTCTCCCACCACTTAAGCCAGGTGGCAGCGTGGTCTTGCGGTGGACCTGCCAAAGGCACACCTAAGGCTAGCCCGTCCCGTCCGCGCCCGACCGGAACCAGGGGCCAGAACCCCTGCCCCTCCGTTCTCAATTAGAACGGTCTACTCACGCTACGAGCTGTTAAAGTTTAGGAGACCTAGTTATAAAAAATACTGTCAGCATTCAATGTTACCATTCGGAAATAAGCCCGGGTGCTCTCATTTAATGTTTAGCTTCTGCCCACATCCCAAATCACTCCCTGAGGTCCAGCATCATTACACATTTAGAATGCTTCTCCTTAACTGCAGATCCCTACCAAAACATTCCCTGGAGATTAAGATGCTCCTGGAAGATGAGGGTCCAGATGCACTATTCCTGACAGAAACATGGCTACATAGTGCATCAGAACCTGATCTGGTACAAACTCTGCCCGTGGGTTATAATATCAAGCTGAATGACAGCAATAAAAAGAAAGGCGGAGGTATTGCAATAATCCATAAAAAAATACTCTTAAATGCAGGGTTGAACCTAATATTATACAGACTGTGAAAGTCTTTCTTTTAATATGGCAAAATCTTTCACCCATTCCTTTGCTGGAGTCCTCATCTACTGCAGCATTGGTGGGCATATCTGCCAATACCACCCTCATAGAGGACTTCAATCCACATTTTGATGACCCCAATATGGTGGATACATTGGAGCTCACCCATGACCTTTTAGCTATCCAACTTGCCCAAAAAGTTATAGGCCCTACACACAAGAAAGGCCATACGCTAGACCCCATTTTTAGCAACCACAGTGGAATGTTGGTGAGTAATCCTATTTGCATTTCCCTATTGAACCATTTCTTGATCCATCAAAGTCATCAAGAGGAAAATACTCCCTTGGCAAAACTTCCTGTAGACTCCTGGATTACAGCTCTTGGGAGTCTTAAACTGAAAGCCAACTTAAAACTCACCATAGCCTCAGAAAATGTTACCCATTAGATTGTGTCCTCCCTTGACATGGTCGCCCCAGCTAAACTCAGCCACAAAAGCAAAGAGAAAAAGACTCCATGGAACTCCCCCAAATTGCAAATAATCAAACAGACATGCAAAAGATTGGAGAGTTAATGGAGGAGAGATTATAAGGACCTGAACAAAATAAAATATGGAAAATCTATAAAAGTCAATCAAAATAAAATAAATATAGCACAGGCCAGTTATTATAAAGGCATCATTACTTCTGCCACCAACACTCCCGGGGAAATCTTTCATGTAATGAAGGATCTCCTAGAGCTCCCAGAAAATGAATGAGCTCTTGAGGCACCCCCTGAAAGGTGTAATGCACTGGCGAAATTGATTCAGGATAAAATAAAAAAAGTTTTATTCCACATTCCCTAGCTCCCCCTGCCCCAGTTATCTCCTGTCTACGGACGTGCTCCGATACCATCCAGAACACATGCTTAAGGAATTCATCTCTATTAAGTTGGTCAAGCTGACAGAAATGTTCTCACAAAAAAAATTAGGCCAGCCCCCCTATATATCCTTCATAATGCAGGAGACGTGATCCTTCCATTTTGAAAAATTGTAAATCTTTCCATTTCCACGGGATCAGTCCCTGGTCCATGGAAACATGCCATGGTAAAGGCATTACTGAAAAAAACCTAGCCTAAATCCAGAGGCCCTGGGCAACTATCACCCTAGTTCGATGCTACCGGTCATTATAAAAATATTAGAAAGATATGTGAACTCTCTCCTCTCCAACTTCCTGGAAACCCATTACCTCCTGCATATCACCCAGACTGGGTTCAGTCCTTAGGACAGAACTGAGACTGCTCTTCTTTCTGTGGTCAAGGACTCTAAACAAATTCTAGAATGAGGAGGAGCAGTGGCCATCATTCTTCTTGATCTAAGTTCAGCCTTCGACACAGTCAACCTTACCATCTTAGTGGAGAGACTCTGGAGGCTCACCCTTCCCAGAAGTGAGAAAAAAGCACCCCTTGTTGTCATGCAGCATGTGTAGGTCCTATAGCAGCAGAAGTGGTCTCTCTCTCATGTTCCGGCATCATTGAGATCTTTGCTGCAGCCTGGGTTCTGCTACGTGGCCCCAGGCAGCCAAACATCTAAAAAGAACAGCAAGGAATCCTGGGCCAGGAAGTTGTTGGATTTATTCTAACTAATATTTTAACACTTTGAAGTATTATTTTCTCTCATTCCTCTCAATAATTATTCTTTTTTAATGTTAAATAAAGCCTTCCCATTTTAGCCTATAGGGCTAATGTACTTCAATGGGGAAAAACAAAATTGACTGCTATTTCCTCACCAGGGCTTGTAAAACACATTTTATAATGTCCCTGCCTATTTTAGCATGACACCTAGGGTAGACCTTAGGGGTGACTTACATGTAAATATACAGTAGTTTAATACTTATAGTATCTTTATTCCCAAGGTCGTATTTGGACATAGATTAATTTAAAAAAGAGCCTGCAAGGCAGGGCTGCTTTTTAAACTGACAGCATGCAACACAGTATGCTCATTCAAGTACATTAAATCTGTTGGGCCTCTAAACCTCTATGTTCTACTATGCACGAGGGGCTTACAGGTAGGCTGTCATAACAATAGTAATAATGCCTAATTACCATACACCTTTTAACAGAGCACTGCCCTGGGGCTAGTTAGAAGGGCCCAGGGCACAATCAGAGTAAGTAAGCACCAGCATCAAGTCAAAAATGGGGGCAAAAAGTGGGTAGACAATGCAGAATGCCCTGGTTTCTCACACACCCTTAACCTTGGCTCAGGTGATACTGCAGAGCCTGTGTGTGCAGTTTTACACGTTTACGTTTTCCTTGTCCTGGTAGTGAAAATGACCCACATTTGTTTTCACAATTGCAAGACCCATCTCTCCCATAGGGTAACATTGGGATGACTTTATTATACATTTTAAGTGTAATTCCCAATTCTGACGAGATAGATTTTCAAGTTTGGTGTCACTGGACTCATACCACTTATGGTGAAGTTGGATTTTACATTACAGTTTAGCAAATGGCTCTTTTAAAAAATTGGAAGTTACTTACTTTAGCCATTTAGGGCCATATGTAGGTAGCCAAATACCGGTCGGTAACGGTCAAAATTCGGTAATTTACCGAATTTCGGGCCGTTACCGACCAGTATTTGGCCCTTTCAAATGTAGGTGATGATTCGGTAAATGCCGAATCGGTATTTACCGAATCTGTATTTACTGATTCGGTATTTACCGAATCGGTAAATGCTATGTAGAAAGCACATTAATGAGTGCTTATGTGCTGTAAGCATTTGTTAATTACCACCAACTTCAAGTTGGTGGTAATTACTGAATTCTTTCAAAAATTCACTTTTTAATTTTTTTGAAGTGCCATGTGGCAGACAAACATGCCCTTAGGGCATGTATGTGGCCACATGTGCACACATGAATATAACAAAAGGAGGGAGGGAGAGGAAAAGAGGATTCAGTCTCCCCTGGCAATTTGTTTAAACAAAATGGAATCCACTCAGAAGGTGGTAGTGATCCCAAAAGTGATGGGGAGCACACAGTGTTGTTTAAATACCCCTCACACACCAACAGGCCCCTTGGTGTCATGCTTCATCATCGGGGCCTTCGCATCCCTATACGGGATGCGGCGTGCTGCGACTCACGGATACGTAGGAGCACTGATAGTGAACTATGTGTTTGTGTGTGTGAAAGGAGTGTGAGTGGTGAGGTGAAAAAAGTGAAGGTTAAAAAATACCTGGCTTGTAGGAGAAAATATTTATTATGTCCCCGGCTGGTATTGTTAAAAGGGGTGCAATATGAGGTTGTCAGTTATACGTATTAGGGTATATCAACCTCTAAAATGTGCGTCGACATGTTTCGGAGTACAGCGACGCCTTCTTCAGGACGAGGATATGCACGATTATCCTCACCTTACTCACATGGATGTGGAATGTAAAAGTGTATTTTACAAAAAACACTAGGTGAAAATGTACCTATAGGTGTTGTAGTATGGATAAGCTCTGTTGAGCCCAATTGGCGTTTGAAGAACTTATGGATCAAGATTGTCTGACCTCATGAGCCTAAGCGTGGTATTGGGGGTTACTTCCTCACTGCTCAATGTAGCAACGATTACTGCACGACCTAGTAGACTGCCATCCCCTCAACGTGGCTCCGACGATGGTAACAATACCAGCCGAGGACATAATAAATATTTTCTCCTACGAGCCAGGTATTTTTTAACCTTCACTTTTTTCACCTCACCACTCACACTCCCTTTCACACACACAAACACATAGTAAATACCGATTCTTAAATACCGAATGTTACCGATTCGGTAAAATTTACCGAATTATTACCTACAGAATATATTTACCAATTCTTAAATACTGAATTGGTAAAATTTGATATATAAGAATCGGTAAATAGTGATTACCTACATATGGCCCTTAGCGCTTTCTGTCTGTCTCTGTAATATAGGTCTGGGGTGGGTGATAGTTGGCTTCCTGCATTCCCTCAAGATAGCCACACACAAAGGCTTTGTAGGTGTGACTGAGTGGTAATTCAGCAAGTTGATGGCTCATCCTGAGCTGGGTCGGAGGGATGGACTGACACACCTGAAAGGGCCATGTACTTTCCCCACATACAGGGTTGCATACCCCCTGTAGTGAGTCTGGAGATAGGACAGGTAGGTTGGACCTCTGGGTACTTCAAAGCTTTCTTTAAAGTCTCTAAAACGTCAAAGTCATAACTGGGTATAATTACTGGACACCGGACAACACACTCTTAGTACACCTCCGGACCTGTGACCACTCTGACAGAAAGAAGGGGAACTGCTGTGCTGCTAAAGGAATGCCATGCTGCTGATCCTCTCTATGTGTGGGTGAGAAGGGCTGAACCTGCTTCAGTTGACCCCAGAGTGGATTAAAGGGTTTGCTGGCGTGCCTTTTGTTGCCTAAGTCTCAGGGACACAAAAGATTTGGATTACCCCTTTCCCAACCCTTTAACTTATCAGCTTAGGAGTCTGTCCTGCCAAGAACCCAGTCCTGGGTCCCTTGGGAGTGGACCTAGGGTTTAAATCAACACAACCTCTGCTGTGACAGTAGAATTGCCACATCGCCACTGTTGTAGGCATTGAATCAGGGCAACACATTCAGACCTGTTGCATAACACTCAGAACTGCCGCATCAGAACCAATGCATCAATGTCACCATGTGGAGACGATTCACACATCGACTCTACATCATGGAAAAACCCGGTGCCTCATCTATGGAAGCATAGCACTCCAGAACCAAGCTTAGCTTATGGACCCATGTCATTACTGATGTTGTGTGGGATCACTAACGCATTGCGCAGCTGCACCCCTCATCTGTACACCCAAATCTAGGATCAAGGTACTTTTGTTCAGTGGGTCTAAGTGGGTCCCTCCATTGCTGTCAGGCTGAACCTTTGACTTTGACCTGGTCCAGCGCAACCAATTACATCTTTAGGCACTATTTCCTTCAGAGTGCTATTTCTGCATTTATTATTAAAAAATTCATATCTTGACTTCACTTTGGATTTTTTTTATAAAATCATACTTTATTTTATTTAAACTGTTGTGGAGCCTTTTTGTGGTGTTGTCACTTATCCTGCTTGGACAGGCTCCATATTCTATCTAAATGGAACCCAATTTTTAACAAAAGGCCATCCAGGATGGTGATTGCTAGAGTAAGTTGTTCATCAACACCCTAGATGACATTCAATACTGCAGTCTTCCAGCAGGGATGTGTTGTAAAATTGCTAGTACCTCTTCTCACATCAGTAGCCATGCCATTTGTGCAGGAGGGGAGCTGCCTGCTGCCAAAGAGAGCCAAGGTTGTTTCTGAACTGGGGGCGCTAGAGGGCACCAAGCAAGATGGCCGCACCTCTGTGAGGTTCTTGCGGCTCAGGCTTCCATCCGCACAAAAACCTCTTCAACTCCTGAGGAATCCATATAACAAAGACTGCATTTTATTGCTGACACTCTGGTGCATTGGCTTCACTGCCTTGCTGTGATCGCTCCTACTTGTAGCCGGAGATAATCAGACTTGCTGATTACCCTGTGGAGCAGGCAAGATGGCGGCTTAACTCCCCTGCAGCCGTGCTTAATTGCAGCTGAGCCCAGGGCGGGGACTCGTCGCTCTTGTGGCATAGTTTACCTCCGACCCCCTCGCAGTACAGAGTTTACCACTGCCGGCTTCCCGCCTGCTCTGCGGTGAGTTGCTGAGACCACCATCGTCGCCTGTGGGAGGGTGGGCCCAACGACCGCTGACTTGGCCTGCCCTGATCAGAGCGGACCGCGGAGTGCAGACGACGGAGGGCATGTATCTTCAACTGGAGACCTCGAGGCGGAAGCGGACCGTGCCGAGGCCGCCCTTCCCTGCCGCCATCTGCAGGACTGCCTGGAGGCTTATGCTGTCCCGCTGCCCGTGGCGCACTCTCTGACTCACGGGGGCCGCGGGGAGCGGCTGGTCCCGGATGTGAGCTCCTGAGAGCTGGAGATGCTGCTGAGGGTCCCGCGCGGGTGTGGATTGCACTCACAACATTGCTACGGACACTAACAAGGTAGGGGATGACTATACTGGTGCTCCGGTGGCCCAGCGTACCGCATCTGGGCTGCGTGCGGACCTCCCAACCTCCCTCGTCTTTGGCAGCGGGGGATAAGACTGACCATAAAAGCACAAGGCCATTAACAATTGCACCCCGTGGCTGCGACCTGCCCCCAGAACTCACTTCACCCCCACCACCTGACGCACACCCAGCAGGCACTGGACTGAGCCCTGTTCCTCTCTTTAAAACACTGGGGGGGATTTTATACAAAGGCGTTTCACCCTAACCCAGTGGGACTGGCGGCCCGCACAGTGGCACACATGCACCCATTGCGCCGTTGATCAGGACGACTTGGCATTTAACGTCTGCCACGCCGGGACCCCCCCCATGACTCTAGAGCCCGGTGGCACGGAAAACGAGGCTGAAGCCATGCAAACCCTTCAGGGACCAGCACCTGTGGGGGAACCCACACTGCTGGTGCAGAGATACATCTGAGCAGCCCTATTCAACTCTACTCCTTTGCACACTCAGTACTCCCCACTGACAGCGCCCAGACAGAAGAAGGCTTAAACTGGTGGTGGGGCCTACAGGGGTGGCTGCAACTCCCTAACACTGGATCTACACGCTTAGGACCTCTGTGCATAACACAAGGGAACTATTATTCCAGTTTTGCCAGTCCCCTATCACCACCAATCCCTCGCACACTGAGACGACGTCCAGCTGGGTGGGGCATGAGATGCAACCAACACAATCAAATTGAGTACTCCTCCATCGGACGACTACTCCGCCGACCCCCCCCCACTCGGCAGACATGGGGTAGCTGGACCAGTGGCAGCCAAAACTCACCTTTGATGCTCCCAAGTCAACCCGATCCCAGGCGGAACCTGAAGAAGATCAACAAGATGCTCCATCCACCTCCACTGCTGATCTCAAGGAAATACTCTTGGTGATGCAGTCGAACTTAACCTCCATCGAATCTAAAATAGATTCCATGAATGCCAGATTGGATGGCCTCACGCACAGGGTGGTGAAGCACGACGATCGCATAGTGGAAGCAGAACTTCGAATTTCTGATCTGGAGGACACAACTAAAACCACTACAAATCGCACTCTCGACATGGAGAAGGTCTTAAAGTTGATAGCCACCAAAAACGAAGATTTGGAATCAGGCTCAAGGAGGAACAACCTTAGAAATCTCTGATTATCGGAATCAACATTGACCGGGAAGATGGAGGAATATGGAGAGCGACTCCTTATTGTGCTTTTCGGGAGAGAGGCTTTTTCGCAGGTCCTTATCGTTGAGAGGGCGCAACGCTCATGTGCGAACTGACCAGCCCCCCCACCGGGCCATAATAGCCAAGTTACTTAATTATCGGGACTTAGACACTGCCCTCCACCTCTCCAGGGAAAAAGGTCAACTGAAACATGAGAGAATGGAGATATCAATATACCCTGACTTCACCATGGCTGTTCAGAACAAGCATCGCAAATTCCTACAGGTGAAGAAAAACTGCAACAACTAAACATCCCCTATGCAATGCAATTCCCGGCCCACCTCAAGGTAACATATTTGGAAAAACACAATTTCTTCACGAACTCGCAACATGCTCAGGACTTCCTCAAATCTCTGCCCATAGTATCTACAGGCACGTTGTCCCATGCACACCATCCCGAATGTGGAGTAATCAAGACTGACGTTGCATAAAACCAGAGAGGATGACACTCAACTCTATCACATGCTACATCAAACCCCAAAGCATTCACCTACACTCCATCAGATATAAGGCGGATGTAGAACTGTCTCACACCTTCCCGCCTTTATCCCACGGAATAGGAGACATGCGGAATCCTACACAGATGCTCCGCAGACAAGTCTGAGAGGCCATGGTGGGAGAGGTACTTAAAGTCAGGAAACGGACAACCCCTAGACTGATGTTGATAACACCAGTGTACAAGACACTATTGATGCTTCTCAGTTCTGCTTGTTGCGGGATTGAGTCCACTGCTAGAACTCTCCAGTCGCCTTCCGATCAACCACCCCACAGTTAATGTAATTTAACAAGATATTGTGTGGGGGGGAACGGCACCCAGGTGAAATCGCTAACTTAAGAGGAATTCTTCACACAATTACGATATGAACATACCTGATACCACCCGAGCACCCTCTCCTAAGCGACGAGAGACTGGCCGCCTTCTAGAAGCTACCCAATAGGTAAACCCTAAGAACTTCCCATCGTAAATGGGTAATTTGTTGAGTCCATTGCCCCCTGTTGGGGTGGTGGAACTGGAGACTTATAGGGAGGGGCAGGGGGAGGGGCGGGACACAGTGAGTTTGGGTCACTCTTGTGGCAGGGAAGGACTGGGGAAAGTCTTTATGTCACAAATCAAGGAGGTACAAGCCACGACGAGTTGGGGATGCTGTTGTGAAAGGAGGGAGGATCGAGGAATGTTTTTACACACCATTTTGCACTGTACCAATTTGCCCACATATGTTGATGCCGTCCTCTATAATCATACGAATCGCACTCTACACCAATACAATTCTCCATATGCACCTTGGAGTCCTGACCCAGAACCCTCCAGAATACATTTTTGACTTGGAAGGACGAAGCCTGGGGAACCCCCACAAGCGTCGCCATATACTAGCCTACCTAGATCGTCACAACATCCACTGTGCCATGCTCCAGGAAACACACCTTGCTCCCACTTTTGCAACCCAATGGGCAAGCAACAGATGTTTTTCAACCTATTCCTCCTATGCCTGAGGTACTCTCATCCTGGTGAAACACACGCTCCCTTACACCCCCATCGGTTCTTACGGAGACCCACATGGCTGCTACAGTATCCTGTGGGGACGGCTATCCACACAATCCACAACACTAGTGCCTTGCTATGGGCCAAACACTGATGACCCGGAATTTCTCCGGGTATTATGGGGAAAAATACAGGACATAGGGTCTATGCACCTAATGTGGGGAGGAGACTTTAATGTTACTATCAATCCGAGTCAGGACAGGTCGCACCCGCAGCCTCACCACTACACTAATGCACAACTCACCCTCAAAAACATTGTAGAGGATCATGATCTTATAGACCCTTGGAGAACTCCCCACCCGCTGACTTGAGAGGGTTCTTGCTACTCCTCTGTTCACTCTTCCTGGCCGCGTCTAGACAATTGGCTGGTCGACAAAGGATTAGCAACCTGGATGTCACATGCATCTCACCTCCCTCGTACATATTCAGACCATTCTCCTGTGCTCCTCACTCTCACACCACCACATGAAGATCCCCCCTTCTTCTCCTAACGCCTTAACCCAGAGACACTTCTAGACCCGGTTATCAAAGACGAACTTGACCAGGAAATATCAGATTTATTTCTCCGCAATAATGGTGCAGTATCGCAATACTCCACGATATGGGAGGCCTTCAAGGTCACCATACGGGGCGTCTGCATAGCCAAAAGTGGTGGAATATTAAAAGATATCCGCAATACACTCCGGATGCTAGAACTAGACATTAAACAAACTGAGTTGTCCGTACAGCCCACACCCTCCCCTACATTGCAAATGCACCTACGCACCCTGCTTACAGAGTACCAGGAACACGACAGAACGGGAATGTAAATTTAGGGGGGAATACCTCCAGGCCCTCCGCTACGGAGAGGTGGAGCCACCGGGAAAAGCGTTGGCCTCCTCTGTCTGACCCCCTCGCTTTACCAAAACACTGTCCTCGAGATCGAGGATGAGGACGTCCGAACGCACAGAACCACCTTGGATATACTTGCTGCTTTTAAAAGGTTCTAAAAAAACTGTATGCAACCAACCAACAAACTCCAGTAGATTTCACTTCATTCTTTGAAGACACTGCTATCGCTTGGTTGGAAAATGGCCAAAGAGAATTCCTTCTTGATCATCACGAGGATGAGGAGATTATCTCCGCTATTATGCAGCTACAATCTGGCAAGGCCCCGGGCCAGATGGCAATCCGGCTAAAATATTTCGCCATCTACTCATCCCGATATTGTGACACGTCTTTGTGGAAGCTTGAGAATCAGGCATTTTGCCCCAAATAATGCGTGAAGTGCTCATTATCCCCCTACCCAAACCAGGTAAATCGTCCACGCAAGTTGATTCATACAGGCCCCTGTCCCTCATAATTGTAGACACCAAGATCCTAGCTAAATTAATTGAAAACCGTATTAGCCCTATTATGCCAGTATTGATCCTCCCTAACCAAACAGGTTTTGTCCCAACTAGAAGTACATCCCGTAACCTACGCACTCGTTTCGCACTACTCCACGATATTGACCCTGACGAAGATGCTGCCGCTATCTTCCTTGATGCCACTAAGGCATTTGGCTCCCTGGAGAGGGACTACTTATCCTTCATACTAACGCGCATGGTCTTCCCTCTCCCATTCTTAGCTTGGATACATTTACTGTGCTTCGTGCTACAGTAATGGTTAATGGCATGAGGTTCTCCACCTTTCCACTGGCCAGAGGCACAAGGCAGGGGTGCCTCTGTCATCCCTTCTATTTGCCCTGGCTATTTAGCCCCTCGCTGCCAAGATCCGACAACATTATTGAGACCACGCCATTATTTATCCAGGCAGACAAATACTTATCTCTTTATATGCTGATGACCTCACCCTTTAATTACAACATCCGTATGTAAGCCTGAACCCCATCCTCTGACTATTCATTCTCTCAACATTAACTGGGGTAAATCCCAGATACAACCCCTTACCAACTCCACTCCAAAATTCAAACCTGATTATCCCCTCAAATGGTGTGACGACACGCTCACTTATCTTGGTATGATCATCTCTCGCAACAGCAAGGAGCTGATGAGAGCTAACTATGGCCGCACGCTAGAGTCAATAACTGATAAAATCACGAGATAGATTGTGATGCCCCTGTCTATGGCTGGCAGAGATGCCCTCATAAAGATGATGATATTGCCCAAGCTTCTATATCTGTTTGTCAATATTCTCTATGCCCCCAGTCGCCCATTTCTTCTCGTCCATTAGGACTCAGCTCATACAACTCACTTGGGGAGAGAAACAGGCCAGGCAATGATGGGACACCTTCACGCGCCCATTCTATGCAGGCGGGTTTGGAATATCAGATATGGAGTTATACTTTAGCTGGGCACAAGCCCATTTTGCCGCATACTGGATGAAGTCCCCCCTTACATGCCCCACCTCACGATTGAAGATGGCTCTATGGCCCCTACCCCCTGCACCGCCTACCTCAGCACCCCTGCAGTCCCACATCGCCTCACCCCCACTACTGTCCAATGCACCACCAGCGCTTGGCACAATCTAGCTAAGTTCACACAATGCAGGCTGATGTACTCCCCGCTCCTGCCCCTCCACAGGCATCAAGGTATCCTGGTTACACAGGAAGGCGGATGCCGTCGGCTCCTCCGTAAACTGTCCATACAAACATGGGGACAACTCTACACAGGAGGAAAATTCTGCACATGCAACAATTTATTTTGAGATACTAATTCCACCCCCTAGAGCGATTTTATTATATCAGACTGTGCCAGAATGTGAAAGCTACTACATATGATTTCCAGCAAGAGCCCCCCATTTTTCCCCAACTGCACGCACTCCTGCAACAAACTGTCCCCGCACATGTGCTCTCACTATTATACCGCACGGTAACAGAGAGTATGACCCCCCTTTGGCCCAGTGCAGATGGGAGGAGGAATTAGGACACCCCCTTACTGAGGAGCAGTGGACGTTTTGCTGCAAGCAAACTGTAGATATATCCGCTAGCAACAGATTTAGAATCATACACTATAAATACGTACATCACCTCTACTGCACACCAGCGAGTCTGCACCGTCTATGACTTCGAGATACCGACAAATGTGACAGCTGCGGAGGAGAGGGTACAGAGCCTGGGATTGCCCGCCCATCCAACGCTTCTGGTCGGAGATACTAACGGCACTAGACCACATGATGGGATTTCATATTCCCGAAAAACCCCTGACCGCACTATTGGGATACGCTAAACCCATTGCTGCCAAAGTGAGGATATACACTACTCTTGTGCTCCTTCTTGCTAAGAAATAGATCGCCTGTGGGTGGGGAAGATGGAGGGCGCCACCATTTAAGGACTGGCTCCAAGACCTTATCTACTGCCAAGTGCAACTACATACTTACTCGGATCCCCAACCCCCTTCATCCCGCCCAAAGGACATTTGGGCCCCCTTACAAACATATCTATTGGAGCACTCTACCGACACAGAATCTAAGACACCCTAGTAGAAATATGACATGACGCAAAGGGAACCCCCAACCGCATCCACACACACCATTTAGTGGAGAACAAGGAGCACCATCACCTCACATATACATACTTCTAGTAAAGTGCATTAGTGAAAATGTCAATCTTATTTTTCCTTCACAGTTAATGTTCGTTATTACATGATTACAGATATTCAACTGCCTTTAATGCTCATTGCTCCGACTAACATGACCGGTCCAATGTGGTTGTAGTCGGCTTGCCGTATATTCCCCCGCCTCTTACTTATATTATAACCATAATTGACGCATCACAATGCCGGCCCTACTGGAGATGTAGGCAGCACGCTGTGATTCACAATTCTTTCCCCTAATAAAGGTTTTTAAAAAAAAGTATTACCTTAAAAAAAAGGTTGTTTGTGAACTAGGTGTGGCATGGAGACTGTGGTTGCAGGATTGCGGTTGGAGATATTACTGGTAGTGATGGCAGATACTGAGTGAGAACAGGCCAATATTTTCCTGCTCTGCCACCATGAGAGGCTGATGAATGTTGGAGCCTCATAGTCTGTAGTAGTGCTGGCATCCTTGCAAGCCCCCTCACCCTCTGTACCACTTGGACCTTCAGTATCATGCCCAGCGACTTTTCAAATAATCCCTTGATAGTTGGCTGTCTCCTTCACATTCTCATGAAGTCACTGACATACCAAAAGGATTATCATGTATGTTGTTTTTTAACTTCTAAATCTGAAATAAAAGTAGCTTTTTGTTTAAAATGTTTTCTAGATTGTAATACATATACATAATCCATTCTCAACTAAATGTTTGTGTATCACAAATGGTTATTTACTTTTAAACTGCCTGGCCTATGCCATAGAAACACTTCATAAATAAATATATCCACATCTTTGCCTTTCTTTGCAGAACCAGAGTTTGTTGGCCATAGGACTGTGTGCACATTTACCCCTGCTAACCAGTACTAAGGTAATTGCACTCTCTCTTACAAATATGGTAAATTTCTCCATGATTAAAACGAAAGGCACACACATGTTACTACTGTTTATCAGGGGTAAAGTGCACCAGCTAAAGTGCATTGAGACCTACGGCCAACAATGGGCTAGATGAACAGCTTTGTCAAAGGTCAGGCCCTATACCCAACCACCAGTATGCATAGATGAAAGGCCATGCACTGTGGCCTTCTCTCACTCCAATCCAAACTCTAACCAGTTGAGTAGGTCCACATGGAGGCTGAGAACAGGTCTCAACAAAAAAACTGAACTTTTGCTTTACCGTTGCTGAGCACAGCAATGAGACTTCCAGAGATATTGGCTCACTGGAACTCAGCACTGGGCTCTGTTACCAAAAAGAAGACGCAAGGCTGGTGTAAAGTCTGACAAGAGTGCAGGCCAGGTGTCTTGCTCCTGTGTGCACAATCAAAGTAGAAGAATGTGTTTTATCCTCATGGGGCTGCAGACATTGTGGCATCTCCTGCTGTGCACCTGCAAAGGCAAAGTACAATAAGTTATTTCCACATTGTGGATAGACACAGGTCAAATGTTGTTGGCACTGGTTTATGTTTAGATACGAGTTGCATACAGGTCCTACAAACAATCCCTCTTGTGCACTTACAAAGCCAATGTGCAGTTGTTTATGTCTACACAAATTCTTGGTACATGGAGTTGCAGAACATTGTGTCCCAACTTACATTATGTGGGGGGAAACCAAGCACAGAGGGTTAAATACACATGGAAGTATGGTGCATAAATTACTTATTAAAGAGGTATGAAAATAGTATTCATCTAAAGAAAGCAAATAATTCATATCTTTATTGAACTAAAAATTTAATTTATTGTCAATGTCAAATCATTCATAAAAATGTCACTTCTTCAAAAGGTTTCCAGATGAGACGTTGACCGAAAAACTATTTCTAACTCAAATGACCATTCTTGTGGCACCTATAAGGTATGTTAGAGAATGCCAGCCAGGCCTGGTTTAATGTTAACGGATTAGCCAGACTTTCAACATTTGTGAATGGTTTGAAGCACCCACCCAATAACAACTGACATGATGTTTCTACTTATGGATTTTCTGCAAGTGGAAATAAGAACAAACAATGTAGCCAGTGAAATCACACATGGAAGGAGCTGCAGTGAAGTCCATTCCCAGACTCAGGCACCTTTGTGTCCTGCTACTAGCATTAAACCCCACAAAAATTTGAACAACTATGGGGTGACCCTGTGTCCCTCAGAACCTGGGTATGGATATATAAACAAAAAACAGTCGTTTTGTTGGGCATGCACACTATTTCTTTATAGAAAAATTATTTCTTTCGCGTTAAGTTAAACAACCTCCATTATTGATATCCGAAATGTTATGAAACACATAGCAAAAAACAATTACATGTATTGATGAGTATTCTGTTGTTTTTTATATAAATGAAAGCATTTATATATACTTGGAAGTTTGTAAACAAGGCTGTCAAGACACGGTGAAGTATACAGTGATTTCTACTAAAGTGACTTTTGTGCTCAGTGGTAGAACATAGTGCATATATTATGTACAAGCTGATTAAAACCACAGTATATACAAGGGAAAAGGATGGCGTGGGCCAGAGTATTACGACAAACACAATGACTCTGATGCTTGTACAAATTATTCAATCATTTGCACCCAGAGCATTGCTCGATCTGGACCCTAAGCGATCGCCAATGTTTTAACTCAATCAATGCTTAATTAAGAAGTCAAGGCGGGTCTTCATCAAGACTGTTGTAGGGGAGTAGGAAATGACAGCCTATGAATGAGGAAAGAATAAATCAAAATGTGTCCATATGCAAAGCCAGTCTTGGTACGTCAATTAGTGCTAAGACAGGCCCAGGTTAGATGTCCTGCACATCTAACCTGGGCTTCTATTGGAATTCTATAGTGCATATTAGCAAGCCCATTATCGCCGTTTTAGCAGCAGTTTCCTTCAGCTAAAACGGCGATAATTTTAACGAGGTTCTTGCTAATTTACCCCCAAATTCATTTATCCTCCAACAATGCAGATTTAGCATATACTTCTTTAACCCTCATTGGTTGTTAAAATTTGCAACACCCTTTCCTTGACTTTTAAACCAACTTCACTCTGACCCAATCACCTGACGTTAATTTCACATCCCTTACACCATGTTTTTATGTCTTGTACAAATCATACATTTTTGCAAGGGTGCTTTTTACAATTGAGGGAGACCATTAATTACAACAATTTAACTTCTTTCAAGCCTTGTTATCTTTAGTAAAAGGTTCTCTACCTCTGAGAATCTTAAAGGGACTGTAACCAGTTACCATGGGAGTCATTCTATATACCCAGATCGTGTTACATAAGTCCTTCCTCCTATCAAAACCTTTACTGATTGCTGCTTGTATGCTGCCCAGTATCACTCTACGCTCTCTACACACAATTTTCAGCAGGATGCTAAACTGGAGGCTCCTTCCCAACAATCAGATTTCTACTTAAAAACATCACAGACTTCTCAGATGTGAATTGAGGACCATTGTCACTAAATATTGTTTTTAGTATTCCCTCTCTTAAAAATAGTTTCTGTAGGAAAGAGTTAACCACACTATCGTCAATAGTCTCAGACAACTTGATTTCAGGCCGCTTACAATAATTATCCACAACAACCATAACTTATTTGGAGACCCCCCTGTCATCTAAGATAGGTCCCAAAATGTCCACACTGACTTCTTCCCAAAGTCCCTCAGGTTCCTTGTGGTCAATCTATCATGGAATTGTGAAGCACGCTACTCATCCGCGAGTGTCTCAACATGCAGGGGGTTACAGCTCTGGGTCAGGTGTTGTGGAGAGATTTGTAGGCGTGGGTGTGTAGCTTGAAGGTTACTCTCTTCTAGAGGGGGAGCCAATGGAGGTCTCACAGATGTTGCGTGATGTGCTCATGTCGTGGGATGCAAAGAATGAGTCTGCCCACAGTGTTCTGGATGGACTGGAGTTTGCATAGCAGAGATTTGTTGATTCCTGCATAGAGGGTGTTTCCATTGTCCAGTCTGCTTGTTATGAGTGCGTGGGTGACAGTCTTTCTGGCTTCAGGGGGATCCA
This sequence comes from Lissotriton vulgaris, assembly GCF_964263255.1. Classification (NCBI taxonomy): domain Eukaryota; kingdom Metazoa; phylum Chordata; class Amphibia; order Caudata; family Salamandridae; genus Lissotriton; species Lissotriton vulgaris. Next base: position 80,849,718 of record NC_141695.1, read on the forward strand.
CTTGAAGGTCTTGCAAAGGATGGGGAAGGTGTTGAAGCAGGTGGAGGAAACGGCATTGATCTGGCAGGTCATGATGAGGTAGGAGTTGAGTAGGATGCCATGGTTCCAGGTCTGGTCCATGGGGGTGGGGGGTGGACCACCAGGTCCCGACAAGGACAGTCTAAAAAAATCTGACTTTTATTTGAGTTGCAAATACTAGGCAGCTCCTTACAAAAATTTAAGTGTCAACATCTACTCTCGGCCCCCAAGAGGATGATTTCACTCTCCTAAGTTTGATTATACCTAGATGTCCCTCATGGCTTGTTCCTAGAATTCTGAATCTTAGACTGTTATCAACCTGTCTCCTTTTAGCAAATAGGTAGATAATTCATTTCTGACCTTGCAAAATATCTTACATTCCTCATTCAATGTAATGTTGTTACTCCAACCTTCTATGATCAATTGCTTGATTAGTTGTAGATTTCCATCTTGCTCGTTCTTGATCTTCAATTCCTCATGTAGGATAGCTACCTTACCTTCCTCTACCACAGCTACATTGTAGTTATCCCACTCCACAGCCTCTAGTCCAGTATAGGGTAAGGAGACTGGCTCAGATAATCTGCAACTTGGTTCCTTTTTCCAGGCAGGTACTCTACATCATACACATATTCCACTACGCTTAATGTCATACTAGCTATGCGAGGTGCATCTTTAAGAATACCCTTAGACTTAAGGATTTTATCAATGGTTGTGATCCTTATGGAGCACAAATCAGGATCCCAACAGGATCCCCACAAATGCTGCCTAAATTTCTCCATTGCCCAGACTGCTGCCAACATTTCCTTCTTCATAACTGAAAATGTCTCCTCTGATAAAGAGTTAGAGACAAGGACCTAGAGTCGTATACCACTGTGTATTCATCACCAAACTCAGAAATCCATAGTCCTTTACCACTATAATCTGTGGTAACAACACTATATGATCCAACTTTAAATCCTTTCAAAGGAACCACTAACACAAATATCTGATTTTCTTTTTACAAAGTCTGTTTGTAATTACTCATCCTAATTAAATTCTATCCTTACTTTCAACAGTTGTCTTAATCTGTGAGTCTTCATGTCAAAGTTCTGAACACATTTTGCACAGAACTCTGCAGACCCTAGAAATGACGTAACATCATCTTTTGTTGTAGGTGAAGGGGCATTTGTAACTGCTTCAAGTATGTCCTTCTTCGGAGCTATGCCACTACTGATCAACTCATGGTTCAGGTACGTCACTGGATCCAATGTAAATTTGAACGTCCTTAGCTCTGCCGTAAGACCCTTCTCTGCCAATTTATCTAATACAATTTTCAACCTATTATCATGTTCACATTTGTCTCAGTATATCATCCTGGAAGTATGTCGCTCCCTCAACCCCTTTAAATAGTTTGTTCATGAGGCGTTGAAACACTGCAGCCACTGATGCAAGGCCAAACAACATGTGAATAAATCTGTAACACCTAAAGGGAGCGATAAATGGAGTTAAGTTCCTGCTAAAAGAATGTAACTGGACCTGGTGATAGGCTGATGTCAAGTCAATATTAGATCTATTCTTGGTAGAGGGAACTTGTCTATTACTATATTTTAATTTAACTGGCGCAGGTCAATACAGAGGCAAAACTGGCCATCAGGTTTTCGAGCCACCACCAAATGGTACCAACCATTCAGCACATTTCACAGGTTCTATTATTCTTTTGTTTTCCAGTATGTCCAGTTCCTTCATCACACGCTCCCTTACCTTCAATGGTATGTTATGAACCTTATGCATTACAGGCACTGCACCTTCCTTCAGGACAATTTGATGAACAAACCCACTTAGTTTCCCGATTTCTCCCGAAAACACCATAGGAAATTGTTCCTTGATAGCCTCCACAACCTTTTCCTTTTGCTCTTTCAATAGCAACACGTGTTTACCACTGTTAGGATCTAAGGGAATTCCCAAATTCCCCTGATCCGACCATCCCAGTACAGCTGGGCCCTTTTCTGTTACATATAGCTTACCCTGTTTTGTTCTACCCTTGATTCAATCTTCAGCTCTCTAAAACCTACCATAGGAATCTTTTCACCAGTAAAGGTAACTGGATGACTGTCCGAAGATTGCAATTAATCGCCTAGTACCTTCACAAAACCTTCCTCCTACACAGATTTTTTAACAATTGTGTACAAGACCTTACTGAGTCAGCTACAATTTGTACACAAAGTCCACCAATAACCATATCACACATAGGTTTCTTCCTAGTGTTTCCACCAACATCCAACTCTGCATCCTCTATATTAAGAAACTTCATTTTCACCTGATGACTTGTTGTCCCCTACTTTTCCTCACACAACTAATAATTTTTCTCTCACTCTTTGTGTTTTGCCTCTTGCACACTTTAGCGAAATGTTCCATAATCCCACAAAATGCATATTTGGACTTAACTGCAGGACAATTCCTATCTCTGGCCATGTGGCCCTTATTGCCACATCGGAAACGTACATGACGTTTGTATTCTGCCTCATGTTTTATACCTACTGTTCATTTCGGTCCTGGTTTTTTTCTGACATTTAAAAAAAAAATTCTTCCATTTTAGGATTTAAAATCTTGCACACCACTCGTCCTCACCACCATGTTTTGCTGCTGCTTTTGCACACCATTTAGACATATCCACTTTTTTCACCAAAGCCACTATCTCTTTAAAAGATGAATATCATACACCTGAACACCCTCATTACATGAATGCATAACTACTTGATCCCTTATTAGAACATTGTGTAAGACTCTGATTTTACAAGTTATTGCCATTTCCTGCTGTCACATAGTCCTCTACTGATTCTGTTTTTGTTTGCTTCCTTTGAAAGAAGGTGTATGTATCAATGGTAACATGCACTGTATGATGATAATGTGCATCCAGGTCTTCTAATGCATCCTCAAACATGTTTTTTCTCTTCACAGGTCTGTTCTTCTTTTCCATCTTGTTATACACCTTAGAATGCTGGAAATTTCTCATAATTCTCCTCTTCTAGTGCTGAGATATAGTTAATAAAATAGTCTTTCCATTCCGGCCATTTCAATAAAGGGTCATAGAAAGGAGACCCACTGCAACCAAAAAGAGTTACAGAGGGAGGAAAAAATACTATCTTTACTAACAAACACATTGATTCATAATGAACAGAGCTCATGACCTCATAAATGTAACAAAATATCCCAAAAATTGTATTATCAATAATTAAGTCAACATAGCATAATATATACATGAATATAAATAGAATCTGGCTCTAAAACAATGCACTCATATCATTCACACCTTTCATAAGCTATACACATCCACAACTTCACTCTCTTCAAACAAACAGAAAACTGTATACAAATTAGATTTGAATTCATGTCCTATTGTATGTCTTCTAAATCTAGAAATCATTATAGACACAAAGAATACCCATGAAGACATGTGGTTACTTATTGATGTAACTTTGTAATTAATTAAAAAACCTAAAATGGAACTACACAAGAAATCCAATGACTTGAATACATGTAGGGTTGATAGATTTCCGATAGCTAGAGAGTAAAATTCTCTCTACGCACATTTCGGCACAGTGGCCTTCCTCAGGAGAGCCATACCTCTGTGGTTTGGATAATACCTGCTACTTGCTCACAGGAGTATTTCAATAAGATAATAGGTGCAGCACGCCTAATGGTGATGTTTAAAATGCCGGACCTTGATTATTTATATTAAAATATTCCCATAGCCTGTCAACAGAAATTGTTTTTTGACCACGGATATACAAGACAGGACTGAGTATGTTCTGAAAATCAAAAGGACCGAGAGGATACCATGAGCACTTAGCATATAGTGAAGCAAAATCCCAATAGGTTATTGCTGTTTTCGTAGGAGTACGGGGGTGATCAAAAAGGGCCAAGTCTTTGTGCCTGTAAGTCCAGACCCCAGGCTGCCAACATGCACCTGACACTCCTACAGGGTTAACACATATACGGAGCAGTTAATGAACAACTGTATTTACATTGCGCATCTACATTATTTTAATTATGTGCTAGTGTGAGTTTTCAGTGATTGTAAATATAAACTAAGATGATTGGGCGTGGCGCACAGCGTAGGTTATCAACAGTGGGTGGAAAAAGGTAAGTAGGGTGTCGGTTTTAAGGTGCTCCTACAGGTGACGTAACTGTTCACTGGTACGTCCTGAATGGTTGAGGGGTTGAGTGCGCTACTGGGGTGTAGGCGCATCCCTGTGATGGGCACACTTGTATAGAACTGTGTGTAACCAAACAACACAGTGATTTCCAAATGGTTAATTCAAATAAAGTTCCATTAATTGAAGGTTTCAAAAGTTTTAATCAAAGTCTTTCATTAGATGTGTTTCATATTAAATTCATATGAATTAGCAGACCATGAATTTAATCCAGCAGAAACTGTGAGTGGCTCCGATGCATTTCGGACAAAAGTGTCCTTTCTCAAGGAGCACTGAAACAAAGAGGATATATGGAATCAAATCAATACACATAATGTAAAAGATGAATACGTTACATCAATGTTTACATGCGTGACTCAATGTGTACACCACATGCGTCTAGTAGTGGTAAAACTCAAAAAATGTGAAAGGGATGGAGACTCACCGATAGGGTGGGTGTGTTATCTCACCAAAGTCCGAGTGTGGGAGAGCATAGGTGAAAAAGGAAGCCAGAGTGGTTTAAACAAAAGTTAAAAACCGTAAATGCCACGCGTGAGAAAGTATGGTGAAATCGGGTTAAAGGCATCCAAGTTTAAACGTGAGGCAAAGTGAAACGAGACGGAATGAAAACAAGGTGAATGGTATTACAAGTGAAGCGGTTGAATAGTGAAAGTAGCGGCTCAGCAGAGCGTTAAGATCGGGCTTACTTGGTAGCTTGCAGAGTGTTCAGTGATCCTGAAAGAGAGATCGGATCACCGTTTTAAAAAACATAAGCAAGTAAAGATGCAGCTAAAAGCTGTGAGGGCAGCAGAGGAGCGGGAAACACTTACTGGGTCTGCTTGTCTAGCGGTACCGCGTAGTGGGTTCCGGGAAGGTAGAACTCCGCGTCGCGAATGCAGAGTTTTTGGGAGGTGGAAGGGTGAGGGAGATTGAAGAGGGACTAATAAGAGGAAGTGCAGGTAAATCATAGTATTAGGTTAGGGAAGCAGCCATATTGGAAGGGAGGATAGAGCCCCAAAGGTACCAAGAAACGATAGGGTTTAAACAAATTAATTAATGAAATGCAAACGGCAGAACAGTGTTATAATGCATCAGTAAATGCCCAAGGGCGGCATTATAAATAACAGCTCAGTTCAGTCCGGTCATTAAGACCAAAAGGTTTCTGAGATTGCAGCCTGTACATCCAGGCGGTTTCTCTTTGCAGCAACACCTTGTTATTGTCTCTGCCTTCAGTTTTGGGGACAATTTCGAGGACCATGTATTTAAGTTGAGCCACGTTGTGGATGGCTTCATTGAAGTGAATGGCGATATTAGATTTGATGTTTCTGGTCCTTATATTAGACTTATGTTCGTTCAACCTTGTCTTTATCTTCCTGCTTGTTTTACCCACGTAGGTTTTTCCACATGGGCACTTTAGAAGGTAGATAAGATTGGAAGAGTCGCATGTGGCATCTACATTCAGTTTAATGTTGAAGCCTCTCATTGGGTGACAGACAGTGTTACCCTTCATTACATTATTGCAGTTGCTGCAGTGGTGACATGGTCGTGTGCCAGTGTGGGTGGTTGGGGTACCCACAATTGTTTCCTTGGATAACATTTCTTTAAAGTTCATCGACCTGGTGTAGGCAAAGATCGGGGGATCTTGGAAAAGGTCACCGAAATCCGGTTCCGATGAGAGGATGCGCCAGTGTTTCATTATAATCTGTTTGTACTTGTTACTTGAGGTAGAATATCTCGAGACTAGTACCATTCTCTGGCTGTCAGTTTTTGGCTTACTCTTCAGGGCTTCTGTCCTGGAGATAACGGATGTGCGGTCCGTAGCTTCCTTAAGAATGGTCTCTGGGTAACCTCTACAACGAAATCTAGATGCAATGCCTGCAATTTGATTCATCCTGATGTTTGGATCGGAAACAATACGGGTTACTCTCAGCATTTGGCTGTAAGGCAAATGTCTCTTTAGAGAGTTGCGATGAAAACTGCTATAGAGTAAGGCGTTGTTACGGTCTGTGCTTTTCCGAAAAAGGTCTGTCTGTATTCCTTGTGGGGTTATTTGAATGAGAACGTCCAGGAAAGCAATCTCTTGCTGATTAATGTTCCAAGTAAAGTCAATGCGATCATCTTTGGTGTTTAGATCGGTTAAAGCGAGTTCCAAGCTCTCTTTGGAGCCTTTCCAAATGAAGAGTAGGTCGTCGATGTAGCGTGCGTAAAGCTTGAGGTTGTTCATCCAGGTTTTGTTCATGTAAATATGGTTAAGTTCAAAATTGCCCATGTAAAGATTCGCGTAGGTGGGAGCCGCACAATTGCCCATAGCCATTCCGGACATTTGTAAGTACCAGGTTTCGTCATGTTTAAAGTAGCTATGGTACAGGGTATATACCATTAGTTCAAGAATAAATGGTTTCAAGGTGTCACTAATTTCGGAAGAAAGCAAGGCCTGTTCCATCGCATTAATCCCTCCTTCATGAGGGATGGAAGTATACAAACTTCTCACATCTGCTGTACAAAGGATTAATTTTTCATTTTCAAGAAATTCCATTGTAGATAATTTGTACAACAATTGTGTGGTGTCTTTGATATAGCTAGGTAAGTTTTGGACCATGGGCTGTAGGTAACGGTCTATGAATTTGCCTGTGGGTTCATGAATCGAACCTCTGGTCGAGACGATTGGGCGGAACGGAGGATCCATCAAATTTTTATGTATCTTGGGTAACATGGTTATAGATGGGCTCCAGGGATGCGCCTACACCCCAGTAGCGCACTCAACCTCTCAACCATTCAGGACGTACCAGTGAACAGTTACGTCACCTGTAGGAGCACCTTAAAACCGACACCCTACTTACCTTTTTCCACCCACTGTTGATAACCTACGCTGTGCGCCACGCCCAATCAGCTTAGTTTATATTTACCTTCACTGTTCTCGAGGCAGGCAGCACGCCCCTTGCAACATGCAGTACGAAGAGATATCTAAATCGACAGAAGCTCGAGCTGAAACCTTAGCTTTCGATACTGATGCAACAGAGAGGATATACGCTCTAATCGATGAAGACTTAACCCAAACTGCGACCAGCAGAACAAAGGAACAATGCATCAAGCAACTCCTATACTTGTCAAGGCGCCGTATCAACCAGAGATTACACGCCAACACCTTAATTAAGTACCACAAGGTACTCCGCATCCCCCGTGGCCTACGGATTGCACTAAAACCGTCACTTTGTAAGAATTCCAAGACATTTATTGAAAGATGGAACGCAATCCTCAATAAGTGTAGCCTGGATCTGATCCTATTAATTGTTGAGGAATTGTCTGGCATCCTAACTGAACTCACCCATGAAATAACCACCATTGAACCTGAATTAAAAGAATTGAGCACCCCGGAAGAATTGACCGCTACACTAGATGAAATTAACGCACAAATGGATAAACATACTAAAGAAATAAATGAGCGTAAGATACGCAAATTCCGTCGGGACACCTTGGATTATAAACTAGGCGAGGTAAACACGTGGGCTGACGTTTATGCCCAACGTCGTAGGAATAAACCCTACAATCCCAACACAGACACTTCATCCTCAGGGAGTGATAACACCAACCGACCCCCGAAGAGAACCCCAACGGGGGCATCAACATCTGCTCCTTTATCTAGTGAAGCGCTTCCAACTCAAAATATTGATCTAACCACCACTGAGTCTTTTTTAGAGGAAGGCCCAGACAAAACCGCAGACCCAGACGGGGCAAGAGGGCAGGCAAAAAACAACGGAGAGACCCAACAACCTTCGAAGCCCAACAAGAAAACCAGGAGGAATCGTTAGTGATCAACATCTCGAATGTCAACCTCACCAACTATGAAACTAAGATTCTCCAAAAAGGCATGACATTTGTTCCCACCAGTGACACCAACCTACTCGAATTGGACGTCAGCACGTTCAAACTCACAAGGAAACTTCGACTTAGACATTTCTTTGAAAACATTTTGGATCCCACCACTGATCCGAAACCTGACCAACTTATGGGCTTACGGCCTTCCAGCACTTTCATACCACCAATTAGTCATAAAAGCATTGACACATTCAAGACTTTAGTGAAACAGGACATATCTAAGATACATTTTCGGAAAAAGACCCATAAGAACATCACTAAGAAAGACATGGATATCCTTAAGAATATTGCACGGAATCCCTCAATTAAATGCTTGAAAGCAGATAAAGGTGGCGCTCTCGTCATCCTCAACACTGAACTGTATACACAGAGAATTACAGAACATGTTATGGATCGCAATATCTATCTACCTCTTGATGGTAATCCCACGAATGAGTACAAAATGGAACTATTGTCTATTGTGAATAAAGCCACATCTGATGGAGTCATTGAAGACAGAACTAAGAGATACTTAGTCACAGAACATCCCCGGAGCCCATCTATAACCATGTACCCAAGATACATAAAAATTTGATGGATCCTCCGTTCCGCCCAATCGTCTCGACCAGAGGTTCGATTCATGAACCCACAGGCAAATTCATAGACCGTTACCTACAGCCCATGGTCCAAAACTTACCTAGCTATATCAAAGACACCACACAATTGTTGTACAAATTATCTACAATGGAATTTCTTGAAAATGAAAAATTAATCCTTTGTACAGCAGATGTGAGAAGTTTGTATACTTCCATCCCTCATGAAGGAGGGATTAATGCGGTGGAACAGGCCTTGCTTTCTTCCGAAATTAGTGACACCTTGAAACCATTTGTTCTTGAACTGATGGTATATACCCTGTACCATAGCTACTTTAAACATGACGAAACCTGGTACTTACAAATGTCCGGAATGGCTATGGGCAATTGTGCGGCTCCCACCTACGCGAATCTTTACATGGGCAATTTTGAACTTAACCATATTTACATGAACAAAACCTGGATGAACAACCTCAAGCTTTACGCACGCTACATCGACGACCTACTCTTCATTTGGAAAGGCTCCAAAGAGAGCTTGGAACTCGCTTTAACCGATCTAAACACCAAAGATGATCGCATTGACTTTACTTGGAACATTAATCAGCAAGAGATTGCTTTCCTGGACGTTCTCATTCAAATAACCCCACAAGGAATACAGACAGACCTTTTTCGGAAAAGCACAGACCGTAACAACGCCTTACTCTATAGCAGTTTTCATCGCAACTCTCTAAAGAGACATTTGCCTTACAGCCAAATGCTGAGAGTAACCCGTATTGTTTCCGATCCAAACATCAGGATGAATCAAATTGCAGGCATTGCATCTAGATTTCGTTGTAGAGGTTACCCAGAGACCATTCTTAAGGAAGCTACGGACCGCACATCCGTTATCTCCAGGACAGAAGCCCTGAAGAGTAAGCCAAAAACTGACAGCCAGACAATGGTACTAGTCTCAATATATTCTACCTCAAGTAACAAGTACAAACAGATTATAATGAAACACTGGCGCATCCTCTCATCGGAACCGGATTTCGGTGACCTTTTCCAAGATCCCCCGATCTTTGCCTACACCAGGCCGATGAACTTTAAAGAAATGTTATCCATGGAAACAATTGTGGGTACCCCAACAACCCACACTGGCACATGACCATGTCACCACTGCAGCAACTGCAATAATGTAATGAAGGGTAACACTATCTGTCACCCAATGAGAGGCTTCAACATTAAACTGAATGTAGATGCCACATGCAACTCTTCCAATCTTATCTACCTTCTAAAGTGCCCATGTGGAAAAACCTACGTGGGTAAAACAAGCAGGAAGATAAAGACAAGGTTGAACGAACATAAGTCTAATATAAGGACCAGAAACATCAAATCTAATATCGCCATTCACTTCAATGAAGCCAACCACAACGTGGCTCAACTTAAATACATGGTCCTCGAAATTGTCCCCAAAACTGAAGGCAGAGACAATAACAAGGTGTTGCTGCAAAGAGAAACCGCCTGGATGTACAGGCTGCAATCTCAGAAACCTTTTGGTCTTAATGACCGGACTGAACTGAGCTGTTATTTATAATGCCGCCCTTGGGCATTTACTGATGCATTATAACATTGTTCTGCCGTTTGCATTTCATTAATTAATTTGTTTAAACCCTATCGTTTCTTGGTACCTTTGGAGCTCTATCCTCCCTTCCAATATGGCCGCTTCCCTAACCTAATACTATGATTTACCTGCACTTCCTCTTATTAGTCCCTCTTCAATCTCCCTCACCCTTCCACCTCCCAAAAACTCTGCATTCGCGACGCGGAGTTCTACCTTCCCGGAACCCACTACGCGGTACCGCCAGACAAGCAGACCCAGTAAGTGTTTCCCGCTCCTCTGCTGCCCTCACAGCTTTTAGCTGCATCTTTACTTGCTTATGTTATTTAAAACGGTGATCCGATCTCTCTTTCAGGATCACTGAACACTCTGCAAGCTACCAAGTAAGCCCGATCTTAACGCTCTGCTGAGCCGCTACTTTCACTATTCAACCGCTTCACTCGTAATACCATTCACCTTGTTTTCATTCCGTCTCGTTTCACTTTGCCTCACGTTTAAACTTGGATGCCTTTAACCAGATTTCACCATACTTTCTCACGCGTGGCATTTACGGTTTTTAACTTTTTTTTAAACCACTCTGGCTTCCTTTTTCACCTATGCTCTCCCACACTCGGACTTTGGTGAGATAACACACCCACCCTATCGGTGAGTCTCCATCCCTTTCACATTTTTTGAGTTTTACCACTACTAGACGCATGTGGTGTACACATTGAGTCACGCATGTAAACATTGATGTAACGTATTCATCTTTTACATTATGTGTATTGATTTGATTCCATATATCCTCTTTGTTTCAGTGCTCCCTGAGAAAGGACACTTTTGTCCGAAATGCATCGGAGCCACTCACAGTTTCTGATGGATTAAATTCATGGTCTGCTAATTCATATGAATTTAATATGAAACACATCTAATGAAAGACTTTGATTAAAACTTTTGAAACCTTCAATTAATGGAACTTTATTTGAATTAACCATTTGGAAATCACTGTGTTGTTTGGTTACACACAGTTCCATACAAGTGTGCCCATCACAGGGATGCGCCTACACCCCAGTAGCGCACTCAACCCCTCAACCATTCAGGACGTACCAGTGAACAGTTACGTCACCTGTAGGAGCACCCTAAAACCGACACCCTACTTACCTTTTTCCACCCACTGTTGATAACCTACGCTGTGCGCCACGCCCAATCATCTTAGTTTATATTTACCTTCACTGTTCTCGAGGCAGGCAGCACGCCCCTTGCAACATGCAGTACGAAGAGATATCTAAATCGACAGAAGCTCGAGCTGAAACCTTAGCTTTCAATACTGATGCAACAGAGAGGATATACGCTCTAATCGATGAAGACTTAACCCAAACTGCGACCAGCAGAACAAAGGAACAATGCATCAAGCAACTCCTATACTTGTCAAGGCGCCGTATCAACCAGAGATTACACGCCAACACCTTAATTAAGTACCACAAGGTACTCCGCATCCCCCGTGGCCTACGGATCGCACTAAAACTGTTACTTTGTAAGAATTCCAAGACATTTATTGAAAGATGGAACGCAATCCTCAATAAGTGTAGCCTGGATCTGATCCTATTAATTGTGGAGGAATTGTCTGGCATCCTAACTGAACTCACCCATGAAATAACCACCATTGAAACTGAATTAAAAGAATTGAGCACCCCGGAAGAATTGACCGCTACACTAGATGAAATTAACGCACAAATGGATAAACATACTAAAGAAATAAATGAGCGTAAGATACGCAAATTCCGTCGGGACACCTTGGATTATAAACTAGGCGAGGTATACACGTGGGCTGACGTTTATGCCCAACGTCGTAGGAATAAACCCTACAATCCCAACACAGACACTTCATCCTCAGGGAGTGATAACACCAACCGACCCCCGAAGAGAACCCCAACGGGGGCATCAACATCTGCTCCTTTATCCAGTGAAGCGCTTCCAACTCAAAATATTGATCTAACCACCACTGAGTCTTTTTTAGAGGAAGGCCCAGACAAAACCGCAGACCCAGACGGGGCAAGAGGGCAGGCAAAAAACAACGGAGAGACCCAACAACCTTCGAAGCCCAACAAGAAAACCAGGAGGAATCGTTAGTGATCAACATCTCGAATGTCAACCTCACCAACTATGAAACTAAGATTCTCCAAAAAGGCATGACATTTGTTCCCACCAGTGACACCAACCTACTCGAATTGGACGTCAGCACGTTCAAACTCACAAGGAAACTTCGACTTAGACATTTCTTTGAAAAAATTTTGGATCCCACCACTGATCCGAAACCTGACCAACTTATGGGCTTACGGCCTTCCAGCACTTTCATACCACCAATTAGTCATAAAAGCATTGACACATTCGAGACTTTAGTGAAACAGGACATATCTAAGATACATTTTCGGAAAAAGACCCATAAGAACATCACTAAGAAAGACATGGATACCCTTAAGAATATTGCACGGAATCCCTCAATTAAATGCTTGAAAGCAGATAAAGGTGGCGCTCTCGTCATCCTCAACACTGAACTGTATACACAGGGAATTACAGAACATGTTATGGATCGCAATATCTATCTACCTCTTGATGGTAATCCCACGAATGAGTACAAAATGGAACTATTGTCTATTGTGAATAAAGCCACATCTGATGGAGTCATTGAAGACAGAACTAAGAGATACTTAGTCACAGAACATCCCCGGAGCCCATCTATAACCATGTTACCCAAGATACATAAAAATTTGATGGATCCTCCGTTCCGCCCAATCGTCTCGACCAGAGGTTCGATTCATGAACCCACAGGCAAATTCATAGACCGTTACCTACAGCCCATGGTCCAAAACTTACCTAGCTATATCAAAGACACCACACAATTGTTGTACAAATTATCTACAATGGAATTTCTTGAAAATGAAAAATTAATCCTTTGTACAGCAGATGTGAGAAGTTTGTATACTTCCATCCCTCATGAAGGAGGGATTAATGCGGTGGAACATGCCTTGCTTTCTTCCGAAATTAGTGACACCTTGAAACCATTTATTCTTGAACTGATGGTATATACCCTGTACCATAGCTACTTTAAACATGACGAAACCTGGTACTTACAAATGTCCGGAATGGCTATGGGCAATTGTGCGGCTCCCACCTACGCAAATCTTTACATGGGCAATTTTGAACTTAACCATATTTACATGAACAAAACCTGGATGAACAACCTCAAGCTTTACGCACACTACATCGACGACCTACTCTTCATTTGGAAAGGCTCCAAAGAGAGCTTGGAACTCGCTTTAACCGATCTAAACACCAAAGATGATCGCATTGACTTTACTTGGAACATTAATCAGCAAGAGATTGCTTTCCTGGATGTTCTCATTCAAATAACCCCACAAGGAATACAGACAGACCTTTTTCGGAAAAGCACAGACCGTAACAACGCCTTACTCTATAGCAGTTTTCATCGCAACTCTCTAAAGAGACCTTTGCCTTACAGCCAAATGCTGAGAGTAACCCGTATTGTTTCCGATCCAAACATCAGGATAAATCAAATTGCAGGCATTGCATCTAGATTTCGTTGTAGAGGTTACCCAGAGACCATTCTTAAGGAAGCTACGGACCGCACATCCGTTATCTCCAGGACAGAAGCCCTGAAGAGTAAGCCAAAAACTGACAGCCAGAGAATGGTACTGGTCTCGAGATATTCCACCTCAAGTAACAAGTACAAACAGATTATAATGAAACACTGGCGCATCCTCTCATCGGAACCGGATTTCGGTGACCTTTTCCAAGATCGCCCGATCTTTGCCTACACCAGGCCGATGAACTTTAAAGAAATGTTATCCAAGGAAACAATTGTGGGTACCCCAACCACCCACACTGGCACACGACCATGTCACCACTGCAGCAACTGCAATAATGTAATGAAGGGTAACACTGTCTGTCACCCAATGAGAGGCTTCAACATTAAACTGAGTGTAGATGCCACATGCGACTCTTCCAATCTTATCTACCTTCTAAAGTGCCCATGTGGAAAAACCTAGGTGGGTAAAACAAGCAGGAAGATAAAGACAAGGTTGAACGAACATAAGTCTAATATAAGGACCAGAAACATCAAATCTAATATCGCCATTCACTTCAATGAAGCCAACCACAACGTGGCTCAACTTAAATACATGGTCCTCGAAATTGTCCCCAAAACTGAAGGCAGAGACAATAACAAGGTGTTGCTGCAAAGAGAAACCGCCTGGATGTACAGGCTGCAATCTCAGAAACCTTTTGGTCTTAATGACCGGACTGAACTGAGCTGTTATTTATAATGCCGCCCTTGGGCATTTACTGATGCATTATAACATTGTTCTGCCGTTTGCATTTCATTAATTAATTTGTTTAAACCCTATCGTTTCTTGGTACCTTTGGGGCTCTATCCTCCCTTCCAATATGGCCGCTTCCCTAACCTAATACTATGATTTACCTGCACTTCCTCTTATTAGTCCCTCTTCAATCTCCCTCACCCTTCCACCTCCCAAAAACTCCGCATTTGCGACGCGGAGTTCTACCTTCCCGGAACCCACTACGCGGTACCGCTAGACAAGCAGACCCAGTAAGTGTTTCCCGCTCCTCTGCTGCCCTCACAGCTTTTAGCTGCATCTTTACTTGCTTATGTTTTTTAAAACGGTGATCCGATCTCTCTTTCAGGATCACTGAACACTCTGCAAGCTACCAAGTAAGCCCGATCTTAACGCTCTGCTGAGCCGCTACTTTCACTATTCAACCGCTTCACTTGTAATACCATTCACCTTGTTTTCATTCCGTCTCGTTTCACTTTGCCTCACGTTTAAACTTGGATGCCTTTAACCCGATTTCACCATACTTTCTCACGCGTGGCATTTACGGTTTTTAACTTTTGTTTAAACCACTCTGGCTTCCTTTTTCACCTATGCTCTCCCACACTCGGACTTTGGTGAGATAACACACCCACCCTCGCGGTGAGTCTCCATCCCTTTCACATTTTTTGAGTTTTACCACTACTAGACGCATGTGGTGTACACATTGAGTCACGCATGTAAACATTGATGTAACGTATTCATCTTTTACATTATGTGTATTGATTTGATTCCATATATCCTCTTTGTTTCAGTGCTCCTTGAGAAAGGACACTTTTGTCCGAAATGCATCGGAGCCACTCACAGTTTCTGATGGATTAAATTCATGGTCTGCTAATTCATATGAATTTAATATGAAACACATCTAATGAAAGACTTTGATTAAAACTTTTGAAACCTTCAATTAATGGAACTTTATTTGAATTAACCATTTGGAAATCACTGTGTTGTTTGGTTACACACAGTTCCATACAAGTGTGCCCATCACAGGGATGCGCCTACACCCCAGTAGCGCACTCAACCCCTCAGTTTTCAGTGATTCGCATACTGGGAAAAGGTATATTGTGCAAATCTCAGTGATTTGCACACCATTAAACTGATTTAAAGGTCACATCCAGTGTGTCCACAAGCAGATGATCTGGGGCCAGATGTAGGAGAGGAAATACCGGTCGGTAACGGACGAATTTGGTCGTTACCGACCGGTACTTAGGAATCAGCATGTAGGGGCCAGTATTTTACAGAATCGGTAAATTTACCGATTCGGTAATTCCACATGTAGGTGGCACTCCTGAGTGTGCCACAGGCCCTTTAGAGTCGGTATTTTACCACCCAATCATTGGGTGGTAAAATACCAAATGCAGGTGTGCATGCACTGTGCCATGTGACACACAGACATGCCCTTACGGACCGTATTTGGGGTATTAGAGGGTGTCAAAGTGACACTCCCTGCACCCTTGCAGGATTCGGTATTTACCGATTCTTGCCCATAGGTTCCTATGGGCTTCAAGGCCCATAGGAATCCATGGGCAATACCGATTCGGTATTTACCGAATCGGTAAATACCGAATGTTACCGATTCGGTAATTGAAAATTAAATTTTACCTACATCTCCCACCTTTTATTTTACCGATTCATAAATACCGAATCGGTAAAATTCGGTATTTATGAATCGGTAAAATAGAATTACCTACATCTGGCCCCTGGTCCCTAACTGTGATAAAAGAAGATTGGTCAATCAATCTTGGTACTGACAATAACTATGTATTAGATGGATGTGCTTGTGTGCAAGAGCAAAATACCAACACTCACAGTGAAGCAGGCAGCCATTAGCTGAAGTGGGCCGGACAGCTATCCCATGCCTTATTCAGTGAATTAGGGAAGAGAAATGTGAATGACTGTTGAACACACTAGTTAATGAAGAGTGCTGCAAGAAAGTCCCTCTATCTATACATATATATATTTATATATATATATATATATATATATATATATATATTACCTACTGGCGGTCGCCAGTAGGTATATATAGTTAGGATTTTTTCCCTATGGGATTTTTGAAAATTCTATGTCTAATAACTTTGGCGTTTGTGGACGGAATCGGCTGACATTTTCAGGAAAATGGCACATTTTGTTTCTGAGCAGCCCATGAAAATTTGGGGGGGTTTTGTCGAGGGGGGGCCGAGACAAAAAGGGGGGTCCCAAAACGCGTTTTTCCCATGTTAATTTCCATAGGGCGGTTGGACTCACTTTTAGCTCGAACGGCTGAATGGATTTGCACGAAACTTGGCAAAATTGTAGGGACTGTTAGCCCGATGTGCCTTTGCTAGGTCTCAATATATGTGCTCCAGTAGTTTTTGAGAAATTAACGTTCAAAACAAGATATATATCTGTAACAGCGCTCCGGGCAGCGATCCGGTCCGCTTACTTTTCGCGAAACGGAACTTTGCGCGCAGAAAGCTGATTGGCTCTCCGGTGTCTGTCAACATTCTAAACAGTCCGGAGCGGCCGCCATCTTATCTCTCGGTAGGATCGAGAGAGAAGAAGAGGTGAAAAACGAAGGGGGGATTTATTGAAAGGGGGCAAGGTATACCCCTCTTGACCCCCTAGGAATGTTGTTGGGGTTATTAAAGGGTCCCGTAGGGAAAATAAAAAAAAATGATTTTTCACGGTAGAAGCGCTTCACGGGCCGCGAACTGGGCCGCAAACTGGTAGCGAAACGGGAATTCGCCATTTTGTGCTTCGTTTTAATTGTTTAGAGACAAAAATTATCGCCGCACATCGGCCACAATGCATGAATATCGCTGAAAAGTCAGCGATATTCATGCATTATCCAGCAAATGCTCTTAGCCATGTTATCCACCTTCCATTGGATAACATGGCTAAAAACTGCTCTGTGCGTGAGCTTTTTTTTTTTTTTTTTGCTGCGTGACGTTTGTAAACGTTCGATTCGATGGAAATCAGGAAGTGTTGACCACCATTTTGTCACTGCGAGTAAATATTTTGTTATAAATGAATCCTTATTGATAAACATTGTCTGCGCCATCTTGCGTTTTTGTCCAATGCCACAATTTTGTCGTGCACGGCAGCCATTTTAGATGCCTTGACCAGGGCCACTCTCTGCACGCCGCCGATCCTCAGCATGGCTCCCCACCCTCGCAAGCATCTCCCCCACGCACTGGTCACTCCCGCTCTTTCTCTCATGCATGGGCCATATACTTCCCCCCATCTGCGCTGCTCTTCTCTGAGAATCACACCCTGTGCCCGCCCGACACCTCCCTTTCACCCTATTCACTACCGCACCCTCTGACACTCCTCTTCCTCTGTGTCCGATTGTCCAGGCCGGACCTAGGCTATCACCTAGCCCTGCGGATGTAGTTTATGGCCCCAGCTGTAGAGTATCCAGACATGCCAACCCTCCCGATTCAGGCGTGAGACTACTGATTTCAGTGCTAGTCTCCCGCCTCCCGATTCCTGCAAGCAAAAACCCGGGGGCATATTATCAACAACTAGCGATAATTTTTGTCTCTAACTTGTTTAGAGACAAAAATTATCGCCGCACATCGGCGAATTTTATCGCACATAAACCTTGCTATTAGCAAGGTTTATCGCAAATGCGATAAAAAACGGCCGCAATGCATGAATATCGTTGAAAAGTCAGCGATATTCATGCATTATCCAGCAAATGCTCTTAGCCATGTTATCCACTTCCCATTGGATAACATGGCTAAAACTGCTCAGGGCAGGTGTTAGGTTTTGGAGATATTCGCGCTTAGCGCGAATATCTCCAAAAGTTGGTAATAGGAGATAGCGATGGTTAGGGACTGTTTCCAGTCGCTAAAATCTTGGCACGCCCACTTTGCATGTCATTAGTGATAAATATCACTGATATGCAAAGCGGGGCCCAAGATGGTCGCTATCTCCTTTTAGATGTCACTAACTGGTGTTAGCGACAGCTTGGTAATAGGGAGATAATTTTATCTCTTTTTTTTTTGGCTTTTAAAGCCCAAAAAGCGGAAATAAACCCCCTTGATAATATGCCCCATGATTTCTCGGGGGTTTCAGCTGACAGGGCTTGGTATTGTGTTACGTGCTAATTCTTCCAGGAAACGTCAGAGGGTCGATGCAGGGGTTCTAGAAGGGGTGATAAACCATTTAAGCCTCATGAACAAGCGCATGGTCTTTTAAAGATTTGTGAAGTACTCGGGGCGGCGGTGTGTGTGTGCCCTCTTTCAGGAGCGGGCGGGGGGGGCACTGCCAGCAACTTGCCAGGCCAGGCAGTGTTCAACACGTGCATCACCCTTTCTCTGCCTGCTATTGCGCTCCATGCTTCGGAAAGGTAAGAAAAAGAACGTGCATTTGAGTTTGAAATGTCCGATCTTGTAGCAGTACACTTGCAAAGCCCACACATGACAATAACCCGATTCAAGGGCCCATTCACCCGATTTTTTAAACATATATAGCACTCCAACAAAGTTAGATTTTAAAACTTTATTAACTTTTAACTATAATGAACGGAACAAAAACTGTAAAAACATTTAAACATTTTTCACCCAAAAAAGCAACAATTGTCAGAAGCTGTCTTTTGTGCGAATAGTCCCAAGGCAGCACAACGTGCTGAGTTCTGGACGGCACCCAGGTGATGTCGCCTGGGTGCCGCACTGGTTTTGGTATCCTACAATGCTGCTCCGAAAATTGGCGTGGGGCGTCCCGGGTGGGGCGGGGGGAGGCCTCGTCAGTAGCGGTCTGTTGTGCGAATAGTCCCAAGGCAGCAGAACGCGCTGAGATGTTGATGGCACCCAGGTGATGTCCAGTAAACTGCTGCACTGGTTTTGGTATCCTACAATGCTGCTCCGAAAATTGGCGTGGGGCGGCCCGGAGGGGGGGGGGGGGCGTGGGGGAGGCGGCGTGAACGGGCCTCCCCAGGTGGCGGCCATCCAGCTGAGTTGCGCCCGCTCTTGCGGCTACAGCGTCTCGCTCACCATGTTGTTGAGTTGCTCCCACTCTTGCAGTGCAGCGATAGGCGGCTGCCACATGACTCTTAAAATGGCGGACGGCTCTTCGGTTTTGGGCCTGGTCCACTGAAATGGCCCTGGGACACCTTGGAACTCGGACGCTTGCCTGCTAGGGCTTGGGCTCCATTCTCGAAAGGGTCTCCTCAGCCGTGAAGATTCTACAAAAGTCTTGGGGGCCCCCGACTCCCGCAGGCTTCCGGTGGGGAGCGGCTGCCATGATTGCTCGCGGAATGACCACGACGGAGCTACGAGATGGTGGTGCTCTCATGCTGACGCCAGCTTTAGTCTGAAACATCCAGAAACAAGGTGGGGCTTTCATCGTTTGGGAAAAAAAAATGTTCTAAACCAATGAAAAGTGTTATTTTTAGGTCATATGACCAAGCCTTCCATCTTTAGGAAACCAAAAGTAAAATGAACCAATGAAAAGTTTTATAAACAAGTCACATGACCTGTTATGCGGCATAGGGCTACAAAAAGCGTAGAAAATCCGTTGGCACGTGAGGCGGCGTCAGTAGCGGACCGATGTGCGAATAGGCCGAAGGCAGCACAACGCGCTGAGATCCGGATGGCACCGAGGTGGTGTCCAGCAAATTGCCACACTGGTGTGGCCATCCTACAATGCTGCGCCGAAAGACGGCGTGTCCAGCTGAGTTCCGGTCACTCTTGCGGTACAGTGAGTCGAACGCGCCGAGATCCGGATGGCACCGAGGTTGTGTCCAGCAAGTTGCCGCACTGGTGTGGCCATCCTACAATGCTGTGCCGAAAGTCGGCGTGGGGTGCCCCGTTGGCTTATGAGGTGATGTCAGTAGTGGACCGATGTGTGAATAGGTCGGAACCAGCACAAGGCGCCAAGATCCGAATGGCAAGTCCTGGATGTTGAGTGCCATAGTTGAGAGTTCTGAGCAGTGCTTGTAAGACTATCTGAAGCTTATTTGCACCTGCTGCAGCTTCACTGCTGCCCAAGGTGGTGTCCAGCAAATTGCTGCAGTGGTGTGGCCATCCTACAATGCTGCGCCGAAAGACGGCGTGTCCAGCTGAGTTCCGGTCACTCTTGCGGTACAGTGAGTCGAACGCGCCGAGATCCGGATGGCACCGAGGTTGTGTCCAGCAAGTTGCCGCACTGGTGTGGCCATCCTACAATGCTGCGCCGAAAGTCGGCGTGGGGTGCCCCGTTGGCTTATGAGGTGATGTCAGTAGTGGACCGATGTGTGAATAGGTCGGAACCAGCACAAGGCGCCAAGATCCGAATGGCAAGTCCTGGACGTTGAGTGCCTCAGTTGAGAGTTCTGAGCAGTGCTTGTAAGACTGTCTGAAGCTTATTTGCACCTGCTGCAGCTTCACTATTGCCCTGGTGTGGCCAAAGGCCGCACATGACATAGGCGGCCGGCTCCCGAGGTCCGGCGGAACTTTTTTCCTTTTCCTTTCTGCTTCTTTTCCTACAATCCGTTTCATCTGAAGACACGACCAGGTCCCTGAATGTGTGCAGGGGGACGCTATTGATTGAATGAAAATGGCGGCTTGACACAAAGCTGACTCAAGCGTTGCTGTTGATGCTATACAGACAAAAATTCGTTTTCAGTTTGTACATTCTTCAGGATTTTTTTTTCCATCCAAGTCTGATTGAGAGTTTGAAGAAAAATGGCTTCAGATTTTCCACATACTACTCTTCAACATTCTTCCTAAATGTAACAATGTGAAACTCACTAGGAGAACGGCTGTTTCTGTTTCCTTTCAAAATGCTGCCAACAATATTTTCTGAATGGAAGACACCATCTTGTAGCATAAAGGGCCGAAAGGGGCTCTGGTCTGGCCGATGGTTGGTGGAGACATTTTGACTATATCTTGGACCTGCCCGGCCTCGCCCAAAATGGCGCCGGTATAAATGGGACTCGTAACTCCTTGCCCGCAAATGTATATCTAGAAAATGTTATTGTAAGTGGCCCTGTCGTATTTTAATTACAAAATGTACGTCCACAGATTCTGCAACTGTTAGACACCTTTGTTCTTGCAACCTAATGGCCCGCTCGTTACGTTCCTCTACAGTGTAAATGTCTCCTCATCATATACGATTTCAGTTTGCTCCGTGGCCGGCCCACGTGGTTATAGGCCCGTATTTGTATACTGACATTTTCACAATAAAGGTTTTTAAAACAAAACACGGTAGTAGTATTTACATTGGTAAAGTTTTTACTTTTAGTCACTGTTTTCGAATCAGTAAAAGGCAAGTGAAATAAAGCAGTCCAATTACATGACGGATAAAAGGTATAATATGTAGGAACGCAGTAAAGATAAATGGTCAAGGGCAGTTGTGTTTTTCATTTCTGCAACATAAAGTGATCGATAAGAATCTGATAATCAGGCGTATCGGCGACTAAGACAGCAGGCCGAATCTCTTTTACTCAACGGCTCCGTCATGGAAGGAAGAAACGCCCTTTTTCTCGAAAAAGGAATATATTTTACTTGCAGGACAGTTGTAAATTTTCCGGGAAAGTACATTAGCCTGGAATATTATAACATATGTTTAAAAAAAAAGAATGTTCGAAAACAATAAAAAGCGTAATTTTTAGGTCATATGACCAAGCTTTTCATCATTAAAATAACAAAAGTAAAATGAACCAATGAAAAGTTTTATTAACAAGTCACATGACCTGTTATGCTTACGTTACGCGCTGCGCGCCGCGCCTCGGATCACTTCCGGGTGTGCTAACGCGGCGTGTCATATAACGCATTACGCGACAACGTAGGTCAAGAATATAGTCAAAATGTCTCCACCAACCAGCGTTCGGAACACAACCCCTTTCAGCAGTCCAAAAAGTTCTGTTAAATGACAACAGAGGGGACAGGCAACAAGAACCATCAGTCAAAGAGGGGAGGGCAAGTTCTTCTCTTCCGGGTCATGATGGGGCGCTACCGGAACTGATCGAATTGGTAGTCTACAGTGTTTCTGGATGTTTCAGACTAAAGCTGGCGTCAGCATGAGAGCACTACCATCTCGTAGCTCCGTCGTGGCCATTCCACGAGCAATCATGGCAGCCGCTCCCCACCAGAAGCCTGCGGGAGTCGGAGGCCCCCAAGACTTTTGTAGAATCTTCACGGCTGAGGGGACGCTTTTCGAGAATGGAGCCCAAGCCCTATCAGGCAAGCGTCCGAGTTCAAAGGTGTCCCAGGGCCATTTTAGTGGACCAGGCCCAAAACCGAAGAGCCGGCCGCCATTTTGAGAGTCCTGTGGCAGCCGCCTATCGCTGCACCGCAAGAGCGGGAGCAACTCAACTACATGATGAGCGAGACGCTGTAGTCGCAAGAGCGGGCGGTAAACAGCTGAATGGCGGAAGAGGCACAGTGTAGCAAAAGCGGGCGGAATGGCAACTGAAACGGTAAAGGGGCGCCCCACTACAGCGTGTCTTCAGGTCAAACGGATTGTGGGACAAGGTCCAGAATTGAAGAGTCATCAAAAGGCAAAAAGTTCCGCCGGACCCCGGGAGCCGGCCGCCTATGTCGGGGGCGATCTCAGGCTACACCAGTGCTATAAGACTTGGGGAGGGTGTCGGAGCCAAGCGTCTTCTCCGAGTCCATGGCCATCACACCTCCCCTCAGGGGCCTCCGTCAAGCTGTTTAGGAAGGAAACATATCACATTGTTTTCTAATGCAGTCAGGTCCACAAACGACACTCACTTCACTTTGAGAATAGTGAAGCTGCAGTAGGTGGAAATAAGCTTCAGACAGTGTTACAAGCACTGCTCAGAACTCTTAACTATGGCACCCAACATCCAGAACTTATGCTATTTGAGAATGGCAGTGACATTGAAGCAACTCAGGGACCAAAACCATTAACGTACTTTCACGTATGAAAATCTTACTTGGGGAGGGGGCAGGAGCGAAGCGCCCCCTCCCAGTCCGCGCCACCACACCGTATGTTGAAAATCTGAAGCCATCGTTCTACAAAGTCAACCAACCTTGGATTGAAAAATCTAGAAAAATGTACAAACTGAAAACCAGTTTTGGTCTGCATAGCATCAGTAGCAACGCTTGCTATCAGAGTGCATGAGTTTCATGCTCGATCGATTGAGCTAGCCGGGTCGGGCAATAAAAAGTATAAAATAGTTATGTAAATAGTTATTTAATAAAATGTTTTACCCTGTTTCTTTGCTGGTGTGTTGTCTATATTTTTAATATTTGCATAGGGTTTGTCGTTATTTTGGGCGGGGTGGGTGACGGAGTCGAGCTGTCTTGCAGCCCTCATGGTGTGGAGCTCAGTTCATCTCAATATTTTCGTATTTCTCATGAAGGGTTGTTCCTAATATTTCTATTTTAGCGAGGTCAAAAAGAGATCCAATTAGTGGCCTACTGATTTTGCTCGATTACTTTTATTTTTTTACACGATTTTTCACTATCTGCAAAGACTAAACAGAGTATTGCGACTTTGTGCTTGTTTGTAAATAGAGAATGATCCAAAGAGAACCAATTCTAAAACAGTAAATGCTTGGATAACAATCAATCAAATGGAGAGACAAGCAGGCACGACGGATTACAACGGGGGCAAAGGCCTGCGTTAACTACCGTTCACTATCTGCAAAGAGAGAGTACTACTAAGAGAAAAGAGGGGAGGGGGGGGGGGCAGCGTTCAAAGCACATCAGCGTGCATAAATACGAAAATGTTTTTATCTATCACGTACTTGACATTTTAAAGCTTTTCATATTTGCTATTAAAAAACCAATGAAATTCACAGAAAAAACCATAGGTTATAGTGGATATATAGTTAGGAATTTGCATTTACAAAACCTTGAAAATTCAATGAAAAAACCATTGGTTTTAGGCCATATATAGTTAGGGATTTGCATTTACAAAACCTTATTTTACTCGCATAAAACCATTGAAATTCCATATATAGTTAGATGCGCTAACTATATATCGCACACCCGCAATCCACTGCTGATGATGTCACATATTACATCATTCATGACATGGTCAGTGACATCACTGATGACATCACTGATGACAACTCAAATGACATCACTGATGACATCTCAAATGACATCACTGATGACATCACTGATGACAACTCAAATGACATCACTGACAACATCACAGATGACATCATTCATGTGTTAATACGATGAACCTCTACAGACTCTGATATATCCTTAGATACACTCAGTGAAAACAGACACTCACAGATTGTCACTCATCCATGGAGTTACTCATACACCTAGACAGTCATGCAAAGAATCAATCACACCTCCAATTCCTCAACTATACAGTTATACACACCTTACTTATTGAAACATATTCTAACACATATTTACTCTCTTATATAATCCCTAATAAAAGTTCACAATGATCCATACAGTCACTCACACATTCACTGGCTCTAATGCACAGTTATTTATATATGTCAACTCTCACATGGAGTGTGTTTTACATATGTACTTACTTTGACATGTAGCACTGAGATATCCATTCACTCACCAATACACTCATGCACACAGTCAACCGCCCATACAGCTGTTTCTACATGCACTTTTGAAACCATACATCTAGTGAATCAACTGCTCACACATCTATGCACAGAGTCACACACCTCCCAGCCACCCCCACACACACACTTACTCTCCCATAGAAATACTTAGGCAACCAATCAATAACCCATATAGTTACTCATATAGCTACTGATTAACACATGCAGCACTTCATAGAACAACAGATATAATGATGCACAAATTAATACAGTTTAATCACTAACCCATGCACTCAGTGAGACACATTTAATCACTCCCTCATACAATCAGTCATGCACCTACTAAATCCTTCATCCAGACATTTATACATCCACTCATTCTTCAATATGTAAGACATATTTTAACTTTACAGAAACATACAGTCACTGGATGTTGTGATCAGTGATGTCATCAGTGATGTCACTGACCATGTCATGAATGATGTAATATGTGACATCATCAGCAGTGGATTGCGGGTGCGCGATATATAGTTAGCGCATCTAACTATATATGGAATTTCAATAGTTTTATGCGAGTAAAATAAGGTTTTGTAAATGCAAATCCCTAACTATATATGGCCTAAAACCAATGGTTTTTTCATTGAATTTTCAAGGTTTTGTAAATGCAAATTCCTAACTATACATCCACTATAACCTATGGTTTTTTCTGTGATATATATATATATATATATATAGAGAGGACCAGAAAACGCTTCTTCTGGAGTGCTGGGACCCGTGGGAGTTAGCGCAAATGCTGGCGAAGCAGTCCGGTAATTTCAATAATCCAATGGAAAACAGGTTAACGTTGCGCTCTCAGGAAAAAGACAAAGCAAATCCAAAGTGTAATAGTAGCAGTTTATTACACAACGCGTTTCAGCATAAAAGCCTTGTTCACGTGTAACATCAACACAAGTGACACCGGTATTTAAACATGAGTTTTCGCGCTATATCCAATCAACAACATAAGTGTAGGACTAATCCCCATGTGAGAAAGCTGAATGGCAGACATGTTGGAAAGGTCTAATAGTCCACTTAACAACTGAGTGTTATCTGCAGATATCATGTGTATGAGGATAAAATACAACATGATCACGGTGTGTTATAGCCCATTCAGATATCAAGCAAAAGAAGGGTATAAATATTTTGCGCGTGATATCAGTCAACAAAAGTGGCAGTATAGCAATATTGTGACTCCACAAAAGTATAAAACATATGGCAGACATCTTATGCTATGACTCCTTTGGGCTGCCTATAATATGTATAACCCTGATTCTTCTTCTGTCTTATGTCTCATGACATAATTTTATTATGCAGTGGATCTTATATACTTTATTTATGTTTTTTGTTCCACAGGAGGAAAGGTTGGGTCTATCTATGAATTCACCAGCACAGACTCAGTCTCCCTTTGCACTCCTGGAATCACTTTTTTTGCACCATGGGACTCACGATTTGTAGATTTATTTTTCTCCGGTCAGCTAACGCACTTTATCCTGTATTTTACCATCATGCATAAGTAAGAATTTGTGTACTATCTTGGCTACATGTTTTGGACTAATATAATACTGAGGTTCCATGACACTATCTCCTTGCCAGTCATAATAGGTGACTGTGAATTGTGTATTTCACATAGATTGTTGACGTTTCGGCCTACACAGAGGCCTTGATCACATGACGCACGCTGGGGAAAAGGCAATTTTTAAAGTGCTAGTGCTAAGTGGGAATACATTCCGATTGGTAGGTTTTTGGCCACGTGTTGCATACCATCATAGACATGGACAACAGATTGTAGGTTACAAACATCTCGGGATAATCCCAGAGTTAGCGCCATATTGTAACGGTCCACACTATAATATTAAAGTGCAAATGCAATTACTTTTATGTAAACAATGTTCCACAAGAATCACTGGATAAATCCAAATGTGAAAACCAATATCGTTGTGCAAAGTGCAATATGTGTCATGAGGATCATACTCAATATATATACAATACACATCCTGTACAAAGTCATGTATAACACCCAATTTTTGAACCAATATATACAAATATAAATTCATAAATAATATATCATAAATAAATAAATATATATGTTAAAATCATGACTGTACAGTATATTGCAAATAAATATACATATAAACACAGCACCATTGATGCGGGATGAGATCTATAGTGAACAAGAATAATGTCATAGCATAAATGCTTTCCCTAATACTAAGATCGCAGCATCCCATTGTTAATGCACAAATTTGTTTACACATGTGTATACACTGAGCCGGAAGGTTCACGGGCAGAGGAGATGTTGACCCCACCAAAGGAGGGGAAACCATCGCAGCCTCTGCCCTGCGACACTTCACTGTGCTCTCAAATTGCCTGGTTGGACCATACCTGAACCCGGATGTACTACGTGACTAGTGAGAGATAAGAGGACTAATATGTGCACTAGTTTTTATGTGAAAATTTTCAAGTTTTTTTGTGGATATGTGACATTGTTTTCTCCAACTCTTACTCTATAGAGCTTGCTGGCTGGTTCCTTTAAAAGTGAAAAAAGCTCTTAGTACATCCAAGTGCAACCTAAGCCTAGGCTGCACTCCACTTATGAACCATCCAACCCTCTAAGCTATATACTGTTAAGGCCAGAAACCGCAATGACAAGACAGACAGATACACCTACATTGTCCATTTGGAAGCATCAGGCTGCTCTACAGGGGAAGCATAAAACAGTGCACGACAGTATGTTAGTGTCATAAACACGTATAAAAATCTTCAGTGGAATTCAATCCCCCCGGAGCCCGGCAATCCATTTCCAGTATGTACCTGGTTTCTAACTTTCTCAAGGCCCCATCCCTGTCCCCTCCTCTCCTAAGAGGACCAACACAGTCAATAGCATAGTAGCGCAACAGGGAACTGTCATTGTTATGGTGTTCCTTGAAGTGGCGGGCCACCGGATATGCTGGATCACTTGTATTGATGGCCCTAATGTGCTGGAGTATCCTCTTGTGCACCTGCAATTTGGTACTGCCAACATAACGCAGGGCACACGGACACTCCAGCACGTACACCACATACTCACTTTTACACGTAAGCTGTTTTTTAATCTTGCGTGCAACAGAAGTGAATGGGATAGCATATTCGGTTTTATTCAATCCATGCTGGCAAGCCTTGCAGGATGAACACTTCCTGAAGCCCTTACTTTTCCCTAGCCAATTTTTACTGGTCAGGACTTCTGGGCTGGATTTGACTAGGGCATTCTGCATTGAATATGCTCGCCTGTATGTGATGGATGGGGTATTAGGTATTCTATCCCCTATCACTGGGTCACATTTCACCAGATTCCAATGTTTGGAAACTATTTTCCCCAGCGCTCCATGTTGCCTATTAAAGGCCCAAATCAATCTGACTGGTTGATCATTAGTGGTGGTGGACTTTTTGTGGACTTTAGGCTGAAGGGCATGGTTGCGTGGAATGGCATTAGCTTTGGTTATGGCTTTATCCACTATTGCGGCCTTATACCCCCTAGCCAGGAATCTAGACCTGCTGGCTTGCTGAGCCAGATTGCACTGGGCTTCTGTACTGCTCAATCGTCTTATACGCAACATTTCTCCATACGGAATGCTGCGTATAAGGTGAGCAGGGTGATGGCTGCTGGCGTGGAGAATCGTATTTCCAGCCGTCTCCTTACGATACAACCTTGTTTCTAGATTTGTTGCTCCTGGTGTAACTGTCATGTCGAGGAAGTGCACCTGATCCCTGCTGATGGTAGAGGTAAAGTGCAGATTGTAATCATTCCTATTGATGAGGTCAACAAAGTGCTCAGCCTCTTGGCGAGTGCCCTTCCAGACTAGGAACACGTCGTCTATATAACGATACCACCTAACAATAGATTGTCTGGAAATGTCAGCGTGCGTGCCATGGAGGACCTGTCTCTCCCAGTAGCCCATGTGAAGACAGGCATAACTGGGAGAGAAACAGGCCCCCATGGCCACACCCCTGACCTGCTGGTAATATCTATTGTTAAACAAGAAAAAATTGTGGTGTAAACAAAATGAAATCATCGAAAGTAACATGCGGTTATGGTCAGCCATGATTATTGGTCTCAATCCTAGGTAGAATTCTATGGCTCTCAATCCGTCTTGGTGATTAATACTGGTATATAAAGACGTGACATCTAATGTAATGAGCCACAGATCCATACCCCACTCTATATCCTGTATCTTTCTTACAAAATCATTGGAATCTTGCACATAAGATGGTAACTCCTGAACAAATTCCTGCAAGAAAGAGTCCACATACACTGTTGTTTTCTCTAATAAACCCCCGCACGCTGCAATTATCGGTCTTCCCGGGGGTTTATTTGGATTCTTGTGGACCTTCGGGATAAGGTATAAGACTGGCATGACTGGATGGTTATTCTTTAGATATTTAAGCTCATCCATGCTCAGTAGACCAAAGGACCTCCACCCCATAAGCAATGAGTGGAAGTCTTCCTGAGCTTTTTTGACCAACGAAATGTCACTATGTCTGTAGCAGTTCAGATCATTCAGTTGGGAGAGAGCTTCTTCTAGGTATAGTTTTCGTGGCCACAAAACTATATTCCCTCCCTTGTCAGACTGTCTGACAATAACATTTTCATTGGCCTGAATTTTTTGGATAAGACGCATGTATTGATCATTTTGTGTGAGTTTTTTCCGTTTGGAATTGAGCACCTTGGCGTGTAATGACTTAATGTCTTTGACAACTGCATCGTGGAAGATATCGAGATTGTCATAAATCATAACCGGTGTAAACGTTGAGCGTGGTTAAAAGACGTTAGCCCACCCACCCTGCTGGGCTCACCTCCAGATGTAGTTTGGGATGATGACTGCTCCAATCTGAGAGACTCTAGGGCTTCCAAACCTGGCAAATCACGGGCTTGTAATCCCTCATCTCCGGCTTCAACCCGCGTAACACTGCTACGTGTTTTTCCTCCAGCAAAATGTTTCTGTAATTTGATTTTCCGGACAAATTTGTAAAGATCAATTCTTGTGTCTGCATAATTCAGATCGCATGGAGGACAAAACGTGAGACCTTTAGATAGGATGTTGAGCTCAGAATCGGACAGAACCATGTCAGTCAGGTTAATAATGGAGGGGGCAACGTCCTTAGCTCCAGATAGCAGGTTCACTTCCTGTTCCATCTCTTTGCACTCTTTTTCTTCCTCTTCTGCTGATTTGGCTCTTGCTCTGGATCTGGCCTTGCGACGTTGGTAGCGTTTTGCGTTGATTTTTTTGTTCCTGAGCGTGACTGCGTTCTTGGGCGTAGGGTCCCTCGCCAGTCTTTCCTCACACAGTCCAATTCCTCTGCTGGCGTGAGCTTTGTAAACCCCAATTGCCTTCCTGATTGTACAGAATTGGAGTCTGAGTCGCTATTCATGCTTGAACTCAAGTTGGACTCCGAGGAGTCATCCTGCTGTGCTGTTCCCTGTGCTTGGTTTGAGCGATCCGCTGTGGCTGCAATTTTTTGGCCCCGTGAGGCTTTGATAGCGTCATATTTTTTCGCAAAAGTAAAGATGCGACCTTCCGCATAGTCTGCCTTGTCACGTTGGAATTTCCAGGCTTTCCTTTTGCTGATGGATTCTTCCTCCTTCTGTATTCTCGCCATCATATCGCCTCTGAGTTTAATACACTCATTGGGACAGTCCACACTGGCTGCTTCAATGACCAGATTAAGCTCATCAATCTTTGCCTGTGTCTTCAGCCGGTCACTCTCCGCATAGCGGACCAGTATTTGGACTAGTTTGCGTGATGATTCTAAATTGCAGTCGGCCCATTCACGGAGCATTTCCGGATCTGGGTCCTCATAACTTGGGGCCAGCATGACCCGCAGACCGCGTGGTATCCTATTCACTTCCAAATAGCGACTCAGTGAACGGTGCTCCCACCACTTGGAGAGTTCCCTTTTCATCAACTTTTCCAATTTTTTGAAGTAGTCACAAACGCTACCAACTTCATCAGCCAATGCATTAGAGGCGGATGGTTCAGCTGACCCCCCGGCCGGGGAGTCATCAAACGCATTTAGCGCTGCCTGTTCCCTCGCTTTGAGTGCGTCTGCCGACATGCCGCTTCCTCTCAGTCAATATTGCGCGTGATGCGCTCTCACAACTGTTTTAGGCGAACGCTGCTAATGCAAGCCGCCGTACAGTCACGCACACTCTTCCCTTACCGGTGTTTTCTTTTCCGTGCTGCTTCGCTGATCCCAGCCGAAGAATCACAACCAGAGCGGAACCCTCGGCAGGCTCCACGTCGGGTTCACAGGCAGCACAGCGTTAGCAGTAACCAGGGGCTGGAACAATTACTCCCTACCGGGAGAGACAGACGACTTCCGGGTCAGCAGAGGTCTCGGCTTCCTGTTGTTCCGCCGCAATCAAGGGGAGGGGTCATCCAAATACCGGCGAAGCACACTGCCGGTTTGGCAATATGAAACAATCCCTGCTGCCTCTCGCCCGGAGCCCAGTGCTGGAAACCGCTGCGCAGGAAGAAGAGAGGAGACCTCGGGTGCAGTGAGCAATATCCCTTTATTGTAACCTAGAGGAAGCGGCACACCACAGCATGACGTTTCGGCCTACACAGAGGCCTTGATCACATGACGCACGCTGGGGAAAAGGCAATTTTTAAAGTGCTAGTGCTAAGTGGGAATACATTCCGATTGGTAGGTTTTTGGCCACGTGTTGCATACCATCATAGACATGGACAACAGATTGTAGGTTACAAACATCTTGGGATAATCCCAGAGTTAGCGCCATATTGTAACGGTCCACACTATAATATTAAAGTGCAAATGCAATTACTTTTATGTAAACAATGTTCCACAAGAATCACTGGATAAATCCAAATGTGAAAACCAATATCGTTGTGCAAAGTGCAATATGTGTCATGAGGATCATACTCAATATATATACAATACACATCCTGTACAAAGTCATGTATAACACCCCATTTTTGAACCAATATATACAAATATAAATTCATAAATAATATATCATAAATAAATAAATATATATGTTAAAATCATGACTGTACAGTATATTGCAAATAAATATACATATAAACACAGCACCATTGATGCGGGATGAGATCTATAGTGAACAAGAATAATGTCATATATATATATATATATTTATTACCTACTGGCGGTCGCCAGTAGGTATATATAGTTAGGATTTTTTCCCTATGGGATTTCTGAAAATTCTATGTCTAATAACTTTGGCGTTTGTGGACGGAATCGGTTGAAATTTTCAGGAAAATGGCACATTTTGTTTCTGAGCAGCTCCTGGAAATTTGGGGGGGGTTCGTCAAGGGGGGGCTGAGAAAAAAGGGGGGTCCCAAAACGCGTTTTTAACATTGAGTTTTCCATAGGGCGGTTGGACTCACTTTTAGCCCGAACGGCTGAATGGATTTACACGAAACTTGGCAAAATTGTAGGGACTGTTAGCCCGATGTGCCTTTGCTAGGTCTCAATATATGTGCTTCAGTGGATTTTGTGAAATTAACGTTTAAATCAAGATATATATCTGTAACAGCGGTCCGGGCAGCGATCTGGTTCGCGTACTTTTTGCGTAACGGAACTTTGCGCACGGAAAGCTGATTGGCTCTTCGGTGTCTGTCAACATTCTAAACAGTCCGGTGCAGCCGCCATCTTGTCTCTCGGTAGGATCGAGAGATAAGAGGAGGCGAAAACAAAGGGGGAAATTTCCATAAGGGGGCATAGTAGATCCTCCCTGACCCCCTAGGTTTTATGTGGAGGTTTTAAAAGGGCCCAGCAGGGTTCAAAAAAATCTTTTTTTGTTTTTTTTTTCGCGTTGAGCGCCTAGTACGCGAACCGGAAAGCGTTCTAGGCAGCGTACTATAAGGATAATAGAATGATATACTTTTCAAAGACTAAATGTTAATTATTTGTTGTTTTGTTTGTTGTTTTTGTTGGTTTTTTTTGTTTTCTTTATTTTTAATTTTTTTTTTTTTATTTTGATTGTTTTTCATAATTTATTAAACTTTCTAACATTTCAGTGTCTGAAATGTCATTATTTTCTTGAAATATTGTTTGCAAGCTGTGAGCTTGTAAAATGTCCTCATTTGCAAGGAGGGCATCTACTGCTTGGACACATTGCAGCAGTTCATTATCCAAGCTTTGATCCATAAATTCCATGTCAATTTGTTCAATCAATTCCTGGCTGCTTTCTTGCAGTTCCATTTCAAAAGAAACTTGGTTTTCGCCTTCCATTTTGCCTGAAATTTGGATTAAAAAAATATATATTAGTAGAGATAGGGCACTGTTGGGATTATTTTTAGATAGTCAGTTAGACAGTTTTTATCAGTGAATTTATCTTTTGGCAGTGTATAGTATCAGAGTGGAAATAGGACTATAAAAAAGTGTATGTGATTTAACCAAGACAAGCCTAACTCCATTCATAACTATAACAGAGAAGTCTATCTAAATACATTACTAGTACAGAGGGAT
This sequence comes from Lissotriton vulgaris, assembly GCF_964263255.1. Classification (NCBI taxonomy): domain Eukaryota; kingdom Metazoa; phylum Chordata; class Amphibia; order Caudata; family Salamandridae; genus Lissotriton; species Lissotriton vulgaris. The sequence continues at coordinate 80,883,335 of NC_141695.1, forward strand.
AGTGTATATGTAGCAGAAAAAGTCTACTATATTAAGTTATAGTGCACAATATATTTCATTTTTAAAAATTATAACTTACCTTCACAAAGAAGTTGAAGTTTTTGGAAGCTATTGAAATGTGATGTACAACAAGAAGTAGTAGTCAAAATGGCTGTGTTTTCTTCTCTTCCTTTATATATTCAAGTATATAACCAATCAGATGTCAGGTAATAAAAGTAGAAAATGAAAGTAACATTTTCATTGGTTGTCAATTCCAACACTTCAGATGTGTTTTGTGAAGTAATTTACCTCACGGTACTTGGAGAGGTCTACAGGCTAAATGGCTAAATTAAATTTCAATCAAATTTGTGAGAATGAAAGGGATTGTTATGTAGTATGAGCTAATGTATATTTGGTGAGAGTGTCTCCAGTCGTTTTTCTGTAAATTACTTTCCCACCTTTTTTTGGACCGCTTCCTGGAAAGCGGTCCGGTCCGCGAACTTGGAGCGTAACGGGAGTCCACCATTTTGTGTTTCGGTCGAATCAAGGTATAAAATGGAGGGTAAATAATGTTCTGAATGGGTAGAAGGGGGCATGGTACAAGTAGTTTGCCCCCCTACGTTTTCTGAGGGTGGCTGAGGAGGACTATATGTGCGAAGAAAAAACTTTTTTTTTTAAATTTTGCGCGGTTAGCTTCCAGTTCGCGTACCGGATAGCGCTCTTTGAGCGTAGTCTGTTGAAAATTACAGAAAAAAGTTAGAAAAAAATAATAATTGTGAGTGATCAGATGAAGGGTAGCTCTGAGAAGAGCTTTTGGTTTTATGGTACATTTAGGTACTTATAAGTAGGTACCAATGCACAGTCTTAAATTCAGAATGAAAATTCTGTTGCCCTCATCTGAGAAGTGAACTCCATCTCCTCTGTAGATATCTTGCATGTAGTAACGCAAGTTATTGTTGTACAGAGAGCCCATTCCATGGTCTCTCATGAAAGCTGAAACAGATTTGTTTACATGCTTCCTCGCTTTCTCAATTTGTGGAGAAAATTGGTTGGACCACCTCCATTTCTGTCTTTGGCATATATTGGAATATACCAAAGCAGTTTGAGGAAAAAGTGCCATTAATTGCTCAAAGGTGTCCTTTAAAAGCATTTCCAGACCTACCCCTGTCAAAGTGCCCAAATCATTACCTCCACAGTGCACTATTAACAGGTCAGGTTTTGGCAAATGCATAAAGGTTTTCACCAATGGTATCAATTGGTGACATTTTAATCCTCTTTGGCCCAACCACTTAATTTCCACATCCTGTAAATTGAGGTTGTGTAAATTTCTGTTCTCAGCATACCTTTGAGCCCAGTGGATGTAACTATGTCCAACAATCCAGACCTTAAACATGGTTGGAGAAGGTTGTGCTGCAGTCAGATGAAGTGTGGTAATGAAAGGGCAGTTGAAACAGTAGGAGTTTGTAAAGAAAAAAAACTGTGGATTTCCAATGCTAATGAATCATTAGCAGTGATTGGTGCATTTCCATTTCTGAAAACAGAAAGTTAGGGTGCATGGATGTGTTTTTTGAAAGATGTAATTTGAATGGTCAAGGAAGAAACATTTAATGAAAGATTGCACTGGATACGCAGGTGCACTGAGAGTTCAGAGTTCAATTGAAACATTGTTGTGTGAATTTGCAAACATGAGAGGTCTTCCAGGAGGTGGTTGCTATGGAAAAAAGGCAGAGAGGGCAGAGGGGGGAAGGGTTTTGATTTGAAAAAAGTGAGGGAAGAGTTATGATTGGCTAATATGAGAGATATGTGAAATGAATATCTGTATTTCTGTGCTTTCAATAGCTGCAGCCTCTGGAGTGCATCGTTTTTCTTCTGCTGAAGACAATTTGGTGTATTTCTGAGACTGTTTTCAAAACTCAAAAAGTATTTGCTAAGGTGAGAAAAGATTTATTTATTTTAGATAGAGAATAGTATGAATTAAGGAGAAAATGATGAAGAAAGCAGTGTTTTTAAACTGTGGCTTTGTCTGTAGTGATATAGAAATAGATTTTGTTACTTTGAGAAATTGTAATTGCATATTCGGTGTAGCATTCTGGCATGCAGTAACACAAGTTATTGTGGTACATGGAGCCCATTCCATGGTCTGTTATGTAAGCTGAAACAGATATGTTGTTTTTAAAAACGAATTTTGAAATCAATTATATTTCTGGATATGTACTGCTAGAGCTTCATAGGTTGTTTTGGGCCAATCCACTGCTGATGATCTCATTGACCATGTCAAAAATTATGTAATATATGACATGATCAGAAGTGAATTGCGGGTAACAGTATCTTTTCTTTACTCCCTATAGCTGTCTTTTTTGTAACATAACTGTCTGTTTCCTTTCCTTATACTTACTATTCCTTTTTTTAAAAAAAATTTTTTTGGTACGCTCAAAGTTCGCGTACCGGAGTGCGAACTGGGAGCGAACTAATAGAAATAGAGCTTGGCAGAGTTCAAAGAATTCTACCAATTTTTTTGAATAATGGGGAGGTAGTTCTGAAAAGAACTGTTTTTTTTGTTTTTGTTGTTTTAATTTTTTTTTATTAGTTTTCTGAACATTTTTTATATTTTTTTGTTTTTTTCTGAACATTTTGTATTTTTTTTTATTTTTTGGGGGGAGGGGGGAAACAAAAATGATTCATCGAAGACGGCTCAACAGGAGCAACAAAAAAAAGAAGAATTTACTTTTTGGGGCGTTTTGGGCACACATGATTGTTGATGGCTCTCATTATAAGGGTAATGCTACTTTCGCGGTAGCAAAGTGTCTGGTTGCACCACACACAGACTTGCTTCACTTCTCCCATGTTGATTTGGATGTTCGGGATCACCTCCCTCGCCTCCAGTCCCGATACCTCCTGAACAACAGATCTTCTTGCCATTTCTGGGGGATTTTGTTGTTGGTCGCGAAGCTGGGCATTACTGTAATTGTTAGGGTGCCACCGACTCATGTGCCTGTGCATTGTATGATTCCCATAGCTGTACTTTTTGTCTGTGCCCCTTGAAAGACGATAGCCGCAAATACGACAAAAGACGTATCTGGCATTAACTTTTTTTTGGTCAGCAGGAAATTAAAAAAATTGCCAGATGTAATTTTCTTTCCTGTTATATCTCCTGGGCTCCTCTGGCAAAAACTCTGGATGTTCTTCCTCTTCCTCCTCTTCTTGATTTTCCTCCTCTTCTATAATTAGTGAAGCAGGTGGTCCTTTCTTCCCATGAGGAGGTGGAGGAGGTGGTGGGGGCACACTGGCTGAAGCAACCATTGAAGCCATTGCTGAAGAATCAAAAAGGGTCTTTCTCTCACCAAGATGAAAGTCAGAGTGAGGAAAGAAGGAGGGGTTTTCATCATTTGGGAGAAGGAAAAATTCTAAACCAATGAAAAGTGTTAATTTTATATCACATGACCAAGTATTACATCATTAGGAAACCAAAAGTGAAATGAACCAATGAAAAGTGTTATTTTCGAGTCACATGACCTGCTGTGTTTACGTTTCGCGCTTTGCTCCGCTTTCCGGTCCACTTCCGGGTCCGCTAACTTGGCGCGTCCAATGACGTATTACGCGATAACGCAAAACGTCATGCAAACGTAACAGTTACGCTAAAGGAACGTTTACTGGTTCGCGTACTAAGCCGCGGCTTTAAATTGAGCAAACGGGAAGCTGACCGGTTCGCGGACTGGGAGCGAAACAAAAAAAAATGTTTTAAAAAAATTGTCTAAAGAACATGAAAAATATATTTCAAGATTTAAAGAAGAATATATTTTACAGCTACAGATATTAGCTTTTAAAAAACCATTGAAATTCAATGAAAAAACCATAGGTTATAGTCCATATATAGTTAGGAATTTGCATTTACAAAACCTTGAAAATTCAATGAAAAAACCATTGGTTTTAGGCCATATATAGTTAGGGATTTGCATTTACAAAACCTTATTTTACTCGCATAAAACCATTGAAATTCCATATATAGTTAGAAGCGCTAACTATATATCGCGCACACGCAATCCACTGCTGATGATGTCACATATTACATCATTCATGACATGGTCAGTGACATCACTGATGACATCACTGATGACATCTCAAATGACATCACTGATGACATCTCAAATGACATCACTGATGACATCACTGATGACATCTCATTTGACATTACTGATCACATCACTGATGATATCATTCATGTGATAATACGATGAACCTCTTCAGACTCTAATATAACCTTAGATACAATCAGTGTAAACAGACACTCACAGACTGTCACTCATCCATGGAGTTACTCACACACCTAGTCAGTCATGCAAAGAATCAATCACACCTCCATTTCCTCAACTATACAGTTATACAAACTTTACTTATTCAAACATATACTAACACATATTTACTCTCTTATACAATCCCTGATACAAGTTCACAATGATCCATACAGCCACTCACACATTCACTGGCTCTTATGCACAGTTATTTATATATGTCAACTCTCACATGTACTGTGTTTTACATATGTACTTACTTTGACATGTAGCACTGAGATATCCATTCACTCACCAATACACTCATGCACACAGTCAACCGCCCATACAGCTGTTTCCACATGCACTTTTGAAACCATACATCTAGTGAATCAACTGCTCACACATCTATGCACAGAGTCATACACCTCCCAGCCACCCACACACACACTCAGTCTCCCATACAAATACTTGGGCAACCAATCAATAACCCATATAGTTACTCATATAGCTACTTATCAACACATGCAACAGTTTACAGAACAACAGACATAATGATGCACAAATTAAGACAGTTTAGTCACTAACCCATGCACTCAGTGAGACACATTTAATCACTCACTCATACAGTCAGTCATGCACCTACTAAATCCTTCATCCAGACACTTATACATCCACTCATTCTTCAATATGTAAGACATATTTTAACTTTACAGAAACATACAGTCACTGGATGTTGTGATCAGTGATGTCATCAGTGATGTCACTGACCATGTCATGAATGATGTAATATGTGACATCATCAGCAGTGGATTGCGTGTGCGCGATATATAGTTAGCGCTTCTAACTATATATGGAATTTCAATGGTTTTATGCGAGTAAAATAAGGTTTTGTAAATGCAAATCCCTAACTATATATGGCCTAAAACCAATGGTTTTTTCATTGAATTTTCAAGGTTTTGTAAATGCAAATTCCTAACTATATATGGACTATAACCTATGGTTTTTTCATTGAATATATATATATTTAAAGGCACAAACATGGAGAGCGTGGCAGCAACTCACTGAAGTTTTATTTCGTGGCACTACATGGACCAGCAGGCTCAGTGCGAGCCTCTGCCCACAGGGGCAGGTGGTCTGAATTAAAATCACAAGTACTGCCTTTGCATCACGCTGTCTTGCCAGGAGCATGAAACGCGTCAGGCATCTAAATGTTACAGAAGCTTTCCTTCCAATGTACTGTTCCTCCGTGATTAAAAAACGAAAAACTTACCTTCCTGTTGTGGCTCTCCTTCATGGGCAAACTCTGTTTGATGGATGTTTAACGGCTGGTCCCGGTCGTGGGAGAAGCCCTGCTGCTGTAAAGTGGTCCTGGCTGGAGTCAACCGACGATCAGTGTGAAGGGCAGGAGGTCGTTTTCATGGTGAAATACAGTACAGCACAGTGAGTTTGGGACTCTTTCATACCCACTGGGGTTTTAAAGGCACAAACATGGAGAGCGTGGCAGCAACTCACTGAAGTTTTATTTCGTGGCACTACATGGACCAGCAGGCTCAGTGCGAGCCTCCGCCCACAGGGGCAGGTGGTCTGAGTTAAAATCACAAGTACTGCCTTTGCATCACGCTGTCTTGCCAGAACTGCCTCTGAAGAAATGCTAAGGAGCATGAAACGCGTCAGGCATCTAAATGTTACAGAAGATTTCCTTCCAATGTGCTGTTCCTCCGTGATTAAAAAACGAAAAACTTACCTTCCTGTTGTGGCTCTCCTTCATGGGCAAACTCTGTTTGATGGATATATAACTATATATATATATATATATATATATATATATATATATATATATATATATATATATATATATATATATATATATATATATATATATATATGACCACACACTCGTTTAGCGTTTAACTCTCGCCTCTTTCCTCAGCAGGCTCCCGGCGGGATCACCACCTCCCAAAACATAAACAGACTCCTGGCAGTTCTTCCGCTAATAAATCAGCATGACACCAGAGCCGGGGCCCAAATGTTCGTTCAAGGTGCAAATATTTATTGGCACACGGAAAACCCAACGCGTTTCAAAGCTTTCGCCTCTTGCTTACGGGTAAAGTGTTACGGTGGCCATTCCATATTTAAAGTGATACAAACATGAGTAATGTGCACGTGATCAACAATAGACATTAAAGAGATACTTTGTTGCAAACAAGGTTTTTCGATATCGTATTGCCGGGTTGCACAGCATAATACACATTTTGATGTAATTGGAACAAAAAATGAAAACGTGTTTATCACAATTCTTACAGAGACACCATCTCATGGTTTAGCATTTTAAACACCACGGAGTCAGTTTCTTAGTTGCAAATGAAATCATGCTGGTTTTGCATGACAACAGTCCATGAAATTCCGGTTGTAAATAAATGAACACTGATGTCACGCCCCAGTGGGCACAATGTAGAGAATTCATGCCAGTTTATGCGTGAAAACAATACTAAATGTTCATGTCCTGAGTAAATGGAAATAAACAAGGATGTATCACCCCAGTGGGTGTACATTTCACCAAACTTTGGGATGGTAGAAAAATGTCCATGATTCAAATTAGAAGGTGTCGTGCCCAAGTGGGCTAGGTGATTCCAAATATCTTGTGTATATGCTGCATACCTACAGAGTTAAAGATTAGAAAAACAATGTGTCAGTGATTTACTGTAAGTTTCTGGTCACGTGACAAAAAAGTGCATTTTTTTAAAAAAACAGTCAGAATGGAAAGAATATATGTACAGGAAAGCAGACATCTTATTGTGATTTATGATTGTAAGTATACTGATAATTCTTCCCCTATGTTATGCCCGAAGGGTTGTATGGTGTTGTACCGGATGATGTATTTGGATTCCAGTTTGCGTAATTCAAGTAACCTGTTGCCACCTCTCTCATTTCTATGGACACAGTCAATCACATAAAATTGCACAAGATTGGGGTTTTGCTGATGCTCAGTCGCGAAATGCCTTGCCACCGGGTACTGTGGATTCGCATTTTTGATGGCACGAAGATGCTCTAATGCCCGTAGTTTAGCCTTCTTGGTGGTCATTCCAATGTAAAACTTATCACACGGGCATTTGAGTGCATATACTGCATACTCGGTATTGCAACCAAGCATTTTAGTGATTTTGTGCTCAGTTTGATCTTTGCAAATTTTGAGGCTCTTACATTTATGGCTGTTTTTGCACGCTTTGCATTTGGTGCAAGGAAAAAATCCACTCACTTGGGGGGTTTTTACAGGGTGTTGTAGTGTGGCCTTACTCAGAGAGTTCTTCAATGATCTTGCCTTTCTGAAGGTAAGTGAGGGATTTTCACTAAGTACTTCATTAAGGTCATGATCCAATTTGAGGATACCCCAGTGTTTGTCTAGGCTCTTCCTAAGCTGCCAAGTTTGGCTGTCATAACCAGTTATGAACCTGATCTGTTCAGATTCTTTTCTTTCTTTGGGAACTAACAATTCAGACCTTTGCATGTTATCAACCTTGGAAATAGCCTGCGTGATGACTTTGTTGCTGTAACCCCTCTCCTTAAACCTGTTAAACATGGTGCTTTTCTCTGCCTCAAAATTTACCTCAGCACTGCAGTTACGTTTGGCTCTGATAAGCTCCCCTAGTGGAATGCTGCGTATTAATGATGGTGGATGGCAACTTTTGGCATGGAGCAAGCTGTTCCCAGCAGTGGGTTTACGAAAAAGGGAGCTAATTAATGACCCGTTGATAACTTCTAGACTCACATCTAGAAATTCCAATTTTTTGGTGCTCCTGTGGCTAGTGAATTGCAGGTTCAATGAGTTGTTATTCAGGATGTTTTCAAAATCACTGGCTTGCTCTAAGGTTCCCTTCCACACGCAAAAAATATCGTCGATGTAGCGTGCCCAGAGAACTACGTGGTCAGTGAAGTGGGAGATGTTATTCACCACTTGCTCCTCCCACCAGCCCAGGTATAACCCTGCAAAGCTGGGGGCGAAGCAACTGCCCATCGAAGTTCCCCGGGTTTGCTGGTACATCTGTTTGTCAAAAATGAAAAAATTATTTTTTAAACAAACCTCGATCATGTCAAGTAACATGTGCGTGTGGAGGAAGTGGGAAACAGATCTTTTGCCCAAAAAATGTTTGCAAGCATCAACTCCCAGGTCATGGGGTATACAAGTATATAAACTTGCAACGTCAAAGCTGATAAGTAGGTATTCCTTTTGCCAAACCAGGTCACTAATGACTTTCAAAAAATCAGAGGTATCCCTGATGAAAGAGGGAAGGGACTGTACAAGCGGCTGTAGGAAATAATCAATATACCTGGAGGTGTTTTCCAGCAGGCTACCATTGGAAGAAACAATGGGTCTTCCTGGGGGCACTTCCAAGTTTTTGTGCAATTTTGGGAGGAGATAGAGTGCAGGAATGCGGGGATATTTACACATAAGGAAATTATATTCTTCCACCTCCAATAGACCTCTGTCTCTCCAGTCACTTAGTTTAAAACAGTACATTTCCTTTGATGCGTTATATTCATGCATGGTAGACATTTTGTAATTTTCAGTATTATTTAACTGCATCAAACCTTCTTTTAAATACATATCTAGAGGCCAAATAACTACATTGCCTCCTTTGTCGGAGTTTTTGATAACCACATCCGACCAATCTTGCATTTCTTTTAATGCCAAGTACTGTTTTTTCTTTAAGTTAAAATTGCAATGGGAACCTTGTCTGTCAATCTTTCTCATCTCATTAATCATTCCTGTTTCAAAACATTCAATGCAGTTGCTATTGATTTGAGGAACAAACAAGGATTTAGGTTTAAAATTACTCCCACTGCCCTCTTGGCGGAGTTTGGCGTTCCTTGGAGAGAAGTACCACCTCGTTTAAAATACGGTCTTTTACATTTTGTGGTTCCATGTTGAGAGAGACATCACTTTCCACACTTTCCCCATCTGATTCATCAAGTGTGGAAACACCTTCTACTAATGTCTCATCCTGAGATGCCCGCTCATCTGCAGGTGGTTTGGTTTTTTTGGGTGTTTTTGTCAACCCTCGCAGTGCTTCATATTTTTTGGCAAAGGTGAGGATTTGTCCTTTGTTGTAATCGATTTCATCTCTTACAAATTTCCTATGTGTTTTGGCTTTTATTTCCTCCTCCACTTTTTCCAATCTCTTTTCCACCTTGTTCATTTCAGAAGTGAACTCACTTTCGGTAAGTTTTTCTTTCAATTTCACTATCAGCATTTCACTTTCAATAATGAGCTCGCCACATTCTTTTTCGGCATATTTTATTAGAATGTGGAGCATATTCATAGAGCAAGAGTGATTATTGGTCATCCACTCATTGATCAATTCGGGATTAGGCTTCTGGAAAGTAGGGATTATAAAATATATATATATATATATATATATATATATATATATATATATATATATATATATATATATATATATATATATATATATATATATATATATATCGAACAACTTCCCTCCACAACAGAAGAAAAGGAGGCCAGAGGGGATCAGCAGGTACAGTCAAGCTTTATTCGGCATGCATTCAGTGCTGGCGGCGAATGCATTTCGGCTCCTGGCCTTCCTCAGCGCCCTGCCATGCACAGTAAGTCCTCCACACAATGTCCCAATCCTGCTACCCTATAATGAAAGATCCGGAAGCTCCTCCCCCGGCTGATTTTTCTCACCTGTTGGTGTCCGAAATGGGACAGTGGACTCCAACTTCCAGAATGCACCGTGGGTGTGCAACTGGGTCGGCAGTATGGGTAGTGCCTCGTGGTGCGTAAATGGCTCCGTCCGGATCGTGCAAGTGGGTGGTGGGGGTCCCCACAGAACGCCGCCAAAGTCTGCAAGACCTCCCTGTGTCCCCTCGGTCCGCAGCTGCCTCGGCGTCCAGGAAGGAAATATCGGCAGGGACAGCCGTCGGGCATAATGTCCTAACAGAGGCACTTGCCTCCTTCTGCCTGGTACCTCCTGGTCAGTGAGGCGGACCCCGGACGTCTCGGTCCCCCGAGTCCATGAAATCGCTGACTGAACAACGACGTTTTGCCAAATTTAGTCCGGGTCACTTGATGCTACAAGGCCATCCTAACCTTTATATATATATATATGACAAACAAGTCCTTGAGAAGCAGCATACCAGTTATGCCTGTCTTCATATGGGCTACTGGGAGAGACAGGTCCTCTTTGGCGAACACTCTGACATTGCTAGGCGGTCAATTTTACGGTGGTATCGTTATATAGACGATGTGTTCCTAGTCTGGAAGGGCACTCGTCTAGAAGCTGAGCACTTTGTTGAAATGTTGAATTGTAATGATTACAACTTGAAGTTTACCTCGACAATTAGTAGAGAACAGGTACATTTTCTAGACATGACAGTTTCACCTGGAAGAGACAAACTTGAAACTAGGTTGTACCGAAAGCCAACGGCAGGAAATACAATACTCCATGCCAGCAGTCATCACCCTGCTCATCTCATACGCAGTATCCCGTATGGCGAGATGCTGCGTATTAGACGACTGAGCAGTACTGAAGCTCAATGCCATCTAGCTCAGCAAGCCAGTAGGTCCAGATTCCTGGTGAGAGGGTACAACACTGCAGTGGTTGACAAGGCCATAACTAAGGCAAATGCCCTGTCAGGTAGTGAAGCCTTGCAACGCAGGGTAACGGTCGCGCCAACCACCTCCCAGGATCAGAAAGTGAGATTGATCTGGGCCTACAATAGGCAGCATAGGGCGCTTGGTAAAATCATCTCTAAACACTGGGGCCTAATCAAATGTGATCCCATTATAGGTGACAAAATTCCAGCTACACCATCAATCACCTATAGGAAAGCATATTCAATGCAAGATGCATTAGTCAAATCCAGCCCAGAGGTTTCGTCATGAAAGAACTGGCTTGACAAGAGCAAAGGCTTCAGGAAGTGCTCTTCCTGTAAGGCATGCCAGCATGGGCTTAACAAAACTGAATATGCAGTCCCATTCACCCCCAATGCACGCAAGATAAAAAAACAACTGACTTGCAAGAGTGAATATGTGGTTTATGTGCTGGAGTGTCCGTGTGCCCTGCGGTATGTGGGTAGCACCAAGCTGCAGGTGCACAAGAGGATACTCCAGCACATAAGGGCCATTAACACCAATGACTCGGCGTATCCGGTGGCCCGCCATTTCAAGGAGCACCACAACAATGATAGCACCCTTTTACGTTACTATGCTGTAGATTGTGTGGGCCCTTTAAGAAGAGGAGGTGACAGGGATGGTGCCCTTAGAAAATTGGAGACCAGGTACATACTGGAAATGGATAGTCGAGCCCTGGGGGGATTAAATTCCACAGAAGACTTTTACACTTGTCTCTGAATTACCAACATAAGTGTACCTAGTGGTTCTGAACTATCCATTCCTAATTGATCCACCTAGTTTTTCTGCCAAGTTATCCAACTGGATGTGAATATATGACATTCTCTTTCCAATGACCAGTACATGTCTAGTGTTGCATATGGTTTCAGTGTGTAGTGTAGCCTAGGCTTAGGCTGCATGATGATGTATCAAATGCCAAGCATAACATCTACAAAGATAAAGTATGTTAACATAGAAAACAAGAAGATTCACAAAAAACTTTACAAAATACAAAAAAATGCACACAAAAACTTTTACTTCACTTTTTCACTTTTATGCTTAATGCTGGAATGGTGTTGTTTAATTCATGGTTACTTGCCTTAATATGGAGGTGAGGCTGCGATGTTCTCCAAACCTAGTGGTTGGTTTACATCTCCTCTCCTCTCTACCCTCTAGCAGAACATAGACACATGATTGGCTAGTGTGTAGAATGGAGTCAGGATGCTGCGATCTCGGTGTACAGGCTTAAAATGCATTTATGCAGCTATGTATTCTGGTCACCTGAGGTCTCATCTTGTGTAAATAGTGTATGTTTGGTGTCAAAATATTTATTATGAATATACTTGTACATTCATGTATATATATATATATATATATATATATATATATATATATATATATATATATATATATATATATATATATATATATATATATGTATATATATATATATGTATATATATGTATATATATATATATATATATATATATATATAAATAATTTATTTTTCTACACCTGATTGTAACATGATATTGTAGATCAAGTATATAATTGTTATTTATTGTGATGACAATTGTTTACATAACACTACTTGCACTTTACTGAAGTGTTGCACATTGCCAATTTTGCACTGCATTTTGAATCTCTTAATTTGGATTATCCCGTGATTTTTAACTTGTATTGCTAAAAATGACAGTATGGCATTAGCACTTTACTTACGGTTGTTTGCACATTGCGATTTAGGCTGAAATCAGGGATTATCCCGAGATGGGCTTTGCAATCAGCATTGAAATGTTGTCTATGTCTATGACACAAGATATTTTGCATGTGACCATGTTCCACCAATGATTTAAAACTAAGACCAGCACTTGCACTTTAAAAGTTGCCTCCTCCCTAGCATGCGTCATGTGATCAAGGCCTCCGTGAAGGCCGAAACGTCATGCTGAGGTGTGCCGTCTTCCCGACTAAATAAAAAACACTGCTCACCTGCACTTGGGTTTCCTCTCTTCTTCTGCGCTGTGGTATCCAGGATTGTGCTCCAGGTGAGAGCAAGCAGGGATTGTCTCATATATATATATATATATATATATATATATATATATATATGACAAACAAGTCCTTGAGAAGCAGCATACCAGGGCACAAATCTCCACCCAACGCTTCTTAACAGGAACGGACCACACAAAAGGTAGTTCTTTTAAAGTGCTGTTTTATTTTCCATCAACATGACGCGTTTCGACTAGGTCACCCCAGTCTTGATCACATCCATTACCTACTGGCGGTCGCCAGTAGGTATATATAGTTAGGATTTTTTCTCTATGGGATTTTTGAAAATTCTATGTCTAATAATTTTGGCGTTTGTGGACGGAATCGGCTGAAATTTTCAGGAAAATTGTATATTTTGTTTCCGAGCAGCCCCTGAAAATTTGGGGGGGGTTTCTCAAGGGGGGGCCGAGAAAAAAGGGGGGTCCCAAAACGCGTTTTTCCCATGTTAATTTCCATAGGGCGGTTGGCCTCACTTTTAGCTCGAACGGCTGAATGGATTTGCACGAAACTTGGCAAAATTGTAGGGACTGTTATCCCGATGTGCCTTTGCTAGGTCTCAATATATGTGCTCCAGTGAATTTTGATAAATTAACGTTCAAAAAAATGTATATATCTGTGACAGCGCTCCGGGTAGCGCTCCGCTTCGCGTACTTGACGAGTAACGGAACTTCGCGAAGCGAAGCTGATTGGCTCTCCGGTGTCTGTCAACATTCTAAACAGTCCGAAGCGGCCGCCATCTTGTCTCTCGGTAGGATCGAGAGATAAGAGGAGGCGAAAACGAAGGGGGAAATGACCATAAGGGGGCATTGTAGATCCTCCCTGACCCCCTAGGTTTGATGTGGTGGCTTTAAAAGGGCCCCGCAGGGCAAAAAAAATAAAAAATGTTTTTTTTGCGTGGGGAGTGCCCGGTACGCTTTTGTGCAATGGGCGGTGGTAATCTAAATGATGAGGGGGGGCAGCGTTCAAAGCACATCAGCGTGCATAAACACGAAAATGTTTTTATCTACCACGTACTTGACTTATCTCTCTGAGATGCATTCCCTTGTGTTTCAGCAATGGTAGTCTGTTCATTACATAGATCGCCCGAGGGCGGTAGTACAGACCGCGCGTAGGAGAGGGTCAAAAGCCAGGGGTATAGGAGTATGTAACAAGCGAGCCATTTAATTGAAAAAACTAAACGTGACAAACGGTTGCAGGATCAGTGAAGGTTGATTTTATAATTGAAAGTATAACAGGATCAGTTACAATGAAATCGTCCATACGCACACCATGGGCGAGTATCTTGGGTAACATTATTTCGAAGCTTTATTAATACAATAATCAATAATGAAAAATCGACATTAATAGGGTTGTCCGTATTCCCAGTCAGTACCCTTCCCCGCCCGCCATGTGCACAAAGACCGCATACATCCCCCATAACGTCAAGGCTAAGTAACTAGAACGTCATAAGGAGTTGCAAGTCGCTCCCATACTGGCACCATTTTGGTCGAGGCCAGGCAGGTCCAGAGTATAGTTCAATGTCTCCTATAAGTAGCGGCAGGACCAGAATCCCTTTCGGTAGTTCTGGCTTCGTCATTACGTGCACTAGAAAACAAGACATTCTGGGCAATACCACCCTTGACGCAGCCCTTTATTCTACAAGATGGTGTCTTTCAAAAGCCAGGGGTATAGGAGTATGTAACAAGCGAGCCATTTAATTGAAAAAACTAAACGTGACAAACGGTTGCAGGATCAGTGAAGGTTGATTTTTTAATTGAAAGTATAACAGGATCAGTTACAATAAAATCGTCCATACGCACACCATGGGCGAGTATCATGGGTAATATTACTTCGAAGCTTTATTAATACAATAATCAATAATGGAAAATCGACATCACTAGGGTTGTCCGTATTCCCAGTCAGTACCCTTCCCCGCCCGCCATGTGCACAAAGACCGCATACATCCCCCATAACGTCAAGGCTAAGTAACTAGAACGTTATAAGGAGTTGCAAGTCGCTCCCATACTGGCGCCATTTTGGTCGAGGCCAGGCAGGTCCAGAGTATAGTTCAATGTCTCCAATAAGTAGCAGCAGGACCAGAATCCCTTTCGGCAGTTCTGGCTTCGTCATTAGGAGCACTAGAAAACAAGACATTCTGGGCAACACCACCCTTGACGCAGCCTTTTATGCTACAAGATGGTGTCTTCCATTCAGAAAATATTGTTGGCAGCATTTTGAAAGGAAAGATAAACGGCGGTTCTCCTAGTGAGTCTCACATTGTTACATTTATGAATAATGTTGAAGAGTAGTATGTTGAAAATCTGAAGCCATCGTTCTACAAACTCTCAACCAGCCTTGGATGGAAAAATCCTGAAGAATGTACAAACTGAAAACCAGTTTTTGTTTGCATAGCATCAGCAGCAACACTTGAGTCAGCTTTGTGTGAAGCCGCCATCTTGATCCAATCAATATTGTCCCCATGCACACATTCAGGGACCAGGCCGCAGGACGTGTCTTCAGGTCAAACCGATTGTGGGACAAGGTGCAGAATGGAAGAGTCACCAAAAGGCAAAAAGTTCTGCTGGACCCCGGGAGCCGGCCGCCTATGTCGGGGGCGATCTTAGGCCACATCAGGGCAACAAGACTTGGGGAGGGGGCAGGAGCCAAGCGCCCCCTCCCAGTCCGTGCCACCACACTGCCCCTCGGGGGCCTCCGTCAAGCGGTCCAGGGAGGCACTGCATCACATTGCTTTCCAATGCAGTCAGGTCCTCAAACAGCCCCCACTTGGTGATGTACCTCTGGGGAGATGATGTTACGTTTAAACGTAGCCCGTGAGTGCTTAGTTCGCTTCTGTTCTCTGTCACTGTTGTTGATTTTGAGCCCCAAATACAAAGGCTTGTTGTTGCTTGTGAATCCCCAAGTGTATATTTGCCCATACTGATCCATAACGCCCCGGCCTCTCCATGTCGTAGGCCGCAAGAGTGGGCGGAACTCAGTTGGCTGAGCGAGACTTGGGGAAGGGGCAGAAGCTAAGCGCCCCCTCCCAGTCCACGCCACCACACCGCCCCTGGGGGGCCTCCGTCAAGCGGTTCAGGGAGGCACCGCAGGCAGCCGTTCTTCAGATCAGTGGCTCTCACTGGCAAGGCTCTCCTCCGTCAGCAGCAATCGTTGGCGCTGTGGTTGCGGCCGGAGGCCCCGCCTAGTCAACGCCTCGGTCTCTCCATGTCGTATACCGCAACAGTGGACGCAACTCAGCTAGCCGAGCGAGACTTGGGGAGGGGGCAGGAGCCAAGCGCCCCCTCCCAGTCCGCGCCACCACACCGCCCCTCGGGGGCCTCCGTCAAGCGCCTCAGGGAGGCACCGCAGGCAGCGGATCTTCAGATCAGTGGCTCTCACTGGCAAGGCTCCACTCCATCAGCAGCGATCGTTGGCGCTGTGGTTGCGGCCGGAGGCCCCGCCTAGTCAACGCCTCGGTCTCTCCATGTCGTATACCGCAACAGTGGACGCAACTCAGCTGGCCGAGCGAGACTTGGGGAGGGGGCAGGAGCCAAGCGCCCCCTCACAGTCCGCGCCACCACACCGCCCCTCGGGGGCCTCCGTCAAGCGCCTCAGGGAGGCACCGCAGGCAGCGGATCTTCTATGGCTGAGATACCCGCCACCCCCTCTCAACACAATCCCCAAAGAAGGGAAACCGGAAACAGTTCTTGAAGTTTTTGGAAGTGGGAGGGAGTGTTAAAGGTCGTTCGAAGACTCGTGTGAGGTATCTAGAAGGTATCGTAGACCTCCCCCCAACCCCACACAACTTACCGCATCTGCCGTCGCAGATGTCACTGGCCCCGGGAAATTCCCCAGGAGGGGGCTGTAACCCCTCCTACACAGGAAGGGGCCTTGACCGCCTTTCCTCTTCTTTCGGCGACCCATCCTTAGAAGGGACCGCCTCCCCGTTGAGGGGCCAAAGGCCACCTCCCCCGAGCGCTCCCATCCGTGTTGGGTGACGCCCACTCATAGGGATCTTCCAATTAGTGCTCACCGATCATGACCTTACCGCCCGACCAAAATAAATACGACAAATGCTAACTAAACGAAACTACATTGGCCACTATGACCGAAAAAAGCCTGTTTATAAATGGACCTTAAATCCGAAGTTCTTTAATCACAAACTTGTAAAATTAGACCAATCTTTATTACACATTCAACATCGACATAACACTAAAACAACCTGTAAACGAAATAGAATAATTGATCAATTTTATTAAAACAACTGGCTGTCCTCAGGGGCTGGTGGGTGGGTCAAAATTGGCTCTTCGTTCCGTCTCGAGCTCACGTGCAGCGAGGAGGTGCAGCTTCAGAGCACAGGAACAAGAGGATGTCTTCTGGTCTTGCGTCCCTTTTTATCCATCTTCAGGGCGGGCGTAAACCCGCCCCTGCCTGCCCCGAGGGCGTGGCCGGCCGCGTCAGTGTCTAGGCCAGCCCACTCTAGGGCGGGAAAAAGCGCGCCCCGGCTACGCCGCTTCGGGCATACCAGCCGAGACGCGCCTCCCGCCCAAAATGGCTTCCCGGGGGGATCGAGGCACTCTGCCATACGTTCGGGGGGACCGAGTGGTCGCCCCTTTCCATATGGCTGAGATACCCGCCACCCCCTCTCAACACAATCCCCAAAGAAGGGAAACCGGAAACAGTTCTTGAAGTTTTTGGAAGTGGGAGGGAGTGACCCTCCCGGCCGTATTTATTAAAACAAAAAATTAAAAACATTTAAACATTAATGTACAATTTCATACCACATTGCGATGTTTGGCTAACCTTAACAGATTCTCTAATACAGAGGTTCTCCTAGCCGAACTAACATCCTACAAAACATTTACTTGAAATATTGAAATTGTACATCCTAACGTTTAAGGGCCAACGGCAAGGTCGTAACCGGTGTCAAGATCCCTAACCAGACATACCCCCCCCACTTGGGAGGGGCGACAGCACTGAGGCGTACTCAAGTGCAACTACTACCAATTTCCCTTGACTTGACGGGGGCACTTATCAACTCGACGCCAGTTAAAGGTCGTTCGAAGACTCGTGTGAGGTATCTAGAAGGTATCGTAGACCTCCCCCCAACCCCACACAACTTACCGCATCTGCCGTCGCAGATGTCACTGGCCCCGGGAAATTCCCCAGGAGGGGGCTGTAACCCCTCCTACACAGGAAGGGGCCTTGACCGCCTTTCCTCTTCTTTCGGCGACCCATCCTTAGAAGGGACCGCCTCCCCGTTGAGGGGCCAAAGGCCACCTCCCCCGAGCGCTCCCATCCGTGTTGGGTGACGCCCACTCATAGGGATCTTCCAATTAGTGCTCACCGATCATGACCTTACCGCCACAGGCCGGATAGTTGACCGGCTATCCGGACCCCCCACAAAAAACTCCTACCTAAAGGTCATGTTTCAACGATTTTAACCATGCCAAGAAGTCTCCTAAGAGTAACTCATTCCCCACCCAAGACAAATGCACACCATCCCCCAAATACATACTGTCATCATTAATACAGCTATGAGAAATAGAATGCAAAGTCCTGGAACGGAACAACCTACTCACTTTATTGTTAAGCTTTCTAACAGAATGGTTCAAAGCAGGAATAGAGATAGCCCCCCGCCACACCTTTCGTGGAATCAAATGGGACCATGCAATCGTGCACCCCGGAACTCTCCTCGCCAACCAACTTACAGTGGAAAGCATTGCCTCCAGGAGTAGTCGTCTACCGATGGTGACCAAATCATTGCCCCCAACATGCACTATAACTATAGACGGCGGTGACCTTGTCCGCCCTAACAAACCCTCGAAAAATGTTTGAAACTGGTCAATACAGAGACCGCCCCTTCCGTAGAAGGACATCCTGTACCCGTATTCCCCAGCCACGTGAATCATGTCACCTGCTTTGAATACGTCTGCGGCACGCCTCACGTATGAGTGGCCCACGACCCACACCTCCTTTTTCACAGCCGGTGATGTCTGACCGCTGGCCCGGTGTAGGGTCGACTGCATAGTCCGCCCCGCCTCGTAGGCTTGCGTAACTGAAAACCAAACAAAAACAAGAAGCGTGAGTACATTATTACAGCTTCACAACATGTGCAAGCGCACGTATCTTTTATAACAATTGGAGGACCAACGCCCCACTCGTTTCACTTGCTCAACATTAAGACCCCTGGCTGTAGCTTCCGTAGCAGCCCCTATCCGAAAGGAATGGGTCCCAAATTCGCCCGGGTTCAAGCCCGCAGCGGCAATTGACATCGCAAGCACCCGCTGAAACTGAAATTTCGTCAGTGGGGTGGCGTCAGCGTGTCTTAACAAAGTCCCCCCCCATGATGCCACCCTTCGTGCTAGGTAATCCTCTAAACACTTTACCGGACATATGGAGGACCCAGGAATCCTGCGTATGATGACGCAGTCACCCATCCCATCTTGGTCAGTCTTGGATTTTACAAAGGAGACAGTCATTGTTTCTCCCCGTATCTGAACGTGTTCTTGGCACAAACCCCCCGCCACATCCAGTTTGTTCCTTGCAACCAATTCGCTTACCCGCATTGCTCCGTGAAATGCTAGCGTAAAAGCGGCTCGGAACAGCACCGCCTCAAACTGAGATGAACATGTGGCGGGGAGTGTGGCCAACAACTGGGACAATCTATCCAAACCTATCGGGCGCCTTTCATCTACTCTGCGACCCTCAAGGCGTTGCCACCCACGCAGCGCTTTCTGTACAACGAAAGACGCTGTTGGGTCCTGGATAGCGTGTGCTCTGGCAACAAAGGAAATGGCAGCACGATGCTTCTGGGCTGTAGCCACCGATTTCCCAGCCCTACGTAAGGACATCAGGAAATTCACTACCCACTCCTCGTGACCCCAAAGTCGCTCTCTATCACTCCCCAAAAAGGCTAAATAGGCCCGAAACGCCCCTTCGTATGCCTTCCTCGTCCTTGGTGCTAGACGCTCTCCCACGAGGTGACGAAGTTCGGGGCACCGAGAGACCAGAGAGCTTCGGGAAAGGGTGCCGGCTCTGGGTCCGCTGAGGGGAGGAAACCCGAGAAAGCCTGCATTTGAAAACGAGACAGTGCGTCAGCCGCCTGATTCATCACCCCTGGAACATGCTTTGCTCTGAATAGCACGTTCAATTGCATACACAGTAAAACAATGTCCTTAAGCAGTCTTAAAATCAGTTTACAACGTGCTGCCTGACTATTGATGCACTCGACCACGGTCATATTGTCAGACCAAAATATGACAGAGTGATCTTTGAACCCATCGGGCCATGTTCTCAAGGCCACCAGGATGGGAAACAGTTCCAGGAAAGCAATATTACTCGTCAGACCATTCTCATGCCACCATGTCGGCCATCTTTGTGCCGACCATTTCGTGCCGAAAATGGCGCCAAAACCTATGCTTCCTGCCGAATCTGTCCATAGCCCCAGCTCTTCAGAAGACACGGCTGGTTCATTCCAGACGATTCTACCATTGAAATCCGCCAAAAATGCTAACCAAATACGCATGTCCTGGCGGATCTCGGCCGATAGTCTCGTGCGATGGTGGCCCTCTTTAAGGCCGACCATCGCTTGGGCAATTGAACGGGAAAAGGGGCGGGCCATTGGTATTACCCTCAAGGCAAAATTCAACTGTCCCACCACCTGCTGTAATTGTTGCAGCGTAACTTTAGATGCATTTATACACATTTGCAGCGCAGCCCTGAACTTCAACACTTTCTCAGCTGGCAAACGGAAACACCCCTCAATGGAGTCCAACTCGATCCCCAGAAACTCGAGGCAAGTCGTAGGACCCACTGTTTTACCCGGCGCCAATGGCACACCAAACTGTTTCATTAACACACAAAATTCGGCCAAGGCCCGGCCACATTCAAGACCCCCGGCTGCCCCAAGAAACAGAAAATCATCAAGGTAGTGCATTACATCTTGGAAACCTGTTTTCCTTGTGAAGACCCATTGTAGAAAACTACTGAATTTCTCAAAATAAGCACAGGATATAGAGCACCCCATTGGCATACACCTATCCATGTAATAACAACCTTGAAACATGAATCCTAGGAGACGCTGGTCGTCTGGGTGTACCGGGAGCAATCGGAACGCTGACTCGATATCTGACTTTGCCATCAGCGCCCCGGGCCCCAGGCGATTCAAAATGGCTACGGCCTCATCGAAGGATGCGTACCGCACCGAACACACTTCTGCATCGATTGCATCATTTACGGAAAGACCTCGTGGAGCTGATAAATTATGAATCAGTCGGAACTCACCGGGGTCTTTCTTGGGGACTACCCCTAAGGGAGAACAAACAAAATTCTGGACCGGGGGTATACTAAACGGGCCGGCGACCCGACCTCGAGTCACCTCTTTCCGGATCTTATCCTGTACTACGGTCGTATGCTGCAGGACGGAAAGTTGATTTTTACACTTATCCACACCTTGAAAGTCCCCTACCGGGATGCGGAAACCATACGAAAAACCGTTCCGCAGCACCCCAGCAGAAGTACGATCCGGGTAGTCACTGAGCCAAGGAATCATCGCCAGGGTATCAATCGGAGTGGGTAAAGGCGCCCCTCGGACTATATTAGACCTGTTTGGCACCTCCTCTCCCCCCGTTATCACCCGTTCTGGCTCTGCACGAGGACTCAGGATGGGACGACCCACAACTACTACATTCATGTTTGAATTTACACGATCCCTGGGGTCTAGTACATCTACCTCTGTTGTAATTAAAGCAGAAACCCCTTTTTCCGTTATTGCCGGTAGGTTTCGAGTGATCGTCGGCACCCGTACCTGATCGAAAGGGCGTCCCCGCATATTGCCGGGAGTATTCGCCAACATTACTTCCCACCAACGGCATTTTTAACATTCCTGACTCCTTCATCTTATCCCAAGTCAAGGCATCATAACAATCCCAGGTTAAACTTTTATTATGCTCCTTTTCCTTTCTGAACAGATTATCGTAACAGAACCAATGATTACCCTGGTGCGATGTCGAGTACCCCATGATTCGTGATTGGTAGATTGGGAACTCGGAAAGCAACTCAGGTCTACGTTCCCCCAAGATTGATGTAAAGATTCCCCAAGCATTGCCCCAATTGCCGATATTCTCATTCACTTTAAAGGCGGCCATTTTTGCGCGCCAAACACTCGGATGCATGAGATCCTTCTGACTCTTTACATGCTCTACCTCATAATGATCAACAAGTAATGAAAAAATGTTCACATACTCCCCCGCCCAAATCTTTTCCTTAATTGCCAAAGGAACATGTTGCCCCAACTTTTCTCTCCGAGAGGGTGTTGACTCATCCCTCGCGATCGGCAATGGCCGCTTACCTGCACCTGACGCTGCCTCTGTGGTCGCAATCGTCCCTGGTGTCTTGTCCCCTACTGCAGCCGGCACGGGCACCTTGGCTGCTTCCCGTTTCTCCCGTAATTGTTTTATCAGCGCCTGCGCATCGACAGCCGTGGCGCCCTCGTTACCTTTACCCAACCATGCCGCCAATTGTGCTGCCAGCTCGGGCGGCATATCATCCTCGGACACGGGGGTGACCACAACGGGAATCGGATTCCCCTCCTCCGGCACGGGAGTTGGAGCCTCGAGCGGGGCACTGGGACCGGGGATGTCTTCACCCGCTGCCCCCCTCCTGGGCCTCTTGTTTTTCCCTCCCGGGGCTGCTCCCGCCAAAGGACGTTTTGGACCCCTTTCCTCATTCTTGTCCACCCGCTTCTTTAGCTCGGACATCTCCTTCATGAGAACACGCAGCATCTGGTCGGTATTCATGCGCTTTCCCACCTTCTTCGGCATTCTCCAACAAAGTAACTGTAAAACAAACAAGAACGATTAAAACGCTCAAAATTGGCTCTTCGTTCCGTCTCGAGCTCACGTGCCGCGAGGAGGTGCAGCTTCAGAGCACAGGAACAAGAGGATGTCTTCTGGTCTTGCGTCCCTTTTTATCCATCTTCAGGGCGGGCGTAAACCCGCCCCTGCCTGCCCCGAGGGCGTGGCCGGCCGCGTCAGTGTCTAGGCCAGCCCACTCTAGGGCGGGAAAAAGCGCGCCCCGGCTACGCCGCTTCGGGCATACCAGCCGAGACGCGCCTCCCGCCCGAAATGGCTTCCCGGGGGGATCGAGGCACTCTGCCATACGTTCGGGGGGACCGAGTGGTCGCCCCTTTCCAAGATCAGTGGCTCTCACTGGCAAGGCTCCACTCCATCAGCAGCGATCGTTGGCGCTGTGGTTGCGGCCGGAGGCCCCGCCTAGTCAACGCCTCGGTCTCTACATGTCGTATACGGCAACAGTGGACGCAACTCAGCTGGCCGAGCGAGACTTGGGGAGGGGGCAGGGGCCAAGCGCCCCCTCCCAGTCCGCGCCACCACACCACCCCTTCGGGGGCCTCCGTCAAGCGGCTCAGGGAGGCACCGCAGGCAGCGGTTCTTCAGATCAAAACAGAGTCTCATTCTCGATCGATTGAGCTGGCCGAATCAGGCAACAAGAAGGTGTGGGGGGGGCACCTCTTGCTCAACCACCACCTGAGGAGGTGGTACTCTCTTCCTAGGAGGTGGTGGGGATGCACCAGCTGAAGCTACAACACTTGCTATTGCTAAGTGATGAAAAAAGGTCTTCCTCTCACAAAGATGATAGTCAAAATGAGGAAACAAGGAGGGGTTTTCATCATTTGGGACAAAAAATAGTTCTAAACCAATGAAAAGTGTTATTTTTAGGTCACATGACTTAGCCTTACATCATTAGGAACCCAAAAGTGAAATGAACCAATGAAAAGTTTGATTAACAAGTCACATGACCTGTTATGCTTACGTTACGCGCGCCGCGCCCTGGATCGCTTCGGGAAGCTGCGCTTCGTGCCTCGCGCATCGGAGCACTTCCGGGTGCGCTAACGCGGCGCATCATATTACGCATTACGCGACAACGCAGGTCCAGAATATAGTCAAAATGTCTCCACCAACCAGCGGTCGGAATAGAACCCCTTTCAGCAGTCCAAAAAGTTCTGTTAAATGACAACAGAAGGGACAGGCAACAAGAACCATCAGTCAAAGAGGGGAGGGCAAGTTCTTCTCTACCGGGTCACGTTGGGGCTTCACCGGAACTGATCGAATTGGTAGTCTACAGTGTTTCTGGATGTTTCAGACTGAAGCTGGCGTCAGCATGAGAGCACCCCGTGGCTACGTCGTGGCCATTCCGTGAGCAATCATGGCAGTCGCTCCCCACCGGAAGTCTGCGGGAGTCGGAGGCCCCGGTGACTCTTGTAGGATCTTCAAGGCTGAGGGGACGCTTTTGGGAATGGGGCCCATGCCCTAGCAGTCAAGCGTCCGAGTTCCAGGGTTGCCCAGAGCCATCCTTGCAGGCCAGGCCCAAGTCTGTGGAGCGGACCGCCATTTCGTGAGCTCCGTGGCAGCCGCCTGTCGCTGTACCGCAAGAGTGGGTGCAATTCAGCCGGATGGCGGGTGAGACGCTGTAATAGCAAGAGCAGGCGCAATTCAGCTGGTCGAGCGAGGCACTGTGCCGCAAGAGCGGGCGCAACTCTGTTGGCCGAGTGAAGCGCTGTGGTGTAGCTGAGAAACTTCCACCTGGGGAGGTTCGTTCGCGCTGCCTCTCCCTTCCAGTACACCCCACGCCGTCTCCTGTTGCAGGTATATGTGATGGTCGGACCAGGGCACCGCAGGACGTGTCTTCAGGTCAAACGGATTGTGGGACAAGGTCCAGAATGAAAGAGTCACCAAAAGGCAAAAAGTTCCGCCGGACCCCGGGAGCCGGCCGCCTATGTCGGGGGCGATCTTAGGCCACACCAGGGCAACAAGACTTGGGGAGGGGGCAGGAGCCAAGCACCCCCTCCGAGTCCACGCCACCACACCGCCCCTTGGGGGCCTCCGTCAAGCGGCTCAGGGAGGCACCGCATGCAGTGGTTCTTCAGATCAGTGGCTCAAAACCGGCAAGGCTCCCCTCCGTCAGCAGCGATCGTTGGCGCTGTGGTTGCGGCCGGAGGCCCCACCTAGTCAACGCCCCAGCCTCTCCATCTCGTAGGCCGCAGAGTAGTCGGGGAGAAATCCCAGGAACGGCGGCATGCATTTGGATTGATGTTGCAGCATGCTGCCATGTAAATAGTTATTTAATACAACGTTTTACCCTGTTACTTTGCTGGTGTGTTGTATATATTTATATTATTTGCATAGGGTTTGTCGTTGTTTTGGGCGGGGTGGGCGGCGGAGCCGAGCTGTCTTGCAGCCATCATGGCGTCGAGCTCAGTTCCTCTCACTAGTTTCATATTTCTCATGAGGTGTTGTTCCTAATGTTTCTATTTTAGCGAGGTCAAAAAGAGATCCCATTAGTGGCCTACTGATTTTGCTTGATTCCTTTTGTTTTTTTTAACGATTTTTCACTATCTGCAAAGACTAAATAGAGTATTGCGACTCTGTGCTTGTTTATAAATAGAGAATGAACCAAAGAGAACCAATTCCAAAACAGTAAATGCTTGGATAACAATCAATCAAATGGAGAGGGAAGCAGGCACGACGGATTCCAACGGGGGCAAAGGCCTGCGTTACCTACCCTTCACTATCTGCAAAGAGAGAATATTCCTAAAAGAAAAGAGGGGGGGGCAGGGTTCAAAGCACATCAGCGTGCATAAACTCGAAAATGTTTTTACCTACCACGTACTTGACATTTTAAAGCTTTTGATATTTGCTATTAAAAAACCATTGAAATTCACTGAAAAAACCATAGGTTATAGACCATATAAAGTTAGGAATTAGCATTTACAAAACCTTGAAAATTCACTGAAAAAAACATAGGTTATAGACCATATATAGTTAGGGATTAGCATTTACAAAACCTTATTTTACTCACACAAACCATTGAAATTCCATATATAGTTAGTTGCACTAACTATATAT
Organism: Lissotriton vulgaris; assembly: GCF_964263255.1. NCBI lineage: Eukaryota > Metazoa > Chordata > Amphibia > Caudata > Salamandridae > Lissotriton > Lissotriton vulgaris. The sequence goes on from NC_141695.1 coordinate 80,909,168, forward strand.
TTCGCGCACCCGCAATCCACTGCTGATCATGTCACATATTACATCATTCATGACATGGTCAGTGACATCACTGATGACATCACTGATGACAACATCCAGTGACTGTATGTTTCTGTAAAGTTAAAATATGTCTTTCATATTGAAGAATGAGTGGATGTATAAGTGTCTGTATGAAGGATTTAGTAGGTGCGTGACTGACTGTATGAGTGAGTGATTAAATGTGTCTTACTAAATTCATGGGTTAGTGACTAAACTGTCTGAATGTGTGCATCAGTATGTCTGTTGTTGTGTAAGCTGCTGCATGTGTTGATCAGTAGCTATATGAGTGGCTATATGGGTTATTGATTGGTTGCCCAAGTATTTGAATGGGAGGCAGAGTGTGTGTGTGGGTGGCTGGGAGGTGTGTGACTCTGTGCATAGATATGTAAGCAGTTGATTCACTAGGTGTATGAGTTCAAGAGTGCATGTGGAAACAGCTATATGGGCGGTTGACTGTGCATGGGTGTGTTGGTGAGTGAATGGATATCTCAGTGCTACATGTGCAAGTAAGTACATATGAAAACACAGTACATGTGAGAGTTGAGATATATAAATAACTGTGGATAAGAGCCAGTGAATGTGTGAGTGGCTGTATGGATCATTGTGAGCTTGTATCAGGGATTTTATGAGAGAGTAAATATGTGTTAGTATATGTTTGATTAAGTAAGGTGTGTATAACTGTATAGTTGAGGAAATGGAGGTGTGATTGATTCTTTGCATGACTGACTAGGTGTGTGAGTAACTCCATGGATGAGTGACAGTCTGTGAGAGTCTGTTTACACTGATTGTATCTAAGGTTATATTAGAGTCTGAAGAGGTTGATCGTATTATCACATGAATGATATCATCAATGATGTGATCAGTAATGACAAATGAGATGTTATCAGTGATGTCATTTGAGATGTCATCAGTGATGTCATCAGTGATGTCACTGACCATGTCATGAATGATGTCATCAGTGATGTCATCAGTGATGTCATCAGTGAAGTCACTGACCATGTCATGAATGATGTAATATGTGACATCATCAGCAGTGGGTTGCGGGTGCGCGATATATAGTTATTGCATCTAACTATATATGCGAATTTCTATGGTTTTGTGCGAGTATATTAAGGTTTTGTAAATGCTAATCCCTAACTATATATGGCCTAAAACCTATGGTTTTTTCAGTGAATTTCAATGGTTTTTTAATAGCAAATATCAAAAACTGTCAAATGTCAAGTACGTGATAGGTCAAAACTTTTTCGTGTTTATGCACGCTGATGTGCTTTGAACGCTGCCCCCTCCCCCCCTCTTTTCTCTTAGTAGTACTCTCTCTTTGCAGATAGTGAAGGGTAGTTAACGCAGGCCTTTGCCCCCGTTCTAATCCATTGTGTCTGCTTCTCTCTCCATTTGATTGATTGTTATCCAAGCATTTACTGTTTGAGAATTAGTTCTCTTTGGTTCATTCTCTATTTACAAACAAGCACAGAGTCGCAATACTCTGTTTAGTCTTTGCAGATAGTGAAAAATCGTGTAAAAAAACAAAAGGAATCGAGCAAAATCAGTAGGCCACTAATGGGATCTCTTTTTGACCTAGCTAAAATAGAAACATTAAGAACAACCCTTCATGAGAAATACGAAACTAGTGAGATGAACTGAGCTCCACACGATGATGGCTGCAAGACAGCTCGGCTCCGCCACCCACCCCACCCAAAACAACGACAAACCCTATGCAAATATTATAAATATATACAACACACCAGCAAAGTAACAGGGTAAAACATTTTATTAAATAACTATTTACATAACTATTTTATACTTGTTGTTGTCCGATCCGGCTAGCTCAATCGATCGAGCATGAGACTCATGCACTCTAATCTCCTTGGCCTCAGTCAAGCATCAATACTAAAATTTTAATACACGAGTGTTCGTTCATGGTTTTGGTCCCTGAGTTGCTTCGATGTCACTGCCTTGCACAAATGGCATAAGTCCTGGATGTTGGGTGCAATACTTCAGAGTTCTGAGCAGTGCTTGTAACACTGTCTAAACCTTATTTGCACCTGCTGCAGCTTCACTATTCTCAAAGTAAGTGGGGGCCGTTTGTGGACCTGACTGCATTTGAAAGCAATGTGATATGGTACCTCCCTAAACCGCTTGACGGAGGCCCCCGAGGGGCGGTGTGATGGCACGGACTCGGAGAAGACGCTTGGCTCCGACCCCTTCCCCAAGTCTTATAGCACTGGTGTAGCCTGAGATCGCACCCGACATAAGCGGCCGGCTCCCGGGGTCAAGCTGTCTTTGACGTTTTGTAGCCTTTCGAATTCTATCCTTAGATGGCATTGTCTAATTTCCAAATAATCTGCAGTTGAATCTGTGGTGAAATATAATAAAAAATGTTATTAACCACTATTACCAAACAGTAAATCAATAACAGTAAGAACTAGATTCGACAATGCTATAAAAAAAAAAAAGTATGCACAAGGATGCAGGGGGTATCACTTTGACACCCTCTGACACCCTCAAAACAGGCACAAGTGCCATGTAGCAAGCAAACTAGCCCTAAGGGCAGGTCTGCCTTTCACATGACATAGATGTGCGAGCACACATGTGCATGCACACCGGAATCGGTATTTTACCATGAAGTTTGATTTCATGCTAAAATACCGATTCGTTAAGGGCCTTTGGGACTCAGAAGACTCCCCCCTACATAACAAATTAACAGAATAGGTAAAATTACCGATTCGGTATTTTACCGAACAAATAATTTTTCTGATTCTGTAAATGTAGATTTACCTACATGTGGCCTTGGATTTAAGCCCCTACATACCGATTGGCCATTTACCGGTCGGAAACGGCCGAAATTGGCCGTAACCGGTCGGTAAATGGCCCGAAACAACCACCTACATCGGGCCCTAACTGTGCATGCATTTGATTTCAAAAAAAGTTTTTAAACCTTTTATGTAAAACAATTATACACCTACATTCATGGGAAACTGACTTAAAATGCCCTAATACACATGAAAACGTTTTTTAAGGTACTTGCACCTTTTTTTCAATAACTTTTAACATGGCTATGTAACTCAAACAATCAATCATTCCTATGGACTTTGAAGCCCATAGGAATGATTAGGCATTACCGATTCGGTATTTACCGAATCGGTAATTAAAGAATTCACAAGGGTGCAAGGGGTGTCACTTTGACACCCTCTGCCCCCCCAAAACAGGCACAGGTGCCATGTGGCAGGCATACCTGCCCTAAGGGCAGGTCTCCCTGTCACATGACATAGGTGTGCATGCACACATGTGCATGCACACCGGAATCGGTATTTTACCATGAAGTTGGATTTCATGCTAAAATACCGATTCGTTAAGGCCTTTGGGACTCAGAAGAGTCCCAACTACATATGGAATTTACAGAATCGGCCGTAACCGGTCGGTAAATTACATGGAACGACCACCTACATCGGGCCCTAAGTGTGCATGCATTTGATTTCAAAAAAAGTTTTTAAACCTTTTATGTAAAACAATAATACACCTACATTCATGGGGAACAGACTTAAAATGCCCTAATAAACATGAAAACGTTTTTTTAAGGAACTTGCACCTTTTTTTCAATAACTTTTACCATGGCTATGTAACTCAATCAAAATGAAAATTTGCCAGGCACACATGGGGGCGTATTTACAAGGGCCTTGCACTACGAGGAAAGTGACTTCATATGACCAGACACACATGGGGACGTATTTACAAGGCCCTTGAACCCGGGGGAAGTGACTTGAAATTGCTAAGCACACATAGGAGAGTATCTACAATGCCCGTGCAACACTTATGCATCATTTTTTACATGTACACCGTAACATTAACAACACAATTGCATCATATATCTGTTCCACAAAAGCGACGCATTGCAGGAGTCACATCATTTTACCATCAAAAACAATTTCACCGATTCTGTAAATGTAGATTTACCTACATGTGGCCCTGGATTTAGGCACCTACATACCTTTTCGCCATTTACAGGTCGGAAACGACCGAAATCGGCCGTAACCGGTCGGTAAATGGCCTAAACGACCACCTACATCGGGCCCTAAGTGTGCATGCATTTGATTTCAAACAAAGTTTTAAAACATTTTATGTAAAACAATAATACACCTAGGACCAGATGTAGGTAAATCACATTTACCGATTTTGAAATACCGAATATTACCGAATTTTACCGATTCGGTATTTCAAAATCGGTAAATGGGATGTAAGTACCAACATCTGATTTATTACCGATTCCTTAAAAATTCGGTATTTACCGATTCGGTAAATACTGAATCGGTATTTCCTATTGAATCCTATGGGCCTTGAAGCCCATAGGATTCAATTCAAATACCGATTCAGTATTTACCGAATCGGTAAATACTGAATTTGTCAAGGGTGCAGGGGGTATCACTTTGACACCATCTAGCACCCCCAAAACGGGCATGTGTGCAATGTGGCACACAGACATGCCCTAAGGACACGTCTATCTGTCACATGGCATATGTGTACATGCACAGATGTGCATGTACACAGGAATCAGTATTTTACCATGGATTTGTATTCCATGGTAAAATACCGATTCTGAAAGCCATGTGCCAATGGAAAATTGGCTACCCACATCTCAATCTTGCATTTTCGGTAAAATTACCGAATCGGTAAAATTACCGATTCGGTAAAATTACCGAAAACGCAACATTTAAGGGCAAAGTAATTAATTTTACACATGGGGGCGTATTTACAAGGGCCTTACACTACAAGGAAAATGACTTCAAATGACCAGACACACATGGGGACGTATTTACAAGGCACATGAACCCGGAGGAAGTGACTTGAAATTGCTAAGCACACATAGGAGAGTATCTACAATGCCCGTGCAACACTTATGCATCATTTTTTACATGTACACCGTAACATTAACAACACAACTACATCATATATCTGTTCCGCAAAAGCGACACATTGCAGGAGTCACATCATTTTACCATCAAAAACAATTTCACCAATACCTTAAGAAACATGGAAGTGGTGAAAAAAGCCAAGCTTGACGTTACGGCAGCCACGAGGTAGCTAGGCTCCGCCACCCCCCCACTGCTCCAAGCATGTCTGTCCCACCGCCCGCCACGCCCATTAACGGTAACATGAAATAGATACAAATCAGCAGATACCTACCCCCATTCCGGAAACTCCCGAAGTGCAACAGGACCACGGTTACGCCCATCCGGAAGATGAGGCCTCGACACGTGCACGGCGGGGCCCGGCTAATCGCCATCAGCCGTGGGGTGGATGGCCCAAAATGTACTGGTCTCCCGATTCCCTTCTTCTGCCGCCTTGCAGGCCATGGGGGGGGGATGTCTTGCCTCTGCCTCCGACCCCCCCCTCTTATCGCCTGGTCCGGACATCACGGATATCAACGCCAGGTGTCAGCGTGGGGTGCGTTGGGAGGGAGAGTCGGCGCGAACGAGCCTCTCCCACCCCCCCAGGTGGGGGCCCCTCAGCTGCACCCCCAGCGCTCCACTCACCCGACAAGGGTTCCTCCACTCTTGCGATGCAGCGGCGCTGTACTCACCCGACAAAAGGTCTCGTCCACTATTGCGAGGCAATGATGCTCCGCTCACCCAGCGGGGGCCTCGTTCACTGTTGCGGTGCAACGACGCTTCTAGTTTCCTGCGTCCAGAAACCTTCTCCTCAACTTTGAAGATTCTATAAGAGCCACGGGGGCCCCCAACCCCGATGGGGAATGACTGCCATGATCACCCACGGAACGACCACGACGTAGCCGCGGGATGTCGGCGCGCTCATGCCGGCGCCGGCCTCAGTCTTGAAATCACCAAAATCCTGCAAGACTACCAACTTGATCAGTTCCGGTGGGACACCAGTATGACCCGGTAGGAGAGATTGTTGCCTCCCACCCCACTTTGACTGATGGTTCATGTCGGCAGTCCCCTCTGCTACCCTTCAATGAAAACGTTTGGACTGCCGAAAGAGGTCCCGGTCCAACCACGAGTTGGTGGAGACATTTTGACTATACTTGGACCTTCCTGACCTCACCCAAAATGGCGCCGGTACAAATGAAACTCTCAACTCCTTTTTGTGCCCCGATTGCTCAGCCTTGATATCATGAGATATGTATGCAGTTTTAAGCACATGAATTGATATGGGATAAGACTGATTACATGTTCGAACAATGAATTGATATTAAGTTCTAATGCATCATTGATTACTGTATTTATTATTGAAGGTTCGAATTGTCGACACTTTTGGTACTTGCTCACAATGAATTATCGATATGATTTTGTTGCACTTGTCGCACTTTTTACTATGAAATCAACGACCACTGACTCTCTGTTATGTTTTCCACAAATAAACCCCCCCCCCCCATTTACAGTTCCAGCCTGCTCCGTGGCCGGCCCACGGGGTTGTAAGCCCGTATTTGGGCACCAACATTTTTATTAAAGGTTTTTGAAAAAGCAAACATAGTTGTAACGCGTAGATTGGTAAGTTTCGAAGAAATGGCCACTGTTTCCGATTTTATTTTTTGTTAAAAAAAAAGCAGGTGAAATGAAGCAGCTCAATTAGTTAAGGGTTAAAAACTATAGTATGCAGAAACATTGAAAATATGAATGGTCCAGGTTTGTTGTGTGTTTTTCATTTTTCTACAGCATAAAGCAATCGATAAAGATCCTGGTATTTAGCCTCTACTTTATATGCTACCTGTATCAGGGAAGTTGTTTTAAATGCCCCTAAGCCACCCTGAACGAATGTAACCTGGCCCCCCTAGTACGAACGAAAACGACCCCGTACCACTGTAGGTTATCTCTCTTCCTCAAAAATGACAAAAATTACTTTCTAGAACGTTTTGGACATTGATGATTTTCATATGATCTATTTATTAAAGTAATGCTCATCTCTCCGCATGAAATTAATTTTCCACATGCTACACAAGTCAATCTCATCTGCCTAAAGTTCTTTTACAGATTTGGGACCATTTCCCTTGCCTCTGACTCACTTATTGCTAAGTCATTGGTGGATGTTTTTGCCGGTCGGGGATTATCCACCAAATCTCGAAGTTGTGCTTTAGAATAATTAAAAGGGTGCCACCTCTCCATGTGCCAATGCATGATATGATTACCATAGCTATATTTTTTTTCGGTCACTCTCGAGAGTTTTTTTTTGGCAGATGAGGCAGGTAACGAACCTGGCATTAACTTTCTTTTCATGAGAAGGAAAAGAAAAAAATTGCCAGATAAAATTCACTTTCACATGGGACGTTCTTGGCATTTCTTTCAGAAACTTTTACATCACTGTGTCATTTCTTTGTCTATCCTGCTTAAAGCAATGTCATGTAAATAGTTGTTTAAAAAGTTTTTTTTAACGTGTTTACTTTGTTGGAGCGTTGTATATATTTATAAGTTATTAAAGTGTTATAATCCTACAACTTTGTTGGAGTGCTATATATTTTTAATGTGACACATAATTGTGAAGACTTTGATGTACAAAAAGGCATCCCTAGAATATTCCGCTTCAGGCTCGGACCCACACACCCTCACAGTGAGAATCCCCTCCCCAAGCACAATACAGGATGGTTATCAAATAGTAGGAACGCGTGTGGTGTGACGGATCTCATCAGGTGGGGGCCTTGATCTACTGTAACTCCTTTGAACAGGGGTGATTCTCTACAGCTGGAGCCATAAACTACATCTGCAGGGCTAAGTGATAGCCTGAGACCGGCCTGCACAATCAGACACAGAGGAAGAGGAGTGTCAGAGGGTGCGGTAGTGAATAGGGTGAAAGGGAGGTGTCGGGCGGGCACAGGGTGTGATTCTCAGGGAAGAGCAGCGCAGATGGGGGGAGGTTTATGGCCCATGCACGAGAGAGAGAGCGGGGGTGACCAGTGCGTGGGGGAGATGCTTGCAAGGGTGGGGAGCCATGCTGAGGATCGGCGGCGTGCAGAGAGTGGGTCTGGTCAAGGCACCTAAAATGGCTGCCGTGCTCAACAAAAGTGTGGCATTGCAAAAAAGGCAAGATGGCGCAGACAATGTTTATCAATAAGGATTAATTTATAACAATTATTTTTAACAAAATATTTACTCGCAGTGACAAAATGGCGGTCAACAGTTCCTGATTTCCATCGAATCGAACGTTAACAGACGTCACGCAGCAAAAAAAAAGAAAAAAGCTCACGCACAGCCGCTGGAAGACATGTATCAACATATATGAGCCTCCTCAGCCACCCTCAGAAAACATAAGGGGTCAGGATACGTCTCCCGTACCCCCTTATACCTAGTAATTTAATTAAATCGAAACACAAAATGGCAAATTCCCATTTCGCTACCAGTTTGCGGCCCGGTTCGCGAACCGAGAAGCGCTTCTACCGCGAAAAATCAAATTTTAATTATTTGCCCCACGGGACCCTTTAATAACCCCAACATCATTCCTAGGGGGTCAAGAGGAGTCTACCTTGCCCCCTTTCATTAAATTCCCCCTTCGTTTTTCTCCTCCTCTTGTCTCTCGATCCTACCGAGAGACAAGATGGCGGCCGCACCGGACTGTTTAGAATGTTGACAGACACCGGAGAGCCAATCAGCTTCGCTACGCAAAGCTCCGTAACGCGAAAAGTACGCGATCTGGTGCGCTATCTAGGACGCTGTCACAGATATATCTGTTTTTTTAAACGTTAATTTCTCGAAATCCACTGGAGCACATATATTGAGACCCAGCAAAGGCACATCGGGCTAACAGTCCCTATAATTTTGCCAAGTTTTGTGTAAATCCATTCAGCCGTTCGAGCTAAAAGTGAGGCCAAAGGCCCTATGGAAAAATGAATGGGAAAAACGTGTTTTGGGACCCCCCTTTTTCTCGGCCCTCCTTTAACGGAACCCCCCCAAATTTTCAGGGGCTGCTCAGAAACACATTGTGCAATTTTCCAGAAAATTTCAGCCGATTCCGTCCACAAACCCCAAAGTTATTAGACATAGAATTTTCAAAAGTTCCATAGAGAAAAAATCCTAACTATATATACCTACTGGCGACCGCCAGTAGGTAATATATATATATATATATATATATATATATATATATATATATATATATATATATATATATATATATATATATATATATATATACACACATATATATAGATATATCTATCTCTATATATCCATATATCCATATATATATATATATATCTATATCTATATAGATATATATATATATATATATATATATATATATATATATATATATATATATATATATATATATATGGATATATAGAGATAGATAGATAGATAGATAGATAGATAGATAGATAGATAGATAGATAGATAGATAGATAGATAGATAGATAGATAGATAGATAGATAGATAGATAGATAGATAGATAGATAGATAGATAGATAGGTAATGTATGCATTTTTATTACATTTTGAAAAACATGAAGCTTGTGGAACAGCTGAAGCTGTCTCTAGGCCAATCTAAAAAATGAATTTGCCAAACCTTTCCTGGAATGTTATTTCACCGATATTGAACATCAATGATAAATATCCATGTAAAAACTAAAAATTATCAGTCTAATCAGGAATATATAATGTTCAACATTTAGCTGTTTTTGTCTTGCTGACACTTTTTTTGGATAATAAACTATTCTGTCTCTTTAATTTCAGATGGTCCTAAGATCCCTTCATGAATGACTTTATCGCCAGCCAAATGGAAAGAGAAAATCAAACTGAAGCAAACACGTTTGTTATTGTGGGTTTGGTGGGTGTGCCACAGCTGCAAGCTTTTTCTTTTGCTACTTTGCTGGTGGCTTATCTGATTACTTTAATTGGAAATCTTCTTATCATTGCAATTGTTTATTCAAATACACATTTGCATACACCTATGTACTTCTTCCTCACAAATTTGTCATTCCTTGACATCAACTGTACAACAATTATTTTACCTAAGTTGCTGGCAAATTTCTTTCAGGAAAAAAATGTACTTTCCCTCACAGAATGCCTGCTGCAGATTTATTTTTTATCAGCCACTTTGTCTACAGAACTCATTCTCCTTGCAGTCATGGCTTATGATCGGTATGTAGCAGTCTGCAATCCCTTACGTTATATGACCATCATGAGCAAAGCTGTCTGCATTCAGCTGGCTGTGGGAACCTGGATGATTGGCCTTACTGACCCAATAATGCATACTGTGCTGCTGTCAGGCCTATCCTTCTGTTCGTCTCACACAATAAACCACTTCTTCTGTGATGTGACAGCCCTCATGACGCTTTCTTGCAGCAGCACTAGATTTATAGAAATATCAACCTACATCCTTGGTTCTATTATAGTTGTCTTGCCCTTTTTATTAGTGGTAGTATCTTATGCCAACATCTTCAGGGCCATCCTTAAAATAAAATCAATACAGGGGAGGAGGAAGGCCTTCTCCACATGCACCTCCCACCTCACTGTGGTTATTCTATTCTGTGGGTCTCTGAGTTCTGCATATATACCACCAAAATCAACTTTTTCCATGAATGAAATCAAACTATTGTCTTTATCATATACTGTGCTTACTCCATTCTGTAACCCATTTATATATACTCTGAAAAATAAAGACTTTAAAAATGCCCTCCGGAAAGCAGAGTCAACAATGTAGGAAACTATTCTTAAATTCATTTGTCACTTGGTTGTGTTACAGAGCAGATCAACAGAACTAAATGTAAAGTTTCAGCCACAGTTCTATGAATTGAAATGCTGAATTATGGACCATGCTAAGGAGTGCGTGTTAGGTACATCAAAGTGGTGGAGTGCAATAAAGACGGGAAAAATGTGCACAAACCTGCATGGAAAAAATAAACAAAAAAACACAAAAAAATAGACTATATTCTTTGGATGGACAGGGTCCCAATTGGTAATGGACCAGAACATATTTGTGGTATACCCCAAACTTAAGCTTGGTCGAGTTAATGCATGCCAATGTCTATTGACCGTCCAGGATAATCACAAAAATGTGGGCTTCAGTCAGACCCAACCACAGTCTGCAAACTGTCCTCATTGCTACCACAGATGATTTCTGCATGACTTTGTACAGAGGAGACATGGTGATCCTAATTCTCCTACACCAATCTGCAGCATGTTCTCCCACCCATCCTCATCCAATGCCTATACAAAATTGGAATCCAAGGAACCAAACTCCAATATATCAGCTTCTTCCGAGCTGGAAGAACCCAGTCAGTCAGTATGGCATTGTATATCTCGGATGCCCATGACCTAATCTGTTTAGTTTTGCAAGGATCCTCGATTAGACCAACCCTTTTCAATGTATACATGATCCTTCTAGCAAGCATTATCTACTCTCACAACATCAATGCCCTCTCCTATGCTGATGACATGCAACTTATTCCCTCCCTCACAAACAAAACACCTGGTACCTGGATCAAGTTCAATGCATACATGACTAAATCGCGTACTGGATAAAGACTAGCTGACCTCGACGAAAGCAAAATTGTGATCCTCAGGAAGAGAACTTCACCCTGGAACTCCACCTCCACCAAAAACCTCAGGATTGTCATTAACAGCAAACTTGACATGAACCCCCAAGTCAACTCTGTAATTGAACCTAACCCATTTAAAGTATCCAAAGGTAGTTTCTCGTAACAGACACCCCCAATGGTGCTCCCCAATCAATAATTGGAAGGGAGAGGGCAACTCTGTAGTGTAGGTATCAGGTTGTTCTTTTATTATCTCAGAGCTGTATTGCATGACCGTGGCCCAATAATACAAGGTGATATTGGGAAAGGCCCAGCCTCCTCGGTCTTTTGATAAACATTGTTGTCTGACTGCCCTCCTGGGTTGTGAGTATGCCCAAATAAATTGTGTATATATTTGTTGGAATTTCATAAGATTGATTTTGCTAAATTTTAGAGGTATTGTGCGGAAATAATATAAAAGCTTGGGAAAATAAGTCATTTTTATGACATTACATCTGCCAACTAAAGTGAGATGCAGGTTATTTATTTGCTTCAGTGCTTTCCTGGTTTGTGTGGCAAGCGGGAGTAGGTTGTTGGAAACAACTTCATCCAGGTTAGAAGAGATAAGAACTCCTAAATATTTGGCTTTAGGTACCACCCCATGGTCGGCCCAATAGATTTGGATATTTGGTATTATCTGGGTCTTGTTTTTATTAAGACCGTAGCCAGAAAGCTTCCCAAATTTGCTTGCCTCCATTTCGAGGCCAGCTATGGCTCTTAAGGGATCTGGTGAGGCAATGGCCAGATCTTCTGCATAGGCTAGAATTTTGGTACTGCAGCCTTGGTAGCTAACCGGTTAGATACTATGGTTGCTTTCGATCTGTTTAATAAAAGGGTCCAAGTACAGGGCAAACAGCAGAGGAGAGCATGGGCAGCCCTGCCTGGTGCCTCCAGTTGCTCGGTTAATTGTCCATTTATAGAGACACACGCAGAAGTTTTTAGATAGAGCGCTTGCACAGCCTGCATAAGATTTGGCCCAAAACCCATCCTCTTCATGACGGCCCACAGGTATCTCCAGGAGACCCGGTCAAAGGCCTTTTTGGCATCCAGTGGTGTTAAGGACATCGGGTCTCCTGCTGCCTGTGCTGCATCAAATAGGGTAATAGCTCTCCTAACATGCTCTTTTGTGCCTTTTTTGGGATAAACCCATGCTGCCACACTGATGCGAGGGATTCCACCACTGAGGAGATTCGGCTTGCGAATATTTTAGAAAAGTTCTTGGAATCACAGTTGATGACCGTTATTGGCCTATATGAACTCATATCAAGTGGGGATTTATCTTTTTTGGGGAAAATTGCTATCCTGGCATTAGACCAAGAGGATAGGGGCGCGGCCCCACTAAAGATGGATATAACTAACTATGTTAATGTTTGTTGGAGTTGAGGTGCAAAGACCTTATAAAATTCCTCGGGGATGCCATCCAACCCAGCGGCTTTCCCATCAGGAAGGGAATTAAGGGATAAATGTATCTATTCCCAGTTAGGGATTAGGTCTAATACATCGCTGGTGTCGGCGGAGAGTGTTTGAAGATTGATCTCATTCAGATATCTAGAGATGTCATTCTCAATTATATCAGCCGGGTCTGTATTCTCCTCAGTGTATAATTTTACATAAAAATCCTGAAAGCCCTTACGTATCAGGTCGAAATCTTTGGTCTCTTCTCCTGATTGGAGTTTAATTGTATGTATCTCGTAGCTCGAGACCTGCTGACGGGTCCTAACCGCCAAGTGGTGCCCTATGCGATCCCTGCATTCATAATTTTCATGCCGTGTACCTGCCCATTTTACAGCGGATTTTTCCGAAAAAATCGCTCCTATTCTAGCTCTGGCCAGGACAACCTCGTCTTGAATACCCACGGTGTTTAATCCTGCAAGGATAGCTTGGGTTAGTTTAGTTTCCGTAATCTTGAGCTTCTCCTGAAAATCGCTTATCAGAAGCCTCTCCTTTTTGTTTTTCACCACTGAAAAAACACAGAGTCTCACCCCTGATGCCAGCTTTAAGTGTGTCCCAGACAATCGCTAAGGAAGCTGACCCCCTGTTTATTTCTAGGAAATCCTGTATCCAACCCCACATATGTGTCTGATATGTTAAATCCTGTAGTAAAGCTTTCTCAAAGCTCCAGGTGGATGGTGTTCTAGGTTTTCCCAACCCCTTGATGTTAAGAATAAGAGGGTTGTGGTCAGACATGAAGCGCGGGGCTATCTCAATAGCGCTGTTGTTAATAATAGAGGACGATATAAAGAAATAGTCTAGTCTGACAAGGGTGTGGTGAGGGCTAGAATAGAAAGTGTAGCAGGAGAGGGAAGGATTCAGAAAAGCCCAAGCATCTTTTAGTCCATGCGTCTCAGCTAGATTAATCAAGGCCTGAAAAACCAGGGGCTTTCTGCCCTTGTACTTCCAGCTGTTATCGATTGCCCATTTACTGGGCAGACATAGATTGAGGTCGTCAGAAAGAATTATGGGAGTGGGCCAGTGGGCTAGTTCCCCTGATACAAAGTTGATAACTCCAGGATCATCCATATTACTGCGATAGATTGAGCATAATGTAAAGGGGGAACTACCAGGAAGAAGACTATAGGTTATAGCCAATCTACCTAGAGGGTCCGCTTTGACCCGAGGAGTATTAAGAAGGAGCCTTTTTTCAGCCAGGATGCCCAACCCCCTAGTTTTAGAACCTTGAGAAGTTGCCCCCAAAACTTTGAACCCTAAGGAGTCAAGCAGGTATTTCTGGGAGCCTTCAATTCGTGTTTCCTGCAGGCAATAGATGTCACCCCTCAACATTCTGAGACCCTGAGACACACTTTGCCTTTTGGAGCGATCATTAAGCCCACAAATGTTTACACAAGCGATTCTTAATGTGTCTATGTTATCCATTTAAAAAAAAGAATTTGCAGTTGCCATTTGGTGCCGTAAGAAAAAATACAATCTACTTGTATGTACAACAAATTGTATCTACAACAAATTGCTGTGCCCATTTTTCCAATAAAAGTGTGTGTGCCCCCCTCCCCCCTCCCTCCCACCCCTTCTTTGAGCAATCAGGTAAACCCTGAATGATGGCAATCTGCATGAGCCCCGGCCGTCATCCACGCCGGAATGAGAGAGGAAAAGGAAAAAAAGAGAAAGGAAAAGACAAAAAAAAATTCCCTAGGTAAATTCCTACTCTAAATGGCCAGAAGTCCGAAAAAAGAAAAAAAAACCTTCTCATAGTTTAATGTGTATAGGCTAACAAGGTAAGAGAAGGACAGAGAGAAGATCAGATGATAGTGACAGAGGTGTCAGTGCGTGTTAAAGAAAAAGAAGAAAAAGACAAAAAATAGTCTGTAATAGTCTATTTAGGCATCCTGGGGCGGGTTGCTACAACTTAGTTCATCTGTTACTTCTTTTGGACTTCAACTCGTCCAGGTATTCCCCAGCTTTTACTTCAGAGAGGAATATTTTGGTTGATCCATTGGAGATGACCTTAAGTCTAGCGGGATTCATGAGATACACGTCCGCCCCTTGTTGCTGAAAAGGTAAAATTAATTGTCTTAGGCGCCATCTGCGCTCCACTGTTTGATGACAGAAATCTGGTTTAGCAAAGAAAGTTATTCCATTGGCACCTTTTTAGGTTGAGTTATTTATGACTCGGAACCTATTATTACTGAACGAAAATCTCTGAAACCAACCGGATTTCGTACAATGCATGTTGTGCACTCAACCATGAAGCTTCCCCAGGTGCGCGCTTGGCCTCACAAAGGCTTGAAAGCTTGAAGGCAATCTGCTTCCCCGCCCCCCTGGTGTTTATGGCTTTTCTCATTCTCTAATGCGTTTTTTCCCCTCTCACCCTTCCTTTGATGGCCGCCGCGCGTGGCCTGTGCCGGGCGCCTCTCTGTCCTTCACAACCCCTCTCTGTCGTGGAATCTCAAATTTGGGGACTACATCTTCAAAACAAGCATGTTCATGTTGACACTTGCAATTAGAATCCGTTCTTTCTTTCCTTTTATCCTTTCATTCCTTCTTTTCTTTCCTTCCTTTCTTTCCTTCCTTTCCATCCTTCCTTGCCTTCCTTTTATTTCTTCCATTCCTTCCTTCCTTTCTTCCCTCCCTTTCATTCCTTTCTTTCTTTCCTTCCTCCCTTCTTTCTTCTTTCTTTCGTTCTTTATTTCTTTCTTCCCTTCCCTTTCACATTATCACTGAGCACCACCACAGCATCACTCAGCACCACCACAGCACCACTCAGCACCACCACAATACCACTCAGCACCACTACAGCATCACTCAGCTCCGCCCCAGCATCACTCAGCGCCACTCCAGCATCACTCAGCACCACCACATCATCACTCAGCGCTACCCCAGGATCACTCAACGCTACCCCAGCCTCACTCAGCACCAGCACAGCACCACTCAGCACCACCACAGCACCACTCAGCACCACCCCAGCATCACTCAGCGCCACCACAGCACCACTCAGTACCACCACGACACCACTCAGCACCACCACAGCATCACTAAGCGCCACCCCAGCATCACTCAGCACCACCACAGCACCACTCAGCACCATCACAGCACCACTCAGCACCACCACAGCATCACTAAGCACCACCCCAGAATCCCTCAGCACCACCACAGCACAACTCAGCGCCACCCCAGCATCAATCAGCACCACCACAGCACCACTCAGCCTCACCACATAATCACTCAGCGCTACCCAAGCATCACTCAGCGCCACCCCAGCATCACTCAGCGCCACCACAGCACCACTCAGCACCACCAGAGCACCACTCAGCACCACCACAGCATCATTCACTGCCACCCCAGCATCACTCAGCACCACCACAGCACCACTCAGCACCACCATAGCACCACTCAGCATCACCACATCATCACTCAGCGCTACCCCAGCATCACTCAGCACCACCACATTATCACTCAGCTCCACCACATTATCACTCAGCACTACCACAGCACCACTCAGCACCACCACAGGATCATTCAGCGCCACACCAGCATCACTCAGCACCACCACAGCACCACCCAGCACCACAACAGCACCACTCAGCACCTCTACAGCATCACTCAGCGCCACCCCAGCATCACTCAGTACCACCACAGCACCACTCAGCGCCACCCCAGCATCACTCAGCACCACCACAGCACCACTCAGCATCACCACATCATCACTCAGAGCTACCCCAGCATCACTCAGCACCACAACATTATCACTCAGCTCCACCACATTATCACTCAGCACCACCACAGCACCACTCAGCACCACCACAGTATCACTCAGCACCACCACAGCATCACTCAGCACCACCACAGCATCACTCAGCGTCACCCCAGCATCACTCAGCAGCACCCCAGCATCACTCAGCACCACCCCATCATCACTCAGCACCACCACATTATCACTAAGCATCACCACAGCACCACTCAGCACCACCACAGCATCACTCAGCACCACCACAGCATCACTCAGCCCCACCACTTATCACTCAGCATCACCCCAGCATCACTCAGCACCACCACAGCATCACTCAGCACCACCACAGCATCAGTCAGTACCACCACAGCTCCACTAAGCACCACCACAGCATCACTCAGCCCCACCCTAGCATCACTTAGCGCCACCCCAGCATCACTCAGCGCCACCACAGCATCACTCAGCACTACCACAGCATCACACAGCACCTCTACAGCACTACTCAGCAACACCACAGCATCACTCAGCATCACCACAGCACCACCACTGCATCACTCAGCACCACCACAGCACCACTCAGCACCACCACAGCATCACTCAGCACCACTCAGCACCACCACAGCAGCACTCAGCACCACCACAGCACCACTCAGCACCACCACAACACCACTCAGCACCACCATAGCATCACTCAGCACCACTCCAGCATCACTCAGAAGCACCACATTATCACTCAGCATCACCACAGCACCACTCAGCACCACCACAGCATCACTCAGTTTCAGTTTCAGTTTCAGTTTATAGTTTATTGCACAGTTAATTAAAACCAATGCAATACAGTAACACGCAATAAGGAAGTTAAAATAGTCATAAAAAAAACATGCGTTTAAAATCAATTCTATGCTATAGTACAATAAGCATAAACAGTTCAACATAAAAAATGATTTTGTTTGCTGACCGCCCACATTGGCCGTTCTGTACTTCTCTTCCACTTGTAGGCCTGTTAGTCTATTCATGTTTCCCATAGAATTCATTAAAATTTGCAACATAGATAGTTCATCTATGTAAGTTAAATCATATGTCCTGTTGGGTGGGACACCCCCGCGCCGCACGGCCACCAGCTGCTGCGTGTGCCCCTTGCCTGCCCTCTGCCTCGCTGCTGCCTCGTTTTGCCGGTTGCCGGCTGGCGCCGCTGCGTTGTTTTTGCCCTTGTTTTGTCTAAAATTTGTGCCTGTTTTGTATAACTTTGATTTTTTCCCTGTTTTGTCGAGAATTTGTGCCCCTTCTGTTTAATTTCTATTTCCCCCGTGTTGTGGTTTCCTTCCTTGTTGTCCGCCTACCTCGCCGCCCTCCGCCCTCCCTTCCCGCCACCGCCGCTTTTCCCCGCCCCTTTTTCTATTCTGTACCCTCCCCGCTCCCGCCTCCCAGCTGCTCCGCCCACCCGCGCACTTCGCCTTCAATGGCGACCGTGCGAACGCGCAGCGGTCACGCGCAGCGGGCGCGCCGATTGTGCGCCGAAGGCGCGCCAAAGGTAAGCCCGTCTACGCCCGTCCGCGCCTGGACCGTGCCCAGTGCCAGGACCCCTGGCCCACGAAGACCCCGACCGACCCGCCTGACGTACTCCGCCGCCACCCTCACCGCTCTCAACACCGGCCGACTCCCAGAATGCCATCAAGCCACTCCACGACGTACCCACGGACCCTTCAGCTGCCACGCCTGCAAGTTCACCTGCATCCGGACCTGCCTCGCACCAGCACCCACCAAGCCGAACACCAGCAGCACCCACCTCAAGTGCATCCTGCTCAACACCCGCTCCGTCCACAGACATGCCATCGAACTCTGGAACCTCCTCGACACCACAGCTCCAGACGTTGCCTTCCTCACGGAGACCTGGATGAACACCTCATCAGCTCCCGACATCGCCATCGCCATCCCAGAGGGCTACAAGATCGTCCGGAGGGACCGAAACGCCAACCAGATGGGAGGAGGCATCGCCATCATCCACAGGAGCACCATCCGTCTCACGACCAGCACCGACAACTCCCTGACCACCGCCGAACACCTGCATTTCCAGATCCACACCAACCCGAACACCACCCTCAGAGGCACCCTGATCTACCGACCCCCTGGACCACGCACACAATTCAGCGAGGACATCGCCGACTTCGTCAGCCCACATGCCCTCCCCTCCGCTGACTACATCCTCCTGGGAGACCTCAACTTCCATCTGGAGAACAACAACGACCGCAACACCAGCACCCTGCTCGACAACCTCGCCAACCTGGGACTCAAGCAACTGGTGTCCACCCCCACCCACCTCGCCGGACACACACTCGACGCTGTCTTCTCATCCAGCAAGGACATCGACTTCAGCCACGCCACAGAGCTTCAATGGACGGACCACAGCTGCGTCCACTTCACCTTCAAGAAAACAACGACCCACCACCACCAGCAACAGGCCGCCCGCAGAAGCTGGAACAAGATCACAGCAGACCAGCTCGCCACCTCCCTGAGCCAGCACCCTCCTGCCAGCTCAGCGAACCCCAGCCAGGCCGCCGACAACCTCACGAAGTGGATCAGCAACTGCGCGGACGAACTCGCCCCACTGAGGACCCCGGCCAGCAGACCCGGCAGCAAGAAAGCCCCATGGTTCACCGACAAACTCAAGAGCTCCAAGAAGAACTGCCGAGCCCTCGAGAAAGTCTGGAGAAGGGAACCGACACCGGACAACAGGACCTCCTTCAAACTTGCCACCCGGAAACACCACCAGCTGATCCGCGCCGCCAAGAAAACAGCATTCAAGGACCGGTTGGACAACAACGCACACAACTGCAAGGAACTCTTCAACATCGTGAAAGAGCTTTCCAACCCCAGCGCAGGAAACAACGACATCACCCCATCGCAAGACCTCTGCAACTCCCTCGCTTCATACTTCCACAACAAGATCGCGGACATACACAACAGCTTCAACAACCAACCAACGCACACCATGACCGAACAACCACCCCCCACCACCACCCTCCACGCCTGGACCCCGATCAGCACCGAAGACACCATCCGCACGATGAACTCCATCCACTCCGGATCACCGACCGACCCCTGCACTCACCACGTCTTCAACAAGGCCGACGCTGTCATCGCACCCCACCTGCGAGACATCATCAACACATCCTTCGACACCACCATCTTCCCTGAGAGCTGGAAACACGCCGAACTCAGCGCTCTACTCAAGAAACCAACAGCGGACCCCACCGACCTCAAGAATTACCGCCCCATCTCGCTCCTCCCGTTTACAGCCAAAGTCATCGAGAAGACCGTCAACAAGCAGATGGCCGCTTTCCTCGAGACGAACGGATCCCTCGACCCCTCACAGTCCGGCTTCCGAGCCAACCACAGCACCGAGACCGCCCTCATCGCCGCCACCGATGACATCCGAGCCCTGATGGAAAACGGAGAAACAGCGGCCCTCATCCTCCTAGACCTCTCCGCGGCATTCGACACGGTCTGCCACCGCACCCTAGTACGGCGCCTCAGCAACGTCGGAATCCAGGACAAGGCGCTGGAATGGATCATCTCCTTCCTCGACGGAAGAACACAGAGAGTCCGCCTACCACCGTACAAGTCAGAGGCCACCGAAGTCATCTGCGGCGTCCCCCAAGTATCATCTCTGAGCCCCACCCTCTTCAACGTCTACATGAGCCCCCTCGCGGCCATCGTACGCAAATACAACCTCAGCATAATCTCCTACGCCGACGACACCCAGCTGATCCTCTCCCTGACCAACGACCCCGCCGCCGCCAGAGCCAACCTGCACGAAGGGATGAAAGAGGTAGCCGAGTGGATGACGACCAGCCGCCTGAAACTGAACTCGGACAAGACGGAGGTCCTCATCCTGGGCTCCTCTCCCTCCGCCTGGGACGACTCCTGGTGGCCTCCCGCCCTGGGCACCGCACCCGAACCGACAGACCATGCACGCAACCTGGGCTTCATCCTGGACTCCTCCCTCTCCATGACCAGGCAAGTCAACAACGTCTCCTCGGCATGTTTCAACATCCTACGCATGCTACGGAAGATCTTCTGGTGGATCCCCACCGAGACCAGGAAGACCGTCACCCAGGCCCTCGTCACCAGCCGACTGGACTACGGCAACGCCCTCTATGCCGGTACCACCGCCAAGCTCCAGAAGAGACTCCAGCGGATCCAGAACGCCTCAGCCAGACTCATCCTCGACATCCCACGAACCAGCCACATCTCCGGACATCTGAGAGACCTTCACTGGCTCCCCGTCAACAAAAGAATCACCTTCCGCCTCCTCACCCACGCACACAAAGCCCTACACGACCAAGGCCCGAGCTACCTCAACAGCCAAGTCAACTTCTACGCTCCCAAACGCCACCTCCGATCAGCCAACCACGCCCTCGCCGCCGTCCCCCGTATCCGAAGAGCGACTACAGGAGGAAGGTCCTTCTCCTACCTGGCCGCCAAGACCTGGAACTCCCTCCCGACCGACCTGCGCCTGACCCAAGACCACCTCTCCTTCAGGAAGAAGCTGAAGACCTGGCTGTTCGAGCAGTAGCGGCTCCCCCCCCCCCCCCAGCGCCTTGAGACCCTACGGGTATGTAGCGCGCTTTATAAGTGTCACTGATTGATTGATTGATTGTTTGATGAATTATTCATGGGTCAATTTTTGGTCGTTTTTTTTCCACTGCTTTTAAAAATTTCACAAATCTGCAGCTCAGCTGAGGGTCCTGTGCTGAGAAGCAGGTTAACACTGCATGCCTTCGTGTGCGTACCCCCTGTAGAATGAAATGGCGTTTCAGCAGGAGCTTCCTTTCTTCTTGCACTTCCTCACACGAGCATAGCAGGTGCAACATGTCTTCTGCCCCAATGCCGCATAACCTGCATAATATTCCTGCTTTCGATCTCAGCAAGTGAGGAAGATGTAGGATGCATGGTAGCAGGCCCAATCTATATCTTAAAAAGCACAGTTTGATTTTTTTTGTGTAACCTAGGGCAAGGTAAGGCTGGGAGGCTTGTGTCAGGTATGTATTTAATACCATCCATGCATGAGATCTTTTTGATAGGATGGCTTTATCCTGAATCCATGACTGTAGCTTGATCGATTTTTTCACCAATTTGTTTAGTGTTTTATGGTCTGCAGCGGACGCCCAGAGCTCCGCCAGCCCGGTGTTCACTATGCTTTTTTCCAGGTATTTTGCAGCTGGTGAGTTTTGGGTCTGCTCTAGCTCTTTCCATAAATATTCGTTCAGCGTCCCTTCGGTCGTTTTTCTTACTTTATCCCAAGAGCAGATATATGCCCCCTGTCGTGCACACACAGCATCATTCAGCACCACCACAGCATCACTCAGCACCACCACAGCACCACTCAGCACCACCCCAGCATCACTCAGCGCCACCACAGCACCACTCAGTACCACCACGACACCACTCAGCACCACCACAGCATCACTAAGCGCCACCCCAGCATCACTCAGCACCACCACAGCACCACTCAGCACCATCACAGCACCACTCAGCACCACCACAGCATCACTAAGCACCACCCCAGCATCACTCAGCACCACCACAGCACAACTCAGCGCCACCCCAGCATCACTCAGCACCACCACAGCACCACTCAGCCTCACCACATAATCACTCAGCGCTACCCAAGCATCACTCAGCGCCACCCCAGCATCACTCAGCGCCACCACAGCACCACTCAGCACCACCAGAGCACCACTCAGCACCACCACAGCATCATTCACTGCCACCCCAGCATCACTCAGCACCACCACAGCACCACTCAGCACCACCATAGCACCACTCAGCATCACCACATCATCACTCAGCGCTACCCCAGCATCACTCAGCACCACCACATTATCACTCAGCTCCACCACATTATCACTCAGCACTACCACAGCACCACTAAGCACCACCACAGGATCATTCAGCGCCACCCCAGCATCACTCAGCACCACCACAGCACCGCCCAGCACCACAACAGCACCACTCAGCACCTCTACAGCAACACTCAGCGCCACCCCAGCATCACTCAGTACCATCACAGCACCACTCAGCGCCACCCCAGCATCACTCAGCACCACCACAGCACCACTCAGCATCACCACATCATCACTCAGAGCTACCCCAGCATCACTCAGCACCACCACATTATCACTCAGCTCCACCACATTATCACTCAGCACCATCACAGCATCACTCAGCACCACCACAGCATCACTCAGCACCACCACAGCACCACTCAGCACCACCACAGCATCACTCAGCACCACCACAGCATCACTCAGCACCACCACAGCATCACTCAGCGTCACCCCAGCATCACTCAGCAGCACCCCAGCATCACTCAGCACCACCCCATCATCACTCAGCACCACCACATTATCACTACGCATCACCACAGCACCACTCAGCACCACCACAGCATCACTCAGCACCACCACAGCATCAGTCAGCACCACCACAGCTCCACTCAGCACCACCACAGCATCACTCAGCGCCACCCTAGCATCACTCAGCGCCACCCCAGCATCACTCAGCGCCACTACAGCATCACTCAGCACTACCACAGCATCACACAGCACCTCCACAGCACTACTCAGCAACACCACAGCATCACTCAGCATCACCACAGCACCACCACTGCATCACTCAGCACCACCACAGCACCACTCAGCACCACCACAGCATCACTCAGCACCACTCAGCACCACCACAGCAGCACTCAGCAACACCACAGCACCACTCAGCACCACCACAACACCACTCAGCACCACCATAGCATCACTCAGCACCACCCCAGCATCACTCAGAAGCACCACATTATCACTCAGCATCACCACAGCACCACTCAGCACCACCACAGCATCACTCAGTTTCAGTTTCAGTTTATAGTTTATTGCACAGTTAATTAAAACCAATGCAATACAGTAACACGCAATAAGGAAGTTAAAATAGTCATAAAAAAACATGCGTTTAAAATCAATTCTATGCTATAGTACAATAAGCATAAACAGTTCAACATAAAAAATGATTTTGTTTGCTGACCGCCCACATTGGCCGTTCTGTACTTCTCTTCCACTTGTAGGCCTGTTAGTCTATTCATGTTTCCCATAGAATTCATTAAAATTTGCAACATAGATAGTTCATCTATGTAAGTTAAATCATATGTCCTGTTTGATGAATTATTCATGGGTCAATTTTTGGTCGTTTTTTTTCCACTGCTTTTAAAAATTTCACAAATCTGCAGCTCAGCTGAGGGTCCTGTGCCGAGAAGCAGGTTAACACTGCATTCCTTCGTGTGCGTACCCCCTGTAGAATGAAATGGTGTTTCAGCAGGAGCTTCCTTTCTTCTTGCACTTCCTCACACGAGCATAGCAGGTGCAACATGTCTTCTGCCCCAATGCCGCATAACCTGCATAATATTCCTGCTTTTGATCTCAGCCAGTGAGGAAGATGTAGGATGCATGGTAGCAGGCCCAATCTATATCTTAAAAAGCACAGTTTGATTTTTTTTGTGTAACCTAGGGCAAGGTAAGGCTGGGAGGCTTGTGTCAGGTATGTATTTAATACCATCCATGCATGAGATCTTTTTGATAGGATGGCTTTATCCTGAACCCATGACTGTAGCTTGATCGATTTTTTCACCAATTTGTTTAGTGTTTTATGGTCTGCAGGGGACGCCCAGAGCTCCGCCAGCCCGGTGTTCACTATGCTTTTTTCCAGGTATTTTGCAGCTGGTGAGTTTTGGGTCTGCTCTAGCTCTTTCCATAAATATTCGTTCAGCGTCCCTTCGGTCGTTTTTCTTACTTTATCCCAAGAGCAGATATATGCCCCCTGTCGTGCACACACAGCATCATTCAGCACCACCACAGCATCACTCAGCACCACCACAGCATCACTCAGCGCCACCCCAGCATCACTCAGCACCACCAAAGCACCACTCAGCACCAGTCAGCACCACCACAGCCTCACTCAGCGCCACCCCCACATCACTCAGCACCACCACAGCATCCCTCAGCGCCACCCTAGCATCACTCAGCGCCTCCACAGCATCACTCAGTGCCACCCCAGCATCACTCAGCACCACCAAAGCACCACTCAGCACCAGTCAGCACCACCACAGCCTCACTCAGCGCCACCTCCACATTACTCAGCACCACCACAGCATCCCTCAGCGCCACCCCAGCATCACTCAGCGCCTCCACAGCATCACTCAGCGCCACCCCCACATCACTCAGCACCACCACAGCATCCCTAAGCGCCACCCCAGCATCACTCAGCGCCTCCACAGCATCACTCAGCACCACCCCAGCATCACTCAGCGCCACCCCAGCATCACTCAGCGCCACCACTGCATCACTCAGCACCACCACAGCATCACTCAGCACCACCACATTATCACTCAGCACCACCACAGCACCACTCAGCACCACCACAGCACCACTCAGCACCACCACAGCATCACTCAGCACCACCACAGCATCACTCAGCACCACAACAGCATCACTCAGCGCCACCCCAGCATCACTCAGCACCACCACAGCACCACTCAGCACCACCACAGCACCACTCAGCACCACCACAGCATCACTCAGCGCCACCCCAGCATCACTCAGCACCACCACAGCACCACTCAGCGCTACCCCATCATCACTCAGCACCACCCCAGAATCACTCAGCACCACCACAGCACAACTCAGCGCCACCCCAGCATCAATCAGCACCACCACAGCACCACTCAGCCTCACCACATAATCACTCAGCGCTACCCAAGCATCACTCAGCGCCACCCCAGCATCACTCAGCGCCACCACAGCACCACTCAGCACCACCAGAGCACCACTCAGCACCACCACAGCATCATTCACTGCCACCCCAGCATCACTCAGCACCACCACAGCACCACTCAGCACCACCATAGCACCACTCAGCATCACCACATCATCACTCAGCACTACCCCAGCATCACTCAGCACCACCACATTATCACTCAGCTCCACCACATTATCACTCAGCACTACCACAGCACCACTCAGCACCACCACAGGATCATTCAGCGCCACACCAGCATCACTCAGCACCACCACAGCACCACCCAGCACCACAACAGCACCACTCAGCACCTTTACAGCATCACTCAGCGCCACCCCAGCATCACTCAGTACCACTACAGCACCACTCAGCGCCACCCCAGCATCACTCAGCACCACCACAGCACCACTCAGCATCACCACATCATCACTCAGAGCTACCCCAGCATCACTCAGCACCACAACATTATCACTCAGCTCCACCACATTATCACTCAGCACCACCACAGCACCACTCAGCACCACCACAGCATCACTCAGCACCACCACAGCATCACTCAGCACCACCACAGCATCACTCAGCGTCACCCCAGCATCACTCAGCAGCACCCCAGCATCACTCAGCACCACCCCATCATCACTCAGCACCACCACATTATCACTAAGCATCACCACAGCACCACTCAGCACCACCACAGCATCACTCAGCACCACCACAGCATCACTCAGCCGCACCACGTATCACTCAGCATCACCCCAGCATCACTCAGCACCACCACAGCATCACTCAGCACCACCACAGCATCAGTCAGCACCACCACAGCTCCACTAAGCACCACCACAGCATCACTCAGCGCCACCCTAGCATCACTTAGCGCCACCCCAGCATCACTCAGCGCCACCACAGCATCACTCAGCACTACCACAGCATCACACAGCACCTCCACTGCACAGCTCAGCAACACCACAGCATCACTCAGCATCACCACAGCACCACCACTGCATCACTCAGCACCACCACAGCACCACTCAGCACCACCACAGCATCACTCAGCACCACTCAGCACCACCACAGCAGCACTCAGCACCACCACAGCACCACTCAGCACCACCACAACACCACTCAGCACCACCATAGCATCACTCAGCACCACCCCAGCATCACTCAGAAGCACCACATTATCACTCAGCATCACCACAGCACCACTCAGCACCACCACAGCATCACTCAGTTTCAGTTTCAGTTTCAGTTTATAGTTTATTGCACAGTTAATTAAAACCAATGCAATACAGTAACACGCAATAAGGAAGTTAAAATAGTCATAAAAAAAACATGCGTTTAAAATCAATTCTATGCTATAGTACAATAAGCATAAACAGTTCAACATAAAAAATGATTTTGTTTGCTGACCGCCCACATTGGCCGTTCTGTACTTACATTCCACTTGTAGGCCTGTTAGTCTATTCATGTTTCCCATAGAATTCATTAAAATTTGCAACATAGATAGTTCATCTATGTAAGTTAAATCATATGTCCTGTTTGATGAATTATTCATGGGTCAATTTTTGGTCGTTTTTTTTCCACTGCTTTTAAAAATTTCACAAATCTGCAGCTCAGCTGAGGGTCCTGTGCTGAGAAGCAGGTTAACACTGCATTCCTTCGTGTGCGTACCCCCTGTAGAATGAAATGGTGTTTCAGCAGGAGCTTCCTTTCTTCTTGCACTTCCTCACACGAGCATAGCAGGTGCAACATGTCTTCTGCCCCAATGCCGCATAACCTGCATAATATTCCTGCTTTCGATCTCAGCCAGTGAGGAAGATGTAGGATGCATGGTAGCAGGCCCAATCTATATCTTAAAAAGCATAGTTTGATTTTTTTTGTGTAACCTAGGGCAAGGTAAGGCTGGGAGGCTTGTGTCAGGTATGTATTTAATACCATCCATGCATGAGATCTTTTTGATAGGATGGCTTTATCCTGAATCCATGACTGTAGCTTGATCGATTTTTTCACCAATTTGTTTAGTGTTTTATGGTCTGCAGGGGACGCCCAGAGCTCCGCCAGCCCGGTGTTCACTATGCTTTTTTCCAGGTATTTTGCAGCTGGTGAGTTTTGGGTCTGCTCTAGCTCTTTCCATAAATATTCGTTCAGCGTCCCTTCGGTCGTTTTTCTTACTTTATCCCAAGAGCAGATATATGCCCCCTGTCGTGCACACACAGCATCATTCAGCACCACCACAGCATCACTCAGCACCACCACAGCACCACTCAGCACCACCCCAGCATCACTCAGCGCCACCACAGCACCACTCAGTACCACCACGACACCACTCAGCACCACCACAGCATCACTAAGCGCCACCCCAGCATCACTCAGCACCACCACAGCACCACTCAGCACCATCACAGCACCACTCAGCACTACCACAGCATCACTAAGCACCACCCCAGTATCACTCAGCACCACCACAGCACAACTCAGCGCCACCCCAGCATCACTCAGCACCACCACAGCACCACTCAGCCTCACCACATAATCACTCAGCGCTACCCAAGCATCACTCAGCGCCACCCCAGCATCACTCAGCGCCACCACAGCACCACTCAGCACCACCAGAGCACCACTCAGCACCACCACAGCATCATTCACTGCCACCCCAGCATCACTCAGCACCACCACAGCACCACTCAGCACCACCAAAGCACCACTCAGCATCACCACATCATCACTCAGCGCTACCCCAGCATCACTCAGCACCACCACATTATCACTCAGCTCCACCACATTATCACTCAGCACTACCACAGCACCACTCAGCACCACCACAGGATCATTCCGCGCCACCCCAGCATCACTCAGCACCACCACAGCACCACCCAGCACCACAACAGCACCACTCAGCACCTCTACAGCATCACTCAGCGCCACCCCAGCATCACTCAGTACCACCACAGCACCACTCAGCGCCACCCCAGCATCACTCAGCACCACCACAGCACCACTCAGCATCACCACATCATCACTCAGAGCTACCCCAGCATCACTCAGCACCACCACATTATCACTCAGCTCCACCACATTATCACTCAGCACCACCACAGCATCACTCAGCACCACCACAGCATCACTCAGCACCACCACAGCACCACTCAGCACCACCACAGCATCACTCAGCACCACCACAGCATCACTCAGCACCACCACAGCATCACTCAGCGTCACCCCAGCATCACTCAGCAGCACCCCAGCATCACTCAGCACCACCCCATCATCACTCAGCACCACCACATTATCACTACGCATCACCACAGCACCACTCAGCACCACCACAGCATCACTCAGCACCACCACAGCATCACTCAGCCCCACCACTTATCACTCAGCATCACCCCAGCATCACTCAGCACCACCCCAGCATCACTCAGCACCACCACATTATCACTCAGCACCACCACAGCATCACTCAGCACCACCACAGCATCAGTCAGCACCACCACAGCTCCACTCAGCACCACCACAGCATCACTCAGCGCCACCCTAGCATCACTCAGCGCCACCCCAGCATCACTCAGCGCCACTACAGCATCACTCAGCACTACCACAGCAATACACAGCACCTCCACAGCACTACTCAGCAACACCACAGCATCACTCAGCATCACCACAGCACCACCACTGCATCACTCAGCACCACCACAGCACCACTCAGCACCACCACAGCATCACTCAGCACCACTCAGCACCACCACAGCAGTACTCAGCACCACCACAGCACCACTCAGCACCACCACAACACCACTCAGCACCACCATAGCATCACTCAGCACCACCCCAGCATCACTCAGAAGCACCACATTATCACTCAGCATCACCACAGCACCACTCAGCACCACCACAGCATCACTCAGTTTCAGTTTCAGTTTATAGTTTATTGCACAGTTAATTAAAACCAATGCAATACAGTAACACGCAATAAGGAAGTTAAAATAGTCATAAAAAAACATGCGTTTAAAATCAATTCTATGCTATAGTACAATAAGCATAAACAGTTCAACATAAAAAATGATTTTGTTTGCTGACCGCCCACATTGGCCGTTCTGTACTTCTCTTCCACTTGTAGGCCTGTTAGTCTATTGATGTTTCCCATAGAATTCATTAAAATTTGCAACATAGATAGTTCATCTATGTAAGTTAAATCATATGTCCTGTTTGATGAATTATTCATGGGTCAATTTTTGGTCGTTTTTTTTCCACTGCTTTTAAAAATTTCACAAATCTGCAGCTCAGCTGAGGGTCCTGTGCTGAGAAGCAGGTTAACACTGCATTCCTTCGTGTGCGTACCCCCTGTAGAATGAAATGGTGTTTCAGCAGGAGCTTCCTTTCTTCTTGCACTTCCTCACACGAGCATAGCAGGTGCAACATGTCTTCTGCCCCAATGCCGCATAACCTGCATAATATTCCTGCTTTTGATCTCAGCCAGTGAGGAAGATGTAGGATGCATGGTAGCAGGCCCAATCTATATCTTAAAAAGCACAGTTTGATTTTTTTTGTGTAACCTAGGGCAAGGTAAGGCTGGGAGGCTTGTGTCAGGTATGTATTTAATACCATCCATGCATGAGATCTTTTTGATAGGATGGCTTTATCCTGAACCCATGACTGTAGCTTGATCGATTTTTTCACCAATTTGTTTAGTGTTTTATGGTCTGCAGGGGACGCCCAGAGGTCCGCCAGCCCGGTGTTCACTATGCTTTTTTCCAGGTATTTTGCAGCTGGTGAGTTTTGGGTCTGCTCTAGCTCTTTCCATAAATATTCGTTCAGCGTCCCTTCGGTCGTTTTTCTTACTTTATCCCAAGAGCAGATATATGCCCCCTGTCGTGCACACACAGCATCATTCAGCACCACCACAGCATCACTCAGCACCACCACAGCATCACTCAGCGCCACCCCAGCATCACTCAGCACCACCAAAGCACCACTCAGCACCAGTCAGCACCACCACAGCCTCACTCAGCGCCACCCCCACATCACTCAGCACCACCACAGCATCCCTCAGCGCCACCCCAGCATCACTCAGCGCCTCCACAGCATCACTCAGTGCCACCCCAGCATCACTCAGCACCACCAAAGCACCACTCAGCACCAGTCAGCACCACCACAGCCTCACTCAGCGCCACCTCCATATTACTCAGCACCACCACAGCATCCCTCAGCGCCACCCCAGCATCACTCAGCGCCTCCACAGCATCACTCAGCGCCACCCCCACATCACTCAGCACCACCACAGCATCCCTAAGCGCCACCCCAGCATCACTCAGCGCCTCCACAGCATCACTCAGCACCACCCCAGCATCACTCAGCGCCACCCCAGCATCACTCATCGCCACCACTGCATCACTCAGCACCACCACAGCATCACTCAGCACCACCACATTATCACTCAGCACCACCACAGCACCACTCAGCACCACCACAGCACCACTCAGCACCACCACAGCATCACTCAGCACCACCACAGCATCACTCAGCACCACAAAAGCATCACTCAGCGCCACCCCAGCATCACTCAGCACCACCACAGCACCACTCAGCACCACCACAGCACCACTCAGCACCACCACAGCATCACTCAGCGCCACCCCAGCATCACTCAGCACCACCACAGCACCACTCAGCGCTACCCCATCATCACTCAGCACCACCCCAGAATCACTCAGCACCACCACAGCACAACTCAGCGCCACCCCAGCATCAATCAGCACCACCACAGCACCACTCAGCCTCACCACATAATCACTCAGCGCTACCCAAGCATCACTCAGCGCCACCCCAGCATCACTCAGCGCCACCACAGCACCACTCAGCACCCCCAGAGCACCACTCAGCACCACCACAGCATCATTCACTGCCACCCCAGCATCACTCAGCACCACCACAGCACCACTCAGCACCACCATAGCACCACTCAGCATCACCACATCATCACTCAGCACTACCCCAGCATCACTCAGCACCACCACATTATCACTCAGCTCCACCACATTATCACTCAGCACTACCACAGCACCACTCAGCACCACCACAGGATCATTCAGCGCCACACCAGCATCACTCAGCACCACCACAGCACCACCCAGCACCACAACAGCACCACTCAGCACCTTTACAGCATCACTCAGCGCCACCCCAGCATCACTCAGTACCACTACAGCACCACTCAGCGCCACCCCAGCATCACTCAGCACCACCACAGCACCACTCAGCATCACCACATCATCACTCAGAGCTACCCCAGCATCACTCAGCACCACAACATTATCACTCAGCTCCACCACAGCATCACTCAGCACCACCACAGCATCACTCAGCGTCACCCCAGCATCACTCAGCAGCACCCCAGCATCACTCAGCACCACCCCATCATCACTCAGCACCACCACATTATCACTAAGCATCACCACAGCACCACTCAGCACCACCACAGCATCACTCAGCACCACCACAGCATCACTCAGCCCCACCACTTATCACTCAGCATCACCCCAGCATCACTCAGCACCACCACAGCATCACTCAGCACCACCACAGCATCAGTCAGCACCACCACAGCTCCACTAAGCACCACCACAGCATCACTCAGCGCCACCCTAGCATCACTTAGCGCCACCCCAGCATCACTCAGCGCCACCACAGCATCACTCAGCACTACCACAGCATCACACAGCACCTCCACTGCACAGCTCAGCAACACCACAGCATCACTCAGCATCACCACAGCACCACCACTGCATCACTCAGCACCACCACAGCACCACTCAGCACCACCACAGCATCACTCAGCACCACTCAGCACCACCACAGCAGCACTCAGCACCACCACAGCACCACTCAGCACCACCACAACACCACTCAGCACCACCATAGCATCACTCAGCACCACCCCAGCATCACTCAGAAGCACCACATTATCACTCAGCATCACCACAGCACCACTCAGCACCACCACAGCATCACTCAGTTTCAGTTTCAGTTTCAGTTTATAGTTTATTGCACAGTTAATTAAAACCAATGCAATACAGTAACACGCAATAAGGAAGTTAAAATAGTCATAAAAAAAACATGCGTTTAAAATCAATTCTATGCTATAGTACAATAAGCATAAACAGTTCAACATAAAAAATGATTTTGTTTGCTGACCGCCCACATTGGCCGTTCTGTACTTCTATTCCACTTGTAGGCCTGTTAGTCTATTCATGTTTCCCATAGAATTCATTAAAATTTGCAACATAGATAGTTCATCTATGTAAGTTAAATCATATGTCCTGTTTGATGAATTATTCATGGGTCAATTTTTGGTCGTTTTTTTTCCACTGCTTTAAAAAATTTCACAAATCTGCAGCTCAGCTGAGGGTCCTGTGCTGAGAAGCAGGTTAACACTGCATTCCTTCGTGTGCGTACCCCCTGTAGAATGAAATGGTGTTTCAGCAGGAGCTTCCTTTCTTCTTGCACTTCCTCACACGAGCATAGCAGGTGCAACATGTCTTCTGCCCCAATGCCGCATAACCTGCATAATATTCCTGCTTTCGATCTCAGCCAGTGAGGAAGATGTAGGATGCATGGTAGCAGGCCCAATCTATATCTTAAAAAGCATAGTTTGATTTTTTTTGTGTAACCTAGGGCAAGGTAAGGCTGGGAGGCTTGTGTCAGGTATGTATTTAATACCATCCATGCATGAGATCTTTTTGATAGGATGGCTTTATCCTGAATCCATGACTGTAGCTTGATCGATTTTTTCACCAATTTGTTTAGTGTTTTATGGTCTGCAGGGGACGCCCAGAGCTCCGCCAGCCCGGTGTTCACTATGCTTTTTTCCAGGTATTTTGCAGCTGGTGAGTTTTGGGTCTGCTCTAGCTCTTTCCATAAATATTCGTTCAGCGTCCCTTCGGTCGTTTTTCTTACTTTATCCCAAGAGCAGATATATGCCCCCTGTCGTGCACACACAGCATCATTCAGCACCACCACAGCATCACTCAGCACCACCACAGCACCACTCAGCACCACCCCAGCATCACTCAGCGCCACCACAGCACCACTCAGTACCACCACGACACCACTCAGCACCACCACAGCATCACTAAGCGCCACCCCAGCATCACTCAGCACCACCACAGCACCACTCAGCACCATCACAGCACCACTCAGCACCACCACAGCATCACTAAGCACCACCCCAGTATCACTCAGCACCACCACAGCACAACTCAGCGCCACCCCAGCATCACTCAGCACCACCACAGCACCACTCAGCCTCACCACATAATCACTCAGCGCTACCCAAGCATCACTCAGCGCCACCCCAGCATCACTCAGCGCCACCACAGCACCACTCAGCACCACCAGAGCACCACTCAGCACCACCACAGCATCATTCACTGCCACCCCAGCATCACTCAGCACCACCACAGCACCACTCAGCACCACCAAAGCACCACTCAGCATCACCACATCATCACTCAGCGCTACCCCAGCATCACTCAGCACCACCACATTATCACTCAGCTCCACCACATTATCACTCAGCACTACCACAGCACCACTCAGCACCACCACAGGATCATTCCGCGCCACCCCAGCATCACTCAGCACCACCACAGCACCACCCAGCACCACAACAGCACCACTCAGCACCTCTACAGCATCACTCAGCGCCACCCCAGCATCACTCAGTACCACCACAGCACCACTCAGCGCCACCCCAGCATCACTCAGCACCACCACAGCACCACTCAGCATCACCACATCATCACTCAGAGCTACCCCAGCATCACTCAGCACCACCACATTATCACTCAGCTCCACCACATTATCACTCAGCACCACCACAGCATCACTCAGCACCACCACAGCATCACTCAGCACCACCACAGCACCACTCAGCACCACCACAGCATCACTCAGCACCACCACAGCATCACTCAGCACCACCACAGCATCACTCAGCGTCACCCCAGCATCACTCAGCAGCACCCCAGCATCACTCAGCACCACCCCATCATCACTCAGCACCACCACATTATCACTACGCATCACCACAGCACCACTCAGCACCACCACAGCATCACTCAGCACCACCACAGCATCACTCAGCCCCACCACTTATCACTCAGCATCACCCCAGCATCACTCAGCACCACCCCAGCATCACTCAGCACCACCACAGCATCACTCAGCGCCACCCTAGCATCACTCAGCGCCACCCCAGCATCACTCAGCGCCACTACAGCATCACTCAGCACTACCACAGCAATACACAGCACCTCCACAGCACTACTCAGCAACACCACAGCATCACTCAGCATCACCACAGCACCACCACTGCATCACTCAGCACCACCACAGCACCACTCAGCACCACCACAGCATCACTCAGCACCACTCAGCACCACCACAGCAGTACTCAGCACCACCACAGCACCACTCAGCACCACCACAACACCACTCAGCACCACCATAGCATCACTCAGCACCACCCCAGCATCACTCAGAAGCACCACATTATCACTCAGCATCACCACAGCACCACTCAGCACCACCACAGCATCACTCAGTTTCAGTTTCAGTTTATAGTTTATTGCACAGTTAATTAAAACCAATGCAATACAGTAACACGCAATAAGGAAGTTAAAATAGTCATAAAAAAACATGCGTTTAAAATCAATTCTATGCTATAGTACAATAAGCATAAACAGTTCAACATAAAAAATGATTTTGTTTGCTGACCGCCCACATTGGCCGTTCTGTACTTCTCTTCCACTTGTAGGCCTGTTAGTCTATTGATGTTTCCCATAGAATTCATTAAAATTTGCAACATAGATAGTTCATCTATGTAAGTTAAATCATATGTCCTGTTTGATGAATTATTCATGGGTCAATTTTTGGTCGTTTTTTTTCCACTGCTTTTAAAAATTTCACAAATCTGCAGCTCAGCTGAGGGTCCTGTGCTGAGAAGCAGGTTAACACTGCATTCCTTCGTGTGCGTACCCCCTGTAGAATGAAATGGTGTTTCAGCAGGAGCTTCCTTTCTTCTTGCACTTCCTCACACGAGCATAGCAGGTGCAACATGTCTTCTGCCCCAATGCCGCATAACCTGCATAATATTCTTGCTTTTGATCTCAGCCAGTGAGGAAGATGTAGGATGCATGGTAGCAGGCCCAATCTATATCTTAAAAAGCACAGTTTGATTTTTTTTGTGTAATCTAGGGCAAGGTAAGGCTGGGAGGCTTGTGTCAGGTATGTATTTAATACCATCCATGCATGAGATCTTTTTGATAGGATGGCTTTATCCTGAACCCATGACTGTAGCTTGATCGATTTTTTCACCAATTTGTTTAGTTTTTTATGGTCTGCAGGGGACGCCCAGAGCTCCGCCAGCCCGGTGTTCACTATGCTTTTTTCCAGGTATTTTGCAGCTGGTGAGTTTTGGGTCTGCTCTAGCTCTTTCCATAAATATTCGTTCAGCGTCCCTTCGGTCATTTTTCTTACTTTATCCCAAGAGCAGATATATGCCCCCTGTCGTGCACACACAGCATCATTCAGCACCACCACAGCATCACTCAGCACCACCACAGCATCACTCAGCGCCACCCCAGCATCACTCAGCACCACCAAAGCACCACTCAGCACCAGTCAGCACCACCACAGCCTCACTCAGCGCCACCCCCACATCAACAGCACCACCACAGCATCTCTCAGCGCCACCCCAGCATCACTCAGCGCCTCCACAGCATCACTCAGCGCCACCCCAGCATCACTCAGCACCACCAAAGCACCACTCAGCACCAGTCAGCACCACCACAGCCTCACTCAGCGCCACCCCCACATCACTCAGCACCACCACAGCATCCCTCAGCGCCACCCCAGCATCACTCAGCGCCTCCACAGCATCACTCAGCGCCACCCCCACATCACTCAGCACCACCACAGCATCCCTCAGCGCCACCCCAGCATCACTCAGCGCCTCCACAGCATCACTCAGCACCACCCCAGCATCTCTCAGCGCCACCCCAGCATCACTCAGCGCCACCACTGCATCACTCAGCACCACCACAGCATCACTCAGCACCACCACATTATCACTCAGCACCACCACAGCACCACTCAGCACCACCACAGCACCACTCAGCACCACCACAGCATCACTCAGCACCACCACAGCATCACTC
The DNA here is from genome assembly GCF_964263255.1 of Lissotriton vulgaris. Lineage (NCBI taxonomy): Eukaryota > Metazoa > Chordata > Amphibia > Caudata > Salamandridae > Lissotriton > Lissotriton vulgaris. The sequence continues at coordinate 80,945,964 of NC_141695.1, forward strand.
AGCACCACAACAGCATCACTCAGCGCCACCCCAGCATCACTCAGCACCACCACAGCACCACTCAGCACCACCACAGCACCACTCAGCACCACCACAGCATCACTCAGCGCCACCCCAGCATCACTCAGCACCACCCCAGCACCACTCAGCGCTACCCCATCATCACTCAGCACCACCACATTATCACTCAGCACCACCACATTATCACTCAGCACCACTCAGCACCAACACAGCACCACTCAGCACCACCACAGCACCACTCAGCACCACTCAGCACCACCACAATATCACTCAGCACCACCACAACACCACTCAGCACCACCACAGCACCACTCAGCACCATCACAGCACCACTCAGCACCACCGCAGAATCACTCAGCACCCCCACAGCACCACTCAGCACCACAACAGCATCACTCAGCACCACCACAGCACCACTCAGCACCACCACAGCACCACTCAGCACCACAACCGCATCACTCAGCACCACCACAGCACCACTCAGCACCACCACAGCACCACTCAGTACCACCACAGCATCACTCAGCGCAACCCTAGGTTGTAGGTGTCATATTTGCGAAAGTTATAGCTATTGGCATTGTAAATGACAAAGCTATTAATTAGCTAATTTCAAAACCAACACATAAATAAAAAAATTGTCATTTTCAACACCAATAGCTCAAACTTTCCTAATGCGAGACCTATTGCATTGCAAATGCTTGTTTCGAATTGAAGCGGGCTTTATCGTAGATCATCTCTCTAAGAAGGAAGTTTCCGACGTACACCAGAAAGATCCTTGGATGTCCTCCAGCCAGATTATGTTGTCGCTTTAGATGAAAAGGGAAGCAATGTGCCCTCTGCACCTCATGATCCCAATCCCATCCTAGTTCATCAGGGAAGGACTCTTGAAGCAGCTTGACGATGAAGCATCTTGGGTCGTCCCCCTCCTTTCCATCAGAAATGCCAAGTAAGCGTAAGTTGTTTTGATGCTGGCGATTTTCCTGATCCTCCATCTTTGTCATTATGTCGACCATGCATGCCGTGTTGGACTCCCCACGTTCTTTAGTGGCCAGGCTTTCTGTTTGTAGGTGTTCTGTTCGTGCCTCAACCATGGTAACACGATCGCTGATGTTGGAGAAGGTTTTATTCAGGCGCCTTAGCCCCCCTTTCAGTTTCTTGGCGGCGTTTTTAGCTGCGCGGTTATCTGTCCGGACCTCTTCGTGGACCTCCTTGATTGAAGCTAGTATGTAAGCTAAGGAGGGCTCAGGTGGTCCGCAAGCAGATTTTTGGAGCTCCCCCACTGGGTAGAGTTGTGGTCATCCTCATCTGGTGGATGTGACATTTGGGAGTCTGAATAATCCCACTTTAGCTGACTGCGCAGCTTGCTCTTGCTACTATGCTTTTTAGGTCTCTGAACAGTGCCAATGTCTTTATGTGAAACCTTACTGTCTCCTTCACTGGCACCTTCGGACACGTCATCATTGGAGGACGAAGGGGTACCATCTGAAATGGAGTAAAAATGTTCCAGTCCTGCCTCTGGTGTCCAGGGGTTTTGAGAGCTGGAGGGCACCAGCAGATTTTGAATAACCTTATCAATCCCCTCTAATTGAGAGTCATTGATCCCCGTGGGTTAGGAGCGAGAGTTGGAGTCTCCGGGCTGGGATATTTGCTACCTGCATCCAATACTAAACAAACAAGAAATGTGTGTGGAGGGTCCCAGGGGAATGTTTTATGACCCGTCTACTCGCTCCCCTTCTGTCAAGATATAAAACACACAAAAGAGTAGACCAGGTCGAGGGATGGTGTAGGACTGTGCTGGTAGTGGTAACCCACTTGTATGTATGTGTGCGTAAGTAGGTGAGGAACATACGCTAGATCCATACCCATCAGACCAGCCTGTTTGCTGGAGTTTACGTCATGTGGGTTTGTTTAGGTCATTCAACAACGCATCCGACCATGTTGTGCCGGTGCGAGCAATGAATGGCCGTGCTCTAGGCATGAGGCTCATCATGGAGTGACCCTAGATAAGTGCAGTGCTCAAAAAAAGAGAAATATGGTGATGAATAAAATTGGCTACTCAAAGTCACCAATGAGTTTGGGTGTGAGTTTGTGTGCCAAAAGTAAAAACACGCCGAGTAGTAAGACTACCCTCTGGCGCTGTGCAGGACGGTCGACATGTTTCAGCCAATAGGGGGGTTTCCCCAGCTTTCTTCAGGACCTTTAAACATGGAATGGCTACTGCAACTATAGAAAAAGTGTGAAGTGAAAAGTAACTAACATGTACTTAAGATAAAGGTACATATCTACCAGGGACTGTTGTCGGTAATGTGTCCACTGGAAGGAGAGAAGATTGTCTTCTTCCCATCTTTTTAGTGGGTGATGACCTCACCTCACCCGGCAAGCGCTCGGGACGATGAGGCCCCGCTCTGTCCGTCGGTACCTCCAGTCTAGAGCCGAGCGGAAGGGGGAGGTGTTTTATACCTGCATCCAATACCTGAGGTAAAGAGTGGTCGCTGGAGGTTTGATCTGGCAGGGAGTTTTAGGAAAGAGTATCTGTATTTTTAGCTAGGGACTGAGCGGGGACAGGAGAGCTACCTTGGAAACAAGGTGTCTAATGCCTAGGGCTGTTATCTCACACTCTGAGAAACCTCAGAGGTCAAGGATCACGGGGAGGACTGGTACCTGGCTCTTGACACTGACAGTTGTCATTGGCCTCTGTTGGTTGTTATCCTTATGGATCAAATTTTCCCTGGGTTAGGACCGAAGTCTGATCCAAGGGTGGAATGGGGCACATAATGTTATTGGCCATGGTGGTACTGTCTGCCTACTGGGATACATCTGTAAGCAAATCATGGTTAGATGCTACACAGTTGGGATCCACAGGTTAGGAGAAAGGTTCCCCATGGTTCAGGTCGGTGCCTTAGGGGAGTGTAGACAGAGGAATTCAACTGATTTCATAGGGGCAAAGAACTGAGACAGGCTGCAGGAGTAGAGGTCCAGTGTCCATGTTCTATCATCTAATCAGGGGAGTCCATTAAAGCATTGAATAATATTATGTGGGTTTACACTGGAAAGGGGTCATGTTGGACCTGGCCCCCTGTTCAGGGTTATCCCTAAACATTTTGTCTTCTTCCTTTAATTTGTATTCTGAATTAATGTTGTCTGCCTTAGGAGTCTGTGTACTTTTCAATTGATAGCCAGTGATAATGTTCTTGTGCTGTCCCACTAAAGCATGGTGCAATTGGTTTATACTCAAGTGGCATCATTAATTTACTTGAAGTCCCTTTTGGAGTGGTGTACCATTTGGTATTGCACCGTTACATTGCAACTTTTACAACGGAATTCCATTACAACGCAACTTTTACAACGCTGGTTCCATTACATCGCATGCCTTTACAACGCATGTCATTACATAGCAGATGCTATTACAACGCATGCCATTACAACTTAAGTATAGGTACGTATATAATTTTTTTAAATGTTATTTAATATTATTTATTTAATTTAATTAATATTAATGAATATATTTATTTATGTTTTTTTATATTATAAATTAAATATATTAATTTAAGTAATTTTAAAAATAAGTATGAGTATAGGAGTATATGTTTTGGGGTACTGAGGTATATGTTTTGGGGTGTTAGGGAATTTTTAGGTTTCAGGGCTGGGTTTGGGTTTTGGGGTACAGGGGTATTTTTACGTTTCAGGCTTGGGGTTGGGTTTTGGGGTACAGGGGTATTTTTAGGTTTCAGGGCTGGGTTTGGGTTTTGGGGTACAGGGGTATTTTTAGGTTTTAGGGCTGGGTTTGGGTTTTGGGGTACCGGGGTATTTTTAGGTTTCAGGTTTGGTTTTGCGTTTTGGGGTACAGGGGTATTTTTAGGTTTCAGGGCTGGATTTGGGTTTTGGGGTACAGGGGTATTTTTAGGTTTCAGGGCTGGGTTTGGGTTTTGGGGTACAGGGGTATTTTTAGGTTTCAGGGCTGGGTTAGAGTTTTGGGGTACATGGGTATTTTTAGGTTTCAGGGCTGGGTTTGGGTTTTGGGGTACAGGGGTATTTTTAGGTTTCAGGGCTGGGTTTGGGTTTTGGGGTACAGGGGTATTTTTAGGTTTCAGGGCTGGGTTTGGGTTTTGGGGTACAGGGGTATTTTTAGGTTTCAGGGCTGGGTTTGGGTTTTGGGGTACAGGGGTATTTTTAGGTTTTAGGGCTAGGTTTGGGTTTTGGGGTACAGGGGTATTTTTAGGTTTCAGGGCTGGGTTTGGGTTTTGGGGTACAGGGGTATATTTAGGTTTCAGGGCTGGGTTTGGGTTTTTGGGTACTGGGGTATTTTTAGGTTTCAGGGTTGGGTTTGTGTTTTGGGGTACAGGGGTATTTTTAGGTTTCAGGGCTGGGTTTGGGTTTTGGGGTACAGGGGTATTTTTAGGTTTTAGGGTTGGGTTTGTGTTTTGGGGTACAGGGGTATTTTTAGGTTTCAGGGCTGGGTTTGGGTTTTGGGGTACCGGGGTATTTTTAGGTTTCAGGGTTGGGTTTGTGTTTTGGGGTACAGGGGTATTTTTAGGTTTAAGGGTTGGGTTTGTGTTTTGGGGTATAGGGGTATTTTTAGGTTTCAGGGCTGGGTTTGGGTTTTGGGGTACAAGGGTATTTTTAGGGTTTAGTTTTTAAAAAAAAAAAGACTTTTAATAAATTAAATTAATAAAATTAATTAAATTAAATTAAATTAATTAAATTATATTATTTACAATTTTAAAATTAATTAAATTAAATTATTAAAATTAAATGAATTAAATTAAATTAATTACAATGTTATTAATTAAATTAAATTTATAGAATTACATTTATTAAATTAAATTAATTACAATTTTAAAATTAATTTAATTATATTAGTTAAATTAAAATAATTAAATTAACTTAATTACTTTTTTTTTAAAAAGATATACTTACCTATACTTACGTTGTAATGCCATGCGTTGTAATAGCATCTGCTATGTAATGACATGCGTTGTAAAGGCATGCATTGTAATGGTTCCTGCGTTGTAAAAATTGTGATGTAACGGTCTGCGTTGTAAAATAACGCGTTGTAACATCATAGATCCGTACCATTTACACAGGGTCTGTAAACTGAATGCTAATAGTGGACTTGCAGCACTGATTGTGCCACCTACTTGAGTAGCCCTTCAAACATGTCATAAGCCTGCCACTGAAGCCTCAATTCAGGTTTAAACTGCCATGTTGACTTGGAATTTAAATCCTCTTGCCAAACCTTTAAAAATTCCCCTATAATTACATATAGGTCACCTATGAGGTAGGCCCTAGGTTGATAGTGTTGATACCATGTGCCTGCTCAAACATGTGTTCCAGTGTCCCCCCTTAAGTTCCACAGGAACTCTTATTAGGCTTGACCATGATTTGTGTTGATGATGATAATGCCATGATGGTTGGGTCAAAGAAAGCCCATCTTTCAAATTATAGGTGGTTCAGAATACAGTGGCACTTTTGGTCTGTAATCTTCATCCTGGCACCCCATCAGCTCCCACTGCTGCCTGGCACAGAGAAGGAAGCCTAATCTGAAGAGGCAATGTGTAAAATATGTGTGCAACTCCATACACAGTAACACAATGAAGCCACCACAAACAGACTCCGTGAAATATATTAAGATTTTTTGAAAAAGACAAGACCAAAAGGACAAAAATCCAATACTTAGAAGTGGAGATGTGACATTTTTAAAGATTAAATACAGTTATAGTGCTTAGGAGAGAATAACACTTTAAAGGGCAGCACACAATAGAATGCAGGCTGGCTACAGGACCCACCCAGGGCCCGCTGAGCTAAATTCCCTAAGTCCTTGTCATAAACACGAGATGAGGGATGTGTCAATTGATGCGTTGATTTCACTCCCGTAGTTGAACAGATGAGTTCATTTTCTCCACGCACTGATGGAAATGCGCTAATTTTCGAGGATGAAACGCCAGGTCCGTGATTCATTGATTACAAGCCGATACACCAGGTTTCTCAATGCTTATCTATGGGATTTGTCAATCATCCTTCAGTGGTGAGAGCAATCTGTGTTGCATCAGTAGCCGATGCACCAGATTTCTCCACGCTTTTTGAAGGGATTTGTCAATCATCCTTCAGTGGCGGCATCGATAAGGTAGCTGATGTGGCAATTGCAGTGGCGCTGCTCGAGTTGCAAGTATAATGTGCTGATTCTGCTCTTGCAACAGGGTTGATGCGTCGGTATGGCTCCAAGCAGACAGGACATCAGCACTTTCTATGGTGAAAGCATATGGGCCCACTTTCAGTCAGCAGAGGTAGAAACGTTGATAGCCCATAGTCTCAAGCAGCATGAGGCAAGCCAAGATGCCCTTTGAAATCACTTTGGTTGCAAGGCAGAGTCCAGCTCTCCCTCAGCAAGGTTAAAGAGCAGAAGGCAGCAGTGCAGCACAGTAGAAAAGCAGGTCTTCCATATCAGCAGTCCAGCAGAGTGTCCTTGTAGAAGCATAGCAGGTCTTCTGACAATGATTAATTACAGGCCCAGCAGTGTCTGATGTGAGGTGGTCAGAGACCAAGGATTTATACCAGTTATGCCTTTGAAGTGGGTGTGACTTCAAAGAAGGGTCTTTGAAATGCACAGAAGCCCTTTTATCCGAGCCCTGACTCCAAACTATCTGCAGTGGGTATTCATTTCTTTGTGTGGGGACAAGACACTGCCCATTCAGTTTTAAGTGTCAGCTAGAGGGAATGCACAAAGTGAAGCTGTCACCTACCCCAGACCTGTATTGGGAACAGGCTGTTGACACACAGAGCTGTACGATCAGAGAAATGCCCACTTTTTAAAAGTGTACACATATAAGGAAACTCAACCCTCGTGGTGGTTCAATGCATGTTTTGAATTAACGCATTGAACCGCCACGAGAGTTGGGTTTCCTTATATGTGCACACATTTCTAGCCCTACCCGGCCCTTGTCCCTACTTGGGCCAAACTCCCCATTGCAGCACTTTTTAAAAGTGGCATTTCTAAAATAGTAATGTTAAATCGAACTATACCTGTAGAGAGGATATATCATTACCATTCAAAAGATATAAAACATAACTGAGCCACTCCTTTATAATGATAACCCTTAGTATTAAGGAAATCTCAATGTTAACCTATGAGCAAGCAGGCTCCCCCAGTAATGAAAACAAATTTAGGTGTTTTTCACTTCCAGGACATTTAGAGCTCAAAAGTACTTGTTCTACCTTTTACTTACCCAACACCCTGCCCTATGGGCAAATTAGGGCCTACCTTAGGGGTAACTTATGTGTAATAAAAGGAGAGTTTAAGACTTGACAAGGGGTTTTAAATGTCAAGTCAAAGTTGCAGTAAACTGCACGCACAGGCTCCGGAATGCCAGGCCTGGGCATGATTAAAGGGCTACTTGTGTGGGTGGCACAATAGGTGCTGCAGGCCCACTAGTAGCATTTAATTTATAGGCCCTTGGCATAGGTAGTGCACTCTACTAGGGTCTAGCAGGTAAATTAAATATCCCAGTTGTAAATATACCAAATGTAATCATGTTTTGGGGAGAAGCCCATGCACTTAAGCACTGGTCAGCAGGAGTAAAGTTCTAAGAGTCCTCCGGCTAACAAATAGAGCCAGCAAAAAGAGGAGGTAATCAGGCAAAATGTTTGGGGCAATGCCACCCTAAGGCTGGCAAGCCTAACAGTGGTCCTTGTTTAAACTTCTTTCTCTTACTCACAAATTGTTTGCTGGCAAGAATCAGATCTATTTACAAGGGAAATCATTCCCTACTGCCACCATAGACACTTTAGTTCTAATGACAAAGCCCTACTCCTTGCCCGGTGTATTCACACCTCAAGATTTGGTGGCTGGCCCTTTTCCTACTTTGCCCCCTTTCACTGTAATACATTATTTTTCCATATTTGCCCTTTTATGGACTTTTGCAGATTAAAATAAAACGTTTGGAGATTGGCTATTCTGATTCAGGAGTGAGTCACGTGTACTATATCAAGTTCAGTTAACATAGGTACCCATAGGGCATGGTGTGGTTTAATGTAAAGGTTGGCCATATCCTTAAAGGTTTTACATGTTCGAGTAGTGAAACACTCCCTGTACCAAAGTGGGTTTCTGTTTCAGTAACCCCCCCCCACACTTTTTGCCAGACTACTGATGCACTTTCACTTGATGTGCCCTGGGTCCCTGCCAATCAGGTTCCCAGGGCCTGTGTTCTTCCCCAAAACTAACCAAATTGGCATCTCTGGCCACAGGTCAGCCCCTGGTAAATGGTACCACTTGTACTCATGGCACTGGGACCAGGGAAGACCTCTAAGGGCTGCAGCATGTATTGCGCCACCTTTAGAGGCCCTGTACCTTTACACTTTGCAGGTTGAGTGTTTTGGTACAGAACAGAGTAAAGAATCGAATTTGCACACATCCCTGTGTGCTATGCCTACAACCCAATGCCCTGGCATAGATCAGTCACCCCTCTAGCTGGGTGTCCTATGCCAATGGTGAGGGTACAGGTGCATGATCCCAGTACCCCTACAGTGTCTAAGTCCATTATTAGACAGTGCACGTGCAGTGCTTCCATTAAGAGTATATGGTGCTGGGAGCTTGTCATTACAAACTCAATAGCACCATAATGACTATACTGAAAACTGGGAAGTTTGGGAAGAAACTTCTCAGTACATTAAACCCACACAGATGCCAGTGTGAGGATTAATGAAAACTGAACACACAGGGCATTTTAGAGATGCCCTCTGAAAAACGACCAGCCTCTGGTGGGTTCCTTTACTGGTACACACCAGCCTGTCATCACAAGACTTGTTTCTGGACCACTAGGGTGGGAGCCTTCGCTCCCTGAGCCCAGAAACAAAGTCTATTCTGAGTGGTGGTGTACACAGGCAGGGGAGCTTCACAGGCCAGGCAGCCTTTGTAATGCGACCCCCAGCCTCTCCTGCTAACAAGATCAGGCCCCCTTCCTGGCCACCCATCCTTTTCGGTGGCAAGACAGGTGGGAAAAACTAGCTATCTAGAAGGTGTGCCCACCTCTGCCAACTCCACCCCTCAGGTGGGGAAGGCGAGGTAAAGCTCCCTCTTCAGTGCCTGCCATTTTAGGGATGGCAGGCACTCCGCAATCAGGATTAGGGATTGTGCTTACTCCCCCACATGGGGTAAGCACACCAAGGATCACGTTGCCCTAAGGTCAGGAGCCCAGTGGCTACTGACCCAGAGACCCCTAAAACACCCCCTAAATACAGTATTTAGGGGGCAGCCCTGAACCAAGAAAGCAGATTCCCGCAACCTAAAATGAAAAAGGACAAAAAGAAGACTCCCAGCAGAAGAGACTATAGAGGACAACTGACTTGGCCACAGCCCTACCGACCCATCTGCAGTTTCCAGATATCCTGTGCCAAAAATCGTCTTGTCCTGTAGCCAGCAATCTCCAGAACCCGTGGGTGGACTGATTGCCTTCAACAAAGACCGGATTTCCTGTGAACAGCAGCCTTGTTCAAAAGAAACTCAAAAAACAGACTCTAAAGAAACCCAAACCTGGAACTAGCACTGCACCAGTCGCCTACGGCCTGGGTTTGAGTGGCCCACCAGTCCCAGCGAGGTCTCCCAGCCCTCCAGATTCTGAGACGACCTTGAATTGAACTCTCCAGGACTCCCTAATGTCACCTGCAGCCTCTGCACGGAGACCCCCCCAACTGCGAGTGGTCCGGTAAGGTGAAATCTGACCTCAAAAGACACCTCTGCATCCAGCTGCCCTGCACCCTAGAGAAAAGAACTTGAGTTGCACCTATGTCCCCGAGCTCTCCAACTTACCTGCCCAGCTGTTGGTTCCTCCCTGAAGTCTTCCTGGACCGAGCCTGCAGCTGAAAACCAAAACTAAAAATCCCCATTGAAAACAACAGGGCAACTAAAACCAAAACAGCACTGTGCACCCAACCGCATCAGCACCACTCAGGGTGCACCTTTTGTGTTGGCTTATTTCCCCATTTCCCCTGAGCTAAAGTTCAGGAGATTTTCCTAAGCCAAGTGGCCTGCTCGTCAGAGGCCACCAACCGGAGGCTCCCTATCCCCCATTGGATAACATTGGGCATCAACATTCTGCAAACGGCTGCCCTAGTGCTACTGAGGATGCAACAAGAGTGCATCACTGACCCTGGGGGACCCCTGAGTCTACCCCCAGAACCTCAACTCCCACTACCAAATACTTACATCAAAAACGATAACACAATTTTCCTTCATAGGATAACATTGACTGTTTTTCTGTGAAAAGTTTTTAAGTGTGGAGTTTGAAAACCTAAATAAATAATTTGAAACTGTACTGATTAACAAAAACGATGTTACTTGCCTGTTTGCAGGAGATGTCCCAGTGTAGTATCCAGGTATACTACACTGTATAAGAAAAGTAATCTCAAAAGTAACTTACCTGTAAACACTATTTTCCTCTATAGGATAAGATTGACTGTTTTTCTGTGAAACATTTTTAAGTGTAGAGTTTGAAAAGCTAAAATAATTCTTTAAAATTACACTGTTTAGCAAAAAACATGTACTTACCTGTTTGCAGGATATGTCCCAGAGTAGTATCCAGGCATACTACTCTGAGTAAGAAACGTAATCCAAAAAGTAACTTACCTGGTATATTACTGAAAATCCTATTCAAGTCTATGTACTGGATATACAAATCATTGCATTTCTCTGATACAATACTGTAAGTCAAATCAAAGTACATTTAGTATTGCAATCCAAACTATTTACAAACTGCATTACTACTGTAAAGTATTTATTGCTTACCTGTGCCAGGCTTGCTTGGTTCTAGAAAAGAAAATAACTAAAAGAATATTTTTATACAAAAACAATTGGTCTGAAGTTCAATTAATTTGCTGACTGACTGTATACAAGAAATGCTTAACACTGTCCTCTGATACTGCCTCACCGCTCAACCACACTACCACAAATAGAGAGTAAGGTTCTATATAGCTTTACCTATGCCTGGGGAGAGGTGTGGCGCCACGGCCAGGGCGACTGACGCTGGACGCTGGGGATCACGTTTCGATCCCCGGCTCTGGTGGCAGGGGTCTGCCCAGCACCATGCGACTCTGGGCAATAGCTCGCTTGGAAGTCCAATCACTTCAAAGAACCAATGCAGACATTTCTCCCATCTCCCAGAAGAAGGACACCAGAGTATAAAAATAGGGATTTCAGACCCACTCTTGAGTACACTTCTGGGCCTGCGGGAAGACTCCAAGAGGACTTGCTGCTGTTGTGACCAGGTGTGCACTGGAAGGACAGCTTTGGTACATGCAGCCTGTGTTGAACCCTCAGCGGCCAACCCTACAGTTGAGCCGTGTATCTACACCGTCACCCAAGACTACCAGAAGGGACTCCAAGACTAGTTTGTTGGACTCCTGTTTAGAGCTACAGGAACATAACAGGCTCACAACATCTTGAACCCGCACTTGGACCCAGCCTGAGTAAATCCTAAACCTCCAAGAGGTGTCCCACCAGTTGTTGACCCTTGGTTGTGGTAAAGGTGCAATTTCCAAAACTGAGGACAAAACTTGGCCAAAGTGTGCTATGAGAAACAGGAGTAGACCAGGACCAAACCTGCTCACCTATTTACCCAAGGGTCATCACCAATCAAATTGACTTCATGTCTTCTCCTGCTACATTCTTCTCTACGATTCAGAAAAGGGGGTGGTGATGGACAGAGTATCGTTTTTGGCCACTATAGGTGTGGCAGGGTATACTCAGACATGAGTTCCTTACTCACTGCTCCATCAGGATTCAAGCAAGCCGGGTCGACGACGGCTGAAATGCCAGAAACCGGTCCCCCGAAGCTTATCTCCTTTCTGGTGAAGAATTGGCTTGGTAGTTTGGTCTGCCCTGTTCCCATGATGCACTGGGCCAGGGACAGACTGATTTGCATATAGCCATGTTCTGAGCTGGGATGGGGCAGTGAGTTAAATAACGGTGATGGATCAAGCCCTGATCTTTGGACTGGGTAAGAGTGGTCTGCTTAATTCAGACACTCTGTTCATCACCACCCCCTTTTTTTAATCGTTTTTGGCCACTATAGGTGTGGCAGGGTATACTCAGACATGAGTCCCTTACTCACTGCTCCATCAGGATTCAAGCAAGCCGGGCCGATGACGGCTGAAATGCCAGAGACCGGTCCCCGGAAGCTTGTCTCCTTTCTGGTGAAGAATTGGCTTGGTAGTTTGGTCTGCCCTGTTCTCATGATGCACTGGGCCAGGGACAGACTGATTTGCATATAGCCATGTTCTGAGCTGGGATGGGGCAGTGAGTTAAATAACGGTGATGGATCAAGCCCTGATCTTTGGACTGGGTAAGAGTGGTCTGCTTAATTCAGACACTCTGTTCATCACCACCCCCTTTTTTGAATCGTTTTTGGCCACTATAGGTCTGGCAGGGTATACTCAGACATGAGTCCCTTACTCACTGCTCCATCAGGATTCAAGCAAGCCGGGCTGACGACGGCTGAAATGCCAGAAACCGGTCCCCGGAAGATTGTCTCCTTTCTGGTGAAGAATTGGCTTGGTAGTTCGGTCTGCCCTGTTCCCATGATGCACTGGGCCAGGGACAGACTGATTTGCATATAGCCATGTTCTGAGCTGGGATGGGGCAGTGAGTTAAATAACAGTGATGGATCAAGCCCTGATCTTTGGACTGGGTAAGAGTGGACTGCTTAATTCAGACACTCTGTTCATCACCACCCCCCTTTTTTGAATCGTTTTTGGCCACTATAGGTGTGGCAGGGTATACTCAGACATGAGTCCCTTACTCACTGCTCCATCAGGATTCAAGCAAGCCGGGCCGACGACGGCTGAAATGCCAGAAACCGGTCCATGGAAGCTTGTCTCCTTTCTGGTGAAGAATTGGCTAGGTAGTTTGGTCTGCCCTGTTCCCATGATGCACTGGGCCAGGGACAGACTGATTTGCATATAGCCATGTTCTGAGCTGATATGGGGGAGTGAGTTAAATAACGGTGATGGATCAAGCCCTGATCTTTGGACTGGGTAGGAGTGGTCTGCTTAATTCAGACACTCTGTTCATCACCACCCCCTTTTTTGAATCGTTTTTGGCCACTATAGGTGTGGCAGGGTATACTCAGACATGAGTCCTATACTCACTGCTCCATCAGGATTCAAGCAAGCCGGGCCGACGACGGCTGAAATGCCAGAAACCGGTCCCCGGAAGCTTGTCTCCTTTCTGGTGAAGAATTGGCTTGGTAGTTTGGTCTGCCCTGTTCCCATGATGCACTGGGCCAGGGACAGACTGATTTGCATATAGCCATGTTCTGAGCTGGGATGGGGCAGTGAGTTAAATAACGGTGATGGATCAAGCCCTGATCATTGGACTGGGTAAGAGTGGTCTGCTTAATTCAGACACTGTGTTCATCACCACCCCCTTTTTTGAATCGTTTTTGGCCACTATAGGTGTGGCAGGGTATACTCAGACATGAGTCCCTTACTCACTGCTCCATCAGGATTCAAGCAAGCCGGGCCGACGACGGCTGAAATGCCAGAAACCGGTCCCCGGAAGCTTGTCTCCTTTCTGGTGAAGAATTGGCTTGGTAATTTGGTCTGCCCTGTTCCCATGATGCACTGGGCCAGGGACAGACTGATTTGCATATAGCCATGTTCTGAGCTGGGATGGGGCAGTGAGTTAAATAACGGTGATGGATCAAGCCCTGATCTTTGGACTGGGTAAGAGTGCTCTGCTTAATTCAGACACTCTGTTCATCACCACCCCCTTTTTTGAATCGTTTTTGGCCACTATAGGTGTGGCAGGGTATACTCAGACATGAGTCCCTTACTCACTGCTCCATCAGGATTCAAGCAAGCCGGGCCGACGACGGCTGAAATGCCAGAAACCGGTCCCCGGAAGCTTGTCTCCTTTCTGGTGAAGAATTGGCTTGGTAGTTTGGTCTGCCCTGTTCCCATGATGCACTGGGCCAGGGACAGACTGATTTGCATATAGCCATGTTCTGAGCTGGGATGGGGCAGTGAGTTAAATAACGGTGATGGATCAAACCCTGATCTTTGGACTGGGTAAGAGTGCTCTGCTTAATTCAGACACTCTGTTCATCACCACCCCCTTTTTTGAATCGTTTTTGGCCACTATAGGTGTGGCAGGGTATACTCAGACATGAGTCCCTTACTCACTGCTCCATCGGGATTCAAGCAAGCCGGGCCGACGACGGCTGAAATGCCAGAAATCGGTCCCCGGAAGCTTGTCTCCTTTCTGGTGAAGAATTGGCTTGGTAGTTTGGTCTGCCCTGTTCCCATGATGCACTGGGCCAGGGACAGACTGATTTGCATATAGCCATGTTCTGAGCTGGGATGGGGCAGTGAGTTAAATAACGGTGATGGATCAAGCCCTGATCATTGGACTGGGTAAGAGTGGTCTGCTTAATTCAGACACTCTGTTCATCACCACCCCCTTTTTTGAATCGTTTTTGGCCACTATAGGTGTGGCAGGGTATACTCAGACATGAGTCCCTTACTCACTGCTCCATCAGGATTCAAGCAAGCCGGGCCGACGACGGCTGAAATGCCAGAAACCGGTCCCCGGAAGCTTGTCTCCTTTCTGGTGAAGAATTGGCTTTGTAGTTTGGTCTGCCCTGTTCCCATGATGCACTGGGCCAGGGACAGACTGATTTGCATATAGCCATGTTCTGAGCTGGGATGGGGCAGTGAGTTAAATAACGGTGATGGATCAAGCCCTGATCTTTGGACTGGGTAAGAGTGGTCTGCTTAATTCAGACACTCTGTTCATCACCACCCCCTTTTTTTAATCGTTTTTGGACACTATAGGTGTGGCAGGGTATACTCAGACATGAGTCCCTTACTCACTGCTCCATCAGGATTCAAGCAAGCCGGGCCGATGACGGCTGAAATGCCAGAGACCGGTCCCCGGAAGCTTGTCTCCTTTCTGGTGAAGAATTGGCTTGGTAGTTTGGTCTGCCCTGTTCTCATGATGCACTGGGCCAGGGACAGACTGATTTGCATATAGCCATGTTCTGAGCTGGGATGGGGCAGTGAGTTAAATAACGGTGATGGATCAAGCCCTGATCTTTGGACTGGGTAAGAGTGGTCTGCTTAATTCAGACACTCTGTTCATCACCACCCCCTTTTTTGAATCGTTTTTGGCCACTATAGGTCTGGCAGGGTATACTCAGACATGAGTCCCTTACTCACTGCTCCATCAGGATTCAAGCAAGCCGGGCTGACGACGGCTGAAATGCCAGAAACCGGTCCCCGGAAGATTGTCTCCTTTCTGGTGAAGAATTGGCTTTGTAGTTCGGTCTGCCCTGTTCCCATGATGCACTGGGCCAGGGACAGACTGATTTGCATATAGCCATGTTCTGAGCTGGGATGGGGCAGTGAGTTAAATAACAGTGATGGATCAAGCCCTGATCTTTGGACTGGGTAAGAGTGGACTGCTTAATTCAGACACTCTGTTCATCACCACCCCCCTTTTTTGAATCGTTTTTGGCCACTATAGGTGTGGCAGGGTATACTCAGACATGAGTCCCTTACTCACTGCTCCATCAGGATTCAAGCAAGCCGGGCCGACAACGGCTGAAATGCCAGAAACCGGTCCATGGAAGCTTGTCTCCTTTCTGGTGAAGAATTGGCTTGGTAGTTTGGTCTGCCCTGTTCCCATGATGCACTGGGCCAGGGACAGACTGATTTGCATATAGCCATGTTCTGAGCTGGGATGGGGCAGTGAGTTAAATAACGGTGATGGATCAAGCCCTGATCTTTGGACTGGGTAAGAGTGCTCTGCTTAATTCAGACACTCTGTTCATCACCACCCCCTTTTTTGAATCGTTTTTGGCCACTATAGGTGTGGCAGGGTATACTCAGACATGAGTCCCTTACTCACTGCTCCATCAGGATTCAAGCAAGCCGGGCCGACGACGGCTGAAATGCCAGAAACCGGTCCCCGGAAGCTTGTCTCCTTTCTGGTGAAGAATTGGCTTGGTAGTTTGGTCTGCCCTGTTCCCATGATGCACTGGGCCAGGGACAGACTGATTTGCATATAGCCATGTTCTGAGCTGGGATGGGGCAGTGAGTTAAATAACGGTGATGGATCAAACCCTGATCTTTGGACTGGGTAAGAGTGCTCTGCTTAATTCAGACACTCTGTTCATCACCACCCCCTTTTTTGAATCGTTTTTGGCCACTATAGGTGTGGCAGGGTATACTCAGACATGAGTCCCTTACTCACTGCTCCATCGGGATTCAAGCAAGCCGGGCCGACGACGGCTGAAATGCCAGAAATCGGTCCCCGGAAGCTTGTCTCCTTTCTGGTGAAGAATTGGCTTGGTAGTTTGGTCTGCCCTGTTCCCATGATGCACTGGGCCAGGGACAGACTGATTTGCATATAGCCATGTTCTGAGCTGGGATGGGGCAGTGAGTTAAATAACGGTGATGGATCAAGCCCTGATCATTGGACTGGGTAAGAGTGGTCTGCTTAATTCAGACACTCTGTTCATCACCACCCCCTTTTTTGAATCGTTTTTGGCCACTATAGGTGTGGCAGGGTATACTCAGACATGAGTCCCTTACTCACTGCTCCATCAGGATTCAAGCAAGCCGGGCCGACGACGGCTGAAATGCCAGAAACCGGTCCCCGGAAGCTTGTCTCCTTTCTGGTGAAGAATTGGCTTTGTAGTTTGGTCTGCCCTGTTCCCATGATGCACTGGGCCAGGGACAGACTGATTTGCATATAGCCATGTTCTGAGCTGGGATGGGGCAGTGAGTTAAATAACGGTGATGGATCAAGCCCTGATCTTTGGACTGGGTAAGAGTGGTCTGCTTAATTCAGACACTCTGTTCATCACCACCCCCTTTTTTTAATCGTTTTTGGACACTATAGGTGTGGCAGGGTATACTCAGACATGAGTCCCTTACTCACTGCTCCATCAGGATTCAAGCAAGCCGGGCCGATGACGGCTGAAATGCCAGAGACCGGTCCCCGGAAGCTTGTCTCCTTTCTGGTGAAGAATTGGCTTGGTAGTTTGGTCTGCCCTGTTCTCATGATGCACTGGGCCAGGGACAGACTGATTTGCATATAGCCATGTTCTGAGCTGGGATGGGGCAGTGAGTTAAATAACGGTGATGGATCAAGCCCTGATCTTTGGACTGGGTAAGAGTGGTCTGCTTAATTCAGACACTCTGTTCATCACCACCCCCTTTTTTGAATCGTTTTTGGCCACTATAGGTCTGGCAGGGTATACTCAGACATGAGTCCCTTACTCACTGCTCCATCAGGATTCAAGCAAGCCGGGCTGACGACGGCTGAAATGCCAGAAACCGGTCCCCGGAAGATTGTCTCCTTTCTGGTGAAGAATTGGCTTGGTAGTTCGGTCTGCCCTGTTCCCATGATGCACTGGGCCAGGGACAGACTGATTTGCATATAGCCATGTTCTGAGCTGGGATGGGGCAGTGAGTTAAATAACAGTGATGGATCAAGCCCTGATCTTTGGACTGGGTAAGAGTGGACTGCTTAATTCAGACACTCTGTTCATCACCACCCCCCTTTTTTGAATCGTTTTTGGCCACTATAGGTGTGGCAGGGTATACTCAGACATGAGTCCCTTACTCACTGCTCCATCAGGATTCAAGCAAGCCGGGCCGACAACGGCTGAAATGCCAGAAACCGGTCCATGGAAGCTTGTCTCCTTTCTGGTGAAGAATTGGCTTGGTAGTTTGGTCTGCCCTGTTCCCATGATGCACTGGGCCAGGGACAGACTGATTTGCATATAGCCATGTTCTGAGCTGGGATGGGGCAGTGAGTTAAATAACGGTGATGGATCAAGCCCTGATCTTTGGACTGGGTAAGAGTGCTCTGCTTAATTCAGACACTCTGTTCATCACCACCCCCTTTTTTGAATCGTTTTTGGCCACTATAGGTGTGGCAGGGTATACTCAGACATGAGTCCCTTACTCACTGCTCCATCAGGATTCAAGCAAGCCGGGCCGACGACGGCTGAAATGCCAGAAACCGGTCCCCGGAAGCTTGTCTCCTTTCTGGTGAAGAATTGGCTTGGTAGTTTGGTCTGCCCTGTTCCCATGATGCACTGGGCCAGGGACAGACTGATTTGCATATAGCCATGTTCTGAGCTGGGATGGGGCAGTGAGTTAAATAACGGTGATGGATCAAGCCCTGATCATTGGACTGGGTAAGAGTGGTCTGCTTAATTCAGACACTCTGTTCATCACCACCCCCTTTTTTGAATCGTTTTTGGCCACTATAGGTGTGGCAGGGTATACTCAGACATGAGTCCCTTACTCACTGCTCCATCAGGATTCAAGCAAGCCGGGCCGACGACGGCTGAAATGCCAGAAACCGGTCCCCGGAAGCTTGTCTCCTTTCTGGTGAAGAATTGGCTTGGTAGTTTGGTCTGCCCTGTTCCCATGATGCACTGGGCCAGGGACAGACTGATTTGCATATAGCCATGTTCTGAGCTGGGATGGGGCAGTGAGTTAAATAACGGTGATGGATCAAGCCCTGATCTTTGGACTGGGTAAGAGTGGTCTGCTTAATTCAGACACTCTGTTCATCACCACCCCCTTTTTTGAACCCCCCTTTTTTGAAACATTCTTCTCTACAGCATCAAATCTGTTTCAGAAGGGGAATTTGACCTTGTGGAATTGTCTTCTGTTTTATCTCACTGAAGTTTTTGACTTTCATTTCAGTGACTAAGTCCGGAGGTAGAAATCTTCACTTAGGCTTCGACCTAAGGCCATTTTAGTGGTGATGTAATGTATCTCTTTATTGTAATGTTAGCTAGTGGAATGTTATACATGTAATGTTATGTTATGCTTATGTTCTCGTTGTGCGTTCAGTAGCTTCAGTTGCTGAATGGGCTCCGGACAGGCTAGACGCTTCTGCTTGTGGGTGAATTACTTTTTTGGAATAAATCATCTTTTCTTCTCATATGTAATGTCTCCTTGGCTCATTGCATATTGGCGACGAGGATGGGATTATTTTACTTCACTCCCCGACCCACGCAAATAATGTTTACCTGTTTGGAGTTGAAACAAGATTGGATATACAACTCTTCAGAAGTCATCAACTGACCACGATACTACCTATGTCTGCATCAACATCGTTTCAAAGGGTAGGAATATGTGAGACACGTCGAATTGCGGTAGGACAAGGTCGAGTTTGGTGATATATGCAATTTTTGACTGTCTTGAAAGAATTGTCTTGAGAAATTGCTTTAAAAATTGGGGCTCGTGGACAGATGACCTACATTGTTCAAGAATTCAACCTCACATGGTAGTGGATTTGTGTTGATCATCGTTAATTAACTTTTGTTGGGCATCTGTTAGTTGGGAATTTAAAAGAATACAGGGCCCTTACCGGAATTTTCAGTTGCACACTGCTTTTTCCAACGTTCAGGAACCTGAGAGCGGTGGTGGAGTGCAGCGCTTCTTGGAGTCGTTCTAAGCTCTTCAGTGACGTACAGTGTTCTACGTTCTTCAGTGACGTGCAGCGTTTCAACAGCATTTTACAGCGCACAAACGTACTGTGAACCACCCTGCAGTACGTAAATAACGTACCGCCATTTCGTTATTCAGATGATCATTTTGTGAAACGTAAGAGCGTTTCTCTCAAGTTTCTCGCGACTTTGGATTGGGATTGTATGCTTCTCTCTGTTTTCCTTCAAGTTTTATGAACTTAAGATGTAAGACTATTTTGTATGTCATTTTGAACAGTTATTCAACTCTGTGAAGATCTGACTCTCATTCAAGATTTTTTTTTTTGGGTTGTTGTTTCTTCTATCTGTGTATAGGTATAATAGTTTATTACTAAGCATACTGTTTTCTACTATCACAAAATGGCTTCTGTTAAAGATATCACTCAACCACCTCCATTTTTGGATAAACTTGGTAAGCCTGTCATGCTTTGGTCGGAATGGTTTGGTTTATTCCAAAATCACCTAGTAGCTATTGACGCTACAGAGTACTCACCTCCTCGTAAGTTTGCTTTATTATTTGGTAGTTTGGGGTTAGCAGCTCAACGCATTTCCAATAGTTTAACGCCAATTCCTCCACCTTCTGGTCAATCAGGAGACAGACAATGGAACAATTTGAGGAATCTCCTAATATTATGTTGGAAAGACATAATTTTTATAAGCGTAAACAGAATGAAGATGAAAAAGTGGAGGAAAATGTTGCGGCTTTAAGGGTGTTGGCGATTTCTTGCGAGTTTGGTCATCGTTTAGATAATTATATTAGCGATCAACTTGTGTTTAATTGCGCTTCATCAAAGATTAAAGAACGGATTCTTAGTTGGAAGAACCCTACACTATCTGAGGTGATTGATTTAGCTTTAACCCCTTCGAAGCTAATGACGAGCTGGGCTCGTCATGGCGCTTACCTGCCGTGCGCGGATGACAAGGCCAGCTCGTCATGATGTATGGTGTTTTAGATTTTTTAGCGCAGGACGGGAAAACGCCTAGCAGCCATGTGGTTAAGCATTGAAAGGTCAGTTATTTCAACCAAAGCTATGATGGCGGATGTAACCCCAAAGGTAAGCTTAGTCACTGACGAGTATGATGAAGAGGGTTTATACGCCAAAAGTTCTAAAGACAAGTTAACTAAGTTTTCTCAGCATAAAGGTCAAAAATGTTGTTATAGATGTGGTTCAAAGTTCCATGTCTGTAATTTTAAAGAAGCCCAGCTTTAAATTAATGTTGTTCCTCATGTAAAAAGATTGGCCACTTTCAAAAAGTTTGCAGGTTTCAGAAGAAAAGCATAAAAGTGAACAATGTGGAGCTGGATGATTGTTCTGAATCTATGGACAATTTGTTGTTGACTTTGGACACAGGTAAGGAGAAAATAAAAGGTCCTTTATGTTCTTCAACCGTCAATGGTGTTCAATTGCAAGTTATGGCAGACTCAGGCTCACCTATCACCATTCTGCGTGATTCCCCATTTTATGAAAAATGGGGAAATTAAACTGTTCTTTTGGAAACGGATGTTAATCCTAAAGCATTCGGAGAGAAAGACATTGACATGCTTGGATTCTTCATGTGCAATCTAGAATTGTTAGAAAGATCCAGATGTACTAAGATATATGTAGCGATCAAAGGCAAAAACATTGTGGGTTGGAAGGATCTTGAAAGAATGGGTTTGTATTTCATGCAGGGAGATGACAATCCCATAAGAGTCAGAGAAATACCTATTTGTGTATTGAAGAGGCAAAAATTGATCGTAATGAGCTTTTAAAAGAATTTAAACATGTATTTTGTGATAAGATGGGTCTGGTAAAAGGTGCAGAACATAGGATTAAATTACCACCAGATGCCACCCCAGTTGTGCATAAGGTGTGAGTAAGGGTGGGTGTAAAATCCGTTTCCGCGATTTTGCGATCCGCGAATCTCGCGAAATCGCGGTAAAATCCGCGAATCAGCGGGGACGAATTTTCAGCCAAGCAAGGGTTACAGCAGCAGGTGCAAAAGTTGAACCTAATTTCTTTGTAACCTTTTACAAAAGGGTTACAAACAAATTAATTTCAACTTGGACACCTGCTGCTAATTGCTTCCTGGCGCCTCGTTGCCTACTTGCAACTATTCTCTGACCCTGCTCTGACCCTTGAAGCAGGGTCAGAGAATAGTTACAAGTAGGCAACGAGGCACCTGTCCAAGGAATTAAACCTCATCAGGAAGCACTTACAGATATAAAAAACAGGAAGAAGGGAGAGTGTGGCAAATACACCCATTTTGAGTTGTCAGGAAGGGTTAAACTAAAAGAGACCTTTACAGCATAATTTTCATATGCATTTTGCTAAAAATAAAAAGCTGTATGTTCTGTAAAGCAAACTCAGGAATCTGGCCCTTCAGAGATCCGGCCTCTCTTTCTTTCTCTTGTTCTCTCTCTCCCTCTCTCTTTCCCTCTCTTTCTCTCTCTTTCTATCTATCTATCTATCTATCTATCTGTCTATCTATCTATCTATCTATCTCTCTCTCCCTCTCTCATAAACGACTGCATGGGTAACTTCGCTATGCAAGCGGCTCGCGAAGACGCAAAAATCCCCGTGAACACGCAAAAAACCCCGCCATCACGCAAAAAAACCAAAATCCGAAAAATTCGCACAAATTCGCGAATTTTGCGGATCGCGAATTCGCAAATCCGCAAATTCGCGGATCGCAAATTCTCAAAATTCGCCCATGCTTAGGTGTGAGCTGTGCCATTGAGTGTGAGGGGAGAACTGAAGAAGATGCTAGAGGATTTGTGTTCTCAAGGGATTATTCAACCGACAGTCTTCACAATGGGTCGCCCCCATTGTGGTCGCTCGTAAAAAGAATAATGAGATCAGGTTGTGTGCTGACCTCAGAGGTTTGAACAAAAACACTAAGGTAGACTGTCATCCGCTCCCCAAAATTCAGGAATTGTTAGCTAATTTAGGAGGGGCAAAATGGTTTTCGTTAACCGCATGCGCGCTAGCGAAATTCCGCTAGCGCGATGGGTTTTTCAAAATCGCACTTTGCGTGACGAGCTGGGCTCGTCATCAGTGTGCGAGCGGGCTACGCCATGACGAGCCCAGCTCGTCATGAGCGTCGAAGGGGTTAATTGACTTAAGATCTGCCTCCCACCAGGTCCCTTTGTCTAAGGACTCTCAGGAGCTGACTACATTTGTCACCCCATTTGGGGATTTTAAGTTTTTGAGGCTTCCTTTTGGATTGGCATCGGCGGCCAGTGTCTTTCAGAGACTTATGGATACTTTATTCAAAGATTTGATCGGTGTGCAAGCATATTTGGACGACATTCTAATCTTCGCAAAGAGTTTGGATGAACACAATATTTTGTTGAGGAAGGTTCATTCTTTGCTAGGAACACAGGGCATGACGGTGAGAGAAGACAAATGTAAGTTTGGGGTAAATGTGTTAGAATATCTAGGCCACACGATATCAGCTTCTGGTATTAGACCAACACTTTCAGTAGTCAGGGCTTTAAAAGATGCAAAGGCGCCAACAGACAAGGACTCTTTACGTTCCTTCCTTGGACTAGCAGAATATTATGCTAGGTTTGTGGTTAACTATGGAAATGGAAATGGAAATGGATGTGAATTTATAGAGCGTGAATTGCTGCTCGGGGGCGTCCAAGCGCTAGAAAATAATAAAGGCAACCTCGTGGAGTGGCTAGCTGGGAATTAGTAGGGAAGGTTGAAGAGAAATGTTTTTAACTGTTTGCGGAATGAAGGGAGGTTGGGGTTGGCTCTAAGATGCAAGGGATGAGCATTCCAGGTCTTTGATGCATTGTAGGCGAACATCCTGCCGCCAGACCTGGTCTTTTTTATTCTTGGGGGGATAGCCATGAAGGTCTGGCTAGAGCGGAGGTTTCTACTGGGTAGGTAATGGGTGACTAAGTCACGGGTAATCATGGGACCTGTATCCCAGAAGGCCTGATGGGCAATGCACATGGCCTTGAAGAGGATTCTCTGGCATACTGGCAGCCAATGAAGACTGACCAGACCGGCCCTCACTGATTGTCTGCGAGGAAGCTCGAGCAGTGAGCGGGCCGCACAGTTCTGCACTGTCTGGAGTCTGCGTAAGGTGTAGTCTGGAGCGCCGAGGTATAACACGTTGTTAAAGTCAAGGCGAGACTGTATCAGACCCTGTATGGCTACCTGCTTAGCTTCCATGGGTAGGAGAGGCAGGATTTTCTTTAGCATCCTAAGGAGGCCTAAGCAGGTAGCAGAAAGTTTTGTAGCTTGAGTATTAAATGAGAGGGATCTGTCCAGCCATACCCCAAGGCTCTTGATGTTGTCCTTTGGTGCTGGAGGGGGGCCTAGACAGGGAGGCCATAAAGTGTTGAAGAAGTGGGGGTCGGAGGGGCCCAGGAGCATCAGCTCCGTTTTGTCCCCATTCAGTTTGAGGGATGATGAGGACATCCAACTCTTTACTTCTTTTAGGCATTCTTTAAGTCCGCCTGACGCAGGCGTGTTGGCTTCCTGCGCCAGTGAGACCACCAGCTGCATGTCGTTCGCATTAGGCATGAGCGGGAAATCTGTTACGCCCGCGGATTTTGCGGATTTTTGGGAAATCTGCAATCCGTGAATTTTGCGGATTTCCCGCAAAATCCGCAAAAAAAAATCCACGGACGTAACGGGTTCAAAAGTTGAACCCCCACTCATGTAACTATTTTACAATGGCACCAGCAAGCTACCAGTGCCGTTGTAAAATAGTTACAAAGTTAGCTTGCACAGGAACCACTAGATAAAACGAAGCAGGTGCTGCTTTATTTTATCTAAGTGCATATTACGGAAGTGGAAAAAGTATAGTTACTTTTTTTTATGCATTATGAAAGTAGCAAGTTAGCTTGCACAGGAACCACTAGATAAAACGAAGCAGGTGCCGCTTTATTTTATCTAAGTGCTTCCTGTGCAAGCTAACTTTGTAACTATTGTACAACGGCGCTGGCAGCTTGCTGGCGCCATTGTAAAATAGTTACATGAGTAGGCTGGGCACATAGAAACAACAAGTTTGCCAAACTGGCGACCCGACAAGTAAGTTCGCAATTTGCGAAATTGTACAAAACCCTCGCGAACTTGCAGAAACCCATGCGAACACACAAAAAAAAATCCGCAAAATCCGCGAGAATTCGCGGATTTTGTGGATTTTCGCAATCCGCAAATTCGCAAATCCGCAAATTTGCGGATTGCGAATCCGCAAAATCCGCCCATGCCTAGTCCGCATAAGAAATAATCTTAATCCCAAATGGGCGGATGACATCAGCTAGTGGCCTCTTATAGATGTTGAAAAGTGCGGGGCTTAAAGAGGAGCCCTGAGGGACTCCACACCTTAATGGTCTACTGGTGGACACAGACTCACCGTCGAAAACTCGAAAGGATCTGTCCTCCAGGAAGGATTTGAACCAGAGCCAGGCTTTGTCCTTGATTCCGGCGCTAGACAGACGGTACAGCAAGGTGTCGTGGCTGACCGTGTCAAATGCTGCGCTGAGATCAAGGAGGATCACTGCCACTGATCCTCGTTGATCTAGGATTTTCCTGGATTCCTCAGTGACCATAAGGAGGGCGGCCTCGGTCCCGTGTTTGGGTCTGAAGCCCGTCTGGGTGGGGTCTAAAAATTGGTAGTCTTCTAGGAAATTTACCAGTTGGAGATTAATGTATCTTTCCAGAATTTTACTCACCCACGGGAGCAGGGAGATGGGCCGGTAGTTGCTGAGGTCTAACGGGTCCAGATTGGGATTTTTTAACAAAGAACGGACCATGGCCTGTTTCCAGACTGGAGGGACAGTGCCGGAAATGATAGATGCGTTCAAGACATCCCTGATAGTTGGCAGTGTGATCTGGGATGCTGACATTATGATGTCTGGCGGAGCTGGATCATCAGGGGAACTGGATTTTACTTTCCGAGCTACGGATTCCAGAGTTGCAAGATCCAGGAGAGGGAAGTGAGCCAGAGTAGGTTGAGGCTGAAGGGAGTGAGTTGCTATGACTTTATTGGTCTGGGCTAAGGAGGTGATGCCGCTGAGGGGAAAAGCTGAATAGATTTTGTTAACGTTTTGATGAAAAAAGTCAGCTACGTTATTGCAGTGAGTTGCGGATTTTGTATCGTGCAAACTGGGTAGGGGTTTGGTTAATTTTTCTACAATTTGAAAAATTTCTTTAGGTTTTGATTTGGCTAGGAGAATTCTGTTCGAAAAGTATGTGGCCTGGGCAGCTTTGACTTCTGCTTTGTATTCACTAATTGACTCTCGGTAACAAATTTTGTTTCCTGGTGAATAATCTAAACGCCAGCGTCTTTCGGTTTTTCTACATTGGCGTTTCTTATCTCTGAGAGCCTCCGTGTACCAGTGAGCAGTTTTGTGGGAACTTTTCAACGTGATTTTATTTTTAGGGAGGGTGTTTTCAAGAGTGTGTGTGATCCAGTCAACATAAGCCTGGTTGGCTAGGCCTGGATCCTCATTGCCTGGCCTGGATCCTCATTGTAGAGGGGTTGGTTGCTGGCAGTTGCGACCAGTCGTGGACTGAGAGGCGAGACCAGGCTCGAGTAAATTTTGTGGTGGGTCCAGTCGGCGGGGGCTTAAGTGTGGTCCAAATGAAGGGTACCAGAAAGTGGTCTGTCCAAGGGAGCGGAATTGGCGGACCGGCTATGAGGTCTGCACAGTTGCTGAACACCGTGTCCAACAAGTGACCCTTGACATGAGTTGGGGTATCGACGTGTTGGGTGAGTTGCAGCGCAGCTAGGTCGTCTACCAACGTGGTGACTATATGATCCAATGCAGAATCGAAGTGAAGGTTGAGATCACCTAGAAAAGTGAAATTGGACGTGGTGCTGACGCGTTCCGCCACAATTGAAGGAAGAAGATTGTGGAATTGCTTAGGGGGACCTGGGGGACGATAGATGCGTGTTCCTGAGAAACAGTTATTAGGGGCGAGATTGATGCTAAAAGCAAGGCTCTCACAGTCGGGAATGGTTTCAGGAGTAACTCGGCACTGAAACTGTTCATTATGAATAATTGCTAGGCCTCCTCCTCTCCCATCAGATCGTCCTGCCGAGTGATTTGGAAGCCTGGAGGGAGAGCGGTAACTAGGGCAGGATCGGAATCTGTGGTGAGCCATGTTTCCGTCAGGAATACTATGTCCGGCGTGCATTCATCTAATAGCAGGGCAATTTCTGTCCTATGTTTCGGCAGGGATCGGCAATTTAGCATAACATACGGTAATCATGGGTTAGTGCAGCGGCAGGCTTGGGTTTGAGGAATAATTTGTATTTAGGGCAAGTTTGTGGAATGTTTTCGGCGGAATAGAGATGCCGTGGGCAGTTCGTAACAGGGGCCTAAGGCTGTGAAGGGTTTCGGCATTGTAATACCTGAGCTCTAGTGACTGAGGTATAGGGGATACGGCCCTAGGCCCAGACTCGGCACGGACGAGCGCAGACGAGCTTGCCTTAAGCGTGCCTTCGGCGCGCATTCGTCGCGCCCGCTGAGCTCGTCCGCTGCGCTTCCGATAGATACACATGTTTATAGTGCAAAGGGAGGGTACAGGGAGCGTGCCCTCAAAGTGGGCGTGTCCCTGGCTCGGCGTGGGTAATGGCGGGTGAAAATTGGTCCACGAATTCTCCCTCTCCAGCGCTAGTTCCGCTGTGTAGGGGTGCCTGCACACAGTAATCGGGTGACAGGAAAGCTAGGTGAGTGCGATTTAAAAACAATTTTATCACAAGTAAAAGCAAGCAATGAGCAGGTTCTGACTACTCCCGGCTGAGCCTCAGGAGGTTCCGACATTATCTGCAGCGCTTGTGTTTCAGCGCGCTTTTGTATTAGTTGCAGGGGGCGTGGCCTCAAAGTGGGCGTGTCCCTGGCTCGGCATGGGTAATGGCGGGTGAAAATTAGTCCACAAATTCTCCCTCTCCAGCGCTAGTTCCGCTGTGTAGGGTTGCCTGCACACAGTAATCGGGTGACAGGAAAGCTAGGTGAGTGCGATTTAAAACAATTTTATCACAAGTAAAAGCAAGCAGTGAGCAGGTTCTGACTACTCCCGGCTGAGCCTCAGGAGGTTCCGACATTATCTGCAGCGCTTGTGTTTCAGCGCGCTTTTGTATTAGTTGCAGGGGGCGTGGCCTCAAAGTGGGCGTGTCCCTGGCTCGGCATGGGTAATGGCGGGTGAAAATTAGTCCACAAATTCTCCCTCTCCAGCGCTAGTTCCGCTGTGTAGGGTTGCCTGCACACAGTAATCGGGTGACAGGAAAGCTAGGTGAGTGCGATTTAAAACAATTTTATCACAAGTAAAAGCAAGCAGTGAGCAGGTTCTGACTACTCCCGGCTGAGTCTCAGGAGGTTCCGACGTTATCTGCAGCGCTTGTGTTTCAGCGCGCTTTTGTATTGGTTGCAGGGGGCGCAGATTGTCGAACCTCTGCGAGCATTACTCAAGAAGGGTCAAAAGTTTTTGTGGTCTGATGAGCTGGAAGCAACTTTTAGGAAGGTGAAGGGACTAATTGTTTCAGTTTAAGCTCTTCACGCTTTTCCTGATGACTGCTTGTCCACCATTTCTGTGGATGCAAGCATGAATGGGTTGGGAGCAGTTCTGACTCAGGAAGTGGAAGAGGTGTGGCGCCGCGGCTAGGGTGACTGACTCCGGGAATCTGGGGATCACGGTTCGATCCCCGGGGCCGGCGGCAGATTAGCCCAGACCATGTGACTCTGGACAATAGCTTGCTTAATCTTCCCAACGGCCCCCAGCGCCTAGAGACCCTTACTGGTGATTGTGCGCTTTACAAAAGTGAGGATTATGTGGAAGTTAATGGTAAGGAGCAAACAGTTGCATTTGCTTCCAGGGCTCTGAAGCAGTTTGAAAAACACTATAGTACCATAGAACGGGAAGCGTTAGCCTGTGTTTGGGCTCCACAAAAGTTTAAGATGTATATTTAAGGGCCGAAAATTCATAATTGTTTCTGACCATAAGCCCCTTTCCTTTATTTTCAGTAGGGTTCCTGGAAATAATAATCTTTCTCCGAGATTAACTAGATTAGTATCCAAGCTTCAGGAATATAATTTTGAATTGAGACACATTCCAGGCGGAAAGAATTTCCGAGCAGATTGTTTGTCCGGAATGGGAATGACTCAGGATGATGATGAGGATGTAATGGAGGATGATGTCGAATGTGTGGTGTTGGTGGATACCATTGAGGAATGGAAGTTGCCATTTTCGGAAGAGGAGTGGAAGGAGGCTGGGGTGAAAGATCCCATTTTATCTAAAGCAATTGAATTTTCATCGAAAAAATTGCCTGAAATCAGAAATGTGTCTGGTGAGTTAAGGAATCTAGCTCAGGTGGCAGAGGAATTATCGGTGAAAGATAACATTTTGTTACGCTGGGATACATTTATTCCTCCTGCAGAACTTAGAAATGACATTATAAAGATAGTCCATAAAGGCCATTTGGGGGTTACAAAGACTTGCATGAGAATTAAGCTCCATTATTGGTGACCTAGTTTGGATGCGCAGGTTAGATCTCTGGTTGATAATTGTGAGGAATGTCTGCTTTCTGACAAGCATTGGAAAATTGCGAGTGCTCCTTTACACTCAGCTACTTTTCCTAATTCAGCATGGGAGAAAGTGGGCTTGGATTTTTATGGTCCTTATAATGTTTTAGCTGAGGGGATGAGATATTTGATTCTGGCAGTGGACTACTATTCAAAGTGGATGTATTATAGGTTTGTTGAAATTCCTAATTCTGAAAATACCATTTCATTTTTTAAAGGATTATTCTTGTAGGAGGGGGCTCCTCAATTCCTGGTTACGAACAACGGAACTCACTTTGTATCAAGAAAATGTGTAAGTTTTTATCTTCTCAGGATGTTAAGCAGTTGAAAGTGGCTCTTTACTCTCCTTCCTTGAATGGTTTGGTGGAAAGAGATAACAAATTCATGAAGGAAGGGATTCAGACGCTGTTGCCTCAGGGCTGGATGTAGTAAAATTAATTGAGGAAAAAGTTTGGAACTACAATACATCTCCTCATTGTACAACAGAAGTTCATTCATCTTTGTTACCAGCTTGGTTAGACAGGAAAAGTTCAAATACAGAGAAGTTGTGTAATAAAGAGAATTTGGCAGGGGTTGTTAAGAGGAAACAGGATTTAATGAAGAGAAATTTTGATGAAAGAAAATGTCTGAAAGAGATGGTAATTGCCGTGGGAGATTGGGTTATGATTAAAAAACCTGTTAAAGTTTCTGAGGGAAATTCGTTTTTTTCTAATTCTATTCAAGTGGTCAAGATGAGTAAAGGTGCTGCCTTTCTAGGGAAGAAGGATTGGTGGAATTGTAGACAGCTAGTGAGAATGTCTGAGGATCAAGCAAAATTAGTTTTCAGGGCTAAAGACAAGTCTAATGCGGAAATTTGTGGCTGGACTCACTGGCTGCAGTTTGAAGTAGGGGAAAATGTCTCTAACCTGAGAAATGTAAATAGTGTTTCTGACAATTATTCTTCTAGTTCTTTTACTCGCTGTGGCAGATTAAAAAAAGAACCTGCAAGTTTTAATGAATTTGTTAAATATTGATTTATAGGAATGGTCTATTTCCTGCCAGGTTCATTGAATTTGTTAAATAGGAAATGTTGTTTTAAGGATCAAGGGGGGAGGTGATGTAGTGGTGATGTAATGTATCTCTTTATTGGAATGTTAGCTAGTGGAATGTTATACATGTAATGTTATGTTATGCTTTGACTGTATGGAGTGTTCTGGTTCTCGTGGTGCATTCAGTAGCTTCAGTTGCTGAATGGACTCCGGACCGGCTAGACGCTTCTGCTTGTGGGTGAATTACTTCTTTGGAATAAATCATCTTTTCTTCTCATATGTAATGTCTCCATGGCTCATTACAGCCATCCTAAGAAAAAGCTCCCTTCAGAGACACCACCTGCAGCCTTGCCCCACTGAACTTTACCTTCTCAGACACGTTTCTTCCTAAACAATTTCTATGTCCAAAGGTAGGTGCTGACTGGCCCGAATTCACTACTTGTATCCGCAACCCACTCCATCATGGTCTCCCATAACTTTCGACTTTGTCTGGGTCTCACGTGACTAGATGTCAGTGGTTGGCACTTTGATCTTTTAGCCCCTAGTGTTCACTGAAAAGTTCACAAATTCATAACATCAGTTCTACTGATTGAATTTTTGTCATTTTGGTGTCAAATAATTAATTAAAATGTATCCCATTTGTCTAAATTGGATTGAGATTTTCCTTGTGTGATGTTTTCACTTTATTTCTCTGTGTGCTTTACACATTTGGCCCGATTCTGATGCGGGTTCGAAACCTTCCCGACCAAATCGGTTTGGAAATGGTTTCAGACCCACTCGGATCGAGAGAGTTCAACTGATGGAGTATGATGCATCCGGATGCTTCCAGGTACGATTTGGTTGAACTACCATTGCCTTCAATGGGAGCATATGTTCCTAACCGCATCATAATTGGGCCCAGGGTCGGAAGGACATGTTCCCGATCTGA
This sequence comes from Lissotriton vulgaris, assembly GCF_964263255.1. Taxonomy (NCBI): domain Eukaryota; kingdom Metazoa; phylum Chordata; class Amphibia; order Caudata; family Salamandridae; genus Lissotriton; species Lissotriton vulgaris. The sequence goes on from NC_141695.1 coordinate 80,976,975, forward strand.
TTTGGAAGGAGCAAATGCCATTAGGAGGCCTTCCTAACCGCATCAGAATCAGGAAGTAGGAGGGAATGCTTTCCTAACCGCAACAGAATCAGGCCCTAGTTGGAAATGCTATCATAACCGTATCAGAATCAGGCCCTAAGTGTCTAAGTTAAGAATGACTATTTTTTGGGCTAGGCTACACAGCATTAACACATGTTAATTTAGGATTGGATTGCGCCTCATCCTGATAAAGTTTGCAGGTTGCAGTTGCTGCTTGACCAGGTCTCACATCCCAGTTAACCAGCAACCTAATTTCTCACAATAACATAACATAACTTACCATAACATAACAGCACATAACTGAACATGACGTGACATGAAATGACATGACATAACATAACATAACATAACATGACAGTGGTGTAGGATATGGTTTTGGCCATGATGAAAATAATTTACCTTGCTCACAAAAAAAATGTTCTGTACCACATTTGAATATTATTTTAACACAAAGATATTTTTACTAGATGGACATTCTGCATGAATAATTGAAAACATGTCAGCCCTAACACTACAGCTGACAATTTATTTCCTGAAGTACAAATTAGATATTTTACAAAATAAACTATAAAAGTCAGTAATGTGCTCCACATGGAGGAGTAACATTGCACAGATTTCCAAATTTCAAAGAAAAGGTTTTGAAGAGTGTGCCCCATAATAATATATTATACAACTGACTAATAATAACTGGTTATTATTGGAGGTTACGAGCAGAGGCACAAGCACGAATCATGGAGCACAGTGTAGCGAGTGGTATCAGCTGAGAGCAGAGGCAGCAAGCGGAGGCAGCCCGTTCATTTAGGGCTCCTCTAGTGGCCGGCCCCCTACGGCCCGATGGCCCGAATGGGATTGAGTCTCACCTGCAGGAGTCTTTTTGGAGTCGGAGCCGCCATGCCAGCGATGAGGGCTGGTGAGTGCCACGGCCACAGGAGGAGCGGGAGCAGGAGTGAGGACGGGTTTGGATAGGGCACTAGGCACAGGGCATGGTGAAGGCAGCCAAACAGGCAGAGTGCAGCCAGTGACCCGCTTGCGTGCCTCGCTCACTCGCTCGTCTTGCATTGCCTCTCCCTCTGCTTCCCCATGCACCTGTCTCGCAGTTGGCTTTGGCTATTACCATCATATACCTACAGTCTTAGCCCCAGCAGTGCCTACAGTGCCTTCAGAGACAGGGCAGAGGCCAATGGCAGTAGTGGGGTTGCATTGTTGCACTGAGGAGAAGGCGGCGAGCTCTGCTGCAACAATCAAGCACAGCTAGAAAAGTGGTCAGGAGTGACTTAGGACAATACATAGGAGAGAGCACGATGTAGTACATGTCGCATAAGTTATTTGTAAATATTGCCACGTATGCCCTGCCCTTCCCTGCTCAGCCATTGGTCTTCCTGGGACAAAAGCCGGGACTAAGCCAGGATTAAGACAAGAATAAGTTGGGACTGCAACAGGTGGTCGCAGTACGCAATAGCTCCACTGTACGACAGTATATCCTGTCAAGCTTCAACTCAGAACTTGAAAAACTAACTACAGTCAGTCAGACACAGAGGATGAGGTCGGGCATAAGTCAGGCGAACCCCAAAGCAGGCTCAAAAACCCCAAAAACTCAAAAGGTTTAGAAAATGTCTAGTGCCAACCCAGGGGGAAAAAGTATAACCCAGACAAAAAAAGCAATAGTAACAACCTTACAAAGCCCACTACTCTCTCTGATTGAAACATTATTCAGGAATCAGGAGGTGAGAGGTGAGAGGCACAACAGATATAAACAAGGCCTTCTTTTTCCTGAAAAACCCTGGGGCCTCACTTTTTTCAACTTCATGAGCCCTGCTAGGTCTGGCTGTCCCTCTTACTCCTCAAGGGGCGATCCAAAACAAAGAATCACACGTTATTACAACTGCTCAGGCATCCTTGCGACAAAGATAAATACTAGGATAAACCAGCCTATGACACCCGCAAAGAGACTGGGAAACCTGATGGCAATAGCTACGACTCCTATTGTCCTCTTGTCAAAGGTAGTAATTGGAGTAAGGAAGGAGAGAAGCAAGGCGTAATGTCCAGCACACCATTATCATATGCAATCCCGAAAACCGCTTCAAGTATTCCCCTAAAACTAAAATCCCCCTGTTCACTTATAAAGCCACCCGTCCCTAAACAGGCACTGAGAATTGAAGCCCAGATAGACAGGACAAGTGCAGTCCAACCTAAGGACTTGGAAGACTCATGGTTGAAGCTTCTAAACCCCACATCCAGCCCAACATCAAATAAGGAGACACCACAAGACCCAACCTAAACTGAGATAGTAGAGGCAAACAAACGCCCCAAGCAAAACGAAGGGGATCAGACCAACCTGGGGGAAAATCTGGAAAATAATCAGGATAAAATGAAACAGTAATGACATCAACTCAGAACAGCAGTCAAATAGCTTCTAGAATAGCTTGTCAAATTCATAACAGCACCTGGGCACCAATCAGACACCACAGCAAGAGAATGCACTTAGTGCCTTTACAATTCATCCAGAGCTTCTCTCGCCCATAATAGAAACACTCCAATCATCTGCAACGGCACTTAACTGGCAATCGGGCAAAGTGGACACCCAAATAGACTTAATGATCATTTTAGCCCTCCATTTATCAGGGATGGACACTAAACTGGACAAACCTAACAAGCTAATGACAACAGTACAATCAAAATACATGCTAGAACAAAGTCCCTGCACCTGTGGCCTAATTATTAACAAGATGAGCCTTCTTCCAACTCTTTTAGAACAAATTATAGCACTCAGACAATTAAGTCTGCCATGTTCCAAGCCCAAAGAAGCTGAAAGTAAACCACAACCAGCCTCCTTTAACAGGTGGACAAGGAAAAACAAAAAAGATAGGCATGGAAAAAGCAATCCCCACGTTAAACTTGCCTGCTCTATTCAATCCAACCAAACTAACAAGAAGACAAAAAAAACATGAAGGGAAAGCAAGGAACAAACAATCAGCAGGCAACATGGATCATGAAATCAAAATGTTTCCAATATTCACCACAACTAGAAGAGCAGATTACACATTAAACACTGCTAGATCGTCAGAGGGCTCAACAGACATACTAATTGAGGCCCCAAAAGGATGGTCCCTAGCTATACCAGGAAGGGAGGAACAAGTCCCCAGGGAACAAAGAGACTCTAATGTGAGTAGCATAGTAGAGCCTGCACAAAATGTATAGGAAATAGTAGCAAGGACCAGGAAGAGCGTAGAACTTGTAGTACAGAAAAAAAGAATACCAAGCATACAGAGCAGTATTCATATGGAGAGTGAAGATGAACCAAGTCCATTTAAAGGCACAACGGGATAGCATCAAAGAAGTGAACACCACAAGTGTCCGCAATTTATTGGGAAAAGGCAACAAGGAAAAAAAGAAGGCCAATAGTAAATTGTAGCTTGGATAAATGGGGGGAGGGAGCGAGTACTGAACCCGTCCAGGATCTCTGGAGCTGGCTAGCAGGTATGCTGAACAAAGGGAAAGCTAATTGATCCTTACAATAACAGATAACAAACAACAGCCAAGACACCCTTCACCTTATTTCATGGAATATAGCCGGAGCCAAGAAATGGCTAGAAGACGGCTGGCCCCTTCAGAATTGGGCATCATGTAACATAATACCCTTACAGGAGACTTGGGCAATAGAGAACCTGCCACTTGTAGGGTACACACACTTCAGCACACCAGCAGAAAAAACAGCAGGTATGGTCACCCAAAAGGGGGGGTAGCAGTCTATGTCTCGACTGACATCAACATCAGATCTGAGCAAATAGCTCCTTATGGTCCAAACGTGCAATTAATAAAAATGTCTTTTCAAGGCAGAGCTGTACCTGTACTACTAGCGTACACCCATCTGCAAAAGAGAAATGAGATCAGATATATCTGCTAACAACAATAATCAATGCCATATGAAACAGCAACCCCTTCTTGGAAATGATTTTAAAAGGTGACTTTAATTCAAATGTAATTTATACACCAGAAGAGGACGAGAAACTAGCAGCAGATACTAAGTTCTACAACGTACAACCTCAATACCAGCTTATGTCAGAGCATCCCGACCCAGTAGGACAGAAACTGGTAATACTTGGGTTTGAGGTTCCTAAATGGTAGAACACCAGAAGACTACTCCCAATTAATACTCATTATGGAGGGTCCTCGCTATTTAGACTCTACTACACAGCAGTTTCACTCCCACTATTGTCCTTTTTCAAACAGTTCTCAATTGAATTTACTACTAAAAGTGACCACTCATACCAGCATATCTATTTCAACTTAAAGCCTCCTAAGCATCAAACCAGTATGATAATTGCAGACAGCATGCTCTCAACCAATTTGAAATGACTAAAATGGTAAACAGATAACATTAAAGACCTTCAAGTAAAGGTACAGAGAATTAAAATGGAGAGCGAAATAAGTGAACGTAATCAGATACAAGACTGGGTAAGTTTCAAAGACAAATTAACAACTATTATGTCCGTTACACCCAAACAAGCTGCGGAGTCTAAAAATACCAAGTCAATTTCAACCAAACTGGTTAAACGTAAGCGAGAAATAAGGAAAAATGCAAGGTGATTGAAAATAACAGTGACGTCATGCCTAGACTGGAATCGAAGACGGAATCTCAAGAAAAGTATATAAAGATACTGTGGGAACACAAAAGAAGAAGTGAGGACAACTTTTGGGCCAAATTATTATTCAGCGCGAAGAACACCAACTCAAGTGCTTTTTGGGGAATGATAATTGAGCTAAAGCATCCTGCAAATTCAATCACCTCAAGCGTGCAAGAAGCTGATGGGGGCCACACTATTAACAAAGAGATTCACGGACACTGAACCATCGAATCACCCAGAATGGAGCGAGAGGATGCAAGTTTTGACTGAGGAGCGAGAAGAACAATTGAGCAATGACAGGAGTGTCCTACAATACACAAACAGTGCCCTAACTTGCCATTCGGTCTAATCTACAAAACACAGAGGAGGCACAATGGAGAGAAGCTTGAGGTGTAGAATCTGCATCTGGAAATTCAGGCTTCTGTGATGAAGATGTAAGAAGAATACTCCTGTAGGGTCGTGAACATGGGGCCTAGGTCCAAACGGTATCGCCACAATGATCTTCAAATCAGGTCCAGATATCTGGAGCTGAAGACTGAAAACCCTGTTTGAAGAAGTGGAGAGAAAATGGCAAACTCCTTCAAGCGAGCAAGGATCAGTAATTACTCTGATCTTTAAAGGAGGAGATTGAACATCTCCAGCAAACGACAGGCTGGTAGCACGTTTGGACCTGGATGCAAAGTACTATGGCTCACTACTATTGGAAGACATGATTAGCTGGTCCGATAATTCAAAACAGATCCCACTTAACTAAACAGGGCTCTGAAAAGAGTGTGGGATGATAACAAATATCTTAATGCTCCTGCTGACCACTGACAAATATATTCGAAGGAAACAAAAGCTGCACCTCTATTTTATCGACCTAAAGGCGGCTTTGACAGCGAGGACCATCATATTCTATGGGGAAAATTGTGCACATGGAACATCCCTGACAAAATACTTAGAGGAATATTGCTCCTATACTCTAATACAGTGGTTCCCAATCTGTGCCCCGAGGCACCTCAGTGCGCCATCAAAACTAGCCTGGGGCCCCGCAAACAGATGCGCACCGATGACACTGCAAGCAAAGTAGAGCAATATAAGTCAGGCTTTACCAGTGCACTTCAATCCCAAGCTTAACCACACAAAATAGTTCAGAGATGCAAGGTATCTATTTATCTTTATCGCCATCTACTGGATTAATTTTAGAATATTCATTACAATAACAGCCTTAAAGCTTTCAACATCGTCCAAAAAGATCAATAACCTTTACAGCAATATTCCTTATTCTGTAGCACAGAAACGAAAGGTTTAGTGGCAATAGGTTAAACTAGTAAACCTTGGTTTTTTTTCGTTTTACGGACATTTTTCACCCCTCCTTATATTTTGTAGTGCTCTTACCGATTACAAAAATATAACGCCATCCACTTTATCCTCCTATTTTTTAAAAAAAGCTGCTATAGCACAATTGAGATTTTTATTTTCTGAGGCCCGATTATGTCATGTAGAGTGTATTTTCAGACTTCTGGTCATGCTCCCAATGTATTGATTACCGCAAACGTATTTTATAATGAACACCAAAAAATCTGTTAAACAGCTTAATAAATACATTAATTTTGTAATTAAATGATTTCTTTTTTCCTCTTTCCAAAATAGTTTACATAAGTGTGTGCCAGTTTGTGCCTTTTGCAGAGTCCAGAAGCATGAAAGCCCTTAGGCAGGGGAGGGAGCCATGTTCTTTTTACCGTTGTTGGTATTCCAACTTAGCGGTCACACTGTTTTCAACTGGGTATTTGTTTGTATGTTTTTGAACCTCTGCCACCACAAAACAAAGGTGCACGCAAAGTTAGGCTCACACGCCAGACCTCTTCGGCACCGTGACAGCTCAGAGGCATGCGAGGTGGGAATGAAGGCACCCGCTTTCAGATAAAAGCCAGGTAGTATAATAAGAGATAGAAGAGGAAACCCTTTTGCCCCTCTGGGACTAGAGGACTCGCTAGAGAGCATCAAGGACATAACACGAGGCGTAGGTCGTAGGGCATGAAAGGAAGATATTAAGGAAGCTAAAGGAGCTTCTTAGACCGGCTGAAGGCAGAAGACTGCACTGTGCCTGCGTGTTGTGCTTCTTTATGTCGGCAGATGGTGCGATTTTGCCAGAACATGGCTACCTCTGCCTGAACTGAAAACAAGCTCAGAAGAAGAGCAAAAGGATTTAAAGCGGATGGACAGAATTTAGTAGGTCAGAAATCCTCAGATTGCAGGCCAGAGACCCTCGGACCACCATTCCCAATATCATTCAGTCTCAGTTTCTCCTTAGCAGAGCCCAAAAAATGTTAATAGGCTCTGCTTAACTAAAGTAGCTAACAGTAAAAACACAATCTGTAGGTACATGTTCCTCACCAAAGAAAGGAGTGATGACCTGTGTTGCCCTTCACTTGGCCACTGTAGTACCAACAAAATGTAATGACTGGGTGTTTCCTCGTAACTTTCAAAATTTGCTCCTTAGAGGTGTGATCTGGTCAGAGGGGTTTAGAGTTAATCACGTCTTCACTTCAGGGTCATTTAACAGCTCATCAAAAAGGAATCTGGTGTTTTCCTTCAGCAGCTCCTCGGACTTCCTTTAACACACACTAGTAGAGTGCACAGATGATTTTAGTGTTGGAATCTCAGCAGAATCTGTTACTGATGAAGTTCCATGTCGTCAGAGGAGCTCTGTGATACATATATAGAACAGTGTATTTCCAAGGACAATAGCCTCAAAGGCGCAGACTTATCTCCCAGATTTCTGTAGTATTGTTTAGTATTTTGGAAACCCATTAATCCATAGGCAGAACCCAGTGCTGAAGAGTCACCCTTGTATTGTTTCTGACTTAAGTAATTCAAGTTTTTTATATTAAATAACGGTTCTATTTTTCATTTTATTACAACTATGATTGTAATTTTTTTTTTGCAATTTGTTTAGCGCGCAAATACCCGGAGGTGTCTCGGCGCTATAATAGCGTCATTGGCTTCATCCCAATTATGTTCAGGGAGAAAAATGGAAGTACTTCAGGGGCTGGGCTTACATCCCCCACCCGCCCAAAAATAGTAACATATTGGGGAGCCACAGCCAAATGGCAATACGTCAAGGGAGCTGTGGGTTAAAAAAGTTTGGGAACCACTGCTCTAATAGATGGATGAGAGTAAAACTGGGAGACGGCGCAAGGCTATCAAGAAAAGTTATAACCACCAAAGAGCTCAAACAAGGATGTGTCGTTGCCCGCCATTTCCTTAATCTTTTCATGGCAGACCTTGTGCCAAAACTTAACAAGATCACATTCCATCCACCTAAATTAGTTACATTACCACAATCCCATTTATCATACATGGATCATGTTGTTTTGATGAGCCTAACTAAGATCGGCCTACGTAGATCACTTGATGGAATGCAGGAATTTATAGCCGACAACAAGCTAGAGATAAACATTACAAAAAGCAAAACAATGCAGATCAGCAGACATCAAACAGCTAAACAGCAATTCCGGCTAGAGGGCAAAAAAGTTTAGAAGTAGTATCTAACTACAAGTATCTGGGGTTCTACATCGACAACAGGCACAACCACCGGGAGCAACAAAAAAGCTGAAACGACCCAGAGAACTAACGTCTTATCATTCGCCTTCAGGACCTTATCAAAAAATCTTAAGGAGCCATTATTTAAACCCTTACTAGCAGTAATAAAAGCCGAAACACTACCAACACTATCATAAGGCAGTACGGCTTTACAGGGAAAAGACGCCGATAGTTGATCAAAATACTTTCAGTACGAGAAAACACGCTTGGATGGTATTGACTAATTACAAGACACTCACCCCAGCGCCATATTTAAATATCCCGTTCTCGGCCTACAGAAAGGAACAACTAATGGCCTTGCGTCTAGGCAAACTGCTGTCCGTTGCGGACCAGCCAACTTGGGTCTACAAAGGGTTGAAAGAATGTAGACTATGTTGGAGCAGCAAAGAGGACCTTGTACACTTAGGGTCAATTACAATGTCCGCCCGCCACAGTAATAATAAATGGGACCACCCGCCAGAGGTTCGACAGTCCTGCTGTGTCCATTAGGATACGACCGCCAACCTGGCAGTCGCATCCTGCACATTTAACATTGTGGCGGGCGGTGCTTTGTGCAGCATCCGCCAAAATGCAACATATGCATGTTGTGCATTGGCCTCCACAACGTGACAGGCAGCGCGCAGTGTTTGTCACCTTGGGCAAGCCAATGCTATCCCAAGTGCGCCCCCCGGGCCCCGTAACGGGCCCCAACAGTGAATTCCTGCATGTCTTTACATGGCAGAGTCTCCGTCATGGAAAGGCATCCAACCAGAGCCATAGTAAGCAAGGCACCACCACCATATTGTGTCCCTTTTCTGTGAGGTCGGTAATCTGACCGGTGGAAAATCAACGGACAGTCTTTCCGTCCGCTGCAGGGCAACGTGCCATACTAATTTGGAGGAGGTGAACCAGGGACATCTGGCGGGTGGATCGCCACTACCGACCCAGCAGTGGAGACCAACGGCCCACCAGCGGAGATCCACCCAATATACTAATGACCCCCTTAGTCTGCATCTGTCCTAAATTATCAAAAGCACGAGCCACTTTATTAAAACATGCCATGCACATTAGAGGTATAAGGACTTGCAGATCGGCAATTATAGCGAGTTTGGACCCAACAGACCCTTCATTGAACTGCCAACTATTAAAGTTCTTCTCCATGCATGTGCAAGCATTAAAAAAATAATCTTGTGCATTGTTCCCTAACATCAAATAAGAGGCAGATCTTTTTTTCCATACACTAGGGAGATCAATGCTAGAACATAGCGGACTACATGTCAATTAATGCCCGGATTGACTAACTGCAAACTACGCACTTTGGAAAACGTCTGCACTTTATTAACAATTAAATCCCCTGTAATATGATATATCTATATAACCTTTGAGTGTTAATAACTGCTAAACAAAATATTTTTTACCACTTTAAGGAAAACAAAACTTTTATTGCAGTGCTTTTTAGTAATTGTATTGGTATGGTAATAATTAACTGAAACCATAAAACAAAAATTGGGGGGGGGGGGACTAATAATAACTGACAACGTAGTCAGTATGCCAGGAGGTGCTCCAATAAAAACTGGGGGGAGGAACCCCGATAGCGCTTATAGCACCAACACTTGTCCCACAGCATGGGACGACAAGGTTGATGTGTGCTGCCGGTGGTGGTGCAGGGCTCCCCATGCCAGTAGTCAGCATGCCAGGAAGCACTTCATTTATGACCAGTGTGAGGATCTCCAATAGCGATCATAGAGTGGACACTTCCCCTCTCTCTTGGCTGATCTTTTTGATGGTGAATTTAATTGCTGTCCATCATGGTCAAAAGGAAAAAAAGCCCAAGGGTTAGCTTTCTACATTAATACTAAATATTTTGACGAGTGCAGTGATGAGTGCTGTGGGCTCAATAAACAAAGAGATCTCAGTTGAGGAGAGACTGGTAACTTGTCAGTGATCCACAGCTGACATGTAAGGTATTTATTCTTGCATGCTTCAGTTCCTAATGTTGTGGATTCTAGGGGCATGACAAGGGGCATAGCCACCAATGAGTGTGCTCAGGCCATCATTGAGGATATAATCTCTATTTATCCCTAATTCATGTTGTCATCCTCCTGAAAAATGCAAGAAACTCAAAATAGAAGTGGGGCTTAGACAAATTAAACGTTAATCAAGTCGAGGGGGTCCACATGTGTGTTAAAACTGCCCTCAAACACAGCAAGCTGTGTCATGCTTCATCAAAGGGCTGCTAACACACCTCTGCGAACACCAATGCAGGAGGAGGAGCAATAGGGGGGGAGACAATACAACATACATTACAATGCTGTGGGATCACAGGTGTGAACAAGTGCAGAAACAGTGACTAAAATTGGTATCAGGGAGTCCCTATCATAAATGTAATATTGGGTACCCCGACCAACAGTAAAAGAATGGTCACGTGTGGATGGTGGTAGGAGGAGCTTATAATGAGGCACCAACCCCTCCACTCTACAGAACCGTCAACATGTTTCAGCCAGCACAAAACAATACCCCAGCTTTCTTCAGGACTCACAACTAAAAGATGATCCCTAGGATGCTGACCCTACCGCCTTATGTTCCAGAGGTGAGGGTAAGCCACCTTTCTGAGTAACTGCTCAGGTTTAAAAGTGGTAGAGCCCCTTGCTCTCCTTGCGGTACCTGCAACAGAGTCAATAAAAGATACGTGAAAGGCAAGATGAAGTGTCGTATGTGCAGTGAATTAATATTAACACAATCACAACGATGTGTTCCCCAGATAAGAAGAACAGTTAATATCTAGTCAGAGACGTGAACACACCTGCTAGGGCTCAAGTCAAATATATTAGTGCCCTACAGGGCTTATGTACTGTTGTTTATAACACAACAATGAATATGTGCTTAAATTGCACACAAAGGAAAATGAGGGTGATACACGACCAAGGCCCGAGCTACCTCAACAGCCGAGTCAACTTCTACGCTCCCAAACGCCACCTCCGATCAGCCAACCACGCCCTCGCCGCCGTCCCCCGCATCCGAAGAGCGACTACAGGAGGAAGGTCCTTCTCCTACCTGGCCGCCAAGACCTGGAACTCCCTCCCTCCCGACCTGCGCCTGACCCAAGACCACCTCTCCTTCAGGAAGAAGCTGAAGACCTGGCTGTTCGAGCAGTAGCGCCCCCCCCCCAGCGCCTTGAGACCCTACGGGTATGTAGCGCGCTTTATAAGTATCATTGATTGATTGATTGATTGATTGATCATAGATGCATAAAAAAAAAAAAAAAAAATAATAATAATAATAATAATAATAATAATAATAATCAGGCATCATTGCTAGGAGACTACTAAGACACCATCATGCAAAGTTTTATGCTTACCGAGTTAATTAAAAGTATTAACTTGAACTGGTGGGGGAGTGAAAACAGCTCCCTATAGTCACACTCTGCCAGACATAAGGAAAGAGGAATAAAAGGTAAAAATAGGTTTGCAATGTTATGGGTACACAATGCTAATTTAAACAGGTGGCTTTCAGCCCGCCAAGAACAACAGAGAGGCCGAAGCCCTTGTTTGCCGTCGCCCAACAGTCAGGTCCACAAATATATCAAGGAGCTGAGAAGCTGCGCGGTAAATGAGACACCACTCGTGGCAAGAGAGAGCCTAGCTTCAAGTCGAGCTACCCCTGTCCAGCTCCTACTAAGAACAAACTTACTTTGTGAAGGTGAGCAGTTTGTGACCAAATGGGTCTCTCCCGGTGCCGCGTAGTCGTGAAGTGCGGACAGCCGTGCATGCATTTGAAATGCTAAGATTCTTGCCTCCACCCCTGGCAGGCCCACATTGCAAGAATGAAACTGGTGGTCAGACGTACATGGCAGGCGTGCGTTGGAGCATGCTCCAGAAACTAGTGCTCCGACTTAAAAAAGCGATCTTTGGAGGGCAGAGAGAGAGGGACACGGCGGGCCTGGGTGCATATGTGTCAAATAACACCTGCAGTGAGTAACAGACGAGGTTGCTATTACAAGTTACTCTGGTGTCTGAGTGCCATATGAGAGTAACTGGACAAAGGTGGTAACACTATTACAGTATTTGTTTCATCTGCTCAAAGGGGTTACATAGAAAAAACAATAGTGTGAAAAAGAATGTTGATCGAAATTGCAAAAATGCAAAGCTTTAATTAACAGAAAGGGCCAGTGAATAATAGAACTGCCAAGAAAGTTAGAAAAACATGGGGCGAAGAGGTCTCTTAGCCCGAGCTGGACAGAAAACTCCCATTGAAGATTCAGTAGAGAGGGGGAGGTGCAGGAGATAGAGCGCTCATCCAATGCAGGTGGCCAGATGTAAATATTAGTTAGTGGGAGACTGGTTGGGGAGAGACTATAAGGTATTCATACTATTCCAGGGAATTTTGTTGTTCAGGACCCTAGTATGGCTCAGAATTCTGTAAATACATTTTTGTTCCGTAATGAACAGGGCCCTATCGGGGATTCTCGTGGTAGCGCCCATGTAGGGTTTGTCTAAGACTGTCCACGAAAAATCCTCTGCTCCGTGATTTTTCTCTTTGAAGTGGGTGGTGAGGTGACTGATGCTCCTTTGGCACCTAAACATGGACCTGTGCTCAATAATACTGATTTTCACCCTCCTTGTCATCATCCCTAAATAGATAAGGTCAAATGGGCACCTAATCAAGTAAATCGAATTGGTCGAGTTACAATTTGTGTGCCGACGTTGTTCTCATGGATGGCGCAATCCCACATCAAAAGTTTTAGTCTTCACGGTAAGATGACACACATCACAAGTTCCACATCTAGTGTGCCCTGTCACCGGGGGGAGAGTCCACCCCTGGCATCTTTCTTCAGATGAGTTAGATCTAGTCATAGGGTTCACTCGTCTGGTGTGGACCACCATGTCTGGAGAAACAGGTCAGCGCTGGGATGCTCATCGAGTTACTACGCGCTTTATAAAACCATTAAATAAATAAATAAATAAATAGTGTGTTGACTCCTTCCGAATGATAATAAAGGTCTCTACCAATGTAGACCGTTGGAGTTAAGAATTCTCCAAATTCATAACACAATCCTTGGAATATTACTGGAGGCAGTGGTAAACGTGGTAACACAGATGGGTCTGTTCGTAGGTGGTTTTCCACTGTGTCTAAGAGAGCTTCCCGATGACAATTATTATCTCTTTTGTGGGCCCTTTTGATGGTCTATTGCGGGTACTTCCTTTGAATACGTTTTCATTGTACATTTTAATCACTGTTTCTGCACTTGTTCACACCTGTTATCCCACATTATTGTCATTTATGTTGTATTGTCTTGTGTTAGCAGCCCTATGATGAAGCATGACACAGTTTGCTGTGTTTTAGTGCAGTTTTAACACACACGTGTGTTCCCCCGACTTCATTAACGTTTATTTTGTCTAAGTCCCACTTCTATTGAGTGTTTGTGAAACTTGTGAAGGACGTCCAAGTGGAACGCTCTCCTCTTACCCCTTAACCTTTGTGTTTTTAAAAGCAAGAAACTACCACCCCCTCTATGGAAGAATTCGTAAAAAACCAGCAGATGGGTTTGGGGTATCTAATGAAGCTCTTCAGGCTTGTCAATAAATAGGGCAAATCGGCTACAATCCATCCATCTAACTCAGACAACACTAACTATGTAATTGGAAGCTCAAATCCAAACTACATTTGACTCATTGTCTACCAAATTAAAAACAGTTAAACCACCTTTTCTAGCTATTTGGAGATTCCTGCAGACTAATGTTAAATCAACTTTACCACCAAAACAGAGTTTAAACAAGTTTCCTGTTCCTGTTGGGCCTCTCCCCACACCAAAACTCATACCCATATTTCATGCATAACAACCAGCTTACCATTTCAGTATCCTACTCTGGCACTGCTACTGTAACTTCTGCTTTGTCTATTAATTTACCCTTGCCAACATGTTCCCGAAACATCCAACTTGGTATTAATTAATTTATTAAGCCCTGACCTTCCCCCAGAAGCTACACCACATGTTATCTTGGGGAGTGTTTCCCCTCACTCAGAACCAGACTCTGAGACATGGGCAAGCTTTAAGAAAAGGGCTATTCACTGTGTGGGGGATAAAACTGGTTTGCCTAAGGCCCTATTGTAAGAAGAGTGGTAAGGGACCGAAATCGTAACAGGTGGCTGTGTTGTTATGTGTTTTAAATCTTCTAGCCTGGTAGTTTTGATTGATTATAGAACTACAACCAGGTTACCATCTGCTCCCTCCGAAGATGTTATACCTCTTCCATTGGGCTATTTCTATCACCATTCTCATCCTAGAGAGGGTCCTGGGTCAGTCACTTAGGTTCCCCTGCGTGGTCTACTAAAGTCTATGCCCCACTTATTACCCACAATCCTTTCTCTCCTATGACTGAGTTGAACAACACTTATTGACAGTCAACCTACAAGGAGTTTGGCACCTTGCCTTTGGGTTCTGATCCACTCTCTCTTACGTTGACTGACCTTTTGGTTGTACCTTGCCCTTCTCTTTCCTTTTCCCCCATTGGCTTAGTTGGTTGTGTTTCTTCGTGACCTCTCCCTGTGACTCAGGAACCAATCCCATTCTATAAGTTTCTATTTTGGAATGTGGCAGGATTATGCCCAAAGTAGCTGGCTCCTTCTTGTATATTTTTTATTTTTTTATTTAATTTTTATAGATATAAAATGAAAGTACCAAAGTTAAATTTAGCATAAGGTGGAAAGCAGCGTAATAAAAACATATTATTAGTAGATGTCATAATAAAGATAGAACTGTCATGATGGAGGAAAGACATACAGAGAAACAACCTTATGCAGTAAAATGAGTAAAAAAAAATGTACATATCAAATCAAATAATAGTATTTTATATAGTTTTTAGAATAAGATTGGGAAAGGAAAGAGTGGGGAGAAAAGGAGAGAAGAGGAGAAGGGAAGGGAGAGAAATAATATAATAATGATTACTGTAAAGACGGGTGTGAAGATAAGAAAGGAGTGAATGGAAGCCAAAGTAAATCAGATTTAATTTTCTTCGATAACGCTGACACTGAAACAGTAGAAATTCTAAGTTCACTACATGTAAGCTTCCACCATGTTAACGTACATAGTTTAGAATTATCTTTCCTGCAATTTAAAATAACTTTAAAAGCAAGAGAAAGAAACAGATCAAACAATATCCAATTTAACAAGGTGTCTCAAAAATCATCAGACATGAATCCAAGAAAAACATTTTGAATCAATGATGGAATACAACATTCAAATATCCTAGAAGACGTAGACCAAATAGATTTCCAGAATTTAAACACATTAGGGCAATATATTATTAAATTTAGTACATGAACAACAAGACCAACAAAGGGTAGAGTAAGAGGGACTAATCTTATGAATAAAAACAGGTCTGGGAACCACTCTACTGTATAAGAAATACAGGGATTGAGTGATGTTAGCAGCTCTAGAATAGGTAAAAATGTTGTGCCATAGTTTATCCAATACTTGAGTTGAGAGGGATAATGGAAGGTCTTGTTCCCATGCAACCTCGATGAGAGAATTTGGTCTATCAGATATAGGAGTAGATAGAAGTTTATATATAAAGGAAGCTTTGGGGATGGAATCAGAGGATATATTGTTCAGAGGAGTGAGAGGAATGAATGGAGTTGAGTCATCAGGAAAATCTTTGGATAGCAAGAATGATTGAAGTTCCAGTGTTATTTATGAACATTGGGGTAGGTAGGATGAGGGTAAAGTGTAACGTTCTTGTAGTGTAGTGAAAGGTATGACAGAGTTATGGGATACCAGTTGATGAACATAAAGAATGTGCTTTTTCTTCCAATGTTTAAAGTAGAATGATTCATGGCAAAAAGTAATGAATGTATTATACCAGATGGAAGAGGCAAGAAAAGCTTGATAAAAGTTAGAACCATTTGTTAATAGTGAGTGTATCAAATGCTAGGAATATTTTAAAATAGGGTGCTTGGAAATAAAGGTACAATTGGACATTGAACAAAACGTTAGAAAACGAGAAATCACGTAGCAAAGAGCATTCATAACTAAGGGTATAACATCATCTAATCTGGAGGCAAGTATCTTCGCAAAAATGTTACAATCATATTTCATTAATGAGATTGGGCGATGATTTTGACATAAGGTGTGATCCTTATCTGGTTTGGGAATTATTACAATGAGAACATTTGAAAAGGAGCCTTCAGGTTTGGATTTAGATAGAAAAGAGGTATAAAGCTTGAGTAAATGAGGAGGAAAAATATATGAAAAAGAGGAGGTGAGTTTAATAGAAAAACCAACAGGGCCAGGGGCCTTGGCTCTTTTTAAAGATTTAATAGCAGCCACAATCTCCTGAAGAGATATATCCTTTTCAAGAAGAGCCTTATCATCTCGCATGGAGGGAGGAGAATGAAGATCATCAAAGAATAACTGGGTATTGCTTTTAGAAGGATGGGTATCATCCATATATAGCGAGTTGTAGTAGTATTGGAAGCCATTAACAATGTCTGAGTCAGCATGTAAAACATTATCCGTGTGGGTAATCAGAATAGGATCAATGGGTTTCCTTCCTGTTTTAACTTTTAAATAATATGTAAAAGAAGAAAGGGGAAGAAATATTAGTTCACGCTGCATCACGAGTCAGTAAGACTTCTCTCTCTCATAAAAGGCGTTTAGTAGATTGCACAAATCCCTTTTGTAACTGCAACCCTATGTTTCTGTGAACTGCAGGATTTGCAACTGTTGCATGAATGTGAATTTGCCTTTAAAAATGAAAGACAAAAGGTAATTGGCAAACAGGAACAGTTTTTATCCTCCGGCCAATCTACTGAGACCTTTGTAGTGGGATCAATCTGGGTTTTCCTGTTCACACACTTGTCTAAGCGTTATGTGTCCCCCACCTGTGATCCACGAGTCAATTGCTTTAGGCTTAGGTGGCAGGACCTGCCTGACAATGTATTTCTAACTCGAGGTTGATGGGGAGGACAAATTGGGGAAATTCAACAATGGACATGTGAGTTCATTAATATACGTAGATATATCATTGTGTACATCAACATTGTATCTATCAATATTAAACAACTGCAAAACAGGTGTGTACATCAGGTCCTAAGTGCTCTGTCCCATACAACCCAAAAAAGTGAATCACATGCTTCGTTTCTACTAATTATTTAAATTTCACCCCTTAACTGCAAGTGTTTTTTCCCTCTGATTCTGAGATCATTCAAGATGTTTGGGGTAGTTCGAGATTAAGCCTTCATGACTTTTTATTTTCACAAAAAGGTGTGTAGGTAACATTTGCATCCTTATTCCCAAATGTCGGGGATTCTAGAGATCCAAGAAGCCCAAAAGCTGAGAAAATAACCAAAATGGAGCATAATTTGAGATTGTTTGCAAAAAACTTTTTTTTGCCACAGGTGTGCAATTTTTAAAATGGTGGCACATTTTTCCTTCTTTTCTGGTGTCTAAATACTTGCACTTTGGGATGGGATTAGAAGTCAAAGTCATGGGCGGACCCAGGAACTTATACATATTTGAAAAATATACAACATTCAGAACTCAGACAGAGGTCGAAGAGACCCAAAGAAAATAATTATTGTATTAAAAAATTAATGAAAGAAGAAAGAACACAGACATGTTTTCATCTGTAATTTGTTGCCCCGATTTCTGATTTAAAAAAGTAATGCACTGGTACGTCCCTAAAACCCTTCTATTTGAAGAGACAGATAGCTTGTCTGTTGTGTTCCAAACCGTATCTACTGCTGCGTTCTGACCAATGCATTACGATGTGTGTGGTCCAAGGCAGCTGTCAGAGGGACCGACCGATACTTTCCAATGGGCTCATGGAGCCTGCGAGTCAGTTAGAAGCTCACCATAATCCCTTAAGGATGATGTTTTTGCCACCGGGATTAGGATGTTGGTTTCTGACAGCCTTTCCATGTTGGCCTTTCTGACAAGGAAAGGCTGTCAAGCAAAATTGTGGGCCTCTAGTAGGAACCCCTTCACTCCGCAGCCTCCACATTTGGGCCTTGGAGCACCCATTATGTCCCCCTGGATAGACATGCACCGTGTAGCAGGCACAATGAAGGAACTGCCCAAAGCACAAGCTCCCATTGAGAAATGGAAGTATCTGAACATCCCTGCACCGTGTGGCAGGTACCGTGAGGTGGTTTCCGCCTGCTGCCAAGATACTGAGTTTAACAAAACAGGTTATTTTGAACAACTCTAAATTTTTGGTTACTCATACATCAGGTGATTAAGAAAGCATTAAACAAAATATGCACTTTCTTGTACACTGTCTTAAATATGAAGCCAAAAATGGAGATAAATTTGATTGATAATAACAAATGGTCCCTATTCTCTGTTTCCACCTACCCCGCCCCAATGTGTGCTGCTTGTTTATCACCTGCAATAAGAAAGGCCACCAAATCACAATGCAGAGACAACAAATATTCACTTTGCAAATAGTAGCATTTTAGCAATGTAGGTAGCTGCTGTAGTAGTGTCATGGCTCAGCCAGCAACCAGGAAAATCTACCACTTTCAGACCTTTCTAAAAACTAGACGAGTTGATGTGACTTGCCTAGATCACACTACATTTTCTTACCAGAATGCCCTTCAAACCTCAAACTTTGCCTACAATCACATATTTTCATCACATTTATGTAACACAATAATCTGGCATCAACAGAGCTGCACACAAGTATAACCACCCAGCATATCAACTACCAATAAATATGGTTTCCTAATTGTCTAGTAAACCCTTACAACTAAAGAAGCTTTAAAGAGGCTTTCAAAGCGTCCCAGTTACTGTGGACAGAAGTATCACTGGGCTTATTAAATTGAAAGAATTCACTTATAAAGGAAGTAGCCTCTGAAATGTAAGTATGATCGGATAATAGGGAATTATTAAATCTCCATCGGGCATGCTTGGAGGTTATAAGGGACAAATCAAATGACGCAGAGACAGGGCCCTGGTTAGAAATAAAGATGTATTCAATTTCAGAAGATTGGATAGAGGGGAGTTGAGACTTTGAGACCAAAATATGATCAATATGTGACATGGTATGGAGAACATTAGAAAAAAAAAAAAACTTACATTTATCAGGAATACTAGTCTTCCATACATCATAAAGTGGACAAGAGGCAATAGCGGATTGAAATAATTTATGAGACGTATCAGGTTTTGAATTTACAATTTGATTTCCTGTCAGAAAAGTGATCTAGCTAATTATTAAAATCTCCAGCAACAATGATGTTGGGATTGGTAATAGAGGACAATTCTTGCTTAATCATATGCCAAAAGTCTGGATCAGATTTAACAGGGTACATAAATATTAAAAAAGGTTACCTGTTTATTATGTACAGTAACATTGAGTATTACACATTGTCCACTTGCATCACATTCAGTAGATAACATTTGATGCTTTAGGGACTTATGACATAATATGGCAACACCACCCTTATTATTGAGATCGGGTGAGAAAACAACTTGGCTCAACCATTGGCGTTTGAGTTTAAGTGAGTCAATGTCATTACAATGAGTTTCCAGTAAAAAAGCAATTTGAACGCTGGACAGGATGACACAGACCATAAACATTCCACAACACAACATTAAAATAATTATGACACACTGCAAAGACAACAATGAAGACAAAAAGACACCATACGTCAAAGATAGGGTATTGTTTAAAGATAATAAAAAACAAAAATAATTCAAACAAAAACACCCTTATGCGAATATAAAGAGAAAGAAAACGGATTTATGAAGGAAAAAGGGTTTAAGAGTCAAGGATAGATAGAGAGGAAATGAGAAAGGGATAAGGAAGATAGAAAAAAGAAGAGGCAGATCAAAAACATAAAGCCAGATCTGAGGTAAAAAGAGAGTGAGATGAAAAATGGGCATGCCAGCAATCAGAGACAAGAATAACAGTGAAGGAGAAAAAGAACAATGATAAAATAGAGTTATTCAACCATGTAGCCCATGCACGAAGAGCAAAACTAGAGAATAAAACAAGGAACAAGAGCCATATGCTAATAACAGCAATTTTCAATTAAGGTAATTATACATTTGTATCCATAGGTGTTCTGGTAATAGTTTGCAGAAACAACTTTAATTTAGTCGGATCTTCAAATGAGCGGGATACACCATCATAAGAAATTTTGCAGAGACAAGGATGTAATATGCCATATTGAATACACAGCATGAGTAATCATATTCATCACACCTCAGAATCAGGTAAGGAAGATGAAGGAGTAGAACCAATCCAACAATGATTTATGCCATTTGAGTACAGTGGGATTATACAGATATATATATATATATATATATATATATATATATATATATATATATATATATATATATATATATGAACAAATCCCTTTCCCACGGGAAGGGGAATGAGTCAGCACTCACAGATTTCAAGTTTCCCAATATTCTTTTATTCCGTTGTCAAATACTCCAAACAGTAACACAAACCAACGCGTTTCGCAACAGCAGTTGCTTGATCGCGGTCGATTGCTAATGTGGATACTCCTCCTATATGTTTGAGGGACCCGCCTTGTCTTTACGTTTACTTCCTGTTAGCCAACAGGAAGTAGCTGGGAAATGTAGTTTACATAAAATTATTCCGTTAAATAAACGGTGCGATCGTGAGATATGGTTTGAACAAACAACAGGTGATGAGCAATTATACAGTGCCTGTGTATATATATCATTGCTAGAATATTACCGATACATCTCTGTAATTTCGTTACTTTGTATTCCACGGGAATCAACGCCTAAAAGCAACCAACATTGTAGATTAACAAATCGCCCTCTAGTGGGCAAACTCTGTACTTCCAAGTAAGTTATTACCAATAAAGCCCTCTAGTGGGCAATTGTATGCGCCCCGTTTCCTTTTCATTACATCAATTATCCAAATTCAAGCATACACCACTTATAGTTTACTATTCTTTTTATATATAGCCATCACCTTCAATTCGTTCCTTAAGATAGTTTTGTCTCACACACCATTTAACCTTTTGAGTTACTTTCAAAGTCCCATTGTCTATTTGAAAAATTATTTAAGTCATTGCTTTCTCTATTTCAAACAAAAAACCTGTTATTTAAACACAACACTCCATCAGTCCTTCATAAGTGTACATACAGTTCCTCACTCTGATTAAGGCCCCACGGGGTCATAGTGCGGAAGTTTAGGATTTGTCGCGACTCCCTGCATCTTAGTTGTTTTTCCTGATCCCCTCCTCTTTCATGTGGCAAGATACATTCCAGGGCATATGTCTTTAGCAATGTCCAATCGCTGTTGTGTGTGATTTCCATGTGTTTTGCGATTGCATTACTGCGATCTTTATTGTTTGTTGCCCTTATGTGTTCCAGGATACGTTTTTTAAACTCCTTTTTTGTGCTCCCGATGTATTTGAGCGGGCACGGGCATTCAATCACATACACTACGTGAGTGCTTGTACAGTCAATTAATTGTTTTATTTGCCACATTTTTTTGTTTGGTAACCTTACTTCCTTCGTGTTTACAGCTATCTGGCAGACCTTGCAGTGTTGACACTTTATGAATCCTTTAGTGTTCATCCATTGGATTCCTTTCTTTCTTTTTGTGTGATCTTTATGGTGGCTCTGGATCAGTCTGTCCTTTAAGTTTCCGGCTCTTCTGAACGTGACCAGTGGGTGTTTACCCATTATTTTCCCAGTCGTGTTATCCAGGTGTAGCAATTTCCAGTTTTTTCGTAAAATGCTGATGACTTGTTTGGATTCCCTGCTGTACTTGAGAATCAATCTTATTTCTCTTTTTGGGTTTTCTCCATTATCTTTGTTTTTCTTTTTGGACTTGAGGGCTTCCCTTCGATTCTTCATGTTTGCTCTTTGCCATCCTTTCATTATGATCTTGTTGTTATATCCTCTGTTTTTAAACCTCCGTGCCATTGCCTGGCTAGTTCTCTCCCATTCTGCCTCTTCTGAAAAAATCCTCCTTAGTCTCCGAAATTCTCCGTATGGGATGTTTTCCTTCACTGATGGTTTATGAAAGCTATCAAAGTGTAACGTAGAGTTGGTGGCTGTTTCTTTTCCGTGTAGTGTGGTTTCAACTT
This sequence comes from Lissotriton vulgaris, assembly GCF_964263255.1. Classification (NCBI taxonomy): domain Eukaryota; kingdom Metazoa; phylum Chordata; class Amphibia; order Caudata; family Salamandridae; genus Lissotriton; species Lissotriton vulgaris. Next base: position 80,999,288 of record NC_141695.1, read on the forward strand.
TGTTATTTTTGATATAGATCTCAGTGTCCAAAAAAATAGCCTTCTTACTGCTGATGTTATATGTGAATCTGATATTGGAAGTCGACGAATTAAGGATCTGGAAGTAACACTCAAATTCTTGGATTGTTCCTTCCCATATGATTAGGAGGTCGTCTATGTACCTTATCCATTTTGCGATTTTATTTACATGAAGGTCATTATCCGGGTGCCATGCTACCTGTTGTTCCCACCACCCCATTGTGAGGCAGGCGTATGCGGGGCTGAAGGAGAAACCCATGGCACATCCATGGATTTGTTGATATATTTCTTCCCCGAATAAGAAGACATTTTGGGTCAAGCACATCTCTACCATGTCGATCAGCATTTGGTTAGGCCTGTTGTATTGGATGCCACGCTCTTTCAGAAAAAATGCTACCGCATTTAGGCCAATGTCATTTGCAATGTTTGTATATAATGATACAACGTCCATTGTCACCAATAAGAAAGTAGGTTGCCATGATAGATCTTCCAGGTGTTTCAGGAGATCCGTTGTGTCTTTCAAATAAGAACTCAAATTGGTCACAAACGGCATAAGAAAAAAATCAATATAGTTGGCCACTGGTTTCATCAACGATCCCTTTGATGACACTATTGGTCTCCCTGGTGGTCTCAGTGGATTTTTATGGACCTTCGGTAAAAAATAAATAGTTGCTGTTACCGGATGTTCTGTAGTTAGAAATTTCATTTCGTCCAGATCAATTAGATTTTGGTCATTCCACAGTTTGAGTTTTTGATCTAGTTTGTCCTTAAATACTTTTGTGGGATTTTTTATCAATTTGTTGTAGTATTTCCCATTATTAAGTTGAAAATGTGCCTCTGTTACGTAGTCTTTTGTGTTTAGAATAACGATGTTTCCACCTTTATCTGCACTTTTTATTGTAATGGTTTTGTCATCCATCAGATTGTTTAAGGCTTTTCTCTCATCCTTAGTTAAGTTGTCTCTATAGTTGGTTCTTTTGATTTTATAAATATCTTTTATGATTGCTTCTTGAAATAAGTCAATTTTATTTCCTTGGGGTAATTGTGGATAATATTTTGATGGTGCTTTCATTCCACTTATTCCTGCTCCTTTTTGTAGAACCACTCCCGAGGCAGAGATGGTATCCTCCTCATTGTTTTTGTCAAGATTTGTTAGATCCACTAGGGCTGGGAGGTCCGCTGCTGTTAAGCCTTTTTCAACTGTTATTACATCCATGCGTGTTCTCTTTTTACTCTTAGCATAGTTTGCCATCTTCTCATTTTCTTCAAAGGTTTTCGCTAATTTAATTTTTCTGATATATTTGTATATAACGATTCGAGTCTGTGCCATATCCATACATTCCGTGGGGCAGAAATTTATACCTTTTTTCAAAAGAGATATTTCATTGATGTCTATGTTACGGTTGGACAGGTTCATAACAACAAGTTCTCCTTCATTTATTTCTGTTTCTTTTGGCGCATAGCTCTCGTTTCTGTTCCCACTTTTTCTGATCCATCTTTTTCTTTGTCCTCTCCTTGTTGTTTTTTTGAAGGTGCTCCTGACCTTGGCACCCATCTGCGCCCTCGTCCTCTTCCTCGAACCGCTTGGTTTTGGTTGAATTCCCATGATCGTTGTTGGAGGACTAGCCTCATATCTCCTAAAAAATCCTTGCTGGTCTGATTTATGGTCTCCACTCCTTCTTCACTTGTCCCAGTCGATGTCAATGACGTCAAACTCGATGCGCTTTGATAATTCAAACCTTTTGTGCCTTGTTTTTTGAAGATGTCGTTTTTTCTGGCATATGTGAAGATACACCCCTGTGTATAATCTTCCTCATCTCTTTGAAATTTTGATTGTTTGCGGTTTCTTACTACCTCCTCATGTTTAGCCACATATTTCTCCAAGTGCTCCTTTAATTTAGTTTGTTCTGATGTTAAATCCAAGGTGGCTAGTTCTTTTTCTAGTTCTCCCAATTCCTCTTTTATTTTTGACAAAGCAATCTCCAGATGTTTTATAAGTATCTTAATCAAGCCTAATGATGATTCCAAAATATATTCTCCCCATTCATTTAGTAGGTCATCTGACACATCTTGTTGACTGGGCATTAGGGAAATCCTCAAGCCTCTGGGGACTCGTTGTACTTCCACATATTTTTTCAGAGTTATTAACTCCCACCATTTATTGATTTCCTTCTTACTTAGCTTCTCCCATAGTTTGAGTTTACTTTTCGTATCTGATTTTTGATTATCTTCCTTGTTTTTGATTTTTGAAGTTGAGGTTGTTTTTTGTTCGAAAAAACGAGAATCAAGCAATTCGGTTCTCTCTGCATCTCTTTTGTCCATTATTTAATTACAATTCTTGTGTTTTTTATGGATGGAGATCGTGTTTTCACTTTTGTGACAAAAACAAATTTGTTGCACATCTCAGACTTCCTCTTGTATGAGAAATGCGTTGTCTGGGAAAGTTTTTATGTCTGTGCGCGAGGCGATTAAATTGAGGTTACTCTACTCCTTTTATCCGTTATGTTATATCTTCAACCCAAATACGGTGTTTAGCCGGTACCTCTAAAACGTCTCTTAGTGCGCAATGTAACCAAACCTTTTTTTAAATTTAAACACAGCTTTTAAGGTAACGGTTGCAGGGTCTCACGAAACACTCATCCGTGCTTACCTCCACCTTCCGATGTCAGTCCGCCGGTTCGTGTTCGCGTCCCCTGTCCGCCGCTTCCAAACTCAGCTGTTCAGGCACAAGGTTGGCGTTCACCAGGACTGTTGTATGTAACCTCCAATTTGGCTCCGTTTTACAATCCTCTGGCGCACTCCTCACCGGTGCTAATACTCCAAAGCAGAGCCCTGCTTTAATTTATACGAACAAATCCCTTTCCCACGGGAAGGGGAATGAGTCAGCACTCACAGATTTCAAGTTTCCCAATATTCTTTTATTCCGTTGTCAAATACTCCAAACAGTAACACAAACCAACGCGTTTCGCAACAGCAGTTGCTTGATCACGGTCGATTGCTAATGTGGATACTCCTCCTATATGTTTGAGGGACCCGCCTTGTCTTTACGTTTACTTCCTGTTAGCCAACAGGAAGTAGCTGGGAAATGTAGTTTACATAAAATTATTCCGTTAAATAAACGGTGCGATCGTGAGATATGGTTTGAACAAACAACAGGTGATGAGCAATTATACAGTGCCTGTGTATATATATATCATTGCTAGAATATTACCGATACATCTCTGTAATTTCGTTACTTTGTATTCCACGGGAATCAACGCCTAAAAGCAACCAACATTGTAGATTAACAAATCGCCCTCTAGTGGGCAAACTCTGTACTTCCAAGTAAGTTATTACCAATAAAGCCCTCCAGTGGGCAATTGTATGCGCCCCGTTTCCTTTTCATTACATCAATTATCCAAATTCAAGCATACACCACTTATAGTTTACTATTCTTTTTATATATAGCCATCACCTTCAATTCGTTCCTTAAGATAGTTTTGTCTCACACACCATTTAACCTTTTGAGTTACTTTCAAAGTCCCATTGTCTATTTGAAAAATTATTTAAGTCATTGCTTTCTCTATTTCAAACAAAAAACCTGTTATTTAAACACAACACTCCATCAGTCCTTCATAAGTGTACATACAGTTCCTCACTCTGATTAAGGCCCCACGGGGTCATAGTGCGGAAGTTTAGGATTTGTCGCGACTCCCTGCATCTTAGTTGTTTTTCCTGATCCCCTCCTCTTTCATGTGGCAAGATACATTCCAGGGCATATGTCTTTAGCAATGTCCAATCGCTGTTGTGTGTGATTTCCATGTGTTTTGCGATTGCATTACTGCGATCTTTATTGTTTATTGCCCTTATGTGTTCCAGGATACGTTTTTTAAACTCCTTTTTTGTGCTCCCGATGTATTTGAGCGGGCACGGGCATTCAATCACATACACTACGTGAGTGCTTGTACAGTCAATTAATTGTTTTATTTGCCACATTTTTTTGTTTGGTAACCTTACTTCCTTCGTGTTTACAGCTATCTGGCAGACCTTGCAGTGTTGACACTTTATGAATCCTTTAGTGTTCATCCATTGGATTCCTTTCTTTCTTTTTGTGTGATCTTTATGGTGGCTCTGGATCAGTCTGTCCTTTAAGTTTCTGGCTCTTCTGAACGTGATCAGTGGGTGTTTACCCATTATTTTCCCAGTCGTGTTATCCAGGTGTAGCAATTTCCAGTTTTTTCGTAAAATGCTGATGACTTGTTTGGATTCCCTGCTGTAGTTGAGAATCAATCTTATTTCTCTTTTTGGGTTTTCTCCATTATCTTTGTTTTTCTTTTTGGACTTGAGGGCTTCCCTTCGATTCTTCATGTTTGCTCTTTGCCATCCTTTCATTATGATCTTGTTGTTATATCCTCTGTTTTTAAACCTCCGTGCCATTGCCTGGCTAGTTCTCTCCCATTCTGCCTCTTCTGATGCAGAGAGAACCGAATTGCTTGATTCTCGTTTTTTCGAACAAAAAACAACCTCAACTTCAAAAATCAAAAACAAGGAAGATAATCAAAAATCAGATACGAAAAGTAAACTCAAACTATGGGAGAAGCTAAGTAAGAAGGAAATCAATAAATGGTGGGAGTTAATAACTCTGGTTTAAAAGAAAATCAAGACGTGAGATTGCAATGCATGAAAAATGGTGAGGATGGTAAGTTAAGAAGAAAAGCTCGCCCAGGTAACCTTAGGTGCATGAGGAATCTGAGGAGAGAATATAACAAGCGATGCGCTGTCCAAAATGGTGGCCGCTCGCAAGTGAAGAGAGATTGCAACACAGCAAAAGGTAGAGAAAAATAGGTTATATTGAGTCCCCCCTTGACTCAATAGCTTGCCGCAACAATTTGCTGCAGGAGACCAGCTTATTTATTTATTTATTTATTTATTTTATGTATTTGTATGGCGCTCAGCTACCCAACAAGGGTTTTCCGGTGCCTATGACATATGGATGGTCAAGGAAAATACTGTATTAATAGTTTTGAGTACGCTGGGCATGGTCTCAATGCAGCGGAAAATGTATTCTGTTGCTCCGTGAACAAACGGAGTTCAGCAAATCACCCCCATCTTGATCTGATGCATACGCCATGCCCTTCAGATAATTTTATTTTTAATTTTGATTTCCTTTGTATTTAAGAGGCCTGGGATTTAGACCACATCCATATTAATAGATTTAAGTCTTATCATCTATCTGCTGTGCCAGCTAGTTCTGGTAGAACTAAGGGAGGGCTAGCCATCTATGTTCCGAATATTTTGCCCCATATCTCGAAAGTAGTATCTAATTCAATATACTATTTGATAATTGTTTGGAAAATGTATTATGATTTTGTATTATTGTAAATCCCTGTAACAACGTCTAATCATCTGGCACCCTTAATGTGTTACCTCAACTTAAAAACGATCTGAACAAGTATTGTCTTATTGGAGGGATGGAAACATTAATATTGTTGAAAGATAACTTTTACAACAGTGTATGTCAGGTTGCCCCTAAAAGGGTTTGTGGTATTGTGAACACTAATGACAATGATCAAACTCATTTCAGTCAATCTTTCTTTTTCCAATGAAATATCTATCTGTCTAGTACCCTTCCATTCCACCTTTAATGGCTCTGGTTTTTCACAGTTATTGACTGCATCCTTGTCTCTCACCAGCTTGAAAATTACTTTGTGATTTCACCACCCATCCTATTTCTGTGAGCAATCACTAAGCTTACCATGGTAACATGAGCTATGAATTACTTGCACGGAGACAGTGAGGCCGGGCCCTTTGCTCTGCAGCTGGAAGGATGTTTACCTAAACTACTAGACAGGAATGTATTTTTCGAGGAGCGGAGCAGATAACTTGAAGGCTGAATACAGTCTTGGCAGGCAACAGGCCGAGCCAAGCACCGTTAGCCGCGCAGGGAGTAAGACAAAGGTCACGGATACAGATGCAGGTCCAGGCTGAAGCATTCAGAGGCAGAAGGCAGGAAAAGGCTCAATGGCAGAATTTAGGGCCTACCTTGCCAGAGCTGAAAAACGTGTAAAGTACACCACATAAAGACGTTGGCAAGGCATACTTATGAACGGAATATTCGACCCATTCATGGTGGATCTGAAAGAGGACATGTTAACGTTGGACGCAAATGTATTTGCGTCTTCATAGCTGGAAGTGGAGAGAACAAAGCTCAGTGCATTAATGTTAGAACGCTATGGGATCTTAAAAGCAACCACAATGAACCCTTTCCTGACAACACAATGTGAACCACTCAGAATGACATATCGCCATGTTGGCCAGGGGTTAACCCTGACTCTTTTCTAAAACGTCTGAACACTACCCTGTTTGGATGACACAGCTAATGACCAGGATGTCAAAAGGAGTTTCCTTAAGAAATCAACTGAAATAAAACATGCTTTTTTTAGACCCTTGCCCCAGCCAGGTGTACCTAGACCTGGATGATTCAACAGCAGATGCACAAAAAGCTCATAAGTTTCTTATGCAAGCCCTTCCTAGGAATCTGCACTACCCAGTGGAAATGAGTGGGTGCATGCAAGGCTATGGATTAGCGCTGAAGGCCTGAAAGCAGGAGTTGAAAAATTAGTGTGGGAATCCCTGATCGCAGCTAGCCAGGCTAAGGACACGGCTACCTACTGGCGTGAAAATAACGGCACCCTATTAGAGGATATTTGTGGCTCCAGCCTAGAGTTGGTCATTAATAAGTCTGAGTGGATTGCCCACTTCTATGAGATTTATTTCATTCCCATTACGCACTCCTAGAGTTTAGACCCTGGTATAGATTAACGCATTTACAAGCTATCATTCTCACTGAACAAGATAACTTTGGCAGTGCTGAGCAATAAGGGTGGCGAAGCCCCAGGCCCGGATGGACTACCCATCGACCTGTTCAAGCCAATTTATCCCTTTGGGTCCAATTCTGGCCAGGGTGTTAGGGGCCTGTTGTCGCTCCAGGAAATTGAATTCCTGGTTAGTTTCTGTTATTGTCCAGATCTTAAAGAAGGGGGAACCCTTCAAAACCCACATAATATCATCCAGTAACATTACTTGATGCTTTGCTGAAGGTTACTGGTAAAATTGTACTGAATTGCTTCGAAGAATGGACTGACGATTCAAATATGTTTTCAAACTTACATGATGGCTTCAGCAGAGTGTGGTAAATTTAAATTACCTATACTTAATTTATGCGGTAAAGTTCAATAAAAATAACTCAGTCAAAAATGAGAGGCAGAATCCGTGATATTTGAGGTTTTAAAAGGGGTTTTATTCCTTAAAAAGGAATTGGTTCGAACCAGGGTAATCACACTTCCGTCACCGCGAAGGTTCGGGAAGGGACAGACAATACTTTATTGACAGTTAATCATATATATAGTCAATGCATTACAGTAAAGGCAGATGCAGAAGGCGTAACAGCTGAGAGGAGAGATAAGAATACACATACGTAATGAAAAGGCGTTACAATAGGCGTGCATGAAGGCGTGTACTAGAAACGTCATTAAGAGGATGTCACAAGTGGGTGGATCCATAGGAGAATCCTACAGTGTCAGCAGAAATATATGGCAGAGATGCGCGCGCAGCCAGCATGACGTGTGATTGTCGTGTAACCGGAGGGTGAAGGGGACTTGACATTTAGCCCTACATGAGGAGACAGAAGTCTGGGATGTCAGATCAACCTAATCCCAAATCGTATCTAATATCTTGTGTTTAAGGAACTGTATTATCTGGAAGGAAAGGTCTCTCGAGCAGAGGCTATTCTATACTGACTATTAGTGCGTGTATAAGCGTCTACGTGTCTGCATGAGATGCGAGGGGGCATGGGCCTACCATGGTAACAGGAGCTATGAATTACTTGCACGGAGACAGTGAGGCCGGGCCCTTTGCTCTGCAGCTGGAAGGATGTTTACCTAAACTACTAGACAGGAATGTATTTTTCGAGGAGCGGAGCAGATAACTTGAAGGCTGAATACAGTCTTGGCAGGCAACAGGCCGAGCCAAGCACCGTTAGCCGCGCAGGGAGTAAGACAAAGGTCACGGATACAGATGCAGGTCCAGGCTGAAGCATTCAGAGGCAGAAGGCAGGAAAAGGCTCAATGGCAGAATTTAGGGCCTACCTTGCCAGAGCTGAAAAACGTGTAAAGTACACCACATAAAGACGTTGGCAAGGCATACTTATGAACCGAATATTCGACCCATTCATGGTGGATCTGAAAGAGGACATGTTAACGTTGGACGCAAATGTATTTGCGTCTTCATAGCTGGAAGTGGAGAGAACATACATGTACTTGTAGCGCGTACATGGAGCCGTTGGGGTCTAAGATAGGGGACACAATTGATCATAAAAATTCATATTTCCTCAAGAGGTTTGGGAACCATTGTGCAGGGGCTGAATCTTAACCTGATTATAGGTAAATATATTTAAGGAAAAAGGCCTAGCTTTCTTTGACTTTTCAAGCGATGTTGACGTTGTCCTCCATAGCCCACTTTGGGAAATGTTATCTGAGGTTGAGGTGGACCCTCAGATAATTATTCTCAGTAGAAAAATGTATTCCAGGGGAAAGGCAAGGGTGCATTTTGGCCACAGTGGTGAATGTACTGGTGCCTTTAGCCATGAAAGAGGAGTCAGACAGGGATGTGTCCTGGCGCCCTTTCTTTTCACGTTGTATCTCAACAGCTTGGGTTCAGTATAAAGGAAAAATTCTAAAGACCTTCCGCAAACCGGCCAGAGATCCAGCCCTTGTTTGCTTTATGGTGACAAAGCTGTCCCCATGTCTTTTACCCCTTTGGGTTTACAGAGGTAAAGTACCTGTATTATCAATTGTTATTATTGTTTTAACCGATTTTATTAGGTTTCATATTATGACATGTACATAGATAGCAAAAAAGTATCATTATATATTTTTCATGGGAAATAAAGGTCTCATGCTTGCATTCCGGCATAATAGTACTAAGACTGTGAACAGTAAATAACAACAGGTCATGCAGTGACCTCATCACCTTTTATTTATTCTAGGTATATGATCTGTTTCCATCTATTCTTTAAATCTCTGTCTCTAGTTAAGTTATTGTTGGAGCCGAACAAAATAGGCATATAATTCAGTATTATGGGATACATAATGGGGGGCTGTATTTGCGCATTCATATGAGGGGGGCACCAAACCACAGAAGGCAAGGGAAATGGATAGGGTCACAGTTTCAGGTACTCAGCAGTCCAGACTAAAGGCCTATTCAGACCAGAGCTCAGTTATTTAGCCCCTCTTTGTAAGGTTGTAGGCCTTGTATGAGTGCTTCCAAATACACCACTAGAGGAACCTTGCTCAAACTGCATACCTCCTCCTGTCAGTGCCACCTTCTCCACCCTTCCCCACTTGACCATTGTTGCACACCAGTGGTGAACATTGGCAGGTCTTGAGCTTTCCAGTTCATCACAATACACCTAGGTACCATCAATAGTGCTAGACCTATAAACTGCTTTGTGGCTTTTGCAGCCCGGGAATCCTAACAGCCCCAATAGTGAGCCTTATATCATGCATACATATGTGAGGCCAGTGACATCTACTAATGATTTTGAGACTTCTTCTCATATTGCTTCATCTTTGGCAACCCTAGAGCATGGGTGTCATATCTGCCCGCATTTGACACACTCTAGGAAACTGAGTGGATGATTCAAACATCTGCTGTAGTTCTTTGGCCATGAGGTAGGCTCTGTGCAAAATGTTGTGTTGAATGTAGTGAAACTTAGCATCTCTCAACAGCTTCCTAGGGTACACCAGGAATCTTTTCCATATTTTCTGCGTGAGCTCTCTTCCTATGCTGCATTCCAAGCTTCTGTGGGTTGCAGCTAGTAGGGTGCGTGTAGTGAATGCCAGGGCTCAGACAAACCATGCGATAAGTCAGCGGCCTCAGCCCATGATGTGTTGTGTGCATCAGTGGGTGCTGATGAAACGGTGTAAGTACCCCATTGTGAAACAGGGCCCTCAATGTGCTCATCCCTGCGACCTACCACGTCTCCATACCCTCTCTCCCTACATGTCATGAATTGGGGCGATGGAGCCTACCTGTTTTATCAAATATATGTCTGACCTGGGCCTAATCGTCAATCAAAATAAGATCTGTGTCATGAAAAAAGTCAAGAAGTGTCTGAATTTCATGGCCGGCGATGCAAAGTCAAGATTTTCACCTAGATTTTTTTTATTTGGGCATCCTATTTGACCACGAGGGCACCTGGTACTCAGCAGTCAACAATATGAAATTGAACTTTAACAAATCTGTGATCGCTCACCTTAAGTGTGAAACTGAATTAGGCAACAAACCTGTGAGGGAATCCTAACAATTGTATATGCAAAATGTGTCACCATGGCTCTTTATGGGGCAAGAATTTGGGGCTATTATAATGTTAACCATCTCCAGTTGATTGATTACACCTTTTTTAAGAACCTTCTCTCTGTACCCAAATGTTGCTCTACATTTGTTTGTCACCCTGAACTGGGAGCTATATTTGTATTTGACCTGATCAAAATTCAGCCAATTTTCATATAGCATATGGTAGGGCCGTCTGAATTCTCAGGTTTTATTAACGGGTCCTGTAATCTGTCTAGTTCCCAACTCAGATCTTGCTTTAAATTTGTTAAACAGTTTCTACAAGACCTGGAGCAATTAGAATATTTTTCAACTCCTGAAGTATCACCATTTCTTAGCAGGAATGATTTAAAGAAAGAATGTTTATCCCTCCTTGAAAACCAAAGGTTGTCACAGGAAATCAATAAACCTAATGTTATTAGAAACAGGTGCTTCTTTCTAAGAACTGGTTGCAACCTTGCCTCACTTTTGTCAAGAATTGCCAGGACAGGTTTGTGCTAACTCATTTTAGACTTGATATATTTCATTGCCTTCTTAGTTTTCCTGTAATTAATGACTGGCCGAAAATTTTGATTAATTGCCGCTGCGGCAAGGTACCTTACACATTGCCTTTTTAGGCACCTTTTATGATATAACTCGGAGATATTTTGATTTTTGATTTTTTGATTAGTATTGCACTTTACATCTCTACTGTATGTAATGATGTTTTTTATGCATAAAAATCGAATAAAGCTGACTTTTGATTTTGACTCATAAAAATAATGAGAATAATACGTGATTAATGTTAAATACCGACATGTTTTTGTAGAATGTGCACTTACACAGTATGGATCAAACTTTGTTTGAGCAGAAACATAAGACTTCCCTGTCTCGTCCACTTATTGCATTTTCACTGCCATAATTAAAATATAGACCTACGTGGTTTACTTGCTTAGTATTATGTCTAACCATATAAATTAATTTTATTTACATCTGCCCATTTCCTCTCGACTCAGCCATAGCAATAATTTTCCAAATACACGTTGACATGCTTCTACAGAGTTGTTTATTCTAAAATGTTAGTTGTTAGGAACTCAGAAATCTCCTGGTTAAAATGAATACTGAAACCTCAGATAGGCCTCAAATAAGCTCCATATTATTCACACCAGCATGATGAATTACTACCACTCACTATAGGGTTATTAAATTCTTCACAAGCAGAGCCTATCTTGGTTTGTATAGGGCAGCCTCATCTAATACTGCTTTGTTTGCTCTCCAGTCATTTTACTTCCGAGGAGACTCATTGAAGCATCTGTTCAATTTGGGAAACATATGACAAAAATCTGAGTGACAGTGGAACGTAATTTTGTGAGAATATGTAATACATATTGCTAGATACCGATGTACTAAATTAGAGTTCCAGTACCCAAACCAGACATGCAATTTACACACTGATTGGAATGCGAATTTAAATAAATGCAATTTTCGATGTAACATTTACATTCATAGGACTCAACAAAATAGATGATTTGCAAAATAATCTTCCTAATAAATATTAATTAGGCAGGTCGCAAACCAGACATTCCTCCTTGCATTTAAAAAAAAAGTTTATTTTTCAAAAATATGTTTTTATTTAACAGTAGATGGGGGAAGGCAGCGGTCGTCTGAACCAGTCTCTTTTTTGCCTGACACCTTCCACATGAGCCCCACTAGGACATATTTCCCTCTCCCAATCAGTTACCATGCCAACTCAGAGGTTGGTAACTGATCAATGGTTGGTACAACAATTGTGGTCAAAAAGCACTGACACGTTCTTTTCTGAATCACAAATATGAGGGGATGTCAAAAGCTTCTTTACGAGTGATGGAGCGTAATTTTCTTAGAAAGATTTGTCTCGATCAATTCCTGCTCATTGGATAGTGTAATACTAATACATACTTAAGCAAACATGACTAACGGTGGGATTCGAAAAACACACGAGAGTTCAATCTGCATCGTAAAAGCAAGCAGTATGATCGCAAACCAGTTTCAGATGAACATCATTCATGAGAGAAATTAGATTTATAATGTTAATATATTCACAATGTATATATTCCAATGAAAACGTATAAATGCTAAAATATGTGAGGTAATGATGCAGTTTTTAACCAAATTATTGTAAACGTTGGAAGAAGTACTCATTTAGTAGTAAAAGTGGAGTAACATTAGTGTTTGAAAATGAAACAAGAAATTACTTTTCTTTATGTAGCAGTGCTATCATAGAAAACTGCAGTTTTCAAATGTCAAGAGAAACTGTGTTGCTCATTTAGAAATTATTTCCTAAATGAGTTAGTGCTATTGGGATACACAATGGTGTTTGATTATTAACTTTTTTGAAAAATTATTCACAAATGAAACAGCTTCATCTATATTTAATTAAGCATTTGAAAGGTTAGTACCTTTTCAGTAAAATTTTAATGTTTTAGTGGGGTTTTCATGTAGGCCTTAACATGCATTTTCATTTTTCCTTCGACTAGACTAGAATGTGCTAACATGACTTCACTACCCGCTGTGTGAACTTGTACTAACGTGTCTTTTATCTAGTTTTGAACAAAGGACACTCTCTCTCTAAGTAACAACTGTGTCGATGTTGTTGCACGCTCAGAAGTGAGCACTTGGGAACGGACATGATATCATGCAAATGAGCTACTAGTTCCGAGGAGAAATTGAACCTTTTAGTAAGACGATGAACATCGGACAATGGTATTACGTATAATTTCCGGATCAATTTGGTAAGGTAATGATCACCCCATGGACAGACCATAGACTTTGACCAATGGAAATCATGCAAACTGTATAAAGGATACTTTTGTGGGAAGGAGCTATGCATCAATTGATTTGCTTGTTTTAATCATTCATGTGTGAGTTATTCTTATTGATTAGTTATTGAAAAACGTTATAAGGTTTCTGTTTATTAGGAAGGCACTTCTTCATCCCAGGTCCTCAGGAGAAGTGGCCGTTTGTCTCTGGTTACCTGAGATTCTAGTAGCTTGATAAAAAGATCCATCGGAGGACCTAAATGGTTTGTAAATTTATAGACCTTGTTGTTGCAGAGTTTCTATTGGCCAAACTCTGTGATATTGTAGTTTTAGGGTAGTTAAGGTGAGTATCATGTAGTTTGTGATAAGTATGTAAAAGAAGTACTTTGGTTTTAGGTATTATTTTATACAGTACTAGCAGCCCGTCCCGACCTTGTCCGGGAGCAATCAGGCTTCCTGGAACCCCGCCCGCCCAGATATTGTGCAGCAGCCCGGCCCCCCGCCCGCCCTGACATTGTCAAGCAGCTCGGGTCCCCGCCCGCCCCATCCCCCGTTAGCAATCAGGCTTCCCGGACCCCCGCCCGCCCGACATTGTGCAGCAGCCCGGACCCCGCCCGCCCTGACATTGTCAAGCAGCTCGGGCCCCTGGCCGCCCCGTCCCCCGCCTGCCCCGACCCCCACCTTCCCGGAGCCTTACCTCAGCCGCCGCTTCTCCCCCACGCTCCTCATTTCACCGCTCCGCCGCTCCTCGACACTTACCGCTCCTCCCGCCTGTCTGCCGGTCCTCACCGTCATTTTGCCGTTCGTCACTGCTCCTCCCCTGCGCCATGTCTGCCGCTCCTCTTCCGCTCCTGAACGCCGCTCCTCCCCGAGCTCCTGATGTCACCACGCAGGTCGCGGCCGGCGCTACTTGCAAGGGACTACTTTTTTTATTGTCAATTTTTTAAATAACGTATATATTTTTTATTTATATAGCCTCTGTCCATCTGCACACCCTGACGATTACAATGATGTATCGGGTGTGTGGATTGGTGCTGTGGTTCCCGAGTTTACCCGTCTCAAAGGTGCAAAGTTCTTCCTTTATTATAGTAGTATAGATAGATATACAGCATCATAAAACTATATGTACATTCCTTTGAAGACAGAAATCTGGCCGAGTCACAGGGCCATAAATGTGGTCATTTGAGAAGAGGCGCAGGTGGGACTCAAGTTTGTGTGAACACAATGAAGGGCCAATGGATACGTGTCCAGATGTCTGGCATGGGGAGTGTGTGATTATTATGTGTAATGTGTATGTGATGTTCTGATTGGCTGTGTGTTCCTAACTCAGTGTGGCATGTGACTTTATTGTGTTTTTGGAACCTGCACCCCTCCGGCCAAACAGGTTTAATTGGGGCCAATCTCCAGAGACCATTGTGGTATGATCAAATTGGGTTTCCCTGTTTGCACGCTTGTCTAAGCATTATGTGTCCCCCCAAAAGTGATCAGTCAATCAGTTGCTGCAGTCCTAGGTCGCAGGGCCTGCCTGATCATGTATTTCTGACTCTAGGTTGATGGGAAGGTCATATTGGGTGAATTCAACAATGGAGATGCGAGATCGTTATCATGGTGTACATAGACATTGTATTTATCAATATTAACACAACTGCAAAACAGGTGTGTACATCAGGCCCTAAGTGCACTGTCGCATACAACCCAAAAAGATAATCACATGCTTCCTTTCTACAACTAAATCCATTTCAACCCCTTAACTGCAAGTGGTTTTCCCCTCTGATTCAGAGATCATTCTAGAAGTTTGGGGTGCTTTGAGATTAAGCCTTCATAAACCTTTATTTCCACAAAAGGTGTGTAGGTGAAAATGTTCATCCTTATTCCCACATGTTGGGGATTCTAGAGATCCGAAAAACCCAAGACCTGAGAAAATAACCAAAATAGAGCACACTTTATTATTTTTTGTAAAAAATAAAAAAAATCCTGCAGTTGTGCAATTTTTAAAATGGTGGCACATTTTCCTTTCTTTTATTGTTTCTACATACTTGCACTTTGGAATGGGATCAGAAGTCAAACTCATGGGCAAACCCAGGAGCTTATACATATTTGAAAAATATACAACATTCAGAATTCAGCCAGAGCTCAAATAGACCCAAAAAATGATTATTGTACTAAAAAATGAATGAAAGAAAGAAAGAAAAAAAGGTAAGTTTTCATCTGTAATTTTTTGCCCCGATTTCTGATTTAAAAAAGCAAAATACTGGTTGAAGAGACGCATAGGGTTTCATTACAAAAGATTGTTGGTTGCGGTCCAAACAGTGTCTACTGCTGCGGTCTGATCGATGCATTACGATGCATGCATTCAGAGGCAGAGGTCATAGGGACCAACCTAAGCTTTCCGACTGGCTCATGGAACCCGGCGGTCGGTTGGAAACTCGCCATAATCCTTTAAGAATGATGTTTGACATTGGGAGCCACTAGCATGGACCCCTTCACTCCACGGCCTCTGGATTTGAGCCTGGGTGTACCTATTTTGCCCCCCTGGATATCCCTTCTCCGTGTGGCAGTTACCGTGAAGACACCGCCCACAGCACATTCCCCCATTGAGAAATAGAAGTTTCTGAACATCCCTGAACCGTGTGGCAGGCACCGTGAGGTGGTTTCCACCCACCTCTCAAGCTCATATTGAGAAAATGGTGCAGTCGTATCGCAATTTTGTGCTCAGATTCGCCGACCTATGGTCAAGCAGCTCCCTCATGGAAAAGGTTTCGGTCAGAGGCAACTCCGAACAACATTGTAATCAGGCCCAATATGTTTGTTGTTTGTCCAAAAACACACAATACCCATAGACATGAACTATGCATCTGTTACCAGGTAAACGCTAAGGAACTAAAAAAGGATATGAGGGAAATCTATCCATCTTTTAAATGTGTCAAGATACTGAGTTTAGCAATGCAGGTTAATTGAACAACTCTAAAATGTTTGTTACCCATACTATCAGGTGATCAAGACAGCATTTAAAAAAATATGCACTTTCTTCCACACTGTCTTAAATGTGAAGCCAAACTTGGAGATGAATTCAATTGATAAGAACAAATGGTCTACCATTCTCTGTTTCCACCCCCTATGTTTTCTGCTGGTATTATCGCCTGCAATATGAAAGGCCACTAAATCACAATGTGGAGACAACAAATATTCACTTTGCTAATGTTTCCATGTTAGCGATGTAGTTAGATCCAGTATTGGGCTTGTGGGCCAGTCAACACCCGAGGAAATCTACAACTTTCAGACCTTTTTGAAAACTAGACAATTTGCTGTGCCTTGCCTAGATTGCACTACATTTTCTTACCAGAATGCCCTTCAAACCTCAAACTATGCCTAAATCACATATTTTCATCACATTTATGTAGCACAAGAATCTGACATGGACAGGGCAGCACAAACGTTTCACCACCCAGCATACCCACTACCAATAAGTACAGTTTCCTAATTGTCCATGAAACCCTCGCTTTTGCCACAATTCACCCACATCACACAGAGACACCACCCACGGATCCACTTCACCTGTTATATAGAATCACACTTCACACTTTCCAGCATGAATTACAGTTTTCTCGAAACACTACACTACACACTGCCATCCTTCAAAAGAGATGGTTTGGCACATTAATCCCCTCCATATGATCAATAACGCCGACATGGTTGGTTCCTAGCCCAGCTCCGAAAGGAAGAGGGTTATGCTTGGAGCTAACTACCCCACCATGTAAAAAAATCTTAGCTACAGAAATGTTAACCGAAAGACATTCCTGTCTTGGGGAGAGAGGAATCTCCTTCATGGAGGGTCATGATGTTATGTTATGTTATCTTATTATTACTTATACTGCGCACAGCTGCCCCAGCAAAGGGGCGTCCTGGCGCTTTGACAAGGTAAACACAACACAACACCGATAAAAAAGCAGAAGGGCCACAGAAACAGCATAAGAGCTAAACAAATAAGAAGGTCTTGATGGAACGTCTAAACTGAAGAAGGTCCTCAATATCCCGGATATGAGGCGGAAGAGAGTTCCACCAATTCGCCGCTAGCACTCGAAAAGAGCGGCCACCTGCTCTACTCAGCCTGAAGCGCGGAACCACAGCCAGATTCTGACCCAAAGATCTGAGCTTCCGCGAGGGTACATACGGTGTCAGCAGATTCTCCAAAATTTGGGGAGATGTACCCTTGAGGATTTTGAACGCAAGGCAGAGAACCTTGAATGTAATCCTCTGATTTACAGGGAGCCAGTGGAGAGAGTGCAAAGATTTGGAGACCGAGCTCCGCCTAGGTAGGCCTATCATTACTCTGGCTGCAGCATTTTGAATTTGCTGCAGCCGGATAAGTTCTGACTGATTGATCCCAGCTAAAAGCGAGCTGGCATAGTCCAGCCGGGACAGCACTGATGCTTGAACCACCAATTGTCTGGTGGGGGCATCAAAAAATTTAAGGATAGGTCTAAGTCCTCTAATAATGCCATAGCACGAGGCCGCCACTTTCTTGGTGTGACAGATAAAACTGAGGGTTGGATCAAACCAGACCCCAAGATTTTTTATCTCCGATGCTGGGGAGGGGTCACACCTAGTTCAGGAGGCCACCACTTGTCACCCCACAGCTCCGCCTGCTTGCCGACCACCATAACCTCAGTCTTCTTGGTGTTTAACTGGAGACAGTTGGAATTCATCCAGTTGGCCACTGCCCGTAGACCGTCATGGAACCTGGGAGCCTCCATATCTGAGTCCCCACTCAACATGACCGCCAGCTGCGTGTCATCTGCATATGAAACCATCGTTAGGCCCCATTTCTTGACGACCGCAGCCAGCGGCCTCACGTAAAGATTGAAAAGAGTGGGACTCAACGAAGAACCCTGTGGGACCCCCAGGTCCAACGGATAGGATTTGGACTTACCGGGTAGAATCGCAACGTGGAATGACCTTTCCGCAAGAAAAGATCAAAACCAGCATAGGGCAGAACCCGTGACACCTACTTCCTCAAGTCGTTGAAGCAAAATCCTGTGCAAGACCGTGTCAAATGCGGCACTGAGATCTAATAACAATAGTGCCACCGTCCGACCCGCATCAAGCACAGAACGCAGATGTTCGACCATAGAAAGTAGAGCCGTCTCCGTGCTGTGGCCCGCACAGAACCCATTCTAGGTAGGGTCAAGAATGTTAGCCCTGGTAAGATGGTCTGCGAGGATGCCATTCACATGGGCCTCAGCAACTTTCGTAGCCCAAGGAAGCAAGGAAATAGGGCGGTAGTTCTCAGGTTTAAGGGGGTCAAGAGTGGCCTTCTTCAAAATGGGTGTAACTACAGCCTGCTTCCATTTAATGGGGACTACACCTGAGGAGAGTGACAAATTAATCAGAGAGAGCACCGGAGTGCGGCATAACGGCGACATGTTGTTGAGCTGAGCCGGTTTCAACTGATCTACAGGAGATCCTGACTTAATTTTAAGGCTCAGGGAATCAAAGGCCTCCAAAGATAGGGAGGGCAGGTTGGTAAGAAGCTCACTGCTTCCCAAAGTGCAGCTAACCCGCTCTAAATTTAAAATTGGAGAGCCCATCGAGAAGGTTCGATAGATGGCTTGAACTTTCTCGAGGAAAAAGGAGGCCAGTCCCTCACAATGGGAGTCCGAACAGATTTCTGCTGCCATTGTCCTCTTTGCCATGAGACACCTTAAAAACACCTTAAAAATAAGTTTCGAAGGATTTGAACTGTTCTGAAACTCTTGGGCATAAAAGGCTGCTCGAGTTCTACACACCGCCCTATGGTAAGTTTTAATTTTAGCAAGATAGCAGGCCTTCAGTTCCGGATCAAACGATTTCCTCCAAAGCCTCTCAGCCTGTCTACAGGCTCTTTTAAGAGACGCTAAGGTGCTGTCATACCATGGGCTGGGCTCCTTCGAACGACACTTGGACCATACCAAGGGGATCAAAGAGTCCAGGGCACGGGAGATGCAGTAACAGAAGGAATCATATCCGCGGTCGACATCAGTGAAAGGACCCAATGGTGTCTCTTCCAACAGATGGTAAAAGTCCTCCAATTTCAGTTTATTCCAGTGTCGTCTCATAACTAATCTGTCCTGGGGTATGAACGAAGGTTCAGATATGGGGCATGTTATTTTCACCAACATATGGTCTGTCCAGACCATCTGGATGGGTCTGAGTGCCCTGACTCCCTCTATATTAGTAAAAAAAAAGGTCAAGGATATGTCCATCTCTATGAGTAGAGGAAACAACCAGCTGGGAGAGCTGCAAGGCCTCCAAATCAGCCAAAATACTCCTGATGGGGGCGAAGACGGGCAGTCAAAATGAAGATTAAGGTCTCCAAGAACATTAAAATTAGCACAACCTAATGCCTCCGTGCTAATTAGATCCGGGAGAGCAGCCCTAAAAGCAGAGTCGCACCCCGGAGGGCGATATATTAGTAGGCCAGAAAAGGTAAAGTGATGGCTAAACTAGATTTTAAAAAGAACACTTTCACATCCTGGGATTTTTAAGGCCTTCCACTGGCAAGGATAGCACAGCTTAATTGCCATTGCAGTTCCTCCCCCCTAGTAACGCGGTTAAAAGTAAAGATAGCATAGTCTTGTGGTGAAAGCCAGATATCCCTGGAAGCCACTAAGCTGATCGATGTGCTTTCGACCAAGTTCATCACCATGAGGATGTGGAATGTGAGGACCATGTACAAGACAGGCAAGACAACCAAATTGCTTCAGAGATGACAAAAACACAACGTTGCTGTGATTGGCATCAGTGAGACAAAATGGACAAAGTCCAGGCCAAAAAGTCTGGCTCCAGAAGGTATGTTGTTGTATTCCCGACATGAGGAAGAGAACACCCAATATACTCAGAGAGTAGCACTGATGCTATCACCAGCAGCCAACAGAAATCTGATTGGATGGGACGATCAAGGTCCCAGAGTCTTCATAGCAACTTTAAGCACAAAGAAAAAGAGGATTGCTATAAATGTTATCCAGTGCTATGCATCTACAAAGAAGAGGAAAAAGAACAAGATTGGAAGTAACAGTACTGGGACAAAGAAGTCATGGGCATCCATGGCCTTTGTGACATGAACAAGAATGGTGAAAGGCTTGCTGATCTGTGGCAGTGAACAGTTTGGCGATAGACTGTAGTGTATTCCCACACAAAAGAATGCACAAGGCAACATGGATGTCATCAGACCATTCAACAGAGAATCATGTCTGCACTGCCCAGAGATTCAGGAGGACACAACAGATGGGAGAATAATGAGAAGAGAGGACATAACATCAGTCCATCACCTTGTCATGGCCAGACTAAAGCTAAAGCTGAGGAAAGCATGGATGGAACCAATGCCAGCGATATAACACAATCCTCCTTAAAGATGCACAGGAACAGAGTAAATACTCAGTCACCCTCAGTAAAACGTTTCAAGTCCTGCAAGAACTAGAGGATGAAAGAGACCCAGTAGAAAGTCAGTGGGTGAATGTTAGAAAGTGCCATTTTTGTCATGGTCACCCACAGTTTCTGCTCTTGATACTGTCTTTTTAAGACTGGAAGTGCACTGCAACCTGCTAACCAGACCCCAATGCCAGTGCTTTTTCCCTTAAACTGCAACTGTTGAATTGATACGCCCAATTAACTACCACTTATCACTCTGTGTAAGTCCCTTGTAGATGGTACCAGTAGTATCCATGGCAAAGGTGATAAGAGTGGTCACCAGGGCTGCAGCATTTTAATGTGCCTCCCTAGGTGTTCCAAGTAAATGTTATGTCTGCAGGTCAACCCTTGCAGCCGTGCACGAGCAGCCTGTCCGCTTGAGAAAAGCTCTGTATACACCATGTGCTGCAGATCCATCTGATGTCTTAATTTATGTAAGTCACTAATAAGGTTGACCTCCTTATCCCATGATATAGAGGGCATTATATTAATGGTGTGGATATATATGTTCATACATATATATCCTCGAAGTACCTCCGGAGAGGAAGGTTTTACTTTAGTTGACCAGTAGTCTATAGAGTAACATGGTTGGCTACTGGGCAAACTTGACATAGCCAGCTCCATTATGAAACAACTGAATTCTGTTGTGTTTTGTATCAAAAACAGTGCTTTTCCCCAACATGATTCCCGGGTCAAGGGTGAATGCCCCCTTATGGTATAAAGCTCCAGCGCCCCAGCGGGCTTCCCCATGCTGTTTTCCAGCAAAACCAGAGTCTGCCCTCCTGGTGCAATGTGTTGACACTTACTCAGGATGGAGAAAAAGGCCTTGGCAAGAAGGAGGTCACAATCTGTCCTCCCAGATTAGCTAGTGCTTACAGTAATCAAGGCAGTGAGCCTCAAAAGGTTTACCACCCCCATATGAAATAGACTTGGGGCCAGATCCCTTATCACCATGTCCAGCTTGACAGGTGGAAAAATTACTTAGTTATTTAGAAGGGGTACACCCTCAAAAGGCTAACCACACCTTTAGAGTGGATTAGGATATTTTGTGCAGCTGAGGAAGGTCCCTGCCTTTTTGAAAAACCCTAAAATAGAGTATTGTGGATAGCATAGTGACGTACACCTACAGGATGTTCTCACTACAGGGGCGGGTTAGTCTGATGTGGAAAATGGAGGAAAACAAAAACAGGTAACGGTGCAAAAATCTTCGTGTTCTCGGCATCCAGGAGGGGGCCAAAGGGGGAGATCTCAGGAACTATATGATCACGTTGTTGAAGGGTGCCATCCCGGAACTACACACCTGGATTGAGACAAAGAGATCCAATGAGCTCATAGATTCCCTCTAATACCATGTAAACGTTCCTCAGCTACTCCTCAACATCCACGCTCAATGCTCCTGTACTTTGCTAACTTCCTCTTATGCCAAACTCTTTATGACCTTGCTAGACCAACTGCCAAGAAGGAATTCAATGGAGTGACCCAATTTTGCTCACATCATTGTTGAGCGTAAACGGAGGCTTAGACAACTCTTGACTCTTTCCAGCAACTTGGAGCCAAAGTTTACCTACAGACCCAGCCCGTCTAAAAGTCATCTCAGAGGGCTCTATGCGCAGCTTCATCTTGGAAGTTCAGGCCCAGGTGTATCTACTGGAAATCACCGGCCAAAATGCGAATCATACCAACAAGACTTAGGGGATAATAGACTATAAATTTGTCTATCAGGAATCTCATTACAAATGCACTACCTATTTAACTGTTTCCTTCTCTCCTCTCTCTCCTACACTGTATTTTCGCATGGTAACCGAGAAAATTCTTAATAGATAGCGGAGGGTAGATATTATTCTTGCAAGGGCTTAAAGTCAGATTTTTTTTGTTTTTTATTATGCTGCACTGAGGTCAATGAGGGCACTGTGGGAGACCACTGTGTGGCAGGAGACCCAAAAGGCCAGCTCGGCAGAGACACGGGGCTATGATTGCTCAGGTGGCATCATCCTTGCCCGGGAAGGACCAGGTAACCTCAGCAATAGGTGGGGAGTGGTGGGAGGGTCGGGTTAGGAAGGGGAAGGGTGAGGGTTTTTTTCAGGGTTAGGGGGGTTGGCAACACAAACTGAAATGTCTTAATTTTTCCTTTATTCTCTTTCTGCCTTTTTTCTTTTCCAGCATCCTAGAGGAGTAAACTTTGTATCAGTACAATCAATTTCTGTGGCCTAAATGAGCCCAAAAAGAGGCAGAATACTGCAGTTGTTCTACCCTTATTGAAATCCAACATAATTTGTATGTGAGAGACTCACATTGAGAGGTCTCAGCACCATTTACTCAAAACACTTGGATACACTCTGGTGGGGGAAACAACACAAAGTTCACACACCAGTGGGGTCACGATCCTGACAGCAAACAATACTGTACAATTTATGCGCACTTCGGCTGATCAACTAGGGAGATGGGTAGTAGGGCAATGTTGCAGGGATAATGGAGACACGCTCCCCATCTGCTCGATCTATGGCAGCATGCTAGACGGCCCAGAATTTTTCATTATATAAATAATGAATTAGCCACCTGGCCACTACTCATAATTATCAGTGGAGACCCTAACATCAATACACCCGCAGATAAAAAATGAATGGCAGAAACTGATATATAGTAGCCGGAAACCTAAGGTGTTCCGGTCGCTAAGGACATTATGCCAGAAGCATGCTCTTTCCGATCTCTGGACTTGACAGAACCCTTCCAACACTAACTTCACTTACTTCTCCTATCCCCATAGTAAACATGCCAGATTCGACTATATATTAGTATCGCACTCTCTTGTTCACGGCAATATTTTTTTAAAAGCACCTCGCATTCTCGCTGATCACAACCCTCTTATTATAGAGCTAAAGGGGAAATTGCCCAAGGGTGGGAGTAGTGCCACATGGAGTTTTAAACAAGCTCTATTTCTTAACGAAGACTACTGTCATCATATGAGAATGTGGATTCTGCAATTTCTCGGTGAGAACTTGGGGAGCACAGAAATAGAAACTGGTTGGGATGCGCTAAATGCTGGAATACGGGGGAAACCCTCGGATTTTCCTTATCACTGAATTAAAAAAATGCTCCTTGACAAATGACACACTAGCTAGATTAGCCGCCGCTGAAGAAGAATTGATTCTAGCGATTCAAACCAGGGGCGACCATGCTGAAGCATAGGCTAAGGTAGCGGTTGCTTAATCATCGGTTATGGAGATTATAGCAAACACAGCGGCTGATAAACTTATAACATGGCAGGAGGAGGTATACAAGTGTAGCGGGCAGATAGGCCACTACTTGGCAATCAGAGCAAGACAAAAAAAAACCTGGAATACAATACAAGAAATAAATGACCCTGAGCGAGGGATGATAACAGACCCAGATGGAATTCGAGAGGTATTTCACACATACTATCAGATAATATATAGTGAAGATTCCTCTGGGAATCCGGGAGGCATGGCGGCATATCTTAACCCGATCCCTTCAGAACAATTCTCCCAGGGAGACCGGCTATCGCTCGATGAACTTCGTTGAGATATTATTATGCTTCCACAGTCTCCCCAACGGCAAGGCCACTGGATTAGATAGTATACCTCTTGAATTCCATAAAAAATTCTTGCCACAGCTCAAAGACTGTATGACTGAACTACTCATACAAGTGTTCAAGGGTGGCAGACCACCTGAATCCTGGTCGCAGGCCAAGTTTGCATTTTTTCTTTAAAAAAACTTAACCATGGGCGGATATTGCGAATTCGGAATCGCGATTCGCAAAATCCGCAATAATCCGGGAACTTGCAAATTTTGTTTTTTAATGCGTGTTTGCTCGATTTCTTTACCAGTTCGGGAACGCAAACATGCGCATGCGGTCGTAACGGTCGCGAACATGTTGTTTCCACTTAGACAGCCTGCTCGCGATGCCTTTTTCCTCTTTTGGGTCGCAATGACGTGTTCTCGATAGCAGCGACGCTCGGGCCAGCTACCAAAATCTCGCAACGCACGCGAACGGGTAGGAAAACTCATCAGCGAATGCAGATTCATGGTAAGTCAATGTCACGCGCGCAAGATTGTATTTTTGAAGCGCTAACAAGCAAACAAATCTGCCAATTTGCGAATTGCGATTTTTTGGGCAAATTTGCGTGATTCGCGGATTGCGAAATTGCCCAAAATTCGCAAATTCCGCGAGTGGAACGAATTTTCAGCCTATACTTAAAAAAAATAAAACAGCATCTGAACCAGGCTCATACCTTCCTTTAATCTTGATCAACAGCAATAGTAAGATCTACTCTAAAATCCTTGACACTCGGTTAGCCTCTGTTATCCATAATGTTGTTTCAATCAGGCAACATGGGTTTATACCAGGGCGAGGGACGATGGACCATATAAGACAGGCTATGTCACTCTTTGATGCTGCAAATATCTCTAGTCACCAAATGGCATTAATTTTGCTAGATGCAGAAAAAGCCTTCAATAGGGACTCCTGACTTTTTCTGTGGGAGACCCTTTTGAGGGTCTGAGTGGGTAAAGGGATTCTGCAAGCTTTTAAAATGTTGTATATTCACGCTACTGCATGCCTCTTTGTTAATGGAAAAAATGCCAGTACCGTGACCTCTACTAGACAGAATTGAATTGTATCACACAGAGAATTAAACTGAGTGCAAATTCGAACAATTTATCAGAATGAATTACTGTTTATTTATCATATTTTTTTTAGAAGTTTTTTTGTTGATTATTATTCGCCAAAGATACACAAAAACAATTAAAGAACAAACATTACATTTAGCAATTAATGGGTCTATGTTATCTTATCGATATTAGCTGAGATATCGACACCAAGATATATTGCATGTTTGACTATGCAAGAGTCATTGATGGTTAATTTCTCATTAGCCAGAATTTGCGTTTTAGTACGGGTAAGAGAGTACCCAGAGAGTGTCCTATATCTCACCACTTCTGCTTCTATTTTGACCATAGCAGTTACGGGGTCAGAGGTCACATGGACGATGTTGTCCACATGCGCTAGTACTTTAGTTTCCCAACCTAGGGTAACTATAGGTCTGATTGTTTCATCAATTTCCAATTGGTGTAAGAACGGGTCCATGTAAATAGCAAATAGAAGCGGCGATCTTGGGCATCCCTGGTGGATACCTCTAGTTTTGTTAAAGCTACCCGTAAGTGCTCCATTAACAAAGAAAAACAACACTGGGTGTGGGCTTCCCACAGTAAGGCCAAGCCTCTCAATCACAAAACAACAGAAAAAATGCCAGTACCGTGACCTCTACTAGACAGAATTGAATTGTATCACACAGAGAATTAAACTGAGTGCAAATTCGAACAATTTATCAGAATGAATTACTGTTTATTTATCATATGGTTTTTTTAGAAGTTTTTTTGTTGGTTATTATTCACCAAAGATACACAAAAACAATTAAAGAACAAACATTACATAAATCAGTTTTCATAAAAATGACATTAGCCTCAAAATGTGCATAAATAACAAAAATCTATCAGACGTGGTTGATCAACATCAGCACTCCAATCTCAAACTCACACACAACACATACATACAAGTCAATATTTACAATTTGCATGTCACAAAATAGAAATTCTTAAGTACACCAAAGAAACTTATTTAGTTTGCTCGAAAATTATTGGACAATATCACATTGAGTGAGCTAAAGAACGGTGATTGATTAAACCCAGATCAGTTGACTGGGGGTGAGTGTTTGTATTGTCAACGCTCCGTCCATCATCACCTTTGGTTTTTCTTTGTTCGCCCTAATTTGGCAGAGTATGCTCAGAAGTGAATCCCTTGCTCACTTTGCCACTGGAGTCAAGCAAGCCCGGCTGAAGACGGCTGTAATGCCAGAAACCGGTCATGGGAAGCTTGATTCCGGTCCAGGGAAGACATGGCTTGGCAGTTCGGCTGGACTGTTCCCATGAGGCACCGGGTCAGACTGATTTGCATATGGCCATGTCTGAACTGGGGTGGCGGAGTGAGCTAAAGAACGGTGATGGATTAAACCCAGATCAGTTGACTCGGGGTGAGTGTTTGTATTGTCAACGCTCCGTCCATCATCACCTTTGGTTTTTCTTTGTTCGCCCTAAGTTGGCAGGGTAGGCTCAGACGTGAGTCCCTTGCTCACTTTGCCACTGGAATCAAGCAAGCCCGGCTGAAGACAGCTGGAATGCCAGAAACCGGTCCTCGGAAGCTTGTTTCTGGTCCAGGGAAGACATGGCTTGGCAGTTCGGGCTGGACTGTTCCCATGAGGCACAGGGTCAGACTGATTTGCATATGGCCATGTCTGAACTGGGGTGGCTGAGTGAGCTTATCTTATCTTATCTTATCTTATCTTAAGAAAAACTTTTATAGCGCTCTGTCACCATAGGTTTCCTGGCGCTGGGTGGTGCTGAGAGATGTAGAGAGGGGGAGCTAGTCAGACTGTGTGAAAAGATTGGTTTTAAGGAGTTTTCTAAATTCCAGCAGAGACAAGGAAGATTTGAGCGATAGCGGCAGCTGGTTCCCAAGTTTGGGAGCCAGATGAGCAAATCTGCAGCCACCGTATTTTTTTAGTTTAATTGGGACAGCAGTCAGAAGTTGAAGATGGGAGGACCGAAGGTTACGTGCTGGACGGTAAGGAGTCACCAGGGACCTTAGAAACACAGGAGACGTACCAGTCACAGCTTTGTAGGTCAGGCAGCCGATCTTAAATGCAGCACTCTGCTCAACCGGCAGCCAGTGGAGTCTGCGAAGCAGTGGTTTTGCAGACTGCCACTTCGGGGTCTTATAGGCTAGTCGGGCCGCCTGATTCTGCACAACTTGCAGCCTATGAAGCAGGTATTTGTGAAGGCCATGATACAAGGAGTTGGAAAAATCTAGGCGGGAGAGCACAAGGGCGATCAGAACTTGTATCAAGGCTTCAGGCGAAAGTAGATGGGAAACTTTCCTGATTCTCCGAAGCTGAAACATACACGAGGATATGACTGCACCAACCTGAGGCTTAAGGGAGAGCTCTGAGTCAATGATGACCCACAGGCTCTTTGCCGACTTAGCCGGGATGGGCGGGGGCCCAACTCTGTAGGCCAGAACTGTGGGCCCCCAATGAATGGAACTGCTGCCCGGAAGAATTAGCTTTGTCTTCCCTGGGTTCAGCTTAAGCTGATTGAGGTTCATCCATTGCTGGATATGTATGTGACATGAACTAAAGAAAGGTGATGGATTAAACCCAGATCAGTTGACTGGGGGTGAGTGTTTGTATTGTCAACGCTCCGTCCATCATCTCCTTTGTGTTTTCTAAGTGCACCCACTTGCCAGTCCCTAACCTTCCTTTTTTATACATGTGAGGCACTCCTAACTTAGGCCCAAGGTACCCCTATGGGCAGGGTGTAGTGTATGTGAAAGGTAGGACATATGTACTTGGTAATTTTGCATGTCCTGATGGTGAAATGCTGGAAGTTTGTTTTTCACTATTGCAAGGAATAGCTCTCTCATAGGCTATCATTAGAGCTGTCTTGTAGCATTTTTACAAGTGTAACTTTTGGATTTTGGGCTCCCTGAGCTCAGAGGTTCATAACACATTTTTTAGTTTAAATTGTGTGTTTGTAAATGCCACTTCTAAAATTTGGCCATTTGCTTGCCATCTTGGTCGTCTGCCTGCCTGTGGAATCAACGTCTGGTTTTTGACTGACAGGGGTTGTTTGCGTATTCACTCCAGTCACTCACCCATAGGAAGTTGAGGTGAGCCCTACATATGCTGATGGGTCGTTCTGGGCTAGAGTGATGGGAGGAGTTGTCACTAGTACCTGAATACGCTGTGGCTGCCTTGCACAGTGCTGTCACCACCCCCTGTAGTGTGACTGGACCAAGAAGGACAGAACAGTTTATTTACAGAGCAAGAGACACTTTTTTACAAAGACTTCAAAGTGAAAAACAGGTATAAGTATTCAACCTTAACCCCCAGATTTTAGATTGCTCTAGACTAAGAGGACCATGTGAAGAAGGAGAGCTGCCAGGATGAGTGCTGCTCCTTTTCTGTGTGTTGCTTTGCTGGGTGGGCCTGAAGTTGTTGCTTCTGCCTGTGAGCAATGGAAGGGACAGACCTTTTGACCTGCTGTGGTATCCTGCTTAAGACTATTCTCCAAGGGCTTAAAGTACAGCTTCCTTCTATTAAAAGTTCTCATGGACACATAGACTTCACCGCCAGCATCCTTAAACTCACTACTGGGAGTTCCGACCTGCCTTGTGGTGCCAAATCCAGGCCTGGGCCCTTGGAGCTTGTTCCTGTTGTAAAGAATTGCAAAATGCTGTAGAAACCTTCAAAATCAATGCTTTGCAACTGTATTTTCTGACACAGCACTGTATGCCAGTGAAATTCCCCATGCACAGACCCATGCTGCCGAAGAAGTCCATGCAGCGCCTGACAGGAGTCCAAAGAATCACAGCAAGCCAAGTCAAATATATGACGTTATAACGCATGCAATTACAATGCATGTTTTTACAACACAGGCTTTACATCTCAACTACCATTACATTACATGATTTTACAATGCATGCCATCACAAAACATTTTTAAAAACGACCATTACAATACATTCCATTACAACGCATAACATTAAAGTGTATACCATTACAACGCATAATACTTTTAGGGCAACAGGAGGGTAAGTGTTGGATAGTGTAGGAGTAAAAATTACTATTCCCATGTACCCCAAAACCCATACCCACCCTAATACAAAAACCATCTCCATTACTTAACTTATAATGCTTTGTAATGGCATGCTTTGTAATGGTATGCGTTGTAATAGCATGCGTTGTAGTGACATGCTTGTAATGAAATGCATTGTAATTGCATGCGATGTAAAGGCAGTTGTGGTGTAACATTTGTGATGTAAAGGTAGGTTGTTGTAATGACTGCTTTGTAATGGATGTTTCCCGCCATGTTCAGCGCACCTGTCTCCTAAGTCTGAGAACACTGCCCTCGCCCTGACTCCAATGCTGTCCCTGCTGTGTGTCTAAAATAAATGAAGCATTGTGGGACTGCAGCTGAAGTAATTACACAGCGCCTGTTTGCCGCCTCATCGACCTCCAGCCTTTCCTGATTGCCCCGCATCACACCTAATACCACACATCTCCAACGTAGCACCCGCAGACCAGAACCGCTGTAGAATAAACGTATCACTTTTCCCTACAGTCCAGATTAGACACATCACTTCTCCTGCGTGCAGCAGAACTGTTGCATTGCCTTCCCAAGGACTCAGGAATAGACACATCACTGTGTGTTCCAACGCTTGCCTCCTCTGCAGCTGCTTTGCCTTAATAATTTTTAGATATTTGAAGGTACTTTGTGTAAAATCACCATACCCATAGTTTCCTATCAACAGATTTGCTAAAATGTTTCAAAAGTCATGTTTGAGTTGTGTATGTTGGATTTTTGTTTCCTATTTGGGTCAGATAAAGAAACTTTAATTTTCTACACTAGTGTGGTGTCTATTTGCAGTGTTTTCACAGTGTTACTGTGTGTCTTATGTACAAATGCGTTACACATTGCCTATGAGATAAGTCTGACAGCTTGTACAAAGATATCAAGGGGGTGAGCAGGGGTACTCTTGGGTGTGTAATCCCCTTATCCTGCCTAGAAGGCAGGGTCTGGACTTGAACAGGGTACAAACCTGAGACCCCCCCCCCCATTTCTAATAGTACCTGAAGAACTCAGGTAAAACTATGAATACGTGTGGGCTCTGAAACAGGCTACTGTGCTGTACAGATACCTAGTGGGTTTGATTATGAATCTGGTATGAAAGCTACTTTAGCTCGACTACAATATGTAAGGTGTAATAGTGTCTTGTCACTCGACAATTAACATCCCAGTTTTTCCGCTATTGACACCTGATAATTCATATACAACCGATAAAGATAATAGAGATTTAAATTCATATACAACCGATATAGATAATAGAGATTTAATTTTACATATATTACAGTACTGGACTAATGAGAAATGTAGGGAAAAATATAAAATTATTGTTCTTTACTCAATATATAGCACCGGATTCCCTGTACCTAACCTGGGTTTTTATTCAGTGGTTTTCAATGCGCTCATACATGATTGCCACATGCGAGTAAGAAATGCTGTGGACATTTTGCAGTAAGAATATGAAGATCTCACAAGAAGATCTTGAGGTTCTTTATTTTTTTGACAACACCTGCATTAATGGCAGTGACTTAACTCAACACTTGATTAGGGTGGACAGAATAGTGACACTTTTAGCGTGATTTACGGTGGAACATTAATTTTAACAAATATAAAATTGCATTTCCTTGTGTGATTTTCTATGATACAAGCTGTCAAGAGTGGGGAAAGGTTTAGCACTTGACGTCCTACAGAAGAGTGCAACTTTACAGCCTCCAAACATACTAAGGAAGATTCATGCCCTAATGGATTTCTTACTTTAAGAATAGCTTACTTGTCGCATTAGGCAGAGTGAATAAAGCCCATGTGTGTCCTACAGTTTCTGGAAAACTCTAAATGAAAGCACACACAGACATTTTAAATGGACTGAAGGCAAACATGTTAGACACTAAGGGCCAGAGTTATAAATCTCCCCCTCCAGAGGCTGAGGAAGTGTGGATTTGAGGGCATGGTGTTGAAGTGGCTTGCCTCCTTTTTAGAGGATATAAATCAGGAAGTCTGGTCACCCCTTTTTCAGCCAGTGTGCCACCATTGAAGGTGGGTGTGCCACAGGGCTCCATTTTAAGCCCTGTACTTTTTAATGTATATATTCCCCCCCCGGCTACTATGGCTGAAGAGAATGAGGTTACAATAATTTTGTACGCCGATGACACACAACTGTTGTTCACCTGTGAGAAAGGTGAGGAGTTGAATGGAGAGAAGATAAACAAGTGCCCGAAAGATATTTTTGCCTGGTTCCAAAAGAATCATCTGAAATGTAACACAGACAAATCCAAAATTATTTTTTTTGGGTCCCCCCGTTGGACGGCTTGAAACAATGGTGGTCGCCTCCCCAGGCTTTAGTCAGGAATGTAAAGAACCTTGGAATAAGAATAGACAACGCCCTCTCTATGGTAGCCCAGGTTCAGTCGTTATCCAGGACCTGTTCCGCTCTCTTGAAAATGCTTTGGAGTTTTTTATTTCTACTACAGATCTCACATAGGAAATCAGTCATTCAGGCCCTTATTATCTCCAGATTGGACTATGCCAATGTCCTCTATCTGGGCCTTCCGGAGTATCCACTCAACAGACTGCAGGTGGTGCAGAACGCGGCAGCCAGGGCAGTTCTGTGTCTGGTTTCTGGAGAGCAGACCTCTTAATATCTTAAGAAGCTGCATTGGCTACCTGTCCGCAGCAGAATCTGTTTTAAGGCCCTTGTCCTGGCTTTCAAAGCTCTACATGGTCTAGGAGCAAAGTACATCTGTAGAAGAGTTTCTTTCTAAGTACTGGGCAGATCTCTCAGATCTGCGCATCAGTATTTCATGGCTACACCTAAGTACCTCAGAGCCCGCAAAGGTGGCCACTCTTTCCAAGTGCATGTGGCTGGACTTTGGAATAAGCTGCCCCTTATACTCAGGCAAATCATTAATCTGCTCACTTTCAGGAAACAACTGAAAACCTGGTTGTTCCAACAAACATTATGATTTGTTTTCCAACATTATAATCTGTTTCTTTTTCTTGGGTCTTATCCTCTTTTTCATTTTTTTTGCTTCTTTTGCTTTTGTTCCTTTCTGTCTTAGCGTTGGGCGCTCTATTGAGTAGCTGTGCGCTTTATAAATCCATTTTAACATAACATAACATAACATAACAATGCAACACAATGCAGCAGGACAATGTGCTTCACTGCGCTGAGCTGAATGTAAGAGAGAGGGCAGGAATCTGCCGTATTTACCATGATATGGCCCGTTCCTGGTCTAACTGCCTAGCACTAATACAGGCACCATAGTGCAAAGGTGACTAAATTGCAGGAAGGATTGTTATTGTGCAGTAGGGGACACCTTACTACACAAAATCAACTTTCTACTATGTTTTCATCTTTATAAGTGTGCTGCAGGTTGCAGCACACGTAGAAAGAGAAAACAACCAGGAGAGATAAATGTATTTCTCCTGGTTGTGCCTCCCCTGGGGAGGTGCAGCATTCTGACACATACTAGTGGCCATATTTACCAAAGCTTTAAAAAAAAATGGGCAGTAATGCATTATTTACCAACAGATTAAACCCTCCACTGTTGCAAAGACTGCATAGACTGTCCTTACTAGCTTTCATAAACCCTTTTTGACATTTTTCTGGACCATATCGGGCCAATCCCGGGTGTTGACTGATTTAACAATGCTTTCTTTGTGATCAATTAATTCCCCAGATTCCTTTGGTACCTCAGGATACGTACTAGATATGTACATCCCAATAAAAGTACAGCCACTCTGAAACTCTGATCGCCATTCTGGGGACTGAGAAACCTGCTGTTTTTCAATATTTACGACCAAGAGCCTCATTACGATGTGGAACGAAAAGCATTCCAGCCAACAACTTGTCGGATTCGTTTCTGACCGTCTCTGGTTTGGAGAGTCTGGCCAACTGATTACAATGTTTCTGAACACTGTTTGGTTAGACTCCCATTGACTTCAATCGGAGCCTGTGTTCTGACTGACCACACAGGATCCCATTGAAAAAGTAGGTGGTTGTGGAAAACCTTGCATTCTGTTGAGGGCACCCCATTTGCCTGCCACACTATGCATGTTTGTAAAGAGGGGTCTACAAGTGTTTCTTTGGACAGGAAAATACCTCTTCCTGCACAAAACACTGGATTCAAGCAAGCCGGGCTGAAGACGGCTGGAATGCCAGAAAACGGTCCTCGGAAGCTTGTTTCCGGTCCAGGGAAGGCATGGCTTGGCAATTCGGGCTGGACTGTTCCCATGAGGCACAGGGTCAGACTGATTTGCATATAGCCATGTCTGAACTGGGGTGGCAGAGTGGGCTAAAGAACGGTGATGGATCAAACCCAGATCGTTTGACTGGGTGTGAGTGTTTGATTGGTTCAGATGCTCCGTCCATCACCACCCCATTTTGTACCGCTTTTGGCCGCCATAAGTGTGGCAGGGTATGCTCAGACGTGAGTCCCTTGCTCACTTTGACACTGGATTCAAGCAAGCCGGCCTGAAGACGGCTGGAATGCTAGACACCGGTGCTCGGAAGCTTGTTTCCGGTCCAGGGAAGGCATGGCTTGGCAGTTCAGGCTGGACCGTTCCCATGAGGCACAGGGTCAGACTGATTTGCATTTAGCCGTGTCTGAACTGGGGTGGCAGAGTGGGCTAAAGAACGGTGATGGATCAAACCCAGATCTTTTGACTGGGTGTGAGTGTTTGATTGGTTCAAATGCTCAGTCCATCACCACCCCCTTTTATACCACCATAGTACTAAGGCACCAGGGTGCGTTGGCACTAGGAAGCCCAAAGAGGGCCAGGGTAGGGAGTTAGTAGTACTGTGACACGTCTTGTGAGACTATTACACGGTTCTGCCTTTAACACAATGCAATGACCAACTTCAATTCCTGAGCTGTGCTGCATGAAATGTCAGTAGATCCAGGCCTGAGATCTCAGAATGCTTCCCAGAGGTGTGTCTCTCTTTCTGGGTCTTTCTGCTATTGAAATGTGCAGAGGGAGGTATTGAGAATGTGTTGTTCCTGCAGAAATCTCTATTTGGCTGTATTGTCACACATTGGGGGAGATTTAGAAGCCCCTTGCGCCTCCTTGCACCACCATTGTGTCACTCTTTTGACACAACAGTGGCACAAACAATGCGGCAAAATTACAATGTGATGCATCTAGGGAGACGCATCATGTTGTAAAGCCCTGCGTCACGTTATACCTGCTCCAGGTTTAATGTTTGCAGGGTCGGCTCTCCCGCACAAACAGCCATGTAGAACTGATGCAGTGAAATTTACATTTCACTGTGTCACTCTATGCCTTCACTACGTCAAAATCCCTATGCCTACTCAGACCAGGCGTACGGACTGACTCAGGGCTTTGTGTATGGTACTCACCTATCTGTTGTGGCACATTGCTGAAGTTGCATCACTTTCATGAGCAACTCCAGCAAAGCGCCACTTTTGTGCCATCAGATGAGTCAGTATTTCTGACGCATCTGTTAATCCTTGCGCCACGGAGCACTGTATTGTAAATACAGCGCATCCATGGTTGCGCAAGGATATTTGGCCCTGGTGGAAAGAAACTGACGCATCAATGCAGATGAATCAGTTACTTGTAAATCTGCCCCATAGTTTCTTCTGCTGTGCAATGCACTTTACATTTGAACAACCTTGAATGATGTAAACTTGCATTAAAAGTTCTGCATTCATTTGTCATTGTCCAGAGAAGGAACTCTACAGCAGATAAATTTAAAGAAAATAGATTGAACTGAAGTAATATGAGTGAAAAAATGTGCAACCGTATGAAAATTAGTTTGGGAAACTTTACAAACTCTGCCAAATATAAGAAAAACTTTACAGAACACTCCTGTTAATGAACAAATACCTTTTCTTTATTTACGCTGAAAAGTTTCCAAGTCAAGCCTCGAGACCGCTTGCTAAACTAAAAAATTGTCTTGGGGAACAATTTGACATCAAGTGTTAAGTGCTAATTGCTTTCTCCCACAGCTGCCTGGTAAACCTTTTTTTTTGGGGGGGGGGGGGCGGGGGGGAAGTTTAGTATCCCGGAACAGTTAAATAGTACCAGTGGAAGACTAGACTCAGAGAAAGAGGTCCCCTTGCTTGCATTTCTCCTCAGGTGCATGACCTATGTCTATTGCATGACTCTGTGTGAAGGAATATTTGAGAAGCATCACTGATATTGTTCCTTTTCTTTTTTGACTGCAGTCTCTTTCGCTTTGTCCAGCTGTCTCCTTTCCGCTCCTATCTTACTGAATATAAACTATATTTTTTTTAATGTGAGTTTCAGTAACATTTTGAATTCTGTGCAAGTGGTGTGACCTTGTGCCTACAACTGACACTTTGTGTCCTCTGCTACAAGGTGAGTGGCCTCATTTTAAAATAATTTATGAGCGTATTGGGGTGTTTAGTAAATGTTCAGTTTCCTAAATTTAAGGTATTTTTTCAAGAAGAGTGGCAGCTTAGGGTGTGTGCTGCAGAGTCAGCCTCGAGCACATCACATAACTTTTTTCAGCAGAAACATCAACGCACCGCTCTGAATAAGAGATATTGTGGGTGTGAAACAAAAAGGGAACAAAGAACATGGTATGTGCTCCAGTGTCAAATGTGTGAGATGGGGTCAGGCATTCCATATTGTTTACTCAAACCGTGGAGTCATTTCTCATAGAAGGATGAGCTAATAAGATCAATGAAATCTCCCCACCAAAATATCCAGGTGACATTTTTTTTTACCGTAGAATTTGAGCTTAATTGAGGGCTAAGGAGATTACATATGGGATTTTGGTACAGCACGGCAGGGTCATTTGTTGTGCTGTCCTACGCACCGTATGTATGGTGCATTCCTCTCCTTTCCCCCTGCGCTGGCGCTGTTTTGGCAGCCTAGTTCCTAGGTGCCTTAGTTGCAGGAAGCATTGTTTGTGTGCATGAAGGCCCCCCTTCCTGCAGAAAAACAATATATTGAGGCGTTTTCCCCTTTCTATGTGTGCTGCAAAAAACATATTTCTCCTCGTTACGCCTCACCTCGGGAGGCGAACGGATTTGGTGCGTCCCCATCACTTTGTACATCTGGGGCAGCGTCAAATTCCATGGGTGTTGGATGGCAAAACCTACTGCAACGCCCATGGAACGCCTTCTTGGCGAAGATCGAGATGATACAGCGATTTGCGCAGCGTTGCCTTACTCTTGATTTATGATGCCACTCAGAGCAACGCAGGCGGGCTGTCCTTGGCTTCATACATCGAAATGAGAGCCCTGCATGGACCACTTTACATGGTGCAAAAGTGACGCAGGGCTCTCGTAAATAGGTCCCTCAGTCTTGAATATTTGCCTCAACCCAGTGACCATCAGTACCACAGACAGATCTTTCATCCATGGAACTCCAGCACTCACAGATGAAGTGTGCTCTGCTGCCACATGGAAATAATGATGTAAAAAAATCTCTTTCGAACATGCGGTCGCAGAGCATCTGCCACAGTTCTGTACATTAAATGTTTTGAAGAAGGAAAATCAATCCATCACACTAATTAAATGGTATTTTGATCGTGCAACTAAAAAGGAATTAGAAACACTGTTTGTGCTCCAGTGTCAGAAGTGAAAGATGGGAGCAGGCTTGGCATAGTGTTGGTGAATCCCAGGGAGTCATTTCTGATTGGTGGATGATCCAAGGCATTGGATGAAACCTCCCATCAAACTCTTCCGGTGTCTTCCTGCTTTGCCCTTGAGTTGCAGCTGCATCGAGGACTGAGTCCTGTGCACCGCCCCAGCCCCGGTCACCTGCCCACGAGGCAGAGACGTCATCCATGACCCATCCCTGCTCTGCTGCTGGACGGGGATGGGATGGGATTAAATGTGCGCCTTTCATGGAGCCTCATGGCATCTGCCACAGCTCTGTTTCTATTTAAAACATTTGAATATAATTTACATTTCTCTCTAATACACTTTGTTGGCCATTGTGCCGGTCTTTCCCCTCGTGCAGCGCATTCAAATCATAGTGGTTCTAAAAAATTCCGGAGGTCTGGTGTTACTAAAAAAGTGAGCGCAACACATGAGGAAACACTTTAAGTGAGGAGTTTGCTTCGTTTCAGAATGGTTTTAGGCCTGTTTGCGCTCAAAGAGGAAATAAATAAGCATTGATTTGTTTTCTCACTCTACGTGGAAACCTTCTTGTCACGACATTTCATAATTAAAAAGCCCAAATCAGCCTCATTTCAAAAATGTGTAAAATTGAAATAGGCGTAACTTTTAAGTTAATGGTTTATGCTGCAAAATCTCTAATACTTCATAGGGACCACTCACTTGAGTAAAAAAGTTTGTTTGCAAAGGGATTGCGCTTGAAGCCACACAATGTATACTCAGGTATACCGGACGCATGAATGCGCAGTGACTCATTAAAAGTTATTCTCAGGGCTCTTCTTAACTACCACTAGCCGTTCACTGCAGTTGAACAAACAGCTGATGCTTCATGACAAGTGCACTGAATGGGTGCATTGCTTCCCAGTATCTTTGTGACCTGGCTCCAGTTATGGGGGGAGTGGCTGCAGCATCTGCCACACCTCAGGGTCCAAAGGTACTTGATCAGGCCTCACCTCTGATTGTCCTTCTAATAAATCAATATAAATATATAGGTTATTTGGATGCCCATGAAATACACGTTTCATTGAGCTTCCAATTTAGATATTATGTTTTGCAGTATTAGCTTTACTGTAGGATAATCTTATGCCTTTAATTCAGTCAATTCAAGCACACAGAATAAGGTTTCGACCTGGCTGGCTTTAATAGCAGCATCTGTACAGCAGCGGGCCTTCTTCAGGATAGAGTCTCAGCCATCTCTTTGAGGCAGTGACTTATCCTAGCGGCCAATCAAGTGTCCTCAGATAGAGCAGGCCAGCAGTGCTGCCTCCAAGCCCTCAATGGAGGGTCAGGGAGGGGGGTGTAGGACCTCCTTCAGATCTATCTCACCAGCAACTGTACCTATAAAGAAAGGGACTATGGAGGGGGTTAATCTTGCATGATGGGGTCTCTGAACATTTTGGACATTTTAACAAGTAGCCTGGGCGATTTGGCCTTCCTAAAATGATCCCTCTCTTGGCTGAGGTTAAGGCAACACATTATAGTCTTGTGATTTAGGACATGCATCTTTGGTGTTAAGGATGTTCCCCATGTATTGCCATTGAAAATACTTTAAAAAAGTGAAGGGGGCGGAGATCTGAGGCTTCCCTAGCTAAGAATGCAAGAGCAGAAAAACCCACCCAATCAGGAGTGACAGAGACTGGGAGCTGTTCTGTCCTTTGCCCTATTGTGAGCGGGGTCGAATCTCCTTCAGGGATTGGCCCAGCCCAACAGGCGAGTCTGAGGCAGAGGATAATCCTATAAGGCCAGAATGAGACATTAAACATGTCGTAAAATAGCGCAAACACTCCTGATAAAACACATTTAAATGTTACGTATTTTTGTAAATAGGTTTTGTTATATTTATTATATGAGCTGTTTAGACACTTGCAAAACTGGCCAGAGTTTCTTACATATGTGCAGGTCTTTCGGGGCTTTAACTGTTTGCATTTTTATCGACACTGTGGTTTAGGTTAGTTTGATTAATATCATCGACTTCATTTTGCTCTACGTTTGGAATTGGTTGGGGGTGTAAAGTGCTTGTTTTTGTTTTTAACAGCAGCAGATGAGCTGACACAGGATCTGCTGATGTTCTGTACTCCTCGTACTTCATACAGATATATTCCCATCCCTTTTGCTTGTTTATTCGGATGTCCTACATGTGCGGGGGGCAGTGGAGTCGCTGTTTCTGAAGTTTTGTGGCTTGTGAATGTCTGGTGTATCCGGGACGGCACCTTCTGTTAATGCTGCTGCTGCTGGGTAGTTGTAGCAAGAGGCATTGAACGTCCTGCCTCGTCCTAGTGCCCTGTGGAGAGGAACATATACATGTAATCCGGTCTCCATTGTTCAAGACCTGTGAAGATTCCCAATGTCCTTGGATTTGCTGGTAAATACGGTTTATTGTTGTACCTCATGCAGCGTTGGTATAAATAGATGCCAATGTTACGTGTTGGCATTTTTTTGCGAACTGCCAATCAGTAGCTGGGCAAGGAGGGTCCTTTCTCTGGTTTTAGCCCTCCCACTTACCAACAAGTTCTACCTTACAGCAATTGCCCATAATGAATCCAAAATATGAGTTTTTGAAGCTTGAAAAACTATCACAAATACCGCTGGCGCACATCAATCCCCCGAACATAAATCCAATTCTGTCAATCAAAAATCGAATGCCTAAGACACCAAGGTGTGAATGGGCAACTACGCGGTGGCACCCGCAGAGCTGTGGGAGGCCTGGCAGCATCTTTTTCATGCATCTCTGTGTGGGTGCCACACAATGTGGTTGTATTTCTGCCTCTGCTGGGTCCACGAAATGCTGGTGGGGACGTTATGGTGGTGGTCTTGATGCAGTTGGCCCGTGGAGCCTAAATGTAGCCACTTTGAACGGTGCACGTAGATAATCTGTGATGCCCTCTATAGGTATTAGGGTCTATTTTAGGAGGGATTGGAGTTGCCCTTGCGTCATGCGAGGCAACGCCAGCCAATGCAGGCCCTTGAAGTCAGATTCACTATGCCACGCAGAGGGTCCTTGCATAGCTCAGTGTGGCACAGTAAATCTGGAGTAATGCCAGGCAGTGCAAGTTGCCGCCTTGCCTAACTCTGCTTTCTGTGGGTGGAACATGGATGCTCCCATGCATTCACCCATCGTTTTTGACGCATTCTGAGATTTACCAACACTAGTACGCCTTGAAATGTGTCAAAATGTTATGCCTTCGCAGGTAAGGAGTAACAAGGAGAAATATCTTTATTTCAGCTCTTTGTTTACTCTTTTCATATGGGCTGCTTTTTGCAGCACACACAGAAAGAGGAACATGTCTCAGATGATTGCATTTGTGCAGGAAGGTGCCATTTCCAGAACAAAAAACAACCCTGGTTGTAATGCAGGCCCCACGGTGCAAGGGTGCCTATTTTGGAGGCAGGCTGAATTCATTGCGCCAACGCAGAAGGAAAGCAGGAATGCACCATCTCTTAGTAGATATGGCTCATTTATGCTCTCTCCAGTTGATGCAAGCAGCACAAGTTGTCTTGCTGCTTTGCATTGTGTCACATTTTTATACATCTGTCCCTATATGTATAGTCAAACAAAAAACAACTGATAATACTTTTTTTTCACCCTCTTCAACTTCTGTAACCGGTTGATGTGAGAGCAACTCATATGTTCGATTCAAGCATCTCTTGAACAAGGTGGAAATACTGGAGACATTGCTTGGGTGTTAGCCATTCAATACCTGGGTTAAAGGCTTCAACGGTGGTTGTAAAATCAATAAATAATGCATGTTTTTTACTTTGGCTGGCCTGATTGAGGTAGTTGTTTAACCCTTTCCTTGCTGCCGTCGGCCATTGGCCGACGGCAGCACTACCTCCCCAGTGCTGCCGTCAGCCAATGGCCGACGCGGCCCCGCTCACGCACGAAAACGGCCGCACCGCGACGAAATCACCGCCACGGTTAACGGGTTAAAGTCAAGATGGCACCTGGAAATCTGAAATGTGTGACAGTTAACTTACATTCATATCAATCGTTTTTATGATATTTTATTTTTTAATTCAAGTATTTGATTTAATAAGCTAATTCATTTAACTTCTTGTAATATGTAATAATGTTTATGAAAAAAATATTTAATACATCAGTTATATAAGTTGTAGGGTATATTGGAGGAATGAGTGTAGAATGTTTTTCGAAATAGTATCAAATTAAAATTAATTAAATAATAACATATGTAAAATATAAAAATTGTTTATTGCTTTCTTTGTGATAAACATTTTTTTTATGTTTTATTGGCTTTCTTTTTGTTCATTTTATAGAGGAATTGTGTCTTACTCTGTATTTAAAAGTTACTTTTTATCAATAATGTAAACACTTTCTTTGTAATTCTGACATAATGT
Organism: Lissotriton vulgaris; assembly: GCF_964263255.1. NCBI lineage: Eukaryota > Metazoa > Chordata > Amphibia > Caudata > Salamandridae > Lissotriton > Lissotriton vulgaris. The sequence goes on from NC_141695.1 coordinate 81,040,562, forward strand.
CATTTTTTATTTTTTATTGTAATGGTTGTTTTCAGATTGTAAGATAGTTAAGTGAAATGTAGGCTTTCTGCGTGACGCCATTATCGCCCACTCAGTTGTGCCGGACATCCTCAAGAAAAGTTACCTGTCACAGGATTTGTACTCAGCTAGTCACTGAAGCCCAGAACCAATGGATGATCACTTTGAGTGCTAATACAGTCCCTGTAAAAGCCCTCATAGAGGAGGTGTCAAACCACTGTAATATGCTGCAATGCATGCCTGAGCAATACATATCTTTAAATAAATGTATACTACAAAGAAGATGTTTCCAAACCACAACAGTGGATATTGGCAAATGGGGGCAAGCAGAGTGCCTAATCCAAATGTTAATCCTTTTGAGCTTTTTGACACAGGAAGTCAGCAATGAGGATTGTACCATTAGCCTAGCTATCCCATTGCTGCATATGCTTCAAAAAGTGGAAAAACATTCATCAATATCAATAAAAAACAGCTGTTTAATCCTTCATGTGAATACAAATCAAAAGCTATAAAAAAAGATTGTGTCCTCCGAAGAGGATATCTGTTCCTAACTACTTGATCCCTAAGGCAAAAATTGACTACCTATTTGCATTCCCTTTATTACCTTTTCATCATTGGTTGTTTCCTTCTGCAGGATTTGCATCACCAGGAAAGCTAGGAAATGAGAAGGTGAGCGATGTAATTTTGGGGCAGAGAAAAATGGAATTGCTGTTTTTAACCTCTGGTGAACACAGTGATGGTTCCATGTCAAAGCATGTTCCAACTGCAGCTGTATCAGAATTCAGGGGCAACACAATGTAGGAAAGTAGGATCTGCTTCCTATGGTTAACCCCACCTTTTGCTTGATGTACTGCTGTTTTTGACTAGTCTGACTGGGATCCTGCTAATCAAGACCCCAATCTATCTGTTTTCTCCCTAAAACTGTTATGCTTTGTACTAGGCACACTCCAGACTACATACTGGGATACCCTTGTCAGTCCCTAGTATATGATACACATGTACCCAGGGCGTACGCCATAGGTTTTCCATTGGCTGCAGCATGTATTATGCCATGAATAAGAGACCATGCAAAGTGCCATTGCAGCCTGTGTAAGTTGTTGCATGCACCCCTTACGAAAGATATGGGTTTACTATAAAAGGGTCACTGCACTTAAAACCTATAAGTCACCCATACAGCAGGCCTTTACAATCCTGAAGGCAGGGTTATTGGTGCTAAGTGAGAGGGTGCCCCTGCATTAGCAGGACACCACTGCAGCCTATGGAGTCCCTTCTCCCGGGTTGTCAGTAATGCAGCCATAGTCTGACATAGAGTGGCATTACACGACCCTGTGGTGACCGACTCTAAAACAGCTGAAACAAACCCTATCATGTTTGGTATCAAACATGTTGGAATCATACCCCAACACCAGTAACCAATGTGGGAGGATGATTGCGCCCCTCAGAAGCGAGCTTCGTGGGAACACTGGTTTTCCTGTTACCAGCCTCCTAGTGCCAGACAGCAGAAAATGGTTGCTGCAGACCAGAGGCACATTTCTGCCCTTCTGCTGCTGAGCCAATCTCGAGCAGAGGAAGGCAGGACAATAGGCATCCTGTCACAGGGAGATGTGACCACCTCCCAGACAGGGTTTAGTGTATTGGGTATGGGTGGGTGTGCTTGCCAGTGCCTGAAAGTCTGCATGAGGGGCACATTTGGTGTCCCTGTGCATAGTCCAGCTCAACCCAGTCCTGTGAGCTGTTGGCTCATGCTCTGGCATGAAACTGGAAAAAGGACAGGGGTGTATCCTCCCCATTGTCCAGATACTCCCCCTAGGAGGGCCCCCTTGAATCAGTCCAACCATCTCCTGTGGGTACTGAAGGGCTTACCTGGCTTAAGGTCCCTAGATTTGACGTGGACAAGATTTCGATCTAGAAACCACTGAACTTCGACCGTCTGGACATTTGGACCTCGCTGGACTTTGTTTGGGCCCGACTTTGTCTCCAACTCAGTCTGTTACATCGTCTGTGCACCATACAGGATCCATGCTGGGACCTGTGGAGCATCAAGGACAACTGAAGTCAATCTTCCTTGGGGTGAAGGATTCACCACATCACAAAGTACTGGTTTGCTGCACCGGAGCTCCTACAGACTTCGAAGATCCCAGTAACACAGGAGGCAGGTTTCTACATCCCTCGAGGCCCAAGCTGCCCTCTTACCAAGTTTGAGGCCAGAATCCCTCATGGGAGCTGCAATATCCAAACCCCTGTGCACTGTGTACATTTGAAAGTGCATGTGCTTGTTGGCCATCCCAAAAAAGTGCATTATGCTACTGATAGCCCCAACCTCTGGTGCCATTTCATAACAAGATCTTTGTCCTCCTTGCACTGAGTGCTCCGTGCGCTGTCGTCTTGTGAAATTGCTCGTCTCCGGCCTGTGGGTCCCCTTGAGGGTCAACTTTACTTTACTTGAGCTTACCTGGTTGCTCCAAGCTTGCTCTAACTCCATGCATCAAAATGCTCGCCTTCTCAGGGGAGATGCAACAAGGTGCAACAAGGAGAAATATCTTTCTTTCTCCATTTTGCAATGTGCAGCACACTTAGAAAGAGGAAAATGGCTCCGAGGATTATTTATGTACAGCAGTGTGCCCCTTCCTAAACACAAACAATCCTGCCAAACATAGACATGCTTGCGGCAGGGCACAAGGGTCCCTGCTTTGGTGCTAGGCAGCCCTTTCCCTTTCACAGAGAGCTGCAAGGTGGTTTGTTGGGCTTAAAAGTGTGAATGTTTGCTAAATGTGGCCCAGAGTGTTTAGAGGTGCCAAAGATTCTGTAATGAGCCATGTTATCTAAATCAGCAATGGACACCTTCACCCATTTTTCCCAGATTACCTGTCAGTGAAGGTTCAAAGGACTCAAGTGCATTATTATGCCCCTTACATAGATAGTTATGTTAGGTTATTTTAGATCATGTCATCTCTTTTCATGTCATGCCAATGTCATATCACGTCATTTCATGTCATGTTATGTAGATTTGTAGAGCATATCACCCTGGAAAGTATCCTGAGCTGAGCGGGTGTGAGAAAAAGCAACGGCCAGTGGCAAAATTGGGGTCTGCCAGATATTCAGTTTCATGTGGAATTCAAGAAATAAAGAGGAGTTTTGAATGTATAACACCAGATGATACAACATGTTAGGAGAGATGTAAGTGAAGGCTCGACCTCTGGAACTCACTTTCCGTATGTGTGGGATGTATGTGAGCAGGAATATGGCCCAATGGAGGTTTCTGGAGGGTTTGTGAAAGCAGATGCAGTTGTTGGGTTAGGCTTGTTTGGTTATGAGGAGCCAATAGAGCTCTTTGAGGTCTGGTGTGATGGGTGCAGTGTGGGAGACTAACAGTAAATACGGTTGCTGAGTTTCACATAGTTTGCAGCCTGCTGGTCAGTTGTTTGTTTATTCTGGCTCAGATGGTGCTCCCCATAGTCCAGATTGCTTTTGGAGGCGTTTGAATATCTTCCTCAGCATCTTCACAGTGTAGAACATGAGGCAGTGATGACATTGAGATGGTGATGTCGAGTTTTCTGTTGATGATGGTCCTAAGATTCTTAGCATGGATCATGTGTGTGGATCCTAGTTCTGAAAAACCACGAGGAGAATTCCAACGGTAATGCACTTTTGTATAAAATAACTACTTTGGATGTTTCAGTTTTCAGCTCCAGACAGTTGGTGTTCATCCAGTTGAAGATTTTGAACATGCATGCAATTAACCTATTGCAGATGCTGGGCATCTTTTCTGTTAGAGAATGAGTATGTGTTGCCAGTATAGCGGAGTGCTGGAGTTGGCTTTTTTTGCAGGGTCATCCCTGAACTTTTTGCCTTCCTCCTGTATTTTGTCTGACCTGTTTTTGTTGGTTTTGCGACTATGGGCACTTTACCACTGCTGATCAGTGCTAAAGTCCATATGCTCTCCCTATTGTAAATTGATGTATGGATTAGTGATTTCATGATTGGCTGGTTTGGTTCACCTGTCAGACCCTAGTACAGTGAACCAGGAGTGCCCAAGGCTGGTAATCCAAATGCTGCAAGTGGGCTTGCAGCACTGGTTGTGTCACCCACAGAAGCAGCCTCTAAAAGTGTGTCTCAGGTCTGCCATAGCAGAGCCTGTGTGCAGTCTGGTACTGCCATGTTGACTGGTCATGTGCACCCACTTGACAGTCCTTAAACCTTCCCTTTTCTTCATGTCAGACACTCCTATGGTAGGCCCAAAGGTAGGGTGCATTGTAGGTATAAGGTAGGACAAGCCCTGATGTGTGTGGCATGTCCTAATAGTGAATTACAGCCGTTTTAGTTTTTGCTATTGCAAGGCTACCTATTCCCCATAGGCTAGAATGGGCAGTTTGATTATTACATTTTATAATCCTAACTGACTCAGGGAACTAGGTAGAAATTTAGTATAACTGAACTCAGAATGATAAAATGCATCTTTTAGTGAAGTTGGTTTTAACATTCTGTGTTTGAAAATACCACTTTTAGAAAGTAGGTATTTTCTTGTCTAACTATCCAAGCCTGCCTCTGCTAGGTTGTATATTCCTTGTCTGTAGTTTGAGTGACAGGGGCTGGGGTATTCCAGGAGACTGGGTGAGTCAGCCCAGTGCTGAATAGAGAGATCTGCATCTAGATGGGAGGGAGGAGTTGCACCTGGGACCTGAATAGGGCTGTGCCTTCCCTCCGCAATGCTGGCTCCACCTCCTGTGGTGCGTCTGATGTCTCTGCCCTGCACTGTGAAAGGAAAGAAGGAGTCATGTAAACAGAGTGCTCCAGGACTGACCGGAACTGGTTTGGACTAGGCAAAGGCCTCTCTGCCTTCAGAGAACAAAGGGAAACTCTGTATAAAAGGGGGGACCCAAACCCCAGAACTTTAGATCACTTTTGGGAAACAAAAAGAAACCTTTGCTGAGGAGAGGAACCACTAGTGGTTGCCTGAGAAAGGAGAAAGGAACACTTTATTCAACTTGTGAATTATCTCCAAGGGCTTGAGAGAAGAGCTTGCCTCCTGCTGGAGTCGCAGGGAAAACAGACTTCCACCACCACCTCCCCAAGAGTTATTTTGAAGTGCCTGCAGCTGTTTTGGGCCTTCTGAGAGACTGCATGTCGCAAGGACCTGGAAGCGCGACTCACGAAGAAGAAGCATGTCGCCGCCACAGCCGCTGCCATTGCATCACTGAACAAGGGTGTCGCCGATGTAGCTGTCGCATTGCATCACAAGAAACATCTCGCAACACCAAAGAAGCTTGTTGCAGCTGCTGCCGTCGCATCATTGAACAAGGGTGTTGCCACTGTAACTGCTGCATCGCACCGCATCATAAGAAACGACTCACAACATCGAAGAAGCGTGCCACCGCTGGAGCCGCTGTCGTCGCTTCACTGAACAAGGGTGTCGCCGCGGCAGCTGTCGCACCGAGCCGAAGCATCTTGCATCATCGGAGAAGAGTGTCGCCGCCAAAGCCACTGTCGTCGCATCCCTGGACAAGGGTGTCGCTGCTCCAGCTGTCGCATCGAGTCAAGACATCTTGCAACACCGGAGGAGCGTGTCACATCACGAAGAAGACGCCATCTATGTTTCTTTGCACCGGATCTTCAATGCTGAATCATCTTTGTGTGAACGGAACTACCGCATCACCAGCCCTGCAACACTTTCGTTGTAGAAGCGTCTTACCCTGACTAGACGCAAGGGTCCCTATTTGTCACAGGTACCTACCTATGCCAACTAGAGACCCCCAAATCTAACAGGGATGATGCTGATGTTGTGGGTGGCCTGGTTGTGGAAGGACTGTTATGTTTGCAGTGCTATGTTCCTTAACAAACTCTCCCACCTGTGTGCTCTCGTCAATCATGATTCTCAAGCTAGGCTTCACGTTCCTGGCTCGTTATTTGAACTGTTTGGGTGGAAGGCTCTTTTAGGATAAGATATTCATCAGATTCTCAGCCATCTAGTCTGGGGCCAGTTCTGTGGGACTGGTTGCATCTAGGAATCTTTCTGGGAGCGCACTGAGTGCCTGGTGCCCGGATCTACATCATTATTGTGTGCAAATAAAAGTTATATATGAACATTGTAAAATAGACCATTGGGTAAGATGCGAGTACCAGAGTCCCAAATCAGGTCAATGTAGGCATGAAAAATATTTAAGGTAGAAAAGTATGAGTTGTGGGAAAGTGAGCATGTCCCTTGATAAGGATGTTCCACTATAACACACACCAGCCAGACCTAATATGAAGAACCTAGTCAAGGAGCAGTAAAGAATAATGTGAATCAGTCCTTCATCTCCCAGTTAATTCCTAGGCATGGTTAATCACAACTTTAAAGTACATGTTGATTATTGTTGCCCCATGAGTTACTATAGCTATAAGGCCACACAGTTCTTCAACTTTAACACATGAGAGAGAATTATAAATAATACCAAGGCTGCCGCCTTACAATGCCAAATACCATCACATAATATACCTGCCTGTCTAAGGACATTTTAGTGACTAAAAAGATTATTGATTCTTAAGGATGGCCACTCATCTAGTATTTCTTTAAAGTCTGCATGGAACACATATGTGTAGACATACAATTATCCTGTAATAAAAGAAATGAATAGTACTCCTTTGCAAATTCCAAGTTTGCCACCATCTTAAGCTGACCATTAATCCAGTTGACAATTGTGGACAGTAACTAAAAAATCAACTGGTTGTCCTACTGTCAATCATAGCCATCTTCCCTTATGAAGAGGAGGTTTTTTTTTTTAAACAAACTTTATTGAGTGTTACACGATAACGGCCATGCGTCCTATCAAGGAAATTGTGGTATTTTCATTTTTTGTTTTCCAATCGTGTACAAGTCTCCATTTGGTACAGACTAAATAGCAAGTTGCATATGTCAGTACATCATACTGTAGACGGTAAGAGTATAGTACAATTGGTGTATACATTTCAAATACGCCGTAGTATCTCTAGAAATAATTAAATTTCACAATTTTTAAACAGTGCAATAACGTGAACCCTTTCTCCCTCCCTCCTCGTCTGTCCTTTCTTGAATGCCTCACAACCTGTGACCGTTGTGAAATGGCAGATTCTATCCACTATTGCTGACATGCCAATAGAGTACTGGTATGGTCTATACGGCGCCCATCATGGAGTTGGGGTGATGTGTGTAGGCAGGAGGTCTTTCTGCCTAAAGACTTCCAACATGATGTCCCAGTCCATGGAAATGGGATCTTTCCGTAGTCCTCGTACCTCCTCTCATCTAATTGCTGCCCTTTGGGCACTGCCCCATCTAATCATATCATCTTGCCACGCAGATAATGGGGGGCATCTGGGTGATTTCCATCTCATGGTGATTGTCCTTATAGCCAATTAAAGGGCGAAGTCTAGGAAACGCTAGTGTGTAGACCCAGTAGGCACTCAAGAGTGTTGTCATGAATTGTGAGGTGTGTAATCTCCCCAAGTGTAGTCCAAATCGTTCCCCAATGATCCTTAAGGTAAGGGCAAGCCCAAAGCATGTGAATAAAGTCAGCCTCATCTATTTTGCATCGTGGGCAGCAGTGTTGGGCCTCTGGAAACATGTGCTGTATCCTCTTTGGGGTCAGGTAGGACCTATGGAGTACCATAGCTTGTATAAATGTAAGTTTGGCATTGCGAGAGACTCGCTTGGGATGTTCTAGGATGCTCGCCCAGGCTTTGTCTGTGAGTTCCAAATCTGAGGCCTCTGCTCTTTTTGTACGGAGGTCAGTGAGCGCAGGAGGCTTGCGCCAGAATGCCAGTATATAACCATTTAAATAGATGGCCGCCCTCCCCCATTTAATACAGCATGTGCACTAACTTGTGCTGTGGGGAGTCAGTGCGTTGGGACGCCCATGTCCTCTTGATGTAATGAGCTATCGCTGCATGTAGTAGATACAGGCGGTCTGGTGCGCCAGTAACCTGTACAAAAGTGTTGTGGTTTAGCAGGGTGCCATCCCTAAATAACGATCTGAGCTCTTCCGCACCAGCAGCTTCCCAATCTTGTATTCGAGCCCTAGTGAGCCTGCCCCCAGAAATTGGTAGTCCTAAGAGGGGCATAAGGCATCGCTCTTGAGGTGCAACGCACCTTCTTCCAGGACTGAAGTGCAGTTTTAAGCAGTGGGGCTCCGTCCGGGGGAATTTTTATTTTTGGGAGCACTAAGTTGTGTAGGGCTCCTCAGTCTAGGTTGTAGGGTTTGTAGCCTATTTCCCGCAGGTTCCTGCCTGTCATTCAGTATGACAGCCACTGGAGCTGGCTTGCGTAATAATATGCTCGAAAATCGGGGACCCACAGTTCCCCCTTGTGGGGCTCTAGTTGTAATTTCTTGAGGCTAATCCTCCGTCGACCCGTCCCCCAGATGAGCTCCGAGAGGAGTGTGTCCAGAGTGTTGAAGGTGGACTGTGGAACTATCAGGAGGATATTTACAAAGAAATATAGGAGGCGGGGAAGCATCACCATCTTAGAGATAGCAATCTGTCCCATTGCTGATAAAGGGAGAGATATCCAGAAGGCAATACTTTAACGTATAGCAGTGATTGGCTTCATGAGGTTACCGTCTAATTGGTCAGTCTGTGCCCGGTATAGGAAGAGGAGGTTTATATTTGAGATGCAGTGAAGTCAATGCTAAAGAACCAAAACCAATGTGTGTGAATGTTGGGATGAGATCGCCTGCTCTGGGTACTTGCCCTCAGTTCCCAACTGCCTTTTAATATGGTATCCGGACTGGTTGTTTGGCACAGCCTGCATGGTGATTTAGTACATGTGCTGAGGAATAGCTCTGTCCAAGAGCAGGTCTGTGACCTAGGAGTGTGCCCCAACTGTTCCCTGTGTAGCAACATGAAACTATCAATCAATCAATCAATCACGGCATTTATAAAGCGCGCTACTCACCCGGGAGGGTCTCAAGGCACTGGGGAGGAGGGGGGGGGTATGTTACTGCTCGAACAGCCAGGTCTTGAGCTGTTTCCTGAAGGAGAGATGGTTCTGGGTTCGCAGAAGGTGGGTGGGGAGGGAGTTCAGGGTCTTGGCTGCCAGGTAGGAGAAGGATCTTCCTCCGGCGGTGGCTCTGCGGATGCGTGGTGAGGTGGGGAGGGCGAGGCTGGTTGATCGTAGCTGGCGGGTGGGCTCGTAGAAGGTCAAGCGGTCGTTGAGGTACTTGGGGCCCAGGTCATGGAGAGCCTTGTGTGCGTGGGTCAGGAGTCTGAACGTGATTCTCTTGCTGACGGGGAGCCAGTGCAGGTCTCTCAGGTGTCTGGTGATGTGGCTGTGTCGGGGGATGTCTAGGATGAGTCGTGCGGAGGCGTTCTGCATGCGCTGGAGTCTTTTTTGAAGTTTGGCTGTGGTTCCGTCGTAGAGGGCATTCCCGTAGTCCAGTCGGCTGGTGACGAGTGCCTGGGTGACGGTTTTCCTGGTTCCGGTGGGGATCCATCTGAAGATCTTGCGGAGCATGCGCAGGGTGTTGAAGCACGAAGATGAGACAGCGTTGACTTGTCTGGTCATCGACAGGGAGGAGTCCAGGATGAAGCCCAGGTTGCGTGCGTGGTCCGTTGGCATGGGAGCGGTGCCCAGGGCCGGGGGCCACCAGGAGTCGTCCCAGGCGGAGGGTGATGATCCCAGGATGAGGACTTCCGTCTTGTCTGAGTTCAGTTTGAGGTGGCTGCTTCTCATCCAGTTGGCGATGTCTTTCATCCCTTCGTGTAGATTGGCTCTGGCGGTGGTGGGGTCGTTGGTGAGGGAGAGAATCAGCTGGGTGTCGTCGGCGTAGGAGATGATGTTGAGGTCATGTTGGCATGCGATGGCTGCGAGGGGGTTCATGTAGAAGTTGAAGAGGGTAGGACTGAGTGAAGATCCTTGTGGTACGCCGCAGATGACTTCGGTGGCCTCGGATCTGAACGGGGGAGGCGGACTCTCTGGGTTCTTCCGGTGAAGAACGAGATGATCCACTCCAGTGCTTTCTCTCGGATTCCGATGTTGCTGAGGCGCTTCACTAGGGTGAGGTGGCAGACTGTGTCAAACACCGCAGAGAGGTCCAAGAGGATGAGGGCCGCTGTTTCCCCGCTGTCGATCAGGGTTCTGATGTCATCGGTGGCTGCGATTAGTGCGGTCTCGGTGCTGACCATGTTTGGGTTGATGACATACAGCAGTGGTGGCATGATACCAATTTTGAGGATTTGACATCTCTGGGCAGGGCCCTGACTCAGAGGAGTGCAGCATACTGGTGAACTCTTGTGACATTCTATTGGGGTGTGCTAACCCAGTTCTTATGCTGACATGTTCTGTGTGTGAAGTGTGTGTGCAAAGTGTACATATGGTATATGTGTCATAGTAAGACTCCAAGTGTAGTTTGACTATGATTGGTGTGTACATTTGTATCCATTTTTGGATAACCCTTAGGCTCAACATGTCTCTCCCTGGTTGCCGCATTGAGAAGGGTAATGGGAGCTTGGTGCAGAGATCTCACAATTCATCATGGCCCTGATTTGGATATTTCTTGAAGCCAGCCTCAATGCTACCTGTGTGTCTCACAAAAAGCTAAACAACTACATTTGAAAGGGAACCACCCCAAACCAGTGCCAGAACCTTAGCAGTGGATTCTCATCCACTGTTTAGAAAATGAGTGTAAATGTTGTCCCCAAATTGGAAGACTTTATTCCAGATGGAGGGTATTTTCTGGCAGCCAGCCTCCCAGAGGCGAGGGGTATCACCAGAAATCGGAGAAGAGCAAATGGAACAAAATATGGATGAAATGTTGAACGATGCAAACATTCACCCCCATTCACAATGAGGGTTTATTCCATTGTTCTTTGGCTCCCCACGCCACCCCAGATGTAACCCAGCCATACGCAGATCAGTCTTGACCTCGTTCGTCATGGGAACATTCCAGATGAACTGCCAAGCCAGATCCTCCCCGGACCAGAAACAAGCATCCAGGGACTGGTTTCAGGGCATCACCCCTCATCAGCTAGGCTAGCTTGAATCCAGTGGCGCAATGAGCATAGGACCCACGTCTGGGCATACCCTTTTCAAAAGAACTAAATGATGTATGGAATGCTGAACAATGCAAACATTTACCCCCAGTCACACATATCTGGGACTAATCCATTGTTCTTTTGCTCACTACACCACCCCAGATGCTCCTCATAACAACAGTCCAGCCCGAACTACCAATCCAGGTCAACCCTGGACCGGAAACAGGCAATCTAGAATGGTTTAGGGCCATCATGGCTCATCATCCAGGCTAGCTTGAATCCAGTGGCTCAGTGAGCCAGAGGATTTTGGCATCTGACCATGGAGGACACAGGCAGATTACTGATACTGGCATTCTGTGATTTGTGAGGCAGGGGCACATCCACAACCCTGCTCCCACTGTTGTAGGACTATGCATGTGGCCAGGAGGATTACACAAGGGCATAGCTTCAGGGGAGGTGTTTGGGGTGTTACACCCCCCCTAATAAATGTATTTTCCGATAAATAGTTGGGTACAGGAGCTTTCAGTAGGGTATGGTGAGATTTGTTACCTACACAAAGACAAAAAATCACACACACTTGATCCCTCTCTGTTTTGGAAGTCCTCCAAAATATTGCTTACTTTACAAAATATTGTGTTTGTCCCTTTTAGTACACCTACCAATCCACATTCCGCTCATTTTCCACTGCCCCTTAGAACCTTAGAATTCACCCTGCTTGTCCTATAATCCATTTTAACATTATATGCCAGAGTAATTGTTGGAAAATCTGAGGCTCACACCCCCCCTCAATCTTACTAACTAAGCTACGCCCTTGGGATTACAAATTAGAGACCCTCTTGAAAAATAAGAGTGATAATGAGTCTGTGTACATGGTGCTTATTAGGACTGATTTTCAAAACGTGGCACCAGAATGATAGCTATGGAGGATGACATGGAGACCGCTTAAGAAAATCATTCTGAAATGCCCTCTGAAAGTGTCCTGTGCTGGAATTCCTTTGGCCAATAACTGATGTGAGTGTTGTGTGTTATGTCATGGTTGATTGAGCTAACAGTCCATGAACCATAAGTATGAAACGTAGGTTTTGCGATTCTCAAATAGCAATTTTCCGAGAATCGCAAAATGCTATGTATGTAGGATTTGCAAATAATTTTGCAAATCCTACATATTCCTTAATTGCGAATCGCAAACTGGAATTCACAATTAAGGAATACCTCCCTATTCATTCCTATGGGCCTAGAGGCCCATAGGAATGAATGGGAAGACATTCTCAATTTGTGATTCTCAATTAGAGAATCGCAAATTGAGAATGCAATTTTAAGGGTGCTAGGGTGACAAAAGGACACCCTGCTGCACACCTGAAATGTGCATGTGCGAACATGTGGCACACATACATGCATGTATGTGCGCCACATGGCACTTTGAGAAATGCAAAGAAATTGAATTGGTGGTAATTTGCGATTCCTTAATGCCAAATTGCACTTTTTCTGTGCTTCTTACATTGCATTTATAAGGAATAGCAATTTGAGATTCCTTAAATGCAATCGCAAAATAAGGAATCATAAATTTTGCGATTCCTTATTTTGCAAGGCAGTTTTGCTTTCATACATACCACTGAGCCAAAGTGTGATCGCAAAAGCTGAAATTCTGCTAATTTTTGCATTTACGATCGCAATTTGGAATGATACATATGGCCCCTTATCATTAGACCTTATGGGCTGTATAAGGTTGAGAGGTGACAGATGGTCATCTGTCACCTCTCAACCTTATACCTTTGAGGAGTACTATGAATAACTGCCACTTTTAACATGCATCTTGAAATGTATATGGTATAAAATATTTTACAAGTTTCACTGACAAAATATCGCCACCCAAAATATCCCCAAACCAAAATACTGTGACCAAATTATCAAAGTCAAAAATATTGTCATCCTATACCTATAATGATAAGTACAAAAATATACAGAAAACAATATTGTAGTCATAAATATATGTGTAATAAATATAGTTTTTTAAATATATATTAATAACAATATTAAACAGTAACATGAATTTTAAAAAATAAAATAGATTTCATATATATTTTAACAAATATAACCAATAAACATATTTAAAAAAGGTTAGACACACATATATAATAATTAATATATATTTACATATATCTACTTAAAAAACTAAAAGTATTCTAATAATTTGACATGATATTATCAATTCAATTTTATTTTTTAATTATGGGCGTCATTTATGAGACTCCTTTGGCCTCCGGACTGTCACTTTTTGTGACGTTCCTTGGTGCAAAAGCCTGCGTGATATTTATCAGGCAGTACTAAGCCATGTTTTTTGGCTTAATGCAGCCTGATAAATATCAGTCCCTTTAACGCAGTGTTCTGCATTAAAGGGGCGTGCAATGGGTGTTGCTGGGGCTTCCCGGAAACATCCATGGCCTTTTGACACTGCTCCACATTTATGAAAAATCCTAAATCTGAGGCAGTGCCAAAAGCTTACACCTCCCCAGGGGAGGCGTAAGGGAGGCACAACAAGTAGAAATATTTTTATTTCTCCTCGTTTTTCCTTTTTTTATGTATGCTGCAGCACACATAGAAAGAGGAAAACCCCACGTGTGATTATTTGTGTATAGAAAGCTTTGCCCTCCTGTACAAAAATAATCATCCCTGCAACACAGGCACCCTTGCACCATGGTGCAAAGGTGCCTGCGTTGGTGCTCGGCAGCCCATTGTGCACAGGCGCAAAGGAAAAGGACAGGAATGCACCATATCTTATAGATACAGCGCATTCATGCCCTTTTCTTTTGCTGTAGGGAAGCACAGCAGGAAGGCCCGCTGTGCTGCCCTTCGGCAAAACCTCATAAATGGGGCCCTCAATATATATACCAGTAGCAAAAAAAAAAATACAAACCTTTTTTAGAATTTATTAAAAAATGTATACACATGAAAAAGTTAATAAATATAAATATTTTAATTTTAAATAAACAAAAGCAATATACAAAACATTTAATTTAATACATATACTATTCCCACTATAATTTATACAAAAGTCTGCAAACTATTTTAGTGACTATGTACTGAATTTACTAATCCCACTTCACACAACACAAAAGCAATAAAATTAGGTAAAATTCTTCAGCCAGTCAGTGCAACAGTAGGGAAAGTGTTAGATTGCGGAAGGGTAAAATTAGCTATTTCCACTCCAGTCAATTGAATAGATTTGAATTTGGAATTTCTAAAACGCTACAGTTACTTTCAAGGGAGCATCCTGGCACTCTGCCGTATAAACGTCAGAGGAAGTACTTATGAGTAAAGCAGAGTCTAAGGCGATGGATCAGAGAAGTGGCCTTTCGGGGTTCTTCAGATGAGAGAGTGACAGATAGGGACAGAGGCCGTAAAAAGCTGTTTTCAGCTGTTTCCGAAAAAGGGGTTCTGCTGCAATATGTCTTAGCTCTGTGGCGAGCTGGTTGCATGTCTTGGTCCCTAGAAACATAAAATATCTACCTCTTTTAGTCTTAAGCCTGAATTGAGGAGGTTTATGGAGATTCGAGGCTGAAGATCTTAGGGGCATATTGGACGTATAATGGGTAAATTTGGCTGTAAGATACTTAGGACCCACTGCTCTCTAGGCTTTAAAAGTAAGCACAAAACTTTTAAAAAAGGACTCTCTTGTGAATTGGCAGCCAATGGAGGGATTTTAAGGCTGTTGAGGCAGAAGAGCAACTTGATTTAGTGCTAGCCTTGTGGTTGCATGTTGGTAAAGCTGTTTCTGAAGGGTTTGTATGGAGGTTCCGGCATGTAGAATATTACAATAGTCTAATCTGGATGTGATCAATGCTATTGCCACTGTTTTTCTAGCAGGAAGAGAAAGGTAGTCAAGAACATTTTTGGGTGATTTAATTACATTGAAGCACATTCCTGCAAATGCCATGGCTTGAGGGCGGAAAGATAATGCAGAGTCAAATTTGACGCCCACATTTTTCACTACCTCTACACTGTTTGGGCCGGGGGCCAAATTGGGTCACCATGTCGTAGTGTCAAATGTGTCCTGTTTGCCTAAAAGCATGATCTCCATTTTGTCAGTGTTGCACTTCAGGTGGTTAGTTAGCATCCACCGAAACACCTCTGTTAGACATCTTTTGAAATTCACTTCAGATCCTATGATCTTTTTATCCAGAGAAAGGATAAGCTGTGTATTGTCTGCATATGAAGTAGTTTCATTGCCAAAAGAGGAGATTAATGAGATAAGGGAGGTCATATATATGTTGAAAAATGCAGGGCTAAGCGCCAAGCCCTGCAGAACTTCCGAGGTAAGTTTTTTTCTGGCAACAAATAATGTCATAATACTACTGTTTCCCTACTGTCAGTAAGAAAAGATTCCAACCAAGCTAAGGCCAAATGAGGGATGCCACATTTGTTGATCCACTGCAGTAGTATTTCATGGCAGATGGTACCAAATGCAGCTGATAGGTCTAGAAGAATAGGCACAGCATTCTTCCCGGCGTCCAGTGTTAACTTTATCATGTCTGCCACCTCAAGGGGCGTTGCGTCTGTCAAGTGTTTGGGACGGAAGCCAGACTGCCATGGATGCAGGATATTGGACACCTCCAGGAATTACATTAGCTGGACTAACAGCATTGTTGTTGGCAGGGGACGCCAGATACATGTGTCAATGCAAGTGCATTTCACCTGGTCACCCCCCCCCCCCCCCCGGAAATGATGGATATGATGGCGGCTTAGTCAGCTATGAGCTGTTGATATGCTGATGCTGAGGTTTAGCTGGGGCGGTCTGAGAGGTCTGAAATGGTGAAAATGTGGCTTGAGAACCAGATGGAGGATTCAGGAGTCAGAAAGAACGGAGCGCAAGAGACGTGCTGCAGAAAATCTCCCGAAAAGTGGTACGCAGCACCCAGAGAGCTGACGACTCAGCCGCATGAAGACACAGATCCAGAGTGTAGTGCAGGATGATCTTAATGTCGGACTATTACGGTGCTTGAAGGAGAAGGTAAGGCAGTACAAGCATGGGGAGTCATGCTGTATGGGGTCCTTGATATTTTCCTTAGAAATTCACCAGCGGCACTGTCTTAAATCAGAGGTTTGTTGATTGAAGCACAGCTGTACTGTAAGCTTACATAAAATGGACTCAAGATACTGTGACACTGGCCAGCGAGACTAAGCTAAAGAGTAAAGGGAAAAGGGGGGAAAAAGTGAAAAGAAGGGGATTGCAGCAGTATGCATACACTCAAGCTTAAGCCTATAAATGTAAGCTCTCTGCCGGTAATCAATCATCGCCAATTCAAAGGCCTAGGAATAATGGCGGTTTACAGAATGTACTTTGTCAAACTCATACTTTACGTAACGCACAACAAAGGATGGACATAAAAGTGCAGCAGCTGCTGGAAGCAGATAGACTACAGACCTTCGACTCTCAAGAGATTCTGCCTGAGATTGAAGCAGGTGGTGGTCATGAAGATATTCTTACAAATTGTGAGGACGCAGACGATGTCTATCCATGATTCCACAAATACTAGAATATCCAGATAGTAATACGGAAGCTGGGGACCTCCAAAACTCATCTACTGCAGAACCTTTCTCTACTCCTGTCTTTTGCAAACAGTATCCTTTGTTTTTGAAATCGCGTTTGGCAGCGATATCTACAACCACCTCTGGTCAGTCACTAGATTCAACATTATCTCAAGCCGTGCCAGCCCCAGCCCTGAAGCAAGATGAGACAATAGTGTCAATGGTTCAATCCCCACTGGCACCCATTGTCACAGCAAGCAATGAGGAAGCTCTTCTGGAAATGGAGAATGAAAAACAATCCTGACAAAGGGTCAAAAACATGTTTGAACTGATCTTATCTGAGATTAGAGATCTGGGGATAATACAATCACAGGAGATAGCTTCATTGCATGAGGAGTTATCACAAATCTAAGACACACTGGGTAAAATTCCAGAACGCCTAACCAAAGCAGAGGAACAAGTATCTAACCATGAGGATAAGGCAATGACTTTCGAGCAGGAAATAATACAAACTAGACAGAATACAGAGGTTCTTGAGACTAAACTACAGAACAAGTAAAATTACAATAGACAGTCCAATTTACGGCTAGTAAGAGTTCCGGAATGAGCTGAGGGATCTCAGATTTGGTACTGGCTTTAATCCCTGCTGAGAAAAGCAATTCCAGAATTCGTGGGGGATTTAACGATCATAAGAGCCCACAGGTTACCTTTTTAATGCCCAGTTAATGTGAACTATCCTACCACAATATTTTAGTGAATTTTTCTGACTTCCAAGTAAAAGAAAAAATCCTTTCTAAGGCAATCGGAAAAAAAACCTTGACAAAGCACGACATTCCGTAGTTTAAAATCTTTTCAGTCATGTCTGTGAAGAGGCAGCGAGAATTTGTGCGAATTATCAATTCCTTCCAGCCTAAGGGAGCACAGGCAGCTATTGGTCAGCAGTTATAGTTAAAGGTTCTTGCGAACAACAAATTTCATCTATTGGACAATGTAGCAAAGGCACAAGAGTTATTACAGCTGAGATCTAGCCCATTATAGTAGCCTACTGATGAATGATGAACAATGAACGATGACATTTTGAGATAATTGTATAGCTATTTCTCCTTTTGGGATATTTAGATCTGGGGTTAAAGCGTGTCATGACTTTATATATGTAAGAGTAGGTATGCCATTTGGGATGGGGGACTGGGGCCTGGAGGCCCATATTCTTCTGGGAGGGGCACATGCATAAGAGGGGATGCAAAGTCATGGCACCCGGGTTCTTCAATGGGGGATGGGAGAAGATGTGTGCTAGTTTCCTATAGTCACGAAAAGGGGGAGTGGGATGCACAAGGGTCGGTAGGTTTGATTTCTGGGTAGGGCACAGGGTGATTGCAGGGGGAAATTTGGAATAGTTTTTCTAAATACCAGCAAAAGAACATCTTGCTAAAGATGTGAACCAACATAATGCAAGAAAGCTGGTTTTGCTGAAAAAAGCTTTTGAGTTTTCTTTTCTTTAAATATAAAAAGTTATGCACTTTATGCAAGATGCACTGACACTTTTCTTGTTATAAGCACTTTTATGTAGTACATTGATATGCACTGATACCTTTTTAATAAATGCACACTTTAATAGCTAATCTATGTACTGTATAATAAGTGCCAGCAGGTATTTTAAAATCTTTAATTATGTACAGGCACATTGCACTTTGACTGTTACTCTATCTGGATGATGACTTCCCACGAACAGATATATAAGGATTCTGTACATATTTTGTCCTTGAATGCCAATGTTCAAAATAATAAGGTAAAAACTTGGGCCATAGAAGAAGGGTTAAAATGATTCTCACTGATATAATACTGATTCAGGAAACGCATTATGCGTATGGAAAGAAATTTGTATATAGTATGTTTAGACAGTGGGCACACAATAGATATTTCTTGTTAGCAACTGCGCCTTATAGAAGGATAGCAATTTATTTTTAATATACTCCTTCCTTTTCAGATTATGTATTCTCAAGTCAATAAAGATGGGAGGTGGGGCCTGGTGAGTGGTCTAATCAATGATAACATGCTTACTATAGTCACAATGTATAGGTCAATCAAAGACAACCCTACTCCTTTATCGGATCTTTATCACTCACTATTGCAAATTCCTGGATATGTAATATTGGGGGACGATTTCAACCTAGTGTAGGATCTGGCGTTGAATTAATCTTCTGGGGTACGGAAACAGAATAAACCACGTATGAAAAAGATTTTAGTGGAAGCATGCAAAAATTAGATCTAGTATATGTATGGCAAAGACATTTTTTAAATAAGAGAGAAAATTCATGTTTTTCAGCTAAATATAAAAAACGCTAGATTGGATTATTTTTAACTTCTCAAAATGTAAGTTTAGTTAATTGCTCATATTTTCAAAATAGCTTTTCCGAACATGCTTTAGTAAAATTTGAGATTTCAGGAGTTGGGGTGGGCAGGCAATCTTCAAAATGGTCATTTGATAGAGTTCATCTTGAGGATGAAGATTGGTGCAGGGAAACCCAAAGTGAAATAGAACATTATTGTTACCTGAACAGGAATACAGTTAAGGAAGAAAATGTTTGGGAGGCCTTCAAAGCCACAATTCGAGCATTAATAACTACAAAGATATAGCAGATAGACGCTGTAAACATGCACAAAGAGCTCATTTGGAATTAGCAATCAGCTGCGCAAATGAGCAATATAAAAGGAAGAAACAAATGCGAATACATTAAAATTAGTGTTAGCATAAAAGGCCATACAAGATTATTATTATGCAAAAATATATGTAGCTAACTCTGCTTATCTTCAACGGGTATATGAGGAGAGTTAGTTCTCAGGTGCATTTTTTTGCCTGGAAAATAAAAGATAGAGAGGCACAGAACAGAATTACTGTCATGCAATATAAAACTACTAAATTCAGCACCACAAATGAAGAGGAAATACAGAAGGACTTTTTAAAACAGTATGAAACAATCTTTTCAGTGAATCAAAAGGTCGATACGTTCAAATTAAGGGACTTCCTAAGAAGATTCCCTATACCTAAATTACAGGCAAGTCAAAGCCAGGGAATGGTTTCGGGGGTTTTGTTAAAATAAATAGAAGATATAGTGCAATCTCTGGCCAATGGTAAAGAGTGTGGGGAAGATAGGCTGCCTGCAGAATTTTTAAAGTAATTTAGGTCAATATAAATTTCTGAACTACTAGTGCGTGCTAATCACATCTCACTGGGAGGAGATATACCAAACTCTTTCGGACAGCAGTAGTAGTCAGTTCTTTGAAGGGTACAGACAAGGAGGATCTGGATTCCTGCAGGCTTATAAGGCTCTTAAATACAGAATATAAAATTATAGCTACGTTATTGACAAATAGAATAAATAAATATCTAGGGTCAATTAAATACACATACCGGTGTGGATTCATTGAAGGGCGCCAACTATCTTTTAATACCATTTTTGTATTCAAGGCTTAGAATATTTCAGTTGAACTAAATTCTGGCACACATTATGTTATTAGATGCTGAGAAGGCTTTCAATCAGGTCTGTTGGGAGAGCCTTTTTTATAATATAAATACATATGGTTTTCACGCTGAATTTATTAGTATAATCTCTAAATTTTACAAAGGTAATCAACACAAACCATTATTAATGCAAATCAGATTAGCAATTGTTAAGTTAACAGAGGAACGAGACAAGGCTGTCCTTTGTTGCAGTTACTTTCTACTTGCTTTATAGAATCTCTGGCTATTGCCATCCGCTCTATTAGTAGCGGGACATCTCTAAATCCAGGAATGTCTAATATCAAGTAGTATGCTGATAACATCACTTTATTTTTAAAACCTGACTTAGAAGTTCAAAAACAAGTATTTGATTTTTTTTATGACTATCAGCAAAGAGGAGGGTATAAAATAAACAAATTAAAACAGAGATTCTGCTCTGCAATACTGTCTCTGGTACACTGTTAACTGAATTTGGCTCACTGGTGAATGCTAGACCCAAGAAATATCTTGGTTTATGTGTTTCTGAAAATGTCAATGACCTGAATGTTTTAACCTATGTTCCTCTAATAAATAAGATAAAGGGACTGGTAGCAAAATTGAATGAATTACCCTTTTCAATACTAGGCCGGACTGCTCTTATTCGTATGGAATTTTACCCTTATATAATTTTCTATTTGTAGCTATTCCTAGTGCAATTCAAGTGAAACTTTTCAAAGAAATGCAAGGTTTGTTATCTAATGTTCTTTGGGCAAATAAGAGATCAAGACTAGCTATAGATATATAGATATTCTGTCTAGATCAAGCAATGAAGGAGGTATATAGCCCTTTCTGATTTGAAAGATTATTATTTTGTGAATTTTGCACATACCACATATGGATCAATCAAGTCCTTAAATATTAATAGGTAAGGTATTTTTTTTAAATATTTAATCTTACAAACATATGAAATTATTGAATTTATGCGTTTACCGAAACCCCCTAAAACTTTTAGATATAAAACACTACAATAGAATATTAGGCATAAACAACAAATGTATTGCCATTATGCCAGCCTAAATATCAATGGAACAACATTAAGATCAGACATTCATATAGAGAAAGATCCTTTGACAGATAAGACTAGAATGCTCGAACTGATAAGTCAGGGCTATGGTAAAATAGGGGATTTTTGGGATACTATCTTGTAAAATTGGATTGAAATAAAGGCAATATCAAACATTGTAAAAAAACATCATGCAATGGTCTTTTATCAGGATCAAATATTTTCTGTGGGAGCTGAATCCCATACGAATAACGGAAACAATGGAGCTCACAGAGCAGTTGTTAAATCCTAAAATCTGCAAAATATTTAGCAGCTGGGTTACTTTTCTATGTAGTTATAGAGCAGAAAAGGCTTATACGAAATTGCAAAAAAAATAGCAATCAAAAGAAGATCTCCAGATATCCGTTTCAGCTTGACATCATATTAATGAATTCAACTTCTCTCTATTAAAGGCAGCCAATTTATTGAACTGGACATATATGATATGTAGTTGTCCAAGGTTAAGTAGATCTTGGGGAGAAAGTATTCAGTATTTTGCTAATAAACTGAAAGTACAGCAGACTCTAGATGTCCAGACCACTGTTTTTGGATAGTCACCTGATCTAACAGCTGATTTATTGCCCAAAAATTAATATACAGAGTGGTTTTACTAGCATGATCTGTAATATTTCAATGGTGGAAGACAGATGAAGTCCTGAACCTTTCAGCATTTAAATTGTAAACTGAACAGGATTATGGAGTCAGAAAAAAAAATATGCATTAAGATCCAGGTCGTACAGGAAGCTTGTGAAATTATTGGAATCATTGGATTAATAGGCGGGTTTTATTATTCTGTTTTTAAAGGGTGTTGAAATAATTATGTAATAAAATATTTTTGTTATTCACTCCTTGCACTTTATGTATTTAAGATGTACCTAGTGGAACGGGAATAATTAATATGGTCTGGAAATTTTTCACATGTTAGAAAATGTGGACTGTGTAAATATGTGATTTTTTACTTTTATCAGACTTTTTGTGTCAATGTGGTTTGCAATAATTTATTATGTATTATGGTAATGAGGAACTATTCCAAAACAAACATTGAAATAAGGAATTACATTAGCTGGTCATTTACCAATTTTTCCATAATTGTACCCAAAGCAGGAAGAAGTGAAATGGGTCGGAGGTCAGAGAGATTTAATAAATCTGCTAGTTGTTTTTTCTGAAGAGGTTTAAATAATAGAAAGTGTCCAGTCCGCTGGGAGTTTTGCAGTGGACAATGAGGTGTTTAAGAGCTCATTGATTACTGGATTTACAATGTATATCATTAAGTGAAGAATGTGGGATGGGCATGGATCAAATGGGGGATCCTGATTTACAGTATAAAATAGCTTTTTGGCACTCTGCTAGGCTAAAACTCGGAAATGCTTGAAGAGAGGTTCCTGACGGGTAAGAACAGTAAGGAAAATGTTGGATTGTAGAGCGGTAACATTTACTATTCCCACTTCAGTCAATGGAACAGTAAGAAAACTGTTAGATTGCAGAGGGGTAAAATGTACTAATCCCACTCCAAAAAAACAACAGTAGGGAAAGTGTTCAATAGAAAAAGTGCAATACTTACTTCTACCACTCAATGTAATAGTAAAATTCACTATTCCTACAACAGTACGTGGAACAGTAGGGAAAGTGTTGGATTGCGGAGGGGTAAAATGTACTATTCCCACTCCAGTCAATGAAACAGTAGGGAAGGTGTTGGATTTCGGAGTGTTAAAAGTTAGTAATCCCACTTCAGTCAGTGCGACAGTAAGGAAAATGTTGGATAGGAGAGGGGTAACAATTACTATTCCACCTCCAGTCAGTACAACAATGAGGAAAGACTTAGATTGTGAAGAGGTACAATTTACTATTCCCACTCCAGTCAGTACAAAAGTAGGGAAAGTGTTAGATTGAGGAGGGTTTAATATTTACTATTCCCACTCCAATTAGTGCAACAGGAGAGAACGTGTTGGATTGCGGAGGGTTAAAATTAACTATTCCCACTCGACTAAGTGGAACAGTAGAGAAAATGTTGGATTGCAGAGGGTTAAAATTGACTATTGCCACTCCAGTCACTGAAACAGTAGGTAAATTGTTGGATTGCAGAGGGATAAAATGTACTATTCCCACTACAATAACAGCAACAGTATGGAAAGTATTGGATTGCGGAGGGGTAAAATGTACAACTCCCACTCCAGTGAGTGCAACAGTAGGAAAAGTGTTGAATTGCAGAGGGGTACAATTTACCATTCCCAGGATTGCAGAGGGGTAAAATGTACTTTTCCCACTCTTGTAAGAGCAACAGTAGGGAAACTGTTCCACATAAAAGTAGTAATATGTACTACTACAGCTCCAGTCAGTAACAGTAGGGAATATGTTGGATAACAGAGAGGTACAATGTACTAGTCCCACTCCAATCAGTGCAACAGTATGGAAAATAACATATTGGGGAGTGGTAAAGTTTACTATTCCCACTCCAATGAGTATAACAGTAGGGAAATGTTGGAATATAGAAAAATGAAATTTAGTATTCCCACTCCAGTCAGGGAAACAGTAGGGAAAGTGATGGATATCCGAAGGGGTAAAATGTACCATTCCTACTTGAGACAGTACCACAGTAGAGAAAGTTTTGGATTGCTGAGGGGTTAAATGTACTATTCCCACTCCAATGAGTACAACAGTATGGAAAGTATTGGATTACGGAGCAGTACAATTTACCATTCCCACTCCAGTGAGTGCAGCAGTGGGGAAGTTGTTGGAGTGCGGAGGGGCAACATTTACCATTCCCACTCAAGTCAGTGAAACAGTAGGGAAAGTGTTGGATTGAGGAGTGGTAAAATTAACTATTCCCACTTTAGTCAGTGCAACAGTACGGAAAATGTTCGATTGGGCAGGGATAACATTTACTATTCCTCCTCCAGTCAGTACAATAGTAGGGAAAGTGGTTGATTGCCGATGGTTTAAATTTTAATTTTCCCACTCTAATGAGTGCAACAGTAGGGGAAGTGTTGCATTATTGAGGGGTAAAATGTACTATTCCCACTCCAGTCAGTAAAACAGTAGGGAAAGTTTGGGATACCAAAAAAATACTATTTACTATTCCCTCTCGAGTAAGTGGAACAGTAGTGAAAGTGATGGATTGTGGAGGTGTAAAATATACTATTCCCACTCCAGTCATTACAACAGTACGGAAAGTGTTGGATTGGGAAGGGGTAAAATTTACTAGTCACACTCCAATGAGTATAACATTAAGGAAATTGTTGGAATACAGAAAAATATAATGTATATTCCCACTACAGTAAGTGAAACAGTAGGGAAAGTGATGGATTGTGGAGGGGTAAAATATACTATTCTAACTCCAGTCAATACAAACAGTGGGGAAAGTGTTGACTGGAGTGGCAATATCACATTTTACACCTTTGCTATTCAGTACTCTCCCTACTTTTCAACTGACTGAAATGGGAATAGTACATTTTAATTTTCATCATTCTAACTTTTTCCCTACTGTTATACTCATTGGAATCGGAATAGTAAATTTTACCACTCCCTAATCCAACATTTTTCCGACACTTGCACTAACTGGAGTGGGAATAGTACATAGTACATTTTACAACTCTGCAATCCAAAACGTTCCCAACTGTTTCACTGACTGTAGTGGGAATAGTAAATTTTACCCCTACACAGTCCTACACTTTCCCTACTGTTTATCTCATTGGAGCAGGAATAGTAAACCCTCCGCAATCCCTACCGTTGAACAGATTGGAGTGTGAATAGTACACTTTACACCTCCACAATCCAAAAGGTTCCCTACTGTTGCACTGACTAGAACGGGAACAGTAAATGTTACCTCCCCACAATCCAACACTTTCCATAATGATACACTGACTGGAGTGGGAGTAGTTAGTATTGCACCTCCTCTATTGAACACTTTCCCTACTGTTGAACTCATTAGAGTGGGAATAGTGAATGTTACCCCTCTGCAATCCAACACTTTCCCTAGTGTTTCATTGACTGGGGTGCCAATATTAAATGTACTGATGCCGCTCCAGCCATTGAAACAGTATGGAAAATGTTGAATTGGGTAGGGGTATAATTTACTATTCACAACCAATGAGCATAACAGTAGGAAAAATGTTGGAATACATGAAACATGCAATTTACTATTCCCACTCCAGTCACTGGAACAGTAGGGAAAGAGTTGGTTTGTGGAGGGGTGAAATGTACTATTCTCACTCCAGTCAGTACAACAGTAGGGGAAGTTTTGGATTGCGTAGTGGTAAAATTGACTCCAGTCAATGAAACAATAGGGAAACTGCAGATTTGGAGGGGTAATATTTTAAATTGCCACTCCAGGTAATAAAACCGTAGGGAAAGGTTTGGATTGCAGAGGAGTAACATTTACTATTCCCACTCAATGACTGCAATAGTAGCCAAAGTCTTCAATAGAGGAGGTGCAATACTTACTACTCCCACTCCAGTCAGTGTATAATTAGGGAAAGTTTTGGATAACGGAGGGATAAAATGTAATATTCCCACTCCAGTCAATGCAACAGTAGGGAAAGTGTTAGAATGTGGAGAGGTAAAATGTAATATTACCTCTCCAGTCAGTGCAACAGCAGGGAAAGCATTGGATTGTGGAGAGGTAAATTTTACTAATCCCACTCCAGTCTGTGGAACAGTAGGGAAAGTGTTGGATTGCAATATATATAGAAACCAAAATTCAAATATATGTAATAGTTAAAAACAAATGAAAACACATTTCAATGTTAAATACATATCACTTCAAATGGTATCATAAATAAAAGACAACAATAATTTCCATAGAAATAAATATTTTTATTTGTATGGAAAGACATTTAGTAGTAGTAAAGTTAGGATTCTTAACTTTACTACTACTAAATGCCTTTTGTGAAAACCGAAAGTCGCAAAGTTAGGATGTTTCTCAGTTTAGTGGTAGTAAAGTTAGAAATCCTAACTTTACTACTACTAAATGCCTTTTGTAAATAACAAAAGTTGTAAAGTTAGGATTTTGTCTCGGATTACTTTTGTGAATCGGGCCCTGCGATGTCAAGGGATAAAAATGGCTTCATTAACCATATTTCAACAAACTGGAATACACTATTTTGGTGGAGGCATGCTCAAACATCATGTTTGTGCTCCTCTTTTTTCACTGGTGTAACTTTACGGATAAACACTATCATCCTGTTCAGGATGTTAATGATGTCCAGGATCTGTCATCCTACCACATTATGG
Organism: Lissotriton vulgaris; assembly: GCF_964263255.1. NCBI lineage: Eukaryota > Metazoa > Chordata > Amphibia > Caudata > Salamandridae > Lissotriton > Lissotriton vulgaris. The sequence continues at coordinate 81,066,898 of NC_141695.1, forward strand.
TTTGTGGAGTTCTGTATGGCATGGAAATATTTTTTGTTTAACAATGTGGATAGGACCTTTTTCCTGAGATTATTGAGTGTAGTATTTCCTTGCCAGTACTCCCCTGAATATATGGTATGGGGACTTTGATTTCATTATGTTCCAGACAGCTGATAGCTAGTATGATAGAATGTGCACCATGAACATAGAAACTGAATGCAGCAATCAAATGCAATTAAATGTTTAGACATGGTGGCTGTCTGGACACAGCAACATGAGACCGAATGTTCTCCTACTTACTGCTCCAAGGCTCCTTTAGTAGACATAATTACTTTTTTGTGAGTCGCATGTTGTGAGAGTTACATTCAGGTGAGGTATGAAGGCAAAATACTGTTTTTCCAATCCACTGTGCACATAACCAAATGTACAGCAAAACAGAAGGACTTATATGCAACCATGGTGTTTGATAAAAGCAATGTTTCAAGATACAGAGTGCTGAGTACATCTGAGAGAGGACTTAACACTAACAGGAACTCAACCCTAGTAGGAGAAGTAGGAGAATGAGTGATATGGAATTAAAGTTTTAGTGAGAGGTATGCCTATGAGTAGAGTGTTTGTAGTGTATGCATATTTAGTGAAGAGTATAAGTGATTCTGAGAGGGAGATTGCTCAGCTGAGAAATGATTTGGGGTCTGAATCTCAGTCACAAAATACAACAGGGCTAGAAAAATTGCCTGATAAACCTCTTACCCTTTACATGTTGTTCGTCTAGCCCTGTTGTATTTTGTGGATGCAGGATTGTGTCCCACTTTATACATGTCGCTGTTTGAAATTGCCTTTCAATTCTTTCATTGATTAAATCTCAGGGTCCGGCTGGACTCCTTACTTATTATAGTGCAGATTTTGGCCTATAATTATTCAAAGCTTGCACATTCTTTACTTGTCAAGGACCATTGTTGAGATAATACCTAACTAGCTCAGGCAGGTCTCCCAGGGCAGCATTGTCTTTCCCTATAGGCACCAGGGGGTCACCCTTAGGATACTCCTCCCAGACCATGGGAATTTCCTAGGTGGTTTTAATGCACACCTTGTTTATGGTGTTCCTGGCCGGTACCTGGGCCGCTGTTTCAGGCTTGAGACCCTTTTGACTCCCCTGATAGACTGCCATGGACGGAATGGTTAGGAACACCAGCTCAGGCAATCTCAACATCACCAAGTGGTACTTGAGATGGTGTGCTTTAGGTAATTTCCAAACAGTCAGCAGGCATGGTTGTACCCACAGCCATCTTTAAAAAACGTAACACCCCCCCTGTCAAATAGAATAAGAGCCATTGGATAGTGATTCACTTAGGGCCTCATTCCGACTTTGGTGGTGGGGTGCCGGGTCTGCCTCATTGCCATACCACTGAAGCAATGGTCAGGCCACCCACCAGATTAGAAGTTTCCACCTGCCTGGCAGGCTGGTTTTTGGCCTTCTCTTGGGCAGTGCCTTACAAAATAGACACCGTAATAGAAACACCAAACTGAAAAGTTTATGCCTTGCAGGAACTGGTGTGTATGAACACAGGGGGCACACGTTGTGCCCCCCTGTGTGCATCCCCATACAGAGGAGGCACAGGGGCCCCCTTCATTTCTTCTCCTCCACAGTGTTCATGAAGTAGGAACCTCCAAGGCACCGCCAGGAAATGGTAAATTTCCTGGAGGCTGCGACAGGGCAATGGAAGTCCTACTACCCAAATCTTAATAGGGCAGTCCGGAGACGCTCCCCCACAAGTCCTACATCCGTGGACCACCATGCTCATAATCGGCCACTTAGTTGTCATCTGTCACAACCTGATGACCTACTTTGGGAACCACCTTCTCTTTAGGCACCTGATGAACTATCACAGTTGTCATTCTGGCTCCTGTGTCACTTAGAGCCACTGCTCTCAGACCATTGATGACATTGTCACTGCCTGTACTATTTAGTCTTATCAGGTATGTGAAATTTTGATACCAACTCTTTATCATCCAGGGACACTAGGGTAACCTCTGCACTCTGCCCAAATCTAACTAGGGCAAATTTCTAGCACAGAACAACACTGGTAATTCTTGGAGAAGGCCCCCCAGCAGGGGGATGATTCCTGTGGGGGCGGATTGCATTCCCCCTTTAGCGTCTGAACTGATAACACTCATATCTCTTAGGCTGGGAAAAGCCTATGGGGTTCTTCACATTAAATCCTCCCTTGAGATGGTCAGGAATAAATTGGGATTCCTTCCCCTGAAAAATCTTCTTGGAGGGCTATAGAGAACCCCTTTGGTTTTCCACTTCCCCCTCCACCTTCCCTCCCCTTTGCTGGTGGGGACCAGATTCCTCTTTTCTTTTGGTTCCACCCAGGTTACTTTATTTAAATCTAGTTATTAATTCAGAGCCCAGCCTCCGTTGTCCACTCCCTGGGTACAGAGCATTCAGAGTCAATAAGTTGTTATAAACCATCTAGTGCCTTACTGGTGTAGTCCATAAAATAAACCCAAAACTGAAGCGTCAACTTTTGAATATCCCTAAATTGCATTCAATATTGACAGAAATAGCTTCTTTCATCGGGCATACCTCATACTGTCAGTTGTATATAGTGCTAGTAGGGTGTCTCACCCTGTGACTAGTCCCTTTAGGCTGCTCAGGCATGTATAAAGCTACATGACAGCCCTCAATCCAAGTGTTGATGTCGTCCCCACCACAAAGCTAGGTATCTGGCCTCTGGGGGTACAGACCCTTTAACCTCTCCTTGGCACACTGTGTCACTGCAATCATTGTCACTGGAATCAATGAACTCTACTGCCTTCCGATCCAGCTCTTTCAGTCTCATAAGGTACTGACACCCTGAGCACATACACCATTAGTGTCCAAATAAAGAAAGAGAGTGAACTAGTAGTTTTCCTGTTGATCTTTGCATTGTTTTATTCAAGTATATATTTCAGCCTCACACCAGCCAACATGTGTTTCGTCTTCAGGTGTGGTCACCCTACGACTTCTTCAGGGCTGAAATTATGAATTAATACAAAATGCCTGAGACTACATTGACACATATTAATATTAGCAACACCTAACCCCAGGTTACAGTGTTATACCCAAGTTGCTGTTTGCCACATTCTCATATCCCAGAGGAACCTCGCTGCCAATCAAGCACCATTGCTCATAAAGTAAATAGTTTTACACATTATCTCTGTGTAAGACATGATTAGAAAGACAGTACATGCATCAAAACTGTAAAATTAAGAAAATAACTCCATGGAGAGATTCAAAAGAATGAAATATAAGTTCAAAGGTTTATGATCCGTCCGTATACAAAACTTAGTACCCAATCGTAAATTCTTCCATTTCTTTATGACCCAATGCACGGCTAGCACTTCTCTTTCTGTCACAGAATACCTGAGTACTTCACCTTTTAGACTCCTAGAAAGAAAGAAAATCACATTTACTTCATCACCTTTTTCTTGTTGAAGTACTGCCCCAAGAACTTTCATGCTTGCATCTGTAATTAAGACAGACTTTAATGCGGGATCAAAACTTCTTAACTTTGGGGTATCTTTTAGATGTGCTTTTAAATTGTAAAATTCTTCTTCACATTGTGCCGACCAATCGAAATCAACTCCTTTGCATAACAGAGTACTAATGTTAACACTTTTCTCAGAAAATCCACACACAAATTTACTGTAGTATTCAGCTATCCCCAGGAATTTCATTAACTCATCTTTATTAGTTGGGGAGGCTACATTATGTATGTTTTCAATTAACTCTTTTTTAGGTTCAATATATTTCTCTAAAATGGTATGTCCCAAATAATTCATTGAAGATTTTTTTAATTTGCATTTGTCTAGTCTGAGAGTGAGGTTAAACTGACCGAACCTCTCAAACACTTGTTTCACTCTCAAATCATGTTCTTCATCATTATTACCAAAAATCAAAACGTCATCTTGATAGATTTTCACACCAGGTAGATCTTGTAACATCTTTTCTAACCCACTTTGAAAAACCGACGCTGCCGAAACCAAACCAAAAGGTAATCTCACAAATCTGAAGATACCAAAGGAAGTGATGAAGGCAGTGTAATCTTTGGAATCTGTATTTAACAATATCTGATGGTATGCAGATTTAAGATCCACAGTGGAAAAAAATCTTGCATCTTTAAGTAACAGAAGCATTTCTGAAATGTTGGGAAGTGGGTACCTACCAACAATAACTTGCATATTCAATGCCCTCAAGACTATGCACAGACACAAACTTCCATCGGATTTGCGTGCTGCGACTACTGGCACCAACCATTGAGTCGCTTCAACCTCCTCTATGATGCCTTCAGATTTCAACGTGTCTTGTTGTTTTTTAATTTAATCTTTTACCCAAAAAGGTACACTGCAAACTTTACTTGAAACCGGCACAGCCCCCAAAACTAATTTGATTTTGTGTGTGTAACCTCGAAGATAACCTAGTTCACTGTTGAAAACAATTGGAAACGATGCCCTGAGGTTTGGAATATAGTCTCCATTATCATCAATAGCAGCAACTACATTCACCTTGAAATTCTCTTTTAACAAAATTGGGGGATTGCTATTTGTGTCTAGCATGACAGCAATGTCTTTTTGGTGAAACCAACTTAATATGCTATCACCTTTGTGAGAAACATAGACCTTACCAGCAGTGAATCTTCCTTTGTATTCTATCAATCCTTCGAAGTACCCTATACGTTTGATGGGCTCGCCTCCATAAGCAAGAGGTTTGATATCTGCTCTAACAATTTTATTTTTTTCTTTGAGGCACTGGGAATACAACTGTTTTGATATGATGGAAATGTTGGCACCAGAATCAAAAAACATGCGAGTCCCTTTACCCTCAATCATACCTACATCAAAAGGTCCTTTTTTACTTTTACCATAAACTTGTGAGACTATTGGTCCACAATTAAAATCAGAATCAGAATCATCTTCTGTGCACTCACTTTGGGTAACTAAATTTATCTTTGCTTTGGCCTTCTTTGTTCAACAGGCACTCGTGAAATGACCAACTTTCTTACATTTCGCACAAGTGCTTTTTAACGCGAGACACTTTTTGTCATTTGCTAAATGACCAACATTCCCACAACGAAAACATTTGCGTTGAAAGGCATTTTCTTGATATGAACGATAACTAATACTCTCAGACTTATGCTTAACATTTTTCTTAACATTTTTATGACATTTCCTTTAGAGGGCTAACTTAACTTCATGTACTACTCCTCCATTCTTTTCATGCTTTGTAATGATCTCAACACATGAGAATGTTCTATTTGTTTGGCAATTGTAATTACTTCAACTAGAGATGGTTTGTCCTTTTGCCAAATGTCATCTCTAACCTTTTGTATGTTACAGCCAAGCATGAATTGGTCACTAATTCTTTCCTCAATTAAGGCTCCAAATTTACATGAAGAACCTGATTTCCCTAATGCAGTGATATCATTTTCCACAGTCTCACCATCATTTTGACTTCTTCAACCAAAATGGTACCTCTCTAAAATAGTACTCACCTTAGGTAAGTAGTGTTTATCTAATTTTGCAATACATATCTCGTATTCATTTGAAGTTGCGTCATCAATATCAGGAAGATGGTCAAAGACTTCCTGACCTTCGGAACATAGACAATGTAATAAAAACGCAGTTCTCCTTTCTGCACTCAATTTGGTACCACATACCTTTGCATACCTTTCAAACTCTTTTTTCAATTCTTTCCACTTGATAGGTGCGTCACGCGCTGAAGACAAAAAGAATGGTGGTGTGGCAACGTGTTGTATTATATGTTGATACTTGCAGCCCGCCCCAACTTTGTCCGGGGCAGAAGGGGGCTGGGGCAGGTCCGCTGCAGGAGAGTGTGTCCTCTCTTTATAATAGTAGTATAGATTGTGCAACGTCCTCTGATGTGTCTGTAAAACGTACCTTTTGTCCCGAAGTGTTGTACTGCATTTTGTCCTCCTGTCTGGAATTTTTGTCCAGAATTCTGACCCTCGGTCCTGAATTTTTACACTCACCATCCTGAATTTGCACCCATGCCTGTTGGCCACCCTAATACATGCACACTACAACCCGTATTAAACTATAAATGGTTAAAAAGGCAAGAACGTGGCAGTGCAAAAAAACAACTATTTTACTTAGCTCCTAAGAAGGCGACTGGAATATTGCACAAAGCAGTGACCCAAGAACCTCCATGCCGTGCAAAAGTAATAGTAGGTACAAACATGTTTAATGAATAACTGGCCCGCTGTTGATTATGCTCGTGCGACGTCATTTTATGATGCTCCTCTGCCATCTAGTGGGATGAGCATATAAAGACGGTACATGGATTCCTGAATCTCTCCAATAAAGACAAACAGTTCTTAAACTAAAAAGTCATTAAAACAATACCATTGAAAATTGTTTATTTTCTACCGAACCATAGTGGTGAGAATCTCAAGTAGAGTCCTGCAAATGCATACAATACTTATAAAGTTACAGCCCCCTGACCTGTTTATGCTTGTGCCAAAATCGAGGCTCGACGTTGTCCGGGGCAGAAGGGGGCTGGGGGCAGCTCCGCTGCAGGAGACACGCAGCAGAGCGGCCAGCAGCGGGAGCAGCAGAGCGTACTCACCAGCATCACGTGCGCAGGGTGTTGTTTCCTTGCCCCCGTTTCCTTACTCCTGGCCGCTTCTGCCCATGTTCGTTTCGTTGCTCCTGGCTGCTTCTTCCCACGCTACTGTCCTGACTCCAGAGGCTGTTGGTTTGGCGCTCCTACCCGCTTTTGGCCATGCTCCTGTCCGCTCTCTGAGCACTTTACTACTTTACTAACATGGCGGAACCGTGATTGAGATGTCAGCACGCATTAATCGCACACGCCCACCTCAGACATGGCGCTATTTCCAAGGGACTACTTTCTGGATGAACGTACTTTTCCCTTCTAAGGTATATTTTTTTATGGTATATCGCCTATGTCCATCTGCTTACCCTGATGTTTCCTATGATGTATTGGGTGTTTTGATTAGCGCTGTGGTTCTCGAGTTTACCTGGCTCAAAGATGTGTGTTCTCTCTTTATAATAGTAATATAGATATAAACATACATTATTATGTTGCAGGAATGGTTTTGAGTAGGGATAATCTAACAGATCATTAGAAAATATGTTGTAACTTTTGAAATGTACAAAAAATAATAATATTAATCTTTTTTTTATATGTGAGTATTATCAGAGCAAATGTTTCATCAGAGTAAATAAGGCTGTTTAGTTGTCTCTAAAAATAAATAACTTTTCTTGAAATAAATGAATATATAAAGTCCCTTTTCCTAACTTGTGTGCTTATCCTTATTTTTCAAATAAAAAATCTGCAGGAAATAAAGCACATAACGACATCCAACCTTGAATGTACATTATAGCAATGAATATGACAAATGACAGAACATGCAATAATATAAATAACCACAAGATGGCAGTAATGTATACAATATTTCAGTTACTTGTTTCTTTTCTCTCTTTTTTCCGTAGATCACTCGATTAATGCAGGCGAGCAAATACTTGAAGAGAGTATTGAATCCTAATAAAATGAAAGATAAATACCACGCAGGGGATTAAAATGGCGCGTACGTAATGTTACATTTCTGGAAAAACGTTACGGGACGAGATTGCGAGGAGATTCGTGAAGAAGTCTGATGGCTGAGCAGAGAAAAACAATGGTGTTGAATCTCCAAGACAAGAGGAAATTCCTGTATGTAGAGGTAGGCGGTTCTATGTCAGGACAGGAGGCTCCGATTATGTTTTCTCATTTCTTTTAATAGAAATGCTCAGCAGCCAATCATAAAATAGTATGAAAAGAGAAAAAATTACAGTACCCATGAACACTAGGGTATCACATGACATATCATAGAGTCACTAGTATAAAACATCACAGAGAGAATACCAAATCCTCTTTCTTTGCTGCTCTGCAGCCAGTTAAGTGCATTTCTGACATTTCTATTGATTTATGGTGTTTCAGGGCTTTGTATCTGATGGAATTGCTTACTATCCTAATGTGTTGTACACGCTTTGCTAGCGCTTCCTGCTGTGTCCTTATACTCTCGCCGGCTTCCTAGGCATCCTGCCGGTTTAGCTGTCGCCGCGTTTGGCTCTTTGTTTTGTCGTTGCGGGGAGCGTGTGTTTGCCTCCCCGGTTCGGGCGTCCCTCGCCCGCGCCTTTCATTGAGTGGAGTGGGAGATTAAGGGGCTGGAGCGCTCGCGCTTTGTGCGCGAGTGTTTCCTGACATTATTATGAGGATGATGCTTCTAGCTCTATGGAGCAGGATTTGGTTGAGGCATTGGACCAATGAGTCCAACATTCTGTAAACAAGGCTCTTGTACGCGCTATTACTCCTTTGAAACGTCATCTTTCTCAATATGCGCAACTACAGGGTTGGCTGCCATCCACTTCCCCTCGTGTTTCGAAGTCTCCTAGTAATCCCCATGTGTATAACTTTCGGAAGTTGGCGAAGGCTTTGTCCTCTGACCGCTCTTCCAGTAAGTCCTCTAAAGGGGCCTCCACATCACAGGTTCAAGTTGATACGGATGATGCTCACTCTTCATCCTCTTCTGAGCAGGATGGTCCCCCACCTTCTAAAAAGGCACGTAAAGAGCATTATGCTGATGCTCCAACTCATCCTCCTGTTCTAACTTTTGAGCCTTCTGAGATTATCCATCCCAATTCAACCTCCTGGCTCCCGTCCCCAACTGTGGCTGAATACATTCAGACACTCATTCGTCAGCCTTTTGAAAAAGATGTCCGGGCTCGCCTTCAGTCCGAGTGTCCGCACCCAGACTTGGCTGACAACTTGGCCGACACTCCGGAGGTTGATCCAAATATGGTCACCTACCTTAAAAAATATGCCAGGGACCAAAAAAAAGGTATTGAAAGGGCATGGTGTTCCTGCCAGGATAAAATGTTGGATTTGTTAGGTCCTCTTACTAAGATCTTGGACCTGGGCTTTCAGGCCAAGTCGTCCTCAACTCTGGTAGACCCTGATGAGTTGATTGAATGGTCCCTGAAGGATATTTGTCAATTAGGAAATGCTAATTGTGCATTATCTTTTGAGCGGTGTCGCTCCTTTCTTCTGAAACTGGATCCAAAGTTGGCCGAGCTTTCCTCGTCTGAATCTGGTCCCTTGGCCCAGGGTTTGTTGTTTGGCCAGCCGTTCCTGAAAGAGTTTACAAAATTCGTGGCTACCTTCAGTGGGCTGGATAAGGCTTAGGCTTCTCTAAGACGAGCCTTTCGCCCGGTTTTTGCTAGGGCCGGACGAAACAGGGGACGTTCGTTCGGCCGCGGTACCAACCAGAATTCCCAGCGGGGATTCCAGTCCCACAGGGGTGGAGGTCAGGACTCCAGCTACAATAACAGAACCAACTTCTATCCCACTCGTAAGGGATGAGGCAACTATAACAAAGGACGCTACGGCGGAAATCAAGGTGGCCGTCAGGATTCCAACACTTCAGGTGAGGTTGATACCTGTTTCGGAAGTCGTCTTAGGGGGCAGGTTTCAATTTTTTCTCCCAAATTGGTGTCTGATCTCCAACGATGCATGGGTGTTAGAGACTGTTCAGGGTTACAAGATAGCGGCAATCCCATCCTTCTACTCCTCTGGTTTTTTCCCTGCAAGATCAAAAGTTCATTTCAGAGGAAATCGATTCACTTTTGCAAAAAGGGGCAATCCTTCCGACTTCCCGCCACCCTCAGGGTTTTGCAAGCAATGTTTTTCTGGTTCAGAAAAAAGGGGGCGGGTCCCGGTTGGTACTCAATCTCAGGGATTTCAACGGAGGGGTGGTGTATCGCCACTTCAAGATGGAAGGCATCCATCTTTTGTGGGATCTTCTTCGGAAAGGGGACTGGATGGTTCGTCTCGACCTCAAGGACGCGTATCTGTTGATCCCGATTTACGGTCCACATTGTCGGTTCCTGCAATTCCAATGGCAGGGGAATTGGTTCGAATACAAGGTTCTCCCGTTCGGCTTCTCATCAGCAGCCTGGTGCTTCACGAAGCTTCTGAGGGCCGTCGTGGAATCTTTGCGAGCACGGAGAGTTTGTCTGATTATTTATCTGGACGACATTCTGATCATGGCAGATTGTCCTTGGAAGCTAATGACACACTTGGAGTGGTTCATCACTCTCTTGCAGTCTCTGGGTTTCTGGTGAACCCTCAGAAGTCAGTCTTCGTTCCTTCACAATCTATGGAATTTCTGAGTTTTCAGGTCGATTCCCTCTCTTGTCAACTCCTCTTGCCCAATCAGAAGATTTGTTCTATCAAGAGGGATTTGACTTTAGTTTTATTCAAACAGAGTGTGCCGTTGAGGTCTATAGCACAAATTGTTGGTCTTTTAGCCTCCTCAATTCAGGCTATTTTTCCAGGCCCACTTCATTACCGGGCACTTCAACGATTGAAGATCCGTCATCTCCAGAAAGGCCTTCGCTGTACGGATTTAATTCCTCTAGCAGAGGAATTAAATTGGGAGATGCAATGGTGGTTGGACCACATGGATGCTTGGAATGTGCGAGCCCTATTCCGTGCGACCCCGGAAGTGGTGATACGGTCCAATGCCAGCCTGTGGGGCTGGGGAGCTCGTTGCATTCCATTGTCGACGGGAGGTCAGTGGTCTCAGGAGGAATTGTCTCTCCATATAAATTGCCTGAAACTGCTAGCGGGGTCCTTTGCGATTCGTTGTCTATCTCCTAGCCAGACCAATTGTTGCATTCTTCTCCGCATGGACAATGTTTCAGCGGTTTGGTATGTCAACAAGTTGGGCGAGACGAAGTCCAGGATTCTGGCGGAAATCGCCAAGGATTTCTGGCACTTTTGCCTTCAACGGAAGATCACAGTTATTGCTGAATATCTCCCTGGTCGCAACAATCTGATTGTGGATTGGAATTCACGTCATCTTCGGGACTTCAGCGATTGGAGACTTCACCCTCGCATGTTCAGCTCTCTGTTCCGCGTTTGGGGTCAGTGTCAGATCGACCTGTTTGCGTCTCGCCTCAACACTCAGCTTCCCCTGTTTTTCAGCTGGATGTCCCATCCATCAGCACGCAGGAGTCAGGTGCAACTAATTAAAACACAGATCAGAAGCATTCCATCTCCATTGTGATACTCAAAGAGAAACATGCAGGCAACAGGAAATACAGATTGAGCATACAAAAACATATATAAAATAAGTACTATATTACAAAAACCTAATTATACTGAATTGTTCTGTGGTATTTGTAATTGCAACTGCCACCAAAGAGAGTTGTGCACATAGGTATGTCCCCATGTATTGTGGAGGTGAAAAGAAAAGCACGCTGTGCTCACCAGTCCTATCCTGACTGAGATACCAAATGTGAAATACCTGTACAATTCTGGTGTTCCTGGATAAAGGAAAAACCAAAAAATGTTAAGGTCAAAATTAAAAGCAATCATGACAAAATTGTGAGTCGTGAGTAAACGTGAGTCACGTGTAAATGTTGACGGGTCATGTAATTGCAAATCCTGTCAGGACACATACCTTAGGTGATGTTTTGTCATGTCCACAGATTCCAAAACTCGTGAATCGCAACAAGGACTATCGTAGTGTAAGTGTGCAGGATCTCATTACAAGCGCTGTACCGCCTATTTTAAAGCAAAGAAAAGATTGTATGCCCAGCAATATGTATGGCATGCCTACAAACGTGTGGCGCTTGGTAGTAACCATTATAATGATTAAGCTAAAACCAGAGAGTGTCTGTTTTCTGGTTACCGCTACTACTGCCAATACAGAAAACCTGAAAGTATTATCGAAGTAGCTATTAGGTATATCTGTTCTTACCTGAGTGCAGTCAGGCGTCCATTGTCTCTGCGTCTTCATATCTGTTATTGCGTTCAAAGTGTCATGTTGGCTAGACCGTGAGATTTATATGTAAGCTCAGCGTAGGTGAAGAAACCCTGCCATCTTGGAATGGTGTTAAAGAATGAGAGTAAGGGACGTATGTGTGATTCAATACGTTCATAACCTATCACCACCAGACATAAACAGATTTTGAGTGCTACAAGAAAGGTCATCTGTGTCAATATAGAAAATAAGGATTATAAATCAACAAGCTCAAGGTCTTTGTTTCCATTGTTATTAATTAGGGTGCTATATTATTGCAACGTAATCTTTTATAAAATAGAATTGGCCAGGGTCAGGTATCCCCGCCATCTTGGAGTGGTATCTCCCAACATCACGCATGCCGAACGTCTTGACATCACCAAGGTTAACAAAGTACCACTATTGACCCGTCATTTATGTAATAGCGTATTCTCTTTGTAAAAAAGTATAAAATACATATCGAAGGGTAATGGTAATAGAACAGTAAATTCTTAAGGTGGCACAAATCAATGGTGTATGTTGCTTTTCCTCTAAGGATCTCTGAGCTGCTGCTCTCTTCTCCTCCCTGGCCAGAGTTAGCTTAGCTAGCTGCAGTTTCAGGGTACTCTCAGCTTTTTTCTTCCAAATTTAAAGAGGACTGGCTACTCGAGGGGGCACAATCCCAGCCAGAGACAACATAAGTGAGCTTATCCCTAGGGGCACCTCTTCCTCCTCTTCTGTCTCTTGGTCTGGGCCCACTGCTAAGTCACACTTTACTACTTTCTCCTCCTCCTCATTCTCATCAGTATTGCCTTGCATGGAAGTGTACATACGGAAGATGGCTTTACCTTTTAGTGCTTTTTGAGAATACAGCTGTGTGCCAGCCCACTCTGCTTAAACAGTATTCCTAGATCTACTATGTGGAAGTCTTTAATGCTGCTAAAGTCTGCATCCATAATATAACAGGTTAAAAAAAGTGAGAATGAAATATAGGGAAAATCAGAAACAAATTCCAAATCAAAATAAAGGAAAATTTAAAAATCAAAAATCAATTTTGATGTCAGATTACAATAAGGGATATTTGGTTTCACAAAAATCATCAAATAGCACAGCAAAACCACAAGTACTGTACCCCACTACTGAACACCAAAGTAAGACAGTGGAGTATTACAGCATCACGCTCCTTGTCAGAGTGAACCACGTAATTCACTAAGTTAACCTGTGCTGAATGCTCTAGTAGCGTGGCACAGAGAAGAAAGTCTTAAGTCATTGTATTATGTAAATACAAACCAAGGGGCTCATTATGATGGCGGTAAAAATAGCCACCGCCGGGCCGGAGGTGGCGATCTTTCCGCCATCGTCATGAGATTTACCCCTTGCCACATTATGATGGTGGTGGGTACCATAGAAAAGGGAAAGTCTGCTTTTCCGGCAGTAGCAATGATCACGATTGCCTGGTCGGAGCGGTTAGCATGCTCACAATGGAGGCGGAGCCTGCTAGGCTCCGCCGGCACAATTATGATGCCGGCGGAAGCCAGCATTCTGTGGCGGTTAAACTGCCATTGAAAGGCTGGCAGAGAATGTCTTCAGGGGCCCATTGCAGGCCCCCCTTGTTATAGGGGATTGTGGGTGCACTGGGGGGTTTCCATGGTACCCCCCTACATTTCACTCCACCAAGTGGCAGGCACAGCTTAGAGCTTGCCATGTAGTGCAGTGAAATGCACAACATGCTCCTTTCAAAATTTTGGCAGTGCTGCTGTCAGCAACCACCGCCACAATGTTAAAGGTGCAGAATCTGATCGCAGCAGTGGATGTCCCATCATAATTGAATAGGCTGGACCACCGCACGGATGGCAGTCAGACTCAATCACTGCTACGGTGACGGGGGACCAAATCCGCTCGCCATCTTAATGAGCCCCTGAGTCAGAAGAATAGAGAATATTTAATCATTAAAAGTACACAAATAATGCAAAAAGGTATTACGTAGAAAAGGAGATGTGTGTTTTTTTAAGGTTTGAGTTCAAAATAGTGTCAAAAAGCACTAAGGGTCTACTGTAAGTATCTGACCATATTGATCTGGCTCGAAGTCAAAACTTAATGCTGGCCACAATTGATTGCTAGTAGGACACAGGGACTAGGTTTTTCTAGGTGAAAAGTTTACCTTCTTACATACAAGGTTTTCTGGAGAGAAAGTGACCGTTGAATGAAGTTTGTTGACTTAGATGCTTGTTGTTGAATCTGGTGAATGTTCGGCGTCAAGTCTGGTAAAGATTGCTGTCAGAAAAAGAGGTGTGTATCCTGACCACAACCAAGGGTCCAGGAATTTAGAGGTAGTACTTGAGGGGAAGGACACAGTACCACAGAGGCTATTAGAAGTCAGGTCCTTCTCGGGGGGTGAGCGTTATGGAGCTGGCGATATCTGGGCTTTTCAGTCGGGGTGCGTGTGTGATCCACAACCTGACCTCGCTACTCCCGCTCTTGCCCGATCACCGCCTGCTCTGATCTCTCCCTCCCCCTTCTTTCACTCCTTAGCGCTGTTATGTGGCTGTATGGGATCAAAGTTTTGTTTTTGCTCGTAGCCTTTCCGAGGGGGTGAGCGTTGTGGAGCTTGGCTCTGTCTGGGCTTTTTCAGGGGGCGCCTTGCTTGGTTGTTCAACAGAATAACCCGATACTCTGCTTTTCCGTTTTCCCGCTGTACCTCTGTGATGAGGCTGTGTGGGATCCTTAGATAGACTTAGATAGTCGCCGCCATTTTACGATCGCTGTTTTCTTCTGAGCGTCCTCCGTTAAAACGCTGTTTTCAATCACTTGCCGCCTTTGTTGCTTGTCGTAGGTTCGCACCTTCTGTTCACTGGGCTTTCCGATTTGTGTTCAGTTATCTTTTTCGTTGTTTAGCACGCTGGCATCGTGTTTATAGTTCGTATTTGTCCCGTGGATTGGCGGAGCTCTGGACTCAGGCAACTCTCATCATTGCTGTACAAGCCATGCTCCACGAAACTGAATGGGGATCAGAATGCTGCCATCTTGGATCCCAAACAGCCACATTGCAGCTGAACGGAGCGAAACGGAGCGATAAAAGGGGGGATTGGAACAAGAGGTGGATCGGGGGAAGAGGTTAGTTGGTGGATCACAAACGAACCCTCCCTGAAAATCCCAAATACAGCCAGGCTCTACAACACACCCCCCCCCCACAAGAAGACCAAAAACGAAACTGATCGCGTGACCAGGGGGCCGCCATCTTAGAACACGCACAGCATAAAACAAAAAGAAACAAAAAAAAAGGGAAATCCTGCAGAGAGATACAGACCGCGAGATCAGCCGGAGATCACCCCTGTGGGGAGTCCTGTGAGGAGCCGCCAAGCGATAGATCGGTGAGGTCACTGACTAAGAAACAATACATTTTTTTTTAAAAAGAAGAAAAGAAACAAAAAGCAAAAGTGAGAACACAAGAAGGCAAACAGACGGAATGAACTATGATCCAAAAGAAAACAAACAACAATACAAGGAGCTTAGAATAGTACATAAGTAAGAGTGCTAAAGTCGCACGATACACAAGAAGGCTATACGACAAGAGAACGGAGGATATAAGCAGAAAGGAGCGCATGACAATAGCAGACAAATATATACAAACAAATAAAGAGCAAATAACGCCAAAATATAATTCACCAAAAACTCCCACCACGGCGAAAAGGTATACGGCAAACAGTGCGCACATACTACCAAGCAGAACCTCGGTGAGAAAGAAAAACTATGTGAAAAGACCAGGCAAGAGAGCCGATCTACGACTGGATGTTAACAGCAAAATCACCCAAAAAGAGTCGGATATTCTACGAACAACGCCTGCCAACAACAAGAGACTCGAGCTCATACAAAAGAAAAGAGGACTGAAAAAAAAAATTCTGGGAATGAGAGCAAGACGGCACAACAAACAAAGAAGACCAAACTCGAAGGTATCCCAGATTCCCCGTTCAAACAGAAAGCAGACATTAGCAGCACACTGGATAACATTCTTAAAAAACTTGCCAAAATCCACGACCTGGCAAAATCAACTGAAAAAACGACCGACGCCATACAACTCGAACTGGCAGCAGTCAGAGCTGACATCCACACGGCAAACAACAGAATATCAACAGTAGAGCAAAGAGTCAGTGACATAGAAGACGGATCACAGCTCACCAGCAACGCAATAGGTAATATTGCCAAAGCGACAACAGACCTACGCAAGCAAGCAGCAGAATTCGAAGATCGACAAAGAAAGGGAAACATAAGAGTTCTGGGCATACCAGAAGGAGAAGAGGATCAAGCCGGGTCATGCGTAGCAATGTTACAAAACCTCATACCCAAACTAACAAATCTCAAATTCGAAAACCCATTTGAGCTAGGTCAAGGCCTACAGAGTACCGGCCTTCAAACAAACAGATCAGGACCAAGACCAATATTATGCAAACCACTGCGCTCGCACCAAACAGAAGCAATGTTCTGAGTCGCGAGAACCTGAACCTGCAATGGAATGGCAACAAGATCATACTCACGCAGGACTACTCAAAAACAACAGTAGACATCAGAAAGGGATTCCTGGCACAAAGAGATAAACTAAGGAAAAAAAACATCACCTACTCCTTCAGCGGCCCAACGAGATTCAGGGTGAACAACAAAGGTACCATGATTACCTTCGAGGACCCAGTTGAACTATCACGCTACCTAGCGGCACCTGCATCACAAGAAATGGAAACAACAGCCACATCAAGCAAATGAAGAGTATCAATTGACCTCCACAATGAAGGAGATTAACCCAATAACCAGATGATTGCTCATAGAAAGACACAATGTAAAAGTATGCAAAGCAATGGATTGCCCAAAGTGTCAAGAGCACAAGAACATGACAACGTATCCTACCTCATAGACGGACTACACGAACTACCTCAAAGGGAGACGAAGAGACAGTGATAAATAACTGTGAGGGAGAGCCTGCCCACATAAGCCAAGAACTAATATATATCCTTTAAAGTTCTATGCTGGGAATTAGTGAGGGGGCTACGCTTCAAAAAGAGAAAAAAAAAATGAACTATACGATAGCAATAAGTTGTCCTTGGGGGTGGCGGGGCGGGTGGGACCTTGCTGTCGCACGCCCAAAGTACGACACACCAGCAGGGGGTGGGGGGCCAGGGGGGAGGATGGGAAGGAAGGAGGGAATTGTCTTGTCCAGTACATCATGTCCGTCCTGTCTGTCGCGTATGTCCAGTGAATCAAGTCAAAACCCTTATCATACCCGTAGACAGAAAACACTGATCAATATGCAGACTATCAACAACTCACGCAGACAGACCGCACACAACCAAAGATCCAGACAATTACAGACCGCGACAAAAAGCACTGCCACAATGAGTAACACAAACACACTGCTAGCTGACCTAAAGATTATCTCTCTCAACGTCAAGGGCCTGAACCACCCAACCAAAAGAAACAAAATACTAGATTACCTACCAAAGGCGATATTATCCTTATGCAAGAAACAAAACTCTCCATGGAAGACGCGAATAAGCTTAGAGCGAGATGGATTGGCCAGCTTGCATGCTCTCCAGCCGTAGGAAAAAAAGAGAGGAGTAATTACGATAGTTAACCCTAAATCCAAAATAACCATTGAAAGCGCTGAGCAGGATGACGAAAGCAGGCTTCTATGTACCCAACTCAAAAGGGGAGATTAAACAATATTCGTAACTAATATATATGCACCAAACTCAGATGACATAACCTTTCTGTGAGGGAGTGTCAAAGAAACTAGAGGCCAATCAATCACATGATATGTGCATCGTAGCTGGAGATTTCAACTTAGTCCTAGACAAAACCCTTGACAGACAATCAGGCTCCCATACAAGAGCTATAAAGAACAAGAAGAGTTGGAGGGTCTGAGAGGCAAAGTGCCAAGTCTACAAGGTCCTTATTGTAAGCTACACATTTGGATTGCACTGAATCAGACCAAAGTGGTCACTAGACACTAGGTGTACAATAGATATCCTATCAACCCACCCACTTGGCGGAGCCTCGTCATGTAGGACGTCTAGAACCAAGTTGGTGTGTCCAAGCCTAGATGAATTGGCTAGACAACACACAATTATGGCTCATACAATAGAAGTGTCCACGCCACTGGGCGGTGCTGGTGCAGTGCAGTGCAAAAAGAAAAGTGAATAAGTGATGTTAAGATGACGGTCAAGGCAAACGAAAAACTTTTTATTAGTATTCACCTGGACGTCAGATTAAAAAGAGATGCAAGACAGTGTGACAAAATCACTGTCTACTTTGCTGTGTGATTAAATAGGCCAACATGTTTCTGCCAAAAGGTGAAATTACACCGGCATTCTTCAGGGCCATTTATATGGAATGTTGCTACTGCAAAGGTACACTCTGATGGTGGTGTAAAAAAGTGAAGATGACAGACCAGAAGTTTAAGACTGTCAAACTAATAGTGTGGTCACTAGGACCATCCTACTGTATCCTCTTGAACCGTTTGTTGATAGAGGATGCAGTCCTGTAAACAAAAAACAGAAGAAAAAACTACTATGTGTTCTTTAAACATAACAAGCTTACAGGAGCAATTATCCCCAAAGCAGGTTACACTATTATAACACAAGGACCCATATAAGACTTAGCACGGCCAGTCCACATTAGACCGGCCACTTTGATTTATCACAGGTTGCACTTAAAATAAACCACAGAAATTTCTGAATACAAAGTTGAAATCAATGAAAAAGACTTACCCAACAGTGTGTGGGAGTCTAGCCTTACCTCACCCGGCAACGGCTCGGAGATTGAGGCCCCGCTCTATGCGCAAACAAATATATGTATACATGTAGACCGGAGCGACTATAAAGATCTGGTAAGTATCTTTAGTCAGTACTATGTCTCAAGAAGTTTATGCATATAAACAACTGGTTGCTAGTTGCCCACAGTGATCACAGTCCCGTGGAGAACAAAAGAAAGTGGAAGGCATGAGAGCTAGTTAAAACTAGTGAGGATGCTGACAGATAGGGCAAATAATGTGTAAATCCCACTATTTTTATCCATAGTGTTGATTCCCTTTGTGAATACCCAAAGCATGCATACAGCTGTCAGTTAGAAGTGTACTGTAGCACTTGAAAATAGAAATGAAAGGGTGGTACAGCTGACTCTCTATTGTGGCTTATTCTTAAGAGAAAGTACAGCATCTAGCTTAACCGCCGAGGCAAAACAACATCAGACGCCCAACGCTTCACTGGTACAACGAGGCAGAAATCCGATGTTGACCATTCAAGCCGGTTTTGCAGTTACTGTTATCAAGCAAAACCGCTTCATCTCCCACTCAATATTTATCAAGGAAACAAAGTTTTAGGCCAATGTAAACGAAACGCGGCGTGACCACTCACCTCTCCGTCGGTACCTCTCGGCTGAAACCAAAGCCGAAGGGGAGGCAACGAGGAGAGGTGAGACGCGCGTTAAATACCCTCTCTGATTGGCGGAGGTGGCGTTAACAATGAACAGCTGCTCTGCTAATTCCGGTCTTGTGATGCGCGAATTCTAATCACAGCGCATGCGTGCCGGTGAGCCGCATCTTGAAGCGATGTGGTCAAAAACCGGGGCATGCGCTGAATAATTGTAGGCGCGCCTACGGTTTACAAGTTGAGTTAGCGTCTTTGCGCGTGCTCAGATCGCTGCAATCCCGCATGTGTGGAGACAGCGACATTACAGAGACGGAGCACGCCCTCATTTATGTGAAAGGGCATACATAACATGAAACAACTAAACGGGCGCTGTAGAGTTCGTTATGCGCCTGAGTTTACAATGTTGTCAAAAATGTTGAGAAGTCATAATTGAGGTATAGAGACGGAAGAATCCGAGCCTCTAGTTATGTACACAGAACATATCGGTTAGGGGTACTAAAAAAGTTACAGTTGTTGTAGGTGAACCCCAGAAAATATGTACTACCCACGAAGTATAAGATCATGATCTATATAAATAGAGCGGGCAATGCATTAGGCTCAAGCAGGATAGGACCATATCTAATGTATGTTTAACCTATGTTGGTCCATTCTAAAAGATAGGGGAGATATTAATGATTCCTAGCGTAGGCTGTACATTGTATGGTTAATAGGGAGAACCTGAGTGGTGATGAGTACAGCAAACCTTTTTGGGAGAGGCATAGAGTACTGAGAGTTGACAATGCATGATGGTCAGTGCTCTAGGGCAAATACAAGCTGGTCATATGGATACCCATGGGATGTTATCGTTCAATCCTGACACATCGGTTTTCAATTTAAAAATCCAATGTTGTTCCTTGATGAACAGAAACCGTGAGACATCTGTGATGTGTGCTGGGATGAAGGGTTGTTCAAGGACCACCCACCTCAAGTCATCTGCTTTGTGCTTCTTGGTTAGAAAGTGGTTCGTCAGGCAGGTGGATTGTTTGCTACAACGTATCGTGCTCTTGTGTTCACTGATACGCAACTTGACTTTCCTGGTAGTGTGTCCAATGTATGCCAGGCCGCAGGGGCATGTGATCATATAGATCAATTTCTCAGAGTTGCAGTTTGTGTGGTTGGT
Source organism: Lissotriton vulgaris (assembly GCF_964263255.1). NCBI lineage: Eukaryota > Metazoa > Chordata > Amphibia > Caudata > Salamandridae > Lissotriton > Lissotriton vulgaris. The sequence goes on from NC_141695.1 coordinate 81,087,303, forward strand.
CAACTTCCATGGTCTAGATGTGCCGATGTCAATGGAAAGGGTCTTCTGAGTCTGTGGGCACACAGTGCAACCACCACACGGGTAGTGCCCCCGGACTGGGATTGTATTCCAGATGGTATCAAGAGTGGTAATAGTGTCTCTCCTCTGTGTCTTAGGTCTGGTGTGAACCAGGCTATCTCTAATACTTGGCCCTCTTTTGAAGGCGAACAGCGGCCTAGGTATTGCACCGGATGCTGTGTTGAGGATCTTCCAGTGCTTAAGTACCGTTTTCTTGACCACATTGGATAGGGTACTGAACGTATGCACCATTGTAATCCTATCAGACGGTGTCTTACTTTGTTGGTGTTCAATCAATGCCTCTCGATTGTTGTTGAATGCTCTTTTATGCGCCCGACGTACCAAGTGATTCGGATAGTGACGTTCCTTCAGGTTCAGCGATAGTTCTTTCGCGTGTTGTTCGTACAAGGTGTTCGAGGAACAATTTCTCCGAACCCTCAGAAATTGACCCACCGGTAAGTTATCACGTAGTGACTGCGGGTGAAAACTCCGGTATGACAGTAGTGAGTTCCGAGCCATGGGTTTCTTATATAGTCGACTCTGCAGGCCTCCCTCTCCAGGAAAGATGAGAAGATCTAAGAATGGTAGCTGCTCTTTGCTGCCCTCAATTGTAAACCGGAGGTATCGATTTCTAGAATTCAACCACGTGTGAAACTCAGTGACCTCAAGACTAGTGCCTCTCCAGATGACAATGATGTCATCAATATATCTGCGCCACAGCAACACCTGACGAAAGAATGGGTTGCTGTGGTTTAGAACATGGTCTTGCTCAAATTGGTGCATATACAAGTTCGCAAGGCTTGGGGCAAAGACACTCCCCATTGATGTTCCGGAGACTTGGAGGTAGAGCTCAACGTCGAAGCTCACCAATAGGTCGGTCTCAATGTTGAACTCGGTCTCTGCAAGGAGTCGGAGGACATCACCAGTGTCTTGCAAGTACGTAGGTGTATCTTTCACTAATGGTTTCAGAAAGAAATCCACAAAGGTGGATAATGGCTCAAGTAGAGAACCAATCCCCGAGATAATCGGGCGACCCGGAGGAGGTCTCTTCTCCTTGTGTATCTTTGGGAGGCAATAAAAGTAAGGGACCACAGGGTGTGCCGACCTATTGGTGAGCTTCGACGTTGAGTCTCTCTACACGTGCATCCCGCAACAAGAGACTCTGGACTGTATAAGGCATTTGCTTGAGTCCAAACCACCGGATACTATCACTCCAATACCTTTCATCATGGAGTGCGCCAGATTGGCTATGGTGGAGAACTATTTTCAATACCATGATGACCTCTACCTCCAAGTCTCCGGAACATCAATGGGAAGTGTCTTTGCCCCAAGCCTTGCGAACTTGTATATGCACCAATTTGAGCAAGACCATGTTCTAAACCACAGCAACCCTTTCTTTCGTCAGGTGTTGCTGTGGCGCAGATATATTGATGACATCATTGTCATCTGGAGAGGCACTAGTCTGAGGTCACTGAGTTTCACACGTGGTTGAATTCTAAAAATCGATACCTCCAGTTTACAATTGAGTACAGCAAAGAGCAGCTACCATTCTTAGATCTTCTCATCTTTCCTGGAGAGGGAGGCCTGCAGAGTCGACTATATAAGAAACCCATGGCTCGGAACTCACTACTGTCATACCGGAGTTTTCACCCGCCGTCACCACGTGATAACTTACCGGTGGGTCAATTTCTGAGGGTTCGGAGAAATTGTTCCTCGAACACCTTGTACGAACAACACGCGAAAGAACTATCGCTGAACCTGAAGGAACGTCACTATCCGAATCACTTGGTACGTCGGGCGCATAAAAGAGCATTCAACAACAATCGAGAGGCATTGATTGAACACCAACAAAGTAAGACACCGTCTGATAGGATTACAATGGTGCATACGTTCAGTACCCTATCCAATGTGGTCAAGAAAACGGTACTTAAGCACTGGAAGATCCTCAACACAGCATCCGGTGCAATACCTAGGCCGCTGTTCGCCTTCAAAAGAGGGCCAAGTATTAGAGATAGCCTGGTTCACACCAGACCTAAGACACAGAGGAGAGACACTATTACCACTCTTGATACCATCTGGAATACTACCCCGGTCCGGGGGCACTACCCGTGTTTTGGTTGCACTGTGTGCCCACAGACTCAGAAGACCCTTTCCATTGACATCGGCACATCTAGACCATGGAAGTTGACCAACCACACGAACTGCAACTCAGAGAAATTGATCTATATGATCACATGCCCCTGTGGCCTGGCATACATTGGACACACTACCAGGAAAGTCAAGTTGCGTATCAGTGAACACAAGAGCACGATACGTTGTAGCAAACAATCCACCTGCCTGACGAACCACTTTCTAACCAAGAAGCACAAAGCAGATGACTTGAGGTGGGTGGTCCTTGAACAACCCTTCATCCCAGCACACATCACAGATGTCTCACGGTTTCTGTTCATCAAGGAACAACGTTGGATTTTTAAATTGAAAACCGATGTGTCAGGATTGAACGATAACATCCCATGGGTATCCATATGACCATCTTGTATTTGCCCTAGAGCACTGACCATCATGCATTGTCAACTCTCAGTACTCTATGCCTCTCCCAAAAAGGTTTGCTGTACTCATCACCACTCAGGTTCTCCCTATTAACCATACAATGTACAGCCTACGCTAGGAATCATTAATATCTCCCCTATCTTTTAGAATGGACCAAGATAGGTTAAACATACATTAGATATGGTCCTATCCTCCTTGAGCCTAATGCATTGCCCGCTCTATTTATATAGATCATGATCTTATACTTCGTGGGTAGTACATATTTTCTGGGGTTCACCTACAACAACTGTAACTTTTTTAGTACCCCTAACCGATATGTTCTGTGTACATAACTAGAGGCTCGGATTCTTCCATCTCTATACCTCAATTATGACTTCTCAACATTTTTGACAACATTGTAAACTCAGGCGCATAACGAACTCTACAGCGCCCGTTTAGTTGTTTCACGTTATGTATGCCCTCTCACATAAATGAGGGCGTGCTCCGTCTCTGTAATGTCGCTGTCTCCACACATGCGGGATTGCAGCGATCTGAGCACGCGCAAAGACGCTAACTCAACTTGTAAACCGTAGGCGCGCCTACAATTATTCAGCGCATGCCCCGGTTTTTGACCACATCGCTTCAAGATGCGGCTCACCGGCACGCATGCGCTGTGACTAGAATTCGCGCATCACAAGACTGGAATTAGCAGAGCAGCTGTTCATTGTTAACGCCACCTCCGCCAATCAGAGAGGGTATTTAACGCGCGTCTCACCTCTCCTCGTTGCCTCCCCTTCGGCTTTGGTTTCAGCCGAGAGGTACCGACGGAGAGGTGAGTGGTCACGCCGCGTTTCGTTTACATTGGCCTAAAACTTTGTTTCCTTGATAAATATTGAGTGGGAGATGAAGCGGTTTTGCTTGATAACAGTAACTGCAAAACCGGCTTGAATGGTCAACATCGGATTTCTGCCTCGTTGTACCAGTGAAGCGTTGGGCGTCTGATGTTGTTTTGCCTCGCCGGTTAAGCTAGAGGCTGTACTTTCTCTTAAGAATAAGCCACAATAGAGAGTCAGCTGTACCACCCTTTCATTTCTATTTTCAAGTGCTACAGTACACTTCTAACTGACAGCTGTATGCATGCTTTGGGTATTCACAAAGGGAATCAACACTATGGATAAAAATAGTGGGATTTACACATTATTTGCCCTATCTGTCAGCATCCTCACTAGTTTTAACTAGCTCTCATGCCTTCCACTTTCTTTTGTTCTCCACGGGACTGTGATCACTGTGGGCAACTAGCAACCAGTTGTTTATATGCATAAACTTCTTGAGACATAGTACTGACTAAAGATACTTACCAGATCGTTATAGTCGCTCCGGTCTACATGTTTACATATATTTGTTTGGGCATAGAGCGGGGCCTCAATCTCCGAGCCGTTGCCGGGTGAGGTAAGGCTAGACTCCCACACACTGTTGGGTAAGTCTTTTTCATTGATTTCAACTTTGTATTCAGAAATTTCTGTGGTTTATTTTAAGTGCAACCTGTGATAAATCAAAGTGGCCGGTCTAATTTGGACTGGCCGTGCTAAGTCTTATATGGGTCCTTGTGTTATAATAGTGTAACCTGCTTCGGGGATAATTGCTCCTGTAAGCTTGTTATGTTTAAAGAACACATAGTAGTTTTTTCTTCTGTTTTTTGTTTACAGGACTGCATCCTCTATCAACAAACGGTTCAAGAGGATACGGTAGGATGGTCCTAGTGACCACACTATTAGTTTGACAGTCTTAAACTTCTGGTCTGTCATCTTCACTTTTTTACACCACCATCAGAGTGTACCTTTGCAGTAGCAACATTCCATATAAATGGCCCTGAAGAATGCCGGTGTAATTTCACCTTTTGGCAGAAACATGTTGGCCTATTTAATCACACAGCAAAGTAGACAGTGATTTTGTCACACTGTCTTGCATCTCTTTTTAATCTGACGTCCAGGTGAATACTAATAAAAAGTTTTTCGTTTGCCTTGACCGTCATCTTAACATCACTTATTCACTTTTCTTTTTGCACTGCACTGCACCAGCACCGCCCAGTGGCGTGGACACTTCTATTGTATGAGCCATAATTGTGTGTTGTCTAGCCAAATCATCTAGGCTTGGACACACCAACTTGGTTCTAGACGTCCTACATGACGAGGCTCCGCCAAGTGGGTGGGCTGATAGGCTATCTATTGTACACCTAGTGTCTATTGACCACTTTGGTCTGATTCAGTGCAATCCAAATGTGTAGCTAACAATAAGGACCTTGTAGACTTGGCACTTTGCCTCTCAGACCCTCCAACTCTTCTTGTTCTTTATAGTTCCAATAGGGGTGATCCGAGTTTGGACGGTCTATAAATATATTCCCCTTGACCCTCCTTAAATAGTTGTTTTTCTTTCCCATACAAGAGCTCCAGCCTCCCACAACATCCTGAAAAACATATAACAAGTTCAACCTGCAAGACCCATGGAGGCTACAATACCCAGACACTAGAGACTACACTTTCTACTCCAACCCACACAACTCATACAGTAGAATTGACTACATCCTCATGTCAGGATCACACACACACTTGATAGAGAACACAGACATTACAGCAAGAACGATCTCAGACAACTATTGCATCAGCCTACACTTAGCAGGACGGTACAACGACCACACCACACGCAGATGGTGGTTCAACAACATAACAATAGCGAAAGTAACAGACGAGGACAAGATTGAGAAAGCGATTAAGGATTACATAAAAGAAAACAACACACCTGACATCGACCCTAAATGCCTATGGGACACCCTCAAAGCGACCATCAGATGGACTCTGATAGAAATCAAGGCCAGAAGAGACAGAGAAGCAAGAGGGCAACTAGACAATTTAGAAACAGACATAAAAGACCTAGAATCCAAACACATAAGGGACACCTCAAACGCTGAGATCCTAATAGAACGTACGAGAAAAACATATGAGTTTAATAGGATCCTTAGCGAAAGGGCAGGTCAGTGGATAAGGAAATACAAACAAATTAACCTCTGCGAAGCTAACAAGGCAGGAAAAACACTAGCGTCTTACCTCAAGCGCCAACAAAGACAACACTGCATCTCCACAATCACAGATCAGAACAACAAATCACACACCAGGCACAAAGAAATCCTGCACACTTTCATGGAATTCTATAAAGACCTCTTCACAAGGGATGACAACATTGACCTGGGGGGCAGTTCAGACTACCTAGACAGACTAAACCTATCCAAGATAACAGAAGAGGAAGCCAAAACACTAGGCCAAGACATAAAAGTGACTGAGATTGCCTTAGCTATAAATTCACTAAAAGACAACAAAGCACCAGACCCAGACGGTTACACAGCACCCTTCTGAAAAACGTTCCAAGAACACCTCCTCCTGACTCTAACTAAAACTTCAACTACTGTGCCAGAGAAGGGATAGTAACAGAAACCATGTCACAAGCCAACATAATTGTCATACCCAACGAGGAGAAAGACGCACAATGGCCCACAAACTACAGGCCTATATCACTAATAAACCTAGACTACAAGTTATATGCCAAAGTACTAGTCACCAGACTAAATAAACTACTTCCCCAACTGATGGGAAACACACAGGTGGGATACATAAAAACACGCATGTCCCATAATAATACTGGACTCCTATGCCAAGTCATAGAACACTCTTCAAAATCGCTCGACCCTGCTGTAGCCATCACGCTTGACGCAGAAAAAGCTTTTGACAGAGTATCCTAGCACTTCCTGGAAAGGTGCATGCAGGCATATAACCTAGGTGACAAATACACTAAGAAAGTCATGGCATTGTACAAGAACCCCAAAACACAGATAACCAATAATGGGGGTTCCTCGACCCAGTTCAGCCTTGAGAGTGGTACAAGATAAGGCTGCCCGTTATCCCCACTACTGTTCCTACTAGCACTCGAACCACTGATAAGAGACATTCTGACTAACAACGACATAACAGGCGTATAGATCAACAACACCACGCCAAGCTGGCTGCCTATGCGGACGATCTACTCATAATAACGGGAAACCCAGACCAATCAATACCGGCACTCATGCAAACAATTGAAACATACGCCTCCACGCAGGCAACAAACTCAACAGGGACAAATCAGAATGCATGCCCCTCAACATACACACAACTAGAGAAACTATAGGGTCCTCAGGCCTGGCATGGCAACCTGAGGCTGTCAAATACTTGGGCATCCACTTTAAAAGAAACCTAAGAAGCACTCTAGAACTTAACGAGAAAATATCGCTGGGAAAGATAAAAGATCTGCTAGACACTTGCTCAACCAAGTTCATCACATAGTGGGACAGGATAGACACAGTAAAGATGATGGTAACACCCAATGTTAACTACCTGGCAGACATTCTACCCCTGGCTCGTACAGAAGACTTCCACAAGAAGATTGACCAAATGCTTAACAAATTCATATAGAGGGATAAAAAAGCAAAAATAGGCATCCAAAAACTAAGACTAGGGAAGAAATTGGGTGGGCTTAACGTACTGGATCTGAAGACATTCCAGCTAGCTTTCATAGCCAGACAGGGTATACACTGGCTGATCCCCCAACAACAATACACTCCAACATGGCTCTCCATAGAGAAATCCATTCTGAACAACACAGACCCACTGACATTGCTCACCTCCAACAAACAAGCACTCATTAACAACCCGATCCTTAAAATTACACGGGACGGCTGCTCAAGGTAGACCGAAAGCTAGAAGTCAGCATCTGAAACTCGCAATGGGAAACACTATGGTCAAACACCAAGATTAAATATAGAGGGAAAACACTCGACATAACAACATGGAAGAAGCTAGGAATCCTGCACCCAGCTCACCTGGAAGCAGAAGGGGAACCACACACTTTTAACAGCTTGAAAACATGACATGACCTTCCTGACATAGAATTATACAACTTACTAGCAATCAAAACGGCCTTAACAAAGTCGAAACTACATAAGCAGATACCATCAATCTTTCAGTTTATGGAAACCTTGAATAAGACAGGGCACCAAGTCTCGCTCCTATACAAGCTCCTCCGACCAGTTTCTACCAAACTAAACACCAAAAAGACTGACTACTGGGAAAATCAAATAGGTTCCAAACTCACTGAACAGGAATCACAAAACCTGTGGGCATCTCCTTCGAAAAATATGATATCCCCAGTGCTGGCACAGACTTATTTCTGCATGCTCCAAAAAACGCAATGGACACCGGCCCGCCTCGCCCTGATAGGCCTAAGGGATAACGAAAGCTGCTGGAACTGCGGCGAAGAAAAGGGGAACCTAGAACACCTCATCTTCAGCTGAGATAAGGTCAAAAATTTCTGGAAAAAGGTTTTTGATTTTACGAACAGGACCTTAGGTTGTAGCTTAAACCAAACATTCACCACAACTTTCACAGCGCACATTACGCCAGACATCACCACTCAAGAAGAAAGATACCTCCTTGACTTTCTTCTCACATCAGCAGTCAAAACAGTATTAACCAAATGGAAGGACACCTCCAAAGCCACTTTCAAGGGTTGGTTAAACTGAGTGACCTTCCTGAGAGGAGCTGATAGTACCACACTCCGACACACTCCCTGGAGGCACCCCAACAGAGAGATGTGGACAAAACTAGATACATTCTTAAACAACCGCAAACCTCCATAGACTAGTGCAGCTCAAATATACAACACAGACTGATCCGGGAATTCTGTCAGGGAAAATCGCCAGACACTTTTATGTTTTATGTAACAACCAAAAACGCGTCAATCACAAGGACTGTGTGTTATATGTTATTTGTTACATGTGGGACAATCAGGGGCATACAAATAAAGACTGATAAAAGATCCAATGCGGCCACAATCGACCATCTACAATATGTTATCTTTAGGTATTTTATTATATGTGATTTGCAAATACCAATAACAACATTTTAATTTTTTTTTTTTTTAAGTCAGGTCCAATCAGGACTGGTCAGCAAGAAATCAGAAATATGTCTCAGGAAGCTTGTTGTGTCACTGTAGCAATAAACAGGTCATCCAACTAACCCTTGGGGTAATTTTAGGGGTCTCGGGGTCAACACAAATAGGGACAGTCATTCTTAAATTCTGCAGGCAGCAGAGTATGCCTTCTTCTTTTTGTGCACTGGGTCTGCCCAGGGCCCAAAAATGGGAAAATGATATAAAATGTTGCAGTTGATCTACTTCCTTTAACCCCTTCGGTGCTGATGACGAACCCCAGCCGTCATGCACTACGGTGCTCGTGTGCTGATGACGGCTGGGGTTCGTCACGACCCGCCCCTGTTCATGCTGTTTACAGCACACCAGGGGAATCGCGGCCGCATCGAAGGGGTTAATGAAACACATTGCCATTAACTGGCTACATGATTTTGACTTCCAATTCTGGCTACAAGTGGAAGAGCTCTGCTTGGTAGAGGTCTGCATGGGTAACAGAGACGTTGAAGGTATGAGAGGCTGGAGGGAGACCCACTAGAAGATTTTGGAAGGTGAATACGAAGAATAATTACTTACCGATAAAATGATGCTCAGACTGTTTACTCTGGCATTATGTTCTGGATAACATCAGAGTGTACCTTGCTATGGTACTGAAGAAGGAGCAAGGAAATCCACCTCAAAATGGAAGGTAGGTTGTCCTTTTAGTTTGTTTAATAAAACACACTTTATATTGGTTTTGCATTTTATACACATTACAGGGTAATATAGACATTGTTATGTTTTCAAATTCTGAACAGTGCTTATGGACTGTACAGAATTATAAAAAGAAACAAATGATGGCCTGTAGTCGTTCTCAGAGAAAGGAAGTCCAAATTGAAAGGTAAACAAGATTGTCCACTATGTGTTTGAGTGGATAAATGTGCTTAAACAATTTAAGTTGGAAGCTATCAAATCTGTAAAAATGAAATGTCTTTTAGCTTTAAAATCTCAATATTTTCTAGCAACAGCAAGCAGGCCTTTATGGCGGTCTCATGCATTGCAGCTCTGTTATACTAACTAGAGGTTTGGGAGTCTCTTCCCGGACTTCTTTCAAATGTTGAATCTGAATTATTTTTTAAAGTGTTTATTACATTTTTAAGCCTACAACACATCATTGTATAGTAATCAATATTACCACATGCTGCATATACCTTCCAATAATGTTGATTTTGACTTATTTTAGTATCTCAATAATTATGTTTATTTTAACAAGGTTGTCTTATAACATCATGTAAAGTTCATGTGAAAAACATAATGTATTTTAGTTTTGCTTCATTTGACGCCATGTTATTAAAAAATTGTCATATTTTACTTACCTGTATAACGTGTATCTTTATTTTTGTCAAAGAGGATTAATATAAAAAGATATATATCTATCCGAAAGTATATTATATTTTGTCATTGTCAATCCTTTATAATGCTGTGTTTGATTTTCTATATCATTATATCTCTATTCTGACCATCCATGTGGCCTTTATCTTGATACTCTCTACTTAACTGCCTATTCCCACCCAGATTTTTTTTTTTAAGAAAGCCTAAAATTTGATTTTCTGCCTAAAAATACATTAAAATGTGATTAAGCCTATTCATTACAAATGGTTCTTACCATTGTACAACATGCAATAATTTGTCATTTGATAACATACACTGTAAAAACACAGTTTTAACAATAACATCTTTTAATGACTGTGCCACTTTACAAAGTGAAGTCATTTTAACTCATAAATATGTATTTTTTTGGATCAATCACATAATGTCAACTGCATAAATATCCCCATACACAAATATCGATACAAAAATATTGATATCCAAATGCGGGGTGCCAGAGGGCTCCTCCTTAAGCCCCACCCTGTGTAACCTTTATATGACCCATTTAGCCAAGGTCATTAGGCAATTAGGCTTTACACTTATATCTTATGCTGATGACACCCAAATAGTGGTGTCAATCTCTTGCAAGCCTGAGAAAACAGCTGAGCATTTTAACCAGTGCATGTCCCACATAAACCAATCGATTGGGACACACTGTCTAAAGCTCAATGGAACAAAAACTGAGCTACTCTTATTAGCCTCTGACACATCCTTTTGGTCTCAAAACTGGTGGCCTTCTAGTATGGGCGCGGACCGCTCCAGTCCATAAAGTCAGGAACCTGGGTGTCATTTTTGATGACAGACTGACCTTCCAACAACAGGTCAATAAAGTTGTCTCATTGGTGTTTCTCACTCTAAAATTATTCCGTAAAGTGTGCTCCTTCATTCCCCCTGAAGCAGTAAAAATGCTAGTGACGGTCCTAGTCTTCTCTAGACTAGACTATGGAAATGCACTATACTTAGGCCTTCAAAAACAACACATGATTAAACTTCAGCGAGCAGAAAACGTTTGCCGCCAGATTGCTGCTAGATGTTACCAAATTCCAATCCATCTCAGATTTATAAAAATAGGACATATTTTTATTGTTAAAATGACAAAAATCCAATTTAAGGAACCAGAGATAAGAATTGTTAAAGAATAAACACTTTCTAGACCCTAAATACCAAAGGTGGCACTTTGGGATATCTGGCTGGCTTTACCAGGACAACGTCTGAGCTTCAGGCCTACCGCAATGGAGTGCAAATCGGGTACACTTGAGGTATGGCCCAGTCAAGGTTTTACCTATTAACATTTTTGAACTTTTTCTCTCAATGTTGATCAAGGCTCCCCGTCAGGCCGTCTTTAGATTCACCATCTTGGCTCAGTGCAATGCATTGGTCAACTCCTGTAAGGCTTGTCGACAATGAAAAGCTCTGGAGCTTCAGCAAGGTAAACCTTAATCTTAGGAGAGTCATGGTTTGACGTCATCGGTTTGATTCTCAACGACGGGTTGGTCACCTTGTGAAGCCTCTTGACAAAACTGTACCAAAATCTGAAGGTGGTCATCTTGTTTCTTCTTGCTGGAGATGATGCAGGTAGAGCTCTTCAACCTGTTACTTTCAGGGATTCCACACCTTTTCTTTTCAAAACAGGTCAAAGTCCTTTGGGCTGTAGTATCAAAGTGTCGAGCAGATGCAGTCATTTGGAGTCCCATCCTCTTTGGGGTACAGGGTGCCATCCAGAAGTATGATATCTTCCTCCAAAGGGTGGCATATTCTTGTCCCAGAAGGCACTATTCTTTAAAATCCAAAATGGAAAAACCCTCTTCTAGTGTTTAAAAGTTGGCTAAGCCAACACTGGCATGGCTAACTTTTCAAAACACTACCCTTCCAGCTCCTTTGCTTATTAAATGACGGGGGCTTCTCTCTGGCTGGGTGTCCAGGCAGTGGGGGTGAGTCTATGTCCTGTCTTAACTGTCATTCACTTTTCAAAAAACAGTTTCAATTCCACCCCTATCCTGCCTTTTGCTCTTCAGCAGCAGTTCTCCTCCCACCAGATGTCCTTTGTCGCTATGCAGGCCAGTTAAAGTCTCATCAGGGCAGTTTGGCTCATACTTTCAATCAGGAGAGGTTGCTGAAAGGCTGGATTGTTGTTCATCAGAAAAGCAAGATCTATATTCATTTCTGTTATAGCTATAATATATCTAATCCTGGCAAGCTGTCAGATTTACTCTATTATTTTAATACTTTGAAGTAGATTTTGTGGTTATTCTTTATTAAAGTACTCCTATGTTAGACTATGGAGCCAATGTGTTACAAGGGGGAAAAACTAAATTGGCAGTTTTTCCTTCACCAGGCCACATAAAACATTGTTTAAAATGCCCCTGCTTAAAGTTTCAAGGCACAATGCCCCTGGGGCACTTAGGGGAGAAATTAAGGATAACAGCTTCCTTGTAAAAATAAGGTTATTTAAGGCTTCGGAAGTACCTTTAATTCCAAAGTTAAATTTGCATATCATTTAATATTGAAAGTAGCCTGCAAAGCCAGGCTTGGCAGTTCCGGCTGGACTGTTCCGACATTTTGCATATGGCTGGGTCCAAACTGGGGTGGTGTGGTGAGCAAAAGGATGATGGATTAAACCTATATCCTTGTGACTGGGGTTGAAAGTTTACTTTGTCCAGCATTCCGTCCATCAATAGTTTCTTTTTCATATGTCGCCCTAAGTGGGAAGGGTATGCCCAGATGTGGGTCCTGTGCTCCCTACACCACTGATTCAAGCTAGCTTGGCAGATGAAGGGTTATGCCCTGAAACCAGTCGCAGGATGCTTGTTTCCGGTCCAGGGAAGACCTGGCTTGGCAGTTCGGGCTGGACTGTTCCGACAAGGAACAGGGTCAAGACTGATTTTCATTCGGCTGGGTCAAGAGTGGGGTGGGGTGGTGAGCAAAAGAATAATGGATTAAACCCAGATCGTTGTGACTGAGGGTGAATGATTGCATTGTCCAGCATTCCGTCCATCAATTATTTCTTTTGCATATGTCTCCCTAAGTGGGTAGGGTATACCTAGATGTGGCTCCCGTGCTCACTACACAACTGGATTCAAGCTAGCCTGGCTGATGAAGGGTGGTGCCCTGAAACTGGTCCCAGGATGCTTATATCTGGTCCAGGGAGGACCTGGCTTTGCAGTTCGGGCTAGACTGTTACAACAAGGAACAGGGTCAAGACTGATTTGCATATGACTGGGCCCAAACTGTGGTGGTGTGTTGAGCAAAAGAATGATGGATTAAACATAGATCCTTGTGACTGGTGGTGAATGTTTGCATTGTCCAGCATTTTATCCATCAATTGTTTCTATTGCATATATCACCCTAAGTGGGAAGGGTATGCCCAGACGTGGGTCTAGTGCTCACTACACCACTGGATTCAAGCTAGCCTGGCTGATGAAGGGTGATGCCCTGAAACTAGTCCCAGGAAGCTTGTTTCCGATCCAAGTAGGACCTGACTTGGCAGTTCGGGCTGGACGGTTCTGACAAGGAACAGGGTCAAGACTGATTTGCATACGGCTGGGTCAAAACTGGGGTGGTGTGGTGAGCAAAAGAATGATGGATTAAACCCAGATCGTTGTGACGGGGGTGAATGTTTGCATTATCCTGCATTCCGTCCATCAATTTTTTATTTTGCCCTAAGTGGGTAGGGTATACCAAGACGTGGCTCCTGTGCTCACTACACAACTGGATTCAAGCTAGCCTGGCTGATGAAGGGTGATGCTCTGAAACCGGTCCCAGGATCCTTGTTTCTGGTCCAGGGAGGACCTGGCTTGGCAGGTCGGGCTGGACTGTTCCAACAAGGAACAGGGTCAAAACTGATTTGCATATGGCTGGGTCCAAACTGGGGTGGTGTGGTGAGCAAAAGAATGTTGGGTTAAACCTAGATCCTTGTGAATGGGGTGAATGTTTGCATTGTCCAGCTTTCCATCCATCAATTGTTTCTTTTGCATATGTCGCTGTAAGTGGGAAGTGTATGCCCAGACATGGGTCCCATGCTCACTATACCACTGGATTCAAGCTAGCCTGGCTGATGAAGGGTGACGCCCTGAAACCGGTACCAGGATGCTTGTTTCTGGTCCAGGGAGGACCTGGCTTGGCAGGTCAGGCTGGACTGTTCCAACAAGGAACAGGGTCAAAACTCATTTGCATATGCAGGGTCCAAACTGGGGTGGTGTGGTGAGCAAAAGAATGATGGATTACACCTAGATCCTTGTGACTGGGGTGAATGTTTGCATTGTCCAGCATTCCATCCATCAATTGTCTCTTTTGCATATGTCGCCCTAAGTGGGAAGGGTATGCCCAGACGTGGGTCCCATGCTCACTACACCCCTGGATTCAAGCTTGCCTTGCTGATGTAGGGTGATGCCCTGACACCGGTCCCACAATACTTGTTTCCGGTCCAGGGAGGACCTGGCTTGGCAATTTGGGCTCGACTGTTACAACAAGAAACAGGTTCAAGACTGATTTGCATATGGCTGGGTCCAAACTGCGGTGGTGTGGTGAGCAAAAGAATGATGGATTAAACCTAGATCCTTGTGACTGGTGGTGAATTTTTGCATTGTCCTGCATTTTGTCCATCAATTGTTTCTTTTGCATATTTCGCCCTAAGTGGGAAGGGTATGCCCAGACTTAGGTCCCGTGCTCACTACACCACTGGATTCAAGCTAGCCTGGCTGATGAAGGGTGATGCCCTGAAACTAGTCCCAGGAAGCCTGTTTCCGATCCAAGGGGGACCTGACTTGGCAGTTCGGGCTGGACGGTTCTGACAAGGAACAGGGTTAAGACTGATTTGCATATGGCTGGGCCCAAACTGGGGTGGTGTGGTGAGCAAAAGAATGATGGATTAAACCCAGATCCTTGTGACTGAGGGTGAATGTTTGCATTGCCCAGCATTCCGTCCATCAATTGTTTCTATTGCATATATCACCCTAAGTGGGAAGGGTATGCCCAGACGTGGGTCCCGTGCTCACTACACCACTGGATTCAAGCTAGCCTGGCTGATGAAGGGTGATACCCTGCAACCTGTCCCAGGATACTTGTTTCCAGTCTAGGGAGGACCTGGCTTGGCAGTTCGGGCTGGACTGTTCCAACAAGAAATAGAGTGAATACTGATTTGCATATGGCTTGGTCCAAACTGAGATGGTGTGGTGAGCAAAAGAATGATGGAATAAACCTAGATCCTTGTTACTGGGGGTGAATGTTTGCATTGTCCAGCATTCTGTCCATCAAGTGTTTCTTTTTCATTTAAAATGACAGCAGGTAACACAGCAGTGCACAATTAAGTGCATTACATCTGCAGGACCTCTACACCTACAAGCCTTACCATATACTAGGGGCTTATAGGCAGGTTGTAATACCAATTGTAGATACGCCTAATAACCATGTACCTTTTACATGGAGCACTAGCCCTTGGTCTAGTTGGCAGAGCCCAAGGCACAATAAGAGTCAGTTACCAACAGTACCATTCCAAAAATGGGAGTGTATCAAAACCTTTATTCGGTTATCACATAGCAGAACCATAAAAAGTACATAAAATATTGCAATACCTGTTAAAATCACGATATTTTGATACAGTTAAAAACTGTTAAACATTTAAAAACCTTTACTAAAAATAATTCATTAAAATGCTGTACAAGAGAACATGGAATCAAGTAAACAGACGCTCAAGCTTTACAGCGAATTTTTAAAAATGATTTTAAAAAGCAAGCTACACACTTAGCAGCATATTGGGAATCTAATAACTGCAGAGCCAAATAAGGGGGCCGGCAGGTTCTCAGGCCCATTTTACGAAGGAGGGGAATGATCCAGCGCTTGCGGGGGTGCTCGTAATATCTGCAGAACAAAGTTACATGCATTGTAGACTGGGATGATATTCCGTCACATGGGCATTTCATTAAATCATGCGACCAGTCAAGTTCGCTGGGAAAAGTAACAAGGCGAAAAAAAGAATTGAATCGAAACCTAGTCAAAACATATTTTTCGTGGTTGGTTAAGAAAAATGTTAAGTATGGTTGAATACCAGGAGCGGACTGGACCGTTTGAATCTGCACATTAGATGGTTTAATTACTTCTTGGGAAAGACGCAAATCTCTGAGATGGATTAGACAAAGATTTTTCAGGTCTTTCCTGGTGATGTCTGACATTGCCATAGGCTCAGAGAAGTAAAATGTACAGTTCAAATCCTTGAGGAAATTGGAGACGTATAGAAGCCAAGGAATTTTGCTCCTATTTGCCAGGGATAAGCAGTCGGTTATCAATGAACGGGTTAAATGGCATTGCGTTTTGGTCCAAATACGGTGCCACAACTTGATCGGCTGGCATCTGATGTTATCTGTCAGGTAATCAATACCCAGCTCGATGTGGCAGCCGTATGTTGGGGCACTTTGGGGAAGTGCCAATATGTATTTTAAAAACCCATTTTGAACCTTTTGTAAGTTATCCACAGGAGCGTAACCCCAAACCCCTGCGCCGTAAGTTGCTACGCTATGGCATTTAGCGTGGTAGATTTTAAGCAACTCGGCTGGGGCAGGTTTGCCCAGTTTCCTCGAGAAGGAAACAAGAGCTGAAGTTGCTCTCTGAAAGAGTAACTTTTTACTTATCATGGCTTGTTTCCAGGATAATCGGTCGTCCATTAAGATTCCTAAATAAGGATATTCCCTGGTGCGTTCCAATCTAACTTGTTCGATGAAGACTGGTTTTGGGTTCTTCGCCTTGGGGCCGATGTGCATAACAAATGTTTTATTTTTATTCACTTTCAACCCCAAGGAAAGCATAAACTGACAGTATTTGTCCAACTGTCTTTGTAACTGAATTAGTGTTCTTGCTAAAATTACAGAGTCGTCCGCGTAAAGCAGCGCGGGAATAGGGCGGTGATTAATAGATGGAAGGTCCTGACTCCCTTCTAACATGGCCGGTTCAAGCCCGTTGGTGTAAAGATTAAATAGGAGAGGAGCCAGGACACAACTCTGTCTAACTCCTTTATTTACTGGAAAGGATGGAGATAGTTCGCTGCCAATCCCATATCTCACGCAAGCAGTAGCATCGGAGTAGAGTTCGTGGACAAATTGGATAAGAGGAGGGTCTACCCCCAGTTCACTGAGAATGGACCACAGCCTTGAGTGTATCACTCAATCAAATGCTGCGCTGAGATCAACATAAACTAGGTACAGGTTACCTCTTTTTGCCCCTGCATATTTACCAATCAGAAGGGTTAGGTTCAATGCCTGCTCGACAGTACCAAGTCCTCCTGAAATCCGTACTGGAGATTTGTCAAAATGTTGTTCATAGACGCCCAGTCCTGGAGACGTTCCAAGACTAGCCGGCCAGCGACTTTCCCCAGGGATTCTAGGAGGGAGATGGGCCTGTAACAAGCTGGATTATAACGTTCGCCCTTCTTAAAGATTGGGAGCAGGATAGAAGAAGACCAAGAATCTATTAGGCCTATTTTTGTGACTGCTGCCGTTACCTGGGTGACGAGAGATGACCAGAGTTTCATGTTATTTACAAAGATATCTAGTGGAACCCCATCCGGGCCGGGGGCATTACCAGTTTTGAAGGATGATAGCGCATTAATGACCTCATTATGATCGAAATGAAGGTCAATTGGAAATATTTGGTCCCCGGTACGTTCGCTTGCCATCTGGGCCTCAGTTATAGTATCTGCGGAGGGGCCACCAAATATCTTTGAAAAGTGAGCAACCCACTCGTCGGCCGTCACTGCCACATCTAGGTGTTGGGAAGATGTGGCATCTACCAAAAAGGGTGATTTGACCGTGCGCCAAAACAGAGAGCTGTCTTTGCGTAGGCAGCTCTCATGTAATTGGGCCCATAGATTTTTCTTTATTTCCTTTTTGCGGTTGTGCTGTGCTGTGTGAGTTTAACTATCTCGGCAGGATCTCTGTCTTGATTGTGGAGGGCTCTGTTTAGGTCAGTTAAAGCTTTACAGCAGGTTGAGTTAAACCAACCTTTGGATTCCTTTTTTGGGGGTTTGTGATTGCGAATAGTTCTGCCCGTATAATTTTGATAATTTCCAGAAAACTAGTTATAATCAACTGGGGTGAGGAATCTATTGCCAAACAATTATTCATCCATGGATGGGCTTTAGATATCACTTTGCCAGTAATTACTTCTGGCTCGATTTTGGACCATTTTACAGAAAAGCTGTTTACTTTATCCATGGACAATGTTTGTTGGTTTAATAAGCTGCCCCTAGTAAGCTGAGGTAAAGCAGTGTTAATTGACAGGGTGACACTAATAGGAAAGTCATCACTACTAATATCTGAACCTGTTTTAAAAGTTTTCAGTTGACCCTTTAGTATCTGGGAGCATAGAATATAGTCAATGAGACTTGACAGACCCCTTCCATGAAATGTTGGAAGAAATTACGTGGGTGGATTCACAAGGTCATTCGCATATTCCAACTCCAATGAGAAAAGACACTCATTCAGGCTGTTACCCAAGTTCGTATGTGTGAAATGGGTCAAGGAGCAACCGTTTTCGTCTTGGAGGCCACAGATACCATTCTTATGGCTATTGCACAGAAAAACATTAAAACCCCCCGCCCCCCAAATCACATAGCAGGTAAGAGAGGTGTACTTGTTCCATTGTTCTGTTAGTAAGGATGTAATTTCAATTAGAGTTTTGACACATTCGACGGACTGGAGGTTGTTATAGAAGTTAACAAAAAAGTACAGCGTACACTTATTAAATGAGACCATTAAGATTTGAAAATTCTCGCTGGTAAGAAGAACAGTTAAGTTCATGGATGGTAAGGTATTTGAGGTGTATACAACTAGACCTCCCTTAGGTCTACCGTGAGTTTTAAGGCTAGCTGGAACATAGTATGTTTTGTAACCCTGAATGTGTATAGGCTCAGTGGCCCAGGTTTCCTGTAAGCATACTATTTGGTGTGCATTACTGTGTCTAGCCATGGTTTGTGGTTTATCTTGGAGCGGAGGCCAGCTACGTTCCAAAATAGGACAGAAAGGGTCTGAGTAGGGTTTACCGGATCATTTATGTTAGAGAGAGCGTTGGAAGCTAAAGTACCTGGTTGTGAGTGTGAGTGTGATATCAAAAAGATGGAATGTAATTCAGAGTGGTCGTCACAGATGATAGAGTTCTCTAGCAGTAAATCTGGGTCTATTGATCTTGGGGGAACTACCTTCCCAGTATTACCAGATAACTCGGTAAATATTTATACGTCTGTGGACATTGATGAATCAGAGGTTGTTTCTACTGGAGAGGAAGGTATTAATAAGCTAGGTTCTGTCGTCATATCAGGGATACTGTTTGTGGAAAATGATCTCAGGGAGCGTGAAGATGGTTGTAAGGATTTAGACTCCGAGAGCGGGGGACCTGTACTTTCCTGACTAGTACACACTGATGGTCAATCTACCCTTTCTAGGCAGTCAAATCTGTTTGCAAGTGGAATGCCTCTCCAGCCCAAAGGGGGAGCAGCATCTCTACCTCCATATCCGGGCCAGTCAACCCAGTCTCTTCTCCTGTCCCAGTTTCCTACTTGGGTCCAGTTCCATTCTGGGCCTTCGTTATATCGAGGTGTTGGCGGGTAGAAGTAGGAGAGTCTTTTTGTATCTATCCCGTCGTTTGTTGCTGGCATACCCCAGGAGCAAATGTGCTCAACTGTGAGTGGGTCATCAAAGTTGACAAAAAAGCAGTCTCCCAGGATTCTTTTCGGCTCTTTGCCAATCCATGGGACCCTGCGGACCATTGAGACTCTACTAGCAGAATACGGTGGTATATAATAGACAACCAGTGCAATACTTTATTTTTTAAAGACCAGCCTGGTTCTTCCGTATTTGTGCTCAGCTCAGGAACTCCGGTCATAATCACCACATATAGACTTGCTTCTGGTGGTAGGTGAATCGGGTGTCCACCCCTCCCTCTGGACCTGGAGTTAGTTGGTAGAACATCTGGGTTATAGGGGGAGCTGGAGTTTTTGTTGTAACAGGACCCTTCTTCACCACTGTGGCAGGGGGCTTTTGTTGTTTGGATGACACTTTGGTGGCGGGTTTTGTGGCTTGCGCCCCTTCCTTAGTGGTTTTGTTATTTGATTTTTGCACCACTGTTTGACCAGGGCCCGTTCCCTTTTGGGTTTTAGAAGCTGCAGTAAGGGCTGCTATCTGGTTTTCTATCTTTAGGAGGGTCTGTTCAATGGGTTGCATATAGGTTTTAATTATTCCCCTAATCTAATCAGCAGTTGATTGTTTGTACCGCAGATTTTGCACCCTCCTCCTGTATTACTGTTTACACTGAGGTTTGCTATGTTTGTGGAAAGGTTAATTATTTCTGTTGGTGAGGAGATTAACTCTCTCTGTGTTGGACCAGCTTGACCTGAAGGCTGAATAGTAGGTAAGGCTTTATGATTAGGTTGTTTCTTGGAATGGTTCGCTTTATGCGATTTCTTTGATTTCTTCTGTTTAGGTATCGCTCCCTCCCTTAATCCCCTATTTGGTGCAGTGATGGAATCCTCCCTGTTCGGGTTTGCAAAAAGAACAAGTGTTTTCTCTAACAGCATAGATGACTGTGAGTCTGAGAACTCTAAAGATGCTGACAGGTCGACAGTACATGGCACAGTGTGTGTTTCTACGTGCACTTTCAGTAGTGACCCGGGTTCCAAAAGGCGTGAAGGTGTCTTAGCAACAGCAAGGGAGCCCAATGAGGACCGTTTGGCCATGGCCAAATCCTGCGATACCCTTCGTTCGAGCAGGATTATGCCCTGGGCAATTGCTTCGTTTGCCCTAGTGATACATTTGTCAATTGGGCCAGTTATCTGAGCAGCACCTTGTGCTGTTTTGCTTCTGCTACCTCTAGTTGTCATGGTGTGATAGGGGGATTATCAAGAATAATACAATATATCAAAAGATGTAAGATAGTATTAGTCCGATGAGGATAGGTAGATAGATTTCACGGTGCAAATGTTAATAAGGTGGCCCAGTCCAGTCTTACCCAGTCTTTAACGGGCTTAAATGGGCCCGCCCTTGGCCCGGGCTTTGCCTGGCGTCCCGCTCGCATCCCACGAGGCGGGGCTTACGCTGGTTTTATGCGCCTCCTGGCGTGGTTTGTGACAGCGCTGGGTGCATGGGGTGGTGGGACTTGAAGTTCAGAGCCTGCACTCCACTCGGCGGCCACGCTGCAGCGATGGTAGGACACAGCGAGGCAGCGGGAGGCAGGGTGCTTGACCCCCGGTGTCCACTCATCAAGGAGACGGAGTTCAGAATCGGCAGGTCAATCCTGGCATGTGTCCGCAAACTAAACAAATAGTTCCCCTCTCAGCTGGGGCTTACGCTGGTTTTATGCGCCTCCTGGCACGGTTTGTGACAGCGCTGGGCGCATGGGGTGGTGGGACTTGAAGTTCAGAGCCTGCACTCTGCTCGGCGGCCGCGCTGCAGCGATGGTAGGGCACAGCGAGGCAGCAGGAGGCAGGGTGCTTGACCCCCGGTGTCCACTCAGCAAGGAGACGGAGTTCAAAATCGGCAGGTAAATCCTGGCATGTGTCCGCAAACTATACAAACAGTTCCCCTCTCATCTGGGGCTTACGCTGGTTTTATGCGCCTCCTGGCGCGGTGTGTGACAGTGCTGGGCACATGGGGTGGTGGGACTTGAAGTTCAGAGCCTGCACTCCGCTCGGCGGCCGCGCTGCAGCGATGGTAGGGCACAGCGAGGCAGCGGGAGGCAGGGTGCTTGACCCCCGGTGTCCACTCAGCAAGGAGACGGAGTTCAAAATCGGCAGGTAAATCCTGGCATGTGTCTGCAAACTATACAAACAGTTCCCCATGGGAGTGATCTGGGGAAAATTATGACTTTCTCGCATGGGGTAAGGGAAGGTTTGTTCAGGGTGGGAGGTAGATTTGAAAAGGTTGTTCATGGCAGCTGGGTAGGTGGAGTAAGTTGGGAGGTACCTGGTGATTGAATGTGTGATTTTTTTTGTGAGTGTTAAGCTTTAATGTAGGTTTTCGTTCAATTAGTATTTGCTTGTGTGTGTGGATGTGTCAGTTTGTTGGTGTGTGCCTCAAAGTTTTTGTATCTTTCAGTTGATTTGTCTAGGCCAGTTAAGGTTTCTACGCATGTGTATGTACATGTGTATGTATGTGTGTATGTGTGTGGGTGCATGTGTGAGTGGGTGGGTTTGTGTTACTATCCTTGTGGGGACTTGGGTGTGATAACACACTCACGCTGTGGGGACTTGATTGCACTGTGGGGACCTGAACCCAGGTTTATGTTTATATTTTTGCTCCCTCTGCCCCCATAGACAGGAGGCGGTACTGCAGTCTTAAACACACTTTTCATTTAAACACACTTTGTTCACCAGGAACACAAGTTAGCAGCAGAAAGGACAGATATTTAAAAGGAAAAGCTGCAAAACCCGGGGTTAAAACATATTTTTCATGCAAAGTAACATTTTCCCCATTTAATAAAGTAAAACTTTATTTACATGAAAATTTTGAATTCAGACTATTTGAGTTTAAAAATTGTTAAACATTGTTACAAGCAATTTGGATACGATTTGAATCCCAGATTACATCTCTATTGTGGTATGATCCTTATCTGCAATTAAAGAATGATGGTGCATTAAAACATGATACAATATAAACTGATCTGATCGTTTTTTACAAATTTAATTACATATTAATATGCACTTTGGAATACGTTCTTAAGATGATGGCTAGATGAGTGACTGCCTAGAGTTGCATTGTGCTAACAGCTATGCTCTCTCAGATGCTGAACTGCAGTAATGTCATGCCCACAGGAATGGGAAGTTTAATTTTAACAGAAAAAGCATGTTCTTAGAACATTAGTGACATTCTTAAAAAATATATTCAAATATTGCCATAAGTTGAAATTACATTTAATTGAATTGCTTAATTTTCAAACTGTTCCTAATGCTTTTACAAATTAAATCAGCTTCATTCCCATAGATGGGTGAAGAACAGTCATACAACAAGCATTGGCAAAGCCAACAGGTGTTACCTATGAGACAGCTACAGGCTTTGACAGAGTTTTTTTGCCCTGTTGTACAGCAGCATGCCTGCTCTGCCTCATGGATGACATTAAAATAAAAAAAAATTAAAGCACTATGATGCGGCCGAAACAGACCACATCATGACATTTTTTTTATTGCTGGTAGTAGGGTGGGGGCGTGTTAGGGGTCAACACTATCAACGGAGTGGGTAGGGAAAAGAAAAATCACTGACGCTGCCACTATTGATCAAAGTTCATAAAGAAGTTGTCAGAGCCTTGTTAGCCTTATTCAATTATAAAATGCAGACTCTGATATATATATCAACCGTAGTGAAGTAGGTGCAGAGGCACAGAGTCCTGTTCACCCTAAATAGTGGGTATGTTTTAAAAGCCAAAAAAGGGGAGGTGGATAGGAGACCAAAACCCTGGCTTGCACTTGGGCTCAAGGGGAGGGTTTAGAGATATATGAGGAAGCAGGAAGGATTGTGGGTTTTGAGCTCATGGACATTTAATGGGCTGATGTCAGTTTAGGGGTATAGGAGGAAGCAAGATGGGTGGTGGAATTAGGGGGATAAGTAGGTTCCGGAACAGGGGGAAGTTTAGGAGTATGAAGGTGCAGGGTTGGTTGTAGATTTAGGGGTAAAGACAGTTTTAGGAACAGGGGAGGTTTCAGGCAATAGGGAAAGTGCTATTGCATGTATGCTTATTAATTGTGATGTAGCTGTTGTTTGGGTGGATAGCTATAAGTTTGAGTCTTGTGTGTATTTGAGTGTAAGTAGTTTTTGAGTTTTATAGATGTGTTCTGTTTGGTGTCATGGCTTTTGTTTGTGTTGTGCCTGTAAGTGTGCTAGCGTACTGAATAGGGCCATTGTATTGACTATGGAAAAGGAAAGAAAATGGATCTAGGGGACGTTTTAAGGTTGGGATCTGGAATGGTAGGAGGTGTGGTGTTTGCGGTGGTGTCAGAATAGGCACTTGGGCATAATCTTCTCTCTAGGGCAGACAGGGCAGAGTGAATGTGTTAGACCTGACAGCTTCAGAGTGGTCTTCCCCCAACTTTTTCCCTGCCTTCCTCCATTTTTGCTGGTTTAGGACTATCTGCTCTTTACCATTGCTAAACAGTGCTAAAGTGTTTGTGCTCTCTCCCCTAAACATGTTAATATTGGTTTCCCAATTGACATTTAATTTACCTATAAGTTCCAGTAAAGTGCACTACATGTGCCGGGCCTATAAATTAAATGCTACTAGTGGGTCTGCAGCACAGATTGTGCAGCCTTGTTGGAAGGTGGATCATTCGTAGGTGAAGGTAAGTACCTACAGCTATTATTAACACCATAAACACAAATAGGTCTAGTCAAGTACTCAATGAATTAATCATTGCCTAAACATTGGTAGCTTGGTTAAGAGCAGACAGACTTAATTTAGGTGTGTAAACCATTTAAAACACCAATACAGTAAATAAGTAAGACTTAGCACACAATAACAATCCAACACCAATTTATACAAATAGGATATATTTTATTATTAAAATGACACCAACATGAGAAAAAATCAATGCAATGAATCAGTGATATACATTTTTAAAGATTACATGTAAAAAAATTGCTTTCTAGTTCTTAAAACCCAAAAGCGCCAACTGCGGACATCTGGTTGCTCCTGACTGGGACCAAGGCAAAGTGTAAGCCAACCACAATGGACTGCGGCTTGGCTACAATGGCATGGTTGGGGCTGGTCAAAAAATGTTACCTTGATCCTACGGGCCTTACACGAGTTTGGAGATGTGGCAGTGAGCAGTCATACCAGAGCCTCGCTGCCACAATGCCAAACCCGTACTGAGATCCCCGCCGGATTCCAGCTGAGATCTAGGTCGGGCAGTCTTGCTTTGGCAGTCCCTTGGCGGTGCCTTCAAAAGGTTCATATGTGAGCCTACAAAGGCACTGTATTGGGTGTGCCAAAGTCTGTTCCTGCATGGCATGCTGGAACTGGAGGTGCATATCTACAGGGGCCACACCAGGTGTCCCCTGCATGCACCCTCGAACCCTGAGGCAACAGGGCCCTATAGGTCCCCCTTAGTTACCTCACGAACCACATTTTTCATGGTGGACTTA
This sequence comes from Lissotriton vulgaris, assembly GCF_964263255.1. Classification (NCBI taxonomy): domain Eukaryota; kingdom Metazoa; phylum Chordata; class Amphibia; order Caudata; family Salamandridae; genus Lissotriton; species Lissotriton vulgaris. The sequence goes on from NC_141695.1 coordinate 81,112,415, forward strand.
CTGCCATTAAAACTGTGGCAGTGAGGAAACCTATATTATGCGTGGCGGTGCAGCAGCTGCAACGCCAGCATATTGTGGCCTCTGCGCCACCACCATAGGATCCAGGAACCTGGTGGTAGCAGCGGTCCTGTGGTGGTCCCACAGCTGTATTTGTAATGTGGAGGGTCGACAGCCAGTCTGGTGGTCTAGGGCCCGCCACCATGGGTTTGGAGGTCCATTGTACTGCAAAACTGGTAATAAGGGCCTTAGTCTTTTTTTGGGTTCTTTTTCGCTCGATGTCAAGTGGATTCCTTCGGAGGTAGGATTTCGAGGCTGCGGCTTGCTTCACTGCAAAGCCTTTGTGAAGTCCTGGATGTCTTGGAGCTTAAGGAGCATCATCAGGACAAATCTGAAATTCAGACTGGGCCGTAGTTCGAAGATGGCAGAGAGCCTCTTGACGATGAATCGGTCAACTTATGGAGCTTTTTGATGAAAATTCTATAAATGGTCTCAAACGTCTGGATCTTCTTCCAGAAGGTTCTTTTGGGCTCTTGAAGTGTCCACAACACCAAACCAAGGTTCCAGAAGATCTGAGTTACTCATTGGGAAGTTGGGACTACAAGACCCACAATGCCCTTAGTCAAGGTCCAGGTGAAGCTAGTAAGCTAGGTACTTCTTGATGAAGATGACGCAGGGGGAGCTATTTAAACCAGTTGCTTTCAGGGGGTACACTCATCAAAGTTTCAGAACAAGGCTAAGTTATTCTTTAGATGAAGCCCAAAGTGTGCAGCAGGTGTAGTCCTGAATAGTGCAGTCCTCTTGCTGCAGGCCAGAGGTTCAACAAGGCAGTCCATCTTCCTTTTGTTTCTTCCAGACAGGGATCTGAGTTGCTTGGAAACTCTCCCATATTTATCCAGGTTTCTGATCTGGAACAAGGGAGGTTACCTCTGTCCAATGGGGTGCAGGGTGCCATCCTCTGTGATGACAATTTCCTTAGAAGTGTGGCATATTTGTGCCCAAGAAAGCGCTGTTCCACAAAAATCAATAAGGAGAAAATCACTGTTGGAACTTTGGGTCTGGCTAAGCACACCCACATGTGTGTCTAGCGTTAACTAACACTCCTCTTCCACTCCCTCTTCTAATTCAATTACAGGGGCCCCCATCTGGGGTTGCAGGAAGTAGGGATGGGTTTGGCTCCTGTCCTTGCTGTCTTTCTTTCTTGGAAGACCAGTTTGGCTACCCAACCCCTCCCCCTGCCTTTTGCTCTGCAGCTGCAGATCTCCTCCCTCCTGATCTCTCCCTATTTCCTTTCAAGCCACTTCACACCTCATAAGAGCAGTGTGTCTAGTCCTATCAAAGGCTAGCCTGTCAGAAGAGGCTGCCCCAGAGCTGCATTCAGGCACATCAGATAAGCAAAATATTTAACTTTGTTTCAAATCAAATCAAAACAACACAACTTTATTCGGTGACAGCAAGGCAAACACCATAAAAGCATACTTCAACACATGTATCTAAAAAATACATTCTGACTGTACAAATTTAAAATACATGGGAAATAACACTGTAAAATAACAAGTCAATTTTTCAAAGATCCTTAAAATGCAGTCTACCACTAGTTCATACAATAAAGTGCAAGTGCGATCAGTGCAACAGAATGTGATTAAAGAATGTTATTACTCATCATCTTTTTCATACAGCAGAGCGTCCAAAAGTGCGTAATCTTTTCTTTTTCTAATTGATTTTTGTATGAAGCAGATTACAGAGCTTATAATTTTCATAGTGTCTAAGCTGCATATAAAATTAAACGCATTATAGTTAAAAAGCATATTTTTTTTAAATAGTGGTTTCAATACGGTTTTTCGAATATCCATATAAAAAGGGCAAAAGAGAATGAAGTGCAAAGTGGACTGTGAGGTTTTGCCATCACATGGACAAGGGGGCAGAGTTCTATTCCATTTCTCAGTTCTTGGGAAGGCATTTTAATCATATAAAGTGCTCATCCTCAGCCTGGTCCGGTAAAATCTGTGCTGGACGTTCTGGACCAAGATAAGATATAACTGAGTACCCCTCATGTATGGACGTTCACAGTAAGCTGTCACTGTCTGTTGTTGCTTTATCATCCTGTCCCTATCATATTCTGTGGCAGTAAGATATCTCGATTTCAGGTCGCTTTTACTATATTCTCGTATGCTTATGGGGTCATCTGTGCCTATTTCACATTTAGTCAGAAGTTTAGAAATGTGACACAGCGATGGTATTTTCATAGTATGATCTAATGCTAGGCAATCTATAATTAGGTCCTTAGAGAATTTTGTTTATTCCTTTGTCCATAAGCCATGCCAGAGTGTAAGGGCAGCTACATTGAGGGTATCACTTAAATATGGGACGGACAATTCTTTGTGTACGATCATGTTTGCGGCTGCGCTAGGAATTGCCAATAGTCTTTTTAGAAACTTATTTTATTTACTTTGAAGGATTGTCGTATTTGCTCTCCCCCATATGGCGGTTCCTTAATTTACAGCTGGAACACACTGGCTCCTATACAGATTTAACATTTCTTGTAGGGGTTTATTCCCAAGTTTAGCCGCAAACCTAAGAATTCCCTTGGTCGTTTTTTTAAAAATTTCATTTTACATAATTCAATATGCGAATTCCATGTACCGTTATTGAAAAATAGCAACCCCAAATAGGAAAAAGTCGGGGTTCTGCTTATAGAAACCCCACCCACATGATGCTATCTACACTTTTGTCTCTTGCCTCCACATGACATCACAAATGTTTTTATTAAATTCAGCTGTAAGTCTATGTTAGTCATATATTGGGAAACATGTTCTATTAGGCATTGTAGGCTTTTTGCAGTTCTGGACATTAGGACATCATCATCTGCATATAATAACGCAGGGTGGGGCGTATTCCAACTTTTGTGGCATCTACAGCCAGTTCTTGTAAAAACAGATCCAATTTATTTATGTACAAGGAAAATAAAAGGGGGGCCAATACGCATCCCTGTCTAATGCCAAGCTTTACTGCTAAGTCAGGAGTGCATTCCCAAGATTTTCCATACCGTACCATTGAGGTTAAATAAGTGTAAATTTGCGATTATTTGTATGGGAGCAACAAGCCCTCTTAAAGTTTGCCATAATTTTTGATGATTGACTAAATCAAAGGCACTAGTCAGGTCTACAAAACAAAAGTGAAGAGTGCCTTCCTTGGCTAACGTTTACTTCTCAATTATCATGTCTAAATTTAGACATTGCTCCACTGTCCCAATACCCCTTCTGAAGCCATACTGTGCCTCTGTTAAGATGTCATTTTCACTGGCCCAGTCTTCAAGCCTTTCTAACATAATTCGGCCCATGATCTTAGAAGAGGAATCAAGAAGGGATATTGGGCGGTAGCAATTTGCCTTTTCACTGTCCCCTTGTTAAATATGGGTACGATGATACTTTCAACCCATGTGATTGGCAAAACGTCTCCCAAGGCGGCATTTAAAACTGTCACTAGTATCTGAGTCCAGAAATCCACGTCATACTTAAAAACATCTATCGGCACACCATCTGGACATGCTGCTTTCCCACTTGCACTTTTCTGGAGTGCAAGTTTCACTTACTCTGGTGTGACTGGCGATGTTTTAACTAAATTTACTCTAATGTTTGTTGTTTTCCCAATCTATAATATTTATATCTTCTGGATTAAAAATACTCTCAAAATGTGACACCCAGTCTTCTGGTGGTACCACTGTATCAATCCTTACTGCATTATTATCTTTAAAGTATGGATGGTTAACTATCTTCCAGAAGAGAGCTGGGTCTTTCAGCTCTGCTGCCCGGTTTAGGCCTTCCCAAACCTCATCACGGATCTCCCTTTTTCTTATTTCTAGTGTCTTTTTATAATCTCTCCTGGCGGCACTTATTTTTTGTGGATCCCTATTTTTTTGTTTAAGCGCAAGTTTCAGTTCCCCATTTAACCTTGTGCATTCATGGTTAAACCATCTTTGTGTTGGGCTATGTGTTTTTTTCCTTCTTTTAGTCTTTAAGTCACCTGTAATTACTTCAGGGATGTTAAAGAAGGCATTAATGACCACAGTGTGTGTAGATGAACCATCCAAACTAATTTTTAGATCTTTTGGTATTTTCATTTTAAGGGTTTCCATAAATCTGGAAGGATTACCACCTGTCCATTTTACAGAAAGACTATTATTACCTTGGGTGACAATATTGGGGTCTCCATCCTTGCCCCTTTGTTTTGTTCGTAAATTTATCTCTAAAATCAAACTTAGGGATGATCACTACATATACTGGTATTTATCAGAACTTCCTTGGCCAAATCATTGCCATTAGATGATATAATGACATGATCTATATTTGAGGATGACCTTGTTTCCACAAAATTATGCACATTTTCTTCCCCATCTAGGGTAACTGGTTCTAAGATTATTAAATCATATTTGTGTATTACATTATTAATGGCTTCCCCATATCTATCATGTTTAAAGTGTGCGATCTTTTCGCCAAGGTGGTCACAATACCCACATGGCTCACCAGCTTCGATATCACATATAACACAGATAAATTTCCCAGCCCAAATTAAAACATAAAACCCTACAATTCCCTTCATAAAAAAATCTAAATCCCTTTCTAGTGAATCAATTACAGTGCTCCTTGAATTGTCAAAAACATTATTATAGAAATTTATGATAACAAAGTTGTAATTTTCATTAGAAGTTAATTTTAAAAACTGATAATATTGTCATTCAGTAAAGGTTTTCCCTACAATCAGGGGGGAGGCAACTGGAATTAAAGTTGCCAGGCCTCCCTTCGCCCTTCCCTTTCTAGCTGATATTGCACTTGTGCAAATGCTTTGGTACCCATTTGGACAAAAAGTTTCAGGGCACCAAGTTTCTTGTAATAAAACAACCCTAGTCCCTCCAGTGTGTTTTGCCAGTTGGCAACATTGATCTTATTTTTGATGCCAGCTTTATTCCATGTTGTAATTTTAAGGGTGTTACTCAGTCGTGGTTCAGGGTCTGCTATCATGGGATTAACAGGTCTGGCACTATAATCCTGCTCAGTTACTTCCTCCACCTCCCTTTCACAAGTATCTATTAAGGTGATCTTTCTCGCATTTGTTTTAGGATTGCCATTTCTCATGTTAGTGCTTGTAGTACAATAATGATCACCAATGATCGGCACCCTGCTGCCCCCGTCTGTAGCGCAAATATCAATGCCTGCAGACAATGGGGTTTTTACTTCTAGGTGTATCCTATTTAGGCTTGCGCTTTGCTCAATAACAATAGATTTGGCATTTGGATCACCTTGTAGGATAAATTCTGGAAGGGTGGAATCCCCTGGGTTTTGACTATTATGGTTTAAGACCGACACTCCCTTGTCCCTTGTAGCTAGATGTACAGGTCTAAATCTTTTGGGTATCAGACCCAGTCAATCATTCTCGTTGAATGTGCTCAATGCCTCATATCTATTACTGGTTGGCACTTCGCAGATAGTAGGGCCCAGCAACCATCCGGGGATCCTTTGTATTCCCCCTCTAGGGAGTACATTTGCTTGATAGAAGAACCCCAGGGGGAGGACATTAATAGCGTCATTCCGTATTGTCAAAGAAGCTGCCTTTCCAATATGCACCTAAAACTTAAGACCACATTATCCCCAGTATAACCCTTTTCATATATTCCCACCCAGGCAATGCTTCTGACTATCATAAAATCATTAAATAAATGAGTTCCAAGCCCAGTTTTTAGATTTAGGTAGTGGAGGGCCTTATTCTTTGTTGACAACCAATGTTCCTCCTCTTGTGGTTTCAATCTCGGGACATTGGCTAACACTACAGTATGCGGCGTAGCATCTGGTGGAAGGTTAAGAACTACCCCTTCGATCTGTCCCCCTCCATCCCCTGCAATCTTATCACAGGGCCATTTGACGTTTGCATGCGTGTATGTGAAACATTGGGTACTAATAATGATGGCACAGGCTGGATCGGAGGACACACTAAAGCAGGGGAGGGAGGGTGTGGTTGTACTTCTGCCTGATGTTGTGACCTAGGAGTATTTCCTACCTGGCTAGGCTCCATAGTATTTGTAGAGCAATTCCCAATGCAAATTGCTGGAAACTTCGCCAAATGGTCCTCTGTTTTGGCTAATCTCTAGTCTATTGCCATTAGCCTAGACATGAGAGGATCAATTAAAGCCATATGTTTTGCTTCCATTTGATTAAGAAACACATCTAAATTTGGCGAACCAGGCTGTTCACTATCAATTCCCTCTATACCTTGTTCCTTCTCAGCCGATGGGACTGAAATCAATCCCATTCCTAGGGTCACACTCTTGTTCTTAGCTGGATTTGCGGCTTGTTGACTGGCTTTGGGGGCAAACCGCGCTTTCCTTTTCTTTGCTTATCCATTATTTCCGGAAGCAACTGCTGATTTTTTCTATCTAGTGCAAACATTAGTGGTATTAACAACAGAGATGGATGATTTACTGGCTTTGTTACCCAGGTCTGAAGCGCCTAACAGGGAACTATCTATAGTGATTTGTTGTGGGTCATGATGTAGAGTTGAGCCAGTATTAGAATCTTTAAAAACGGTTTGTCCTATAAGTGGATTTAAGGGATCCAGTGAAAGCCTCTGTCCGTTATCTCAATTTCGTGCATAAACACGGATTCAGCTTGGTTGAGAAAAGCATCTAGAGTCCCTGCCACTCCCCCCCCCTCTTTACATGCATTCTTGCTCATTCCCAATCAAGAATTAGTGGCAATACGGTGTAGGAGTCTATTTGTGCCAAGTATCAAAGTTCTTAAGCAAAATAAGCAGATCAGCGCACCCCCCTTCAATCCAATCAATCCTTAACGATTGCTTACTCGAAGTCCTGGGATAAGTGTTGGAGGGGGGCCAGCCCAGCCTCTTCTGGTTGCAAGACCCAAATGGCAGCAACAGGAGTACTGGCGAGAAGAAACAAACAGCAGTGGTGGTTAATCAGCAGCGCGTCCCCGCTTCGTTTCTGTCACAGTTATAATACATCCAACCGATGCAAGTTGCTGGATATATTTTCAACACTTTGAAGTAATACTTTCTCACATTCCTGTCAAAAGCTAGACTTTATTAATGTTAAATAAATCCTTATCATGTGAGACTCTGGAGCTAATGTCCTACAATGAGGGAAAACAAAATTGACAGCTTTTTCCTCACCAGGGTACATAAAACAGCAGGCAACACAGCAATGCACACGTAAGTGCATTACATCTGCTGTGCATCTAAAGCTACATGACCTACCATATACTAGGGGCTTACAGGTAGTTTATCATAACAAGGGTAATAACACCTAATTACTGTATACCACATAGCACTGGCCCTTGGTCTGGTTAGCAGGGTCTAGGGCGCCATTAGAGTCAGTAAACACTAGTATCAAGGCAAAAATGGTGGCAAAATGTGGGGGTAGACTCCAGAAAGCCATGGTTTCTCACACACCTGCATAAGTACCCTAGTAACCATGTCTCAGGCCTACCACTGCAGAGCCTTTGTACGCAGTTTTACACTGCTGTGTTGACCTGGCAAGTAAACCCTCTTCCCTTTTTAAACATATAAGTCACCCTAAGGTAGGCCCTGCATAACCCACAGGGCATGGTGCAGTGTATTTAGAATGCAGAACATGTACTTTTAAGTTTTACATGTCCTCGTAGTGAAAAACAACTGATTTAGTTTTTCACTACTGCAAGGCCTATCTCTCTCACAGGTTAATATTGGGATTACATTATTACACCTTTTAAGTGTATTTTTCAAATATGAAGAGGTAGACTTTTCAAGTTGGTGTAACTTATGGTGAAGTTGGATTTTAAATTACAGCTTAGCAAATGTAATACAAAATAATTATGACACCATACTTTAAGTCTTTTTTTAATAGTGCGTGCAATCAATGCTGTGGATCGCCCCCACCTCAGAAAATACAGTTGTATCCAAAACAGAGCACTCTTCTAGTGCTCATTACTGTTGCACTGCAAAAACCCGGAACTTATCCCGCCAGAGTTTCGGTTTGGGTAATCAGGGCTCAGCATGATTTGTATGTGAGGGGGTATGCAGGGGTCATGTGTTTACATAAATATAGTTTTGGATTTAGTGTATATGCGCGCAGTGTTGAGGATCAGTCAGTGAAACAGTTTATTTTATCTGTTTTAGAACTCCCTGACGAAGAGCCTCAGGGGCATGAAATGCATTGGAGAAACAAAACTCTGTGCCTACTTCTAAACCTATTTTGTGATCAATTTGTACATACTGTTATATAAATCTCAGAATGACATACAGTTTGTAGAGGAAATGTTTAATAAAGATTGCAGATTGATTCACGCTGTCTCCGTTGTGATAAAAAGTACTAAGGAAATGTCGGATAAATGGTAATTGAAAGCAAGTGAATACTGGTGGACTTTGGAATACCAGGATGAATTTGAAACTCTGGCAGAATAAGTTCCAGATTTTTGCAGTGTGACATTAATGAGCACTAGAAGAGTGCTTTGTTTTGGATACACTTTTAGAAAGTTGACATTTACTTAATTTAGCCATTTAGGGGCCAGATGTAGGTAGGCTTTTACCGGTCGGTAACAGCCGAATCGGCCGTTACCGACCTGTAAAAGCCTTTTTCTATTTAGGAGGCTTATTTACTGATTCGGTGCCATGTGACAGACATACATGCCCTTAGGGCATGTATGTATGGCACATGTGCACACCAACACTAATCAGTTGTGTAACAGTGTGTCAAAGTGACACCCTGCCACCCTTGACTTTTTCCAAAATTTACCGAATCGGTAATTACCGATTCGGTAATTGACATTCATTCCTATGGACCTCCAGGCCCACAGGAATCAATGGCAAATACCGGTTCTTACCGATTCTGTATTTTTTACCGATTTTTTACCTACATATGATTTACCGATTCTTAAATACCGAATCGGTAAAATTCTGTATTTTAGAATCGGTAAATCCAATTTACCTACATATAGCCCTTAGTGCCTACTGTCTGTCTCTGGGCTAAGTTACAGTTTGCTTCCTGCATTCTCTCTAGCCAGCCACACACAAAGGAATAGTAGGTGTGACTGAGTGGCCATTTGCATCTTGATGGCTCATCCTGAGCATGGTGGGAGGGAGGTTGACAGACCTGATAGTGCTGTGTCCACACACAAAGGTGAAAATACCCCCTGTAGTGAGTCTGGATACAGGGCATGAAGGGTAGACCTTTGTGCACCCCAAATCTTTCTTTGAAGTCTCCCCAAAATCAAAGACACAACTGGGAATAAGTAGTGGACCCCTGACACCGCAACTTTAGTACACTTCTGGACATGTGCCACTCTGCCAGAAAGAAGAGGAACTGCTGTGCTGCTAAAGGGCTGCCACTCTGGTGGATCTGCTGTTTGCAGAACTCTTGCCTTGCTCTGTTGCCTTGCTGCTGCTGCTCCCTCTCTGCCTGGGTGGGAAGGACTGAACCTGCATCACTTAAACTCAGAGTGACTTCAAGGGTTTGCCGTCTTGCCTTCTTTTGCCCAAGTGTCAGGCACACAAAAGATGTGCAGCTCTCCTTTTCCAACCCTTGGGCTCATCTGCTTGTGAGTCTGTCCTGCCAAAAACCCAGTTCAGGGCCCCTGAAAGTGGACCTAGGGGTGTGCTTCAGTTACATTGACTTCTAATAAAAGAGAGAGGGACCCTCTACCAAAGGGATGGGGTACCAACTAATGACTTTGTCAAAAAAGAGATTCCCTTTGGGCACATTAATGAGAACACAATGACATGACGTACAACAACATTACAGGCAGACTCAGAGCAATACAATGGTAAACCAAATTCTGAAACAACAAATAAATTCAATATGCACAGTTTTATTATATAATTAAAAATAGAATTAAAAAACTGATTAAAACATATGTCAATCAAGGGAAAACAGACAATATATGGAAACAAATTATACTCTAAAGTTCATCAAATGAGTTCCTAAAGCTAAATCAAGGGAGATACTCAAAAAGGTATATTCAGCGTAGTCAGAATACTCCTTTAGTTATTATAAAATGGATTCTCTCCCCCAATCCTCAACGCGTTTCGACGGACCAAATATCATACAGCCGTCTTCATCAGGAAAAATATTAGCTGTCTTCCCCAGATAACTGTAATTTAAAGTAAAAAATATCTCAGCAACAATAATGTAACAGATTAAAAAACTGAACACAAGGCAACAATCCATCTGCTAACCAGAATTGTTTTTTTTTAACCATTGCTCAACACATTACAACACCTTACATCATACATATATAGATTTGACATATCTCACAATATTAAAATAAAAACAAACATTTTATCGTTAACATTGGGTGTTTCCTCAATGTCATTCACATTGCAAACCATACAAAGTATGCTCTATATACAGCGTGGTCACTCAATTACATTTCACATGATTATGTTTGTCTATTTGAGCATTTCACCAACATCTCAGGATGGTAATTGTGGTTTCAAGATGGTTTAAATTGTTAATACTCAGGAGGTTCATAGTCCCAGGCCATCCCAGATAATACTTGCTATATATCATCTAACTCATTTGTCAAGTCCCATACTGACCTTAAAATGAGGCGTGTTAAAAAGTATATAGGGGATAGATATCTCCCTTCTTTCTGATAGGACGTGCTTCCTGTTGTTAGCAGTCTTTTATAGGTCGTATTGCCAACTGAAATGTATAAAGGAACATAAAAACGACTTGTAAGTTCGGTTTCTAATTAGCTATGTTATGTGACTCTTATAGTACCATGTCGCCTATGGGGTAGCTATGATAACTATCTAGATTAGCAATAGTTAACTTAAACAGGCACAGAGATATACTCACATCTTATTTGTGCGGTCATATTGATAGAAGCTAGGCATAGTCACTTCAGCGAGTAGGTATATCTATCTCTTCATTATATCACACTCCTGCAATATGGGGATATAGTTACCAATCTATACTTTCAGCTTAGCTGACAGATTTCTAACAGTTGTATCATGCTTAATACTTACTAACAAAGGCAGATTGTCCCGTTTACACGCAGTAGCTAGGTTCCGATTTGTTAGAATTCAAAACTGGGGCATCGCTGGTAAGAGATAAACAAATGGGATATGTTAAAATCCCATGTTGTGCTTTGTATTGTCATAAGCGTTTATTAGGCAGGGTTCAGGCAATACTCACATTAAAAGGATTTATTTAACAAGCCTTAAAAGAGGATGCCTTCGTCTTCCCAGTCTTTAACAAATGCTGCTTCTGAAACATATTAACGGCGTTTTTTTAGTTGTTAATAGGGCATACTAGGCAAGTATAATGCTCTAGAGACTATCTACAGATAGCGCATTCACATACCTTAAGGGACAGATGAAACCGATTCCCGCGTGTAGTCTCCGTAGTGTTCAGTAGACAACACGGCTGGACTAAAGTGCGCCGGTTACATACTTTTCCGCTGGCGTGTAAATGCGGAAGTAATCAGGCGCCCTTGAGTTTTGTATATGGAGCTAGAAAGTGGACTCCGATTTAATGGTACACGGGCCGCTCAGTCGGCGCCAAGATACGGGCACTTAATGTTACAGGCAGCACTAAAGTAAAAATATAGCGCATATGCTGTCCATCCAGCATTTATATATTATGTGTTTAAGTCTGTAATTGTGTGCGCGCTTGATCCAAAATTTTAGGTGTCTTTCCGACAGTTTTACAGAAACTATTCTTTTTTACAAAACGAGATTCCCTAATCTTATAAGGTATTATTGAGGCAACATCTACATATTTTTTGTTTAGTTAACTCTTTATGTGGAAACAGGATCAAAACAAATGATAAACTCTTGCGAATATACTACTATTGTATATAATTTTTTCTTACACCCTATATCTAAAGGGAAGTACTTCAGAGGTACTGTGCTAGTTCTATAGTTCGCCGTGAGCAGCATCGACTCCCTACTTGAGCCTATCAGCAAATATGTTGATCATTTTTTTGCGGCCATTAGTGTGCAGGTTAAAATCGTATGTGAGAGACTCTGCACACATTATTTCTCTGGTTGAGGGAATTCACGAATTCGCAATCCGCAAAATCCGCGAACTCTCGCAAATTTGTGGATTTTTTCTTTCTTTTTGTGTTCACAAGGGTTTCTTCCAGTTCGCAAGGGTTTTGTACTAGTTCGCAATTGCGAACTTACTTGTCGGCTCGCAACGGTCGCAACTATGTTGTTTCTACATCTGGTTCATCATCACAGGTTCACAGCACCCTCTGTTTTACCACTGCCACCCTCTGGTTCACCCATGCCACTCTTTGGTACATCACTGCCACCCTCTGGTTCATCACTGTAGATTATGAGGGGGAAAAGCAAGCACACCTGCCCTGCTTCAACTGACATGAATTAATTTGGTGTTGATTAATGTTTCACTGAATTTCAACTTCCAGTCTGGCACCTGCTTCCTTATCTGTAATTTGCTTTCTGTTGCAGTGCAATTTTTTTTCAAAGGACCTTTGTGGCCAGCTATTCTATGAGCCTGCTGTGAGGGTCAGAGCAGGGTCATAGAACAGTTGCAAGTAGGCAACTGAACTCTGGAGGTGCCCCTCAGGAAGCACTACAGGGAATGGTTACTAATGATGAGTTTGAACTTTTGCACCTGCTGAGTGCTTTCAGTTTTGCAAAACTCGTTTTCTGCAATTTCACGGGGCGCAAATTTGCTCGAGATCGAATTCGGAAGCCGCGAATTTGTGCGAATATGCGATTTGTTTTTTTTGCGGCGTGTTAGTTCGCAAGGTTTTGTGCGTTTTAGCGAGACGCTTGTAGCGCAACGGCGCGAGGTTACCCTCACGGTAGTTCACGGGCCTGGCCATCTTGTTTGCATGACTTATTTCGTTTCCGGGCGCGATGTGTAATCTCGCAAAGTGTGCGGCTCGCTAGTACAAGTTTGCGTGTGATCGCGAGGGAAATCTCGCGCGAACCTACCCACGCGGTCGTGAACGGGCGCGGCTATCTTGTTTCTCATTAATTGCTATGGTTCTGGGCATGCTTTCTGTATCCTCTCTGAATTTCTGCCATCCTTTGCTTGTTTGAAGTTTTTTTTAATCTATTTTACTTATTATCTATCCCTCTATTTTTCTAGCTCTATATTTTTGTGTTTTCTGCTACTTTTGGTTAATTTTAAACTACTTTTTTAAACTCTTTTCTTTTCTTCTTCCCTATTCTATTTATTATTTAGCTTCCTTTCTGCCCAGACCATGGTAAAGGGAGCCCGGAAGCATCCTGAGAAGGGGAAGGGTCCCGCACCCCGTGCCCGGCTCCTGTGCGGACGTTTGAGGGGGGAGACAGTCACAGCCCGGGAGATCATCAGCGCGGAGGAGGTGGCCACACTAGTTGTTTTGTTCAGTGCCGCCTCCCCAGGACCATCATGGCAGGCGGCAAGATCGCTAGCGGGTACGGGTCCGGGAGCGCCGGAAGCGGTGGGAGAAGGTGTGCCAGGCCATGTACCAACACTCTCGGGTCCGGCGCACCTACAACCAGGCCACCCACCGTTAGACGGATCTCCTGGACCGGAACGCGACTTGATCGACCTGCTCGGCCTTGAGATCCCCGGGCTTGGTCAGTAGTAGTAGCTATTTCTTCACTACCCTGTTTTCTCCTGCTCTGTGTGTTATTATATTGCAAATTTTTGTTTTTTACCAAGAGCAATAATGCTGCTGATTACATTGTAGGTAAATTATATTTCAAAATCTTCTGTGCATTTCAGGTGCACTGCTCTCCTTCTCAGTAGCGTTGCTACTCTGCTTATTTGTTTTCGATTTTGTGTTCATTTCATTGGCGTGAGAAATTATGTATGAGTGTAGTTTAAAGAACTGCGTAAAGCTAGACACTAAGGGTCAGATTTTTAATTACCGGCGCATCCCTGCAAAGTAGCAGGGATGCGCCAGTAATTGTGCGCCATGCCACCACCACCCATGGTGCGCCGTATTTACAATGCGGCGCACCGTGGGCCCAAAACGTCACTGAAGCTTTACGCATCTGTGCCGTAAAGGCGGCGCATTGCTGGAGTTGCGTCGCAATGATGGCGCAGCTCCAGCAATGCTCTGGGATGCCCTATCTCCCCAATGCTGCGTCAAGCCGTACGTCTGCTTCAAGCAGGCACAGGGTTTGAGTCACGCATCATTGTCCTAAAAGTGACTGATTGAAATCTTGTAGATTTCCCTCAGCCACTTTTAGGATGAGTTGCTGAGCAGAAACGCCCTCCCTTGCGCCGGAATGCCCCCTGATGGCGCAGGGCTTTACAACGTGTTGCATCTCCCATATGCGTCACGTTGTTAATATACGCCTCTTTTGTTCTGCCGCTGCGTCACAAAAGTCACGCAACAATGGAGCAAAAGAGCCGCAAGGGGCTTCTAAATCTGCCCCTACAGACTCAAGTCCAGTCCTTCCTTTGTACACCTGGCAATAAGAAGAAATAGTGGTGGTGGATTGATAGTTTCAGTATTTTAATGACTGGTTGATGTAGTATTAAACTTTTTAGTGTTGTCACTGATGTGCAATCACAATGGACTTTGTCACTTCGCGTGCTGCGGACTGCTGCCTGCCAGTCCTAGGCGAACCTTTTTAGTAGTTTGTTTAGTGAGTTACATAACTTTCCAAGTCGACGGTCCGCAAATCAAGCAATACTAATATCGTAGTAGACCACATGAGCTGGGTCAATATATCCCGTGGAATAGTTGTCTATTTGCTATTTCGCCAAAATATTTTGTTGTTGTTCTTTTGAAATGTTTGATTTGGTTGACAAATATCATCCATGTTTTCTGGTCTTTCTTTCTTTCTTTCATGTTGTACATCAGCTCCCCCCAGGGGCAAGAGGGCATTGGAGGAGGCTGCTGCTGCTGCTGAACAAGGCCAGGATCGGTCAGGCGAGGGCTCCTTTGCTGGCCCCGGTAAGTTTTAATTTTAATATAGAGTACCTATTTTTTCCTAGAATTCCTCATTCAAATTTTTCTAAATCATCTTTGATCTTCTTGTAGACTGTATCTAAATTCTTATCCTGCCTCGACTATGACTCCCTGTGGTATTACTAGATTATTCTTATTAGTCTGTCTGTGTAGCTAACTAAGATTGCACATTTGGCAAAAGGTGTAAAACGAAACTCCCATTCTAGTCAGCAATAGCTCTATGCACTGAGTGCAGTCCTCTGGGATTGTCCACAATGTCTTTTCAAGTCTTCTAAATGTTTATGCTTTGACAATTACCAACAATAAAAATGTGAATGACCACCAAGAAAGAATAAGATACTACTTTACTTTTGTTTTGGATAGGAGGACAATCCATACTACTACTGTTGCAGGGACAAATCTGCACACACAGAACTATGGACACTAAATAGTTCATTGTTTATCAATTATAATAGGCGCAGGTAGACTTTCCACATACCTCAGTGATATCAGACTTTGAAGAACCCCCAATCTCCTTACTAACTACATAGTGTGGCAGAGTCATTTAGCTCCCGAATTCATCGATGATTGATCCCCAATGATGATTATCCAACGCAGGACAAGAGTACGGAGTCAGAGTCCAGAAGTGTCAGAGGCCCGGACTCATGCTTGCAAATTGCAAAACCTATTGCTCATTCACTCATGACCAAAAACCACAGAGTCTATTTAAGTTTTAAAGCTTTATTAAAAGTAAAAATATTTATTATAATCAAGCTTGTCATAAAACATAAACGGTTGATTAAAAATGGAAAAGTTCTTATAGTGATTTATTTCACACATTTATTGTGGGCGAGCCGAGCCCTCACCTGGTTTGAACTTTCAGTTTTCTTTTTGGTGCTGAATCATTAGTCCCTTCGTCCTAGTTATGATGATTTGTTCTTAGAAGTGAAGCTTCTGTCTGTTATGAGAAAAATGGTGCGTGTTAAAAAGCAAGCATTCATCAGTTGTGCCAAAAAGTGCAGCAAGACAACACCCTTCCTTGGAAAAAGGGACATTTTTACTTTAGAGTAGACAGTCACAAATTATTAGATTGGTTTCTGTATTCACATTTCTTCATTCCTAGACAAAATACTAGTGTGTGGTGTATGTCTATGAAATCTAACATTCTTAAATGTACTTTGTAGGTGGAACATCTGGTTCTGGGCCCAGCACTAAGGTGGAGGAGGAATGCTCTGGGGAGGAGGCGGTGGAAGTGCCGGACCAAACTGCTGTGCGGGTTGCCACGGTAGTGGCGGGCAGTGATAAGCTCTTATATTCGTTACTTATTGAGATTGCAGACTGCATAGTGTGCTCCCCATAAGAAAACGTAAGGTTTGTCCAGATGAGAGACATGAAGAAGAATGATTGACATATAGTTTGGATGGATGGATGCCTGGATCATGTTACTATCTGACTCTTAGATAGCATATGTGTATCTAGAGAGAGTAGACGGTCACTGGATGAGCTAAGTGTTACTTTGAAGAGCATGTAACACCGCACCCGCACTTCATTCCCAGTGTAGGAAAGGCAAGGAAAAGAAGTTGTAATTTTGTCTGAATACTACCATGAATAGTAGCAGTAGTTTGTATTGCAAGCACAGCATACATCCGGCTATTACGATGGCCACTCACTACCTCTGTTAATAAGTTTAGTAGAACTCGGCCATTCATGTGTGAATGTATCACTGTTTACTCAATAAAAAGCAAAGCACCTAAAGTCATCCCATATATAAGCAAATACATACTATGTGCAGTGATAGATAATCAGATTATTTATCTTCTTCATTTTCCTTTCCTAGTATTCATTGGCACTGTAGGGTGAAAGTTAAATTAATTAAGCAGTAGCCCTTGTAACAGAGTATTCTCAGTGCCAGTCATAATAGAAAAGTAAGAGCATCACCACCTGCATGTACTGGACTGGTACAGTAACGCAAGTCTGTCTCACTCATCATGGCGGGCGTCTGTTTTTCTCGGGTGCAAGTTGACTGCGCTGGCATTATGCCGGCTTGCAGAAGTTAACATACCAATTTTGCTAAACAAAAGAGAAGAAGAAGAATAAGACTGGTGTACTGTCATAGTCGACTCTAATGGAGTGAGTCCATAGTGCTCGTAGAATTGATTCCTTAAACTCCCACTAATGTTAGAGCAAGGATGAAGAAGTGGGAGGTTAGATAGATACTGGCCACAATAGTTATGTACTGCGCTTGCAAGTTGCTAGTTCTATTGTGACACAACTATCTGCTGAATCTTTTTGTGTTAATCTTAAAGAGCATTGGTTACATATAGATGCTCCTTCCAAACCAACACAGAAGGAGCTGGCTAGACGGGCCCGGCAACGGAGGCTGGAGGCCACTGTCGCTGAATATCGGCGGCTGGTGGCCCAGGAGGAGGAGGACACGTAGAGTACGTCTACAACATCTACGGCGACACCTGCATCCTCCTCCGTGCGCCCTGGGTCAGCCAGTCAGCGCAGCAGGTCTCCAGCGGTACGGAGCGGGGGTACCGCAGCCACCCGCCACAGCCGAGCACCATGGATTTTCTTCAAACTTCTTGCAATCAAAAGTATCCATACCCAGCAGTGCTCCCAGACCCCGAAACCCACCCACAAACACCAAGAAGCACCCCAAAAAGGCCCCCGAAAACATGATAGTGAGCAAAAAGGCAAAAACGTTTTCAAGTCTGATTTTGCCCCAAGACCCGCCAACTCACCCGCAAAAAAGCACATATATTTTTCGGCTTTCTGTCCAAACGTGCTGTGCAGCTCGGTCAAGACTCCACTTTTCCACCATGGATTTCCTAGAAAACAAATGCAATCAACATTAGACTGTGCCAGCAGTGCTCCCAGATGCTGAAACCCACCCACAAACACCAGGAAGCCCCCCAAACAGGCCCCCGAAAACATGATAGTGAGCAAAAAGGCAAAAACCTTTTCAAGTCTGATTTTCGCCAAACCACTTTTATCCGGTATTAGACCTTCCCAGCAATGGCCCCAGAGCCATCAACTCACCCGCAAAGAAGTAGAACACCCCCACATGTGCAGAGACTTTCTTCATTGGGCATAATTCAGCCCTCTGCTTTGAGGGAAATAGGAGTCTGGAGGAGGAGGATAGAGGAGCATGTTCTTGTGAACTTGTGAACCTGAGGAATGCAGACTGCGGCACCTTCAAATAAATAAGGAAATAAGTGAAGACAGCTCTGCTGATGGGCTTGTTTTTGTGATTAGGTGATTAAAGTTTTTTATTTATATTGACTTTGCAAAACAAAGAAAGACATACACACAGGAATAAAAGTTAATGTGAACGAAAAAGAAAGTTATTGATTTATTGGCTTATTTTCAGGGCTCGGTGTCAGGGAAGAAGAGTTTGTCCTCATACTCTGCGAATTCAGGCAGGAGTAGGTCACCTAACAGAGAAGAAATTCCCTCTAATTTGGTGTCTTCCTCGTCTTGTTTCGACGTGTACTCTCGTACTTTGTAATCTGGTGGTATGAGGTGCTGATTCATCTTGATCATTGTTAACCTCTCCACATTTTTGGGCGAGAGTCGGGTCCTTTTGCAAGTTACAATGCCACCAGCAGCACTGAAAACACGTTCAGAAGACACGCTTGCGAGTGGGCAAGACAAGTAGTTTATAGCCAAGTTGGAGATCTCTGGCCACAATTTTTTTTTCCCATGGCAATACGCCAATGGGTCATCATGAACATAGACCTCTGTTGAGTCATTCAGGTAGTCCTGCATCATCGACTCAAGGTTCTCCACGGTTCCTCCACTTTGCTTACTTTTTGCTGGGACCTTTTGAGAAGCAAACCCAAGCTCAGTTAGCCAATACTCTTCTTCACACAATGTTACTGTTGTGTCTAGTGCAGATGATCCGGTTGCTGGTGTCTTTAACGATTCAGAAAAGGGGGTGGTGATGAACAGAGTGTCTGAATTAAGCTGACCACTCTTACCCAGTCCAAAGATCAGGGCTTGATCCATCACCGTTATTTATCTCACTGCACCATCCCAGCTCAGAACCTGGCTATATGCAAATCAGTCTGTCCCTGGCCCAGTGCATCATGGGAACAGGGCAGACTAAACTACCAAGCCAATTCTTCACCAGAAAGGCGACAAGCTACCGGGGACCGGTTTCTGGCATTTCAGCCGTCTTCGGCCCGGCTTGCTTGAATCCTGATGGTGCAGTGAGAAAGGGACTCATGTCTGAGTATACCCTGCCACACCTATAGTGGCCAAAAACGATTCAGAAAAGGGGGTGGTGATGAACAGAGTGTCTGAATTAAGCAGACCACTATTACCCAGTCCAAAGATCAGGGCTTGATCTATCACCGTTATTTATCTCACTGCACCATCCCAGCTCAGAACCTGGCTATATGCAAATCAGTCTGTCCCTGGCCCAGTGCATCATGGGAACAGGGCAGACTAAACTACCAAGCCAATTCTTCACCAGAAAGGAGACAAGCTACCGGGGACCGGTTTCTGGCATTTCAGCCGTCTTCGGCCCGGCTTGCTTGAATCCTGATGGTGCAGTGAGAAAGGGACTCATGTCTGAGTATACCCTGCCACACCTATAGTGGCCAAAAACGATTCAGAAAAGGGGGTGGTGATGAACAGAGTGTCTGAATTAAGCAGACCACTCTTACCCAGTCCAAAGATCAGGGCTTGATCCATCACCGTTATTTATCTCACTGCACCATCCCAGCTCAGAACCTGGCTATATGCAAATCAGTCTGTCCCTGGCCCAGTGCATCATGGGAACAGGGCAGACTAAACTACCAAGCCAATTCTTCACCAGAAAGGAGACAAGCTACCGGGGACCGGTTTCTGGCATTTCAGCCGTCTTCGGCCCGGCTTGCTTGAATCCTGATGGTGCAGTGAGAAAGGGACTCATGTCTGAGTATACCCTGCCACACCTATAGTGGCCAAAAACGATTCAGAAAAGGGGGTGGTGATGAACAGAGTGTCTGAATTAAGCAGACCACTCTTACCCAGTCCAAAGATCAGGGCTTGATCCATCACCGTTATTTATCTCACTGCACCATCCCAGCTCAGAACCTGGCTATATGCAAATCAGTCTGTCCCTGGCCCAGTGCATCATGGGAACAGGGCAGACTAAACTACCAAGCCAATTCTTCACCAGAAAGGAGACAAGCTACCGGGGACCGTTTTCTGGCATTTCAGCCGTCTTCGGCCCGGCTTGCTTGAATCCTGATGGTGCAGTGAGAAAGGGACTCATGTCTGAGTATACCCTGCCACACCTAAGCGCCTTGAAACCCTCCGGGTATGTAGTGCGCTATATAAATCCTTTGACTTGACTGACTTGACTCTGAGTATACCCTGCCACACCTATAGTGGCCAAAAACGATTCAGAAAAGGGGGTGGTGATGAACAGAGTGTCTGAATTAAGCAGACCAGTCTTACCCAGTCCAAAGATCAGGGCTTGATCCATCACCGTTATTTATCTCACTGCACCATCCCAGCTCAGAACCTGGCTATATGCAAATCAGTCTGTCCCTGGCCCAGTGCATCATGGGAACAGGGCAGACTAAACTACCAAGCCAATTCTTCACCAGAAAGGAGACAAGCTACCGGGGACCGGTTTCTGGCATTTCAGCCGTCTTCGGCCCGGCTTGCTTGAATCCTGATGGTGCAGTGAGAAAGGGACTCATGTCTGAGTATACCCTGCCACACCTATAGTGGCCAAAAACGATTCAGAAAAGGGGGTGGTGATGAACAGAGTGTCTGAATTAAGCAGACCACTCTTACCCAGTCCAAAGATCAGGGCTTGATCCATCACCGTTACTTATCTCACTGCACCATCCCAGCTCAGAACCTGGCTATATGCAAATCAGTCTGTCCCTGGCCCAGTGCATCATGGGAACAGGGCAGACTAAACTACCAAGCCAATTCTTCACCAGAAAGGAGACAAGCTACCGGGGACCGGTTTCTGGCATTTCAGCCGTCTTCGGCCCGGCTTGCTTGAATCCTGATGGTGCAGTGAGAAAGGGACTCATGTCTGAGTATACCCTGCCACACCTATAGTGGCCAAAAACGATTCAGAAAAGGGGGTGGTGATGAACAGAGTGTCTGAATTAAGCAGACCACTCTTACCCAGTCCAAAGATCAGGGCTTGATCCATCACCGTTATTTATCTCACTGCACCATCCCAGCTCAGAACCTGGCTATATGCAAATCAGTCTGTCCCTGGCCCAGTGCATCATGGGAACAGGGCAGACTAAACTACCAAGCCAATTCTTCACCAGAAAGGAGACAAGCTACCGGGGACCGGTTTCTGGCATTTCAGCCGTCTTCGGCCCGGCTTGCTTGAATCCTGATGGTGCAGTGAGAAAGGGACTCATGTCTGAGTATACCCTGCCACACCTATAGTGGCCAAAAACGATTCAGAAAAGGGGGTGGTGATGAACAGAGTGTCTGAATTAAGCAGACCACTGTTACCCAGTCCAAAGATCAGGGCTTGATCCATCACCGTTATTTATCTCACTGCACCATCCCAGCTCAGAACCTGGCTATATGCAAATCAGTCTGTCCCTGGCCCAGTGCATCATGGGAACAGGGCAGACTAAACTACCAAGCCAATTCTTCACCAGAAAGGAGACAAGCTACTGGGGACCGGTTTCTGGCATTTCAGCCGTCTTCGGCCCGGCTTGCTTGAATCCTGATGGTGCAGTGAGAAAGGGACTCATGTCTGAGTATACCCTGCCACACCTATAGTGGCCAAAAACGATTCAGAAAAGGGGGTGGTGATGAACAGAGTGTCTGAATTAAGCAGACCACTCTTACCCAGTCCAAAGATCAGGGCTTGATCCATCACCGTTATTTATCTCACTGCACCATCCCAGCTCAGAACCTGGCTATATGCAAATCAGTCTGTCCCTGGCCCAGTGCATCATGGGAACAGGGCAGACTAAACTACCAAGCCAATTCTTCACCAGAAAGGAGACAAGCTACCGGGGACCAGTTTCTGGCATTTCAGCAGTCTTCGGCCCGGCTTGCTTGAATCCTGATGGTGCAGTGAGAAAGGGACTCATGTCTGAGTATACCCTGCCACACCTATAGTGGCCAAAAACGATTCAGAAAAGGGGGTGGTGATGAACAGAGTGTCTGAACTAAGCTGACCACTATTACCCAGTCCAAAGATCAGGGCTTGATCCATCACCGTTATTTATCTCACTGCACCATCCCAGCTCAGAACCTGGCTATATGCAAATCAGTCTGTCCCTGGCCCAGTGCATCATGGGAACAGGGCAGACTAAACTACCAAGCCAATTCTTCACCAGAAAGGAGACAAGCTACCGGGGACCGGTTTCTGGCATTTCAGCCATCTTCGGCCCGGCTTGCTTGAATCCTGATGGTGCAGTGAGAAAGGGACTCATGTCTGAGTATACCCTGCCACACCTATAGTGGCCAAAAACGATTCAGAAAAGGGGGTGGTGATGAACAGAGTGTCTGAATTAAGCAGACCACTCTTACCCAGTCCAAAGATCAGGGCTTGATCCATCACCGTTACTTATCTCACTGCACCATCCCAGCTCAGAACCTGGCTATATGCAAATCAGTCTGTCCCTGGCCCAGTGCATCATGGGAACAGGGCAGACTAAACTACCAAGCCAATTCTTCACCAGAAAGGAGACAAGCTACCGGGGACCGGTTTCTGGCATTTCAGCCGTCTTCGGCCCGGCTTGCTTGAATCCTGATGGTGCAGTGAGAAAGGGACTCATGTCTGAGTATACCCTGCCACACCTATAGTGGCCAAAAACGATTCAGAAAAGGGGGTGGTGATGAACAGAGTGTCTGAATTAAGCAGACCACTCTTACCCAGTCCAAAGATCAGGGCTTGATCCATCACCGTTATTTATCTCACTGCACCATCCCAGCTCAGAACCTGGCTATATGCAAATCAGTCTGTCCCTGGCCCAGTGCATCATGGGAACAGGGCAGACTAAACTACCAAGCCAATTCTTCACCAGAAAGGAGACAAGCTACCGGGGACCGGTTTCTGGCATTTCAGCCGTCTTCGGCCCGGCTTGCTTGAATCCTGATGGTGCAGTGAGAAAGGGACTCATGTCTGAGTATACCCTGCCACACCTATAGTGGCCAAAAACGATTCAGAAAAGGGGGTGGTGATGAACAGAGTGTCTGAATTAAGCAGACCACTGTTACCCAGTCCAAAGATCAGGGCTTGATCCATCACCGTTATTTATCTCACTGCACCATCCCAGCTCAGAACCTGGCTATATGCAAATCAGTCTGTCCCTGGCCCAGTGCATCATGGGAACAGGGCAGACTAAACTACCAAGCCAATTCTTCACCAGAAAGGAGACAAGCTACTGGGGACCGGTTTCTGGCATTTCAGCCGTCTTCGGCCCGGCTTGCTTGAATCCTGATGGTGCAGTGAGAAAGGGACTCATGTCTGAGTATACCCTGCCACACCTATAGTGGCCAAAAACGATTCAGAAAAGGGGGTGGTGATGAACAGAGTGTCTGAATTAAGCAGACCACTCTTACCCAGTCCAAAGATCAGGGCTTGATCCATCACCGTTATTTATCTCACTGCACCATCCCAGCTCAGAACCTGGCTATATGCAAATCAGTCTGTCCCTGGCCCAGTGCATCATGGGAACAGGGCAGACTAAACTACCAAGCCAATTCTTCACCAGAAAGGAGACAAGCTACCGGGGACCAGTTTCTGGCATTTCAGCAGTCTTCGGCCCGGCTTGCTTGAATCCTGATGGTGCAGTGAGAAAGGGACTCATGTCTGAGTATACCCTGCCACACCTATAGTGGCCAAAAACGATTCAGAAAAGGGGGTGGTGATGAACAGAGTGTCTGAACTAAGCAGACCACTATTACCCAGTCCAAAGATCAGGGCTTGATCCATCACCGTTATTTATCTCACTGCACCATCCCAGCTCAGAACCTGGCTATATGCAAATCAGTCTGTCCCTGGCCCAGTGCATCATGGGAACAGGGCAGACTAAACTACCAAGCCAATTCTTCACCAGAAAGGAGACAAGCTACCGGGGACCGGTTTCTGGCATTTCAGCCATCTTCGGCCCGGCTTGCTTGAATCCTGATGGTGCAGTGAGAAAGGGACTCATGTCTGAGTATACCCTGCCACACCTATAGTGGCCAAAAACGATTCAGAAAAGGGGGTGGTGATGAACAGAGTGTCTGAACTAAGCAGACCACTCTTACCCAGTCCAAAGATCAGGGCTTGATCCATCACCGTTATTTATCTCACTGCACCATCCCAGCTCAGAACCTGGCTATATGCAAATCAGTCTGTCCCTGGCCCAGTGCATCATGGGAACAGGGCAGACTAAACTACCAAGCCAATTCTTCACCAGAAAGGAGACAAGCTACCGGGGACCGGTTTCTGGCATTTCAGCCGTCTTCGGCCCGGCTTGCTTGAATCCTGATGGTGCAGTGAGAAAGGGACTCATGTCTGAGTATACCCTGCCACACCTATAGTGGCCAAAAACGATTCAGAAAAGGGGGTGGTGATGAACAGAGTGTCTGAATTAAGCAGACCACTCTTACCCAGTCCAAAGATCAGGGCTTGATCCATCACCGTTATTTATCTCACTTCACCATCCCAGCTCAGAACCTGGCTATATGCAAATCAGTCTGTCCCTGGCCCAGTGCATCATGGGAACAGGGCAGACTAAACTACCAAGCCAATTCTTCACCAGAAAGGAGACAAGCTACCGGGGACGGCTGAGAGGTCACTTCTGCCACAGCCACAGGTGCAGAAGTGGATTCCTTTGACTCGGGATGGCCTGCTGATGCTGATGTACTGCCTTTTCCTTCAGTTTCCTGCCGTTCTCTTTCAAACCGAGTGGCTGACACAGCTAGCCGATGTTTGTGCTTTGTAACTTCTGCGTCATCAAAAGGAAAGAATACTCTGCCTGCCAGTGCCTTTTTGTACCGTGGATCCAGAATAGTAGCACAAATATAATGCTGTTCTAGGTGGATCATTTGAAGACGTTCATCGCCAAGTAGGCGCTATAATAATTTCTCCGCCAAATCAAAAGCTTCTTGCTTTTCTTCATGTTTTTGAAACATAGAAGACACCACCTTCAGTTGGTGCTTTAGCATGCGGCCTAGGTCTTGTTTTGGAAATATATAATTGAGTGGAGGGCGACCAATGACCATTTTTTCCCCTCTATACTCCTTTGTGTGTACTGCTCTAGCATGCGCAAGAATGGGATAGCTTTTCCCAAATTACAGTCCTCCCTGCTGACTGCACGCGTGAAGACCTCAAAAGGACGAAGCATGTCTGTCAGGCTTTTAACTAGCTCCCATTGCTCCGCATCTAGCCTCAGGTCCTTCATAGCTGTATCCAGTGTTAAGAAATACTGATCGACCACCGTAAACTGCTCATACAGACGCTCAAGCATGTAGAAGGTTGAGTTCCAATGTGTTGCCATCTCCTGGATGAGTGCTTTCACTGGCAGTCGACGTTCATGTAGCAGGCCCCTCAGATACTTCCGAGCCTTAAAAGAATGGCTGAAATGTGTGCACATTCTTCGGCAGGTGATCAGTAACTCGCACACTGGACTTTCTTTACTCAAGAATTTTTTAACAACCAGGTTTATACAGTGCGCCAAACACGGCACTCCGAAATATTTACCCAGTTCCATGGCCTTAACTACATTGGCGCCATTTTCCGTGGAAACATAACCAATCTTGCGTTTTTTGGGGGACAGCCATTGAAAGACCTTTGTGTTAAACTCCTTCAAAATGTTTTCTCCTGTATGACTTGTCTCCATGCCAAACATGGCTAGTGTTGCATGTTTCCGAGCAGCTTTAAAAACGTTGTCCGGGTCAACACCTGCCCTTACCTTTGCTGTAACTCCTGAAAAAGAGACCCAGAGTGCAGTGATGCACATGTAATCAGTGCCTGCGCCACTGGTCCACATGTCTGTTGTCATATGTATTGTGTGAACAGCACTCTTCTGCAAAGCTGCTCCAATCACCTCCAGCACATCTGCATGTAGTGCTGGAACCGCAACTCTGGCAAAATAGAACTGGCTCGGAACCTTCCATTTAGGGCTGAGCATTGCCACTAATTCAAGAAAACCAACCCCTTCCACAAAAGAAAAAGGGAGAAGGTCCAGAGCTAGCATTTTAGCCAGCTTAGTGTTATACAGACGCGTCAGTGGGTGGTTGCGTTCAAATGGCGCTTCTGAAAATAACATGCTTCTAATGGTGGGCTGGACCATGATTTTACGGGATGATGATGATGACTTATTTGACCCAGTTACGCTCTGTGATGATGAACTTTTTCACATTGGTGTCTCACTCTCTCCCACACTCTTAGTGTGGCTCACAGGGGGTGTGCTGCTGACAGGGGTACTGGGTGTAAGTGAAGAAATGTTTGACGCTTCTTCCTCCTCATCATCATCAGATGAACATCAACGTATACAGTTTGTTGACTTCCAATTTGGGCTTCCTTGATCTCCTTTAGGTGTGCATGCCATTGGACAGTGTGCTGTCTCTCAAGATGACCTCTCTGGCCTCCGGTACCATAGTTGGTACCAAGCTTACCACGACTAACTGCAAGCTTACAAATGCTACAAATGGCTATGTTTTCCCTTGTTGTGCAAACACTAAAGAAGTCCCAAACTGCGGACTTCAAATGTCTGTGGGGGGCGGAGGAGGCGATACTGGTAGTCATGCTGCTAATGCCAGATGAAGTGGAGGATATGTGTTGCCGAACTTTACTACGTTGTGCACTTGCACCACCACTAATTGAGGTCGAGGAGGATGGAGGTCCCTTCTGGTGTGAAAAAAATATGGAAGCGGTAGGTGGTGGTATACTAGTTAACTCCAATGATGCTGTTCCCATTGCCTCCTCGTCGACAACATCACGCTCAGCAGCTTTTCGGGCTGGGGTCAAAATGTTTGTTTGCTGCATGCCCGCTGAGGCTGGAGTGGCGTGTATGATGACTGCGTCGTCGTCGTGAGAGTCTTCATCATCAGGAGTAGTATATGCCACTTCTTCTTCACCACCACACTCCATAAGTACGAGAGTTTCGGGGACCTTCCTTTTACGCTTAGCTACCTTTGTCAGATCATGGTGTGCCTCACTTTAAGACGGCAGTGGTGTTTCCCAAGTTAGATCCATATCATCAGAAGGAAGGGGGCTTGAAGAAGATGTAGACACCATCCTTGATCTTGTCCTTGCTAGGGATGTGGAAGACAATTAATGATCAGGAGGAGTGGCTTCCTCAAATGATAGCTCGGCTTGAATGTCGATTTCCTGATGTGCCCCTACTTTGGGAGGAACAACTATTGTGGGCACTTGTGCCCCTCCATGCACCTCTGCTTGCGCATCTCCTTGCGCTGCTTCTCCTTCCACATGTACTTGGGCTTGTACTTGCACATGTGGTTGTTGTTGCTGCTGTGGTTGTTGAACACTCATCAGATGAGTTACAACAACCTGTGTTGATTGAGGGACATTGCTGCTACTTTCTGGCGATGAGCCAACATCACTGGTCGATGGTGATTGAACAACTAGACTAAGTGCCTCTGCAGCACTTAAGGGCTTGGACTTAAGTTGGCTTGGTGGTGGTGGCACTGAGCCCAATGGAGCGGGGGTGCTGCTCCCAGCTTGGTCCCCAGCAGATCCCGCTGCTGCTGCAGGCGTACTTTTTTTTTATTCCCCAAAAATGTGGGGGGTGGCACACCAGTCTCCTAGGTAACTTGCTTCTTCTGCTCCTTACTGGCAACTTTCTTGCTAGAGGAGCTACGGGGACCTTTTTTTGGGGCCATCTTCTTAAGATGTCAGAACAGCAGGCCACAGTTGCACGAATTGCAGAGTTGTCTTTTCTGTGTCCACACGTGACGTCGCGTGACGTTATGCTGCACACAACACCGCTGCAGGACTTCTTCCTGGCACTGGTGGTTCTCTTGTGCACCTAAACGCAATGGAAGACAGAGGAAAATCAGTTATACACCCCAAAAAGTCAAAAAACACATAGAAATCAGCACAATCCCATGCCATCCATGCCCTCAATGATGTTTAAATTCAAGACACCCCACAGAAAGTCTAGGCCCATGCACTACTGAGTACCCCTGGGCATAATGGATGAACGCTAGGCAAAATGGGTGCAGGCCTGAGAACACTGCCTACCTTCAAAATGGCCCCTTGCCCCCCAGCACATGGCCAGGGACTGCCTGTACCAGCACTCAAAATGGCCCCCAGCCACATGGCCAGTCCCAACAACACCCCCAAAAAGTCGAAAAACACATAAAAAACAAAAAATCCCATGCCATCCATGCCCTCAATGATGTTTACATTAAAGAGACCCCACAGAAAGACTCTGTCCATGCACCACTCACTAGCCCTGGGCAAAAGGCCCCAACAGCAGCCAAAAAAATCGAAAAACACAGAAAAATCAGCACAATCCCATGCCATCCATTTCCTCAATGATGTTTAAATTCAAGACACCCAACAGAAAGACTAGGCCCATGCACAACTCACTACCCCTGGGCAAAAGGCCCCAACAGCAGCCAAAAAAATCGAAAAACACATACAAATCAGCACAATCCCATGCCATCCATGCCCTCATGATGTTTAAATTCAAGACACCCCACAGAAAGACTAGGCCCATGCACCACTCACAACCCCTGGGCATAATGGATGAAAGCTAGGCAAAATGGGTGCAGGCCTGAGAACACTGCCTGCATTCAAAATGGCCCCTTGCCCCCCAGCACATGGCCAGGGCATGCCTGTACCAGCACTCAAAATGGCCCCCACCCACATGGCCAGTCCCCATCAACACCCCAAAAAATAGAAAAACACACAAAAATCACCACAATCCAATGCCATCCATGCCCTCCATGATGTTTACATTAAAGAGACCCCATAGAAAGACTCAGTCCTTGCACCACTCACTAGCCCTGGGCAAAAGGCCCCAACAGCAGCAAAAAAAATCGAAAAACACAGAAAAATCAGCACAATCCCATGCCATCCATGCCCTCAATGATGTTTAAATTCAAGACACCCCACAGAAAGACTAGGCCCATGCACCACTCACTACCCCTGGGCAAAAGGCCCCGACAGCAGCCAAAAAAATTGAAAAACACAGAAAAATCAGCACAATCCCATGCCATCCATGCCCTCATGATGTTTAAATTCAAGACACCCCACAGAAAGACTAGGCCCATGCACCACTCACTACCCCTGGCCATAATGGATGAAAGCTAGGCAAAATGGGTGCAGGCCTGAGAACACTGCCTGCATTCAAAATGGCCCTTGCCCCCCAGCACATGGCCAGGGCCTGCCTGTACCAGCACTCAAAATGGCCCCCACCCACATGGCCAGTCCCCATCAACACCTCAAAAAATCGAAAAAACACGCAAAAATCACCACAATCCAATGCCATCCATGCCCTCCATGATGTTTACATTAAAGAGACCCCACAGAAAGACTCAGTCCATGCACCACTCACTAGCCCTGGGCAAAAGGCCCCAACAGCAGCCAAAAAAATCGAAAAACACAGAAAAATCAGCACAATCCCATGCCATCCATGCCCTCTATGATGTTTACATTAAAGAGACCCCACGGAAAGATTCAGTCCATGCACCACTCACTAGCCCTGGGCAAAAGGCCCCAACAACAGCCCAAAAATCGAAAATTCCAAAATTGTAGTTGCAGCAACTGTAATGCCCCAAACAAACTTACTTGTGAAATTTCTAATCCAAAAGTGATCCAACGAAAGTCAAAAAGGCCTCACATCCAAATATCCAGCACCATCCACAAAAAGTAATCCTTCCAGGTAAAGATTCGAATGAAAGTGACCAGCACATGAAGAAAGCACTGGGAGGAGCCTGCTGACAGGAACAGGAAGTTTGAGACTGTGGGGCACTTCCTTCCTCCCAACCCCCCCCACCCCCAAAATGGACTCCTTGCAAAAAAAAGTGCAGGCAAATGTCAACCTGAGGAGTTATTCTGATAAAAATCATCATTTTCAGAATGTTTATGCTGCTTGCTGGTGGATTTCTTGTGCAGAATTGCAAATTTTGCAATTTCGCGAGTGCGAGATTGTTGCTGCCCGCCGCATCTACGTGTTCGCAATTGCGAACTCCCGCGATACGTGATCACGGCGTACTCGCGTTGACAAACTCTCGCTGTGCAAGGTGGCAAGCCGCGATGACGTAATTGCGGTCGCCAAACTCCCGCGGGATCCCGCAGCAAGATCCAAAATGGCTCAGCACACGCAAAATATTGAGAAAAACAACTCGGCAAACGCTGAATGACGGTAAGTGAACGCCGCGCGCCGAAATATTGTATCACCAAGCAAAAAAATCCGCTGCGTGCGAATTTGCGGATTTTCGGGAAATTCGCGAGAGTTCGCGGATTGCGAATTTACTGAAAATCCGCAAAATCCGTGAGCGGAACGGATTTTCTGCCCATGCTCAGTATACACCGGAAATGATATTCTCAGCACTTTGCCAAGTTCCCCCCAATAATTTGAAGGTGTCGTCACAACTGCTACTTCCTACATGCCTTTTTTTAAAAAAAAGTGTCCTCATTTATGCGAATATTGAGTTTATGGTAAACAAGATCCACATGTCACACTTCCTACCAAGGAGATGAAGACCGCCTTCTTCACATCAAGCTAGGTTCATGTCCAAGAACCCTCAAATTCATTGAATAAACCAGTCATATATCCACCAAGTTAATTCTTTCAAATTTGTTAGATCACATAGGGTAAAATCATTGGACAACCCTCCCTACCCTACCTACTATTCTTATCCCAAAGTTCAAGGTATTTAGTTCTATTGCTCCTCCCTCTAGCCCTATCAAGCATACTGACCTTCCTTACATAGCAAAGCCATTCTACCCCATTTGGAGGAGTAGCAAGAATCCAGTTTGCACATATCTCGCATCTGGCTAATAAAATTAACATAAGAATTTTTGTTTTTTACTTAAAACAATAGTGGAAATATTGTTATCCAAAATACCAACGATAATGATAAATGAGCTTACCTCAATAGTCGTAGCTAATGCTTTATCGATAATCTTACTCACTTCTTCCCTGAAAGTATCAAGTTGAGGGCACAAGCAAAACATGTGGATATCATTCGCCCTTAGTTCCCCGCATTTTGGACACTTTTTCTCCACTTGGTTAATCATTTTGGATAACTTTTCCGGTGTCCAATATGACCCGTGTAAAGTAAAAAGGTGGTTTCTCCTAAGAGGTGCAGAAACTATAAATTGCCATAAAAAGGTGCAGGATACTTGCCAATGTGCTGGAAAGATATTTTTCCAAACATCATCTGGGGTAGTAAATTCTTCCTCTTCTCTTTGTATGAAATGCAAACACCAGATTGATACTTCCTTCCTTATTGGGTCACGTTGAATCTCTGTCTCTAGATGTTCCATGGTTTCCAAAATGTTCTCTTGATCCTTTGACCAACTCAAGAGTTGATAATGTTTGAATCTAGAAATTTTCACCTGTGAGTCTTCAAGCATAGAATTCCAACTACGTAACATACCACACTCCAGCAATTGGTGCATTTTGTAATTCCTTCTTCCTCAACCCAACTGCTAAAGAATCTTTTGAGCAGTCTGGGGTTCCTGGGGACTTCCCCATAGGTGCTAACTGACTGTAGTAGGGAATCTCCCACCTTCCTCTTATTTCATACCATAACTTATATTCTGAGTGCAATATCTTTCATTTAATCTTTTTAAAGTATTTGGGGTGACCAAATTTATATGGACAATAGTCTTCCTCTGTAGCAGCTTCCCAGTAGGAAAAATAGAAGACATGAGGTCTGAAAATAATTCTTACATTCTTAAATTGGAAAGCCCTAAAATAAGAACGCATGTCTGGGCTTGCTATGCTGCCTCAATGTTTTTTTTGGCATAGCTTTTTCCACAATTTTCTTACGCCTATGGAAGCCAATATGAACCCATTAATTTTGCTCTAAATCTTTTTTAACCATTGGGTCTTAAACTCCAGAGGTATTGTGTTAAATAAAAAAGTTCACTTTGGAAGGATAGACATTTTGATACCATTCGATCGTCCCAAACAGGAAAGAGATAAACAGCTCCATGATTTTAAATATTTTCTCATTTCCTTAACTTTTAAATTCAAATTTTCCTGAGCAATTTCGTCGATGTTTTTTAAAACCTCTATTGCCAAGTATTTAATTCTGTTTTTTGTTACATTTATTGGTGATTCTAAGTTCCAGGACATTATTTCTGTTTTCTGAATATTGACTTGGTAACCTGAAATATCTCCAAAATCAGTTAATAGCTTTGTAATATTGGGAAAGGGTTTGTTTAGATCACTTGTATACACCATTAGGTCATCGGTGTATAGAGCCACTTTATTAATCCATCCCTTGAAATGGGACTTTTTCCTGGGACCTTCTTATCATATTTGCCAAAGGTTCTATATATAAATTGAAAAGGTGGGGGGATAGCGGACAGCCCTGTCTCGTCCCCCTTTTGATTTGAATTGCTTTTGATAGGCTGCCATTTATAACTATGTTTGCTGCTGGGGCTGTATATATATTTCCTACTGCTCTCAAAAAGATCCCTCCTAGGCCATAGTAAGATATGACTTTCTGCAGAAATAACCAGTTACTCTATCAATCGCTTTAGCAGTGTCAAAAGTAAGAACTGCTAGTGGGATCTTTTCTTGAGTAGCAATGTCAATTGCTCAGATAAGTTGGTGGGTAAGGTCATGTAGTTGTCTCCCCCTTATGAACCTTTTTGGTTAATATGTATAAGTTTACCTGTGATATTTCCTAATTGTGTGGCTAATATTGAGTAAAAATCTTGTAATCGTTATTTAAAAGAGATATGGGTCTATACGACTCACATTTAACAATAAATTTTATTGAACAGGTCCACTTATCTTGGAGTCAATGTTTCTTTTAAAGCTACATAAATCTCATTGGCGATGGCATCAGGGCCTGCTGCTTTCCCTTTTTTTGATGTATTTAGCGCATTCAACACTTCCTCGTTACTAATTCCTGCATTTAATTCTTCGCTAACCCCAACCTCTAACTTTGGAGTCAGGGAATCTCTCAAATAGGAGTCTACTTCATGATTTATGGGTACTAGATCCTCTTCATATAAAGATTGGAGGAAATATTCAAAGGCTTTTTCTATTTCTGTCTTATTCTCCACCTTTCCATCCACCAAACCACTATGTACTGCCATAATTTTATTTCTGTTGGAGTCAGTTTTAATTTTCCATGCTAGAAATTTCCCACTGTTTTCCCCATATTCATAATTTGACAATCTGCTAGATTCCCATCTTTTCCTTACCCTTCCCTCAAGATAATTAGATTAGTCACAATTCTTCTTGGAAAATTCCTCTTTTGCTCTTTCCTGTTCTATATTAGAGGTTGTTGTCTCCCAAACATTATGCCAATCTAAAATGTCTGATTCCAATTGACATATTATATGTCTATTCTCCTTATTTCTTTTTGCTGCAAGGCCGATCAGTGTTCCCCTTACAACCTCTTTATAAGCGTCCCACAGTACTTGCAAGGGGATTTCCACATTAGCATTAATTTGAAAAAAAAATTCAGTTATATCCTTCATCTTTTCCATAACTTGTTCGTCAGACAAGAGTGTGTGTTCTAAAGTCCACCTGACCTCCCCCTGAGAATAACCTTGACTTATTTCTATTTGAACTAGAGAGTAATGGTATGGGGGCAGGTACATGTTCTACTTTCGTTACACTTTTACTTAACAATTTGTCTATCAAGAAAGAATCAATTCTTGATGCATGCCCATATTTTGGATTTTTATAGGTGAATCTATTTTTTTGATTGGCTTTACTCTTCCAAATGTCGACTAGACCCAGATCCTCTTTAAGTCTATTCATCCATCCCTTTATTTAAGGGAGATTTAAAGTTCTCCCTGGCGATGTCTTTCATTTATTGGATCTAATAATAAGTTAAAATCCCCACTCAGGATAATTGGAATGGGTATGCTAATCAGCTGGGCATATAAAGACTGTAGGGGAGCTGGGTCGTCCGTATTCGGACCATAGTACCCAACTACAAGAAGATGCCTCTCCTCTAGTTTAATCTTAGCAGTTGCCCATCTGCCTCTGAAGTTAACGTATTCTTCTACTATAGTTATAACAATTATTACCACTCCCTTAATACAGCACGTCTGGTTTATACAAACATATTTATCCACCCATTTTTCGTATTTTATCATTTCGGGCCATTCAGATTTTAAAAGATGCGTTTCCTGTAAAATTATTGCATCGCATTTTAATAATTTAAGGTAGTCAAAAATCTTTTGTTGTCTTCTCCTTACTCTCAGCCAATTTACATTCCAGGTTACAATTTTTATTTTAACCTTAGTATCAGTCATCTTTGTTTCCACCTCTCTTCCTCACCGACCTTACAGGTATTGGCTTAGTCATACAGTTACCAGGATCTTGGCTTAATTGTTTCTTGCATAATGGACAATAATTTTTTTTATTTTCTCCCCACATGCTCCCCACCCAAAAAACGTGAAATTGTGCTAAAAAAATCAATACAATTGCACCCATCACCCACCCCGGAGAACCCTTGCTGCTATCATTGGGCATTTCTGATTGCCCTTTTGAGCTCTGTTTTTAAGAGGCTTTATAATATGTCATATGTTATTTGGCCCTATTTTTTTCTCTTCAATTTGTTAAAGTAATGTTTCTACTTCTTTCGACTCCCTGATGTTATATGTCTTGTCATTCCACATGATCCTTAACAGAGCTGGGAACTTCATTTGGACTGTGGCTCCTAGTGATCTCAGTTCTTGCATATAGTTCCCAAGCTCCCACTCTATCTCTAGTGTAGCTTTAGATATATCAGATCGCATTTTAAAGACGTGATCACCCCTGGGGAGATGTTTTCTTTCAAATTGTAGGTTTTAAAATTCATGAGTATTTTCCGGGCATTTTTCCTTAATTTGTTCTGTCTAAAATGGTCCCTATGTACTCTTTAAATATCTTCGTCTAGAGTTTTCTCTTCTAGTTCCGGAAAAACATTCTTTCAAAAGAGTTACCATGACATTTTTTATATTCTGTCCTTCTAAGCCTTCCGGAATATTTCTCCTTGAATTATCTCCAGGGTCTCACTCTTATCTCTAAGCACTTTTTCATTAGATCTTAGTTTGTCTATGCCATTCTGACAGGTTTTCACCTCTTCCCTGGTTTGCTCTACTTTATTTTCCATATCTAACACCCGGTCTATTAAGGCGTTAACTCTACACTCCAGTGCCTCGCCCGCCCTGCAGTGGAGACTCCATGTCTTTTTATCGTGGTCAATGTGAGGCATATTTTGGCCTAAATGATCATATAATCTCTATGCCTTCCTCAACTTCTGACCTGTTTCCTCTGCATGGTCTTTTGACATAAGAACTTAGTAGCGGTTAGGGGATTCCACACTTTTTTGCCGATAAGAGATGTTACTTTCTGCATGTTTTGAACTCCTCTGTTAACACTTTCTCCCTTGTGTTTTATATTACTAATTTCCAATTTTTCTTGTACTTTAAAGAATGAGCGAAGAAAGGGCGTCATTTTAAGATTTGCCCCTTTCCTGGCATGCTCAATTTTTGCAGCCTTAACAGCTCTAGTTGATACTACTGCTGTATTTTTGGCCTTTGTTTTCTGAACCCTTTGCTTCTTATTTGTATATTTTGTATCGTCTCCACCTGTGGTAACTATGAATTCTTCTTCTATTGAAATCTGGCCCCTTTTTTCTAAGGGGTCCTGTATGGAATGTGTATTCCTCAGGGAGTAAATTGTGCCTTGAGAACCACTTGTACCACTAGTAGTGGTTTCTTTGTGTGTTAAATCTTTTGGCTCTGTTGCTCCATCTTTTATGTAGTCCAAAGCTGCTGCTTGCACTTGTGTCGAGTCTTCCTGAAATAGCTTAGGTTTACAGGTTAGAGCAGCTCCTCTCTTAGCCCTTCCCCACCTCCTTACCAAAGTCATACACGCCGAGTGTCCCAGCTCTTCCTCCTTGCCTTCCTTCCCTTCAAACCAAACTCCAGAGTCCACAAACCATCCAAAGCGGCCGCTCGGCGGACCTCTGAAGGTGACTCTCGCCGATAATCTCCTTTGCGTCTGAAAACCGGACTCTGCTTCTGCCCAAATGCCCCAGTTCGGCAGGTAGGAAAGTCGTTTCCCACAGGGCCCGCCTCCACCTCCTTCCCAGCGTAGCAATGAACTGAGAGCTGGCTTTGAAACTCCGCCGTACCTTTCATAGAAGCTCCAGAAATTGCAGACGTGGACGAGCACCAGCCTCGGATTGGTAACGCGGGCATTCGGGCAATGCCCGAGGGGCCGGTGTCTGAGTTACTGCTGGGGGCTGCTTTTGGGCACTCTGGGGCCGATTTGGGCGGTGTCTCTATTTTCGCAATACAGCCAGCGGCCCAGTGGTTGGCTGAGTGGCCTTTCTGCAGACAGATGGGCGCTCATTACCACCCTCTCCCGCCTCCAACACCGCCGATTCCCCACCCAGGTTCAGCAACAGGCAGCGGTATCACTCCCTTTGTCTCGCTAGCCGGCCTATTAATGTGTTCACATACATAGCGAGGCAGAGGGCCTCAGTAGAAATGGCCTCACTTGTTTTCAGGTGTGTTTCCGTAGTGTAAACTAATGTGTGCATTTTTTTAAGCCCCCCCCTCCTTTTTAATGCAATAAGGGCTAAAGCAGTGATTTGAGGAAAGGAATTATGCAAATGAGGGCCGATTTTTCTGTTTGCCCGGGCTGATTTTCAGTCCCAATCCGACCGCGACGAACACCCACCCGGAAAGAAAAAATACAAGTCCAAATGTTTAAAATGTTCCTTGTATTTTCCTGATTCAATTACAGGTAAGGATCATATCGTCTTAGGGCAGTAGCAATCAATTTTGCATGTCTCCAGCAGAGTTCGCGGCCGGACCTCTTAGCAGTCTGCCATGTTCTCCCAGCTACTTCCTACATGTCTTGTTCATTCTTGTGTTTGTCTCTAATAAATTAGTCATTCCCTTTATGTTGGGAGTCTACTCTAAGTTTTGGATATGTACATTTTCTTCTAAGTTCATTTTCCTCCTTTTTCCATAAATTTTCGAATGCATCTCCCTTCTGATCAGCATTTTTTTTCATTCTTATGTATTTTTCTCCTAACATCATATTATATGCCTTCTCTTTGGGATGCATTAAGCAAGTCAATTTTCTTTTGTAAGCTTCTACTTTGTTCACTGGTAAGGGGGGAAAATAATGCCAAGTTGTCTCCATTGTTTTCCTTTCTGGGTGTAAATTCATACTTTCCCTTAGAGGTACTTGTGACAGCCCTATGTCATAATTGAAATAGAAATATTCAAAATGTTCCTGCCTATAAACTAGTGAAAGCAGAATACTACATGAGATTGCATATGATAGGGGTAAGTGATAGTCGGTGACTTCTTCTGAAAGTGAAGATGGCAAAGGTGAGCAAACATACC
Source organism: Lissotriton vulgaris (assembly GCF_964263255.1). Classification (NCBI taxonomy): domain Eukaryota; kingdom Metazoa; phylum Chordata; class Amphibia; order Caudata; family Salamandridae; genus Lissotriton; species Lissotriton vulgaris. The sequence goes on from NC_141695.1 coordinate 81,149,834, forward strand.
ATCCTTAACGCCTAAAGCAGTTATATATTCCTGTACTAGCCTAGAATAAACATTAGTAGAATAGTCTTTGCCTTTAAAATTTCTAAAAATGTTTAATAAGTGAGCTGTCTCTGAAATGTTGTGCATAATCATCAGTAGTGTTAACCCTAGGTGTTTCAGGTCCTGGAGTCAAATAGAACCCTATTAGTACTATTGATATTATAATAACTTATTATGAAAATCACATACATAATGCATTTACAATGCCAACTAATGCCACATATCCGTTTGAGTTAAAATGTTGTAATTAGAATGTCTTTTCTTCTGGACTGGTCCCTATCAGGCAATCCAGAGCCCTACTCTGTGTTCTTCTAATATGTTATCCCTTTTCTTCTGTAACTTTCTTCTTTGTCCTAGGCTAGTTTTCAGTAAAACAAATAACCAGAAAAATAAACATCTAATATACACAGTTCAGTTTTTCACTCTTGTAACACTCTATAATTCAATGGGGTTGTAAAGGTCCTGGTTCCTCCTCCATCTACCAAAGTTTGTAAGCTTTGTTGAGATCTCCAAAGCACTAGCTGTGTGTTCTGTGTAGTCGATACTTTGACAACTAGACTCGCCATTAGATCTGGATTTCAGTCAATCTGGGATGGTGCAGTAGGGGTTACTTGTGACACAGCTGAGTCAGTGTCAATAGGGACCACAGTTATTGGTTGCCTCATTATTGACGGGACAATTTGCAAAACCTCTAAATGTTGTTCTATTGAAACTAATTCTGGCTGTACTAAGGCAGTAGGCACAAACTGAATCACACTAGTGCTTATGTTTTAAATAGTTCATCTCCTGAATCAGTGTTTGATCCTTCTCCTTCTCCTCTGATGTGAGAACTTGATACAGTCTAGTTCCCTCAATAATTCCCTTCCTCCACCTACACTGCTCTTCATCCAATCAAGCATTTGCATAATTTTTCTTTGCCGTTTCTGCTCTCCCCTGATATTTCTCTATCTCTTTCTTCCTTGCAACCTTTTCCCAGATTTGTAAAGCTTTATATTGCACCCTCCCCAGTCCCATTCACCTCCCTGTGGCCCAATGCACTGGGTCCCCCCCCCACCCCAAAGGAAAGCGTGAAGAGCCTGGGAGTGTGGTTGGATAACAAACTCTCCTTCTCCACCCAGGCCACAAAACTATCTGCCACATGCTTTGGCCTACTGAGAACCCTGAGGAAGGTTCTTCCACTGCTGCCGCTAGAAGCTAAAAAGGTTGCGGTTCAAGGGTTAATCCAGTCCCGCCTTGACTCGAACAATGCCCTATATATGGGGGCACCTGAGTTTACACTCCGAAAATTACAGGTTGTGCAAAACTGTGCAGCACGTTCCCTGCTGGAAATCCCGCGCACTCAGTCTGCCAAACCTGCCCTAAAAAGTCTCCACTGGCTGCCAGTGAGGCAGAGAGTAGCCTTCAAAGCGCTATGCCTGGCGCATCGCACCTTCTGGAACACAAGTCCAGCAATTAACAGAAATCTTGTCACCCCCTATCATCCCAACAGGAACCTGCGATCAAGGGAGGCCTTCCTTGCTGTCATCCCCAGAGTAAAGCGAGCCAGAGCCGGGGGAAGACTGTTCTCGCTGAATACCGCCAGGCTCTGGAATGACCTTCCCCTTTCACTCCGGTCCAACTCAGATCTTCTTTCATTCCGCAAACACCTAAAAACATGGCTGTTTGACAAACTCCCTGTACCCTAGCACCCCCTCCGCCACTTCTGGTCAGCTCAGCGCTTGGACGCCCACGGGCAGCAATCGCGCTTTACAAATACTGTTACAATTACAATTACAATTATTGCATAGGTCAAGGTATTGGCTTCACTTCATACAAATTTCCCCTAAAATGATCTAAAATTCTGTTTTTTAAAATTAACCCCAGGCATAGTAGGTGTAGCGCGACTACGCGGAGGGCCACAGAGTTGAGAACAAACTCCGTGGGAACTCCATGGAGCTCAGCTACCCCACCCACCGCCCACCCCTTATTAACAATTGAGTAAAACTTAAATATAAAAAAGTTTAAAGTAAATAAAAACTACTTACCTTGGCTGCGTCGTCCCTGGCCTGCCCTACTCCTCTTCATTGCTGTCTCAGGAGAAACTACAAATGCATTTCTCGCTTGCCAAGGTAAGTGGTTTTTCTTTACCTTAAACTCTTTTATTTAAGTTTTACTCAATTGTTAATAGGGAGGTGGGCGGCGGGAGGGGTAGCTGAGCTCCATGGAGTTCCACTGAGTTTGTTCTCAACTCTGTGGTCCTCCGCGTAGTTGGAACTAAATGAACATAATACTAAAGCCAGCACATTTCTAACATGGCATCAGTGTTAGGCTGTTGCACAGAACAATTTGCTATGAGCAAAGGTCGAAACAGAAACACCCAGGCCTAGTCACTGTACAGGCTAAAGTATAGTTGCTTGGTGCAAACTTTTAAATTACATGCATTTGCAATGAGGCATTTCTAATAGTATATTTCCAGTTTATGTTTGCCATTATACAAATGTTTTGGCTCTTTTTACTTATTCTACTAAAAGGCATTCACACATTTTGTAAGTCATTTCTAAATATGCATTTTACTTGTATCAATATATGTTCTAAATTGCATTTCTAAGGTATTTTGATTTCTAAATGTGCAGTAAGTTCTCTGAAGCTTCTTTTGTTTATATGGTTCTTCGCTGATTTCTCGAATATAAATGCCCCTACATAAGCATTTTATACACATGATTTGGTACAGCAGAGTGTTAGAGAAACAGGTGAATCTGCCCCTTTGTAGTTTTTCCTCATGGGTTGTGTTGGGATGTTGTGAGAAGTGTTGAGATGGTGGATGTGGTGGCAAGCTACACACCTCTTGATTTGTCTGGCATTGTTCCATGGTCTGTTTAGATATGATGTTTCGTATTTTCTAACTTTGTGTACAACGTTGATGTTTTTTTGTTGAGAGGCACTTAAAGAATAACAGTCACCATCTGCAGCAAACTGTTTACCAGAGCATAATCCCATAAAACCACAGTGTTCATTTGTTCAATTTGTCACAGAGGGATAGTTGGAACTTGTCAGCAATGAGTGAGAGACATAGCCAAAAGTTCAAAAGGGCACTATCATTAGAACGCACATCTACATGCAGTGACATGTCCACAAAGTGCTTACTTGAAAACAGTTAAGACACAGAGAATTGCACCATGTCATTTCAAGATAGTTGCATCATACCTGCCTTATGTACGTTCGACAATGCAAATGTCTTAAACTACCGACTACCAGGCATCATACTTGCATACAGTGGGCAAAAAAACTAATCAGATGTAGAAGCATCAGGAACCAGTTTTTGCAGAAAGGTGCACAACGTCACCATGAGGATTACACTTTCAAATATACTGATGATAAAAATGAGAGGAGAAAAAAATGCATCTTCAGCATTAGCAAAGGAAAGCTTTTAAAGGGACTACAAATATAGGCAGCTTAGAGCTAAATATAAAAAATGAGGCAAACCTGAATCCCAGCACAATGATGGTAAATAAATCAGGGCAACACAAACAACTTAGTCCGTGAAGGAGTCACAGTCATATGTTAAGCGCACTACATACCCGCGAGGGTCTCAAGGTGCTGGGGGTGGGTGCTACTGATCGAACAGCCAGGTCTTTAGTATCCTCCTGAAGGTCAGCAGTTCTTGGGTCTGTCGTAGGCTCAGTGGGAGGGTGTTCCATGTCTCGGCGGTGAGGTGGGAGAAGGATCTCACGCCGGTGGTTGTTCTTCGGATGCGCGGTACGGTTGCGAGTGAGAGGTCGGCAGAGCGTAGCTGGCGGTTGGGGGTGTACAAGGAGAGCTATCTGTTGAGGTAGGCTGGGCCGGTCTTGTGGAGTGCCTTGTGTGAGTGGATGAGGAGCTAGAAGGATATCCTCTTGTTGACAGGGAGCCAGTGCAGGTTTCTCAGGTGGGGGGTGATGTGGCTGTGTCGTGGTACATCGAGGATCAGTCGTGCCGAGGCGTTTGGATGCGTTGTAGTAAATTGAGGAGCTTGGTCGGGGCTCCCACGTAGAGGGCGTTTCCGTAGTCGAGTTTGCTGCTGACGTGGGCCTGGTTGACTGTCTTTCTTGTATCTGTCGGGATCCATCTATAGATCTTGCGGAGCATGCGGAGGATGTTGAAGCAGGAGGAGGAGACGGCGTTGACTTGCTTGGTCATTGAGAGCGTTGAGTCGATGATGTTTCCCAGGTTGCGTGCGTGGTCGGTGGGGGTCGGAGCTGCCCCCAGTGCCGTTGGCCACCACGTGTCGTCCCAGACTGACGTGTTAGAGCGGAGGATGAGGACCTCCATCTTGTCCGAGTTCAGCTTCAGGCGGCTGATCTTCATCCAGTCGGCGATGGCCTTCATTCCTTCTTGGAGGTTGGCTTTGGTGGTGATGGGGTACTTGGTGAGGGAGAGGATCAGTTGAGTGTTGTCGGCGTAGGAGATTATGTTGAGGTCGTGCTGTCGGGGGACATGTGCGAGCAGGGCCATGTAAATGTTGAACAGTGGGGGATACTTGGGGTACGCCGCAGATGATCTTGGAGGCTTCGGAATGGAACAGGGGGAGGCGGATGCTCTGGGTTCTGCCGGAGAGGAAGGAGGTGGTCTATTCCAGAGCCTTGTCTCGGATCCCTGCGGCGTGGAGGTGTGCGCGTAGTGTGCAGTGGCAGACAGTGTCAAAGGCGGCGGAGAGGTCTAGGCGGATGAATGCTGCAGTCTACCCTTTGTCTGGCAGGGTGCTGATGTCATCGGTGGCGGTGATGAGGGCGGTCTCTGTGCTGTGGTTGCTGAGGAACCCTGACTGGGAAGGGTCCAGGATTCAGTTCTCTTCGAGGTATCAGTTTAGCTGTCTGTTAACGATTTTCTTGGTGACCTTGGCCGGGAACGGGAGCAGAAAGACGGGTTGGAAGTTCTTGAGGTATCTTGGGTCTGCCTTGGGTTTTTTGAGGAGGGCGTTGATCTCAGCATGTTTCCAGCTCTCTGGGAGGTCGCGGTCTCAAGGGAGAGATCGATGACGTAGTGTAGGTGGGGTGCGATGGAGCTGCTTGCTTTGTTGAAGACGTGGTGCGGGAAAGGGTCTGACTGAGAGCAGGAGTGGATTGTGCTCATTGTCTTGATGGTGTCATCAACGCTAGCAAGGGGACGTGGTTGATGGTGTGCGGAGTTTCAGTTGTGTTGCTGTCTGTCGGGGCTGTCTTGGTGGTGAAGCTGTCGTGGATGTCTGCTATCTTGCGGTGGAAGAAGGTGTCGAGGGAGTCGCACATGGCTTGCGACGGCGGGATGTCGTAGGCATTGGAGCTGGGGTTGGAGAGTTCCTTCACAATGTTTAAGAGATCCTTGCTCTCATGTGCGTTGTTGTCGAAGCGGTCTTTGAAGGCAGCCCTGATGAGGTGGTGTTGGTTGCAGACGGCGTCCTTGTGTGCTGCGTGGCTATCCGGAGTTTGTTCACAGTGCCATTTCTTCTCTAGTTTCTGGCAGGTTTGCCTGGAATCTAGGTGTTCTGGGGTGAACCAGCTGGCCCTCTTGCCAGTGTCTCTGTGGGGGGATTTCTTCAGCGGGCGAGGGTGTTGATGCAGGCCTCGACCCAGCATCTGAGGTTGTGGGCAGCGATGTAGGTGTTGGAGGGTTCGGTGGGTGGGCTGAGAGTGAGGTTTGCATGTAGTTGGTCTTCGGTTATTTTGCTCCAGAGGCGGTGGGGGATCTGTTGGGTGCGGTGGTGTGTGGTGGGTTTCTGGAAGGTGAAGTGGATGCAGCAGTGGTCGGTCCAGAGGAGTTTGGTGGTGTGGCTGACGGAGATGTGCAGGCTTGAGGAGAAGATGTGGGTGGGCATTGTGACGAGTTGCCTCAGTCTGAGGCTGGCAAGGTTGTCGATCAGGGTGGTGGTGTTGCTGTCGTTGTTGTTTTCAAGGTGAAAGTTCAGGTCTCTGAGGAGGATGTAGTCGGTGGAGGTCAGGGCGTGCGTGCTGATGAAGTCGCTGATGGAGTCGCTGAACTGGGGGCGGGGTCTGGGGGTTTGGTAGATGAGGGTGGAGTTGGGGTCTGTGCAGATCTGGAAATGCATGTGTTCGGCGGTGCTGAGCGTGTCGTTGGTGCTAGGCGAGACCCTGATGCTGTTCTTGTGGACGATGGCGATTCCTCCACTGACTCCGTTGGTACGGTCTCTGCGGGTGACCTTGTAGCTGTCTTGGATGGCTATGGCGATGTCGGGTGCGGAGGAGTTGTTCAACCAGGTCTCTGTCAGGAAGGCGGTGTCCGGGGAGGTTGCGTGCGGAGCGTGTGTTCAGTAGTATGCATCGGAGTTGGTTGAGGTCTTTCTTGGCGGGTGGTTCGTCAGATCTGTGGCTGGTGTTGCTGCAGTTCCGGCAGGTGAAAGAACGGTGTGTGCATTTCAGGGAAGCCTTGAAGCAGTTGTGGGTCTGTCCGGGGTTGAGAGGGTGCAGAGAGCTGGCGTCGTAGTGGTGGCGGTTGTTGTGGCGGGTGCGGGGGCCAGGGGTTCTGGAACTGGGCGCGGTCCAGGCGCGGAAGGGTACAGACGGGCTTGCTCTGCTCCAGCGGCGTGACCGCCCAGAGTCCAGCATGTATAGGGAGGTGAGAGTGAGGAGCAGCTGTGATGCGGGAGGCGGGGGCAGCGAATGGTCTGTCAGGGGGGCGGAGCCGCAGGGGACACAACGGCGGGGCCGGTGAGGGGCGATGAAGGAAACAGAAGGCAAAAGGGCACAACAATTGAGGGGGAAACGAGTGGCACAGAGGGCAGAAAGGTCACAAAAAGGGCAAAAAGGTCACAAGAATACAGGGAGAAACGAGTGGCACAGAAGGCAAAAAGTTCAAAAGAAGGGCAAAAAGGTCACAAAAAATGGGGGACAACGAGTGGCACAGAAGGCAGAAAGGTCCCAAGAAAGGGCAGAAAGGTAACAAAAAACGGGGGGAAACGAGTGGCACAGAGGGAGAGAGGTCCCAGGAAAGGGCAGAAGGTCACAAAAAAACAGGGGGAAACGAGTGGCACAAAGGGCACAAAGGTCACAAGAAAGGGCAGAAAGGTCACAGAAATGCAGGGTCAGCTAAGCAACAGAAGGCAAAAACGGGCAGAGAGAAACGGGGGCAGCGGGGGGGACAGAAGGGAAACTGAGCAGAGAGGCACGGGGGCAGCGAGGGGAACAGAGGGAGAGAATGGGCACAGACCATGTACAGGCAGCAGGGGAGACAGACAACAGCAGTCATAGACACAACAATGAAAATGCAGTCACTACAACAGGAGCAATGAAAGAAAATACAGGCAAAACAATGGAAGATGAGCAAACCTACGGCCTACCACTGGCCACCAGGGATGAGGCGCAGGTGGTAGCCTGCGGGTGGTGGATGGCCTCGAACTGCCTCAGCAGTGGCAGCTGGGGCAGGGAGGCACAGGCGGTGCTGTGTGGAGGGGATGCGACCTACGTGGTGGGGTCAAGGGTCACTCTCCTCATCACGCAGCGGCCGGCCTATGGGGGGAGATGGGAGGGAGGAGCATCTGGGAGGTGGAGGTGGGGGCAGCGAATGCACAATCAGGTGGGCGGGTCGCAGGGGACGCAGCAGCGAGGGGCGATGAAGGAATTTGAAGGCAAAAGGGCAAAACAATTGAGGGGGCAACAAGTGGCACAGAGGCAGGAAGGGTAGAAAAGATCACAAAAAACGGGGGAAACGAGTGGCACAGAGGCAGAAAGGTCCCAAGAGAGGGCAGAAAAGGAAACAAAAAATGGGGGGAAACGAGTGGCACAGAGGCAAAAAGGTCCCCGGCAAGTGCAGAAAAGGTCACAAAAAAGGGGAAAACGAGTGACAAAGATGCACAAAGGTCACAAGAAAGGGCAGAAAAGGTCACAAAAAATGGGGGAAACGAGTGGCACAGAGGCTGAAAGGTCGTAAGAAAGGGCAGAAAGGTCACACAACGCAGTACTTGGAACAACTCAGGTATTACAAAGCAAGTCGTTACAACGACTTGCGCTGGGGGGCGCTGTAGGATAGGGAATAGTTCAATTTACTATCCAAAACCTTCCCTACTATGCACGGGGACTGGAGTTGGAATAGTAAATTAAGCTATTCCACTATCCAGCGCCTCCCAACGCAAGGTGTTGTAACGACTTGCCTTGTAAAACCTGCGTGGTAAAGGCATGCGTTGTGAAGCATGCGTTGTAACAACATACATTGGGTACAGAGGCACAAAGGTCACAAGAAAGGGCAGAAAAGTTCACACAAAAACGGGGGAAACGAGTGGCACAGAGGCACAAAGGTCACAAGAAAGGGCAGAAAAGGTCACACAAAAAAGCTAAGACTAATCCACCCTTAAATGGGTCTCATGAATGCGCAAGTCAGAAGGATGGTGCCCCTTTGGCCTATGATGACAGCGTAAGTTTTGATAAAGGCCATTAGTAATTACTGCACGACATAACAGCCTATTATTACCAAATTATGTTCGGATGGAGGCTTATCTTGAAGCCTGCTTAAGGAAATAATGGTGATGCAAAAAGTTTTAGAAACAAGAACTATGGGCCTGTTCTGAATCTACAGTAGCAAGTTTGCATGCAGGATTTACTCAAAACAAAGTACCAACACTGCAACCAATACAGTGATAGCAGGCAGAAAGGCAGATCTAAAACATCTACAGCTGCATCACCCACGTTGAGCATATAAAGGTGATTTGGAAAGCAGACAAGCTTATCATCATCCCAAGGGTGGGCGTGAAGCAAAGAACCGCTCCTAAAGATTGGAGTTCTGGCAAATGTTTTATGAAGTGATGCAAATTAATTCTAATGATCATGGAAACACAAGTATACACCCTGCCTAACGTTGACAGGACACTGGTTTTCAAAAGTTAAAATTACAAACAAAATGATACTGTCCTGAACAAGTATTTGTGATGATTGAACAAGGTTTGCTAGAGCCTGGTGCAAGATGATAAATGTGTCAGAAGTCTCAACATTTCAGAAGGGGCTCAAGAATTAGGCTTGGTTGCTTTCAAATGTGAAGATGGACATTTCAAGAAAAGCCAAAGCCTTCAGTACAGCAGCTGCAGGTTTGTCATAATCAACCCTGCAGCTGCTACACGGCGTCCTCTCAAACCACCTCTGCCACATCCAGCAGTCCCTAACTGTGATGAAAACAGAGATTGGCCTATCACTCTTGGCACTGAAGTTAACTACTTTGTTTTAGGTGGATGCAGATATGTGCAAGAGCAACATACTACCATGCACGATGAAGCGAGCAACCACTAGCTAAAGTGGGATGCACAACTACCCCATGCCTTATAAAGTAACTTGCGGAAGCAAAATGTGAATGACAGTTGGACATACTTGTTAATGAAGGATGCTGCCCGGAAGTTCCTCTATAGATAGTATATGTATGTATTTTTATTATTAAGTTTGAAAAATAATAAGGCTGGTGGAACATTAATAAATGATAACTAGCCATGTCAGAAATTTAAATTATCAGTCTAATCAGGAATGTACAATGAAAGGATGGCTTAGGATTGTGTTTGTGTGTTCAGTATTTAATCGTTTTTGTCGTACTGATACATTTTGTTGCTTAATAAAATATTCTGCCTCTTTAATTTCAGAAGGTCCTAAGATCCCTCCATGAGTGACTCAATCCCCAAGCAAATTGAAGGAGAAAATCAAACTGAAGCAAACGAATTTATCATTGTGGGTTTTGTGGGTGTGCCACAGCTGCAAGCTTTCTTTTTTGCTACTTTGCTGTTAGTTTATCTGATAACATTATTAGGAAATGTTCTTATCATTGCAATTGTTTTTTTAAATATACATTTGCACACCCCTATGTACTTCTTCCTCACAAATTTGTCACTCCTTGACATCAACTGTCCAACAATTATTTTACCAAAGTTGCTGGCAAATTTCTTTCAGGAAAAAACAGTATTTTCCCTCACAGAATGCCTGATGCAGATTTATTTTTTCTTTGTCATTGAGTCTACAGAACTCCTTCTCCTTGCAATCATGGCTTATGATCGGTATGTGGCTGTCTGCAATCCCTTACGCTATATGGCCATCATGAGCAAAGATGTCTGCATTCGGCTGGCAGTGGGAACCTGGGTAGTTGGCTTTGCTGACCCAATTCTCCATACTGTGCTACTGTCACGTCTCTCCTTCTGTTCTTCTCACATAATCAACCACTTCTTCTGCGATGTGACAGTCCTCATGACGCTGTCTTGCAGCAGCACTAGATCGATAGAAACATCAAGCTACATCTTTGGTTCGATTATAGTTTTCTTGCCCTTTTTATTAGTGGTGGTATCTTACGGCAACATCCTTATTGCCATCCTTAAAATAAAATCAATACAGGGTAGGTGGAAGGCCTTCTCCACATGCACCTCCCACCTCACTGTGGTTATTCTATTCTATGGGTCTCTTATTTCTGCCTACATACGACCAACATCAACCTTTTCCATGAATGACAACAAACTATTGTCTTTATCATATACAGTGATTACTCCATTGTGTAACCCTTTTATATATACCTTGAAAAATAAAGACTTTAAAAATGCCATCCGGAAAGCAAAGACAACAATGTAGGACCCAATGCACAGATACATGTGTCACTCACTTGTATTACCGAGCACAAAAACAGCACCCAAGGTAAAGTACCAGTCATAGTTCTTTGGATTGAAATGCTGAATTATGGGCCATGCTTAAGAGTGCTGGTTAGTTAGATCAAAGTTGGGAAACATTTGCACAAACCTGCATGGAAAAGATAATCACACAAATAAAAAAATTGATATATTGTTTGAATGGAAGGGGTCCCAAATATTGCTGATGAAAATGGACCTAAAATATTGGAGCTATACCACTATCTTTAGGGTGGTTACTTCAAGGTGTACCAAGATCTATTGACCACCCTAGATACACATAAAATGTGGACTTCTGTCAGACCCAACCACATCATGGAAACTTTCCTCATTGCTACCACAGATGACGTCTATATGACTCTATACAGAGGAGGCATGTCGACCCTGATTCTAATGGACCTTCCTGCAGCACCTGACATGGTCTTGCACCCATCCTCATCCAACGCCTGCACAACATCAGAGTCCAAAGACACCCACTCTGATATATCTTCTCCTTCCTAACAGGAAGGACCTGGTCAGTTACCTTGACACTGTACACTTCAGATGCCCACTGCCTCATCTGTGTAGTTCTGACAGGATCTTTCATTAGCTCTAACCTTTTCAATGCATGCATGATCCTTTTAGCCAGCATTATCTTCTCTCATGACAATAATGTCCTCTCCTATGCCTATGACATGCAACTCTTTCTCTCCTTCACGAACAAGATGCCTGGTACCTGGATCAATTTCATGACTGGACTCGCCCGCTAAGTAAAGATTACCTGAATGCCAACAAAAGCAATTGTGATCTTCAGGAAGAGGACTTCACCCTAGTACACCACCTCCACCAACAACCTCAGGATCATCATTAACTGAAAACTGCCCATAACCACCCAAGTCAACCCCGTCATTGCTTCATGCTTTTATACCCTGACGAAGTTGAGAGAAAATGTCAAATGGGTCCCATTCAACACCTGGAAAACCATCACACATGCCCTGTTCACTTCTAAGCTAGAATTAAGGAGCATCCACTATGACATAATCAACAACAAATTGACCAGAAGGCTCCAGGCCATTAGAATTTAGTGACCAGAATCACGCTAAACTTCACATCACACCACACCTGAAGGAGCTCCACTGGCATCGATACACAAATGTGTACAATTCAAACCCCTTACTCACACTTTCAAGGTGCTACATAACATTGTCGCAGCATACCTCGACAGTTTCATCTGCTTTCACAAATCTTCCGACATATCCACTCATCCGAATTCCTACTTGCACATATCCCACACACAGAGACACAAAATAATAATCTTGTGGATGAGCCTTCACCTACATTGATCCTAAACAGTGGAATGACCTGTCTCTACTTATGAGAGCCTCCTACTCACTTCCTGAATTCTCAAGACCTTGCCTTTTGAGCTGACCTAATAGGCCCTAGGTCTGGCTAGAATCACACCTGCTGAGCGCCAGCATACACTCCACAGTGATAGAACACTCTACAAATCTACATAATGTAACATAGAACAGCATTACATAGCATAGTGAAAACATAGAATTTACATAACATAACTGTTGGACCTGCCCCTCTCTGCTGTGCTTTTTTTGCATGCACACCTATGCCATGTGACAGACAGACATGCCCTTAGGGCATGTCTGTGTGCCACATGGCACACATGCCTGTATTTGGGGTGCTAGAGGGTGTCAAAGTGACACCGCCTGCACCCTTGCAGGATTCGGTATTTACCGAATCGGTAAATACCGATTCGGTAATGCTCATTGATTCCTATGGGCTTCAAGGTCCATAGTAATCAATGGGCATTACCGAATCGGTATTTACCGATTCGGTAAATACCGATTTTTACAGATTGGGTAATTCAATTACCGAATTTACCTAAATCTCCCTCCTTCAATTTTACCGATTCATAAATACCGAATCGGTAAAATTCGGTATTTATGAGTCGGTAAAATATACTTACCTACATCTGGCCCTATGCCCCTTAAGAATAAAGATCCAGTAACTGAGAACGTATCATGCAACTGACTAATAATAATAATAATCGTAATACGAGATGCATGTAACATACTCACAAGTTGTAGAATGTACAATTCCACTGTTTGGATCACAATTGTTTTCTAGGTGACACACGAGGCTTCCATTCTTTCATGATTAAAATATAGATCTGCGTGGTTTTCTTGTTTAGTATTATGTCAAACTATATATATTAATTTGTTTCTATCTGCCCATTTCCTTTCAACTTACCCTTAGCAACAATTACCCAAATGCAGGTTGACAAGCTTGAGCAGAGTTGGTTATTCTAAAAGGTATTCAGAAATCTCCTTGGTAAAATGAATACTGAAACCTCACATAGGGCCCGATTCACAGAACTAACTTAAGACAAAAATTCCTAAACTTACCAATTTTGGTATTCACAGAAGTTAGTATTTTGTCTTAACTTTGTCTTAAGACAAACTTAAGACAGACTTAAGACATACTTAGTCTTAAGTCTGTCTTAAGTTTGTCTTAAGACAAACTTAAGACAAAATCCTAACTTCAATGAATATAAAAAATGAGTAAGTTTAGGATTTTGAACTTAAGTTCGTTCTGTGAATCGGCCCCAGTGACTTCAAATATGCGCCATATTATTGAGGCCAGCACGAAAATGAATTACTACCACCAATATAGGGTTAAATATTCATTGTATATTGTTCACATGCAGAGCCCATCTTGGTTTGTATTGGGGTAGCCTCGTCTAATACTGCTTTGTTTGCTCTCCAGTCATTTTACCTCGGAAGAGGCTCATTGAAGCATCTGTTCAATGTGGGAAACATATGATATGCATCACAGAGAAAATGTAAAACATATTGCTAGACACTGGGATACTAAAATAGTGTTCTGGTACCCACACCAGACATGCACTGTGCACACTGACTGGAATGCGAATTGAAATTAAGGGAAGAGGTGTGGCGCCGCGGCCAGGGCGACTGATTCAGGAATCTGGGGATCACGGTTCGATCCCCGGCACCGGCGGCAGATTAGCCAAGCACCATGTGACTCTGGGCAATAGCTTGCTTAATCTTCCCGACGGCCCCCAGCGCCTAGAGACCCTTACGGGTGATTGTGCGCTTTACAAATGTGGATTATTATTATTAAATGCAGTTGTCAATGTAACCTATACATTCATAAGACACATCGAAAAAGTCAATTTGCAGAGGTTTAGAAAATAATCGCCCTAATGAATAATATTAGGCAGGTCACTATTTGTGCTTATCTATGATTGGCTGAAAATTCAGGCATGAAAAGCAGATATCATTATTTGCATTTTTTAAAAGGTTCCTCTGCTTGTTATAGGGACACTGGCTGTTTTTAAAAACATGTTTTCAGCTGGAAGTAGATGGGGAAGGCAGCGGCCCTCTAAAGCTGTCTCTTTTTTTCCTGACACCTTCCACATGAGTCCGACGAGGACAACTTTCACTTTCCAAATGAGTTACCATGCCAATTCAGACGTTGGTAACTGATCAATGGTTGGTATAGCAATTGTGATCACAAAGCACTGACACATCTTTTTCTGAATCACAAATATAAGCAGATGTCAGAAGCTTTTTTATGAGTCAGAAACCCTGTGTTTCCTTGAATTGCAGAATTTGCAACTGTTGCTCAGATGTGAATTTACCTTGAAAAACTGAAAGACAAGAGGCATGTGGCAAAACAAGGACACTTGGTTTAACTAACCCCTTAACTGCTGCCGACGGCCAACGGTCGTCACGAGCACTACCTCCCCAGTGCTGCGCACGACCGTAGGCCGTCGAGCCAGCATTCGTTCTTCGAACGTTCAGCACTGGGCGCTGAACGTTCAAAGCTCTGATGAGGTTAAACGCTGCAGCAAGAAGAACAGGCAACAGAGTTGGGGTCTCAAAGCACATTGGTTATGGCCGTCATTTTATACAGTATATTCAGCATCATAAAATTATTTATGCATTCTTTTGGAGACAAAAAAGCTGAGCCTAGTCACTGGGCCACACATTTTGTCATTTGAAAAGAGGCACAGGTGGGCCTCAACTTTGTGTGAACACAATGCAGGGCTAGTGGGTATGTGTCCAGATGTCTGGCATGGGGAGCACGTGATCACTGCGTGTAGTGTGCATGCAGTGTTCTGATTGGCTATGTGTTCTAACTTAGTATGGCATGTGACATGTGACTTCATAGTGCTTTGGGAATGCACGCCCCTCCTGAGACCATTGTGGTGTCACTGCCTAACTGTGGGATGGATCTAGGTTTTCTTGGTCTAAGGGTTACATGTCCCCCTACTTGTGATCCATCAATGAGTTGTTTCAGGCCCAGGTCACATGGCCTGCCTGACCACGTATTTCTAATTTGAGGTTGAGGGCGATGTCATATTGGGTGAATTGAACAATGGAGATGCAAGTTTGTGATAATGCGTACATATATCATGATGTACATCAACAACATATTCATCAATAATAACACAACTGAAAAACAGGTATGTACATCAGGTCCTAAGTACTCTGTCCCATACAAACCAAAAACGTTAATAGCATGCTTCCTTCCTCCAAATGCATCTATTTTGACCCCTTGAAGGAGGTGGCACGCTGGATGGCAGCCAACTTCCTGCAGTGCAACGTCTCCAAGACCGAGTTGATGCTCTTCGGAGAGGCCAAACGTTTATGGACTCCGGACTGGTGGCCCCAAGATCTTGGCCCCGTCCCTGAGCCCAAAACGGTGGTAAAAGATCTGGGAGTGAAACTGGATCATGAGCTCACCCTAACACAACAAACTAATCAAGTGGTGGGTTCATGTTTTCATGTTATTGGTCTTCTCAGGAGAGTATTCCCTCTGCTACCGGATTTCACCAGGAGAACGTTGGTCCAGTCAATAGTGTTAAGTAGGCTCGACTACTGCAATGGTCTGTTGCTGGGTGCCAATGAGGGTATCTTGGCTAGATTACAAGTTGTGCAAAACACTGCTGCACGACTAGTTTTAAACGTCCCGCCTCGTACTCCCTCTAAACCATTGTTGGCCAAACTGTACTGGCTCCCGGTAAGGCAGAGGGTGATGTTTAAGATCTGCTGTGTCATCCATAAATGCCTTATGGGTAAGGGTCCTGGCTACCTCACTGAAAAATTCATCCCTTATGTCCCATCTAGATCCTTGAGATCAGGAGATCAGGAATTGTTACGTGTTCCTAGGGCCATGAAAGCTAGAAAGGGGGGTAGGGCCCTTTCTGTAGCCGGCCCTAAGTTGTGGAACCAACTCCCGAAGGAAATCAGAGTATGCAGGGAACATTTCCATTTTAGGAAGAAACTCAAAACGTTCCTTTTTAACTATTAGCTGGTTTAGGGCTTTGAATTAAATCATGACGAGTTGCTGTTCTTTAGTTGCTGCCAAAGGCGCGGAGATACTCCTCCGGGAGTCGATTCGCAGCGCCATATAAACATGCAAATAAATAAATAATAATAAATTAACTACAAGTGTTTTTTCCCTACGGTGCTGAGACCATGCTAGATGTTTGGGGTGGTTGGAGCTTAAGCCTTCATAACTTTTTTTTCCACAAAAGGTGTCTAGGTGAAACTTGTTTCCTTATTACCAAATGTTGGGAATTCTAGAGATCCAAGAAATCCAAAACCCGAGAAAATAACCAAAATGTTGCTTAAATTATGATTTTTTGCTAATAATTATGTTTGTGCCACAGATATGAGATTTTCAAAATGGTAGCACATTTTTCCTTCTTTTCTCGTTTATACCTACTTGCACTTTGGGATGTGATCAAATGTCAAAATCATAGGCAAACCAAATTAACTTATACATATTTTAAAAAATAGACAGAATTCCAAATTCAGCCAGAGGTCAAATAAGCCCAAAGAAAATAATGATTGTATTCAAATATGAATGAAAGAAGAAAAAATAAACAAGGTACATTTTCCCCCGTAATATTTTGCCCCAATTTCTGATTTAAAAAAAAGCAATACAGTGGTATGACCCTCAGACCCTTCTGTTTGATGAGACATATAGTGTTTGTTCTTTTTTTCAAAAACACATGAGACCCAGAGACAATAACTATGCATCTGTTACAAGGTAAACTCTAACAAATGATAAAAAGGATATGAGGGAAGTCTACCCATTTTATAAATGTGCCTGGATACTGAATTTAGTAATGCAGGTTATTTGAACAACTCTATATTTTAGGTTACCAATACTATCAGATGATTAAGACAGCATAGAAAAAATGCACTCTCTCACACACTGTCTTAAATCTGATGCCAAAAATGGAGAGAAATTCAATTGATAATAACAAATGGTCTACTATTCTCTTTTTCCAAACTTACACCCCCCCCGCCACCAATGTTTGCCGGTGTGTCTATCACCTGGAATATGAAAGGCCACCAAATCCCAATGTGGAGATATCAAATATTCACTTTGCAAAGTGGCGTATTTTAGCAATATGGATAGCTCCGGTATTGGGGTCATGGCACGGTCAGCACCCAGGGAAATCTATCAATTTCAGACCTTTCTTAAACCAATACAACTAAGGGAGTACAGGTCGCTGTTACTTGCCTAGATCACACTACATTTTCTTTCAAGAATGCCCTTCAAATGTCAAACTTTGCCTAAAATCATAACGTTTCCTCACATTTTTGTAACACAAACTGGCCTCTACAAGGCTGAACCAACTTCCAACCACCCAGGGTATCCACTACTAACAAAAATGGCTCCCTACTTGTCAATTAAATCCTCACTTTTGCAACCATTCAACCACACCGCACACACACACTGCCCACAGTTATATACAAACACATATCGTACATTACAGAAGAGCACGAATAGCAGTTTTCTCAAAACACTAAACTACGCAAAGCCATCCTTCAAAAGGAATGGTGTGGCGCATTAATCACATCCATGTGATCAGTAACTCTGCCATGGCTGGTCACAAGCCCAGCGGCGAAAGAAGGAGGTGGCTGGTTACCCCATCATGTAAAAAAATCCTAGCTACATAAGCATTAATGAAAAGACATTCCTGCCTTGGGGAGAGAGGAATCTCCTTCACAGAGAGCTATTATGCCTTGCGATGAAAGCCAAAGATCCCTCGAAGTCACAAGGTCTATCCACCTACTTTTGATCAAGATTATCAGCATTAGGAAGTGGAATGTGATGACCATGTTCACGACAGACAAGACATCCTAAGTGCTGCAGAGATGACAAAATACAACTTTGCCCTGTTTGGCATCTGCGAGATGAGATGGACACAAGGAAAAGAACACTCCATATACTCAGAAGGTAGCACTGATGCTATCACCAGCAGCCAATAGAGCTCTGATTAGATGGGAAGCCCACAGTCCCAGAATCTTCAGAGAAACCTTCTGCATAAAGAAAAAGAGGATCAAAATGAATGTCATCCAGTGCTATTCACCTACGAAGACAGCAAAGAAAAGGAAACAGAACAAGATTGGAAACAACAATACTGGGGCGAAGGAGTCATGGATAACCATGGCCATAACGATGTGAACAATAATGGTAAAAGGCTCTCAGGTCTCTGTGTCCTGACCATTAGGTGATAGATGTTAGTGTATTCACGCACAAAAGAATACACAAGGCAACGTGGGTGTCACCAGACCATTCAACAGAGAATAGGATCGACCATGTCTGCATTGCCAAAAGGTACTAGAGGTCCCTACAGATGTGGGAGTGGTGAGAGGAGCGGAAGTGACATCTGACCATCACCTACTCATGGCCAGGCTAAAGCTGAAGAAAGCATGTGATATAACACCATCCTCCTCAAAGATGCACAGAAATGGAGTGAACACTTAGTCACTCTCAATAAACCATTTCAAGTCTTGCAAAATCTAGAGGATGACAGAGACCCAAGTCTGAGGGAGAATGTTAAAAAGTGCCCTTTTTTTCATTATCAACCCCACATTTTGCTCTAGATGCTGTATTTTTAGGTATTGAAGTGCACTGGGACCTGCTAACCAGGCACCAGTGCCAGTGCTATTTCCCTTAAACTGTAACTGTAGAATTGGAACACCCAATTGGCAAGCACTTATCACTCCTTGTAAGTCATTAATAGATGGTACCAGTGGTACCCAGGGAAACAGTGATAAGAGGGGTCACCAGGGATGCAGCAGTTTATTGTGCTACCCTGAGGGACCCAAGTAAAAGTCTGCCTGCAGGTCTGCCATTGCAGCCCTGCAAGAGCAGCCTATCGGCTCGAGAAAAGTTCAGCACACACTGTGTTCAGCGGTCCATAGAGTACCATGGGCTGGCTATCGGGCAAACTTGAGATAGCTAGCTCCATTATAGAACAACCAAATTGTGTTGCGTTTGGCATCAAACACTGTGCTTTTTCACACCCAACACAATTCTCATGTTGACAGTGAGTTGGAATTCACAGGGGTGCTACCCTGCATGGGTGCCCTCCTAGTATACAAAGCTCCAGTGCCTTGGCGTGCTTCCCCAAGCCATTTGCCAGCAAGACAAGAGGCTGCCCTCCTGATGGGATGTACTAGCAGGAAGGAGGTCACAACTCTGCCCTCCATGGATGGCTAGTGCTTATAGTAAGCAAGGCGGTCAGCCTCAAAGTCTTCACCTCCATTCATATGTAATTAACTTATCATCCTCTCGAAGAAAAAGTCCTTCCCACCCTGTTCTGCCCGACAGGGGGGAACATTAGTTATTCAGGAGGTGTACACCTCCAAAAGACTAACTCCTCCTTCAGGGTGGGTTAGGAGGTCTTTACAGCATAGGAAGGGTTCTGCTATTTTGAAAGACTCTATAGAGTATTCTGGGTAGTAAAGTGACGTACACCCAAAGGATGTTGACACCACAGAGGTGAGTTAGCTACAGGGAAAAGTAGCTCATTGGTCACTGTTCCTAATGCCCCTAACATCCCCTAAACTAGGATTTGAGGGGCTCCCCTGGCACCAGTACTTCAGTTCTAACTTGGAATTTTGGAAGAGACATAACGAAGAAACCATCCCCAAAAATAGGACTTTTGAATCTGTAGCAGAGCGAAGAGAGGATACTTAAGTGCATTGAAGAGACCATATACTGGAACCATGTGTCGATGTGTGTCTGTGGTGAAAGCTCATTGCTCCAAGAGGGACTCCAGGGGACACCAAAAATCCAAAGCAGACTCCCCTGACTGGTGGAACCAGCAAACTGCAATCTGCAGAAGAATCGATGTGGTGTGTTCCAAGAATTGTGACCTGCTGAACTTGTCGAGAATGAGCCCAAAGAGAAGCGGTGTCCTGCAAGCCAGGAGTGATAGCTTAGCTCACACTGAGTTTCGAGCCACTAGTCCACTTCTGTTATCCTCCAGCTGCCAAAGTAACCAAGGACTACATTTGCAACAGCCTTGGTTATCTCCAGTCGGGTGATCAACCTCGTAATCAACATCTCCAACCCAAGCGGCCTTCAGAGCAACAGTGACTAACATTGGCAATGACCCAGTTGCCATGTGTCTGCATCCTGAAGTTGGTGTTGTCAAGTGTGTGGTAAATCATCTTTAGTGAGACCTGCCCCAGTGATTGACAGCTGACAACTACAACTACTCCCGGAGCTGCCGAGCAGGGTAGAAGAAATCCAGTTGCTGCACCATAGTCCTGGGACCCCAAAAGCCTCTAATTGCTGAGGGTGGAGTGTAATTCCATCGACAAGTGTGATTTTACCAAGTGCTGAATTTTTGACAGTTCCCACAGATCCTGTCAGCACCGAGGATAGCCAAGTAACCTCTGCACCCTGAATCCCTGGGTAAGGTAACAAAGTAAAGACGGTTGAGTCTTGGTCTAGGGACATGTAGAACCTTAACTACAAGGCTTCATTTGAACTCGCCCTGCAACTATTGTTTTGCTAAGTGTGTTTTTCATTATTGACTTCAATGGTGAACATTTGACTGCTTTCATTGTGTGTGTTGTGTGAAAAATCTATAACTCTGATTATATGCAATAAATCAAGTTCATTTTGGAGGCTATATTTAAATAAAAATACAATCTATTTTTATGAATTGGTTTCAAGTTTTCTTTTGAGTTGTGTCACTTACTTATTGTCAATATTGCTACTGTGAAATGCTTAATTAATGTTCCTCTAAGTGCACCTGATTTCCCTAAGCTATGCTACCAGGACTATGCTAAGGCAGCTATGGGCAAATCCGAGGTCCACTTTTGTGTATTGTGTTAATGTTACATGCTAAAGCTCGCCAGCCATATCACATATTACTTCAACCTTGCAACAGTTTAGATCAAAGAAACAGTGACATCAATCTGCCATGAGGTACTGGGTCCCAAGAAACACCAGCATAAATAAAGGACCCCCCCCCCCCCCCCCCCCCAAGACGCTCTGCAAAATTCCAGGTGAGAAAGGAAAAGAAGGCTGCAGCCAACTCCAGAGCAGAAAACGTGAATAATCAAGGCAAATACACCAAAGCAAACAAGATGGCTAAGGAAAACCTAAGAGCAGAAATCAAAGATTCATTGATAGTCTTGGCACAGGAGCCCAGGAAGCAGCAAGCCATGGAAACTTCAAAGAACTCTACAACATAGCAAGGAAACTCTCCAGCAAATATAGCAAGCCAGAAAGACCTGTTGAAGACACAGCATTAAAGACAATAATGGCTAACACAGGCCAATAATGAAGATGGGTGGACCACTTTGAAGAACTTCTGAACAAGCCTGTTTCTCAGTCTCCACCAGAGAGCCAGCTGACAAGGGCTTACTAATCAACTGCAGCTGACCAGCCAAGGAAGAAATACGACTAGACATCAAGACATCTGAGCAATGGGAAGGCAGCAGGTTGACCTGACAACATTCCTGCAGAGGGACTGAAGGCAGACACAGAAACATCAGTAGTTATGATCTACCCCATATGTTTGGAAGGATTTAGGAACAGGAAAAGGTGTAATAAGACTGAATGGAGGGATATAAAGATCCCCAATAAAGGTGAGCAGAGTAACTGCACAAAATACAGAGGGATAACTTTTGTATCAGCCCCATGCAAAGTGTTCAATAGAGTCATCCAGAACAAAATGAAGGAACAAGTCGACACTCAGTTGCCTTACCAGCAAACTGGCTTCTGCAGATATAGATCCTGGAAAGTTCAGATTGCCGTCATCATTGAGCAGTCGATGGAATGGAACTCACCCCTCTATGGCAACTTCATCGACTATGAGAAGGTATTTAACCGTGTGGATGGAGAGACCTTTTAGAAACTCCCACAACCCCTATGGTGTACCACGAAATCTAGTAAGAAATATCAGGTACTCTCTTGAGGGATGACCTGCTAGATAGTCCATGGGGGACAACTCATGGAAGCCTTCCAAGTGAGGACCGGGGTCCACTAGCATCTTTGCTAAGCATGGGCGAAATTTGCAAATACGTGTTCCGTGAATTCGCGCGAAATCGCAAAAAAAATCCGCGAATTGGCGGATTTTCCTGTGAAATCGCAGATTCTTTTGCAATTTGCACTGGAATACTTTCTACTCATCTACTGGCTAATCCAGCAAGTGCTCCCTCATTGGGTAAATGTATAGTGCTTTTACTACACTGCAGCTGCGTAAAGGGCCAGAAGATGTGTCTCCAGTGAATCATGTGTGCCTGTATCACAGGCACAGGCACACATGGTCACTGGAGACACATCTTCTGGCCCTTTATGCAGCTGTAGTGTAGTGAAAGCACTATGTTGCACCTCAGGAACGGGCTCACAGCTGTTATTATTCACACAGCTCTGATGATGCACCTCAGGCACAGGGCTGCCCGCAGTTATTATTCACACAGCTCTGATGATGCACCTCAGGCACGGGCTCACAGCTGTTATAATTCACACAGCTCTGATGATGCACCTAAGGCATAGGCTGACGCAGTTATTATTCACACAGCTCTGATGATGCACCTCAGGCACGGGCTGACGCTGTTATAATTCACACAGCTCTGATGATGCACATCAGGCAGGAGCTGCCTGCTGTTATTATTCACACAGCTCTGATGATGCACCTCAGGCACGGGCTGATGCAGTTATTATTCACACAGCTCTGATGATGCACCTCAGGCATGGGCTGACACAGTTATTATTCACAAAGCTCTGATGATGCACCTCAGGCACGGGCTGACAGCTGTTATTATTCACACAGATCTGATGATGCACCTCAGGCACGGGGCTGCCTGCTGTTATTATTTACACAGCTCTGATGCACCTCAGGTACGGGCTGACGCAGTGTATGATTTAAAACAAAAATGAGCACAGGCGCCTCATTGCCTAATTGTAACTATTCTCTGTCTCTGCTTCAAGGGTCAGAGCAGGGTCAGAGAATAGTTGCAAGTAGGCAACGAGGCGCCAGGAAGCACTTACAGGATTAGAGCAGCAGGTGCCCAAATTGAAGAAAGAAATTAGCTTCAACTTTTGCACCTGCTGCTGTAACCCTGTAAGTGCTTGGCTGAAAATTCGTCCCGCTCGCGGATTCACGGATTTTCCGCGATTTCGCGAGATTCGCGGATCTCGAAATCACGGAAAATCCGCAAATTCCGCGAGCGCAACGAATTTTCAGCCCACCCTTAGTCTTTGCTCTCATCTTTTCTCTTCCTGCTGGCCATTGACTGGATTTCGAAGGCATTCACATCAAGCTGAAGAAATAGGTGGGATCCTGTGGACACCTTGGACTCTGGACTCCACAGATGATCTGGCCCTACTCTCCAATAGCCATCTGAAGATGCAAGAGAAGACTGACAATGCGGTGCAACCTCAGCACAACTTGGCCTAAACATTCACAAGGGAAAAGCCAAGATTCTGAAGGCTAACACAGCCAGCACAACTGCAGTAACTCTTGCAGGTGATGCACTAGAAGAGGTTGAGGCCTTCACCTAACTTGGCAGTGTCAGACATATGCAGGACAGCACAGATGCCGACGTCAAGGCAAGAATTGGCAAAGCAAAGGCTGCCTTCATGCAGCTAAAGATCTGGATCTACAAGGACCTAATGCTACAAACCAAGATCGATTTACAAAAGGGGGTGGTGATGAACAGAGTGTCTGAATTGAGCAGACCACTCTTACCCAGTCCAAAGATCAGGGCTTGATCCATCACCGTTATTTATCTCACTGCCCCATCCCAGCTCAGAACCTGGCTATATGCAAATCAGTCTGTCCCTGGCCCAGTGCATCATGGGAACAGGGCAGACTAAACTACCAAGCCAATTCTTTACCAGAAAGGAGACAAGCTACCGGGGACCGGTTTCTGGCATTTCAGCCTCTTCGGCCCGGCTTGCTTGAATCCTGATGGAGCAGTGAGAAAGGGACTCATGTCTGAGTATACCCTGCCACACCTATAGTGGCCAAAATCGATTTACAAAAGGGGGTGGTGATGAACAGAGTGTCTGAATTGAGCAGACCACTCTTACCCAGTCCAAAGATCAGGGCTTGATCCATCACCGTTATTTATCTCACTGCCCCATCCCAGCTCAGAACCTGGCTATATGCAAATCAGTCTGTCCCTGGCCCAGTGCATCATGGGAACAGGGCAGACTAAACTACCAAGCCAATTCTTTACCAGAAAGGAGACAAGCTACCGGGGACCGGTTTCTGGCATTTCAGCCTCTTCGGCCCGGCTTGCTTGAATCCTGATGGAGCAGTGAGAAAGGGACTCATGTCTGAGTATACCCTGCCACACCTATAGTGGCCAAAATCGATTTACAAAAGGGGGTGGTGATGAACAGAGTGTCTGAATTGAGCAGACCACTCTTACCCAGTCCAAAGATCAGGGCTTGATCCATCACCGTTATTTATCTCACTGCCCCATCCCAGCTCAGAACCTGGCTATATGCAAATCAGTCTGTCCCTGGCCCAGTGCATCATGGGAACAGGGCAGACTAAACTACCAAGCCAATTCTTTACCAGAAAGGAGACAAGCTACCGGGGACCGGTTTCTGGCATTTCAGCCTCTTCGGCCCGGCTTGCTTGAATCCTGATGGAGCAGTGAGAAAGGGACTCATGTCTGAGTATACCCTGCCACACCTATAGTGGCCAAAATCGATTTACAAAAGGGGGTGGTGATGAACAGAGTGTCAGGCTTTTTAACACCAATGTAGAATCAGTCCTTCTGTATGGAGCAAAAACTTGGGAGGACAACAGGGATCACCACCAAAAAATTCAAGACCTTTATCGACACCTGTCTGAGGAAAATCGTCCAAATCAACTGGCCAAACACCAGCAGCAACAACGACCTGTTGCAGCAGATTTTACAACTCTCTGCTCATGAAGAAATCATGAAATTACACTAGGGCTCGATAGGTCACATTCTCTGCAAGCCTGCATCAGAAACCACCAGAAAAGCCCTCCCTCAAAGGAAAAGGCCCATTTAAAGAAGGGAGTGAGAACATATTGTAATTCTTAGGGGCATATTTACAAGGGCATTGCACCACTGGAGTGCTGGAGTGTCACTTATTAGGATGCTCCAGCGGCGGAGTGACCTGCTCCATATTTGCAAAGTGCTGTTAAGCCACTAAATATTGTACCCTTTCACGCAAGTATCTGTGTAAAAGGAACATGAAAAGGGTGTTGATGTGGGCATTCTAACGCAACACCCATTGCTTTTTGATGCTGCCCCAGATTCACAAGGATCTGTAAATCTGAGGCAGCTCCAAATACTAACAACCCTGTAAAGCAGGCATTAGATTGGCGCAACAAGGAGACCTTGGGCATATTTTCAGGGGCATTGCGTCACCAGAAACTGCTTTTCACCACACTCCGGTGGTGCTATGCCCTGCCCTGCTCCATATTTACAAAGCAGCGTTACACCACGTTGCGTGGTTTAACACGGCTTTGTAAATATCGTACCCTTTCACGCAGGTGTCAGCGTGAAAGGGGCGAGCAATGGGTGTTGATGTGTAGCATTCCACCACAACACCCATTGCTTTTTGATTCTACCATAGATTTACAAGGATCTGTAAATCCGAGGCATGGCAAAAATGAACCATGTTGAAAAACAGGCATTAGATTCGCTCAACGAGGAGAAATACTTTGATTTCTAATTGTTTATCCGCTTTCTCTTTTTGCTGCATCCTTCAGCGCACACAGAAAGAGTAAATCACCTTTTATGATTGTTTATGATCAGGAAGGTGCCCCTTACTGCACATAAACTATCATCCCTGCAACACAGACACCCTTGCACCATGGTGTGGGGAGCCTGCATTCCAAGGAATCATCCCTGCAATGCAGGCACTCTTTTAACATGGCACAAGGGTGTCTGTGTTTGCACTAAGCAGCTTTTTTCAGTGCCAGCGTAAGGGAAAACACAGGGGTGCAACGTTTTCTAGTGAATAATCCACATCACTGCTTTTTTTAAATAACGAATCAGGGCACTGCTGAATTGCTTGCACCGCCGTGCTGCACCATTTCTTTGTGAATATGCCCAATAATGTGTTTAGCGGAAAGACGTGGTCAATCTACTTCAAGCTGCCATTGGTTGGGGCACAGTCATGGCCTTTTTGACCCCCCTCTGTGCCATCAACTGTAAAATGACTGTTGTATAGTGGAAGGACCGGAAATCATTTCCCAATGCCCTTACCTGACAAGTTTCTGTTTTCCTTAATTTTAATACATATATTTATTATTCATCCCAAATAAAACAGCGGTTTACGATACATCTCAACAAGCACAGTGCAGCTAAAATCGTAAAATTCTAAAAAACAAATGAGAAAGGTAATAATAGCTGTACAAAATGGTATATAAACATGGTGGTTCTAACACATAAAACCATAAAATATACTCAAAGGGGTAAAAATACCTCTTTATGTCGATTTCATGATACAGTACACAGGGTCCGGCTAAAAAGAAAACAATCAAATCACATTAAATGAGTTCATATATATACATATCTTATAATAATAGAAGAATTGAGTGTAGAGGTTATTACGATATGTGTAGATTTAATTGCTTATTAGAGATGTTAGCTACTTTTATGCTACTAGTTACAACAAAGAACAGTTAAGATTAACATGCTAGTCCCAGCTTTTCATTAGAGGGCCTAGTTAAACATAGGGCAAACCGAGCAGGATATGAAGGAGGATCCAAATCCTTCCACTTTATAGCGATCAGCAATCGGGCTACTGCTACCGAGATGAAGATAAAATATACATGTGTCTGTGCTAGCTGGGCTTCCTCATCATAATAACTGGTTGAGTGCGTTACCGTGTGCGTAAACGCATCCTTGTAATAGGGCACACCTTTGGGTTCGTCAAACACGCGACAGACTCCGTGTGGTTTTGAAGTGAAACGTTTTTAATTTTGTTGATTAAAGTTTATCATCAATGTTCACATATTTTTGTTTGATCAACAATTTTTATATATGTTTAACCATGTGAATTCATTAGGATTGAGACTGCATTTTGTTACACAACACAAATGCTCCGATGCATTTCGGGCTGGGTTAGCCCTTTCTCAAGGAGCGCTGAAACATAATAGTACACGCTATTAAAAAAAGTAACATTGACATCAAATTCAAATATAAACGTACATGCCATTTATAACCAAGTGTAGGTTCAATAAGTAAACATGCTGCTCTTATCACCTATGGGTGTGTTGAAAAATAATCTTAAAGACCATGGGGGTGGGGTATATGATGAAAAAAGTGGCGTTTTTTTTATGGTGAAAATTCGTTGTGGGGAGTGAAACAGAGCTTACATCAATGGAGATTGACTGCTGAGATGGAGACCTGTGGGAGAAAAATAAGGATGTGGGTGAGCGTTTCGAACCAGACGGTGAAACAACGCTTTTACACCCGTCGGGGCCCCGACTTACTTGTGAAAGTTGTGGCGCTTGCATAGCGCTTCTGGTGAAACTCCGTCATCCAGAGCGGTGACCGGGATTTGGTGCGGAGTATTCCGCGGAGTGGGCTTCTAGTTTAGCGTAGTGAAGCTGAGTCATGTGACAGAGTCATGTGACTCAGTTGGGAGGCATAGTGAAAGGACTAGTGATGACGCTTGGGTGAAACGGCCATGTTGGGGTGGAAGAATGATCACAGGGAGGTGAAATGGGAATCAAAGGGAGGGTAGGGAACGGGACGGCTATTTATAAGGCATATGTTTATAGGGCATGCAACTGAAATTAAAAACAAATTACATGAACCATACATTAAGAAATCATGTATGAACAGAAATAAACTCTCAAGCTACAGCTGCCAGGGGGTCAATGTGCAGAATAAACAGGTACCACATGGGTACTACAAAAAGGCGCTTAATTCAAAACGGTCATTCAGACCATGCGGTTTCATCGCTTTAAGCCTGTAAATCCAGGCAAGCTCTCTTTGGAGAAGCAGTTTATTGTTGTCTTTTCCTTCTTTTTTATGAATGATTTAAAGGACCATGTACTTCACTTGGGCCACGTTGTGATTAAAGTCATTAAAGTGAATGGCAACGCTGGACTTTTGATTTTTTGTACGAATGTTCGATTTATGTTCGTTAAGGCGAACTTTGATTTTTCTGGTGGTCTTGCCCACATAGATCATGCCGCAGGGGCATTTGAGGAGGTAAATGAGATTAGAGGAATCGCATGTGGCGTCAACATTGAGTTTGATTTTAAAACCTTTCATTGGGTGGTGTATGTAGTTTCCAAGGATGACATTATTGCAACTGTTGCAGTTGTGGCACGGACCTCATCATAGCCTAATATCATCATAGTCGGCGAGATGCTTACTCCTTGTACTAATGCTTTTTGCAGGAATATTTCGATCCCATTTGGGTTCTGTTAGAACTGGGATTTCTGGTTGGCTAAGGCTTACGCCAAAGCCAGGCAGAAACCACCACTCTAGTCAGGTCAAGGGAGACAAACGCCAAGATAACCCCTGCTCACCCCCTTGGTAGCTTGGCACGAGCAGTCAGGCTTATCCCAGAGGCAATGTGAAGCATTTGTGCACACACACAGCAACAACATCCCAGGCACACCACAAAAGAAACTCCACACAAGGTTATATAAAAATAACTTTTGTATTCTCAAAACACATTAGATTAGGGGCGTGGCTAGCGGCCAAGAGTTATGGCCGCAGCCTGAGCGAGCTCTGCCTAGCTTGTGGCCCAACATCCTGATACAGCCATCGGACCTGGATAAAATCGAACCGGAGTGCCCGATTTCGATAACTGGCACACTCGTGGAGGCTCCGGTGCGATGCTTGCGGGGCCGCCGACGCCCTGTAAGTATTGAGCGCACCCAGACGGTCTTGGTGCCGAGGTGCGCAAGATGACGGCTCCGAGGTATTGAGCGGAGCGGAGACGTGATTGCTTCCGCCGGTGCCCCCGCTCCCACCAATTGTTGGCTCCTCGCAGCCCGGACCCCAGGAAGCAGAAGTGGAGTGACGGAGGACGGCGGAGGACTGATCTCCTCCGGTTCCCGGCTCCGATGTGTATTAAGGTGTCGGCCTGGAGGCTGGGCAGTAATTGAGGCCCCCGGCTTCGGGGCCTTGCAGTGGCCGGCGCCTTACAGTGTGAAGGCTGCGAGATCCTGACCTTACAGGCGGACGGTGCAGCGTTGTGGGGCCTGGAGCGGCGATGACTGGTGGCGGTCCTTCTACACGGACCCCCCATAACTCCTGCAGTGCAACAGATGGCCTCAGTGTCCTCCGGGGCATTGCTGAGGTACACTTGGCAAACGAGGGTGAGACCGCCACTATTGTACACGCAGCTGTCCCCCGAGGCTGATTTTTTCTGCTGCACCCTTGTTAGAGGTGGGGGCCGGTTGCATACTGCCCCCCTACAATTTGTGGTGCTTGTAGGCCAGCTGAGAAGCTGTTTGTATCCCCACTCCCACCCCAGGAGAGACTTCACTGCAACAAGGCACTTTTGGCCTCATTACTTCACCACGAGGATGCCTGCGGCGTCCCCCAGTTTTGCTGACTCTGGGACGGAGTGCTGTCCAGTGGGCCCTGACATGTTCTTGCGGCTTGGACTGTGGTACCTGCCTTCAGTGCCGCATACCGCTGACGCAGATTTTGAGGTTGTCTGCTGTTGATGGGCACGGCCCGGCTCTGAGGTGCCTGGGCACAGCGCTGAGTTCCCCTGGGGCCTGTTGGGGGTGAATTTAAACCCCACTAGAGGGTTTTTCAACCTAAGTGGAGGATACAGGAGCATCACAGCTACTATCATTGCACGCATCCCTGGCTCGCCTTTCATGGCGACGAAGAAAATCTCGACGGGGGAAGAGGTTCGAGGAGTAACCCACAGGCACAGTTGTCCATGTTTGCTTGGAACAAAGGCGGAGATAAAAGTGACTCACAGAGAGCGGACAAAGAGGGCGCAAAAACGTCGTCCACCCCAGCTAAGGAACCAACGCTGCACGATGTCCTGGCGGCCATAGGGGGAATGCGTACCTCAATGGACTTGGTCAAGGTGAAAGTTTCCCTGCTCCGTGCGGATTTTAAACAAATGAATGAGAAAGTGAGGGAGCTTAAGTTGGTGACAGCAGCGCTACAGGAGGACACTTCCGAACAGCAACAGCAAATATCTGACATGGAAAAGAAACAGACTTGAATGACGCAACATCTGGACGACTATGAAGGGAGGGCCGGCTGGAATAACATTAGAATCCTTGGTGTTCCGGAAAAAATGGAAGGGCCTGCCGCGGACCTCTATGTTGAGGAACTGATCACGAAACATCTAAAGCCTAAGGCGCTCCCTACTTTTCCATCGAACGAGCTCATAGGGTGCCAGGCGGGCGACCCAAGCCTGGGGCTCCGCCGCGACTCCTGATTGCGAGGGTTTTTAATTTCCGGGACAGGGATAATATCTTGCAGGCCTCCAGAGTGGGCCCCCCGCTGAAGATTGACAACTACGAGGTTTCCTTCTTCCCTGTCTTTACGGTCCAAGCCCAGAGACGCAGCTTCCAAGCAGTCAAGCAGGAACTCCACAGCAGGGACATCAAATATGCAATGCTTTTTCCAGCCAAATTGAGAGTTGAATGGGACAGTAAACCATGGTTTTTTTACTCAGCTGATGCAACCTGGGAGTGGCTAGAGGGATGGACAAAGGTCGGCGACGCTAATGGCACCCACCGCAACAGCATAGACCGGAGGAACGGTGGAGGGCCAGACACCCAGGCGACGGAGGCCGAGATGGAATGCGAGTGGCCTGGCCTAGCAGGACTGAGTAACATTCACTGCCTATTGTTGGACAGGTCCGGGGTGCCATTCATGAGTAATGTGCGGGGGAGTGTGGGGGGAGGAACCGTCGGGGAGTGACTATAACAAAATGCCTGAGTTTGAAGATTTCGGGTTTGTAACATGCCAAATTTGCGAATTGTCTAGACATGTCATGATACTTATTTAAGAGTTGTGGACTGAAGGCTGTATGTTATTGTAGACACTGTAGATTGCCACAGGGTGAGGCGCTCGCTTCCAGCCTGGTTGGGGGGAGCACAGGTACTCTGCCATGTTGGGGGGTGCGCAGTTCGGGGTCCACAGGCAGGGGAGCAGGGAGGGGGTGGAGGGGAGTATGGGGGATGTTCCATTGGAAAGGAGGGGTGGTAGTATTGTTTGCTATGACACTGCTTACACTGTGGCCGTAGAAGTGCAAGGGGGGGAGGAATTATTGAGTTTGGTTCTTAGTTTGAGTTTTGGGCTGCATTTCAAAGTACTATTTGTTAAGATACATGACGTAGATATGGGTGGGCAGGGAAGCATTGATTGTGATGGAAGACACAGAATTGATGGCACTGAAGCAGATGTTAGCACCCCACTGATGACCCCGGTGTCTCCTATGACCTTACTTACTTGGAACGTGCAAGGGCTGGGGAAAAAAATCAAACGGGGATTGGTACTGCAATATGTGCACCGCACGGCCCCGGCTTTTGTATTGCTTCAGGAGATGCATCTGGTGGAGTCGACCTGTAAAGCTATGGATCGCTGGGGGTACACAATGGTAGTGCACTCAGAGTTTTCAACTGGCTCCAGGGGGTTGAGCATACTGGTGCGCAAATACTTTCCTCTAATTGTTCAACAGGTCTGGAAGGATAAGCAGGGTCAATTTGCTGCCGTCTCTTGTTTGTGGGAGGGGGGAAATTTAATGTGGTATCAGTATATGTTCCACCGGCCCTTCATGCTGTCGCGGGTCCCGCCCATATTGCTTTCTTACCGACACTGCCTGAGGGAGAGCTCATAAACGCAGTTTTTAGTGATGAGCTGGACCGGCACCCCTGCAGGACGCCGGGGGCGGGTAAGTCCCAGCTTGCTGGTTTCCTAGATGCACTAGGCCTCACGGATGGGTGGAGGTTCAAACATCCTGGTAGCCGCGGGTAAACTTTTCACTCCTGGGTTCACAATAGTCTTTCCCGCATTGATTACTTTTTCCTTGTCGCCGACAGTCTACCCCATTTGACAGAGGCGCTGATAGGCCTGAGAGGTATTTCTGATCATTCCCCGGTTTCTATGACCTATACCTTCTACCTTAGGGCTCGGAGATGTATTTTTCCAATTTCCCCAGGCTATAGTATTTACAGAACCCGCAGATTAGAAAAGAGCTGATCATGGTTACAAAGCACTACTTTCACGAGAATACGAACTCGGTTCGCTTACCGGAGGTACTGTGGGAGGCGTAAAAAACAGAGCTTATGGGACAAGCGATTGCTTCGATAACGGGTCACAGACGGGCAGCGAATGCCGACCTACAGGCGATCCAAACTGACCTGGCAGAGCTGCAGTCGCAACACGAGGATGACCCCACTGAGGAGACTGCACATCAACTGTGCCTCAAGCAGGCTGAGTTCACTGAATATCAGCGGGAACGGGTTAGACACCGGCTCCAAC
Source organism: Lissotriton vulgaris (assembly GCF_964263255.1). Taxonomy (NCBI): domain Eukaryota; kingdom Metazoa; phylum Chordata; class Amphibia; order Caudata; family Salamandridae; genus Lissotriton; species Lissotriton vulgaris. The sequence continues at coordinate 81,182,228 of NC_141695.1, forward strand.
TCATGCAGCACACCATTTATGAAGTTGGGGATAAAGCGGGAAAGCTCTTGGCCTGGTTGGATAGGAAGGAAAGGGCCCAGAGGACGATAGCGCAACTCTGCACCCAAGAGGGTGTGGTGGTCACCACTCCGGTGGATATCGTAGACTATTACTAAAAAGTTTATACCCCCACCTCCCACATGTCCACAGAAGAAGCGCAAACTTATATCAAGGATATAAAAATGCCTTCCTTGTCGGAGGATGAGGCCTCACTCCTGGACTCTGACTTCACAAAGGACGAGGTCCTCGCAGCGGCTCATTCTCTACAGTCGGGTAAAGCCATGGGTCCCAATGGGATCCCTATAGAATTTTATAAGCGAGTATCTGACCTAACGGCTCCGAACCTTCAGAAGATGTTTTTAGATAGCTTAAGTAAGGGGTAATTGCCGCGGGACCAGCTTAGCTACAATCATTGTTATCCCGAAGCCTGACAAGCCTCCGGACATGTGCACATCTTATCGTCCAATCTCCTTGCTGAATGCGGAAGCAAAGATATTGGCTAAAATGATCGCTAGTCGGCTGACCCCACATTTAGACACGTTGATCCACCCAGACCAATCCGGGTTCATGCCGCACAGAAATACCGCTCTCAATTTGCGACGGGTCCACGCAGTGATGGCACAGATACCTACTTTATAGGAACCTGCGGTGATCCTTTCATTGGATGCCCGAATGGCTTTCGATATGGTTGAATGGCCTTATCTTTTTGCGGTTCTTCGGCATCTCGGCTTCGGCCCTAAATACTCTGCATGGGTAAAGCTACTTTATACCAAACCCCTGGCGCACGCAGTGGCTAATGGCCATATCTCCAGGGATTTCAAACTTGGTCGGGGCACGCGTCAGGGGTGCCCTCCATAACCCCTGCTGTTTGCCCTGATCCTTGAGCCTCTGGCAGCATGGATACGGTGGGACGCCATGATTAGAGGTCTCAGCTGGACCGTGACGTGGGAGGACCGCATATGCTGATGATATCATTCTCTACTTGACCCTGCCCAGACGCTCGATTATAGTCCTCCTTAATATCTGTGAAATCTTTGGGCGGGCCTCAGGATATACAATCAACTGGTCCAAGTCTGTTTTGTGCGTCCTTAAGGGACCCCCACTGCGGCTTCCAACCGACTGTCAATTGGTGATCACTGACGGACCCTTTAAATATCTGGGGGTTTGGGTGACGCCTAACCAGGAGACCTTCTTTCAGCGTAATTTGGCGCCTCCTCTTGAGCGCTTTCGTAGTGATGTAAAACATTGGCACACCTTGCCGCTGGCATTGTTCAAAATGATGACTTTGCTCCGGCTGCTTTTATCCTTGAGAATACTCCATTCCTTGTGCCTCTTAAGTATTTCACGTCTATAAGTGCACTGGTTTCAGGTCTCCTTTGAGGGTCAAAAACCAGCGCGCATTTCCCAACAAAAACTGGTCAGGGGCTGGTTTGATGGCGGCTTAGCACTCCCTGATATTCAACTATAATATTGGGCGGCCCAGTTAAAGATCATAAACCAATGGCTGCACACTCCACAGAATGAGTTAGCGGACAGATATGATCTCGGCAGCGGCGGTGTGCTGGCCGCACTCTATGACACAAAAAGTGCTGCGGCCTTGCTTGACCCTACGGCCCATTCGGTGCGGTTTTGGTGTATGGCCTCGGCTTGCCTTAAGTGCAAAGACAAACTTACGCAAATGACGCCACTCTGGTCATCTCGTCGATTTGGCCGTCTATGCAACAGTAAGAGCTTTGAGGCCTTGGACTTGATTGGTATCTCCACGGTCGGACACCATTGGAGGCGGGGTGCAGTCCTTTCCTTCAAACAACTTGTGGAACAACAGCCAGTCAAGCGCACACAACAATTGTAGGGGTATAAGTAATCAAGGTAAGGCGTTCAAGGATAAGGTCACACACGATGTTCTTTCTATCTTAGTTTTAATTGGTGTATGATTGGTCCTCCTGTCCAGGAGACACCACCGAGAAAGAAAACCAGCCGACACGTGTTTCGTCAGTAAGGGCGTTAACCCAATGACTCTTCAGGGCTGTTAGGGTGTGATATATCAGTATATCGGGGGACCGGTGATACTTCCAACCCGGTCCTGGTCGGGTTAAATAAATGATAGCGTGTCCGCACGAAAAGTGATGGACTGAAGGGTACGATGCTCGTATTAATGACAAAGGCGGGTAATGCCTGTTGTTCTGATCACGAGCGGCGGTGTGCCGAGTAGTAAAGATGAAGGGTATTGCCGGATACAGGAAACTGTGTTTCCTGTATCCGGCAATACCCTTCATCTTTTGGTGCGGACACGCTATCATAATCATAAACCACAGTTTTAGAGGTATAAAACACAGGGTGCGCAAAACATACTAAATGCATTACATTGCCCAGCACCACATCACTAGCACATTAATCACATTAGGGCCTTGCGCCCTATCCACAAACAAGCCCCCCTGGCCAACTGGCCATCCCAAGAAGGGGCTCAAATGCCCTGTGTCCAGAATGTCAGGGCGCGCTGCCAATGCAGCCCCAGTCAGGGGTGCGCCATCTGCGCAAGCCTAAACATTGCAGCTGCCCACTACTTGCTGGGCAGCTGAGGACAAGAACAGGGCCTAAACGCTGCAGCTGTTACTAAGTGCTGCGCAGCTGTGGAAGGCGAAGGGAGTGCAACTTACTCCTGAGTCCAAAGACAAGTCTCTAGGAAGGAAACCTAAACGGTGCAGCTGCCCACTACTTGCTTGGCAGCTAGAAACAAAACTGCGACATGGGCCCTCACTGGCCCTCTGGAGCAAAGACTGCACCAAAACGTTGGAGCCCTCTGGCTCTGGAACAATACTGCGCAGAACGGTGGAGCCCTCTGGCTCTAGAAAGACATCTTGCGCGTTTTGGGAGCCCTCAAGGCTCTTACAGAAATATGTCCAATTTGGGGAAGCTCTCTAGGCTCTGAACAAATCTGTGCCCACACGTTGAAGCCATATAGGCTCTGGAATCAACTATGCCCCTGGTGGAGCACACTAGCTCTCTGGAACAACACGGGTCCCCACGCACTGGGGCTTTAAAAAGGAACTGGGCCCCCTAAGAGCCATCTAGGCTCGGGAAATCCCTGCGCAGGCTGGAGCCACACGGGGCTCTGTAACTCATGATGTCCCCTAACGTTGGAGCCACAGGGCTCAGCACAGGCTCGTCTGGCCACTTAAATCACTACTGTGCCCCGGGAGCCATGTAGGCTCTGGGCATAACTGGGGATTTCACGGCGAAATCAAGGGTACCGGGTTGACTTGGTGCCCTCACTGACACCACGAGCCTCCATCTGCTCCCTCGGGGAGCGGATACCTCAATGCCCCCACGTCACCCGGCCCAGCACTACTCACCGGGCTGTTGTGTGGGCGAGGACTCCTCCTCGCTGGGACCGGCACGCGGCTCGTCCAGCGGGGCTCTGTTTCCATTGATGAGCCCGTGAGGCTCCCCCTGCACGCTCCTTCACCCGGTCCCTCTCCGGAAACGCCGGACTCTGCAGAGGAGCCCGCGGGGCTCCGGCAACTCTCCTTTCGTGGCGCAGCGCTTCCCTGTCCCTCATGGGAGCCCCGCGTTGCCATTTGCGGCCGCTGCCGCACATCTTCCTCACTTGGGCACTTCCACATGGAGGCGGCGAGGCTCCTGGTGACTCGAGGGTGGTGAGTGGGACTTCCTGTCTGCAAGCGGAAGTACCGGCCCCCTTCAGGCATCGGCTGCCTGACTTCCTGCTTTGCAGCGACGGCGGTGGCATCTCGGTTCGGGGCATAACGAGGGGTAGGCACCCTTGAGGTGAAAAATAAAAGCAGAAATGGGGTGGGCACCCGTTAAGGAAACCAATAGGCGGGGTGGGCACCCGTAGTAAAAATATCTGGGTCATAATGCAGGGTTGGAACCTGCAATACCTGAACAAAATGGGGGCAGACAGGAGCGCTCCCAAAGTACACCACGCGCTCTCCATCAGCTGGGCAAAGAGGTACAAGCAAGATGAAGTGCTCCCATGGTGCCGGCCAGGCTGTACAAGCCTGGGCCAAATCTAAAAGTCATCAAAAGGGGGTCCCACAGAATCCTCCATCATCCAGGGCATCCCGGGGCTGGGCAGGGCCCAGGGAGACAAGCTTTCCCGTGGGCCCCAGCAGCATCACGCCCCTGGTAAATTCAAGTCAGGAAAGAAGAACATTTAACATGAGGTCACAGCCTCTTTTTATACACAGGAATCCTTTGTCTCCAAGGGTATAGGCAAGGGGCGAACCAGATGCAACTGGTCCCTGAGCACTTTGTTTTGCTCAGCCCCTCTGCCTATTCACAGGGTGGGTCAGGCACATCAGACACACCACAGGGGGCGGAGCCAGCAATGTGGAGGGAAAGCCCAGCCCTATTCAGGTTCCAGGTGCAGCCCCTCCCTGCCATCAACATGGAGATCTCCCCATTCACCACCGGGGCAGACCCATCCTGACTCCAGGAGTTAGGCACACCAGCCAGCTCCAACCAATCACAAACCAGCACATTCACTGCACAGACACACCAACTTCTAGTAGTGGCACTTCCACCCTAGACACATTAAAGCCGCACACATCATCATGCAGCATTCAATCTCATGAGTTTGCACATACCAAACTCGACCCTGCACTCCCCACACATCAGGAACTACCAGTGTCACACATATTCCCCATGCATTCCTATGGGAGGGCAGGTCAATCTCACACATGCACTTTACACTGGACCACAGTGAAAAAGTGCGCAGAGACCTAAAATCACCAACACCAGGTTACGGAAACAGGCTAGGCAAAAGCAAAAAGTTTCGGGGTGAACCTGCCAAAAGGGCCAGGTCCAACACAAACCCCTTCCAGCCAAAACGCAGGGTAGACCAATCACTTCCTTGATGGGCTTCCTTGCTTTTGGCGATAGAACACGGACGTGGGCCCGGACGGCAGGAACACCCTCCAGTTCTACGCCACTCTGAACCCACCTGGTTTCCTCCAAACAAGAACTCTCTGGCACCACTAGGATACCCCACTGGTACTCTCTAGTTGTCCACGGCCAGGACCAGGCCCTAGGCCATCCAGATGTCACAGGTTCTGACCACTTTACAGAGTGGGGGGCAGTAACCCCTGGCACACAATAGCCATTCTCCACTCTCCCTCTCAGTGTAGCTACAACTACCACTGATTCTTCAACCTAGGGTCTGCACCCTCAGGTTGTCCAGAGGTCACAGGCAAGAATGCCCTACCCTATCTCTACTTCTGGGGTTCCACACCCTCCCAGGGAATCACCCACCAGAACACAACTCTCCCACCAGATCAGAACCTCTCTCCATCAACTGGTCTACCGCCTGGGATCTACATTCACCGGATACACCGGGGTCGCAGGCGAGTACTCCCTCCCTCTGCACCCCCTTCCAGAGTTCTGCACCCTCCCACTGTAGAGCAGGGTCCGTTATTTTTAAGATGGGCCCTCCCTGCTCTCAGGGCAGTACTACCCTAGTCAGCCAGGGACCCTAAGGATCTCGGCGAGGCCTGCACCACCCCTTCTAGGACACACAGGGGTACCCCTAGAAGGTAACCCGGCCTGGACACTGGTTACAGATGCCCTGCCTCCCAGGTCAGGCTACCACCTGATCCTGGTCTTCCCCTCCTCGGGGAAGGCCCAGCGAACCAGGACTTCACAGGGAGCACGCATGCCCCTCTTGAGGGTGACACATCACAAATGCGTTGGCGAAAGTCTGCCTGACTCAGAACAGAAGTGGCATCACCATGGTCACTCACGGATGGCTCAGCCCTTCTGGCTGGCCACTGACCCATTGGCGTTTCCACTGGGGCTTTTGTCCCCCTCTCTGACCTCAACCAGGCCTTATGCAGCCTCCACTTAGGAGCGGTACTGCCCAATACTAGGACCGCCGGAGTTCTGGTTACAGAAACTCCCCATCCTCTAGACATAGGAAGATCCTCCTCAAATGACCCGCTAGTAGAGCCTAGGCCCCCGACCTGGCGCTCCCTTAGGGAACCCTCCAGGCCCTGAGACAGGGATTCGGAGCTCTTGGAGACACGCTGTCCCTCCCACTCCTTCTCCTTCAGAGATAGGACGTGGGCCCCTACAATCCTTCCCATTCAACTGGGCCCTACACATGAACCTCCTCCTCCCATCAGGACTAGAAGATACGCATGTCAATCCTGTTGGAATCACTCCCCAATGCCTCTGCAAGACCTCTAGCCCACAGCCAGAAGCCCACCTTCTCATCCAGTGCCTCTGCTGGACCTCAAGCACACCAGAGGTACACCTCCCGTGCAAGCCTATTGTCAAGCAACCAGCTCACACCTACTTCTCCAGGGCCTCTGCAGGACCTACCACACCCCACTGGAGGTTTACCTCCAATGCAAGCTCCTTTTCAGAAAACAAACTCACACCAACTCCTACAGTGTAACACACCACTCATCCACACACTCCCCCTCCAGGCTGGTAAGATAGATTTACCGCACCTGATTTCTCAACCTGACGACCACGTGACACAGGTACCATTACTCCGGGAACGGGACGGGGAACACATGCACTGGACGTATTTTTGTTTTTTAGCTGTCTCCACTGGATCTCACCATACTGGGGAATCCAGACACATATACTACACTCAGGGATAACCACCCTCCTGAGCTAGCCATTTCTCCTCCACACCCCCTCTCTCTCCTCTATCCACACCTCTGGTGACAGGAACGGGGATGGGACACTGGACCCATGATGGAACTCCCTGTCTACTGGCATCTCGCCCTGTCATTTTCTCTCTTCTGCCACTAAACATAAAGCGCAGGAACACCATTTGAAATTGACACTCTTGAGGAAAAACAAAATCACAAACAATGATCCCCTGCATGTGATTATTTAAAATGCCGAGTTTTGTAATGTCGCCAGCTGTCGCTGTATAAATGCGCAAACACAAGTCCTAATCCTCACCGCTGATCACCAGGCTCTGGAATCAACTATGCCCCTGGTGGAGCGCACTAGCGCTCTGGAACAACACAGGTCTCTACGCACTGGGGCTTTAAAAAGGACCTGGGCCCCCTAAGAGCCATGTAGGCTCAGGAAATCCCTGCACAGGCTGGAGCCACATGGGGCTCTGTAACTCATGATGTCCCCCAACGTTGGAGCCACGGGGCTCAGCACGGGCTCCTCTGGCCACTTAAATCACTACTGTGCCCCAGGAGACATCTAGGCTCTGGGCATAACTGGGTACTTCAAGGCGAAAGCACTGGGCCGTTCTGGCTCGGTGCCCTCACTGCCACCACGAGCCTCCATCTGCTCCCTCGAGGAGCAGATACCTCAATGCCCCCACGTCACCGAGCCCAGCCCTGACTCACCGGGCTGTTGTGTGGGCGGGGACTCCTCCTCGCTGGGACCGGCACGCGGCGCGCCCAGCGGGGCTCCGTTTCCATTGAGGAGCCCGCGAGGCTCCCCCTGCACGCTCCTTCACCAGGTCCCTCTCCGGGAATGCCGGACTCTGCAGGGGAGCCCGCGGGGCTTCAGGCAACTCTCCTTTCATTGCGCAGGGCTTCCCTGTCCCTCCTGGGAGCCCTGCGCTGCCATTGGCGGCTGCTGCCGCCCTTCTTCCTCACTTGGGCACTTCCCCATGGAGGCGGTGAGGCTCCTGGCGACTCGAGGGCGGTGAGTGGGACTTCCTGTCTGCTAGCAGAAGTACCGGCCCGCTTCAGGCATCGGCTGCCTGACTTCCTGCTTTGCCGCAGTGGCGGTGGCGGCGGCATCTCAGTTCGGGGCATAACGAGGGGTAGGCACCCTCGAGGTGAAAAATAAAAGCAGAAACGGGGTGGGCACCCATTAAGGACACCAATAAGCAGGGTGGGCACCCGCAGTAAAAATATCAGGGCCATAATGCAGGATCGGCCACAACGCAGGGTAGGCAACTGCAATGCAGGGACAAAACTGGGGAATCCCTATGCCGGGATTCACTCATTGGCGATCGCAGCCCAGCTCTCCCAAAGTACACAGGAGCACTCCCAAAGCACACCACATGCTCTCCATCAGCTTGGCAAAGGGGTACCAGCAAGATGAAGCGCTCCCATGGCGCTGGCCAGGCTGTACAAGCCTGGGCCGAATCCAAAAGCCATCAAAAGGGGGTTCCACAGAATCCTCCATCATCCAGGGCATCCAGGGGCTGGGCAGCCTTCCCCTGGGCCCCAGCAGCAGCACGCCCCTGGTGGAGTCAAGTCAGGAAACAAGAACTTTTATCATGAGGTCACAGCCTCTTTTTATACACAGGACTCCTTTGTCTCCAAAGCTACAGGCAAGGGGCGAACCAGATGCAACTGGTTCCTGAGCACTTTGTTTTGCTCAGCCCCTCTGCCTATTCACATGGTGGGTCAGGGACATCAGACACACCACAGGGGGCGGAGCCAGCATCATGAAGGATAAGCCCAGCCCTATTCAGGTCCCAGGTATAGCCCCTCCCTGCCATCAACATGCAGATCTCCCCATTCACCACCGGGGCAGACCCATCCTGACTCCAGGAACCAGGTACACCAGCCAGCTCCAGCCAATCACAAGCCAGCACATTCAGTGCACAGACACACCAACTTCTGGAAGCGGCACTTCCACCCTAGACACATTAAAGCCGCACACATCATCCCGCAACATTCAATCTCACGAGTTTGCACATACCAAACTCGACCCTGCACTCTCCACACATCAGGAACTACCATGGTCACACATATTCCCCATGCATTCCTATGGGAGGGCAGGTCAATCTCATACACGCACTCAGAGAGCGCACGCACTTTACACTGGACCACAGTGAAAAAGTGCGCAGAGACCTACAATCACCAACACCTGGTTACAGAAACAGGCTTGGCAAAATCTAAAAGTTTCGGGGTGAACCTGCCTAAAGGGTCCAACAGGTTCAATCTGCATGGCCTTGCCCACATCTCGGACAATGAAAATTTTTCCTTTTCACCCACCCGAATAGCTTAGCTGGGGAGAAATACAAATTGAAGATCGTTTTATAGTGTTGAGTATTTTAGTAAGCTTCCTAATGTTCTCACCATCAAGAAGGGTGGTTGGTGGGCAAAAAAATGTAGTCCACATATTTATTATGGGGGAAAGAAAAGTAGGTGTAGCCTGGGTTAAGCGGGTTCCTGGTGGCCCAAGCATCAGTTAGCCCATGACTAGTTATTAGGGAAGCTAATGCCTTATATATGTCTGTGGCTTTCTCCCCAGATATTTATTGATAGTGGCCCCACTAACGGCCAAATGAATGTTAAAATCCCCACATATAATAAGAGGTCTAACCAAGAGGTTAATTCCAACTCGAGTTCTTCCAATACCATAGGGTCATCTTGATTAGACCCATAGATTGTGCAAATCATCAGTCACATAGTTATTTTATAATTGCCAATCACCCCCATTTATCCTAGCTGTATTTGATACATGAATTGCCACTGAGGTAATATGAAATTTTATGGTCAATTGTGTCCCCTAACGTAGACCCCAACGGCTCCATGTACGTGCTTCAAGTACATGTATGTTCCCTCCACAACCCGCTATAAAGACGCAAATACATTTGCGTCCAACGTTAACATGTCCTCTTTCAGATCCACCATGAATGGGTCGAAAATTCAGTTCCTAAGTATGCCGTGCCACCGTCTTTACATGGTGCACTTTCACGTTTTCCTGGCTCTGGCGAGCTAGGCCCTGTTTCCTGCCATCGAGCCCTTTCTGCCTTCCTGTCTTCTGTCTCTGAAAGCTGCAGCCTGGATCTGCATCCATGACCCTTGCCTTACTCCCTGTGCGGCGAGCGGTGCCCGGCTCGGCCTGCTTGCCTGCCAAGACAATTCAGCCTTCAAGTTATCTGCTCCACTCCTCGAAAATACATTCCTGTCTAGTGATTTAGGAAAACATCTCCCCAGCTGCAGAGCAAAGGGCCCGGCCTTTCTGTCTCCGTGCAAGTAATTCATTGCTCCTGTTACCATGGTAGGCCCATGGCCCCTCCCATCTCACGTAGACACGTAGACACATATGCACGCACTAGCAGTCAGTATAGAATAGCCTCTGCCCGAGAGACCTTTCCTTCTAGATAATACAGTTCCTCAAACACAAGATATCAGATATGATTTGGGTTTAGGTTGTTCTGACACGCCAGACTTCTGTCTCCACTTATAGTGCTAAATGTCAAGTCCCCTTCACCCTCCAGTTCCACGTCAATCACACGTCATGCTGCTGCGCGCGCATCTCTGCCATATATTTCTGCTGACACTGCAGGATTCCTCTATGGATCCACCTACCTGTGACACTTTCATGTGACGTTTCTAGCACACACCTCCGTATACGCCCTCATGCACGCCTTCTGTTACGTACATGTGTTCTTATCTCTTTTCTCTCAGCTGTTACGCCTTCTGTATCCATCACCATTATATGCATTTACTATATATATTGTATTCTGTTAATAAAGTATTGTCTATCTCTTCCTGAACCTTCGTGGTGATGGAACATGATGCCTGGTTCGAACCAATTCCGTTTGACGGAATAAAACCCTTATAAACTCAGATGCCACGGACTCTGCCTCTCATTTCTGATTGAGTTATTCTTATTGAACTTTATCGCATAGAAATTCCGCATAGGTAAATTTAATTTACCACATAATTTGGCGCCCGAATAGGGACCCCTTCCCCACCTTACGCGCCGGCGGTGCGTTGCAGGCTTAGCCCCCTGCCACAGCCGTGAAGGACAACTACGCGTACCCGCAGGATTTCCTGTACCTCCCTCAGGCCAATGGAGGTGACTGAGGCTGCGATCGACACCCAGACGAGGCGGTGAGGAGTGCGGAGGATCCCGACCAGAGCCCAGCCGAGAGAGCAAGGTCCGAGGTGTTCAGAGGCCCACCAGTTCCGAAGTTCCGAAGTACCTACGTCACGAGTCGAGTCGAGTCCAGTCCGGTCCAGTCCAGTGTAGAGTTTCCGAGGCCTTCCGTTCCGTGCTTCCCGGTGAGTACCGTTGCTGGGGACGCATCTAGACGGGTGCATTAATTTGTATCCGGTCAAGACGGGTTTGGGTACACAGACCCGGTCTGCACTGTTTTAGCAGTGTATCTGTACTGTTTAGCAGTATATCAAGTATCAAGTTATCAAGTCATTGTTCCTTCCGAAATGTTTTAATGTGTTTTAATGTCGTGGTATGAGTGATTGTTTGATCTTCATTACTGTGTTTATTGTATTAGTTGTGTTCAAGTTCAAGTAAGTATCAAGTATCAAGTATCGAGTTACAGGATGCCTCTATTCTCTAAACTAAGACAGATAGGAACTAGAAAAGGGATACTCGAGGAAGCTGTTCCCATCCCACCCAGGGACACTCCAGGATATTTTATGTACCACAAGCACGGCTTAGATGCCGTATTATATCTCGACTTGTGGGTGAATTACACAAAGGATTTAGCAGAGAATCATAGATGGTCCGCTACAGGGACATGGGATGCCGAGTGCATCATGAGAGTAGAAGAAGCGTTATGGAAAAAGAAAGCCAGACAGTCACAGAAAGATGCCATTGAACTAAGGAGTAAAGAATCACACAGACGGACAGAGAAAGCACTCAGAAAAGCAGAGAAAAGTAGAGAGGATTCTGATAAGGCCAAAGAAAAAGAACTACTAGAAGAAGGGGAACAAGTTAGAATGGAACAACACGATAGACGGAGTAATGTCATTATGACAGGATTGTATCCAGTCCTGGCCGAGGGCCTGCCCAAGGCGACCCCGGAAATACCGAAAGATCTGCCCCCTCCATTGGTTCCGACTAAATTACATCACAAGACCGCAGCAGACATTTTTATTTCATCCTACTTGGACGATGTAGCTCCCGCATATGCTAGTATGCCAGTCCGTGTGCCACCTGCTGACGGCAACCCGCCCCCTGATCATCAGCCCCCAGGTCCGCAACAGCTTACCCCTCCCGGTCTGCTTCCTCCACCCTTACCTGCACCCCCTATTAATCCACTTAATCCTTTTGGGCCTGACACGGCCCTACCGACAAGTGATGCTCAGGCCTCCGCTTCAGGAGGTGCATCAGGAGGTTACCATACCCCGCCACCAGTACAGCGATTAACTATTAGAGAACTAGCGATGCAACGTACCCCGAGAGCAGTCCCTATTGAAAAGCTTAAAGAGTATCTTACAGACTGTAGATATGATCCAGTACCAGGCAAAGACGGTTGCATGATATTAGCCTCAATACGCATAAGACGTGCTGCAAATTTTTTAGTTCTATTTCCGGGAATGAAAAATTATTTAGACAGGATATATTATTTTGTTCAGACTGGGGAGGGTCAGGAATGTATTCACGAGGCCGTGGCACATCAGAAAGTAGACATTCAAAGTATGATTTTAAGATTCCTCATAAACTGTTTCATAAGAGAACGAGACCGGCCTGGTGTAAATAAAGACGAGATGGAGGTATTAACTACATGGGGTCAGAATATTGCAGACGGAAAACATGATAGACAGAAAAGTATAGAGGCCATGTACAGAAAAATACGTAAAGAGATAACAGTATTTCATGAAAGACAGAAAGCCGAAAATGAAGCAGATAATGACAAGAATGAATCCTCAGGGGAGGAGGAGCCAGAACATACAGGCACGATAGCTTATGTAGGAAAGGGTAAACCCTTTAATAAAACGTTACGTCCGGAAAGCAAGGGACTTTTTCACTCTGCTATGTCAAATCCGAAGACTCCTGAACATCTATTTCAGGCTACCGATAGGATACTTCAAGAACAAATGGGGTACCATGTACTCAATTCCATGGATGAACAAGAATTAGCCAGGTCAGCAGTACAATGGGCTGACAATTCAGATAAATATAATGATGACGCATTAGCACAAACATTTTTGAATCTTTCCCCAGACGAACAGCGACTAGCTGGTATGTACATGATACAGCACCTCCTTACGTTGTATAAGGGCCAACATTCTGATCCAGGTCCCCTACCTGATGTATTAATAGAGTTACTCACGAATAAATGGAGAGGCCTGGGTACCGATTTAATTAAAATAATTTTAGAACATCGACACAGATATAGTGCCTTCCTGAATCCACAGTTTGTTCCAGCTCCACCCCCAGAAAGAAAAATGTTCTACATGGACAGACAGAATCCTTTAGGAGAAGTACATCCAGTCAGGAATGCTGATGATACCCTTACACGTGTGTATGTATACACGCCTATAACTAAAATGGAATTGTTAGAAATGAAGAAAATAGTGCCCAGTCATGATAAAGACCCTGCAGGTTTTCACCGTGAAATAAAAGACATGTTACTCATGGGAGATTATACCTATCCCGACATTATGAAAATATTGAAAGTGTTATTGCCTGCCGGTATTTACGAGAAACTCAAAGAAAAATAGTGGGAGGTGGGAGATAAAAAGATTGATTGGGCTGCATTAGAAAATGAAGAAGCGACCCGAACCCCAGGGTTGGGTCTTGGGGACAAAACTAAAGCATTACCAGGATTGTTAGTACAGGTCTTACCAAGATTATTAGCAACTAAAAAGGAGGATTGGGATGCAATCTCAGCCTGCAAACAGAAACCCGACGAAGACACTAGTGATTTTTATTCCCGATTTGAGAAATGTTTTATTATTAATAGTGGCCTGAAAGCAAGTAGCGAGTCATATCCAAACCTTTTTGTATCCAAATTAGTTGAGAATTCATTGCACCAAGTTAAGAATCGTGTATTGAAAGTTGAGAGCACATGGCAAGCAAATACGCCTTCCCAAATGTTACAGATGTTACAGTACCACCAGAACAGAATAAGGGAAGAACATGATCACGAACAAAGACGTATGAAAGACACGAAAATGAAAATGCTCGTTGCTCAGTCAGTTCCAGCTGACGGTCAGAAAAAGGTCATGACACAGTCCAATAATTCGGCAGCTCCTGTTAAAGGGACATGCAACTATTGTAAACAGCCTGGTCACTATGTAAACGATTGTGCAGTTTTGAAACATAATATATCTACAGGTAAAACTAAAGAGAGACCGCGTCCTCCTAGACAGGACCAGGCCCAACAACACGTTCCACAGAATGTACAGCCTATGCATGCTCCACAACAGACAGTACAGACCGTAGCGGTACCACAGCCACAACCGATTGCCGCAACACAACATGCAATACAACAGATGTACCAGTATGCACAAACTGATTATCCCGATTATCAGCGATACACATGAAACAGCCTAGAGAGGGAGGTTGGCTTGCCTCTTATTGAGGTTCCTGTAGATCAAGAGGGTCCTTATGTACATAGTCAGGTATTAGGAAAGGATAGAAAGTTTTTGATTGACACAGGGGCAAGCAGGACAACAATCAGTCACGACGAGGTTCCCGGGGCACCCCTCTCAGGCTCACAGAATGTTTCCCTTGGTTTTTCAGGAAAGCCTATTGTAAATGAAGTATCGAAACCAGTCCCCCTTGCAGTTGGTCTGTTGTCCCGCACTACAGATTTGTTGCTAACGAAATCATGTCCAGAAAACTTGTTAGGTATCAAGACACTGAAAGCTCTAGGAGCTGTAATTTGTTGTTCTCCTGAAGGAGTAAGATTGTTTTTGCGTGACTTTAAAGGTCACTATGTGTTGAGAGATATTGATTCCAGATTACAGAATGTTCCTGCACATTTATGGGCACAAGGCCCCACTGATGTAGGTTGTATGCACATTACACCATACCGAGTTACACTGAAACAAGGTGTTGTTTTACCGCGAATCCAACAATACAAGCTACCCCCAGATGCTGTAGTGGCCTTACTGAAAATCATTGACGAGCTCATTGCACAAGGAGTGGTTGTAGAAACCGACTCGAATCTATGTAATTGCCCTATCATTCCGATTCTTAAACGCACTGATCCAAATGCACCTCCAGTTTATCGATTAGTGATCGATTTATGAGAATTGAATAAATGCATTGTACCACAATATCCCGTGGTCCCGGATATTTCGTCCCTATTGACAGCTATTGATTCAGAGGCAACGTTCTTTACTGTAATTGATCTGAAGAACGCCTTCTTTAGTGTACCTATTGATCCGGAAAGCCAATATCTTTTCGGATTCTGTTTAAATGGCCGAAGCTTCAAATTTGCACGCGCACCTCAAGGATTCACAGAAAGCCCCAGCATCTATAGCCAAGCATTAAAAAGACAACTTGACAGTATTCACATGCCTGACAACACTGCCCTACTCCAGTATGTCGATGATCTACTGATCACCGCCCGTAGTGAACCAGAATGTGAACAAGCATCACTGACAGTCTTGTATTTCCTGGCTGACAAGGGACACAAGGTGTCTCCTTCGAAGCTGCAATTCTGTGTTCCGCAAGTGGTATACCTTGGGCACTTGCTGTCCAAAGGGGGGAGACAGTTAACACCTGACCGTATTCAGTTGATTGTAAACATGTCACAGCCCAAGACACAAAAGGAGGTACGGGACTTTATAGGCCTCACTTCTTACTGTAGACAATGGATTCCCCAGTATGCATTTCTAGCCAAGCCACTCATACAGTTGACAACCCAGGAGGCAGCGACATCGACTGTCCTCCCTTGGACTCAGGAACATACACAAGCTTTTGACGATCTGAAGAAAGCCCTATGTCAAGCACCAGTTTTAGCAACACCATGTTACAGTAAGCCTTTTACACTTTTTGTCACAGAACGCGAAGGTACTGCATTATCAGTACTCACCCAGGATCAAGCAGGTTCACACAAACCGTGTGCCTATTTCTCTAGTACATTAGATCCAGTAGCCCAGGCTCTGCCTGCGTGCTTGAAATCTGTAGCTGCAACAGCTCTAGCAATCAGACAAAGTGATTCCATAGTGTTAGGACACCACTTGACAGTACAAGTTCCACATTCCGTGGAAGTTCTCTTAAACCGAACCCAGACTCAACACTTGACTATAGCACGACTGACAGGTTATGAATTGACATTGTTTCAGCCACACATAGAAATCAGACGTTGCAATACATTGAATCCAGCTACACTTTTGCCACTAAGTGAGACAGACCCTTTGGCACATGATTGTGTTGAAGTCATTACCATTACGACGAAACCCAGACAAGACTTGACAGACATTGCATTACCAGATCCAGACCTGACACTTTATGTGGATGGTTCATGTATGAGAACAAGTACAGGAGAGTTAGTGGCCGCATATGCAGTAACGACAGAAACTGAAGTCATAGAAACGAATCGTATTGACACCCTGTCAGCCCAAGCAGCAGAGCTCATCGCTCTGACTCAAGCCTGCATACAAGCAAAGAACAAGAAAGTTAACATATACACAGATTCACGTTATGCATTCGGAGTCGTACACGAGTTCGGTGTACTCTGGCGAGAGAGAGGTTTCTTGACCTCTCACGGAGCCAAGATCCAGCACGGTCCCCTCATTCAAGCTCTGTTAGACGCAATACATCTGCCTACAGCCATATCCATCATGAAGTGCAAAGCACATACGAAAGTTACAGATACCATTTCCCAGGGTAACGACCTGGCAGACCGAACAGCCAAGCATACAGCTCAGACTCAGACTCACACAACTGACATGACAAAGACAATGGTCCCGACACCGACACATTGCATGACAGTTAAGGATCCTGCCCTAGATGTAATTGACATACAGACACATGCTACACCAGACGAAATCAAGAAATGGACTGAACTAGGAGGGATCCAGACAGAACAGGGATGGATGACGAAGGGGAAAGCCACATGGTTTCTCCCCGATTCGATGGTTCAAGTTATCATTAACACAGTACATAGTCCTGCACATTTAGGAGAAAAAGCCATGTTAGACAGTATTCAAACCCTTTGGTTCAATAAACATTTACGAGCAGCAGCAAAACAGAAAGTGCGTACTTGCATGATCTGTTGTCAGTTCAACCCAGGTAAAGGCATTCCCGTAGAGCAAGGTGGATTTCATCCTCCCGATCACCCTTTTGAAGTCCTCCAGATGGATTATATCCAGATGGAACGTTGTCGAGGATTCAAATATGTCCTCGTAGTTGTATGTGCACTTTCCCGTTGGACAGAAGCATATCCAGTCCCAGATTACAATGCTCCGACCACTGCCAAGCAGCTGGTACGTGAATTTTTCCCTAGGTATGGTTTGCCCCGTATCATGTATTCAGATAATGGTCAGCCATTCTCGTCCGAGCTCATGAAGCAGGTATCACTCCTGCTAGGTTATCAGTGGAAGTTCCACTGTGTACGACATCCCGAGGCAGCAGGTCTCGTGGAGCGACATAATCAGACCCTGAAAATACGTCTTGCCAAGATATGTAGAGAGAAAGGCGTTGACTGGATAGTAGCTTTACCAGTTGCACTCTTTTACATGAGAATGATAGCACATTCAAGAACAGGGCTATCTCCGTATGAGGTGGTCTTTGGTAGGCCACCGAATATGTGGGGGACGCCTCTGCCTCGTAAAATAACAGATGTTGACTGTAATATGCTGACAGATTACCTTGCTTCCTTGATGTCTGCACTACAATCATGTCGTTCACAGGTAGCTGCAGCCTTTCCCGACAACACCGAGGTGAAGCCACACGAGATTGTTCTGGGGGACCTGGTGCTCGTGAGGAACTTTGACAGGAGGAGTCCGCTGGAGCCCCGTTGGCAGGCGCCGAAGCTCGTGTTATTAACAACAAGGACAGCGATAAAAGTGGAGGGCCGTAAGGGCTGGCTTCACTCGAGTCATGTTAAGAAATGCCATGGACTGCCGCCAGAATTAGACTCCCAGCCCGGCCCCCTTTCAGAGACAGACACTAAACTCCCCCTGGTAGAGAAAACTCCTTCTCAGGTGTATAAATTGAAGTTGAGGTCTAGCAAGTCAGACAGTTTAATTGTTTAAGTCCTCCCCTAGGTGAATCGGTTAAACAAGTTCCTGACATGTACCCGTTAGACCCCAATAGAGAGAGAGATAGACAGAAACAGCTCAAGAAACGTGAATATTGTAAATCTCTCCGTAGTCACTGCATTGTGACATTATTGATTATGTTTCTTCTGAGTCTTATGATTATTGCTGCAAGTATATTTCTACACATATACTTTCCTATTTTCACACGTGCACATTCTTCTTCAAATGACACTGTCGAGCACACTTTCAGTGAATTACCCCTGCACGAGTTATCTTGCCGACTTGCGCTGCGCAATAATACCTTTATCAGTATGTTACATCATTCCCATCAGACCAGCAATGCTACCAATTGTTGGATATGTGGCCGACTCCCTCCCTATCAGAAATACAAGGGAGTTCTGCCCCTCTTTCCGTACCCGTTCACACATAATGGTTCCTGTGGTGCATGGTTTAGTTTAATAAATTCTTTAGATTCTGATTCCATAGTTTACCAAGGCAATTGGGTATGGGGAAACCTGAACACAGTTTTGCATAAAGTATGTTTCCCTGACAAGGAGGGTCTTCCCCAAAGGACAGGGACCGATCTAGAAAACGAAGTATATGGATTAGGTAATTTTACACTCAACCTCATGATTCTGAATGTCCAGTCTGAAGCCGAACCAGTCTTGCCCGCTATGTCAGTATTACCAGTCAAAGGTGAATTATGTGTCAGAAAGAATGGTTCAGTACACCTAGGTCATAGTCAATGTACTACTGTGATCAAGTTCCATGATAAAGGCATGTCTACATTCAAAGCTTCCCGTCATTTCTATTTCATTTGTGGTCATACAGCATACATACGTTTACCTCTAGATTGGGATGGTACTTGTTACATTGCATTCCTTCTGCCACCTGTTTTCCTAGCCCCTCCTGATTATCATAGGGACTCCCATCTAGTACACAATAGATCCAAGAGAGATCTCCCGATTGTCGACTACACTGAAACGGCATGGGAGCAGTATACAGACTTCAATAAAGGTTTCTTTCCCTATTTAGGTACTGTCTCGAATAGTAAACTGATACGTAAATTAACCAGAACCCTTGAAGCAGTAGTGAATGAAACTACTTCCGCCCTAGGCAACCTAACAGAGGAACAGTCTGCTATGAGACTTGTTGTCCTTCAAAATCGTCTCGTTCTTGACGTCATCCTGGCCGATAGGGGCGGAGCTTGTAGAGTCATCGGATCGAGCTGCTGTGTTTTCATTCCAGAAAATGCACCATCAGTGTATAGAGTCATAACCCGTCTCCACAAGATTGCAAGTCAGATACACCAGAATCCAGGCACCTGGACCTGGTCCGGTTGGCTCTGGAGTGTATTATCAGCCTGGGGATGGAAAGTCCTATCCTTCCTCGGAATAGCCCTTCTCATAGTATTCAGTTGTTGCCTATGTTTACAATGTGGGCCAGCGATCTGTGGCTTGTGTGCCATCGTGTGTTCCCCATTCAAGCCCACGTTCAAAATCCCGCCAGAAAAAGGAAGAGCAAATGATGTTATATGAACAAATAGATGGACTAATGAAGATCGATATATCATGAAGGGTCCGTAGGGGACAAGGAGGGAATGAGGTAATATGAAATTTTATGGTCAATTGTGTCCCCTAACGTAGACCCCAACGGCTCCATGTACGTGCTTCAAGTACATGTATGTTCCCTCCACAACCCGCTATAAAGACGCAAATACATTTGCGTCCAACGTTAACATGTCCTCTTTCAGATCCACCATGAATGGGTCGAAAATTCAGTTCCTAAGTATGCCGTGCCACCGTCTTTACATGGTGCACTTTCACGTTTTCCTGGCTCTGGCGAGCTAGGCCCTGTTTCCTGCCATCGAGCCCTTTCTGCCTTCCTGTCTTCTGTCTCTGAAAGCTGCAGCCTGGATCTGCATCCATGACCCTTGCCTTACTCCCTGTGCGGCGAGCGGTGCCCGGCTCGGCCTGCTTGCCTGCCAAGACAATTCAGCCTTCAAGTTATCTGCTCCGCTCCTCGAAAATACATTCCTGTCTAGTGATTTAGGAAAACATCTCCCCAGCTGCAGAGCAAAGGGCCCGGCCTTTCTGTCTCCGTGCAAGTAATTCATTGCTCCTGTTACCATGGTAGGCCCATGGCCCCTCGCATCTCACGTAGACACGTAGACACATATGCACGCACTAGCAGTCAGTATAGAATAGCCTCTGCCCGAGAGACCTTTCCTTCTAGATAATACAGTTCCTCAAACACAAGATATCAGATATGATTTGGGTTTAGGTTGTTCTGACACGCCAGACTTCTGTCTCCACTTATAGTGCTAAATGTCAAGTCCCCTTCACCCTCCAGTTCCACGTCAATCACACGTCATGCTGCTGCGCGCGCATCTCTGCCATATATTTCTGCTGACACTGCAGGATTCCTCTATGGATCCACCTACCTGTGACACTTTCATGTGACGTTTCTAGCACACACCTCCGTATACGCCCTCATGCACGCCTTCTGTTACGTACATGTGTTCTTATCTCTTTTCTCTCAGCTGTTACGCCTTCTGTATCCATCACCATTATATGCATTTACTATATATATTGTATTCTGTTAATAAAGTATTGTCTATCTCTTCCTGAACCTTCGTGGTGATGGAACATGATGCCTGGTTCGAACCAATTCCGTTTGACGGAATAAAACCCTTATAAACTCAGATGCCACGGACTCTGCCTCTCATTTCTGATTGAGTTATTCTTATTGAACTTTACCGCATAGAAATTCTGCATAGGTAAATTTTATTTACCACACAACCCCTCTTGTTGTGGTAGTCTGGGTAGAGCAGGCCACCAGTGTATATCCTGGAATTAAGATAGATCCTCTCCTATCCCAAGGAATGTGGGTTTCTTGTTGACATATTATGACCAGCCCAAGGATCTCAGTGCCTCACTAACCCTACCTCATTTACCTTTGTCCTTAAGACAACCAATGTTTATTGAGCAGATAGATAGCCTACCCATATTTGTAATACGTTGTCAAATTGATCCGCACACTAGAGATAGCTACACAAAACTTACAAACATCCATGATGTTACTCTAGGCTTTGTCTCCCACTGCTACACCAACCCACCACCACCCTACACCACCCCCTTTCGTGTTTCCTCCCAACCTCTCCTGCCAACCCTCCAACCCCACCCTATCCCACTCTCCCTTAAGCACCCCCATATTGATAGAATACAGACCTGCATCAGTTTGTGGTAGATGGGAGGCAGCTCCCCCCACTCCCCTAAATAGTGTCAATAGTTACTTATCCATCATATCCTATTATCCCACACCCCTATACCCATCTAGTGAAGTCATTAGCCTATATTTGCCATACAGACTACTCATTAGAAACCTAATGATGGAGCAAACAAATTGCATGACCATGAACATACAACCTACAGTTATAATCCACCCTCCTCAAGAAATTCCTTAGCATTAATTTAAGAGGTAAAACATCTAGTCTGATCCCCCCAAATCACTTTCCAGCAGGCCAGGATCATTAGGAAGGCCTGTGCACCCTTCTCTTGAAATGGCTTGATCATTTGGCATAAACGCCATCGCCTCTCATCAGTGACATGACAAACATCTGTCCTGGTGAAAAATGAAAATAACTTTGCAGATTGTCAAGCTTCCAGCCTGTATTTCTCAAAGATATTCTGTCACAACAAAACATTTCTAAAATATACCAGCAAGGCATGAGATTTTGCATCCAGATTTGCTGGTTGTCGAAGGGAGAAAGGGGCTCGGTGCGCTCTTTGGACCTAATGAAGCCAATTCTATAAATGCTCAAAAAACATTCGCTCATCCAATCCTTTCCTTCCTTCTGGAATCCCTAAGAACCAAAGGTTATTCTGCCTATGGCGTTTTTCCTGGTCTTTGAGCTTCCAGTGGATATTGATAAGTTGAGATTCGTGAGCTTCTGGTTGACCCGGGCACCAGCAATATCTGTCTCGAGGGCATCCGCTTTTAGTTCTAGGTCCATCAGCTGCTCACTGATAGCATTACATTTCTTGGCTACTTTCCTCACTGACCTCTGCTGCTTACGGGCTGCAGCCTATGACGGGCGGCTCTCCTGCTGAGCCTCTTTGTTATGTGATATGACACACTGCAGAATAATATCTAGTGTGGGAGACGCTGATGAATGATCGGTACACAGTCAAAATATCGAGTTAGAAATATCGATGTACCAAAATATCGTGTCTATAATATCGAAGGTGCAGAATATCGAAGACAAGAATATCGTTGGACAGAATATCGACCCTAAGGTAAGTAATATCGAAATACTTAATATCGATGTAAGTAATATCGAAGTTAGTAATATCGATAGCATATATATCGATGTTACTAATTTCGATTACACTAATATCGATATTTGTATTATTTCTGTTGTTTTTTATGATGTATGTGTTATATGTTTTACTTAATTAATTAAAATAAGTACTATTATATGTGTATTACATATATATATTGATACATTTATTTATAAGTTAATTATATGTTTTAGTACCGGAGCGGGTTGTGGGTTTATAGGGGAATAGGGTGGGAAGTAATTTAATTATGTTAAATTGATTAATAATTAGTAGTAAATATTAATTAATTATAAATAATTGGTAATTAAATTGAATTAATTGGTTAATCATTTTAAGTAATTGATTAATTGATAAATATGTTTTATAGCGGGTTGTGGGTTTATAGGGGAATAGGGTGGGAAGTAATTTAACTAAGTTAAATTGATTAATACCTAGTAGTTAAAAATAATTAATTATAAATAATTGGTAATTAAATTTAATTGATTGGTTAATCATTTTAATTATTTGATTAATTGATAAATATGTTTTATAGCGGGTTGTGGGTTTAAAGGGGAATAGGGTGGCAAGTTATTTAATTATGTATAATTAATTAAGCATTAGTAGGAATTAGAACTTATATTTAAATAATTGGTAATTAATTTTAATTAATTGGTAATTAATATTAATTGATTGGTAAATAATTTAATTAAATCATAAATAGATAAATGTGTTTTGCTGTGGGTAGTGGGTTTATAGGGGAATATGGTGGAAGTAATGTAAATGTAATGAAGTATTTTTTTTTTAAGTGATTGTTTTGTAAATAATATAATAGTTAAATAATTAGTAATTGGTAAATAAATATTATAAAATGGTATATTTTAATATTTATTTTTGTTTAAATATATTTAGGTAATCATGTTTGTTATAATAATGTATATGTATTGTATATGGTTTACATTTTTTAAATACTTTATATCATTATTTAAATAAAAAGATAGTATTTATAAGTATGTTTTTTTAACCCCTACGCTATCCAACGCTTTCCCTACTGTTGCACTCTCTGGTGTTGGAATAATAATTTTTACTCCTACGCTATCCAACGCTTTCTCTACTGATGCACTCTCTGGAGTGGGAATAGTAATTTTTACTCTTACGCTATCCAACGCTTTCCCTACTGTTGCACTCTCTGGAGTGGGAATAGTAATTTTTACCCCTACGCTATCCAACGCTTTCCCTACTGTTGCACTCTCTGGAGTGGGAATAGTAATTTATACTCCTACGCTATCCAACGCTTTCCCTACTGTTGCACTCTCTGGAGTTGGAATAGTAATTGTTACCCGTACGCTATCCAACACTTTCCCTACTGTTGTACTCTCTGGAGTGGGAATAGTAATTTTTACCCCTACGCTATCCAACGCTTTCCCTACTGTTGCACTCTCTGGAGTGGGAATAGTAATTTTTACTCCTACGCTATCCAACGTTTTCCCTACTGATGCACTCTCTGGAGTGGTAATAGTAATTTTTACTCCTACGCAATCCAACGCTTTCTCTACTGTTGCACTCTCTGGAGTGGGAATAGTAATTTTTACCTCTACCCTATCCAACGCTTTCCCTACTGTTGCACTCTCTGGAGTGGGAATAGTAATTTTTACCCCTATGCTATCCAACGCTTTCCCTACTGTTGCACTCTCTGGAGTGGGAATAGTAATTTTTACTCCTACGCTATCCAATGCTTTCCCTACTGTTGCACTCTCTGGAGGTGGAATAGTAATTTTTACCCCTAAACTATCCAATGCTTTCCCTACTGTTGCACTCCCTGGAGTTGGAATAGTAATTTTTACCCCTACGCTATCCAATGCTTTCCCTACTGTTGCACTCTCTGGAGTGGGATTAGTAATTTTGACCCCTTTGCTATCCAACGCTTTCCCTACTGTTGCACTCTCTGGAGTGGGAATAGTCATTTTTACCCCTACGCTATCCAATGTTTTCCCTACTTTTGCACTCTCTGGAGTGGGAATAGTAATTTTTACTCCTACGCTATCCAACGCTTTCTCTATTGTTGCACTCTCTGGAGTGGGAATAGTAATTTATATTCCTACGCTATCCAACGCTTTCCCTACTGTTGCATTATCTGGAGTGGGAATAGTAATTTTTACCTCTACGCTATCCAAAGCTTTCCCTATTGTTGCACTCTCTGGAGTGGGAATAGTAATTTTTACCCCTACGCTATCCAACATGTTATATAATTATTTGTAAAAATGTTAAAAGTATATTTAATTTTTTATGTTTTGTACATTTTATTTATGTTATTGTTTTATGTTTGTAAATGTATTAGTAAATTATAATATATTTTAATAATTTATAAGTGAGTAAAATAATTATTACAACATATTGTTCAGAACATATATATTATATATTTACAGTATATATTTAATTAATATATTATTATTATATATGTATTATTTATTAAGTTTAAACATTATTAGATAATTATAACTATGTATTTTATATTTATTAGTGTTATTTAATTTATTTTACAATTATATTTTAAAAGAAAAAAAATCGATATTTTTAACATCGATCTTTTTAACATCTATATTATTTTTTCGATATTTTTGTACTTACCATGTTGTAGATGGGATGTCGATATTCTTGCCCTCGATATTTTGGACTCGAAATTTCTGTAGGTCGATATTTTGGTGGTCGAAATTTTGTCAGTGATCTGAATGATTATCTTGGAGTCCAGTTGCACTGTTTCCAACAAGCTGATCACCCGGGGAATAGTTCCATTTCAGGTCTATGTCACGCTGACCGTCAATTCCACCAGGTTTTCTTAGCACTTTTTGCGTCATGGCTGCTGAGTCAACTCCGCTAGTACCTGGTAAGCTCTCCGTTTCACTGGAATCCATACTTGACTGTGAGCCATCATCTGACCAAGCTCCATCCGACAAGGAGCAAAAGAAATCATTTGCCTCTGAGTCATGATCCCAATCATTGCAAGCTCCAACTCTTTTGAGATTTCGAGCTCAGCTGCAACTAGCTTTTTTTTTGGTTTGTACATAAAAGATCTGTCACAGCTCCCCCCACTAGGCTGACCTGGATTTTAATGTGGACTTGGCTCCATTCTTTACTTTTATCCAGTTTGCTATTTTTTCCTCTATTGTTTTTGGGACACCTCCCTGAAGCGTTTCATGTAGCTGGGTAAATCACCCTGTAATTTCCCTTGCAGTGTCCCTTGCTGTGTCCCTTGTAGAAATTGTAGCGCCCCCTTACCTTCCTTCCCCGCAGCCCCTTGGTTTGGCTCTCCCTTACCTTTCTCACCTGGTGCCCGTGCCACCAGAGCCTTCTCTCCAGGCACTGCAGCTGCGGGAGAAGCTGGAGCTATAGCGTCCCATGCCGGGAGAATCCCTTCTCCTTGTTGAGGATGCTCACAGTCCTGTGTTGCATTCTGGCATCCTTCCTGTGTTGCTTGCAGTGAAGCTGTCAGACGATCCTGGCGGGATGCTGCTCTGGACAAGGAACCGTGAAGCAGTTCTTTCACCGAGTTGCCGGTCTGATGTTGCTGGGGAGGTAAGGTCCCGTTCCTCCCCTTTCCCTAAGCAGAGTTTTCCGTATGGATTATTTTTTACCAACGCCCCGGTAGTGGAGCAGCTGCTGGAGTTGTAATTGCATCAATGGCAGGCAAGTGTGCTGCAGTATGAAACCGGTCCTAGGAAGCTTGTTTCCGGTCCAGGGAAGGCATGGCTTGGCAGTTGGGGCTGGACTGTTCCCATGAGGCACAGGGTCAGACTGATTTGCATATGGCCATGTCTGAACTGGGGTGGTAGAGTGGGCTAAAGAACGGTGATGGATTAATCCCAGAACTGTTGACTGGGTGTGAGTGTTTGATTGGTTTATATGCTCCGGCCATCACCACCCCCTTTTGTCACCACCCCCTTTTGTACCGCAGTATGGGGGGAGCCATCCCCATTCCTCTGCCAAGAGCCGGCTTGGGCCTCATGATGAACGCTGTCTCCCGGGCTGATTGCTGATGTCCTTGGCCCAAGTAAACCACCGCTTCCAGTCGCCTACAAGAGGCAAGTACAAGCTCTGTCTGCCGCAAGATGATCTCTACCAAAGGTATGTTCCTGACGATTTTGCTCTTATTCCTTACGCGGATAGTTGCATTTACATTAGTCATGCTTCATAGCTTCAGTTCATCTGGTATGGGTGTAGTCTTCCAACCTAGTTGGGGAGCTGCCGAACGGCCGTTTCAAGCGGCCACCATCTTTTCTCCCGGCATTGCTGTTTCCATCACTTCTCTGTTTTCCAGGGACATCCCCCTTGTAGAACAATTTCACAGAAGCATATAGAATGGGCCTCTTTTCTACCCTCTCCTGTTATAATTACCATGATTCATCTCTCTTAAGCAACCCCTTTATTAGGTTACAAATATTAGTCATTTATGTATAAATTACAAATATAGAACTCTTTTTAGATTTGAGTATCTAGAAAGCACATATTTTGACACACTGCCATGGGGCACATTCTTCATGACCGTTGAGTAATTTTAGAGGATTCACATAAGAAACTAGTTATTACAGTTAGCAGAGACATCCTTTGAATCTGTTTAATAATGGTGCAAACAACTCTTGTTCCAATTAGAGTAAATTTCAGGGCACCAATCATGCAACATCTCTTTCTAGAAGTGTGCCTAGCACAAGGGATGGTGTAATCTTCATTGTAAATGCACATGCTGATTACTCTTTTGAAATATTCTACTCATGGGTGAATTTTGAAACCTGTAGATCCTGATACTGGCAATTTTTATACATACAGAACTGTGTACACTCTGAGATAAATATGAGCCGTTCTGTAGCTTAGAAGTCCTATTAGGATATCAAAAACATCAAGCATGATTTGGTAGTTAGTTATCCCACGTAACCTGCTAATCTGCCAATTTCAGAATCAAAACAGTTATTAAATCAGATAGTGAATGAATATAGGCGTCTTCAACAGTCTGTTCTACAATGAGCAGCCGCTGAAGCATTTGCTCCTGGTCCCGCATAACATGTACATCCCGCAGTGCAGGCAATTAGACTACAAACTATTAATGCTATCATAGGCCAAGAGCCCCAAAGCAAGAAAAGTTAACATTCTGGATTGCTCTCGAAACTATTCACTTTGAAGCAGACTATACTCCAAAGAGATACCAGGAAAGGCATATGATTTCAACTTTATGTGTTTAACTTGGGATGGTACCACCTGTAAAAGAGTGCACCACTTAGGCAACAATATTTGTGAGTATATATAACACTACATGTACAACACTATGAGCTTTTTCGAGACAGTCACCTCAATAGCTGTGAGTAATGTTATGTTATGTTATCCGTTTTGTAAAGCGCGCAGCTGCCTCAGCAAATGGGCGTCCCGGCGCTGCCACATGAGGACACGATAACAATGTGGGCCAGCCTAAAAAGAAATTAACAGGGAGATAAACTAGGGTGAAGGGAGCAAGATAGTCTGGATGGCCTTTCTGAAGGACGACAGACAATCGATGTTGCGGATATGTACCGGGAGGGAACTCCAGAGCTTGGGCGCATGGTATCGGAAAGTCCGACCACCTGTCCTGGAAAGCCTGATTCTAGGTACTGTCGCTAAGTGTAGCTCGGTTGAACGGAGAGGGCGCGATGGAACATAATGTGAGATCAGGTTACTCAGCAGGGCCGGACTAGCGCATTTCAGAATTTTAAAAGAAATACAAAGTGTCTTGAAATGAATGCATCTGTCAATGGGGAGCCAATGCAGTTTTCGAATAGTGCTGGAGGGTGAGCAGAAACGCGGCAAGCCCACCAGAGCTCTAGCCGCAGCATTTTGAATGCGTTGCATTCTTATACTTTCTGCCTTTTTCGCCCCCAGAAGGAGGGAGTTCGAATAATCAAGACGTGAAAGGATGGTTGCTTGCACAATGAGTTGGCAAACCGAAGGGCCAATGTATTTTAGAATGGGTCTTAGGCCTCGCAAAGTGCCAAAATGCGAAGCAGCTAGCTGCTTGGTGTGGGCCTTAAAGGAAAGGGAGGAGTCCATCATGACCCCTAAGATCTTCACTACATTTTTTGGGGATGGAATTGTTCCCAGGGCTGCCGGCCACCACTGCTCATTCCATAGATTGACGTGCTTGCCCATCAACAGAACCTCAGTTTTCCCGGAATTTAGCTGTAGACAATTGGCTGCCATCCAATTGGCCACTGCCGTCATGCCGTCTTTGAATTTGGAGGCTGAGGGGGAAGAACCGTCCGCCAAGGTGACCACTAGCTGCGTGTCGTCAGCATAAGAGACTATCGTAAGGTCCCACAGCTTGGCGACCGCAGCTAGAGGCTGGACGTATAAATTGAAGAGCAGTGGGCTCAAGGCTGAGCCCTGGGGCACCCCTTGACCAATGGCGTAGGTTTGAGAAGAATAAGGGGGAACTGAGACTCGGAATGATCTCTAAGTCAGGAATGAGCGAAGCCAGTCTAAGGCTATGTCTTCTATCCCTGCTTCCTCGAGTCTCCGGAGTAGAATCTTGTGGGACACCGTGTCAAAGGCGGTGCTGAGATCTAGCAGAATCAGTGCCGCAAATTGACCCCTGTCCATGACAGATCGTAGTTGCTCGGTGGTGGCCAGGAGGGCCGTTTCCGTATTGTGGCCCTATCGGAACCCATTCTGGGAAGGGTCTAAGATGCTGTTATTATTCACGAACTGGGTTAGTACGTTGTTGACGTGAGCTTCAGCGACTTTTGCCACCTTGGGTAGGAGGGATATTGGACGGAAATTTTCCAGTTTTTTTGGGGTCTGCATTGTTTTTTTTTAGAATTGGGGACACCCAGGCATGCTTCCAGGGGATAGGAAAAGTCCCGAATAGGAAGGAGCTGTTAATTATATTGCAAAGAGTCTCCCTAAAGATGGAGAGGGAATCCTTAAATTGAGATGACTGCAGGGGATCCAAGGGGGAACCCAACTTAATTTTAATACTGAGCCAGGTAAATTCAGCCTCTGAAAGGGGCGGAATGGACATCAGGGAGACCCTAGATTCCACACTAGGCCTAACATAGGCCGGAGGTGTGCCGGGATCAGGAAAGGATAAGTAGATGATACGGACTTTATTGACAAAATAAATTGATAATATGTCACATAAGAGCGTGGAGGGTATAACTGGGGTATTTGCTTTCCTGGTCCTGAGTAATTTAAGTTGAATCTGGGGTTTGGTCTGATGGACACATGTCGGGAGAGTGGGGGTCGGAATAGAAAAGGAGCCGCAAGCAGGACAGTCCCATGATGAGTACCCTAGGGTAGATGGATTGGCTGTGCAAGGGGCAGGACCAGTATTGTAGGTCAGGAGTTCATCCCTACCATAGCAGATGGGACTGGGCCGACAACAGCCAGGGGTCCTGGCGAGAGGCGATGTACAGGTGATGCCGGGCGCAGACGGGCTTGCCTTTGGCGCGCCTTCGGCGCGCCATCGGCACGCCCACTGAGCACGTCCGCTGCGCGCCGCACAACACATTGGTAAATAAGGGGAAGAAGCCTGATGAGAACTAGGCCGCTCCCCCCTTCCTCCGGAAGAGTGGATAATGGCCGGGCAAGAGATAGGAAGAAACTCCCTCCACACAAACGAGCAAAGCTCGGGGTGGAACGGGGAGCGTGAGACAGGCGTAAGGAATTAAAAGTAAATGCAGATTTTAAAAAATACACAACACAGTGCACGGCACCCAAAATCGTACCCCCTGTGAAATCCTATCCCATCAATTAAGTAAATACAGCAGCGTGGTACATAGATCGTACCTCTAGCGTGTGGACCGCTGCTCGAGTGAAGCCCTGGGTTAAGAAGGGGAAGGAGCGTGATGAGAACTAGACCGCTCCCCCCTTCCACCGGAAGTGTGAATAATGGCCGGGCAAGAGATAGGAAGAAACTCCCTCCACACAAACGAGCAAAGCTTGGGGTGGAACGGGGAGCGTGAAACAGGCGTAAGCTATTAAAAGTAAATGCAGTTTTTTAAAAATACACAACACAGTGCAGGCACCCAAAATCGTACCCCCTGTGAAATCCTATCCCATCAATTAAGTAAATACAGCAGCGCGGTACATAGATCGTACCTCTAGCGTGTGGACCGCTGCTCGAGTAAAGCCCTGCGTTAGGAAGGGGAGGGAGCGTGATAAGAACTAGACCGCTCCCCCCTTCCGCCGCAAGTGTGAATAATGGCTGCGCAAGAGATAGGAAGAAACTCCCTCCACACAAACGAGCAAAGCTGGGGGTGGAACGGGGAGCGTGAGACAGGTGCAAGCAATTAAAAGTAAATGCTGTTTTATAAAAATACACAACACAGTGCAGGCACCCAAAATCGTACCCCCTGTGAAATCCTATCCCATCAATGAAGTAAATACAACAGCACGGTACATAGATTGTACCTCTAGCGTGTGGACCACTGCTCGAGTAAAGCCCTGCGTTAAGAAGGGGAGGGAGCGTGATAAGAACTAGAACGCTCCCCCCTTTCGCCGCAAGTGTGAATAATGGCAGGGCAAGAGATAGGAAGAAACTCCCTCCACACAAAGGAGCAAAGCTGGGGGTGGAACGGGGAGCGTGAGACAGGCGTAAGCAATTAAAAGTAAATGCTGTTTTATAAAAATACACAACACAGTGCAGGCACCCAAAATCGTACCCCCTGTGAAATCCTATCCCATCAATTAAGTAAATACAACAGCGCGGTACATAGATCGTACCTCTAGCGTGTGGACCGCTGCTCGAGTGAAGTTCTGCGTTAAGAAGGGGAAGGAGCGTGATGAGAACTAGACCGCTCCCCCCTTCCGCCAGAAGTGTGAATAATGGCCGGGCAAGAGATAGGAAGAAACTCCCTCCACACAAACGAGCAAAGCTCGGGGTGGAACGGGGAGCGTGAGACAGGCGTAAGCAATCAAAAGTAAATACAGTTTTTTAAAAATACACAACACAGTGCAGGCACCCAAAATCGTACCCCCTGTGAAATCCTTTCCCATCAATTAAGTAAATACAGCAGCGTAGTACATAGATCGTACCTCTAGCGTGTGTGGAGAAGCGGCAGTTCTGGAAGTGCCCCACCTTTTTGCAGTATTTGCCCTTTAGGATCAAGAACAGGAACTTCCAAAGATTATTTAAACATTTTACAACTCTGTGGGTCATGATACCCTAGGTTCACAGGCTATAAAACCACATCTAAAACCAAAAAATTGAGAATGAGTGTTCATGCAAGAAAATGGACATGCAGGAAATTAAAAAGAAGTACAAAGCAAAAGAAACATAAGGTCAGGATCTCCCTAAATGTGTAAATCTAGTAGTGGAGGATATCATCTGAGGGATTATGATAAAATCAGATAGTCAGATCAGTATCATTGATGACTGTTCTACCCATTCTTTACAAGACTCTTGGCACTTTCAAAAGGCCAGAAAAAAGTGGATGGACTGGGAATCTTAGAGATGAGGATAAAATCAAGAAAAAAAATTCAATAAGGACGTGAAACTGAAGGTAAAATAACAAAGGAAGAAAAAGGTACCGATTCAAAGACTCACTTTAAGAATGAGAAAGAGGCCAATCTAGTGAAAAAGCATGGCCTGCAAACTCTGAATACTTTTGCAGAATGGAACTTTGGCAGTACCACTTCTAGACAGCACAGCAGAAGTGATGATAGTTCACCAGACTCTCAATTAGCAAGTGGTGGTCACTCCAACTAAAGAAGACATATATGTTGATACACTAGGTGGGCATGTAATCCCTTCAGATTGTGTTCATGTTGTATAAGTGCAAATTGAGGGTAATATAGCAACAACAATAACAGCTATATTCCAGCCTCATTTATATGATGATCATGATATCATTCTTGCAGAGGGTGGCTGGGCCATTGTATTTGTAAGGGGTGATCTCAGGGGGGGGATCGAATACTGCAAACATATTCCTTCTTAGCACCTGAAGAACTCAGGGAAAAATAAGAAGTTTGGGCTCTGAAACAGGCTTTTTTTTGCTGTACTGATACCATGCAGGTTGGATAAATCTATACTTTAGTATAAAGAGAGAACAGAAAACTTTTGGCAAGGTAAACTTGGGAACCACATCGCCGATCCACACACCCAATACATTGTTGGAATCCTCAGGGTGTGTAGATGGACATAGGCAACATAAAATAAAAATAAAAAGTAAATTAAAAAAATAAAATTTAAATACAATGTAGTCCCCTAAAACTAGCGCCGGCCGCGACGTAGCGCTGACCGCGACCTAGACATGCGTGATGACGACAGGCAGGGAGGAGCGGTGATGAGCAGCGAGGAGTCGCGGTGAAGGAGCGTGACGAGCGGCAAGGAGTGGCGGTGAAGTCCGGAGCGCGGGGAGGAGCGGCGGCTCAGGTAAGGCAAAGGCGAGGCGCGAGGCGGGCGGGAGGCGGTCTGGGCAATGTCGGGGCGGCGGGGGCCCGGGAGTAGCGGTGAAGTCCGGAGCGCGGGGAGGAGCAGCGGCTCAGGTAAGGCAAAGGCGAGGCGGGAGGCGGGAGGCGGGAGGCGGTCAAGGCAATGTCGGGGTGGGCGGGTGTGCACTGAAGCCTAAAATGTTGCCCCCAGCCCCCTTCTGCCCCGGGCAACGCCGGGGCGGGCTGCTAGTATTCTGATATAGATGCTATCAAGGTGTAAATGTCATTTGACCATGAACATCCTACTTTTTCCGTTAGTGCCGCCTGATAATTCATATAGAACAGATATAGTTCATAGAAATTTAAATTCACATATATGCACACATGTGTATAAAATAATCACAGTACTTGAATAATTAAAAATTTTGTGAGGAAAAAAATGAAAACAACCTGATTCCTAGTACCAAACCATGGCATATTCAGTGGTTTTCAATGCGCTTGTGCACGACTGCCACAAGGGTGTAAGAATAGCTGTTGACTTTTTGCAGCAAGAATCTTATTAGAAGATCTGGAGGCATTATAATTGTTTGACGATATCTGCATTACAGGCAATGACTTAACTGAATATCTGACTAGTTTGGACATGATAGTGACCCTTTTAGCCAGACATGGGTAGAACATTAGTTTTAAGAAATCTCAAATTGCATATCTTAGTCTGATTTTCTATGATACAAACTACCAAGCCTGGGTAAAGGTTTAGCATCTGACTTCCTACAGAAGGGTGCCACTTTACAGCCTCCAAACATACTAAGGAAGTCAAATGCCCTAATGGATTTTCTTAGCTTAAAAAGAGCTTGCTTGCCACATTAGGCAGAGTGAATGAAAGCCTTGTGTGGCCTACATTTTTTGGAACACAATGAATGCAAGCACACACAAACTTATAAAATGCACTGCAGGCAAATATGACATAGACTAAGGCCCAGATTTATAAATCTTTGATGCAACGCAATGCGGTGAGCTGCGTGAAAGGGAGAGGGCAGGAATGTGTCATATTTAACATGATATGGCAAATTGCTGCTATTACTGCCTAGCACCAATGCAGGCGTCATTGCCTCTCATAGAAACCATGAATAAATTGCAGGTAGGATTGTTTTTGTTCCTGCACAAAAACAATCCTCAGCTTTGTTTTAAATCTTCATAAGTGTGCTACAAAATGCATCACAATTAGAAAGAGAAAACAACCAAGAGAGATTAATGTATTTCTTCTGTTGAGTCTCCCCTGGTAAGTCCTTACTAGCTTTGATATTCACTTCAGTGTAATTTACCTTGACTATATTGGGCCGATCCCGGTCATTAACTGATGTAAATATGTATTGATTTGTGATCGATTCATTCTACAAATTCCTTTGGTAACTCAGGAGTAGATATGTACGTCCCAAGAAGAGTACCGCAACGCTGAAATCCGGATCCCTGTTCTGGGGACCGAGAAGCCTGCTGTGTCTCAAGACTTACGACCAAGTGCCACTTTCAACGAGTGACCCTGATGCTGCGAATTTCAACTATTGCAACCTCTGCTGTGGTTTAATATGAGCCTCCAACTGAATCAACATTAATTGAAATGATACCACTGCAAGAAATTGTACAATATAAAACTAACTTTAATTCAGATTTTTAAAGAAGTGGAAAAATCATCTCTTTTCCAGTAAATCAATGATACAGATAGATTCTTGTTTGCTTTTCGTATTATGACACATACCGTTTCCCATGATGGTCATACATTGGGATTTTGGGTTCACTAGTTCTGTAATGGTGCCTGCAACATTTTCTTCAGTGTTGGAGTTAGTCAATCATATTCTTTGGTATCACAGTACCAGCTAAAATGAAGATGAGGAGAAAAAATCCCCATGGTCCAATGAGACTTGGCTATTTTTGTAATTCATTTATATTGACTTCCATGGGGACAATCTTCCCGATATACCTAATTGCTTCCTAGAGTTAACCCCCTCACAACAATCAAATGTAAATGTAAATTGATAGTTGTATAGCGCACTACTCACCCGCAAGGGTCTCAAGGCGCTTGTACGAATACCGCTGTGGAACCCATCCTGGCTTTCCCTGTGAGACGTCCACTCCTGGTCACCCCCCAGGTGGAGGCCAGCCATCCTTAGCTTTGTGGGTCCGTTGTGGAGATTAAGCAAGCTATTGCCCAGAGTTGCAGAGTGGGGCTCCATGATTGGAATAGGCACCAAGGCGAGAATTATCAGGTCCGTGGAATTTTTTGAGCCCAAGACCCGCCGAGGCAGGGAATTGAACCCTGTTCCCGGGCTAGACCTCTGCATCAGGGTCTGCCGCTCTAATCATTGAGCCACACTTGTCCACTTCTTCACTTTTTAAATGCTAATTTCTCAAAAAAGACTGCACAGATTTACACCAAAAAGAACGCTGAGAAAAGAAGGACCTATTTGCCAAATTTGGTGTAATTCTCTTTAAATGTTTTTTGGTGTTGAAGGGCAAGGTTTTTCATTGGAATTAACATTGCAATTACAATTTTGGGACCCCTCTTTTTCTTGCCCACCCTTAACAGATCGACATCAAGCTTTTCATTTAAGAACCAAAGTGGATGACATTTTTTTCTAAGTGTCTTGCAGATTCATCAAATGGCACAAAACTTATTGGAATAACAACCAAAAAATGCCTTTCCTATGGAAACTCCCACCTAACCAACATTTGATGACTCCACTTGTAAATCTGTTAAACACTCAAATCCTTGCTAATGGCATGCATTGTAGTGCATGAATGGTAATTGCATGGATGTTAGTGGATGTGTTCTAATGAATCTATATCAAGAACTAAACCTCTGGGCCGAGCCAGCATATGAATAGTCTCAATCTAATGGCGGGAAAAGACTGGTCAAAGACGCCAGTTGCTGAAAGGGGGGACCCAGAAGCCCTCTAAGCATACTGTATTCAGTAGGTCTGCTTAGACATGAGGCAACACCAATATCAGAGAGACTAAGGGGAACGTTTCTTAACCTCTTAAGTGCTGCGTCGGGGCGTTGGCCGCACTACCTCCCCAGTGCTGCCCAAGACCATTGGACGTCCATTCAGCACTAGTTCCAATGGACAGCGCAGCACTGGGGAGGGATGTTTTCGCGCATCTAAGGTGTTAATACATTGCACCTGTACAAAGTCACCAAAAAGACGCAAAGTGTTGATTTTAGAGGTATTTTACTTTTCACTGAAAAGTAATGGAAAGTAACTCCTTGAGCTGCTTTTACCTTCTATGCATCAAGTGGGTGTACCAGCTCATACTCTCATGCATTCCCTTGCAACTACCCATGTTTTTTGCTGCAATGCTCTACATACTAACAGACAGGGCTTGGCCCCTTAAATATACACCAATTTGAAGCAGTCACAAAATAGGAGAAAACTGTTATTTTTTCTAAACGTTTTCAACTTTGCATGGGTGCTGTCTGTATAGTACATGCACAAAGTGAGAGAGGTTTTTAAGTTAGTCTAAGTACAGTTTTTTTGTAGTGAAAGAATACCCTTCTAGTCCAAATCTTATGCTAGAATCACACAATCACACCTGTGCACAGCAGTGCAAAGGTGTGTGCATGATGCTAGAAGCCATAAAGTGTGCAAGCAATAGAGGAGAGAGCGGCAACCCCATATCTTATTAGAAATGGGCTGGCCTGCTCTCTCCTCTCCATGCAGTGCCATACATACCAACAGACCCGAGTCAGGAGAGAGGCTCACAATTGTTTATGACAAATATAGCTTTATTTGAGTAATTTCCTACCTTAATATGTGTTGGCTTTAATGTACGTTAATGGCGAAAATAAAGTCCCAGGATTTCATTTTCAAAATGCCCATTTCTACTTTGAGTATGTTGGCAGGTATGCAATGAAGTGCAGCATCACTGCCTGTGTGAATAATAGTGCATTGGCTCTTAAACCCATTGCTCCTAAAAGTACTCTAAAAGGACAACAGTGGCACAGAAAACCAGCAACACCGGAGAAGCAGTACAAAGGTCTGCATAACCAGGGACAGTGAAGAAGGACCACAATGGCACACACATCATGATGTATCTCCTCTCACCCCAACAATCTATGGCACTACCCATGAAACACAGTAGATTTCACTGGTTTGTAAATTCCAGGCAAAATAAAATGCAACTTGTTTTTTACATGAACATACAATTATGTTTTTGAAGCTACATATATACTACAAAATACGATCATGTCATAGTTACTTTGAACAATAATAGCCATAGTTATGTTAAAGCAGATCCAGATAAAAGCAATGTGTAGGATTTCCTAAAGCTGAGCTTTAATATAATGAAGGTGGATGTGGTGCTCTGGAATAATCGTTCAAGACTAAGGAACTTAGCCAGGTAGAGCAAAATGAAGCATACAGGTCATATAGGTGGGAATGATTTCATTATCAATCAAACCTGCTGGTGCATTGCTCTCTATAAAATATTACTCAAATCTGATGCACCAATCGTCCTATGACCCAGTACTTACTGGGCAGTTTCCTCTGATAAATACTGGTAGATTATACCTACTGAAATTTAAGGCAAAGAGATGCATGACTGTTTTTTTAAGCCTTTGCAAAGACACACTTTGCCACATCTTACCGGAAAGTGCACCCTGTTGAAACTAGCTCTACATGAAATGTATTTTACTGACAGAATTAATGCCCAATGTAACTCAGCCTGCAGTATAGTTAAAGCTAGGATAATATATTCATATGCCTGGATGTTATCTGGATCACCAAGATAATTTACATTCCTTAGTAAATTACACATGTAAATTTACTTATTATACTTTTGATTAACTTTACTCCTTTGGCTATTCATCATGTACAAGTGTGAAGTTACTCAAATATGCAGACTTACATAGCTTCAACCCTGAAAGGGGGGTTGAGCAAACTTCTGAAGTGTATGTTACTACTGCAAAAAATGAGCAATAGCTTGGTCCTGCACCAGGCATGGCAATCTATTAGTTGTGCACCAGCCGCCCTTAGAAAATAATGATGGTAAGAACTTAAAATAAGACCCCGTATGAAAAATGTTAATTTAAATCACATTAGTTAAAATAGTTAAATCATAAATGTGTATACCTTAAGATAACTAACAAAAAAAAACGTATTATCTATGATTTTTTTAAATGTATGTTGCTCAATTTTTATTAATATATAACTAAATTAGGTTAGCACCTTAAGAGCTTCAAATCCAAAATTATATGGGAACTGCACAAAACATATTACATTTTACACTTAAACTAGTAAAACAAAATATGCTAAATATTAACATTTATATAGCACTTTTAATTTAATTTAGAATTTAATATTTAATTAATAAAATTATATTAAATAAAATAAAAATTCTTAAACAAAACCCCCAAAATATTAAAGCTACAGTTTGTATTATGTACTAGTAATTACATAAAGTCATGCTTAAATTTAATTAAAACAATTTTAGTGACATTTTAGTCCCTTTTTTAACATTAATCTTTCAATTTGAAAAAATACATTATGTAAATTAAAATTAATAACGAGTATGCTTTATTGTTAGATAATTGTATTTATTTATATTTTTCATTATTACAATTCATTTACTTTAACATTATTTCCTGTGGGGCTTCTAGCATAAGTCCCTACCTTCATTATTTTCTATGAGAGGATGTGGCAGTACCAGCGGTTGGCCATGTGTAGTGATACCAAAGGGGATGATGGACGGAGAGTTTGAGCAAATCAAACACTCACCCACAGTCAACTGATCTGGGTTTAATCCATCACCATTCTTTAGCTCACACAGCCACCCAAGTTCAGACATGGCCATATGCAAATCAGTCTGATTGTGTGCCTCATGGGAACAGTCCAGCCCGAACTGCCAAAGCCATGTCTTTCCTGGAACCAAAAAAAGCATCCTGGGCCGGTTTCTGGCATTTCAGCCGTCATCAGCCAGGCTAGCTTGATTCCAGATCGGTTGACTGGGGGTGAGTGTTTGATTTGCTCAAACGCTCCGTCCATCATCCCGTTTGGTATCGCTTTGTTCACCCTAAGTTGGCAGGGTATGCCCAGCTCTGGGTCCCTTGCTCACTTTGCCACTGGATTCAAGATAGCCTGGCTGATGAGGGTTATAAACCCGAAACCGGTCGCAGGATGCTTGTTTCCAGTCCAGGGAAGACATGGCTTGACAGTTCGGGCTGGACTGTTCCCATAAGGCACAGGATCAGACTGATTTGCATATGGCCATGTCTGAACTGGGGTGGTGGAGTGAGCTAAAGAATGATGATGGATTAAACCCAGATCAGTTGACTGGGGTTGAGTGTTTGATTTGCTCAAATGCTCCGTCCATCATCCCCTTTGGTATGGCTTTGTGCAGTGATGGACATAATTTATTTTTAGGCTAGAGTAATTTACTACTGTTTTGGGGCCTTTTTGAGTATTGTGTTGTTAGAAGTGCAGATGTGAATAGCAATGACCTCTACTCTTTTATGGTGGGTCCCTGCCTATTCCTCCCTAAACCCCTCCTTACTCCTTCCAAATTCCATCCCCTTTAGTTGCAAGCATTCCCCATTTTCAAGCAGAATACCCCTTCCCCCTCATTTACTACTTAAATGTTTTTTTACATGTGCAGAAAAAGATAGGTGTAGCAGAGGAGGCTAAGCCTATGTACGTAGGTTTTGTGAATTGCATTTCGTAGTGTAGTATACTGATTGTAGTGCTACTAAACATACCACAAAATGCAGTCAGTGACTAGGCCCCTAAATGCTGTTTGTATTGGATTTTCGCATCAGTAACTCCACCCTTGAATTTACCAATATCGCCAGGTTATGTATTTTTGAGATGCTGAATTACCCCATTATTTTAAGGGAGCGCCATAGGGAGTGGGGAATACCACAGAAAACTGAGGCCTAGATTTACAGCGTTTTTATGTCAGGTTTGCCTCACTTTTTGATGCAGATCTGATGCAAAATCCATATTGGTATTTACAAGGAAAAGCATTGCTTTGCAAAAGAAAAAGTACCGCAAGGCAGAGCATTGCCCTGACTTGCATTACTTTGCGTCATGGAGGCATTTCACAGGTAATGCATGGGCGTTCCTGTGTATCCATCCATGGGTTTTGATGCAAAGGTGGATTTACAAAGAGTTGTAGACATAGGTCTGTGCCAAATTGTGCGCCTGCCTGAGGCTGGTGTTGAATGTGAAACATCCTTATTTCTCCTTGTTATTTCTTCCTTGCCTGTGTGCTGGACACTGCAGAGCACGGAAAAAGAGGAAACAGCCTACAAGGTTTTTTTGGACAGGAGGTGCTCTCCTGCACAAAAATGATCTTGACCATAATATAGGCATCTTCCTACTATGTGCCTTCATTGACCCAAAGTCTGCCAGGGCAGGGAGATAGTAGAACTGTGCCATTTCTTGGGGGAACATAGCACGCTCCTGCTGTCTCCCTTTCTCTCAATGCAGTGAGCAACTTTAGTTCCTGAGCGGTGCTGTGGGAAATGTCAGTAGATCCAGGCCTGAGTTCTCACAATGCTTCCCAGAAGGTGTGTGCCTCTTTCTGGGTGTTTTTGCTTTTGAATTGTGCATAGGAAGACATTGGGAATGTGTTGTTCCTACAGAAATAACGATTTTGCTGTAATGTCACATATAGTAATGTCACATATATTTTCTCCTGCTGTGCAGTGTGCTAGGCAGTCCATAACCTTGCATGATGTAAACTTGTAGAAAAAAGTTCTGCAGTCATTTGTCATTGTCCAGAGAAGG
This sequence comes from Lissotriton vulgaris, assembly GCF_964263255.1. Lineage (NCBI taxonomy): Eukaryota > Metazoa > Chordata > Amphibia > Caudata > Salamandridae > Lissotriton > Lissotriton vulgaris. The sequence goes on from NC_141695.1 coordinate 81,222,638, forward strand.
AACTCTACAACGGGTACAAGTAAAGAAAATATTCTGAATCGAAGGCATATGAGTGAAAAATGTGCGACGGTATGAACATGAGTTTGGGAAACTTTACAAACTTTGCCCGAGATAACTACAACTTTACATGACACTCCTGTTAATGAACAAATAACTTTTCTTTATTTACGCTGAAAAGTTTCCATGTCGAGCTTTGGGACAGGTTGCTAAACTCAAAAAGTGTCTTGGGGAACAATTTGACATCAAGTAATAAGCGCTAATTGCTTTCTCCAGAAGCTGCCTGGTAAACTTTTTTCTGGACAAGTTTAGAATCCCAGAACAGATAAATACCTGTTGTCATTCAGCACCAGAGGAAGACTCGACTCAGAGAAAGAGGCCACCTTGCTTGCATTTCTCCTAAGGTGCATGGTCTATTTGTATTGCCTGATCCTATGTGTGAAGGAACATAAGAGGAGCATCACAGCTTCTGTTCATTTTCTTTTTTTGAGCTGACTGCAATTAATTTCCCTTTGGCCAGATGTCTCCTTTCCACTCCTATCTTACAGAATCTAAAATATATTTTAAATGTGAGTTGCAGCAACATTTTGAACACTGTGAGCAAGTGGTGTGACCTTGTGCCTGCCAGCTGACACTGTGTGTCCTCTTCCTCAAGGTGAGTGGCCTCATTTTAAAAGAAGGTAAATGCTTGGTTTCCTAACTTTAACATATTTTTACCAATGTGATCGTATTATATGCGTTGACCATTTTAGTGCCCAGACAGCAAACTGAATAATCTCTTTAATGTAAAGAACTCACCAGTGCAAACTTCTCATCAGATCCGTTTTACAACATGTTTGCAGCTTGTGTGGGAAGAGGGGCAGAGGTGTGTGCTGCAGTCAGACTCCAGTGAGTCACATGAGGTTTTTAAGCAGAACCATCAATGACCGCTCTGAATAAGGGCTATTGTGGTTGTGCAACAAAAAGGGAACGAAGAATATGGTGTGTGCTCCGGTGTCAAATGTGTAAGACAGGGTCAGGCATCCCATATTGTTCACTCAAACGAGGGAGTCATTTCTCATGGAAGGATGAGCTAATAGGATGAATGTAAACTCCCTTTCAAAATATTCAGGTGAAATGTTGCTTCCCCTAGATTTTCAGCTGCAGCGAGGACTACGGGGCTTATTTATATGATTTTGTCGTAGGGCAGTGGAGCAAGGATGCTTGATGTGCTGCCCCATGCACCGTATTTAAGCGATACAGTGCATTCCTGTCCTTTCGCCCTGTGCTGGTGCTGTTTCCGAAGCCTAACTCCAGCGTAGGCACCCTTGCACCCCTCCATTGCAGGCAGGGTTGTTTTTCAGCAGGACGGGGCAACTTCCAGCACAGAAAACAATCCAAAGAGGCGTTTTCCTCTTTCTGTGTGTGTTGCAGAATGCAGCCTACATTGAAAGGGGAAACATTAATTAGAATAAAAATATTTCTCCTCGTTATGCCTCACCTTGGAAAACTTACGGAGTTGATGCTTCCCCAGGTTTACATCACTTTAAACATCTGGAGCAGCATCAAATTCCATGGCTGTTGCGTGCGAACACCCACCGCAATGTCCAATGAACGCCTCCTGGGCATAGAGTGAGACGATGCTGCGATGTGCACTGTGCCACCTTATTCATGGTTTATGTGGCCACTCAGAGCAACACAAAATCAAAATGAGTAATGCATGTACAACTATCAGTGGAGCAAAAGGGACGCAGGGCGCTTGCAAATGAGCCTTTAAGTCTTGAACATTTGCTTCTCCCCAGTGTACAAAGCAAATACAAGGAGATGACGGACGGAGTACTGAATCTTTTAAGACACTCACCTCCAGTCATAGATCTGGGTTGAATCAATAATCGTTCTTTAGCTCACTTCACCACCCCAGTTCAGACCCAGCTATTTCGAAATCAGTCTTGACTCTGTTCCTCATGGGAACAGTCCAGCCCGAACTGCCAAACCAGGTCAGGTCATCCCTATTATTAATATTATATTATTATTATATGAAATTTATAACGCGCTCAGTTACCCGGGGGCATCCCGGCGCGGAACAGAACAAGGGGAGAGGCTCAGGTCAATCACTACTGTGGAAACAAATAGGTCTTCAGAAGTTTCCTAAAGAGTAAGATCCTGGGCTCTGAACGAATCTTAAGGGGCAAGGAGTTCCATAGGGTCGCCACTTGAACTGAGAAACGCCTGCCCCCAGAGCGAGCTCTCCTTACTCTGGCTGACTGCAGAAGATGTTTTTGGTCCGAGCGTAAAGAACGTGTGGGCTTATAAGAACGAGCCATGTTAAAAAGTATCGGAGGCCCTTACCATGCAGGATTTTATGGGCCGTGCATAGCGCTTTAAATTTCACCCGCTCCTTCACAGGGAGCCAGTGAAGCGTTTTCAGGGCCGGGGCAGCAGACTGTCTTCTGGGAACATCCATTAACACTCTAGCAGCTGCATTTTGTACCTGTTGGAGGGTTTTAAAAGTCGCTTCGGGAGCACCGAGAAACACCGCGTTCCCATAGTCGAGCCTCGACAAGATTAGACCACGCAACAGAAGCTTCCTTGCTGAATCAGGGAGCAGTGGTAACACCTTGCGGGCTGACCGCAACAGACCTTCCTGGCGTGGGTCCTAAAGGACAGATCTTCTTCCAGCCAAACTCCCAAGGTCTTGATCTCCTTCTTGGGAGATGGTGGGTCACACAGAGACCGGGGCCAACAGCTAGCAATAATAGAGGGGCTGGATTTACCCAGGAGCATCATCTCGGTTTTTTCTCCATTAAGCTTTAGGGCAGAGTGAGACATCCAGCGATAGACATTAGCAAGGCAGTCGTGTAAGACTTCAGGTTGTTCCGCCAACTGAGTGAGGCCCACCACCAGCTGAGTATCATCAGCATAGCTGATGATCTTCACTCCTGAAAGGGCGACCACTCATTCAAGCGGAGTCATGTATATATTAAATAGGGTAGGGCTCAACGATGAGCCCTGCGGGACTCCGCGTTGAAGAGGAAATAGGGTTGACTGCTCTGCCCCTTCCCAGACTTGGTAAAAACGGTTGGAGAGGAAGGATTCCAGCCATTTCAAGGCCGTCCCTGACACACCCACCTCTGACAGGCGTTGGAGAAGCACCTGATGATTTACGGTGTCAAAGGCAGCACTCAAGTCCAGGAGGATCACTGCCACTGACCCTCCTGTGTCAAGAGTGCTCCTTGCTTCCTCCACTTCTGCCAGTAGGGCTGTGTCAGTTTCCTGGCCAGGGCGGAAACCAGTCTGGGAGTCTCCCAACAGGTGGTGGGACTCTAGATGATAATAAAGCTGACGGTTGATATAATTTGAAAAGGGGTCCTGCAGGAAATGTTAATTGGTAAGGGTAGCACATGGTCACTTTTCCCTGAGCCAGAAACAAGCACCTTGGACCGGTATCAGGGTAACACCCCTCATCAGCCAGGCTAGCTTGAATCTGGTGGCAAAGTAAGCAAGAAATCCATGTCTGGGCATTCCTTGACAACTTAGGGTGAACAAAGCAAACACAAGGAGATGATGGATGGAGCGCAGAAACTTTACAGACAATCACCCCAGTCACAGATCTGTGTTGAATCCATCTTTGTTTTTTAGCTCACTTCACAACTCCAGGATGCTTGTTTCCGGTCGAGGGAGAACCTGGGCTGAAGGTTCGGGCTGGACTGTTTAAATGGGGAACAGGGTCAAGACTGATTTGCCTATGGTTGGCTTTAAACCAGATTGGCATGGGGAGCAAAACATGGATTTAGGCCCAGATCTCTGTACTGGGCGGAATCTTTGACATTTACCAGCATTCTGTCCATCAATGGTTCTTTTTGCATCAACCCAGTGTACATCAGTACAATAGACAGGGACCTTCGTGCCATGGAACACTACAGTCATAGATCAAGTGTGCTCTGCTGCCACATTGGAATAATGATGTAATAAAATGTGTTTCTCACATGCGGTTGAATAGCATCTGCCACAGTTCTGTACATTACATAAGGTTTGCACCACACTAATTAAGAACTATTTTGGCTTTGCAACTAAAGTGGAGTTAGGAACATTGTTTGTGCTCCAGTGCCAAATGTGAAAGATGGGACTATATTGTTTGTGAATCCCAGGGAGTCATTTCTGATTGGTGGATGATCCAAGGCATTGGATGAAACCTCCCATCAAACTCCTCTGGTGACATCCTGCTTTGCCCTTGAGTTGCAGCTGCATCGAGGACTGAGACCTGTGCACTGCCTCAGCCCCCGGTCACCTGTACACGAGGCAGAGATCTTCATCCATGAGACATCCATAAAAATAGACTTGTGCACTCCTGCTGGACATGAATGTGATGGGATCAAATTTGTGCATTTCATGGAGCCTCATGGCATCCGTAACAGCTCTGTTACTATTTAAAACATCTGAGGAGAATTTACATTTCTCTCTAATGCACTTTGTTTGCCTTTGTGCTAGGCTATCCCCACATGCAGCTCAGTAAAATTCTGATGTTACTAAATGAGCTAGTGTGGCAAATGAGGAAAAAGTTTAAGAATTGTTTAGGTATACTTGCACTCAAAGGAGAAATGAATGGGCACTGGTTTGTTTTCTCACCATACGTGGAAATCTTCCTGCCACAACAGTCCATAATTAGCCCCTTCGATGCTCATGACGAGCTCAGCTTGTCATGAGGCACGGTGCTGGTGTGCTCATGGCGAGCTGAGCTCCTCATGACCACACCCAGTTCTATTATGGCCCAGCACAGGAGAAGAATATCTCAAGCATCAATGAGGTTAAAAGGACCAAATAAGCCTCATTCTACATGGGGTTTTGAGGCTGAAAAAGCTAGCACAAACACTACTGGCGCACATGTGTTTTACACCTACACATAAATCGAGAGAAAACATATATTTATGCAAGAGCTTTTCCCTAAGACACAAATGTGTAAATGGACAACTATGCAGTGACACCCACTTATCTGTGGAAGAGCTGGCAGCAACCTTTCATGTAGGTCTGTGTGAGTGTCACAGTATTTGATTGAATGTCTGCCTCTGCTGGCTCTACAAGCTGCTGGTGGAGACGTTAGTGGGGTGGTCTTCATACCGCTGGCCTGTGGAACCCAAAGGCAGCCACTTTGATAGTAACAAGGAAATTGAGAAATGGTGCAGAAAGATAATTTGTGATGCCCTGTATAGGTATTATGGTCCATATTTATGAGGGGTTTCCATTGCCCTTGCATCATGCAAGCCGACGCAGGCCAATGCAGGCAATGAAAGTCAGATTTACTATGCCACGGAGAGCGACCTTGAATGGCTCTGTGTGGCCTAGAAAAACTGCAGTAATGCCAGGCCGTGAAAGTCGCCGCCTTGCCTAACACTTCTCAGTCATTCTGTGGGTGGAACATGGATATTCCTTGCATTCACCCATCGTGTTTGACACATCCCACATTTACCAACACTAGTACACATAGGAATGCGTCAAAAATGTCATACCTTTGCAGGCAAGGCGAAACAACGAAAACCATCTTTATTTCACCTCTATGTTTCCTCTTTCTATGGCCGCTGCATTTTGCAGCACAAATAGAAAGAGGAAATGCCTCAGATGATTGTTTTTGTGCAGGAAGGTGCCCCTTGCAGAACAAAAACAATCCTGCCTGTAATGCAGGCACCATGGTGTAAGGGTGTTGGTGTCGGCACCAGGCTGACCTCAGTGTGCCAGCACAGAGGGAGAGCTGGAATGCACCATCTCTTAGTAGATATGGATCATTCGTGCTCTCGCCATTTGACATAGAACAGCACAAGAAGTTGTCTTGCTGTGTTGCATTATGTCAACTTTTGTAAATCTGCCCCTATATGTCTAGTCAACCAAAAAACAGTAAATATTTCTCTTTCTACCTCTTCAACTGTTGTTACTGGTTGATGTAAGAGCAAATTCTATGTTCGATTCCAGCATCTCTTGGACAAGGTGAACACACTGGAGACATTGCTGGGGGGTACGTTATTTGTTACCACTTTCTTTAATTTCTCCCGTATACCTGGGTTAAAGGTTTGAAACAGGTCTTCAATGGTGGTTATAGAAGGAATAAATAATGCATGTTTTTGACTTTGATTGAGGTAGCTGTTTAAAGTGAAGTTGGCACCTGGACCTCTGCAATGTGTGACAAGTAGCTTACATACTGTTTTACAAGCCCCTCAACTGAAATTAGTAGACTGGTAACCCTCTGGTCTCCTGTCTTGATGACCAATTGCTAACCAATGCTGCTCCAATTTCATTTCGGATCAGTCCAGGTAATATGGATCTCATTGGAGTGACAAGCTAAAATAATATGGGGCCAAAGCAGTGGAAAAACAGATGCATTAAATCTTCCATGCAAGCCTCTGCCTCAAATGCACTACACATGTACTCCTACTGCACTTCAGTCCTACACATTCTTCATCAGAATACGAAGCCTTGTATTCTATTATGGAAGTGCAATCGAGAGTCCGATAGAACCTAGGTGTGTGGCAGAGATGGAGGTCCTCATCCTCGGACCCACCGCGTCAGCCTGGGACGACTCCTGGTGGCCGACCACACTAGGAACAGCACCAACACCCACTGACCATGCACGCAACCTAGGATTCATCCTCGACTCCTCCCTCTCTATGTCTAAGCAGGTCATTGCCGTCCCCTCCGCCTGCTACAGCACCCTCCGCATGCTCCGCAGGATCTACAAGTGGATCCCGACCAAAACAAGAAGAACAGTGACACAGGCCCTCATCAGCACAAGACTGGACTACGGCAATGCACTCTATGCAGGAATCCCAGCCAAACACCTACGACGACTACAACGCATCCAAAGCGCCTCCGCCCGACTGATCGTCAACGTCCCCCGCCGCAGCCACATCACCCCCACCTGAGAGACCTACACTGGCTCCCCGTCGACAAGAGGATCACCTTCAAGATCCTCACCCAAGCACACAAAGCACTCCACAACGCTGGACCAGCCTACCTAAACAGCAGACCCAGCTTATACACCCCCACCAGCCAGCTCCTCTGCGCCAGCCTCGCCCTCGCCGCTGTCCCCCGCATCCAACAAATGACCTCCGGTGGCCGATCCTTCTCCTTCCTCGCCGCCAAGACATGGAACACCCTCCCTACCCATATAAGGCAGAACCAAGACCTACTCGCCTTCAGAAGACTCCTCAAGACCTGGCTCTTTTAGCATTCGCAGCACCACCTTCCCCATAGTGCCTTGAGACCATCACGGGTAAGTAGGGCGCTTTACAAGTACTCTGATTGATTGATATGGGTAATATCAGGGAAATGTTGCTCAACTGACTCTTATCAGAGGAGAGAGCCAAAAGCAGAGAGCTAGAAAAAAATGGTCAGTCGGTCCTCCTTGGTAGGTGCAAGTAAATATTTTTAAAGTGGCTCTACTAGTGTGTGACCCTGAAAAACTGGTGGTGTGCCTCTACATGAAGAACTATAGGAACAATATTTGCATGTGTTTAGTTTGTTTTTTAACCTAAATATTGACAAAAAAATATCATCTGGCCGTAATATTATGTTCAAACATATTGTCAATACAAAATGGTCAAAGGTTCATATATTGATAGTTTTTTGCTTTTTCTCACAATATTATCATATTTTGTAAATATTGTTTACTATACTATTTTACAGTATTTCATCTTGCTTTGCATTATGTTTTTTGGCACTTTTGAAATTGTGTTTTTTTTTATTATTATAAAAACGATTTCAAGAGTGCCTCCTTTTTTGTGTTGTTGAGTTTATATAGGGGCTAGGAGAGTTTTTTCAAAACTAGATATACTTTTATGCTAATTGATGTTTACTATTCATTTATTCATGTTCTTTATTTGTTTACATGTTTAATAAACTGTTTCATTACATAATACACTTTTTATATTTGGCAATTGGAGTTTCTTAGGGGATTTCTTGGGTAGTTATCTATACTACTATTATAAAGAGAGAACTCTCACCTTTTGGCAAGGTAAACTCGGAAACCACAGCGCCAATCCACACACCCAATACATTGTTGTAATCCTCAGGGTGTGCAGATGGACACAGGCGATATAACGTTAATAAATAATTTAGATTAAAAATATTAACATTTAAAAAAAAGTACTCCCCTCGAAGAAGCGCCGGCCGCGACCTGCGTCTGACGTCAGGAGCGCGGCGTCCAGGAGCGGCGGACATGGCGCGGGGGAGGAGCGTTGATGACCTGCGAGGAGCGGTGGAATGAGGAGCAGCAGCTGAGGTAAGGCAGCGGGGGTCGGGGCAGACGGGGACGGGCTCATGGACAATGTCGGGGCGGGCGGGGTAGTTTTAACATGTTTAAGAGGCAGCGGGGGTCGGGGCAGGCGGGGGCCGGGCTGCCGCCTAAAGCACTGCAAATTGTGGCTAGGCACGACCCCCGCCCCCCCGGGAAATTCGGAGCGCGCTATGTTTGTTTTGAAAAATGGCAAGGAACGGTGATTTTTCTGCGCATTCCGCCCTTAAACGGCAGGTAATTTGGTGTGGAATGATGGTATAATTGACATTTATGTCTTTTAAACAACCCACTGCCCAGCCCGTCCCGACTTTGTCTGGGAGCAACAGGCAGCTTCCCCGACCCATGTCGGGGCGGGCGGGGGACGGGGAAGCTGCCTGTTGCTCCCGGACAAGGTCGGGACGGGCTGCTAGTTTTAAATAAAATATATGTACATTGGTATTAATTGATATATGCATTCATTTTTTTATGAAAATTATAATATATATGTGCACTCAATTTTGAAATATAAACTATATTCTTTTCCAGAGAGATATTTCATTATTATTTTTATCGGTTGCATGGTGTATTGAGGGTTCTGTTTATTGTCTTATTTTTAAAGAGTACATAGTTTATTGTTCAATAATCAAAAATAGAATGGACACTTGTTTCTACAAAACCATTGGTTTGTATTTGAAAACCCTCATAGACATCCTGGTATTGTCGTTTGCGGTGTATCTTTTCTCCGCCCCATCAGGAGTCATGGCGTATTCATCGGGTGATCGATTGACGTGCTGGGTGCCTGCCTCACCTGAGGCTACCTCTGGTACAAGTAGAAGTGTCCAGAGATCAAAAGAATATATGTGAAGGAATAGACTAAAAATAGTGTCTAATCAAAAAAAGTTATTTATTTTGGATAGTTTAGGCACTATGGTTAAAAAGGATTTGCGATACGTGGGTGGTCAAGTTACTGGACTACCATATCTCTTAAGAGACGTGTCGACATGTTTCAGCTCACTTGGCCCGATCGGGTCTATGGAGCTTTCGTCAGGACAAAAAACGTATATACAAACAGAACATACGAAGAAAAATGAAGAAATGAGCTTCACACAATTTGTGCGGGATTTAGTGTTTGAGTAATGGGAAATTCCCATGCTGTGGAGACAAAAACCAACACAGACTATTATGAAGGTTGGTACTCATTTCAGGTGAGTAGACAGTCATGCAGGATTCTATGGGGAGCGCTATTGCTTTACTCCAAGTATAGAATGCGCGCCAACATTGTGGCATTTACACAGTGAATAGGGAGAAAAGGAAAACAAACTAGGTCTGAGAGAGGGGAAGTGCAGTAGTAGCGATTCAAAGATTGTGGTAGCCAAGGCGGCATGTATTTACAAAACACACAGGTATATCACATGCACAGTAGACCAAAAGTTATTGAGTCTGAACGCTGTTCTATTTTGGTCGGGGAGTTGGTAACCTATGTGCCCCGCAATCATCTGTTTAGTGAAAAATAGTGAATGGTCGGTGGTGGTAGTTATTTGATGAGTCATTTTGGGTTTTTAAAGAAGACGTGAATAGTGACTTGTGTAACCCTTTTTGATGAATAAAGTTGTAAATACCTGTTTTGCGCAAGGTGAGCACTTCAACAGGGGAACCAGAGTCGCATACGGTATTTTACTGTCAAAGTAAAGATGGGCCCATTGATTAGTACAGTTATTACTCTTACCCGTTTTGCTGGAAAGCGGTGTGCTACCATTCTTACCCATGAGGTACAGCTTGGTGTCCCTTGTGCTGACTCTTCCCCTGGCTATGGGCGGGACTATAGATCCCAGTCTTTTATATGGGTCCTGAACACAAAAGAGGGACAACTCTATGTGTGATTAGGTACTAGTAAGATGGAGGACACTCAAGACGATGTAGTTTTTTCAGTAGAACTGATGCCAAGGAATATGATCGTTCATCCCCAGTGTGTCTGTTTTAAGGCGGTCTACCCATCTTTGCTCTTTTTCAAAAAGAGTTTGCTCTGCATTTTGGTTTTTGAATTGAAGCATTTCAATAACCGTCCATCTGAGTTCATCGCAGGTGTGACCTGCCTCTACAAAGTGAGTGCATAGTTTAGTGTTGTTTTTCTTGAGTCTGATGTTGCTCCGATGTTCTCCTATGCGGAGTTTGACTTTGCGACAAGTCATGCCTACGTATTGGCGTTGGCAGGGACAGGTGATTAGGTAGATTACATGAGTGGAGTTACAGTTGGTGTGGCTTCTTTGAGTCCACAGTATGTTGTCAGTTAACTGTAGTGTCTTGGTGGTGTTCGTGAACTTGCAAACTCCACATGTGCCACAAGGGTAGTGGCCAGTGATTGGGGTCATGTTTGTATCTCTGATGGTAGACTTGAGTGGTTTATTCCTTGGCCTAGTGTGCACAAGGACATCTTTGATGTTTTTCGTCCTTCTGTTCGCAAATCTGGGTTTGGGCCAGTTGAATTTGCCTGAAGTCAGTATTTGCCAGTTTTTTCTTATGAGTTTTTGAACATCATAAGTTGCCGGGCAGAAGGTGGTGACACAGGTGACAAGATCTTTTATTGGTTCTTTGTTGGTGTTCTGTAAAAGGCATTCTCGGGGCTGATGTTTAGCACGTTTCTTGCATTTGGAGATTACTGCCGGAGTATAATCTCTATTTCGTAGCTTACGGCTCAGTTCCTGTGCTTGTTGTGTATAGTCTTCCTTTTTACTGCAGTTGCGTTTGTGCCTCAAAAATTGACTGTAGGGAAGGTTGTCTCGCAGAGGGCGGGGGTGGTAGCTGTGATATGAAAGCAGGCTATTTTTAGCTGTAGGTTTAGTGAAAGTTTTTGTCTCCAATCTTCCATTCTCAGCAAAAATGGTTAGGTCCAGGAAATCAATTTTTTGATTGTTCGCAGTGAAGGTAAATTTCAGCCACTGGTCTCTACCATTAAGCCATTCCATGAAGGTAGTGAGATCTAGTCTGGTGTCCCAAATGAGTAAAACATCATCGATGTAACGTTTCCAGTATATTATACTGGAAACGTATGGGTTGGTGTTATGGAGGACGCATTCTTGTTCGAGGCGGCTCACATAGAGTCCCGCTACTGAAGGCGCAAAAGCGCTGCCCATGGATGTTCCATGGCATTGCAAGAAAAATTGGCCATTATATTCAAAGTAATTTTCTTGTAGGGCCAGTCTACAGCATTCAAGAATGAAATGTCGGGGAGTTTTGTGTGTCCAGTCTTGCAAAAAGAGAATAATCTTCTAGCATTTTTAAGGTATCCTCGTCTCAAAATATTCGTCCCCTCCACCCTTGTCTGCGGGTGGTGATCTTGACAAAAGATGGATACAACCAACAGTGTCTGTCTTTACTGTCAGATAAAAACCTCTATAAAAAACTGGACACTGATCCTACTGAAAGACTAACTAACACCATTGCCATCGTGATACTGAGGCAGAGACAAATGGATGGATCTCGAAAAAAGAGGCTGACTTTCTAACACCAAAAGGACCAAAGGTACCATTTTTCTATTCCCTGCCTAAAACGCACAAGAACAAGTCCCCACCACCTGGACGCCCGATAGTATCGGGTACAGGATCTTTGTTAGAACCCTTATCAAAGTTCGTGGACGAATATTTAAAACCTTTAGTCCAGAGAACCCCCACCTACTTAAAAGATACCAGAGACCTCCTGACTCAGATTGCAGATCGGGAATTCAACCCAGATACGATGTTACTGGTGGGATTGGAACTGAGCCGTAAGCTACGAAATAGAGATTATACTCCAGCAGTAATCTCCAAATGCAAGAAACGTGCTAAACATCAGACCTGAGAATGCCTTTTACAGAACACCAACAAAGAATCAATAAAAGATCTTGTCACCTGTGTCACCACCTTCTGCCCGGCAACTTATGATGTTCAAAAACTCATAGGAAAAAACTGGCAAATACTGACTTCAGGCAAATTCAACTGGCCCAAACCCAGATTTGCGAACAGAAGGACGAAAAACATCAAAGACGTCCTTGTGCACACTAGGCCAAGGAATAAACCACTCAAGTCTACCATCAGAGATACAAACATGACCCCAATCACTGGCCACTACCCTTGTGGCACATGTGGAGTTTGCAAGTTCACGAACACCACCAAGACACTACAGTTAACTGACAACATACTGTGGACTCAAAGAAGCCACACCAACTGTAACTCTACTCATGTAATCTACCTAATCACCTGTCTCTGCCAACGCCAATACGTAGGCATGACTTGTCGCAAAGTCAAACTCCGCATAGGAGAACATCGGAGCAACATCAGACTCAAGAAAAACAACACTAAACTATGCACTCACTTTGTAGAGGCAGGTCACACCTGCGATGAACTCAGATGGATGGTTATTGAAATGCTTCAATTCAAAAACCAAAATGCAGAGCAAACTCTTTTCAAAAAAGAGCAAAGATGGATAGACCGCCTTAAAACAGACACACTGGGGATGAACTATCATATTCGTTGGCATCAGTTCTACTGAAAAAACTACATCGTCTTGAGTGTCCTCCATCTTACTAGTACCTAATCACACATAGAGTTGTCCCTCTTTTGTGTTCAGGACCCATATAAAAGACTGGGATCTATAGTCCCGCCCATAGCCAGGGGAAGAGTCAGCACAAGGGACACCAAGCTGTACCTCATGGGTAAGAATGGTAGCACACCGCTTTCCAGCAAAACGGGTAAGAGTAATAACTGTACTAATCAATGGGCCCATCTTTACTTTGACAGTAAAATACCGTATGCGACTCTGGTTCCCCTGTTGAAGTGCTCACCTTGCGCAAAACAGGTATTTACAACTTTATTCATCAAAAAGGGTTACACAAGTCACTATTCACGTCTCCTTTAAAAACCCAAAATGACTCATCAAATAACTACCACCACCGACCATGCACTATTTTTTACTAAACAGATGATTGCGGGGCACATAGGTTACCAACTCCCCGACCAAAATAGAACAGCGTTCAGACTCAATAACTTTTGGTCTACTGTGCATGTGATATACCTGTGTGTTTTGTAAATACATGCCGCCTTGGCTACCACAATCTTTGAATCACTACTACTGCACTTCCCCTCTCTCAGACCTAGTTTGTTTTCCTTTTCTCCCTATTCACTGTGTAAATGCCACAATGTTGGCGCGCATTCTATACTTGGAGTAAAGCAATAGCGCTCCCCATAGAATCCTGCATGACTGTCTACTCACCTGAAAAGAGTACCAACCTTCATAATAGTCTGTGTTGGTTTTTGTCTCCACAGCATGGGAATTTCCCATTACTCAAACACTAAATCCTGCACAAATTGTGTGAAGCTCATTTCTTCATTTTTCTTCGTATGTTCTGTTTGTATATACGTTTTTTGTCCTGACGAAAGCTCCATAGACCCGACCAGGCCAAGTGAGCTGAAACATGTCGACACGTCTCTCAAGAGATATGGTAGTCCAGTAACTTGACCACCCACATATCGCAAATCCTTTTTAACCATAGTGCCTAAACTATCCAGAATTATTAACTTTTTTTGATTAGACACTATTTTTAGCCTATTCCTTCACATATATTCTTTTGATCTCTGGACACTTCTACTTGTACAAGAGGTAGCCTCAGGTGAGGCAGGCACCCAGCACGTCAATCGATCACCCGATGAACACGCCATGACTCCTGATGGGGCGGAGAAAAGATACACCGCAAACAACAATACCAGGATGTCTATGAGTGTTTTCGAATACAAACCAATGGTTTTGTAGAAACAAGTGTCCATTCTATTTTTGAATATTGAATGTTTACCTTGGGGAAATGAATGGACTTCTAATCCTCTTCCCTCCTTTTTTGATATAATACATAGTTTATTGTTCATAGTTTAATATGTACTTTAATAATATATTACATTTGTATAGATTAGTATACATGTTTCATAACTTTACTATTATTTTATTATTTAGATTTTTGGGATTTTTATTGCCACATTTGGTATATAACCTTTTATTCAGCATATATTTTAATTCATTTTTAGTTCAATTCTTTTTATTTAGTATATTTTTTTTACTTCTTGTACTATGTAATTATGTTTTATGAATTGTTTTTTAATAAGACCTTTTTATAAGTTGTGAGGTAAACTGGTAGTATAAGTGGATAATAGTTTTAAAATATCAAATTATAATTGAGTTAAAAATGTAAAATATTTTTTTTTTATTGTTTTCTTTGTGATCAAATGTTTAATTATCATAATTTATTGGTTTTCCTTTTATGCATTTTATAGAGGGTTTGTTGGATACTCTTTATTTTTAAATGTGACCTATTTAATACTGTTAATAGTTTCTGACTTACTTGTCATTTTTATTTTAATGATTGTTTTCAAATGGTAAGCTAGGTAAGTAAAATGTAGGTTCTTAAAAGTATTTTATATCTTCTGAAATAGATTTTTTTATGGGATTTATATTTGGTTGTAATTAATCTGACTCCAAAAATGTACTCCCTTTCCTCATTGTTTATTGAATTAATGAATCTAAATGCCTAAAATGAGCCCATTCCCCAGTGTTTGTTGGACTAGACTCTGAATCATAAATCTAAAGGTCCTATTATGACTACGGGAGTCCACCGGACTGCCGTAGTCATGATGGCGATCCGTTGACTGCCAGACTTAAGGTCCACCTGCCATATTCTGACTATGGCGGGCCAACCACCACAGAACCACTGCTATCAATAGAGATCTGAGAGAAGGGCAATCATGCAGCAGTGGGAGGCTGGCAATATGCTGATGGTACCGCTGCGGCACCCTGTTGCCTCTGCATCTTGTGGTGCATGCACAAGATGTGCCCCCTGTATGCATGCACCCCCAGTTCCTCAACAGTCCATGCCCTGCAGGAACGTGCAATGGCGTTCCCATTGCCGTGCCTTGCTAAGGCTCACATATGAAAGTCAAAACACAATGGAGGAGTGCGGAGTAGAGGTGAGACATGGAGAAACAGGCTATTGTAGGATAAAGTGAAAGGGAGAAGCATGGTTGGGAATTCAGTGAAAGATGGAGTATGGAGTGTAGATGGAAAAGGGAAGGAAGAAAAAAGAAGGGAGTGACAGGGGTATGGACCATTGGAGAAACAGAAATTAAAGAGAAATACTGGGAAAGAGCAGAAGGGGAAGAGGGAATACAAAGAAGTTACACAAAATAACAGTGTTTGATGCACATTCTTGTCTGAGTTATCTAAAAAAGTGATGGATGAATGCTTAAATTAATCTCAGCCACTGGTCATTACTTGGGAGTTGCATCCCAGTCTGTCATTATTTTGCACATCATGGCACCTCAGTTAGCACCCACACATATGCAAATCATTCTTGACTCTGATACACCAGCAGCAGTCCAGCCCAAACTGCCAGGTCGGGTCCTCAATGAACTAGAACACAAACAACCCAAGACCAGTTTCATCCTTACCAGGGTTCATCAGTCAGATGTAGCTTGGTTCCAGTGGCACAGTGTGCATGGGACCCAGATCTGGGCATACCTCTGCAATTTAGGGCCCTGAAGTATACAAAACGTAATGGCTGAAATGCTTGAGTTAGTCTCTGCAGCTAGTAATAACCTGGGGGGAGCATTCTTGTTCATTGTTATTTTGCGCACCAAGTCACCTCAGGTTGGACCCAGCCATATGCAAAGCAGTCTTGGCTCTGTATCCACTGCCAGGCCAGGTCCGTTCCGAACTGGAAAACAAGCAACACAAAACTGGTCTTGCTATTGCTAGGGCTCTGCTCTGTCACAGTATTTGTACTCAGCCATTCATTGAAGCCCACAAACAGTTAAAGATCATTTAGAATACTAATACAGTCCCTGTAAAAGCCCTCATAAAGGAGGACTCTATCCACTGGAATATGCGGCAATGCCTGTTTGAGAAATACAGGTGCATCAATGGTTAAATAATACAAAGAAGAGGGGATGCTGTTTCCAAGCCATGGCAGTGGAGTTTGGTAAATAGGAACAAGCAGAGAGCCCGATGCATATGCTACTCCTTTTCTGCTTTTTGACACAGGAACTAAGCAAGGAGGATTGTACCATGAGCCTAGCTATCCCATTGCTACACATGCTGAAAAAAGTGGCAAAACCATGCAGCAATTTCAATGGGAAAGCAGCTACTTCATACAAATCAAAAGCTATAAAAAATGCTGTCCTCCAAAGAGGATATCTGTTCCACAATACCAGTTCCCTCAGACAAAAATGGACTACCTATTTGCATTCCCTTTATTTTTTTTAACACTGGATGCTTCCTTTTGCACGATTTGGATCACCAGGAAAGCAAGGGAATGAAAAAATAAGACGTAACTCCAAGGCATAGAAAAACTGAATTGCATCAGCATTTAGGGGCAAATCAACAACTGCCAATTCAAAACACAACTTTTACCAAGCCTACAATATCAGCAGAATTGCTTCCACTTTCAACTTCTGTAATGGGCTGCTTTATCATGAACCTTGCAGGACTTAAAGCAGCACACAAGTGCAGGAAACTCAGAAACTGAAAATGCCAACTAAAATATCTCAAAGGACTACTTGGATGGCGTAACAGAAGTGTACTTGGATCAAGAGCCAATGACTTATTGGCATGGGGAAAGGAACAGCGGCCATAAGTAAGGGGACAAAAAAGTCAAGTAGCCATTGTCCCCCCGAAAAGTGGAGTTTAATTCAGACCATGCGGTTATAATGCTCAGAAGCCCTGACTGTCCTCGCGAAACATGAAGAAACTGATAATGTTTACAATTAATTCATATTTCATCCCTAAACAATTATAGGGCTTGACTTCACACAATATTGGATGAGGGCAATTTCTAAAAAATCACAAGTATTTTATTTTTATATTTGGTGTGCAGCTAATGTAAAGAAACTAATACACTTAAATTAACCAGTTAGAGAGAAACATATAGACAATCAAGGAGGAAAGAAATAGTTTGGCCTGGTGACTGGGGGCATATTTATCAATGGTTTTGTATCACCCCTGTAACTCGCAAGGGGGCACAAGGGGGACGTAAAACCTAAGTGAGATTTATCAAGCCACAGAAGGCCATCTTGCCTGACCATGAGGGGACTGATAAATCTGGAATAACACAAGAAATGTAAATTGGTGCCTTGCGTTTTTTCATGTTTAAGGAAGGCATTCCATGGGTGGTGAGAGGGTGTTCCCATGCATCCACCAATGGATTTTGGTGCATTTCCAAATTTACTAACACTGGAAAACGTGGAAATGCATCAAACTATTACGCCTTCCCTTTGGAGGTGCAACAAAGAGAAATAGCTTTATTTCTCCACATTGCTTCCTCTTTCTAAGTGTGCTGCATTCTGCAGCACACATAGAAAGTGGAAATGGCTCTCAGGATTGTTTTGTTTTTGTGCAGGAAGGTGCCCAATTCTACACACAAACAATCCTGCCTAACATAGGCACGGCTGCACCATGGTATAAGGGTACCTCCAATGGTGCTAGGCAGCTCTTTCCCTTTCACACTGTGCAACAAGGTGGCTTGCTGAGCTACTCTGTGCGGACGCTTTCTAAATGTGTCTTCAGTGGTGCCAAAGACAGAACACTAATTCAAACTTAGGGCCAACCGAAGACTCTGTAAAGCACAATAATATCTTAGTCAGCATGGACACCTTCTTTTCCTGAGAAAGCAAGATGCCTGCCTCCCATATCTAACCTATCATTCCATGGTTTGCTGGCAGTAAATATTCAAAGCAAGCACAAGGAGATGATGGACGGAGCACTGAAACTTTTCAGACACACCCTCATTCACAGATCTCTGTTGAATCCATCATCATTCTTTAGCCCACTTATCCACCTCAGTTCAGACCCACCTATATGCAAATCATTCTTGACCCTGTGATTCAAAGGACTGCATTGCATAAGTAAGTCCCTTCAACAGGAAAATAGAGACATAGGTAGTTATGTTAGGTTATGTTAGAACATGTCATTGAATGTCATATCCATTCATGTCATATCATGCTATGTTATGTGGATTTGTAGAGCGTATCATCCCAGAGGGTATTCAGTTTCTTGAGGAATTCAAGCAATAAAGAGTAGGTTCAAATGTGTAACACCAGATCATTCTATCTGGTATGAGCTATGCAAGTGTAGGATTGACCTCTGGATCTCACTTTCCCCATGTGTGAGATGTGTGTGAGCAGTAATGTGCCCCAATGGAGGTGCATAGAGGGTTTGTGAAAGCAGATGCAATTGTTTAGGCATGCTGGATCTGAATATAGCTTTGCAGGTGATGGTGAGGAGTTTACATTGTGCTTGTTTGTGTATGGGGAGCCAGTGGAGCACCTTGAGGTATGGTGTGATGTGTGCAATGTGGGAGGTTAAGAGACAGCACAGTTGCTGAACTTTGGATAGTTTCCAGTCTCTTGGTGAGTTGTTTGTTTTTTCTGGTTTAGATGGTGTTCCCCATAGGCCAGCTTGCTTGTGACAACTGCTTGAACGATGGTTTTCAAGGAGTTGTTTTGAAAGCATTTTAAGATCTTCCTCAGCATCTTCAGGTTGTAGAAGCATGAAGCAGTGATGACACTTATATAGTCATATTGAGTTTTCTGTTGATAATGATCCCAGGATTCTTAGCCTGAGTCATAGGGGTGGATGTGGGTCCTATGTCTGCCAAACACCAGGAGGATTCACACAGTGATGCGTTTTTGTAGAAAAAAACTACTTTGGCTGTGTCGGTGTTCATCTCCAGACAGTTGTTCTTCATCCAGTTGAAAATGTTAAACATGCATGCAATGAACTTATTCATTCATCCATAAGTCACTGTAGCTATAAGGCCACACTGTTCCTTTCCTTCAACACATGAGTCAGAACAGTAAATAACATTCAAATCTGCCCCCGTACCATGGCAAGTACCATCACAAAACAAATGCAAGTAAATGTTCGGATGGGAATGTCTGCTCTGTGTGCTTGACTTGCCGACTACATTTCAATATGATATATATAATGTATATATAATATATCAAATTGAAGTTTATGAAGTGTCTGAATCACTCCCAGAGGGGTATCGCCACACTATAGGCAGTACAGGACCAAACTGGTATCCTGATTGTTGTTTGGCTCAGCCTGCATGGTCCTTTAGTATATGTGTTGAGGCTAAGGACTTTCCATGGAAATGTCAATAGCAGGTCTGTGACCTAGGAGGGTGCCCAGATGGTTCGCTCTGGAGTAAAATGAAACTACTGCCCACGTTTCAGGTTGATGACAAACAGCAGTGGTGGCATGGTACCAATTTTGAGGATTTTACATTTCTAGGCGAGGTCTGACTCAGAGGAGTGAAGCATACTCGTGCACTCTTGTGAAGTTCTATTGGGATTTGATAACCCATACTGACATGCTCTGTGTCTGAAGTGTGTGTACAAATTGGACAAATGGCATATATGTCATAGTGAGACTCCAAGTGTAGTTTGACTATGATTGGTGTGTACATCAGTATCTATTTTCGGATGGGCACTGATTTCAACATGTCACAAGATGAAGGATGGATGCAATTTCCGCAGACAATTTAAGTGTGTTGACTGTAACCCCGGGACTAAAGGGTGTTGAGTCAGACAGAGGTGAGAAGGTATTGAAACAGGGATACCTTTAGAAATCCCATGAGGTCAATTTAGCAAGAGGTTGCTGATTAGACCTTTTTGGATGGAGCCATTTGGTGAGTCATAAGGGAAAGGGGGTAAGTCAGAATGCAAAAAGTCTCTGTGTTTCTAGGCAGGGCCTGTCCTTCTATCTCTTCCTGATTGCTGCTTTGGGAAGGCTAATGTCAGCTTGGTGCAGAGATCTAACACTTCTTCATGGCCCTGCTTTGGATATTTCTTGGAGCCAGCCTCAATGCTACCAGCTGTAAGAGATATTATTTTAAAGAAATTGTGTGTCTCACAAATTGTTAGAAAACTAAGGGGCATATTAGCAAGAACCTTGTTAAAATTATTGCTGTTTTAGCTGCAGGAAACTCCCCCCGAAACAGCAATAATGGGCTTGCTAATATGCGTTATAGAATTTCACTAGAAGCCCAAATAAGAGGTCCTGCACATCTAACCTGGACTTCTATTGAAATTCTATAACACATATTACCAGGCCCATTATTGCTGTTTTAGCGGCAGTTTTCTGCCGCTAAAACTGCGATATTTTAACAAGGTTCTTGCTAATATGCCCCTAAATTTTATTGGAAACCACTCCACACCACTCCCAAACCCTTAAGCAGTGGATCATCAACCACTGTTTGGAAAATGAGTATACATTTTCTCCACAAATCGCCCCACTTTATTCCAGATCTAGGTTCTTCTTGACCAAGGAAGGTAGTATTGAAAGAGCTGCTGTACATCCAGGACTGGTGTATGTCTGGCAGACAGTCTCCCAGAGGTGAGGGATATCACCAGAAAGCTGTTCAACTTGGAGACACTTTGAGCATGCTCAGTGTCGTCTAAAAGCCTATGATGAGATGGAATGAGAGGGCCTCACTCTGCTGTATAAGAGGCTCCCCTGGAAGAGAAGTTTTGCCCTTTTCCCAGTGCGAGGAATATCCAAGAAGCTTAATTGTGTTTGGGAGTACACACCTATCAATCTGCATTCCTCTTCCTTTCCACTGCCCCTTAGTCCCATCCCATGCACCCTGCCTGTCCTAGAATGCATTTTAATATTACATGCCAGCATGATTGTCAGAAAATCTGATGCCCCACCCCCAATATTACTGACTAATCTGGGACTCTGGGATTACAAGCTAGACAATCACTTTTAAAAACAAGATTGGTAATGCATTTGTGGAGATGGCACATATTAGGACTGATTTTTCAAAAAATTGGCATAAGGATGAAAGCTTAGGAGATTGACATGGAGGCCGCAAAAGAAAATCATTCCGAAATGCCATCTAAAGGTTCCCTGTGGGGAATCCCTTTGGCCAATATCTGTTTTGTGTGTTATGCTAGTGCTGACTATGCTGACAGTATGTGCTGAATAAGGCAGAGAGGTAACATGACTGCCTTTCAAAAGTACTGTAAATAACTGTCTCTTTGAACATGCTTCCTTGGAATATATGGGGCATAAAATATTTTACAAAGAGGTATAAAGTATTGACATTTCTTAGATGTCAGGAGATGTCTTCAGGAACCACATTTCCACAAACTGGAATGCTTGAAAATAGTGTTTATTCTCTTCTTTTTAACGTTTATGAATAAGCACTATTTTCTAAAAATGGTGTCAAACCTCTGTAGCTTCTTCCACAAGGTCCTTTTGGGCTCGTGAAGTGTCCACAACATCAATCCAAAGTTCCCGAACCTCTGGGTTGCTCTTTGGGAAATTAGGACTACCAGAACCAAAAGACCAGGTCTTCTATGTGGAGATGATACAGGTACATCTTTTTAAAATATTTGCTTTAGGGGGGCCATTCCTCAAACTTTTAGGGCAAAGCAAGGTTCTCTTTTTGATGAAGCCCAAAGTGTGCAGCAAGTGGAGTCCTGAAGAGTGAAGTCTTCTAGGTGCTGACTAGAGGTTCAACAGGGCAGTCACTCTTCTTCTTGTTTCTTACAGTTAGGGACCTGAATTGCTGGGAATGTCTCCATATTATTCCAAGTTTCTGAGCAGGAATTATACAGGAAATCCCCTGAACAATGGTGTGCAGGGTGCCACCCTCTGTGATGCCTATTTGATTGGAATTGTGATTTTCTTTTCTCCATAAAGCACTGTTCCACAAAAAATAATATGGAAAAAATCTCTGCTGAAGATTCAGGTCTGGCTAAAACACACAGGACCCCCCACAGGCATGGCTAGCTTTCCCTAACACTCCCCTTCCACTCCCTCTGCTAATTCAATTACAAGGGCTACTGTCTGGCTGAGGGTGCAGGAAATGGGGGTGGGCTTCATTCCTGCACTTACTGTCTCTTCCCGTGAAGACCAGTTTGGCTATCCAACCCCTTCCTGCTGTTTGCTCTGCAGCTGCACATCTCGCCCCACCAGATGTCTCTTTGTTTCCTTTCAGGCCACTTCGTTCCTCATCAGAGCAGTTTGGCTCAGTATACAAAAGCTGTACAGTGAGGAGAGACTGTTCCTAAACTGCATTCGGCCACATCAGAAAAGCAAGTTCTTTAGTTAATTTTCTGTCATTGTTATAGTAAATCGAACCAAGGCAAGTTGTTGGATTTATTTTAATATTTTAACACTTCGGAGTATTATTTTCTCTCTGTCCTCTCAATAGTTGGATTTTATTAATGTTAAAAAAGCCTTCACATGTTAGCCTATGGGGCTACTGTACTACAATGGGGAAAAACACAATTGTTTCCTCACTAGGGCATATAAAAGACATTCCATAATGTCTCTGCGGACATGGCAACCAACCCTTGGGTACCCAGGGTAGACCTCAGGGGTGAATTATATGTAAATATACAGTAGTTTAATACTTTAGAAGTACCTATCATTCCAAGGTCGGATTTCAGAAATAGATTTATTTTAAAAGCAACCTACAAGGCAGGGCTGGCTTTAAAAATGACAGCTAGCAAAACTGCATGCTCATTTAAGTGCATTAAATCTGATGGGCCTCTAAACCTATATGTTTACCATATACTAGGGGCTTATAGGTCGACTGTAATACCAATAGTATTAATACTTCATTACCATATACCTTTAAACAAGCACTGGCCCTGGGCCTAGTTAGTCGGGCGCAGGGCACAATCAGAGTAATTAAGCACCAGTATCAGGGAAATAAAGTGTGGGGCCACTGAAGAAAGTTCAGGTTTTTCACACACCCACCCTCCCACATAAGTAGCCCCTTATCCATGTCTCAGGCCTGTTACTGCAGACCCTGTGTGTGCAGTTTTACACTGCCATGTCGACCTGACAAGTAAACCTTCTTGGTGGGCTTAAACCATCCCTTTTTAAACAGATAAATCACCCCTAAGGAAGGCCCTGTATAACCCACAGAGTGCAGTGTATTTAGAAGGCAGGACATGTATGTTTAAGTTTTACTTGTCCTGGTAGTGAAAAACACCCAATGTGTTGTTTTTCACTACTGCAAGACCTATCTCTTCTACAGGGTAACATTTGGATTACTTTATTACACCTTTTAAGTGTAACACCCAATTCTGAAGAGATAGGCTTTTCAGGTTTAGTGTCATTGGACCCACAATTTAAAAACACAGGAGAAAGTATGTAGGCTGATGGGCTAGGGCGGTCGATCTCAAACCTGGTTCCCCAGATTTCTCGGGAGTTACGCTCAGCATCCTGTGATTGTGGGCATATCACTTAATCTCCCAAAATAAGCATTGGCATAGCCAATAGGTCTTGCTTTTGTAACATTATAAGTATTTAGTTATGCAGCAGACCCCAAAGGCGTGACCTATTGGCCATGCCAATGCTTGTTGTTATATCTAGGCATGTTGAGAGGCTAGGGAACTGGGTCTCGATGTCAGGTTGGGAGCACAGCAATGACCTACTCAATTTGAATGGTGGCACTAGAGCCTTGTGTCCATAAGGCTGGAGCAGGAGACATGGCTTGATCTGGAATTAAACAAGGGCAGGCTACAATCACAAGAAGAAACAAGTATTTGGTAACAGCTTAACTGCTGCTCATCCAATTGGAAAATTAAATATAGGATTATGAATGTCTCTCTTGACGGAGGGTGGCATAACGAATATCCTGTTTGTGGCCTGGGCTCCCACTGAAAAATTCACTTATCCCTACGTTATCTGTTTTACCACAGGTGTTATACGAAATAACATCTCTTCACACCGCATACATGTGATTAAGGGATTGTGAGTGTAGATGAAGGAGCAGTAAGCAGAGTGCGTACACCTGCAGGTGCGGGGGCAGCATGCAGTTATCAGGGCAGCGGGGTGGGAGTTGATCCGACGTCATTGCGGTGTCCGCGGGTCTACAGTGGCAAAAGCGTATGTACATAACAACACGACCTACAGTGATGTCATTGTCTTCAGAGACACGATGTCTGCAGTGTCTGTGGCAGTATCAATGTCTGCTGTGACAGCGTTTATATGACAAATTGTCCTTTAGAGACATAACTTCCTTAAGTGACAAAACTCTACATTTTGTTTAGTATCTGTGGTGACATAAGGGTATGTTGCGACTTTATTACCTACAGTTTTGGCACAGCTTTTTGCAGTACCTTCAGTATGAACAGAGATTTGAGTGTATGTAGCGTCATTACACCCTATAGTGATGTCACTTTCGGTGTCGTTGTTGCCTGCAGTGTCTGTAGCAGTATCATGAGCATTTATATGGACACCTTACATGCAGTCAATGTAGGAGATTAGGGTCTGCTTCCTATGGTCACCCCCACTTTTTGCTGTGATTCTCTGGTTTTTCAAATTTAGTGTGGCTGTGGGCCTGCTAATCAGACCCACAGCCCAGCTATTCTCTCTCTAAATTAATACCATGTACTTTAGATACATACCAGATTGGTTACTAGGTCACACTGAATAGTGTACCCTAGGTACCCAGGGCATATGTGCACCATAGGCCTACCATGGGCTGCAGCATGTATTGTGCTTCCCCTGGTTTGCCTTCCAAACTGGCACCACAGGTCTGTCCACACTGCCTGGTTAGGTGGTGTATTCACCCTTTACTTAGACATAGTATCCCTATATCTACCTTTATCTATAGACATTTATACACCTATAAGGCACTTCTATAGTAGACCTCGACAATCCTGGAGGCAGAGTGCTTAGTTTTATGTGAGAGGGTGACCTATCATGAGCTGAGCCCCTCTGCAGCTTTTGGAACCGTCTCTTTACTTATGCCCCCCGCTAACTGGGATAGCTTGAGTGTAGATTTAGCAATCTGCATGTTCCAATCAAAATTCTCAGTCAGAGTGACACCCAAATAAACAAATGTTTTAACTCTTTCAAGGGGGGTAGCATGTAAAACAGGGTTTGGGCGTACGCGCTTAGGTGGGTTAAAAAAAATAAACTTTGTTTTTTCTAAATTGATTTCCAATCCCCGAAGGTCGCAAAACTCCACAAAGCCATCAAGTGTTTTTTGAATGCCCGATGATGTTCTAGACAACAACAAAATGTTGTCTGCGAACATCAGAGCGGGCACTCTACCTGTAGCCAATATACGGGCATCATTGTTTACCACACCATTCAGATGCTCCACAAGGTTTATTTATGTAGAGGCTAAATAACGTTGGTGCCAACACGCACCCTTGGCGAACTCCTTTTTGGACAGGAAATTGGTCTGTGAGTTCGCCATGCCTACCGCACCTGGCCTGGGCAAAGTTGTTTACATGTAGCCTAGAAAGAATGGCTAACAAATAGGGCGGGAGGCCCAGGTCTTCTAGTACTCTCCACAATTTATCACGCAGGACTAAATCAAATGCTGCCCGCAGGTCCACGAACACAAGGTAGAGGCTGCCACCCTCCACCTTTGCTGTTTTCCAGTACAAGACCTGCAGGCGAAATATCTGATCTAGGGTGGAGGTGCCGGATCTAAAGCCTGCCTGGAGTATTGACAATATCCCATTTTTCTCGATCCACCCGAGAATCCTATCAAGGATAATCCTCCCCATCAGCTTTTGAGATGTATCGATTAGGCTGATGGGTCTATAGTTAGAGGGGGTTAATGGGCAGCCCTTTTTTAGAATAGGCACGATTTCTGCTCCTAACCAGGTAGGAGGCAGGTCGTCTCCTTGCAGAATGCCACTGAATAAAACAACCAAATATGTGAAGAGGGAAACGCGAGGAGTAGCTGCTTGTGGCGTCCAGTGGGGTTTTTTAAAAGTCTGCCCCTATTCCAAAGTCCTGCTTTGGCTGCTGCTCTCATGCTGTGTCTCTGCGAAAAAGGTTTCCCAAAAGTTCTTCCTTCGGTGCTAATTTGAAGCACCTTGTCAGCTCTTGGCGTTGCCGGCAATGTTCAAGGTCCCCCACTGCCTTATGGGAGATGTAGTCAATTAGGCAGTGACTACTCGCTGGTCACAATGTGAGAGTTTCCCGCAAAGCGGGAAACGCGAGGAGTAGCTGCTTGTGGCGTCCAATGGGGTTTTTTAAAAGTCTGCCCCTATTCCAAAGTCCTGCTTTGGCTGCTGCTCTCACGCTGTGTCTCTGCGAAAAAGGTTTCCCAAAAGTTCTTTTGTGCTAATTTGAAGCACCTGGTCGGCTCTGGGCGTTGCCGGCGATGTTCAAGGTCCCCCACTGCTTTATGGGAGATGCAGTCAATTAGGCAGTGACTACTCGCTGGTCCCAATGCGAGCGTTTCCCGCAAAGCGGGAAAAGCGAGGAGTAGCTGCTTGTGGCGTCCAGTGGGGTTTTTTAAAAGTCTGCCCCTATTCCAAAGTCCTGCTTTGGCTGCTGCTCTCACGCTGTGTCTCTGCGAAAAAGGTTTTTACAACAACCATCAATAAGGTTCGATTAGACTGGTGCAAGGTGCCCACTAGAACTAGTGGACATCATATGCCAAGCTAACTTCTCACAGTCATCACATTACATCTTCAATGAATTCCTTGTACATAGCGATGATCCTGCCTGTAATGGCATCACTTCCTGTAGAAGCATAACTCTCTTCAGTGACATCATCGCCTAAAGTAATGTTATTTCCTGAAGTGTGCAATCACAGATGGCAATTGCACAGCTGTCTCTCACAGGGTTCAGAGGCACCATTTTGTAGTGGTATCATCGTCAACAGTGGCATCACTGTCTGCTCGGACATCTTTTGTGACAAGGAAATCACTGTGTTGCACTAGGACATCCGTCCGTTGTAACATGGCAGTGGTATCACAAGCTGTAGTGACATCATGGCCGCCAGTGTCCTTACAGCCTCCAGTAACATCAGTGTGCCTAGGGGTTAGGGGAGCGACGTCACTCTCTGAAATATTATAGAATCAACTGGTAATGGCAATCCCTGCAGAGATGTTGCCCTCATATCAAAGTAGTAAAAAAAACAGAAAGCGGGAAGGCCAGAGGCTGTAAGCAAAGCTGAGTGGGTGAAAGGTGTCCGAGGAACGGGGGACCTATGGGAGAGAGGCCGTTAAAAAGTACAAATAAAACAGGCGCGTGCGCCTCGCACTGCAGGTAAAAAAAAAAAGACCTGGAGAGGAGGAGGCAGCAGGGGGAGGGGAGAGAGGAGGGGGCCTGTGCCTGTTTCCCTTGCAGGAGCAAGCAAGACCATCTGTTTGCAAGTTAATTCCAAACAGATGGTTTGAAAGCTCGCTCCTTCGAGGGAATCGCCAAACGTGCATGTGTTGCCATTCAACGCAATGCAATGCAAGCACGTTTTTGGCAGCAAAACTGAATCAATTTCTAAGGTCTTTTCCTAAGCAGCACGTGCGGACTGAGTAGGTGAGACCTAATGAATGTGTCCCAGTGTAACATAACTGGTGCTCATATAAAGCGGTCTGATACCTGATACCTGCGGGTCAAGTTTGCATTATATAGAACTTATGGTAAAGTTGGATTTTAAATTACAGGTTAGCAAATGGCAGTTTTAAAAAGTTGGAATTTACTTACTTTTGCCATTTAGTGTCTCCTGCCTGCCTCTGTAATACACGTCTAGGGTGACACTGGCTTCCTACATTCCCTTAAGGCAGCCACATACAATGGAACGGTAGGTGTGACTGAGTGACCATCTGCATTTTAATGACTCATCCTGAGCTGAGTGGAAGGAGGAACTGACACGCCTGAAAGGGCTATTCCCTTTCCCCACACAAAGGTATGCACTCCTCCCTGTAGTGAGTCTGGAGAAGGGGCAGGAAGGGTGGACCTCTGGGTACCTCAAAGCTTCATTTGAAGTCTCTCAAACTTCAAATGCATAACTGGGTAGAAGTGCTAGACCACTGGCAATACACTTTTAGTAAACTTCTGGACCTGTGGCCACTCTGCCAGTGAGAAGAGGAACTGCTGTGCTGCTAAAGGACTGGCACTCTTCTGATTCTGCTGTTTGTGGAACTATTGCCTTGCTGTCTTGCTCTGCTGCTGCTCACCTCTCTCTGCCTGGATGAGAAGGACTTGACCTGCATCACTGCACCCCAGAGTGACTTCAAGGGCTTGCTGGCTTGCCTTCTGTCACCTAAGTCTCAGGGACACAAAAGACGTACAACTCTGCTTTCCCAACCCTTGGGCTCATCTGCTTATGAGTCTTTCCTGCCAATAACCCAGTCCTGGGACCTTGTAAGTGGACCTAGGAGTTTTCTCGAGTAAAATCTACACATCCTCTGCTGTGACTGTAGAATTGCCACATTACCACTGGTGCTGGAATTGTATCGGAGCATTGCACTCCGATTGTATCGCCGCATAACACTCAGAACCAATGCATCACCGCCACTGTGTGGAGAAGATTCACAAATCGACACTAAAGTATGGAGAAACAAGGCACATCATCTGTGGTAGAATAGTACTCCAGACCGAAGATTTTCTCACTGACCCGTTGCATCACCACTGATGTATGGAAAAATCCTCTCAACTGCATTGGGATCACTGACGCATTGCTCAGCTGTACGCCACATCTGTAGACACAGATCTAGGATCAAGGTCCTGCTGTTCAGTGGGCCTGAGTGTGTCCCTCCATTGCACTCAGACTGAACTTTTGACTTTGACCTAGTCCAACGAAACCAATTAACTCTTTAGGCACTATTTGCTTCTAAGTGCTATTTTTGCATTTATTTTTTTCAAATTCATATCTTGACTTTACTTTGGATTTTTGTCCTCTTGGTCTTTTCTAATTTATAAATTCATACTTTATTTTTTCTTAAACTGTTGTCGAGCTTTTTATGGTCTTTTCACTGTTTTACTGTTTCAGTATTACACAAATACTTTATACATTGCCTCTTAAGTTAAGCCTGACTGCTCTGTGCCCAGCTACCAGAGGGGAGCACAGGATAATTTAGTTTGTGTTTGAACGTACCCTGAGTAGGACTTTCGTTCCTGCCTGGACAGGGTTCGTTGTCTGTCAACCAGAAACCCGATTTATAACAAAATGGCATCTAGGATGGTGATTACTTAGGTAAGTTATTCATCGACCTCTGGGATGGCATTTAATACTGCAGTCTGCCCAACAGGGATGATTTGTAAAATTGCAAGTGCCTCTTCTCACATCAGTACTAATGCCTTGGGTACAGGGGTGATCTTCCTGTTGCAAAAGAGAACCAAGGTTGTTTACGGACTAGGTGTGGCATAGGGACTGTGGTTGCAAGATTGCGGGTGGAGATGTTACTGGTGGTGGTGGCAGATACTGGGAGAGAAAATAGACCAATATTGTCCTGCCATGCCACCACGAGGGGCTGGTGAATGTTGCAACCGCAGAGTCTGTAGTAGTTCTGGCATCCTTGTGAGTCCCCTCACCCTCTGTACCACTAGCACCTTCTGTATCATGCCCAGCTACTACTCTAATGATCCCCCGGTATTTGGCTGTCTCCTTCACATGCTCCTGAAATCACTGAAATGTCAAAAGGATTATCATGCATGTGTTTTTATAACTTCTAGATCAGAAATAAATGCTGCTTTTTGTTTAAAATGTATTATACATTATAACACATATAGAAAACATGTTCTCAAATAGATGTTTGAGTATTGCAAATGTTTATTTATATTTAACAAGTCTTGTCTATGCCTGTGTAACACAATATATAAATATACATTTTTTAGGTGTTGTCCTTCTTAAATAAATACATCCTCATTTTGGCCTTCCTTTGCTGAACCTGATTTTTTGGGCCATTCACCCCTGCTAACCAGTGCTAGGTAATTGCACTCTCTCTTTTACATATGATAAATGTCATCATGATTAAAAGGAAGAGAACACACGTTTTACCACAGTTTATCAGGGGTAAAGTGCACCAAATCCTACAGTCACTAATAGGCTAGATGAACGGCTTGATCAAAGGCAAAGGCCCTATACCCAACTACAAGTAAGGACAGTCAAAGGCCATGCACTGTGACCATCTCTTACTCCAACCCAAACTTTAACCAGTGGAGTAGGTCCATATGGAGGCTAAGCTCAGGTTCTCACTAAAAACCAGGACATTTGCTCTTTAGCTGCTGAACACAGCTATGAGTTTTGCAGAGACCAGAATGAGGACACAACAGTGGGTATAAAGTCTGGCAAGACGGCAGATCCTGATTCTTGCTCCTGTGTGCATGGCCAAAGAAGAAGAATTAGTTGTATCCTCATGGGACTACAGATATTGTGTCATCTCCTGCTGTTTACCCGCTAAGGCCAAGTAAAAAATGACTCAAAAACTGTTGTGAATCGCTGCAATACCCTCGGGTCAGGCTAGCGCTATATAAAACTCCTTAATAAATAAAACTAAATAAATAAATGTAAGTTATGTCAACATTGTGACTAGGCACAGGTCAAATGTTGTGGAGACTGGATTATTTTTTGATAAGTGTTGCACACGGGTCCTATAAACAACCCCTCTTGTGCACGGACAAAGCCAGTGTGAAGTTGCTTATGTCTACACAGATTATTGGTACACGGCGTTGTGCACAGTGGGTTAAATCCACAAAGAGGTATGGTGAAGGACCTAGTTAATGAAAAAATATAAATAGTATTCATTCTAAAAAACTAATAATTCATATCTTCATTAGACTAACAATATAATGTATTGTCATTGTCAACTAATTCATAAAAAGATGTAATCACTGAAACATGGGCAGACCAGGCAGCAGGCCCTGATTTCAGTATTGCTATTCCACCAGGCCTCACAATATTTAGACATTATAGAACGCATAAAAAAGGAGATGGTCTTGTGCTGATCTATAGGTACACTTACAAAGTCACCTTTAAGCCTATTTCCGCTCGGTAAGCGCTGATTTTTTTATCACTAACAGGGTTAGCGAAATCCTTGATAATAGGAGAAATGTCGCTTAACAACATTTCTCCTATTATTTTTCTCTGGAACGCCCCCTTTGCATCTCATTAGAGATGCAAGGGGAAGCGTAGAGAAAAAGGGTGCTAACATGCGAATTTGAGTGTTAGCACCCTGTTGCTGATAGGGAGATAATTTTATCTCCGCTTTCTTGGCTTTTAAAGCCAAAAAAGTGGAGATAAATCCCTTGATAATATGCCCCCCTGTGTTCTTGAAAATACTTTTCGCATTGTGGGTGATTTTACCTTTCATCTTGAAGCAGTTACTGTTAACAACACTGCCTCTCTTTTAGACGGTATGAAAATGGCAGATCTAAGTCAAAAGGTTACGGGCCCTATGCATAGGGACGGCCATACCCTAGACAGAACTTTCACTAACAGTGAGTCCGCTAATATTAAAACTATGCTACCATTAACCTGGACCGACCATTTTGTAGTTCTCTTTGAGCTTAATATCCCACTCACCCCTCAGACAAACACCTCCAACATGCCCATTCAATCTCACCGTAACTGGAAGCAGGTTGACAACAACATTGTTAGTTGCCATCTCTACTGTTTCCAGACTAAACTACCTGAGAAAACGGAACATGCCTCCGCTCAGTTCAACCACTGGCTCATGTTGGTAGCCGACAATATAGCTCCTTACAAAAAAGCTTCAAGCATCAGGAAAGCTCCTGTCTGGTCCTTCGTTAACAGAAGCCCTTAGATCTAAAAAATAAGAATGCAGAAGGCAGGAAAAATGCTGGAGATTAAACTACAATGAAAATGATCTCTCCCGGTATAAAATTGTATTATCCGTATACACAGATCTGATCTTTAAGGAAAAGCGTTCTCACTACATCAAGCTAATCAAGGAGGCAAAAAACTCCACCAAGGAACTTTTCCAGGTGGTAACCAAGCTGACTGCACTCTCTGATAAAAGTGATAAAGAACAGTTGCAAGCTTTTTTCTACTCACTAGCCCAGAGCTTTCAATATAAAATGAAGCAAATTTACACCACCTTTGACAACAGGCCCAGATCTGAGGCACATGTTTCAGTAAAACCGTGTCCCTCCAGCTATCCAGTAAACACAGAACCCAGCCCAGTATCCAATGATTAGATATCAGCTTTTATCAATCAAGCCAAATCAGGTTCTCCCCATGACCCTTTTCCCCCTTTGATATTTAAACAGATTCCTTAGATTCTCTGACCAAATCTAACTACCATCTTCAATTCCATGTTTTAGGAAGGAGTCTTTCCCTCCATCTGGAAAAAGGCATCAATCCTACCTCTCTTGAAAAACCCAGCCTTGACCCAGCCGAACTGACCACTATAGGTCTATTTCACATCTTCCTCTCCCAGCAAAGATAGTGGAAAAAGTCATGAACGTCCTGCTAACAATCAACCTTGATGAAAATTATTATCTAGACAAGACCCAGTTTGGCTTCAGGACAGGCCACAGCACTGAAAAGGCCCTTATAAAAGCTACAGATGAAATCAGAGCAGTTTTAGACAAAGTAGGGGCTGCGGCTCTTATTCTGCTTGACCTGACGGCTGCGTTCAACACAGTTGACCACAAACCGTTACTCAATCGTCTGAGCTCTCTCAGCATTATTGATAATGCTCTAGCACTTGTCTCCTCCTTCCTATTTGGAAGAACGCAATCGGTTGCCTTGGGCAGTTACGAATCTCCATCCTTCAATCTCCCCTGCTGGGTTCCTCAGGACGCATCAATGAGCCCTACCATTTTTAATATTTATGTATCAGAATTAGCAGTGCTAATTGGATCTTTCGGTTTGGCACTAACATCTTATGCGAATGACACTCAAATCGTCCTGTCTGTTTATAAAAATACCACACCTCAGGGAAAAAATGTAGGGGTTGTATGCTGGCTGTCAGCTACTGGAAGAGCTTAAACTGTCTCAAACTGGCCTCATGAAAAACAGAGATAATCCTCTTCGGCATCTAGTCTCCAAGCTGGTTGCGATTTGGTGGCCAGACGAAGTGGGAGCAGTGCCCACCCCAGTTCCTAAAGTAAAACATCTGGGAGTAATCATCGATGAGAAACTGAATTTTGAGGTGTAGGTTAATGTTGTCTTCCCATCCAGCTTTTATCTACTCGAAGTCATCAAGAAAATTATTGCAATGGTCTCTATCTCAGCATACCAGAGAATAAGTTACGTAAGTTTCAGATGATCCAGAACACATCTGCAAAGCTTTTGGTAGGGATCCCTAAGTTTCAATCAGTGGGAAAGAACCTTTGAAATCTGCACTGGCTTCGAGTTAGGAGTCACATCAACTTCAGAGCTTTTTTTATCATATATAAGGCACTGCATGATACCAGGCCACAGTTCCTGAGGCACTCGTTGTATTGGTATTCTCCAAATAGATGCATCCGCTCAGAAGGAGTGAAACTGATTCTCCTCCCCAGGTTTTGCAAATCCAACTGGGGCAGTAGAGTTTCACTGTGAGGGCCACAAAACTCTGGAACATCTTTTCCCATCTCCATAGGAACATCCTGTCAATGATAGCCTTCAGGAAGACTATCAAATCTTGGTTATTTAATAAATAGAGATCTCAGCTCACTCAGGAATGCTAGAACCAAGACACTGTTTGGTATTTGGGTGCTCTTGAAATTATATTAACATAAAATGTATGTCACTTCTTCAAGAGGTTTCCAAAAGAGACTTTGCAGGAAAAACAATTTCTAAGGCTAATGACCGTTCTCCTAGCACCTATAAATTACGTTAAGGAATACCAGCAAGCGAGGTCTGGTTTAATGTTAATGTTCAATTCAAATTGTATTGTTTGATCACCAAAATCCATAACAAAATGTTAAAGCCGTGTGACTCATGAGTACATATACAAATGATTAAAAAATAAACAGAATAGGACCCCGGTTGGTGCGAAAACAGTGCAATAGTCTAGCGATAAAAATGGTTTGGAATTAAAAATTAGCCAAATAATTATGTCTCTTACGGATCAAGCTCATTTGATAACATACCAATCACGGAATGGTATTAAGAAAATCTAAAAGAAGGGACAAATAAATATGACAGCTAGTTTTAAAATACTGAGGACTGTGTCCAGGTAGGCCTTGCTGAAGGGTGCCGTCGGCCACTAGGGTTTTTATTAAAAAGAAGTGACAAGGCCAACCAGCGGGAGATTTGCTGCCTTCTCTTTCCCCAGCATTTTAGATGCTCTGAAAACAAATTTGGTGAACTGAATTTTCAGCTGCATGTTTTCTTGGTTCATAGCCGCTATGATGGCCTGACGGCATGTGCGAGCACCTAGTTTGTTCCCCTCCTCACGCAGTAAAGTCCTTCTGTCATTGAGCTGAGCTGGGCATCTGCAGGCTATCTGCTCCATGCTTTCGGAGTGGTAGCTGCATTCCCTGCATTCGATATTGAGACTGGGGCGTCGCCATTGTGGCAAGTGCTTTGAGAAAGGCCACTCGCCTAGCCTTAGGGCCATGAACTTAACCTTCCAAAAGAGTGAGTATGTGCTTGATAGATAGGATGACTCAACCTCGGGTTTGTAATCAGAGACAACAGCCCAGGCATGTTTCCTTCAGAATAATTTTGCCCTGTCGGAGTGAAAAGACCAGAGCTGAACAAATCGCTTAAATACGGTCTTCAATGTCTGTTGTGATGGATTTGTTCCCCAATATTCCGTGACTCCGAGTAACTGTAGGGAGTGGGCCAAGTGGTGCCGATATTTTTGGCTAAATGCGCTAGTCAATATTTAATTCCAGAGTTTGGTCCCAAGACTGCCATCCCGGAAGTTGTGCAGTCTATTGCAGAACTTGATGAAAGCACCAGCCTCGACGCAGTTGTGATCTAGCAGGCCAAGTTCTAATCTGACTTGTGGTGGAGATGAAGACCTCGGCAGACACCATGCTCGCTTAAAGATTCTGGCGGTTGATTTATTTAATAATACATTTGTTGAGCCCATTAAAATCTTGTGTCCGTATGATAAAGAATTGGCGATCTTGGCATTCATCACCTTGAGCAGTGGAGTTACTTGGCCCTAGTAGATGATTTGAGAGTTTTGCTGTCGCAACCTCAATTGACAGAGCTTTAGCCTTGATGGCATCTTTTTGTTTGGTGGAGGAACCTCTGGAGTCAAGGAAAGTTAAATATTTATATAGTGGCACTGTGAGAACAATGGAGCGGTGCACTCTCAAGTCAATAACACGTCAATAAAGAAGCTTGATCAGTGTCTTTGTTGCAAAAGTATTTTAATCTAAGACACAGCCTTGTTTAACACTGCTTCCTGTTTCAATCTTTTGTGAAACATGGGACCGGTCGCCCAGCTTTATTATTATCCAGGTCTGTGTGTGGAGTTGGATTATGACTTGTAAAAGGGCTCTAATTTTTGCCATAGGCGGCCGCGTGGCACCCAGTCAAAAGCCGCCTTAAAGTCGACAATGCAGCAGTATAGTTGCATACGACAAACCTCTGCCTTCTCCATCAAAACAGTTAATGTCAATAAGTTGCTGGTAGTGCCTGAATTAGCTAGGAAGCCAGTCTGGTTGAAGGGGAGACGCTGTGTTGATTCGGGCCAGGTTGACAGTTCTTCTAGTGAAATGCTGGGGTAGTATTTGGATTCAATATCAAGGAGAGGCTATTATTCTAAAATTTTTGGGGTAATTTCTTTAACCACTTTTGTAAATAGGATGAATAATAGCACCTTTCCAGGAATCCGGGATGTGGTAGTTGAGCCTGCAATGTGAAAACAGATGAAACATTGTGGTCAGGGGACCTGAACACAATGTTTTGTCTGACTTGAACAAGCCCTGAGTTAGTCCGTTGGGGCCTGAGACTCCGTCTGACCTGCCTTTCCTAATTACACGGGCGATAGTGTTTATTAAAACTCCATGTGCTGTCAGCGTCTCTGGGATTGAATCGTTTTGTTGCTCCTTTCTCTTGATTATTGTTGCATCCAGGGCACCTTAAACTGTGGTGGTGGACCCGGTGTTGCCTGTGCAGTGGCCTTCAATAAATGAATCAATCAATCAATGTATTTATATAGCGCGCTACTCACCCGGAGGGTCTCAAGGCGCTTGGGAAAGGGGGGTTTGCTACTGCTCGAACAGCCAGGTCTTGAGCTGCTTCCTGAAGGCGAGATGGTCTTGGGTCAGGCGGATGTGGGTGGGGAGGGAGTTCCATGTCTTGGGGGCCAGGTATGAGAAGGACCTTCCTCCTGCGGTGGCTCTGCGGATGCGGGGGTCGGCGGCGAGGGTGTGGATGGTCGATCGAAGCTGGCGTGTGGGAGTGTAGAAGTTGAGGCGGTCGTTGAGGTATCTTGGGCCTTGGTTTTGTAGGGCTTTGTGTGCGTGGGTGAGGAGTCGGAACGTGATTCTCTTGTTGACCGGGAGCCAGTGCAGGTCTCTCAGGTGTCCTGAGATGTGGCTGTGTCGACGGATGTCCAGGATGAGTCTTGCTGAGGCGTTCTAGATCCGCTGGAGTCTCTTCTGGAGTTTAGCAGTGGTTCCGGCATAAAGGGAGTTGCCGTAGTCCAGTCGGCTGGTGACGAGGGCCTGGGTGACCGTCTTCCTGGTCTCGGTGGGGGTCCACCGGAAGATCTTCCGTAGCATGCGCAGGATGTTGAAGCATGATGGGGAGACGGTGTTGACTTGTCTGGTCATGGAGAGGGAGGAGTCCAAGATGAAGCCCATGTTGCGTGCGTGGTCTGTTGGTTTGGGTGCGCTGCCCAGGGCGGGGGGCCACCAGGAGTCGTCCCAGGCAGAGGGCGACGATCCCAGGATGAGGACTTCCGTCTTGTCTGAGTTCAGTTTCAGGCGGCTGTTCCTCATCCAATCGGCTACGTCTTTCATCCCTTCGTGTAGGTTGGCTCTGGCGGTGGTGGGGTCGTTGGTGAGGGAGAGGATCAGCTGGGTGTTGTCGGCGAAGGAGATGATGTTGAGGTTGTTTTGGCGTGCGATGGCTGCCAGGGGGCTCATGTAGACATTGAAGAGAGTGGGGCTGAGCGAGGAGCCTTGAGGAACGCCGCAGATGACTTCGGTGGCTTCTGATCTGAACGGGGGGAGGCGGACGCTCAGTGTCCTTCCGGCGAGGAAGGAGATGATCCAATCTAGTGCCTTCTCTTGGATTCTGACGTTGCAGAGGCGCGGACATACACAACAGCTTCAGCACTCAACCGACGCACGCCACGACCGAACCACCGCCCCCCACCACCACCCTCGCGCCTGGACTCCGATCAGCACCGAAGACACCGTCCGCATGATGAACTCCATCCACTCCGGATCTCCAACTGACCCCTGCCCTCACCACGTCTTCAACAAGGCCGACGCTGTCATCGCACCCACCTGCGGGACATCATCAACACCTTCTTTGACACCGCCACCTTCCCGGAGAGCTGAAAGCATGCCGAACTCAGCGCCCTACTCAAGAAACCTACAGCGGACCCCACCGAACTCAAAAATTACCGCCCCATCTCGCTCCTCCCGTTTCCAGCCAAAGTCATCGAGAAGACCGTCAACAAGCAGCTAGCCGCCTTCCTCGAGACAAACGGATCCCTCGACCCCTCACAGTCTGGCTTCCGAGCCAACCACAGCACCAAGACCGCCCTCATCGTGGCCACCGATGACATCCGAGCCCTGACGGACAACGGAGAAACAGCGGCCCTCATCCTCCTAGACCTCTCCGCGGCCTTCGACACTGTCTGCCACCGCACCCTAGTGCAGCGCCTCAGCAACGTCAGAATCCAGGAGAGGGCACTGGAGTGGATCATCTCCTTCCTCGACGGAAGAACACAGAGAGTCCGACTACCACCGTACAAGTCAGAGGCCACCAAAGTCATCTGCGGCGTCCCTCAAGGATCCTCGCTGAGCCCCACCCTCTTCAACGTCTACATGAGCCCCCTCGCGGCCATCGCACGCCAGCACAACCTCAACATCATCTCCTACGCTGACGACACCTAGCTGATCCTCTCCCTGACCAACGACCCCGCCGCCGCCAGAGCCGACCTTCACGAAGGGATGAAACACGTAGCCGAGTGGATGACGACCAGCCGCCTGAAACTGAACTCAGACAAGACAGAGGTCCTCATCCTGGGCTCCTCGCCCTCCGCCTGGGACGACTCCTGGTGGCCCCCCGCCCTGGGCACCGCACCCAAACCGACAGACCACGCACGGAACCTGGGCGTCATCCTGGACTCCTCCCTCTCCATGACCAGACAAGTCAACGCCGTCTCCTCGTCGTGCTTCAACATCCTGCGCATGTTACGGAAGATCTTCCGGTGGATCCCCACCGAGACCAGGAAGATGGTCACCCAGGCCCTCGTCACCAGCCGACTGGACTACGGCAACGCCCTCTACGCCGGAACTACCGCCAAGCTCCAGAAGAGACTCCAGCGGATCCAGAACACCTCAGCCAGACTCATCCTCGACATCCCACGACACAGCCACATCTCCGGACATCTGAGAGACCTGCACTGGCTCCCCATCAACAAAAGAATCACCTTCCGTCTCCTCACCCACGCACACAAAGCCCTACACGATCAAGGCCCGAGCTACCTCAACAACCACATCAACTTCTACGCTCCCAAACGCCATCTCCGATCAGCCAGTCACGCCCTCGCCGCCGTCCCCCGCATTTGAAGAACGACAACAGGAGGAAGGTCCTTCTCCTACCTGGCCGCCAAGACCTGGAACTCCCTCCCGACCGACCTGCGCCTAACCCAAGACCACCTCTCCTTCGGGAAGAAGCTCAAGACCTGGCTGTTCGAGCAGTAGCAGCACCCCCTCCCCCGCCCCCCCAAGCGCCTTGAGACCCTCTGGGTAAGTAGTGCGCTCTATAAATGTCTTTGATTGATTGATTGCACTAGGGTATGGTAGCAGACAGTGTCGAACCCCGCAGAGAGGTCCAGGAGGATGAGGGCTGCTGTTTCCCCGTTGTCGAGCAGGGCTCGGATGTCATCAGTGGCTGCGATGAGGGCGGTCTCGGTGCTGTGGTTGGCCCGGAAGCCAGACTGCGAGCGGTCGAGGGAACCATTCGTCTTGAGGAAGGCGGCCAGCTGCTTGTTGACGGTCTTCTCGATGACTTTGCCCGGAAACGGGAGGAGCGAGATGGGGCGGTAGTTTTTGAGTTTGGTGGGGTCCGCTGATGGTTTTTTCAGTAGAGCGTTGAGTTCGGCATGCTTCCAACTCTCCGGGAAGGTAGCGGTGTCGAAGGAGGTGTTGATGATGTCTCGCAGGTGGGGTGCAATGACGGAGTCGGCCTTGTTGAAGAAGTGGTGAGGGCAGGGGTCGGTTGGGGATCCGGAGTGGATGGAGTTAATTGTGCGTAGGGTTTCTTCGGTGTTGATCCGGGTCCAGGCGTGGAGGTTGGTGGTGGGGGGTGCAGGTGCTGTCGTGGGGTGCGTCAGCTGTGTGCTGAAGCTGTTGTGAATGTCTGCGATCTTGTTGTGGAAGTAGGAGGCGAGGGAGTTGCAGAGGTCTTGTGATGGGGTGATGTTGTTGTTTCCGGTGCTGGGGTTGGAGAGCTCTTTGACGATGTTGAAGAGTTCCATGCTGTTGTGGGCGTTGTTGTCCAGTCGTTCCTTGAATGCGGTTTTCTTGGTGGTGTGGATCAGTTGGTGGTGTTTTCGAGTGGCGATCTTGAGGGTGGTCATGATGTCTGGTGCTGGGTCTCTGCGCCAGGCTCTCTCAAGGGCTCGGCAGTTCTTCTTGGAGCTCTTGAGTTCGTCGGTGAACCATGTAAATGTAAATGTAGGTGTATTTATATAGCGCAACCTGTCACCCAAATGAATTTTTATGATCAATTGTTTCCCCTATCTTAGACCCCAACGACTCCGTGTACGCGTTACAAGTACATGTATGTTCCGTCCACTTCCAGTTATGAAGACGCAAATACGTTTGCGTCCAACGTTAACATGTCCTCTTTCAGATCCACCATGAATGGGTCGAATATTCCGTTCCTAAGTATGCCGTGCCAACGTCTTTATGTGGTGTACTTTACACGTTTTTCAGCTCTGGCGAAGTAGGCCCTGAATTCTGCCATCGAGCCTTTTCCTGCCTTCTGACTCTGAATGCCTCAGCCTGGGCCTGCATCTGTACCCGTGACCTCTGTCTTACTCCCTGCGCGGCTAACGCTGCTTGGTTCAGCCTGTTGCCTGCCAAGACTGTATTCAGCCTTCAAGTTATCTGCTCCACTCCTCGAAAATACATTCCTGTCTAGTAGTTCAAGTAAACATCCTTTCAGCTGCAGAGCAAAGGGCCCGGCCTCACTGTCTCCGTGCAAGTAATTCATAGCTCCCGTTACCATGGTAGGCCCATGCCCCCTCGCATCTCATGCAGACACGTAGACGCTTATACACGCACTCACAGTCAGTATAGAATAGCCTCTGTCCGAGAGACCTTTCCTTCCAGATAATGTAGTTCCTTAAACACAAGATATTAGATACGATTTGGGATTAGGTTGTTCTGACATCCCAGACTTCTGTCTCCTCATGTAGGGCTAAATGTCAAGTCCCCTTCACCCTCCAGTTACACGTCAATCACACGTCATGCTGCTTGCGCGCGCATCCCTGCCATGTATTTTTGCTGACACTGCAGGATTCTCTTATTGATCCACCTACTTGTGACATCATGTTAATGACGTTTCTAGTACACGCCTTCATGCACGCCTATTGTAACGCCTTTTCATTACGTATGTGTATTCTTATCTCTCCTCTCAGCTGTTACGCCTTCTGCATATGCCTTTACTGTAATGCTTTGACTATATATATGAATGATTGACAATAAAGTATTGTCTGTCAGTCCCTTCCCGAACCTACGTGGTGACGGAATGGTATGCCACCTTGGCTCGAGCCAAATACCCAATTCCTTTTTAAGGAATAAAACCCCTTTTGAAAACCTCAAATATCACGGATTTTGCCTCTTATTTTTCTGAGTTATTCTTATTGAACTTTACCGCATAAATTAAGTATAGGTAATTTAAATTTACCACATAACTGGCGCCCAAACAGGGACCCCTCCCCCATCTCACGCGCCGGAGGTGTGTTGCAGGCCTAGCCCCCTGCCACAGCCGGACGGACAACTACGCGTACCCGCAGGATTTCCTGTATCTCCCTCAGGCCAACGGAGGTGACTGAGGCTGCGATCAACACCCAGACGAGGCGGTGAGGAGTGCGGAGGATCCCGACCAGAGCCTAGCTGAGAGAGCAAGATCCGAGGTATACAGAGGCCCACCAGGTTCCGAAGTTCCGAAGTATCTGCGTCACGAGACGAGTCCGGTCCAGTCCAGTTTCCGAGGCCTTCCGTTCCGTGCTTCCCGGTGAGTACCATTGCTGGGGACGCATCTAGACGTGCGCATTAATTTGTGCCGGTCAAGACGGGTTTGGGTACACAGACCTGGTCTGCACTGTTTAGCAGTGTATCTGTACTGTTTAGCAGTATATCCTGTCTGCACTGTTTAGCAGTGTATCTGTACTGTTTAGCAGTACATCTAGTATCATGCAGTTAGCTAGTTTTATTCTAATCATTGTTGTTCGTTTTAAAATGTTTTAATGTGTTTTCAAAATGTCGTGGTATGAGTGATTGTTCGATCTTCATTATTGTGATTATTGTGTTAATTGTGTTCATATCTAAGTAAGGACCAAGTAGCCTGATTTTAAGATGCCGTTATTCTCCAAATTAAGTCAGATAAAAACTAGAAAAGGGATACTCGAGGAAGCTGTTCCCATTCCACCTAGGGACACTCCAGGGTACTTTATGTACCACAAACATGGCCTAGATGCCGTTTTATATCTCGATTTATGGGTGGACTACACCAAGGATCTGGCAGAGAATCAGAGATGGCCCGCTGCTGGGACGTGGGATGCAGATTGCATCATGAGAGTAGAAGAAGCATTATGGAAAAAGAAAGCCAGACAGTCACAGAAAGATGCCATTGAATTATGGCGTAAAGAATTGCATAGGCGTACAGAAAAAGCACACAGAAAAGAAGAGAAAAGTAGAGAGGATTCAGAAAAGGCAAGAGAAAATGTATTAGTTGAGGAAGGTATCCGAGTAAAAATAGAACAAGTAGATAGACAACGAAACACCCTTATGAATGGTATGTATCCTCTTCTGGCCGAGGGTTTACCTAAGGCCACCCCAGAAGTACCAAAAGGTCTGCCACCCCCATTGCTCCCGACTAAAATGCACCAGATAACTGCAAAGGACATTTTCCTTTCCTCTTATCTAGACGATGTAGCCCCCGAATATGTTAATACCGTACCGCCGCACACACCCCCTACTGGCGGCGCTCGACCCCGAGATAGTCAGCCCCCACCTCCGCGACAAACTACTCCTCCTCCTGTCCCGACCCTTCCAGCGGTCCTTCCATCACTGCCTGCACCTATTCCTCCTACTTTACACCCAAACAATCCTTTCGGAGCCGGCGCCTCAGGAGGCGCGTCCGGAGGGGCGACAGTTTTCCAAACCCCGCCACCAACATATCGGTGGACTTATAGAGAACTAGCACAACAACGTACACCTCGAGCAGCCGGTTTTGACATATATGGAGACCGTCTTGCAGACTGTAGATATGATCCAGTACCTGGTAAAAAGAATGACGAGGAAATGTTGCCCGCATCAGTACGATTGCGACGAGTCACAAACTTTTTATTGACACTACCTGGAATGGTAGATCATCTAGATAAAATATATCATTTTGTTCAAACAGGGGCAGGGCCTGAAAGTATTAAGGAAGCATTGGCCTACCAGAAAGTTGATACTCAGGGCAAGATACTACGGTTTCTTATAAACTGGCTAATAAGAGAAGCGGATAGGCCGGGCACAAACCCGGAGGACATAAAAGCACTTCATAGATGGGGTCAGAAGATAGCAGATGGGAATCATGATAAACAGGCTTGCATAGAAAATATGTACCGAAGGATCAGGAATGTAGTAATAAAGATGCATGAAAGAAGACAGCCAGTACCAGAAATAGATTCAGACAAACTTGAATCCTCAGGGGAGGAGGACGAACCAGAAGAAGTAGCAGGACAATCACAGCTACCAGCTAGAGAAATGATAGCTTATGTAGGTAAAGGAAGACCCTTTAATAATTCAATGCGTCCAGTACGTCCAGAAAGTAAAAGAATTTTTCAGGAAGCCATGTGTAATCCGAGAACTCCTGAACACTTATTTCAAGCCACTGATAACAGACTTCGAGAACGAATGGGGTACCATGTACTCGATTCTATGGACGAACAAGAATTAGCTAGGTCAGCAGTACAATGGGCTGACAATCCCGAGAAATATAGTGATGATGCGTTAGCACACACATTTTTGAATATGACACCAAGCGAACAGCGTTTAGCTGGTACATACATGATACAACACCTACTCTTATTATATAGAAGCCAACACTCTGATCCAGGTCCCCTGCCTGATATATTAACAGAACTGCTCATGAATAAATGGAGAGGTCTAGGTACCGATCTAATTAAAATAATTCTAGAACATCGGCACAGATATAGTGCCTTCCTATGCCCACAATCTGATTCAGCACACTCCATGGAAAGAAAAATGTATTACATAGACAGAGAGAATCCTCTACGAGAAGTGCACCCGGTCCAGAATACCGACAATACGCTTAGACGCGTGTTTGTGTACACGCCCATAACTAAAATAGAATTATTGGAAATGAAAAAATTAGTACCTAGCCATGACAAAGATCCCGCAGGTTTTCACCGTGAAATAAAAGATATGTTACTCATGGGTGATTACACTTATCCAGACCTTATGAAAATATTGAAAGTACTACTGCCTGCTGGTATTTACGAGAAACTCAAAGAAAAAGAATGGGAAGTGGGAAATGCAAAGATTGATTGGACTGCATTAGAAAACGAAGAAAATACTCGAGTTCCAGGCCTAGGGCTTGGAGACAAAGTTAAAGCGTTACCAGGATTGTTAGTACAAGTATTGCCACGTTTATTAAGTACGAAAAAGGAAGACTGGGGTGCAATCTCAGCCTGTAAACAGAAACCTGAGGAAGACACTAGTGATTTTTATTCCCGATTTGAAAAATGTTTTGGTATTAATAGCGGCCTGAAAGCAAGTAGCGAGTCGTACCCACATCTTTTTGTAACGAAATTAGTCGAGAATTCCCTGCCCCAGGTTAAGAACAGAGTACTGAAAGTCGAAAGCATTCCCGTAGAGCAAGGTGGATTTCAGCCTCCCGATCACCCTTTTGAAGTCCTCCAAATGGATTATATCCAGATGGAACGTTGTCGAGGTTTCAAATATGTCCTCGTAGTCGTATGTGCACTTTCCCGATGGACAGAAGCATATCCAGTCCCAGATTACACTGCTCCGACCACTGCCAAGCAGCTGGTTTGTGAATTTTTCCCACGGTATGGTTTGCCCCGTATCGTGTACTCAGATAACGGTCAGCCATTCTCATCCGAGCTTGTGAAACACTTTACACTTCTGTTAGGCTATCAGTGGAAGTTCCACTGTGTCCGGCATCCCGAGGCAGCAGGTCTCGTGGAGCGCCATAATCAAACTCTGAAAATCCGACTTTCTAAAATCTGCAGAGAGAAAGGCGT
Source organism: Lissotriton vulgaris (assembly GCF_964263255.1). Taxonomy (NCBI): domain Eukaryota; kingdom Metazoa; phylum Chordata; class Amphibia; order Caudata; family Salamandridae; genus Lissotriton; species Lissotriton vulgaris. The sequence goes on from NC_141695.1 coordinate 81,267,266, forward strand.
TGACTGGATAGTAGCCTTGCCAGTTGCCCTTTTCTATATGAGGATGGTAGCGCATTCTCGAACCGGGCTATCCCCGTATGAAGTGGTCTTTGGTAGGCCACCAAATATGTGGGGGACGCCTATACCTCGTAAAATTACAGATGTTGACTGTATTATGCTGACAGATTACCTTGCCTCCTTGATGTCTGCACTACAATCTTGTCGTTCACAGGTAGCTGCAGCTTTTCCCGACAACACCGAGGTGAAGCCCCATGAAGTGGTCCCCGGCGACTTTGTCTTCGTTCGTAACTTCGACCGGAGAAGTCCGTTGGAACCCCGCTGGCAAACTCCGAAATTGGTTCTTCTGACGACGAGGACCGCTGTGAAGGTTGAGGGCAGAAAAGGGTGGCTACACTCTAGCCACATTAAGAAGTTTCACGGACTCCCTTCGGACTTGGACTCTAAGCCCTGCCCTCCTCCACAGACTGATTCAAAACTCCCCCTGGTTGAGAAAACCGCCTCCGAGGAATATAGACTAAAACTACGGTCTAGCAAGTCAGACAGTTTAATTGTTTAAGTCCTCCCCTAGGTGAATCGGTTAAATTAGTTTCTGACATGTATCCCCTAGACCGAGATAGAGAGAGAGATAGACAGAACCAACTCAAGAAACGTGCATATTGTAAATCACTTCGTAGTCACTGTATAGTGACAATATTGATTATGTTTTTCTTAAGTTTGCTGATTATTGCTGCCAGTATATTATTGCATATATATTACCCTATTTTCAAGCGTGCACCATCTGCTTACAACGTCACTGCCGAACATTCTTTTAGCGAACTACCTCCACACGAATTGTCTTACAGACTTGCGCTGCGCAACAACACATTCATTAGTATGTTACATCACTCTCATCAGACCAACAACGCTACAAATTGTTGGATATGTGGCCGACTCCCTCCCTACCAGAAATACAAGGGAGTTCTGCCCCTCTTTCCGTACCCGTTCACTCACAATGGCTCATGCGGTGCATGGTTTAGATTGATTAATTCTTTAGATTCTGACACTATAGTTTATGCAGGAAATTGGGTTTGGGGAAACCTGAACTTAGTTTTGCTTAAAGCCTGCTACCCTAACAAGGAGGGACTTCCCACAAGGACAGGAACTGATCTAGAAAATGAAGTATATGGATTAGGTAATTATACAATTAATCTCATGATTTTAACGGTTGAATCCGAAGCTGCACCAGTATTGCCTGCTATGTCAGTATTACCAGTCACAGGTGAATTATGTGTCAGAAAGAATGGTTCAGTACACTTAGGTCATAGTAAATGTACTACTGTGGTCGAATTCAGTGATCAAGGCAAGTCTACATTCAGAGCTACTCGTCATTCCTACTTCGTTTGTGGTCATACCGCATACATACGCTTGCCTTTAGATTGGGATGGTACCTGTTATATTGCATTCCTTCTGCCACCTGTTTTCCTAGCTCCTCCTGATTACCACAGAAATACCAATCTAGTAAACAATAGACTTCGAAGAGATCTCCCGATTGTCGACTACACTGAAACGGCATGGGAACAATACACAGACTTCAATAAAGGTTTCTTTCCCTACTTAGGTGCTGTCTTTAATAGTAAACTGATACGCAAATTGACTAGAACCCTCGAAGCAGTAGTGAATGAAACTACTTCCGCCCTAGGCAACTTGACAGAGGAGCAGTCTGCTATGCGGGTTGTTGTTCTTCAAAATCGTCTTGTCATTGACGTCATCCTAGCAGATAGGGGCGGAGCCTGTAAGGTCATCGGGTCGAGCTGCTGTGTTTTCATTCCAGAAAACGCGCCAACAGTATATAAAGCTATAACACGTCTTCATAAGATTGCAAGTTTGATACATCAGAATCCAGACACCTGGACTTGGTCCGGTTGGTTCTGGACAACGTTGACCGCCTGGGGATGGAAGATCCTATCCTTCCTAGGTATTGGCCTTCTTATAGTATTTAGTTGCTGCCTATGTTTGCAATATGGGCCAGCGATTTGCGGCCTGTGTGCCACATCATGTATTCCACATTCAAGTTCCCATTCAAAACGCGAAAAGAAGAAAAAAGAGCAAATGATGTTACGTGAACAGATTGATCGAATCATGAGGATCGATATATCATGAAGGGTCCGTAGGGGACAAGGAGGGAATGAGGAAATATGAATTTTTATGATCAATTGTGTCCCCTATCTTAGACCCCAACGACTCCGTGTACGCGTTACAAGTACATGTATGTTCCCTCCACTTCCAGTTATGAAGACGCAAATACGTTTGCGTCCAACGTTAACATGTCCTCTTTCAGATCCACCATGAATGGGTCGAATATTCCGTTCCTAAGTATGCCGTGCCAACGTCTTTATGTGGTATACTTTACACGTTTTTCAGCTCTGGCGAAGTAGGCCCTGAATTCTGCCATCGAGCCTTTTCCTGCCTTCTGACTCTGAATGCCTCAGCCTGGGCCTGCATCTGTACCCGTGACCTCTGTCTTACTCCCTGCGCGGCTAACGGTGCTTGGTTCAGCCTGTTGCCTGCCAAGACTGTATTCAGCCTTCAAGTTATCTGCTCCACTCCTCGAAAATACATTCCTGTCTAGTAGTTCAAGTAAACATCCTTTCAGCTGCAGAGCAAAGGGCCCGGCCTCACTGTCTCCGTGCAAGTAATTCATAGCTCCCGTTACCATGGTAGGCCCATGCCCCCTCGCATCTCATGCAGACACGTAGACGCTTATACACGCACTCACAGTCAGTATAGAATAGCCTTTGTCCGAGAGACCTTTCCTTCCAGATAATGTAGTTCCTTAAACACAAGATATTAGATACGATTTGGGATTAGGTTGTTCTGACATCCCAGACTTCTGTCTCCTCATGTAGGGCTAAATGTCAAGTCCCCTTCACCCTCCAGTTACACGTCAATCACACGTCATGCTGCTTGCGCGCGCATCCCTGCCATGTATTTTTGCTGACACTGCAGGATTCTCTTATTGATCCACCTACTTGTGACATCATGTTAATGACGTTTCTAGTACACGCCTTCATGCACGCCTATCGTAACGCCTTTTCATTACGTATGTGTATTCTTATCTCTCCTCTCAGCTGTTACGCCTTATGCATATGCCTTTACTGTACTGCTTTGACTATATATATGAATGATTGTCAATAAAGTATTGTCTGTCAGTCCCTTCCCGAACCTACGTGGTGACGGAATGGTATGCCACCTTGGCTCGAGCCAAATACCCAATTCCTTTTTAAGGAATAAAACCCCTTTTGAAAACCTCAAATATCACGGATTTTGCCTCTTATTTTTCTGAGTTATTCTTATTGAACTTTACCGCATAAATTAAGTATAGGTAATTTAAATTTACCACACTAGGGAACCCGTCCTGGTATTCCCCTGTGAGAGGCCCCGGCGGGGTGTCCACAGGGTGAAAGCCAGGCATCCGGCCGCGAGGGGCCGTCGTGGAGATTAAGCAAGCTATTGCCCAGAGTTGCAGAGTGAGACCCCGTGATTCTAGTAGGCACCGGAGCGAGAATTGTCGAGGCCGTGGAATATTGAGCCCGAGACCCGCTAAGGCGGGGAATCGAACCCTGGTCCACGGTCGATCCCAGCTTCTGGGTCTGCCGCCTCTAACCACTGAGCCACACTTCTCCATGGTGCTTTCTTACTGCCGGGTCTGCTGGACTGGTTTCTCAGTGGGGCGAGGTCGTCTGCGCAGTTGCTGATCCACTTCGTGAGGTTGTTGGCGGCCTGGCTGGGGTTCGCTGAGCTGGCGGGGGGGTCCTGGCTCAGGGATGCGGCGAGCTGGTCGGCTGTAATTTTGTTCCAGCTTCTGCGTGCAGCCAGTTGATGGTGGTGGTGGATCATGTTCTTTCCGTAGCTGAAGTGGACGCAGCTGTGGTCCGTCCAGTGGAGTCCGGTGGCGTGGCTGAAGGCGATGTCCTTGCTGGAGGAGAAGATGGGGTCGAGTGTGTGCCCGGCGAAGTGGGTGGGGGTGCTAACCAGCTGTTTAAGGCCGAGGGTGCGAGGTTGACCAGCAAGGTGGTGGTGTTGCGGTCGTTGTTGCTCTCCAGGTGGAAGTTGAGGTCCCCGAGGAGGTTGTAGTCAGCAGAGGGGAGGGCGTGCGGGCTGATGATGTCGGCGATGTCTTCACTGAATTGTGTGCGTGGTCCCGGGGGTCTGTAGATGAGGGTGCCTCTGAGGGTGGTCTTGGGGTCGGTGTGGATCTGGAAGTGAAGGTGTTCGGCGGTTGTGAGGGTGTCGTCGGAGTTGGTCGTGATGCGGATGGTGTTCCTGTGAATGATGGCGATGCCTCCTCCGGTCTGATTGCCGCGGTCCCTCCGTGTGATCTTGTAGCTGTCTGGGATGGCGATGGCGATGTCGGGTGCTGAGGAGGCGTTCATCCAGGTTTCCGTGAGGAAGGCGACGTCTGGTGATGTTGTGTCGAGGAGGTTCCAGAGCTCCACGGCGTGTCTGTGGACGGAGCGGGTGTTGAGCAGGATGCACTTCAGGTGGTTGCTGCTGGTGCTTGGCTTGGCTGGTGCGGGTGTAGTGCAGGTCCGGATGCAGGAGAACTTGCAGGAGTGGCAGTTGAAGGGTCCGTGGGTGCGTCTCGGGGTGGCTCGGTAGCATCCAGGGATCCGGCCGGTGTTGAGTGCGTTGAGTTAGGTGGCGTTGTAGGACCTGCGGGTGGGCTGGTGTCTGCGGGGGCCAGGGGTCATGGCACTGGGCGCGGTCCAGGCACGGACGGGCGCAGACAAGCTTACCTTTGGCGCGCCTTCGGCGCACATTCGGCGCGCCCGCTGCGCGTCAACATTGCGTGTCCGCGCGGTCGCCATTTATGGCCAAGTGGGAGGGAGGGAGGAGCAGCTGGGAGGCGGGAGCGGGGAGGGCACAGAAGGAAAAGGGGGCGTGGCTGCTCTCACGGCAGCGGGGAGCGGGCGGGTGGGCAGATACAGGGGAAACAGCACAGGGGGCCACACAATAACAGATAATAGGGACCAAAAAGCAAAATTACAACAAAAGAAGCAAGATTACAAAAAGAAAACAGAGTTATCACAGGAGACCACGCAAAATACGGCGGGGGCGTGGTCAGCAGGCAGGCTCAGCGAGGCTGAGGACAGCGGCAGGCGGGAGGCACCCGCTACAGCTGGTGGCTGTGCGGCACTGGGGTGTTCTGAGAACAGGTCACTCTCACCTTTGCCACCATTCAGTGAATGGTGGCAAAGATTTGGATATCGAATGGGGGCTGGGGTGCTCTCTCCTGCTTAAATGTTCACTGAAGTGATTGGATAGAAACTCGGTCCAGTCGTCGGCACTTATGTTTGCGCTGTTGGGTCCTCTGCCTCCTAATGGGCCTCTGTTCACAAGAGACCAGAATAACTTCAACCAGAACTGGTCTGACACTGATTGTTTGTCTCTGTGCATGGATGCTTTGAAAGCTTTTTGAGATTGCTGGTAGTGGTTGAATAAATTTGCATTTTCCGGACTTTTCTGGCCCGGTGTAGGGCAGCGTTTCTTTGTGATTTTAAGATTTTTGTTGCCTGTGAAATGCGAAGTTGTGGTGGATCTTACTGTTCATGTTGCCCTTATATAGGCATAGAAATGAATCCATTAATTAGGCATAGCCCATGCTACCCAAATACAGGCATGACTACTTCCATCCGTTCACCAAACGTCACAACGATTTTTTGGACAACCAGCTTAAGCCGTTAGGGACTTCCACTTGCTTGAATATTGATTTCACCAAGAAATCAGATACTTTACAATGAACAACTATTCCCTAGGGGTTCATTCATGACGTTCATATGCCCGACTTTACGTCAAACATGGCATTCCTAAACACCTTCAAGGTATAAATATACCTTCACTTAATATAGCAAAGCACGGTGGTTCGGAGCAGGTCGGTGACCTACTTTCCTGATGCAGCTCGCTACAGTGAACATCACAGCCGTTCCTATACCTGGTGGTATAGCTTGGGACAAAACTGATTGAAGATTCGACACCAGTTCAAGATTTCTTGAATGACTTTGTTTCATCTAGTACCTTTTCTGATGATTGGGACTTCGAGACTGTTAACAATATGATGTCAGACTTAGGAATGTCTGCTGCATTTACAAAGCATGAATATTTAGAAGGTTCATCAGATTATGAAAATATTTATTGTTATGAGCACTATGGTCATCATTTCTTGCACAAACCTGCAAACCCTGGAAAGGTATTGATGTATAAACAATGGGAACATTGTCCTACGCCACCAAAGGGTAGCTCAAAAACATTTTTGGGAACATTTCCATACTTTTCAGGTTTTAAAATTTCCAATCTAGAATGATTATACTTTAAAACTGTTAATAAGACAAGAATTAAAAGTATGTTGACAAATATCAAACTAATTCATTAGGCAGCCTTTTATTCTCAGCTGTCTTCACTGGGTTTCGAATTTTGGAAAGACAACATTGAGACAAAAACTGTCTGGGGCACAAAATAATCACAAGTGCAGGGGATAGAAGCTTTATTTTGAGTCAAGTCAAGTCAAGTGAGGAGATTTATATAGCGCGCTACATACCCATAGGGTCTCAAGGCGCTTGAGGAAGAGTGTGGAATTACTTGTCGAATATCCAAGTTTTAAGTTGCTTTCTGAATGCTAGGTGGTTCTGAGTAAGGCGAAGGTGAGTGGGAAGTGAGTTCCAGGTTTTAGCTGGCAGGTAGGAGAAGGATCTACCTCCCATGGTGGTTTTGTTGATGCGAGGTACAGTGGCAAGGGCTTGGTTGGAGGATCGTAGCTGACGGGAGGGGGTGTAGAAGGACAGTCGTGTGTTGAGGCATTCGGGTCCAAGTTCGTAAAGTGCTTTGTGTGCATGGGTTAGGAGACGGAAAGTAATCCTCTTATTTACGGGAAGCCAGTGGAGGTTTTTCAGGTGACCAGAGATGTGTTCTTTACGCGGGATGTCTAGTATGAGCCTGGCTGAAGCGTTCTGGATGCGTTGGAGTTTTTTCTGGAGTTTTGCTGTGGTACCGGCGTATAGGGTGTTTCCGTAGTCCAGGCGGCTCGTGACCAGTGCGTGGGTGACCGTTTTTCTAGTTTCGGTGGGGATCCAGCGAAATGTTTTTTTGAGCATGCGAAGAATGTTGAAGCAAGATGATGAAACGGCGTTGACTTGTCTGGTCATCGAGAGTGAGGAGTCCAGGATGACGCCCAGGTTCCGTGCGTGGTCCGTCGGGATGGGTGCTTTTACAAGGGCCTCTGGCCACCAAGAGTCATCCCAGGTGGAGGGGGAGGTGCCTAAGATGAGGACTTCTGTTTTGTCTGAGTTCAGTTTCAGACGGCTGTGCTTCATCCACTCGGCTACTTCTTTCATTCCTTCGTGTAAGTTGGTTTTGGCGGTGTTAGGGTCTTTGGTGAGTGAGAGGATCAGTTGAGTGTCGTCAGCGTAGGAGATGATGTTGAGATTGTGTTGGCGAGCGATGGCCGCAAGGGGACTCATGTATACGTTGAAGAGGGTGGGGCTGAGTGACGATCCTTGTGGCACGCCGCAGATGACTTCAGAGGCCTCTGACTTGAATGGTGGGAGGCGGACTCTCTGGGTTCTTCCGGTGAGAAACGAGGTGATCCATTCCAGTGCTTTTCCTTGGATTCCGACGTTTCTGAGGCGCTGTAGAAGGGTGCTATGACAGACTGTGTCAAAGGCAGCGGAGAGGTCGAGGAGGATGAGGGCGACTGTGTCTCCATTGTCCAGTAGAGTTCGAATGTCGTCTGTTGCTGCGATGAGTGCGGTCTCAGTGCTGTGTTTGGCTCGGAAGCCGGACTGTGAGGGGTCGAGTGATTTGTTGGTTTCGAGGATGGTGGCGAGCTGGTTGTTTACAGCTTTCTCGATGACTTTGGCCGGGAATGGAAGAAGCGAGATGGGGCGGTAGTTTTTGAGTTCGGTGGGGTCAGCTGTGGGTTTTTTCAGAAGGGCGCTGAGTTCTGCGTGTTTCCAGCTTTCCGGGAAGGTGGCGGAGTTGAGGGAGCAGTTGATGACATCTCGGAGGTGTGGTGCTATGATGGAGTCTGCTTTGTTGAAGATGTGGTGAGGGCATGGGTCCGTTGGGGATCCTGAGTGGATGGAGTTCATCAGGCGGATGGTGTCCTCAGTGGAGATTGGGTTCCAGTCGTTAAGGATGTTCAAGGGGGGTAAAGGTCCTGCAGAAGGTTGGGTGGGTTGGTGTCCGGGTCGGTTGTCGAAGCTGATGTGGATGTCTGTGATTTTGTTGTGGAAGAAGGAAGCTAGGGAGTCGCAGAGGGCTTGGGAGGGGGTGATGTCGTTGGAGTTGGCTGATGGGTTGGTAAATTCTTTGACGATGTTGAATAATTCCTTACTGTTGTGGGCGTTGTTAACTAGTCGGTCTTTGAATGCGGCTTTCTTGGCAGACCGGACAAGTTGGTGGTGTGTGCGGGTGGCGTTTTTGAAGGCGTCCCTGGTGTTGTTGTTTGGGTCTTTTTTCCAGGCCTTCTCGAGGGAGCGACAAAGTTTCTTCAATTTCTTGGGATCATCGTTGAACCAGGAGGCGTTTTTGCTGCCTAGTTTGCTTTGGCGTTTGTTCAATGGTGCTAGGATGTCGGCGCTGTTGGATAGCCATTGGGTGAGGTTAATGGCTGCTTGGTCGGGGTTTGAGAAGTGGGCGGGAGGGTTTAGAAGAAGCGATGAGGAGATCTGGTTGATGGTGATTTTGTTCCAGTTTCTTTGCAGGGCGGGTTGAGGATTGTTATGGATTGTGGTCTTATTGTAGGTAAAGTGAACGCAGCTGTGGTCCGTCTAATGAAGAGCTGTGGTGTGACTGAATGAGACATGTTTGCTGGAGGTGAAGATGGGGTCGAGTGTGTGACCTGCAATGTGGGTGGGGGTAGTGACAAGTTGTTTGAGTCCGAGGTTGGCAAGATTGTCCAGAAGGGTGGTGGCGCTGCTGTCGTTGCTCTTTTCCAGGTGAAAATTGAGGTCTCCCAATAGAATGTAGTCCTCGGAGGGGAGGGCGTGTGGAGTGATAAAGTCAGTGATGTTGTCACTGAATTGTGCACGGGGTCCTGGAGGCCGGTAGAGGAGGGTGCCTCTGAGTGTGGTCTTGGGGTCGGTGTGGATCTGGAAGTGGAGGTGTTCGGCGCTGGTAAGGTTGACGTCTGAGCTGGTTGAGACGCGGATGGAGTTCTTATGGACGATAGCGATGCCTCCTCCTGTTTGCTTGATGCGGTCCTTACGGATGATCTTGTATCCTTGCGGGATGGCAATGGTGATGTCTGGGGCTGAGGAGGCGTTCATCCATGTTTCTGTTAGGAAGGCGACGTCCGGTGAGATGGTGTCTAGTAAATTCCAGAGGTCGATGGCGTGTCTGTGGATCGAGCGGGTGTTGAGCAGGATGCATTTTAGGTGGTTGGTGTCAGGTCTCTGATTGGTGTTGGAGAATGAGGAGTTGGTTTTGATGCCGTCGAACTTGCAGGAGTTGCAAGAGAAGGGTCCATGGGTGTGTCCAGGAGCGGCTTGGATGCAGTTGCAATTATATTTTTGAATGATACTGTCCAACAGACATTTTGTCTTGAGATAGCCAAGATAAAACAGCTAAACAATCTGTCCCTACCTACACCTACACCTGATAGCAGTAATACTTCAGAGGGGGGGTTCGACGTACATACTATTTTGCATCACAACAAAACAGATACAGTTAATCTGGCCCACAGACACAAACACCTGTCAAGATAGATTCCTGAATAAAACACAAGGGTTCAAATTCACTAGGCTGGATCCAAGATATGTTCAGAGATAGCATCCAGGAATAGTTACAACATACAGTGTAGGGAAACTGTGCCTTGAATGGCTACATATATTTACACAAGAGGATGTAAAGCAACACTTATCTTCACTTAAATATGGCGCTGATTTTAGGGAATTCTTAATAGGACCAAGAAAAGCGTGTCATAAACGTTTTATATATGCCAGTATCTTAGCTGCTTATAATGAAGCATGGACGATTACGCAAGTAGAGACTGCAGAAAGAATACGATAAATTGATCGTATTAATTTAGAGAAAACTCTCTCTGTAGTTGACAATAGGTTAACAACTCTGTCGTCCAGGATATATTCTTTGGACAGCATAGGATTGTCTGCCATAGACATAATGGAACAGGATTTGGTCATGCTGCAACCTGGTCAGTCGCAATTACACTTTATCAACCTATTAGGCCGGACGTTACAAAACCTTTATTCAGGCTATGTGCCTTGGTGTTTAATCAATACTACATCACTGTTTTCAGAATTTAATCTCACTGATAAACAGATCAAAGTGGCACAGAGGGGAGCAGACTATACGGTGCTGAGCATTGAAAAACTGGTAAGATTGCCATTTGCAGTCGCTGAAAAAACAGCCATTGAATGGATAATACACAGAACAATCACTCTGCCTGTTACAATTTTCCATTTTCAGTATTGCCTAAAACATATACCAGCAGGCACATATGAAAGGTTGTGTAAAGAATACATCAAAACATCCTAGAATTACCATACACACACAGATGGAGTGGGGGGAAAGAAGATTTTCTTAGTGATAAAATTGTGAAAATGCACTAAGCGGTTCTCTCCTTTATCAGGGTATTAATTTACACAGGGCCTGCAATGGTTCCTATAACAACGTATCCTGACACCTGCAAGGTTCACCAGCTGCAGTGATTGATCCAATTGTTGAACAGCTTTCTAATGGAAGTTACCTCATGTTGAACGATCACAGTTGCTGTGGCATGTTGCCAGGTTTGCCCTATCTCGTAACCGTGTCAGCCAGGGTCACTTGCTGTATGCAAATATAGTTTCCTAAAACCAAGACAGACCAGGAATCGTCTTTATGGCCTTCACTGAACATCTGTAAGCATGGGCGAATTTTGCGAATTTGCGATCCGCGAATTTGCGGATTTGCGAATTCGCGATCCGCAAAATTCATGAATTTGTGCGAATTTGTGTCTGTGAGATCTCAATGAATGCCGTCATCAGAATTGGTAGCCGCTGTTTGCGAGGTTTTTTGCATGTTCACTGGGCTTTTTGCATCTTCGCGAGCCGCTTGCATAGCGAAGTTACCCATGCAGTCATTTATGGGAGAGGGAGAGAGAGATAGATAGATAGATAGATAGATAGATAGATAGATAGATAGATAGATAGAAAGAGAGAGAAAGAGAGGGAGGGAGGGAAAGAGAGGGAGGCTGGATCTCTGAAGGGCCAGATTCCTGAGTTGCCCCTACAGAACATACAGCTTTTTATTTTTAGCAAAATGCATATGAAAATTGTGCTGTAAAGGTCTCTTTTAGTTTAACCCCTCCTGACAACTCAAAATGGGTGTATTTGCCATCCTCTCCTTTCTTCCTGTTTTTTATATCTGTAAGTGCTTCCTGATGAGGTTTAATTGCTTGGACAGGTGCCTCGTTGCCCTGCTTCAAGGGTCAGAGCAGGGTCAGAGAATAGTTGCAAGGAGGCAACGAGGCGCCAGGAAGCAATTAGCAGCAGGTGTCCAAGTTGAAGTTAATTTGTTTGTAACCCTTTTGTAAAAGGCTACAAAGAAATTAGGTTCAACTTTTGCACCTGCTGCTGTAACCCTTGCTTGGCTGAAAATTCGTCCCCGCTGATTCGCGGATTTTACCGCAATTTCGTGAGATTCGCGGATCGCGAAATCGCGGAAAATCCGCAAATTCGACCGCGAAACGGATTTTACGCCCACCCTTAAACATCTCTTCTATACGAATTGATACTTTAAGCAGAATGAAAGCCATTCTTTTACAGAAAACGGTGCCACTGACCTCAGCCAAAGAGACCTATGATTTGCAAGTCCCAAGGACTTCTGCGGAGATACATGCCCTCTTAACTACAAATTGCCCTATACATTTCTCAGAAATGTTAAGTCGTATCTTAAACATGTCTGATGCAAGTGGTATTGTACATGCATTTAAGACAATTTTTTCTGGACTGTTAGCACCCTTTGAAGCAGTCCTAGGAATATTTCCAAACTTTGTGCACTCTGTGTTTGGCAGATTGCCTCTCATTTTGGGACTCGCTGCAGGAATACTATTTTTGCTCCTACTGCTTTGATATGGCAAGCCAATCCACAAGCAACACCCAGTTCACTGTGGAGACAAATCTACTGGTGATGAAGTGTCATGAGCGCATCGTCCAAATTTTGGGACTACCTCGTCTAAGAGAATTGAATACCACATGGTTTCTATCAATCAGACCAATTCGGCAAGATTGCATCTTACCTGTTCTACGCTGCCTGCTACGCGGAGAAGAAAGCGTGTTAGACACCTGTCCCACACTCCCATCAGTCATGCCAACGGATGTTGATACTTTGCTTGAACCAGTAATGGCTCATGCACTGTGTTGTCCCCAGCGGTTACCAATTCTGATGACGGCATTCATTGAGATCTCACAGACACAAAATGCTGATGTGAGGTACGAGAGGAAACAGGTGCACAGGTACCATCCATTACGAACATTGCTAATGCGACCAATGCTGATAGTGATGCTTCACATCTATGTGCGGTTGATCTTCTTAATGAGGTAATCCAACTTTCACCTACAATGGTAGACAAATTCTTTACAGACTTAGAAGATTTGATGTTTTCTCCAAACAATAACACCGACTTTTGATTTGGCACAGAGTGTTCTTAGAGATTCTGAATTTGACCTTCATTTTTCAAAACAAAGTTCTAACTTTGGGACTCTTTTTTCTATGATTAACTTTTTTTTTCCAAATTTGTATTTTTCATTTTTTGGCACAAAGTAATCTGCTTAAAGTAGAACTATTCATAGAGAACTAGAATTTTTTGAAAACTTCAGAGACAATATTTGACCTTGTCCACATTCAAACAGGTTATGTAAATCTGACATGAAATGGATTCGGCTTTTATTCTTCTGTATTTACGAGCCATTTCATAAATGTATTTTTATGATTCATTCAGACAGCATTTACGAATGTCAACATATATGCTTAGAATAAAACATTGCTTTAAATGCGTACAGCACAACTGCTCTTTTCGTGTACAACCAGTACCATTGCATTTTTATGTGTTCTGGGTGGGTTTTACACATCATGTTTAGATATGTTTAACATGTTTAGAACTTAGTTATGTCGTACATAAGAAGTGGAGTGGGTGTTCTATGGCATTTTAGATTCCAAATGGATTTTCCCGATTCATGCCCTTATATACGTACAATTCACGTTGCCCTTATATAGGCATAGAAATCAAGCCCTTATTTAGGTATAGCCCATGCTACCCAAATACAGGCATGGCTACTTCCATATGTTCACCAAACGTCACAAAGACTTCTTGGAAAACCAGCTTATTATTATTATATTTAAATTTGTATGGCGCAAGAGCTACCCGGAGGATTCCCCGGCACCTACAGACACATGATAGGACAAGGAGTAACCAATGGCGCTTACTGATTAAATAACCATGTCTTGATGCCTTTCCGAAATCTGACATAGTTATGCTCATGGTGGAGTGAGAGTGGTAAAGAATTCCACAATGCAGTGGCTTAAGCCATTAGGGACTTCCCCTTGCTTGAATATTGATTTCTCCAAGAACTCAGTTACTTTACAATGAACAACTATTCCCCAGGGGTTCATTCATGACGTTCATATGCCCGACTTTACATCAAATGTGGCATTCCTAAACACCTTCAAGGTATAAATATACCTTCACTTGCTATAGCAAAGCACGGTGGTTCGTAGCAGTTCGACAATCTACTTGTCCGACGCAGCTCGGTACAGCAAGTGCCGAAGGAAGCCAACTCTCCAGTTGACGCACTGATCAGGAAGCTGCCCTTCTCTGCCGAGAATCCATCTCCAGTGGGAAATTCAGTCCCGAGACAGAGATACGTTATCTTATGTTATGTTATGTTACGAGCATTTATTACACGCACAGCTGCTCCAGCAAAGGAGCGTCCCGGCGCCTGACAAGGAAGCCACATAACACAACTTAAAATAATGGGTAGGTAAAAGGGAAAAGACCAAGGGAACAGGAAAGTCTTAACAGCCCTGCGAAATGAGAGCAGATCAGCGATGGTCCGTATTTCGAATGGTAGAGCATTCCACAGGACAGCAGCACGTACACGAAAAGAGCGTCCCCCAGCCCGACTACGTTTAAACCGTGGAACTACTGCTAGTTCGAGGTCTGATGAACGTAGAGAGCGACCTGGAATGAAGGGAGACAGAAGGTTCTGAAGAATCTGAGCAGGGTAACCTTTAAGGATTTTGTAGGACATACAAAGCACTTTGAAATGGATCCTCTGCCTAATTGGTAACCAATGAAGAGAGCGCAAGGTGTTAGAGGCGGAACAAAACCTGGGTAAGCCTACGACTGCTCTGGCGGCTGCATTTTTCACGCGTTGGAGACGGGTGAGTTCGGCCTGATTTATCCCTATTAAAAGGAAGCTAGCATAATCAAGGCGAGACATCACCGTCGCCTGTACCACGAGCTGTCTGGTTGAGGCGTCGAAGAATTTAAGTACAGGTCTCAGGTTGCGCAGGATGCCAAAGCAGCAGGCCGCAATACGTTTAGTGTGGCAGACAAAGCTAAGGGTGGGGTCCAACCACACCCCTAAGTTTTTTATCTCCGAAACTGGAGTAGGGGTGGGACCCAGCTCTGAGGGCCACCATGCATCACCCCAAAGTTCTGCTTGTTTGCCGAAGACCATAATTTCTGTATTTTTAGTGTTAAGTTGGAGACAGTTGGACGTCATCCAACTGGCAACCGCCCGTAGTCCATCCCGGAATCTTGGGGCCTCCACCCCAGAATCCCCGCTGATCGTGACTGCTAGCTGAGTAGTGTCGTCAGCGTATGACACCATGGTCATACCCCACTGCTTTACGACCTCAGCCAGCGGCCTCACGTAAAGATTGAACAATGTGGGACTCATCGAGGATCCCTGTGGGACCCCAAGAGTCAGGGGATGTGATTTGGACTGATGGGGCGGAACAGCCACGCAGAAAGAACGGTCAGCCAGGAACGAGCGGAACCACTGGAGAGCGGAGCCAACCACGCCCGCTTCCTCCAGGCGCTGCAGAAGGATCCCGTGAGAGACGGTATCAAAGGCGGCGCTCAGATCTAATAGAACAAGCGCTGTTGTTTGACCCGCATCCAGCACCGCGCGAAGATGCTGCACCATGAATAGGAGGGCTGTCTCCGTGCTGTGGCCAGCACGGAATCCATTCTGCGTATCATCCAGAATGTTAGTGCGCGAGAAATGGTCTGTGAGGGTGATGTTAACATGCGCCTCCGCGACTTTAGCCGGCCATGGGAGGAGCGATATCGGCCGATAGTTCTCGGGTTTGCTGGTATCGGGAGATGGCTTCTTCAGAAGGTCATTACCACTGCTTGTTTTCACTTCAGGGGTCCAGACCAGATGTAAGCGAGATGTTGATCAGAGAGCAAACTGGCAGAAGATTAGAGGGTGCCAAATCTTTAAACACTGCTGGCTTTAACAGATCTACAGGAGACCCCGACTTAACTTGAAGGGCCAGTGTCTTAAAACTTTCCGGTGTAAGGCAGGGGAGAGAGTCTAAAACAACCTGCCTTGGAAGGCTATAAAGACCTTCACCAGTGCGCGTAGCCGTAGGAAAGGCTCTATAGATGGTATGAACCTTCTCCAGAAAAAAGGCAGCCAGCGTTTCGCAATGTGCGTTGGAACCAATGGCAACCGCAGAAGCCTTTTTAGCCACAAGGTTCTTGAGGGCTTTAAAATGGTTTTTGATGGGTTTGTGCTGTTGCGAAATTCAAGGGCATAAAATGCTGCCCGAGCTCTGCAAACAGCGCGATGATAAGATTTGAAGGTAGCCAAATACATGGCTTTTTTACTGATGTCATAGGCTTTCCACCAATCTCTCTCTGCACGTCTACCAGACCTCCTTCATTCTAACAAGGTATGGAGTTGATTAGAACCTAGAGAAACCTTTGGTAGGTTCTTGGCAAAACTAAACCTATACAAAAGACCATACTTCCTTCCTTCCTTGTACTAGACTTAGGTTAGGTACATTGGATTAGGCATATTTTAGAAGCACCAGTTGAGTATTTTACTTATTTTATATACTTATTATTTATGTATGTATTTTTATATGGCTTAGAAACCATACAATGCTCTTACAGTATTATTTCATAATACTGTTCTCGCTGTACGCATTATACTTTGCATTCTGTCTAACGATTGTAGCAGTTCACCTCTCTTGCATGAGAAAGAAGACTATTCAATAAACCTTTTATTGAAAAACGCCTGTCTCACTATCTCTCTGCAACTCTGTAGAAACGAAGCATGCACGACTGACTGAGTGAACTAGTTATCTATTGTTTCCACAACTCTGAGAGATATACTCTTATTCTTGCGGAACAAAGTTGTCATGTTTATGCCGTTGTCAGAAAGTAATCCCTTCTTATGAATTCAAGTAAGTTTCTAGTGACATCTGAGCTACTTGGCACTCACTATTAAGTTTAGTATATTTGAAAGAGACCTATTGACCTAAGTCCTACGTCAAATCTATAGAATATATTATTCTAATGCACAGAGCCTTTTGGGAATATAGGAACTACACTAAAGTAGAAGGGCACCGCATTTTCCAATAACAGTGGGGACAGCACTGGATGACCATTTTATTCGCTTTAGGTTTTCCGAGTAACTGTCTTATATGTGTGGGCGAGTGCCTGATGGTGAGGCATGTTGAGAGATAATCTTATTATTTGAGGTTGATGGTCACTTTCCCCCTGTGTTGTGATGTAATGGCACTCAATTAGGGTGAGCATTTCACTGTTTCCTAATGTAAAGTCTAAAAATGAATGGGTTCGGCAGTTAATTCATGTCCAGGCTGGTGGGGTATTTGTGGGTGTGCAACCATTTATCACTATATAGCCTATTCTGGTGAATTGAAGGACAGCATATTCGCTCAATTTACACAATCTGAGTCTTAGTGGTAATGTTTGTGTGGCGAGATGTGGGGGGACCGTTGGAAGCATTTTTGAACTGGTTATGAAAGAGGTTGGTATTAAAGTCTCCAGTGATTAAACATGGTATACTGCCATAAGTACTTAAGATGTTGCCTAGAATTTCGTACAGGCAGTACAGTTTAAATTTTTTCTCACTGGTGCATGGAGAGATGTAAACATTTAGCAGTAGTAGCTTGCTCTCTGATGTGAAATTTTCAACCACAATGCCAGCGACCCAGTCAACTTCATATATTAGCTGTTTGATATGTGCTGACAGTCTAGTAGCAGCATAGATAGACAGCCCACAGCACAATCTGCCGAACTTGCTATGTCTTGTGGCAGGCAATTTATATTCCAGGTACCCTTCGATTGGGTTGCTCATTTGTAGCCAGGTTTCCTGGAGAAGTATGATGTTGCGTTTTGAAAAGAATCCAAGTGTGTCGGAGATTGCAGTTTCGATGAAAGACTGTTGATATTCCAGGAGCAGATCATTAGGCCGTGTTCCAAGTTATTTCAATTGATCCTACTTTGGGATAAGGCTGCTGGCAGCCATGCCCAGTCTGCACTTCAAATGGTTTCCTGTACTACACTGCACTTGTCATTGCCGACTATAGAACAGCCTCTGGCTGACTTTAGATTAGAAAAGGGTGTGTGGCTTATACTTGAAGCTGGGACCTGGCTAGGTACGAGTATTGAAGGGTATCGGATAACTCGGGGTACTTATTCCCCAGTTTTTAAATTGGTCAGCTTTAGATTGAACCAGTTCCCTTGTGGCTTTAGATGCTAGTGTTATTAGAGTTGATTCTTCTGTTTGGGGACCAATACTAGGTTTAAATTCGATGGCGAGTATGTTTTTGATTCCAGCTTGCACTGGTCCAGATTTGATTTATAACGCCGGATTATGTTCCCGCAATTTATATGTCGTGCAGGCCTTGAGAGACATACTCTGTTGTTAGCAGTAATTTGGTTTCATTGGTATCTGTGGCTTGGTTGTGCATTTCAGCGGGTATGGACTTAGACGGGTTAATCTTAACTTCTGTTGTTTGAGAGAGATTAATATACTGTGCAAGGGGGAAGCTTGCTCACTGACTTGGTTGGTTGATGCTGAGGTAAAAACTGTCTTGCGCTTACATGTCAAAGGAAGTTGGCTGGGTGGAATTGCCGAGAACTGGTGGTCCAGTTCTTTGTCGGGGTTAACTGTGCGATGTAAACCTGGACTGTTAATCTTCAGTTGTGGTGGGGAAGAGGGATCAGTAGTTAATGGACGCTTTTGTAAGGGCATGGTTGTGGCTGACCTGTTGACCGTTATTAGCTCTTCATTGATTTGTAGTTTCCTGTTTCCAGTGTCTCCAATTATATCCTGATATATTGGATATGAGGAATATACCTTGAAGCTTGTGGTGACTCTGTTTTTGTTGAGCGTATTACTTTTAATGGTCCTATTAGGGACGTTGGGGACTGCCTGCCTGCGACTGGCTGATGGGAACGGTGAGCACTGTACTTGAAGCCTGTGCTGTCGCTGGTTTATTATTTGTAAAATAGCGATTCTGAGTGGTAGTTAAACGCTGACACTGTAGACTGAAGGGTTTGGAGGAGTTGTGACCAGAGCTCATTTAGGTCTAGAGATGAGGGGCTGACGCTCGATCTGTTTGATTCTTTGGTGAAGAAGGATAAGTCAAGGTGGGTATTGGGCATAGTGTTGTGGCCCCAGCCTGGATTGATCTTTTGTTGACAACTATTGGCAGTTGGTGATAAAACGGTTGAGGAAGATGTTGTGGGGTTGCTTAGATGTTCGTTTACCTGGATTGTAACTTGCGGGGTGAAAACTTTGGTAGTTGCTTTGGAAAGGACCTTGAGGGCTTGGGACTTGTATACGAAGGGAGAACACTGGATCAGAGTTATGATCTGGTGAGGTCAACTGGCATCCAGTGAAAGGTGGAGGGGAAACAGAAGCTGATGCATGTAATTTATTGACTTGGGAGTCGAGGGAGGACTGACCACGAGCACTGATGAATTGGTAGGTGTTTTGTTGGAGGTCGGAGTTTTGGAATTTGCTGGTGTTCTCCTCTGATTCCTTTAATTCCTCTATCTTACTTCTATTTGGCCAATTCTTACCAGGTCCCAAATCCCTCCATTAGAACATTAGAACATTGAAGCAAAATAATGCCGTAGGACATCTGGAGAGCTGGACAACAAGACTGCGGAATCCACCCTCCCCTCCTAGCCCCCCCGGTGCAGGACCTGCAGAGATTACAACCCACTGCTGTGTGCACCAGGGAATATACCAGGGGCGGGCGAGATGGGCGCTGTGGGCTGCTAACTCATTGAGGCTCACCGAGTCCGTAGTTATAACTATAGCTGTGACTGTCGCTATAGCTGCGGCTCCCTGTGGTGGCACTCCTCTGCCCTCTGCAGCAATCCTGTAGCGGGCCTGGTACTGGGAGCTGCTTGTGGTGTTGTCTGGTTGTCCGTTTGGCCAGCCACAGAGAAAGCAGGGAGGCAAACACAGCTCCTACGGTTCCTGCAGCTCCTAAGGCCCCCGCCTCCTCCTGCGTGTCGTGCTCTCACAGAGGAATCGTGGAGTGGAGGCGCGGGGTAGAGGGGCCTGGGGCCGGGGGCTGAGGTCAGAGTGCAGCTCCTTTCAGAACGTGCTGCCTGGCTTTGAATGCCAGGCCCCCGCAATTAAGGTGGCGGTGAGCAGACATGGTTTGCGTGCAAAACGTGAAGTGCGAGGTGCCGGCGGTACACTTCTTCTCTCATGGGCTCGCATCTCCTCCCAGCTCCTCCTCCTCCACGAACGCAGCTGCACTGAATCGGTTATTGTTATTGTTAATGGATCAGTCAGACTATCACACTTGGTGAATGGTTTGAAACACCCTCCAAATTACAACTGATGTGATGTTTCTATGCCTGTATTTTCTGCACGTGGGAATATGAACAATAAATCAGTGCAGTCCATTCCCAGCCTCATGCCCATATGTGTCCCCCTGATAGGACACAGAGAGACATTAAACGCCCCCCCCCCCAGCAACCTGCTTCCCATGTCCCCTGTCACTATCCACACCATCTTCCTTCCATCTTCTTCTATGCGTAGGTTACCCATTTTCATTTACTGTCTGCTCAAAGAAGGTGGTAAATGGCAACAGTCATTAACATGAATGTGGGAATGATATCAGTAATTTGACCCAGAATTATGGCCTCTCACAGTTGCTCCTAATTACACCGGGATTAACTTCTAAATGTGTGATGTGTCTACATTGTGCTGGAGTTTAATGGATGCAAAGTGTGCACCCCATCATTAAAGTGGAGCTACAGAGAAGAAAAATCTCTCAGGCCAGATTGTTTACAGATGAGAGAAATGTATAGAATGTTTTCCAGATGGGATAGCAACTCATGAAACTGAAGTGCCTGCTCAAACTACTTCTCGGTGTACTAAACTGTTGTATGGATTTATATCCATGTCTTCCTGTTTCTTTCTGTCTTGAACATACCTTTGAGTAATCCAATCTATAGATCTTGCATTCTTTGGTTGAGTACTGATTTAGGCTCACTAAAAGCACTGTCATAATCGGAATCTGACCCTTTTAGACTCAGCCAGTTGAGTTAATTTCGTTTATGTGGTTCTTAGATGTATTAGCCCTACATAGGCACTTTACACTCATTATGTGGTACAGCACAGTGTTAGAGGAACAGCTGAATCTGTCACTTTGTAGTTTTTCCTCGTGCATGCTGTTGTGATGTTGTGCGAAGTGTGGATATGGTGGCCAGCTAGACACCTCTTGATTTGCATGGCATTGATCCATATGTCTGTTCAGATATGCTATTTTGGTATTTTCTGTACAAATGTGATGTTTTTGTGGGGAGGCACTTAAACGAAGACTGTCAACATGCATAACAAACTGCTTACCAAAGCATAACCACAAAAAGATGCGGTGTTTAACCTTAAGTTTGTTTTAAAGCTCCAATGATACCTTTGTTCAATGTGTCACCATGGGACAGTTGAAACCAGTCAGGAATGAGTGAGAGGTATACCCAAACATTCAAAAGGGTACATCCACATGTTCACAAAAGTGCTTGCTGGAAAACAGATAAGACATAAAGAATAACACCATGTAATTTCCAGATTGTTGCATCACACCTGCCTTATGTATCTTGGACAATGCAACACTCCTAAACTACCAACTAAGTCAGAAAAAGCTCCATTTGGGAGACCACAATTGCATACTAAGACAATCAATTTTCAAGCTAACCTCATTCACATAAAAACTATAGCAGTCACCAAATGACAGTACATAAATGTTGTATTCACCATGTGAATACAAGTCGTTAAAAATTCAATAAATCAATCGAATACACTGAACAAAAATGTTGAGAAATCATAAATTAAAATCTAATTTGAAAATTCGAGATTTCGTACAGTGCACATCAGGATGGTTTGTGTACAGAATATTGCACAATTTAATAGATCAGCATTACTATTTCATTCACAATTAAAAACATATTATATACATAAAAAACATTTGTTCAATAACATCACAGGAAAGTATACATCAAGCTGATACAAATGAAGACCAAAAAAAGCAACGCGTTTCGGTGGCAATGACAGGTTTAAACTGCCTTCTTCAGGCTTTATATTAACACGTGTCCAGAAGATTTAACATCTACATAAAAAAGTATGATATGTATGTATATATTGCAGCTCCATTCGACCCATCATCCATGGACGAAAAACGCACTCACGGGGGTATGTTGCAAAAGATTTTAATCAGGCGTTCTGACCAAAACAAACAGACGCGTTTCAGTGTTACTGTTTGCCGTTCTATCCGGCACCATATAAACATTTCATTTCCTGTTTAGTGAGAAGGGAAAAAGGACAAGCGTGCAAGTATTGACATCATGGCGGCCATTTCTAAGTGGGTTCAAATATCAAACACAATAACATATTTACAATGTGTTTTAGCCCTTAAGATGTACTGATGCCTCTTATCATCGTATTCAATGACAAAACAAAAACAAAAACAAAAATAATTTTGCTGTGTATCAGCATAACATGGCATTCTGACCCCATATTCGCCAATATTTACACTATATACATTCTGTACATTTTGAACACCTTACTGTACATTTAGATCCTCGTACAGTTGCACTCGGGGTTAAGATGTTATTCTAATGCTGTATTAGCATCAAAAGATTGTAACCCAAGTCGGTGAAAGTTAAACTAATCTCGCCGTGTATCGGCATGTCACCGACATGATCTAAGGGCCAAATCACAATGCAACAGATCACATTATCATCAGTTACTCTTGACAATTATATATTTACATATTTACATTCCAAATTTCTTCCCCTGATCGATCAACTCAGTGAACACTGATTTCACTTAAGACTACTGAGGGCATTCATCCCAAAAGTACCACAATCGAGAAAAAGGTCATCCCTAATCAATGTACCTAATACACTTAACAATTGAGCCGTGTATCGGCTCGACCCCAGGACTATACATACCCATCAAACTACTCCAAGGTTCAGTACACACGGGTTCAAATATCCCATCCAAGGTAAACCATATTCGTAAGGGAAAGAAGAAAGGGAAAGTATAATAGCGAAGAAATGATATACTGTGAAGGTGAGGAGGAAGACAGAAACAGAAAGGAAACCTTCTATTATTTCTAGAATTCTGAAAAGAAGATGGGAATGAAAGAAATTGAGGAGGATTACCAGAAGTTAAGTAAAGAGCCTGGAAATTACAGACAAAATTCATTAATTAATTAAAGGCACAAATCCATAAGAATGGAATAAATTCAAAAATTCAAATTTCCAATTTCATCCTTGAGACCATCCTGATTCGAGCATACATGAGGCTAACCTAATAACAAAAAATATATATAGTTCTTATTTCATTTCATTGAATCTGCTTATACCATTCAATAAATGTGATCATGAAACACCTGGTGCAAGTTGGATATTCATTTCCCCAGGTGTACACCCAATTCCTCTCCGATGTTCAACCCACCAGGCTGTTTCGTCTGCATGTCTATAATGTATCGCGACTCAAGTCTGCGGAGACGTGTCAGCCTATCCCCTCCCCTAGTGTTAAGCGGTACATGGTCCAAACCAAAGAACTGGAGTAGATCCCGATTACTCTGATGGGCTTGGGCAAAATATCTGGCCACTGGATAGGAAACATCCTTGTTCATTATGGCACGTTGGTGTTCTAGAATTCGCATTTTTACCCCATTGATCGTGCTCCCTATGTACTTGTGACCGCAGGGGCAGATCAGACAGTATACCACATATGGTGTCGTACATGTGATAAAATTTTTGATCTTTTTCGGTAGGGTTACACCTGGAATGGCATAGGAAAGCACCCTTCTGCTGTGCTCACATGCGCGACATTTTCCACAGGGAAAGAACCCCGACATTTCTTTTAGGGTGCTCTGTCCTGTTGGTTTTACAGAAGCTAAGTGACTGTGGACTACCATGTCCTTTATAGACCGTGATTTACGGAATGTGATGAGTGGTCTCTCGGGAACATCACATCCAATAATTGGGTCTGTACGCAGTATGTGCCAGCTTATGTATGTATATATATATATGACATTTTAAATTCGCATTAGCATCTTATGTTTTACCCAAAGCATTTCTAATGAACAAAACACCCATATACAAAACCCTTGGTGCTGCCATATTGGGAACATTGCGCTATATCACACATACCATACATCCAGCATTACAAAAATGTCTAACCTTATACCTGTCTTCCAATCGTCGCGAGCTATAGTAATAGCTTCGACCACCTACAATTAACTCTAGGAAGACAAGGGTGTTGTATATAAGAAACCCTCATCTAGGGATGAACAATAAAGTGTAAATTTGCACTTTAAGAGTATTACCACATTTTATTTTAAAAGGAATCACACCTAAAAAGCCACCGTAATCTCAACATGTGGACATAATACATGGAGGGAAGTAAATGTCTTTCTCCACCTGCTTTTCTTCTTTTCATATTAGATTTTAATTTATGATTTTTATACATTTTTGTTCAGGGTATTCGATTGATTTATTGAATTTTTAACAACGTTTATTCACCTGGTGAATAAAACATTTATGTACTGTCCTTTGGCGACTGCTATAGTTTTTATGTGAATGAGGTTTGCTTGAAAATTGATTGTCTGAGTATTCAATTGTGGTTACCCAAAGGGAGCTTTTTCTGACTTAGTGTCACTTTAGAGTCCTGTACCTTTGGTGAGCAGGGCCACTCTATTTTCTGGACTAAACTACCAACTACCATGCATAAAAATGTCATTCACTGGGCAAAAAATAATCTTAGGTGGAAGCATCAGGAACCAGATTTTGTAGAAAGGTGCACAACGTTGGTCTTCCAGCATGAGGATTACATGTTCAAATATACTTATGTACAAAATAAAAGGGGAAAATGCATCCTCTGCTTTAGCAAAGGGAAGCTTTTAAAGGGAGCTAAATATTAAAAAAGGGTCTAAATCCCAGCACAATGACAGTGAATACATGAGAGGCACTGGTATGAGAACAAGCAAAGCAGAAAGGTAGATGCAGTGCAAAAAAAATCTGATCTTACTCTGAACTTTTGGAACAACTAGACGTCACAAAAAACTGAGTCACTCAAGAAATCACATGCAAATTCACTTTCAGTTGCTTTGGAAATGTAGTTTTAGGGCAGGGAGGAACTCAACTAAAATAAATAAATAAAAGTTCACTTAACTGAATGGATGCATCCTCTCCTTCACCCTCTTCTCCTCTCCAAACAGCACGGAAGCACACAGGATCCCAGGTTCTCCTGCAAATCACAAAGCTGTTGTCACCAGCATGACTGCAAAGAGAACAATTGATGGACAGAATGAAGAATAATGTCATACATTCTCCCCGGTACAGTGAATTGGGCCTAAATCCAAAGTTTTTTTTTGCTCCCCATGCCATTCCAGTTTGGACCCAGCCATATGCAAATCAGTGTTGACCCTGCACCCAATGGGAACAGTCCAGCCCGAACTGCCAGGCAAGGTCCTCCCTCGACTGGCAACAAGAATCCTACGACAAGTTTCGGGGTTTCAGCCCTCACCAGCCAGGATAGCTTGACTCCAGTGGTATGGATAGCACAGGACCCAAGTCTGAGCATGCCCCTCCAACTCGGAGTGTCAAATGCAAAAAGAACAATTGATGGACAGAATACAGAACAATGTCATACATTCACCCCAGTATGGAGATATAGGCCCAAATCCATTGTTCTTTTGCTCCCCATGTCATTCCAGTTTGGACCCAGCTAGTTCACCCTGCACCCAATGGGAACAGTTCAACCTCAATTGCCAAGCCAGGTCCTCCCTGTACTGGAAACAAGCATCTTAGGACTGGTTTCGGGTTTCACCCCTCATCAGCCAGGATAGCGTGACTCTAATGGCATGGAGGGCACGGGACCCACGTCTGGGCATACCCGTCTCACTCGGGGTGACAAATGCAAAAAGAACAATTGATGGATAGATTGCAGAACAATGTCATACATTCACCCCAGTACAGAGATCTAGGCCTAAATCCATCTGTTTCTTTTCACCAGCATGACAGCATGACAGCAGCATTGTGGTTGGTCTAAGTGCCCTGGTTCAGTGCTCAGACAGGGAGTGGGATCCTGTGCATGTTTTCCACCCGGCTGTGCAATAGAACCTGGTGGAAAACATGCTAATTGTGCATGATGGTTTAGCCGGCCCAAGATGGACAGCTAAACCGTTATGAGCACTTAAATGCGAATTATCCAACTCCTCCTCCCTCTCCCTGTGACACATAGCACAGCCTCGCCTTGCCCTAACCTAGCTCAGGCTTCTTCCGGAAAAATAAAATATTCATTTATGTATTTATTTATTTTAGACATTTACAGAGCGCACTGTTACCCGGAGGTGTCCTGGCGCTGTTGAAATGCTCCCAAAGGGTATGAACCGAACGAGATTACTGTGTGAATAGCCAAGTCTTGATGTCTTTCCTAAATGTCATAAGATCTGTGATGTTTCTCAGGGCAAAGGGCAAGGTGTTCCAGGCCTTTGTGGCCCCCAACACAAAGCCCCTACCCCCCCATCGTGCTTTCCTAATGCTAGGAACTCTGAGCAGACGCAAGCTTGATGATCTTAGCTGTCTGCAGGGTTTGTACCAATGAAAATAATCTTTCAGACAGGCCGGTCCAAGGCCTTGGAGGGCCTTAAAAACCAGACACAAGTCCTTAAAAGCAATCCGCTTACGCACCGGCAGCCAGTGTAATTTCGTGAATTGGCCTGACACGGAGGCATACTTCAAGATGCCAGTCAGGAGTCTGGCTGCTGAATTTTGCAGGACCTGCATCTTGTTCAGAAGTCCCTGTTGGGCATTCAGCAACAGGCTATTGCAGTAATCCAGCCGGGGTAAGACCAGGGGTGTAACTACTGTCTTTTTACTGCTTTCGGGGAGAAAAGGAAGTATCCTCCGGAACATTTTCAAAAGAAAATAAATTAAAGATGTTAGAGCATTGACCTGGGGCCTGAATGTGAGTTGGTCATCTATGAGACCCCCAAGATTCTTCACCTGAGCCACGGGAAGAGAGGGGAACCCCATCTCTGCAGGCCAACATTTCGGGCTCCAAAAGTCCTTACTGAGGCCAAAAATCATAACTTCCGTTTTTGTTGTGTTCAACTTCAGGCAGTTTTCGCCCATCCACCTTCCCACCGCCAGCATGCATTCCTGAAGTTGTAAAGACATTCCATCTTCCCTTCCTGGCAGCACTGACACCACAATTTGTGTGTTGTCTGCATTGGAGGTTAGAATAAAATGAAGGACTTAATGATTGGGGCCAGGGAGGAGACATATACATTGAACAGAGTGGGGCTTAGGGAGTTGCCCTGAGGGACCCCACAAGGTAGGGCAAAAGGTTTAGATATGTAATCCCCCATCGCCACACTCTGTTCTCTGTTAGTCAAGAACGCATTCACCAGGTCTCCTGCTTTCCCCTGCACCCCACAGTCCTTCAAGCGGTCCATCAAAATTTCATGATGGAACGTATCGAAAGCTGCAGAAAGGTCCAAAAGGACCAGTGCAGCTCTGCCCCCTAGATCCATTACACCTCTAAATTCCTCAGTTGCCTTTATTAGGGCCGACTCCATACTAAGCCTACTCGGAACCCGTGCTGAGAGGGGTCCAAGGCCCCCGTTGTGCCCAAAAACACACTGAGTTGATGATTCATCATCTTTTCAATTAGTTTAGCTGGAAGTGGAAGCCTTGAGATGGGGTGATAGTTATTAGGATCCGTTGTATCTAGATTTGACTTTTTCAGCAGTGGAAGGATCGATGCCCGTTTCCAACAGGAGGGGTACCTCCCGGCTGTGAATATATTGTTGAAGATCGTTGTTAATGTTCCCACAATTGGACCAGGCGCCAGCTTGGCTACCGTTGCTGGATATGGGTCAAATGGGGACCCTGATTTTAGCCCGCAGAGCAATTTTTTTGTCTCTTCTGTGCTTACCGGTGTAAACTCTTCTAGACTATCTTTGCGTGGATCGCCCCTAGGGATCTGATTTTGTGCCAATGGCCACCTCCTGGTAATGTGAAAGCATTAAAGATTGTCTCAACTTTAGTCCTGAAGAAAGTGGCCAGGGCCTCACACAGATCTTGGCTGGGCTACGGCCCTGCAACTTTTGGGTATACAAGACTAGAAAGTGTCCTAAAAAGTTCTTTTGAGCAATTACTAGACTGGTTGATACGATTCGTAAAATAGTCTTGTTTTGCTTGGGCAATCACCTTCTTATATTCAAGAAGCCCCTGTTTTAGGTTCCTCTTGTCCCTATTCTTATACCCTCTGTGCAATTCCTGCTCTCGCTTTTTACATCCTATTTTGGCTAATCTTAGTTCCTCAGAAAACCAGGGGGGCCGAGGGGCTCTCCCTCTGCCTACACCCTTTCTTCAAAGGCACAAGCGTCATAATTCCGTGTTCCAGCCAGCCCGAATAGCCTAGAGCCGCTTCCTCCACATCTAGTGGAGGCTCCTCTTTCGATGCCACAAGGAGTTCCTCCAAGTCTCCTCTTACTAACTTGTTCCAGGCTCTAATAGTCTTTGTTTGTTTTTTAGGGCCGAGCTCTCTGCTAGTAAGCTTCCTAACCGCTATGTTAAGCTCTACTATAGCGTGGTCAGACCATGCCACTGGCCATGTTCCGGTGACTACTACTGCTGGGTGGTTGGAAAATAAACCATCCAACCTACGGCCTGCGCAGTGGGTGTGTCCCGCTACCAGCTGTTTAAGGTCAGCTGCTTCCATCAGATCAAGTAAGGCCATTGTCTCAGGGTTTCCACCATCCTCCAAATGAAAGTTGAAGTCCCCTAGTATAGTAAAGGTCTCTTCACACATACCCACTTCCAATAAGCTCCCCATAGCAGCCAAAAACGTATTTCTCGCCCCAGGTGGCCTATATAGTAGTGCTCCTTTGAAAGCGAGGTGGCTTAGAAACGTAAAATTGAAAGATAAAGCTTCACAGGCATCCAACGGTACGGGCTTAAAGATGGCTTTAATATCACTTTGGTAGATCACCGCTAGATGCCTTCTCTTTTGCCCTTCCTATCCTCCCTATGACAGAGATATCCAGTGGGAGTGGCCTTCACCACGTCTGGCCCGGAAGCGGTGTCTATCCAGGTTTCCGTAATGAACGCTATATGTATATCTTTCTCTATTAATAGTTCTGCAAATTCCATACTGTGCTTCACCAGGGACCTAGTGTTGATGGATACACATTTAAAATGTTCCACCTTGTCCTTTCCTGTCCTTTCCTTCTTTCTGGTCCTTATATCCACCACCCCTGTTAGCTGACTAGAAGTCAGTTGCAGTCTCAGTAGAGCTATCTTGCAGCCCAAGCATGTCCTAACACTGCGTGGCCTCCTCCCAATCAAAAAGTTTTAAAAACTTGATGAGAAAAATTCCCCTTACTTTGTGCAAAACAGCATATAGGTAGCAGCAATCTCAGTGTGCAAATATTGCAGGTAGCAGAACAATCACAAAGCATTCACGCAGGCTCCCGGCTTACGCCTCAGGAGAAATTCAGGCTGCCCGGTCACGCCAGCCCGGTTTTTACGTGCTGGGGAGGTCAAAAGCTAAAGCTCTCATTTTGGCCCACTCAAGATGGCGGCCGTCCGGGTGAGTGCCTAGTCGCCCCCCCCCCCCCCCTTACCCCCAATTATGGACAAGCTGTTCTGAATCTACCTAAGCAGTTTTGCTAACCTTGGTTGGCACGCTACTACGCTGGCTGAGATTATGTTTCAAAAATTATAAATCGGGTGAAACGAATGTACATGTTACCACTAGATTTACGGTCCTAATATAAGATGGTGTGCTTTATGATCAAAACTGTTTGACCAAATCGTCTTCAAAATCACTCTTCATCACAGATAAAATTGGGAATAAATCTGCAATAAGAGAAGAAACTGAACAACGCAAATGTATCCTTGATAGGAGATTGCAGATACCTTTTTGCCCTGAAGAAGACCTCAAGGACGCAATGCGTTGGCTATGTTTTTACTCTTTGTGAAGAAAGAAGTCACCGATAAGGAAATTGAGAAAATCCTGCTGAATTGCCTTTTTGTCTGAACACGTGACTCAAGCGCATTAAATGAATGCTTAAGCTTGAATAAGGTTTTCCTTTTGAAATTGTTGTGTATTACACGCATGAACCTAAACCAAGTGTGCTAGACTATTCTGCTGTTTTGATATTGAGAGATATTTGTTATTTCAGGAGGCTTAGGGATATTGAGTCTCGGGCACGAGCGCCTAGTAAATTGTTGGATAAGTTTCCCCACAAAAAGATAAGTGCAATCTGTTTTGCCTCAATCCCCTAAAAATTGGCATTTCAGTTTCAGTTTTGCATGCAGGGTTTACCCCCCAAAAATATGACCTACCCTGCAACAAATACATTGAAAGCAGGCAGCAAGGCAGACATAAAAAAGCTGCAGCTGGGTGACCCACATTGTACTTGTAAAGGTGATTTGGAAAGCAGACAGGCTAATCATCATTCCAAGATGGTGTGAAGCACTGAACTACTGCAAAAGATTGTCAACCTTTGGGAGTCCTCGCAAATGTTTTATGAAGTGATACAAATTCATTCTTGTGATCATGGAAACAAAAGTGTACACCCTGCAGGATGACAGGGCACTGGTTATCAAAGTTCAAATGACAACATAGGTGATACTGTCCTGAACAAGCATTGATGAAGCTCGAACAAGGCAGACTAGGGACTTTTTCAAGATAAAACATTTGTCGAAAGTCTCAGCATTTCAGCATGGGTCCAAGACTCAGGCTGTGTTATATTCACACGTGAAGAAGGAAATCTTCAAGAACAGTCAAAGCCTTCAGTACAGCAGCTGCAGGTTTATCATAATAAACCCTGCAGCGTCTACACTGTGTCCTCTCACACTACCTCTGCCACATCCAGGCAATCCCACAACAACATCTCAAAGCATATAATCTTAACCCTAGCAGCAATAAAAGCAAAGACTGGCCAATCAATCTTAAGCAAAAACAACAGTTGATGGACAGAATGCAAAACAATGTCATACATTCACCCCAGTACAGAGATCTGGGCCTAAATCCATCGTTTTTTTGCTCACCACGCCACCCCAGTTCAGACATGGCCGTATGCAAATCAGTCTTAACCCTGTGCCTCATGGGAACAGTCCAGCCTGAACTGCCAAGCCATGTCTTTCCTGGACCGGAATCAAGCATCCTACGACCGGTTTCTGGCATTCCAGCCGTCTTCAGCCAGGATAGCTTGACTCCAGGGGCTTGGAGAACATGGGACTCACGTCTGAGCATAACCATCCCACTCGGGTGACAAATGCAAAAACAACAGTTGATGGACAGAATGCAGAAAAATGTCATACATTAACCCCAGTACAGAGATCTGGGCCTAAATCCATCGCTTTTTTGCACTCCATACCACCCCAATTCAGACATGGCCATATGCAAATCAGCCTTGACCCTGTCCCTCATGGGAGCAGTCCAGCCCGAACTGCCAAGCCATGTCGTTCCTGGACCGGAATAAGGCATCCTAGGACCGGTTTCACAATCAATCTGAGGAGGGGTGGACAGCTACCCCATGTCTTATTCAGTGTACTGCGGAAGCAAACTACGAATGGCTGTTGAACACACTAGCTGATAAAGATTGCTGCCAGAAAGTCCTGCTATGGATACACATTTTAAAAAACATGAAGCTGATGGAACAGCTGAAGCTGTCTCTAGGCAAAATCAAAAAAGGAATTCACCAAACCTTTCCTGGAATGTTAGTTTGTAGACATTAAACATTAATGATACATATCCTTGTCAGAAATATAAATGATCAGTCTAATCAGGAATGTCCAATGAAAGAATGTCTTATGAGTGTGTTTGTGTGTTGAGTATTTAATAATTTTTTTCTTACTAACACTTTTTGTTGGCTAATAAAAAATTCTGTCTCTTTAATTTCAGATGGTCCTAATAACCCTTGTATGAGTGAAAATGGAAGGAGAAAATCAAACTGAAGAAAATGAGTTTGTCGTTGTGGGTTTTGCGGGTTTTGTGGGTATGCCACAACTGCAATCCTTTCTTTTTTCTACTTTGCTGGTAGTTCATCTGGGAACGTTAATAGGAAATCTTCTGATCATGGCAATTGTTTACTTAAATATTAATTTGCATACCCCTATGTACTTCTTCCTCACAAATTTGTCATTCCTTGACATCAACTGTACAACAATTATTTTACCAAAGTTGTTGGCAAATTTCTTTCAGGCAAAAACTATATTTTCCCTCACAGAGTGCCTCCTACAAATTTATTTTTTCTTAGCCATTGTGTCTACAGAACTTATTCTCCTTGCAATAATGGCTTATGATCGGTACGTGGCTGTCTGCAATCCCTTACGTTATATGATAATCATGAGCAAATATGTCTGCATTCGGCTGGCAGTGGGAACCTGGGTAGTTGGCTTCAATGTCCCAATACTACATACTGTGCTACTATCACGTCTTTCCTTCTGTTCATCTCACACCATCAACCACTTCTTCTGTGATGTGACAGCCCTCATGACGCTTTCTTGCAGCAGCACTAGATCGATAGAAACATCAAGCTACATCCTTAGTTCTGTTATAGTTGTCTTGCCCTTTTTATTAGTGGTAGTATCTTACACCAACATCGTCATGGCCATTCTTAAAATAAAATCAATGCAGGGAAGTTGGAAGGCCTTCTCCACATGCACCTCCCACCTCACTGTAGTTATTCTATTCTATGGGTCTCTGAGTTCTGCATACATACGACCCACATCAACTTTTTCCATGAATGACAACAAACTATTGTCTTTATCATATACTGCAATTACTCCATTGTGTAACCCTTTTATATATACCCTGAGAAATAAAGACTTTAAAAGAGCCCTCCAGAAAGAAAAGACAACAATGTAGGACCCAATTCACAGATATATTTGTCAAACAGTTGTATTACAGAGCACAAAAACAGCACTCAAGGTAAAGTACTAGTCACACTTCCATGGATTTAAATGATGAATTATGAGCCATGCTTAAGGGTGCAGTTTAGTTATACCAAAAAGTGGAGGGGGTGCAATAAAGACCTAAACATATGCATAATCCTGCCTGGAAACGATAATCACACAAATAAATTGTTTTAGCATATATTCTGGATGTACAGGGTCCCACATATTGTTGATCAAAATAGACGAGAATGAGAATAATTGATGTATACCCCAATCTTAAGGGTGGTCACTTCAAGGCGTGCCAAGGTCTATTGCCCACCCCAGGTACACACTAAAATGTGGGCTTTGGTCAGAATGTCCTCATTGCTACCATGGATGATGTTCACATGACTCTGGACAGAGGAAACATGTCAACCCTGAATCCCCTGGTCTTCCCTGCTGCATCTGACATGATCTACCACCTAAACTCATCCAACGCCAGTCACACTGGCACTGTACACTTCAAATGCCCACAGCCTTATCTGTGCAGTTCTGCAAGGATCTTCCAGTAGCCCACCCTTTTTAATGCATGCACGATCACTCTAGCCAGTATTATCCACTCTCATGACATCAATGTGCTCTACTATGCTGATAATATGACATGGCGGAGCCAGCTCTGCGGAAGGTGTGGGGCGGGCAGGGGTCGGTGGGGGCTCCTGAGT
Source organism: Lissotriton vulgaris (assembly GCF_964263255.1). Classification (NCBI taxonomy): domain Eukaryota; kingdom Metazoa; phylum Chordata; class Amphibia; order Caudata; family Salamandridae; genus Lissotriton; species Lissotriton vulgaris. The sequence goes on from NC_141695.1 coordinate 81,300,440, forward strand.
GTATGCTACTCATGGTGTTTGCGGTGTCTTCTGTGGTGACAGGACTCCAGGCAGTGATGGTGGGCTGAGTTGCATTGCCGTTGTAGGAGTAGAGTTGGCGCCTAGGTCCTGCTCATCGAAGTTGCTGTAGAGAGATCTGGTCTTGAGATGGAAGTAGGAGCTGAGTTTGTTGCAGAGATCCTGGGAGGCAGGGACTTTGAATGATTTGCTGGGGGGTTTACTGATTCTTGTAATATGCTGAAGAGTTCCTTAGAATTGAAGGAGTTGGTGAGGATTATGTCCTGAATGAAATTCTTCTTCGTTATTTTGATGAGTTGGTGGTGTTCTGTCATGATGGTCTTGTAGGTGGAATGTGCGTCGGGATTCCAGTATTTCTCGAGTCTCCAGCAAGTGCGCTTGGATTCTCAAAGGTCAGTGGTGAACCAGGTGACTTTCTTGGTGTGCTGTCTGTCGGAGTACTGGAGGGGGCGAGTGTGTCTGCGCAGTTGGTGAACCATTTGTGGAGTGCGTTGGCCGCAGAGTTGGCGTTGGCTGTGGTGGGGGAAGGAGCATGGTTGAGTTTGGAGTTGAGTTGCTCTTTGGTGAGCTTGCTCCTGTTCCTGCATGGGGGCAAGGTGTAGGCTTGTATGCAGTGGTTTCCATGAAGGAGAGGTGGACACAGTGGTGGTTTGTCCAGAGGGGTTGCGTTGTATGGCTGAAGCAGATGTTGTGTCTTCCATCAAAGATAGTGTCGAGGGTGTGACTTGCCTCGTGGGTGGGGGTGGTGACTAGCTGTCTCCATATGATGTTGGCGAGGTTGCCCAGGAGGGTGGTTGAATTGGGGTCGCTGGGCTTGTCGAGGTTGAAATTCAGGTCTCCGCGGAGTACGTAGACCGTGGAACCGAGGGCATGGGGTAAGATTAATTATGCAATGTAATTAATAAGCTGTGATTCCCAATTGAGAGTAGGTAGATATCTCATGTTTGTTTCCTATGAAATTATAGTGGATTCATTCCCGTACGAGTCTGATCTATGCCCTTGACTTGCATGCCGCACCCTGCATTTCGGCGCCCCAGCCTACTTTGCGGTTTCAGATCCCCATCTATTCCAGGCAGCAATTACACAGCACCCAGAGTCGACAGTGCACTGCCGAACCATCCCAGACCGGCACACATCCCACTCTCACGCTTTACAGAATTTTCCCAATTAGTTTCCCTCCAATTCTACATTGTGAATGTTACACCATTGTGCAACCAGCACTACCTAGGGAATTTGTAACCATCATCCTGATGATGACCCTAATTTGAACAGGTCAAAATGCCGTCAACTTTGCAGCGTTATTTCCGTCCTCGACGGAGTCATTTAAAATTAAACAAAATTAAATGCATTTGCATTTATCAAAGCTGCATTTCTTGACCCCTGAATATCTGTTTGTTTTTACTGTTTCTCGCTGTCTCAGGCTGTTTTTTATGACTTGTGTCACTAGCACCTCCAGTGCACATTGGTTGTTATGGTTACACCAATCTAATTGTTATGTAGTTCTTACAACTACCTGCAAATAACAACCCTTCTTCTCAAGTTCTTGGTCTCCCTATTTCTTTTTCCCTCCTTAGTGATTTGTGCACCTTATGTAACAGTCAAATTCAATGAAAACTGGTTGAGACATTGTTGTTTTTGGTACATTACTTACCCGGTCTCAGCTGAGTCAACGGGTCTACTCCTGTTTTACGATCCTTCATAGAATGTGCAATGACACAGCATGAATCACAATTTTTTTGTAGGTGACACATGAGACTATCCTGTTTTTTCCACTTATTGCATTTTCGCTGCAGTGATTAAAATATAAATCTGCGTATTTTTCTTGTTTAGTAATTTTTCTAACAATATATATTAATTTTGTTTCCATCAGCCCCTTTCCTCTCGACATAGCCTTAGTAATAATTGCCCAAATGCAGGTTGACATGCTTTTACAGAGTTGTTCATTCTAAAATGAAGTCTCCTGGTTAAAATGAATGCTGAAACCTCACATAGACCTCAAATATGCCCCGTATTATTCATGCCAGCACGAAAATGAATTACTACCACCAAGTATAGTGTTAAATATTCATTGTTAAATTGTTTACAAGCAGAGCCCATCTTGGTTTGTATAGGGTAGCCTCATCTAATACTGCTTTGTTTGCTCTCCAGTCATTTTACTTCTGAGGAGCCTCATTGAAGCACCTGTTCAATTAAGGAAACATATGACATAAATCAGAAAGAAAATGTAAAACAGTATTCCAGTACCCAAACCACACATGCACTTTTCCCACTTACTGGAAAGCAAATTAAAATGCAGTTTTTAATGAAAACTATACATTCATAGGACGCATCAAAATAGTTTGAAAGGTTTGCAAAGTAATCTCTCTAATGAAAATTAATTTGGTAGGTCACAATTTGTGAATCCCTATGATTAACTGACAATGCAGGCATGGAAATGTCCTTGTTTATTATAGAAAAACCAGATGTTTTTAAAAACAGGTATTCATTTGGAAGTACACGGGGGAAGGCAGCAGTCCTCTGATCCATTTTTTTCCCTCAATAACTTCCACATGAATCGAACGAGCATAGCTTACCCTTTCCAAATGAGTTACCATGCCAACTCAGTGATCAATGGTTGGTACAGCAATTGTGAATACAAAGAACTTACACCTATTTGTATCTAGATCACAGATAAAAGGGGATGTTAAAAGCTGTTGTACAGATGTAAACACTTAAAACAATGACTGAGGCAAGGAGAACAGCCAACAGAGTTGGGGTTTGAAAACTGTCTCAAAGCATTGGTTTCGGGCAACATTTTATACAGTACTTGCAGCATCATAACATGATTTGTGCATTCCTTTGGAGACACAAATCTGGGCCTAGTCACTGTTGTATAAATTTGCTCGTTTGATAGGAGCCACAGGTGGACCTCAACTTTGTTTGAACAAAATGCAAGACCAGTGGGTACATGTCCAGATGTGTCGCATGGGCAGCGCATGGTTACTGCTTTTAGTGTGCATGTGACGTCATGGTGTTTTTGGGAATGCACACCCTTCTGGCCAAATGTGTTTTATTGGGGCCAATCTCCTGAGACCACTGTGGTGTCACTGCCTATCTGTGTGATTGATCTGGGTTTTCCTGTTCATGCACCTGTCTAAGGGTCACGTGTCCCAATACCTGTGATCTGTCAATCAATTGTTTCAATCCTAGTTCACAGGACCTGCCTGACCATGACTCAAGTTTGAGGAGGAGGTTATATCGGGTGAATTCAACAATGGAAATGTGAGTTTTCTTTAATGCGTACAGATATCATGTTGTACATCAACTTCGTTTTTATCAATATTAATACAACTGCAAAACAGGTGTGTTCATCAGGTCCTAAGTGTTCCGGACGATACAACCCAAAAAGTTAATTACATGCTTAAATTCTACAAATACATCTTTTCTAAACCCTTAACTAGAAGGGGTGTTTCCCTCTGATGCTGAGACCATTTTAGATGTTTGTGGTGATTGGAGCTTCCGCCTTCGTAACCTCTTTTTTCCACAAAAGGTGTCTAGCTGAAACTTGCATGCTTATTCCCAAATGTTGGAGATTCGAGAGATCCAAGAAATCCGAGACCCGAGAAAATAACCAAAATATTGCATAATTTGGTATTTTTTGCAAAAAACTATTTTTTGTCCACAGTTGTGGGATTTTAGAAAATAGTAGCACATTTCTTCCTCTTTTCTGGTTTCTACCTCCTTGCACTTTGTAGACGGATCAGATTTCAAACTCATGGACAAACCCAGGGACTTATACATATTTGAAAAATAGACAGCATTCCAAATTCAGCCATGGGACAAAGAGGACCAAAGAAAACAATTATTGTATTCAAATATGAATGAAAGAAGAAATGAAAATAGGCATGTTTTAGTTTGTAATGTTTTGCCCCAATTTCTGAAAAAAAAATGCGATCTAGTGGTATGTCCCTCAAACCCTTCTGTTTGAAGAGACATTAAGGGGCCGATTATGATGTCAGTCAGAATTGCCACCGACCGACACCGCTGTGGTCCTGGGACCGGCCGACCTCAGGTCGGCATTTCCGACCACCAGATTATGATGCGACCGAACAATACTCCTATTTCTCTAAGGGAGCTTGTGCTGTGGCCATAAACCGGCCACAATACAGGCTCTCATGAAGAAATGGGGGTGTGTGTAAAACACTTCATCCTGTGGCAGACATGCCATGGTGCCTGCCACACGATGCAGGGATTTACAGATGGCACCCTAGATGCTCCCTCACCCACTAACCGTAGGCTGAGGAGGAAAGGGGATCCTGCTAGCGGCTCCCATACCATCTTTCCGACAGCCTTTCCATGTCGGAAAGGACGGCATGGAAAGGCTGTCCGAATCGATATTGCATGGCTGACGGTGAAACCACCATCCATAAGGGATTACGGTGCGGTTCCAACCGGCCGAAAGACTCAGGGAGCCGGTCTGAACCGGATTGGAATGACCGGCCGGTGTACGTTCCAACTGACGACACCATAATTCGGCTGTCGGGCTGCAAACCAATCATGTTGGGCGGAAAGCTTCCAACTAGGCTAGGGGGCTTTCGGACCGACATCGGAATCAGTGAATCTTGTTTGTCTAAAACACAGGAGACCCAGAGACAACAACTGTGCATCTGTTAAAAGGTAAACTCTTAAGAATGAAAAATGTATATGAAGGAAATCTGTATGTTTTTTAGATGTGCCAAGTTACTGAGTTTAGCAATACAAGTTATTCGAACATCTCTAAATATTGCACACTGTCTTAAATTTGAAGCCAAAAATGGAGAGAAATTCACTTCATAATAACAAATGGTCTACTATTCTCTGTTTCCTCACGCTGCTCCTCCCCCCCTTCAATATTTGCTGCTGGGTCTATCACATGAAATATGAAAGGCCACCAAATCACAATTTGGAGACATCAAATAATCACTTTGCAAACTGGCCCATTTTTGCAATGTAGGTAGCTTTGGTATTGGTACCCAGGAAATTACCAATTTCAGACCCTTCTAAAAACTAAGGGAGTGCAAGTTGCAGTGACTTTCCTAGATTGCACTACATTGTCTTACCAAAATGCCCTTCATACCTCAAACTTTGCCTCAAATCACACATTTACACACATTCATTTAACACAAAGTTCTGGCATCTATAGGTCTGCACAAACATCTATCCACCCAGCATATTCACTATCAATAAAAAATGGTTTCCTACTTGTCCAATAAATACTCACTTTTGCAACCATTCACTCGTATCACACACAGACACCCCACACAGATCCACTTTACCAGTTATGAGGAAACACAATTCATATAACACAGAAGAGCATAAATAGCAGTTTTCTCAAAACATTAAACTACACACAGCCATTCTTCAATAGGGATGGTTTTGCACATTAATCACATCCATGATATCAGTGACTCCGTCATAGCCGGTCACAAGCAGAGCTACAAGCGGAAGAGGGTTATGCATGGGGCTAGCTACCCCACCATGTAAAAAATCCAAGCTACAGAAATGTTAATGAAAAAACATCCCTGCCTCCAAGAGAGAGGAATCTCCTTCACCCAAAGCTATGATTCCTTGTGGTGAAAGCCAGAGGTCCCTGGAAGCCACAATTCTGTAAGATCAACACTATCAGGATGTGAATGTGAGACCGGCTGGACAACCTAAGTGCTGCATTAAGGAAAAAATCGAACCTTGCAACGCTTGGCATCAGCTAGACAAGACGTACAACGTCCAGACTAAAAAGTCTGGCTCCAGTTATCAAGGAAAGAATCGGCAAAGCAAGGGCTGCCTTCATTTAGCTAAAGAAGATCTGGAGCTACAAGGACATAATACTGGCAACCAAGATCAGGCTTTTTACCACCAATGTAGAATTGGTCCTTCTGTACGGAGCAAAAACCTGGAGGACAACAGTGCCGACCACCAACAAAGTCCAGACTGTCATAGGCACCTGCAAATTAACTGGCGAAACACCATCAGCAACAAGGACCTGTGGCAGCAGATTTTACAACTCCCTGCTCATGAAGAAATCATGGAAATACACTGGACCTGGATAGGTCACCCCTCCACAAGCCCACATCAGACACCAGCAGACAAGCCCTCTCTCAATGGAAAAGGAAAAGAGGGGGACCAAGAAACACCTCGCATTAAGGACACTGACATCTGTCCCAGATGCACAGATGTTTTCATGAAAAAATAACAATTCAAAGTATGCAGAAAAATAATCATAATAAAGCAAGGTAAAACAAAGAAAATCACCCACTTTACCCAAACTAAAAAGAAAGCAACATCCAAAAACAATAAGTAACAAAGGTAAATCTTAAATTGAACTCACACCATACCTGTAGAAATAAAGTTTAAACTTACCTCCAAAATCCAACTTCCACCCAAATCCAACATAGCACCAAATACCACAATATAACATGCTCAAATAATGTACCTGTATGCCCTCTCATGAACAGCCACCAACAGCCTGAACCCCTAGGGGCAACTCCACTCACAGTTTCCATTACACAGGGGTCAAATGTAGCATGAAACAGTAATTTGGAAAAAGAAAATGAAAGGCGATGTATTATGTATAAAAATGTGAAATAAAAAGGTACTGTTCAATTTTATTGTATTGCGCGCTGAGTGGGAATTTAGTTGGCATTCCAAGAGAAACTGGGATATGACGGGGTGATCAAATAGAGAATCAGGAGCTGCCAAAAATTGAAGGTTTTAAATATTTTCCTAGAAAAAAGGTTCTGAATGTGTCCTTTGACCCTGCTGGCAGGAAGGTCGCCCCCACACTGCTACTCGTCACAGGCTGATCCTGTGCCCCTGCTGCTGCTTCTTGGTCCCTGGGCTTCCCTCGCCCTGTGCGCCAGTTTCTTTTTCCCCCCTGCCCCCCACTGCCCTGTCCCAGCCTTCCTGCTGCTGCCTCCCTGTGGCCCCCCCCGAGAACACCCATTGGCCTCGTCATGAATGGAGTGCACACTGCTAGCCCCTCCTCCGGATCGCCCCTCGAGACTCTGGTACTTGCGGTTCTGGCCTCGATGCCAGAACCGGCACGTGTTTATGACGAAACACAATACGGCTCCCTTGAGCTTGGGGCCGATGGGCTCTTGGAAGACGCACCTGCGTGCCGATTCTGGCATCGAGGCCTTTGACTGTTGTGTGGCGGCCTTCTCTTCCACCCCTAAACAATCTTTCTCTACTGATGAGGGAAGTCATCCCGAAACCCGAGACATGTCTCGGGCGATATCCTAAAACCCGGGACATGTATCGGGTCTAGAGATTCATCAGTCCTACAAGTACCGACTTGCACCCACCTGGGTGATCCACTGAAGAACTGCAAGTACTAGAGTCCCGAGGGGCGATCCGGAGGAGAGGCTAGCGGTGTGCGCTCCATTTATGACGAAACACAATACGGCTCCCTTGAGCTTTGGGCCGATGGGCTCTTGGAAGACGCACCTGCATACCGGTTCCGGCATCGAGGTCTTTGACTGTTGTGTGTTGGCCTTCTCTTCCACCCCTAAACAATCTTTCTCTACTGATGAGGGAAGTCATCCTGAAACCCGAGACATGTCTCGGGCGATATCCTAAAACCCGGGACATGTATCGGGTCTAGAGATTCATCAGTCCTACAAGTACCGACTTGCACCCACCTGGGTGATCCACTGAAGAACTGCAAGTACCTGAGTCCCGAGGGGCGATCCGGAGGAGAGGCTAGCGGTGTGCGCTCCATTTATGATGAAACACAATACGGCTCCCTTGAGCTTTGGGCCGACGGGCTCTTGGAATACGCACCTGCGTGCCGGTTCTGGCATCGAGGCCTTTGACTGTTGAGTGGCGACCTTCTCTTCCACCCCTAAACAATCTTTCTCTACTGATTAGGGAAGTCATCCCGAAACCCGAGACATGTCTCGGGCGATATCCTAAAACCCGGGACATGTATCGGGTCTAGAGATTCATCAGTCCTACAAGTACCGACTTGCACCCACCTGGGTGATCCACTGAAGACCTGCAAGTACCAGAGTCCCGTTGGGCGATTCGGAGGAGGGGCTAGCAGTGTGCGCTCCATTTATGACGAAACACAATACGGCTCCCTTGAGCTTTGGGCCGACGGGCTCTTGAAAGACACACCTGCGTGCCGGTTCTGGCATCGAGGCCTTTGACTGTTGTGTGACGACATTCTCTTCCACACCTAAACAATCTTTCTCTACTGATGAGGGAAGTCATCCCGATACCCGAGACATGTCTCGGGCGATACCCTAAAACCCGGGACATGTATCGGGTCTAGAGATTCATCAGTCCTACAAGTACAGGGTACCACCCGCCTGGGTGATCCACTGAAGAACTGCAAGTACCAAAGTCCTGAGGGGCGATCTGGAGGAGGAGCTAGCGGTGTGCACTCCATTTATGACGAAACACAATACGGCTCCCTTGAGCTTTGGGCCGACGGGCTCTTGAAAGACGCACCTGCGGGCCGGTTCTTGCATTGAGTCCTTTGACTGCTGTGTGGCGCCTTCTCTTCCACCTCTAAACAATCTTTCTCTACTGATGAGGGAAGTCATCCCGAAACCCGAGACATGTCTCGGGTGATATCCTAAAACCCGAGACATGTATCGGGTCTAGAGATTAATCAGTCCTACAAGTACCGACTTGCACCCACCTGGGTGATCCACTGAAGAACTGCAAGTACCAGAGTCCCGAGGGGTGATCAGGAGGAGGGGCTAGCGGTGTGCGCTCCATTTATGATGAAACACAATACGGCTCCCTTGAGCTTTGGGCCGCCGGGCTCTTGGAAGACACACCTGCGTGCCGGTTCTGGCATCGAGGCCTTTGAATGTTTTGTGGCGGCATTCTCTTCCACCCCTAAACAATCTTTCTCTACTGATGAGGGAAGTCATCCCGAAACCCGAGACATGTCTCGGGCGATACCCTAAAACCCGGGACATGTATCGGGTCTAGAGATTCATCAGTCCTACAAGTACCGACTTGCACCCACCTGGGTGATCCACTGAAGAACTGCAAGTACCAGACTCCTGAGGGGCGATCTGGAGGAGGAGCTAGCGGTGTGCGCTCCATTTATGACGAAACACAATACGACTCCCTTGAGCTTTGGGTCGACGGGCTCTTGGAAGACGCACCTGCGTGCCGGTTCTGGCATCAAGGTCTTTGACTGTTGTGTGGCGGCCTTCTCTTCCACCCCTAAACAATCTTTCTCTACTGATTAGGGAAGTCATCCCGAAACCCGAGACATGTCTTGGGCGATATCCTAAAACCCGGGACATGTATCGGGTCTAGAGATTCATCAGTCCTACAAGTACCGACTTGCACCCACCTGGGTGATCCACTGAAGAACTGCAAGTACCAGAGTCCCGAGGGGCGATCCGGAGGAGGGGCCAGCGGTGTGCGCTCCAATTATGATGAAAGACAATATGGCTCCCTTGAGCTTTGGGCCGTCGGGCTCTTGGAAGACGCACCTGCGTGCCGATTCTGGCATCGAGGCCTTTGACTGTTGTGTGGCGGCCTTCTCTTCCACCCCTAAACAATCTTTCTCTACTGATGAGGGAAGTCATCCCGAAACCCGAGACATGTCTCGGGCGATATCCTAAAACCCGGGACATGTATCGGGTCTAGAGATTCATCAGTCCTACAAGTACCGACTTGCACCCACCTGGGTGATCCACTGAAGAACTGCAAGTACCAGAGTACCGAGGGGGGATCCGGAGGAGTGGCTAGCGGTGTGCGCTCCATTTATGACGAAAGACAATACGGCTCCCTTGAGCTTTGGGCCGACGGGCACTTGGAAGACCCACCTGCGTGCCGGTTCTGGCATCGAGGCCTTTGACTGTTCTGTGGCAGCCTTCTCTTACACCTCTAAACAATATTTCTCTACTGATGAGGGAAGTCATCCCGAAACCCGAGACATGTCTCGGGCGATATCCTAAAACCCGGGACATGTATCCGGTCTAGAGATTCATCAGTCCTACAAGTACCGACTTGCACCCACCTGGGTGAGCCACTGAAGGAACTGCAAGTACCAGAGTCCCGAGGGGCGATCCAGAGGAGGGGCTAGCGGTGTGTGCTCCATTTATGACGAAACACAATACGGCTCCCTTGAGCTTTGGGCCGACTGACTCTTGGAAGACACACCTGCGTGCCGGTTCTGGCATTAAGGCCTTTGAAAGTTTTGTGGCGGCATTCTCTTCCACCCCTAAACAATCTTTCTCTATTGATGAGGGAAGTCATCCCGAAACCCGAGACATGTCTCGGGTGATATCCTAAAACCCGGGACATGTATCGGGTCTAGAGATTCATCAGTCCAACAAGTACCGACTTGCACCCACCTGGGTGAGCCACTGAAGAACTGCAAGTACCAGAGTCCCGAGGGGCGATCCAGAGGAGGGGCTAGCAGTGTGCGCTCCATTTATGACGAAACACAATACGGCTCCCTTGAGCTTTGGGCCGACGGGCTCTTGAAAGACACACCTGCGTGCTGGTTCTGGCATCGAGGCCTTTGAATGTTGTGTGGCGGCCTTCTCTTCCACCCCTAAACAATCTTTCTCTACTGATGAGGGAAATCATCCCGAAACCCGAGACATGTCTCGGGCGATACCCTAAAACCCGGGACATGTATCGGGTCTAGAGATTCATCAGTCCTACAAGTACAGGGTACCACCCGCCTGGGTGATCCACTGAAGAACTGAAAGTACCAGAGTCCTGAGGGGCGATCTGGAGGAGGAGCTAGCGGTGTGCACTCCATTTATGACGAAACACAATACGGCTCCCTTGAGCTTTGGGCCGACGGGCTCTTGAAAGACGCACCTGCGGGCCGGTTCTGGCATTAAGGCCTTTGACTTTTGTGTGGCGGCCTTCTCTTCCACCCCTAAACAATCTTTCTCTACTGATTAGGGAAGTCATCCCGAAACCCGAGACATGTCTCGGGCGATATCCTAAAACTCGGGACATGTATCGGGTCTAGAGATTCATCAGTCCTACAAGTAGCGACTTGCACCCACCTGGGTGATCCACTGAGGAACTGCAAGTACCAGAGTCCCGAGGGGTGATCCGGAGGAGGGGCTAGCGGTGTGCGCTCCATTTATGACGAAACACAATACGGCTCCCTTGAGCTTTGGGCCGACGGGCTCTTGGAAGACGCACCTGCGTGCCGGTTCTGGCAACGAGGTCTTTGACTGTTGTGTGGCGGCCTTCTCTTCCACCCCTAAACAATCTTTCTCTACTGATTAGGGAAGTCATCCCGAAACCCGAGACATGTCTCAGACGATATCCTAAAACCCGGGACATGTATTGGGTCTAGAGATTCATCAGTCCTACAAGTACCGACTTGCACCCACCTGGGTGATCCACTGAAGAACTGCAATAGCCAGAGTCCCGAGGGGCAACCCGGAGGAGGGGCCAGCGGTGTGCACTCCAATTATGACGAAAGACAATACGGCTCCCTTGAGCTTTGAGCCGTCGGGCTCTTGGAAGACGCACCTGCGTGCCTGTTCTGGCATCGAGGCCTTTGACTGTTGTGTGGCGGCCTTCTCTTCCACCTCTAAACAATCTTTCTCTACTGATGAGGGAAGTCATCCTGAAACCCGAGACATGTCTCGGGTGATATCCTAAAACCCGGGACATGTATCGGGTCTAGAGATTCATCAGTCCTACAAGTACCGACTTGCACCCACCTGGGTGAGCCACTGAAGAACTGCAAGTACCAGAGTCCCGAGGGGCGATCCAGAGGAGGGGCTAGCATTGTGCGCTCCATTTATGACGAAACACAATACGGCTCCCTTGAGCTTTGGGCCGACGGGCTCTTGGAAGACACACCTGCGTGCCGGTTCTGGCATTAAGGCCTTTGAAAGTTTTGTGGCGGCATTCTCTTCCACCCCTAAACAATCTTTCTCTATTGATGAGGGAAGTCATCCCGAAACCCGAGACATGTCTCTGGTGATATCCCAAAACCCAGGACATGTTTCGGGTCTAGAGATTCATTAGTCCTACAAGTACCGACTTGCACCCACCTGGGTGAGCCACTGAAGAACTGCAAGTACCAGAGTCCCGAGGGGCGATCCAGAGGAGGGGCTAGCAGTGTGCACTCCATTTATGACGAAACACAATACGGCTCCCTTGAGCTTTGGGCTGACGGGCTCTTGAAAGACACACCTGCGTGCCGGTTCTGGCATCGAGGCCTTTGAATGTTGTGTGGCGGCCTTCTCTTCCACCCCTAAACAATCTTTCTCTACTGATGAGGGAAATCATCCCGAAACCCGAGACATGTCTCGGGCGATACCCTAAAACCCGGGACATGTATCGGGTCTAGAGATCCATCAGTCCTACAAGTACAGGGTACCACCCGCCTGGGTGATCCACTGAAGAACTGAAAGTACCAGAGTCCTGAGGGGCGATCTGGAGGAGGAGCTAGCGGTGTGCACTCCATTTATGACGAAACACAATACGGCTCCCTTGAGCTTTGGGCCGACGGGCTCTTGAAAGACGCACCTGCGGGCCGGTTCTGGCATTGAGGCCTTTGACTGTTGTGTGGCGGCCTTCTCTTCCACACCTAAACAATCTTTCTCTAACGATTAGGGAAGTCATCCCGAAACCCGAGACATGTCTCGGGCGATATCCTAAAACCCGGGACATGTATCGGGTCTAGAGATTCATCAGTCCTACAAGTAGCGACTTGCACCCACCTGGGTGATCCACTGAAGAACTGCAAGTACCAGAGTCCCGAGGGGTGATCCGGAGGAGGGGCTAGCGGTGTGCGCTCCATTTATGATGAAAGACAATATGGTTCCCTTGAGCTTTGGGCCGACTGGCTCTTGGAAGACGCACCTGCGTGCCGGTTCTGGCATCGAGGCCTTTGACTGTTGTGTTGCGCCTTCTCTTCCACCTCTAAACAATCTTTCTCTACTGATGAGGGAAGTCATCCCGAAACCCGAGACATGTCTCGGGTGATATCCTAAAACCCAGGACATGTATCGGGTCTAGAGATTCATCAGTCCTACAAGTACCGACTTGCACCCACCTGGGTGAGCCACTGAAGAACTGCAAGTACCAGAGTCCCGAGGGGCGATCCAGAGGAGGGGCTAGCAGTGTGCGCTCCATTTATGACAAAACACAATACGGCTCCCTTGAGCTTAGGGCCGACGGGCTCTTGAAAGACACACCTGCATGCCGGTTCTGGCATCGAGGCCTTTGAATGTTGTGTGCGGCATTCTCTTCCACCCCTAAACAATCTTTCTCTACTGATGAGGGAAGTCATCCCGAAACCCGAGACATGTCTCGGGCGATACCCTAAAACCCGGGACATGTATCGGGTCTAGAGATTCATCAGTCCTACAAGTACCGACTTGCACCCATCTGGGTGATCCACTGAAGAACTGCAAGTACCAGAGTCCTGAGGGGCGATCTGGAGGAGGAGCTAGCGGTGTGCGCTCCATTTATGACGAAACACAATACGGCTCCCTTGAGCTTTGGGCCGACGGGCTCTTGGAAGACGCACCTGCGTGCCGGTTCTGGCAACGAGGTCTTTGACTGTTGTGTGGCGGCCTTCTCTTCCACCCCTAAACAATCTTTCTCTACTGATTAGGGAAGTCATCCCGAAACCCGAGACATGTCTCAGGCGATATCCTAAAACCCGGGACATGTATTGGGTCTAGAGATTCATCAGTCCTACAAGTACCGACTTGCACCCACCTGGGTGATCCACTGAAGAACTGCAATCGCCAGAGTCCCGAGGGGCGACCCGGAGGAGGGGCCAGCGGTGTGCACTCCAATTATGACGAAAGACAATACGGCTCCCTTGAGCTTTGAGCCGCCGGGCTCTTGGAAGACGCACCTGCGTGCCTGTTCTGGCATCGAGGCCTTTGACTGTTGTGTGGCGGCCTTCTCTTCCACCTCTAAACAATCTTTCTCTACTGATGAGGGAAGTCATCCCGAAACCCGAGACATGTCTCGGGCGATATCCTAAAACCCAGGACATGTATCGGGTCTAGAGATTCATCAGTCCTACAAGTACCGACTTGCACCCACCTGGGTGAGCCACTGAAGAACTGCAAGTACCAGAGTCCTGAGGGGCGATCCAGAGGAGGGGCTAGCGGTGTGCGCTCCATTTATGACGAAACACAATACGGCTCCCTTGAGCTTTGGGCCGACGGGCTCTTGGAAGACACACCTGCGTGCCGGTTCCGGCATCGAGGCCTTTGAATGTTGTGTGGCGGCATTCTCTTCCACCCCTAAACAATCTTTCTCTACTGATTAGGGAAGTCATCCCGAAACGCGAGACATGTCTCGGGCGATACCCTAAAACCCGGGACATGTATCGGGTCTAGAGATTCATCAGTCCTACAAGTACCGACTTGCACCCACCTGGGTGATCCACTGAAGAACTGCAAGTACCAGAGTCCCGAGGGGCGATCCGGAGGAGGGGCTAGCGGTGTGCGCTCCATTCATGACGAAACACAATACAGCTCCCTTGAGCTTCGGGCCGATGGGCTCTTGGAAGACGCACCTGTGTGCCGATTCTGGCATCGAGGCCTTTGACTGTTGTGTGGCGGCCTTCTCTTCCACCCCTAAACAATCTTTCTCTACTGATGAGGGAAGTCATCCCGAAACCCGAGACATGTCTCGGGCGATATCGTAAAATCCGGGACATGTATCGGGTCTAGAGATTCATCAGTCCTACAAGTACCGACTTGCACCCACCTGGGTGATCCACTGAAGAACTGCAAGTACCAGAGTCCCGAGGGGCGATCCAGAGGAGGGTCTAGCGGTGTGTGCTCCATTTATGACGAAACACAATACGGCTCCCTTGAGCTTTGGGCCGACGGGCTCTTGGAAGACACACCTGCGTGCCGGTTCTGGCATCGAGGCCTTTGACTGTTGTGTGGCGGCCTTCTCTTACACCTCTAAACAATATTTCTCTACTGATGAGGGAAGTCATCCCGAAACCCGAGACATGTCTCGGGCGATACCCTAAAACTCGGGAAATGTATCGGGTCTAGAGATTCATCAGTCCTACAAGTACCGACTTGCACCCACCTGGGTGATCCACTGAAGAACTGCAAGTATCAGAGTCCCGAGGGGTGATCCGGAGGAGGGGCTAGCGGTGTGCGCTCCATTTATGACTAAACACCCATTGGCCTCCCCGCTCCAGCCTCCCAGCTGCTCCTCCCACCCAGGCCTCCTGAAATACCAGATGAGTGATGGCAGCGGGAGCAACCTTTGACCCTGCTGGCAGGCAGGTTGCCCCCACACCACCACTCATCATCCGCTTTTCCTGTGCCCCTGCTGCTGCCTCCTGGTCCCTGGGCTTCCCTCGCCATGCGTGCCAGTTTCTTTTCGCCCCTCTACCCCCACTGCCCCGTCACAGCCTTCCTGCTGCTGTCTCCCTGTGCCCCCGGCCCCCAGCGCACCCATTGTTATGTTATGTTATGTTATTTTTACTTATACCGCGCAAAGCTGCCCCAGCGAAGGGGCGTCCTGGCGCTTTGACATGGCAAACACAACACAACACTGAAAAGCAGAGGGGCCACAGGAACAACATGGGAGCTAAACAAATAAGAAGGTCTTGATAGCACGTCTAAACTGAAATAGGTCATCAATCGCCCGAATATGAGAAGGGAGAGAGTTCCACCAATTCGCCGCTAGCACTCGAAAAGAGCGGCCACCAATTCTGCTCAACCTGAAACGCGGCACCACCGCCAGATTCTGGATCTGAGGGTTCGCTGGGGGACATACTGTGTCAACAAATTCTCCAAAATTTGAGGAGACGTACCCTTGAGGATTTTGAACGCAAGGCAGAGAACCTTGAATTTAATCCTCGGATTTACAGGGAGCCAGTGGAGAGAGTGCAAAGATTTGGAGACTGAGCACCACCTAGGCAGACCCATCACCACTCTGGCTCCCTCCCAGGCATCCTGAAAGACCAGCTGAGTGATGGCAGCGGGAGCGACCTTCGACCCTGCTTGCAGGCAGGTGTCCCCCCCACAGCGCCACTCGTCACCGGCTGATCCTGTTTCCCTGCTGCCGCCTCCTGTCTCTGGGCTTCCCTCACCCTGCGTGCCAGTTTCTTTTTCCCCCACAACCCCCACCGCCTCGTCACAACCTTCCCGCCGCTGCCCCCCTGCATCCCCGACCCCCAGCAGACCCATTGGCCTCCCCGCTAAGCATGGGCGTAAAATCTGTTTCGTTCGCGAATTTGCAGATTTTGGCCAATTTCGCGGTCCGCACAAATTTGCCCAGAAATCTGCAAATTCGCAAGCTGTGCATTATTTTGCTCGGTCACACTTTAAAAATACAATGTAGCGCGCGTGGCGTTGACTTACCGTGATTCTGAGTCCGCCGAGTTGTTTTTCTCCCGGTTTGCGTGTGCTGCGCCATTTTCGATCTTGCTGCGTGATCGCGCGAGAGTTTTTCATACGCAATTACGTCATCGTGGCTCGCCATCTTGCACAGCGAGAGGTTGACAACGTGAGTACGTCATAAAGGCCTGTGTTCACGCATTGCGGGAGTAATCAATGCCAAACACGTAAATGCGGCGTGCAGCTGATTTCCGGCAGGAGATTTGAACAGCTCGCTTTCCCAAAATTGCAAAGAAATCCACCGCAGGAAGCATAAACCTTCTGAAAATGATGATTTTGATCAGAATAACCTCAGATTGACATTTGGCTGCACTTTCTGGTGCAAGGAGTTCATTTTTGCGGGTGGAGGTGGGAAGAAGGAAGTGCCCCAGAGTCTCCAGCTTCCTGTTCCTGTCCAGCAGGCTCCTCCCATTGCTTTGTCCATGTCCTGGACACTTTTGATTTGGATCTGGAGATGGAAGGATTACTTTTTGTGGCTGCTGCTGGATATTTGTATTTGAGGACTTTGGAGTTTGGATCACTTTTGGAATTGAGATTTTACAAGTAAGTTGGTGTTGTTGGTTTTGGGCATTGCAGTTGAGGCAACTACAGTTTTAAAACTTTTTTCACAACTTTAAAAAAATATATATTGTGGGTAGCCACAATATCGAGTAGGCCCAGGGTTAGTCATGGGTGCATGATACAACTGTTTCTGTGATTTTGTTTAACTTAATTCTCAGTTATGTCATGGAATTTTAGCTCACTGTTATATGTTGATTTGTTTTTTAAATTTTGCGGTGCCTGTAAAGCTTCACTAGCCAATAGGCCCAGGTGTAGTGAGAGGTGCATGGACCTAGTCTTTCTGTGGGGGTTCTTGAATTTAAACATCATTGAGGACATAGATGACATTAGATTGTGGTGATTTGTGTGTGTTTTTTTTACTTTTGGGGATGTTGTTGGGGCCTGGCCATGTGGGTGGGGGCCATTTTGAGGCCTGGTACAGGCAGGGCCTGGCCATGTGGTGGCAGTCAAGGGGCCATGTTGACGCCAGGCAGTGTGCTCAGGCCTGCACACAGTTTGCCTTGCTTTCATCCATTATGCCCAGGGGTACTCAGTGGTGCATGGACCTAGTCTTTCTGTGGGGTGTCTTGAATTTAAACATCATTGAGGGCATGGATGGCATTAGATTGTGGTGATTTGTGTGTGTTTTTTGACTTTTTGGGGTGTTGTTGGGGCCTGGCCATGTGGGATGGGGCCATTTTGAGGCCTGGTACAGGCAGGGCCTGGCCATGTGGTGGGGGGTCAAAGGGCCATTTTGAAGCCAGGCAGTGTGCTCAGGCCTGCACACAGTTTGCCTTTCTTTCATCCATTATGCCCAGGGGTACTCAGTGGTGCATGGACCTAGTCTTTTAGTGGGGTGTCTTGAATTTAAACATCATTGAGGGCATGGATGGCATTGGATTGTGGTGATTTGTGTGTGTTTTTTGACGTTTTGGGGTGTTTAACTGATGTTCCTCTGGCTTCCATTGCTTTTAGGTGCACAAGAGAACCATCATTGCCAGGAAGTAGTCCTGCAGCAGTGTGTGCAGCACAACGTCACGTGACGTCACGTGTGGCCACAGACAAGACAACTTTGCAATTCCTGCAACTGCAGCCTGCTGTTCTGAAGAAGATGGCCCCAAAGAAAGGTGGCCGTAGCGCCTCCGCGAAAAAAGTTGCTAGTGCCACTGCCAGTAAGAAGGAGCAGAAGAAGCAAGTGGCACCACCTACCAAGGAGACTGGTGTGCCCACCGACACTTTTTTTGGGAAAAAAACTACGCCTGCAGCAGCTGTGTCCGCCGGGGCCCAAGCTGGAAGCAGCACCTCCACTTTATTGGGCTCAGTGCCACCAAGCCAAATTAGGTCCAAGACCATGAGTGCTGCTGCGGCAGACACTTTGGTTGGTCTATCACCATCGACCAGTGATGTTGGCTCATCACAAGAAATTACCATCCAGTCAATGCCGGGTGTAACTCAGCTGACGAGTGTTCAACAACCACAGCCACAACGACAATCTATGCATGTTTGTGTTTTAAATGGAGAATATGTAGGAGAGAGCACAGAAGAGACCAAGCTCAGCATGATGTTAGCTGTTGCCGATAATTGGGATGAGGTGAAGCGGCTGCAGGATGAGGTCTCGGAGGAAGAGACAGCATCATGGGTTAGAGCAGGCTGTGAAAGAAGGGAAGATAGCATTTGGGTGTCAACAGATGGAAGTGCAGTATTACCTAATTGCTTACTGAACCCAATGGCAAGGCAAATGCATGGAGCAGTTAATCTTGGGAGAGATGCCATGGTGAGAGTTTTTAGGCAAACCTGGTTTAACCCACGATTTCGTGTGGGTGCTGAAGCAGTGTGTCACGGATGTGTTATGTGTCAACAAATGAATGTGGGAAAAAGGGGTGTGATTGCGATGAGTCACATTGGAAGATTTGGAGGTCCTTTCAATAGGATACAGTTGGATTTTATTGAAATGCCAAGGTGCAATATGCTTTAGTGGTGGTGTGTATCTTTTCACGGCGGGTTGAGGCATATCCGACTAGGATATGTGACAGTCTCAAAGTGGCAAAACTGCTGTTAAGGGAGCTGATTCCGCGTTTTGGATTTTGGTCCTCAGTGGAAAGAGTTAGAGGAACCCATTTCCATAGCGAAATCATGAAGTTGTTGTGTACAGTTTTGAGAATTGATCAGAACCTGCACTGTAGCTATAGGCCCGGGGCTTGTGGTCTAATGGAGCACATAAATGGCATGATCAAGACTAGGGTATTAAAGGAATGTTCATTGACTTCATTGAAGTGGCCAGATGTGCTGCCATTGCTACTGATGAGTTTGCATAGTACTCCTGAAAGGAAAACAGGGCTTTCTCCCCATGAGATATTGATGGAAGAGCTATGCAATTGCCTACAGTAGAAGCTACAGTATTGATAAACATAACAGATGATCTCGTTTTGGATTATTGTAAGGGCCTGGATGATGTGGTTAATTACGTGTTCCATCAGGTCGAGGCTACGACTGCACCTACCTCGAGAGACCTGCTGCATGAGCTTAATCCTGGAGATTGGGTGCTTGTCCAAAAGCACATGAGGAAGAGCTGTCTAGATGCTCACTGGTGAGGACCGTACCAGGTGATTTTAGTCACAAATACAGCTGTGAAGTGCGGAGAATTGCCTAACTGGAAACAAGCTTCGCATACCCGGCAAGTCTCAGAGCCTGAGGAGGAACTGACTTTCTTTGTTCAGGAAGTGCAACTGAAAATGCCACAGTGAATGATGGAACAGGTCAAGTCGTAAGATCTCTTAGTGAAGCTGGTCAAACAACGGAGCAGGAAAGAAGAGATTAAACTGCTCCCGAGCTGAGTTCAGATTCTGAGATAGATGAACTAGCAAGAGTGAACTTTGAACCAGATCAGAGTGAATAAACTAGTAAAGAAGGATCAGATTGAGAGGATGAGACGAGAGCAGGTGCTGAAGCAGAAACATGGCAAGCAAGAAAAGAGAGGCTGAACATAAGGCTTGCAACTGAGAACAACCTTGCTCCTATTCTTGAAACATCTGATTCCGATCAAAGTGAAACTGAAGAGAGACAGGATGGTCTAAGGTGATCCAGAAGAGACAGAGTACCATCTCAAAAATACGCATCTCTCGAGTGGACGTACCTGGTCATAGATGCAGAAACTGCAGAGCTCTGGGAAGTTGGGGACTGGGACCAAGAGTCATGGAGGGAGCACCTTAACTACTGATATCCAGTTACTGGTTCCCGGAGTTGATGCTTTAGGAATCCTGACTCTGATAGTCCCCGATCCACCATGGCTGAGTTATTTGTGATTTTTGGTCCTTAACCAATTTGCTTTTCCAACCTTTGGTCGACAGCCCACTGCTAAAGAAATGGGAGAGATTTGCGCAGAAATTCTTCAGCTTGTTCTTACTATGCTTGGATCCAATATCATTAATGATGAAGCTTGAACTATAAAAAAAAAGAACTTATTAGCCTTATAAAGAACATAATCTATGCCCTAGTGGAAGAAGATGTAAATTAGGGACTTTCAATAGGGCTAGTGCTGACTACATCTCTTCAATAGCTTAGTATTTTTGGACAGAAAATTGCCATAATCGAATGGAAAACAAAAAATAAAAAGACATTTTAAATAACAAGAGAAGACAAAGACAGAAGAATAGAGACTTTATTGATTTCATTTACAATACAAGAAATCCTACAGAGATTCAAGATGGAGTCTGGAAGTTCAGGTTGCAAGCAGAAGTGAGTAAGTAGTACCCTTATCGTTGTGGTGTTTGTTGTCATAACTGTGGCGATTGTTACATCTTTGGTTGGGTCTCACGATGCTGAAAAGAACGGGTAACAGGTGACATCTACCCCACCTATCTCTGATTTAGAAGAGGGTGCATCCGCAAAAGATAGAGATATGATCAGAGAAACTAGTAGAATGTTACATGTAGATTTGATTTCACGTTGAGTGCATATGCTCATCTGCTGTATGAATATGTTGATACAATTGAAGCGAAAGATTGCTATGTGTGTATGCAATTGCCAGCATCAGTAGAAAAAGGCATTCAATACCATCATTTACCCTTGACGTATGGCATCACACGTAGTGTGTTTTGAGCATGTTTCATAGTAAAGCACATTTTGAGTACTATTGTCTCTAATTATGATGTGGTACTCTCGGACGTTACAGCTCTCAAATACATGAAAAAGTATGATTACTATAAGGAGGTAGAACGGATATCTACGTATTTTGTGCCTACTATTACATTAGATACATCTTATGCCCATAGACACAATTTGACCTGTATGTTATCTGACATCGAGAAGAAGTTTGTAGATCAGATAGAAGATCGGCATAGGCAGACTTTATTTAGACCAGATCCAAAGCATAACGTTATTCCATGGACGCAGGAAGAATTAGATCATAAGGCGAAAGGAAGTTCCAGTCCAATAGCTTTGGATTTCCAGTAAATAGGGAAACTATCTATTAGACATCCTTCAACATGTTATGACAAGATATTTGTGGGAAGTAATTTGCCTAAGAATTGGTACGGTACGTGTATTTGACTATGATATTTCCAAAAATCTTCCATGGAGATGATTTATGGCCTTTGGAAGGAGAAAGATTTCACAGAGGAAAACATGGTGCACATGCAGGAGAAATTATTGGAGATGTGTTTGGTACTATGATACCAAGCTTGGGTGTGATTTTGAATGATGTCAAAATTAGAAAGTTGGCAACATTAGTAGATAAGCTCTGTGTTAGTAGATACTGCTCAAATTCTATTACTTGTTGATGGAGAGATGGTTTCGATAAGGGCTATGGTCCTTCAAAAATGTCTTGCATTAGACGTGTTATTAGCAAAAGCCGGAGGAGTCTGTAAATTATTGAAAGTTCAACAGTGATGCACTTATATTCCTGACAACAGTTGGTATATAAGGAAGTACATTAGTAACATTTCAGAGATTCGTCAAGATTTACATGATCTCTCTTTTGACTTTGAAAGCAAATTGATAAAGGATTTGGAAAGGTTGAGAGCTGGTTTGGAAGCTTGGGACAAGGAATAATGGGATACATCTTAAAACCTATCATAATAGCTGTTGTTTGTACAATAGTATTATTGGAATTCATCAAGGCTTACAAATGGCACAGAGCATGTCATAATGAAAATTCTTTGAACAAATAATAGTAGCAATTGGAATCACTGCAGGACAGTCATTATCAGCATCTAAAGGGGTTAGAAAGATTTAGACAGGGATGGCAAGCTACAAATTCTGGTTAGGTTGGTCTTTTCTCCAAGGAGACAAACTGTGAGATGGAAAGATACTGGTGTTATGACACAAGACTTAAGAGGGGGGAGCTGATAGAGCACTTACAGCACTCTAAATTGTATGGGTGCACTATACTCATTGTTTAAACACACTCACAAGTATTTTTATGATTTGCAGTGTTTCATGATTATTAAAATGGATTTATTCAAAAGTATATAAGCATTGAAATGTCATATACATATTTGATTAGGACTTTGTATGTATTGAAGAAACATATAATTCCCATAAGTGTAGTGTGCAAGATGAATTATTGCTCATGCAATGAAATGTGTGCTTAGTTTAAGTTGCCTACATTATAGGCCTAAACCAAATTGAAATTCATTTTTATTTTTGTTCCTTCTTGGTTGCTCAAGAATTATAAATAAATGTATCCTTGTTATGCTCGAAGACAGTGTGTTTTCATCCTACTGCAGGTGCAGGAATTCAACCTCGTTATTCTTAGTTTAAGGAGATACCCGGAATGTCTTTGAAGAAGTTTGGGAAGGGAGAAGAGAGGATACCTTTCGTGTCTGGAAGAAAAGCTAATTAATTGAAGCTTCTGAAGAAATTCACTGAAAGATGATGCAAATGGAAAGTTTCGAGTGACGTATTGTGGGTTGAACATTGTCTTTTTGTATGATGTGCAGGGACAGATTCGAGAGACTTTTATGGAGAGGAAGGAGCATCTTAGAGTGAGCTCCATATCTTTAAGCTACCAAACCCATTTAACATGAGTACTTTTTAGGAAGTCAACACGTGCTGACACCTTTGGGGTAGGATAATGAGAAAATAGGTAGGACTCTCATCTAGAATAGAGTAGGGAAATACATTTCTGTTTTCTTCTCTCAAGTGAAGAGGGATTTGGACTGAGCTTCTATTCTTTGTTGTGTTCTGATTTTGGAGTTCATCATATTATGCCTTTATTGCTAAATGAATTATATGTGTAGATTCAGCTCTGCATTGATTTTTATGTATCTGTGTACTCCGATATTGAGGTGTGTTTATATTCAATTATTTTTGGACTTATAATAAATTCACAAAACTGAAATTTGGAGTCTGTGGTCCGTTAGAGAATTACCAATTTGAAAGTATAATCTGCAATTGTTTTGCTCCCCTTAAACACGTTAACAGGCTATACTGAGACCATCTGATTTGAACTTAGTAGGAAAGGCTAGGACTACATTTCCTCCGTAAAACAAATTCTAATCTTATTTGGGCTGGTGAAGAATTCTGTGACAGGATCTTATTTTAGGGGCTATCCACCAAAATAATTTAGATTTTTCACTAAATTACACATGTAAGTTTGCTCTTACACTTTTGATTAACTTTATTCTGGCAGTTCATCATTTAAAGTGTGAAGTACCCCTGAAAGGGGGGTTGAAGAAAATTCGGAATGAATGTTACAGCTGCAATAAAGAGCAATAGAATTTCCTACATCATGCGTGGCAATCTACTTGTTCTACAACACCCTTCCTTAGAAAATAATGGAGGTAAGAACTTTAATAAGAAACCATATGAATTAATGTTCATTTAAATCACATTATTTAAAATATTTACATTATAAATACTTATACCTTAATACAAATATCAATAAAACAACTTTATTATCTATGATGTGTTTTATTTTACAATGTATGTAGCTTTAATTTTTATTAAACTATAACTAAATTGGTCAGCACCTTCAGAGCTTCAAATCCTAAATTACATGGAAACAGTAAAAAGCATATTACATTTTAAACTTAAACTAAAGCCACTAAAACAAAATATGCTAAATATTAATGTAAGTGATTCTTTTTAATATTTCAAATTTTGAAGAAAAAGAAATTTGAGATAGCATTTTAATTTACTTTTGAATTCAATATTTATTTTTGAGTAAAGTATGTTAAATTAAATTAATAAACAATTCTAAAACAAACCCCCCAAAAACTGAAAGTTATATTTTGTATTATGTATTAGTAATTACTAAAAGTCATATTTAAAATTAACTCAAACTAGTTTAATTACATTTTAGCACTGTCACATTAAACTTTAATTTTGAAAAACAGATGGGTATTTTTTATTGTTAGATAATTGTATGTATTTATATTTCTAATCATTAAAATTCATTTACTTCAATAATATGTCCTGTGGGACTTCAAGTTTAAGTCCCTACATTCAATATTTTCTATGGGGGTGGGGGGTTGCAGTACCAGTGGTTGCCCATGTGCGGTGTTGGACTTAGTCTATCTCTGTGCTAGAGTAGTTTAATACTGTTTTGGGTCCATTTCTGGGTATTGTATTGCTAGAAGTGCAGCTGTGAATAGCAATGATGTCTACTCTTTTGTGGTGGGTACTTGACCCTCTCTGATCCCCCCTAATCCTCCTTAAACCCCTCTTTACTCCTTCCAAATTCCATCCCCTTTAGGGGCAAGCATTCCCCATTTTTCCCGTCATTAACTACTAAAATGTATTCTTACATGTGTAGAAAAAGATGGGAGTGGCAGAGGCTAAGCCTATACACAAAGGTTTATGAATAGCATTTATGGAAAGTTAGCATACTTACTGTAATACTAATGAATATACCACAAACTGCAGTCTGTGAATAAGCCCCCAAGTGTTGTGTGTATGGGATTTTCACATCAGTCACTCCACACTTGAAGTTGCCAATATAGCCAGTTTCAGTAATTTTGAGATGTAGAATTACCCCAGTGTTTTAAGGTAGCACCATAGGGAGTAGGGAAAACTACATGAAAGGCCTAGAATTTCAAAAATTTGACATAAGGTTTGCATCACTTTCTGATTCAGATCTGATGCAAAATCCATATTGGTATTCACAACACAATTATAGCTGCATACAGAATTATTTGTAGCCTGCCCAAACAAACCTCCCCAGCACAAATTAGGCTATAGTTCGATGTCCAACAACAGCCCTCACCAAAATTGAAGCTCTTCATTTAGTGTGATTTCAGTGTTTACAGTGGAATTCATTTACCATTAAAACGTAGTATTCATTTAGTATGCATGAAGACTAAGTAGTATGCCCACGAGCCGAAATATGCTAATGAGGGAATACTAGTTCTACTCAACTACCCTTCAAATACATAATGAACACTTCAATTGATTGCTAAAAGAAGACTAGTAGTATTCAAGAAGAATAGTATTTGAAGCTTAATAGTATTCTGTTAGGGTTTATTTTCAGCTCTTGTGCTATTTCAAGAGCAAAAAGAAGGCTAATCTCATTGATTGGGACCATTATTTGAAGACTAGTGGTATTCTTTGCGAGCAATATATGAATACTAACGGACCACTACTTGAAGACTAGTGGTATTCTTTGTGAGAAATATATGAATACTAACGGACCACTACTTGAAGACTAGTGGTATTCTTTGTGAGCAATATATGAATACTAACGGACCACTACTTGAAGACTAGTGGTATTCTTTGTGAGCAATATCTCAATACTAACGGACCATTATTTAAAGACCAGTGGTATTCTTTGTGAGCAATATATGAATACTAACGGACCACTACTTGAAGACTAGTGGTATTCTTTGTGAGCAATATCTGAATACTAACAATTAATTTATAGTAATGTTGATTGGATTGCTTGCTTAGGGCTTCTCATAATGATGCCCTATGGGCCATTCAGACTAAAATGTATTTGTTACATGTTTTCAAAGTGAACGATTATAATATATAATTATGAATCATTATAATATAATGAGTATAATCTGCCTGTTACAAAATCGTTAGTCATACATTCAGCAAACATTTGATGTGTACCTGGAACATGTGTTTTCAGACTACCCAGAGGGAACAATTGTGCAAAACTGAATTCGTTGCCAGATAAAAGCTTAACTGTTCTAATTTCTCCTGTGTTGTTTTTGCACCAGTCTATAATAATTTTATAATTTAGAAAAACATTTGCTAAACACATTGTACAAGGCTTTTATGGCATTAACTTGTAAAAAGTTAATAACGAGTTGCAGGTGGACTGTGAGATGACATTTTATTGATAGAAGAAACTTGCAGATTGTTTGAACTTACAGATTGTTTGAACTTACAATTGTAAACCACATTAGTAAAAATGTCATCAGATGTTTGAATGAGTTCTAGTATATAAAATGATCAGAACAGATTTTAAAAAATGTGACACATATAAACAGTCCATCAAATGTGTAATTGACACATATAAATAGTCCATCTCTTGGCATCTGCACTTTTAGATATATTGCAATATCAATCAAACTTTAGAAGCACATCAGTAGTAGTAAAAGTGTCTGCATCACACATTTGAATGGAGTAATTGTCTATCAAAGTATCAGAATCGATTTTGAAAAACTTGACAAATGTTACCAGTGCATGTCATTTTCAAAAAAACAAAGGTCCTAAGCATAGAGCAGTATACAAAAACAATGTAATATAAACCACAATCGGAAACTATATCTTCTTTTTTCCTAAACCCAGCCGGGTAAGGAATTTATTTGTTAAATGTATCAAATTTAAGTTTGAAATACAGTCTCACAACAAACATTTCTGTGTGAAGTAGAGCACAAGCCTTTGCTGTACTAGAGGTTTGAAGAAAAGTATGTAGAAAAAAGAATGTAGAAAAAGGAAAAGCAGTTTGCTTCAGGCAAAGAAGTTGAGCAAAACTGGATACTGTTTTACAATAGAATTGACAGTAATATCCAGTGTAGTTCATACATAAAAAATTCACAAGTTTCGCTGTATGTCTACTACAGAAAGTCGACAGCGTTTCGATCCCGTGCTCAAAATTTATAATGGGATCATCATCAGGACTTAGAGTATGAATTGTCTGGTATTACAAATTAATTTAGCTAGTAGAGGGGTTCTCCTGGTATATGCGTACTGTCTTGGATCGGCGATATGGAAAGACCAGAGTGATCACTGGAATTCCGAGTCATTCGAATGGTGAGTTTATCCATGGTAGTCTGATCTTCAATGGAGATGTGAACATGCCAATATAAAAAAATAATAAAAAAATAGTTTAAAAAAAAAGACTACACAGTTTGCTTCTGCATATAAATCTGCTAAAGCTATCCAGGAGGATATAAAATGTGGTTGACTAATGGGTAGTGGAATGATAAGGAGGATAAAATGCTATAAGCGCGCAGGGGGAAAAAAAGTGAAAAATCCATGCATATGACTATTTAAAAATTTGGCGCATATAGTTTTAAATTCTAAACAGCAAGTGGAAACATACAGTACAACTAACTGATCAATTATCAAAGAACAAACTTACATTTGTTTCTGAAAGGATATTCAGGAGACCTCTAATAGCCTTTGTCACCACTGGGAGATCTTTTAGGTCAATCCCAAGTGCTGCAAAAAAGCAAATATGTGTACATTTAAATGTATATTGCTTTTATTTCATCAATCATTTGATAGTTTAAGTTGACATATACAAAAGAAGACTTTAAACTTACCAGCCATCACATCAGCACGATTTATATTTGTTTGCATATTTGTTATATTGGTTTCTCTGTGATCTTTATTGTACACATTAGGTCTTGCCTCACTGTGGTCAGACTGTTCATAATGGTTGTCAAAGTCATCTTCATTAGATTGATAATTGCCGTGATTTTCCCATATCTGATCCTCACCATTGCCTATGTTAATAGATTTATTGATGGTTGCAATTAGCGATTCTTGCATCTGCTGTGGCCTGTATTCAGAATTAATTTGTTGTGCCAGTACAGTGGATTGAAGTTGGTTTTCTGGATGCACAGATGATCGATAGGATGCATTACTTTGTGATGGTTGGACTGGTTGTGAGTTAACTAGGGGCCAATCTTTTTGGCTACGATACGTGGGTTCTGATCCACTATATTGGGCTATTTCATCATTGACTCTTGGCACATATCTTGAAGATGAGACCGATGTCATAGCAGCCGAGTCATTGAATAAATAATTGTTGTGCGACAATGTTGTAGGTGATGACATGGTGCAATGTAATTCTGTCTGATTTAATTCTGCACATTGATTATCAATATTGAGTAAGTCCCTTGCAGAACCATGTATACTTCCTGACTGATGGACGGTTTCAATATTGAGTAAGTCCCTTGCAGAACCATGTATACTTCCTGACTGATGGACGGTTTCTTGAGTGAAAGAAAGACTGTTAGACACTAGAGCAGAAGTAGATGTATCTTTGTGTTTCCCAACTTGCTGTGTAGTGTAATCCGTTCTTTCAATAGTTGACTTTTGTAGGCCTGGGTAACTCAAAACTTGGTGTTTGTGTTTTCCATTAGCGGTCAAATGGCGTTTGGGCAGCTGGTGGGACAGAAGTAAAGCTATTGCATTCTGCTAGTTGCCTATGATTCAGATTTGTTGTTACTGGGCTACAACGTAGTGTTCCTGAAGGTGCAGTGCTGGTTGATGGGGCATCACTTGACGGGGGCACTTACCTCCGGGGACCAGCTCCGCAATTTCTACACACCCGCTGCTGCACTCGCTCTCCCACCCCCGCCGGCGCCGCTCCTGACATCGCGGTCGCCGCAGGGGAGAGCAAAGGGAAAAAAGACTACAGTTCCCGGCGTCCCCTCTCTGCCACCGGGGGCGCCGAACCGCCGGATCACCCAGCAGCGCCCGGAGGCGCATAAGAGGCAGCCGCCCCTGCTGCTGAGCGGGGGACATCACTTGACGGGGGCACTTACCTCCGGGGACCAGCTCCGCAATTTCTACACACCCGCTGCTGCACTCGCTCTCCCACCCCCGCCGGCGCCGCTCCTGACATCGCGGTCGCCGCAGGGGAGAGCAAAGGGAAAAAAGACTACAGTTCCCGGCGTCCCCTCTCTGCCACCGGGGGCGCCGAACCGCCGGATCACCCAGCAGCGCCCGGAGGCGCATAAGAGGCAGCCGCCCCTGCTGCTGAGCGGGGGACATCACTTGACGGGGGCACTTACCTCCGGGGACCAGCTCCGCAATTTCTACACACCCGCTGCTGCACTCGCTCTCCCACCCCCGCCGGCGCCGCTCCTGACATCGCGGTCGCCGCAGGGGAGAGCAAAGGGAAAAAAGACTACAGTTCCCGGCGTCCCCTCTCTGCCACCGGGGGCGCCGAACCGCCGGATCACCCAGCAGCGCCCGGAGGCGCATAAGAGGCAGCCGCCCCTGCTGCTGAGCGGGGGACATCACTTGACGGGGGCACTTACCTCCGGGGACCAGCTCCGCAATTTCTACACACCCGCTGCTGCACTCGCTCTCCCACCCCCGCCGGCGCCGCTCCTGACATCGCGGTCGCCGCAGGGGAGAGCAAAGGGAAAAAAAGACTACAGTTCCCGGCGTCCCCTCTCTGCCACCGGGGGCGCCGAACCGCCGGATCACCCAGCAGCGCCCGGAGGCGCATAAGAGGCAGCTGCCCCTCCCGCCTCGCGGGACGCGCGCGGGACAAGCCCGGGCAAAGGGCGGGCCCTCTGTGGCCCTCGGAGGACCTGAGGAGGACGGGGCGGGCCACCCCACTTGGTCCCAACATAAGAGGTACTGAGTCATCACACCCTATACATAACTATGCTCCATTGTCCTGTGTCATAATCGGGCCCTACGTTGTCCTCCCATGATGTCTATGTGGGAAGAGCTCAATGCCGTGTGCGGCACTAACTATGTCCCTGATGTATTAACCCCCCCCAGAGAGGGGAAAGACTATGATCTCATAAACTGTACCACCCAGGCTGTACCTGTATCCCCTGATTTGATCCTGCTGAACAATGAGGAAACTCCATTAAATGTCGATCTAATGTGTTGCAGCCCCTCGTCCTTCCCTGACAATCCAACTATATTAATGCCATATAATGCAGAGACTACATTAAATAATCCTGTTCCCCCCCTTCAATCGACCCTATTGGCCCATTTCGAGCGTTTGTTGGATGCCGCTTTGTTACCCCTGGTCACTAAAATCAAGGAGTTGGGAGACAGGTTGACCAGCGTTGAACAAATAGTAAAAAGGTCTCACCCACCTACTGTTAAATCCGCTGTTTCCCCACGTTCCACGCTCTCAACAAACCCTGACATGCCTATTTCCATTGAACACAGGAAAGCACGTACAATTGAATCTGCCCTGAGCATACCCTTCCCAGGGGGCCGAAATAACACCCTTAAGCCTACCAGTGCCCCCTTTAAAGCCCCTAGATATCCTCAGGTAAGAAGGCAACGAATTAATTTACCCCCTGAAGCCGCCCCCTATGTGGCCGTTCTTTCCGGGGTGCCTGAACTTGGTCAGGGCACTCATGAAACAAGCAAGGAACTGCTAAATAAGACCATCTTTTGGCTTAACAACAACAGACCGCTGCCGCCCGCCTTAGATGGCGGAATTTTGAGCGTCAGAAGGGTGGGGTGGTTAGGCAGATTGCCTAAAAACATTTCGGGAGACCTTATATTAATCAGATTCAAACACAGGAACATTGTCCCCTATCTAAGACTTTCCCAACCAAATTCTGGAGATGGCCCTATTTCTACTTGGGACTTGTTTGATTTTTATCCGGGCCCCGGAGTAATGAAATGATGTTTTTAAATGCTATTTTTAATTGATTCCTTAAACAGTGTGTTTCTATTAATTCCGAAAGTAATTTGATGAATTTTAAATTGAAATTCTATGTTTTTCTCTTTCTATGATCTTGTTTTTAATACCGGGTAATAATGTACGCTTATATGATATTTCTCTGTTAAATATCGAATAAAGCTTATTTTGAACCTTTGAACCTTTTGATGGGGCAATAGTTTGTCCAGTGTTGAGGCTTTCTGAGATAGAAATTCCAGTCTGGTTTGAATTTTTTGGTGGTGGATCTTGATAGTTTGTTGTCACAGAAGTACATAAAATATCACTCTCTTGCAATTGAAAGTTATATCCAGAATATTCCTGACACATTCTTTGCATTGTTGGATCTACAATTTTTCTATCACTTTTTTTGGTTGTATTTTTCTTTAGTACTGTCTCAACAACTTTTGTATTTTTAATGCCATCTTTCTGTTGCTGCTGAATGCTTCTGGTGAATTGCTGCTTTTTCCTTTTGGTTGCAGGTTTTGAATTTTCCTTTTCGCATTCATCCCTCTTTGATTTCTTAATTTTTGAATTTTCCTTTTCGCATTCATCCCTCTTTGATTTCTTCATTTTTGAATTTTCCTTTTCGCATTCATCCCTCTTTGATTTCTTCATTTGTAAATCATTTTTGGGTTTCTGAATTCCAACAACCGGCTTATTTTGATTAACCTCTTTTAATCGACTGGCAGCTGGATCCTTTTTCAATGAAGAGAGTTTTTTTGTATCAATGTTACCCATATTCACCAATTCCTTGCCCAATTCCTGTGCTACAGTCTTACTGCTGCTTTTGATAAACACATCCATAGTCTTTTTCACAGCTGCACATTGTTTCTTGACTGTAATTAACAGAAAACACAAACATTTCATTTTCCAAATGTTCCTATTTGCTAACAATTGCGATACAGTACTAATTTGTAGGACCCATTATTGCGTAAATTTACTTGTCACTGAAACTTGTGAGATTATAGCACCTAGCGTATATAGAACATTAACTATGGACCTCAATTAGACTTTAGGCAAACAAGTATTCATTCACAAACATGACAGATCCTCTCCACTTTATTGAAAGTGCATCACATCCTAATGCATTTGTAATATGGTGGATGGTTAATTTAAAATATTTGGAGTACTCATCCACAAATCTGTAAATCAGGTCACATATTTGTAAAGTATTGCATTATTTATTTAATTTGTACTAATTTTCTATGGAGCTGTGGGCAGGCATGTAACACCTATGAAAATAACGTAGAGTCAAAGTGCAAAAGGGAGCATTGCATTTGTGAAATTCATTCTAACTTTACACTGTAAAGAAAGGAACTGGATATCATCAGGGGCAGACTGGTGTTACCATGTACAGATTATGTAAAGGCTGAACCAAATAGTGTTCCATGGCCATAACTGCTTCAGCATTAGCCTAGCTATTAGTATCGATATGCATATTCAAAAGCAACTTACATTCAAAAGCACACTTACATTCACTTGAGAAGACTAGGATCCCTTTATAAATCATTTTCTTCTTGATAGGTTTTCCTTCATCGTCTAGGTCAAATGTTTCAAAGGCACTGTGACAGTGGGTTCCTAATAAATGTTGTGAAGTCTTCTCCGTTGCATTAAAAGTGACTTCCTCATGACTTTGCAGCACAACTGAACAGTCTACATAGTAAAATATACAGCAATAGCAGTCCTTACTCGATTTCCTTGTCATGTGCGCCATGGCTGGCCTGTAAATTAAAGAGTAAATATTTAACTGTGATAAATACAGTGCATTCATAGCATTTCCCTGTAACGCAGCACCCTACACAGTGACCGCAACGCAGTTGTACTCTGTAAATGCCAGAGAGCAAAGATTAGTCAGATTTCTGACATAAACAAAACAGAAAAACAATCTAACCCCTGCAGGGCAGTCTGAATTGGCATACATGGTGCAGTGTGAGCCCCTGTGAATTGTGCTGCATGAGCATCTGTCATGCATGTACTTTGCGTGTCTGTGGTGGGGGCGTGCTTGTGTTGGTCTCTTGTTCAGAACTGGGGTGGCAGAGTGGGCTAAAGAACGGTGATGGATTAACCACAGATCTGTTGACTGGGTGTGAGTGTTTGAATGGTTCAGATGCTCTGTCCATCATACATGGTGCAGTGTGAGCCCCTGTGAATTGTGCTGCATGAGCATCTGTCATGCATGTACTTTGCGTGTCTGTGGTGGGGGCGTGCTTGTGTTGGTCTCTTGTTCAGAACTGGGGTGGCAGAGTGGGCTAAAGAACGGTGATGGATTAACCCCAGATCTGTTGACTGGGTGTGAGTGTTTGAATGGTTCAGATGTTCTGTCCATCACACCCCCTTTTGTACTGCAGGATTCCCACTAGCTTTACAATGTGTCTATAGATGTGGTATTACTGGTGGTTTAACTGCGCTTTCGTTCAGTCACCTCAATACATTCCGATTGGTTGTCTGATCTTGTGTGGCGGTATATTAATGCGATACATGTTTTAGAATTTTGGACTGGGTATTCCCATCTAATGTACACGCAGGAAAAGTACAGAGGGGGATAAGGGGGGGGGGTGTAGTGCGAGCAGAGGAGCCAGATTCCAGCAATAAAAACACAGGTGGCAGTTGAGCACGTGCATGCGCTCTTGAACGCAAGCTGCAGGCCAGCAAATGCCTCTGGTGGGCAATTGCTGACTGAATTTGTGCTCGTCCGAACCTGGTGCTGCCACTAACTCTGGGAATCACTGCAGGAGTTTAACATCTCGCCGGACCCGCTTCGCGGGTCCCGCAGCGCCCTGCACCCGGATCAGCTGTCAGTGAGGAGCAGAGGTCATTGGGGTGTGTGTTGTCACCGGCAGGGCTGCGAGCTGCGGAGCAGGGACTCCAGCTACCAGGAGTCCCTGCGAGCCCCATTGCACACACCTGGGCTGCTCTCCCTGCCGGCCCCGCCCACCCGTCCGCCATCCTCCCCTATTGATAAGAAGGAGGTCCCTTAGCCGCTGCGCGGGAGCGCGCGGGAGAAGCCCGGGACAAGGGCGGGACCGTTTTGTGGCCGTTCGGGGGCCGAAGGAGGCCGGGCTGGGCCAGCCCTCCAACATATATTTTTATGCTCCACCATTCTCATTGACAAGTAAGCCGTTTGTTTGCTCACCTTTATCATAGACATTGACTTAGCTTCATTTAATGGCTACCATGAATGGGAAAATTTCGTCGCCCGACCCTGGGGGAAACAACAAAGGGACTTTGGACACGTACTTTAGAAAGCTCGGTGGTGATATAGATAGGGAATGTGATCTGGCAGAACGAAGGGCAGAGCGCCGACGTTCCATTGATTCCATTAAAAACAAACCGATTAGGGGCGTATCACCGGAGAACAGTCTAGTGCAAAGGGTAGAGGGTTTGACACAAGTAAATGAAGATTCACAACTATCACAGGGATATCCCATGCTCCTACGAGAAATGACCCCTCCACCATCATTAGTCATCAGTGGTATAGAAGGAAGCAACACTGTGGGGACTAGGGATACTACCATTTTAAAAGAAACTATACCTACTAACACACGAATATTACCATCTGGGAAAAAGAAACCTGGGAAACAGGGGGTTGGCCAAATTGTTGGGCCGCCACCAAACAAGAGACAGAGGAAGGGAGGGGTTCAGCAAAGAGCCAAAATCAGCCATACTGATTTTGGTAAGGGAAGATTAGTGACAGCTGTTCCCGTACCCACAAATATTGTGATCCTACCCTCTGACCTGGCACAGGTCGCACCACATGACTTAGCATCCTCCCCGAATACCTCTATACTGCCTGAAGTCGGACCAAACTTAATACCGGGTACTATTTCTCCCCCTACTGATAATTTGTCAACACTCTCCCTCGAAAATATTGAACATCTATTGAGGGCATTCACATCCCCCATATTAGAGAGGTTGAAGAGGTTAGAGGACCGTTTGGGGGTCATAGAAACAACGATTACCAAAAAAACAGGACAGTTGGCAGTACCTGTAAAGCAAGTTCTAACGCATACAGCTGTAGTTTCTACGCCCACAGCCCTTATACAAAAGATTCTAAAGCCTCAAAGTAATCTTGTGAACAGTACTGACTAAGGGGTGAATCCATCCAAGGCAGTTCATCAGCCCACCCAAACTACCAAGAAGGATAACAACAAAGGGGCCAGCACAATGGTTGCTAGAAATAGTCAGGAGGTAGGTGGGAAAGTATACTCAGGTAAAGAAGGGAATCAGAGGGTCCGCCATGTTGAATTACCACCAGAGGCAGTTCCCTACGTGGTGGTACTTACGGGGGTCCCTAGGTTGGCAGACAACAAGAGGGAAGGGTTTAGCCAATTAAAAAATAAAACTATACATTGGCTTGGGCAACATAGACCACTCCCATGTTTCATCAACAACGAGATTGTCCATGTAAGGCGACTCCCCTGGCTGGGGAGTAGAGTAAAAGATAGAGATGGGGATTTAATAATTATAAATTTTAGAGATCCAAGGGCCGTGACACACATCCTTAATTGGATACCAAGGTCAACTGGCTCACTTATTGTCCCCTGTGATTTAACCTATTTCTATCCTAGATCCCAGGTGCCTGCAATAACACCCATTGGGGTACCTCTTGGTCCTCCTAAAAACCCTCCCGGGATGTTTAATAACCAATATATGTGGCAGGATCCAAACTATAAAATGCCAAATCCATTTGGATGGAATATTGTACCACATAGGGAGAACAGGAATAATTATAGAGGTATGGACCATCCACAAAGTGTAGGTGGAATGAATCATTTGTTGCCCTTTACCCCTTTTGAAACCTCAAATAGGTTTGAAGTATTCTCTGGGCTAGACGATTGTGAATGACGGTCGGGGCCCCCTGCCAATAGGTCTGAGCCGAGGCGAGTGTCAAG
This sequence comes from Lissotriton vulgaris, assembly GCF_964263255.1. NCBI lineage: Eukaryota > Metazoa > Chordata > Amphibia > Caudata > Salamandridae > Lissotriton > Lissotriton vulgaris. The sequence continues at coordinate 81,336,085 of NC_141695.1, forward strand.
CAGTGGACTGAGTTCCCCAACTGCCTCTTTTTCTGGGCCTATGCAGGATATCGACACGCATTCAAGTAAATTCCTTAGTTGGAACATAGCTGGTCTAAGAGCCAAAAAGGATGATCCGCTATGGATCAATTTTATCACCTCCTTTGATGTCATAGCTTTACAAGAATCTTGGGAAACCTCATGTGATGTTTGGTTGGATGGTTTTGTTACTTTTTTTGTTCCAGCGATACCCAGTCAAGCTGGGAGAGCTAAAGGGGGTTTAATTTTTCTTTTTTCCCTTAACCTCGCAGGGTCCTTTAAACAATTAGACTCAGGTTCCCCTAACCTTTTGATTGTAGAATGGACTGTTTCTTCGACCCATTCAATTTTATTACTTAATTTTTATAATTCCTGGGAGAGGGCAATGGATACTGACCACATTGCACACCTAGAGACATTTTTATATAACTTCAGTCTTAATAAGCACACTGTACTTGAGCTTATCGTGTTAGGTGATTTTAATACGCATTTATGCAATTTTCCCTGTCACTTGGGTGAACATTTGGGACCAACTGGAACATTCACACCCCACTTTGAACATACAAAATCTGGTGAGGCCCTGGAAGTTTTAATGGCCAGTTTTAACCTTTATGAACCCCTAAACACAGATGGGAGGGAAAGAGTCCCTACATATAAAGGATCTCCGCAAGGGTCCATAATTGACTACATATTTGCCACGCCGGTGTTACTATCAAAGGTACTAAACTACAGAACAACTCAGTCACCTTATAGTGATCATAACCCTGTGGTAATGAAGATGAGTTGGGGGGAGCTTAAACGAGTGGGGTCGGGTTGCCAACAGGTGCAGGCAATACCCGTGCCCTCTGATCAAGGGAGAAGGCTCAAGTGGGGCAAGGTGATCCCAGATGACTTTATGGCAATCTTATCGCCTAAAATTGAGGGTGAAATAGAGGTATGTTTGGATCAAGAGGCCTCTAATAGCTCAATTGTTCAAGCCTTTGAATCCATATGTGCCCAAGTCAAGACGGATCTGACTGTTATGCCCTCTAAGAGAATTCCTAATATGTCAAAATGGTTTAATGTTGATTGCTCACGGATACATACCCGTTTAATGCATGCACTGAAAGCTAAACCAAGGGATAGGCTGCTTATTGCCAGCCTGAGGAGGGAATATAAAAATACTTTAAAGGGAAGAAAAGATGAAATCAAAAGTGATGCATGGGATAGACTTCTTTCTGTTGATGTCCTGCGTGACAGCAAAAAATTTTGGGAAATTATTAACCACCCTTTTTTTGCAGATGAATCAAATGTAACCACCGACTGTGTTATCCCGGACGAGAAGTGGGTGGGTCACTTTAAAGATATCTACAGTGAGAAGAATGGCATAGTCCAGCACTGCCAATTGACAGCGCAGGCCGCTCCCCCGATAGTCTTTTTAGAGGAGGAAGTTTTAAAGGCCATATTGGAGACATCAAAAAATAAGGCGCCGGGGGCCGACGGTGTACCTGCGTACTTATATAGATATTCCCCGAAAATCTGGTCCAAGATACTAACCAAAGTCTTTGTGGCAGCAAATGATAAGATGTTTCCAAATACCTGGGCAATTTCTATCATAGTGCCAATTTTTAAAAAAGGAAAACGTGATGACCCGGGGTGTTATAGACCCATTTCCCTTCTTGACTCTGCCATTAAGATCTTGGGCAGAGTCTTACTGGCTAAACTTAGGGAAAATTTGGAGACCTGTGGTGGGCTATCAAACATACAATATGGTTTCAGGGAGAAACGAGGCACCCTGGACCAATGTTTGAATTTGCACCTTTTAATTGCCAAATATGCGGTGGCCGGGGAGGGTTCCCTTTATTTGGCCTTTATGGACCTCTCCTCGGCTTTCGATTTGGTAAATAGGTCCAAATTATGGGCAATCCTACTTGAGATGGGGATAGACTCTTCCCTGGTTGCTTTTTTAGCCTCCTTACACCAGGAGCTATTCGCCAAAGTAAGGGTCACAAATGAGGGGAGATGTACGGGGACCTTCAGGTCAGAGAAAGGGGTCCGCCAAGGGTGCATTCTGGCCCCCCTCCTTTTCACCATTTATATAAATGGGTTGGAAAAACAGCTGGAGGAGGGGGGCGCAGATGTGCCGCGGGCGGGAGGACAGTCGATTCCGGCCCTCCTATACGCTGATGATGCGGTACTGATTGCTCGTACAGGCATCGGTCTGCAGACATTATTGGATAGTTTTGGCCTCTTTATGGAAAAACTTGACCTGAAAGTAAATGCGAAAAAATCCCACACAATGGTAGTGGGGAAGCAGAAAGGGAAATTAAGATCTAAAATCTTCAAATGTAAGGGGGAGGTGGTTTCCAGGGTTCCGGTTTTTCCATATTTGGGGGTCCTTTTTGATGAAAGGGGGTCGTGGGCCCCACAGCTAAAGGCAAAGAGTTTAGCCCTAGCCCGTTCAACATCTGCTTTGTTGGGTTTTGCCAAAAGGCTGGGGGCCAGGCCGATGGAAGCACTTTTGAAGGTTTATAACACTAAGTGCATCCCCATTGCCTCCTATGGAGCCGCTCTGTGGGGTTATGTTAATCAAGAAAAAATCCAAAGGGTAGAAAACAGGCTAATTAGAACATTGCTTTCAGTGCCAAAATCGTCCCCCACATTTTCTATCCATGAGGAAGTAGGGTTGAGTTACATCACAGACAAATTGAACTTGGCCCCTCTTTTATTATGGGCAAGGACATGGCTGAACCCAGAATTAACTTTAAACCATCTTATTCTGGAGGACGTCATGTCCTTGGACCATGCCATAAAAATACCCTGGTTGAAGTATTTAAAAAACACTTTCTCAGCTTTGGGTAGAGAGGAACTTTTCTTACTGCCTCGTAACATCAAGAGAGAGGACGTAAGGTGGATTAAAGTCCATTTTTCAGATAGGGCCCGCCTTAGTAGAGAGGGGAGGGAAATGATGAAACCATCCATAAGAGCCCATGCCATGTTAATTACTACCCCAACCCTGGAACCATATTTGAATTTTGTTACAAAACCCCTTCACAGATTTCTATTAACAAGATTTAGGTTTAATTTAATCCAATTCTCTCTCGGTTACTACCCTTCATGGAATCACCCAAAAGATGCACCCCCTTGTGACTGTGATAAATTTTCCGAGCAGGATACCATGCATTTTACGATGTTTTGTGAGTATTATACTGCTGCCAGGAAAAAACATCTATTACCTGTGCTGAGGGAGGCTGGTTTTACCCAAGTTAGACCTGCCTTAATTTACCTCCAGATGTTGGGCAATATTTACATTACTTTTAGTGTGGCCAGTTTCCTGGCAGAAGCCTTCTATTTTAGAAAAAAACGAGCTCCACTGAACATTTTATTGTAAATAAGGTATATTTTATTAGTATTAGACATGATGTAGTTTAGTAAAATTTTAGGTCATCTCGTTGTATCATTTAATTATGAAATGTGATTTTAATGTATATGTATTGTATGTGCTTTTTATGGTTTCTTTGTAAATCGAATAAAGCGTGCTTTGACTGACTGGCCTCTGGTGGCACTTTTAAAAGCCACTTAAAGGTCTTGAAGAGACAGCATGCGCTGTCTCAAGCGAGACCTAAAAACGTTTCCTTTTCTTGATGTAATATGGCATATGTATAGAATACAAGCAAAATGCCAACGAATTCCTAAGCAAGATTTGCGTGGTAATGTTTTCATAGCGGATACCTGCACTGAGGCGCATCAAGGCGAAAATCAGTTTTAACTTTGCGCAGTCCAGGAAAACCAAAATGTATGTTAAAAATGAGCCGTGACGCATAATGCTCGAGCCCTAGGGGCTGCCCTTTTGTGCAAAATGAAGAAAGGTGCCCATAATGACACATAACTCTCCCACTTACAGGAACAGTAGGGAAATTCACAACAAACTTCCACTGCTTGGCATTGCTCATTTCAGGTTTCAACGTTTGTCTATTTACATATCAACGTCAACTGCCTTTTTTATGCCCACAATTGGTTGTCGAACACAGCAATTGAATGGACAGCACAGCATGCAGGTAACTGTAAATGCTACAAATGATTTACTTCAGAGTGACTTACTTCAGAGTGACACCCAGCACATGTGATAGTGGGGCCAAAGCCAGAAGTCTTGGCTGGTTTTAGGTGTATGTCAATTGTAGTCTTGGATATCTGGATGCAATAACCGAAAGCTCCGAAAGGCTCCAAAATATTGGTTGGGTGGCACACTATGATAACCACAGAAATGTTTACATGCCATTGATTATATGGGCCACTTTTAGAGGCCCCCACTTATTTCATCCCACTTAAAGTTCAGGGTAAGCCATGTTTGAATGGCCAGTGTCTACCAGGAACACAGAGTCCAGGGCATGGGACAAGGAAAGAGCCTGAAGAGGATATATACTGTAGTGGACCGGACAAAAGTAACCAAGGCATTCCAGAGGATCAAAATCCACACTTGACTAATGAGTCTCAGCATGTGAGAGGGCTGAGCCAATGGCATGCCAAAGCGACAATGGACCCGCACGCCAACGTACACAGGCAGAACCGTCTAGCAACATGGAGGTCAAGGAATGTCCATAGAAAAGAGCACTAGGCATTCCAAATGAGGCATTGGCCAAAAGAAACATGGGATGGGCGGACGCTGTGCCGGGCAGACCGAAAGTTGTAGACATTCCAGAGGTGCAAAAGCCTCACACAGGCAATGAAAAAGACTCACATGCACATTAAAGCCATGACATAGGGGAGGGAAGAGGCCCAGACATGAGAAGACCAAGGCCCAGCCAGGCAAGTAAGTTTGTGGAAGCTCTGGTATACGAGGGGTGGTATACGAGGGGTGGTACAAGCCTGAGGGGGCTTGAGGGGCAAAGTCTGAGTAGTTGAAAGAGAAGCCTTCCTACTAGGCAAATAAGAGCTACAAGAAAGCCAATGCACAAAGATGGAGTACAGGAAACAGGCATGAAACAGCTAATAAATTCAATTCCACCACAATAAAGGCTGGCCATCAGATATAGGAAAGGGACGGTGCATGAGAGAATTACAGAAAGGAACGTGTTGTGAGATGCTGGCATGACACATGAACACAGAAATGTGAGGGCCAACATTAAAACTGCATTGGATCACAGAGGAGCACACCTAAGAGGGATAGGAGCATAAACAAGCATTTGCAAAGCAATAGGTCTTGCATTTACGCATGTTTAAGCATTCCTAAAAAGACAAAACATTACCGCTAAAAACACCCAATGTAGTGAGCTGCCAGATAAGCGGTTGCGCATGGCCACCGGCCGGCTTTAAAGTGCTTGTGCCTAAAGCATGCACTGCTTGTTATCGGACACAATGATGTCTAATCAAAAGACCACAGTAATAAATAATTTAAGACAAATGTAGTCCCTAATGAAGAGCATCTCAAAATGTCTCCAACATTCCTAAAAGAGACAGAAGCAAGCAACATTACAGCTAAAAACGCTCTAAGTAATAAGCTGCGAGGATAGTGCGAGTACACAGCAAGGCGGCTCTAATGCTAATATATGAAAAAAAGGAAATAAATTCATGGCTTACAGTCGGAAAAAAATCACATCTAATTAAATGACCACACTAATTACTTAAAACCTAATACATAATTAACTGACTAATAAAGTGCATCTCAAAGTTTCCTAACAACTTACAGTATGCAGATACTGAAAACTACCATACAATAGATATATACAAAATTGGTCGGTTAGAAGCCACAACCTGGGACCTTGGATGACATAGTTAGTGCATTTGGCTGCTTTCTCTCCAAGCCCCATATAGAATTGAAGAAATCTGGTTGAAAAAAATGGCTCAGAATCAGTTCATAGGCACAAAGCCACACCGTCCTGGCTTACAGTTTCTTGTCGAGAGAGTAGTCCGGTGACAACTTCACATACATGTCCACATAAAGGAAAATCCGTTATTGCAGAAATATTCCTTTGAAACAATGGAAAAGGGTGAAAACCGCATGGTGGTGGGGTGATGTGTGCCTATGAACTCCCCTCACCTCCTGTTACTGGATCACACAGGTCTCCTTAGAAGAGCTTCTGAAGCAGACAGGTTAAGCCATAAACCTGTGCTCCACTGGGGACCAAGGCCTGTCTAGAGCCTGTGACCTCCAAGGCCGAGTACTAAGGCTTCAAATTGGGGCAAACACCAGCCCGCGGGGTGTGCTTGAGCACAGGGAACACGAGTCTAGACTGCAAGCGGGAGAGCAGGTTTATTTGTCTTAAGGCAATACAATGGGCAAATGGGCATATGCACAATATAAGGCTCTTCCACTCAGGCCAATATTTGCTCAAGTGGGAGGAAAAGAGGCGCCTGAAGCTTTTCACAAACTTATAGAAAAACTATCCGAAGATCGTGTAAAACTCTGCAAACTCCGCAAATGGAGCAGAGTTCACTGCCCAGTCCTGCTCCTCGTGCTGTCGTGGAACAATCATTTCCCTATCAATCTGTTTCATGCAGTGACGCACTTTCTTTCCCTATATATTGAACACCAAAATACTCCCTGTCCAATAACAATGGCTGATTCAGAAACACTGAAGACCTGCTCATCACCTCGAGACAATGCACTGACAGAGCCTGAAAAGCTAGGCGCTTTCATAGTGCCCTTACATTAAGACACACATGTGTGCATGAAGATAGAGGGGAAACACTAACCAGCTAACACACAGGCTCACATCGACGCCTTCATAGTTTCCAAATGGCACCATGTTATGTTGCACACCTTTACCATGTCTTGGGTTTTTGACCAAACATATTTTGCATACTTAACGGTTTAAGCACATACTTGTAGCCGCCTTACATTTTCATAAACACAATAAAGTGGTTGTGCCATTGCAAAAATCTGACATTTGCAACTCCTGGATCAAAGCGCCCTACAGTCAGTCACACAGACTCGATATCCTGATGAAGCATTCACATCCAAATTTAAACAAAGTGGGACCTACAATAACACTTTGTGATTCTCAGCCACGCCAGGCACACTGGATTTGCTTCCCTTTTAGTGACGTTTACAGGGAAATCAAAATAAAATAATATACTAGTGAAAAATGACGAAGCCTAAAATAAATAATGCCTAAGAGTGATTTATCTAATATGGTGGTCAAAAATACTGAATGTAATTCCAAGTCTATCACCTTTTTTGCACAACAAGGGGATGAGAGGCGTTTTTTGCACTATGGCCCATGACAACCCTGCAACACCCTTGAAAGGAGCAACACCCTCAGAGTGTTAGCATTCACGGTTAACCCATCCAGTTGTCATGCTATTGCAGAGGTCGGGAACTGGCCGGGAAGGCTATGCCACACCCAAAGGGGGCATGTGCGGAACGCTTCCGGTGGCGGGAATCCCAGAAGCCCGCGAAAAAACGGGGCGCATCCCCCCACCCCAAAGCAAACCATTATCTGCCCAAACAAGCGGCTAGGGGCTTCAAAGGGGCATAGGCTCCCCCTTTTTGGCCACTGGATCCTCCCAACAATTTGTCGCAGGAGACAAGAGTACATATTTATCAAATCCCTCTCAGATGCACGTAGATAAAATAGTTGAAAACTTTGGTGTTTCGCAAAACTGTAGAAAAAATAGCAGATTTCCAAGATTAACAATTTGTTTGTGGTTATAATTGTTGGCAGTCGTTTGGTCAAGGAGTAGAGTGTTTTTTTCAGACAGTGAAGGTTTCATGAATATGCATTTAGCTTTGCTTTATTGGTTTATTAGGGGAGACATTGATATTTGTGTAGTCATTGATCTTTGAGGCCTATTTTTTCTGTGTTTGTTTCTAATATTGCTTTATGTAAATGCTTGAACACACTTGGACATCACAGCTTTATTTATTCGCTAGCTATCAAATATTTTTATTCTAGTTGATGCATCACACAACCTTTCATATGATGAAGTACAGTAAAAGAAAGTTTTCTTCCAAATACATTCGTTGTAAGATCATTGCATACTTCAATTAAAACAGCAAACGAGAATTTTCCCAAAAGTCAAACTGAATGCAAACGTCCAGCTAGCTTAACTAAAAAACAACCGCTAAGCAGACCCAATATTTCATACTTATCCATCTGTATTAAGCTTTGTCCCCATGGGGACCCTATGACAATATCATCCTTTTTTCTCAGTTCCGATCCAATCACACACACACAAATGCGAATCGGAGCATGACCGCACGAGCTCCTGCGAAATAATATGATAAGATGCATTGCCTTATCTGATGATGTATCTCGCTACACAAGGTTCAATTAAATTTGCTTCAATCGAGACAGAGAGGGGTGACGGGGGCATCACTATAAAGGTGTTTCAGTTTATTCCCAAAATCAATGGTTTTATTTAATTTGATGGGCCGCATTTTCTTTGAGCTGTTTACTCGGTAGGGAGTGTCAGGTGATAGGTGAGCTGCGATGACCAAGCGAACCCGAGAGAATATTCAATGTCGTCTTGGCTTTAGAGAAATATATATATTAAAAACAAGTAACTATCTTTCTGACTTCAGGATAATATGACATAATTCCAACTAAAGTGTACGTGCCTTTCTAGGTGGAGAACTTTACCGCTCGCTCTTATAGCTTTGACTACTATTTCAAGCCACTCTTTCTGACATGATTGCTATCATAAAACAATGGTGCAGTGAAGCAGCCGCAATGTCGGGTGTCATTAAAATAATTTAGAAGTGTGTTCCACAGGCCCCCGCGGCCGCAACGGACCTCAGCTCGGCCTCCCTGCAGTACAAACAGCAGTGTCGGTCGCCTCAGCCCAAAAGGTGCCGCCTAAAGAAAGGTGCCGCCTAAAGAAAGGTGCCGCCTGGTGTTCCCCCCCACCCCCGCCCGCCCCCAGCTACGCGGCTGCAACTGTCAGCATGCAAACTTACTTTCGCTGCTCACTCCTAAACCTATTCGAAGTGAATGCAGCCTGCGTCATGGCAGGTTTTGAGGAAAAAACCGCAGGGGCTGGCCAATATAATTGCCTGGGCTGTCATTGGTAGCCCTTTCGCGCGCTATACTCGATTGACAGCCAGGCGACCTATACACTGCAGCTACGTGAGCAGCAGGTGTGCTTGAAGTGCACGCATACTTGCTGCAAGTCCATTGCCCAATCAGGCACAGCCATTCTGCGCGCGCTCAACAGGATTGGAGGTACAGCAACCATCCACACCACCGTCATCAGGGAACAGATAACACTCATTAAATCGAGGCCTCACAAATCGCACGGTAATTAATTATTGGTTATTACTGATTATTATTATTATTTACTGTATTATTTATAAATAAAAAATTATTCTCGAATGCCTGGTAAAAAACCTTAATTCTTCATTGTAAAGTTGCCAGCTTAACACACGATCTGTGGAAATATGCCAAGTCGCATGAAACAAAGGGCCAGCTCGTGCCTCTCAGTTTGTTTACACGGGCTCAGGTGTATTATTTATGGTATTTGCGAAGGTGCATGACGGTGCGCCACCAAGAACCTGTATATGTATTCCAATTCATATTGACTAGCTTCTTGACAGGGAACTGCCAACTAGGATATGCGTACAACAACAATCCTGTTACCATTACAATGGATCAGTGAGTCAATTGCACTTGCTGGTTCATAAAATAAGTAACTGTCACTAAGCTCTAGGTAAGAGGAGCATTGACAAAGGCGATAGTGTTGGCATAATATGGAAAGACCATTTGTGCGTGGCTGTTGCTCTAATTGGCACATTAAAGCCTGATACTTTGAATCTGCAAATTATTGTGGTGTTGGTTAGCAGTTGAGTTTTTATTGACTCTTAAGTTTTTATCTTTTGCACATAGAGCTCGGTGATGTTTGTGCTAAAAGGTGAAACCTGTCTCCTAAAGGATGGGAAAAAGGGTTTACATCAATTAGTGCATGAGCAAATGCCAATACGTTACAACTGCTGCAGCTCTGTCCTCCGGGCTGATGGTCAATCAATCAATCAATCAATCAATCAATCAATCAATCAATGCATTTGTAAAGCGCACTACTCACCCGGAGGGTCTCAAGGCGCTAGGGGAGGGCGGGGTCTGCTACTGCTCGAACAGCCAGTTCTTGAGCTGCTTCCTGAAGGTGAGGTGGTCCTGGGTCAGGCGGAGGTGGGTCGGGAGGGAGTTCCAAGTCTTGGCGGCGAGGTAGGAGAAGGACCTTCCCCCTGTGGTGGCTCTTCGGATGCGGGGGACGGCGGGGAGGGCGAGGCCGGTCGATCGAAGCTGGCGTTTGGGAGCGTAGAAGTTGAGGCGGCTGTTGAGGTATCCTGGGCCTTGGTTGTGTAGGGATTTGTGTGCGTGGGTGAGGAGACGGAAGGTGATTCTCTTGTTGACCGGGAGCCAGTGCAGGTCTCTCAGGTGTCCGGAGATGTGGTTGTGACGTGGGATGTCCAGGATAAGTCGTGCTGAGGCGTTCTGGATCCTCTGGAGTCTCTTCTGGATTTTGGCGGTGGTTCCGGCTTAGAGGGAGTTGCCGTAGTCCAGACGGCTGGCGACTAGGGCCTGGGTGACCGTCTTCCTGCTCTAGGTGGGGATCCACCGGAAGATCTTCCGTAGCATGCGCAGGATGTTGAAGCACGACGAGGAGACGGCGTTGACTTGCTTGGTCATGGAGAGGGAGGAGTCCAGGATGAAGCCCAGGTTGCGGGCGTGATCTGTCGGTTTGGGTGCGGTGCCCAGGGCGGGGGGCCACTAGGAGTCGTCCCAGGCAGAGGGCGAGGAGCCCAAGATGAGGACTTCCGTCTTGTCTGAGTTCAATTTCAGGCGGCTGTTCTCCATCCATTCGGCTACCTCTTTCATGCCATCGTGTAGGTTGGCTCTGGCGGTGGTTGGGTCGTTGGTGAGGGAGAGGATCAGCTGGGTGTCGTCGGCGTAGGAGATGATGTTGAGGTTGTGCTGGCGTGCGATGGCAGCGAGGGGGCTCATGTAGACATTGAAGAGGGTAGGGCTGAGCGAGGAGCCTTGAGGAACGCCGCAGATGACTTCGGTGGCTTCTGATCTGAACGGGGGGAGGCGGACTCTCTGTATCCATCCGGCGAGGAAGGAGATGATCCACTCCGGTGCCTTCTCCTGGATTCCAACATTGCTGAGTCACTGCACTAGGGTACGGTGGCAGACAGTGTCGAGTTCTGTTAAGCACATGTCAGAGTTCTGTTAAGCACATGTACCAACATGTATAATGAACAGGCCCAGTATTGCAGAACTTCAAATACTTTCTCAGATCTATTGATTCTTTCTTGCAGTCTTTTCTTTGGTCCATTGCTTTTACCAGTAGTATTAATGAGACCAGCTATGAGTGGGTAAAAAGTGGCTAGTACTGGAATGCTAATCAAAGAGGAGTGAGCAAGCTACCTAGTTCCTTAAAGACGTCCCTCACACATAGTGTGGGAAATTGTATTTTTTATTTTTTTTAAGACCCCCCGACCTGGTTGGTTTCATGCATTATCATTGGGGGTTCCACTCGAGACCACCACATCACTCAGGAACACCACCACATCACTCAGGGGCACCACCACATCATTCAGGGACACCACCACATCACTCAGGGGCACCACCACATCACTCAGGGACACCACCACATCACTCAGGGACACCACCACATCACTCTGGGCCCCCCCCACCACATCACTCAGGGACACCACCACATCACTCAGGTGCACCGCCACATCACTCAGGGACACTACAACATCACTCAGGGGCACCACCACATCACTCAGGGGCACCACCACATCACTCAGGGACACCACCACATCACTCAGGGACACCACCACATCACTCGGGAACACAACCACATCACTCAGCCCAACCACATCATCACTCAGCACCACAACAGCAGTGTCCTTGCTTGCTATCAAAAACCATTGTCGTAGGCAATAGGACTCGCATTAGGAACGTGTAAGCTATTGGCTTTGTGAATAACAATGCTATTAATTTATATATTCTCAAAGCCAACACATATTAAAAAAAATGTCATTTACAATACCAATAGCTCACTCTTTCCTAATGCGAGACCTATTGCAAATGCTTGTTTTAATAAGTGTGCCCTTAGCCATGATTGAAGTCAGTGGTGGATGTGGGGCTAGGAATTGGTGACCTCACAGGTGAGGAGAAGGGCTCCACATGGGTTGGCTTGGTGGACCATGAGAGTATAGATAGAGGGATCCAACTGGGTTCAGGAAGACGTAGAACAGGAATAGTCCCCTGCTGTTTGGGCCAGTTTCCGTGTTGTATCGCCCTAAGCAGGGAATCCCATCCAGGTATCGTTTGGTCTACCCTGGCATTAGGCTGGAAGGGGGTTGTGTTGGAAATGGCCCTTTTTGCAGGGTTATCCCCAAACTTTAGCTTCTTCCTCCTTTATTTTTCCTGACCTATGGTTGTTGACAATAGGACTCTGCAAACTTTACCACTGCTGATCAGTGCTAAAGTGCATATGCTCTCTGTAGAAATTGTTATTGTGAGTGGTTATCCATGATTGGCATATTTGTTTTACCATAGGTCCCTAGTAAAGTGCACTGAGTGTGCCAGGGCTGGTGAATCAAATGCTACTAGTAGCCCTAAAATGGTTTCTCAGGCCTGCCACCGCAGTGCCTGTGTGAAGTTGTAACTGCCATGCTGACATGGCCAGTGTGCAGTGTATGTAAAAGGTAGAGCATGTACTAGTGTGGGTGACATGCTCTGATAGTGAAATACTGACAATTTCGTTTATCACTACTGAAAGGCTATCTTGCCCATAGGCTATAATGGGAAATGCTGTGTATAATTTTTACCTGCATATCTTCCCATAGGAGCAAGATAGAAAATTAAAGTATTCCTAACACATAATTATGTGACAACGTTTTCAATACAGCATTGATGTTTTGAAGCGCTTGATCTGCTGTGATTTATGGATATTGACAGAAAAATGTCTCTTAAATGTAGCTATAAATGAACCTGCTTTGTGCGTATGGGTCTGCTGCAAGTTAAGAGCTAATTAAATATTGTAGGGTACGTGCCCATTTTTAGCAAATTTTTGCAATGTTTTACCTGCGCCTGTGCATGTTCAGAAAGGACACGCTGGTTAAAATGTTCAAGCCGATTAAATATTATAACACTTAAGGGTGGATTATTATAGCACCGTATTACACTTATATGTTGCATATTACTTACTGAGCTAGGATTTGGGTGTTGAATATGCCCTTTCACAATTCCCTATAGGTAGACAACATATTGTAATAAGTCTATATAATTAGAATAAAATTATTTAAATAATTAAATTGATAAATATAAGTATGTACTTAAGTACACATATACATACAGAGTGTAACATACATAAAATGGAGAGGCGTGGCAATTGTTCAAGGATTAAGATTATTTTTACATCGTAGGAGTAATGGCAGAAGCAGGAGCAAAAAAAAGAATTTCTAAAAATCGAGGTCCATACCACAAACATTTAATATTGGTAAGTGATTTAGGATGTTTGAATGGGTGTATGTGTGCCTTTGAATGGTAAAACTCAGTCCAGCATTGGTGAAACATGTAGAGGACATACAGTAATCCCACATACCGATTTGTGTATTGTTGCATTCCTGAAGCTGTGTGAGCCGCAAACTGGAGAGGGAAGAGTTAGGCTTCACCTGTACACTTCCAAGGGTTCTCTTTGATTTAGTGACAGGTCACCATAAAGGGACCTGGGCACATCTTAGAAAGTAGATAAGAGTGATAAGAGAATCATAAAAAACAGGGCTCACTAGCCCAACATTTTGAAGCACATATCATAGTGCCTGACATCCAGTTATGAGTGCTAGTCAATCCTTTTGGCCTGTGAGAGCCTCAGAGCCTGCAGTGTGTGGTTGATTGGGCTGTGTGCGCCAGACTCACATTGACCTGACTGCAGCAGTTAAGATCCCCTACAGATGGGGGGCACTCAGGAACTCCAGAGGCTTCACCCTACCTGGATGGGAGCTAATCATTCAATGCCGTCCATATAATATGGTAGAATGATCCAATCTCCCCATATCCTCTGTTACAGGTGGCTTCCGCCCTACGTCCCATTTTCAACAGGTGTAGTACATGCAATGTATGCACTATGCAGTATTTTGATTTGGACTAGACAGAACCGGGCCCTGATTACTACCTCCCTTGGAGAGGCTAGGGCCTCGGGCCAGTCTTCCTCTTGTAGGTCCGGAATATCAACAAGAGGGTTAAAAGAGTAAACATTTTAAAAAATTGTAAAAATAGAGCTTAATGGGATTCAAAAGTTGACCTCGCCTCTTGTTAGACTTATGAATTTTGATCGCCAGCACAGTTTGGAAGATATACTTTTATAAACGTCTTTCTTTATTTTATAGGAATCAATGGAAACAACAAAAATGTTAACACCAGTTTTAGGTATTCTAGATAAAAATATCATACTTTCCAATGCAATTGGTGATAAACCAGGTGTACAGGATGAATGTAGTCAATCAAAAAAAACAGGTAAAAACTTTGTAACTACCATTGTCATATCAGAACCATGTAAAATAGTTTATTTAACTGTTAATTGTGCGTGTTGTAGTGTAATAACTCTCATTGAGTATACATTGAGCTGCCATGCTCTCTCTATGCTCTTTTACAAATTATGCTACTACAGAAAGCTTGTACTACAGAAAGCTTGTACACATAGGCATCTACAAAAACCTTTCTCCTCAGGGTAAGATGTTCAAGAAAGGGGCTTTGACAAATGATTTGCACCATAACAGCTCCCTCTTTGTAATCAATGCGTTTTTACCAAACGGACATACAATTCCCTTCAAGTTAAGTGTGAGGGGTTAAATGATTACAAATCTAAAGGAAAGATCAAGGTAGAACTATATGATCACATCCCACCCTGTTACCTCATCAGACAACTTTATTCTGTGTTAACTGACATTCCCATGGATGGTGTGTGTGTTAATAAGTGAATGGATTTTCTGTACTGCACAGTACTTCATTTAGGGCAGCTTTATAAACTAATTTCTAATAGGCTTCAATGCATGTTTTGTTTAGTTTATGCACAGATCCTAAAGAGTTACAAACTGAAGTAGTCTCATTCTTTATTATGGAATATAATTTAGTTACTCCGACATATGACTTTGATGAAGAGGCTTATGAGGAATTACACACATCTGGACATCAGAATGAATATGCAGATGAAAGAGAAAATAGTTTTGATCCAGAAGACAATGAAATCGGTTTTGAAGCACAAGACTTTACAGAGAATGTAGTAAACAATATAACTATTGTAAATGAGGGTGAAAGTAATATTTCTGAAAAGCATGAAATCCAAGAAGACAATTTTTTATTTAAAGGTTCACAACACACTGTGCAAGCTGTCCTACTGGCCCTCTATTCATCAGAGATCTATTCAAAAAATACTGCCCTTCCCGTCATCTTCGTTCGACCTATAAATCACTCCTGATCGTACCCCCATTTAAAAGGAAACGCCTTGGAGGCAGCTGTTTCGACCACCTCGCTGCAGGTTTTTGGAACTCTCTCCCCCTCAACATTAAACTCAACGATAACATCCTCAGTTTCAGACATTCTCTCAAAACCTGGCTTTTCACTCAAGCTCACTACTGATAGCACTGCTTTTTCTATTATCTGCCTGCTTGGTTCATTTTCTATAGCGCCATGAAGCCTCCGGGCGTACGAGCGCTCAATAAATTCCCAATTAACATTAACATTAACATTAACTGCTTATCATTTGCTTTGCGGTTAGATTTAGAATTTCTGATGAGGCATTAGGGGCACTACTGGACTTAATCTGCTGCATTTTACCAGTGCCTAATAAAATGATTAACTCGTTATTCAAACTTAAGATGTTTATTAAAAAATACATCACTATTCCTAAGATACGAAACTACTGTTCCTCTTGCTATGAAAGCATCAGCGATAATGCAAAGATATGCACGAACACCCATTGTCTGAAGGATCTTGGAGAGCCTGGTGCTGTTGCTTTTTTTGTCCAACACTCCATAATTGAACAGCCAAATACTATGTTTAAGAGGAGAGACTTTACGGAGGAAGTGAGAACACACAGATATGAGCACTACAAACAGAATGGAAACTCTGTAATAGGTGATGTTTATGATGGAATTGGATACAAAAACCTGTTTGATAAGGGGATATTAAGTATGAAAAACAATATCTCTTTTGTTCTGAACACAGATGGAGTCAACATTTTTAAAAGTAGTAAACTAAGCATGTGGCCTGTGTATTTAATGATTAATGAGCTCTCCGTAACAAAACGCAAAGCAAAAGAAAACATGCTTGTCTATGGAATTTGGATTGGGCAAAGAAAGCCATATATGTGGACATGCCTACATCCTTTAACTGAGGAATTGAGTCGTTTGGAAAAGGGAGTTATGTTTACAGATCATACAGGCTCTGTTTTTGTATGTCGTGCTGCACTACTTTCATGTACTTGTGACTACCAGCTCGTTGTTTGGTTACCAACAGTAAGCAGTTCAATGGGAAATTTAGCTGTTGGTCCTGTTTACAGCCAGGTATGACTTCAAGATCGGGAATGGGGCATTGCCATGTTTTTCCTTGCAATGACGATGATCCTAAAGGACCACAAAGAACAACTGAAAATCTGAAGAGTGATATCAATGAAACATTAGCTAAAATACAACAGGGTGAACATGAATATTCAGTTCATGGTGTGAAAGGCCCTTTCCGGTTTCTGTTCCTTTCCCTTTTCCCATGTATTAATGGATTTCGTTTAGATTATATGCATGGGGTCTGCGCTGGTGTAATGAAACTGATGCTCACATTATGGTTCGGGAAGCAATATGAGAAGTCATGCTTTTTAGCACACTCTTACAGAGACATTGTTAGCAAGAGATTACAGGCTATCAAGCCTCCACTTAACATATCAAGACCTCCTCGTAGCCTTGAAGATGTCCATTTATGGAAATCCTCTGAATACAGAAACTTCTTGCTCTTCTGGGGAATTCCAGTACTAGCTGATGTATTACCCAATCAGTTATTTGTACATTTTTGCCTCTTCTCAAAAGGAATATATTTACTAGATAAAGAAAGTCTAACATTTTCAGAAATCGACCGAGCAGAGACTTGCTTGCTCACCTTTGTCAACATTTTTGCAGACCTGTATGATCAGAGGTTCATGACTATGAATATTCATCAGTTAGTGCATCTTTCAGACTGTGTACGCCACAATGGGCCACTCTTTTCAAATAACTGTTTTCATTTTGAAGACCTAAATGGCTACATAGTGTCTCACATCTCTGGAACACAAAATGTAGAAATGCAAATTTTAAATACTGTGACATTAATTCAGATGATACCATTACTTAAAGCAACCTGCAATATTGATGGCGAGATTGAAAATGCAATCAATAGACTTATGGATCCATTGATACGTGGGGAGAGAATGGAGATAATAGATGGGTGCTATCAAATGGGGACTATAAAAGATTTAACAAATGATGAGTTCCTGGCAGCTCAAAAAAGAGTATCTGTATACTTTGAAAGGAAAGTAGCATCATATGATAAAATTAGTTTAAGGAAGGGTTATTGCTATGTGTATGCAGCAAACTATAACAAACTAGTCAGACGGGACCAAAGTACAATAAAATATTTAGATAATTCAGAAATACAGTTTGGAAAAGTGTTGAAATTTATCCAGGTCACAGACATACATAGAAAAACTCACAACTTGGCACTATTAAATCCAATGCCTTGTGTAAACACATATTCCAGTGACTGCAATGTCCATCAAGTTAACCCAAGTTGGAACAAGATAATAGCAGTATATATTTCGGAAATAGTAGGAAGTTGCTGCTTTGTTTGTACCACAAAGTTGTCATTTGTATGCGAATTCCCAAATCACTATGAGAGAGATTAGTGGATGCTGTTGTATTAGCCAAAATCTACATGCCCAGATCTTTAAAAGGTACCATACTTTTTGGCAGGTTTGAAAAACTGATCTGGGGGTTAGCAAACTTCACCCTGTAATTACTAGGAAATGATACACAATCCTCTGTGATCGGAAATGATACACATCACTTTAAACTGCAACCCTCTCCCCCACTGTAAACCGGTAATTGCCAGGGCACCCGTAAGGATATGTTTACTTTTATGTGTTTACTTTTTATGTGTTTACTTTTACCAAATGTTTTTAGAAGTACATTTTAAGTACATTTTAAATGTTGTGTAAAAGCTAGGTTTTAACACCATAGGAATTCACACTGTTGTGTGCTATTATCAAATGTACTTAAGAAAATTAAATTAAATTCAACCATATAGTTTTCCAAGAGTTTTCAATGATAAATGAATGGGCTCCTGTCATTGATTGTGGATATTGTTCATTGTCTTACCGATACCCCTTATACTTTTACTTGTTATCTTTGGACTGTTGAAAATAAACCAAAAAGTCGACCGAGTATTGTAATACTTTGGCCATTAATTCATACAAATATATTATTGAGGAATGTAAGATCCTCCCACCTATGCATGTGTACTTGGGAAATATCTACTAGTGTACCTGTTTATTTGTTAATATTGTGAATATTAGCCTAGCCATACCTTTTTGGTTTAGCAATTGACCCAAAATGCTTTGGACATAACTTTTTATAGAATCTGCAGCTATCTGAGTAATTGCAGTAGTATTCAAATTGTATGTATTCAGTAAAAGTTCTGCATTGTAAATGAAGACTATACGGTTAGCATAGAAGTATTTGCTTAGTATTCAGCAGTAGCTTGAATAGTAGTCTGGGTAAAGTGCAGTAGTATTCAAATTGTATGTATTCAGTAAAAGTTCTGCATTGTAAATGAAGACTATACGGTTAGCATAGAAGTATTTGCTTAGTATTCAGCAGTAGCTTGAATAGTAGTCTGGGTAAAGTGCAGTAGTATTCAAATTGTATGTATTCAGTAAAAGTTCTGCATTGTAAATGAAGACTATACGGTTAGCAAAAAAGTATTTACTTAGTATTCAGTTAGTGTTCAAGAAGTATCACTCACATATCAGTAGTCTTCATGCCCTAGCCTTCACAAAAAGAATACTACAGAATACTAAAATTGGCATAAAATAGTCTTCGAATGCTATAAAAACACAGGTTAACCACTAAATGTAGTATTCCACTTCGGTAAGGGAGGGGGCCTACATAACTATCTGGGACAAAGTAAGGAAATTCAAACAAAGAACTCTAAATGATTATCTATGGACGGAGCTAGAGCAACACCCTTCCTCCCTAGCAGCCAGGTATCTTAAAAGTAGCTTAGCAAATACGGGCTTAAAGCAGCTTTGGGATACCCCAACAAACCGTACAACGCTCAAAAACCTGGTCAAGAAAACAATCAAACATCTTTCGTGGTTTGAAGATAAGGCGGCCCTCACAAAAAGATCACATGGCTGGATGACCCTGAACTCTTACTCAACACAAGCAGCACAGAGTTACTTTGGTTTGGGTTACGCTAAAACCGCTAAAATGAGGTGTTTAAGGTATAGATTGGGCCTGCTACCCTGCATCCGACACTTCCCACATTGGCTAAAAGACAAAGCAGGCTCCCTTTGCCGGTTATGTTGCTTAGTGCCAGAGGATAGGCTGCACTTGTTATGCTCCTGTGACAAATTGTTGGATGAACGAAAACAGCTGCTGAAACATCACTTTAATCAACGAGGGATACGCTCACGAAGGAAAGCAGTTCTTGCCTGCTTTGCATCTCAGGACCCACAGTTGACCTGGAGTTTTGTGAAATTCATGAAGGTAGTGGAAAAGAAAATGCCAAAACTTGAACCCTAAATGTTTCTAGACAACACTATAAAATAAAACTGTATCTATCTCCAAGGCCAATTTAACAGGATGCATGAAGACAGTGGAAAAGAAAATGCCATAACTTGAATGCTAAATGTTTTTAGACAATATTATAAAACAAAACTGTATCTATTTCAAAGGCCAATTTAATAGGATGCATCGTTGCGATTTTAAAACGAATTGAGAAATTGTGATCATGATACGCTGGATTTATCACGTATGCAGATTTATTTTTATATATATATATATATATATATATATATATATATATATATATATATATATATATATATATATATATATATATATATTTTCACAGAAAAAACCATAGGTTATAGTCCATATATAGTTAGGAATTTGCATTTACAAAACCTTGAAAATTCAATGAAAAAACCATAGGTTATAGACCATATATAGTTAGGGATTAGCATTTACAAAACCTTATTTTACTCGCATAAAACCATTGAAATTCGCATATATAGTTAGTTGCGCTAACTATATATCGCGCACCCGCAATCCACTGCTGATGATGTCACATATTACATCATTCATGACATGGTCAGTGACATCACTGATGACGTGAAGTACGTTAATGGTTTAATGGTTTTGGTCCCTGAGTTGCTTCGATGTCACTGCCATTCTCAAATGGCATAAGTTCTGGATGTTGGGTGCCATAGTTCAGAGTTCTGAGCAGCTCTTGTAACACTGTCTGAAGCTGATTTCCAACTACTGCAGCTTCACTATTCTCAAAGTAGGTGAGGGTCGTTTGTGGACCTGACTGCATTTGAAAACAATGTGATATAGTACCTCCCTAAACCGCTTGACGGAGGCCCCCGAGGGGCGGTGTGATGGGACGGACTCGGAGAAGACGCTTGGCTCCGACCCCCTCCCCAAGTCTTATAGCACTGGTGTAGCCTGAGATCGCCCCCGACATAGGCGGCCGGCTCCCGGGGTCCGGCGGAACTTTTTGCCTTTTGATGACTCTTCTATTCTGGACCTTGTCCCACAATCCGTTTGACCTGAAGACACGCTGTAGTGGGGCGCCCCTTTACCGTTTTAGTTGCCATTCCGCTCGCTTTTGCTACACTGTGCCTCTTCCGCCATTCAGCTGTTTACCGCCCGCTCTTGCGACTACAGCGTCTCGCTCACCATGTAGTTGAGTTGCTCCCGCTCTTGCGATGCAACGATAAGCGGCTGCCACAGGACTCTCAAAATGGCGGCCGGCTCTTCAGATTTGGGCGTGGTCCACTAAAATGGCCCTGGGACACCTTGGAACTCGGACGCTTCCCTGATAGGGCTTGGGTCCCATTCTCGAAAGCGTCCCCTCAGCCGTGAAGATACTACAAAAGTCTTGGGGGCCCCCGACTCCCGCAGGCTTCTGGTGGGGAGCGGCTGCCATGTTTGCTCGTGGAATGGCCATGACGGAGCTACGAGATGGTGGTGCTCTCATGCTGACGCCAGCTTTAGTCTGAAACATCCAGAAACACTGTAGACTACCAATTCGATCAGTTCCGGTAGCGCCCCAACATGACCCGGTAGAAAAGAACTTGCCCTCCCCTCTTTGACTGATGGTTCTTGTTGCCTGTCCCCTCTGTTGTCATTTAACAGAACTTTTTGGACTGCTGAAAGGGGTTGTGTTCCGAACGCTGGTTGGTGGAGACATTTTGACACGCCGCGTTAGCGCACCCGGAAGTGATCCGGGGCGCGGCGCGCAGCGCGTAACGTAAGCATAACAGGTCATGTGACTTGTTAATAAAACTTTTCATTGGTTCATTTTACTTTTGTTATTCTAATGATGGAAGGCTTGGTCATATGACCTAAAAATTACGCTTTTTATTGGTTTCGAACATTATTTTTTCTTAAACATATATGTTATAATGTTCCAGGCTAATGTACTTTCCCGGAAAATTTACAACTGTCCTGCAAGTAAAATATATTCCTTTTTCGAGAAAAAGGGCGTTTCTTCGTCCCATGACGGAGCCGTTGAGTAAAAAAGGCTCGGCCTGCTGTCTTAGTCGCCGATAAGCCTGAATATCAGATTCTTATCGATCACTTTATGTTGCATGAGTGGAAAACACAACTGCCCTTGACCATTTATCTTTACTGCGTTCCTACGTATTATACCTTTTATCCGTCATGTTATTGGACTGCTTTATTTCACTTGCCTTTTACTGATTCGAAAACAGTGAGTAAAAGTAAAAACTTTACCAATGTAAATACTACTACCATGTTTTGTTTTAAAAACCTTTATTGTGAAAATGTCAGTATACAAATACGGGCCTATAACCACGTGGGCCGGCCACGGAGCAAACTGAAATCGTATATGATGAGGAGACATTTACACTGTAGAGGAACGTAACGAGCGGGCCATTAGGTTGCAAGAACTAAGGTGTCTAACAGTTGCGGAATCGGTGGACGTACATTTTGTAATTAAAATACGACAAAGCCACTTACAAAAAAATCATCTAGATATACATTTGCAGGCAAGTACCATGGGTGACGTTAATTCGAACTTTCAATAGTACAGTAATCAATAACACATCAGAACTTAATATCAATAGGGATGTCGAAATATTCAATCAATTCTCGTCCCCACCCGCCATGAGCATCAACACTACATTCATATCTCGTGATATCAAGGTTGTTCAACCAGTACACAACAAGGAGTTACGAGTCCCATTTATACCGGCGCCATTTTGGGCGAGGCCGGGCAGGTCCAAGATATAGTCAAAATGTCTCCACCAACCATCGGCCAGACCAGAACCCCTTTCGGCCCTTTATGCTACAAGATGGTGTCTTCCATTTAGAAAATATTGTTGGCAGCATTTTGAAAGGAAAGATAAACAGCCGTTCTCCTAGTGAGTCTCACATTGTTACATTTAGGAAGAATGTTGAAGAGTAGTATGTTGAAAATCTGAAGACATTGTTCCACAAACTCTCAACCAGCCTTGGATGGATAAAAAAATCCTGAAGAATGTACAAACTGAAAACCAATTTTTGTCTGTATAGCATCAACAGCAACGCTTGAGTCAGCTTTGTGTGAAGCCGCCATTTTGATTCAATCAATAGCGTCCCCCTGCACACATTCAGGGACCTGGTCGTGTCTTCAGGTCAAACGGATTGTGGGACAAGATGCAGAATGGAAAAGGGAAAAAGTTCCGCCGGACCCCGGGAGCCGGCCGCCTATGTCATGGGCGATCTTTGGCCACACCGGGACAATAGTGAAGCTGCAGCAGTTGCAAATAAGCTTCAGACAGTGTTACAAACACTGCTCAGAACTCTCAACGATGGCACTCAACATCCAGGACTTGCCATCCGGATCTTGGCGCCTTGTGCTGGTTCCGACCTATTCACACATCGGTCCACTACTGACATCACCTCATAACCCAACGGGGCACCCCACACCGACTTTCGGCGCAGCATTGTAGGATGGCCACACCAGTGCGGCAACTTGCTGGACACAACCTCGGTGCCATCCGGATCTCGGCGCGTTCGAGTCACTGTACCGCAAGAGTGACCGGAACTCAGCTGGACACGCCGTCTTTCGGCGCAGCATTGTAGGATGGCCACACCAGTGCGGCAATTTGCTGGACACCACCTCGGGCAATAGTGAAGCTGCAGCAGGTTCAAATAAGCTTCAGATAGTCTTACAAGCACTGCTCAGAACTCTCAACTATGGCACTCAACATCCAGGACTTGCCATCCGGATCTTGGCGCCTTGTGCTGGTTCCGACCTATTCACACATCGGTCCACTACTGACATCACCTCATAAGCCAACGGGGCACCCCACGCCGACTTTCGGCGCAGCATTGTAGGATGGCCACACCAGTGCGGCAACTTGCTGGACACAACCTCGGTGCCATCCGGATCTCGGCGCGTTCGAGTCACTGTACCGCAAGAGTGACCGGAACTCAGCTGGACACGCCGTCTTTCGGCGCAGCATTGTAGGATGGCCACACCAGTGCGGCAATTTGCTGAACACCACCTCGGTGCCATCCAGATCTCGGCGCGCTGTGATGCCTTCGGCCTACTGTAGCCGCAAGTGCGGACGCAACTCAGTTGGACGGCGAGTGAAAAGATAAGGGGCACCGCACTGCAGCCAAGGAGCCTCCATCTTGGGGGAGACGCACAGCCCCCACTGACTGACGCGACCTCACAGGCCAACGGGGCGCCCCACGCCGACTTTCGGCGCAGCATTGTAGGATAGCCACACCAGTGCAGCAACTTGCTGGACACCAACACGGTGCCATCCGAATCTCGGCGCTTTGTGCTGCCTTCGGCCTATTCGCACATCGGTCCGCTACTGACGCCGCCTCACGTGCCAACGGATTTTCTACGCTTTTTGTAGCCCTATGCCGCATAACAGGTCATGTGACTTGTTTATAAAACTTTTCATTGGTTCATTTTACTTTTGGTTTCCTAAAGATGGAAGGCTTGGTCATATGACCTAAAAATAACACTTTTCATTGGTTTAGAACATTTTTTTTTCCCAAACGATGAAAGCCCCACCTTGTTTCTGGATGTTTCAGACTGAAGCTGGCGTCAGCATGAGAGCACCACCATCTCGTGGCTCCGTCGTGGTCATTCCGCGAGCAATCATGGCAGCCGCTCCCAACCGGAAGCCTGCAGGAGTCGAGGGCCCCCAAGACTTTTGTAGAATCTTCACGGCTGAGGGGACGCTTTCGAGGATGGAGCCCAAGCCCTAGCAGGCAACCGTCCGAGTTCCAAGGTGTCCCAGGGCCATTTTAGTGGACCAGGCCCAAATCCGAAGAGCCGTCCGAAATCTTAAGAATCCAATGGCAGCCGCCTATCGCTGCACCGCAAGAGTGGGCGCAACTCAACTACATGGTGAGCGAGACGCTGTAGCCGCAAGAGCGGGCGATAAACAGCTGAATGGAGGACGAGGCACAGTGTAGCAAAAGCGGGCGGAATGGCAACTGAAACGGTAAAGGGGCGCCCCAGTACAGCAGACGAGCCTCCACCTGGGGACGCCCGTTCACGCCGCCTCCCCCACGCCCCCCCCCCCGGGGCGCCCTACGCCGTTTTTCGGAGCAGCATTGTAGGATACCAAAACCAGTGGGGCAAGTTACTGGACATCACCTGGGTGCCATCCACATCTCAGCCCGTTCTGCTGCCTTGGGACTATTCGCACAACAGACCGCTACTGACGAGGCCTCCCCGCGCACCACCTGGGACACCCCACGCTGTTTTTCTGAGCTGCATTGTAGGAAACCAAAAACCAGTGCGGCACCCAGGTAACATCACCTGGGTGCCGTCCAGAACTCAGCACGTTGTGCTGCCTTGGGACTATTCGCACAAAAGACAGCTACTGACCATTGTTGCTTCTTTTTGCAAAAAAATGTTTAAATGTATTTACAGTTTTTGTTGCGTTCGATATATTTATAAAGTTAATAAAGTTTTATAATCCTACTTTGTTGGAGTACTATATATTTTTAAAAAATCGGGTGAATGGGGCCTTGAATCGGGTTATTGTCATGTATGGGGTAGTGAATAAGGTGAAAGGGAGGTGTCGGGCGGGCACAGGGTGTGATTCTCACGGAAGAGCAGCGCAGATGGGGGGAAGTTTATGGCCCATGCATGAGAGAGAGAGCGGGGGTGACCAGTGCGTGGGGGAGATGCTTGCGAGGGTGGGGAGCCGTGCTGAGGATCGGCGGCGTGCAGAGAGTGGGTCTGGTCAAGGCATCTAAAATGGCTGCCGTGCACGACAAAATTGTGGCATTGGAAAAAAGGCAAGATGGCACAGACAATGTCTATCAATAAGGATTCATTTATAACAAAATATTTTATCGCAGTGACAAATTGGCGGTCAACACTTCCTGATTTCCATCGAATCGAACGTTAACAGACGTCACGCAGCAAAAAAAAAAAACGCTCACGCACAGCCGCTGGAAGACATGTATCAACATATATGAGCCTCCTCAGCCACCCTCAGAAAACATAAGGGATCAGGATACATCTCCCGCACCCCCTTATACCTAGTAATTTAATTAAAACGAAACACAAAATGGCGAATTCCCGTTTCGCTTCCAGTTTGCGGCCCAGTTTGCGGCCTGAGAAGCACTTCTACCGTGAAAAATCATTTTTTTTTTATTTTCCCCACGGGACCCTTTAATAACCCCAACAACATTCCTAGGGGGTCAAGAGGGGTCTACCTTGCCTCCTTTCATTAAATTCCCCCTTCGTTTTTCACCTCTTCTTCTCTCTCGATCCTACCGAGAGACAAGATGGCGGCTGCACAGCCGCTGGAAGACATATATCAACATATATGAGCCTCCTCAGCCACCCTCAGAAAACATAAGGGATCAGGATACGTCTCCCGCACCCCCTTATACCTAGTAATTTAATTAAAACGAAACACAAAATGGCGAATTCCCGTTTCGCTACCAGTTTGCGGCCCAGTTCGCGGCCCGAGAAGCGCTTCTACCGTGAAAAATCAATTTTTTTATATTTTCCCCACGGGACCCTTTAATAACCCCAACATCATTCCTAGGGGGTCAAGAGGGGTCTACCTTGCCCCCTTTCATTAAATTCCCCCTTCGTTTTTCTCCTCCTCTTGTCTCTCGATCCTACCGAGAGACAAGATAGCGGCCGCACCGGACTGTTTAGAATGTTGACAGACACCGGAGAGCCAATCAGCTTCGCTACGCAAAGCTCCGTTACGCGAAAAGTAAGCGGACCGGAGCGCAGCCCGGGGCGCTGTTACAGATATATATCTTGTTTTGAACGTTAATTTCTCAAAATCCACTGGAGCACATATATTGAGACCTAGCAAAGGCACATCGGGCTAACAGTCCCTACAATTTTGCCAAGTTTCGTGCAAATCCATTCAGCCGTTCGAGCTAAAAGTGAGGCCAATCGCCCTATGGAAATTAACATGGGGAAAACGCGTTTTGGGACCCCCCTTTTTTCTCGGCCCCCCCTTGACGAAACCCCCCAAATTTTAAAGGGCTGCTCAGAAACAAAATGTGCTATTTTCCTGAAAATTTCAGCCGATTCCGTCCACAAACGCCAAAGTTATTAGACAAAGAATTTTCAAAAATCCCATAGGGAAAAAATCCTAACTATATATACCTACTGGCGAGACGCCAGTAGGTAATATATATATTGGTATTCACAAGGAAATCCATTGATCTGCTAAAAAAAAAAAGAAACATAATGCAAGGCAGTGCACTACATTGCATCTTGGGGGCATTCCGCAGGTGATACATGGGTATTTTCATGCATCCATCCATGGTGGATTTGTAGGCAGAGCCGTATTTACAAGGATTTGTAAACATGGGTTTGTGCCAAAATGGTGCGTCTGCCTGAGTCTGGAGCAGCAAGGTGAAACATCCATATTTCTCCTCGTTGTTTCTTCCTTGCCTGTGTGCTGCATACTGCAGAACACGGAAAAAGCCTGCCGGCGAGGTGTTTTTTTAACAGGAAAGTACCTCTTCCTGCACAGAAACTATCCTGACAATACTGAAGGCCCCCTAACACTAAGGCACAGGGGTGCGTTCGCACTAGGCAGGCCAGAGAGTGTGCCAGGGCAGTGAGATATCAAAACTGACCCATTCCTTTGAGAATATAGCACAGATCTGCTCTCTCCTTTCGCACAATGCAGTGAGCAGCTTCAGTTCCTGAGCGACGCTGCGTGAAATGTCGGTAGATCCAGGCCCGAGTTCTCACAATGCTTCTCAGAGGTGTGTCCCTCTTTCTGGGTCTTTTTGCTATTGAAATGTGCAGAGGGAGGTATTGTTTATGCAGAAATCACGATTTGGCTGTATTGTCACACATAGTTTATCCTGCTGTGCTTGGCATAGAAAAAGCTTGCATGATGTAAACTTGCAGAGAAAAGTTCTGCAGTCATTTGCCATGATCAATAGAAGGAACTCTACAACAGGTACATTTAAAGAAACTAGTCTGAATCGAAAAAAAACGAGTGCAAAAATGTGCTATGGCATGAACATTAGTTTGGGAAACTTTACAAACTTTGCCCGAGATATGTACAGCTTTAAAGGACACTCCTTTTAATGAACAAATAACTTTTCTTTATTTACGCTGAAACGTTTCCATGTCCAGCTTTGGGACAGGTTGCTAAACTATAAATTGTCTTGGGGAACAATTTGACATCAAGTAATAGGTGCTAATTGCTTTCTCCCACAGCTGCCTGGTAAACCTTTTTTTAGAGAAGTTTAGAATCCCAGAACAGATAAATACCTGTTGTCATTCAGCACCAGAGGAAGAGGCCACCTTGCTGGCATTTCTCCTCAGGTGCTCCACCGATTGTTATTGCCTGATTTTTGAAGGAACATTTGAGGAGCATCACAGCTTTTTGGAGCTGACCGCAGTCACTTCCCTTTGGCCAGCCGTTTCCTTTCCACCCCTATTTTACATAATCTAAAATATATGTGGGCATATTTACAAGCCCCTTGTGTCACTTTTGGTCACTTTTAACAACACAAAAGTGGCACAAGGGGCTTGTAAATCTGCCCCATATTTTTTAAATGTGAGTTTCAGCAACATTTCGAACACTGTGAGCCAGTGTGTGACCTTGTGCCTCCCAGCTGACACTGTGTGTCCTCTTCTCCAAGGTGAGTGGCCTCATTTTAAAACAAGGTATGCGCGTTCCTGGGTGCTGAGTAAATGTTCGGTTTCCAAAATTTAACGTATTTTCCAATGTGATCGTATTATATGTGTTGACCATTTTAGTGCCCAGACAACAAACTGAATAATCTCTTTAATGTAAAGAACTCACCAGTGCAAACTTCTCATCAGATCCGTTTTACAACATGTTTGCAGCTTGTGTGGGAAGAGGGGCAGAGGTGTGTGCTGCAGTCAGACTCCAGTGAGTCACATGAGGTTTTTCAGCAGAAACATCAATGACCGCTCTGAATAAGGGCTATTGTGGTTGTGCAACAAAAAGGGAACGAAGAATATGGTGTGTGCTCGGGTGTCAAATGTGTAAGACGGGGTCAGGCATCCCATATTGTTTACTCAAACCAGGGAGTCATTTCTCATGAGCTAATAAGATGAATGAAATCTTCCCATCAAAATATTCTGCCGACACTTTACTATCCCCCAGATATTTACCTTATTCGAGGGCTGAGGGGATTCTTTATGGGATTTTGGTGCAGGGCAGCGCAGCAAGGACCTTTACTGCGTTGCCCTAAGCACAGTATTTAAGCATTACGGTGCGTTCCTGTCCTTCCCGTGCTGGTGCCGTTTTGGCATCCTAGCACCGGCGTCGGCACCCTGGCGCCACGGTGCGAGGGAGCCTCTCTTGCAAGGAGGATTGATTTTGTGACAGAAGGGGCTCGTTCCTGCCAAACAACCATCCTAAGAGGCATTTTCCTCTTTTTATGTGTGCTGCATTCAACTGCATACATGGAAAGAGGAAAAAAAATGAGGAGAAAGAAAAGTATTTCTCCTGGTTCCCCCTCACCTCAGAGGCGTACGGATTTGGCGCTTCCCCAGGTTCACGTCACGTTGTAAATCTTGGGCAGCGTCAAATTCCATGGGTGTTGCACGGGAAAACCCACCGCAGTGCCCATGGAACGCCTTCTGGGCACAGAGTGAGATAATACAGCAATTTGTGCTGTGTCGCCTTATTCGTGATTTATGAGGCCACTTAAAGCAATGCCTGGTGCCTTTGTGTGGCTTCATAAATTGAGCTGAGAGACCTGCGGCACGTTTGTACCACTGTACCTGGTGCAAAAGTGGGAAAATCAATGCATCACACTCTATTACTATTTTGGGTGTGAAACTAAAAAGGAATTAGGAAAACTTGTTGTGCTCCAGTGTCATAAGTGGAAAGATGGAGCAGGCTTGGCATAATGTTTGTGAATCCCAGGGAGTCATTTCTGATTGGTGGATGATCCAAGGCATTGGATGAAACCTCCCACCAGGCTCCTCTGGTGACTTCCTGCTTCGCCCTTGAGTTGCAGCTGCTTCGAGGACTGAGCCCTGTGCACTGCCTCAGCCCCCGGTCTCCTGCCCACGAGGCAGAGACGTCATCCATGACCCATCCATGCTCTGCTGTTGGACGGGGATGGGATGGGGTTGAAGGTGCGCCTTTCATGGAGCCTCATGGCGCCTGCCACAGCTCTCTTACTATTTAAAACATATGAGGAGAATGTATTTTTCTTTAATGTATGTAGTTGGCCTTTGTGCTAAACGTTGCCCACATGCAGCTCACTGAAACCAAAGGCGCTCTAAAAAAATCAAGTGTTACTAAAGGAGTGAGTGCATCACGTGAGGAAAACGAAAAGCTTTTTGAGTGGGGAGCATTTGTTCCTCAAATCAGAATGGGTCTGGGTCTGCTTGCACTCAAGGGTGGCACACATGTGCATTCGTTTGTATTCTAACCCTATCTGAAAAACATTCCTGCCACAACAGTCCATAATAAAAAAGCCCAAGTCAGCCCAATTGTTATCAGTCGTAGAATATAAAAAGGATATATCTGTAACTTTGTTTTCATGCAGCACATCCATTCGTCGCTCATAGGGCCTGAGAGTGAACATGTTTGCTGGCAAAGGGTATCCCACTGAAGCGACACAATGGCCACTTAGGGACACCTGACAAGCAGGTGTGCAATGGTTAATTAAGCGTTATTCTCAGGGCTCTCCTTAGCTACCGCTGGCAAGGCTGTATGAAGGGGAAACGGACTGAAACCCCTCACTGTTTCCATTATCCTTCTGAACCGCCTCCTGTGATTGGGGGGTGGGGGGGCTGCAGAACCTGCCACCCCCCCCATCTCCAGTGCACCTGCCCGGCAGCTATCACTAGAGGCAAGCCGGACTCTTCTCTGACTGTCCATGTAATACATCGATATAAATGTTATTTTGATATCCATAAAAGAAATATACATGAAAATACAACGGTCTTTGTAACTTTTGATGAAGTTATATATTATATTTGGGCAATTGTATCTCTAAATAGTTTTTATTGGAGGATAATCATAAGTCTTTATTTCATTCAGTCTAAGAACACGGAATAAGGCTTGGGACCGGTTCCTGTAGAAGCACCCATACAGTAAGGGGCCTCTTCTGCGAAGGTACTATCCGGTCCTGTTCCAGCTGTAAAAAATAGCCTGGTGGGCAAAGCAGTCTCCTCAGATAGACTGGGCTAACTGGCTGTGCCCAATTAGGAATGAGAGGTCAGAGGGGGGTACGGAGGACCTACCTCCATCAGATCAAACTCACCAGCAACTGCATGTTTAAAACAACAGTGGAAGGGATTTGACCTATCTAATATTGGGGCATATGTATCAAATACTGTTTTGCGATTCTCAAATAGAGATTTTTAGAGAATCACTATTTGAGAATCGCAAAATGGGATGTAATAAAAAATTCGCAAACATTTTGCGATTCCTTGGTATTTCTTAATTGCGATTTGCAAATTGCGGATCGCAATTAAGGAATACCTTCCCATTCAATCCTATGGGCTAGGCGGCCCATAGGAATGAATGGGAAGACATTCTTAATTTGCGATTCGCATGCCAGGGTGTCAAAATTACACCCTGTTGCACCCCTGAAATATGTGTGTATGCACATGTTGCGCACATACATGCCCTAAGGGCATGTATGTGTGGCACATGACACTTTGAAATAAGCAAACAAGTGTTTTTTTCAAAGAATTCCCAAATTACCACCAACTGCCAGTTAGTGGTAATTTGTGATTTCTTATGCCAACTTCGCACAACTTAGGTGCTTTCTATATCACATTTAAGGATTCGCAATTTGTGATTCCTTAGAAGAAATTGCAAAATAGAGACTCACAAATTTTGCGATTCTCTGATTTGCGATGCCCTTGGGATGATACATCCCAAAAGGCCTTTTACCTTTTGTAAACGGGCCGATTCTGAGAATCGTCCCGTTTGCGAACGGGAAAAGGGCTTGATACATATGCCCATTGATCTCTCTCTTGGCTTTTTGAGGCAACAAATTACAGACGTTTGTTTTAGGATCTTCATTTTAGGGTTAAGAGTATTCCCTGTCTCTTGCCAATGCTCTCAAGAGTGACAGAAGCTGGGAAAGGTTCTGTCGCTGCTCCTATTGGTGAGCAGGGTGACTCTCCATCAGAGATTCGTTCAGGCTCTCTGGGGCGTCCAATCATATCCGCGAGTCCGCGTCAGCGCATCTGCATTCGGCAGCTTTAAGAGGACAGAGACAAGTTGCGCTCTCTCGTGTGTTTTGCAAGGGTGGATAACTTAAGTGCACCTACTATACGAGTGTATATCTTCGACATAAATACACAGATAAAAACATTTCATTATTTTTTGTTAATAGTTTTTTTTTAACGTCAGATAGAGTATTTGTTTAGAACGTTGTACTTAGGATGCGCTCCCCCCACCCTTGTGATGTGACGTGGCGCAACTCTGCTGCTGACCGCAGAAGCGGCCGGGCGCCTCGTGCCCCACGGCTCGTCCTTTCCCTCTCAGCCCCCTCCGGACAGATCCCTCCTGCTCCTCTCTGCTTCAGCCTAGGATGGGGCTGGTGCAGACAGTCAAAGGGCCTCGGCCAAGAGCGCTTCACCAGGGAGCGTGGCCCAAGGCTTAAGTATACATGGCAAAATACCCGACTCAGCCGGGAGACTCCCGGTTCTTGTTGCAAAAAATATCTTTCTTTTGTCTGTCAGTTGCCTGTAATCGCCTCTGCTTCAATCGTCAATGGAAGAAATACATTCTCCCGATTCATTTTTTACATCTCCCACTTTCTTAGTCCTATATGTTGGCATGTGGGCATTAGGGTGACCAACTGGCATGGTTGCAAATTCGGGACGGTGAGTGTAAAAATTGAGGATAAACGTTCAGAATTAAGGACAAAACTTTGGGACAAAGGGCAAGCTTTACAGACACATCAGTATCATTGTGTGATGTAAAGCGACATGCATAGGATGCAGCTGATTGGGATCAGCAGTGCTTGACTGGAGTGCAGTCCTGCGAGTGGCCGGCTTTATGTGTCAGATCGCTTCAAGCATTGCATTTCAGTTCAGCTGGTGATGAGTGGCTTAGGAGCTGGTGCAGTACTGAGTGATGTTTTTAATTGTATTTTTTTTATATATATATCCTGTATATATGCAAACTTTTATTATTCACAAGAATCAAGTAAAGTTATCTGAACTGAACTGAACTGAGTGATGGATAAGATCCATAGAGGACAGGTCTTGTGTGAGTGTAAAAGGGAGTTATTAACCAGACTGCATGAGCTGTATTTGGCTGCCCATTGCTGAGTGTAAAGGTATTATGGTGGGTCAGAGTGGTTAGATAGTTAGATAATACCCTGGCTAGTGGCTAGCCATATATCGGCCCTCCTTATTTTACCTGTATATGGGAAATAGTATACTGCTCTGGCTGTTTCGTTTCAGTGAGCTGTAAACTGTAGATTCTCATTGGTTCACAGAATTGTGTTACAGATTCGAAATGATATACACTGTTAAGACCTAATTTTTGGACTGCAGTAAGCACTGTCTTACATGCAGAACATTTCTATTGAATGGAAGCAAAATGTAATCATGCGGTGTTACTCATTAATCTGCATAGCGCACAACAATTACTAATGTGTAGAAATGCGGTTGCGGCAAATATGTATCATTTGAATATCACCAAGTAAAGTGTCTTAATTGTTTTGATTCTATTAAAACACTGCTTCCAGCACTCTTCTGCATTACAAACAAGTAGTCCATTTGTGGTCTCCTAGCTGCTGATATGTTTTGAAACATTTGCACAGTTCTTTGCAGATATTTCAAAGTTGTGTGTTACAAACAAACTAACAGCTTACAGCCTTTATTTTTACACCCCTAAGAACATTTAGGAAAACATGGTGCATTCTACAACACATTTGTCATTATATATGAATTGTATTAGCTAAAGCACAGTAAATGATGACTTTACTGTGCACCAGGATAAGACAATCTTTGCTGGGGTCTTTAATGATTCCCTCACTATCACCCTCCCACAGTGCCTCTCATTTTTCCACAGCCCCTCTCTCACATGTATTTCATTTGAATAGTACCTCTCATACCAGTGTAGGGTGCCAGATCACTTTACATCACACACAAATACAGACATTGAATCATACATATGTAAATCAGTCTATAGAAAATGTTACATAAGACAAAGGGGACTACAAGGTGTAGGAGTGACACGTCATCCCTACTGGTAGGCATTTTGTAAGAGTGCTTGGTCTGGAGAAGCACAGACTCAGGATTCAGAACATAACATTGTGGTTAACATTGGCTTTAATGATGGGAATATATTACTACCCAAACAAACCTTTTTTAGCAGCATCAGGATAAGGGAAAACTAGGACGAAAACATAACTTTGTAACCTGTACCATGCAGTTTGCATGAGCTCTTTGATGGTAGTTCATATCTCACTATGCTAGATTACGATTATAACTTATGAACTGCACAGTAACAAAGAATCACAGTGACAACAGCAGTAACCCACTGTGCTCTGCACATACAATGCTGTTCTTTGATATGCATGGTACACACTATTTACAGAAGGCCTATTAGCACTCTGTGCTACCTTAGAATATATAAAACTGCCACTAAACAAAACTTCCATCTACCTCCAGCTGGTGCATTAGTCACCAGAGCTATTGTGAGACTTTTATTGTTGCCTGAAAACTGCTGGATGTACATGGAACTTTGCATTGCCAGCCCCAGTGACAAAACAGCCCCCAACCTTCCAGCATCCCAGGGAAACACCTGATGCTGGGTACGTCCAGTCTGGCCTTGCTACCACCCCCCAATGGTGCCCCTCATCTTCACATCAACCCCCTCTCATGTGTATTTACTCATCTGACGTGTGGGAGTGTGTTACATCACACAAAATATATAGAGACAATTACTCAAAAATGTGAAAGTCATTGTACAGGAAATGTTATTTAGGATAGTGAAGGATAATAGGTGTAAGAGTTGGATGTCATCCATACTGATAGGCAGAGGCATAGTGTGGGTGGGGCCACAGGGGCAATTGCCCCGGGCACAATATTCTTAGTGGTGCAAAATTTTAAAAGAAAAAAATTGTGGTGGAAGGGACTCGAGTCATGTTGGTGCTGTTGTCTGCAAGTGCAGGTTATGTTGTCTTGCCTGCCTTTACCCACAGAAAACCTGTCCAGAGCTGTACCCTCACCTATCTGGTATGGCCTCGGGATAGGTGGTGGGCTGCTTGTACTGCTTCCAGGTGGCATGGGAAGCAGCGCTGCCCAGCGGCACAACAGCAGAACGCCTCTTGTGGTACCACTGTGCTGTACAAGGACTTAGTTTCTGCTTTTTTGGCAGGCAGTAGGAGCATTCCAAGCTTGAGCGCCACGCTTGCTGTCTGACGTCATGTGTCAATTTGAGATGGCCGGTTGAGTCACCTGGGGGTGTGGCATGCATTCATTCTTTCATCCGTCATTCAGTCTTTCACCATGCATTTTGTCCTTCCATCTGTGTGCCCATCCACATCCAAACCTTTTCAACCATTCCCAAAACCTATCCATCATCCCTCACTTCACTCATCCATCCCTCCATCCACCCTTTCATTCATCCATCCATCTTCCATCCTTCTGTTCAACCCATCCATCCTTTCACTCATCCATCCACATTTCACACATCCATCTATTCACTCATCTATCCAACCATTTATCCTGTCACCCATCCAACCATCATTTCACTTACTCATCCATCCATCTATTTACCCAGTCACTCATCCATCCACTTATCCATCCAGTCACCATTTCACTCATCCATCCATCCATCCTTTCTTCCAGCTTTTCACCCGCCCTTTCACTCATCTATGCATTCTTTCACTCATCCATCCTTACATCCTTCTTTTCACTCATCCATACACCCATTTGCCCATCCATCATGTCAATCATCCATCCATACTTTCACTCATCCATCCATCCTCTCTTTCTCTCCATTCCCCTTTCATTTAGACATCACTTCACCCATCCATCTACCCATGCATCCACTCATGAATCCATCCATTGACCCTATCACTCATCCATCCTTTTACTCATCCATCCATCCACTCTTTCACTCATCTATCAATCCTTTTGTCCATATACCTTCCCTTTCACTCACTCATCCATAATTATATCCACCCTTTCGCTCATCCGCCCATCCATTCACCCTTCCACTTATCAATTAATCAATCCATTCATTATTTAACTCATCCGTCCACCCATTCACTTTCCCATCATCCATTCTTTCACTCATCCATCCACCTTTTTACACGTCCATCCATCTTCCCTTTTACCCATTCATCCACCATTCCATCCATACATCCACCATTCCACCCATACATCTATTTATTTACCCTGTCGCTCGTCCATCCTCCCACTCACTCATCCATCCAGCGTTTCTCTCATTATCCATTCACCCTTTCACTAATCCATCCAACCATTTACCCATTCCTTCACTTACTTACTCACCCACCATGTCACATCAATTATGAGCTGATCCTTTATCTGCAGAGTTTCAGACAGAAGAGGCCCATAGAGAACTTCACCCCTGCTGTAGTTCCTAAAGCAAGGGGGAGGGGGGACGGTTCACTATGTCCCTGCACATAGGGAATCTGAAAACATGGAAGTCATGAGTCATGCATGATGCACAGTGCCAGGACGTGGGGTGCATGTGACACAGTGTTGATCCAAGGGTTTTAAGTGAATTGAAAAATCTTGGGGGTTATCGCCAAAGGGCGTGTCCGATGTAATTAAGGGCATGGCATAAAACACATAAAGCAACAATCTGTGCTTAGCAAAGTGTGTCGCCCAACTGATATTCTGCTACTTCTGTTATTGCATTCAGATACATAATACATTCCACCTACAACAAGCCAGGGATATTGGCTTTGTCAATGGTTGATATTTGCATAATATAAAAATCCAGCAACTATGGCTTTGTTGTATATAATATTGAAAATTCTTCAGCTCTGAAATGATGAGACTGTGAAAGAACCATGGGGCATATTACCAAGCAATAGCGATAATTATCGCTTTTGCTTGGTTAGAGACAAAAATTTAACGCAGCGCTGCGGCGATTTTTACCGCAAATAAACCTTGGTATTACCAAGGTTTAACGCAAATGCTGTAAAAATCGCCGCAAAGCATGAATATCGCTGAAAAGTCAGCGATATTCATGCATTAGCGAGCTAATGCTCTTAGCCATGTTATCCACCTCCCATTGGATAACATGGCTAAGAACTGCTCAGGGCAGGTGTTAGCTTTTGGAGATATTCCCGCTTAGCGCGAATATCTCCAAAAGTTGGTAATAGGAGATAGCGATGTAAGCGACTGTTTCCAGTCGCTAACATCTTGGCACGCCCACTTTGCATCTCATTAGTGATAAATATCACTGACATGCAAAGTGGGGCCCAAGATGGTCGCTATCTCCTACTAGCTGTCGCTAGCTGGTGTTAGCGGCAGCTAGGTAATAGGGAGATAATTTTATCTCCGCTTTCTTGGCTTTTAAAGCCAAAAAAGCGGAGATAAACCCCCTTGATAATATGCCCCTATAATCTCTTAATTTTCATGACTGGCACATAGCAGCATGGGTGTTTTTGTACACCTGCTTTGTACATTTCTTCCATGTGACAGAATGTCCTGCCTTGGACCGAGGGAGGAGGAGGTCACCACATACATTAACACCCCAGATTGTCCATTGTCATTCTGTATGTGACAATCAGCCCACAGAGAGAATGGCAATCGGTGATGTGGGTCTGGTTTTGAGCATTGAGGAGTGTGATGCAGCCCCATCAGGGAGCTGAGGCTTCTTGCAGGGGAACAGAACTGCTCCCTTCAAACTCCGAAATTATGGACAAAAGGCATCCGTAAAAGGGATCGTCATGGACAACGGATGTGAGATCCATGAAATTTACGGACTGTTGATATCTCTTGTGCGAATATGTGGTGAGGGGTGCAGTTGGATTTGTCACTGAGCTGGGGTGAAGGGCCTGGTAGAAGGGGGTTGTTGTGACAGTGTGAAGGCGGCCCTGGTGTGGCATGTGGAGTCTTGTAAGGGGTTGAGACGAGTTGGTGAGTGCGTATGCAAGGGCACCAGGGAGTTTTTTTTGCCTGGTTACCTTTCCCACTGCATGTTTGGCACAACTTTGCTGGAAGCAGTATTTCAGGCATTCCTAGGCAATACTTATGTTTTGAGATGAGCTACCTGCCATATCATAATCTGTGCCATTGTTGGAGATCGGATTTACTTTTGGATTTGCTGTGTAGTCAATTGAGCTGTTTTGGTATTGAGCTCAAGAACCATAGGTTGTCTTGGGATTGTGCCAAATTGTATTGTGATCTACGTGTTCCAAACTTTCTCTCTCATCGTCCCAGTCCCAAATAGTTTTTTTCTGTGTGTCTATATTTTCACAAAACAACACGAATGTTTTGGTAGTTGGAATTTTGCAGGGTTGTTGCAGGAACACTGTGAGAAGTAGGCAGAATTGAGGGGGAGTGAGAGTGTGTCACTGAGGGCCAGAGGTGTTCTTATTTTGCTTCAGTTTGAGGTTCTGTATACCTGCATATTGGCCAACCCCCCATACAGTATACAGTATTTGGAAGACTCCAGCTGATGGGATGAAAATATTTGGAGGGCATCATGGTAAAATACAATGCCATGTCTTACAATGTTGAAGTAAATCTTCCGGCAAATGTGGAGCAACTATTGGATGATGTGCCTTAGCGCCCAAGGTCCAAATGTTCCACATGGTGCTCATCCAACTTTCAGTCCATTGCTGGTTTTGAGATCGTGGACCTCATTTATGAAAAGTGACGCATCGCTGCGTGAAAACAGCGATACGTCACTTTTCACTGCGCACTCCTTGCGACACCAATGATGCGTCATATTTATAATATGACGCATCATGTCGCAAGGACTGACAGATACGTCAGTATTTCTGATGCATCTGTAAGCGCAAAAGTGACGCATTGCTGGAGTGTGTCACAAAAGTGACGCAACTCCAGCAATGCGTCCTTTCACATGGGGAAAGCCCCATGTGAAAGGGCTTGCGTCAGTCTTACGCCTGCTGTGAGGCAGGCGCAAGATTTTGACACAACAGCATCCTAAAAGTGACGCAGTGAAATCTCATAGATTTCACTGCGTAACTATTACGAGGCTTTTTGCAGGGGAACGCCCCCTCAACATACGTTATACCTGACGCAGGTATAATGTGACGCAGTGGTTTAAAAAGTGACGCATCTACCTAGATGAGTCACTTTTTAAATATGGCGCAACAAGGCGCATTTTGTACGCCGCTGGTGCGTCACAAAAAGTGACGCACCAGCGGC
Organism: Lissotriton vulgaris; assembly: GCF_964263255.1. NCBI lineage: Eukaryota > Metazoa > Chordata > Amphibia > Caudata > Salamandridae > Lissotriton > Lissotriton vulgaris. The sequence continues at coordinate 81,375,165 of NC_141695.1, forward strand.
GCAAAACTGACGCAAGGCCTCATAAATAAGGGCCCATGAGTGGTGAGAAGAAGAGAGTTAGTGAGAAAGCAGTGTGCCACGAAGTAATCTGTTTATTCACTATAGCCTATATGAAATTAATATTAAAAGAAGGGTCTGTACCAGTGAACAAGAGCCTTGAGTACGTGAATGGGTTAGGTCCTAAGGCAACGAAGGAACTACTGTCTCCAGACTCAGTGACTTTGCATGCTCTGGCCAGTTATTTTTGAAAAACGGCAGGAGTCCCATCACTAGCCGCTGGTCAAAGGAAAAAGGATTAAATGACAGTGCATGCAAAAGTGCATACTAAAGTGGTTATGGAATTAGGTCTGGTCCCAGTTACTCAATGTATGTCTTTGGGGCAGGAGTCTGATCAGGATGGTATTGAGGTATTGTCTTCATGTAGCCTTCGTCTGAGTACAATTCATGCTCTTAGTGACATATAACATCTGCATTTTGTTTCTCATGCTAAAGACCCCGAAGTGAAGAAAGGGATTTGGATACTAGAGCTGTTTTCACGTTAGGTGTACCGGATACTCTGTGACAAGCATGACAAATATAATCTATAAAGCCCATTCCTTTCCCTATGGTGCAGGGCATTTTTTCCCCAGGATCTACTTATGGCAGACAGGATGATAATATCCTCATTTTATATGTGACATGTGTAACATAGTATCATATTTATTATTCATCTGCCTCTTTGGAGTCAGTGTCGAATGAGAAAGGAATTTCGAAGAATAGCAGGACTACAGGAATTAAAGATAGATAATTGTCAACTACAGCTGCCCCAGCTGCGACAGCAGCAAAGTACCAAATGCGCTGGCTAGCATGCCTTCATTAATTTAGCACTTGTACTCCATAGTGCATAATGCCTTACTCATTAATGAGAGGTCATTTATTTATATTTGTGCACTCAAAGTGTCTACTTAGTTCCAATAAAAGCCTTTAAAAGAAAAAGATGTTTTTTCTGCCAGTCAGCGCTTTTTTTGTGAGGCATCTGTAGGTATTCAAACACAATGTACCAACTGCGCACTCTTGCCTGTATAATTTTCTCCATTACAAACTCGTGTGCAGACCAGGTAGTGTAATGTCCCTGTATTTCACTACTTGATATAATGGCCTACATGCTGGTAGTGGATCTCCACTTGCCCATCCCAGTCGCACTTCAATGTGAACCTGTGTGGCTCTAAACCTTCTTTTCATTTAATGAGTCGATACACTTCAAGAAACAATTTTCTCAGAACTCTGATGTCTTTATTTTTCAATTAGGGTTTTTTATTGTCCGCAATCATTTTTGTGTAGAGTATCTTCAAAAATCCAGCTTATAAACATTTTAAATCTCCATGCACATCTTCAGCATTGTCAATATGTTGTAATGTTCAAGTCACCCAATGCATTTTGGCTTGTACGACCCTTCCTCTGGGGTCATGAATTGTGGACAAGGCAGGTGAATACCTGCTGTCCGACAGCTCTGTGTGAAAGCAGCATGTGTGGTTAAAAAAATTAAATTGGTGTGATTCTACTAATCATAATCACATCAAATTCCAGTGGGCCTAGGAGATCAGCAATGTACTGCTACTGTGCCTCCATCTACTTAATTTTAAACAAGTGTTTGCACAGAGCATCGTTTCCAATTTGTCTTTTTTTTGTTTTTTTCAATACACCTTCTTCTTACTGCGGCCCCTGTGTCTTTGTAGAATTGGCACCCTGGTGCGATGCGTGGGGATTGGGGATGCAGCAGTTCTCGATGCAGAGGTGGCAACAGCACTGCATTGGTTTCTTCAGTGACGGTCCCACAATGTATTGGTTCTTGCAGCTGCACAGCAGGTTCTGCTTTGGAATCAGTACAGTGATCACAGACTACGGAGATCAGTGCCTGGGATTCAGTGTGCAGCAATTTCTCCAGCTGCAGGCGGGCGCTGTGTCAGTTTCTTCAGCAATGCATTAAAAATAGGCAAGCATGTGTCACCCTTCTCATAGTTGCGTCGCTTTTCAAGCTCCCAACACCATGAATATCCTCCAGAGGCCCAACACAGTCTCAAGCACCTCTTGGCAGGTCAGAACTCCCAGCAAGGAATTTCAGGGGAGCTGGTGGTGAAGTTCTTTGTGGCATTGAGACTTCAGAACAGGAGGCAATTTGTATTTCAAGCCTTTGGAGACCTTCTTCAAGCAGGATACACAGCACAGTCTTTGCCCTCTCCTTTGCAGAAACAGCCAATGAAGGCCTACCCCAAACAGCACTCAGCAAAGGGGCAGTACTTCTATTTCAGTTTTCCAGCTCTTCTCCTTGGCAGAGGTTCCTCTTCAATTTCAGAAGTAATCTAAAGTTCTGGGTTCTAGGCCCGAATATTTATATTCAAGTTTTCTTTGTTCTCTGGTGTCAGAGAGTCCCTGTGCTCAGTCAAAACCAGTTCTGTCCTTTCTGGTGCAGCTTCCCGGCAGGAGGTGGAAGGAGCATTTGGTAAGGCAGACCAGGCCCATGCAGGTGAAAGGAAATCACCTCCCCCTACTCTATCAATCAATCAATCAATCATAAACTTGTATAGCGTGCTATTCACCCGGCAGGGTCTCAAGGCGCTTGGGGGAAGGGGACTGCTATTGCTCGAACAGCCAGGTCTTGAGTTGTCTCCTGAAGGCGAGATGGTCCTGGGTCAGCCGAAGATGGATGGGGAAGGAGTTCCATGTCTTGGCCACCAGGTAGGAGAAGGATCTGCCACCAGCGGTGGCTCTTCGGATGCGTGGTACGGCGGCGAGGGCGAGGCTTGTCGAACGTAGCTGGCGGATGGGCGCGTAGAAGGTCAGGCGGTTGTGAGGTACTTGGGTCCCAGGTTGTGGAGAGATTTGTGTGCGTGGGTGAGGAGCCTGAACGTGATCCTCTTGCTGACGGGGAGCCAGTGCAGGTCCTTCAAGTGGCTGGAGATGTGGCTGCGTCGGGGGATGTTCAGGATGAGATGGGCGGAGGCGTTCTGGATGCGTTGGAGTCTTTTCTGTATCTTGGCTGTGGTTCCGGCATAGAGGGCGTTTCCGTAGTCCAGTCGGCTGGTGACGAGTGCCTGGGTGACCGTCTTCTTGGTCTCGGTTGGGATCCATCGGTAGATCCTGCGGAGCATGCGTAGGGTGTTGAAGCACGATGAGGAGACGGCGTTGACTTGTCTGGTCATCGAGAGGGAGGAGTCCAGGATGAAGCCCAGGTTGCGTGCGTGGTCCGTAGGTTTGGGTGCGCTGCTCAGGGCCGTGGGCCACCAGGAGTCGTCCCAGGCAGAGGGTGATGATCTAAGGATGAGGACCTCCGTCTTGTCTGAGTTCAGTTTCAGGCGGCTGTTCTTCATCCACTCTGCTACTTCTGTCATCCCTCCGTGTAGGTTGGTTCTGGCGGTGGCAGGGTCGTTGGTGAAGGAGAGGATCAGCTGGGTGTCATCGGCGTAGGAGATGATGTTGAGGTTGTGCTAGCGTGCGATGGCTGCGAGAGGTCTCATGTAGATGTTGAAGAGGGTGGGGCAGAGTGATGATCCTTGTGGTACGCCGCAGATGACTTCGGTGGCCTCGGATCGGAACGGGGGAGGCGCACTCTCTGAGTTCTGCTGGTGAGGTATGAGATGATCCACTCCAGTGCCTACTCTTGGATACCGATGTTGTTAAGGCGTTGAACTAGGGTGCGGTGGCAGACGGTGTCCAACGCTGCAGAGAGGTCCAGGAGGATGAGGGCCGCTGTTTCCCCGTTGCCGAGCAGGGTCCTGATGTCGTCGGTGGCTGCGATGAGGGCGGTCTCGTTGCTGTGGTTGGGTTGAAAACCAGACTGCGAGGGGTCGAGGGATATGTTCGTCTTGAGGAAGGCTGCAAGCTGTCTGTTGATGGTCTTCTCGATGACTTTGGCAGGGAAAGGGAGGAGCAAGATGGGGCGAAAGTTCTTGAGGTCGGTGGGGTCCGCTGTTGGTTTCTTCAGTAGGGCGCTGAGCTCGGCGTGCTTCCAGCTCTCCGGGAAGGTGGCGGTGTTGAAGGAGGCCTTGATGATGTCCCGCAGTTGGGGTGCAATGATGGAGTCGGCCTTGTTGAAGACGTGGTGGGGGCAGGGGTCGGTCGGAGATCCGGAGTGGATGGTGTTAATCGTGCCTTCGGTGGTCACCGTGGTCCAGGTGCGGAGGGTGGTGGTGGAGGGCGTTGGTTTGACGGTTGGGTGCGTTGATGGTGCACCAAAGCTGTTGTGGATGTTGGTGATCTTGCGGTGGAAGAACGAGGCCAGAGAGTCGCAGAGGTCTTGTGAAGGAGAGATGTCGTTGTTGCCGGTGCTGGGGTTGGAGAACTCCTTGACGATGTTGAAGAGTTTCTTGCTGTCGTGGGTGTTGTTGTCCAGTCGTTTCTTCAGTGATTTCTTCTTGGTGGTGCGGATAAGCAGGTGGTGCTTGCGGGTGGCGTGTTTGAGGGCGGTCATTTTGTCTGTGGTCTGGTCTAGGAGCCAGGCTTTCTCGAGGGTGCGGCAGTTCTTCTTGGAGTCCTTGAGTTCGTCGGTGAACCAGGAGGCGCGAGGTCGTCGGCGCAGTCGGACAGCCACTTCGTGAGGTTGCGTGCTGCTTCGGTGGGGTCCCTTGTGCTGGCGGGTGGATTCTGACTGAGGGAGGTGGTGAGCTGTTCGGCGGTGATCTTGCTCCAGCTCCTGTGGGGGACCTGTTGCGGGTGGTGGTGGGTCGTGGTTCTTCTGTAGCTGAAGTGGACGCAGCTGTGGTAGGTCCAGTGAAGTCCTGTGGAGTGGCTGAAGGTGATGTGCTTGCCGGATGAGAAGACTGGATCAAGCGTGTGGCCGGCGTAGTGGGTGGGAGTGTTGACCAGTTGCTTGAGTCCGAGGTTGGTAAGGTTGTCCAGCAGGGTGGTGGTGTTTAGGGTGCCTCTGAGGGTGGTCTTGGGGTCGGTGTGGATCTGGAAGTGAAGGTGTTCGGCCGCCGAGAGGGTGTCGTCGGAGTTGGTCGTGATGCGAATGGTGTTCTTGTGGACGATGGCAATGCCTCCTCCAGTCTGGTTGACGCGGTCCTTCCGGGTGATCTTGTAACCGCCCGGAATGGCGATGGCGATGTCGGGCGCTGAGGAAGCGTTCATCCAGGTTTCTGTCAGGAAGGCGACGTCTGGAGATGTGGTGTCGGGAAGGTTCCAGAGTTCCACGGCGACCAGTGTTGTGGCATTGGTGGTGGTGGTATTGGTTGTGGTATTGGCATTGGTGATGGTATTGGCAGTGGTATTAGTGGTGGGTAGTTGGTGGTATTGGTGGTATTGGTGGTGGTGATATTGTGGTGGTATTGGTGGTGGTGGTGGTATTAGTGGGGGTGGTATTGGTGGTGGTGATAGTAGTATTGGTGGTGGTATTGGTTGGTGGTGGTGGTGGTGGTGTTGGTGGTGGTAGTATTGTGGTGGTGGTGGTGGTGGTGGTATTGGGGGTTGTATTGGTTGTGTTATTGATGGTATTGGTGCTGGTGGTATTTGTGGGGGGGGGTGGTGGTATTGATCGCGGTGGTATCAGTGGTATTGGTGATTGGAGAAAACAGGCTTTTGAAAATAACCCGTCAGGTATTGGTGGTGGGGGTGGTGGTGGTAATGGTGGTGGTAGTATTGGTGGTGGTGGTATTGGCAGTGGTATTGGTGGTGGTATTGGTGCTGGTGGTGTTGGGATTAGTGGTGGTGCTGTTATTGATAGTGGTGGTATTGGTGATATTGGTGGTGGTGGTATTGGCAGTGGTGGTGGTGTTGTTGTTAATAAAATAGGCTTTTGAGAACAACCCGTCGGGTGGATTTAGTACAAATGGCATGTAACACAGATTTGCTGTTGTCAGCTTCAGCCCATTAGCACAGGATCATTTGCTACCTGGAAATCACATGACTTAATCTGCAAATTATTTCTAAACCCATTTTACTTGGGGGGGGGTTTAAAACAGACACAATCTAATGCTGGGTTAAAGTGATTGAAAGCAGGTGCCCATGTTAGAGGGTGGTTTTGCTGCTTAAAAAACACAAGCAGTTATCAGCTGAAACAGTACATGTCCGGCCGGTAGAAAGAGAAACTCAATAAAGTAAATAGTGCTTACAGATTAAATAACAGGTCCCGTGTAACAACTAAAGTAAAAGGGCCAGACGCCATGCAAGTGTACAAATGAAGACAAGGCTGTGCTATAGAGGGACTAACAAGCCTGTTAATGAATCCGAAAGCAGCATTTACGAAAGACAATGACACAAGCCAATGAAAAATATGGACGTAGGGTGGGCACAGCTTCTCCCATTCTCTACTACAGCAGTCTTGCAGAGCTCAACCTAAATATGAGAGGACTCTGAATTTCACTTTTGCCACCAGTGCAACACATACATTCAGCAGGATTTCCCAAATCAAGGCATCTCTCTCCATTCCCCTTCGCTGAGTCCTAGGCCTCAGAGTCATGGTTTTCCTTTGAAGCTGATAACTTCCTTCTTCATGCTGTGTGTTGACATAGTCCCGCGCTGAACCCTTCTATCCTGCTTCTGACTCCGAGTAACTCTGTACCAGTACTGACCCGAGCAAGATAGGTGTGAAGTGCACTGCTGTTATAGAACAGGTAGAGAAACAGAAAAGCAGTATTTTGTATTGGTTTGTGTTTGTTAACTAACATGACTGGTCGGATCTCTGAGAAACCAGAAAAAAGGAGTAGACCCTGCAAGTAAAACTCGATAAGTGTAAAAGGGCAAATCAACTTTAGGAAAAATGATGACTCATCAGGCATCAAACATTGCAAATCATCCCAATCAAATTTCCAAATTAGTTGAAACCCCTCCCACACTGTCTGCCATTGACAACCACTCAATATTATATAATTTATTGGCGCAATATTGCTTGCTCAATCCAAGCACAGTGGTATGTACATAATTTATCTCCTATTTGATGCAAGCAAATCATTGGAATATGGCAGTCTTGTAAATCAAATGATCTTCTGGGCCAGCCCTTCTAGGTTTGGTAAATAAGGATAGGAGTGGGCAGTACAAGTACACTTTTGCTAAGTAAGTTTGTAAAGGCTAATCGCATTCAGGAAAAATTATCACCCATCAGGCACTAAATGGGGGAGGAATTAACAGATAGGGTGGTTGACCTTGAATCTGGGGAACTGGGTTCGGGTCTCAGCAATGACGCTGAACATCCTGTGATTCTGGGCAAATCACTTAATCTCCCTGTGCCTAAAAAAAAAATGAATGTAACGCAACTGGTGCTATGTAAAGCGCTCAGATACATGATACCTTTGGGTCCAGTTTGCACTATATAAAACTCCCTAAAAGAAAAAAAGAAACATAAATAAATAAACATTGCAGTTCATCAAAATCAAGTTTACTATGTATTACTCGTTGTTACAATAGTTGTAGTTACATCTTCCAATCCAAGCACGGGTAGCTTAGTTATTACATACACATTTGTATCTTTGACACAATCAACAAATTATAATTTAGTATTGGCACTCTTGTAAATCAACAAACTTCCGGGGCAGCCCTGCTAAGTGATGTAAAAAAGGGCAGGCATACGAGGGAGGCAGGCACTGTCGCCAATGTCATGAAGGATTTGTAGAGACTTCCTTACTCTAGCTATATATGTAACAAACAAATGGAGGGGCAGCATAAATCTGACACAAACATAATGTTCCAGTGGCTACTTTTTTTGCAAAGAAAGAAGTTAAACAAAAATTAATTAAAACGTTCCATGGTGGGACTGGCATAGTCAGACCAGCAAACTCATAAATTGGTCAGCTAAAGTACTTGATTCTGACCAATCCTCCTCCTCCTGTGCTGTTTCAAGAATAGTGTAATTGTGTGGTATGAAATGTTGAGTAATTTTGATCATGGCCAAGCTTGTCATGTTTGGAAGTGAGACACTAGTCCTTCCCACTGTAACAAGTATGCCAGCTGCACTGAACGCACACTCAGCAAACACACTGGCTACAGGACAAGCCAGATGCTTTATTGCCAGCCTGCTGACCTCTGGCCATTGGTTGATCTTCCCATACCAATGCATCAGTGGGTTTTGATCCACATAAACCTCTATTGGAGCACTAGATACTCATGAAACATCCTCTGAATGATTATTGGTGCTGCCAGTTGCTTGACCTCTTTTGACATCTTCTAGCACTGGAAATAAGCCCTGTCATTTAATACCAATAAAGTGAACAGCTTGGGTCCAGTCCTTTTGTTGCTTTTGTTGCTGGTATTCTGTTCTTCTTCCAAGTCTCTGGCTTATTTAATAATCCAACTCTTGTACTTTGAAACAACTCCTTCAGAAAAAGGAATGCAAGTGGGCACAATTTATTGTACCATGGATCAAGTAGTGTTGCACAGATGTTTTGTTCGGACAAGATGTTGTCATTTCACAGCCTTGCATTACAAGCCAGGCGAAAGATTAATCTCTCAAGCAAGGCATGTGCTTTTGTGTTTTCATTCACACCTGCAAGCGCAAACCTATCAGATACCTTCTTTAGCAGGTCCTGTAGCAGATGCAACAATGGGATAGCTTTGCCCATTTTACTGTCCTACTTGCTAACTACCTGTGTGAATACCTCACAAGAGAGTAGCATCTGTGTCAGGCATTTAACTAAGTCCCATCTGTCTGCATCTTTAGTCATAGCTTTCCCAATTGTATACCCTCCTCTTTGAATGACATAATCATTGACATATTTGTACTGCTCAAACAGCTGTTGCAACATGTGATAGGTCAAGTTCCAGTGAGTTGGCTTTAACTGCTACTCTATTAGTACATTGAATAATTCATAACTGCTTCCGGGCTTTGAACGAATGGCTGAAATATGTGCTTATTCTTCTGCAGAAGGTCAGTATGTTGCTGACTGTATTCTTTTCCATGAAATCCTTTCACAACTATGTTGATGAAATGCACCAAACACAGGACACTGAAATAGCCAGCATCTGTCATGTCCATGACTATGTTACTGCCTTTGTCCGTGGCAGCAAATCCAATGGATCACAGCCATTCAAACACCTTGCTGTTAAATTCTTCCAAGATGTTTGCAGTTGTATGTGATTTCTCCATGGCAAACGTGGCTACCGTTGCATGCCACCGAATGCTCGTAAAACGTTCTTCGGGATCATAACCCATAGCTAGCTTTAGCTTTTCCCCTGCAAAAGAGATCCAGAGTACAGTGATGCACATGTAATCAGTCGACTGACATCTGGTCCACATGACTGTCTTTGGATGGAAAGTATGAACAACACTTGGCTGCAAAGCATGTCTAACCAATTGCTGCACATCATGAAGCAGTGCTGGAATAGCAACTCTGGCAAAATTGGTACAACTTGGAAACTTTCATTTCATACTGATGGCTGCCAAAAATTCTAAGAATCCCACCCCAACCTCCCATTGAATAAACATGTGGTTGTGGTTGTATAGCCCCTCCTGCCTAAAGATGCCCACAACAGTATTCTGTATTTTTTTCTTTTCTGGCGCCACTGATGCAGGTTTTTTTTTTAGAAGTAGGTGGGGGTAGACTCAGTGCACACTTTCATAGAAGTGAGATCAGGAAAAATTCTCTTGCGTCCAAAAACAATGCCAGCTCCCGCAGGAGGCTGGGAGTTGGCAGGGACCACAGGGGCCTTGGGGCTCCCCTGAGGTACCCAATGTTGTGGCCATGCTCCGGGGGATGGGATCACAGGGGCAGTCTTGGCCCAGGTAGGGGGGCCATGTTGTACCTACCCATTTTAAAAAAAATTGAAACATAAAGCCTGGCCCGGAGTATGGGGTCCCCAAGGCCAAAATTGGCCTCAGGAGGGGGGCACACAGCCTCCTTCCTTAAAAAAATAAAAACAAATGTAATAAATGCACGGCCTCCTCCCCTTCAGAAAGATAAAAAAAACATTGGGTCTCTGGTGCAGAAATCGGCCTCTGGAGCAGGACGCCTGGCCCCCTCTTGTTTTATTCGAATCATTAAAATAAAAAAAAGGATCAGGCCCAGGGGATGGGGTCCTTGGGGCCCAAAAGGGTATGGGGAAGGCGCCCACACAGTCCCATCCTACAATTTATAAAAATTGTAATCCAGCAACTCGCCAGAGGTCCTGTCCCTCTTCTTCACTACTCTGCAAACGCGCCTCCTGGTGTGCTCTCAGTTGGGGGATAAAGTCCCCTTTACTGCTGAGGGTGCTTAGGGGCCAACTGGCCCACCTGTTACCTCCAGTAATCAATAACGACATATTGGAGGAGGGTCAAAAAGGGATTTTTAGAGACCACACTCTGATACGGCCCGACAGTACTTAAGAAACAGAAAGTGTCAGAGGGTCTGAAAACAACATGAACAAGAATGCTAAATGTGCGTCTCCAGGAGATTTACACAACCATGTTAGATATTGGAAAAATAAGGGTCAACCTTACATTAAGCCCAACAAATGATCATGTGAGGATGCCCATGTCAGATGTTATCGCGCCTCAAGGAACCAACGGGTACCGCGGGGAAAAGACTACATTTCCCAGAAGGCTTAGCGGCCGAGAGGCGGAGCATAAATAGACGCTACTTCCTGGAGCCGGTGTCGGATATTCCGGTTCGTGTTTCCTGGCGTTCCTGTCGACTTTGCGGTGAGGTTTTGTCTAAGCTGTTGGTTAACCTCGGCACCCAGTTGTGTGATATTCCGGCGCTTTTGCGTCAGTCCTGTCCTCCGTTGGAGAGCCTTGTCATCGGCTATTGCGGAGGACGGTCTTGTGTTCAAGGCATTGTTTCTTCAGTTCTGTCCTCCGTTGGAGAGCCTAGTCACCGGCTATTGCGGAGGACAGTGAGTGTGTTTTCCTGGTTTTGGTACGCGTGTCTCCGTTGGCGAGCCCCCCCATTGCTCAGGCTCTTGCGGAAGACACGCTTTTGCTTCTTCCCGTTTCCTCCGTTGGCGAGCCTTTTTGCTACGGCTATTGCGGAGGAAACTGTTGTTTGTTTTCGCATAATTTGAGTTCCTCGACCCTCTGTTGGACAGCCTCCTTGCACCGGCTATTGCAGAGGGTCTGCATTATTTTCCTTGCTGAGACGAAGAGTTTACTTCACCTGAAATCACCTGACTTCAGGTAACCTTTGTTTCCATTGTTTGGGGGTGACGTAACCCTTATTTTACTTTGTGGGAGGTACTGTATGAATACTACGCAATCCTTAGAACCTGGTCTACGTTTTCTTCAGGGCTCTGAAGCTCAAAGATTAGGGTACGTAGTGTCATTCTTTCCCCATATAGATATTGCTATTTGCAGGGTCTTAGGGGGTGTTTTACTGTTACTTTTTGTGCTTACAGGGGAAGGCAATTACCGGCTGATTTACGTAACTTCAGTATAGAGAGGCATCTGCTGAGTTCAGGCGGTCAGCTTTCTACATACAGGTATAACAGGGTAGAGACTGATTGGTAGCTTGAATACGAGAGTACTTTCATGACCATTAACACCAATCCATTGTTTGTTTCTGTCTTCGCAGCTCTCCCTCCCTGCAGTCCCCTTCCTTTCCTTCCTGTTTATTATTTTTGCCCTCACCTGATCCTTCTCTAGCCCACGGCTATTACAGCATTCGGGGCTTGGATAGATCTGGAGGTGGCCTACTTGTACCACAAGCTGATCCTGAGGACGGAGAGGTTAACAGAATATCCGACCCAAGCTATTTAGTCCTCCCGATCAGTTTAGGGTAATGGCAACCCTGGACGAGGTGATGGCAGCGTTAGTTGTGGTGCAATCTGAATTGATAGCATCCAGACAAGAAAGCACTGAACTTCGGAATCGGTTGGATAACATCCAGAAAAACCCCTTTAGCGCTGGGGCTTCAGGGTCTGGTACAGCCGGTTCGGTCGTGGTGGAGATACCCCCTAGCATTCCTTTAGCACATCCAGAACGATTCAACGGCAATGCTGGATCAGTGCAAGTGTTTTTGACGCAAGTCCTGATGCATTTTTCATGCAAACCCCGGTCCTTCCCTACCAATCAGTCAAACGTGGCATTTGTCATCTCGTATTTAGTAGGAGACACGGCTCAATGGGCGGTTCCCATGGTTCAGAGAAATGACCCGATGTTACATGACTGGGACGCATTCCAAGCAGAGTTCACAAAGGTATTCGATAGGAGAGCTGACACATATACGGCAGATAAAGAACTATTAGGCCTACGTCAAGGGAATCAAGACCTGGTAACATATTTGAATAATTTCAGACGTTTAGTTGCTGAAACTAAGTGGCCGGAAGCCAAGCAAGCGTCAATCTTTCATCAGGGTTTAACTGAAGAAATGCAAGACATAATCGCTCAAATCGACCCCCAACCGGTGTCATGTGAAGATTTGATTAATTTGGTATTAAGACTAGACCATAGGATGAAGATTCGTAAAGGAGGTGGTGGAGCAAAGAACCGACCAGTACCCTCTTCCGTGGCGGTAAAGACTCCGGATAGTTCGGTATCGCATGCCACCGAGCCTATGGATATAGGAGCGGTTCGTGCCGCTTTGACCGCCACTGAAAAGGAACAGAGGCGCAAGTTGGGTCTTTGTCTTTATTGTGGCAAAAAAGGCCATTATGTTCGTGAATGCCCTGTCAAACCCAAATTTTCCAAGTTTCGCTCGAATAGGGGGGTGTCAGCGGCCACTGAGAAACCGGCAGAAAACTGAAGAGCTCTGGGGGTGTTGAAGGTGTTCCCTGGAGTCAGATTACTATCCCTTCCATGTTGAGTATGGTTGTAGGAGCGCAACATTTATTCGTTAAGATAGTCTTGATGATAGGCATGATTGAGGTGCATACACAAGCCATGGTGGATTCCGGGGCTACGGGTTTCTTCATGGATATGAAAGAAGCAGAAAGGTTAGGCATTCCTCTAATCCCCAAGGAAGACGGTACTGATGTGTTTGCGGTAGATGGGAGGAAACTGAACACAGGACCCATAAGTTATCAAACGGCCTTAACTGAGATGAGATTCGGTAGTCACAGAGAACGAGTGTCTTTTAGCATCATAGAGGCACCACAGTATGGGGTGATTTTAGGCATTCCCTGGCTGAAAAGACACAACCCTGACATCAATTGGGAAACCGGCAATATTTCGATGAATTCTGCACATTGTGAAGAGCATTGTTTTAAATATGCACAATGTCCTTCGTTTGCTTTGGCCGGTGGGGGTGTGATAGCCACGGCCGCAGAAAAGGCTGTATCTCTTCCAAAGGCATATCAGGACTTTGAAGGGGTGTTTGATGAAGTAAGAGCTGAAGAATTACCCCCACATAGGCCATACGATTGCCAAATCGAGTTGGTTCCAGGGGCGGTGATCCCTAAGGGACGGCTGTATGCACTGACAGAACCAGAGAACGCCTACTTGAGAACCTATTTAGACAAGCTGTTGGAATTAGGGTTCATACGTCCTTCAAGATCACCAGCAGCATCCCCTTTATTTTTCATCCCTAAGGCTAACGGGGATCTGAGAGCCTGTGTAGACTTTCGAGCCCTCAATGCGGTAACAATCAAGAACAGATACCCTTTGCCATTAATACACGTCTTACTGGAGCAGGTGAAGAAAGCCACGGTATTCACTAAATTAGACTTAAAGGGAGCATACCATCTGGTTAGAATGCGGGCAGGGTGGAGTTCTGGACTTTTTGGTTCCGTCCAGAGGTGTCAGGGAACAACACCCAAAGACCCCGGAGTTCCACCTGCCTTGGTGCACAAATGAACAGAAACACGGGCTTCTCGATGGTGGCGTCAAAGACCAAAGGTTTATTACTGCAGGGACACAGAAGTCACAGAAACTACGCATGGGCAGTAACTAGGAGCCTGTTCAAATTGTACAAAGAGGGTTGCTCCTTATATACTAAATTTTGGCCTTCAGGCGAATTCTTCACATGTTAGTACATTCCCAAACCTTTGTGTCCTAAACAATAAATATTTGGCGTTGCACAGGAATCGTCGACAATATCTGATGTCAAAACATTACGAACGAGGGGTTCCCACTTTTCCATCATAATCTCATGTCAACTTTTCATTCAAGACCCGGACCGCCTCATCGTAAATTTCGTTACCTCCCCCTAATAAAGGCCCAGAAGGAAAGGAGCAGAGCCAGGTGCAGAAGATAGAAAAGCAGGATAAGGGATGTTTGTGGGTTGTAAATGGGCAAGGCTACCGGCTTCGGCCGCCTAATCGTGATCAGGACAATAGACACGAAGACCAGTTTAGCAGGACTGGCCTCGGGCAGAGGAGGCAGCCTTTGTCGAGTCATGCAGCTACAGCGTGATCTGGTTTAAGGTGCATGTGTCATGAAAGAGGTGAATCTCCGGCTAAGGCTGCGTGTCCTTAATCGAAATGAAGTGATCAGAGGTTATTGCGTATGTGAGGGCAAGAAACACAAAATGGCGGCCATGATCTAAGATGGATGCCGTGGGTAGATCAGTAATGTGTTTATAAAAGGAGTGCTCTTGCTCGTAGCGTAGCGAAAACACCAGGATATGCTAAATGGATCATTTGCGGTTCGCTGATACCAATATTATGTATTTCCGACAATATTGAAAACACGGGTTCAAATCGTCACGGAACCTCAAGGGGATGAATGGAAGACAGCATTCCAGACCAGGTATGGGTTATTCGAATACCTGGTCATGCCCTTCGGGCTCTGCAATGCCCCTGCTGCATTTCAGTTTTTCCTGAACGACGTGTTAAGAGAAATCTTGGACAGACATGTCATTGTATTTATAGATGATATCCTCATCTATTCAGAATCAGAGGACATGCATATACAACATGTCAAATCTGTTCTCAGGATACTACAGAAAAACCATCTCTATTGCAAATTGTCCAAATGTGACTTTCACGTCACTACAGTTGAGTTTCTGGGGGTTATGCTTACCCCTCAGGGACAGGAAATGGCGGAGAGGAAGATTCAAGCAGTAAGAGATTGGCCAAGTCCTCGAAACATCAAGGATGTCCAATGCTTCCTAGGATTTGCCAATTTCTACAGACGTTTTATTAACCAATTCTCGAAAGTGGTGGCTCCCATAACTCGACTGTTGAAAAAAGACCAAGGGTTCATGTGGGATATGAGGGCTCAGGAGGCTTTTGCTGCTTTAAAGGAAGCGTTTGTCACTGCTCCGATATTGACACACCCCAATACGGATGTCCCTTTCATAGTCGAGGCAGACGCTTCAGAGGTAGCTACCGGAGCCATTCTGTCACAAAGAAACGAAACCACAGGACAATTGCATCCAGTGGCATTTATGTCACATAAACTTACGGGGGCGGAACTTAACTATTGCATAGCCGAGAAAGAACTTTTAGCTATCAAGCAGGCGTTCACTGAATGGAGGCATTTCCTTATGGGGGCAAAGCACGTGGTGACGGTCTATACCGATCACCGCAATCTACAGTTCATGTCAGCAGCCAGACATTTGACCCCCAGACAGTTGAGGTGGATGCTTTTCTTTTCGGGATATAATTTCATTATCACTTTCAGACCCGGAGCAGACAATCGAAAGGCGGATGCCTTGTCTCGTCAATCATCTACAAAGGTCTCAGAGGCCAGAGCAGAATCTTCGATAGTGGACCCTGTCAAGGTGGTTTGTGGCATCCAACCTGATGCCTTTCTGCAAGGTATACGATATGGGATCAGAACTGATCAGTGGAAGAGATGGCTGCAGTCACATCCTGAATGGCAACTACATCATGGCTTTCCAATCAACCAAGGACGGATGCTGGTACCCTCTGAAGCATTGCGTAAACAAATGTATGAGTGGTGTCACGCTTCACCCAGTGCTGGACATGTTGGATTAGATAAGACTATGGATCTGATTCAGCGTAGGTGTTGGTGGCCTACGATTAGGGTTGATGTACGAAAATGGGTGGCGGAGTGTGATGTTTGTGCTCGCGCCAAGTCGGATCATCGTCGGCCTGCAGGACTATTGCAGCCCATGCCTACCCCTTCTACTCCCTGGGAACGTATTTCTTTGGACTTTGTGGTAGGTCTCCCAAGGGATCAGGGTTGCACCACAGTGTTGGTGGTCATTGATTATCTAACGAAGATGGGGCATTTCATTGCTTGTCCTCAGATACCGACAGCAGGTCAATTGCCACAGCATCTTATGAGACATATCGTTCGTCTGCACGGTCTACCATCAGTCATAGTGTCGGATAGGGGTTCTCAGTTCACCGCCCAGTTTTGGAAGGCGTGGTGCTCCTCTCTCCACATCAAGACAGCGTTATCCACGAGCTTCCATCCCCAGACCGATGGACAGACGGAACGGCTCAATCAGACATTGAAGCAATTCTTGCGATGCTATGTTTCCCAGGGGAAAAAAGATTGGGTGGAGCACCTTTGGCTTGCGGAGGTGGCATACAACAATGCGACTCATTCTGCCACGAGAGTATCGCCATTCTACTGCACTTATGGTCATCATCCCCGATTTCTCCCTTTTGTGCAGCCGTACCGAGAGGAGACCGTGCCCGAAGCCGCTAGAAGGGTTTCTCGACTCAAGAGAATACTGGAGCAAGTACAGGACTCCCTGAGAACCTCCAAGGTGGCTTATAAGATCACGGCTGACAAAAGACGTCGTCCTGGTCCTTTGTATGGTGTGGGGGATTGGGTGTGGCTGTCCACCCGGAACTTCAGGTTTAGACATTACAGTGTGTTTAACCCTCGATACATAGGTCCCTTTCGTGTGGTACAGTGCGTCAATCCAGTGGCAGTGAAGTTGCTGTTACCTAGACATCTGCGTATTCATCCGGTATTCCATGTGTCCCTACTCAAGCCTGCAGCTGCGGGGGTGCGACGCCTCCCTCCCCTTTGCTGGTTTCTGATAGTCTGAAATACGAGGTGGAGGGGATTCTAGACTCCAGGTGGCGGGGCCGTGGCCTTCAGTATCTGGTGGCCTGGAAAGGATACGGTCCCGAGGAAAACTCATGGGAACCTGCATCGGGTGTTCATGCACCCAATCTGGTGGCTGCTTATCATCGACGTTTCCCTGAGAGCCCTGGTCCCCTTCGGCGCTCTAGGTGAGGGGGGATGTACTGTCAGATGTTATCGCGCCTCAAGGAACCAACGGGTACCGCGGGGAAAAGACTACATTTCCCAGAAGGCTTAGCGGCCGAGAGGCGGAGCATAAATAGACGCTACTTCCTGGAGCCGGTGTCGGATATTCCGGTTCGTGTTTCCTGGCGTTCCTGTCGACTTTGCGGTGAGGTTTTGTCTAAGCTGTTGGTTAACCTCGGCACCCAGTTGTGTGATATTCCGGTGCTTTTGCGTCAGTCCTGTCCTCCGTTGGAGAGCCTTGTCATCGGCTATTGCGGAGGACGGTCTTGTGTTCAAGGCATTGTTTCTTCAGTTCTGTCATCCGTTGGAGAGCCTAGTCACCGGCTATTGCGGAGGACAGTGAGTGTGTTTTCCTGGTTTTGGTACGCGTGTCTCCGTTGGCGAGCCCCCCCATTTCTCAGGCTCTTGCGGAAGACACGCTTTTGCTTCTTCTCGTTTCCTCCGTTGGCGAGCCTTTTTGCTATGGCTATTGCGGAGGAAACTGTTGTTTGTTTTCGCATTATTTGAGTTCCTCGACCCTCTGTTGGACAGCCTCCTTGCACCGGCTATTGCAGAGGGTCTGCATTATTTTCCTTGCTGAGACGAAGAGTTTACTTCACCTGAAATCACCTGACTTCAGGTAACCTTTGTTTCCATTGTTTGGGGGTGACGTAACCCTTATTTTACTTTGTGGGAGTTACTGTATGAATACTACGCAATCCTTAGAACCTGGTCTACATTTTCTTCAGGGCTCTGAAGCTCAAAGATTAGGGTACGTAGTGTCATTCTTTCCCCATATAGATATTGCTATTTGCAGGGTCTTAGGGGGTGTTTTACTGTTACTTTTTGTGCTTACAGGGGAAGGCAATTACCGGCTGATTTACGTAACTTCAGTATAGAGAGGCATCTGCTGAGTTCAGGCGGTCAGCTTTCTACATACAGGTATAACAGGGTAGAGACTGATTGGTAGCTTGAATACGAGAGTACTTTCATGACCATTGACACCAATCCATTTTTTGTTTCTGTCTTCGCAGCTCTCCCTCCCTGCAGTCCCCTTCCTTTCCTTCCTGTTTATTATTTTTGCCCTCACCTGATCCTTCTCTAGCCCACGGCTATTACAGCATTCGGGGCTTGGATGGATCTGGAGGTGGCCTACTTGTACCACAAGCTGATCCTGAGGACGGAGAGGATAACAGCCCATCAGTCACCACACGGAACCGCCCTTCATCATTTGGGTTCCTTCTAAGACCACTGATGGTGTTATCTCTTATGTTACTCATGGAGAGCTAGGATTGTAACATCCCTCTCATGGTCAATGAGATTAACGTGGTCCTACTTCTCAACTGAGAGGATGTTTAAGAGAAGGGGACTGATGTCGTAGTGCAAAAAATGGTGGTGAAAAAACAAGAAAGAAGTGTGTGAAGTAAAATTGGATAGGAGGGTGCTAAACATAACTTTATTCTGTCGCTACCCGCTTTTCCAATATTAAAAAGTAGACATGGACAATCCAACTTGGATCATCTAAGGTATTCTAGGGTCAACATGTTTCTGCAATATATGACTTATGTTGTCATTGCTTTCATCAGGACCACTATACACTTATTTGCTACTACGAACTCCCCGATCGGCTCAGATGCCGGTTAGAAGTACCGACGGAGAGAGCGGTGCTTCCCGTACACCCTGAGCCGTGGCCAGGTGGGGTGAGGTCGTTACACCTTCCAAGTGGGCAATTTTCCATTTTGGAACGGTGACAGTTCCAATACAGACATCTAGTGGACACAGGTGATCCAAGTATCGGGTTTGATATTATAATTTGGAGCACTTTTTCTTTAATGCACATTAGTTCGTAGTAGCAAATAAGTGTATACTGGTCCTGATGAAAGCAATGACAACATAAGTCATATAAAACATCAGAATAAAGTTATGTTTAGCACCCTCCTATCCAATTTTACTTCACACACTTCTTCCTTGTTTTTTCACCACCATTTTTTGCACTACGACATCAGTCCCCTTCTCTTAAACATCCTCTCAGTTGAGAAGTAGGACCACGTTAATCTCATTGACCATGAGAGGGCTGTTACAATCCTAGCTCTCCATGAGTAACATAAGAGATAACACCATCAGTGGTCTTAGAAGGAACCCAAATGATGAAGGGCGGTTCCATGTGGTGACTGATGGGCATCCTCACATGATCATTTGTTGGGCTTAATGTAAGGTTGACCCTTATTTTTCCAATATCTAACATGGTTGTGTAAATCTCCTGGAGACGCACATTTAGCATTCTTGTTCATGTTGTTTTCAGACCCTCTGACACTTTCTGTTTCTTAAGTACCTCCAGTAATCCCCACACAGTAGGATTGGTGAGAGGTGAACAAAGGCCACACCCCTTTTTCCTCCACTCTGCAAACCCACTTCTGGCACACTGCAGGTGGGACAATAAGGGTCCCTTGCCTCCTGAGGGCCTCAGGAGTGAAGTAGATTGCATCCCCCAAGCAGCAGTGCACCATGAGGCATGTATGTCGAGTGGTAGAGAAAGGGGCTTGGCCTCTCACCACCTTTCAGCAGTCCAGCAGTGTGGGGTTTACTAGAGGTAACAGTTGGGTTATTTGGCCCCCGGGTACCCTCAAGAGGCAAGGGGACCTCATCACCCAAGCAAAAGTGCACCAGGAGGTACGGATGCAGAGTAGTGAAGAAAGGGGGCTTAGGCTGTGACCACCTCTCATTAATCCTACTGTGTGGGGCTCACTGGAGATAACAGGTAAGCTGGTTCATCCCTAAGGACCCCCAGTAGTTAACAGGATTTCATCCTCCAGCCAAGAGCGCACCAGGAGGCGCGTTTGCAGAGTAGTGGAGAAAGGGGGCATGGCCTGCTATCAGAACTCAGCAATCCTGCTGTGTGGGACTTACCGGAGGTAATGGTAGATATACTTGGCCCCCAAGGATGTCCCTGGAGGCCAACTTCACCTCCTGTTACCTCCAATACGTCCCACACACTAGGATTGATGAGAATCTGTCGGAGGCTATGCCCCCTTTCTCTACCACTTTGAAAGGTGCCTCCCGTCACAGTACTAGTTGGAGAATAAAGTCCCCATGGCTCCAGATGGAGCTTGGGGGTAAAAGGACCCCTGGTACATCCTGTAAGACCTATGCTGCGGATTTCCTGAGAGCTGCTCGGAAACCCAGCACCTTTTCTTTACAAATGTGACTGCTAGTTAACAAACTTTCCAAATTCACAACAAAAAAAAGGTTACTGGGACATTATAGTTAGGTATTAGCATTTAAAAAACATTAGACATTCATGGAAAAAAACACATGTTATAGGCACGTTATAGTTAGGCTGACATTTCACTTGTACAAAACTTGTGAAATTCAGGCCGTTATAGTTAGCTGAGCTAACTGTAACTCTTTGCCCCATAATGCACTGATGATGCCGTCACATATTACATCACTCAAGACATGGTCAGGGACATCACCGATGCCCTCCTATTGGTTCAGATGCTGTAAAGAAAGTTTTGGGGTGATCCATCAAGCAGGGGCTGGAAAAAAAGGGGGGTTTAGAAAACATATTTTCCCTATGTTATGTCCATGAGGATTTTAAATGTTTTGAACTCGACTACAGCCCGGAACGCTAAATGGAATTACATGCAATTTGGAAGGAAACTACATGTTGAGCCAGAAAGCGTGTCTTTTGAGATATGGTGTAAATCCATTTAGTAGTTTTAGAGATATTTAAGTTTAAAAAAATATAGATATCTGGGAGCTCAACGGCCTACTGAAACCCTACTGAAATTTGATTGGCAGCCCTCTTGG
This sequence comes from Lissotriton vulgaris, assembly GCF_964263255.1. Lineage (NCBI taxonomy): Eukaryota > Metazoa > Chordata > Amphibia > Caudata > Salamandridae > Lissotriton > Lissotriton vulgaris. The sequence continues at coordinate 81,395,968 of NC_141695.1, forward strand.
AACTCGGTTAAGCCGAGTCCCACAAAAAATGTAAAACAAAAAAAAGAAATCGGGGCAGGGTAGGAACACCCTCACCCCCTAGGCCAATTAAAAAAGAAAACGATGTGCGGACTCCTTTGATTCGTTCATTATCAGCCCCCGAGTGGTCCAGATCCCAGGGACATTTTTTTTTTATATAATGGAGGGGGCTCACTGGCATCTTCCCTCCTCGGGCTCAATATTGCCCAGGGACTCTAACCTCTCTGGGGCATTTAAAAACAAATTAAAGCAGGGATTTCCGTTTTATTATGGGGGGCCTCTTGGATCATCCAAGCCCTGGGGACCACAACCGCCCCGGTGCTACATATATAAACAAAGCAGAGGGCTACACCCCCCCCCCGAGGCCCCGGGGACCACCACATCCCTGAGGGCAAATTAGAATAAAGGCCCACCTCCTGGAGCCCTGGAGCCACTGCAGTTTGCTCCCACCAAGCCGTAGCAAACTCTGCTGGGATTCATGCAGATGAGAGCAGAAAAAATTCTCTTGCTTGCACGAAACAGAGCAGAATTGCTTTTGGACAGAGGGAGCTGCCTGTTATCAGCTCCCTCTGTCCAAAAGCATTGCCGGTTCCTGCAGAGAGCCAGCAAGGACTGTGGGCCTTGAGGCTTGTGGCTCCCCCCGTGGTCCCCAATGGGAAAAACTGAGTGTCCAGGGTAGGACCGAGGCACCCAGTATTGTGGCTGGGCCCCCGGGGGATGGTGTCCCCTGGCCCAAAATCAGCCCAGGAAAGGGGCTACACAGCCCCCTTCCTTGTTTTATACATTAAGAAAATAAATAAATAAAGGGCAGGCCTGCTAGGATGGGGTCCCGGGCAAAAATGGGTGCAGGGAACAGAGCCACACACCCCTCTTCTTTTATAATAAAAAAAGAAAGAACAAAATGCTAGTGGTGTGACGCTGGAGGACCTGCCCCCTTTCTGCACCACTCTGAAATTGTGCCTCCTGGCCCACTGCTGGTTGGAAGATGAAGCCCCCTTGGCTGCTGAAGAGGCTTAGTAGCCAACAAGATCTCCTGTTTCCTCCAGTACGTTCCACACAGCTAGATTTCTGGGAGGTGGTCCTAGGCCATACTCCCTTTCGCTACCACTCTGCAAACGTGACTCTCAGTGCACTGCCAGTGGGGAAATGATGCCCCTTGCCTCCTAACAAGCACGGTGTGCCAGGGGACTGCCACCCCCCAGGGGCTAATCATTTTACATTAATGTGGTGGGTCCCGCTCAGCACCCTTGCAGCTCCAGGGACAACACCTCCCTAGGGCATTTAACAATAGGTGTGCAGGAGGGCACGCTGGATCTGCCAGCACCCCAGAACCACCACCTCCACTCGGCTAAAAAGTTAAGATTAATGCTTGGGCTTGCACTGCTCCCCCGCCGCCCAAAGGTCCGGCACACTGCCTGGGTGGAAATAAAATATTGTAGGGGGTCCTTCACAGATCCCCGGCCATGGGCAATACCTCCTCCCTGGGGCTAAGTTTAATTATGGAGGGGGCCCACAAGGCCCCCACTTGTGGATCCATTTATGACCCTGGGGACTGTTACCCCCGGGGCCAGCTCCTGCTACCTTCCAAGGTGCCCTCCCTCAGGAAGTGGTTGTTTGCTTTTGCTTGGTGGGAACTGACAGCTACTACAAGCAAAAACAAACATAACTCTGCTTTCTGCAATCTGGAGGTGTCAAACTGCTCCTGCTTGCAGAAAGCTAATTTTTCATCTGTTTCAGTGCGCACAAATATACGTGAAGGGAATTGCAGGGGCCTTGAGTTTCCCCGGGGTCTCATTCGTCACTGGGTGCCCTAGGGACACCCAAGTGACATGGCCAGGCCCCGGGGAATGGGCTACCCAGGGCCAAACTTGGCTCAGGGATGGGGGCTCACTTTGCCACTGGATTCAAGCTAGCCTGGCTGATGACGGCTGATTAGCCAGAAGCCAGTCCCAGGATGCTTGTTTCCGGTCCAGGGAAGACATGGCTTGGTAGTTTGGGCTGGCCTGTTCCCATGAGGCACAGGGTCAGAGTGATTTGCATATTGCCATGTCTGAACTGGGGCGGCAGAGTGAGATAAAGAATGAAGATGGATTAAACCCAGATCAGTTAACTGGGGGGGAGTGTTTGCAATGTTCAACACTCCGTCCATCATCACCTTTGGTTTTGCTTTGTTCGCCCTAAGTTGACAGGATATGCCCAGTCGTGGGTCTCTTGCTCACTTTGCCACTGGATGCAAGCTAGCCTGGCTAAAGATGGATGATTAACCAGAAACCGATCCCACGATGCTTGTTTCCGGGCCAGGGAAGACATGGCTGGGCAGTTCTCGCTGGATGGTTCCCATGCGGCGCTGGGTCAGAGTGATTTGCATATGGCCATGTCTAAACTGGGGTGGCAGAGTGAGCTAAAGAATGATGATGGATTAAATCCAGATCAGTTGAATGGGTGTGAGTGCTTGCAATGTTCAACACTCCGTCCATCATCCCCTTTGGTTATGCTTTGTTCCCCCTAAGTTGTCAGGGTATGCCCAGATGTGGTCCCTTGCTAACTTTGCTACTGGATTCAAGCTAGCCTGGCTGATGACGGCTAATGAGCCAGAAAGCAGTCCTAGGATGCTTGTTTCCGGTCCAGGGAAGACATGGCTTGGCAGTTTGGGTTGGCCTGTTCCAATGAGGCACAGGGTCAGAGTGATTTGCATATGGACATGTCTGAACTGGGGTAGCAGAGTGAGCTAAAGAATGATGATGGATTACACCCAGATCAGTTGACTGGGGGTGAGTGCTTTCAATGTTCAACACTCCATCCATCATCCCCTTTGGTTTTGCTTTATTAGCCCTAAGTTGGCAGGGTATGCCCAGACGTGGGTCCCTTGCTCACTTTGCCACTGGACTCAAGCTAGCCTGGCTGATTACGGCTGATTAGCCAGAAACCAGTCCCAGGATGCTTGTTTCCGGTCCAGGGAAGACATGGCTTGGCAGTTTGGGCTGCCTTGTTCCCATGAGGCACAGGGTCAGAGTGATTTGCATAGGACCATGTCAGAACTGGGGTGGCAGAGTGAGCTAAAGCATGATGATGGATTACCCCCTGATCAGTTGACTGGGGATGAGTGCTTGCAATGTTCAAAACTCCGTCCATCATCCCCTTTGGTTTTGCTTTGTTAGCTCTAAGTTGGCAGGCTATGCCCAGACTTGGGTCCCTTGCTCACTTTGCCACTGGATTCAAGCTAGCATGGCTGATGACGGCTGATTAGCCAGAAACCAGTCCCAGGATGCTTGTTTCTGGTCCAGGGAAGACATGGCTTGGCAGTTTGGGCTGGCCTGTTCCCATGAGGCACAGGGTCAGAGTGATTTGCATATGGCCATGTCAGAACTGGGGTGGCAGAGTGAGCTAAAGCATGATGATGGATTACAACCAGATCAGTTGACTGGGGGTGAGTGCTTGAAATGTTCAACACTCCGTCCATCATCCCCTTTGGTTTTGCTTTGTTAGCCCTAAGTTTGCAGAGTATGCCCAGACGTGGGTCCCTTGCTCACTTTGCCACTGTAGTCAAGCTAGCCTGGCTGATGACGGCTGATTAGCCAGAAACCAGTCCCCGGATGCTTGTTTCCGGTCCAGGGAAGACATGGCTTGGCATTTTGTGCTGAACTGTTTCCATGAGGCACAGTGTCAGAGTGATTTGCATATGGCCATGTCTGAACTGGGGTGGCAGAGTGAGCTAATGAATGATGATGGATTACACCCAGATCAGTTGACTGGGGGTGAGTGCTTGCAATGTTCAACACTCCCTCCATCATCCCCTTTGGTTTTGCTTTGTTCGCCCTAAGTTGACAGGATATGCCCAGTCGTGGGTCTCTTGCTCACTTTGCCACTGGATGCAAGCTAGCCTGGCTAAAGATGGATGATTAACCAGAAACCGATCCCACGATGCTTGTTTCCGGGCCAGGGAAGACATGGCTGGGCAGTTCTCGCTGGATGGTTCCCATGCGGCGCTGGGTCAGAGTGATTTGCATATGGCCATGTCTAAACTGGGGTGGCAGAGTGAGCTAAAGAATGATGATGGATTAAATCCAGATCAGTTGAATGGGTGTGAGTGCTTGCAATGTTCAACACTCCGTCCATCATCCCCTTTGGTTATGCTTTGTTCCCCCTAAGTTGTCAGGGTATGCCCAGATGTGGTCCCTTGCTAACTTTGCTACTGGATTCAAGCTAGCCTGGCTGATGACGGCTAATGAGCCAGAAAGCAGTCCTAGGATGCTTGTTTCCGGTCCAGGGAAGACATGGCTTGGCAGTTTGGGTTGGCCTGTTCCAATGAGGCACAGGGTCAGAGTGATTTGCATATGGACATGTCTGAACTGGGGTGGCAGAGTGAGCTAAAGAATGATGATGGATTACACCCAGATCAGTTGACTGGGGGTGAGTGCTTTCAATGTTCAACACTCCATCCATCATCCCCTTTGGTTTTGCTTTATTAGCCCTAAGTTGGCAGGGTATGCCCAGACGTGGGTCCCTTGCTCACTTTGCCACTGGACTCAAGCTAGCCTGGCTGATTACGGCTGATTAGCCAGAAACCAGTCCCAGGATGCTTGTTTCCGGTCCAGGGAAGACATGGCTTGGCAGTTTGGGCTGGCTTGTTCCCATGAGGCACAGGGTCAGAGTGATTTGCATAGGACCATGTCAGAACTGGGGTGGCAGAGTGAGCTAAAGCATGATGATGGATTACCCCCTGATCAGTTGACTGGGGATGAGTGCTTGCAATGTTCAAAACTCCGTCCATCATCCCCTTTGGTTTTGCTTTGTTAGCTCTAAGTTGGCAGGCTATGCCCAGACTTGGGTCCCTTGCTCACTTTGCCACTGGATTCAAGCTAGCATGGCTGATGACGGCTGATTAGCCAGAAACCAGTCCCAGGATGCTTGTTTCTGGTCCAGGGAAGACATGGCTTGGCAGTTTGGGCTGGCCTGTTCCCATGAGGCACAGGGTCAGAGTGATTTGCATATGGCCATGTCAGAACTGGGGTGGCAGAGTGAGCTAAAGCATGATGATGGATTACAACCAGATCAGTTGACTGGGGGTGAGTGCTTGAAATGTTCAACACTCCGTCCATCATCCCCTTTGGTTTTGCTTTGTTAGCCCTAAGTTTGCAGAGTATGCCCAGACGTGGGTCCCTTGCTCACTTTGCCACTGTAGTCAAGCTAGCCTGGCTGATGACGGCTGATTAGCCAGAAACCAGTCCCCGGATGCTTGTTTCCGGTCCAGGGAAGACATGGCTTGGCATTTTGTGCTGAACTGTTTCCATGAGGCACAGTGTCAGAGTGATTTGCATATGGCCATGTCTGAACTGGGGTGGCAGAGTGAGCTAATGAATGATGATGGATTACACCCAGATCAGTTGACTGGGGGTGAGTGCTTGCAATGTTCAACACTCCCTCCATCATCCCCTTTGGTTTTGCTTTGTTCACCCTAAGTTGGCAGGGTATGCCCAGACGTTTTTCCCTTACTCACTTTGCCACTGGATTCAAGTTAGCCTGGCTTATAATGGCTGATTAGCCAGACACCAGTCCCAGGATGCTTGTTTCGGGTCCAGGGTAGACATGGCTTGGCAGTTTGGGCTGGACTGTTCCCTTGAGGCACAGGGTCAGAGTGATTTGCATATGGCCATGTCTGAACTGGGGCTGCAGAGTGAGCTAAAGAAAATGATGGATTAAACCCAGATCAGTTGACTGGGGGTGAGTGTTTGCAATGTTCAACACTCCGTCCATCATCCCCTTTGGTTATGCTTTGTTCCCCCTAAGTTGGCAGGGTATGCCCAGACGTCGGTCCCTTGCTCATTTTGCAACTGGATTCAAACTATCCTGGCTGATGACAGCTGATTAGCCAGACACCAGTCCCAGGATGCTTGTTTCCGGTCGAGGGAAGACATGGCTTGGCAGTTTGCGCTGAACGGTTTCCATGAGGCACAGGGTCAGAGTGATTTGCATATGGCCCTGTCTGAACTTCGGGTGGCAGAGTGAACTAAAGATTGATGATGGATTAAACCCAGAATAGTTCACTGGGGGTGAGTGCTTGCAATGTTCAACACTCCGTCCATCATCCCCTTTGGGTTTGCTTGGTTCGCCCTAAGTTGGCAGGGTATGCTCAGACATGGGTCCCTTGCACACTTTGCCACTGGATTCAAGCTAGCCTGGTTTATGAGGGCTGATTAGCCAGACACCAGTTTTTCCGGGTCCAGGGAAGACATGGCTTGGCAGTTTGTGCTGGACTGTTCCCATGAGGCACATGGTCAGAGTGATTTGCATATGGCCATGTCTGAACTGGGGTGGCAGAGTGAGCTAAAGAATGATAATCGATTAAAAACAGATCAGTTGACTGGGGGTGAATGTTTGCAATGTTCAACACTCCATCCATCATCCCCATTGGTTATGCTTTGTTCCCCCTAAGTTGGCAGGGTATGCCCACACCTGGGTCCCTTGCTAACTTTGCCACCGGATTCAAGCTAGCCTGGCTGCTGATTAGCCATAAATCAGTACCAGGATGCTTGTTTCTCATCCAGGGAAGACATGGCTTGGCAGTTTGTGCTGGACTGTTCCCATGAGGCACAGGGTCAGAGTGATTTGCATATGGCCATGTCGGAACTTGGGTGGCAGAGTGAGCTAAAGAATGATGATGGATTACACCAAGATCAGTTGACTGGGGGTGAGTGCTTGCAATGTTCAACACTCCGTCCATCATCCCCTTTGGTTTTGCTTTGTTAGCCCTAAATTGGCAGGGTATGCCCAGACGTGGGTTCTTGCTCATTTTGCCAATGAATTCAAGCTAGCCTGGATGATGACGGCTGATTAGCCAGAAACCAGTCCCAGGATGCTTGTTTCCGGTCCAGGGAAGACATGGCTTGACAGTTTGGGATGGCCTGTTCCCCATGAGGCACAGGGTCAGAGTGATTTGCATATGGCCATGTATGAACTGGGGTGGTAAAGTGATCTAAAGAATGATGATTGATTAAACCCAGATCAGTTGACTGGGGGTGAGTGCTTGCAATGTTCAACACTCCGCCCATCATCCCCTTTGGTTTTGCTTTGTTCGCCCTAAGTTGGCAGGGTATGCCCAGACATTTTTCCCTTGCTCACTTTGCCACTAGATTCAAGTTAGCATGGCTTATGATGGCTGATTAGCCAGACACCAGTCCCAGGATGCTTGTTTCGGGTCCAGGGTAGACATGGCTTGGCAGTTTGGGCTGGACACACTTCAAACCCACGTCGAGAAACTGTCTATTAAGCTTTGATAGTTTTCACCCTCGACAGCTCCGGGAAAATCTGCCTTTCGGACAGTTTTTACGCCTAAGGCGAAACTGTTCTGAAAAACGAGATTATGAGATCCAGGCTGAAGAACTATGCACAAAACTACGCCAGAGGCAATACCCACAAAAAATTGTCTCGAAGGCTAAAAAGAGAGCATCAAATAACAACAGAGATGCACTCTTAGAATCGAAACCCAGAGAACAATCTGCAAACAACTCTGAAAGAAGACCCATCTGTGTCACTACCTATACTGTAGCCTCACAGAAAGTAACAAAGATTGTCAAAAAACATTGGAAAACGTTGAATAGTGGTGGCCTCAACCTCACCCAACCGATGTTTAGCCACCGAAAAGGAAAAAACCTGAAAGATTTGGTAGTCCACACACGTCCAAAAAATGTGGAAGGCCCCATCCGACGACTACACCCACTGCCTTTGGGACACTATCCGTGTTCCAATTGCAGTGTGTGCCATTTAACTAGTGCAACAAAACTAGTAACATGTAACACCGGCCTTATTTGGGATTTGAAGTCTTTTTCCAATTGCAACACGACAGGGGTTGTGTATATGATCACATGTAGTTGTAACTTACACTACATTGGAATGACCACCAGGAAGGTTAACACAAGGATGGTGGAACATCGCAGCAATTTCAGATGCAAACACTCCAATACAAAAATGACTACTCATTTCCTGGAAAAAGGTCATACCCCCAATGATATGCGGTGGGTGGTCCTGGAAACGCAACAACCACATGCAGAAATGGAAAAGAAACTACTTGAAAAAGAACAACGCTGGGTGTTTAGGCTTCGTTCTCACATAGTGGGACTAAACGATGACATTCCATGGGGGCAATACACTTGACATGAATGAGCCCCCCCCAGGGTCTGTGGACTGCATCTGTAACTGAAATAAACTGAACAAAACAACTGCGGGTGTTTGCTATAGAATAACTGTGGCTATCTTTATTTATCTATAGACCTGTTCCCCTTATAGACCTGAGTGTACACCACCACCATCCAAAGAGAACCTTTATACAATTTGATCATATGAGGGCTATTTAGTTGACTTTCAAATAATTAATAATCTACCTTCGATAGTAATTAAAAACGTAAAGCCAAGCATTTGCAGGGCAGGTTAAAACAATAAGTTGGGATCATCGATCTGTGATTGATATGAAAAAAACATTTTCTTAAAAAATCGGCAATATGTCTGATAATACAGAATAGGTAACTACATAAACTTCAAATTATTTTCGTGACCAAGTCGCTGCCTGTAACCACTATTTTTGGTCCAATGAAAGCACGAAAAAGCATTCTATACTCTTAAGATGGCCGCCACCCGCGTTCGCTGAGGGCGAACCTAACGCACCAGCTCTTTATTGAGGTGGGCGCGTTTGCGGAAGCAACCGGGATCGGGAACTTCTTTATAAACAAACTGAGCCCTCGGTCGCGTAACATTCGGACCGGAGGGACACAAGTAGGTGCCTATAAGAGGGAGGTATCCACTACACAAGTAAGTGAAAATCGGACGAACGAAGGGTGTTAACCCTTACATGTAACGGGTCAAATTACCATATTTTAAAAAAACGACCCTGTGGTTTGGTATTTACGATATCCCATCTCTCCTATCTTCATTACATCTGCTGGGATACTGAACCCCTCCGAATCCATGGGGCCCAGTTAGGTCTCATGACATGTATGTTAAAACGAGTATGAGAGTGTGTGATAGATGAATGCTTGGGTGTGTCACAGATAGGTCTTTCATCACGTTTTGATGCATGAGAACAGACACGTTTTGTGCATGAAAACAATCACGTTTTTTTTATCAAAAACGTCCGTTAAGGACCACGCGAAATGTAATTACGTTTTTCACGGCATTCCTACTATACGGTCTATGTGTGATAAGATTTGGGGTAACCTACCCCTTGATTTTTCAAGTTGTCTTTTATCTTACAGGAACCACGTGTTTGGATTAAATACGTAGGTATTACTGCATGCACTTATTATAGTTTGCTGCAATTTAACCTTTTTAATTATTGTACCAAAATAACTCATCAGAGAGCTAAGGAGTGGCGAACACAGTGCTGGTCCCTGTGTAGTCCCGAAGAAGTGCTTGGGGTATGCACGAAACATGTTGACGATAGGAGTTGATAGGTACACCTTGACACATTACGTTTAGGGCGCCCTATCTATCTACCCTGTTTTTATTATTACCACCTAGAGGCAAGAATAAAGTTTATTGTCAACCTACTGGGCAGGTATTTTTAGATACATCACATAGTCCACTCCACAAATACACATGCACCACACATAGTCATTTGAAAAGTGCGCCTACGTAACTCGCAAGTCGTAGCACGCCCCAGCCAGTAGAGGACTGGGATGGCCCCAATGATGAAGCATGTCACCATGGGGCAACCCTGGTGAGTGAGGGGACACCTAGAAAAGGAGCAATTTCTCATTTTTCTACATAGTATGATTTTTCCATGACCGACCCCATTGAGTGTTGATTGTGGTTCATAGTATCTAGCAAGGCTCTTAGGAATCTGGTAACAGAGACCAATTGTTAACGTTTTTTTAAGGTCAGCAATTTGTTACCTTTTTGAGAAACTGAGCTTGTGGCGTCCTCCAGATTCCCTTGGAAGACTCCCAGAGTGAGCCAGTGCAAGTGGGACGACACAAAGCTTTCTTCATTATTTATGAATTATTGAGCCCAGTGAGGAGGTGGTGGATGGGATCACAGAGCCTGAGCTTTTGATGTCATGGGATCCCAGGCCAGCTCATGAAAAGAGGGGCCCAAGACACTCTCTCCGGAGCACCACCGGGACAGAAGAAACGGCATAACCATTGCACCCCTCAAGAATGCAGCAAGGAACCCAGGAACTAATTTCTGTCCTCTGATGCCACAAAATGAGGACGGTCATCTTGCCCCCCCCAATAAAGAAGAAAGCAACACTATTTCTGGGCCCAACGTGGGATCCAACAGGGGAAGTGCTCTTGCACTCCTCTAAACTGCAGTGTGCTTATTCCCGCTCCACTTACCCATGGCTGGATAGAGCGAGGCAGCCACCGCACCATGGGACACTGCCCGCATGGATGGGCAGGAGAGAAACAATCAGTCGACTCCTTGGCTGGAAGTAAAGGAGTCCAGGTGGATAGGGGAGCTGGCATGGGCAGCTGAGGTTAGGCTCGTCAAGCTTCACTCAATGTAAAGAAAAGTCCCCCAAAAACTTAAAAAAGAACTAATAGCAGAGAAGTCACAGGGTGGATAGCCCCATGCAACACAAACAAAGCTGCAGCAGGAGCCCCTCATTGTGCTTTCATGCTCCTGTGATGGAGTCTGTGATAATACTTTGTTAGGCTGAAGCAGCCCATAGATTTCACTGGATGTCTTAGCCCAAGAATGGCAGAGGTACTGTCAATGTCTTGTGAATAAAAGAGTGTGTGTGGTGGCTGCCGGATCCCAGAAGTTCTCTGCTCCAAGGAAATGAGCCAGTGATCCAAAGTTTACAAGGTCTAAGAAATTATGAGCCTCTTGGTTTTTCAGGAAAAGGTTAAGCACTCATACAGCTGGAACTTTGATTTTACAGCCTGGGCGTGCAGCAACCTCTCGCCCCGTAGCCACACCAGCTCTCCTGAGTAGGGTTCGGACTGCCCTGCTTTGCTAGACAGAGAGAGTCAAGTGCTACAATGAAGTGGATGGTTCCCAGTAAGGGGAAATTGTGTTACTTGAGTAGCCCTCACATCCTGCAAAACTAATAAACCAATTTCTCTCAGAGTGAACTGGTATTGACCCTTATCTCTACTTGATGTACACATGAACATTTTGGCCAAAATGTTGGTTAAAGGCCTGAATTAAGTTAAGTATTGCTTAGTTCACACCATACAGGAAGGCTTTGTCAGCACTACCTTCAAAAAGCGGTATCACAAAGATGTCATTTGGAATCTCTCCTTTCCAATGGAAGGAGACAAAGCAGAAATGAAACACATGATGAGGAACAAGCTAAACACCCCAATTTGTTAAACTGTCTGATGGTATCCAGAGTGGATTGAAGATGTTTCCCTCTATGTGGTAAACATAAATATTAAAAAACAATATTGCTCCTAAATTTAATGAGATATTTGCTATGGTCCCCTGATAATCCTACATACATGCTACATAGGTTTAATTCTGCACTAAAAACACTATCTGGCATGACTCTATGCATGGACCTAGGTCAACGATTAACCCCACTAAACTGGATATATTAATGGAATTTGGTGGTCTCTGTAGAGATGTCATTCTTGGAATGTTGATATGTTGCTTAGCAGCTCAGAATGTTATTGTTAGAGAGCATTGAGCTGAGCTGTGAAGCAGGCTGTGGATGAAGCTGGAGGTGCCACTACTACTCTACAATAAAGCTTTTACTTCTTCAAATTGCCTGGGCTCATTTTTACATTGGCGACGAGGGAAACCTACTAATTTTCTGCGCAAGGGGCAGACATATTGGTGCCATTTTCATTGATTGGGCAAACTTGTATTCTTTATCATTAACTGTGCACTCTTCTTGCTCTTGCTATTACGAGCGCGCTAATCTCTAACAGCTGATCTTCTCTCACGGATACCTTCGAGGACTAATTAGACAGCGTTTGCAGCGATCTAAGGATTTAACATTTCTTGAGGTTTTTATTTTAGTTTGTTAATTTTAATTAACGAATATTTTCTTTTCAGGTGTGTTATCTTCCTTGTGGTTCATATTTATTATAACGTTTTAACAAATTAATTTAACATGGGTGATCAATCCTTGTCTTCTCCCCAGCTTTCCTTCCAACTCCTGGGGAACCGATAATTCCTTGGAAAGAGTGGAAAAAGCTTTTTCTTACATATATTCTTGCTTCTGGGGCTGATAAATATGGCCCAGTTCGTAAACAAGCTATTTTATTGCATAATTTGGGGGTAGAAGGACGTAGGTTGTACGAGAATTTGCCTGACGTTTCTCTTGGCACTGGAGATGGGCAAGCTGTGAATGTCTATGAGATGAGTTTGCAAATGTTGGAAACTAGATTTTCTACAAAAGTTAATGTCGTTCTTGAGAGGCATAAATTCTTTTGTAGAGTACAAAAGATGGATGAAGATATTGCATCTTATGTTGCTGCCTTAAGGGGGTTATCCTTAACTTGCCAATTTCAAACTCTAACTGATTCGCTTATTCGTGATCAGATTGTCAGGTGTGCCAACAATAAGAGGGTACGTGAGAAGTTATTAATAAAAGATTCTGATTTAGAAGAAGCAGTACAAATAGCTAAATGTTTAGAACACGGTGATAAGTGGATAAAAGAAATGGATAAGTGCTCAAATTCTTTTGTAGGTAAAGATGATGCACTGAAAACTTCTAAAGATTCTAAGTTCATGCTAATGTTGATGAGACGAAAGTAGTTAAGCCATTTACTAAGTCTCAAGTTAAATCTGACAATAGATTTCCTGATAAGAGTAAAGAGTTTTTTCAACCTAGTAATAGTAAGTTTGCAAATTCTCGTCCCATCAAGTGTTATCGATGTGGTGCTCCGGGACATTTGGCATCTAGTCCTAAATGTCTTGGTAGAAATGCAACTTGTAGGACCTGTGGCATGAAAGGCCATTTTGCAAAAGTTTGTAGAACTAAAATGCCTTCTGTTCATCAGATAGATGATTCTTGTGAAAATGTTCATGAATTTTTTCCTTCTGTCGATAATGTTATTGCTCATGAAGTGGATTCACAACATGTTGAGACCTTTGTTGGGAATATTAATACCTCTGATGTTCCCAGAGAAAGTACTGACAAACTTGAAAAACCTCATTATGTCATCAAATTTGATTCTGTGGGAGTAAATATGTTAATTGATTCTGGAAGTTTATATACTCTCATGTCTAAAGAAATGTATGTCAAGTCTTGGGGTGCATCCACAGATAACGAACTTTGGGATCCGTCTGAAATCAGGGCAGTTGGTTATGGTGGTAAAACTATTGACATTTTAGGTTTAAAGTGGATGGTAATTGAATTTCTGAACAAAAAAGTTTATGGTCGAGTTTATTTGATTAAACAAGGGTCAAATTTGCTGGGGTGGCGTCATCAAAAAGATTTGGGTATAGTTTTGAATCCCAATGCTACTAAACCAGTTCAATCTGTGTTTTTAGTAAATGATGATAACTATGATTCTTCGATTATGGAGAGATATTCTGATGTATTTTGTGATGATTTGGGGAAACTTAAGAACTTTTCCCACAAGATTATTCTTAAGAACAATGCTGTACCTGTGGTTCATAAAGTGAGGTCTGTGCCTCATTTTATGAGAGGTCCTTTGCAAGATGAACTTGACAAATTATTGATGATGGGTATAATTGAGCCAATTGAGGCTTCTGAGTGGTTGGCCCCCATTGCCGTCGCCCCCAAGGATGGGGGGAAGAAGATTCGTTTATGCATTGACCTTCGTGATTTGAACAAAAATATATGGGTTGATCGTCAGCCTCTGCCAAATATCTCAGAAATGTTGACTGCTATGGGTGTAGGTAGTGTTTTTAGTGTTATTGACATGTCGTCAGCATATCACCAGATTGATCTCTGTGAAGAATCAAGACATTTGACGTCTTTTGTAACACCCTTGGGAGCTTTTCGCTACCGTAGGTTGCCCTTTGGGTTAGCTTCTGCTTCAGCAGTATTTCAAAGGGTGATGGAGAAGGTTCTTCATGGGATCAAGGATGTGCTTTGTTTTCAGGACGATGTGTTAATTGTGGGAAGAAGCTATGATCATCATGATGAAGTGATGGAAAGTGTCTTGTATCGTATGCGTGAGAATGGGTTAACAATCAAGAAAGAGAAATGCCAATTGAGAAAGGATCTAGTCACTTATTTAGGTCATGAGATTTCTAAAGAAGGTATTAAACCTAAGAAGAGTATTGTTTCTTGTAGTATCCCTTTAATGTGTAGTATTGCTTTTAGATGACATCACCTGACATCAGTCTAGAATTGTTATGTTTTCCTATGTGCATTCTACATTCTTTATCTGGTAGTTATTCCTGTCTCCTAAACCTTGCCAGCAAGTGGTTGTTTAAGCTGTGTCCTTGGTACTCAATAAAGTACTTCCTCTGCAACTTGTATATCAGTTTACTTCATAAACTGGCGACGACCGGGATGAAGAAGGACTCACCCTCTGCCTAATGGAAGAAGTACAATTTTTTTTTATAATATAAAAAAAAAGAAGAAACCAAGGATCAGCGTTCACACGTTTTCAAAGGTATTTCATTTTTATTTTTTCTTTCCTGTTTGCGTGTAAGATGATGGCACCAGCGGCAGCAATTTAATCAAGTGCTTTGATCGCACCTGCGGCAGTGTACAGCAACGTGTTTCCTGTCATTTTTTTTTTTTTAATTGCTTTGTCTTACTCCGTTGTTTCCCTTGACTTTGACTATTTTGCTAGCCTGCGCTGTAACATTTTTATCGTGTTTGGTGTCATCGTAAAAGGAAGGAGTTAAGGCGCTGACCTGTTTATTTTCAAACGCGAGTTGACATTCTGCCGCGTGCGTCTCTGTGAGCCTCAGCCTTCGCGTGGAGCTTCAGGTTCGCGCTGACGACTCCAGCTCCGCGTCTGCTCAATGTCAACATTCTACATGACGCGCTGAACGTATTAACCCCACGCATTGATCACACAAAGGTCAAAGCGTCGTGTAGCGACCATTTTATGCAATTGTTTTGATTCTACTTCACATCGTGTGTGTTCAGCCTTGCACACGTTGGTTGGGAACACTAAACTATTTTTTTTCTTGTTGTTTCTCTTGCTTGATTGGAAACTGTACAATGTACATCTACATTTTTTGAACTGCTGGATTATTATTTTTCTTCATCTTGCTGCCTGAAGGAATTTCTTTCAAGAAACACTATTGACTATGGTAATTACCTTTGTCGCAATTCTCAAGAAACGAAGTTGACCACGGTGACTACGTTTATTTTATTAATTTATTATTTTCAATATGCACTCAAATGTTTGACTAAGTTACCAACATTGCATTATTTTCTTTCTCTCCAGTTTTAACTGTTTTCTTTCGTGCAGGTTTCCTCGTTATTACTAGAAATGTCTAATAACATTGCTGCTCCTTCTCATTTTTTACCCACTGCTGGGGACCCTAAGGTAGAATGGGACCTGTGGTATCCCACATTCCTGGCCTATGTGGATGTAGTAGAGGAGGATGGTTGCTCAGCTAAAAGGAAATTAGCCCTGTTAAAGAATTGCTTAGGGGGCGCAGGTCTTAAGGAGTTGGAGAACTTGCCTCCCATCGATGGAGCAGGTGACTTTAACATTTTTGAGATCGTTGTAAAACAGTTAGCCACTAGATTTGGCAGGAGAATAAATGTAGTTATGGAAAGGTTCAAATTTTACTCCCGAGCGCAGAAAGACGATGAGTCAATTGAGAATTACGTAGCTGCATTACGAACCTTAGCTGCTTCGTGCGCATTTGAAACAATTAATTTTGAGCAGGTACTAAGAGACCAGTTAATGATGAAGACCAAAAGCAAAAAGATACAGGAACGGCTGTGGATGGGTACCGAGTCATCTCAAAATGCTGTCCTTAATATAGCTAAAGGGATTGAACAATCGGAACTCTTTGTAAGTGAGATCAGAGGTCATGATGTTAAGAGTAAAGTAATATTCCCAGAGGTTGCCTTAGTAAAGGAGGTCCACAACCAAAGGAAATTTCCTATTTCTCAAACTAGGAAAGAGTATTTCCCTAGAGACAATAGACCCTCTGGTAAGAAAAACCCTATTATTTGTTATAGGTGTGGTGCGAATGATCACGTTGGCAATTATAAGGGTTGTCCAGCGTGGAATAAAATCTGTGTTAAATGTAAAAAACCGGGGCATTTCAGTAAAATGTGCAGATCCCCACAGAAAGTGAACTTGTTAACCGAGTTTGACTATGAAGTTCCTGAAGAAATCCAAGAAATCAACACTCTGCTATGTGTTGGTGATTCTACATGTCAAGGTTTTCCCAAGGATAAGATTTTTATTAATGGTATAGAAATCACTATGCTTATAGATTCCTGTGCTTGGTATAGCATAATTGGTAGTGATATTTTTAACAGATACTGGAATTCCTCATGCCTACTACCATCAGATATTTGTCCAGGTGGATATACTGGTCGGAAGATTGATTTGCTAGGATACATGTGGGCGGATATAAGATTTAAAAGTAATAGTATCAAAGGGAAAGTTTATGTAGCATCCAAGGGTGCTTCTATTTTGAGTTGGCCACACCAACACGAGTTGAGAATTAAATTAGATCCCAATGCTTCTCCACCTGTATATATAGTATCTCCTGCTGAGGATGAATTTACAGTTTTGGTAAAGAACAAATTCCCTGAGATTTTCTCTGATGTCTTGGGTGAATTTGTAAATTTTAAACACAAAATTATCTTGAAAGAAAATGCAACACCTGTCCGACACAGAGTCAGGAACGTTCCTTTGGCCTATCGGGATAAATTAAAAACCATTCTTTCGGATTTGGTGACTCGTGGTATCATTGAACCAACCGAGTCTTCCCCCTGGGTTTCCCCAGTAGTTTTGTCAATTAAAAGTAATGGGGAACTTAGTCTGTGTGTAGACCTCCGCAGTTTGAACACTGAAATTTGGGTGGATAGACATCCTTTACCTAACATTCATGAACTAATCTCTACCCTTTCTGGTGCTTGCGTTTTCTCAACCTTAGATTTAGCTAGTGCGTATCACCAGGTCTTACTCCATGAGGACTCTAAATTCCTTACCACTTTCATAACCCCTGAGGGCATGTTCCAGTTCCGTCGCATGCCATTTGGCTTAGCCAGTGCGGCTTCGGTATTCCAACGTCTTATGAAAGAGGTTTTGGAGGGCTGTAATAGTGCCATTGCCTTCCAAGACGACATCTTGATATATGGAAAAGATCATGAGGACCATGACAGAAATCTGGACAAAGTACTGATGTCTGTCAAAGCTAAGGGTTTGACTTTGAAGCTTTCTAAATGCAAATTTAGACAGAGCACTGTGGAGTATTTGGGACACGAAATCTCCGCTCAGGGTATCAAACCAAAACTTAATCACATTTTAAGAATAACTAAGGCTCCTGCTCCTAGTAACAAAGAACAATTGGTGTCTTTTCTGGGCCTTACCGAGTTTTATAGCAATTTTGTCTCAGATTACTCTTCCAAAGTTCATGTTTTAAGACTGTTATTAAAAAAAGATGCAAAATTTGTTTGGAAAGGTGAACATCAAACTGCTTTTGAGTTACTTAAAAAGGAGATTATTAATGCCCCTTTCCTGAGGCCTTTTGACTTGGGTAGAGAATGCATTGTGTGTGTGGACGCGAGCAACGTGGGACTTGGTTCTGTGCTGATGCAAAAGAGTCAAGGTGAGGAATATGTTGTCTCCTATGCCTCTCGTACCCTTCGTGGGGCAGAATTCAACTATTCCACTATAGAGAAGGAACTTTTGGCGTGTACCTGGGCTGTCGAGCACTTCAGGCAATTTATTTGGGGAACAAGATTCCGTTTGCGAACGGACCACAAACCTTTGATAAGCATGTTGGCCGCAGGTGGCGGTCGTACTTTGACTGCACGTTTGGCACGTCTGGCTGCTAAGTTACAAGAGTTTCAATGCGTTGTGGAATATGTCCCTGGTCGCCTAAATGTCCACGCTGACTGTATGTCCAGATTGCCTTGTGTTTCCTTAGTTGCTACAGACTCTCCTTGCGATGTTGATGTAGTTTTAACTATTGATGATGTAAATGATGCTAAATGCAATGCCACGTCCAGTGTTATTTCTGAGTCTGCTTGGCGGGATGCCATGTCTCAGGATGTTTCTTTGTCCAATGTGGTGGATTTTCTGAAGCAAGGTTGGCCTGAAGAAAGGAAACTTTCTGGCGATGTTCTATCTTTTAGCAAAATAAAAGAAGAACTCATGTTTGACCAGGGTTTTGTAACCAGGTGTGATAAAATAGTACCCCCTTCCGGTCTACGTGAAAAAATAATTTCTATGGCACATGAAGGTCACATGGGGATGTCTAACACTAAAAGACGTATCCGTGAATTCTACTGGTGGCCTGGTATCGACAGGATGGTAGACAAATGGGTTAGTTCATGTTCTCCTTGCTCCAGTAGTGATAAAACTGCTAAACCCTTGGCTGCCAAATCTGATGTTTCACCTATTGAGTACTCCATGTGCCCTTGGAAAAAGCTTGGAATTGATATTGTTGGTCCTTTGGATTTGTCCGACAATAAATCTGTTTTTATTTTAGTTTTAATTGATTATTTCTCCAAATGGCCGGAGATAAAGGTTGTGGACAAGACTGGTTCTTCTCAGATTGTTGAATTTCTTGATGAGGTCTTCTGCAGGGAAGGAATTCCAGCTGAGCTGGTATCAGACAATGGTCCACAATTCATTAGTAGTGAGTTTTTATCTTTCCTTGACAGGTGTGGAGTGGTTCATAAAAGGGTGTCTAATTACAACCCTCAAGCCAATGGTCAAACTGAGCGCTTTAACAGGGTCATTAAAGAGTCGATACAACTTGCCATTAAAAGTAAATTAGATTGGAGGAAGACTCTTCGTGCTTCTCTCCTCTCATATCGTACCTCCCCTAACTCCGTTACGGGTTTTTCCCCTTTCGAGCTGTTAAAGGGTCGCAAACCTGGTTCTAAATTATTACCTTGGTGGATGAAATTAAAAATTCCTCCTGTGCCTAGTGTTGATCCCTCCTCCTTGGTTAAAAATAAGGTGTTGAAATATCAGGAGAAGATGAGATGTAATCCTACTTGTCCTGTTGTTTCTAAACCTGGCATCAAGGTTGGCGATTTGGTGCGAGTTAAGTTCGGGAGATCTGGTGGTTCCAGGTGGAACAAATGGTCAGATCCTTGTAAGGTCATTGAAGTCTTCAGTAAAGCTGTCAGAGTGGATGGTGGTAAAGTGTGGAATTTTCGCAGAGTCTCTTTGTGCAGAACACCCAATGTGTTGTTGAATTCTCTACCTTCCTCAAATCCTCCTTTAATTTCTCCTGGCGATAATTGCCACCCCACTGATGACTGTCACCCCGCTCTGTTGGACACTTTTTGTAGTGATGTTCAAATTTCCTCAAGAAACAATGATGTTTCTGCCCCCAACAATGTTGTTTCTTCTCCCAATATTTCAACTCATTCTGGTCAGTTTTCTTCTGACACTATTGTTCCCTCTCCTGATGTACAGTCTTCTGATGTACCCCTAAGGAGGAGTTCTCGTGTCAGATCAACTCCTGTTAAGTTACACGATTTTGTTCACTAGTTTTTTTTTTTCTGTTTTTTTTTTTTTAAGGGGGGGAGGTGTGTAGTATCCCTTTAATGTGTAGTATTGCTTTTAGATGACATCACCTGACATCAGTCTAGAATTGTTATGTTTTCCTATGTGCATTCTACATTCTTTATCTGGTAGTTATTCCTGTCTCCTGAACCTTGCCAGCAAGTGGTTGTTTAAGCTGTGTCCTTGGTACTCAATAAAGTACTTCCTCTGCAACTTGTATATCAGTTTACTTCATTTCTGCCGTTAAAGATGCACCAACCCCTACTAATAAGGATCAACTTAGAAGTTTTTTGGGCTTGGCAGAATATTGCTCTAAACTTGTAAGGAGTTTTACTGATATCGTTGAGCCTTTGCGTAAATTGATGAAGACTGATTTTGACTTTATATGGTGCAGTTCTTGTGAGAATGCGTTTGAACAGGTGAAAAAAGGTATATTGTCTGCGCCCAGCTTGGGACATTTTGATGTTAAGGCCAAGACGTATGTTACTACGGATGCTAGTGCTGTGGGTATCGGTGCCGTTCTGACACAGGTTTGTGGTGGTGAAGAAAGAATTATTGGATTTGCTTCGAGGAGGTTGCAGGGGGCAGAACGATCTTATTCTGTGATTGAGAAAGACGCTTTAGCGTGTTGTTGGGGTATTAAGCACTTTAAATACTTTGTATGGGGTTTACCATTTAGACTCCGGACAGATCATAAACCCTTGGTGCATTTGTTTAAAGGTGGCAAAGGTCTTGAAGGAAGTGTTACTCCAAGGATATATCGAGATGGATTTTGTCTGTGTTGGAATATAATTTTGAGGTGGAGTACGTGAAGGTGTTGAAGAATGTATTGGCGGATTGTCTCTCAAGGATTCCTTTGTTGGTGACTGATGTGGAGTGTGAGACGGAAGAAGTAATGTATACAGAGGAGCAAGCTTTTAGTTTGGAACAATGGAGTGCTGCCATGTTTGAAGATGATGTGTTGGGTAAGGTCATGGATGGTGTTTCTAATGGTTGGAATTCTGAACTGAACAATGATATGCGGTTCAGAGGTTTTTTTAATGTAATAGAAGAGTTGAGTGTGAGAGATCGGAAATTGTGGAGGAGAGATAAGTTGGTGCCTCCTGAGAGTCTCAGGAGTAAAATTGTAAGTATGTCGCATGAAGGTCACTTAGGGAGGAATATGACTAAGCGTCGTGTGCGTCAATCATTCTGGTGGCCAGGGTTGGACAAAGAGATTGAGGCAGCTGTCAAAGATTGTTATGCTTGTGCTGCGAGTGACAAGACCAGAGTCGTGCGACAATCTCCTTTGGCTCCTGTGAAATTTCCTGATCGTCCTTGGGAGAGGTTAGCGATAGATTTTATTGGTCCAATATCCAAGTTAGGTACTAGTTGTAGATTTCTTATGGTTTTAGTTGATTACCATTCTAAGTGGTTTGTTGTTGAGACTTCTGAGGCTATCACGACGGATAAAGTCATTACATTTCTAGAAAAGGTGTTCTTAAATGAAGGGATTCCAAAGGTTTTGGTCTCTGATAATGGCCCTCAATTGGTGTCTAGAAGAATGGAGGAATTTCTTTGCAGTAAGGGTATTAGGCATAATAAAGTTGCCTTGTTTAGACCGCAGGCGAACGGTTTAGTTGAAAGAATTAATCGTTTGATTGTGGATAATATCCAACTTTCCTTGTGCAATGGTTTATCTTGGTCTGAAGAGTTGAAGAAATTAATGTGGTCGTACAGAGTAACACCGCACTCTATGACTGGTGTTTCACCTTTCATCTCTCTTAAAGGTAGAGAACCTGGTTTGAAGGAGTTGCCTGGGTGGTTGAAGGACAAAGATTGCGTGTGGGTAGATCGTGATGTGATTAGGAAGCAAGTTGCTAATAAACAATTAGTTGTTGCCAAACATTATGATCATTCCAAACGGGTCAAAATTCCTGATATCAAATCGGGTGATTGGGTGGTGGTGAAATGTGGAGGTACTGTTGCCAAGGGAGATAGCAAATTTTCTAAACCTATTCAAGTGAAGGAGGTGAAGAGGAATGTTTTGATATTGTGTGATGGTCAACTTGGAGTTTCGGTAATGTTGCTAAATGTTTTTCTTCTCAGATGGGTGTTGTGTGAGGTATATTGTATATAGTTTCCTGCCTCTGTTGCTTCTTTTAATTGTTGTATATATGGGGGGAGATGTGTAGAGATGTCATTCTTGGAATGTTGATATGTTGCTTAGCAGCTCAGAATGTTATTGTTAGAGAGCATTGAGCTGAGCTGTGAAGCAGGCTATGGATGAAGCTGGAGGTGCCACTACTACTCTACAATAAAGCTTTTACTTCTTCAAATTGCCTGGACTCATCTTTACAGTCTCCATCAAGAGGAAAAATAGTAGGTGACCTTTCCGTTTGACCAAGTCAAATATATGTTGCATACCTGCACAGAGATAACCCTATAGGTGCAGGAGGAAATGCACTCCTGAAATCTGCCACACTGTAAAGTACTAGACTGTCCGCCCTGCCAGTTCCAATCCCATCATTAATTCCTCAATTTATGCCTTGAGAAGGGCATGTTTAAAATTGGGTATGAGCACTATATTGTATGCCAATATACCAGTTAGAGACACCGGGAAATAGCCATAGCTCATTCCATGATATCATGATCACTACACAAAGAACATGGCACAGAAATGATTGGTCACTTATTATCAGACAGTAAGTATAAAACATTCACAGAGTGCCAAACAGAATATAACCATCCATCCACCCAATTCTGCCGATGCTACCAACTGTGAAGCTTTTTGTTGAGCAGTTTGGGCTCTGCCTATTTAACTGACAAATCACCAATCTTCCAATTTCTGACTATTGTGGGGACATTTAAAGGTTTGGTCTTTGACTTGTACAGACTCCTCATATATCACATTTTCAACAAGTTATACCATCGGTGGGTGCATAGACTGCGTCTAGAGATCCCCAAAGAAGAATGGGGGCCGTGATAAAGGACTCAAGGAGAACTAACTGAAACTGGGATATTTTAGGGTACTACAAAAGTGGCATTAGTCTGCCAAGTTGTTATTCAGGGGAAACATTATCAACATCATCTCTATTTTGGAGCTGCTCCTCTTAGTATTGAAACATAAAATGCATTTTTTGAAATGTCCAAAATTAGTCAACTAATGGATGCAAAGTTGGGACTTTAACAAGAGGTACCACCAAGAGGAACCACCACTTAGCAAATCTCATTTGCAAAGAAGGAAATCAATCTGAAATACCTGGGGTCCCAGTTTATAGAGGGTTTGGAAAACACATTAGAAGGAACAAACAAATTACCCTATTGGATAAACTAACAACTGATATTGAGAGGAGGTTCAGTCTGAGTTTCTTCCTATGTCATGAACATAAGTGATAAAATGTAAATAGCAAATGAACTAACCTGTCAAACAAGAGCATGGCCCAAAAGCATGTCTATGCCAGCCTTTCTCTAATGAGTGGCACTTCAGTTACTGTAAGCCCTCCAGCGCCCTGTAAGTTTGCAGCCCAGTAAACTAAAATATGAGCGTTTGCTTAAATGAAACAGTATATGTATAGAAAATTTAAAACTGTGTTTTGAAATGAAAAAGTGTGTATTTTCGGAATTTATATGGTGATGCTTAGAGTAGAATGGTTTTGTTAGACCTACCAGCTTAACGGTGGTCTTCCCTTGTAGCAGGGATTCTGTTCCTACACAGCACTGTGCATAGAGACTTAGAACCCTTGTGAATTAGGGTGTGCCAAAAACTCACCTTAGTATCCAAAATCCCCTACCAGACTAGCAATCAGTGTCTCATTGGTACTAACAAAACCCCAAGGATTTAGACAACCCAGAACATGGACTTAGAACACTTCAGGTAACGTGGAACACATGAACACTCTTTCGTTATACTAACATATCAATCCAGAACGAGGAGTCAATGAGGAAATGTGCAAGTTTGAAATGTTTATTTCTAATGAAGTGTTCTCAAACGCAGTATCTTAGCTAATACAAGCAAACATATTATAAATATCAAGGTTAAAAACATAGGGGCCTATTAGGATGGCAGACGGACCTGCGTCTGTCTGCCACCTGAGAGGAGGAGGGACCATCCGCAGGGGCAGCGGTGGTCCCTCCATGCTAATTAGGATGTGACCGTCACTCTGGCAGTCACATCCTGTATTTTTAACATTGCAGCAGGTGCTGCTTGAAGCAGCACATGCCGCAATGTTAAAAAATGCATGTTTACCTTTGCATGCACGAAGCTGCAGGCACTGCGTGGTGCCTGCCGCTACGTGCACGCAAAGGCAGGGAGTACCATAGGTACCCCCCATGTGCACCGCCAACCCCCCCTTCACCCCTGGGGCCTCGCAACAGGCCACCAAAGAAAACACTGTATGCCTTTCCACTGTGGAAATGCCGCCGTGGTAAGGCATAGGAGCGCTGCCATCCTAATATGGCTGGCGGTGTCTGATAGACACCGCCAGCCATGTTAGAGCTTTTCCGCCACGGTCGGAAGGCGACCGCGGCGGAAAAGCGGCGGACTGAAAAAAGATGCCCCAGCCATCCTAATCTGGCGGGGGGTCTTTCCTCTGTCCGCAGCGTATAATCCGCATCCTCCGGGCTGGCGGTGGCTTCCGCCGGCCCGGAGGATGCGGATAATCCGCAATCATAATCGGCCCCAGAGTTACTATTCCATAAAAATACAAATGGAGAAAGCAGGTTAAAAATGCTAAAGGAAATAGGTCTAAATAGAACCTTAGTTTACCCTCCCTAGCTAGTATATTATCTTATATCTACAGAAGGTCTCTTTGTGTTTAGAAGGGCGGGCCCATACCTTTAGGTTCAGTGGAAATGGATCACATTATCTCCTACACCAACACTCTGCATACGGATATTCATCAAGTGTGTGTCTCATGCCTTACGCAGTGCAATATCATTTGCGCTTAAAACCAAAGTTGCCCACAGCTGCATCCATGTTATCTCTACTCTATGCGCTGATCAATCCAAACAATAAGAGCTGTGTTGAAATAACCTTGAAGGCCTCGGCACCCACATAGCTTATCAAGCAAGACTGATATTATAAGCAAACATGTTATTCTTGTGTAAAGCAAAATACCTAATGTATTTTGTATTTGAGCTTATATAGCGCACAGCTACCCGCAGTGGGTTTCCCGGCGCTTGCTTAGGGAACCCGTCCTGGTATTCCCCTGTGAGATAACCCAGGCAGGGTATCCACAAGGTGAAAGCCAGGCATCCCGCCGCGAGGGGCCGTTGTGGAGATTAAGCAAGCTATTGCTCAGAGTCGCAGAGTGTGAACCTGTGAGTCGAGAAGGCACCAGAGCGAGAATTTTCGAGTCTGTGGAATTTTTTGAGCCCAAGACCCGCCGAGGCGGGGAATTGAACCCTGGTCCAGGGCCAATCTCAGCTTCCGGGTCTGCCGCCTCTAACCCCTGAGCCACACTTCTCCACAACTAGGCGAAAAGCATTAATAACAAAATGTTTAGTGTGCAGAGGCAGCAGGAAAGGAAAAATGGTGTTTAAAACTCTAACACATGCCAACTTAACACTGTGCAAAGGTGAAACCCATACACAAGACACCCTCAAACATTTTGGGCCTCATTTATGAGAAGTATTGCATCACCGCGACAAAGAAGCAATGCAACACTTCTCAGTGTGCCCTCCTTGCGACACAATGGATGCGTCATATTTACTGTATGACCCATCATATCGCAAAGAATGATTGATGCGTAAGTACTACTGACGTATCTTTCGACGCGCTAATGACACATTGCTGGAGTGTGTCACAAAAATGACGCACCTCTGGCAATGTGTATTTTTACATGGGGCAAGCCCCATGTGACAGGGCATGCATCAGTTTTACGCCTACTGTGAGGCAGGCATAAGATTTTGACGCAGTAGCGTCCTAGAAGTGGTGCAGTGACATCTTATAGATTTCAATGGACCACTTCTGCAAGGCTTTTTGTGGGGAACGCCCATCCTGCATACATTATACCTGGAGCAGGTATAATGTAGCGTAGGGCTTACAAAGTGACTAATCTGCTTAGATACATCCCTTTGTAAATATGGAGCAACGTGGCTCATTTTTCACACTGCCTGTGCGACAGATGATACACTGGCAGCGCAAAAGTGTTGCAAGGGCTCATCAATAAGCCCCATTGTTTTTCTGTTGGCCCGAGCACATTACTACTTCTAACCAGTACTAAAGTGCATGTGCTCCCTTTCTAAATCATGATAACATTGCCTTATCCATATTTGGCATATTTAATTTACTTGTAATTCACTTAATGTGCCATGTACCTGTAAATTAAATGCTACTATGGGACCTGCCGCACTGATTGTGACACCCACTTAAGTAGCCCTTTAAAACATGGTTCAGGGTTGCCACTGCAGTCCACGTGTGCAGTTTTAAACTTCCATTTTGTCCTGGCAAAATAAACCTTTTGCCTTGCCTCAATGTTCCTTTTTAATACATATAATTCAACCCGGTGGGCCAGAGGGCAAGTTACAATGTATTTAAAAAGGTAGTGGAAATAATCTTTCATTCATTTGACACTACTGCAAGTCCTACCTCTCCCATTAAATAACATTGGAATTACTTTTTACATTGAATAGGCTGTAATTTATAAATGGGAACAGGTCATCAGTCCATGTGTGGTGTCTGGAATTGTAATGAAAAAATCTGACTTATGGTGAAGATGGATTTTAAATTACAATTTTGAAAATGCCACTTTTAGAAAGTTGGCATTTTCCTGCCTTAGCCATTTACTGCCTTTAGCCTGTCTCTGGTCAAAGACCAGGTGTAGCTAGAGATGGGCTTTGTCTATTGGCCTTACTTACATTTGAGTAGGCTGTGTCCTGCCTCCACACAAAGGGCTGCATATCACCTGGAGTAAACTGGGGACTTCAAAAGGAAACCTCCAGAAATTTCCCCCACTTCAAAGGCACAACTGGGAATAAATAGTTAACCTAAGAAACTCACTCTTCAGTACAACTCCTGGACCTGTGGATTCTCTGCCAGGAAGAAGGACTGCTGTGCTGCTAAAGAAGTGCTTCTCTGTGTGAACGCTGCTCTCCTGGACGACTGTCTTGCTGGACTGATGCCTGGCTGTGCTGACCTGCTGCCTGCTGTCCTCTTGCCTAGGTGAGAAGGACTGGACCTGCATCTGTTGAACCAAAGAACCATAGAGTGACTCCAAGCCTCAGGGGTACAACAAGCTTCCAACAAACTTGTGCCTGCACCTGCATCTCTCAGACTACCCTGCCTAGTGGTTCAACCCCAGTCCTGGACCCTTGGAAGTAGGCCTCAGGAGCTCTGACATCCTCTGTGGATCCTCTGCAACCAGAGCATCTCCTCTGCTGTGCTTTGCAACCCCGAGCAGACCCCACAAATCATTGCAGCTGCGTTCATAGCATCCGTCGCAAAGACCTGCAACGCAACCAATCACTGCATCAGACAGCCACTGCGTGACGTATTCTCAGTGCAGGCACTCGCATCTATCATCACTGGCAGCTTCAACAATAGTCTCCACATCCCACGCCCACAGCTCCCCAAACAGATGCATCGCCCCGACTGCAACACATCCTCAACGTCGGACTTCACATTGCAAGCCCTCATTGGCAGGACCCTCGACAAAGCTGCAACCTCGACACATCTCAGAACAGATGCATCACTTCAGCTGCACAACCCGTTTTTGATGTGGATCCTTTCAAAACTCCACTACCTGGGATTTATGGTACTTTGTCCGGTGGGTCTGATAGAGTACATGTAGCCAGCCTGTGCTCTATCGCTGTCCGCCTGAACTTGAGACTTTGTCCCGGACGGGCGCATACCAGATAATCACAGTTAGTGCTTTACACCTTTCTCGTCTGAGAGTTCAGAACTAGAAGTGCAGCCTAAAGAAAAGGCAGCACTCATACTAGAAACTGCCCCAGCCCTAGACCCTGGCTGTTGTCGACGCCCGCCTGCCTGCCGAGAATGCTACGCTACGCGCAACCTAGGAAGAGCCCAGTACACTCTCGGGTCCGAGCAGCGACGGTCCCTGGAACGCGAGCAGCTTGCCGCGCTGCATTGCACCACATCCGTGCCCCTACTTTCTGGACCTGGTGAATGCTAGAGAGCTCGGGGCCTCGCTGGGCTGAGCCAGGAGCAGATGAATCGCGGCACCGTGATATAGGAGGAGGAAAAGACTGCGGAAGCCATGGAAGCCGCCAGACAAAGCTCCAGTAAAAACAGGAGCAGGAGAAAGGAGCTATTATAGCCCCAGAGGTACAGGGATGGAGGGCACCTAGATACATTGATAAAGCTTGGTGCCTGACCCTGGGACCCCCCCTGCACAGAAGATAGGAAGTAAGGGGGACATTTGCTGGATAACCTCAAGCCATAAAGTACTGAGCTCAATGCAAACTATTGGGCAAGGCGGGATAAAGGCACAACAGAGCTAAGTGTACGTGTGATTTCAGTACCTAAACGCCCCTCAAAGCAAACAGTAGTTGTTAAACTTAACTGCTTAGGGGGTTAGTTAAAGAGGGGAAAGTTAAAATTGGAGTATATACCGGTTGAGAGCTATGGCGTCAAAAAGGAAGCAAAAAACCCGTAACGTGCATATGGAGCAAAACCCCAGGAGGAGAGAATTGTCTGGAGAATCAAGGACCCTAGAACAAAGCCAAGAGGGCCAGGCCAGCCCCATGGCAAGCGCGAAAGCAGCACCGCAAAAGAGGAAAAATAAAGAGATAGTGCTAGAAAATAAAAGATGTCTGTCAGTTTCTAAATCCGTAAAAGACTTTGTAGGTAAACACTACAAAAGAGTAGATCCACCCATGAGAGCCCTGGAAGCATCAGCAGTACAGGAGAATGGGAATTGCTCAGTAGAAATTGTTGAAGAATTACAGGAGGCATAATTTCTGTTAAATCAGTCACTCTTATGTCAGAATGAACTGTTGGCAGCGCCGCGTCCCCCAAATTATTTTCGCTACCCACTCTGGCACTAGTGACCTCAGGTCAAATAAGGAACACTATGGAAAGGTCAAGAATTGATTGGGGTGAGGAATTAAATACATGAGCCCAATGGTCAAATGAACTACAGCGGGAAACGCAGAGAAGTGTAAGAATAGACGATCCAGAGAGGAACAGCCAGCATGATTTAGATATCTCTGCTACACCCTCCTCTTCAATGATAGACCTATTGTTGATGCTTCAGAAACTCCTTCAGGGGATACTAGAAGTTACAATGTTAAACAATGGGGTCTTGAAAATGCAAAAAACATACTTAAAAAAGATTGAGGAGGAATTGCAAGGAATTAGAGGTCAAATGCCACATATGATGAGACCAATAGAAGACCCACAGTCTATAGAACAGAAAGGGGGAGTCCAGCAATAGTAGAAACCCCTCATAATGTATATATCTAAATGCTCGATGTTGATAAGGAGAAGAGGAGAACATTTTAGATTCAGTTATAGGAACTGTAGTGGGCAACCTAGAGGAGCATAGGCAGAAAGAGGGTATCCAAAGTAAAAAACAAGGGAAAAACAGCAGGAAAAGTAGGACAAGATTAATTCAAGCCCAGCATTTTCAAAAGTATCTGATGAGCCCGCAAGATCGGAGGGCAAGAGGGAGGGTCCCAAGAATCAAGTAAACAAAAAGATTAACAAGGTACTAAATAAAAAGCAATCAGAAGTGAATCCCTTATCAAAACCAACAAATGCAGGACATAATATATATGTTCAAAAGAATCGAACCCAAGATAAAGCAGCCCCAAAACTTGGTAAAATAGGAGTTAAAAGTCACCTGGGGAACGCTGGATGGAAGGACAACAGACAGCCAGGTATAGAAGTCCCGAAGACTGGCTTTGAGATAGGAAGTAATAAATGGTTGTATTTTGAACCAATTCAACCAGAAAACAAGGGGAAGAAAACACGGAAGATCCAACCCTTAAATAGGTGCCAAATTCCATTCTCTTTCTCAAAATCCCCAAGTCTGAGAGTAATAGGTACAAAAGACCTGAAACAAGTGGGCTTCGTAGAAAACACAAATGGGAAGGAAATCACAAGAGTCCTTGTCTATTCAGATTTGGTAAAATTGGCTATCTGGAAAGCAGAGGGTAAGATAGAGCAGGAAGGGATACCGTTAATCGTAGAGAAAGAACTGAAAAAAAGGTTCAATCAGGTAGAGACTTCCTAAAATGTCATGCAGGCCTTGGGAAGAGACAGGTGAGGCTTATGGAGGGGGGGAGGCACGCTAAATATAGTAGTGAATAATTTAGTAACTGATTATTCGTGGGGCAATTGGAGTAAAAGAAGCAGCACTGCAGGTCCCTCCCAGTGATATAAAGAAGATGTGGGGGAAGATGGAGGCTTAAGTGAGGTGGAATTGTGTGAGGGGGTGTCGCATAGCTTTAACTTCTGGTCCTGGAATGTAAAGAGCCTTGGTTATAGAACAAAACAGGAATGTTTAAGGGGCCGATTCACATAACTAACTTAAGACAAAATCCTAAACTTACTACTTTTGGTATTTACAGAAGTTAGGATTTTGGCTTAAGTTTGTCTGAAGACAAACTTAAGACAGACTTATGACAGACTTAAGTCAGGCTGAAGACAGCCTTAAGACAAACTTAAGACAGACTAAAGACAGACTTAAGACAAACTGAAGACAAAATCCTAATGTATGTCTGTCTTAAGTCTGTTTTAAGACAAACTTAAGGCAAAATCCTAACTTCTCTGAATACCAAAAGTAGTACGTTTAGGATTTTGTCTTAAGTTAGTTCTGTGAATCGGGTCCTAAGTAAGTTAGGAAAGAACGTGGGAATCATGTGTGTAAAAGAAACTTGGCTATGTGACAAAACCCCAACATTTGATGGCTTCCACCAGCTCAACTGACCGGCTAGGAAAAAGAGGTTCGGATGCTCGTCGGGGGGGGGGGGGTAACTATGACCTTAGTGTCTACAAAAATGGCAAAGAACGTGATTCCGTTAAAAGTGAAATGTAAATGGCTTTTGGTATGCAGATTGTCCTTGCTGGTTTTAGATAAAAAATATGTAAATGTAATTATTATAAATGTGTACATGCAATGGGAGAATACAAAGGAGTATAAAAGTGAGTTGGAGCATTTTAAAGATGATATAGACTCTCTATGCGGGAAGTATGAATCGGATATGTTTTTCATAATGGGGGATTTTAATCATAAACTGAGCCCGAAGAAGGTAGACCTCTGGTATAGGGATATACTGGATGCATATGAGACAAAGGAGGCAACATTTCCAGTCTGTGAACCCCTAAGACGGGATGAATTGCTGGGAAACTACCTAGTGATAAAGGGTCTGTTCTGCTTGAATGGTAGATTAGAATCGGATTGCCCAGCAAAGAAAACATTCAAAATGGCCACACAAAATTGCCCAATAGATTATATTTTTATGTTGCTTGGAACTTCCCTCTTATAAGTAAAGTTAAGATTCTCCAGATAGAAGAGAGTGACCATAACCCCCTGCAGTTGACGATTCAAGGGGAAGGCTGAAACCCTGTGATAAAGTAATCGCACAACAAGTTGAATATCCTAAAAGAGTGACTACAAGATTATCAGAAGAGTATATAGAAAAACTAGGAATACTCCAATAGAAGATACCTTTGGCGGATAGAGGGGTCCGAAATCTGGTATGGTTTGAGGGAAAATAGAGCAAGTGGTGCAATGTCATCGAATCGAATTAAAAAGAGATAAATTAAACCAACATATAATCCCAGCAAGAAGACCGAAATGGTTCTCTGAAGAATGTCAAAAGAAAGAAAGAGAAATTAGGAAAGAAACCAGAAGTATTAGAAAGAAATATGATCAGAAGAGACAAAGGCACCTTAACATTTTTTAAAGAGAATGTAATAAGTTACTTGCAAATGCTAAAAGAATGCTGGGAAAATTTATTGGAAGCTATCGAATCGAAGAATTTAAGGCAGTTCTGGAAACTGAGAAAAGTAGCAGCAGACAACTCTGTTGGGGCAATGAATTGTGTGGTAGACGAGGCAGTATGGGAGAAGTATTTGAAGCAAATATACGGACCAGTGAGAAATTTAGTAGAAGAAGTGCTAGAGCCATTGTACGGGTCAATAGAAGATCTAAAATCCGACTTTACAGGATTGAATGTAAAAAATACAATAGCTAACTTAAAGCTAATACGAGCCGCTGGCCCAGACAATCTCCCAGCAATAATAATAAAATCAGAGATGAAGGGTTGGAAGAATTTTCTATCTCAGATGTACCTAAGAATTGGAAGGGGCAGTAATAAGGGCAATACACACAAAGGGGACGTTAATGCGCCACAAAATTATGGGTTAATTAACATGCTAGATATAGGGGAAAAAGTTTTTTTGAAAATAATCTTGAATAGATTAAAGAACTGGGTAGAGGAGTTCGCAATTGTATCAACTGAACAGGGGGCTTTAAGGAAGGCCACTCCACGGTTGACCATTGCTTTGCCCTGTGGGCAGCGGCACGAAAGTCAATGGAACAAAATGGTAAGCTGTGCTGCTGTTTTGTTGACTTTCGAGCCCCATTCGACGCAGTTGATCGGAACTGCCTCTGGGAAACTAAAAGATCCCTGTGGGGTTGCTGAGGATAATAAAAGAGTTACATAGTGGCAATTGGGCCCAAGTAATCAGGGATACAAAGGGTTCATTGACTCCAAAAATAGTAATTGAGAACGGCCTCAGACAGGGCTGTGTGTTAGCCCCCTTGCTCTTTGCTATATTTTTGGCTGATTAACCAGCAACCCTAGAAGTTGAAAGAAGTGCACGCCCGAGAATGGATGGGAAGAAAATGTCCTGCCTGTTGTACGCAGATGAGTTGGTGATTTTAGACCAGACCGAAATTGGCTTCCAAAGGAAATGAAATGTTTTTAGAGAATACTGTATTGTGAAATGTTTAATCATAAATATGGAAGAAACAAAAATGTTATGTTTCGGAAAAAAAGAGACTAGCTTTAACTGGTTGTTAGGAGATCTGAAATTGGAAATTGTGAATGAATGCCATTATCTGGGGGTGTGTGGTTCGACAGAACGTTAAAGTGGCATACTCACCTAGAAGCTCAGAAAGTTAAGACCTTTACATCGATCTGTGGACTGAAGAAATTCAATCGAGATTAGGGAGATATGTCACACAGACCACTGGTGAAAGCCTTTAGCGCATTGATTCCCCCGCAAATACTATATGGAGCAGAAGTTATTTACCTTAGAGGGAAACAAGTTTGGGATTCAGAGGAAGGAAAGTGTCTGAAAACACTGCTGACATTACCACCCTCATCAATGATAAAAGCAATAAGAACTGAGATAGGTACACCCGCTTGAAGCATACAGGCACAAATGCTTTTAATTAGATTTTGGAAACGTCTGGATATAGACAGGCCAGAAAGTGTCACAATGGTGTAGGAAAGAGATCCTGTTAAGCAGCCTTAAATGGTCTAATGAGATAAGGAAGAAAATATCACAGGCCTGTGAAAACATAAAGGTGAAAATCTCCCATGATTCCCTAAAGGTGGAATTATTTAAGAGTGAGCTCACGAAATACGGACAAGAAGTCTCAAGAAGAGCAGATATGGTATACCTAGAGAAGAAAACATTGGTGCAACAAATGAGGCATTCATGGCGAAAAGAAAATTGGTTCCCTTATCTGGATGTCTTACCTAATTATTGGTATAGGCAGGATATATTAAGACTGAGAATAGGTATAAACCCCTGGCTAGTAAATGAAGAATTAAAAAAAGTTTTTTTACACTGTGATGGTTATTGTAAATGTAGTTTGGCCACTAAAGGAGACATATAGCACATTTTTCTACACTGCGTAATACTATTAGAGCAGCGTAAACCTTATCTTTGCCCGATATTTTTAAAATATGAAATAAGGCAACGGATTAAGGCAGTAGAACTACTTACAGAAATGCCAAATCTTGACATAGCGATTGCAGTGGGGAACTATATGAAAGAAATCCAAAGTTTCCTTAGAGAAAATTAGCTGAAATGTGTAGTGATTTTAAACAATCTTATCTTTTGAACTAGGTTATCATTTTTTTAAAAATGAGGATTGTATTTTAAAGAATATTTTATATTGTATAATTTTATAATGTGCTCAGTCTTCCCGAGTAAGAGCGTCGAATTATGCACTACTCATTGAAAACGTATCAACTTTTTGAACATTGAGAATGTACAAACTGTGATGTTATTAATCTGTTCAAATTGGTTTTATATATGTTTAAAGACTAAGGTCTAAATAAACATTGCTTTGACAGTGACAGTGAAATCTTTAAAACTGAAAAACTCCTGTTCTACTGACTAGATTTTTATTTATTAAATATTCCTCTATTGTCCTAAACTTGAGGGAAACGCTGCTGATAGTCTAGCATATGATGGCCACTAATATGATTTTGTCTGATGTGGTTACTACTACATCTCTAATATTATTAGTAGGTCAGGTGGATTTTCATTGAACATAAGTAGCTATCTCTAGGCCAGACCTAAAATAAAATAAAATTACAAAACTTTTTACAGGGACACGAGTTGGTAGATATTGCCCATTAATGATACAAATTTGTTCTGGGAATTTAAATAATCATTCTAACCAGGAATGGACAATGGATCAAAGAGACTGAAAATTAAAAACAAAGTCGAATTTGAATTATAAAGTTGTGAAATATTCATTATTATCAACAGGTGTCGTAAGAGTGTGATCCTGTGTTCATAATTTAATATTGCGTCTCAAATTGAACATGGTTAAATTGTGCCTGACAGACATCCACATTTCTGGAACACCTATGTCCGTTTATGGTGGTTAATGTGATATTTTGTCTTTTTAATCACAGCTGCTCCAAACATCCTTGCAGAAGTGCTCCCATCGCCAAATGGAAGAAGAAAATCAAACTGAGGCAAACAAGTTTGTCATTGTGGGTTTTGAGGGTGTGCAACAGCTGCAAACTATTCTTTTTGTAACTTTCCTGGTAATTTACCTTATAACTTTACTTGGAAATCTTCTTATCATGGCAAATGTTTATTTAAATAGACATTTGCACACGCCAATGTATTTCTTCCTCACAAATTTGTCGTTCCTTGACGTCAATTGCACAACAATTATTTTACCAAATATGTTGGCACAATTCTTTCAGGAAAGAAACTTAATTTCCCTTACAGAATGCCTGTTCCAGATGTATTTTTTTCTAGCTATTTTATCTACAGAACTCCTTCTCCTCGCCATCATGGCTTATGATCGGTATGTGGCAATCTGCAAACCCTTACGGTATATGACCATCATGAGCAAGGCTGTATGCATTCGGCTGGCAATTGGAATCTGGATCGTTGGCCTTGCTGACCCAATACCACACATCATACTTCTGTCAGGCCTCTCCTTCTGTTCATCTCACACCATCAACCACTTCTTCTGTGATGTGACAGCCCTGTTGAATCTTTCTTGCAGCAGCACTGAGACAATAGAGACAGCAAGCTACATCCTTGGGTCTGTTATGGGTCTGTTGCCTTTTTCTTTAGTGATGATATCTTACGTCAACATCATCATGGCCGTCCTTAGAATCCAATCAGCAGAGGGCAGGCGAAAGGCCTTCTCCACCTGCACCTCCCACCTCACTGTGGTTATTTTATTCTATGGGTCTCTGAGTTCTGCCTATATACGACCAACATCAACTTTTTCCATGAATGACAACAAGCTTTTATCCTTGTCTTACACTGCAGTTACTCCACTGTGTAACCCTTTTATATATACTTTAAAGAATAAAGACTTTAAAAATGCCCTCTGGAGAGCAAAGAAAACATTGTAGGACTCAACTGTGCATCTACTTTGGGCAGCTCGGTTGCGTATACAGTACAAAAGCAGCCCTTTGTGCAAGTAAATTACCAACCATGATTCTATGGAATGCACAGAATGATGGGGCTTGCTTACAAGTGAGGGTTTGGTTGGTAGGGAGGAAAGGCGGGAAAGAGGGTTGGAATAACGAAGCCACAGAATTTTGGCATAACATTACATGGCATAGATAGTCAAAAACATAAAATATATGATATGGTTGGACAAGGTTCAAAATATTTTGCCAAAATGGACCTGGAAATAGTTTAAGGCCACCTCTAAATTGAGGTGGTCACCTACAGGTGTACTTAGGCTGTTTGACCACCCTGAAAACACATGCAAATTATCTCCTGTCAAGAAAGCATTTATAAGTTTGCTTCTTTGGCAAGAGTGTGGAATGTTCACTCCTGTGGGATAAGGGCTTTTCCATTGGGAAAATAATTTTCCTTGCGAATAAAAAAAGTAAATGTGCCAATACTATTTTTGCATTTCATTTCAATATGAAAACAATTCCACAACACGGAAATTCTGCATGAATGATGTCCTCGAGAAAAGCTACACATGCCACTTTTTTCGAGGAGCACAAATTGTATCTGTTATGGAACCCATGAAAGTTGGTAAATTGATCCACCTGGAAGGGGAACATTATACAAGACAATGCCAATTCAGAACCAAGGGATGTGCAGTTTGAACACCAATTTGAATGCGAATGGAATACAATTTGCAATGTCACATGTAATAACGTCGGGAAATCATTGAGAATGAACCTGACTTCCGGAGTCTTTTCCCTGAACCTCCATTGTTTGCTCACCACAGATCCAAGAATTTACGTGAAATGTTAAAACCTCATCATGAAGAGCCTGTTAAACCGCTCAAGGGCATGATGAAATGCCACAACTGTGGCCAGTGCAGTAATGTGATTCTGGGCGATACCTTCATGCACCCACAGACGGGTCAAAGGATACAATTGAAGCACACATCCAATTGCAATACTGAACAAGTAATTTATGCGATCAAATGCCCCTGTGGCCTTGTATATGTAGGCAGAACCAGTAGAAAAATTAAAACACACATTATAGAGCACAAAAGTAGAATAAGGAACAAAAACACCACTTCTCCTTTGGCTGTACACTGGAACACAGCAGGCCACACCATACCTCAATTACGTTACACAATTCTTGAAAGCCTCAGAAACAACCCAGGCATTGACATTAACACTGCCCTTGCGAGAAGGGAAACCTACTGGATAAAAACATTATGCACGCTGGCCCCGAATGGGCTCAATGATCATTATGAAATGTTGTGCTTTTTGTAATAATACCACATGAGAAAAATATTCATTCTCTGAATTTGTAAAGGATTTGCACTCGTTTCCTTCCCTTTTGTTTCACATTACCTTTATGGCCATCCCTATCATCTAATTTCCTTTGGGCATTCTTTGCCTTTTCAAATCATCTTCTACTCATTTTCAGGATTGTGTCATTCAACCCTCATTCAGATAACCTTTATTTCACATATGCCAGCATAGATGGGTCACTCGACAAACTTCTTACTTTTTTATTTTGATTAAGTCTAGTGCTTAGCGCCCAGCACACATAACATTATTAACGTGGCATACACATCTCTCTACATCTTTATCAATATATAAGCATTACATTTTGGTTTAGCCTTGGGTTTACTATATACATCCCTGTATCGCGGCATTTTGAATTTCCACTCTGCCCCTTTAAAATAGCTAAGCATCATGGGATTTTTCATACACAACGCGATCTTGGCGTTTAGAAGCTCCGGCGGTAAACAGATACTTCACAACTCTACACTTCGGGTAGGTTAAACTTCGTTATTACATTTCCTGTTCCACTCCATCCCACACTCATCAGTTTATTAAGGTGCGTTCGCGTTTCTTTTTCAGACTCCATGAAGCTCTCGTCCCGAGTATTGACGGACGAGAACTCCCACTGGTTTCTGGTAAGCCTCCAACTTAATAAGGCTCCCTTAACTTAACTCCTTTCTCCATACTTTAATTTAAATACCGGTATTGCTCACATTTCACAGACTGCTTTTGAAGAACGAGGACCCTCAGTATCTCGCTGCATTTTTAAGATTGGGAAACACGGCAGCAACCAGTAACTCACCAGGCAAGCCTATTATCCTACTTTACTGTTCCGCTTTACTGTTTGGTATAGGGCACTGCTGTCACTCATCATACCTTATGTTACACACTCTATCGGAGGTGATTTTTTCATTAATACTATTCGTTTTCTGGCAATTACACAACTTGGCACTTTTTCTTTTCCTCTTTTTTATTATGCACATCTCAGTCACAAATTTGAGTGCAAATCCTACATATTATGCAGTGGACTTACTGCACATTGTTGTATGTATGTATGTATGTATGTATGTATAACACACTTGTAAAGCACTTCTGTCACCCAACGGGCATCCTGGCGCTGTGATCTAACGGATCCTGAAACACAGTCAATACAATATCAGCAAGCTACACTATCCTAGGGAACAGGTGAGTTTTTAGTTCTTTTTTAAAAGAGAGAAGGTCTCCTAAGCATCTGAGCGACAGTGGCAGATCATTCCACAACTTGGATGCCGTAAAGCCAAAAGAGCGGCCACCCATTTGCTTTCTCCGAATCTTGGGAACGACTACCAAAAGGCTGAAGCAGAGCGGAGAAATCTAGTAGAGATGTACCAAGAGAACATCTCCTGTAGGGGCAGCGGTCCCAAGCCATGCAGGGCCCGGAAGACAAAGCATAAAGCTTTAAACGCAATCCGCTGAGAGATGGGTAGCCTGTGCAAGTCTCTAAGTGCTGCGGATGACGAGTCAAGACGTCGACGGGAAAGTGCTAATTTGGCCGTGAAGTTCTGTACCCGTTGTAGTTTGCCTAGTGCAGTGGCAGGTGCCCCCAGAAGCAGTGCATTGCAGTAATCGAGTCTGCTTAAAATGATACTGCGCACTACTTCTGGTCTGGCATGGGCGGGGAGCAAAGGGAGAATCTTCCGTAGGGTACGCATCAGTCCCATACAGGTAGACACTGTTTAGTCAATGAAACCATCCAATTGAAGATTAGGTTCCATTGTCACTCCCAGGTTCAGAACCGAGTTTGCTGCTGCTACCGTGCCCTGAAAGGAGGGGGGCCAGAAGTCCTGCGGTAGAGGTCGTGGGACACGGTCCGCTGAGCAATGCAGCACCTCCGTCTTGGAGCTGTTGAATTGCAGCGAGTTGTTGCTCAGCCATGTTGCCGTGGTGACCATACAATGGTGAAAGGTCTCCTGTGACACCGCATTCTCCCCTTCAAAAGAGAATATGAGTTGGGTGTCATCAGCGTAATTGGTGACTGCAATGCCAAAAGATTTAATTAGCTTGACCAGGAGGCGGAGGTAGAGATTAAAAAGAATGGGGCTAATGGCCGATCCCTAGGGTACTCCCTGACCAACTCTTTTGATGGTAGACTTAAAGGGAGGCAGGGCAACCACCTGATGTCTATTGGCCAGGTATGAAACAAGCCAATCCCGGGCCAGGCCCATCACACCAACCTCCTCCAATCTCCTGGTCAAGATGGCATGGCTGACCGTGTCGAACGCTGCCGACATGTCGAACAGCACTAAAAAGGCTGCTCGTCCGTAGTCGGCACGTGATCGAAGGTCACTCAAAACAGTCACCAGAGCTGATTCGGTTCCATGCGCTGGTCTGAACCCAAACTGCGCCGCATCCCGACAGTCATTGACTTCCAAAAAACTGGACAGGTGTTTTGTGACCAGTTTCTCCAGAATCTTAATCGGGAAGAGAAGCAATGTAATGGGTCTGTAATTAGCAGGGCATAAGGGGTCCAGTGATTCTTTCTTCAACAGCGGAGAAACTTCCGCTAGCTTCCAGCTATCCGGGACCTGGGCGGAGCCAAGAGACTGGCAGCAAATTGTGTGGAGAGGAGGGAACAACTCTTTCCTAAACACTTTCCAGAATTTGTGCGGAAGTACATCGAGGGGAGAACCAGAGGACACACTATCCACTAGAGCACCAAATTCTGCAAAGGAAGGAAGAGGAAAACTATCCAACCTGGCTTTCCCAGCCTCCATCTCAGATGTAGATAAGAGAGCAGCCCCTGGTGTCATGGGACTAAAGTTATTCAAGATGGTCGCGATCTTGTCTTCGAAGGCCTTGGCCAGCGAGTCGCATAGTAACTGAGAGGCTGGGATAGCTGTAGTAGCACAGGCCGGTCGTGACAACTCGTTGACGATTTTAAACAGAGACTGTGCTTTATTTGTGGCTGACAGTAAAGTCTCCTCTAGAAACCTCGCTTTTGCACACTTAATCTGTGACTTATAGGCTGCCAGCTCCTGCTTAAAAAGGACTTTATCCGATGCCAGATAATGTTTCCTCCATCTCCGCTCTGCACGTTTGCACTGATTTTTAAGTTGGAGGAGTTCCCTCGAAAACCATGGCATGTCAGTTTTTGTTCTGTCTCGCGTTTTTCTTAGCGGGGCCAGCTTATCCAGAGAGGCCGTAATTTGCTGGATAAGGGCATTATAACTTTCGTCCGCATTATCTCCCAGCTGAAAGGCTTCAGAGAGCAAATTTGGGAGGGTTGCGCCTCTCAAAATGTGGATTCCATTGAACTTGTGAAGACAACTTTACTCATGGAATTGATTTCCCCTGAGGAAGGGTTCCAATCAGGAACCAGAAATGCATTGGGATTTTTGAAAAGAACATTATTGCTATGCATCCACATGTTTATGTATAATGCTATGCTTTCTGAAGTACCACACAAAATCTTATCGTTTTTGAATACCCACTGATAACTTGCATGCATATAATGCTTGAAATCCTGTACATATAATGTTTTGTTAAAACATGTTGATACTAAACCTGATAACTTGATCAGAACCTTGTTGCCTCTGAGCATTTGTGAATATAGTTTAAATCAGGCCACACCGAGTTTGTTTTGAGACAGTCGTCCATTAGCTGTGCACTCCCTTTACTGCGGGTGTTCCCACAGTTCACTTTTGCATGTATTAATAGGAGACATAAAAATAATAATCAATTTGCAGGTGGTTGCACAATGGCCTTCCTATTAAATAGTAATTATGCATTTTTCAATTTGTGAATGCCTGTGAATGGCTGCAAATGCAGGGAAGTCGAACTACAAGGGATTGCAGACCTCGTTGTATTTTTCAAAAGCATCCCCTTCCCATGGCAGGGACAGAGGCTGCTTTTAAAAAAAAAAATCCTTGCGTTTGGAAAGACATGGGAGAACTGCCTGTTACCCCAACATCACTCACATGCTTCCCACAGAGATAGCTTCCACTTTTCAAATTAGTTAACATGCCAGCTTAGGATCGCTATCTGACCAATTGCAATTACAAACCATTGATAAATTATTTTCTGAATTGTAAATATGGGGGGACATCCATTAGTGCCCCCTCCTATTTCAACCCAAAAGAGTTACAAAAGCTATATTACAATAAGGACAACTTTGCAAATATTGTAAAGAGCTTTTGTGAAGTCGCAGACACTGTGTTTTTGTGAATTGCAGGATTTGAGGCTCCCAAAAGAGTGTACATAAAGTCCTAAATATGTCAGTGTCATGTAACCCTAAAGCCTCTTTGCAGACTCTCTATCCACAGAGAAATATATTGCAGTGCTTTCTGTGATCATGGTGTACACCTCATGTTCCTGTAAAAAAAAGCTTCAGACTCACCAGCCTAGGAAGAACCTCAGATGAAGGTCAATACTCCTAGCTTACATTCCTGAGTAATCAAAGCCTCATATGCATGGTACAATGTTTTCAGTACAAACATTCAAACAATGAATTGCTTCGGGGCAGATTTACATTTCCTGGCGCATCCCTGCAAATCAGCGGGGATGCGCCAGGAAAGATACGTGATACAAGTTTACCCTTTCCCGACCACAGATGTGCTGCATTTATAATGCAGTGCATCATGGCGCAAGGCTAAACAGATGCATGTCGCATCTGCCGGCGTAAGGTTGGCGCAGTGCTGGAGTTGTGTTGCG
This sequence comes from Lissotriton vulgaris, assembly GCF_964263255.1. NCBI lineage: Eukaryota > Metazoa > Chordata > Amphibia > Caudata > Salamandridae > Lissotriton > Lissotriton vulgaris. The sequence goes on from NC_141695.1 coordinate 81,437,427, forward strand.
AGCGCGAATCAACTCCAGCATTGTTCCAACCTGGCCTATCCTCAACATGGTGTGTCACGCATTACGCCTGCTTCAAGCACGTGCAATGTTTTGACGCAGTGGTGTCGGAAAAGTGACTGAGTGGAATCTTGTAGATTTCACTCAGCACTTTACCGCCCCCCCCCCCCTGCACCAGAACACCAACATGAAACCTGGCGCAGGTTTCATGTGGCGCAGGGCTTTACAACGTGATGCATTCCCCCTAGATGCGTCACATTATAAATGGGGTGCAACATGGTGCATGGTTTACGCCGCCGCTGCGACACAGAAGTGACGCAACGGCTGCGCAAAAGTGACGCAAGGGGCTTGTACATCTACCCCTTCTAATCTAAGATGCTCACAGGCCACTTCAAATTCAGAAGAGCAATAAAGGCGGTATCTAACCCCTGTTTCATCCAGAGCTTTGAATCATGGAGCAGTATAAAACATATGACGTTACATATGAATAAGTCAGTCTTTCAGAGCAGGACTCATTTTGTATATGAATTAATTTAATTCAACATTATTAATCTTACTGTTTTCTGCTACAAAAACAAGGCTATGTGCAGCAACAAGTTCACAGAGACACGTTGTGAGCACTACTGAGGTCCTCATGCACAACACCAAGGGCACAGTTACTGAACTTTCATGCAAAGCAGGGCAGCAAGCAAAGTTGCTGCACTGCCATGCATGAAAGAGAGTGTAGAATGCGTCATATTTACAGAGATATAAAGTCTTTATGATCTCTCCTTGCGCTGGTGCACTGTGTGCTGCCTAGTGCCAATAAAGTCACCCTTGCACCACAGTGCAAATCTGCCTGCGTTACAGGCAGGATTGTTTTCCTACAGGAAGGGATCCTTCCTGCAAAAAGAAAGTTGTAAGAGGCATTTTCCTCTCTCTATGTGTGCTTGAAAGCAGCACATAAGGTAAGAGGAACTAAAGAGAAAAATGAAACATATTTCTCCTTGTTATGCCTCATTTGGGAAGGCCTAGCATTTTGACACATTCACAGGTTTAAAAGTCTTTGAAAATCTGGGAATGCAACAAAATCCATGGGTGGATTAATGGAGAAGTCCATTTCCACTTATCAAACATCTCCGAATATGAAATGCAAGGTAACACAGCACAAGCATCGGCTTGTGTACATTACTTTACAAAGCCTTGCATGGCTTTGTTCATATTTCTGAAGGCTTTGTTGCACTTGAGTCACACAACTTTAAATTCTACCAGTCATGCATCCAACTGTAAATATGTAAATATTTCCGATACATTTTGGGAATGCTGACACTAGGTAATTTAGAAAATTAATCTTGTTACAGAGTCAATGTGTTACAATTAACTATATATATTATTGATTTGCAATTCAGCATGGAAGGTTACAAAGTAAAAACAAACTCATCCTAAAAACGTATTACAATGTTTAATTAAAGAAGTTGCACATGTGCCCATGTGTAGATAAATTTATGAAAATTAGCAAACACGGCCATTAGATGACTAGCCATCTGGGCTATCTTCAACCATAACCACCACAGAGCAACACTGTGAAATGGACTGCTATTGTCACTATAACAGTTGTTGGTACTTGTGGCCTTATTGGCTGTGGTTTACTAGGATCATTAAATCATTCACAGGCCTAATGGGTAGATGGGAGACAGCGTTAACAATGCTGTCAGTGCCACGCGCATTGTCAAGTCAAGTCAAGTCAGAGAATTTATATAGCGCACTACATACCCAGAGGGTCTCAAGGCGCTTAGGGAGGGGAGGAGGATTACTTGTCAAATAACCACGTTTTAAGTTGCTTTCTGAATGCTAGGTGGTTCTGGGTAAGGGGAAGGTAAGTGGGGAGTGAGTTCCATGTTTTAGCTGCCAGGTATGAGAAGGATCTGCCTCCCATGGTGGTCTTGTTGATGCGAGGTACAGTGGCGAGGGCTTGGCTGGAAGAACGTAGTTGGCGGGAGGGGGTGTAGAAGGACAGTTGTGAGTTGAGGCATTCTGGTCCGATGTCGTAGAGCGATTTGTGTGCGTGGGTCAGCAGTCGGAAAGTGATCCTCTTATTGACGGGTAGCCAGTGGAGGTCTTTCAGGTGACCAGAGATGTGTTCGTTACGCGGGGTGTCTAATATGATTCTGGCTGAGGCGTTTTGGGTTCGTTGGAGTTTCTTCTGGAGCTTAGCGGTAGTACCTGCGTAGAGGGTGTTTCCGTAGTCCAGTCGGCTCGTGACCAGAGCATGGGTGACTGTTTTTCTGGTTTCGGTGGGGATCCAGCGAAATGTTTTTTTGAGCATGCGAAGAATGTTGAAGCAGGCTGAAGATACGGCGCTGACTTGTCTGTTCATTGAAAGTGAAGAATCCAGGATAACGCTTAGGTTCCGTGCGTGGTCTGTCCGGATGGGTGCTTTTCCAAGGGCTTCCGGCCACCAAGAGTCGTCCCATGCAGAGGGGGATGTACCTAAGATGAGGACTTCTGTTTTATCTGAGTTCAGTTTCAGATGGCTGTGTTTCATCCATTCGGCATCTTCTTTCATTCCTTCATGTAGGTTGGTTTTGGCGGTGCTGGGGTCATTGGTGAGAGTAACAACGCAGACGTTACATCCTCCGAGTTGTAATCACGCATGGCATTACATCGCAAGTTGTTTCAATGACTTGCGCTAGATGGCGTGCAACACCAGAGAATGTGTTGGATTTTAATTCCATCACATTCCCTGCTGCTGCCCTAACTGGAGTAAGAATAGTAAATTATACTATTCCTAAATCCAGCTCGCCATCTAGTGCAAGTCGTAGAAATGACTTGCTTTGTAATGCCATGCATGGTAACAAAGCGGACGATGTACAGTCCACGTTGTTACTTACCGCAATGCAATATGTGGTGTTGTAACGTCACATATTCGGGTAGATTATTGCCAGTTTGTTGCCACTAGACTGTACCCTTTAAACCAGGCAGTTGTGGAGTCCTGTCCAGGAGTAAAGAACTCCAAGAAGTAGATAATAATTGTGTATCATTGGAAATATGTGCTCCAATTATTACAAGGTTCATTTCAAATGAAACAGAAGTCATCCAATGAGAAGTACCATTGGGAGTGGTATGAGGAAGGTATACAGACATATTATCGATTCCAAAATATAGAATAGCACAAATATCGAAGTCAAAATATAGAATGGACAAAATATCGAATGGACAGAATATAGTGGTAAAAAATATCGAATTTAAGGTAAGTAATGTAATATCGATTTTTTAAATATAGAAAGTTAAAATATTGAAGTATATAATATAGGTATTAAAATATATACATTTTTTAATAATATCGAATTTTTCAAAGATTTTATTTTATGTTTTTTAATTTCTGCATAATTTAATTCTGTAGCGGGTTGTGAGTTCATAGGGGTATAGGGAGGGAAGTAATGTAATTGTAATTAATTAAATATGGTATTTTATTTATTGGTATTTATTTTGAATTAATTGTTAATTAATTATTAATTTGTAGGTAATTCATTTTGAATTGGTAACTATGCTTTAATTGGTAATTATTTTTATTGGTCATTAAATTTTATTCATTGATTAATTGATAAATATGGTAATTGTATTCATTTATTTTCCGTAGCGGTTTGTGGGTTTCTAGGGGAATAGGGTAGCAAGTAATTTAATTGTAATTAATTAAATATGTACATTTATTTATTGGTATTCATTTAGAATTAATTGTTAATTTTTAATTGGTAATTAATTATTTTTTAATTGGTAATTAATTTTTATTAATTGATTAATTGATGATTATGTTAATTTAATTAATTCATTTTCCCTAGCGGGTTGTGAGTTTATAGGGGAATAGGGTGGGAAGGAATTTAATTGTAATTAATAAAATATTTTAATGTATTTAATAGTTTTTTTTATTGCTAAATAATTTGTAATTAATTAATTTTTAATAGGTATTTAATTTTAATTAATTGATTAATTGATAATTATGTTATTTGCATTAATTTTTTTTCCGTAGCAGGTTGTGTGTTTATAGGGGAATAGGGTGGGAAGTAATTTAATTGTAATTAAATAAATCATTTTTATTTATTTATTTATTGGTATTTATTTTTAATTTATCGTTAATTAACTGTTAATTGGTAATTAATTTGTATTAAAAGTACAAATTAATAGCACTTTTTACCATACGCTATCCAACGCTTTCCCTACTGTTGCACTCTCTGGAGTGGGAATAGTTATTTTTACCCCTACGCTATCAAACGCTTTCCCTACTGTTGCACTCACTGGAGTGGGAATAATAATTGTTACCCTCCTGCTATCCAACGCTTTCCCTACTGTTGCACTCTGGAGTGGGATTAGTAATTTTTACCCTCCCGCTATCCAACGCTCTCCCTACTGTTGCACTCACTGGAGTGGGAATAGTAATGTTTAACCCTACGTTATCCAACGCTTTGCTTACTGTTGCACTCACTGGAGTCGGAATAGTAATTTTTACCCCTACGCTATCCAACGCTTTCCCTACTGTTGCACTCACTGGAGTGGGAATAGTCATTTTTACCCTCCAGCTTTCTAACGCTTTCCCTACTGTTGCACTCACTGGAGTGGGAATAGTAATTTTTACCCCTACGCTATCGAACGCTTTCCCTACTGTTGCACTAACTGGAGTGGGAATAGTAATTTTTACCTCTACGCTATCCAATGCTTTCCCTACTGTTGCACTCACTGGAGTGGGAATAGTAATTTTTACCCATACGCTATCCAACGCTTTCCCTACTGTTGCACTCTCTGGAGTGGGAATAGTTATTTTTACCCCTACGCTATCCAACGCTTTCCCTACTGTTGCACTCACTGGAGTGGGAATAATAAATGTTACCCTCCTGCTATCCAACGCTTTCGCTACTGTTGCACTCTGGAGTGGGATTAGTAATTTTTACCCTCCCGCTATCCAACGCTTTCCCTACAATTGCACTCACTGGAGTGGGAATAGTAATTTTTACCCCTACGTTATCCAACGCTTTGCTTACTGTTGCACTCACTGGAGTGGAAATAGTAATTTTTACCCCTACGCTATCCAACGTTTACCCGACTGTTGCTGTCGCTGGAGTGGTAATAGTAAATTTTACCCTCCCGCTATCCTTCGGTAAAAATATTCTATATTTTTAATTAACATTACCTCTACGCTATCCAATGCTTTCCCTACTGTTGCACTCACTGGAGTGGGAATAGTAATTTTTACCCCTACGCTATCCATCGCTTTCCCTACTGTTGCACTCACTGGAGTGGGAATATTAATTTTTACCCTTACACAATCCAACGCTTTCCTTAGTGTTCCACTCACTGGAGTGGGAATAGTAATTTTTACCCCTACGCTTTCCAACGCTTTCCCTACTGTTGCATTCACTGGAGTGGAAATAGTAATTTATACCCCTACGCTATCCAACGTTTACCCTACTGTTGCTGTCTCTGGAGTGGTAATAGTAATTTTTTCCCTCCCGCTATCCTTCAGTAAAAATATTGTATATTTTTAATTAACATTGTGTTAATATATATATTTGTGTTAAAAATGTTTCTTTTTTTTAACTAAAATTAATTATTTAATAATTTTAAAGTTATTTAAGTATTTTTAAGTATGTTTTAGTTAATTGTAGTTATTATTTCATTAATTTTAAATTACTTTTAAGACGTTCAAAAAATAATCAATATGTTCATTAACTATATTTTTTCTCAATATTTTTGATTCAATATTTTTGTACTTGCCTGTTTGTAGATAGGACGTTGATATTTTTGCTTTCTATATGTTTTCTTCAATATTTTGTGTATTCTATATTTTTTCAGTGATCCATGAGGAAATCTCCGTTGCATACTCATACAAGAAGTTTTGTGGCACGCTGTGTTTAAAACATATTTAAAACATATTTAATAGGGGGTAGTTAACACTATAATATCATGGACTGTATTACAGTAAGTGCCCTGAGGCTGCAACAAGCATTCACACCTACTTTTTGGTCTCCAAGTGGTCTTTGGTATTATAGAAGGGGCTGCAAACACTTGTCCAGCACCTTCTAAAATTTGAATTGCACCAGTGCACATTTCACAATGACACAGTCACAAAAAGGCCTTCTATTATTTGTATGGGGACATGACCCCATGCAAAAGTTGAAACACCTTGTCTTAATGTCCGTTAATACACATATGGGGGCGGAAGTTGTCAGGGGGTGTACTATGTGCAATATTGACGTGATGCACAGTGAGTGCACGATGGAAGATGACTCTCAGAAGGGGAGAAGGAACTCACTGAGAGCTTCTGGGCATTCCAGAGCAGGTAGGTGCAGTGACTTGCTGCATGTATCTGCAGGTGATCTGTGACCACCGTTCAAATGCAGACCAGTTGCCGTCTGCACTGCAAAAAGTGGAACAGGTGCTGTAGACTATTGAACCACCTGCAATCCCAGAAACCGGTCCTAGGAGGCTTGTTTCCGGTCCAGGGAAGGCATGTCTTGGCAGTTCGGGCTGGACTTTTGTACCACTTTGTTCGCCATAAGTTGGCAAGGTATGCTCAGACGTGAGTCCCTTGCTCACTTTGCCACTGGATTCAAGCAAGCCTGGCTGAAGACGGCTGCAATGCAAGGAACCGGTCCTAGGAAGCTTGTTTCCGGTCCAGAGAAGGCATGTCTTGACAGTTCGGGCTGGACTGTTCCCATGAGGCACAGGGTCAGACTGATTTGCACATGGCCATGTCTGAACTGGGGTGGCAGAGTGGGCTAAAGAACGGTGATGGATTAAACCCAGATCTGTTGACTGGGTGTGAGTGCTTGATTGGCTCAGATGCTCCGTCCATCATCACCCCCTTTTGTACCGCTTTGTTCACCATAAGTTGAAAGGGTATGCTCAGACGTGAGTCCCTTGCTCACTTTGCCACTGGATTCAAGCAAGCCTGGCTGAAGACGGCTGCAATGCAAGAAACCGGTCCTAGGAAGCTTGTTTCCGGTCCAGGGAAGGCATGTCTTGGCAGTTCGGGCTGGACTGTTCCCATGAGGCACAGGTTCAGACTGATTTGCATATGGTCATGTCTGAACTGGGGTGGCAGAGTGGGCTAAAGAACGGTGATGGATTAAACCCAGATCTGTTGACTGGGTGTGAGTGTTTGATTGGTTCAGATGCTCCGTCCATCATCACCCCCTTTTGTACCGCTTTGGTCGCCATAAGTTGGCAGGGTATGCTCAGACGTGAATCCCTTGCTCACTTTGCCACTGGATTCAAGCAGGCCTGGCTGAAGATGGCTGCAATGCCAGAAACCGGTCCTAGGAAGCTTGTTTCCGGTCCAGGGAAGGCATGTCTTGGCAGTTCGGGCTGGACTGTTCCCATGAGGCACAGGGTCAGACTGATTTGCATATGGACATATCTGAACTGGGGTGGCAGAGTGGGCTAAAGAACGGTGATGGATTAAACCCAGATCTGTTGACTGGGTGTGAGTGTTTGATTGGTTCAGATTGCTCCGCCCATCACCACCCCCTTTTGTACCGCTTTGTTTGCCATAAGTTGGCAGGGTATGCTCAGACGTGAGTCCCTTGCTCACTTTGCTAATGGATTCAAGCAAGCCTGGCTGAAGACGGCTGGAATGCCAAAAAACGGTACTAGGAAGCTTGTTTCCAGTCCATGGAAGGCATGTCTTGGCAGCTCGGGCTGGACTGTTCCCATGAGGCACAGGGTCACACTGATTTGCATATGGCCATGTCTGAACTGGGGTTGCAGAGTGGGATAAAGAACGGTGATGGATTAAACCCAGATATGTTGACTGGGTGTGAGTGTTTGATTGGTTCAGATGCTCCGTCCATCACCACCCCCTTTTGTATCGCTTTGTTCGCCATAAGTTGGCAGGGTATGCTCTGACGTGAGTCCCTTGCTCACTTTGCCACTGGATTCAAGCAAAACTGGCTGAAGACGGCTATAATGCCAGAAACCGGTCCTAGGAAGCTTGTTTCCGGTCCAGGGAAGGCATGTCTTGGCAGTTCGGGCTGGACTGTTCCCATGAGGTACAGGGTCAGACTGATTTGCATATGGCCATGTCTGAACTGGGCTGGCAGAGGGGGCTAAAGAACGGTGATGGATTAAACCCACATCTGTTGACTGGGTGTGAGTGTTTGATTGGTTCAGATGCTCCGTCCATCACCACCCCCTTTTGTACCGTTTTGTTCGCCATAAGTTGGCAGGGTATGCTCAGACGAGAGTCCCTTGCTCACTTTGCCACTGGATTCAAGCAAGCCTGGCTGAAGACAGCTGCAATGCCAGAAACCGGTCCAAGGAAGCTTGTTTCCGGTCCAGGGAAGGCATATCTTGGCAGTTCGGGCTGGACTGTTCCCATGAGGCACGGGTTCAGACTGATTTGCATATGGTCATGTCTGAACCCGGGGTGGCAGAGTGGGCTAAAGAACGGTGATGGATTAAACCCAGATCTGTTGACTGGGTGTGAGTGTTTTATTGGTTCAGATGCTCCGTCCATCATCACCCCCTTTTGTACCGCTTTGGTCGCCATAAGTTGGCAGGGTATGCTCAGACGTGAATCCCTTGCTCACTTTGCCACTGGATTCAAGCAGGCCTGGCTGAAGATGGCTGCAATGCCAGAAACCGGTCCTAGGAAGCTTGTTTCCGGTCCATGGAAGGCATGTCTTGGCAGTTTGGGCTGGACTGTTCCCATGAGTCACAGGGGAAGACTGATTTGCATATGGCCATGTCTGAACTGGGATGGCAGAGTGGGCTAAAGAACGGTGATGGATTAATCCCAGATCTATTGACTGGGTGTGAGTAATTGATTGGTTCAGATGCTCCATCTACCACCACCCCCTTTTGTACCGCTTTGTTCGCCATAAGTTGGCAGGGTATGCTCAGACGTGAGTCCCTTGCTCACTTTGCCACTGGATTCAAGCAAGGCTGGCTGAAGACAGCTGCAATGACAGAAACCGGTCCTAGGAAGCTTGTTTCCGGTCAAGGGAAGGCATGTCTTGGCAGTTCGGGCTGGACTGTTCCCATGAGGCACAGGGTCAGACTGATTTGCATATGGACATATCTGAACTGGGGTGGCAGAGTGGGCTAAAGAACGGTGATGGATTAAACCCAGATCTGTTGACTGGGTGTGAATGTTTGGTTGGTTCTGATGCTCCGTCCATCACCACCCCCTTTTGTACCGCTTTGTTCGCCATAAGTTGGCAGGCTATGCTCAGACGTGAGTCCCTTGCTCACTTTGCCACTGGATTCAAGCCAGCCTGGCTGAAGACGGCTGTAATGCCAGAAACCGGTCCTAGGAAGCTTGTTTCCGGTCCAGGGAAGGCATGTCTTGGCAGTTTGGGCTGGACTGTTCCCATGAGGCACAGGGTCAGACTGATTTGCATATGGACATATCTGAACTGGGGTGGCAGAGTGGGCTAAAGAACGGTGATGGATTAAACCCAGATCTGTTGACTGGGTGTGAGTGTTTGATTGGTTCAGATTGCTCCGCCCATCACCACCCCCTTTTGTACCGCTTTGTTCGCCATAAGTTGGCAGGGTATGCTCAGACGTGAGTCCCTTGCTCACTTTGCTAATGGATTCAAGCAAGCCTGGCTGAAGACGGCTGGAATGCCAAGAAACGGTACTAGGAAGCTTGTTTCCAGTCCATGGAAGGCATGTCTTGGCAGCTCGGGCTGGACTGTTCCCATGAGGCACAGGGTCACACTGATTTGCATATGGCCATGTCTGAACTGGGGTTGCAGAGTGGGATAAAGAACGGTGATGGATTAAACCCAGATATGTTTACTGGGTGTGAGTGTTTGATTGGTTCAGATGCTCCGTCCATCACCACCCCCTTTTGTACTGCTTTGTTGGCCATAAGTTAGGAGGGTATGCTCTGACGTGAGTCCCTTGCTCAATTTGCCACTGGATTCAAGCAAAACTGGCTGAAGACGGCTATAATGCCAGAAACCGGTCCTAGGAAGCTTGTTTCCGGTCCAGGGAAGGCATGTCTTGGCAGTTCGGGCTGGACTGTTCCCATGAGGTACAGGGTCAGACTGATTTGCATATGGCCATGTCTGAACTGGGCTGGCAGAGGGGGCTAAAGAACGGTGATGGATTAAACCCACATCTGTTGACTGGGTGTGAGTGTTTGATTGGTTCAGATGCTCCGTCCATCACCACCCCCTTTTGTACCGTTTTGTTCGCCATAAGTTGGCAGGGTATGCTCAAACGTGAGTCCCTTGCTCACTTTGCCACTGGATTCAAGCAAGCCTGGCTGAAGACAGCTGCAATGCCAGAAACCGATCCAAGGAAGCTTGTTTCCGGTCCAGGGAAGGCATGTCTTGGCAGTTCGGGCTGGACTGTTCCCATGAGGCACAGGTTCAGACTGATTTGCATATGGTCATGTCTGAACTGGGGTGGCAGAGTGGGCTAAAGAACGGTGATGGATTAAACCCCGATCTGTTGACTGGGTGTGAGTGTTTTATTGGTTCAGATGCTCCGTCCATCATCACCCCCTTTTGTACCGCTTTGGTCGCCATAAGTTGGCAGGGTATGCTCAGACGTGAATCCCTTGCTCACTTTGCCACTGGATTCAAGCAGGCCTGGCTGAAGATGGCTGCAATGCCAGAAACCGGTCCTAGGAAGCTTGTTTCCGGTCCAGGGAAGGCATGTCTTGGCAGTTCGGGCTGGACTGTTCCCATGAGGCACAGGGTCAGACTGATTTGCATATGGACACATCTGAACTGGGGTGGCAGAGTGGGCTAAAGAACGGTGATGGATTAAACCCAGATCTGTTGACTGGGTGTGAGTGTTTGATTGGTTCAGATTGCTCCGCCCATCACCACCCCCTTTTGTACCGCTTTGTTCGCCATAAGTTGGCAGGGTATGCTCAGACGTGAGTCCCTTGCTCACTTTGCTAATGGATTCAAGCAAGCCTGGCTGAAGACGACTGGAATGCCAAAAAACGGTACTAGGAAGCTTGTTTCCAGTCCATGGAAGGCATGTCTTGGCAGCTCGGGCTGGACTGTTCCCATGAGGCACAGGGTCACACTGATTTGCATATGGCCATGTCTGAACTGGGGTTGCAGAGTGGGATAAAGAACGGTGATCGATTAAACCCAGATATGTTGACTGGGTGTGAGTGTTAGATTGGTTCAGATGCTCCGTCCATCACCACCCCCTTTTGTACCGCTTTGTTCGCCATAAGTTGGCAGGGTATGCTCTGACGTGAGTCACTTGCTCACTTTGCCACGGGATTCAAGCAAAACTGGCTGAAGACGGCTATAATGCCAGAAACCGGTCCTATGAAGCTTGTTTCCGGTCCAGGGAAGGCATGTCTTGGCAGTTCGGGCTGGACTGTTCCCATGAGGTACAGGGTCAGACTGATTTGCATATGGCCATGTCTGAACTGGGCTGGCAGAGGGGGCTAAAGAACGGTGATGGATTAAACCCACATCTGTTGACTGGGTGTGAGTGTTTGATTGGTTCAGATGCTCCGTCCATCACCACCCCCTTTTGTACCGTTTTGTTCGCCATAAGTTGGCAGGGTATGCTCAGACGTGAGTCCCTTGCTCACTTTGCCACTGGATTCAAGCAAGCCTGGCAGAAGACAGCTGCAATGCCAGAAACCGGTCCAAGGAAGCTGGTTTCCGGTCCAGGGAAGGCATGTCTTGGCAGTTCGGGCTGGACTGTTCCCATGAGGCACAGGTTCAGACTGATTTGCATATGGTCATGTCTGAAATGGGGTGGCAGAGTGGGCTAAAGAACGGTGATGGATTAAACCCAGATCTGTTGACTGGGTGTGAGTGTTTTATTGGTTCAGATGCTCAGTCCATCATCACCCCCTTTTGTACCGCTTTAGTCGCCATAAGTTGGCAGGGTATGCTCAGACGTGAATCCCTTGCTCACTTTGCCACTGGATTCAAGCAGGCCTGGCTGAAGATGGCTGCAATGCCAGAAACCGGTCCTAGGAAGCTTGTTTCCGGTCCATGGAATCCATGTCTTGGCAGTTCGGGCTGGACTGTTCCCATGAGTCACAGGGGAAGACTGATTTGCATATGGCCATGTCTGAACTGGGATGGCAGAGTGGGCTAAAGAACGGTGATGGATTAAACCCAGATCTGTTGACTGGGTGTGAGTAATTGATTGGTTCAGATGCTCCGTCTATCACCACCCCCTTTTGTACCGCTTTGTTCGCCATAAGTTGGCAGGGTATGCTCAGACGTGAGTCCCTTGCTCACTTTGCCACTGGATTCAAGCAAGGCTGGCTGAAGACAGCTGCAATGACAGAAACCGGTCCTAGGAAGCTTGTTTCCGGTCAAGGGAAGGCATGTCTTGGCAGTTCGGGCTGGACTGTTCCCATGAGTCACAGGGTCAGACTGATTTGCATATGGCCATGTCTGAACTGGGGTGGCAGAGTGGGCTAAAGAACGGTGATGGATTAAACCCAGATCTGTTGACTGGGTGTGAGTGTTTGATTGGTTCAGATGCTCCGTCCATCACCACCCCCTTTTGTACCGCTTTGTTCGCCATAAGTTGGCAGGGTATGCTCAGACGTGAGTCCCTTGCTCACTTTGCCACTGGATTCAAGCAAGCCTGGCTGAAGACGGCTGCAATGCCAGAAACCGGTCCTAGGAAACTTGTTTCCGGTCAAGGGAAGGCTTGTCTTGGCAGTTCGGGCTGGACTGTTCCCATGAGGCACAGGGTCAGACTGATTTGCATATGGCCATGTCTGAACTGGGGTGCAGAGTGGGCTAAAGAACGGTGATGGATTAAACCCAGATCTGTTGACTCGGTGTGAGTGTTTGATTGGTTCAGATGCTCCCTCCATCACCACCCCCTTTTGTACCGCTTTGTTCGCCATAAGTTGGCAGGGTATGCTCAGACGTGAGTCCCTTGCTCACTTTGCCACTAGATTCAAGCAAGCCTGGCTGAAGATGGCTGCAATGCCAGAAACCGGTCCTAGGACGCTTGTTTCCGGTCCAGGGAAGGCATGTCTTGGCAGTTCAAGCTGGACTGTTCCCATGGGGCACTGGGTCAGACTGATTTGAATATGGCCATGTCTGAACTGGGGTGGCAGAGTGGGCTAAAGAACGCTGATGGAATAAACCCAGATCTGTTGACTGGGTGTGAGTGTTGGATTGGTTCAGATGCTCTGTCCATCACCACCCGCTTTTGTACCGCTTTGTTCGCCATAAGTTGGCAGGGTATGCTCAGACATGAGTCCCTTGCTCACTTTGCCACTGGAATCAAGCAAGCCTGGCTGAAGACATATGCAATGCCAGAAACTGGTCCTAGGAAGCTTGTTTCCGGTGTTAGGAAGGCATGTCTTGGCAGTTCGGGCTGGACTGTTCCCATGAGGCACAGGGTCAGACTGATTTGCATATGGCCATGTCTGAACTGGGGTGGCAGAGTGGGCTAAAGAACGGTGATGGATTAAACCCAGATCTGTTGACTGGGTGTGAGTAATTGATTGGTTCAGATGCTCCGTCTATCACCACCCCCTTTTGTACCGCTTTGTTCGCCATAAGTTGGCAGGGTATGCTCAGACGTGAGTCCCTTGCCTACTTTGCCACTGGATTCAACCAAGCCTGGCTGAAGACGGCTGCAATGCCAGAAACCGGTCCTAGGAAGCCTGTTTCAGGTCCAGGGAAGGCATGTCTTGGCTGTTTGGGCTGGACATTTCCCATGAGGCATAGGGTCAGACTGATTTGCATATGGCCATGTCTGAACTGGGATGGCAGAGTGGGCTAAAGAACGGTGATGGATTAAACCCAGATCTGTTGACTGGGTGTGAGTAATTGATTGGTTCAGATACTCCGTCTATCACCACCCCCTTTTGTACCGCTTTGTTCGCCATAAGTTGGCAGGGTATGCTCAGACGTGAGTCCCTTGCTCACTTTGCCACTGGATTCAAGCAAGGCTGGCTGAAGACAGCTGCAATGACAGAAACCAGTCCTAGGAAGCTTGTTTCCGGTCAAGGGAAGGCATGTCTTGGCAGTTCGGGCTGGACTGTTCCCATGAGTCACAGGGTCAGACTGATTTGCATATGGCCATGTCTGAACTGGGGTGGCAGAGTGGGCTAAAGAACGTTGATGGATTAAACCCAGATCTGTTGACTGGGTGTGAGTGTTTGATTGGTTCAGATGCTCCCTCCATCACCACCCCCTTTTGTACCGCTTTGTTCGCCATAAGTTGGCAGGGTATGCTCAGACGTGAGTCCCTTGCTCACTTTGCCACTGGATTCAAGCAAGCCTGGCTGAAGACGGCTGCAATGCCAGAAACCGGTCCAAGGAAGCTGGTTTCCGGTCCAGGGAAGGCTTGTCTTGGCAGTTCGGGCTGGACTGTTCCCATGAGGCACAGGGTCAGACTGATTTGCATATGGCCATGTCTGAACTGGGGTGCAGAGTGGGCTAAAGAACGGTGATGGATTAAACCCAGATCTGTTGACTCCTTGTGAGTGTTTGATTGGTTCAGATGCTCTGTCCATCACCACCCCCTTTTGTACCGCTTTGTTCGCCATAAGTTGGCAGGGTATGCTCAGACGTGAGTCCCTTGCTCACTTTGCCACTGGATTCAAGCAAGCCTGGCTGAAGATGGCTGCAATGCCAGAAACCGGTCCTAGGAAGCTTGTTTCCGGTCCAGGGAAGGCATGTCTTGGCAGTTCGAGCTGGACTGTTCCCATGGGGCACTTGGTCAGACTGATTTGCATATGGCCATGTCTGAACTGGGATGGCAGAGTGGGCTAAAGAACGGTGATGGATTAAACCCAGATCTGTTGACTGGGTGTGAGTAATTGATTGGTTCAGATGCTCCGTCTATCACCACCCCCTTTTGTACCGCTTTGTTCGCCATAAGTTGGCAGGGTATGCTCAGACGTGAGTCCCTTGCTCACTTTGCCACTGGATTCAAGCAAGGCTGGCTGAAGACAGCTGCAATGACAGAAACCAGTCCTAGGAAGCTTGTTTCCGGTCAAGGGAAGGCATGTCTTGGCAGTTCGGGTTGGACTGTTCCCATGAGTCACAGGGTCAGACTGATTTGCATATGGCCATGTCTGAACTGGGGTGGCAGAGTGGGCTAAAGAACGGTGATGTATTAAACCCAGATCTGTTGACTGGGTGTGAGTGTTTGATTGGTTCAGATGCTCCCTCCATCACCACCCCCTTTTGTACCGCTTTGTTCGCCATAAGTTGGCAGGGTATGCTCAGACGTGAGTCCCTTGCTCACTTTGCCACTGGATTCAAGCAAGCCTGGCTGAAGACGGCTGCAATGCCAGAAACCGGTCCTAGGAAGCTTGTTTCCGGTCCAGGGAAGGCTTGTCTTGGCGGTTCGGGCTGGACTGTTCCCATGAGGCACAAGGTCAGACTGATTTGCATATGGCCATGTCTGAACTGGGGTGCGGAGTGGGCTAAAGAACAGTGATGGATTAAACCCAGATCTGTTGACTCCTTGTGAGTGTTTGATTGGTTCAGATGCTCTGTCCATCACCACCCCCTTTTGTACCGCTTTGTTCGCCATAAGCTGGCAGGGTATGCTCAGACGTGAGTCCCTTGCTCACTTTGCCACTGGATTCAAGCAAGCCTGGCTGAAGATGCCTGCAATGCCAGAAACCGGTCCTAGGAAGCTTGTTTCCGGTCCAGGGAAGGCATGTCTTGGCAGTTCGAGCTGGACTGTTCCCATGGGGCACTTGGTCAGACTGATTTGCATATGGCCATGTCTGAACTGGGGTGGCAGAGTGGGCTAAAGAACGGTGATGGATTAAACCCAGATCTGTTGACTGGGTGTGAGTGTTTGATTGGTTCAGATGCTCCGTCCATCACCACCCCCTTTTGTACACCCATATTGGCAGTGCCATCTCTTTTTGGCAGTTTACGGTCCAGCTCCTACTTTACAGCCCTATATAAGATGGCGTGGAGTGGTTGTGCAGTAATAGGTAGGGGCTTTACACAAGCAACAATTCTTTTAAACTCCTGGCATACTTTAATTTTTTATTTGTTTGAATGTATTTTCACTTTACTGAGCAGTGTATACTGAAGTGTGGTTTTTTGGGGACTGCATTTTTATTTTAAAAATGGGAAGGAAAGCACGTGTTAAGTACTATTCCTCCGCCTTTGGCAGGCACTTTGGTGGTGCCGTCTCTTTTTGGCTGCTTACAGACCAGCTCCTACCTTATGCCCTTACATAAGAGGGCTGGGGAGTGGATTCGCAGCAGATGTGCACTGCAGGCATTCGGCTGGCACGCTGAAGGTGTGCCTAAAGCAAGCCTGTCTGCGCCCATCCATGTCTGGCCAGGGTCACAAGCCCCTTTCTTTTTTTTAGAGAAATGGTGCTACTCCACAAGACAACTTAAAGCACTACGGCAGGATCATTTACCAATTTGCCAAACCATTGGCACTGGTTCTTTTACCTGCAGTTGGTGTAACTTTACTCGTTCAACCTTTTTAAAGTGCAATTCTCATAGGGCTAGATGTAGGTAGAATTGATTTACCGAATTTAAATTACCAAATTTTACCGATTTGGTAATTGAAAATCGGTAAATCAATGTTGTCGACATGTAGGTATTCCAGATGTGCTGGAATACCGAATCGGATTATTTCGGTATTTACCGATTCGGTAAATACCGAATCGGTAATGCCCATTCATTCCTATGGCCTTCAAAGCCCATAGGAATGAATGGGCATTACTGATTCGGTATTTACCGAAACGGTAAATACCGATTTACACAAGGGTGCAGGGGGTGTCACTTTGACACCTCTGGCACCCCCAAAACAGGTTTGGGTGCCATGTGGCAGGCATACATGCCCTAAGGGCAGGTCTGCGTGACACATGGCATAGGTGAGCATGCACAAATGTGCATGCACACCGGAATCGGTATTTTACCATCAAATTGGATTTGATGGTAAAATAGCGATTCGTTAGGGCTCCTGGGACTCTGAAGAGTCCCACCTACATATGGTTGGTTCAGAACCGGTAAATTTACCGATTTTTTATTTTACCGATTCGGTAAAATTACCGATTCGTTAATTTTACCGAATCGGTAAAATAATGCCCCATACACACCATTCACCTTTTTACCGATCGGTAACGGCTGAAAATACTGATTTTCGGCCGTTACCGACCGACCTACATCGGGCCCATAATGGCTTGCTTTTAAGCACAGACATTCCACCTAGTATGGTTACCCCCATTAATATACCATTGGGGTTACCTCATTCTGTCAGAGAGTTTCACTTTTATTATATTAAATGCCTGTCCCTGCCTAAACACAAACAAGAACTTCTAAACTTTTTAGAGGATGTACAACCAGATGCTTTGTTTTTTACTGAGCCCGGGCTTCATGAGGGATCTGCACTGGATGCAATTGCTGCCATCCCCCCCAAATACTCCATAGTCAGGGAAGATGGGCAACATAAGACGGGAGGGGGAGTTGATATTGTATTCATGAATACTCTTGTAATGTAAAATAGATTTTCTCGCTCCTGCCTGTGAAGCACTATTCTTTGCACCCTTGCTGACACCTAAATTCAAGTTCTCTGGTGTTTTGGTGTACTGCCCCTTGGTCAAGCTGGAAATTGGTGCTCCACCTTCCCATATTTAGTAGCTCCTTACATTCTAAAATCAGCCAATTTTACGTTATTGGTTGATATTAATCTCCACTTGGACGATCCCAAATGTTCCAAGAGCACCTCTTTAATTGATGATCTTGGAGTCCTCAATTTGAGGTTGTGTTACCCCACCCCACACATGCTACAGGACATCTTTTGGGTCCAATGTAATCTAATGTCAGGCATGGTCACTGCTCCCTTACTTTGGTCGTGCCACTTTTCATTGCCTTTTACAGTGAGAATTGCATTTTCCTGTGCACCCTCCCATCCTGTCTCTACAGCGTAAACTAGGGCCTGGTCTAAACTGAACATTCCGGCTTTTAATAATTCACTTCACCGTCCCAAACCAGACAATAAACAACTGTTGGTCTCAGATCATGATCAAATTCCTCACTGGCTTATGGAGGCTGTGGATAAAAGCTTGCCAGTTACTGTAAAGAAGTAAAGTCCCTCTACGACAACTTCAATGAACAGACACCAGACTCCGACACCACTCCCTCCTCCAGTGACACCAGCCAAACCACCATCTCCACCTGGACCCCAGCCACCACCGAAGACACCGAATCAACCATGAAAAGCATTCACTCAGGAGCACCCACGGACCCCTGTTCCACACACATCTTCCAAAGGGCCGCCATCGCACACTAACTACGACGCAACATCAACATCACCTTTGAAACTGCATTTTCCCCGATCACTGGAAACCTTCAGAAGTCAAGCCCCTGCTGAAGAAGCCCACGGTAGACCCATCGAACCTCAACAACTATCGTCCTAACTCCCTCCTCCCCTTCACGGCCAAGGTCACTGAGAAGATCGTCAACGCTCAACTAATGAAATTTATCGAAGAGAGCTCCATGCTCAACCCTTCCAAATCTAGGTTCCGGAGCAAGCACAGCAACAAGACTGCCCTACTTGCTGCTCCAGATAACATCCGGACCCTCCTCAATCAAGGCCACACCACGGCCCTTTCTGCCGCCTTCGACACCCACCGCACTCTCTCTATCAGACTCTGGGACACCGGCATACAGGCAGTACCCAAAGAATCAGACTGCCACCCTTCCTCTCTGAACCCACTGAGACCTAATGTGGAGAACCTCAAGGATCGTCACACAGCCCAATGCTCTTCAACATCTACATGGCCTCCCTGATCCCCATCGTCGGACAGCACAGTCTCAAAATAGTCTCCTACGCTGATGACACCCAGCTCATCCTCTCCCGCAGCAAAGATCCCATCACCACCAGACTCAGTTTCCAGGAAGGAATGAACGACGTTGCATCCTGGAGGAGCAGCAGCTGCCTGAAGCTCAACTCAGAATAGACAGAAGTCCTCGTCCTCTGACCCTCTCCCACTGCTTGGGACAACACCTGGTGGCCCACTGCCTTCGGAAACCCCCCATCCCCACAGACAACGCCAGGAACCTCAGCATCGCACTTGACTCCTCCCTGCTTCAACACCCTCCACATCCTCTGCAAGACCTTCAAATGGACCCCCACAAATCAAGAAAGACCATCACCCATGCATTCATAACCAGCTGACTGGACTACCAAACGTCCTCTATGCTGGAGTCGACAAGTTTCTGCTCCGCAAACCATACAGAACACAGCAGCCAGACTTGTCATCCCACAACAAGAACACATCACCCAACACCTGCGAGCCCTCCACTGGCTCCCAGTCGAAAAGAGAGTAACCTTCAATCAATCAGTGATCAATCAATCAGTGACACTTATAAAGCGCGCTACATACCCGTGGGGTCTCAAGGCGCTGGGGGGGGGGGGAGCCGCTACTGCTCGAACAGCCAGGTCTTCAGCTTCTTCCTGAAGGAGAGGTGGTCTTGGGTCAGGCGCAGGTCGGTCGGGAGGGAGTTCCAGGTCTTGGCGGCCAGGTGGGAGAAGGACCTTCCTCCTGTAGTCGCTCTTCGGATGCGGGGGACGGCGGCGAGGGCGTGGTTGGCTGATCGGAGGTGGCGTTTGGGAGCGTAGAAGTTGACTCGGCTGTTGAGGTAGCTCGGGCCTTGGTCGTGTAGGGCTTTGTGTGCGTGGGTGAGGAGGCGGAAGGTGATTCTTTTGTTGACGGGGAGCCAGTGAAGGTCTCGCAGATGTCCGGAGATGTGGCTGGTTCGTGGGATGTCGAGGATGAGTCTGGCTGAGGCGTTCTGGATCCGCTGGAGTCTCTTCTGGAGCTTGGCGGTGGTCCCGGCGTAGAGGGCGTTGCCGTAGTCCAGTCGGCTGGTGACGAGGGCCTGGGTGACGGTCTTCCTGGTCTCGGTGGGGATCCACCAGAAGATCTTCCGTAGCATGCGTAGGATGTTGAAGCATGCCGAGGAGACGTTGTTGACTTGCCTGGTCATGGAGAGGGAGGAGTCCAGGATGAAGCCCAGGTTGCGTGCATGGTCTGTCGGTACTCACCCACGCCTACAAATGCCTCCACAACACTGGGCCCCAATACCTCAACGAGAGAATAACCCCCACATATCCTCACCCCAAACATCACCCTCGCCAAACCCCCAAGCATCCGCAGAGCCAGAACGGGTGAAAGAGCCTTCTCCTACATCACGGCCAAAACCTGGAATGAGCTTCCGATCAATATCAGATGTACCCCTTCTCTACACGTCTTCAGGAAGACCCTCAAGACCTAGCTCTTTGACTGAATGGAGCTGCTGACTGCTCCCCCCCCCAGCACTTTGAGACCCTCATGGGTGCATGGCGTGCTATACAATATCGTGATTGATTGATTGAAAATTTTTAGAGGATGTACTACGAGATGCTGTGTTTTTTACTGAGACCTGGCTTCATGAAGGATCTGCACTGGATGCAATTGTTGCTCCTCCCCAATTACTCCATAGTCAGGAAAGATAGGCAACCTAAGACACTAGGGCGAGTTGATATTGTATTAATAAATATTCTTGTAACTGAATGACTGTGCTGATGACAAGCTGAGCTCGTCATGGCCTCAGCTGGAACGCCCACGTGGGGATAATTTCCCAGCTGTGCTGGGCGTTCCATTGAGCGGGCGTGGCCATGACGAGCTCAGCTCGTCATCAGCATTGCGGCGCTGTGCACGGCCCCCCTCTCCCCGTGCCGCAGGAAAATTAGTCCCGCGATGAGGGGGTTAAGGCAATTACCTGTGTTTTGAAACCGACAAAACTACTATCCGTTGACTGCAGCTAGTGCAGAATTCTGCTGCTTGGCTTTATTGGTTACCCTAATCTGCCTAGTCTCTAATCTTCCTCATGAGCTGCACTGGCTTACTATCTCAAATCACATTAAGTTTTAAGCTCTATGCTATTTGTTTAAGGAAAAAGCTGGAAGTTGTCCTAAATACATTTTGGATTTGGTTCACTCATACCATCGGTCTCGAACTTCTCTGTTCACTGCACCCAGGTTTCGCTTGGTCCGTATGTTGCTTATTTTGGCCCGGAACTTTGGAACTCCCTTCCAGATTCATTAAGGAAGGGTGGGTCCTTTCCTGCTTTTCAAATGGGACTAAAGACCTAGCTTGTCTAATCCCTTCATTCAGCTCTTTGCATCCTCTCCTCCTACAATGAGCTGGGAAACCCCTTGGGTTAGCTGTGCGCACACTAGGTTCATAAAATGTATAAGAATAATAAGGGTTTAATACATTGGAATAGCCAGGTTAAATAACTGTCATTTTTTTAGACAAATGCCAAAGTGCCTTTTTCCTAACAGTATATCAAACCAAAGCATTAAATGCAGTTAACGACTGATTCTTCTTCATCTAGTGCTAATGGCTTCAAGGTAATTTATTAAAAACCCAGAGCCCCAAATGTCACTAGGAGTGTCTGCTCATAGAACCAAGAGCCCTCACCCAGCCAAGGGTGGTATGCTTCATTATCGCGACAGCTTCTCATTAGGCTGGTGCTGCAACGCCTAAAGTGCCCCTCGAGGGAGCACTTTGCCTGAGATCTTTTGATTTGCCTATGAAGGACTGTTTATATAGAAGTGCGTCCCAGTGCCAGTGTACAAAGATTCAAATGAAGTGTGTTAAAATTCAATATAGACACTTTGCAGTCTATTTAATATGAGATAAAGAGTTCATGTGAAGAGTAAAAAGTATGAGAAATTATGAAAAAGGATACTTTTTAGTTACTGCTATAAATAACCAGTCCGTGGTACCGAACACATGTGAGAATAAATCAGTAAAGGTTTATGGTTGGCATGTTTCATGCCTCTGCTGTCTGGTAGGAGCATGCAGCATTTCATCAGGACCTATAAAGGAATACCCAATCTTCACTGTGTGTGGGGATCCCGATTGTGTGATAGAACATGCTGCCACCTCTGTGAAGAACACCAGAAACATTACTAACCTTAAAACATGTGTAGGTTGATATTTCAGTACTAGTGACCTGCTTAAAAAAGAAAGACAAACACAACATACAACAATTAAAAAAATGCGGCACAAGCAGTGCTGGTTTTGCATACATTTATAAACATGCTCACATTGATGATCAGTGAGGTCATGTCACACAAATGCTCAACATGTATTTTCACATGTGCAATATAGACTTCTTGCATGGTGGCGAAGGGCGGGAGAAAACATGTAAACACCTGCCAATGTGGTAGCAGAGTCCTTTGTCTCAAGCTACTAATTACAACAATGGGGCCCTTGAAGTACTTGGATGGCCTGGCCCCATTATACGTAATATTAAAAAAAAAAAGGAATGTAAGAGAGCAATACGAATGCTCCCTCCAAAAGGGCGGTGTTGCCCATGGAGATCATGCCTTGTAAAGCACATGTTCCGATACACATCAATCATTATGAAGGGACTCAGGGGCATTTTATCAAGAAAGAGTGATGCATTATCGTCACATTTGTTAACAAACAGATGTTTATATCTACTCACCAGAATAGAGAAGTAAGGTGTTCTCAAGTGGTAGCAATAACCTCCAAACGGCGGGCTCTCTCGCTTTGATGCTCCGCAATTAGGCGCGCTTGACAAACGTTAAGCTGGTACAGGTGAGGCTCACTCAATGGAGAGAAGCGACCCTAGGTAAAGTCAACGGGACAGAGGGTTCAGGGGTTAATGTAAGTCCTCCGAAAACTGCGAATAACTCACTGCTGGGTAAATTAATAAGCAGGAGCAATCGGATGAGAAAAAAATATATATTCTCAAACAGGCAAACCCGGGCGACCAAAAAAACTCCTGGGAGGTACCTAGGAGTATAGAGGCGCAGGACCGTTTTTTAAATCCTGCCACCGGTATATGATTCGTCTCAGGTGAGCCCGACCAACATGATCGAAAGAGGACTAGCTCTGGATCCGTGATGGCCATCTTGGATTGGGCTCCCTAAAAGCTTACGGCCGCCATCTTGAGCTACAGTGCCACACATGTCACACCCGCCGGTCTACCCCATGGTCATGGCCAACAACCAACATCCCCTCAGAACGGGGGCAGCAAGCCATACATTCACCTCCAAAGGCTGCTCGCTCAAGCACATCCACCCAAGGTCATGAGATGGTCCAATCTGTGTGTGCCTCAGGTTGGTCTTTTCCCCCGACCACCCGATTGAGTGTCCAGAGCACCAACAAGGATATATGTGCATTTTTACAGGGGCAATAGCCAAGCCACATCATCATTCAAATATGGCCATCGAAGAAATTTACAGAGGCCAACTTTGGAATAGTTGATACGCGGGTATAGAGTAGAATTATAGATAGGGACGAAGAAAAATTACTCAGATCATATTCATAGGGACAAAGCCTGACATGATGGACATGAATAAATACATGAAGTGCAAAGAAGTGTATTGATTTCTTATCTGAAAGGTGGATCAAAGGTAACAATTAGTTGGAAAGTAGCCATTGGGATCCAGACCCAAACATCATAGGCTGCCTACCAACTGAGGATTTTATAGGAAGGCGTTGGACCACGGGCAATTTTCATTGAGGCCCTTTTTCACAGAATTGAGTAGAAATATCCAGAATACTTCCCGTTTCTTGTGGAGGCGGGTCTAATCCACTCCTGGTTTGGCTAATATCTTTTCTAAGATAACCCGTTTCAGGTCCTTTTCCTTGTGGTTTTTCTCTAGCCAGTGGGGAACAATGGGGGCTGTGCTTTTCTTATTCCTGATATTCTATTTATGCTCTCCCATTCACAGGCGTCAGTCGCGTCCGGTCTCACCAACATAGGGTAAGTTACACGGACATAAAATAACATAGATAATGCTCGCTGTGCAACAATTGGTCATCCTTTCATTTTGGGCCACTGAAATAGTGTGTTCATTTGTGCTCACAGTGTCACCAATGATGGCATGTGGGCATGCATAGCAGTTCGCACATCGGTGATTGCCAAAAATAGGTTGCAAATTAGTGACCCCAGCCTGGAAACTGGTCGGAGATTTCGGAGTTCGTGCCCTCACTAAATGGTTCTTGAGATTCTTGTTTCGTTTAAATGCGAATATGGGCCTGGGAAGGTAGGTGGTCCGCTCCTCGAGATTCAATAAATGCCAACTAGAATTAATATTCTGACGCACCTTGTGGTTCAGATTAGAGTGGCGAGTTATGTACACCAGTTGGTCAGAGGATTCCTTCCCGGCGGATTGGAACATTTGTTCACGATTCGAGTATCTGGCTTGCTTGAAAGAGTCTTTTACAAGTTTGGGAGGGTAGCCTCGAGAGCACCCTGCTGTTCATAATAGGGCTTAAAGGACTTTGGGCAGCCAGCAAATTGGCCCCTGAAAGAAACCCGCATGAAAATATGCATCTTTCCAACATAAGGACTGTGATGAGGAAACTGAGTTGAGGGCGATGAATAGGGAAAGCTGCTTGAATTCATGGCCTAAAGATGTCTACATAATGCCTTGCTGCGGTCTGACAGTCACAACCAACTTTTGTTTTATTGTTGTGAAACAAGTTTAATGAGTTCTTGATTTTCATGCATAAAATCAGAAGACACAGTGTACACAGTATGTTAGCTGGAGGGCTAGGTAGAGGTCTTTGAACGAGCAACAATTCTTTTAAACTCCTGGAACACTTGAATTTGTTCTCTGTTTTAATGTGTTTTTAAGTTATGGGGCAGAGTATAATGAAGTGGGGTTTTTCTGGGTATTGTCATTTTGCTTTACTAGTCAGAAGGAAAGCACATGTTTAAAAGCTGTTCCCCCGCCTTTGGTGCTGTTAGAAATGGGATCCCCGGCTGGCCAGGGCTTGCGCAAAAGTCAGTCAGAGACCACCACTCCCAAGTCAGGGCAACAGAGTTACACGCCAAGATAACCCCTGCTCACCCTCTAGGTAACGTGGCGCGAGCAGCAAGGCTAAACTTGGAGGCGATGTGAGCTAAGTATTTGCGCACGCAGCCCAGCAACAACACCCAAGGCCCACCACAAAGGAAACTCCACACAAGGTTACATAAAAAAATAGCCTTTGTATTACAGTAAAAACACATTAGATAACACACAAACTTTACAATGTGCCAACAGGCACGGGCAGAATTTACAAGGGATTATGTACAGGACAGGGTCACATGGCCCACTGTCAGGGTTAGGCACTTGTTAGAAATAATACTTGGAGGTATAACACTTAGCACATAAACATATAATGACTGTGGCACCAAAATAGTAAATGTAGCACACAACCAGTAATTACTGGTAAAGAGTAAATACCTCCTACGCCACCCTAAACACTGTAGGAAAATCACGCAGGGAACTAGGACCTTATTATCAGGACCTATAAAAGGAAAACCATCACCTAAGCAGGTCACTTTTAGCAAAGGGGTGGAAACCTAAACAATCACCTAAGCAGGTCACATTTAGATAAGGTAATAACACATAAACAATCCTCTAAGCAGGTCACTCTTAGCAAAGGGGATAAAACATAAAATACCTAAGCAGGTCACTTTTAGCAAAGGTAATGGGACATAAACAATCCTCCAAGCAGGTCACTCTTAGCAAAGGGGATAAAACATAAAATACCTAAGCAGGTCACTTTTAGCAAACGTAATGGGACATAAACAATCCTCTAAGCAGGTCACTTTTAGCAAAGGGGATAAAACATAAAATACATTGCACATGAGGCATTAAAACACATTCAGAGGTGCAGGTTAGAACATTTGTGCAGGAATCAAATATGCAAGTAAATCACAATGAGCAGGGTGCATGTAGCACAACACTAGAACTGTCCCTCAGGCCAACTGGCCTCGCAAGGGCTGAATTGCCCTGAGTCCAAATGTCAGGGAGGCTGCGCAGGCAGCCAAGAACACAAGCCTAAACGTAGCAACTGTCCACTAAGTGCTAGACAGTTGTAAATACCAGATAATGCCAACGTTGGAGCCACGTGGGCTCAAGAACACAGGGGAGGGAACACAGCGTGGAAGCCACGGGGCTTTAACCAGCTCACTGGGCCCCCCAAGAGCCTCTCAGGGCTCGTGAAGCAAATAGGCAGGCAGTTAAGAGCTTCAATGCTCTAAACACATGCGGGCGCTCAAGAGCTTTTCTGGGGCTCTAAACAAATGTGGCACGCAGAAGCCTCTCTCAGGGCTCCAAGGACAAGGGTGCCGGCAATCGAGCCTCTCTGGGCTCGCAATGCAAGGAAATGCCCCCAGAGCCTCTTCAGGCTCTAAATCAGTCTGGCTGGGAGCCTCGTGGCTCTAAAACACTAGATGCCGCCTGAGCCTCGCAAAGCTCGAAAACAGGAATGCCCCCAGGAGCCTCGGGGCTCCTAATCACAGCTATGGGCGTCGTTGGAGTCCCTCATGGGGGACTCAGGAACTAAGGCAGACGCCCCCAAGAGCCTCGACCGGCTCTTCACACTGACGGAGAGGGGCGGGCACCGGCAATGTGCCCCGACGCCCTCCTCCCCGATTGAGCACACTGCCCCACTCACCGGCTGTCTCACTGGCGGGACGGCTCCTCTTCTGGGCAACGCGGGGCTCCCCTTCACTCGGGGGGCCTTGAGGACACGGCCGGCTGCTTCCTTCGTCTCGCGGCTCGGAGGGGGTGGGACTTCCGGTTCGCCTCTCCCGGGCCGCACTGCAATTGGCCGGTCAGGCCAGCACTTCCGGGTCGCACTAGGCAGTTGCCCGGCAACAGTTTTCTGGGTCCCTGGGCTGCGAAAATCGGCAAAACCAGACGGGCAGATGCCGGGTGGGCACCGGCTTCACAAAATAAAGCGCTCGGAGCGCTAGAAGGCAAGGCAAAGCGCTATTGAGCGCTGGGGCAAAAATAAAGCGCTCCTAGCGCTACAAATCAAATAACAGCGCTTCCAGGCGCTCTGGCCAAAAATCAAGCTCCAGCAGGGTCTGGAGGCAGGCAGGGGGACAAGGCCTGGCCCAGAGCCAGCACACTGGGTCTCCAGGCAGGGAGACAAGCCAAGTGGCGGTCCTCCTGGCCCCAACAACAGCAGCAGCCCCCTCTGGCAAGGATCCAAAAGCAGAACCAACTTGTATGGGGACACAGTCCCTTCTTATACTGTAAAACCCTTTGTCTGTAGGTGCAGGGTGGGGAGAAACCAGTTGCAGCTGGTTTTGAAGTACCCTTGATAGCTCAACCACCCATTTCATTCACTGGCAGAGCTAGGGTCATCAGTTGCACTACAGGTGGTGGAGCCAGCATTGTGAGGGGAAAGTCTAGCCCCATCAGGGATCAGGTGCACTCCTCCCAAGCCATCAACATGCTAATCTCACACTCACCACCGGGCAGACCCATCCATCCTTCCTGGAGCCAGGCTTACCAGCCAGCTCCAGCCAATCACACGGCAGGCATATTTTACAGTAAAATGCCAAGTCCTAGAAGTGGCATTTCTACACATGACACACACATGCCACATACACCATTGCGAAGCATTCATTCTCACGAGCTCGCACATACCAAATTCGAGTCTGCACTCCCCACGCATCAGGAACTACCAGGGACACAGACACTCCCCATGCATTCCTATGGGAGAGCAGGCCAGCCTAACTACATGCATGCACTTTACTCTGGGACACAGGGAAAAAGTGCTCATAGACCAGAAAATCATCCTCACATATCACAGATCTAAAGCAAAAAGATTAGGGGTGAACCTGCCAGAAGTGCCAAGTCCAACAGGTGCCATATTGGTAGTGCCATCTCTTTTTGGCAGTTTACGGTCCAGCTCCTACTTTACAGCCCTATATAAGATGGCGTGAAGTGGTTGTGCATTGATAGGTAGGGGCTTTACACAAGCAACAATTCTTTTAAACTCCTGGCATACTTTAATTTTTTCTTTGTATAAATGTATTTTCAATTTACTGAGCAGTGTTTACTGAAGTGTGGTTTTTTGGGGACTGTATTTTTATTTAAAAAATGGGAAGGAAAGTACGTGTTAAGTACTATTCCTCCGCCCTTGGCAGGCATTTTGGTGGTGCCGTCTCTGTTTGGCTGCTTGCAGACCAGCTCCTACCTTATGCCCTTATATAGGCGGGCTGGGGAGTGGATTCGCAGCAGATGTGCACTGCAGGCATTCGGCTGGCATGCTGAAGGTGTGCCTAAAGCAAGCCTGTCTGCGCCCTTCCGTGTCTGGCCAGGGTCACAAGCCCTTTGCTTTTTTTTAGAGAAATGGTGCTACTTCACAAGACAACTTAAAGCACTACAGCAGGATCATTTACCCAATTGCCAAACCATTGGCACTGGTTCTTTTACCTGCAGTGGGTGTAACTTTACTTGTTCAACCTTTTTAAAGTGCAATGCTCATAATGACTTGCTTTTAAGCACAGACATTGCACCTAGTATGGTTAACCCCATTACAATACCATTGGGGTTGCCTCATTCTGTCAGAGAGTTTCACTTTGATTATATTAACTGCCTGTCCCTGCCTAAACACAAACAAGATGTTCTAAACTTTTAAGAGGATGTACAACCAGATGCTTTGTTTTTTACTGAGCCCGGGCTTCATGAGGGATCTGCACTGGATGCAATTGCTGCCCTCCCCCCCAATTACTCCATAGTCAGGGAAGATGGGCAACATAAGACGGGAGGGGGAGTTGATATTGTATTCATGAATACTCTTGTAATGTAAAATAGATTTTCTCGCTCCTGCTTGTGAAGCACTATTCTTTGCACCCTTGCTGACACCTAAATTCAAGTTCTCTGGTGTTTCGGTGTACCGCCCCCTGGTCAAGCTGGAAATTGGTGCTCCACCTTCCCATATTTAGTAGCTCCTTACATTCTAAAATCAGCCAATTTTACGTTATTGGTTAATATTAATCTCCACTTGGACGATCCCAAATGTTCCAAGAGCACCTCTTTATTGATGATGCTACAGGACATCTTTTGGATCCAATTTAATCTAATTTCAGGCATGGTCACTGCTCCCTTACTTTGGTCTTGCCACTTTTCATTGCCTTTTACAGTGAGAATTGCATTTTCCTGTGCACCCTACCATCCTGCCTCTACAGCGAAAACTAGGACCTGGTCTAAACTGAACATTCCGGCTTTTAATAATTTACTTCACCGTCCCAAACCAGACAATAAACAACTGTTGGTCTCAGATCATGATCAAATTCCTCACTGGCTTATGGAGGCTGTGGATAAAAGCTTGCCAGTTACTGTAAAGAGTTAAGTCCTTCTACAACAACTTCAACGAACAGACACCAGACTCCGACACCACTCCCTCCTCCAGTGACACCAGCCAAACCACCATCTCTGCCTGGACCCCAGCCACCACCGAAGACACCGAATCAACCATGAAATGCATCCACTCAGGAGCACCCACGGACCCCTGTTCCACACACATCTTCCAAAGGGCCGCCATCGCACATGAACTACGACGCACCATCAACATCACCTTTGAAACTGCATTTTCCCCGATCACTGGAAACCTGCAGAAGTCAAGCCCCTGCTGAAGAAGCCCATGGTAGACCCATCGGACCTCAACAACTACCGTCCTAACTCCCTCCTCCCCTTCGCGGCCGAGGTCACTGAGAAGATCGTCGGCGCTCAACTAATGAAATTTATCGAAGAGAGCTCCATCCTCGACCCTTCCAAATCTAGGTTCCCGGAGCAAGCACAGCACCAAGACAGCCCTTCTTGCTGCCCCAGATGACAACCGGACCCTCCTTAACCAAGTCCACACCACGGCCCTGATCCTACTCGACCTCTCTGCCGCCTTCGACACTGTCTCCCACCGCACTCTCTCTATCAGACTCTGGGACGCCGGCATACAGGCAGTACCCAAAGAATCAGACTGCCACCCTTCCTCTCTGAACCCACTGAGACCTACTGCGGAGAACCTCAAGGATCGTCACACAACCCAATGCTCTTCAACATGTACATGGCCTTACTGACCACCATCGTCGGACAGCACAGTCTCAAAATAGTCTCCTACGCTGATGACACCCAGCTCATCCTCTCCCACAGCAAAGTTAACATCACCACCAGACTCAGTTTCCAGGTAGGAATGAAAGATGTTGCATCCTGGATGAGCAGCAGCTGCCTGAAGCTCAACTCAGAATAAACAGAAGTCCTCGTCCCCTGACCCTCTCCCACTGCTTGGGACAACACCTGGTGGCCCACTGCCCTCGGAAACCCCCCATCCCCACAGACAACGCCAGGAACCTCGGTCGTTCTTGACTCCTCCCTGCTTCAACACTCTTCACATCCTCTGCATGACCTTCAAATGGACCCCCACAAATCAAGAAAGACCATCACCAATGCACTCATAACCAGCTGACTGGACTACAAAACGTCCTCTATGCTGGAGTCAACAAGTTTCTGCTCTGCAAACCATACAGAACACAGCAGCCAGACTTGTCATCCCACAGCAAGAAAACATCACCCAACACCTGCGAGCCCTCCACTGGCTCCCAGTCGAAAAGAGAGTAACCTTCAAGATACTCATGCCTACAAATGACTCCACAACACCGGGCCCCAATACCTCAACGAGAGAATAACCCCCACATACTCAGGAGAAACATCACCCTCTCCAAACCCCCAAGCATCCGCAGAGCTAGAAAGGGTGAAAGAGCCTTCTCCTACATCACGGCCAAGACCTGGAATGAGCTTCCGATCAATATCAGATGTGCCATGTGCCCCTTCTCTACACGTCATCAGGAAGACCCTCAAGACCTAGCTCTTTGACTGAATGGAGCTGCTGACTGCCCCCCCCCCCCCCCCCAGCGCTTTGAGACCCTCATGGGTGCATGGCGTGCTATACAATATCATGATTGATGGATTGATTGAAACCTTTTAGAGGATGTACTACGAGATGCTGTGTTTTTTACTGAGACCTGGCTTCCTGAGGAATCTGCACTGGATGCAATTGTTGCTCCTCCCCAATTACTCCATAGTCAGGAAAGATAGGCAACCTAAGACAGGAGGGGGAGTTGATATTGTATTAATAAATATTCTTGTAAGTAAATGACTGTGCTGATGACAAGCGGAGCTTGTCATGGCCTCCGCGGAACGCCCACGCGGGGATAATTTCCCCGCTGTGCTGGGCGTTTCACTGAGCGGGCGTGGCCATGACGAGCTCAGCTCGTCATCAGTATCACGGTGCCGTGCGCGGCCCCCTCTCCCCGTGCCGCGGGAAAATTAGCCCCGCAGCGATGGGGTTAAGGCAATTACCTGGGTTTGAAACCGACAAAACTACTACCCGTTGACTGCAGCTTGTGCAGAATTCTGCTGCTTGGCTTTATTGGTTACCCTAATCTGCCTAGTCTCTAATCTTCCTCATGAGCTGCACTGGCTTACTATCTCAAATCATAGTAAGTTTAAAGCTCTATGCTATATGTTTAAGGAAAAAGCTGGAAGTTGTCCTAAATACATTTTGGATTTGGTTCACTCATACCATCCGTCTCGAACTTCTCTGTTCACTGCACCCAGGTTTCGCTTGGTTTGTATTTTGCTTATTTCGGCCCGGAACTTTGGAACTCCCTTCCAGATTCATTGAGGAAGGGTGGGTCCTTTCCTGCCTTTCAAATGGACCTACAGACCTAGCTTTTCTAACCCGTTCATTCAGCTCTTTGCATCCTCTCCTCCTACCATGAGCTGGGAAACCCCTTGGGTTAGCTGTGCGCACTATAGGTTCATAAAATTTATAAGAATAATAAGGGTTTAATACATTTGACTAGCCAGGTTAAATAACTGTAATTTTATGGGACAAATGCCAAAGTGGCCTTTTCCTAACAGTATATCAAACCAAAGTATTAAATGCAGGTAACGACTGATACTTCTTCATCTAGTGCTAATGGCTTCAAGGTAATTTATTAAAAACCCAGAGCCCCAAATGTCACTAGGAGTGTCTGCTCATAGAACCAAGAGCCCTCACCCAGCCGAAGGTGGTATGCTTCATTATCGTGACAGCTTCTCATTAGGCTGGTGCTACAACGCCTAATGTGCCCCTCGAGGGAGCACTTTGCCTGAGTTCTTTTGATTTGCCTATCAAGGACTGGTTGTATAGAAGTGCGTCCCAGTGCCAGTGTATTCAAATGAAGTGTGTCTCAATCAGTGGGTCTTCTTATGTAATTGAACATCAGGATGTCTAACCCTTGAAGATCTGGTAAAAATAACTATTTCCATCCCCATTACCAGTTTTTTGGTAAACTCAAATATAGTGCAAAAATCCAAACCTGATGGTTTTTAATGTAATTTTTAATTTAACCAACAGGCGCAACTACCCTTATCTGCCCCCGTCCTGAAGAAGACCCGCTAGAGACCCATAAATAAGGTGTCCCAGGGTCAAAACGTTGACAGACTCACACAAAGGACCAGTCAACCATGTCCAACATAACACATCTATTGAATATAGTTTGTTGGTTTTGAGTGTCAGCTAAATGAGAATCGGCCTTTCCCATTCTTTCTTCCCCTTCTAAATACTTTCTTCACGCACGTGTATATAGATCACTTGATGTCACTGTGTCACATTTATTTCACACTATGTCACTTTGCCCACTAAACTGAATTGTTGCGCCGCATTTTGTAAATTTTATTGCATATTCAAAGGTGTCAGTTGATAAGAACAAACAAAACCATGAATGTAAAATGATTCAATGATTAAAATGTCGTACTGACCCTTTCCAGTGTTTGGTTTCTGCACTTTTATGGTCTAACAGAGGCGGCATAATAAGTAGAAATGTTATGCCTATACTTGAGTTAAAGATAAATACATGATTTAAAGCAATTGTGTTCATACCTGACGGAGCCATTGTTGAAATTATTATTGTATTGCCCAGGCTCTGAGGGATACTGGGTTACCCCATAAGGAATTTCTCCTAACATCATAACCTGGGCTGCTATGGGAATTTACAAGTGGAAATTATCAAGCCCATTATCACCGCTTTAGCGGCAGTTTCCTGACGATAAAAGCAGTGATAATGTATCGCCCTTTCTCGATAATATGGCCCTTGCTTTCTTAGATCAAATAAAGGTTGCTGATTCACCTACCCCACGTCCGCATCCCTGGAAGTACAGAACGTGGCAGGGACCCTGTTAAAATATGCAAAATGCGTGTGACGATGGTGTCGCTAGCTACGGAAGAGGACAATGAGAGCCCCGGCCTTTACATTGAGGCTGGGGCAGTCTGCTGCTGAGCAACGCTCGATTCTATCTGCACCACTCCAGGGTGGAGGGCTGCAAAAAGCACAAAAGAATATTGTTGATGGATCGCACCCCCTAAGTGGCACCATTTTGGGACATGAGAGAATGTAAAGATTGTGTGCAAATAGAATGGTAATTTTATGGGTTACTGAAAGAAAGCTGGTCATACATAATCACCCAATGTAGATGCTAAAGGACAAGAAAAGATCAAATATAGATGACAAAATGATGGTTGACCCACAATGGATGAGACACAGAATATGTGTATAGGTAAAGTCAAGAGGTAATCAAGGACTCTAGTGAAATACTCAAGGCCCCAAAAAGCACATTATGGAAAATAACGAGGGTCTTAAGATGACAAATCATGGTGATCTGAAAGGAAAATTAGGGTATAGAGGGGCATATTAGCAAGGCCATATTGCCGCTTTAGCAGCACTTTTTGCCGCTAAAGCAGCAATACTTTTATCGCCCTATTAGCAAGCTGTCGCTAACAGCAGTTAGGGACAGCTTTTAGGCGATAGCGTCCAATTTGGGGCCCGCTTTGCATGTCAGCGATATTTATCTCTAATGACATGCAAAGTGGGCGTACCCAAACTGAAAGCAGTTGCTAACACAGCTATCGCCTATTAGCAAGGCAGGTCGTGCGCCAGATTCTAACGCCTGATCAGACCAGTACTTAACCTGTTTATCCAATGTGAGGTGGATATTCAGGTAAGTCCTCATTAGTGTTAATGCCTGAATATCGCTGGATTTCCAGCGATATTCACGCATTGAGCTGCTATCGCCGGATATTTTATCGCATAACAGATAAACGTTGCTAATAGCATGTGATCTCTGCAATAATATCCGGCGATAGGCGGCGATAAAAAAAAACATGCATGTCCTTGCTAACATGCCCCAGAATGTGTAGTCAAAATTCCCTGATCTCACGATCTGGTGATCTCAGTCCAGGGGATATCATCATGTAATCCCACTAGTTGTGTTTTGAGACAAAATACCCTGCATTGTTTTTCTAAACAATCTCCTTCATGTGGTGTCCCTAATGGTCAGAGTATCCATAAAACCCACTGCATGTCATCAGGAGGGTTTTGTGGTAATGTGGTGAGTGCTCTATTGTATAGTTCTCTGGTCGCATCTGATATTGCTCCTATGTTCATTGATGCACATTTTGATTGAACACATAGACATCCCTATATAGAGTAAGCCACAAGGACATTGGATACAGTAAATACTTGTCTTAGTATTACAGTTGGCTTCTTTCAGCAGTTTCCACCTTTCTTCAGCTCCCAAAACCACTTCCTTTGCGATTTCCATCAAGGGGCAGACATTATATTGTCCACAAGGAAAATGTCCTGTGAGTATTGGGAGGCGTCAACTGGTAGTGATATCCTTGAAGGCAATTTTATATTTTGGTCTAGTATGGACAACAAGGTCCTGAATGTTGCTGGTTCGTGTGAACGAGAACACTGGCCTCTCTATCTCCATTCCACCACTCCTCAGTATGGAACACCGTTGATTGATCATTTTCTTACTCATGTTTCTTGAGGGAGTGTATGTGGTCACACATGTCAGTTTGGGTTGCACATCTTTGGTTTTCGATGCTCAAATGGCATTTCTGTTGGTTTTACGAGCCCTCTTGCATACAGAGTTGATGATATTATCCGGATAGTTTTGGTTGTGTAATAAGATGGCCAGGTGTATTAAATGTTGAAATTTCAATGAAATTTCTTCTAATTCTGAGGAAGTGACCAAAGGGAAGATCATGGGGGATGACTATTGTAAAGGAGAAGGCAATTTTTTTCTGTGGTTTTATAAAAGGTTCTTGTACTCGGTAGGGTAGCTTCTTGTACTTTTTATCCCACTGGTGACAGAGGAGCCAAAAGATGCCTCATCCACAAGCTGGTGTCATCCATAAGTGTGGAACCGCAAGAAACAATTTCTGGAAATGAAGACAATCTGTAGAGGACTGGACCTGCTGTCTGTCACCTGAGAGGAGACTGGCAGGACTGGATTTATTCCCTATTGTACCTGGACAAATAAATGGACTCCAGGGGGCAGTTGGCTGGGCCTGATCTATATGCTAATAGAGAGGGAACTCCACCCCTCCATGTCAAGTTACAAGATAACGGTCTACCAGCCCAATTTAAATGCAGGTGGACCTTATGTTTGGCTACAGCAGTGACCACTCCCTCTTGGCTATACCGTCTGCCCAAATAGGAGGTGCAAACATATAGCCATTTTTAACTATCTGTCACTGCCAGGTGAACCCTGGTGCTGAGGGATAGTAAAATAAATAATGCCCCCATCACCAGAGGAGATGCATTCCACGGCAATGGGGGTATTATCTTTTTTAGTCCTCCCCCTGAAAATTATCTTGTGGGATTTTGATTTTGAACAGAAAAAAGAAAACGTTTGGAGCAAAACTCCATTGTGTCGACAGAGCCCTGTACCAAACAGTGAGAAGCATTGACAGGAACTGTTGTAATGGCGGTTCCTACTAGTGCTTTATAATAGCCATCAGCTGAGCGGTCAATTATAAATCAATTGGTTGGTACATCTGCCAGGGAGACTGAGTTATTTACTCTGCACCCTGGTGGAACAATAACCCGACTGCCAATACTTTATTTGGAAGAATTAGAGGTGAGTCTGCACACCTAGAATTAATGAGAGTTAATGTAAAGAAGATATTGAGTTGTGAACAAGTCTTAGCGTGCATTAACGGGAAACAGGGAGAGTACCCACCTACCTTGGGGGTAATAATAATGCAAAGAGTGAGTCTCTGGAACCCCAAAGACTACGTGTCGCACAGCTGTATGGCCAACACAGCGTAAACAAATTAATCAATGTTTTCTATGCGTATGTAATAAAAATAAAACACTGTATTTCAAAATTGAGTATCTCAAAAGCTTCATTTAAGGATACAAGCTCAAAGCAAAAATAAACGTATTCAGTACAATTCTATTCATTATACATTTGAGTCCAAAAGATCTCTATGAGATAAATATAGAATATAATGTTTGAGAACAATAACAATTATGTAACATGTGTACAAATCATTTAACAGTTCCCAATGCATTTCGGGTTCAATCCTGAACCCTTCTTCAGGGGCTGTATAAATAAACAAACAAGATGTCTTATATGTAATTAACAGCTTACAAGTTCTTCTTTGATAAGTCTGTCCAGATCTACAAAAACAAAACAGTGTCTTAATGAATAAAAGAACCACAAGTGGATTAATTCCGCATACAACAGTATATCAATGATCTAGTTAAAAAGACTCAAGACTTGCACTAAAAGGATAACCAGATCAGAGAGAATATCCAGATAAGAGAATCCAGATAAAAAAACACCACCAGAATAATGTAAACATCAACCACGTAAGAAAAGATGAGGTTCAAAAGAACTGTGAAAAGACACTGGAGTCTGTGCTGCCGCCATATGTGAAACCTACAGTGCTATATTGTGTACAAACACCCTCAGTGCTAGGCGTCACTTACCCAGATCGAGGATTGCAACAGAAACTATAGATGAAACCCCCTCTATCCCGAAAGAAAATATGGGATGTTATAAACTGCAGAACCAGTAAAACTGTATGACTTAACCCCTTCTGTGCGGCGCCCATTCCCCCCGGTGCTGAGCTCTAATAGAACCGGGCGTGGTCATGACGGAACGGTTCTGTCATAAGCACAGCTCAACCGATGCTCATGACGGAACCGTTCCATCATGAGCATAGAAGGGGTTAAACAAACATCAAGAGTGCTGCGCACAATGTCATACCTGCTGAAACTTAATATCACCGCCTATCGATGTTATATATCCAACACGTTGATTCAGTTCTGCAACAATAGGAGGGGAAACTCAGCATACGAAAACTAGAAGTCTCGGGCTAACTTTAGTAGAAAGTTCCGCGCTATGCGCCTTTCCCGATAAAATGAGAAGTGCTGACATGCAGAAGGCTGAGTGAAGTTGCAGTTTTCAAGACACAACTCTAGAAAAGGAACGGGCACCGTATGACTCAGTAAATTCCCTCATATGGCATACCCAAAAACAGTATTCAATAGAAACTACCATCACTCTAATAATCATCCCAGAGTGTATGTGCATTAAGCTGTACATAATATTTGCCCTGTGGCATCATTTACAGCATCCCCAGATGACTTTTCTTTTGCTTTCTACTACTGCTGCTCTCTACTGAAGAAGGGCTGAACCCAGAAACAAGTGTCTAGAGATATACAGCAATGTCTGCACCAACTTTGGTGAAAAACTACAGCTACGTTTCAAGTAAGCACTAATTATGTACTGCATTTACCAGGATGTAGAGGAGCGAACTGTGCTGGAATGTGAGGCAGAGTTCTCCCAACCCCCTTTCTGTTCAAAATTTTCCCTTGAGCCAGCAAGCTGACGAGCTTTGGAGATGCACCTGTGTGCCTGTGAGTGGTACTGTCACCTTAGAGGAACTTGGAAGCATTTCCAGCAACCTCAGATTGCTTTTCTTTTGTTTTATACTACTGATGCTCTCCGATGCAGAAGGGCTGAACTCAGAAACACTTGTCTAGAGATATACAGAAATCTCTGCACCAACGTTGGTGAAATGCTACAGCTAAATTTTACATAAGCACTAATTTTGTGCTTCATTTACAAGGACAGAGAGGGGCAAACTGTGCTGGGATGTGAGGCAATGTGCTCCCAACCTCCTTTCACCTTCAAGAGCAGACCAATTCAAATTGGCCTCTTTCTTTCCCCATATTTAGTTTGGTGGGAAACGGGAAGAATAAACGCCTTACCTTGTAAACATGGTCAATGGATCGGGTCAAACTAAGACTGATCCTAAAAAGATGCTACTGAAGGTTAAATTTACCTGAGAGTGCTGCTAACATGATAGCAGTATATATGGAGATTACCCAATATACAGCCTAATTCATGAAGCCCGATTCGCCTCGCAAAGGGCCAGATTCTAAGAATCTGGCCCTTTGCGAGTTAGATTTTTGCATTTGGGATTCATCATCCCAAATGCAAAAATCGGTAATTGCGTTTTCGCAAATTTGCGATGGATTACATTTAAGGAATCTCTATTTGGGATTCCTGAAATGCAATTCATCATCCATTTAAAAATTGCGAAATCCCAATTTCGGCCCGCTATTTACCGCGAGGTCAAACCTCGTGGTAAATAGCGATAACTCAGAAAAATGCTTTTAAAAGCATTTTTCTGAGTTGCATGTTGCACACACACATGTCCTTTGGACATTTGTGTGCGCAACCCCTGTTCATATTAGCATTTAAGGGGTGCTACAGGGTGTCCTTTGGACACCCCTGGCACCCTTTCAATCGCTATCTTATTTGCGATTAGCTAATTGCTAATCGCAAATAAGGAATAACTCCCCATTCATTCCTATGGGCCAAAAGGCCCATAAGAATGACTGGGGAGTATTCCTTATGCGATTAGCAATATGCTAATCGCAAATAAGGAATTAGTAGGAATCGCATTTTTTTTTGCATATTCCTACATGAATCCCGTTTTGCTAGTCCTTAATAGCGATTCGCTATGAATCGCTATTTATTTATTATTTAGAGAATTTGTAAAGCGCGAACTGACACCTTGCAGGCTTCCTGGCGCTGGAAAATACTCTGTTGACGGTAGACCGGGAGAATAGTTGGGCTGACAATTTATTTGGGGAAGAGCCAAGTTTTAATGCGTCTCCTAAAAGGGAGAAGCTGTGGAGTCTGACGTATGTCAGTGGGTAGGGTGTTCCAAAGCTTGGCCGCGGCTACGCTAAACGATCGGCCCCCTGTTCTAGTTCTGTTAAATCTGGGTACCTTTACCAGGCAAGCAGAAGAAGAACGTAGGTTTCTCGCAGGTGTGTACCATTGGAACAGGACTTGCAGAGGTTTGGGTCCAAGTCCATGCAGAGCCTTGAAGACAATGCAGAGGGACTTGAATGCCACTCTTTGTTTCAGGGGCAGCCAGTGGAGCTCTGCCAGAGCAGCTGTGGCTGAGGCCCTCCTCGTCCAGCCAAGAGCCAGCTTGGCGGCGGCAGATTGGATTCGCTGAAGTCGATCCAGGATCGTAACTGGAGACTCCAGGAGCAGGGCGTTACAATAATCAAGGCGACTGAGTATCGTGCACCTGACTATCGACGCCCTGGCTTGTGCCGGGAGAAGAGGCAAGATTTTCCGCAGTGATCGGAGCAGGGCAGTGCAGATCCCCACAGTTTTTGTCACCTGGGTTTCCATGCTTAGGTTGTTGTTCAACATGACTCCCAGGTTGCGCACGGAAGGCACTGGTAGAGGTTTGACACTGAACTCCGGGGGCCAGAATTCATGTGGGAACTGACGGGGTATCTTAGAGCCGGAGCAGAACAGGACCTCCGTTTTCGCGGCGTTGAACTGGAGGGAGTTACTATGTAGCCATCTGGCCGTCTCTCTTAAGCAGTCGTGGAATGTTGAGAACGGAATGGCATCTTCACCTTCCCACGAGAGAATGAGCTGTGTATCATCCGCGTAATTAATTGTTTTGACCCCAAATGATTGGATCAATTTAATTAGCGGTATAAGGTACACATTGAAGAGGATAGGGCTGATGGAGGAGCCCTGGGGGACTCCCTGGGGAACTGCTGCACAGGCGGACCGGAAGGGGGGGAGAGAGACAGCCTGTCTTCTGTCCCGAAGATAGGAGTGAAGCCAAAGCAATGCAGTGCCTTCCACTCCTACTTCCATAAGTCTCTGCATCAGCCTGGCGTGGTTGACCGTGTCGAATGCGGCAGACAGGTCCAGCAGTATCAAAGCCACTGGCTGGTTCCTGTCCGCTCGCATTCGAAGGTCTTCCATGGTAGTCAAAACTGCTGTTTCTGTGCCGTGAGCGGGACGAAAACCAAACTGGTAGTCGTCAAGGAGGTTGTTTTGTTCCAGGTGGGTAGACAGACATGAACTGACCCAACGCTCGGCGACCTTTGCTGGAAATGGCAGCAGGGAGATGGGTCGATAATTGGAAAGGCAGTCTGGGCTCAGGGAGGGTTTCTTTAAAAGGGGAGTGACTAGTGCCTGTTTCCAAGGGGTGGGAACAAGGCCACTCTGCAGGGACTGATTGCAGATTAGGCGCATGGTGTCAAAAAGTTCCGTACCGAAGTTTTTCCATATTTTTGGAGGTAGGGGGTCAAGTGGGGAGCCTGAGGTGATACCAAGCACAAGTCTTTCAAACTCGACAGCCGGGATCGGAGGGAATGCCTCCATTTTTGCCAGAGGGCCAGAGCCAGGGAGCGACAGGTTCCGAGGGCTGGTGTCTGGTCTCGGCAATTCATTGGTTTCAAGTGAGGGGGGTGATTCCAGGTTATGGATAATAGTGTTTATTTTAGTAATAAAGAACTCTGCAAGGTCATCGCAGAGGGCTTGGGTGGGAGGTTGTGTGGTGGTGACACAGTCCGGGTTGGACAGATTTTTGAGTATTTGAAAAATACTCTTTGAGCTGTTTGTGGCATTGGAAATAATGGAGCAATAATGTTTAGTCTTGTTAAGGGCAATGGCAGTTTTATACTTCCGGAGGTGTGTTTTCCAGATGGTTTTATGAGTGTCAGAGTAATCCTGCCTCCATTTTCTCTCAGCATGCCTACAAGCTAGTTTGAGAGCTCTTAAAGAGTCATCAAACCAGGGGGCCGGAGCTCGTCTCTGGGGTTTACCCTTTTTCAGTGGGACGAGGTGATCCGCAGTACTGGAAATCCTTGAACAAAAGGATAGATAGTTAGCCTCCACCGATTGTGTAGTAGAGAAAGTGTCCTCTACCTTAAACACTGGGCCATTCAGCCTGAGTTTGTCTAGGACCTTCCAGTCTCTGTATGGAGGTATATGACCGTGGGAAGCCGGTTTGCCATACCTGCTGCCTACTATGTGAAATTTGATCAGGGCATGATCAGTCCAGCACATTGGTAGAATGTCACTCAGAATAGCCAGCTGTGGGGAGGAAAAAATTAAATCTAGTTGGTGCCCTGCTATGTGAGTGGGTTTGTCCACTAGCTGGGAGAGTTTCAATCCTTCGCAGGACACTAGGAGATTGTTGAGGGCGGAATCTAGGCTGCCGTTGGGCCAAAGGTTAAAGTCGCCCAGGACAATCAAGTTATTGTGGGAGGTAGCCATATTGGTGATGGTGGTGAGAAGCGACTGCTGCTGAGTGGCGTTAAACGTTCCCGGCGGACGGTAACAGATCACCGCTGTGAAGGTAGTACCAAGATGACAGTCCATTGAAAGGCCGAGTATTTCGGTCCCGACCACTGGGTCCATGGCAATAGTTTTGGCTGACCAAGATGCTCTGTAGATTGCACCAACACCACCGCCCCGCCCCTTAGGACGCGGGAGATGCAGGATCTTGAAGTCTTGTGGACAGGCCCAGTCCAGATCTATGTTGCAGTCGGAGTGGGTCCATGTTTCCGTGAGGAATAAAACATCAAGATGATGATTGTCTATGAGCAGGGCGATTTCGTGGGAGTGTTTGGGCAAGGACCTTACATTCAGCAAGCCTGCTGTGATTATTAGGGGCTCGCAAAACGGGAGTATGATAAATCAGGCTGATAGTCCCTGCAAATGTATTAA
Organism: Lissotriton vulgaris; assembly: GCF_964263255.1. Classification (NCBI taxonomy): domain Eukaryota; kingdom Metazoa; phylum Chordata; class Amphibia; order Caudata; family Salamandridae; genus Lissotriton; species Lissotriton vulgaris. Next base: position 81,479,087 of record NC_141695.1, read on the forward strand.
AAGCTTCACTTGGATTCCACTTTAATCAATTAATACATGTATACAACTCAACATTAGAATATTGAACCTGTCTAAAGAGGGAAACCAAATGTCCAAGACATACCTAATCAATTTCGTTGGAGCTATGTATGAGAAGTTTTTCAAACTGCTATAGCAACCGTGACGCCATCCATGTTCATCATCATCAGCATTTTTTAATGCATAAACGTTTTAATGAATAAGAGAAATAAGTAAGCATACATTATACTACCAGATCTTGATAAAATGTAATGTAAAACAATGCTCGTCTGAATTAACATACGGCAACCCTTCAGGGTCAAAATTCACCATCAAACTGCAATAAACCCACTCAAATAAAATGCGATCCCTCAGTTCATACATTCAACAGAGCCTTCACATGTATTAACGCTTCATTAAAGACACATGCCTTAATAAATTGTGATAAGAAACTAGATTTAAAAATAGGTCATGTTTCAAATATCTTTAAAGGCCCCTGATCACATATCCTACAGCAATCGGCTACGTGTCAATGACGCCCACAATCCATGTTAAAGAAGAGCTGTCATGGCGCCCAAATCCTGACAGCAGACAGGAAAGGAGAGAAAAGGCCAAACAAATTGTAGAACGGGTCACCGTGGGATATACCCGTTGGCGTGGGTGCTTCCCGTACCCTGGGCGCAGGCTCGTGCCAGTAATCCTCCCATGTCTTCCGGCAATGCTCAGCGGTGAGGCAGCTCCCACTCCTCATGGGACTGACATCCATAACTGTTCTGCTGGGCGGGGGAGATAAAATCACCCACTGCAGGGCAGGGAGCCTGCAGAACCAGTCTGGAGACATGCCCTGGCATTCCTGCATGCTCTTGCCAGGAATCTTTCCGTGCCTTCCGGCAGTGATCAGGGGTGAGGCAGCTGCTCTGGGAGCTGACTCCTTCCCGGGGAGTGCCACCCTGCAGGGCGGGGGGCCTGCAGAACCAGTTTGGAGAGCGCCCAGCCTCCAGGTAGAGATGAACAACTTCCATCAAAAGCATCTTCAAGCAAATGCACCAACACCCTATGTTCACCACTGACTCAGATTTTTGATTGACATCTTGTAATGGTGCGAGGAATTTTCTGTAGGTCTCCCCAACACCAATTAATGAAAAATTGTACTTTATTGCTAAGTAAGGTTTTGTTTGAAATTACAGTTTGAGTGGGTTCGGGATGTACAGAGCACTGCGCTCACACAGACGCTATACGTATGCGTTTCAAGATGTAACCATTATTTTCCAATGGGGAGTGAAAAAAGAAAAACAGGTATATACTAGAGAAAGCTTGAAATCTCACCGTTATATTTATTATTTGTTTCATGCGAGATGGTCGTAAATGATTTCTTTTTGTACAAAACGGAGCAACCGAATCCCAAAATATATACAAAACAAAAGACTACTGTACAGATATTTTTTCAAAACAGTTTTGTGGGAATTATTAATACATAGGAACGGCAGAATCCCAAGAATTGCCCAAAGCACACATTATATAGCTGTTCCTAAGTCCATTGCCATAGATATCTTCTTAAACTGAGTTTCTAACAGTTCTTCTAGAAACCAGCCTTCTTTGCTGTTTTCTAAAGGAACCTTTTGAAACTCGGCTAAAAAAGAATTCTAACGAAACTGCTTTGAAAAATATCTGTAAAATAGTTTTTTGTGTGTATATAATCTAGGATCCCAGGGGTTTGTTTGCACAGGAATCCTGCAGCCCTTGGCTTACACCATTTCTTGGCCAGAGTGGTGGTCCTGCATCTATGTTTCTAATGCCCACATGCATCATTCAGAATTGCATTCGCAAACGGTGCGAATCGCAATTTTCGGCCGTTTGCGAATGCAATTCTCAAATTTGGGATGCATCATGCTTTTCGCAATTTTAGGAATCGCAACCATGTTGCGATTTCTAAAATTGCGATTGCATTTAAGAAATCGCAATTTGAGATTTCTTAAATGCAATGCATGATCATTTTTAATTTGCGAATTCGTAAATAGGAAGGGGTAAATTAGCATGAAGTTGACCTTCATGCTAATTTGGGAAAACTTTCAAAAATGCACAAAAATGCATTTTTGAAAGTTTCATGTTACACACACACATGTCCTTGGGACATGTGTATGTGAAACTTGTACTTAATGTTACATTTCAGGGGTGCAGGGGGGGTCCTTTGGACCCCCCCTGCACCCTTGAAAATGCATTCACAAATTGCGATTCGCAAAATGCGAATCGCAATTTGTGAATGCCTTCCTATTCATTCCTTTGGGCCTCTTGGCCCATAGGAATCAATGGGAAGGGATTCCTTAATTGGGATTCGCAAATTGTGAATCGCAATTAAGGAATTTTTTGAAATCGCAAATAAAAATGTGATTTTTTGATGGATAGCAATTTGCGATTTCTTAATTGCGATTCCTTAATTTTCGCAATTAAGAAATCGCAAATGCTAACTTTGATGCATGTGGCCGTAAGTCTTGTGGGGGGGGGGGTCTAACTCCACGCTCCAGCTTCATCTAACAGTTACTACAATGGTGCTGTGTCCACACCACCACCCTGTGACATGACCTACAAGACAGATGGGCGAAGTGGGGTTATCCGGTACTTTATCATAGCTTGGGTCAGAGCCCATGCACTGGGGAGGTGCTCAGCAGTCTCCAAATGTCCAGAGGGAACAATGGAGTCCAAAAAATAGCAAACCCACACAAAAAAGCAGTTTCCTACACTCCTTAATAAAACTGGAAAGCTTTAAGTGGCATTACTGATGCAGAGATATGGAAAGGAGATGAAAGGTCATCTTCTTAGAGGCAGAAGGAGTCTGTTTGAATACTGAATAGGGGACGCTTGTTTTGGAAAGGAGGGGCTGAGGGGCTGAGGAGCGAGTGAAGAGCTCCCTGGCTGCAGCACCGCTGGTCGCCCTACCGGGGTGAAGGCTGCCGCTGCCGCTGCTGACCCAGCGCTACCAGCGCTACTGAAAAACAGGGACTACATCCCCCACCCTGCTTTGCGGCGGAAGCCGCCCACGCAACTTCCGCGCCCGGAGGCGCTACAACAGGGAGGCAAGACCCCGCGTCGCGGGATCGCGCGCGGGACGCGCCGGGAGAAGCCCGGGACAAGGGCGGGGCCATCTGCGGCCATCAGAGGAGGACGGGCCGGGCCACCCCCCGTGGCCGTGCATCAGAAGGAGGTAAAATAACTTGTTTTGGAAACATCCCTTGTCCTTGGTGGTGCCCGTTGCTACTCAGATCATGACACGCAAGGGGGGCCGAAATAACTCCACACAGACAAGGGACCTGGCTAAGGGGACACTGGTCCACTATTTCACCAAACCAACACCACCGAAAGTCCAAAAAACACTAACGACAGAACGAAGCCAACTGTCAATAGACTGTACCAGAAGTGACTCCTCCCCCCCCACAGTTAACTGCCGCCCCACAAAGCCTATCTCTGTTAGAGGAACTTAATAGCTTATGTAACACCAAGTATGTTGCTGTCGAGACCACCGCTGAGCAAATTAGTGCTTCTACCCGTCCCATAATCATTACAAGTCCCCATTCCTGCATACTATCTCCACCACATGGAAATCTCCTGGGTACGCCAATCTCTTCACCTGCTATAGATAACACTAACCCCATAATGTCCCTCCCGGATCTTTCTGGTACAAAGCAGCAAAAACTGTCTTTGAACTCACCATTGCTTATCACCCTTTCCCCGGAAACTTGTAAGGATCCCGCGAAACTGTTAGTCCCTGTATCCCTTACCTCACCAACAATCTTGGCTCAGATGCAAACCATGATCAACTCTTTGATACATCCCCTTATAGAAAGAATGAATAATCTCGGGGAGAGGATCATGGCAATTGAGGAAATGACTAAGACAAATTCACTACTTTTAAAAACTACGGTCGGCTCTAATCACTCACAGTCTCTTCAAACAACTCCCCAAAGTAACCTCAACCAACTCCGACCAGTAGCATCGCATTCGTTAATTCCAACTATCCAGAATGTGTCCGCAAAACGTACAATACCACATAGTTGTTTACGTGAAATGGGGCTGAATAAAGTAACTAAACCACCCAAAAGATCACTCCCCCATCCAGTGAATATTCCACAAAAATCTAACCACATACAACTACCACCGGAGGCTGCCCCATTTGTGTGCGTTCTTTCTGGAGTCCCAGTACTTACTAATGGAAAAACAGAAAGTCAACAAGAACTAACAAACAAGACACTGTTTTGGTTAGCAAAGAATAGACCCCTGCCTCCTGATATAGACGGTAGAATACTGGGTGTTAGAAGGGTGGGTTGGCTGGGCCCGCTTCGAAAAAAGAGACCTGGCGACCTGGTGTTAATAAAGTTCAGAAACAGTAATGTCGTCCCATACCTCCAGACCTGGCAACCACAGATAGGAGATGGGCCTATACACACCTGGGGACTATCTGACTTCTACCCCAGAGAAGCTTTTCTCCCCAATACAACTTTAAAGAAGAGAGACACTGTTGGTTGGGCCGAAATGATGCCAGGGTGAGGGGCACTAACATCCAGTCTTGACCTAATACAATCCGCAATGATCTATCTGTTACCTGTTTTCTTTTAAAGACTTTTATGCCATTATCTTACAGGTTGTAAAATGAGATGAAATGTAATGTAATGTTGATTATATATTGCAATGTGCTTTTATGATTTTATACTTCAAAATCGAATAAAGCTAATGAAACGAAACGAACGTCGAATACTGCCTCCTGCTGGAGTATGGAGAGAGTGACAGCAAGAGAAGGGCTGGAGAAAAAAGACAACCTAAGAGCAAGCAAGACTTATAAAGCAGTAAATGCATCCTCTATCAGTAAGCCTAGTCATTGGCAACAATAGATGTAACTTTGGTACTGAAATACCAGTCAAAGCACCGAAGAGCTCCAGTTCTGATGCCAGAGACCACGAGAATAGAAGTGTGGAGACACATGGCCAGAGACAGGGCATCACTGCATGATGGATTGAGCCATTTATTATTGAGAGGTGTAAAGCTGAGTCCAGACACTGGAAGAGAGAGTAAAGGAGCATTGGTGAACGAGGGTAGGATTGGAGGAAGGGAATGACCAGTAGGGAGGTGGGTCAGATTCTCACTGATGGGTTCAGATCAAGTCGCTGGCATTGCTGGGTGTACGAATGCAGCAGTGCTGAAAGAGCAGCACCCGGAGATTGTAATGGCACATTGGTGGTGGGAGAGCATGGCTGAAGGGAGAGGGCCACTGGACAGGGTCACAGAGTCCAAGCACATCTAGCGAAACGCAGAGGTTATGGGTCAAGAATCTTGTGCCAAGCAGTCATGGCATGGGACAGTGCAGAGTGAGATCTCAACTCTTCCTTTTGTGTGTGATGCAGTAAGAGCTTTCACTGCATAGTCAGTAGCAAGGCCTGCTTGAACAGCCATAATGAGGCTATGGTGGAAGTCCGGGATGAGCTCTGGACAGGGGTGGTGGACCTAACATGGCTGCAGTTCCTTGACATAAATTGAGTCCGAATAAATCTCACAGATCAAGACAGCACCATACTTGTTGGAATGGACTTCCTGTAGCCCTAAATCTCTCTAGTTATGTAAGGAATATACGAGAAAACTAAAAGGTTAATTCAATTGTCCAAGGAAAAATAGAAACAAAAATGCAAGACATATGGGGTAGAGAACACACCAAAAAATACTGTGACTGCATTGTGATGCAGCGAAAAGGAAGATAGGCCTTCCTTAAATAGTGTATAAACAGGAAAAAGAAAAAACACTGCAAGTCACATGAGCCGAACCACAACTAATAGGGAGAAAAGGAGTACAGACAACATCTCCATCTTGGAAGTTCAAGGCAGGACATGGTAAATCTGGAGTGGACTTAAGTCTTTCAAAGTCCTTTACAGATCTTGAGATAAGTGGTAGCCCTTCTCCTTCAGGAGAGCCATGAAGCTGCAGGTGAGCCTCAGGCTGCCTCCCTCAGCCTTCCAGAGAAACTGAATTCCAAGATGGCACATGCAGTTAGGTTAATAAATAAACTACCACCATGACCCTAGAAGCAAAACAGAGTCTGACCACTTTGGGCTGCAGGTGTTTGCCCCAAATTCCAGTAATCCTGCTCATGTGGTAAACCTCCAGCGCTGTGGCTCTCCCCAGGGACTTGCCGGTACCGCCGTCTTCCCTCGGGAGCCGCCTCCTCAACAAGAGGCTGCATGAGAATGGCTGAGGGTGCGACTGTTAGTGCACCTCAGCCATAAGCTCTTGCACTCTGAAATATGGATAAGAATCACCTGGTTTCAAAACAGGAGGTTAGAGGATATTCATTTCAGAGACTCGGGGTTCAATTACTCCCTGGTACTATAGCTGGGAGAGACATTTTCTAACAGGTGATTTAGCATTCCTTTTTAACCACTTGGCTGCTAGGCGTTCCCCCCCCCCCCCTGTGCTAGAAATTGCCATTTTAGTGGCACCATGACGAGCTCAGCTCGTCATCAGCACACGACACCCGTGGGTGATGACGAGCTGAGCTCGTCATCAGCATAGAAGGGGTTAAGGGATATTTGGGTTGCACTTTTGAGGTTGACCATACAGGTTATTCTATGATATGGAGAATGCTTATCCCAGTCACCATGATTGCAATATACAACTCGAGCTAGTGCAAGAGCCTATTCTACTGCGAAGGCCAGTTTGACTTCATCAGGAAGAAGCAGAGAAAATAAAGGGAGTAATACATACACACCCTGTGCTGATGCTTGGACAAGCTACGGAGGCCAATCGACCTCTGCTAAGAGAATGTTGCATGATAAAGTTACATGTTCCCATAATATTATTGTAATTGAATGCCGTATGTCACCCTCAATTTGTATATCAAAATTACATAATCTATCAGGAGGTACTGCGTGCCTGTCTGGGCTTTCAACTGCTACAAAGTTATCAGTTGCTGTCGCTGCCAGATTCTCCTAGAGTTACCGCCACACTATAGTGACCTCTGCTGCATGGTTGAGGAGAGTCACCACCGTCCTTCTATTCAAGGGGAAAGTTCTTAGTGTTTGTTACATATTTCGCGGTTATAGCTACAACTTTCTTTTTCTGAAATTTAGGCGTAAATTGAGGAGGTTTCTCCTCCTTCTTTATCTTCACTTCAACCTTCGGTTTCACAAACTCTTCCTGTCTACTGTCAGAATGCCCTCCTCGCTTGTACTGTTTGTCACATGAGTCCTGAAAGGAACAAGAAGGACACGCATCAGAAAACTCATATCTATTTGGTGTTTTCACTCAGATGCAATCACACCAATTGCAGCTGCAACTCCTCCAGATTTAGTTTTTTCTTTACATTTGTCCAATTGTTGCTGCAATAAGTAAACAGATACAACTGAGCAACATAATCAACTTTACTAGCAGGCTGTAAACAATGAACAACCCAACTATGGCAACTAATATATCACTCTAGGCCAACCCTCACTATGGGCCCGATTCCAATGTGGTTAGGAATCCTAACCACATCTTACCTGCCTGTTCGGATTCCTTTCTGACCGAGCCATTCCGATGGGCTGGGTCGGAAAGGAACCAAACTCGGTTTCCAGGATGGCTTTCGACAGGCTCAGAGAGCCCGTCTGCCATCCGGAAATGCATGGAACATTTTTTACCCTGCTGGTGCGTCACAAAAAGCGACGCATCAGCGGGGCAAAAGTGACGCAAGGCCTCATAAATTACGCCCCAACTATTTACGATTTGTGTATCCTACTGTAGCAGAAACTGCTCCCTCGTCCACCAATTAGGCATGTTTCCACTACTGTGATAAATGAGTCACTTATTTAAATGCCTGTGTTCAGCAATCAACAGTGGAATGATGGACAGGGAGGGAGGAGGCGAGATGGGGTTGTCACATGCTAAGAAACTGAGTGGCCTGACAGAGCACAATTACAAATTGCACTTGTTATCTAAAATTGTAATAAAAAGATATATAAATAATCAAAACTCTTGAATGAAGGTCAGCAGTGTTAGCCAAGTGTCAGGCACATTGTTACACCCCATGTGGAAAATGTAATGATGTTTGGTCCATTTTTAAAATCGTCAGAATATTCAGAAGATACTCCTGTAGCCAATGTGCTAAATTAATACTTAAGGCTGTGCATTGACCTTGATTCATCGCCCCTGATTCAAGCAGCTCTTTCTGCCACTCTTCATTTCTACTGCTCTTTCTTTTGTCTCCACCTCCCTCCCTCTCTCTATCTTTCTACACCCCCTCACTGTCATTTACTCTGTCTCGTGAATCCCAGCACCGTGCTGTCGAAGACCACCACCAGACATGGCCATGTGGGGCACCTTAAATTAAATTTGTCGCGGCCCACATACATGCTGAAAACTGCCCTATTTGGAATGAAGGTCCCTTGCCCACCCTGCCCCTTCACATGAACAAATGCATTTTACACCCCTAGTTCTGTACTGCACTTCTATTTTCTAGAAGCTGACCCACTGTCTACCTCGATCCATATTACAAATAGGATGCTGTATCCCGATTCCTGTGACAATGCACCTTTAAACAGGCGTGCCGAGAGCAAACCGGACAACTAGCCCTTTTGTGAAAAATACGCCACCTTCAGGGCAGCCGCAAACCTGGGGGAAGGTAATACAATGACATACGGACTGGCTGCTGCCGAGTAGTTTAGTGTTTCACAGTGCAGGCAGCAAACCACCGGCACTTTAAAGAGGGGTTAGAGAGCTCCCTGCAGGGAGAGACAAATCTGAACCTGCCTGCCGAAGGATGTCTGGGGGCCCATGGGACATCTTTTCACCCTCGAGAGGGCTGACTTCAATGGAGGCACTGACAGGGCACCACTTTTTTGTGGCACACTTTTAGTGCACTTCCAAAGGAAATGTTTGCCTCTGCACACTGATCCATAATACAGCGTAAGTGCAGAGGCGGAGTGATTCCCTCACCTGCATGGGGCACGCATCCATTCAAATGGGGTAAGACCCTCTCGTGGAAGAGCTGTTGCTGTGAATGACTGTCACAGATCAAGGAATATTGGGCCCGATTCACAGAACTCACTTAAGACAAAATCCTAAACTTACTACTTTTGGTATTCACAGAAGTTAGGATTTTGTCTTAAGTTTGTCTTAAGCTAGACTTAAGACAGACTTAAGACAAACTTTAGACAAAATCCTAACTTCTGTGAATACCAAAAGTAGTAAGTTTATGATTTTGTCTTAAGTTAGTTCTGTTAATCAGGCACATTGTGGCCAGCTGATGGTGGCAGTCTAGGGTCGTAGCTAGGGAGGTGTTGGAAATATACTGAACTCAACCACATGATTGAAGACAGCTTATTGGAAGAAGGAGGAGAAGTTATTCTCACCTGCATGTATATGCAGCAGTTCACGGAGGATGTGCTTGTGCAGGGTTGCGGGCTGCTGTGCCGGCAGAGGACAGCATTTGTGTCACTTGAGCTGAAGATGTAAGCAGATCAGCACAAGCTACAGAAGCTGCATGGGATGGAGTGCGCTGGCATCAGCCAGAAAAAGGTTTAGGATGTCAGTGGAATGGGCACACTGCTATAGATTAAAGCGCTTGAGTTGACAACATACCGATATTATTGGGTGATGCAACTGGGTGAATGGAAAACCTGTGAAACTATTCGAAAGTCTATCCAGCGAGCTGGTAAGACACAAATCATGAAACAACAACCCTATGCGCACACATGTGGAGTATAAGTAAAAATTATATTGTAGGATTAGAGCAGAGTAACACATGGTAAGGTGGCAGAAAGACAAAGAAGTCTTGTGTACGTTGAAATCTTCAGTTCTTTATTTCATCATAGTGATACAGCAGCCAGCCGACCCGTGTTTCATCGCTCACACGATTCTTCAGGGCTCTAATCCTACAATATAATTTTTACTTATACTCCACATGTGTGTCCATAGGGTTGTTGTTATGTTATGTTATGTTAAAGGTATTTAGTACCGCGCACATACACCAATTGGTTTCTTGGCGCTCGGAGACCAGTGGAAAGGACACAGGGGAGTGGGTGCAGCTAGCCATGAGCAAGACGGAACAGATATGTTTTCAAGAATTTACAGAAAGTAGGATAGTCAGGAGTGAGCCGGATTGAGAGAGGAAAGGAGTTCCAAGTGGACGGAGCAAGAAAAGAGAAACAGGCACTACCATGCTTCTTACGTTTGAACCTAGGAGTGATCAGAAGATTGTGAGCAGAGGATCTGAGGTGTTGAGAAGGAACATAGGGGTGCAACAGAGAGAAATAAAGACAGGAGCAGAGGCAAAGAGAGATTTAAAAATGGTACATCCCAATTTAAAGATACAACGTTGCGCAACCAGGAGCCAGTGTAGAGTTTTTTGCATCGGGGTGACGTGTTGGTGTTTGGGCTGCTGAAAAATTAATCTGGCTGCCTGGTTTTGCACCAGTTGGAGTTGGTGAAGATGGTATGCAGGAATCCCCACGTATAGACAGTTGGCATAGTCTAAACGTGAGGTGACCAGGGCAATGATGACAAGGGTGAGAGCCTCTGATGATTGGAACCTTCGGATCTTCCCGATTCTGCGAAGATGATAAAAGCAGGCCAAGGTAACAGCGTTGATGTGCGGCCGCATCGAAAGGTCACTAGAGATAGTAACACCTAGGCTCTTCACAGAGTTGACTGGGCAGGGAGGGGGACCAAGGGCAGAGGGCCAGAAATTGGGAGTCCAGGGATGTGGGAGCCCGCCAATCAAAACCAACTCTGTCTTGCTAGGATTGAGCTTCAGCTGGCTGAAGTTCATCCACTCATAGATGGTAAGCATTGTGGTTTGAAAATTGGAGCAGGAAAGAGGGGAGGGGTCGATGGGAAAAATAAGTTGCAGATCATCTGCATAGTTGAAGGTGGTAACAGAGGAGTGACGAAGAGAGACAAGGAGGGGCTGCATATAAAGATTAAACAAAAGAGGGGACAAAGCAGAGCCCTGGGGAACACCACAGGAAAGTGAAATTCGGGGGGCAGAGAAGGAAGACAGGTGAACCGATTGGGAGCGGAGTTGGAGAAAGGACACAATCCAAGACAGGGCCAGGCCCGAGATGCCAGCATTTCTGACACGGTCGACCAAGATGTCATGGTCGACCGTGTCAAAAGCGGCCGAAAGATCAAGTAGCACTAGGGCCTGGGCCAGGTTCTTATCAGCCCCCTGTCTCAGCGTGTCCATGACCGCCACCACCACTGCCTCCGTGGAATGGGCCGGTCTAAAACCTGCCTGTTGATCATCGAGGAAATGAGTTTCCTCGATGAAAGTGCTCAGGCAGCGGGTGACGTAGGTCTCCAAGACCTTCCCCAAATAGGGGAGGAGGGAGATAGGTCGATAGTTGCCCAAGACCGCAGGGTCAGAACCGGGTTTTTTTAAAATAGGTACCACCACAGCGCTTTTGAAAGCATTGGGGACAGAGCCTGTAGAAAGTGAGTGATTTAGAAGGTCAAGAGGAGGGCCGGGACAGGCCATAAAGGCATCTCTTAGGATTGAAGGAGGGCAACAGTCATTAGGGGAACCAGAGCCGACAACCTGGAGTAATGAAAGAAAAGCATCCAAGGAGATAAGGGGAAATTCGTGCAGGGAATGAGGATTCGGAGAGGGGAGGGCGCCGCCCTGAGACATGGTGGTAGGGGGATGTTATTTTTAATTGTGGAGATTTTGTCGATAAAAAAAGAATTAAGGGAGTCGCACAAAGCTTGCGAGGATAGAGGCTGAGGTGTAACTCGGTCGGGTAGGGAAAGTTCAGCTACGATGGAAAAAAATTCTTTTGTTTTGGATGCAGAATTGATAACTTTCAGGGAATAATGGGAGGATTTGGCCAAAATAATAGATTTTTTGTAGGATTTTAATAAATCAATATAAATAGACTTTAATAAAGGATCATAGTTACGCCTCCAACGGCGCTCAGCCTGTCTGAGAAGGAGTTTGTCAGCCTTCAGTTGGTCAGTGAATCAACGCTGAGCGTCGTGAGGGCGCTTAGATTTAATGGTTTTAACGGGAGCGACCACGTCACTAGCTTGAGACAGCCATTGGTCCAATGTGGCTGCTTGAGAATTCAAGTCAGGGTGGTCAAGGGGGAGTGTGGAAGCAAGAGTCGAATGAAGGAGGGAAATGTCGGCGTGCTTCCAATTACGTGCCGAAAAGTTGGAAACTAATGGGGGACGGGTGGGTGCTGAGAGTTGTAGGGAAAATGAAATAAAAAAATGATCGGACCAGGTGCAGGGATAGACCAAAGGGGGGGAAATATCCAGGTTGGTGGTCCATACCTGGTCCAAGGTATGGCTCTTGTTGTATGTAGCAACAGAGATATGTTGTGAGAAATTTAAACCAAGTAGCAGACCGGAGAATTCGAATGAAAGAGAGGATTCAAGGGGGTCTAGTGGCCAATAATTGAAATCGCCAATGATCAAGACCCTGGCGGAATTAATGGCCATCTGCGAAATTAAATCGCTAAACAAGGATGGGAAGGAGGGCGTGTTAACAGGGGGGCGATACACTAAGACACAAATGAAAGAGTGTTTAGGAGTTGTGAATTTCAACGTGAGGATGTCAGAATTTAGTATGGGGTGGTTGTAAGGGAAGTGAATTGTAGGTTGGAGCGGATGATGGCAGCAACTCCACCGCCAGGTCTACCAGAAGTCCTGTTAGAATGAAGGATATAATAGCCCGAGGGTATAGCAGCCAGGATGTCAGGATAGGAGTCCGCATGGAGCCAGGTTTCAGCGAGGAGCAAGATGTCAATATTGCCACCCTCCAGGAGTTGAAATACATCAAGTTGATGTTTCGGGAGGGAGCGGGTATTAAGATAAACTATGAGATAGGACGAATACCAGAGGAGCTTGGCTTAGTAAACATGGGGGCGGCAGAGTTGAAGGAAGAGGTGGCAGGGAAAGGAGCCAGGGGAATAGGAGAAGGGAGGGAAGAGATGATGCCGTATTTCTGAGCGATAGCAATTATGTGAGGAGCAAGGGGGACACAGGGGAGTAGAGAGAGAAGTTCATGTGAGGAATAAGTCGGCCGCGGACGGGCGCAGACGGGCTTGACTTATGCGCGACTTCGGCGCGAAGTCGGCGCTCCCGCTGCGCTCGTCCGCTGTTGTTTCATGCGTTGACATCAGCGACTGTCCTGCACTCTTTTGACTCTCACTTTCTGTTGGCAGAAGGGCAACTGGACTCACTGTGGAGGACTGGTCCCAACTCAACCTGGGAGGTGCAAGTAGGGGGCTCCCAAGGACTTCGTGGATGAAGGGGGCTCTTCTTTGGGGAGCCATAGAGTCTCAGCATTATAATAATATACACTGAGGTCCTGTGTGAGGGTAGGGCCACCACTTTCTCATAAGAAAGATATAGAGCAACAGACAGCCTGTACACCCCACACTAGGTGGCAGTAGGTATCAGAGTTTGCAAGAAGGGCTGGTAAACAGGGGTGGCTACTCCGCTAAGGAGCAGCGCCCCACTGCCTTTCAGCACTGCTAAAAAAGGGAAAATATAATGATAATAATGCAAGGTTATTTTTTTTTCAATGCAGAGAAGGTTTTTCAGGGGTGGGCTAATCTCTTAGTGCCCATGACTGTTTGGCCGGCCGTCTTGAGCCACCGGAACAGTCATGCGCACTTTGCATGTTTGGGTGGAGAACATGACCCGGCTCTCTAATACCCTGTCTGAGTAATGAATCAGGGTGCTCAGACCAATCACAACCCTGCATTGAAGCATGGTGATTGGCTTAGCGGAGCCTGGGTGCTTCATACTTGCAGTCACACAGAAGCTAAAAAGAGGAGGAAGATGACTGAGAAGAGATGGCGTCCGGCTAGCAGGTAAGTGATTTTTTTTTTTTAATTCCCCCTTTTTCTTCCTCGCCATACCACTGCTTCCCGGAAGCAGTCACCACTGCTGGAAAAGCTAATTTGCGGGTAAACAATTTAAAAATGTTAAATGTTCTGAGGGATGTGAAGGGAAGTGAGCTTGAAGGCCTTACTATAAATCCACTCAGGGAGGGGGTCTGGAGAGGTAAGACAGAGGTGGACTTTGACAAGGAAATACAAAGAGTCCCCCGGGATTCTTTCATGTAATCCTAGGGACACAAATAGCCCAGGAAGATATTAATGAAAATTTGGTCGTATGATACAAAAGAAGCTATTCTGGTTCTGAGACAAGAGAGATTGGAGTGGAATGGCATTTCCTAAGGTATTATTTTGGATATATGAAGGGCTATGGAATAAAGGGAGTGGGAGTTAGGCCAGAAGGTGAGGTAGTTGCAGACGTTGGGGACTAGGGTGCAGTGGAGGTTTCTGGCCTTGCTCAAGGTGATGTGGAACATTAAAATGCATAACATGAGGCAAATCAAACAGGCTGATGACTCCATTCAGAGAATACAAAAATCGCCAAAGGGCAATAGTGAGTAGGCTATATCTTCTAGGAGATCAAATAAACTGCATTATTACTGGATTAGTTTGTTTAAGTTTAAGCCTAAGTTAATATTATTCTTCCTAAGGTCTGATACGTTTTTCATTGCTTTTCCTTTTAGGGGGTATGAGTAAGGTATAGGATTTACACTATAGCAATGATCTGAATAGGAATAGATGAGTATGCCATGAGTAGTAGCTGGGGGGGATTTCCATGGGAGGCCACAGGGTGTGGAAGCATTTTGGAGAAAACAAACAAAAAAAAGAAAAATCATGTACTCATGGCCAGTTTAATTGATGTCGGCCTTTCCTTTTGTCATTTAGCACGTTCTTGCTTTGGAAATATCAGAACAACTCTCTTGTTTTTCCTCAAATCTAGCTGCATCTTTTTATTTGTAGGGGTGGGAATTGAGGGATAGAAAAATTCTAGGGAATGGGTAGAGGGGTGAAGGATGTAAGGATCCTGACCTGGGATGTGAATGACCTCCAGACTAGGAGGAGACAAAGGTTGATTCGCTGGTATTTGCACGAATGTTCAGCTCAGAACATAATTTTGCAAGAAACTAATTGGACTAATTTAGAGTGCAAGGCCCTTTTCAGCTGTCAAAGATGGGTGCATCTGGTGATTTTTCTGAGTCACCTTTATTGTTAACAAAGAACACAGGAATTAATTTAGTAGGTCACAGAACAGCTTGCTTGGGGAGATGAGTTATAGGTAAGTTGAGCTTGGAGCAGAGCATGTTACATGTGCAGGGTTTTATGCACCCAATTGGGATGATGTGCCTCCATTTAAAAATCTGGGTGAACTTTTTATGTTATGTTATCTTATGTTATGGGAACTTATATCGCGCACAGCTGCTCCAGCGAAGGGGCGTCCTGGCACTTGACAAGGTAAACAACACAACACAACTGAGAAAGCAGCAAACTAATGAAGAGCCAACAAGCTAAGGGAATAAAAAGGTCTTAATGGCCCTACGAAATGAGAAAAGATCATCCAGCGCACGGATCTTTGGAGGAAGGGAGTTCCACAGGACCGCAGCCCGCACTCGAAATGAGCGGGCTCCAGCTCGGCTAAGCTTGAACCGGGGAACCACTGCAAGTTCCTGGCCCAAAGATCTTAAGGAACGGGCAGGAATGTACGGAGACAGGAGGTTAGTAAGAATCTGGGGAGAGGAGCCCTTGAAGATTTTTAGAGACAGGCAAAGCACTTTAAATTGAATCCTCTGCTTAACCGGCAGCCAATGAAGGGAGCGCAAGGTGTTGGCGACGGAACAGAACCTGGGCAGACCCACCACTGCTCTGGCTGCCACGTTCTGAACACGCTGCAGACGGATGATTTCAGCCTGGTTAACCCCTACCAGGAGGGAGCTGGCGTAGTCAAGCCGAGAAACCACCGTCGCCTGCACCACTAGCTGCCTGGTTGAGGCGTCGAAAAATTTCAAGACTGGTCTTAGACCCCGCAGAATGCCAAAACAGTATGCAGCAGTTCTCTTGGTGTGACATACGAAGCTAAGGGCAGGATCTAACCACACCCCAAGATTTTTTATCTCCGTTACCGGAGTCGGGGTGGTCTCAAGTTCAGGAGGCCACCACATATCGCCCCAGAGTTCCGCCTGCTTGCCGATGATCATGATCTCTGGTTTTTTTGCGTTCAGCTGGAGACAGTTGGAATTCATCCAGCTAGCAACCGCCCGAAGTCCATTCTGGAACCTTGGGGCATCCAGGCGAGAATCCCCGCTGAGCGTGACCGCCAAATGAGTGTCGTCAGCGTATGAGACCATAGTTATGCCCCACTGCTTGACGACATCAGCCAACGGCCGCATGTATAGGTTGAACAACGTGGGGCTCAGCGAGGATCCCTGGGGGACCCCAAGGCCCAGAGGGTGGAATTCGGACTGGTAGGGTGGAATAGCCACGCAAAAAGAACAATCGGCAAGAAAAGAGCAGAACCACTGAAGGGCAGGCCCTACGATGCCAACTTCCTCCAGGCGCTGAAGAAGGATCTTGTGCGAAACGGTGTCAAAGGCGGCGCTAAGATCTAATAAAACAAGCGCCGCCGTTTGACCTGAATCTAGCACAGTGCGCAGGTGTTCCACCATGGAGAGTAGGGCTGTCTCCGTGCTGTGGCCAGCACGGAAATGTTCTGCGTAGGGTCCAGGATATTGGCCCGCGAGAGATGGTCTGAAAGGGCCATATTCAAATGGGCCTCCGCTACTTTTGCAGGCCACGGGAGAAGCGATATCAGACGGTAGTTTTCGGGTTTGAGGGGATCTAGAGAAGGCTTCTTCAGGATGGGTGTGACCACCGCCTGCTTCCACTTGGCGGGGACCGTACCTGAAGCATGCGAAAGATTGATCAGAGAGCACACCGGTAAAAGACCGAAAGATGACGGGTCCCTGAACAAAGCCGGTCTTAGCGGATCAGCCGGGGAACCAGACTTGATTTGCTGAGCCAGTTTATTAAAACTCTCAGGCAACAGACAGGGGAGAGTATGCAAAACACCGTGCTCTTGTGGACTAAGAGAAACTCCAGCATACGGCATAGCAGTAGGAAAGGCTCAATAAATGGCTTGAACCTTCTCAAGAAAGAAGGCCGCCAGGGCCTCACAATGTGTGGTGGAGCAAGTTTCGCTAATACAGGCCTTTTTTGCCATCAGATCTTTAAGAGCCTTGAAAATGGATTTAGAGGGATTCGAGCTATTGCGGAATTTTAGGAGATTTTCCTCTTCCGGTAGTTATTAGCGCGGATTTTAATGTTCTACTGAGTAAAAAACATGATAGGTCCTCTAAGAGGAAAGCAATGGGCTTCACTGTAGTAAAGAAGGGTGACAAGAACGATATGCATGATAGATCCTTGTGTGATGTGTGGTGCAAGAGAGCTGGAATCCAAATAGGGTACACCTTTTTTAGTAAAAAATACCACAATTCTACTGGTAAACATAATTTTTTGGTGGCCAGATCAGTACTACACAATGTCAAGGCAATTAAGCACATTTCCGCACAATTCTTTGATCATTCAGCGGTGTTCTTGAAGATAGGACTATAAGAAATTCAGGATAATCCTAGGTGGCCATGAAACAGAACACTACTTTTAAATTTAGAAGTGCTGCAGGTATTAAGAGAGGAGATTTGGCAGAATGTCAGCAGTAATCTTAACACTGTTCCCCTGAGAATTGCATGGAATGCATACAAGGCAGCTGCCCAAGGCATCCTGTGCAAGAAGTTGTCAATGAAGCGGAGAAGAGATTTGGGGAAGAACTCAGGTGATAGAAAGAGAACTACTGGAGTCGATGTCAGTGGAGGAGGTGGATGTGGCTGAGTATTGGCTGCTAGGGAAACATGAGGCCTTGAGAAATAGAGAGAAGGAACAGAGAGAAGTAGCAGGTGAGCAAGTTGGCACACTTCGAACATGGCTAGAGGGGTGGAGTATTGCTTGCTTGGAAGGCAAGAACAGACAGATGGAGGAACACTTTAGAGGCACTAATATTTAAGAACATTCAGATTGATAAAAGCTTGTGTAGTGAATGTGTTTGAAGATCTGTATATGGAAACAATTAGTTTTAAGTAACCAAAGTTAAGAGAGTGGCTTTGGTGAGAGCCGTTCACAGCCTTATCCGGGAGGAACACCAAGTCCTCCTGAGCGATATCTCAGAGGAAGAAATCCTTGCACAAATATACAGGACTTGGAGTGTGGAAGCGACAGGCCCTAGAGCTCTTTGGAGAGAATTCTATAAAACTTTGAAAGAGGTCATAGTTCCTATATGGTAAGCTTTGCTAAACAAGCTGCTGTCTGCGACCTACCCCTCCATATTGAAATAAAGCCATGATTACTCTACTACTAAAGCCAGAAAAGACCCCAAAGAAGGCAGACTCATATATGCCAATGTCCCTGCTGAACTATGATGATAATGTCTTTGCCAGAATCTTATCTAGAAGACTCTCAAAGGAAGTAGGTCAAATAATACATTCAAACCAGAAAGGATGTGTGCCCAGATGTCAGCTGCAGGACCATACCCATGTGTTAATATCAGTGATAGATGTTGCCCCCAGAAACTCAGACCCTCTGTATATAGTTACAATACATGTGGCTGATGCCTTTGACATAGTCAGCTGGGCTTGCCTGTAGGGAGTTTTAGTGACTGTTGGCATTCCACCAGCCTTTATACAAGTAATTAAATCAGTATACACAGCACCATCAGCACAGATCTTGGTAAATGGTCATTTGACCAGATGAAGAAAAATATCCGGTGGGGAGTGCAACAGGGATTCCTGCACTCCCCTTTACTTGTTGATCTATACACTGAACCCCTAACTCTGGCTTTCAAAGCAGACACTGACATTCTGCCCTTTGAGTCTCCAAGATTTGTGAATAGGATCGCCCTGTATGCAGACAATGTCATCTTTTTCTTGAGGGATCCCAGCAGAACAGTCAAGAGAAAATCACTGCCGCCTTTGGCTCTTTCCCAGGCTACTCTGTACATAAGGATAAGAAGGAGGTAATAACTTGGAACCTAGATAGTGCCAAGTTGTTTTCACAGACTAAGATCAGATATTTAGGTATTATATTTATGAAAGAATTGGATCAGATGATGAAGTTTGATCTAGATAGGGCAATGAACTCCCAGTGCTTGGGATCCCTTTTAGGACATTATCCCTGTTAGCACCCACCAGCCGCCACCAGCACGACGAAACGAAAGAAAACGAAAGCAGATATAGTGACGGAAAAGTCACACAAGCAACTGATTGCCCGCTGACCGGACGAACGGAGGTTGGAGCCTGCAAAGCCCCGCGATCGGACTCTCGCCTCAGATACCCCCAGCGCTGATACTCCAAGAGCCTGCTGAGCCGGCACCGCCCGCCCTCGCGAAGTCCCGGAGGGCTGAGCCATCACTGCGGATCATCCTGCCACCAGCCCAGCAATGGATCCACGGCGGCTTTAGAGGGCACTGCCGTCGCGCCGCAACCACCTGAAACTCCGGATGCCTGCTGAGCGCGCCCGCTTGAAGTCGTTGGAGGGCTCAGAGAGGCCCCCCCCCCGCTGCCATCAGCCCAGCACTGGATTCAAGGCGGCTTTTGAGGACACCACCCGTCGCGGCGCAGGGGCGGCTGAGGCTGAAGCAAGCTTAGAGAACTAGGGCTAAAAGAGGCCCCCCCCCGCCCGCTACACGGCAGAGACGCGGGCTGGTGCACCGGTGTACCGGGCTAAGCCCTCGACAGCAAAGGAGACCCAGAGGCATCGGGGGGCAGAGAGGACACACGGCAGCATAGGAGCATAGGAGGGCACCCCCGGCAGAGGCGGCTGAAGCTCCGGGAGCCTGCCAAGTCGGCACCGCCCGCCCATTCCACAGCAACGAGTCCAGTGGGCTAAAGAGGCCCCCCCCCCGCCCGCTACACGGCAGAGACGCGGGCTGGTGCACTGGTGTACCGGGCCAAGCCCTCGGCAGCAAAGGAGACCCAGAGGCATCGGGGGCAGAGAGGACACACGGCAGTACAGGAGCATAGGAGGGCACCCCCGGCAGAGGCGGCTGAAGCTCCGGGAGCCTGCTAAGCCGGCACCGCCCTCCCGCTCCACAGCAACGAGTCTAGCGCCACTACTCAGGGTAATACAGGCTTGGAGCCCTGAACCATGCATGGGCGATCACATACATACTTTCAACTTATTTCTGCAGAGCGGAAGGGATTGAGACACTCTGGGATCTAATACATTGCAAATCGGAAGGGACTGAGACACTCTTTGAACAAAAACTCTGCAAAAATCTGCTGACAGACTCAACAGAAACACAGAGACTTAAGGTATTTATTTCTCCCTCCCTCCGGATCACTTTTTAAACTACCTCCTTTGTTCAAAATGGCTGGAGCCATAAAACTGTATCAATAAATCCCCTCCGGTACCTCTGTCCACGAGGCTCCTCAGCTTACTCCCCCACACAGAGATAAGCATTCCTCCCAGCTAGCTTTGAGCATTGCTGGCTCAAATAGAAAGTGAAATTCCTCCCCCTATGCTCAAAGTAATAGCAGCAGACAGAGGACTAATAACTCTATCCCACTGCTTGCATGAATGGGAAGGGAAACTGCTCTTCCCTGCTATCTAAGCAACAGCAACAAACAGAGGACTATCTCTATCTCACCTATTTGGCGGCCATTTCTGACTAGTCTCTCCCTTGGGCGGGCTTCATTATCTGACTTACACTAAGAACCTAAGATTTTAGAATAATCTCAACTACCGAATACTTGGCTCAGTTAGGTATCTACACCTTCTTGGGTAAGAATGTCTGCCTATTATTGCAGTATTATACTTCTACCTGTATTTTGAACTTTTGTAACGCACAGATTGCTACCTCATATATGAAAGAATGTCTGCCTATTATTGCAGTATTATACTTATACCTGTATTTTGAACATTTGTAATGCACAGATTGCTACCTCATATACGTTGGTTGATAACTAATGCCTATTATTGCAGTATTATACCTATACCTGTACTTTGAACATTTGTAATGCACAGATTGCTACCTCATATACGTTGGTTGATAACTATTGTCACTTTTGATCTGGATTTTTGATTTACGTACGTTATTGTTTGCATCTGTATACTGTTCCTATATTCTATTAGTAATCTACTTAAACTGGTAC
Source organism: Lissotriton vulgaris (assembly GCF_964263255.1). NCBI lineage: Eukaryota > Metazoa > Chordata > Amphibia > Caudata > Salamandridae > Lissotriton > Lissotriton vulgaris. The sequence continues at coordinate 81,500,136 of NC_141695.1, forward strand.
TCTGCACTATTCTGCACATTTCCGCAACCTGCACCTATTCCCACTTCTCTCTCCTGGTATGCACCTACTGCTACCTCATATATCATATACTTCTTCTTTATTCTGCATTATTCTGCACAGTTCTGCAAAGTGCATCCATTCTCACTCTTCTCTCCGGTAATGCACCAACTGCTACCTCATATATCTCTTGCTGCTCACTAGTGTCACATCTACCTGTATTTTAAACATTTGTAATGCACAGATTGCTACCTCATATATCTTGGTTGCTAACTAATGTCAATGTTGATTCTTGATTTTTGATTTATGTAAATTGGTGTTTCCATTTGTATCCTGCTCTTATACTCATATACTTTCACCTGTATTCTGCACTATCCTGCACATTTCCTCAACCTGCACCCACTCCTACTTTTCTACTTTTCACTTTTGTACTTTGTAACTTACTGTATGCATCTGCCATACTGCACACTCTTATACTTTTGTTATGCTGGTTGATCACTAGTGCCACTTTTGTACTTTGTAACTTATTATATGTATTTGTTTCACTACACACTCTTATACTGGGGTATGCTGGTTGACCACTTTTACCACTTTTGTATTATGTAACTTATTGTATGTGTCTTTTTCCCTGCACATGTGTACCACTATAGTGCATTCTCCCACACCCACCTAAACCACCATCCCAACATGGATCCTATCGGCAATCACACATATAAAATCAACTACCCACCGACACTCACCAAAAAAGCCGCTAAACGCTTTAAACACAACTTCCTCAGATCACACCCTGAAACCCCCTTTGCTGACACCTATTTCTCACCGGTCAATGAATCCCTGAACACTGATATCATCTTCCACACCACACGCAGAGCTCAATGGAGAAAAGCGTTCCTCACCTTACTCACCGTCTCCACCACCAGGAAATCCGCTCACAGCCTAACTCTCTCCATCACGCCATCCCAACTCTTCCCAGGCAGAGCCACCATCACTATCTACAATAACGGGACTGTCCTAGCTCAATCCACAGACAGGAACCTGGAACTACTAGACAACTTGTTCCCCACTTTCAAAGAGCACCTCTCCAACTCGCGGACCACCACTCATCTCTCCTCCAGTCCCACCAACCATGACCTCACACTTCCCACCACCCACAATCCCTCCAACCTACTTCAGTGCCAGTTAACTACTACACACGCCTCAATTAGGGACACACCTACCACCCATGACCTCCCATCTCCCACCCACAACCCCTCGATCCCAGTTCAGTGCCAGCTAACTACGACACACTCCTCAATCAGGGACACACTTACCACCCCTGACCTCCCATCTCCCACCCACAACGCCTCTATCCCAGTCCTGCACCAGGCAACTGCCACACACGCCTCAAACACAGACACAGACCGCTCCGCCTCCTACACCACTCACACCCCACCCCTTCTACCAACCCCCGGACCTCCACACATACCATCAACACTCCTCTCACACCTACAGCTGGCATTAACACTCCGCTCACCCCTGACAGCACAGCTGCCACCCACAAGACACCTAACCTAGTCCAGTACCAGAACTACGCGCTTATCGACAAATCCCCCCTGTTATTCCCCCCCATTCTCAGTCCCCATTACCCTCTAACCAACTACCCAGAACATACCTCCTCTCTCAATTTAACTCCCCCTCCCCACAACAGGACCCCCTCCAATCCCATTTCCCCTCCTACTCTCAGCCCCTATTACCCTTCCTGCACCCCCACCTCTACTATCAGTCTCCCTGCCTACACCTTGACCCCCCCACCTACCATCAATGCCCTCACTCATACCACCAATATCCTCCCTACCTCATCCACACCCTTCCCACCCAAAACCTCTCTCCCCCCTAACACCATCCCGTACACTAACACAACGCAGCCCTGCTCGAACACCTCTCTCCTTTCTAACACCATCACGAACACCAACACAACGCAGCCCTGCTCGATCACCAGCCCACTCTCCCACCTGCACGCGAATTCCCGGGGCAGTCATTCACCTCTGGCTGCCCACCCCACCTCCACCACCTACCCCAACATGGACAACATGGAAAACATCATGGCCTTTCTCTTCCAGATCAAAGAAGACATACACATCATCAAAGAACTACTTTCCTCACACCCCATACTCCCCTCACCCACCTCCACCTCCCCTCCCAAATCATCCCCTACCCCTCCGGCTGACTCCCACACTCAACACGCCCTACACCGGGCGCCAATCCCTACTCATAGCCGCATCAACTGCCCCCGTCCCCCTCGTCGCCCCTGCAACCCCTCACACAACTACACCTCCACACCCAACTTGTACTCCGCCCTTCCGATTAACTCTCACACTCAACTCTCCCCCAACCGGACCTCAATCCCAGCTCGCAATCGCAACAACCGCCCTCGTCGCACCCACAACCCTACTTCTGACCTCGACACACTCACCCTTCTCCGCTCCTATGACCCAGCCCCCCAAAATCACACAACCACCCCACACCACACCATTCCCACGTTACACACAAATCCCCTCAGACCCCCTACACAAAACAGCAGATCCTCCATCCCAAATAACCTTAGAAAAGTCCCTCTCTCTCTAGAACCAACTACCACCCTCAACACACCCCGTCTCAAATGCACTCTCCTCAACTGCAGATCGGCCTCGAAACATTCCGCCGCCATTGCTGATCTTCTCTTATCACAGGACCTTGACCGAATCATCCTGACTGAAACCTGGTTAACTGAATCTTCGACACCTATAATGGACATTCTGGTTCCTCCCAACTACCACATTATCAGGCTCGACAGATCAGGCAAAATTGGTGGTGGAATCGCATGCATCTACAGGAACAACCTCTCTGTTATGAAAGTTAATTCCACCTCCCTACCATCCCCAACATCCTGGGAATACATCTGCCTTGACATTATTAGTGAGGGCAAACCGATATGCTCTCTTCACAGCATTTACCACCCACCCAGGGACAACCTCATCTTCTCCCAACAAATCATGGATATGATCTCATCCAACTCCGGACGGCAGCTCACCCAAATATACCTTGGTGACTTCAACCTCCACTGGAACGATCGCAATGACGCGGTGGTAAATAGTCTTAAAAATGTCCTTGATGCCCTTAACCTCACCCAAATATGCAACAGCCCTACCCACGAGAAAGGTTCTATCCTCGACCTGATCATCTCCAAAGAGGACTCTATTCAACTCGAGTCCATCCAACCCTGTGACTGGTCAGATCATCATATTGTCACATTCTTCATCAATGAAAAAGTTAAAGTTAACCCGGCTCAATTCGCCAAACCCAAAGTCTGGAAAAGAGACATGAAAAAGCTCAACCCAGGCTCTTTGCCCCCTAACAGCTGCAATCTCCTACTCCCACCGACAGGCGATACGGATGTTCAAACCCTGACTGACCACTATCTCAACGCTATGACCTCGATAATTAATGAGGCTGCACCTATGCAGCTAAAAAGAGTCTCTACTAAAATCTCCAATACATGGTACGACGGGAGTCTCAATGAGGATAGACGAGACATGGGAATGGCAGAGCGTATCTGGAGATCAGATCCCTCTGCAATGCACCTAAAAGATCTGAAGAAAAAGAGAAACGCCTACTTCAGGAAAATAAAACGCTCAAAATCAAACTTCTTCAGTCTCCAGCTCGATCAAGCAAAAAACCGCCTGAGAAAACTGTTTGAGCTAATCAGATCACAATCCAAGGATCAACCCCAGCCACTCAACAATGTGCGTGAAGCACCCTCCTGTGAAGACTTCGCTGCTTTCTTTATCCAAAAAACCGACAACATAAAAAGCGATCTCCTCATTGACGCAAGCCTCTACTCCAAACTCCAGTGCCCAGCACCCACTGAACCAAAAAACAATGCTACATGGTCGACCTTTGGCACATACTCGGAAGAAGAAATTGGCAAACTGCTCAGCACCCTGAAACCATCCAATCACCTCACGGACTCCCTTCCTGCTACCGCAGTAAAAGACTTTACCCCTTTGCTTTTCCCTCTCTGGACTAAAATTATCAACAGCTCTCTCCAACAAGGAAGCCTACCTGACTCCCTCAAAGTTGGTCAAGTCACACCACTATTAAAGAAACCTACAGCCGACCCCTCTGATCTCAACAATTACCGTCCCATTACCAATATTCCCACTCTCGCCAAACTGCTGGAAAAATGCGCACAACTACAATTGACTAAACACATTGAACAATTTGATCTCCTCAACCCTCACCAGTCAGGCTTCCGAGCAGGACACAGTACAGAAACGGCAATGACTCACATAATTGACGACTTGGAAGTGTTCTCAAGTGGTTCACTTCCTTTCTTCATAACAGATCGCAGAAATTCAAGAGCAACAACCTGATGTCCTCGCCAATACCTGTAATGCTAGGCGTCCCTCAAGGATCCTCTCTATCACCAACTCTGTTCAACCTAGTCATGGAACCTCTCACCACCTTGCTACAAGCATCCAATGTACACTTTCACATGTACGCTGATGACACCCAACTTTATCTCAAATTACAATCCCCCAATGACATCTTGCTCCTGAACTCAACGATCAGATGCACCCAATCCTGGCTTGCCGATAATCACCTCAAACTCAATGCCCTGAAAACAGAGTTCCTTCTGATCTCACCTCCAGCGAAGATCTCCACCACTCAAGTTTGGCTTAAACACCTCACCGCACTCAATGTCCAACCCACCATCGTGGACTCAGCAAAATCTTTAGGCATAACACTAGACACCAATCTCAACATGCAGCAACATATCAGCAAGGCAACAAAGGGTGCGAACTTCCAGATCAACACTCTGAGGAAACTTAAACCCTTCCTCCCAGCCAAAGACTTCCAAACCGCAGTACAAGCACTAGTCATCCCTCGAATTGAATACGGCAGCACCGCCCTCTGCGGACTCCCCCTAACCACAACCGCACCACTAAGAGCTTCTCTAAACACTGCAGCGAGACTCATCACTGGTTCAAAAAAGCACTCACATATCACCCCTGACTTGAAATCCCTGAATTGGCTGCCTTTTGAAGCCAGAATACATCTGAAAATCGCCTGCATGACACACAAGGCGGTACACCTAAACTCACCCGGCTACCTCGCTCAGAAACTGACAATTTCTGGCGGAGCTAGAAACACTAGAGGCACAAACAATCTTCTGCTGAAACCTCGAAGATTCCTGAAGGAAAAAACATATAAGCGCTCCTTCGCTGGAATGGCGCCTAGGATCTGGAACTCACTCCCTCCCGAAACCAGGCTTATCTCTTCTACTACACTCTTCAAAAAAGAAGTAAAAGCTATCCTCATGGCTAAATACACTTGAACTATTATCTCGAACTCTGTTTATACTCTGCACTGATTTGTACTACATGTTTGACCCCTTCGGTTATTTGTATGAGTTGTCCTATTGCTCCCATGATTGGCTTTGCAGCCACCAATTTATACTGTTTGATCTGTTGATGTATCTGTATAACTATGCTCCATCATGTACCCCTCTATGTAAAGCGCTCTGATATCTGCGAAGATCTTGTCCGCGCTATATAAAACTTTCCAAATAAATAAAAATAAAATATTAGTTAGGGACCGTTTCATTTACGTTGTACTGCAGGTCGTACTTGTTTAAGATGAGGATTCTTCCGCAGCTGACATACCTATTTAATAACATCACTCATGGGCCCTTATTCCCATTAAAGGTGGGTTGTGCAGGCCATTTATTTAGTCATGCTATAGTCCCAGGCTGTCCTATCCCTTAGGGCTGGCTCAGTGACAGAGTCCTGGGGTCCCTAACACCCTGGACACTGTCTATTTCCCTGTCCTTGCTATGGTTCTTTCACTCAATGGGAGCACAAAGATGCTCCTGTCCAGTGGGAGAACAAATCATTTCCCTGTCCACACTCAATGGGCCCGATTCACAGAACAAAATCCTAAACTTACTATTTTAATACTCACAGAAGTTAGGATTTTGTCTTAAGTTTGTCTTAAGACAGACTTAAGTCAGACTTGTTAGGATTTTGTCTTAGGTCTGTCTTAAGAGAAACTAAAGACACAATCCTAACTTCTGTGAATACCAAAAGTGCTACGTTTAGGACTTTGTCTTAAGTTAGTTCTGTGAATTGGCCCCACAGGCAGGAAAATGCCATGATTGCTCATACCCAGCATAAGCTCAAACTGGTCCTGTCGTATTGGAACAATATGGACTCCTGCTGCACCCGAAATAGGTGCAAATAGGTGAGAATGCATGACTGTGTTGGCCCTGGGCCTCCCCCTACAGCAACTAATACGGCTAAATCTGTGGCATGACCCTGGTGGGCATTGGTGCATGCCAATATATATTTTAAAATGGCTAACATGTGGCCCCTTGTAGAAAACTAAAAAAGTCAGTAGTGTCCCGTGTGGGATCTGTACGCCCATGAAAAAAAAAGAAAAACGCAAACAGTGAATAATAAATGAGCGTTCAAAGCCGCTCTTTTATTATTCACTGCTCCTTCAAGGAGCGCCCCATAATGCAGCGGAGAGCTATTTACATATATTTAGTATTTGATGGTGTCCCTAGACGGGACAGTGACATCACCAATTTTGTTTTTTAATGTTGTGTGGGGGGTTGCAGGGATTTCTGCAGCTTTCCAGCAACACTAGAAAAAACACAAGTCCCCCGGGTCAACAAAACCATGACCCAATGAGAACTTGTCATATTTTTTAAACATGTATTTCCCAGGTTACAGCTTCAGTCTTAAAATATTTCTATTTATTTTCACATTTTTCATACCCTAAATGTAATAATAAAAACTGTGTAAAAATAATGAGTCACAGATTTGTAGTTCAATGAAACATTATTCAATTTTATAAAGTCATTATTGAAATATACATTTGATTACAAGTATTGCTAATTTTTGACTGATAGATCTGCTTTATCTATGGGGTGGGGCTGGGTGTGAAGGAGAGAAGGTTAGGGGAGGGTCATCAAATTTAAATAAGGGAACACTGGGAAACTGGAATAAATGTTAAGACTGCTGTAAGTAATTGGTGTATAAGTTGAGGGGAGGAGGTACCCACCTCAAGTAATAACCACAATCCTTGTCAGGGCACACCCTCAAAGTCACCAAACTAACCCTAGAGTAAAGCCCTGACACATATGGCCCATAGCAGACAAGTATAACTTACAAGCGATCTGTAAAGTATTTTTGTAGTACTAAAACAGTAATAATGTTTGTTGGACCTGCGATGGGCAAGCCCAGCACAAAGGGTAGCTTGGCTCAAGTGTCAAGGCAAGTGAAGGCTATCGTGTTAAGCCGGCTTTGGCCCAATAATATCTCCTTGTACAACCACCAAAAAGAAGGACACCACACCACTGTTGTAGAAAAATACGATTCCTTTATGTAAAAATTCTCTGTTGTGAACGGGGATCAATTAGGAAAGCACATATACATTTCTTTTGGCCACAATTTGCTGGGTTTCGATTTTGGAATAAATACAATAAATATGCTCAGGAATAAATATCATCAATAAATAGAATAAATATCAGGAATAAATATCATCAATAAATAGAATAAATATCACTTTTTTAGCAGAATAAATACTGGTTCAGTTAAATAAACATTTGCCGGTTCATTCTGGTATCGCTGCCACCAATTAAATACTTCAGGAACATTACATTTGCGATTACATTTCAGGTTGGAAAGATAACTCTTACAGTTTATGACGATCTCACCAATCCTGTACACAGGATTCTCTGGGCACAAAAGGAGTGTTGGGACTCTCTAAGAACCACACGGGGTTATGCACGTGTAACTAAAAGGCAAGGAAAGACAGTGAACACTTCATTTACACTCGGCTGCCACCGGGTTGAGATCTCTGTTTGCCGGTGGGGATTAAGTGCGCCTAGGGGCTTTACCACTGCTAGCACTCAGGCGGCACCAGTTCCAAGTCTTTAGACTGACAAACTGGGCTGCCGAAGAGGTCACACAATCTTCGCGCTCAGTCAAATAAATGCCGGTTCACAGTTCCTTTATATCACCGCTTCCCACCTGAAGAAACGGGCCAACCTCACATCGGCTGCAATCGAAAAGCGATTCAGTCGGGTTCAGTACTTCTCTCACCAGCGACGGATTCTCAGGGGCTCCACGGACCTCCCCCTGACTTCCTCAAACAGGGATGGCTCCCGCCCACAGCTACAGCCGCCGATTCACTGGGGAGGGGCAGAGACAGTAGTCCCGCCCAACACAGGCTGGCCTTTTCCCGCCCCGGCGCACCACCTCACCTCAGTCTTTGCAGGAAGCACTCTACGCCGGTGGAGCTCGGAGACGTTCGAGCTCCTCGCTGGAGGCGCCTGTCACAAAAGGGGCACAGAAGATCCTTGCGGCGAACTTGCTCTCGCCTCGCGACCCGAGTCTGTCGTAATTCACCACCGGGGGGGTGCGGGGAAGGCACACGACAACGGCCACAGTCTCTTGGAGGTGACGAGGCACTCGCTGGGCAGGCGCTGTAGGCACGAGGTCACCGCGCACACAGCTGACCCTTGCTTGCTCTACTGCCTGCGCTACCAGCCGCCTCAGGGGTCAACAGGGCAGGTGTCAATCTGGTGTCAAGTCTGGAATCTCCTTCTTCACCTAGATCTGGAACATCATTATCCTATCTAGTCTTCTGGTCATCTAAAATGGCCGCCAGGGACTGGATCTTATATAGCCAGTGCCCTGAGGTGCTGGCTCATGCCAGTAGGTTCTAGAACCTTCTTTGGGCTAGGCCAATGACATGGCACTTCTGAGAGGTATTTGGGACCCTAACAGCCACCATACTGGGGTTCTAGAGCAGCCATTTTGTGTACCTGAGGAAAATAAAGTAATTCCTGTCAGGAATGCGCGCCAAGTAAAAGGGCGCCAAAACCTTGAAAGGTCAAGGTTCATGGAGGCTCCAAGGGGAGTCACTCACATGAGGAAAAGGGACGGCCACCATTTTGAGGTCATTCATACAGGTTGCCAATCCCAGTCTATAATGTCACAGGTTTCGCCAGGTTTGTGTGAGAAAAAGAGGGTATCCCCGACTAGAGTTCCTAATTCGGGATAGGTATAGTATGTGGAAGAAAGATAATTAGGAACTGATTTGAGAAGAAGGGCAAGGCGGACAATTGACTGCAAGAACTAGTAGAAAGGTGTGATACAAAATTATGACTTTTATTTTATTCAATTATCATTATAGTAAAAAACATGAAAAAATTATTTGTTTTGCACAATTAGTAAAGAATGATAATCATGTGCCTCTCTCCACTATACATGTGATTAGTCAATCTACATATATATACACATGTTATTACATTTTATACATATCTTGAGGTGGTTCATTTATACTCAAGGGTGGAGAAAAACAGTTGTTTCAGCACATTATATATAAAAACATGGCTAAGTATGACATCTGGATGTCATACTTAGCCATGTTTTATACCACCTCAAGATATGTATAAAATGTAATAACATGTGTATATATATGTAGATTGACTAATCACATGTATAGTGGAGAGAGGCACATGATTATCATTCTTTACTAATTGTGCAAAACAAATAATTTTTTCATGTTTTTTACTATAATGATAATTGAATAAAATAAAAGTCATAATTTTGTATCACACCTTTCTACTAGTTCTTGCAGTCAATTGTCCGCCTTGCCCTTCTTCTCAAATCAGTTCCTAATTATCTTTCTTCCACATACAGGTTTCGCCAGGTGCCTTGTAAATAGGTGCCAAAATCCTTGTGAACAACTGGGCGTCAAGGAACATCTAGCCCCATGAAACAGCACACAAAAGGTCATGGTAGACAAAGAAAAGCGACAAATTTTGGGAGGTACAGGGGAACAAAATAAATCATAGTGGTGAGGGGACTCTCAGAAGCAGACGGGTCTAACAATGTTGATATGCAAAAGAATATAAATCCAAATGAAGGGAACTGTTGATATGGATTTTTAAAGTTTGAAGTGTAGATAACGCCAAAAAGCACAAAGTGCCAATAATCAATGATTAGAAGACCTAGAAGCAATTTGATGCTGATCGCATGGAGTGCAGGTCAGATAGCCATTTGTCTTGGTCAAAGATTTTACCTTCTAACCTCAGTCCTTCATGTCCACCACAGAAGTATACGTCTAAAACCTCTGTGAATCTAAACAGGGTGCATTTAGAGACTCACTAGGTGAGTGGCAGAGGCCACTTATTTGTCCACTCCATACACCTTTCTCTCTATCTGGGAGTCCATACTCTCCATCTAGAGTTAGTACCCCTGAAATCTGAGGGGCTTGGCACCCGTCACAACTGCCCTTCTCAACTGTTCTCTCACCGGTAGAAGTTAATTTCCAAGAATGCAGCTAATGGGCATCTGAGGACTGACAATGGCATCCCCTGTGCAACTTCATCCCATACGAGCGATACAAGGCCAAGGGGCTGAAAATGTTTTGCCCAAGTGCCTAGATGACCCTTCATACCTGTTCTAGCAGAAAATGCTCTGGAGAGACCATATTTTTACCACCATGGTCTGGCTGGTACAGGTATCCTTTGGAGCAGTGTTAGGGACCCCATTCATGCAACCTGGAGAAGTGACAACTCTCACCCTCAGGGATTGCCATCTTACATTCTGGATCCATCTCCCCACTAATGAATACTTGGGCATTCTCTAGGTTCTCCTTCTGGGGACAACATCTCAGCTGTATCCAGAACCTCTCACTACATCTGCTGAGGGGGTCCTGAGTCACCCTTTCGGGGGTCACTCGCAGGTACCTTTTGGAGACTATGGTGCTGATCCAGAGATCTTCTCCCTTCCCAAGCTCTCTAGGCAAAAAAGCATAACAAATTCAATGTGCAGAAATAGCAAATTTCCAACATCCACCTTTTATATCAAATCAAATTATGCATGAATTGGCAGGTTATCTAGGCCACCCTTCTTTAGAACGCTCTGAGGAGAATGTGAAATGCAACTAAGTGAAGAGAACAGCTTTACCAGTAGAAGAGTGCCGAGATGAGCGTCCACGAAAGGCCATTTTGCTCTCCTTAAACACAGTTTCCGTGTTAATCTTGGAAATGAGTCCCATGATTTCAAAGATTGCTAAGTGGCACCTCCGGCAAAAAGCTTGTTAGAGAGATTAAAAAGAGTCTTAGAAGTGATAAACACGTGTGCGCTCACTGCCATTATGTTAACGTTAGGCAGTTGGGCACATAGCAGGAGAAATGGAACAATATTTAAGCACAAGGGTGAACTGACTAGGGAAAATGGGAAGAGACCAACAAAGCTACCATTGCCCTAAGAACAGGTTAAACCCAAAGCATAACCATGTGAATTATGGAAAATTCATTTCCTGACTGCAACCAGCAAGAAAAGAGGGTGTTTTGCTCACAGACAAAATCATTATACTTAATACAAAATTATTTTTGGTTTACAGATTCTTTGTTTCACCTTGATTATTTCTCTCAAACCTTATGAGAAATATAATTGATCTTGGCTACCATAGAATTAAAGCAAGAAAAGTAAGCATAATATAAGCCTGTGATAGCACTATCAAATCTGGGAACAATTATTAGCTAGATGCATATACTGCCACTTGTGCTAGTCCATGGTAAGGATCTGTAAGTCCCAACTGCATCACTTTGCCTCCTTTTACACCTCAGTATAGAATAGAATAAGCTGTAAAGGCCAAAAGTAGCGCACAAAAGACAATGGGACACTGAATTAAAGCCAAGTATTGGTTTAGGGAAGTGAAAGCCCAACGCAGATGGCAGATTATTAGTGGAAACATGTTCGATTGCGGTCATGAAGAGCCCAAAACTTCTGGATCTTTCCTTTCTTCACAGAGAAGTGCACTCTGATGCCAGTCAAGGGTCCAGGACTCTGAGGAGGTACCTCTTGAGGATTATGGACTCACTGCAGCTGAGGCAATCAGGGCTCAAGCGTGTCCAGTCATAGGGAAGGCAGGTCAGGTTGCAGCAGGTCAGATGCAAGGAGACCTCTGGAGCTTGCTGTGTCCCTCTAGCTCATAACAGGATTTAAAATCACTCAAGCTACCTAGGATGAAAGGAGAAGGTCTGGTCTTACTTCTCAGAGGACAGCGTAAGCCTCAAGCAGCTGGGCAGTCCTCTTGGAAATAAGCCATGCCTCAAAAGCAGGGCAGACCTTTGGTAGTACCAGGGTAGTCCACTGGGCAACAAGGCAGGCCTAAAGCAGCACAGCAGTTCTCTGGTTAGCAAAGCAGACATTCTTCTGTAGTGTCCACTGGTCAAGGAGTGTACTTAAGAGCAGTCCTGAGGGTCCAATATTTATATCATGTACCAGCCTTTGAAGTGTTAAATTCTCTATGGTACTCCCAAATCTGTTTTTGGGGAACGTCTTCCCTTTCCCTGCCAATGCTCCAAGAGGTCTCGGGTGTCAGGTTCCATTGTGTCAGCTAAAGGCTAGCCCCTTTGAAATGTAAGTGGGGCATGGAACAGCTCTGGCCCAACCTTCCTGGCCAGGATGGCCCATCATGCCACCACCTATTCCACCTTTGCCTCATTGTCTGGGAGGAATGCACAAAGGCTGATAGTTAAGCTGTTCACAGTCATGTGACCCAGGACACAGGTAGAAAGCACCAAATCATTTGGACAAGAACATGCCCCTTTTTCTAACCTTGGATTTAGGCCCAAATCCTTGTTCTAGGGTAAATGTATGACATTGTTCTACATTCTGTCCATCAACTGTGTTTTTTGCAATTTTCACCCCGAGTGTGCTGGGTATACTCAGACGTGAGTCCCAGGCTCTCCACACCACTGGAGTCAAGCTATCCAGGCTGATGAAGGCTGATAGCATAGCCAGAAACCGGTCCTTGGATGCTTGATTCCGGTCTGGGAAAGACATGGCTTGGTAGTTCGGACTGGACTGTTCCCATGAGGCACAGGGTCAGATCTGATTTGCATATAGCCAGTGTCTAACCCAGGGTGGTGTGGAGTGCAACAAAACAATAGATTTAGGCCCAGATCCTTGTACTGGGGTGAATGTATGACATTGTTCTACATTCTGTCCATCAACTGTGTTTTTTGCAATTTTCACCCCGAGTGTGCTGGGTATACTCAGATGTGAGTCCCAGGCTCTCCACACCACTGGAGTCAAGCTATCCAGGCTGATGAAGGCTGATAACCAGAAACCGGTCCTTGGATGCTTGATTCCGGTCTGGGAAAGACATGGCTTGGTAGTTCGGACTGGACTGTTCCCATGAGGCACAGGGTCAGAGCTGATTTGCATATAGCCAGTGTCTAACCCAGGGTGGTGTGGAGTGCAAAAAAACGATGGATTTAGGCCCATATCCTTGTACTGGGGTGAATGTAAGACATTGTTCTACATTCTGTCCATCAACTGTGTTTTTTGCAATTTTCACCCCGAGTGTGCTGGGTATACTCAGACGTGAGTCCCGGGCTCTCCACACCACTGGAGTCAAGCTATCCAGGCTGATGAAGGCTGATAGCCAGAAACCGGTCCTTAGATGCTTGATTCCGGTCTGGGAAAGACATGGCTTGGTAGTTCGGACTGGACTGTTCCCATGAGGCACAGGGTAAGAGCTGATTTGCATATAGCCAGTGTCTAACCCAGGGTGGTGTCGAGTGCAAAAAAACGATGGATTTGGGTCCAGATCCTTGTACTGGGGTGAATGTATGACATTGTTCTACATTCTGTCCATCAACTGTGTTTTTTGCAATTTTCACCCCGAGTGTGCTGGGTATACTCAGACGTGAGTCCCAGGCTCTCCACACCACTGGAGTCAAGCTATCCAGGCTGATGAAGGCTGATAACCAGAAACCGGTCCTTGGATGCTTGATTCCGGTCTGGGAAAGACATGGCTTGGTAGTTCGGACTGGACTGTTCCCATGAGGCACAGGGTCAGAGCTGATTTGCATATAGCCAGTGTCTAACCCAGGGTGGTGTGGAGTGCAAAAAAACGATGGATTTAGGCCCATATCCTTGTACTGGGGTGAATGTAAGACATTGTTCTACATTCTGTCCATCAACTGTGTTTTTTGCAATTTTCACCCCGAGTGTGCTGGGTATACTCAGACGTGAGTCCCAGGCTCTCCACACCACTGGAGTCAAGCTATCCAGGCTGATGAAGGCTGATAGCCAGAAACCGGTCCTTAGATGCTTGATTCCGGTCTGGGAAAGACATGGCTTGGTAGTATAATATTCATATGGTGAGGTAATTGGAATTTTTATGGTCAATTGTGTCCCCTAACGTAGACCCCAACGGCTCCATGTATGAGTTTCAAGTACATGTAATTTCCCTCCACAACTGAATCTGAAGACGCAAATACATTTACGTCCAACGTTAACATGTCCTCTATCAGATCCACCATGAATGGATTGATAATCCCGTTCCTAAGTATGCCGTGCCACCGTCTTTATGTGGTGCATTTTCACGTTTTCCTAGCTCTGCCGAGGTAGGCCCTGATTTCTGTCTCCAAGCCATTTCTGCCTCTGCCTCTGAAAGCTGCAGCCTGGAGATGCATCCCTGACATCTGCCTTACTTCCTGCCAACCGAGCGGTGCCCGGCTCGGCCTGGTCTGCCTGCCAAAAACAGTATTTTGCCTTCAAGTTATCAGCATAGCCAGCTCAGCTCCTCGAAAACACATTCCTGTCTAGTGAAATACGAAAACATATCCCCGACTGCAGAGCAAAGAGCAAGTCTCCCTGTCTCCGTGCAAGTAATTTACAGTTCCCGTTGCCATGGTAGGCCCCTGGCTCCGAGCATTCGCAGTAGACACATAGACACCTATACACGCACTAACATTCAGTATAGAGTAGCCTCTGCCCAAGAGACCTTTCCCTCTAGATTAAACATCCTCCAAATACTAGATATCAGATATGTTTAGGGACAGGTCGATCTGACATGCCAGACGTATGTCTCTTCTACTAGTGTTAAAAGTCAAACTCTTAGCTTCCTCCAGATGCACGCCAATCACACGTCATATTAGCTGCGCGCGCATCCAGGCCTTAGGTTTCAGCTGACTCTGCAAGAATTCTCTAAGCATCCACCCACTCGTGACACATTTCTGTGACGTTTCTAGTTCACGCCTCTGGGCACACCCATATTCACGCCTCTTTGCTAGGCACATGTGTTCTTATCATATACATTTCACTTGTCACGCCTACTGTATTCAATACTATTGTGTCATTTTACTATATATGTCATGTACTGTGAATAAATCATTGACATCTTTTCCTGCCATCATTGCATACCCGAACCCTTGTATTGATGGACAAGATCTCCATTGACTCGAGTCATTTAGTCATTTATGATTAAAGCCCTTAAGACTCAGACACCACGGACTCTGCCTCTCATTTAATTGAGCTATTCTTATGTAAATTATATGGCAAAAAGAGTATACGGTAAATTATTTACCACAATGGCATGCAATTTACGACCCCATTGGGATTATCAAACAGTGTCTCTGACACTGTTGTACATGGTATTTAGAGACTCGCAAATTGCGAGTCGCAATTGTGCGAACTTTGCGAGTCGCTAAATGCCCCAGTCGTACATGTGGCCATATGTGTTTACTAGTTCAGGCCAAACATGAAAGTTGCCTCCATTATCAAATGGGGAATAACTAACTCCATTACTTCATTAGAAGAGAAGGGGGGACTCCGGGACTCTATCCAGGCAAACCTTACGAATCTGTGGATGTCATTCAGTGCCTCAGCATATACTTTGCATCCGATTAAACACTACTTTTATCAAAAGGGGATTTTGGGCACGGAAATCAGTTTTTGGGGTGACTGTGCCTACTTTGAGCCTTGCCCCTGTGTATGCCTTGCGCCTTGCAGAGAAACCTTGGACTGATAGACGTGAACTGCCACTTAGTTTCAAGCACTAAATGGGTGGTACTTGGCACAGCTGGTCAGGACCGGCCCTGGAACAGCAGGAGTAAAGGGGCACATCCCCCAGGGTTGGACCCAGTAACCCCTGACTTCCCATTGCTCTCTGAAAGGGATTCTGCCAGCCCCAGTGGTGGACATAACCACAAACAAGACAGAATGTGAAATACAGCTGTAAAGTTACAAGGAGAGTCTGCAGTATGAGTGCCCGGCCCTCATTGGAGGGCGGGGGCTTATACATATATACAGAGGTGTAATTCCACTCAGAAATTGTCAGTAGCAAGAAGTGAAGAGTTCCAAAGTGCAGTAGTAAATATCCATGTACATATGCACCTTCGTGACTTCACAATGTACAGCTGCAACGTACATGGTCGATGCAGCTGAGAAACAGGCCGAAGCCCTGGGCCCCAGGGTCACTCTTTTACTGCTATCCCAAACAACCTGTTAGGCAAGAAAGGGGGCGTGAATTCAGAAACTTTAAAAGCTCCTTAAATTCCAGTGAGCTTTCTTCCCCGGGTGATGATTACTCACACTACACAGCAGTGTGGAATTTGTTTTTCCCATGTTTGTGGTCGGTGAGCGGTGATAAGTACCAGGCGCACCTGTCACGGTCCTCAGAGCGGCACTGAGGTTTGGTGCCTGTTGGTTGATACTGGAGAGGCCCCCCGAGACCATGAGCCCCCGCGCACTCTTACTCCTCTCCTTGGTACCCCTGGTCCTGGGCCAGCTGCCTGCCCTGAGGTTTTCTCTGACCCTTGACCCCGAGGGGAGAGTTGTCCTGCGGTGGGACTTCAACAAGACCACCGAGGAGATCACCTTTGAACTTCAAGTGGCGACCACTGGGTGGATCGGATTCGGCCTGAGCCCCGGCGGGGGCATGGCGGGGGCAGACATCGTGATTGGTGGAGTGTCACCAGCATCAAATCCGTCCACCTATTTTGCAGTAAGTGCTCTAAAGATTCCCGGGGGATCTGGGTGATTTAAAGTGTGGTTTTGTGGCAGGAAATGTTCTTATTAAACTGCAGCGAAGCATCCCCTTACAAGACGTGTGCTCCTGGGCAGAGGACAGTCCTTTACAGACAGGGCAGAGAATGAAGAAGAGGAACAGGTGGAGGGGAGGATGAAGCAGCTGTGAGGCCAAAGGAGGGGAAAAGGGGCACTGTATCCAAATACGACCACTTAAGGAAAGATGAAAGCAGATGGAGCGAATTCATTTTCCATCCACCCAGTTTAGAACCATTTTCAAAAGTGTTTTTCATGGGGAGAAAAATGGTTATGCATCGGGTCAAACCTGACACACTCCGATTTCACATCATTTCTGCCTTGCTTTTCTGGCTAAAACTATGTCTGAGGGAAACGTACCTTCATTCCATTTTCAATACATATGTAGATAAAACGCTCACCATCATGGTCTATTCAAGTAAAAAAAAAAATATTTTCACGGATTACAATTTGCTTTCAAAATCCAAATGGAATTTGCAAATAATGTACAAATAAAGCCCCATATTTACTCACACATTCCAGTGGGTTTCAGTCGCAAACGTGATGCAAATCGAGGGAAAAGTGTCGGGTGGATTTATTTTCTAATTCAAATCATAGTTTGTTTTGGAAACTTGCATAGATTAGCGCGAAGTGCTGATAGGCGCTATATTGTGCTACATTGCGTCACGGAGGTCTACAATGGGTGGAACATGAGCGCTCCCATGCACCGCACGGCAGTTTTAATGCACATCTCACGGCCTCCTGTATATGGAATTGGCGGAGGGCAGAGCCGCAAGTCTTGTTGCTCTGCTGCCGGACACCAAAGTGACAGGGCGGGACTGCACTGTATTTATGAAATATGGCGCATTCCTGGGGCCTCATTTATGAAAAGTGACGCATCGCTGCTTGAAAACAGCGATGCGTCACTTTTCACTGCGCACTCCTTACGACATTCCTGATGCGTCATATTTAATGTATGACGCATCATGTCGCAAGGACTTACAGATACGTCAGTATTTCTGACGTATCTGTAAGCGCAAAAGTGACACATTGCTGGAGTGTGCCACAAAAGTGACGCAACTCCAGCAATGCGTCCTTTCACATGGGGCAAGCCCCATGTGAAAGGGCCTGCGTCAGTCTTACGCCTGCTGTGAGGCAGGCGTAAGAAATTGACGCATTTGTGTCCTACAAGTGGCGCAGTGAAATCTCATAGATTTCACTGCGTCACTATTACGAGGCTTTTTGCGGGGGAACGCCCCTCTGCATACATTATACCTGACGTAGGTATAATGTGGCGCAGGGGTTTAAAAAGTGACGCATCTACCTAGATGCGCCACTTTTTAAATATGGCGCAACAAGGCGCATTTTTTACACCGCTGGTGCGTCACAAAAAGTGACGCACCAGCGGCGCAAAACTGACGCAAGGTCTTCATAAATAAGGCCCCTGTCCTTTCCCCCTGCGTTGGAAGCAAAATGGCAACGTATTTCCGCGTGATTCCTTGTTGTGCCTGATAGAATGTGCTATGGGCAGTTAGTGCTTCAACCTACTCGGTGGTATCAATTTGTTCTGAATTTTGAATAGCCAGGCAAACACCTGTAGAAACGTCCCCATATGATGCAAAATTGCAAAACCAGTTCTTGAAACACCTGGAAATGTAATGAACTGAGATAAAAAAAAGTTTCCTTCAACTTGTAAGAAAAAAAAATACCTGTTCCAGCATCTGTTGCCATGTAGTACTAAACCCACGCGAGCTGCTTTATCAGTGATAAACAGGGCAGGCTTGCTTCAAAATCAATATATATGATGTTTGCAACACAGGGCCCTAAAAAGCACAGGCATGGGGAATAGGTTCCCCTCTGCCCCTGCTTTTGAGGGCCATGGGAAAATGGAAGCCCTGCCTTAGTGGTAGTCTGAAGAGGTAGATCCTTTCCTAGGCAGCTATTTCAGCATTATACACATTTAAATGCCTGTTAGCCTTGGAGCTATTGTGCTGGAGCAGGCATTCTGGAGGTCTGCCTGTCTTGTTCCCATTCCCATTCTATCCAGAAGAAGTCCTTCGTCCCAGTGCCTGCTATTTGAGAAGTAACTCGTTGAAGGTGTGAGCAATGGGGCACAGAAGCAGATTTGGAGGAATGAAGATTGCCAGGAAGTAATATGAGAATTTGACAGCCCCTTCCTTAGACCATATTTCCCTCTCTTTTCATCTACATTCCAGTTGCTAGTCTAGGTTTTCAGCTGTGAGAACAAGAGCTCCCCATATTGGGCCTGATTCACAAACGTAAGTTACACTTTTGAGTTAGGTTCCCCAAAGGTATCCCCGGTGACCTGTTTAAGGACACTTCATGTATCTTGACAATCAAATCCAGCTACACAGCTGTTACAGTTTCATTAGTACATTGGTTGTCACAGTCGCAACCTGGAGAAAGACGTAGCCATAGCTAACACGTGTTTCGGCATCGGGTCATCACCTTTGGACTTCCTCAGGGCAGTGATATCTAACAACGGTTTTTCATAACAATTCCAAGAGCAGATTATTCCATGTTCTATTAACCAGATAATAGAACGCAGAATAATCTGCTCTTTGAATCACTAACTAAACTGTAACAACTGTATTTCTGGATTTGATTGTCAAGATACATGAAGTCACATTTGAAATTAAAGAAGATTTTCGACCACCACACATTTCGAACTCTTGGACATTATTGTTATTACTCAGGATAAAGACTGATTGTTGTTTATGGTTTTTGGATCTCTTTAGTCTACAGAAATAGTGGGTGGCCGTTTCTCCTTTCTCCCTTTGAGCATTCAGAGGAACCCAAGCAATGACATTTTTCTTATGGTCATGCGCAGATTCTTTGAAAAAAGGCCTGCATGCCAGATGCAGGCCCGGGAAGCTTGATTCATGCTCACTGTCACTCAGAGGGATAGAATATGGGTTTGGAGTTTGGAACAGTCGAACACTATTTAATTATTAGCCTTATTGATGATAAATACACAGTGAAAGGGAGCATTCTATATGGATTTCATGGAACTATCATGCATGTTTGATTGCGTACATCATGAAATACTATTACCTATGATAGGGGATGTATGATGGTACAACACGGTACATAACACCGCAGTACCATCACAACACAGCTTTTACAACGCAAGTCGTTACCACGACTTGCGTTGTAGGGTGCTGGACTTAGGAATAGTATGATTTACTATTCCAACTCCAGCCTACGTACAGTAGGGAAGGTGTTGGAATAGTAAATCACACTATTCCTTAGTCTAGGGCGCCCTCCAGCGTAAGTCGTGGTAACGGCTTGCGTTCTAATATCTGCGTTGTAATGGTACTGCGGTGTTATGACCGCGTCGTAATGGTTGTTTACCATGATGGGGGAGCTGGGGGTTGTTCTTGCCATACTGAACTTGCAGAAAGAGCTCTACTCAGGCATAGCTGCCAGGGTGAAATATGGGAATTATGCTGAATGCACAGAGAGCTTTAGTGCTAGTGGGGGTGCGGGGGGTTAGACAGTGTTTCATCCTTGTACCCTTCTTAATAATAATATATGTCAGCGGGCTAGAAAGGGAGCTGGTGGGTGTGTGCCAAGATCTTTCAAAGGTAGATCAAAGCCCTGTCCTGTTGCTCCTGTTTGCAGATTATGTGGGGCTATTGGCCATATTCCAAATCCCTCCAGAAAGTCCTGACTGCCGTTTCTAGTTTAATGGCTAAGTTAGCTACAAGGTCTACCTTTCCAAGTCCTTCATCCAGTATCGAAGTCCAGTGAAAAGCAAAACTATTCTAAGCTCTTTAATAACCAAGACATAAGTGTGGTCCCCTCATTTGTGCACTTCGGTGTGCAATTTGACTGTAAATTTATATAGAAGAAATTTGTCAGGGCTAGACAACTCCAGTTTGAGAAATCACTTTTTGCGGTTTCAAAGTTTGCAAGACAATTGGGCAAAACATTAAAAAAAGACAGGCTACAACTCTATAAGGCTAGGTGTGTGAGCATGGTAAAGTATGGGGCTGGGGTGAGGGATCATAAAAAGATTAGTTCCTTGCAAGTCACAGAAAATAGGAGGATGAGGAGCGTGTTCCAGGTCTTTGTGGCGAGGTGGGAGAATGATCTGCTGTCGGCGGTCAATCTTCGGAAGAGTGCAACGGTGGTGAGTTTGAGGTTGGCGGATCGGAGTTGGCAATGGGGGTGTAGAATGTGAGTCGTCGGTTGAGGTATGCTGCTCCGGTGTTGTGGAGTGCCTTGTCTGCCTGGGTGAGGAGCTTGAAGGTGATCCTCTTGTTGACGGGAAGCCAGTGCAGGTCTCTCAGGTAGGGTGCGATGTGGCTGCGGTGAGGGATGCCGAGGATCAGGTGTGCGGAGGCGTTCTGAATGCATTGTAGTCGTTTCAGGAGTTTGGCCGGGGCTCCTGCATAGAGGACGTATCCATAGTCCAACCTGCTGCTGACGAGGGCCTGGGTGGCCGATTTTCTTGTTTCAGTGGGGATCCACCTGTAGATCTTGCGGAGCATGTGGAGGGTGTTGAAGTAGGAGGATGAGACGGCGTTGACCTGCTTTGTCATGGAGAGAGTGGAGTCGAGGATGAACCCCAGGTTGCGTGCGTGGTCGGGGGGTGCTGTTCCCAATGCGGTCAGCCACCAGGAGTCATCCCAGGTGGGTGGGTCCAGCTGAGAATGAGGACTTCGGTCTTGTCAAAGTTTAGCTTCACACGGCTGTTCTTCATCCACTCGGCGAGGAGGTTGGTTTTGGCGGTGAAGGGGGCTTTTGTGAGGGAGAGGATCAGCTGGGTGTCGTCAGCATAGGAAATGATGTTGAGGTCGTGCAGTTGGGTGACGTGGGCGAGCGGTGCCATGTAGATGTTGAACAATGTCGGGCTGAGGGATGAGCCTTGGGGTACGCTGCAGATGATCTCGGTGGCTTCGGAACGGAAAGGGGGGAGGTGGATGCTCTGGGTTCTGGCAGAGAGGAAGTAGGTGGTCCAGTCCAGAGCCTTGCCTTGGATCCCAGCATTGTGGAGGCGTGTGCATAGGGTGCTGTGGCAGATGGTATTGAAGGCGGCTGACAGGTCCAGGAGGGTGAGGGCCGCGGTCTCGCCGTTGTCCAGCAGGGTCCTGATGTCATCGGTGGTGGCAATGAGGACGTTTTCGGTGCTGTGGTTGCTGTGGAACCCGGAATGGGACGGGTTCAAGATGCTGTTATCCTCGAAATAGCAAGTCAGTTGTCTGTTGAAGGTCTTATCAATGACCTTTGCTGGGAACGGGAGCAGGGAGATGGGTCGGAAATTCTTGAGGTCCGTAGAGGCGTTGACCTCTGCGTGGTTCCAGCTTTCCAGGAAAGTAGCTGTCTCGAAGGAGATGTTGATGGCTTTCTGGAGATAGGGTGCAATGGTGGTGCTGGCTTTGTTGAAGATGTGGTGTGGAGAGCCGGAGTGAATGGTGTTCATGATTTTGATGGTGTCGTTGTCATTTATGTTGGCCCAGGAGAGCAGGGGGTCGGTGGTGGTGGTGGTTGTGTGGACGGAGCTCTCAGTGGCTGTCGGGCTGGTCGAGATGATGACACTGCCGTGGATGTCTGTGATCTTGCGATGGAAAAAGTTGGCAAGCGAGTCACACAGGTCTTGCAAGGGTGGGATGTCGTTGGTGTTGGAGCTGGGGTTGGAGAGTTTCTTCATGATGTTGAAGAGCTCTTTCCTGTTGTGTGCATTGTTGTCAAGGTGGTTTTTGAAGGAGGTCCTTTTGGCGGATCTGATGAGCTGATGGTGTCTGTGGGTGGCGTTCTTGTGGGCCGTGTAACTGTCCGGTGTCTGATCACGGTGCGATTTCTTTTCTAGTTTTCGGCAGGGTTGCTTGGAGGCCTGGAGGTCCTCGGTGAACCAGCTGGCATTCTTGCTGGTATATCTTTTTGAGGGTTTCTTGATCGGGGCAAGGGTGTTGGCACAATTTTGGATCCACTGTCTGAGGTTGCGGGCAGCGGTGTTGGCGTTGGTGGGATCAGCGGGTGGGCTCTGGGAGAGGGTGGTGGTAAGCTGGTTTTCGTGACTTTGCTCCAGCAGTGGCAAGGGATCTGTTGGGTGCGGTGGTGCGTGATGGGTTTCTGGAAGGTGAAGTGGATGCAGTGATGGTCGGTCCAATGGAGTTCAGTGGTGTGGCTGAAGGCGACATGGGAGCTTGCGGAGAAGATGGTGTCAAGCGTGTGGCCAGCAGTGTGGGTGGGTGTTGTGATGAGCTGTCTGAGTCCGAAGTTGGCGAGGTTATTGATCATGGTCGTGGAGTTGGTGTTGTTGTTGTTCTCGAGGTGGAAATTCAAATCCCTGAGGAAGATTTAGTCTGTGGAGGCGAGGGCGTGGGTGCTGATGAAGTCGGCGATGGAGTCGCTGAACTGTGGCCGGGGTCCAGGGGGTCTGTAGACGAGGGTTCCTCTGAGGGTGGTGTTGGGATCGGTGTGGATCTAGAAGTGCAGGTGTTCGGTGGTGCTGAGGGGGTCAGCTGTGATGGTCGAGATTCTGAGAGTGCTCCAGGTTTTATTTCCTAAAATGTTGTTTGGGCGGGTGGACATACATGCTGTCCATATGTTGGTCCATTCTCTACATTTTATTTCATCCCTATAAGAAAGTCTAGTAATGCTGAAGGTATTACCTAGGAATTGCAAGCCAGCCTTAATTGTTCTGCAAGAGTTCCAAACTGCCACACCTGTGCAGTAGTATTAGAGATGCCCTCTATCTTAGAAGGAGTTGGCATGAAGTTCTTACTGGTTGATGAACTTGGCCTGAAAGGTAGCCTTTTTAACATCATGAAAGGTCTTACTTTTGTTTTCTATGGTATGCTCCATACTGAGTCTCTACTTAGCTCTACAGATTTGTCTTCGAACCCACGGGTGACACAAGTTGACTTACTTTCGTGCACTAATACCTGAAGGCAGGTTTTTGAGGCGCCGCAGTACCACACTCAGTACATAGTTGAATTAACGTCAATGCATTAGGGTTATTGCAAATCCCTAAACCTGGCATCCAGGGACACCATGGTAATTAGAAACAAACCTACATTGTTCTTCTCAATGCCTAAAACATAAACTGCACTAAGAAAGAGGCACTTTACCTAAAAAAGTGTTTATTTTAATAGGCTCGCCCTGTTGCTTAGCATATCTAAAACAACCACACAGAATATAATTCAAACAGCACAAATCCCTGTTGCGAACGAGAACGAGAATAAAATGAACATTTATTCCATGGTCAAAATGTCATCTAAAACCCTAACACCCTAAAACCTCCCCTAAAACCTACATTTATGCACTAATCTAGGAGAGCATCGAGTAGTATGGCTTGTACGTAGAGTTTCTTAGAGAGAATCAGTGTACCTGTTTACAGCAAAGAGCTGTAGTTGTGAAACCTCAGGGAGGTCCTATCCACTGTGAAAGTTAAACACACATGTTGCATCAGCTCCTCTCCTCCCGGACTAGGTAGATCAATATCAGCTTTCAGTAGAAAGTGAAAAACAGCAGCATCTCTGGCAGTCAATATCTCTTCTGGCAGTATCTTGCCCCCAGAGCAGCCACAAACTCGTGCTGCCCCCTGGGCCGCACATCAAGGCGGAACATGGAGCAACTGCCTCAAAGCCGCTCCGTGTTCTACAGTGCAGTGGCAAGCTGCCTGCACTTTCAATGGGGATTAAAGATCTCCTTGCAAGTGGGTGCAGTCAGTGACTGAACCTGCCTGCAAGGGGATGTCTGGATGGTCCATAGGACCCCTTTTACCCCCCTTCAGAGAGCTGCCATCAGGGGGAGCACTAGGAGTGTCCCACCTTTTAGATGGTGCACTGTGAGGGCACCTCCTGAGAGCTTCTTTGACTCTGCACCTGTAATACAGAGCAGGTGCAGAGGCTTGTCAACAAGTCTGGTAAAACTGAAAATCTGTAGATGGTAATTACATTGCACTGGTCAAAGTGGGTGAAGGCCTCCTTCTTCTCATATTTTCAGCCTGTGGAGTGCAGACTGTGAGAAGAGGGTGTTTTTTACCATGTGTGGATGGCTGCCATGAAGCTTCGAGGTCATTCAAGGGAACTAATTCCTGTTTGCCAGCGATCGATGCAGGAATGTGTAATTAATTGTTTAAATCATTTTGCTATTACACCTAGAAAGAGCAAAGTCATTTAATAATGCCATTGTGTGTGTGTATTGACAAACCCAGGGTTAGACACTGCATGGTGTAGAGATACCGTTATCAGGAAGCTTTGAAGCAACTTTTATTTCCCACTGATGGGATAAAAAGGTTTTTAGCAACACCAATCTCATTGGATCAGTGGCATCGTACAAAAGGGTGGGCTGGGGTAAAGGTGTCAGGCCATTAACATAGATGTTGGCATTGAGTTTTGAGGTTTACTGTACGGATGGTGTGCCCAGAGGCATTATCACTAACAAAGAACAGCATTTGCCTTTCGCAACAAAGGAGTTTCCGTGTTTGTTATGCAACATGGTTTGTTCCAACTCCCAGAGGCCATGAGTCCCAAGCCACGCCACATTCCTCAAATTTGACTTGCTTTAAAACTTGTAATGTCCGGCACAGAATGACATCTTCTAGTCTCTCTCTGTACTCCATTGAGATGCCAACCACCAGAGCTTGCTGGCGATGCTGGCAGGAGTGAGAAGAGAGTCCACCTGAACCAGAACCAGTGTGAGAGACTGAAAGGAAACTGAGCCTCAGTGGTGTGTGCACAGAGGCCCCAAACATGAACAAACATGTACCACTCAGCCTCGCGCTCAGTGGCAGTGTGTTCATTGGGGGCATTAGGGCGTTGCACCACTACCCTGGAAGACCGCCGACTGCACTGCCAACATGTGTTGATAAATAAGTATTGTTAATTCCAAATTGAAAAATGAATCGGTGCGCCGAGGGCACTAAGGCCCCGGGAGAAGCCCGACAGGATCGGGCATCCATGAGGAAGTGGGCCGGCCCGTGTGGGGCGGGGCTGCGCCAGAGAGTGACAGGCAGGCAGCGCACAGGCTGAGGGTGACGTGACTGTACTGCGAGTGTAAAAGGCCGGAGAAAAACAGATTTCGACTGGCCCGCGCATGCGCACACTTTAGACTCCCCCCTCTACCACTATGGAATATAGGCATGGACATGGCGCCCCGGGTCCCAAAATGGGCAGATTTCAGTCTGCTCTTAGCCAATCCTGGCGCAGTGGCGCTGCTAACGCTGTGCCAGGATTGGATGCTGCAGCAGGATGGTGGCGTGCGTGGGTATTGGCTGGTCTGAGCCAGACTCGTCGGTGATTGGCCATTTGTCCCGCCTCGTCACTGCGTGTGCTGGAATCATGCCAGAGAGCTGCTCATGGCCAGTCACGACAACAACACCATAAGTGAAAGTGGAAGTAAGTGGATCATGTGATGACTGTCATAGTGAGAATAGAGTCAGTGGGCGCGTGACTGAGTCTGAGGACGGAGTGACTGACTACTCAATGTTGTGGGAGTCGTTGTCGTGACCACCAGTACTGCGTGTCGTGTGTGTGTGTGGATTCGACGGTCAGACCGCCTGCTGCCACCCACGTAAGAAAGACAGTTATTTATTTATGATCATCATGTGTGTCATCATGACAAATCTGTTTTTTGTTTGGTTATACGTAACAGTATTTTTATTAATAATGCATGAGGGACTCAGTGCCAGTGGCCACGCCCGGTCATAGTAGTAGTAGTTTAAACGAAGACGGACCTTTAGGAGTCTCAGTCACAGTCAGGTCATACTTGTTAACTGGCTAACAATCAGTTTAGGAGGGGAGAACCTCGGAGCATACAAATTTCACTATTTCTAAAGGACGTGGCAGTATTAATTAATATAAGGCAAAGCAATATTATGTGTGTTTACTTACTTATCAGCCGGCAGACGGCTAGTGTTTCTATGGACAGCCCTCTTGTCCTAAAATACTATTTTACCAGGGCCAGTAGTGGCATTCGTTATTATTAATGATGACTGGCCCGTCATGATAGTAGTAAGAGTCAAAGACGGACCTCATATTAGGAGTCAATCAGGTCATGATATACTAGAATCAGTGGGCGTGTGACTGAGGAGTGAGTGACTACTACTCATCATTGTTGTGGGAGTCGTCGTGACCACCAGGTCCAGTACTGCGTGTCGTGTGTGTGTGGACTCGGACTGCGTGCTGCCATCCACAGTTATGATCATCATGTGTGTCATCATGAAGAATCAGTTTGGTTATACATATCGTTATTTTTATTAATGATGCATGAGTGACTCAGTGCCACTGGCCAGGCCCGGTCATAGTAGTAGTTCAAACAAAGATGGTCCGGACCTTTAGGAGTCTCAGCCTGGTCATATACTACTAGAGTCAGTCAGCAGTGGGTGCATGAGTCGGACTGAGGAGTGACTATTGTTGTGGGAGTCGTGTCATCGTGACCACCAGTACTGCGTGTCGACTCGAGCATATTTACGAAAAATGAGAACCTCCGACAAAATACAATATATGGCTCACAATCAGTTTAGGGGAGAACCTCGGAGCATACAGATTTCACTATTTCTAAAGGACATGGCTGTATTAATATGATATAAGGCAATATTATGTGTGTTTACTTAATAGCCGGATAGTGTTTCTATGGACAGCCATCTTGTCCTAAAATAGTATTTTATCAGGGCCAGTAGGCATTCTTCGAGAATCGAGTGCCTTTCATGTGTTTGTATTGACCATGTGTGTGTCCGGGGCCGGTATATCAGACTCCAGCTCGGTATGAAAACGTCAGAGTCTGAGCGCCGTCCAACGGCTGCCAATAAAAAAAAAATCCTTCTCCAGTCCTTCGTGTTATCGGGAAATCAAAACAAACTGATTTCTACCAACAGAAATGTTGCTGATTGAATGCAGAGGCCTTTTAGTCGTGCGGCACGCTGCAAGTAAATCTTTCTGCAAAGCAAAGCCGTTGCAGTGCCAGATGAAAGCTCCGCACAAGCGCCATTTCTGCATGGCGTGGCTTGGCGCCGGCGGTGTACGTGCGCTTATCAAGGTTATGTGACGTGGTTTTGATACAGTTAGTCTCACCCATCAACATTGCAAACAGGGCTAGCCTTTGGCATTGGGTAACCGGGCGCCAATCTTCAGAGGGGTGCAGGAGTGGCGTACAACAGCTGAGCCTCCCTCTAACCTGGGGCTAGAAAGAAAAGTGTAGTAAACACACTGTTCTAAGTCTGTCTGTCTTTCTCCCTTCTTTCGCTCCCCCTCACCTTCCCCTACTTTCTCAATACACTGACAATAGAACACGACAAGTGCCTACCTTGTGCCAAGTTTTATTTTGCCCAGGGCTCTGATACTGCCATGCTAAGCAGTCTGACAGACAGTGAAATATGTGTGAAGAGAAATTTTGAAATCAACACGAGATGTTTTAATGAGGTTAAGCTGAAATGCGATGCTTTCTGTTTTAAAAAACGTATTAGGAGGAACTACTACACCTGTTAACATCGAAAGTAAAGAGTTCAAATGATAATTAAAAAGATGGTGGCTTCCTTCAAGCCAGCAACAGCTACAGCATTCGAGGGCTTCCCCGCGCAAATGAACAGACCCGAGCCAAGACAAATCATTGATTCCCCATGTTAATTCCCATACTTGTCTACTTAGTGTAAATCTATTCAGCTCACTGCTTTTGAGCAATGTGCTTTTAAATTGGTTCCCACGGTGGTCTTGAAGGGCATAACAATGTAGGCATCACTGGACTGTAGGTGACAGGTCCCATGGGACCGTAATTTCAATGTGGCCTCATGAGTTTTTTCTCCCTTGGACCTTTCTGGTACTGCACAACCGGTCCCACTGTACCGAGAATTGAAAGCGGCCTATAAAAAGATGGGGTGAGCAGACCGTGGCCCCACTACCATTTTCTGTAGGTAAAAACAATCTGTGAGGTTCTCAGCATTGTATCTTGAAGTCTGTTATGAAGCTTTGTTGTTAAACTGAATAAGCTGCTACCTAGTATGTTATATGGCAGCGCTTTAATAATTTTCACAATTGCTTTATTAACCTTCCTGCTTTCTCAAATTTGCTTGGAAATGCACAATTTTTCCACTATTTTTTCAAATTTTTTTCGGGGGGAAATCCCCCGAACCCTCCTTAGGGGGTTTGGACTCTCTCCCTACGCTCGCTCACTACGGTGCAGTATGATTATCAGTTTCCGCCTCACCACTTTCAAATGTCACCAGCCGCCACTGCTCGCGCTGCACTATTACAGCTGAGAGAATGATGTAAGCAGCATCCAGCTCTTCTTATCCTTTAGTGTTAATCATAAAGTGTGCTCTTTTCCCCTTATCCTTAGCATTAAGAGTCATGTTTTAATGTAAACTGAAATTTCACCAGAATGTTTTTTACCATTAGAGATGTTGCATTTTTAGCAGCATTTGTCCACTTAGTATACCCTTCTCCTCCGGATGAAATTGAAAATAGCAACTTGTGTAGACAATTGCTGCAGTTATACGTAGAGTTTCAGGGGCTTTTTGAAGAAGATAGAGCTTTCTTTTACTCGTTCTTTTCAAGCAAAGTCACCTTGTTTGGGAGGCTGGAAGACCATGCCAAACTTTACCACATCTGGTGACTTTATTGGAGTTGAACAATATAGTGACTCAGGAGTGAAAGTTTGAGGGGGCAGCTGGGGTGTTACCTGCGAGAATGATGAGGGAGTTGGCCAAGTACGGCCCATCACGAGAGAATGAATGAATGGTTTAATTCAGTGGTCTGCAAACGTTTCTGTAATGAGACCTACTTCTGATCAGTGAAAATATTAAGTAACTTGTGAATTGTTACTAGACACCCCTATGTCTAACTTAATTGAATTTATACCTAATTTCCCTGGAGACCAATACTATGGTTTTAACAAAATACTGTAACTAGGGGTACTATAATATGGCTGCCATGTGCGTCAGTGAGTGCATCATCTCATCTGTGGGAAAATATGAACGTAGGTGTATCGGGATGTGAGGGGATGTATGAACGTAGGTGTATCGGTGACTGAGAGCCTGTGTTGTGTGTACTTGTGGCACAGGACATACCTTCAGCCATATGTGGCACTGTTACATGAACAAAACAAACATACAACCATTTTGTTTTATAAATGAGAGAAATTTAAAGTGCATATAAATATTCTGCCAAAATATTCATATATCAACATTTTTCTACACTTGATGGAACATTTTTCTTCACTTTACATTCCTCCCATTTAAAAAAAATATGGCTATATTTTTCAGTTGTATATATGTCAGCATGTCCACCAGCCACCAAGAGCAAGATGCCTGCAGTGTGTGAATGCAAGACTTTGAAATGGGAGACAATTCAACCGAAGAGTTAACTTTATGTTTATATGCATTACATACAACTATTCATTTTAATTTTCTATCAAAGTTTCTTTATAAACAGCACTGCTATTACTCCCCGTGGCCTATAGACATGTTGCCTTATTTATAACAGGAAAATACAGTCATTTGTTTAAATGGGAGGAATTTGAAGTGAAGAAACTAGCTTCACAAAGAATTAGGGCTTAATAAGGTTAAATTAAAGTAGACAAAAACATTAAAACAATGTTTCATAGAAAAGTTTTCTCCACTTTAAATGTCACCCAATTAAAAGAAAATTAAAGTATTTTTCAGTTATTAATATGGAACTGTGTCTATCAGCTGTGTCTACAGGGAGCGAAATACCTGCTGTTTAATATGAAATTAAAATGAAGAGTTGACTCAATTATTAATTTAACACTACATTTTATTTTTCTTTCATTTAAAAGTATTCAGGAATATAATGTTGCTCTTATGCTGAATATTGAGTTGAGGAGGACTTTTATTCAAGAGTTTAATACCTCAGTGTTTCAGTTCTGAACTTCTCTGAGGCACATGGGTCATAAATTGGAGTGGAGTGTGGCCCAATGTCAGGCACTTCTATCTGCAGCCTGACACAAATTTAAAATATGAATAGCCTTTACATAACACAACACCTATTTATTGCAGTTCTTAGTTAAAATGAACTCTATGCTGGGACCTACTCTGGTGGTTTCAGCTAGCTACTGGCAACTCGCAATCTTCTGGTTGGAGACACCTGTGCTAGAAGGTAGTAGGGGTAATTTTAGGATTTAAGGGTGAGCGGTGGTAAAAGTGGTAAGGGTTGTTTTAAGGTTTAGGAGTGCATAGCGATAGAAGGTAGCAAGGGTAATTTTAGGGTTTATGGATGTAAGGGTATTTTAGGAATTGAGGTGGTGAGGGTATTTTTAGGGTTTAAGGGTTTTTAGTGAAGGGTGGCAAGGTATTTTTAGGTTTTAGGGGCGGGTAGCAGTAAGAGTGGTATTTTTGGGGCTTAGGGGAGGGCAGTGGTAAAGACTGTAATGGATAATTCCAGGGCTTAGGAGTAGGTAGTGGTAAAGGCTATTAAGGATAGCTTAGTGTCTTGAGGGTATTGGTATATTTAGGGTTTAGGGAGGGGTAATGATAAAGGGTATTTAGGAGTTAATACACATGAAGGTTTAGTGAAATAAATGTAATATATATGTAATATACATATATATATATATGTTTAAATATATGTATATATACATTTATATATATATCTACATACCTTATAATACTCACCATGCATGCTGGAGGCATGCATGGTAAATGCATCCTCATGGTAAAGGCTACATGTAAAAGGCATGCCTAGTAGCGGGATGAATTTAATTGTCAAAGAACCACAACATAATATCTCTGTATGGAACAATAATCTGCAAATTTTGCTTTATTTCAGGACTACCATGGTATTGGGAAAGTTACTCCTGTGCAGGATATGGTTCAAAACTACCAACTTGAGTTTTTGTCTGAAAATGAAGGTCTTACAACCATGAGGTTCAGCCGCAAGTTCAAAACATGCGATCCCTTCGATGTTGATGTCACAGTAAGTGGGTATTATATGAGTGTGGGATGGTTGCCCAAGTCATATAAGCGCATGTGATGTAATGAAGAATCCAAAAAGTGTCTTCCATGTTCAGCCTTACTGTTCCCTAGCATAGTGGTTAGGTTTGACGACCACTATCGAGTGAGATAGCAGTTTCCTGGCAATCTAATTCTTCATGATCGTGATCTGGTGCTGCTGTTGTCTAGTGGTTAGATGTTAACTGGCTGCAATAAAGATAACCATCATAAAGGATATCATTAAGAACTTGGAGCTATGAGGTGAAAATATATCTCTGCAAAGTACAAACATGGGCAATGCTTAATTTTTTCTCTCGTCCCACCCCAACCCCCACCAGACACTCAAGAAGAATTTAGTAAAAAGGTTAAAGTAATGAACAGTAACCTTTTCTACCTTCCCCCTCTTTAGGCGGACACCCAGCGCATCATCGCCGCGTATGGGACTTCTGACACCATTCGCTATCATGGATCCAGTCAACGTTTCATGGCATCTGTCCAGTTGCTGTCAGAGGCACCAGTCTCAGGACCAGATCCAGAGCCGTCCTTCACCTATGACATAAAAATGTCCAATGTGAGCATTATATTTAAAGTTTAATAACGAATATCCAATTATTTGTATGAAACTGTAAATCCTGATCATTCGGACTCTGGACATTAAACACTGGATTTTAAAGGCATCTGCACAGACTCTCCTGACTTGGCACTGCTTCTATAACACAGCAATAGGACATGATTTAAAGTTTTCTTTCCCAAGTGGTAAGACAAATGGTAGTTAAAGTTACTCACTGGGCTATGTAACAGTAAAAGGTGCTTTGCGAGTATTTTGCAAAAATAAATAAAGTATGTTTGTTGCCTAAGGCAACTTATAAAGTTGCTGCTGAAGCACTCCCCATCCATCCTCCTACTTAAAGGCAGTTTTCAGCTCTAGTGCTACCCTTAAGTATTTGTCTTTTTCTGATAAGGACAGTGGTACGTTTTGAGCCTCTTATTTCTTTCAACTTCTAAGTCCTTTCTTTGTTCGGCTGTATTTATTTACAGCTTTATTTCTCATAATGTGTTCGCTGTTACTATGGTATCTCCTTCAGCAATTACAAGCTGTGGTAAATATATTTTGTTGGGGGTAATATCTGAGGCAAAACAAACAACAAGACACCCTGGAGCAGGAAATGGTGGATGAGAAGGGTAATACTCTTGTGCAACCATCAACAGGTGGTGGGGATTGTAGCAGCTGGGTAATGATGTGAGAGAGGAGGTATGCAGGGGGCTGGCAGTGTAACTATGCAACATGTGCTTGTGGGTGGTTCCATGTTACAATATTAATAACACAAATATAGTCTGCCAACAACTTCTCAGTCTATTGTTTACAAAGAAATTGCTAATTGACTGTAAATATGTTAATATTATCTCAAAGGGGGGTGATATTTTAGTAAAAAATATTTAGGACACAATATTGTTTCAAATGATATCCAGGCTGAGATATTCTGCTACCATACTGACTCCTGGACAAGCAGCAGTGGAGACTTCAGGGTTGGTGAACAACTAGTAATAACTTTGTTCTGTGTGTGTGTGTGTGTGGCTCCCACCAGAGAACTGCGACTGACTGCTTCTTGCCACTAGTTACACTGCTGGCCCGAGCAGCCTCTTGTGGCTAACTGGCTATAGCTTCAGTTTCCCACTGCTGCAAAAGGTCTCAGACTTTGCTTCCCATTTTCTCTTTCTTGAGGAGCTTCATTCTGTTGCAGTTTGAAAAATAACAAAGAGCTGCACATCTCGCATTAAGAATGTATGGGAGGCTAGGAATGAGACAAGTAGGGGCCTCACTCTCCCTAAATATAATCTCTTAAAATGGAATTCCTGGTCCCAACCAAGTAAAGATTCCTTGTTTAAACTGAATGGAACTTTACTAGATGTTCATTTCTAATGACTGAACATTACTACAGGTTCAACTCTCAATGCCTGAACATTATTATAGGTTCTGCAGGACTATTCTCATATCTGAACATTACTACAGGCTCATCTCTCATGTCTGAATATAACTACAGATTCATCTCATGTCCAAACATTGCTACACGTTCAACTCTCATGTATAAACATAACTACATGTTCAACTCTGATGTCTGAATATTTCTACATGTTCAACTCTCATGTCTGAGAACTACTAAGTGGTAAACTCTCTTGTATGAGCATTACTATAGGTTCAACTCGCATGTTGAACAAAACTACAGATTCAACTCTCATATCAGAAAATAACTACATGTTCAACTCTTATGTCTGAACATTACTACCGGTTCAACCTTTATGTCTGAACATAACTACAGGGTCAACTTTCATGTTTGACACAGCAGAAATGGTCAAACTTGTCAGGGCAGGAAAACGAAATTTGAACTAGGAACTCACCTTTTACAGATGGAGAAAATTGTGCCAATCTCGCCTTAAGGGTCTCTAAGGTCCTCTAGTGCTGGCAGAAGCTCTTGGGATTTGAAGAATGCCAAGGCAGCTGAGAATGTTGCTGTTGAGGTTAAATGAGTTAATATAAAGTGTCTGCAAAGAATTGTGCCCCAGCTCTGTATTCCCAATAGCCACAGCAAACCTCAGCCCACAAATCACCAACTATAGATGTCTAGACTGCCTAGTCACAAACTGCATGTTGTAGTATGTTTAGTAGTACTACAGTAATATCACTAAAGTACGACAAAATGTTATTCACAAACCAACAGATGTAAAACTCCACCTCCACCTCTCCTATCTTTTCCAGAGGAAGATACTCACACATCTAATTTTACTACTTTATAGTACATTTTGGAGGGACCAGGAGGGGTGGTTCACAAATGGAGTGTACTTTCTGAAAAAAAGTGGAGTTTAGGGAAGTGTAAGAAGGATTATCGGAGGACTAAGGAGGTTTTACGGAGGGACATGCACCCACCTACCTATAGTAAGCTCGTTCCTATCCACAAAGTCCACCTCTAAAAGTATTGCAGAAAAAAACGACCCAAAACAGTAGTATGCTCAGAATTGGAGTATGTCCAGCACCTCACATGGCCAACCACTAGTGCTCAGACACCTTCCTATAGAAAATAATGACGGTAGGAACTTTAAATAAAATCTCACTATAAAAATGTTAAATTAAATGTTTTTTTAACAATTTCTTTCTAAATAGATTGACATGACAGGTGAAATGCTTTGGTTCCAATAGTGCAGGAGAGGAGAACGAGAATTAGGTAGGGTCTGATATCTGTAAGAAAATGTTATCTACACCTTCAGACCTCCATGGATACTTTCAAGGATTCATGAGACTGCTACATAAGTTCAAGAAAGTCTTCTATGTGTCAATATTATAGCTCTGAAATCTAGATAACAGGGAGGAAGGTTGCATTTTAGCCAGTGGCAAGAAGTCTCTGCTGCTTAGGTTTTCATATCAGGTTAAACACAGGGGGCCTCATTTATGAGAAATGACGCATCGCTGCGTGAAAGCAGCGATGCGTCACTTCTCAGTGCGCCCTCTTTGCAACATTCCTGATGCATCATATTTAATGGATGACGCATCATGTCGGAAGGAGTTACATATACGTCGGTATTTCTGACATATCTGTAAGCGCAAAAGTGACGCATTGCTGGAGTGTGTCACAAAACTGACGCAACTCCAGCAATGCGTCCTTTCACATGGGGCAAGCTCCATGTGAAAGGGCCTGCGTCAGTCTTACGCCTGCTGTGAGGCAGGCGCAAGATTTTGACGCAAAGGCGTCCTAGAATTGACACAGTGAAATCTCATAGATTTCACGGCGTCACTTCTACGACCCTTCCTTGCGTCAATACGCCCCCTTGCATACATTATACCTGGCGCAGGTTTAATGTGGCACAGGGGTTAACAAAGTGATGCATCTACCTAGATGCGTCACTTTGTAAATATGGTACAACAAGGCGCATTTTGTATGCCACTGGTGCGTCACAAAAAGTGACGCACCGGCGGCGTAAAAGTGACGCACAGCCTCATAAATGAGGCCCAGGGAGTGCAAAATTCACAAACTTTTAATTTAAGTAAGATGTATTATATGTCTGAAAACTTTGTGAAGATGCAAGTATTTTGCTGAACACCATTGGCGAACAAGCATTTTGAAAATTGCACATGAGGGTTAACTTTGCCTACAAAAGACACACAAGCAGCAATAAATGTCTTGTTCAACAAGAAAGTGTCTCTGATGACCATTCTACTAAAACCTGTTTATGAGGGGAAAATCATGCAGCATTCTGTGAACATAAAATCGTTACAATTGTCTAGGAAATCAAGGAGGCTTCACAGGCAAAAACTACTTTGTAAATTGTGTGAAATGTAGTATCGGCAATTGACAGTATTTCATCTTAAATGCTGCAACCGAGTCAACATCAGGATCGATGTGTATTGTTTAGATTGTTGTTTGCACAATACTGTTAAACTGGTTTACTACATTTAGCTAAACTGAATTAGAAGCTAAGGACCTCATTGCAAGAGGGCATAATGCCTGTTACCGGCCCATCGAATTGTCTGGCCACTGGTAAAGAGGTCCTAAATAGAGATCTGCTGGGATCATCAAGGTGTGCCAGGGGGTTTTCTAGTAGAAGTTTGGATGCCAACATTTTTTAGCAGATATGGAATTTGCCTCAGGTTAGAGGAACATGTTGGGGTTTTGGATGTATGTCAGCCTGAGAGACTGGAACAGAAACTGATAATTGAGAATAATTATTCCTATACATTGTAGCAAGTGCTTGTTTTGTAAAAGAAAAATTACCAGGGACTGATGTTATGATCAGAAGGCCACTACCAGAGCTACCGCTGGTCAGGGGGGGGGGGGGCAAGTGGCAAGGCTGTATAGTCTTGATGCTCATGCATCTATAATCCACCACCAGACATTTCCGGTCTCTTCATCTCACTCTTGCAGGTTCTTTTTCATCCCTGATTTCTGCCTTTATTAATGTTTTCCCATCTTTCGCTACCTCCTTCTTTCCTTCGTTCTACATTTTGTGTTTTTCTTTATCTTGCACTGGATTGAAGTCTGTTGAAGTAAAATAAGTGCTGGTCCCCAAAAATGAGTGCAACCAATGGCTAAAATTTAGCACTGTTTGCAAGAGATATGGGGAGTTAGTGGAGATATTAGATTACTTTGTATGGTTGGGAGCCAATATTTAGCACTGTTTGTAGGAGATATGGGCAGCTAGTGGAGATATTAGATTAGTTTACATGGGTGAGAGTGTAGTAATTTTGGACCATTTTTTTATTGAATCTTGCTGTGCAGACAAGCAAAGGCGAGTAAACAGTATTTCCTTTCTGTTTCTCTCACTCTCATTCATTCTTTATTTAGCTCAGTGGTCACATTTTAGTTAATTCTTCCTTTGTCTTGAAGTGCTTGATCATCATCTATATAAGAAAGTGTATCAGGTGCTACGGGAGTGGACAGGAGTGAAGGTATCCGAAACAGCAGTGCCTAATCTCTACAAAAATAGGTATTTGGGCCTGATGCTTTGCTCAGAATCCCACATCCAGCACTGTCAAAGATTGAGGTACTGAATTCCAAGCCTGCATATTCCTTCATTCCAAATGATGCCTCTTTAATCTACCACTGAACACTTGCTGCCTCTTTACCTCCCTCTTGCAGGTTCTTTTTCATCCCCACTGTCTCACTTTGTCACTGTTTTTATTCATTCTTGTTTCTATTTTTTGTGTTTTCCAATCTCTTGCTTTGGATCAAAAAAGTCATAAGGGGAAAAATAAGTCCTGGTCCTCAATAATGAGTGCTGGCAGGCCCCACCTGCAACCACCAGATGAAATTAAGCACTGTCAGGTGAGCATAAACAGATTAATGCTTAGGTTAATTTGTGAATTACAATCATGCAAGTTACAAGGTAGAAGGTACCCCCTTCTCCAGCTGCAGTGGAATGTAACAACTCTTTGGAACCCCAACGTTGGTCCCAAATCATTGATAGAATACCACCTGTCAAAATAGGCAGTTGTTATTGTGAGGAAATCCCTCTTTTTGTCAGATCATCCCCAAAGTTTTAGACTCATGCAACTGGCTTTTTGACTTTGAGAGTTCTCTGAGCACTGCCAAACAGGCCTCAGTGCTAGTGACCCGACCCTTAAAAAATATATGGCTGATTGGTTTACCCACATTGGCATAGGTTACCCTACTTATAAGTCCCTAGAGTATAGTACTAGGTATACCCAGGGCCTGTAAATCAAAGTGTCCTCCATTGGCTGCAGCATCTAGTGTGCCATCACGAGAGTAACAAAGCAAAACAAGACTCCGAGCCTGCTATTGCCGGCTGGCAGAGCGGTTTTCAAACTACTAACTCAACTTTGCCAAATAAACCTATGACAATTTCCAGATCGTTCTTTTTAATAAATTGTAGTCACCTCAAAGGCAGGCTATCAAGCCCTAAGCCAGGGTGCAGTGTACTAAAAGCTGGTATATGTGTTTTTACATGAACTGATAGTAAAACCCTACATTGCAATGTTTATAGAAGAAATACTCGTAGCCCCAGTGAGGAGTACTCTGTTATATGCTGACAACTCAGCTGTCCGAACTTTTGAATGGGACTAACAAAATAGATACTATGAGGTATCAAAAGAATTGTTGCATTAAACCGGACTTGATGCCTCAGTCGAATTTAATGTAAATTTCATAGTATTGATTCTACATCGTTGTTGAGATGAAATTCACATTTTATCAAGAATAAGTGTCATCAAAGACATGGATGGGTCGAATTATTTGAACCCGATGGGTCAGGTAGTACAGACCCAATGTATTTTGAGCAGAGCCCTTTGTCAGGGGGAGTTAGATCTAAAAAATTAAATGGAAAAAGCCACCTACTTACATCCACTCTGCATAATAAGAAAGACTGAACTGTTTTAGTATCAAAATTTTCACAACAAAGCCTCAAATTCAAGAAAACTATCTTAAAGCATTGGTCGATGTTGCAACTAGAGCCGGACTTCAAAGGGATCTTCAATGAATCACCCCTGTTTGCATAAGAATGTAGCTGAAACAGCCACGATTCGCTCTCCAAAACCACATTGAACAACACCACTACACAGTATCAGGGCACCATCTCTTGTCTCAACTGCAACAACTTTAATAAAACCATAAAAGGAACCTATGTTACACACCCAAGTAAAGGCAACAAAATCAAACTCAAAAT
The DNA here is from genome assembly GCF_964263255.1 of Lissotriton vulgaris. Taxonomy (NCBI): domain Eukaryota; kingdom Metazoa; phylum Chordata; class Amphibia; order Caudata; family Salamandridae; genus Lissotriton; species Lissotriton vulgaris. The sequence continues at coordinate 81,539,103 of NC_141695.1, forward strand.
AACAGCCATGTGTGATTCCAAAAATGCGGTGTACTTGTTGAAATGTCTTGTGGACTGGGATACATTGGAAAAACCGATGAAGACAAAAACTAGACTAAATGAACATAAGAGCAACATCAGAACCATGAATCAGAAATCAGTTATTGTTCCGCACTTCCTAGAGTCCAAACACAACATCAGCCAAATTTGCTATCTAGTATTAGAAATTGTGAACATTTGTGAAGGCCACAACAATCAGAAACACCTACTTCAAGGAGAACTGCTTTGGACCAAATTTCTGAACACCAAATGGCCTTAAGTGTTGAATTCAGCTGCTTTCTCTAAATCACCAAGATCTGACTGTGTATTTTTTCTCCAGTTAATCTGGTAACTTTACATCTCCTACTTCACATATTTTCACATTATCTTTTTTCTTTTACCACAATCCTTTTACATTAATGTCTAGTAACATCTTTAATCCTAGTTCTCCTATTGGGAATCCTGTTCACTCAATCAATCTTCTCATTTTGTCACTATTAACATTTCCTTTTCCTATCATTACGATCTCTCATTCATCTGGTGTACCAATCACAATTTTCCCTTGTTTATTGTTTTTTTCCATGTGTTGTATGGTTACAACATTGACCATCCCTAGATGGCCCCCACACATTCATTCATGTGAAGGCACGCGGTTTAATCTCTTGTTTTGATCTCTCTTTTGGATTTTCTTTTTGTCTAGTTCACTACCTGTGTCTTGATCTAATCTTTGTTTATTATTTTACCATGTGTTGTATATGGTTTTTACATTGACCATTACAAAATGGCCCCATGTATTTATGTGAGGTTTTGCCTTTTAACCTCTTGTTTTGACAAAAAGTGACGCACCAGCGGCGTAAAAGTGACGCACAGCCTCATAAATGAGGCCCAGGGAGTGCAAAATTCACAAACTTTTAATTTAAGTAAGATGTATTATATGTCTGAAAACTTTGTGAAGATGCAAGTATTTTGCTGAACACCATTGGAGAACAAGCATTTTGAAAATTGCACATGAGGGTTAACTTTGCCTACAAAAGACACACAAGCAGCAATAAATGTCTTGTTCAACAAGAAAGTGTCTCTGATGACCATTCTACTAAAACCTGTTTATGAGGGGAAAATCATGCAGCATTCTGTGAACATAAAATCGTTACAATTGTCTAGGAAATCAAGGAGGGTTCACAGGCAAAAACTACTTTGTAAATTGGGTGGAATGTAGTATCGGCAATTGACAGTATTTCATCTTAAATGCTGCAACCGAGTCAACATCAGGATCGATGTGTATTGTTTAGATTGTTGTTTGCACAATACTGTTAAACTGGTTTACTACATTTAGCTAAACTGAATTAGAAGCTAAGGACCTCATTGCAAGAGGGCATAATGCCTGTTACCGGCCCATCGAATTGTCTGGCCACTGGTAAAGAGGTCCTAAATAGAGATCTGCTGGGATCATCAAGGTGTGCCAGGGGGTTTTCTAGTAGAAGTTTGGATGCCAACATTTTTTAGCAGATATAGAATTTGTCTAAGGTTAGAGGAACATGTTGGGGTTTTGGATGTATGTCAGCCTGAGAGACTGGAACAGAAACTGATAATTGAGATTAATTATTCATATGCATTGTAGCAAGTGCTTGTTTTGTAAAAGAAAAATTACCAGGGACTGATGTTATGATCAGAAGGCCACTACCAGAGCTACCGCTGGTCAGGGGGGGGGGGGGCAAGTGGCAAGGCTGTATAGTCTTGATGCTCATGCATCTATAATCCACCACCAGACATTTCCGGTCTCTTCATCTCACTCTTGCAGGTTCTTTTTCATCCCTGATTTCTGCCTTTATTAATGTTTTCCCATCTTTCGCTACCTCCTTCTTTCCTTCGTTCTACATTTTGTGTTTTTCTTTATCTTGCACTGGATTGAAGTCTGTTGAAGTAAAATAAGTGCTGGTCCCCAAAAATGAGTGCAACCAATGGCTAACATTTAGCACTGTTTGCAAGAGATATGGGGAGTTAGTGGAGATATTAGATTACTTTGTATGGTTGGGAGCCAATATTTAGCACTGTTTGTAGGAGATATGGGCAGCTATTGGAGATATTAGATTAGTTTACATGGGTGAGAGTGTAGTAAATTTGGACCATTTTTTTATTGAATCTTGCTGTGCAGACAAGCAAAGGCGAGTAAACAGTATTTCCTTTCTGTTTCTCTCACTCTCATTCATTCTTTATTTATCTCAGTGGTCACATTTTAGTTAATTCTTCCTTTGTCTTGAAAGAGCTAGATCATCATCTATATAAGAAAGTGTATCAGGTGCTACGGGAGTGGACAGGAGTGAAGGTATCCGAAACAGCAGTGCTTAATCTCTACAAAAATAGGTATTTGGGCCTGATGCTTTGCTCAGAATCCCACATCCAGCACTGTCAAAGATTGAGGTACTGAATTCCAAGCCTGCATATTCCTTCATTCCAAATGATGCCTCGTTAATCTACCACTGAACACTTGCTGCCTCTTTACTTCCCTCTTGCAGGTTCTTTTTCATCCCCACTGTCTCACTTTGTCACTGTTTTTATTCATTCTTGTTTCTATTTTTTGTGTTTTCCAATCTCTTGCTTTGGATCAAAAAAGTCATAAGGGGAAAAATAAGTCCTGGTCCTCAATATTGAGTGCTGGCGGGCCCCACTTGCAACCACCAGATCAAATTAAGCACTGTCAGGTGAGCATAAACAGATTAATGCTTAGGTTAATTTGTGAATTACAATCATGCAAGTTACAAGGTAGAAGGTACCCCCTCCTCCATCTGCAGTGGAATGTAACAACTCTTTGGAGCCCCAACGTTGGTCCCAAATCATTGATAGAATACCACCTGTCAAAATAGGCAGTTGTTATTGTGAGGAAATCCCTCTTTTTGTCAGATCATCCCCAAAGTTTTAGACTCATGCTACTGGCTTTTTGACTTTGAGAGTTCTCTGAGCACTGCCAAACAGGACTCAGTGCTAGTGACCCGACCCTTAAAAAATATATGGCTGATTGGTTTACCCACATTGGCAAGGTTACCCTACTTATAAGTCCCTAGAGTATAGTACCAGGTATACCCAGAGCCTGTAAATCAAAGTGTCCCCCATTGGCTGCAGCATCTAGTGTGCCATCACGAGAGTAACAAAGCAAATCAAGACTCCGAGCCTGCTATTGCCGGCTGGCAGAGCGGTTTTCAAACTACTAACTCAACTTTGCCAAATAAACCTATGACAATGTCCAGATCGTCCTTTTTAATAAATTTTAGTCACCTCAGTTCCTGTAGGCTATCATGTAGAATTTGTTAATAGACAAGGAGCAGTGGGAGGTGGTATTGGGATTATTTATAAATCCCATTTAAAAGTTTTCTCATTACCCGAGCTTGGTCTAGAAGCAGAAGCCATGAGCTTTAAAATTAAAGAAAATAATTGCATTATATTTTCGGGCCTACTCGTGTATCGCCCCCCTGGTCTGAGAACACCTTTTATCAGAGCACTGCACACCTTTCTTGAATCTACATCTAACTCCGTCACATATACCGTTCTGGGTGATTTTAATTTTCACTTAGAAGCAAATAAAGACTCTGACTCAACTACTTTAATTGACAATTTTTTAAGTTTTGACATGACTCAACTAGTCTCAAACCCCACTCATATCGCAGGACACACCCTTGACGGCATTTTCACTAGCAATAACCATATCAAAGCTATCTCTACCAAAGCAGTCCCTTGCTCTGACCACTATGCTATCTTTTTTAATATGTCTCTGACTAAACGTACACATCATCGGAGAGGCCTTATGCTTCCCGAAAAGACACGTCCTTGGAACAAGCTTGAACCCGCGCTTCTGGCACAGTCACTTGCAAAAGGTCCCCCTGCTCTCGAAACCGGCAACACCAACTTAGGAGCGGCCAAATTCCAAGATTGGATTCAGCAGACAGTCGACGAACTAGCCCCTGTAAAAATAAAAAAAGCCAGAAAACGCTCTGCCACTGCACCTTGGTATTCCATGTAGGTGAAACACATAAAACAAAAATGCCGACGACTTGAGCGGTCGTCGCGCTCGGATTATAGTGTTCAAAACAAGCAAATTTACATCAAAGCCCTGCAGGAATACAAACCAGCAATAGTGCAGGCTAAATCGGCCTAGTTTACAAATAAAATCCAGGCAGCCTCCAATACACCAAAAGAACTATTTAAAACTGTCACTCATCTCAGCATCAATCTCATCTAAGGAGAATAATGACACTGTCCCCCGGTCTGGTCCTAGTTATCCCTCCTTTCCCTTATTAGAGGAGTCACAGGTGGCAGACCTCATCACACAGATGAAGTCAGGGTCTCCATTAGATCCCTGTCCACCGCGTATATTACATATGGTTCCGCTGACAGTGGCAGCTGTTCTGACCCCCTTGATTAACAACATTATCCTCTCAGGTGTTTTCCCTATCAGCTGGAAAAAAAGCATGTATTCGACCAATCCTGAAAAAGGATTCATTGAACCCAGCCGAACCAAAGAATTATCGACCAATATCCTGCCTGCCGCTACCTGCCAAGATTCTCGAAAAAGCCATCAACCTAGAAATGATGCGCTATGTTGATCATAACAAACTTCTAGACCCCTCCCAACATGGATTCCGCCCTTCCCATTCAACAGAGTCGGCCCTGATTATGGCGACGGAAAATATTCGAAGAACTATGGATGAGGGCGGCAGAACTGCCCTGATTTTACTTGACCTCACAGCGGCTTTCGATACCGTGAACCATTCAATCCTGTTGAACAGACTAAAAACACTTGGCTTCACGGACGCTGCCCTAGCCCTCTTAACATCCTTTTTGGACTCTCGAATCCAACAAGTGTACTGGGAAGGTCTTACATCTGACGAATTCTCCCTTCCAGGTGGGGTCCCTCAGGGATCGGCACTATTTCCCACCCTGTTTAATTTATATGTCACCCCCTTAGCTGCCTTAGTTCAATCCCAGGGTCTGCAATTAGTATCCTACGCTGACGACACTCAAATAGTAGTCTCAGTGTCCCAGTCCATCCAAGCCACTGCGGAGCGCTTTAAGAACTGTCTTCTCAGTGTAAAAAACTGGATGAGCCTTAACTTTTTAAAACTAAATGCAGACAAGACCGAGATAATCGAGTTCGGTCAGAAACCATTGATCTGGAACAACCTTTGGGGGCCCCCAGAGGCGGGCTCCTGCCCAAGTCCAGCAGAAAAGGTCAGGAATCTTGGCTTTCTGGTTGATAAAGATCTATCATGTAAGGCTCAGATTAACCAGGTAACGTCTACCTGCTTCCATACCATCAAGATCCTTAGGAAAGTTCTACCTTATATCCCCCCCACATTGCAAAAAACTGTTATGGGTGCCCTGGTAATGTCCTGAGTGAACTATTGCAACTCTCTCTACTTGGGCACAGGAGAAAAACAACTGAATAAGCTGCAGGCAATTCAAAACGCCGCAGCCAGGGTTCTGATGAATCTACCCTATCGTCACCCAACATCTAAAGTCATTAGGAAACTTCACTGGCTACCAGTCAGGTGTAGAATTCAATTTAAAGCCCTCTGTCTGGCCCACGGATCTGTGCACGGTACGGGATCTGACGATCTTGCCAAACTACTTCCTCGATATGTGCCATCACGTGCGCTGAGATCAGCCGGTCTTGATCTTATCTGCCAACCTAAAATAAGAAGACAACGCTGGGGTGGCAGATCTTTCTCTTACCAGGCTTCCAGACTGTGGAACTCTCTACCCCCTGCACTGCGCTCACAAAAATCTAAACTTTGTTTCAGAAAAGCACTGAAAACCTTGCTCTTTTCCTCGTATTAAGACTGGCTCACACTGCTCTCTAGTCACTCAGCGCCAAGACGCCGCGGCATTCGAGCGCTTTACAAGTACTTCAGTCAGTCAGTCAGTCAGTCAGTCTCAAAGGCAGGCTATCAAGCCCTAAGCTGGGGTGCAGTGTACTAAAAGCTGGTATATGTGTTTTTACATGAACTGATAGTAAAACCCTACATTGCAATGTTTATAGAAGAAAGACTAGTAGCCCCAGTGACGAGTACTCTGTTATATGCTGACAACCCAGCTGTCCGAACTTTTGAATGGGACTAACAAAATAGATAATATGAGGTATCAAAAGAATTGTTGCATTAAACCTGACTTGATGCCTCAGTCGAATTTAATGTAACTTTTTCAGATGTGTCAACTTTAGAACGTTTTGTGAGGTATTTGTAAATTCACAACAAAATCACTAGTGTACTGGAGTCATTTTAGATCAAGTTCTGCATGTGACCATCATATCGCTGACTGATCGCCAGCGTAATGAAAAATTAGCTAAAGAAGCATTACCCCACCCGATAACGTTCCCCGGTTGCACAGCCAAATTGCCAAAAGGGATTGATCCAATGTAGTTGAGAGGTAAAGTAAGAGTTAAGATTTCATAGTATTGATTCTACATCGTTGTTGAGATGAAATTCACATTTTATTAAGAATAAGTGTCATCAAAGACATGGATGGGTCAGGTAGTATAGACCCAATGTATTTTGAGCAGAGCCCTTTGTCAGGGGAAGTTAGATCTAAAAAATGAAATGGAAAAAGCCACCTACTTACATCCACTCTGCATAATAAGAAAGACTGAACTGTTTTAGCATCGAAATTTTCACAACAAAGCCTCAAATTCAAGAAAACTATCTTAACGCATTGGTCGATGTTGCAACTAGAGCCAGTATCAGGGCACCATCTCTTTTCTCAACTGCAACAACTTTAATAAAACCATCAAAGGAACCTATGTTACACACCCAAGTAAAGGCAACACAATCAAACTCAAAATAACAGCCATGTGTGACTCCAAAAATGCGGTGTACTTGTTGAAATGTCTTGTGGACTGGGATACATTGGAAAAACCGATGAAGACAAAAACTAGACTAAATGAACATAAGAGCAACATCAGAACCATGAATCAGAAATCAGTTATTGTTCCGCACTTCCTAGAGTCCAAACACAACATCAGCCAAATTTGCTATCTAGTATTAGAAATTGTGAACATTTGTGAAGGCCTCAACAATCAGAAACACCTACTTCAAGGAGAACTGCTTTGGACCAAATTTCTGAACACCAAATTGCCTTAAGTGTTGAAATCAGCTGCTTTCTCTAAATCACCAAGATCTTACTGTGTATTTTTTCTCCAGTTAATCTGGTAACTTTACATCTCCTACTTCACATATTTTCACATTATCTTTTTTCTTTTACCACAATCCTTTTACATTAATGTCTAGTAACATCTTTAATCCTAGTTCTCCTATTGGGAATCCTGTTCACTCAATCAATCTTCTAATTTTGTCACTATTAACATTTCCTTTTCCTATTATTACGATCTCTCATTCAGCTGGTGTACCGATCACAATTTTCCCTTGTTTATTGTTTTTTTCCATGTGTTGTATGGTTACGACATTGACCATCCCTAGATGGCCCCCACATATTCATTCATGTGAAGGCACGCTGTTTAATCTCTTGTTTTGATCTCTCTTTTGGATTTTCTTTTTGTCTAGTTCACTATCTGTGTCTTGATCTAATCTTTGTTCATTATTTTACCATGTGTTGTATATGGTTTTTACATTGACCATTACAAAATGGCCCCATGTATTTATGTGAAGTTTTGCCTTTTAACCTCTTGTTTTGATCTCTTTATGGTTTTTTCTTTTGTCATGTTCTGTACACCTTACTAATATTTTTTCACACTCGTTCTTAATATTTCAACGTTTATTCTTAATCTCTTCCAGTCACACTAACTCCAGGTTTGCTTGCAGGACATTAGCTATTTCTTCCGGCACTCAAACCGCAGTCGTACCCGCCTTGACATATGGGAAACATTGTTACCGTCACTACGGCAGTAAGATTCTCTATTTTTGCTAATCCTGCTCACTTTGCGGAATAGATGCGCACACTTGTGGCCTGCATCGCAATGCTGATAAGTTGTCATATTAATGCGTGTTTTCTTACCCACTTTGGTCACTTTGTGTAAATATTTTTCACTTGGTTTAACCCATGCTTTTGTACATATTTTTCACTAGCTTGGACTTACACTTGTGCATGACACACTCGGATGAGGCTCACTATTCTACGCCATGTAGCACTTTAATATTTCTATCTTTCTCCTCACCACCCAATTCTTATCAATTATCTTCACCTAAACATTATTTATGGTGTCACACTGTGTAATGTGGTTAAAATATTCACAACTGTTCACCCTAATCCTCAGTCACTTTTCCTTATCTTCACCTAAATTTAGGCACTTAGCATTGGTTAACCATACATTTCACCAACTTAGTTTTCATCCCTAACCCCATGTTGTACGTATGAGCTTGTGTTATGTCTGTGGCTTTTTCCAATAAATGTTTTAGATCTAAATACCCCTGACGAAGGGCTCTGCCAGAAAGGCATTGGGTCTATACTACCTGACCCATCAGGTTTAAATAATTTGACCCATCTATGTCTTTGATGGAAAAATGTGAGTTTCATCTCAACGACAATACAGAGTAAATACTATGCAATCTTAGCTCTTTGATTACCGGTTGAACTACATTGGATCAATCTCTTTTGGGAATTTGGCTGCGCAACCGGGGGATATTAACTGGTGGGATAACGCTTCTTTACATTTAGAAAGTTGGCACTCTGTTGCCCAAGTTTCCAGTGGCCATTTGTGGTTGCTGGCCATTAAGAATTTTTCTGCCAACCCCCAGGAAGGAATATTTAGGGCATGCCTTTGGAAGTGTTGTTACCTCTTCCTGACAGTAAAGGCCAAATGGGGTGTGAGCTCAAAAGGCACACTTCAAAAGGGAAGCCTAATTTGAAGGGCAAATGGAAGATACAGAAAAGAGGATCTTCTCTTTTGTTTTCGTAAACAGTTTGACAATGGGGGCAGAGAAAGGGGAAACAGTTGGCAAACAGTTTTTTCCCATGTAAGTGCTTCTCTCAGGTAAGCACACATCTAGGGTGGGCTGCCAATCTTTACACGTTGATAATAAGTTTATGCAATCTTAGGCGTGGGAGATATAAAGCATTCTGGGATTGCTAGATGCCTCAATTTGCAGGGAGTTGTTATCAAGAGGGTAGGGAGCCCATTGGCCAGTAGGCACAGTATCCCCTGTGGGCAGAATCTCTGCACAAAAATGGCACCCAGACCCCAGGATCATGTCTGAACTGGGCAGAGGACTGAGTAAGGACTGTCCTGCTGTTCCCTTGACCCAGAAAAGGAAGGACTGTGCCTGTGAAGCCCTGCTTGAGGAATAGTTATCCTCCAGCCCAGACAGCAGTGACTGACTTCATGTTCCAGGTACAGGGTCACAAAAACTGAACAAGCCTGGCTTGGTAAATGGTATCAATAAACGCTTGACTGCTGCCGATCTCTGAAGTGTAGCCTGGTAGACCGATTCTGACACTCAAAAGTTGCACCAGATTCTGCTGGACCTAGAAGAGTTGCTGGACTGCAGTTTAGTCACCCACGAAGGACATTAGCCTCATCCAAACCACTGGTTTCGCTGTGCTCAGAGACAAGTAGACCAGTAACTGTTTATTGGCTGGACTTTGACCCCTGTGGCTAAAGTCATCCCAACTTGACCGTGGACCAATAAGTAGCCCCAGGACTATCCCCTTTGTCAGTGCAGAGTGCAGCACCCTTAATATCCTCCAACATTTTCAGCATCCTGTATCCCTTGCATCAGGACCACTCCATTGAAGTCTATGGTGGTTAGTGCTAAGGACTGGAACTGGACTGGAGACTGCTTTGGCCTTGAGGTAACTGTCGACATAAGTCCCATTGACTTTCTCACTGCCAAAGATGGTCATCTAAAGTAAGCTGGAGAACCCAAACGAAATTTCTTTTGAAGTTTCAAAAAGGTTTTTTTAAATTATGGCTAGCCATGGTAGTGGCCAATACTCGTCCATTTCTGAGTGAAAATATGTGATTTACGAATTGATTGAATATTTATATCTCCAGAACCCTTCAGTGGATATTGGAAGTTTCGGTGTCTAACACTTCATAAAAAAAATAACTATATATATGGAATGGTGTTGGAGTTCCTTTTTGTGCTTTTTTCTTGTTCAGCTGAGATGATACTTCTAAATGCTTTGCACTTGTTTCTTTGACACATCCTAACTGCTTGATGCCACACCTACCCAAGTTTGAGATAAGGTTTTCTCAAAAGAGCCTGACTGGAAACAAGACGGGTTGATGAGTGTATTACACGGTGAAGTCGCACAATCTCACCATATAATTCATCACATTCATTCACAAAGTGAAAGCCATCAAAGGTGGTCAGATTCCACTATGTAAATACCAGCTGCAGCCACAGGCGGGAGAAGACAGGGAGAAAGGGGTGCCCATGATGGAACCTTGAAGCACGCTCATTTTATTCCGAATGCAGAATCTGTTCCTTAAGAAAAATAGCAATTTGAGATTGTGAATGCAAGGTTGAAGGTCTGCTGTCCCTTGTGATGCTCCATCTCTGTATTCATAGGCTTTTGGTAGGATTAGAAAAATGGAGGCCAGCCTCAATCATATTCGTAAGGTTGGATTCATCAAAATCCGAAAGAATGGCCATATTGCCCACTGATAGATCTGTACATGCGTTGCAGCATGTGTTGCAGTGCAAAATGTAGGTTGGGTGGCAAAGCAATAATAATAATAATAATAAATCATTTATAGAGCGCCTGGCTACACAAAAACTGTGTGTCCCCGCGCTAACTGCTGATAGATTTCGAGAGGCAGCTATGGAGAAGCTCTGGGGAGATTACATGTTGGGGAACAAAAACGTTTTAAGTTTTCCCCGAAATCTCAATTCAGATGGTTCCATCCGCAAATGAAGCGGGAGTGCATTCCTATGTTTAGCGGCTAGGTACCTAAAGGACCTGCCGCCTATTCTGGCCCTGAAAATCCGAGGAAGTTTAAATAACATCGCACCGGATGATCTTAAGTTCCGAGTGGGGCGATGTATTGTGAGTAGGTTCTTTAAGTAGTCTGGGCCTTTGCCCTGTGCGATGCGATGTGCATAGCAGAGGGTTTTAAATTTGATCCTCTCCTTAACCGGGAGCCAGTGGAGTTTGGCCAGGACGGTCTTTGCGGAGGTTCTGCAAGAGAGTCCGAGCACGAGGCGTGCAGCGGCATTCTGCACACACTGGAGTTGGTGTAGACCCTTGTGACTGAGCCCTACCAGCAGGGCATTCCCATAATCAAGATGGGGGGTCACCAGCGCGTGGACAATTGTTTTTCTGGCTCGGGTAGGAAGGAGATCTAATACCTTGCGGAGGACCCTCAGAGTGCCAAAGCACCTTCCCGTTACCCTGCTGATATGGGCCTTGCCAGAAAGATCAGAATCCAGCATAACACCAAGGTTTCTTACCGACTCCACAGGAATGGGGGGACTTCCTAGCTCAATAGGCCACCATAAGGGAGACCAGGCTGATGCTGCTCTCCCGACCACCAGTAGTTCAGTTTTGTCGTCATTCAGACGCAAGCAGTTATTGTTCATCCAAACTGCTACTGCTGACATACAGTTTGAAAAATTGATGGCGTCTTCTTTATGGTCGGGAGTAAGCTTAAACACCAGCTGGGTGTCATCTGCATAGCTGATAATTCCCACCCCTAAAGCCTCCACATTGTGAGCCAGGGGTTCCATATAAATGTTGAACAACGTAGGGCTCAAACTTGAGCCCTGAGGAACCCCATGGCTCACCTTCCGGAGGGAAGATCTAAAGGGTGGGCAGTGCAGTTGAAAGCTTCTGTCGGCCAAGAAGGAACGCAGCCAGGCAAAGCCTGAACTTGTTACCCCCATGTCCGAAAGACGAGACAGCAGCGTTGTGTGCAGCACGGTGTCAAATGCTGCACTAAGGTCTAATAAGACCAACGCTGCTGTCTCACCTTCATCCACTATCTGCCTAAGATGCTCAGTGGAGTATAGAACGGCCGACTCAGTAGAGTAGCCAGTTCTAAATCCCGATTGAGAGGGGTGGAGGAGGGCTTCTTCCTCCAAACACTCCATGAGCTGAGAAATGGGAATATTGGGCTTCTTTTTTAGTGGTATAACCTGAGCAGTTTTCCATACACGCAATTCGGATTTAGGAAATTCCATGGGACAGAGACAGCCTTGATTAAGGCTGCTGATGACATCAGGGTAATCAGGGACCAAGGAGGCACAGCCATTCTAGTTTTGCTAGACTTATCAGCAGCTTTCGACACGGTCGACCACACCATCTTGGTCGACCGTGTCGAGGGATTTGGCATTTGCCACACTGCCAAAAACCTAATTGCGTCCTTCCTTGCCAAAAGAACGCAGGCTGTCATCCTAGGACCCTTTCAATCGGCCCAACTCTCTGCTCCATGTGGCGTACCTCAAGGCTCATCCCTGAGTCCGACACTGTTTAATATCTATGTGTCGGACCTTGCTAAAACCATCAAAGCACACGGGATGAGCCTAACTTCCTACGCCGATGACACCCAACTAGTGTTGGCAATCAAAGGGGACGGAGATCAAGTGGCCGAAAAATTTAAGAAAGGGCTCCTAGACATAGGAGAATGGATGTCCACCAACTGTCTAAAGTTGAATTCTGAAAAAAACGAGGTACTCATTTTTGGAACACACCTGCCAGCCTGGCCCTCAAGCTGGTGGCCAGAGACCTTCGGTACCACTCCTACCCCTACTGCCAAAGTCAGGAACCTTGGCATCATCTTTGACGATGGCCTAAATTTTATGGACCATGCCAACAAAACGGTGTCCACAGCACACCTGAAACTTAAGATGATCAGGAAAATACGCCCTTTTCTTCCTGATTCAGCCATCAAGACACTGGTCACCTCACTTGTCCTGTCCTCCCTGGATTATTGTAATGGTCTTTTCCTTAACGCTCAATCCAGAGTTATCACCAAACTGCAGACTATCCAAAACGCGGCAGCTCGCCTGCTCGCTGGCAAAACTAAATTTGAATCTATCTCCAATAACATAAAGGACTTTCACTGGCTCACTGTGCAAAAAAGAATCCAATTCAAATCCCTCTGTATTGTATTCAAAGCACTCAACAATCAAGGACCCCACTTTCTAAAAAATCAATTACAACAACACAAACCCTCCAGGGCCTTAAGATCGGCTACTCTCAATCAACTAGTCACTCCCCGCACTAAAACTGTCACTTGGGGCGATCGGCGTTTCTTGGTGGCTGCCCCCAAGCTATGGAACACCCTGCCACTCAACATCAGACAAAGCCCCACTCTTCTTCAATTCCGTAAACTTTTGAAAACCTGGCTGTTCACTCAATAATCACTTCAACGCTTATAGTCAGTCTCAAATAACTGGTTTATCAGCGCCAAGACGCCTACGGGTAAATGTAGCGCTTTATAAATATTAAAAATAAATAAATAAATAAATACCTCCGGTACGTGACATTCCTGAAAGGACAGTGTCACCATGTGACTAATATGGTCAATTAATATACTTTCCATAACTCCCTTGCACCAAGCCGGTGGACAGGCGTCGCAGGGGGAGCCGGATTGTATACTATTAATAATACCTAAAAGTTCAAGTCTTTCAGGAGTTTTGAAGCATGTAAGAAGGGATTTTTGTGTGGAGATAGTTCTAGTGTCCTCTCTGTTACTTAGAAGATCTTTATTATCTATAAAGGTTGCATGAATTTTGTCCACCTTATCTACAAAGAAATCGGCTACAAGATCACACATCTCAGTTGAGTAAGTGTCTTGAGCCTCGAGTCTCGATGGAATCGTGAGTTCTTTGTATATACTGAATAGTTCTCTAGTGGGGTTATCTGCTAGCTCGATTCTGCTTTTAAAGTGGTGACTTTTCTCCTGTCTAACCAATTTCTGGTATTTTTTTAGCTCCGTTTTGTAGCATGGTTGGTGTACTACTCGACCTATTGTACATTCGGCCCTTGGTACTTCTTTGCATATGATTTGGGGGTTTAACTTAACCAAGATGGATATTCCTGGACAGTTGTTTTAAAGTTAACTCATCTTTCCAAACAAGGTTGCACTATGTAATTCTCTCATATGGATATTGAATTATAGGCTATATAGGAATTCTGTCTTGATACTATTCCCTCTTGGCTCTTTAATAACAGTCCCTTGAATGAGCTTCAGTATGGCCATGTTGGTGAAGTTCTAACATCATTCTTTTTTCTCTCCAATGTTTAGTTTTCTTTACCATCTGATGAAACCACCTACGGCTGTGCATACATTCCACTGCCACAACTGCCTGAGAAAAATCATATCTATAAGGTAATTTTTTTTATACCTCCCTCAATATAGTACATTGTCCATGAGACCACTTTGCCATGTAGTTCCCTTTTATTATGTCACCACCAGGAAAGGACTTTCCTGTATTATTGCTCCAATATGGTGTGAATGTATCTGACTGCAAACCACTACCTTATGAATGTATGTTTGCATACTCACATCACATATGCCTGTCCTGCACATGAAACTGACTACATTTCTCCATCCAGCAGAGAGCTCTAGACCTCTAAAATATGTTTGGTCATGGCTAAATATAGGGTTTAGTCGACCTAAAAATAGCATTGTCAGGGTTTCTAGTGACGTTCAGGACAACCTGTCAAGGGCACTAGCAAGGTTAAGAACAAGGAAAGGTAACAAGGTGAGGACGTTGCTCTATGCAGGGACAAACTTTTTCAAGAGAAAGGGTTACATATAAACAAGAGAGTACCTGAAGGCTGGGAGGAAATCAGCTTGGAAGCTGAGGATTGAAGCATGTTGAAATAGATAGTGCACAGTGAACTGGGAAGTCTGCAGTGGAAACTATTACAATAACACAAGTACAAATAACATAAAGGGTGAAAGCAGGGAAACAATAGACAAACTGTCATAAATGATAGTTTGATCCTTAGAAGTGATCTTTCTGAGAAGTGAAGAATCTTAAATGAAGTCAAGGAGCTGATTACCTTCACATAGTTTATGGAGAAACTCAGGAGCTTCTATGGGGAAAAAGAACTACTTGGGTTTCTGTGCCAAGGAACAAGCCTTCAAATTTAACAGGCACCGTTTGGAATAGTGAAAATCAGGATAATAATATAACACACAAGAAGACAAAGAGATTAGTGGAAGGTAAACATAAACTGAGCTCCGGGAAAAGCTGGGCTGGTAAAGGGAGTCTATGCCAGGAATATACAGTCAGGATAATAATGCGAAATACAAGACTAGTATTCCGCATGTGACCAATCAGAACAAGGAACAAGGCAAGCAATAGAATCAAGAGGCAAGATAAATAAGAGACAAACAACAGACACAAATAACTAATAAGACCAGGAAATCAACAACTCTGAAACCAGAAATAAAAAGGCAAGTCTGCAATATTGTCGCAGGATCATACAGAGCACTTGGAGACTCAGAAGCAATATCAGTTGCTAGCAGCTGTTCTCTGAGCTCACCAGGCAGGAATAGCTGGGGACTCAGGGGAAGAGCACAGGTGCAGGGAAAGAGCCAGATACAAGGAACCTGGTTAACATCAATGAAGAGATGGTAGGAATGGTACTTGGAAACAGTAAGACCAGGGAATAAAATAGGCACAGGGCACAGGGAAACTGAGACCAGAGAATGGGTCGGAGCCAAGAAAGAGAAAAATCTGGAATGCTGATCAGAAGGGCCTTGGGATCCAGGAATCAAGATAGAGAACAGCCAGTAGGAAGTCATCAGAGGAGGGTTTGGAGACATAAAAGACTAAAGAGACCATGATGCATTAGGAAAGTGGTGCAGAAGCCTGAACTGGAAGATGAAGTGATCTAGGAATTCAAGGTGTAAAAGTGTATGTTATTCTATGCAGGGATAAAGGCAGGATCCCAGAGAACATTTGTCAGTGTCACCTAGTGGCGGATTGTAAAATCCTAACAAGCATTTGCTTTAGCAAGACTACCACTGGTCTATCTATTGTGAGCCCAATTCAATTTTTTATGCCTGAAGTTGTAAGCCACCAACACAATGTGAGGTAGTAGTCCACTCCACCAGACCCAAAGGAGTTGTACAATGGTTTGTATTCTGCTCTACCATTTTAAGCCAATAAATTCATGACAAAGGACAGACAACTTAATAGGGACAGCATAGGTCCAAAGAACAAACATAACAATATCCAAATCACACTATCATGTGATAATACAGCCTTTTTAATCTGTAAAGGAAGAGGTTCTGTAAATTGGCAGATGCATTTGAAGCTCTTTGAAATCAAGGAGACTTGCTATGTTATGCTAAAGAATTGTTAGAGTGAGGGATTAACTCTAGGATGTCCTGGTGCTAGGATTCTGAGAATCAAGAGACAGCCTATATGAAGGCAAGTTAACCATAAAAATGTAGGTGCTCAATGCCTTGCAGAAGGGAAGTAAGTGATTCATGGCCCAGAGAAGGTTAGATAAGCACAGCTGAAAGATATGCAACTGATGGTGAGAGAGTGCAGCTCAGGGAGCAATTGTAGTATTTTACTTGAAGGTATGTTCGCCCAAATAGAGGGTATGCTCTGAAGGCGATACACATGGGCTTGAAAATTATCCTTTTGCCAACTGGAGCCAAAGAAGGGATTTCCTATAGACCAATGCAGATGAGCATTTGGGAAGAATGAGTGCAACCAGAGCAACAACATTCTTTTGTTAGGAGATGCTGTAGTAAGCAAGGGAGAGAACGCAGCAAGAGAGAGTTTCAATAGTTACAATAGTTTAGATGACTAAGTATGGGAGCATGGACAACCAAGAGTTGTGATTCAATACATAGACATTTTTAAAGAAGTTTGAAAAGAAATTAAAAAAACAAGAAGATTTTAATGACTTGCGCAAATAAAGAAATGCTATGTTCGAGATGTTGTGTACTGAGGAGATGGAAACCAGTGCTGAGTCACGCTACAATGGCCAGAAGACAGCAGGTAAGGCTAGAGGTATGTTGTCACCTGAGCCTAAAAGGATGCAGATCATGCCTGCGTTGCGTTTGAGGAAATTGATGCCCATCCTATCAACACGTTCATCATGTGTTGAAAATTAGTGCCAGCGTCTTAAGAATGATTATCAATAGAAATGAAAATGTGTGTGCCATCAGCATAACATATGACCCTGACACAGCCAGACATATAAGCTGTGCCAGGGGGCGCAAATATACCTTGAAAATGGTAGGACTGTAAAATACCTCTGAGAGACACCATGTGAAGGAGTTTTAAACATAGAATGGTAAGGAGGAGGTTGAACAGCTTGTGAAGGATTAGAGCAATCTGAATTGAATCACACCAATACACTGTCCTGAAACACTGCATAATCAAGCAATCACAAAGCTGATCATGTGAAAACATATTGAATGCATTGGCAACACCAGAAGGACCAGGGCAGAGATCTGCCTAGTCCACCAGCAAATGAAGATTGTCAAAAACAGTCATCAAAGCAGATTCTGTGCTATATGATGGCCTGAATATATAGTAGGCAGCATCCAGGATGCTGATAAGTTTGAGGCTCATCTGACGACCCCTGCCCGAGATATTTAGGATGGTAGCACACTGTGTTAATCCTTTCCTCAACAAGATTTGAAACGCATCCTTGAAATCTGGCATTTTTTATGCCACCTGGAAACAAGCCATCCTTCTTCTACTCTACAAATAACCTAATACAAACCCTAGTGTAGTAGGTTGGCCACACTGGGAGCCATAACGACAACCACCGACCTTGCACGCAACCTGGGGTTCATCCTGGACTCATCGCTTTCAATGACCCAGCATGTCACGCCATCTCCCCCTCCTGCTTCAACACCCTTCGCATGCTTCACAAGATCTACAGATGGATCCCCATCAGAACCAGAAGGACGTTCACCCAGGCCCTCGTCAGCAGCATACTGGACTATGGCAACACGCTCTACGCGGGCATCATGGCCAAACTCCTTAAAAGACTGCAACTCATACAGAATGACGCCACAAGACTCCATCCTCGACATTCCCCGCCACAGCCATATCACAGCTCAGATGAAGGACCTGCACTGGCTCCCTGTCAGCAAGAGGATCACCTTCAAGCTCCTCACCCACGCTCACAAATCACTCCACAACACTGGACCAGCATACCTCAACGAATGACTCACCTTCTACACCCGAACCGCCAACTTCACTCCGCTGACCTCGCCATTGCAACCATCCCAAACAACCATCGAGCGACCACCGGCGGCAAATCGTTTTCCCACGTTGCTGCAAAAACCTGGAAAACCCTCCTCATCCACCTTCGTCGGACCTGCTGGCCTTCAGGAGACTCCTCAAGACCTGGCTGTTTGAGCAGTAGCAGCACCCCCGCCCCCCAGCGCCTTGAGAAGTCACAGGTAAGTAGTGCACTCTACAAATGAACTGATTGATTGATTGATCCTCGACATCTCAATCCACAGCCACATCACAGCCCACCTGAGAGACCTGCACTGGCTCCCAATCAAGTAGAGGATCACCTTCAAGCTCCTCACTCAGGCTCACAAAGCACTCCACAATGCCGCACCAGTATAATTCAACAAACAACTCACCTTCTATACCCCAAACCGCCAGCTTCGCTCCTTTGATCTAGCCCTCGCCACCGTTCCACGCATCCACAGAACGACCACCGGCAGCAGATAATTTTCCTACTTCACCCCCAAGACATGGAACACCCTCCGCATCCAAGTGTGACAGACCCAGTACCTGCTGACCTTCAGGAGACATCTCAAGACCTGGCTGTTTGTGCTGTAGCAGCGCCCCCCCACACCCTCAGCACTTTGAGACCCTCACAGGTGAATAATGCGCTCTAGAAATGCTATGATTGAATAATTTATTGAGTGTGCTTACCAATTTCAGGGCCATTTCATTACTATCATAATGATAATAATAATAATAAAGACATTTATAAAGCGCTATGGTTACGCCATCCCGGCGTGTCCCCGCGCTAAAGACAGAAGGAGCACGCCAGAGGAGAGGTCAGTACATGGCCAGAAACACTAATGTAGACATACAAGGAGAACAGGTGTGTTTTCAGTTGACGGCGGAATTTGGTTTCAGATGGCTCCAGGCGGAGACTGGTGGGAAGTTTGTTCCAGCCTATCGCCGCCGCCACTCTAAAGGACCGACCTCCCATTTTTACTCTCCTATAGCGGTGGGTTACAAGCGTGCCCATTCCGCCCGACCTAAGCGGTCTGCGTGGCTCATACCAGGTAACCAGACCCGCCAGATAGCCGGGAGCTTTATGCCAAAGGATCCGATGACATATTAGGAGGGCTTTGTACATTATTCTTTTTTTCACTGGGAGCCAGTGGAGGGTCTCCAGGGCGGCTCTGGAATTGGCTCTTCTTGGGAGTCTAAGTACTAGGCGAGCTGCAGCGTTTTGCAGTATCTGGAGTCGTCCTATACTTTTACTAGAAGCTCCCAAGAACAGGACATTCCCATAGTCGAGGCGTGACGTAATCAGTGCCTGGGTCATAGTGCGCCGAGCCTCCAAGGGGAGGAGGTCCAGGGTTTTATTGAGAGTCTTTAGGACTCCAAAGCACTTGCCCACTAATCGACTAATGTGTGTCTCGTAAGAGAGTGTGGGATCAACCCATAGCCCTAAGTTCTTAGCTTCAGGACAGGGTGTAGGCATAGAGCCTAGACAGCTTGGCCACCAGTCACATGTCCAGAGCCGTTGATCACCACCAACCACCAAGACTTCTGTCTTGGAGCCGTTCAGTTTTAGACAGTGATTATCCATCCAAGTAGCCAATGCTTGCATGCAGGCTCGGAAGTTATTGGCTCCAGCTGCAGGTGTTTAGGTGAGGGTGAGTAGGAGCTGCGTATCGTCGGCGTAGGAAACAATCTCTACACCGAACGATTGGACTACCTCAGCCAGGGGGGCCATATATAGATTAAAAAGAGTAGGACTCAGAGCTGAGCCCTGTGGCACCCCCCTGTTCCAATACCATCTCCTCAGACTGAAACGAGCCCCACTGAACCTGAAAGCTTCTGCCCGTCAGAAACGATTTTAGCCAACCGAGTGCTCTATCAGTCACATCTCCTCTGTTCAGACACTGTAGCAAGGTGATATGTGCTACAGTGTCGAACGCTGCACTAAGGTCTAGCATGACCAGTGCCATGGTTAGGCCTGCGTCAGCCCCTTGACGTAGAGTTTCGGTGGCTCGTAAAAAGTCTGTCTCAGTAGAGAAACCCCTTCGAAACCCCGATTGGGAGGAGTGCAGGAGATTAGTCTTCTCCGCAAATGCCATCAATTGCACATTTGCAATTTTCTCAGCAATTTCCGCAGTATAGGGTAGCAGAGAAATGGGTCTTAGGTTCTCCAGGACATCATGGCTTACATTAGGTTTTTTCCTAATAGGTAACGCAATGGCCTTTTTCCAGTTTACCGGAAGGGTCTGGGAGTCAAAGGATGTTACAAGGACATGGCGGATGTAAGGTTCTAGAGCCACTATGCTTGCACCCAGGACCCTCGGGGGAGCGGGGTCTCGTGGAGAACCCGATTTTATACTGGTGCAGTTCTTTACTGGGCGGTACGGTAGAACACTCTAACCTCAGCTCAGAATTCAGCAGTGCCCCTTCCTTCAGTTCTACGAAGGTTTCTCCATCAGCAGGACATCTGGAGAAAGAACTGTAGATTTTTTTAACCTTGTTGGCAAAATATTCTGCCACCTTATTGCATTCCAAGACGGAGTCAGTCTCCGGAACATTGGAATTTGAGATGGCTGAGATTTCTTTGTAAATTTTAAACAATTCTCTAGACAAACAATCCGCCTCACTAATTCTGTTTCCATAATATGTATCTTTAGCAGCTCTAACCTGCTTTTGGTAACTTCTCTGGGCTGTTCTATACTGAAATTGACTGCGCTCATTCATATCCCTGCGCCAACGTCTTTTACAGCTTTTTACATTCTGATCTGATTGACTGCAGATCTATCGTGTACCATAGGGCCGATCTCCTAGCTCTGTTCCCCTGTTTGGCCTTAGATAAAGGTGCTACCCTGTTCAAGGCATCAAGGATCCGGGTTTCTAAGTTTCGATTAGCACTTTCACTATCCATGCCTCCCGGCATCCCCCTAAATTTAGCATCTCGCTAAAGATAGGTTGTGAGAAATTTTTCCATTTACGGTATGGGTAACTATTGTTGCCTCCCAACTTGGGGTCAATGCTACCTGAAGTGCCAATTTCAAAAGGGACTAGAAAATGGTCAGTCCAGGGAAGTGGGTTAGGAATACTCGTGGTTATGTCCTCCCAGTTGGCAAACACCGGGTCCAATAAATGGCCATGAGTATGTGTGGGTGTTTGATTTATCAGTTCCAAATCAGTATTTCGTAATTCCTGCCTCATCTCCGTGGCTTCCTTTAACTGGATGTCATCAAAATGAATATTTAGATCACCCAGAAGCCGGACCTTCCTATGCCTAAGCGCCAGGTGAGCAAGGTGTTCTTGCAGACTCTGCCTAAAATTTCCCAGGGTCCCAGGAGGTCTATAATGGAGGACACCCGAGATATGGTCCTGAGGGCCAAGTTTCAATGCAAATTTGCCAGCCTCGCAATTCTCTACCCCAAGAGGTTCGAGGGAGCACACCAGGGGGGCCTTGCTGATCACTGCAATCCCGCCTCCTCTGCCTGACGGTCGATCCACCCTGGCTATACTATAGCCTGGTGGAAGGGCTTTGATAATTTCGGGGTCAGAATCTGCCCCCATCCATGTTTCCGTCAGAAAGAGTAGATCAAGGCTCTCCTCTAAGAGCAGGTCCCAAATTTGCAAGGCGTGTCTCGGGAGGGATCGACAATTCAACAAGCCTCCCCTGAGGCCCCTTGTCCGCTCTTTGTTGCCTATCTGTGTTACTGGTTTTAAATGGGCAATGCCGGCATTTGATAGAAGATATGGCCTCCATTTTGTGCCTGCAACACTCATTTATCGACGGGCATAAGTCCCATAGGTCCTGTCTATTATAGGTTATCGGGTCAGCAGGAGAAAGGGCAGGGGTTAGGGCCCTGGACCGCGCCCGGCCGCGGACGGGCGCAGACGGGCTTAACTTTGGCACAACTTCGGCGCGCCATCGTCGCGCCCGCTGCGCTCGGCCGCTGCGCGGCCGGATACACATGACATATATATCCCTGACCCAGAAAGTGATGCTGTGGGGTGGGAGGAGTCGCGTCCCTCCGCTCTAGCGGCACCAAAAAGCTGTGGCGGAACGGGGACGGACCGGGCAGAACAGGGGCCAGAAATCAGAAACCCAGCTCCCCGCAAATACACTTGGTATTTTTAAGCCCAACAAGCCCCGCAATTTTTAAGCTTAATCAGAGTGCAAATATAAAAAATTTTAAAGCAGCTAAAATCACAGTTCTCAATCAACTGGAAGAATAATAATCACAGTGCAAGTTTTTAAAGTGCAAAAATGCAAGTATTCAGCGTTTCGACACACACACACAGCCCGGCACAAGGCGCGCGCTGCTCTCACCGAGCGCGGACGAATACTGGAGCCTTTGTAGGCTGTGGGTGGGAGGAGTCGCGTCCCTCCGCTCTAGCGGCACCAAAAAGCCGTGACGGAACGGGGACGGACCGGGCAGAACAGGGGCCAGAAATCAGAAACCCAGCTCCCTGCAAATACACTTCGTATTTTTAAGCCCAACAAGCCCGCAATTTTTAAGCTCAATCACAGTGCAAATATAAAAATTTTAAAAGCAGCTAAAATCCCAGTTCTCAATCAACTGGAAGAATAATAATCACAGTGCAAGTTTTTAAAGTGCAAAAATGCAAGTATTCAGCGTTTCGACACACACACACAGCCCGGCACAAGGCGCGCGCTGCTCTCACCATCCACTCCAAAGAGTTTGGAGAAGCTGCTGAATCGTAAACTCTCCCTCTACATAGAGGCTAATTGTATTTCTCCATGACACTCAATCAGATTTCATGTGGAATACAGCACAGAAACAACATTATTGGAGTGAGAAGTCCGTAAGAGATACTGTGAATGAAGGTGCTTCTGCTATGGTCACTCTTTAAGCCCTGTGAGCAGCATTCAACTGGTATAATATTCCACCTTTTTTGACAGATTAAGCTATTTCCCTTTCAGGGCACACTTCTGTCATAGTTTAAATAATTTCTACACCTTTTCTCTTCCCTTTGCTCTCCAACCTCTATTTAGTCCCACTAGCCACGTATTGAAACCTGGGGTTGTCACATAACTGGTATTTAAAGCACTAGAAACGTGAGCTAGCATCACTTTCCTTCGCTAGAGATACTAGGAATGGGCTTTTCAAAACATCAAATTGTATAAAAGTTGGGTGTTCAGAATAGCCAACAAATATGCAAATAATCTCCACTGGTCATATGTTTGTGTGAATAATACTCATGCATTTTTATTGTAGCCATGCTGGACTTTTACTTTATATGACAGAGTGACTATCCAAGTCAAATGACCATTGCGGCCCATGAATTTTTTTAAAGTTATTCTCTAGGATAATATTCTGATCCATTAATTATTTTCAAAAGGTAGTTAATGGTTCAGAAATAAGAATACAAATGCATGCCCAATAAATGGGCACTTAAAAAGTATAAGACCAAAATTACAAAAAAAGAGCCAAAATGTGGATGTGTTTAACTAAAGTGTCTACACTCCCTACAAAAAATGGATATTGCTACAAATATGTGTCAAAATAATGTAACTCTGCACCAATATGAATTAAGGTTTGAAAGTATGACATAGGCAATACCTGGTAACTACCAGATCAGGCTTTGGTTACCTAGAAATCATCTCACTAATAGATTAGACTCAAACAGCAGTCACTGTGGTCCTTTGAGCAAGGAAGGAATTGGCCCCGGCTCTGATTTCAAGTAGGGGTGGGCGGCAAACACTACTTCGCATGAGGAGTTTGCACACTTTTTCCACTCCATGCTCCAAGCGGAGCGCAGAGTTTGGCTAACACTCTGCATAAAGCCCCAGAGCAGAGTTTACTGGTGTGCTCTCCATTATCTGGTACACACAGGTTTGGTTAGGCTGGGTAGACACAAAATGGCTGCAGCAGTTGGAGATCTAGGGTTAAGCAGCTTTAAGGAGCTTCTACATCCATCCTCATGGATGTAGAAGCTCCAGTCCCTCGAACCATTTAGAGGTCAGGTCAACAACCTCAATGAAGTTCCCAGTGGTCAGGTTTGCCACATGCATGGCGGCTTCGTGTTGGTGCCAGCACCAGTCTGATGGAGGCAAGCAATGGGCCAGGGCACATTGGCCAGTCAGTGCCATGCACCTCCAATTTTGATGGGTTGGGGAAGAGCGTGCAGGTGCCTTTCATATGCTTTTTATTCAGCAAGGCACTGGGTGTCCACGGGAGATCTGAGTGAGTAGTACATACTTATTGGCAACTTTTACTGCGAGAGGGCTTTTGCTTTTTGGGGAACTGTATGGGTTCTATCTTTGGCAATGTTTTTGTGGTTACATCAGCAGCCAAGATAAGTGCTGTTCATTTTTGCTCCCATGTAATATCTACATTGACTTAATATGTCTATTGAGTAATGTTTGTGTTTGATGAGACAATTGTATTGGCTTTTTTGATGCATGTTCCACAGACCTTTCAGCTCAGGACTCCTGATGCTGAACTGCTGATTTTCTTGAGAATGTGGATGCATCCATTTGACATTGTTTCTTTCCACGCATCTTGCATTTCATTTGCAGATTTTGTCAATTTATGCAAGGCTTTGGCGGTGGAATGGGAGCTTAGTGCTAGGCTACGCTCAATTTAGCATTCCTGACTAACATTGTTCTATTTCTCCTACTGCCACTGTCCTCACCATGTACTTCAATTGCACCGTGTCTCTCATTCTGGAGATGGTAACTCTGATCCTT
Organism: Lissotriton vulgaris; assembly: GCF_964263255.1. Lineage (NCBI taxonomy): Eukaryota > Metazoa > Chordata > Amphibia > Caudata > Salamandridae > Lissotriton > Lissotriton vulgaris. Next base: position 81,563,958 of record NC_141695.1, read on the forward strand.
CCACCCCTAATTTCAAGTACTCAAAGAAAGAGGGTTGAGTTGAAGGCTGAACCACACTAGAGTTAATGACCAAAGCAAATTGGATACATACAAATTTGAGAATGTCAGAGGTCAATCTTTTTGTATGGGATATTTCCCAGATTGTGAGGACAACCACAGAGTGTGTTAATGAAGTCATTTAGGTTAAATGTATGTGATTGTATCCCATGTAAGTATTCTGACATTCTGACAAGGTTCCTAACTTTTTGGACCCCCATGTAAATGAAGTTTTGGTTAGTTAAATGCCAACATGATGCTCCCTTGGGAGCGAACGTTAGCGCTTTACAAATGCACATAAATATCAAATATCAAACATCTGATAAATGGTAAGTATAGCTTAATGTTTTTTTTCTATACATATTCCAATATGGTTTTTGCTTAAATGTTATTACCTGATAGACTTGAATAAATACATAGATGCTTATCCACTCACTAAAAAAAGGATATGTACATTTGTACCCACAATATGTGTCTTACTTCTCATGGAGCATTTTCTAAGCCATCCTGGTGCCTCTCAAGCATGTAAACCTGAGTCAAATGTGTTGATTTCTAGACATCGTGGATATGTGCTTTTTTGCACCAGGGCACTCTTCTTTCTGGCATTCACTATGCCCAATAGGATACTTTATAATTTACAAATATCTAGACTTATTTCAAAGGGGCTGGAATGAGTCTAGCAGTAATGAGTAATAGCAAATTAGGTAACAATCTCACTGGATTATTGAGTGCAATATTTCTGTTCCTGCAACATTTTTCTCCTATATTAGAACAAGAAACAAAATGTATCTTCTATAACTTATTTTCCGCACTCTGATTTCCTCACAGTTTGATTCGATCATACAAGACAGCAACAAAAATCTGGTGCATCACATTCTGGTTTACGGCTGTCCAAACTACACCAACATCAACATTGCACCTGGGATTTGTAATTACAATCCAGACTTTTATGACTGTTCAGAGGTGATTGTCGGATGGGCTGTTGGTGGTAAGGTAAGTCAATGAATGAACAACTGGTCTTGTACAAAGTTTGTGGTCAGAGTTGCAAGCACCATCGATTACTGGAGGGATTCTATCATGTAGACGGATGATTCTCTGCCATCTATAACTTAGGCTGTCCCAGCATAGTTGGTGCTTCTTGGTAACTTTCCATGCTGCTTAACCATCACTTCCATTTATGATGAAACATTATATTTTGCATTACAATAATCACTCAAAGTGCACCTCTCTTGTAGCCTTTGTTGCCCAACTGTAATATGCCCCTTTCTTGTCTCTATCTTCCTGTTTTCTCTCCCTCATTGAAATAAATATACCCCCCAGAGAACTATTTTAAATAACAGGAGTAATTGCACACAAATTGAATGGGCTAAACTTCAGGTACAGAAGGGTCGAAGAGACACACTGAAAAAGGGGAAAAGGACAAGAAAAACTGGAGTGCAAATGCCAGGGCTATGTCACAGTGTGACAAGGCAAAAGGAAAACAAAAAAATGCATTGATTGATATTAGACTTACACACAAACAGCACCAGGGGCTAGATGTAGGTAATTTCTATTGACCGATTCCTAAATACCGAATTTTACAGATTCAGTATTTAAGAATCGGTAAATAGAATGTAGGTAAAAAATCAGTAAATTTTACAGATTCGGTAATATTCGTTATTACCGATCGGAATGAATGGGAAGCCAGTCACTATTACCGATTCGGTAAATACCAAATTGGTAAAAGGGGGAGCATATGCAAGGGTGGCAGGGAGTCACATTGACACCCTGTTGCACCCCTAAATCGTGCATGTGTGCACATGTGGTGCACATACATGCCCTGAGGGCATGTATGTCTGCCACATGGCACTTTTAAAAAAGCATAACATTGCTTTTTTAAAGGTATCCGTTATTTACCACCAACTTGTAGTAATATGTAAAGATATGTGTTATACACTTTACCAAAAACATACTTTCATCACGGTTACCGACGTCATCGCGACTTCCGGCATCTCCGCTATCAGACAAAACACCAAGTAGAAGGCTTTTATTTGAAAACATTCTTCCAAAAGTTAGTTTTGAATAAGTATATCGATAAACAACTTGTGTCAAATATTAATTAAAATATGTCTAAGTAGATGTCCCAGAGTTTAAAAAAAAACATGCGCACTTCTCGACTACCAATGAAGCCGTGGTCTACGGAGTCACCGCGAATATATGAAACACCACTTTGAAGAGGTTTTTTCACAAAAGCATCACACAAAATCAAATATAAACTCTACATTACTAAAAAACATGTGTATGCTATTAACGAAAACCTATCTATATAAATGTTTAGAACATCCTCTAAAACATGCGTCTTTTGCGACGTTACGGTAGGTATCGCAACTTTGCTGCAAATATAAAAAAAATTCAAGAAAAATAATTGCTTATTAATCCACTGAAGAAAATACAAGCTTTGAAAAATACACCTTATAGAGCAATCTCAAATGACATCACTGATGGCATCATCCACATGATCTCTGACGTACCCCCATTACACCCCAATATAACCTTTCATACACCCACTCCGACGTCCAGACTACAATTCTCAAAACCAATGACACACCCACTCATTGATTCATAGGTCAACACACACATCCACTCTTATGCATATACAGCTGCTCATACACCGACTCACTCGCTTTTACAGCCACTGATATATCCACTCATACACCAATACCAATATAGAGCTGCTCACACACCTACTCACTGACCCATTGTTTCCATCACACAGCCACTTACTCACTTATACAGCTATACAAACACCTACTCACTTATGCATACAGATTCTAACACATACTCACCTATACAATCTCTGATACAAGCACATACTTACCCTTACAGCCACTCTCACAGTCAGTCACTTACACATAAAGTCGCTCATATGTTCCAACACTCACCTATACTGCTTTTCACATATGCAGTTTCTCAACCATATATCACTGACACATTCCTATTTGGGCATTTTATTCCATGAGTCAGGTTCTTGGTCAAGCGCAATTAAGGCCAGAACTCTTCTATTTATGAAAACTATCATGGCCCTTAAGAATTTTGTTAGAAAATTGGGCAGGAAGCCGATAAAAGAAATGCTAACTATATATAAAGCAACATGCTTATCCGTGGCTACGTACGGCTCAGGCTTGTGGGGGTACTCAAATGTTGATCCAATCCAGGTGGTGGAAAACACATTTATGAGGGAAGTCCTTGCAGTTCCACAGTGTGTTGCCACATTTAACTGTCACGCTGAACTTGCTCAACCCTACATAACAGACATTATTAAAATTCAACCTATCCTTTTGTGGCAAGGGTATGGACCACAAATGAATGTGTTATGAATCGGGGTCTATTACAGGATATCCTCAGCCTGGATTATGTGGATAGAGCAGAATGGCTGGGATACGTTAAGTGTTTCCTGACTGAGATTGGGCGCTATTCTTATTACTCGGATCCATCTTCAATGGATAGCATCTCAAGGAGTACACTGAAAACCCTCTGCCTGGACCATCTCGAGGATAAGAGAAGGAGAGCTGAAACTCTGAAACATTCAGTGCATTCCCACCTCCTTACTCTATGTGAGACCAAGTCTGTACAGCCATATCTATCCCTGCCCATGACAAACTATGATCGCTTTCTTTTAACTCGTTTTAGATTTTGTATATTTTTTAGATTGGTATCTTTTCCTAGTATGAACTCATGGATGCGTATATTGCCCACTTGCTCGTGTGATGGCATGTCACATCAATCGGATATTCATATCCTTTTCTTCTGCAGACTTTATAGTGCCTCTCGTAGAAAAACTATTGTCCCTTTTTTAAAAGAAATTAATTTAACCAGATGCCGCCCAGCTTTTTTAGAAGTCCAGAGAATGGATACGGTTTTAACTGTAACTGTGGTTTTAAGTTTTTTTAAAAGTGTTTTTAAATTACGGAAACAAATGGTAACTGAAATGGTTTACAATTTTTCTTAGTGAATAATTTTCTAATGATCTCCCTTAGTGAACTCACATTTTGAGCTGTAATCATCGTAATCTGTTTTTATGTCTGTTACTTTTATGGTTACTTGTTTTTAACCGAATAAAGTTCTTTGAATCTGAATCACTGACACATTCATTCACACACAGACACAGCCTAACACACACTCAGCCACCCATACAGTGCATCAAAGATATGCTCACTAACCCATTTAGGTACTGACTCACCTGCTCACTCATCCACACAGGCAGTCACACATCCCCTCACCCACCCACACAGACACTAAGACACCCATACAGATATTCAGACAGTCAATCTATTACCCGTACAGCCACTCATGTATACACTCACCAACCAATACAGGCACTTAGACACTGAATTGACAGACTGATACAGACAATTGCAGAACCTAGTCACTCACTAATACATTCACTGTTACACCTCATAACATAATCTTCCATACAGGCCCTCATCATCATCACCATCAGCACTTTATTTGGTTTCACATATAAAACCTTAAAAGTAATATAACCATTAATAAAACTGCACCAAAATACAAAATCACACTACAGTACATCCAGTGTAATCTAATATACAGGGTTAAAATTCATGAGACCAGAAGCCAAGATTAGTCAAAGCTTGACCTAAGCCTACATCAACCAGTAAAAAAGTATGCGTGTACAGAACAGTGTCCTCGGATGGGAGTTGTAAAAAGATAAAAGCTGGTCTGACCCTCCTAAAATAAGCCTTTTTAAGAATGGGCATAATAAATAACTTTCTGGGAGCCACATAAAAACTACAAAACAATAAAAAGTGTATCATGTCCTGTGGAGACTGATTGCTTCAGCCACAAGGCATTAGACACTACCCTCTATGTGCACCATGTGGTTGTACCAAGAGATAATGGAGAAGATCGAGCCAGAATCTGGTCAACAGGAAGCGATCATGAATGCTTCTAAGCCCGAAGAGGTATGATTCAGTGGTGGGTACAGTTTTTAACAAAATGTACCTACGCAGACTGGACTTACACAGCTCTATTTCCTCACTGTCACAGCAGCTCCTTCTGATAAAATGCTCTTTAGCCCAGGCAAAGCACCTGTTGCATATAAGCTCAGGGTTATCAAATAATTATATCATACCCAGCCTAGAAAGGCCTGCTGTTATATACTGGGGCCATCCGATGTGCTTGAAGTGGTCCAGGGAGAGACAGTCCTTTAAAATAGCTCTACTAAGTGCATTATCTTGCTTAGCCTAGGTCTTTAGCCACAATGCTAATGGGCGAAAGCCAGTTTGCCTAAGAGAAAGGGCATCCCCAATTCTTCGTGCACAACATAGGACAGGGAACTTTGCGGTACTGAAAGGGCCTGTCTTAAAAAGGAATTTTCAGCAACTTGCAGACCCTCCAGACCAATGTGACCCCATATCTCAGTCCCATAACTGGCATTTGAAATGCATTTCGCTTTATAAATCTTTAAAAGGGCCCCTATTGGTTTCCCCCTACTCTGGAAGCAAATTTATAAACAGCTGTGGTTGCTTTAGCTAGGTCCCCTTTCCTACAAGTGAGTAAGGGGCCCCAACTCAGGGTATCACCAAACACTATTGCCAAATAGGAATAGACTTTTGTCTTGGGTATTGACAGAGTTCCTATCTTAAAAGTTGCCTGCTTGGTTTCGCATGGTCCCACCTGCATGACAAAGGATTTGGTGTGTTTTTAACTGTCAGATCCAAATTCTATTCTGCATAAATTGCGCAAAGGAATTAAACAGGAGTTGTAAAACCCTGGCAGTCCTGCCCATGAGAACAGCATCATCAGCGTATAGGAGAACCGGCAAGCAATGCATTCCCACCTGGGGCAGTCAGCTTTTGTATCCACAAGGGCCTTCTCCAGGGAATTAATATATATGTTAAAAAGAAAGGGGGCTAATATACACCCCGCTTTGGAGTCTCTATGAAGGTCACTAAGAAATAAAACAATGTCCATGCCAATAGATGACATAAACTGCCACAGCTTCGATCAGTTGACACAGCCAAATGTTGAGGTCAGGTCCATAAAGGCTAGGTGGATAGAGCGAGATCGAGCCACTGTGTACTTATTCAGTACCATATACAAATGTAGACATTGTTCCAATGTGGAACGACCTAGGCGGAAATCATATTGAACCTCAGCTAAAATGTTGTGTTCATCGGCCCATGATACAAGTCTATTCAGTACCATATGGCCCACCACCCTCAAGACAGAATCCAAAAGGGAAATTGTCCTGTAGCAAAGAGTGCTGTCCCGATCCTCCTTTTTGAAGACTGGGACTATGGTCAATAAGGCCCAGGAGTCTGGGCGGATGACCTGGGCTGCTGCTTTAAGGACAGGCACTCATACACTCTCTGAATCACCAATACACCTTGGTGTGTATATATATATTTACTGAAAAAACCATAGGTTACAGACCATATATAGTTAGGGATTAGCATTTACAAAACCTTATTTTACTCACACAAAACCATTGAAATTCGCATATATATTTAGTTGCACTAACTATATATCGCGCACCCGCAATCCACTGCTGATGATGTCACATATTACATCATTCATGACATGGTCAGTGACATCACTGATGACATCACTGATGACAACTCAAATGACATCACTGACAACATCACTGATGACATCATTCATGTGATAATACGATGAACCTCTTCAGACTCTAATATAACCTTAGATACACTCGGTGTAAACAGACACTCACAGATTGTCACTCATCCATGGAGTTACTCATACACCTAGTCAGTCATGCAAAGAATCAATCACACCTCCATTTCCTCAACTATACAGTTATACACACCTTACTTATTCAAACATATTCTAACACATATTTACTCTCTTATACAATCACTGATACAAGTTTTCAATGATCCATGCAGCCACTCACACATTCACTGGCTCTTATACACATGTACTGTGTTTTACATATGTACTTACTTTGACATGTAGCACTGAGATATCCATTCACTCACCAATACACTCATGCACACAGTCAACCACACATACAGCTGTTTCCACATGCAGTTTTGAACCCATACATCTAGTGAATCAACTGTTCACACATCTATGCACAGAGTCACACCCCTCCCAGCCACCCACACACACACACTCACTCTCCCATACAAATAATTGGGCAACCAATCAATAACCCATATAGTTACTCATATAGCTACTGATCAACACATGCAGCAGTTTACAGAACAACAGATATAATGATGCACAAAATAAGACAGTTTAGTCACTAACCCATGCACTCAGTGAGACACATTTAATCACTCACTCGTACAGTCAGTCATGCACCTACTAAATCCTTCATCCAGACACTTATACATCCACTCATTCTTCAATATGTAAGACATATTTTAACTTTACAGAAACATACAGTCACTGGATGTAGTCATCAGTGATGTCATCAGTGATGTCATTTGAGATGTCATCAGTGGTGTCATCAGTGATGTCACTCACCATGTCATGAATGATGTAATATTAGCTGTTCCCCCGAAACCCAGCAATACAAATCAAACTTTCAAGGCATGGAACGATATAGACAGATCCAACTTTAAAACCTCTTTAGTAGCCTCCATGCCTTCCTTCTCACAAGACCCAAACACAGCCACCTCTCAATTCTATGACTGGGTTGATGCAGCTGCATCCTCGCTGGTTCCCATTAAGCAAATATCCCGCAATAGATCTACTCCCTCAGCCCCTTGGTACTCAGCTGCCTTAAGACAGCAGAAACAACAATGCAGGCAGAAAGAAAGGCTTTGGCGGAAAGATTATGCCGAAGAGGCCAAAACCAAATATAAGGAAATGGTAGCCAAATATAAACAAATGATTGATGAAGCCAAGAAATAATTTTTTAGTCACAAAATAGAAACTGCAAAAAACTCTCATAAAATTTTGTATGAAACCACAAAACAGTTAGCCGGTCACTCCCCCAACCTGACCCACCCCCATCTCAACTTCTCTGTGACACATTGGCCAATTTCTTCTTTAGCAAAGTCAATGATATATACTCTGCATTTGCCACCAAAATTAAAAATTCTTCCGAGAGCACACTTAATACACTTATTGGTCCCACACTCACTCAATTTGCTGAAATTTCAGAAGCTCAGGCTATGGACATAATTAATACCATCAGATCAGGTTCAGCACTTGATCCTTGCCCTTTCAAAGTCCTATTGCCAGTCTTAGATGAGATTACCCCGGCCATATCCTCCATATGCAATGCCATTTTTAAAACAGGTATCTACCCTGAAAGTTTTAAAAAAACCATTATAAAACCTCTGTTAAAGAAATCACATTTGGACAAGGACGAACCTAAAAGCTACCGACCAATAGCCAACTTACCGGTCCTGGCCAAGATAGCCGAAAAGGCTATGAACAAACAACTTTCCGCTTTTTTGGAACAACACCAGCTACTTGATGAAACTCAGTTTGGGTTCCGCCAGTGTCATGGGACGGAGACAGCTCTGATTAAAGCAGCTGACGACATCAGACTCATCCGTGACACTGGGGGTACAGCAATTCTGATACTACTTGATCTATCTGCAGCCTTCGACACGGTCGATCATACCACCCTGATTGACCGTGTCGAGGGCCTGGGGGTACAAGGGACTGCCAGCAAACTTCTGGCCTCCTTTTTGGCTGATAGAACTCAGGTAGTTACAACAGGACCATTTCATTCGTCCACCAAGTCACTGCCATGTGGAGTACCTCAGGGCTCATCCCTAAGCCCGACACTTTTTAACATCTACGTGTCGGGCTTAGCCAATGTCATTCGGGCTTATGGGATGAGCCTTACGTCCTACGCAGATGACACCCAGCTGGTTCTAGCCATCAAGAACAATGGCTATAAAGTGGCAGATGATCTCAGGGCTGGCATGATGGCAATAGGGAGTTGGATGGCCTCCAACTGCTTAAAGTTAAACTCGGATAAAACAGATGTAGTCATCTTTGGACAACTAACACCTGAGTGGTCATCTAATTGGTGGCCCTCCTCCTTAGGCTCTCCCCCCGAGCCTGTCAGCAAAGTTCGGAATCTGGGAGTCAGCTTTGATGACCGCCTCACGTTCCATCCACATGCCAACCAGATTACCTCCTCAGCTTTTTATAAACTGAAGCTTATCAAAAAAATCCTCCCTTTTCTACCTGATAAAGCTGGCAAAACTCTTGTCACCTCCCTTGTGCTGTCCACCTTGGACTATTGCAATGCCCTGTTCCTCAATGCACAGGAAGGAGTCTTGAATAAATTGCAAACAATACAAAACTCTGCTGCAAGGCTTTTGGGAAATATCCCTAAACATCGCTACCAGTTTGCGGCCCAGTTCGCGGCCCGTGAAGCGCTACTACCGTGAAAAATCATTTTTTTTTTTATTTTCCCCACGGGACCCTTTAATAACCCCAACAACATTCCTAGGGGGTCAAGAGGGTGATACCTTGCCCCCTTTCATTAAATTCCCCCTTCGTTTTTCACCTCTTCTTCTCTCTCGATCCTACCGAGAGACAAGATGGCGGCCGCTCCGGACTGTCACGCAGCAAAAAAAAAAAAAGCTCACGCACAGCCGCTGGAAGAGATGTATCAACATATATCAGCCTCCTCAGCCACCCTCAGGAAACATAGGGGATTAGGATACGTCTCCCGCACCCCCTTATACCTAGTAATTCAATTAACAAAGCACAAAATGGCGAATTCCCGTTTTGCTACCAGTTTGCGGCCCAGTTCGTGGCCCGTGAAGCGCTTCTAACGTGAAAAATCATTTTTTTTTTCTTTTCCCCACGGGACCCTTTAATAACCCCAACAACATTCCTAGGGGGTCAAGAGGGGGATACCTTGCCCCCTTTCATTAAATTCCCCCTTCGTTTTTCACCTCTTCTTCTCTCTCGATCCTACCGAAAGACAAGATGGCGGCCGCTCCAGACTGTTTAGAATGTTGACAGACACCAGAGAGCCAATCAGCTTTCTGCGCGCAAAGTTCCGAAACGCGAAAAGTAAGCGGACCGGATCGCTGCCCAGAGCGCTGTTACAGATATATATCTTGATTTAAACGTTAATTTCTCAAAATCCACTGAAGCACATATATTGAGACCTAGCAAAGGCACATCGGGCTAACAGTCCATACAATTTTGCCAAGTTTCGTGCAAATCCATTCAGCCGTTCGAGCTAAAAGTGAGTCCAACCGCCCTATGGAAATTAACATGGGAAAAACGCGTTTTGGGACCCCCCTTTTTTCTCGGCCCCCCCTTGACGAAACCCCCCCAAATTTTCAGGGGCTGCTCAGAAACAAAATGTGCCATTTTCCTGAAAATTTCAGCCGATTCCGTCCACAAACGCCAAAGTTATTAGACATAGAATTTTCAGAAATGCCATAGGGAATTAATCCTAACTATATATACCTACTGGCGATAGCCAGTAGGTAATATATATATATATATATATATTACCTACTGGCGGTCAGAGAGAAAAAACAGAAAGAAGAAAAGAAGAAGTGACAGAAAAGGAATAATTGAAGCAGCAAAGAAATGTAAATAACATAGTGTGCTTGAACTACAGGGAGAAAGCATAATGAACAACTAGTAAAAGAGTGAAGAGACAGAGACAGTGAGAGTAAGAGAGACGGACTGAGTGAAAAGGAGTGAGGAACTGTGAGAACAGAGGGACTGACAAAAGGAGTGGAAGGAGTGGAGTAAGTAAGTAATAGAAAAGGAATGAGGGAAAAAGAAAAGGAAGGAAACTGAGGGTTAAGGAAATAAAGCAGTGGAACTAATAGAAGTTGAATGTGATAGAGATGTAAGGGAAAGAGTACTAAATACTTACCTTATAGTTGTCGTTAACTTGATCACTTGTTATTTTTTTACTTTCAATCTGTGAAAGAAAGAACAAAAATTGGAAAAATATTAAAACATGTATTTAAAAAATAGAAAAGACAAGGCAAAAGGTTGAAAATCATACAATTTTACAAAGAAATAAAATTAGAGATAAACATTCAGAAAGGAAAATAAAGTAACGGTGAAAGACAGACAGAGATAAAAAGAAATAGAAATAGAGTAAATTACTAAGAGAATAAAAAGGAGGATTGATTCAGTGACAGAAAAGAAGGATAGAAGAGAAAAATAAACTGAAGATGTGTAAGATACTAAAAGAATGTGAGTAAGGTAAACTAAATAAGGAAAGGGTGAATAAGGAAAAGAGAGTGAGGGAGATAGGGGACAGAGGAAGTGAAGGAAAGAGTGTCAGATACAGACTGAGTGAGGCAACAAAGAAAGATAAATCAGTGAAGGTGAGTTATACTAACTGATTGCAACAAAAAAGGAGAACCCAAAAATATTTAATTTCGAAAACAAAGGGAGGAAAGATGGAAAAGAGAAGCGAAGCAGAGGGTCTAAAAGCTGGAAAATGGTGCATGAGAGAAAAGAAAAAGCAGAGTTGGAATAGGGAAACAAAGGTTGAAAGATAAGTGGAGTTAGAGAACAAGGGTGAAAGAGAATAAAACAAAAGGCAATGTGAGTATGTAAAGAGGATTGATAGAAGGTAGTAAAAGACGAGTGAGCATGAGTCAAGACGAGTACAAATTAAAAATCACAATACAAAGTATAGAATTAATTATACATGTTAAATGGTTTATTTTTGCTGTTCTCAGAATATATCAAATTTCACTAAAACCAGTGAGTTGAATGTATTCATCATATAACAGCGGGGGAAAAAAAACACAATCAAAATGATTGTGTTTAAAAAACCCATATAATATAACAAATCAGAAATCAGAACTCATCAAAAGTACACTTACTTTCCACGACGTCGAATGATATGCTATGAACAGCTTATACTCTGTTGTGCTCTAAAAAATCCGTGCCCGCCACTTTCTGAAAGAAAAGCTCCTTCTTTTTGAGTAATATGTTAGAAACAATAAATGACTTTTCGCTCTTTACCGCACTTCTCCTCAAGGCCAAATAGTGTAAGAGCCATTTAAAACTCTTGGAATTCCTCAAAGCAAATCCCGTCATTTTCTTTTTCCCCAACTTTCAGAAAGAAAACGTCCAAAAACAGATTCACAATCCTGTACTAGTAATATCTCCCCTTCTGGCTCACTCATGTTCCACATTTCCTATAACACTGATACTGCTTACTATGAGGCACACTTACACTACCTCTATGACTACTACAATTATTTAATTCTCTTGATCACTGGTAATCACAAAGCAATTTAAAACAGCAGACTAAATTATATCAACTCCTAGAATCATTATAGGCCAGTTACCTAACCTAAAGTTTCACTTCTAAAAACACTACGTAAGAATTTTTTAAGTCAAAAGGCAAACATTGTTTCATAGTCAAATGGGAATCATTGCCGAAAGACCAGCCTTTTTAACATTTTAAATAAGCTGTGTAATGTCCTGATGTTGTCAAAGGACCGTCATGTCATATAATAGCTGCAGTTACAAATGTTCTTCCTGAAATCGATGACTGTGTAGCCACAACATTTTTAATTAAAGTTGACAACTTACTTCCATCAGGTCTATATGGTTGGAATTTTAAAATGACATTACACCCATAAGTTTGTACAAATAATGTGGACAGCATTGCAGACTTACATTACCTCTACTCTATGTTTTGATCGGCTGCTTGAATTAGCTTATTGAAAGAAACAGTTTTTCTGAACTCATTGAAAGTACACTTACTTTTCCATGACGTCGAATGATTGGAAAGGGGCGACCACTCGGTCCCCCCGAACGTATGGCAGAGTGCCTCGATCCCCCCGGGAAGCCATTTTGGGCGGGAGGCGCGTCTCGGCTGGTATGCCCGAAGCGGCGTAGCCGGGGCGCGCTTTTTCCCGCCCTAGAGTGGGCTAGCCTAGACACTGACGCGGCCGGCCACGCCCTCGGGGCAGGCAGGGGCGGGTTTACGCCCGCCCTGAAGATGGATAAAAAGGGACGCAAGACCAGAAGACAACCTCTTGTTCCTGTGCTCTGAAGCTGCACCTCCTCGCTGCACGTGAGCTCGAGACGGAACGAAGAGCCAATTTTGAGCGTTTTAATCGTTTTTGTTTGTTTTGCAGTTACTTTGTTGGAGAATGCCGAAGAAGGTGGGAAAGCGCATGACTACTGACCAGATGCTGCGTGTTCTCATGAAGGAGATGTCCGAGCTAAAGAAGCGGGTGGACAAGAATGAGGAAGGGGGTCCAAAACGTCCTTTGGCGGGAGCAGCCCCGGGAGGGAAAAACAAGAGGCCCAGGAGGGGGGCAGCGGGTGAAGACATCCCGGGTCCCAGTGCCCCGCTCGAGGCTCCAACTCCCGTGCCGGAGGAGGGGAATCCGATTCCCGTTGTGGTCACCCCCGTGTCCGAGGATGATATGCCGCCCGAGCTGGCAGCACAACTGGCAGCGTGGTTGGGTAAAGGTAACGAGGGCGCCACGGCTGTCGATGCGCAGGCGCTGATAAAGCAATTGCGTGAGAAACGGGAAGCAGCCAAGGTGCCCGTGCCGGCTGCAGTAGGGGACAAGACACCAGGGACGATTGCGACCACAGAGGCAGCGTCAGGTGCAGGTAAGCGGCCATTGCCGATCACGAGGGATGAGTCAACACCCTCTCGGAGAGAAAAGTTGGGGCAACATGTTCCTTTGGCAATTAAGGAAAAGATTTGGGCGGGGGAGTATGTGAACATTTTCTCATTGCTTGTTGATCATTATGAGGTAGAGCATGTAAAGAGTCAGAAGGATCTCATGCATCCGAGTGTTTGGCGCGCAAAAATGGCCGCCTTTAAAGTGAATGAGAATATCGGCAATTGGGGCAATGCTTGGGGAATCTTTACATCAATCTTGGGGGAACGTAGACCTGAGTTGCTTTCCGAGTTCCCAATCTATCAATCACGAATCATGGGGTACTCGACATCGCACCAGGGTAATCATTGGTTCTGTTACGATAATCTGTTCAGAAAGGAAAAGGAGCATAATAAAAGTTTAACCTGGGATTGTTATGATTCCTTGACTTGGGATAAAATGAAGGAGTCAGGAATGTTGAAAATGCCGTTGGTGGGAAGTAATGTTGGCGAATCCTCCCGGCAATATGCGGGGACGCCCTTTCGATCAGGTACGGGTGCCGACGAGTACTCGAAACCTGCCGGCAATACCGGAAAAAGGGGTTTCTGCTTTAATTACAACAGAGGTAAATGTACTAGACCCCAGGGATCGTGTAAATTCAAACATGAATGTAGTGGTTGTGGGTCCTCCCATCCTGAGTCCTCGTGCAGAGCCAGAACGGGTGATAATGGGGGGAGAGGAGGTGCCAAACAGGTCTAATATAGTCCGAGGGGCGCCTTTACCTACTCCGATTGATACCCTGGCGATGATTCCCTGGCTCAGTGAATACCCGGATCGTACTTCTGCTGGGGTGCTGCGGAACGGTTTTTCGTATGGTTTCCGCATCCCGGTAGGGGACTTTCAGGGTGTGGAAAAGTGTAAAAATCAACTTTCCGTCCTGCAGCATACGACCGTAGTACAGGATAAGATCCGGAAAGAGGTGACTCGAGGTCGGGTCGCAGGCCCGTTTAGTGTACCCCCGGTCCAGAATTTTGTTTGTTCTCCCTTAGGGGTAGTCCCCAAGAAAGACCCCGGTGAGTTCCGACTGATTCATAATTTATCAGCTCCACGAGGTCTTTCCGTAAATGATGCAATCGATCCAGAAGTGTGTTCGGTGCGGTACGCATCCTTCGATGAGGCCGTAGCCATTTTGAATCGCCTGGGGCCCGGGGCGCTGATGGCGAAGTCAGATATCGAGTCAGCGTTCCGATTGCTCCCGGTACACCCAGACGACCAGCGTCTCCTAGGATTCATGTTTCAGGGTTGTTATTACATGGATAGATGTATGCCAATGGGGTGCTCTATATCCTGTGCTTATTTCGAGAAATTCAGTAGTTTTCTACAATGGGTCTTTACAAAGAAAACAGGTTTCCGAGATGTAATGCACTACCTTGATGATTTTCTGTTTCTTGGGGCAGCCGGGGATCTTGAATGTGGCCGGGCCTTGGCCGAATTTTGTGTGTTAATGAAACAGTTTGGTGTGCCATTGGCGCTGGGTAAAACAGTGGGTCCTACGACTTGCCTCGAGTTTCTGGGGATCGAGTTGGACTCCATTGAAGGGTGTTTCCGTTTGCCAGCTGAGAAAGTGTTGAAGTTCAGGGCTGCGCTGCAAGTGTGTATAAATGCATCAAAAGTTACGCTGCAACAATTACAGCAGTTGGTGGGACAGTTGAATTTTGCCCTGAGGGTAATACCAATGGCCCGCCCCTTTTCCCGTTCAATTGCCCAAGCGATGGTCGGCCTTAAAGAGTGCCATCATCGCACGAGACTATCGGCCGAGATCCGCCAGGACATGCGTATTTGGTTAGCATTTCTGGCGGACTTCAATGGTAGAATCGTCTGGAATGAACCAGCCGTGTCTTCGGAAGAGCTGGGGCTATGGACAGATTCAGCAGGAAGCATAGGTTTTGGCGCCATCTTCGGCACGAAATGGTCGGCACAAAGATGGCCGACATGGTGGCATGAGAATGGTCTGACGAGTAATATTGCTTTCCTGGAACTGTTTCCCATCTTGGTGGCCTTGAGAACATGGCCCGATGGGTTCAAAGATCACTCTGTCATATTTTGGTCTGACAATATGACCGTGGTCGAGTGCATCAATAGTCAGGCAGCACGTTGTAAACTGATTTTAAGACTGCTTAAGGAAATTGTTTTACTATGTATGCAATTGAACGTGCTATTCAGAGCAAAGCATGTTCCAGGGGTGATGAATCAGGCGGCTGACGCACTGTCTCGTTTTCAAATGCAGGCTTTTTCGGGTTTCCTCCACTCAGCGGACCCAGAGCCGGCACCCTTTCCCGAAGCTCTCTGGTCTCTCGGTGCCCCGAACTTCGTCACCTCGTGGGAGAGAGTCTAGCACCAAGGACGAGGAAGGCATACGAAGGGGCGTTTCGGGCCAATTTAGCCTTTTTGGGGAGTGATAGAGAGCGACTTTGGGGTCACGAGGAATGGGTAGTGAATTTCCTGATGTCCTTACGTAGGGCTGGGAAATCGGTGGCTACGGCCCAGAGGCATCGTGCTGCCATTTCCTTTGTTGCCAGAGCACACGCTATCCAGGACCCAACAGCGTCTTTCGTTGTACAGAAAGCGCTGCGTGGGTGGCAACGCCTTGAGGGTCGCAGGGTAGATGAAAGGCGCCCGATAGGTTTGGATAGATTGTCCCAGTTGTTGGCCACACTCCCGGCCACATGTTCATCTCAATTTGAGGCGGTGCTGTTCCGAGCCGCTTTTACGCTAGCATTTCACGGAGCAATGCGGGTAAGCGAATTAGTTGCAAGGAACAAACTGGATGTGGCAGGGGGTTTGTGCCAGGAACACGTTCAGATCAGGGGAGAAACAATGACTGTCTCCTTTGTAAAGTCCAAGACTGATCAAGATGGGATGGGTGACTGCGTCATCATACGCAGGATTCCTGGGTCCTCCATATGTCCGGTAAAGTGTTTAGAGGATTACCTAGCACGAAGGGTGGCATCATGGGGGGGGACTTTGTTGAGACACGCTGACGCCACCCCACTGACGAAATTTCAGTTTCAGCGGGTGCTTGCGATGTCAATTGCCGCTGCGGGCTTGAACCCGGGCGAATTTGGGACCCATTCCTTTCGGATAGGGGCTGCTACGGAAGCTACAGCCAGGGGTCTTAATGTTGAGCAAGTAAAACGAGTGGGGCGTTGGTCCTCCAATTGTTATAAAAGATACGTGCGGTTGCACATGTTGTGAAGCTGTAATCATGTACTCACGCTTCTTGTTTTTGTTTGGTTTTCAGTTACGCAAGCCTACGAGGCGGGGCGGACTATGCAGTCGACCCTACACCGGGCCAGCGGTCAGACATCACCGGCTGTGAAAAAGGAGGTGTGGGTCGTGGGCCACTCATACGTGAGGCGTGCCGCAGACGTATTCAAAGCAGGTGACATGATTCACGTAGCTGGGGAATACGGGTACAGGATGTCCTTCTACGGAAGGGGCGGTCTCTGTATTGACCAGTTTCAAACATTTTTCGAGGGTTTGTTAGGGCGGACAAGGTCACCGCCGTCTATAGTTATAGTGCATGTTGGGGGCAATGATTTGGTCACCATCGGTAGACGACTACTCCTGGAGGCAATGCTTTCCACTGTAAGTTGGTTGGCGAGGAGAGTTCCGGGGTGCACGATTGCATGGTCCCATTTGATTCCACGAAAGGTGTGGCGGGGGGCTATCTCTATTCCTGCTTTGAACCATTCTGTTAGAAAGCTTAACAATAAAGTGAGTAGGTTGTTCCGTTCCAGGACATTGCATTCTATTTCTCATAGCTGTATTAATGATGACAGTATGTATTTGGGGGATGGTGTGCATTTGTCTTGGGTGGGGAATGAGTTACTCTTAGGAGACTTCTTATCATGGTTAAAATCGTTGAAACATGACCTTTAGGTAGGAGTTGTGTGGGGGGTCCGGATAGCCGGTCAACTATCCGGCCTGTGGCGGTAAGGTCATGATCGGTGAGCACTAATTGGAAGATCCCTATGAGTGGGCGTCACCCAACACGGATGGGAGCGCTCGGGGGAGGTGGCCTTTGGCCCCTCAACGGGGAGGCGGTCCCTTCTAAGGATGGGTCGCCGAAAGAAGAGGAAAGGCGGTCAAGGCCCCTTCCTGTGTAGGAGGGGTTACAGCCCCCTCCTGGGGAATTTCCCGGGGCCAGTGACATCTGCGACGGCAGATGCGGTAAGTTGTGTGGGGTTGGGGGGAGGTCTACGATACCTTCTAGATACCTCACACGAGTCTTCGAACGACCTTTAACTGGCGTCGAGTTGATAAGTGCCCCCGTCAAGTCAAGGGAAATTGGTAGTAGTTGCACTTGAGTACGCCTCAGTGCTGTCGCCCCTCCCAAGTGGGGGGGGTATGTCTGGTTAGGGATCTTGACACCGGTTACGACCTTGCCGTTGGCCCTTAAACGTTAGGATGTACAATTTCGATATTTCAAGCAAATGTTTTGTAGGATGTTAGTTCGGCTAGGAGAACCTCTGTATTAGAGAATCTGTTAAGGTTAGCCAAACATCGCAATGTGGTATGGAATTGTACATTAATGTTTAAATGTTTTTAATTTTTTGTTTTAATAAATACGGCCGGGAGGGTCACTCCCTCCCACTTCCAAAAACTTCAAGAACTGTTTCCGGTTTCCCTCCTTTGGGGATTGTGTTGAGAGGGGGTGGCGGGTATCTCAGCGATATGGAAAGGGGCGACCACTCGGTCCCCCCGAACGTATGGCAGAGTGCCTCGATCCCCCCGGGAAGCCATTTTGGGCGGGAGGCACGTCTCGGCTGGTATGCCCGAAGCGGCGTAGCCGGGGCGCGCTTTTTCCCGCCCTAGAGTGGGCTAGCCTAGACACTGACGCGGCCTCCTGGCAGGAGGTGGGGCTAGGATCGTCCATGGCAGGTACAGAGCCATCAGTCGCTCGGCAGGAGGTGGAGCCAGCATTGTATCAGGCAAGGCAGGCTATCAACAACTACTCTCCCCCTACTCTCAACGTAATGTCCCACTCATCCCACACTGACTCATCCAGACCTCTTGGAGCCACCCAGCTCCTGTCACACACACGCAAGACCAGCAGAGACCAGATATGGTTAGACAAGAAACTAGACACTTTCTAAAAGTGCTATTTTCAAACCCAGAGTCCAAAAACCATCCACACCAACGGATGCGTAATTAAACCCCGAGTTCAGGGATACCAAACTCGACATTGCACCATGCTCCCCGAGCCAGCTAGGATTATAGCGTTAATAATCCCGGCGGCCCATTCTATCCAACGGAGAGCAGGCTACCTCGCAATAGTGAAGCCCTAAGATGGCGGCACTTCACTATCAGGACATGCCAACTTGGTCAGGCTTGTCCTACCTTACACTTACAATGCACCCTGCCCACGGGCCTACCATAGGGGTGACTAACATGATGCTAAGGGAAGGTTGGAGGGGCTGGCAGGTAGGTATACCTGCGCAGCCGACGTGACAGTGCAGGACTGCACGTGGGTCTCGCAATGACCGACCCGTAGACATTCGTTTACAAGGCCGCTCCTGTGGGTGGCACAACACGTGCTGCAAGCCCACGAGCGGCATTTGTATTTACAAGCCCTGGCACTCCTGGTGCACTAGACTAGGGACTGACAGTAAACCAAATAAGCCAAACATGGATACAATAGATACATCATTTTAACATAGGGAGCACTTGCGCTATGGCACTGATCAGCAGTGACACGGCGCCCAAAGCATATACCAGCAAAACATCGTAACACAGTAGAGGCAAACAGAAAAAATGGAGGAGAGACTCAAGCCAATGATGTCAGGTCTAACACCTCACTTTTTTCAAATCAACAGCCTTCCCCCCTCTGCCCTTTCTGCCTTTTTTCCATTGCAACTACCTCCTGACAGACATCTCATGTTTACAAGTTCACACAACAATGTTTCAACTGAACTCTGAACTCTCAGTACACCTGCTTATCCAGTGCAATGTTTCTTAAAATGATTTTTTCTTAACCATTCAAATTACATCTTTCAAAGAACACATCCATGCACCCTAACTTTCTGTTTTCAGCAATCGAAATCCACCAATCACTGCTACTGAATCGTTAGCACTGAAACTCCACAGTTTTTTTTCTTTACAAACTCCTACTGTTTCAACTGCCATTTCATTCCCACACTTCATCTGACTGCAGCAGAACCGCCTCTCACCATGTTTTCTGTCTGGATTCTTGGACATAGTTACATCCACTGGGCTCACAGGTATGCTGATAACAGAAATTTACACAACCTCAATTTACAAAATGTGGACATCAAGTGGATTGGCCAGAGAGGATTGAGATCTCATCAATTGATATCAGTGGTGAAAACCTTTTTGCATCTGCCTCACCCTGACTTGTTAATTGTGCACTGTGGTGGAAATTACCTATGCACTTTGACTGGGGTAGGTCTGGAAATGCTTTTAAAGGACACCTTTGAGCAATTGATGGCACTTTTTCCTCAAACTGCCTTGGTGTATTCAAATATATGCCAAAGACAGAAATGGAGGTGGTCCAATCAATTTTGTCCACAAATTGAGAAAGCGAGGAAGCATGTAAATGAGTCTGTTTCAGCTTACATTGGAGACCATGGAATGGGCTCCATCTACAACAATAACTTGCGTTACTACATGCAAGATATCTACAGAGGAGATGGTGTGCACTTCTCAGATGAGGGGAACAGAGTTTGCATCCAGAATTTAAGACTGTGTATTGGTACCTACTTATAAGTACCTAATGCTTCCACAGAACCCAAAAGCTCTTTTCAGAGCTACCCTAACTATGATCACTCTAAATAAATTTAAAATGTAACTTTTTTCACTAATTTTCACGATTTACGCTTTCCGGAGCGCTACCCGGTTCGCGCACCGGGTGCTAACCGCGCGAAAATTAGATTTTTTTTGTGTGGCATATATGGGCCTCCTCATCCACCCTCACAAAACCTAGGGCGTCAGGATATGTCTCCCTTGCCCCCTTTTACAAAATCCCAGCATTGTTTATCCTCCATCTTGTGTCCAAATTAGACCGAAACACAAGATGGCGGACTCCCATTACGCTGCCGGTAAGCTACCCGGTGCGCGAACCGGGGCGCGCAACGGCACACGCAGCAAAAAAAAATGTGGGAAGTTAATTTACAAAAAAAGCAATGGAGACACTTTCACCAAATTTGGAATAGTCCCTACTACATACCAGTCCCTACCATTTTCCCAAATTTGATGGAATTCCATCGAGCCATTCAAGTTGTAGCCCTGTCTAAATATCCTGAGCTAAATTACATGGCAAAAACACATTAGAAAGAGTTGACATTTTCAACCAATGATAACATTACTTTCAAGTTGTATTTTTATGTGCTGACATTTGATTGGTTTGCTACATGAATATATATGAAAAATAAGAGGGAAAGACAGCCATTTTGACTGGTACTCCCTGAGGTACATTTAAGAACCATTTGCAGGGAAACCTGGAACACTTTGCCACAGGTAAGTTGATAGTTTCTAAGGGGAAATATGTTGTGCAGCTAAAGTTATTTTTAAAAAACGTTTTCTGTTAGTTATGTACTGTCCCTCAGTTATAGTTATGGATTGAGTTAGGCTTCATTACATGCAGTTCTTCTTTTTTTCTAGTTCCTGCCTGATACTATACACTGCCCAAAGATAACTTCACTGATAAAAACTCAGAAGAACCTGTATCAACTTCACCCCTACAGCGCATTATCTCTACTGATATAGCTTTAAAAACTATTTGATCAAATGTGTCCATATTAATTGCTAATTACTTGAACATACAAAATATCTACAGAGGAGACGGTGTACATTGAATTTTAGACTCTTCATTGGTACCTACATGTTGGTACTTACATCACCCACACAACACAACAGCTCTATTCTGAGCTACCCTACCTCAAAGCACTCTAAAATAATATTTTACTGTTTCCCTTGGTTTTGCCCTTTTTACGCTTTCCGGAATGCTACCCGGTGCGCGGACCGGGCGCTAACCGTGCGAAAATTTGAAAAAAAAGGTTATTTTTTTTACATATATGGGCCTCCTCAGCCACCCTCAGAAAACCTAGGGGGTCAGGATATCTCTCCCGTGGCCCCTTATACCCATTCCCAACATTGTTTATCCTCCATCTTGTGACTAAATTTGTCCGAAACACATGATGGCGGACTCCCGTTACGCTACCGGTGAGCTACCCGGTTCACGTACCGGGTAGCGCTTCCACCGTGAAAAATCGAAAAACATTTTTTTATTTTTTTTGCCCCGCAGGGCCCTTTAATAGCCCCCACATCAATCCTAGGGGGTCAGGAGGGGTCTACCTTGCCCCCTTTCATTCATTACCCCCTTTGTTTATTTCCACCTCTTGTCTCTCGATCCTACCGAGAGACAAGATGGCGGCCGCTCCGGACTGTTTAGAATGTTGACAGTCACCGGAGAGCCAATCCGCTTCTCCTCGCGAAGTTCCGTTACGCGTCTGGTACGCGAACCGGGGCGCTAACCGGGACGCTGTCACAGATATATATATTTTTTTGAACGTTAATTTCTCAAAATCCACTGGAGCACATATCTTGAGACCTAGCAAAGGCACATCGGGCAAACAGTCTCTACAATTTTGCCAAGTTTCATAGAAATCCATTCAGCCGTTCGAGCTAAAAGTGAGTCCAACCGCCCTATGAAAAACTCAATGTTAAAAACACGTTTTGGGACCCCCTTTTTTCTCAGCCCCCGCTTGACGAAACCCCCCCAAACTTTTAGGGGACGCTCAGAAACAAAATGTGCCATTTTCCTGAAAATGTCAGCCAATTCCGTCCATCAACGCCAAAGTTGTTCAACATAGAATTTTCAGAAATCCCTATTCAAAAAAATCCTAACTATATATACCTACTGGCGACCGCCAGCAGGTAATATATATATATATATATAATATCAATATACATACTTAACACTCAGAAACTTTTGAAAAATGCTCATGTCATTAGTAATGTTGTGCTTATGACTTCACATATTACATCACTCATGACATGGTCAGCTATATCACCGATGACCGCACTGATGACATTTCAAAAGTCATCACTCATGATATCATCCAGAAAATTGCTAATGCACCCGCTCACACCCCAATGTAATCTTTCATACACATAATCCCACATAACCCTTAAGAAAAAATTTCGCAGACCCATACCAGTATTTGCACACCCACTCACTGATTCATAGATCTATACACAACTCTACTCACACACCTATACAGTGACTTATACACCCATTCACTCACTAATACAGTCACTAACATATCCCCTCATACACTAATAAAGCCACTCACACACTGAGTCAGTCACCCATAGAGCTGCTCACATACCTACTCATATACATACTAACACATACTCACTCTCCTAAACAGTTACTGATACAAGCACACACTCACCCATACAGTCACTCTCACATTCACTCACTCACCCATACAATCACTTGCATACCACCTCACTAACCTATACTACCTTTCATATACCCAGTTACTCACCCATATATCACTAACACATCCACTCACTTACCCATATAACCATATAACACTCACTCACCCATACTGCCACTCACGCATGCAAACAATAACCCATACAGCCACTGACTCACTCATCCATGCAGGCAGTCACACACACACACACACACACACACACACACACTCACCTACCTACCCACACAGAAACTCAGACACCCATACATGAACTCGGACAACCAATTACTCACTGATACAGCTACTCATGTACCCACTCACACACCCATACAGCCACTTAGACACCAACTAACTGACTGTTACAAACATTCACACAACTAGACACTCACCTATACATTTAGTGAGACACCTAATCCCTCACTTATGCAATCTGTCACGCAACCACTGAATCATCCATGCAGGTACTCATACAAATAGTGATTCACTAATACATCTTGATGTATATATTTAACTCTCATGAATGTTTTTAAAACACTCACAGTCATTTGAGATGTCATCAGTGATGTCATCAGTGGTGTCACTGATCATGTCATGAGTGATATAATATGTGAGACCATGAGCAGTGCATTGTGGGGGCGAGAGTTATAGTTAGCTCATCTAACTATAACTGCTGAATTTCTCTGGTGTTGTATGAGTAAAACTTACGCCTAACTATAACGTCACTATAACCTTTGTTTTTTTTCTGAAAAAAATATATATACATATGTGTGGTCCCCAAGGATGTCCTTGGGGCCAATTCAACCTCTTGTTACCTTCAGTAAGTCCCACACAGTAGGATTGCTACTATGTCTTCAGAGGCAACGCCCCCTTTCTCCACCACTCTGCAACCGTATCTTCTGGCAGACTACGGGATGGGGGATTAAGTCCATTTTACTCCTGAGGGACTTGGGGGCCAAAAAGTCCTCGTGCAGCAGAATTCCTGAGAGCTGGTCCTAGGCCAAGCACCCTTTCTCTACCACACTGCAAATGCTACCAGTTAAAGAAGCATGTTTCTGCACCTCTGACTTAGAGGTAGTTTTAATCCCCCTGCCCTATTATATACTAGTGCCTTTCAATCAATCAATCAATCAAGATATTTGTATAGCGCGCTACTCACCCGGAGGGTCTCAAGGCGCTTGGGGGAGGGGGTTCCGCTACTGCTCGAACAGTCAGGTCTTGAGTTGCTTCATGAAGGAGAGGTGGTCTTGGGTCAGACGGAGGTAGATGGGGAGGAAGGTCATGCCAATAATGGGGGTACCCCAACTCATAGTGTACCCAAGTGTATGTAGGTGTTTTCATTGAATTCCAAGTGTCTTTTAGCATGGCACTGGCTCTAGGCCTGGTTTGGCAGAGCCAGTTACTACCAGTACCCAACAGCAAAATGTTGGGGGCACAGGATGACTTTACAATAGGGCCTCTTTCTGCACATCAGTTGGTTCTTTCTGCATTTCTCTTGCTTCTTTCTGCGCATTTCTTCCTCTTTCTGCACATGTCCTACCTATGTAGGCGTAGTTAGAAATTAGCATTTAAAAAACCTTTGAAGTTCACTGAAAAACCTTTGAAGTTCACTGAAAAAACGGCGGTTTCAGGGATGTTATAGTTAGAAATTAGAATAAAAAAAAACCTTAGAAATTCACTGAAAAACCACAGAGAAATTTGTCCATTATAGTTAGTTGAGCTAACTATAACTCGCACCTCCGCAATGCACTGTTGATGTCACAAATTACATCATTGATGACATGGTCAGTTTTTTTCACTAAAACAACACATATATACAAATATATATACACACAGCAGAGGTTTGAAACCCATTGTACATATTGTTGGGATACATAGTTGTGTTGTGAGTATAGTGGTGATATAGGGAAGGGTTTTGACTAATTTTCTGAACTTTTTATGTTGTAAGTGGATAACTGCTTGGACAGAGAAAGATGTTATATACATGTCTTCTTTTGTATAGTCTGGGATATTAAAGCAGGCTGCCATTCTCAATTGTAGGTTTTTTTGTTCTATGTGTGAGAATAGTTGGCCTGGCATATGCTGTCCACTATTCTAGTGGGCAACTTGCACAAGTCCAAACAACCCTTATTGATGGTAGGTTTAAAGACAACCTATATAGAAAGCTATACTAGTGGTAGCTGTGGAGAGCAGCCTTCAAGCTAAGTCTTGAAGGAATGTAAAGCAGCTTGTTTTACCAGTCTATAATCTTGCGAATAACCAAATGAAAGGAGAACCACACCAGGTATATATATAAAATATATGTATTTATTCTAAACACATCCCTCTAGTCTATTTATGAGGCTAGCGGCAAAAGTTCACACAGGTAACTTCTTTAGCACACAGTAAATTAGCACAATATACGTTAAGGCCCAGGGGCGTACCAAACCATATACTAAGTAAGTGATATAAGAACCTCGACTGACATAGATACAAGGCCTAAAGCCTTTAGAACCACTGGGGCCACCAGGAACCACCCTAGGCAGTGACACAGGGAACCCACAAGTGATGCGTGCAGTGTCTGAACACAGCCGCACATCACCATTAACTTCTATTGGGAAAGTTGCGGTTGGAATTTTAAAGAAAGAGGCCACTTAGAAGAGGACTTGGAGGAAACCCATTTAGAACTAGGAGGTTCTAGATTCAACACAGGTGGGAGCACCGGAGTACTTGAGTTACCTCACCCAACGAAGCCAGGTGCATAGGTGTCTTTTCATGTCGGGCTTCGTCGTCGATTTCAATGGAGAGCTGCTGCAAACTGCTTCAAGTCCAAGTGGAAAGTGTCTGGGTGGATCCCAGCCTGGATCGGAGATGTGTAGAACCTGAAAACAGAAATGACAGAGTATAGGTCACTTGCCAGTGACCAGAAAGGCGATGAGCGGATGCCCAACGATGTCGGGTGCTTGCAGGTGAAGAAGGTGAAGCTTGACTCTTCAGCCACGAGGACCAGGAGGCGTCAATGACAACCAGGTGCTGGATTCGAGCTGTCCCACAATGGATGTCGAGTGCTGCAGTGTCGGATTCCGGATTGGTCCCAACAAGCCTTGGCAACAGCAACCCATGCAGAAAGCAGAGATTAGCTTTGGTGCAGACCAGCAAGGTCTGAGGGATTCACCCGTTGGAGGGGGTTGGGGCACAGGAAAGCCCAAAGGAAAGAAGAGTTACCTTCATGGTGACCCACCAGTCAACGGCCCAGGGATCGCAAAGGGGTCTCGAGCTAGAATGATAGAAGAGGGCTGACGGTACACTCATGGAGTTAAGGCCCACAATCTTAGGTGCAGATGGTGCTCGGGGATTGGACTAAGAGTCATCCAATGCACAACTTTGGAAAAGCTTGGGAAGTGGATGCACTAGCAAATGTGCATAGTGTCTGGGAGTTCCGGTCCCACATCTCTTGTGTGGGCTGCGGGTTTCAGCTTTGCTGGGATCTCATGTCGGCCTCTGCGAAGTCTGGAAGTCCATGTCCTGAGTCGCAGATACTTTGGGGTTTAGGGGGAGCATCGGAAATGCAGACCAGCAAGATGCTTCTTGGTGCCTGTTTGAACAGGGGAGTCACTCCTTGACCCCAAGGGAAATTCTTCCATCTTCTAATCGAAATAGAATGTTGATGTTCCAGGATATGTGTTGCAGAGTTTCCTCCCGGTATAATCTAACATCCTAAGGACTGGGTTCCTGTACTTATACTAAGTTCAGGGGTTGGACTTACTCTCGGGTCCCACCTATGGGAGGACCCAGGGAGGGGTGGTTACACCCCTTTCCGTTTGTCTAGTTTTATGCCAGAGCAGGGGCTGAGTGCCCCTGCAACTGGTTTGAACTGGGGTATGCACAGTGACACCAAGTGTGCCCCCAGCACTGTCTGAAAAGCATACACTGAATGCATACAACCAGCCCCAATACACTAAAGCCTGTCTGGGAGGTGGTTACATCTCCCTGTGACAGGAAACCTACTGTCCAGGCCTCCCCTGATGGAGTTTCGTCCAGCAGCAGGAGGTCAGACTCGTGTCTGTGGCTGCAGCATCCCTTTTGTGCTGCCGGGGCTCTTTTAAACTATCACCAGTCAGGTAAATGTGTGCATGTATTCTCCCTCTAGAAGGGTGGCATTCTACCCCTGCTGCCAGGACTGGCGGGGGGTAGGATTCCAAAGTGTTTGACACCAAACACGACATGTTTTGATGCAGCCATTCCAAAGTTAGCATTTACTGCAAGGTAATAATGCACTTAAGAGTATATGGTCTTGCTGCATCACAGAACAGCCTCAGAGAATAGATTCTGAAAGCTGCATCGGGGTCCTGCTCATGCATGGGCACCCACTCACCCAAAACTAAGAACTCTGCCTTCAGGATTCTTAAGGCCTGCCATAGGAGTGACTTATATGTGTATATGTGTCTGTTATTAAAGGTAGATACAGGTAACCTCTATCTTAGTAAGGGGTGCATGCACCACCTTACCCAAGCTGAAGTAGCAGACCTGTGGTGTCATTTTGGAACGCTTCCCAACGGTGGCCTAATACATGCTTCAGCCCCTGGTAGGCCTCTGGGGTACCTATGCCCTTAGCACCTAAGGCACCATATACTAGGGACTTACAAGGGTAACCCAGTAACCAATCTGGAGTGTACCTAATGTACATGCAATCAATTTAGAGAGGAAGCAGCTAGGCTGGGGTCCTGGTTAGCAGGGCCCCAGGCTGACGTAAGTCGAGAAACAGGGAAACACCAGCAAAAAGTGGGGGTAACCATAGTAAGCAGATCCTACTGGTCCTTTGACATGAATTTCTTTGTGGGTGATACACGTAGCTTAAAAGAGGATCTTTTTGCAGCTGGTAACCAGTGTAAGGCCCACAAGGCAGGGTAGATTTGTGCTTGTGGCTTTATATGTAGCTGTATTCTAGCAGCAGAGTTCTGAATT
This sequence comes from Lissotriton vulgaris, assembly GCF_964263255.1. Taxonomy (NCBI): domain Eukaryota; kingdom Metazoa; phylum Chordata; class Amphibia; order Caudata; family Salamandridae; genus Lissotriton; species Lissotriton vulgaris. The sequence continues at coordinate 81,592,006 of NC_141695.1, forward strand.
CTTAGTAATCTTCTCATGGTTGATAAAGGTAAGCTGTGACATAGACCATTAGCATAACCTAGTTTTCATAGGACAAGATAGATTGCCGCTTTGACCTTGTGGGGAATCATAGGTAAAGGAAGATGTTTTACAGTGTTTTTATTGAAGAAATCTTGGTGCTGCTACCATATTCACTCCAGCATTATTGATCAGCTTTGGATCCATGGTAGTTATGACATTTCTTACCTCATTCAATGTTTTTGGTGATTGTCACCAGGCCAGGCACAGAGAAGGTGATATGTTTTTCAGTCGCCACAGGGGATTATTTAAGTTTTGGATGCAATGAGCTTAATTTGGCCCCATGTCAACCATTGGTCAATGGCCCAGAGACAACTAAAGATTTTGGATTTTCCAATATCTTTGGGACATTCCAATTTAAGAAGTTATATGCGTCATCTGCAATGTTATAGCATGTGAATAGAAACCGATTTCCTTTAGAAGTTGAAAAGCATGGGTGAGATGATTGAGTCTAGAGAGACTCCTGATTTTACTCTTTATTTTTTTCAGCAATGGATGAGATTTGTTCTGTTGTAAAGGTAAGACTGGACCAAAGTGAGAGCTTTGCCCTTTTTTCCGGATTCCTAATGCCCTAGGATTAGTGTGTCGGGATTCACTGTATCGAAGGTAGCAGTTAGTGTAGCAATCTCATTCTGGTCTACTGTGCTTTTACGGTCAATCCAATTTGAGATTATTTCTAATTTAGTGCCACTACCTGGACGGAATCCATAGGACCCGGATCCCCCAGCATGCTCCCTGCTCCCTCCTGATAACCTGATACCCACATTAAATCATCGACAGAGATTTGCGTGGGTGTAAAAACGGCCATGTTTAATATTTGACATTTCATAAACGTGACAAGGCATTTCAAATTCATTATTCACAGTTATATCAACACAATTTTATTATTGACTTTTCATATCTTCTTCAGCAAGATTCTAATCCTCCAGCACTAAGCGGCCTTCCAGCTCGCATCCTCCCTGCCGAGCATCCACGCAAGGTGCAACGCACTTGCGCCCATGAGTAGTGGGCCCCAAACCTCTGATCCTTGTCTGCCCTCACCAGGGGCCCGCCCTCAGACCTCCAAGCTGCCCAGGGACCCAGGAGGCTCGTAACCTGTCGCCCTAGCCTTATTTTTCAGCGGAGAGCTTACAGTCTCCTCCCTCAGTGCTGGCCTAGGGAGTACGCAAGGCGGACTCCCGTCCATTCCATCGGTCAATTTTACTGTTCCAAGGTCTTTCTACCGCAACACGCCCCTCTAACCTATTGAGCTAAAGGGACGGGTGGGTGGGAGTTAAACTAAAAAAGGCGGGAAGGGGGGATGCTTCTGCGCGCCCGCACCGGTCCCGTGTAGCAGAGGACGAAGAAACTGAGGTCCCTGCCCCAGGGACCTAAATAGGTCCCCAGTCTCCGCCCCCGGCCCCACTGGAAATGCTGGCCTAGGGAGTACGCAAGGCGGACTCCCGTCCATTCCGTCGGTCAATTTTACTGTTCCAAGATCTTTCTACCGCCACAAAGGTGACCAGGGCCCACAGGTCTGTCACCTTCCCCACCAACGCTCTGAATGAAAGACCCCCCTTCTCTAACCCGAGTATCCGTAGACATGCATGCTAACTGTACTCCATCTTTGTGATTCATCACCTCACTGGAGACCATTCTGTGTGGAATGTGCCTCAGACGGCCCTTCGCTGAGCACAACCTGGCCCATTCCCCAATGAGCCGCCTCACTTGAGACATTCCAGGCTCTTGGCCGCGCTCCGGGCCCTTCCTTGTGATACCTCAACTCACCAAAATCATTCGGTGCGGAATGTGACGCAAGCGGCCCTTCTCCGAGCGCGACTTGGCCCATTCCCCTTGGGTTGCTTCAACGCGACCTTCCCGGCCCTTAGCTGCCCTGCGGGGCCCTCCATCCCGCGTGGTCTCTTGCCTGACCATGACATTCCGCCAAAGGGAAAAGATCCTCGCCAGACAGGCATACTCAGTTAGCAGCGCCTCTTCGACCGCCAGGCTCTCCAGTGTCTCTTCCACATCAACAAGGCACACTAATGAGCAGGAGAGAAATAGAAAATTCAGGCACAGTCATGACGAAATCGCAGCCAATGTTTACCAGTCACCCAAGCATGATATGACGGCAAAACAAGCCGACCACCAGCACCCCAATTTCCTCCAGTCGGATGCAGGTCCCTCCCTTGCCGCCAGAGCAGCCATCCCAGTTCTAAAAGTATGCCCTGAGGCTGTCAGCTCATTAGTACAAAATTGAGTGGCCCCCGCAAAATGAAGCACCTGCTAGAGTAGAGTGCTAGGGTTCTCCTGACCCTCAAACGGCAAGGACTGGCTTGTGTAACACAAGCCTAAGAGATGCGCTACTATAATCGTACCACTGGTTGTCCAGTTCAATGTATAGACGCGCAGTGTTATCATAGCGGACTCCACCAGACACCGTATATTCACGCAGGACGCCACCGGGCAGTGAAGCAGAGTTGTCATGCCGGACCCCCTTGGGCACTGAGGCATAGTATTATTACACCGGTCCCCACCAGGTAAGAAGCAGTGTTTTCATCATAACGAACTTCTCCAGGTACCATAGTATCACACAGGACTCCACCGGGCAGTGAGGCGCAGTGCTACCATACAGGACTCTTCCCCGGCACACTGTTATTACACCAGGTTCTGTCCGTGCAAAACGGAAATACAAGGTTCAATCAGGCAACGCCATCCGACTCAGGGTATGCCCTGTAAAGATATCGGTTGACGTGGTCCAGTCCAGTAAACTGACGACTAAGCCCAGTATTATCCTACAGCCTCAGGATTCCACAAGGCACAGTGTAAGCTGCACGGCTCTGTCGTGTAACTTACAACACACGGGTTCAGTTGGACACAGTATTGTGGTACAATAATTACCACGCAAGTCAGGCCCCCCCAGTGTGCAAATTATGATCACAGCGGGTTCCACGAGGCACAATAGTAGTGTGATGCATGTCTTTACCTGTGTAAACTATGACCTCACGTGGTTCGGTCAAACCACGAGGCACAACTAACCTACACCGCGAGGGCTAAACACAAACATTTCAAAACTCCCCTTCAATACATCACAATATTAGAAACGAGATTCTTCAAAATTGAATACTAACGTTGCCCTTATGCTATGTATTCTTACCCCATCATGTTTCTAATTGTAACTTTACTTTGAAGACATTGCGTTTTCCGGGAGATGCTGTCCATTCGAGTGCATTGAATCAAATGGGCCAACTCTGGTGATTATAATCCCCTATGGTCACTACATGCCTCTAGCATATAACCATGAGCAAAGAGTTCAGTCAGACCCAACCATATCGCACAGCGCCCTCCAAAACTTTATTAAATGAAATGTAGTACCATGTACATCATTATTGCATGGGGCACCGTTGAGCAAAGCCCAGCAGTGCAAACACATATGATACGGGAATCTCCCGGTAACGCTTTTTATCATGTAAAGGGGGTTTATAATTAAACACGACTCTACTGTCAATGGTGCTCACTGCTGTATAACATATGATTCCAGTAATGTGATTTTTAGATGCGCCATTATGTTACTAAAATACTAATAGCTAGTGCCTTATTCTACTGCAAAATATTCTTCCCGCACACACGTGTAGTAAGAGAGCTGCAGCTCACTGTATCAAGCACTAGTTCAATTAATAGTGCTAACCAGGCGCTATTTAAAGACTGAACACGTGTTTCGAAGTTGTGTTTCCTACAAGGATAATGCAGGGGCCAATCACGCTACGGGAGTCCTATTATTGACTGTTCACTGGGGCACTTACATTGTTTTAGGACTGTGAATAGAGCCGCCATGTCCTTGTTGCGCTTGCACAGCTGAATGTCATACTTCTAGTTACCATTTAATTATTCAGATTAACGATAGTCCACCCTTCATTCCCAAGCCAGGATAATCTTATCTTCGAAGCTGCGTTAGTAATCCACTTCACCATCATAGACGGGTGTTAATCGGACGCAGTGTCATCTCTAAAAGCAGGTATAGCAGTCACTGTAATGTCCCTAAATACGGGTTATAGAGCACTGTCAGATGATTAACTGGCCTTTTGGCATGGCACGGGTGAGGGTTAAGGGACACTATTCTATGATTAAATTGGTCTCCGGTATGCCCTTTATTACCATTAAACATGTGTTTCGGGCTCTTCATAATCAATAAGGTCCTTCGCTCGGGTGCCTAATGCACATACAACATGTGTGTGTGGGGGCTCTGCTCATCGATAAAGAGACACGCGCCGGGCACTTTCCACCCGGCCGAAAGCCATGTAATGGTGTCCTTCTACAGTGTCAGCTACCATGACCGCCCCATATTAGAATTACACCCCTTGGTAAGTGGGTATTCGTCAGCAAACAGGCGTTACCGATAATTTTTGTGATCACTAGCCAGGACTCAAACCTGGTATGAAGCGTTGGCCGTTTGGCAGCACATTAAAGTGAGTGCCCGTCACATGACTGAGCATGAATTAACCTGGCATGTACAGCCATTACTCATGCGTGAAGCAGCACTCCAGGCCTTACAAACATGGAAGAGCGCGCCCTGTAGCGTGACAAAGCAAGCTGTCTTCGCTGTCGTGCACGAGTGTAACAGGCACTACATTACCTGTACACTACCACGTTTGCCATGCAAATACACATAGAATTGGTGCTACGAATCCCCCTTATTACAGTTGCGCATAAGGCACCCCATCACCATAGCACATGTGTCCCACACGCACTTCATCACCTCCAAACGGCTGGGGACAACATTTCTTATTAACATTTTTAAGCGGCCAAATCCAACCAACCGCACGTCATCGATGTTCACGAGAGTGTGGGACGATGCGAATGCCTGCTACTGTCGACTGAGGTGAGATGTACGGCCCATTTAAATAATCACTTCACACAGATATCAAGGAGGCAAGCTATAGCAAGACTGAATGCCACCAGAGGGTTGACAAGCCTAACTAAAACCTACGAGTCGCGCCAAACTAAACCATCCATGCACAACGCCCTAGTAAATAATGGCCTGCCAATAAAATAACTGAATCTGGGCTGGAAATCACTGAGCAACATAGCCAGATACAGGCTGTGCAATTATAGAGCCGAATCCTTGCTACGCTTACTACGTTGGTGTCCTACATAACTGCAACACCGATGGGGGCCGTGAGTAAGTGTGGTGCTACCCGTATCTGTGTGATAAGTGGAGGGGCTGCCCCCACTCTATTCATCCTGCAACTCTCCCAGGCGCAAGTTTCAGCACAGCACTGTGAAGCTAAAGACGGCTGTTCGTGCATTTTGGCGCAGAGCTTAGGCACCCGCACCCATTCCATTGCCCGCCTGGCCGATTTGCATCATTGGAATATCACAAACTAGTCCCTTCCATTACAGACAAAGCAATTTACAGAGAAAGACGCACTCTTCTCAACAAATCAAGCATAGCCTTGGATTGCTATTTCATGATGCACCATACTCAAACTGCTATCTTCACCGCTGTCAAAGTACATTTTATATGCCATCCTCTTACAATTTCCCAGAAGGAGATTTGGCGGGGAAAACTAAGTGCGTATTGTACTAAATCATGAAATTCACCCTTCTAAATAGTGACAACGGAAAGGGCACCCTGCACAATCATTCCAAATGCCTCGCGTTATGTTAAATAAAATATAACTAACAATGACGCATTAGCTCAGGAACCTTTAGTTAATGCATCATTTCAGCTGAAAGTTCTGACTGCACTAGCCCCATGCCGGGCTCCAATTTGCTAACTTCACTCAATAGAGCGCTGGTAAAAACCTGGCAGCACTACTTTACCCAACTGCTTTAAAATGCCACAGTTAGAGCAAGTTTCCCAGCTGGAGATGATGTTACGAGCCAACGAAGGGAAAGAGATCCCCGCACCCGGTCCCCCTCTGCCCACCCACGTCGCCCAGGAAGGAGCCCGTGAGCCCAGGGGCCCGCCGGCAGCTGCAGACCACCGAAGCAGACCCAAACCCTCATTCCTATACCGATAATCCGTGGCTGCCCCCAGGCCCCCCGAGCACACCCGTCTCCCTACCTGGCGAGATAGATGGCCTTCGACCTCGACGCGCTTTTCCTCATCGCCTCTCTCCACGGGCTCTGCAGTGCTGAAACGCCACCCTACGAGGATCCTCCAACCTCCGCCTTAATTTAAACCCTTAAAAACTCAAATGGAGGGAAAGTTAAACTAAAAAAGGCGGGAAGGGGGGACGCTTCTGTGGGCCCACAACCGGTCCGGTGTAGCAGAGGACGAAGAGACTGAGGTCCCTGCCCCAGGGACCTAAATAGGTCCCCAGTCCCTGCCCCCGGCCCCACCGGAAACGTGTCGCCGGATACTCCGGAAGTACTAAGCGACCGGTCACCCCATTGGGCTGACCGGCCGCCATGAACTCTAGACGAGGTGGGGCGGGGGCTGGGGGGCCGGGGGGCCGGGCCCTAAGTGCGTGCTCCTGGATGGTCACGCTTCTCAGTTGTGAAGTTTGGATTTGACATCAATGACATCCAGAGTTTTCCCAGTAGTGGTCTGTGTGTTATAGATCTGTAATTTATTTATTTATTCATTTGAAGAGTGCTTGGTAACACCGAACTGTGTAACCCCGCGCTGAAACATTGGAAATGAAGAGGTGGTACTCTCTTCTGCTTATCCTACCAGGATGAATGAACTCCTTGATTTAGCCGTTATTCCTTTTTAGCAAACAACCAGGTCTTTAGTTGTTTGTGGAATCTGCTTTCAAATGGCTCTGTTATTAGGGCCATCGGTAGGGTGTACCCTGTTTTCGCCACAAGGTATCTGAAGGAGCGTGCCCCAATTCTTATATATATTCTTGGTACCGACACCAGTGCTTTTCCCATGGATCTTAGGTTCCGTCCTAGGATGTATTCAGTTATCAGTGGATGAAATTATTTAGGACCGTTCTTTGTAAGAATGCGATGACAATGGCACAGTGCCTTAAACATGACTCTCGTTTCCACTGGTAGCCAGTGCAGTCCAATCAGGGCATTCTTCGTGTTAGCTCTTCTCGATAGACTAAGCACCAGTCGAGCTGCTGCGTTTTACACCCACTCAAGTTTGGACAGTCATTTTTTTGTGGCGCCAAGATATAAAACATTACCATAATCCAATTGGGAAGTTATTACTGCATGCACTATTGTTTTCCTAGCCTTCGATGGTAGAAGATCAGGGTCTTTCTCAGGATTTTCATGGCCCCATAGCATTTACCCGCTACCTTCCGAATTTGGCTGTTGAATGTCAACTCGGCATCAATCCATATTCTTAGGTTTTTTACTTATGCTTTTGGGTGGGTAGTTGGCTTAGTGACTCAAGCCACCACACCAAAGACCATATTGTTGGTGTCTTTCCCACAATCATATTCTCTGTTTTACTACCGTTTAGCTTGTGATAGTGGTTCGACATCCAGAGAAGAGGATTGCTGCTTGATCATGATTTTGTGACAGTGGTACAATTAGCTGTGTGTCATCTCCATAGGAAACGATCAACTCTTTATGTTGCTCCACTCGTTCAGCGAGTGGTCCCACATAGAGGTTGAATAGAGTGGTACTCAAAATGGAACCTTGTGTAACCCCCTGGGACAAGGGAATACTCTCAGATAAGTGTGTCTTTTGTGCCACTTGAAAGCTCTGCCCGGAAAGAAACAATGTCATCCATCTCAGAGTGTTACGCCTGATGCCACAAGCTTCAAGTCTTTCGAGGAGTTGCTAAGGTCTTGAGTATTCAACTGTGTTTTCTTTAATAAGAGGCATATGTATGTTTTTTTTAAGTCTTCTCGGAAAACTCCTTACATTAAGGAGTTGTTGATGAGTGTTCTGACTTGTATGGCAGCTGAAGTTCTTAAAATAGTGTTTTGAAGATGTGAGGTAGACAAGGGTCTGAATTTCCCGATTCATATACTGTGCATTGATATTGTAATGGTATCTGCCCCCTGGGGGTGTTGGTTTGAAATGTTGTGAACATTAACAAACAGCTGTATTAATTTTCTGTGTCCCACCTATGCCTCCTGATGAATCTGAAACACTCATACAGGAATGGTTTATAAAGGAGTGTATAAAAGCTCATGTTTCTGCCATAAATATGTAATTTCTAGGTACATTTGCCAGAAAGGCCAGTGCTGCCTCCATTGTCCATGTGGAGTGTGAACTGGTTTAGAGGGTAAAGGTTTTCCAGCTTTATAGTAGTAGGTTCGGATTCTTTGTACTATGCATCATGCAATTGCCCCCTTAGATACTGACTGATATGCTCTTAGTCACTCTTGAAAATAAGACAAACAGCTGCTTTCCCTTTCTAGGGGTCTTTCTTTCTTGGATGTAGTACAAAAGCTCCCTTTGCACATGCAATGTGTGTGGTGCTCTTTTTCCATGTGTTTTGGGATTTTGAAATAATGCAGGTCATTTGAATTGTTTGGTTGACATGGAATTGTGACACCTTGGGTATGAACTGAGAATTGGTTCTTAGAACTACCTTGTCTTTGTGTGTTTGTGGATAGGGTCCTTGGATGGTGTGTATTTGTAATTTGGTGAACCCACGCAGAAAAGTGATGACTATTATGGAGGCTGTTTTAGTGTTAGGGAATTGAGTTCCTCTTTGTACATGGGTTCAAATGTTTCTGTCATTAGTTGACCAAGCATGTTGCTTAGATTCCACATAGGTGTTGGTGTGGCCTTATGTGGGGCTACCTTCTTTGAAACTTTCAGGAAGCTTTATTACCAGTGATGTGAAAAACTGTTTCCTGACAGTATACGCTGCAATTGCAGTCAGGTGGAACTTGAGCGAAACATATGTTATTCAGTAGATAGGTATGTTGGCACTTTGATGCCCTGAGTCCTGCTTACTAACATGTTTTGTCTCACACAATTGGACATATCTGTTCCATTTATAGCATTTGTGTGTACTAGCTCTTTTTGCATCTTGAGTTTTTCCGTTGTTCTGGATGGAAGCTAAAGTTGACCAAATTCTAGGTACTCAAGTGCCATGTTGATAGATTTAGAGTGGGTCCAGGTATTATAATTGTCCACTTTACATTATGAGCAGGTTGTGTTTGAGAGGAAACCTATGTCCTCGGTCTAAAAACCATGTTTGCCTGGCATCTGAGGTTCAGAATTTATCCGGAAACATTGCTATTAGGGTTATCAGTGGAAAGGCGTATTAAAATGTCTCTGACAAGTCTTTCAACAGAGCTTCAGGACTGTGGGTACCTGGACAAGTAGTTTTGGCATCTTACGATTTGTGCAATTGTGAACAAGTCCAGTGCCTCTTTATATAGCTCTCACGCGAGGGATGTATTTGCGTGCATGGTTATGGTTAGCCTGCCTGCTTCTACATTTTGTATGCCTGGTAGGTGAACCATCAACAGCATTGTTCTATTTGAATTGCCATATCTATATCACCTGTAATTGTTGGGACAAGTGGAAACATTTCAACTTTCCATGCTTGTTGAAGTAGAACAAAACTGTCTTTCCCTTCACCTGCACCTCGACCTGGAAGAGCTTCTGTGATAGAATATTGTCTTGAGTTCCAGAAGGTTTATGTGTTACATACATTACATACATACATTACATTATACATTACATTACATTACATGTGTTTCACTTCTTCCATTGGGTAACAAAGGCCCCTGATCTTTAGATTGTCCAGGTGTAATCCCCATCCTGTGTGAGAATTATCTGTGGAAATGGTCACTTTTGCAATTAGTAGCTTGAATGGTTTCCCCACAGTAATGTGGTGTGTGTTCCTCCAGCTTGTTTCCTTTTGATTCCTCTCTGTGACAACCACTTGATTCTCACACCTGCCTGTGATCTCTGAACATTTGATGACTTGTAATAGACACAGGGGAAGCTTGACCTGTGGTGTGAGCAGTATACATGATGCCATCAAAATAAACAAGATGATGGACGGAATGTTGCACATTGGCAAAACATTCACCCCAGTCACAGATCTGGGTTTAATCCATCATTATTTTGCTCACCAAGCCACCCCATTTCAGACATGAACTGGGGTGGTGTGTAGTGCAAAAAAATTATCGATTTAGGCCCAGATCTCTGTACTGGGGTGAATGTATGACATTGTTCTGCATTCTGTCCATCAACTGTTGTTTTTGCATTTGTCGCCCCGACTGGGACGGATATGCTCAGACGTGAGTCCCGTGCTCTCCGCACCACTGGAGTCAAGCTATCCTGGCTGATAGCCAGAAACCGATCCTAGGATGCTTGATTCTGGTCCAGGGAAGACATGGCTTGACAGTTCGGGCTGGACTTTTCCCATGAGGCACAGGGTCAAGGCTGATTTGCATATGGCCATGTCTGAACTGGGGTGGCGTGGAGTGCAAAAAACATTAGATTTAGGCCCAGATCTCCGTACTGGGGTGAATGTATGACATTGTTCTGCATTCTGTCCATCAACTGTTGTTTTTGCATCATACCCATCAGGTTCATTACTGTCTTCACTGGCTGGGAATTACCCTTCCAGCCTCGAGGTATAGGCAAGTTTGTTTAGTTAATGCCTTGACAGTTTTTGGCTCTGGGGGAGCTCTTTCTAACCTTAAGTTCAGTATCACCCCCAAGAATAACTTTACCTGTTCAGACTGCGGCAAAGAATTCTCCTGGTTAATTGAGAACCCAAATTTGTGGAGCATCTGGGTGACAGTTTATGTAGCCTTTTGTGACTTATGAGTTTGCCATTAATGGCCAGTTATCCAAATAAATATCAGTAGACGTTTATGCCTTGTCTCAGATGTTTGGCTGCTGATGCTAGATATTTAATTAATACCCTTGTTCAAGATTGTATGCGAAAGGGTGCACTTTCTCTATGATGTATCTGAGGTATTTTCTGTGTCTTTGATTAATTGTGAAATATAGATAGGTGACCTTTAGCTCTATGGTGACCATGAAATCTACTTTTTTCAGGAGTTGGATGACCTCTTGCAACATTGCCATCTTGAAGTGTTGTTTAAAAACCTGAGGTCTAGCATTGTCCTTAATGTGCAATCCTGTTTTACTACTAGGGAACAGGAGAAATAACCCCCCTTTCTTGTCAGTCTATGATACAATCTATCTATAGCTTGTTTCTTGATGAGTTCTTTACCTCCTGGTGCAGTTCTATTTCTTTCCTATATTAGACACCTCGATGTTCAACTCTTGCTGTAAACCACTTCCCAGAATGCATCCTCTTTCGACTATTAACTATTATCTACAATTCAGTCTCCTTTTCCAATACTTGACTATGCACTGTAAAAAACTCTGTCCTCTTCAGCACCAGTTTCTTTGTAGAGAGAATTGTATTACATAATTCAAACTGACACATATCGATGTCAAATTATTTTAATTTGAAAGTGCATTATATGTCACATTTCCGGTTTTCCTGTTTCACAAATGATACAACAATTCCTGAGCAAATATTTTAAACATCAGTCATGTGGTCAGCTTAGTTTTTGTCTCCTGTTTTGTTATAATGATATATTTTCTTCCTCTGCAGGCATTTACATTCCCCAGCAATGCTGGCATCCCACTGGGTAAAGGTGTCGCTCCAACCTACGTCAGACTAGAAATCCACTATAACAACATTATGTTGCAAAGCGGTAGGTACTTGATTGTGGGATATGAGAGTGTATTTTTGACTTTAGCAAGAACCAGATCACTTGGGATGAAAGGTGTTGCTTCTTTTGTAGGTTTCTTAATTCCTGGTTATAATGCTCAAAACTCCATGATTGTGACAGTACTCCTGCATAGGGTAAACTGCAGCATTTATTTCACACCAAATTACAAAGTAAAAATGTGCCCATTTAGGAAAAATCTGCAAAAAAGAAATACAAAAATTAACATATAAACAACACTTTAAATTGTATTGTGTTGTTTTGTAATTGCATTTATATAGCACTTACTAACTCTGACGAGGAGTTAAAGTGCTTTGTCGGTGGTAAGGATTAGTGATGAATAAGTATAGTGAAATATGAAATATAGTGAAATATGAAAATAATTTGAACAGTGGATATGTTAGTCTGTTATTTGGATTGAGCAGGATAGTGGAGGGATACTAGAGGGAAAAGGTTTGCATTTATATAGCGCTTGCTAGCCCTGATGAGGTGTTGAAGCGCATTTAGGCGAGTAGCAGGCTACTCCAGAATTAAAAAAGGATTAATGGTGAATTAGTCTTGGGAAATATGAAATTAATTTTAGCGGTGGGCATGTTAGTCTGTTATTTGTGTATAAAAGGATAGTGGAGGGATGGAAGAGGGACGGGTGTGCATTTATATAGTACTTGCCACCCCTGATGATATTTTGAACCACTTTTTGGCAGGTACCACACTACTCTGAAAGCCAAACAGGATTAGTGGGAAGTTAGTATGGGGAAATATGAAATTAGTTCGAGTGGTTGGCATGTTAGTTTGTTATTTGTGTAGAAAAGTGTAGTGGGGAGTTGGAAGAGGGAAGGGCTTGCATTTATATAGTGCTTGCTACCCCTGATGATGTTTTGAAGTGCTTTTTGGCAGGTAGCACACTACTCTGAAACCCAAACAGGATTAGTGGGGAATTAGTATAGGGGAATATGAAATTCATTTGGGTGGTAGACATGTTAATTTTTTGGGGGGAGATCACAGCAGAAGGAGGGGGTTTGGGATGAGTAAAGGGGAGGGGGGAAAGTCAGAGGTAAGAAGTTAGAAAGGTTTGTCTGGAAGAAATAGTAAAAGAGGTATTAGATGATGCAAAGAGGGATCGAGGAGGAAAGAGTCGAGAAAGGGTTATTTTGGGGATCATACTAGTGGTATGGGGTTTGGGAGGAATGAGAGAGTGGAAGTCGAGTTTATATTGATAGAGGTATATGATGAGAAATAGGGTAGTGCATTGGAAAGAGTAGTAGAATGAGGTTTGAGATGAGTCAGAGTGGAAGTAGAGAGATTTAGGGTGAGAACTAGGGTAGTGTATTGGATATGCTGAATGAGAAGCAACATAATAAATATGAAGTTACATTTATCATTGGAAGGCATATATATATATATATATATATATGCATAAGGAAGGTAATATATGTAGATTAAAGTTTCATTTAGCAAACCTAGACTTTCAAGTGTCGTACTTTAAATTATTTCATTTGTTTTTATTTTTTGTAATTCAATATTGAAGCAATTGTAGATAAATAGTATGATGAAAGATTTACTTGTTTATGCAGTCTTGTATATACATGTTAAACATAGAATAACGTAACTATAAGTAATATGTACATTTTGTAAGCAGAATTAACAAATATCTATATCTTGAAAAACATCATTAATATACATGTTTATACAAAGCAATACTCATATGTTGGTATACATCTGTAGTGCAAATAAATGCTTGGGGATAGTCTGTATATTTATGTTTGAGTATTGTGGTTATGTGAGGAAAAGCCAATTCTTGGGTAGTCTTCTGAAGATAAGGAGGATATCCGTGGATCAGGTATTTGGAGAAAATTGATTGCATCTTCAGCTTGCTGTTAATGGTCCATTAATGCAAATCATAGTGTACAGGAACTGGTGCCTTGGTGGCTTTAACCCACCCAATATCATCCGGTGATCTTATGTTCAGGGGTTAAGAGTTCAAGAAAGATTTTGCCATACTAGAGTAGAGGTTCCTTTGTTGAATGTATTTTGTGATTTCATTCCTGATGAATGGCATTTCTGTTCCATGTATTGCTTTGTGGGTGATACAAAGCAGCTTAACTGTGGTTCTTCTGGCAACCAGTAACTGATGAAGGGTTCTCAAGTCAGGGGAGATATGGGCTTGCCGCTTTATATGTAAGACTAATCTGGCAGAAGAGTTCTGAATCCTTTGTAGTGTTTTCATAGTTGTTAAAGATGACTCGTGGTAGATGCTATTGGCGTAATCGAGTTTGGACAGAATGAGAGAGATGGTAGACTGGAGCTTCTGTGGAAATCCCATGTGGGGGATGATGCTTCACTGGGTTTTTATAGTATCAAAGCTTGATCATGCTAGTTTGTCCACTTGAACACTCTTTGATAGCTTGGAGTCCACAGTCATTCCGAGGTTTCTTACTTCCTTTGATACTTTAGGCGATGTTTCCTGATCATCAGGCCATGTGGCGAGTGGGTCATAATTTGTCCAGTTGCCGCACATGATTATTTACGTTTTGGAAGAATTCAATTTGAGATGGGTACATGTCATCCACTGATCCACACCTTTCAGCAACTGCAGCAGTATACTAGTTTGAAGCAAACTTAACTTTTGTACATTGCAGTTCCAAAGACCTTCATTAAATACCTTCTTTACATATTTAAGGTGAAAGGAATCTCTTCTGGATTTCAGTTAAACTGGCACAAGAAGACATATCTCCCTCTTACAAAGTTGTGTTCATCATAATTTGACTACTTTGAGAATAATATGGATGGGATTAATAAGGTTTAGGTTGGGTACATTCCCCCCACCACATTTACTTGTATCTGTTTTTTGATGACTTTTGTTCACTAGATGAAAAACTACACTGAGAACAACATTTGCATAGCAGTTGACACCTGAACTGTTTTCCATATAGCAGCCTACAATATCTCCATCATTTTCCAGTTTTCTTTTCTTACCAGAATCTACTTTGTCCGTCCGTCTTTTAATTTCATCAGCATTTATACACTCTTTTGTAACCTTCCATTTTGGGCAGATTATCCTTTTCTCATAAACAGGGTATTGTCCTAAGTTAGGAGCCAATACACTTCTTAACCGATTGTATGCTCTCAGACACCTTACATCAGGATTAACCTTCTTTTAATCAAAAACAATCAGTACAATGTTCTATTGTGCAATAATGCTACCTAGGACATTCATTCTTTAAATACAGTACTTCCAATATTAACAAAAGCTGCATCTATACTTAAGCCTTGTGATTTATGGGCAGTAACAGCATATGCTAGAGAGAAGGGAAACTGTTGGCTCCTCACATATCCGTCTTCATTAGCACAAAACCTACAACACAACAGCCAATCTGCTTCATGCATCTATCTGATCAAATGTTATGAGCAAGTATTCAACCTCATCCCTGATTGGGACATTTAAAACATCAGTTACTTTGCTTTTGCATCACTTACTAAACCTTCCTCCACAGTTAAATTATGGTGCAAATGTACTTGACAGTTTTTGCTAACATGTACAATATTTTCAAATTCTGCAGTTTTGGATACACACTTATCGAAAGCATCCAGTTTTGCTTGTAGCTTATCTGTAAGTAGTATTGTGATATCCTGATGTTCCATTTTTTCAAAAGCTGTCATTTAAAAAATATCTTATTTTTCCAGTTGTAGTAATTGTTCATTAAACTTGGAGCACTCTTGAATGTTAAGGTTAATGTTACAGGATTTCTAAAGCGCAGTGTTAGTATTTAACAAACTATAGACTTCTGTTCAGCTGCTGTAACATTAGATGGAAATAGTTTCGTCATAAGTCGATTTTCCAAAGCATGTTTCCCCTTTTGTTAGAAATCCTATTCTTATGTCCTTCAATACAGGTGCACAGAGCACTCAATGGCTCCTTTACAGCATTGAAAGAGTATTCATAACAGTCATAGTGTCCAAGTAATTTTGATTCAGTATCGGTATCAAAATCTTTACTTCGGTTAGTTTCCACCATAAAAGATACATTTTTTAAAACACTTTTCATTTGAGATACAGTTAATGTAAATATGTCAATTACAAATCAGCACTGTAGGGGTATTTAAATAAAATGACAATGATATTACCAGACTATCGCCTTTAGAACGTATCTATTACCATACATATATTAAAATATAGGCTTAGGCAATTTAACAAAAACAATATTTTTAAAATTCATGTTTTTTTCATTCCATTTATACATTCAATTATGTTTGAGTGAAAATTTCAGTTTTGAACAATCTCTTTGATTAAGTCGATTTAGAATCCTAGTATTCCATTAATACACACAGTTTATAAAGTGCAGGTGTATATTTTTCTAAAACAATTACAGAAGTATACATATTCCTAACCTGTCATAGTTTCAGCCCAACTTTAGCTCTTATAAGGCTCACATTAAATAAATATCTACTCACACTGAAACCAATCTATTGTGAGGTGTCTGTCTGTAGTATACGTTCTGCCTCACTACAACATCTGGTGTTCACGTTTCTAGACGTGTAGATCATTTTCTTTGTTGTCATTTGAGCATAATACGCACAAATCACTACTTTTGCCCTCATTAGTATTGCCCCATCTTGATGTGTTGGCATTTGTTTGGAGCACCCCATATCTAAACTTCATGTACAAGGATTTCACTAGTTGGGGGCGTACCTCGTCCAAAGAGGGTTCAAACTGTGCTGCATCTTTAAAGAGCAGAACGTTTGATGTTAAAGACCCAATAGAGGAGCTATGTAGCACACTGTGGTTAATATGAACCCCGAAAGTGGCCTTTCATAATTTTATACAGGCTGGTGTCAACTGGGAGGGCTCTTCCCAGTAGTGAGATAACCCCAGCTTCATCGTCCATGATGCAACATGTTTAAACCATGGGATGTCCCTACTCTGATCGTTATTAATTATCTCTTATAAGCCTTCTTTATGGTAAACTAGCTCAGGAGTTGACCATATCCTCAAACAGAATAAGAGAGGTCTTAGCAATGCATGATGGTCAGTGTGTTTAATATTTAGATCCATGACAATCGGAATTAAAGGCGTTCTACTAGGGAGACTTAGTAATTTCCTAAAAAATGATTTTCCTCCCAGTTCAAAGTTCTTTTTACAATAAGGTCCCCATATTTCAGCTCCATAAAGGGAAGCTGATTGTGTTTTGTATTTAAATACTTCCAGAGCAGGGGATACTGCCTTCGAAGTACTCTCCCCATGCTTCTTTAAAATGGGTGAAGAATTTTGTTTTAAAATTATCTTATTTTTTTCCAATTGCGGCTTCAAAGACAACTTAGTATCTAGTGTGATGCCTAAATAGCTAAAACATTGCACGTACTCTAGTTTTGGGTTATTAAGCACTAGATTCTTTTTAAACGTTCTATGTGGATTTATTGACATGTATTTGTTTTTTGCTGGAATTAATCTCGAGGCCTTTCATAGCACAATATGTTTGGAAGGAGTTCATTAGGCATTGCAATCCCTTTGATGTTTGTGAGATTAAGATTGTTTCATCAGCAAATAAGAGTGCTGGCACTACATCAACCCCAACTAAGGTGCGTTGTTCTTGCAGCCACCCAGATAATTAGGGATGTCATTTACAAAGAGTGAAATAAAATTTGGCGCCAGTATGCACCCCTGGCACTCAACCCTTCTCAATGGTATTGCCTTGGTAAGTTATTTTTTTTTTTTTACAGAGTTTTATATAGCGCGAACTAGACCCGAAGCAAATCGGGTACCAGAGCGCTTTACATAGCACCACTTACGTTACATGAGGACACACATCTTACTTTAGCAAAATTGTCATTGTGGAGCCTAATTATTTGTATGAGCAATTCACCTGGGACCCCAGAGTAAATTTCAGGGTCCGAGATCAAATTCTGCCTTTAAATCTACGAAAGCAATGTATAAGTGACCCCCTCTGAGATGTATGTATTTCCAGCATAAGCATGTACATCTAAATACTTGGTCAATCATACTGGTTTTAATTCTGAAACCTACCTGGAATTTTCAGAGCACCTTATTGTCTTCAATCCACTCATTTAGTCTATTTAAAATGTGCCTAGCAAAAATATTTTGTAAAATATCTATTAAACTTATAGGGCGATAGTTTGCTGGGTCTTATCGATTGCCTTTTTTAAAAATCGTGGTAATTTCTGCCCCTTTCACTGTTTTAGTTATTGGAGTGCCTGCGACTATTGCATTACATGTAAGGTTTATGTTAGGACCCCAAACACCAATATCATGTTTAAATAAATTTCCCGGGATTTTATCAGGTCCTGGCGGTTTCCCTGGCTGGACTGCATTGATTGCCACTACTGTTTCTTTCTAGATAAAGTGTAGATTGGGAACCTTTGTAATAAGTGGCAGTTCTTCTATGGTTTCAGATTGCAAGTGTTCGATATCTGAAAAAAGACGGGAAAAATGTTCAGTCAAGGTATTAGCATCCAGAAAAAGGTCCCTTTTAACGCTTCTTAGACGATTCCTTTTGCTATTAATCTCCAAAAACAAGAATGGCCCTTGGACTTCACAGCGCTAATCAAATCTGTCCAGGTATCCTCATCCCATGTCTTTTTAGCATTTGCTAGAGTTCTCTTGTATTTAAACCTTTTTGCCCTGGTTATAATTACATTATTATTTTTGGTCGCCTGGATAAGTTCTGCTTTTGCTATCTGGCAATCTTTGTTGTACCAGGGATTTGCTGCTTCATCACACCCCTTTCTACCTATACTACTCTCCTTGGGTATTTTGCGTATAACCGGGGCTAGAGCATCTACCAGAAAATTATGTAAATATAGCATTCGAATTTCATCCTCAGGTAAATGAATAAAAGATGTAATAGTATCTGCCACGATATTGATATTGTAGATGCTTGCCATAGACTGGGTGTTCCCCAGAATATATGGCCACTTTAATGCTCGTCGGTTGTTGCTCAATTTGGTGTCGTCCCCATGTATGATGTTATCACTGCCACCCGAAGGAGCCGAAAGAAAAGGTTGAGACACTAACGACAACTGTAGGGGGCGATGATCATTCTCAGTTCTCGGATTTATTTTTAAGTTGAGAACATGTGGCCAAAAGTCTATTGATACCAATATGTAATCTATATGACTCCGAGAGGTGCCTCTGAAAAATGTGTGTGCGTTTGGTCTATCGAAGGGCAAACGACCATTGCACACTCTAAGTCCGTGACCTGTAGTGAGCTTCATGATTTGTGCAACTGCTACAGTGCACCGCACTTCCAGGTTGCTTTCTATGGCTGGAATACCTATTGCTGTATCGGTTCATAATTACAGTTGAGGTCTCCACCAACAACTACCTGCATCTCTGACCCCAATGTGCTCAGTAAGGAATCAAGCTGTTCAATTATTAATGATTCTTTGGTGCCAGGGCTAGGTCAGTTATAAATATTTATTAGATATAGTTCTTTACCATCCCATATAACCAGTTTTAAACCAACCATGTCTTGTGACTAGATATACAGTGGGATAATGTGAATTTCAAGGGTAATCTTTATCCATATTACTAAGCCCCGTGATGGTCTACCTTTTGCTGAGGGGCTTGCATTCACACTGAATGTCTTATACCCCACTCTATGGGGAGTTTCCAGTGACCAAGTCTCCTGTGGGAGGCAGATAACGCTCTGCTCGATATATTAATTCCAGACCATGTCTGTTAGATGTCTATTTAATCCTGCTATGTTCCACGAGGTGAGTACTTCCATCGTCTTAAGTAGCTCTAAGGTCAAATTTACCTCATCTTCGATATTATCATTAGATGGAATTATCATATTGGTTTCTAGTAACTGAGCAGAATGTAACCCTGTAAGAGAGACTTGCATTCTAGGTATAACCCCTGCCCCCACCCGGTTAGGAACTTCATGGATACCACTTGTCTTCAAAGCACATTGAAGCATATCTACGCTCTGCTCATATAAAGGGTGTGCCTGGGCAATGGAGTCCTTTAACTGGGAAGTGCCTGAGCCGCTGTTCACTTTTTGGGGTAAGGGTTTTTGTTGTCAATCTAAGGTGTCTAATGATTCTAACAGTCCCTCAAATCTATTTGAAAGTGGAACAAGGGTATTCGGACCATTAGCATTGTTCCATGGGGCTGGTCTATAAAAATATCCAAGAGGGAGTGCACAAACACAAGTTTTTCTAAAGGAAATCTCCTCTCTGTTATTAAGTAAATTCAGAACCATCTGGGGCCGTCTGAAATTTATCACCACACAGTCGCCTTTTATGTTCTTTGTGGATTCACCAACCCACCCTACCCAGCAAACCATAAGAATATCTTCAATATTCAATGTGTTGAATCTTTTGATCTTGGTTAGCCAATCAACTGTTTTGGTCTGTAAATTAGTCCTAGACTCTTTCGGTTTTATTCTTAGAACAGGCACCCCGGCTAAAATCAACACATAGGGACATGAAGCGGGCGGTCATTTTAGGACATCAGTGTTTGGCATTAAATCTGTTCCTCTAGGGCTATATATTGCTCTTAGACCTGTTCGAGCTCCCAGATCATTGGAGACTATTTGTGCGGAATGTTTCTTAACCATTCTCCATTGTTTATCATGTTGTGTACGCTAGCCTACCTTGATCACTATCCACCCTAATATTAGTTGGTAGGGGGAGATTTGTTGTGATAAGATCTCAATCCATATTATTCATATAGCTCGCTGTATCCCTACTCAATGGAACCCTGCCTCCTGTTTGTATTGGTGCTGAGTTGTTGTTTGGTATCGTGTATCTTGCTGCCTTTCTTCATGTACACAGCATCGAACAGTACCACTACTATTCTTAATTTGGTCTGGTATAATATTCATCTGGTCTACATTCTTGTCCAGACAGCTAAGTTTCTCATTCATAAGTTCTTCAATCTGTGTTAACATGGCCCTGTGTACAGGGCCCACCTTGGCACGGCCCGCACGCGTCGCACGCTGCATGAGCCCTGAGCCCCTCTAATGCGACTCCTGGTGCGCTGTGGAGAGCCGCAAGGGGTGATGGGATTTGGGGTTCCTGCCTCCGGTAGGGCCGTTTGGCAGCAGGCTTCCCCGGGTCTCCGGGTCTCCACGTTGGCTTCTGGTGGCAGGTAGGCAAGAAACAAAAACAAAGTACTGGGCTCCCACGCTGCGGGAGCCCTGAAACCCTCATATGCGTCTCCTGGTGCACTGATGGCAGAACGCAGCCTGGAGCGCCGCAAGGGGTGATGGGATTTGCGGTTCCTGCATCCGGTCAGTTGGTTTGGCTGCAGGCTTCCCCAGCTCTCCACTGGTCTCCTGGTCCCTGCGTTAGCTTCTGGTGGCAGGTAGGCAAGAAAAAAAACAAATCCTGAGCCCCTCTTATGTGCCTCCAGGCGCACTGATGGCAGTACATGGTTGGAGTGCCGCAAGAGGTGATGGGATTTGTGGTTCCTGCCTCCGGTCGGCCCGTTTAGCAGCAGGCTTCCCCGGGTCTCCCCGGTTCTCCGGGTCTCCGGGTCTCCGCGCTGGCTTCTGGTGGCAGGTAGGCAAGAAACAAAAACAAAGTACTGGGCTCCTCCTTCAGTGGTGACAGACCCTGTAGCTCCGCGGGTAACCTCTGCTTTCCTGCAATCTCTCAGAGAGTGATATCTCTACCTGTTCACCTGCCAGTAATTTTGACTCAGTGCGCCATGCCTTGAACACCTGCAAAAGTGCCAAGTACATAAATAAGCTTTTGGTTGTTAATAAAATTTCCTTTGATGTGTCTGTCCAAACTACCATCATATTTAGTACTCCATGTGTTCCATCTTCTATGTTTTCTGTTACATTACGTTTATTTATGTACTGCTGAAGTACTACATAGAGACATGTTTTTTTTAAGATGAAGACTCCTGACTATAACTAGGGCTGTATATATCAAGCATATTAGTTTTTAAAAAATCTGTACTTTCAGGATCAAATTCAGCGAGATACAGTATTTCTGCCAGATACTTTAGTAGTCTATGTTGACTACTTCCAGGGCCTAGGCTTTCCCACACAATTCCTTTTGACTTGGAGAACAAACTAGCCAAGCTCAAATTGTATGAGAATTCATAAGAACCTATTTCTCTGCAGGAAAGCATTTTCAAGCAGAAGCTGAATTTTTTTTGGAATGGCACATTTCGCATACTGTTGTATGAAAGAAAAGACAGACTCATCACTGTCTGTACCAACTTTCAGGGCATCTTTTACCCATAACAGCATGTGAATATGTGGAGCACCTCTAGCTTGGAACTATTTGCACCAAAAGGAAATCAGTTACTCATCCAAGAGGAGGATTAGTATTGTTGCAGATGAAAGCCATCATTGCTTGAAAACTGTGTTTAAAATATCTGCATGCATTTCAGATCAAGCAAGCAAAGTTCTCCTGGAGTCTGGAGGTTGATGTCTTTTATGTTTGAATTTGCTTCTCACAGAAATTCAAGCATGTCGTCTCAAGCATACTCAGCACAACTGAGTGTTAAGAACCAAGTGGGTGCTACCAGGTTTCTCAACATGCATTTCAACTCACCGTGACATCGATACCAATATTCATTGGTGCCATGTTGACATGCCAATAAATTAATCAAATTGTAATCCAGATGTTCATCTTTTCCTTAAACTTTGTGAAGACATTTTCTTGCTCTAAAGCTTTTCAAATTCACTCCTGTCTTGAGAATGCATAAGATAGGCCTGATTACGCTACATTTACTCCCTATCTTCCCTACTGAAATAAATGCAGATGGTCTTTTATTTGCCTCCTAAAGTTTATGGAGGGGAGCAAAACAATTCAATATTATACTTACAAATTAGTCATGTTTTAAAGGACCATAGATTCTGGACTTAGTTTTGATGGATTTATCATAAGGCCAATAATAATTAAATATAAACACAACTTAATATCAAATTATACAGGTACATAGAAATCAATACAGAGCCGAGTCTCCGGATATAATTCATTCGGCACACAAGGCATAATGTGATGAACTCCAAAATCAAAATGCAACACAAAATGGAGTCCAATTCTCTTTTCATTGAGAAGGAAAAAAATGAAAGGTATCTTTCCCTACACTGCTTTAAATGAGATTCCTGCATATCTCTCTTATCTCATATACCAAAAGTGTCAGTACATGTTGACTTCCTAAGAAATACTCACGTCAAATGGGTCTGACAGCTTAAAGCTATGAAGCTCACTCTAAGATGCTCTTTCTTCTCCAAAAAAGCATAAGTCCGCCAAATCTGTCCCTGTGCATCATACAAAAATACAATGTCCAACCCACAATACGTCACATGATGAGCATTTTCATTGTAATACTTTCAGTATGTTTCCACAGGAGCCTTAATTTGTTCAGCTCCTCTCCCGTGGCCTTGGGTCCCTGATAGGCCGGAAAGAGAAGGCGTCCTCCCTTTTTGCCTCCCATTCTTGTTCAAAGACATTCCGGGTATCTCCTTAACCTAAGATTAACAAGGTGACTTCCTGCACCGGCAGTAGGATGAGAACATACTGTTATTTCTTGAGCAACCAAGGAGAAACGAAACTCAGAGCAACCTGCAATTTGGTCCAACAATGCAGGCAAACTTCACACAGTAACATTGTACGAGCATCATTTCCTCCTGCACATTATATATACAGGAATAATAAACTTTTCTAATACATACAAAGTTCGACTTAAATGTGCATACTACATTTCAAATGCTTATGTGATTTGAATAAATATATTTCCATAGTCATGAAACACTGCAAACAATACAACTATATTTAAGTGCATTTGAGCCATGAGCATAATGCATCCATACAATTGAGAGTGCTGTAAGCGCTCTATCAGGCCTGACAAGTCAGTCTCAAATAAAAGGTGAAATATGTAAGAAATAAACTGATGAAATTAAGGATCCTCTGAGTGTAGTCTAGCTGACCATTACTAAGCTGAGATGTATACAGACTGGTCATCATACCTACCCCCAATTCCTGTTGGTAAAAGATGCAAAAAAAATTGAGCTTCTAAACATTTCCCCAGACATTCAAGGGAGATCATTTTGCTTCTTTAATTTGAAAGAGATCACTTGAATCACCAATAATCTCTTTATGATTGAGAGGGTGGACACTCTAGTGTTCATAAATGTCTTCTGATTGGGATCAATCCACCTTTTCTATTTGAGCTCTTGATAATGATATGTCATTCTCCATATGGGGTACGTCTTGAAGGGCATCTACATTTTTATAATAAATATTGTTTTGTAAAAGATATATTATTGCTTTCTTGACTTTTAACCATTCACTAGAATTATAAGTGCTTCTTCCCAATCTCTCACCACCCCTAGTGTTTCAATTTTCTGCTTGAAATTTAACAGCACGTACGCAACTCTACATTTAGGACCTTTCTGGAGCTCGGTAAGAGGTATCTTACCAGGCTCTGGCTCCATACGGATTATAGCTTGTATTGGATGTACACACTGTCTTAGAAATGATACATAAACATTTACATTTTGAAGTTCTGCAGGGATAACAACTAAATTCTAAGCATTTTCACTAAAGGCCTTATCAGGACCAAAGCAATTAAACTGGAAATCATCACATACCTTTTCTACCTCTGCTGATGTACTATGCAAAAAAACTCCTATAAATAAGGCAGGAGCTTTTAAACATTAAAGCCTCCTAACTAATATTCCCATTTGTGAATGGTGTACAGCTAACATTCTGAAATGATGAAGCCAGTGAAGCGCCGTTTTCCCCCGGTAGGGAAGTGCGCCAAACCTGGAGGTACAGCAAAACCTGGTTGATGGGTATATTGGAAAACAAAATGTGTACGGTGGCTTTTTGTTCACAAATTTGGTCTTTTTAAACAATACTGTTTACGTTTTGTAAGCATATAAGCAGTGGACATTGAAATTGGTCCTTTCTGGGCCCTGTAGTTTTCTGGCATAAGCACCAACTGATTTCTGAATAGTGAGTGTAAAAGCGTTAAGTTCACCATGTTGTTCCTGCTTATGTTTCATTATTTAATCTTTCATTCCCTATGAATGTTTGCTTTTTTCAGGGTGTTGTTACTATTTCCTTTAGGGAGCATATTGCTCTTGCCTAGTGCGTAATTTGAATTTAGTCGCATCCAGGTGTTTATAGCAGATCAAATTGGACTGTAGTTGAAGGTAGTGTGAATTTCTCTCATTGGGGCAGTATGGTGTTCAGTAAGGGAGCAGATCTGGCACTCTGCCTATGACAGAAGCTGCAAGGCTCTGAGAAAATGGTTTGTGATAGCACTTTTAAGCATATTTGGGACATTCGGCAAATGGCAAAGTTTTCAGATGAATGTATAGTGTTGACCAATAAAAAACGAGCGCACATGTGCATTGTGAATTTAAATAAATGTGGAAAAATACTAGCTGTAGCGTCGTCTTTGCTTGTGGGAAAAATAAATGTGGATAAATACAGAAAAAATGCATAAAAAATAAATATGGATAGATACAGACGTAAATGACAAAAAAATAAATAACATAAAACCGGGATCCCTAATTATAAATGAAAGAGTTTATTTACAAACCCATTGTGCCAGTTTTGCGTCACTTTCAATATAGGAAAACTAAGAGTCTTGTAAATAAGCCCTAAAGAATATTTTCATGCATAATGACTTGATCCCTTACCTAATTCTGTCTCATCTCTGAATCATTTTAAAGGCCTGTTGGTCTATAGTGTAAATCTTACGCTGTAGGCACTTCCATACAGACACCTTCTGAACGCTGGCCTATAAGACAGGTGAAATGTATCAGGCACACTGCAGACATGCAAATAACTAAATTTCGCCAAGTGTTACCTTAACTTGTAATGTTTGACCTCATTTAGTCACATAGATCTAATTTTAAACACTTTTTTTAATTTTTGTTTTGCAGATTACCTACCCTACTTCTATTGGAGTCCATATCACATTATATTGAATTGTTTTTTAAAGTTTTGTTTCTAGTTATTCATAACATTGTTATCTTTATGTTACGTTTACAGTTAAAAAAAGTATATACATCTTCTTTTTCTGACAAAATTTCCCTATATTTAGTGTGATAATGATATAGTTAGAAAACATGTAAAAATAGAAACGATATTTATAACTTGAAGTATAATACTGAGGATAACTCTTTACCAAATCTTTACCAGAGTCTACAGCTACGGCTAATGGTTCCTATGGAAACGTTTTAAAATTCCATCACAGTAACTGTTTTAATTAGCAACATAGTGTGGAGAACTTCTAACCTCTGTGCTCATTTACGTGTTACATGAACTGTTACTATGGTAACAGGCAGAAAACCGGTAGGGTTGAAAGGTACTGGCTGTACATAAAATGTTATATTTACCCAGGATCCTCTATATTACAGAAAGGAAAGCAAAGTAAAACAGGACACTGTGTACCAGATTTACAACCCCCTTGCGCCACTTTCGCGTCACTTTTCCCATCTTTAAAGTGATGCAATAGTAACGTAATGAACTTGTAAATCTGCCCCTATGCACAGTACGAGCAATACAAGTACACAAACCATTCAATTCTTTATCGATCACAATTAGACAGTGTTGCTTCACGATTGACAATGAACTTCAGTAAATACTTTGTGCCTATTTAAATGGAAGACGAGATTATCGATTTTACAAAACTTAGTGTCATATTTACAAAGACTGAGTTAAAATTTTCTTTGCTGTAACGCCAGCAAACTACAACAAAAACGCCGAAACTGGACTTCAAAATCCTTTATTATCTTACTGGAAGATTTTCTCAACATTTCTGTTTCCTATACAAGACTGAAAGCCACCTCCCGGGGCTATAAAATAAATGGTTGTGGGGGGCTCCATGGCCCACCCTGCAAAATTAGAAGTGTGGTGACCTCAACGACCCCCCTCAAGCCTCGGGAACCACCACCCCTGTGGATTTGTGTATTGTGGGAGGCAGACTGCGTGGCCCTCTGCCTGGACCCCTCGAGGGCCATGGGGAGCCCCAGGGCCGACTCCTGCAGTGTCCCGGGGTGCCTACCCCCAGGACACTTCTGTTTGCTATGAGAAGGCTGGAGTCTTACGGCTCCTGTCCTTCCATAGCAAACTTAGTTTGCGTTTTGAAAGACACAGCAGTGAAATCTGTTCTCACTTTAAAAATCCAAACCAGAATGCTTTTCCACATGTAAGCATCTCCCCATGCGGAAAAGCAATGCCGGCTCCTGAAGGATGCAGGGAGCCGGCGGGACCGTGGGGGCATTGTGGCTCCCCCCACAGTCCCAAACAGTTTTTTATAAGACCCGGGGGACAGGGTCCCCGGGGATATCAGAAATTAATGATAGGGGCTATTTTCTTACAGTAAAATTAAAAGTCGCACACCCAGCGCAGCGCTCAGTGCGGCCCCCTCGGGGGCTAATTATGAAAATAGTTCTGTTTTATTTTATTTATTTTACAGCAGAGTCCTCGCACCCTACACGCACCTGCCGGGTCTTTTTGAAAAAAAATTGTGAGCCCTGGGGGTCCTTATGGGACCCTCTAAGCAGGTCTATAGGGTAAAATAATTTCCCTCTAGACCTGAACAGAATTACACCAAATTTGGCAAAAATGTAGAGTTTGGTTCGCAGATTACGCTTTTTATTAAATGGTGTAAATCCGAGCAGAAGTTCCTGAGAAAATCAAAAGTAAAATCATAGATTTATCTATGGACGAAGTACGGTACGCGTACCGTCCGAGGATTATCGAGAAAATCGTCAACGTGCAATTGGCCCAGATTCAGATGAAACCACAGTACCGAGGCAGCCCTCATCGCCACCACAGATGACATCAGGCGCCAACTAGACAACTAGACAATGGCGAAACATCAGCCATCATCCTCCTAGACTTGTCAGCCGCCTTCGACGCGGTCTGCCATTTCACTCCAAAGACACGCCTCCTAGAAGCCGGAATCCAAGAGAAGGCCCTTGATGTCATCAGTGATGTCACTGACCATGTCATGAATGATGTAATATGTGACATCATCAGCAGTGGATTGCGGGTGCGCGATATATAGTTAGTGCAACTAACTATATATGCGAATTTCAATGGTTTTGTGTGAGTAAAATAAGTTTAGTAAATGCTAATCCCTAACTTTATATGGTCTATAACCTATGGTTTTTTCAGTGAATTTTCAAGGTTTTGTAAATGCTAATTCCTAACTATATATGGTCTATAACCTATGGTTTTTTCAGTGAATTTCAATGGTTTTTTAATAGTAAATATCAAAAGCTGTAAAATGTATTCTTATTCTAATTCAAAAATATATTTTTTATATTTTTGTATTATATTTTTTTAATTTAAATATTTATTTAATTATTTTTTATTGTTTCGCTGCCGGTCCGTGAACCAGGCAGCTTCCCGTTAGCTTCAATTTGTTCCGAGACCCGGTCCGCCAACCGGTAAACGTTCCGTTAGCGCAAGTACCGCGTTAGAAAGCAACATCGTGACGCGTCGCGTAATCGCAACGTATCGCGTTACTGCGTAATGCGTCTTATGACGCGCCGCGTTAGCGCACCCGGAAGCGCTTCGGAACGCGAACCAAGGCGCGAAACGCAGAGCCCCGGAAACGATCCGAGGCGCGGCGCGGAGCGCGTAACGCAAGCATAACAGGTCATGTGACTAGTTTATAAAACTTTTCATTGGTTCATTTTACTTTTAGTTTCCTAATGATGGAAGGCTTGGTCATATGACTTAAAATTAACACTTTTCATTGGTTTAGAACATTTTTTTTTCCCAAATGATGAAAGTCCCACCTTTTTTCCTCACTCTGACTTTCATTTTTATGAGAGAAAGACCTGTTTCTGCTTGTTCAGTCATGGCATCTGTAGTAGCTGCAGCTGGTGGACCCCCAGCACCACCACCACCTCCAAGGAAGAGAGAACCACCCCCTCAGGTCATCCTCCAACAAGAGGAGGAAGAAGAGGAAGAAGAGGAAGAGGAGCAAGGGACAAGGAGGTTTTTAAAAGAACAGCCAAGGAGGTCCCATATAAAAGAAAATTTTATTTGGCAATTTTTTTCATTTCCCCCACATCAAAAAAAGGTTAATGCCCGGTACGTTACCTGCCTCATCTGCCACAATGAACTGTCCAGAGGAACCGAAAAAAAATACAGTTATGGTAATTATACCATGCATCGCCATATGGAGAGGTGGCACCCGATAAATTACAGTGCTGCCCAAATACGTGATTTGGTGGATAACCCCCGACCTGCCAGTACATCCACCAATGAAGTGGCAGTGACGGGATCAGAGGCAAGGGAAACGGTCCCAAATCTACAGAAGAACTTTGGCCAAATGAAATTAACCTGTTTAACTTGCAGCAAATTAATTTCCTGTGGAGAGAGGAGTGTAACTCTAATCAATAGAGCTTTTGAACATCATCAATGTACAAAACGTCCCAGAAAATAAATTTTCTTTTTTTGTTGTTGCTCCTGTTGAGCCCTTTCAAATGAATCATTTTTGTTTCCCCCACCCCAAGAAAAACAAAAAAATTATAAAACAACAAAAATAATAAAAAAAAGTTCTTTTCAGAACTACCTTCCCTTAATGAAAAATTGCTAGAATGTTTAGCACTCTAGCAACCTCTATTTCTTTTGATTCGCTTCCCGGTTTGCGTGCCGGTACGCGAACCGGAAGCGAACTAAAAAAAAAAAATTTTTTTAAAAAGAAGAGTAAGTAAACAGAGAGGAATGTTAAAAGAAAGACAAATAGAGGGAGTAACACACAGTTACTGTTGAAAGAGGGACTGAGAAAAGGAGTGGAAAGAGTAGTATAAGTAAGTAATAGAAAAAGAAATGAGGGAAGTAGCAAAGGCAGGAAACTGAAGGTTAAAGAAATGAAGCAGTGGAACTAATAAAAGTTACATTTGATAGAGATGTAACGTAAAGAGTACTAAACACTTACCTTATAATTGTCGTTAATTTAGTCAATTGTAATTTTTATACTTTTAATCTGTGTAAGAAAGAACAAAACATTTTAAATTAATAGAAGGTAGTAAAAAAAGAGTGAGCATGAGACAAGATGAATACATATTATAAATCACAATTCAAAGTACAAAATTAATTATACATATTTAATGGTTTATTTTTGCTGTTCTCAGAATATATCAAATTTCACTGAAAACAGTGAGTTGAAGGTATTCATCATATAACAGCGGGGAAAAAAAAACACAATCAAAATGATTGTGTTTAAAAAACCCTTAAAATATAATCAATCAGAAATAAGAACTCCTCAAAAGTTACTTACTTTCTATGCCGTCAAAGGATGTCCTATGAACAGCTTATACTCTGTTGTGCTGTTACTATTTTCTGCCCGCCACTTTCTTAAAGATAAACTCCATCGTTTTAAGAAAAATGAGACATACAAAGCAATTTAAAACAGCACACTACATTACAGCAACACCTAGAATCATTATAGTCCAGTTACCTACCCTAAATTCTCACTTCAGAAAACAAGTCAAAAGGCAACATTGCTTCATACTCAATTGGTATTGTTTGCTGAAAGACTAGCCTTTTTTTATTTCAAATAAGCTGTGTAATATCCTGATGTTGTCAAAGGACCATCTTAATATATAATAGCTGCAGTTGCAAATGTTCTTCCTGAAATCAATGACTGTGTAGCCAAAACATTTTTAATTAGACTTAACAACTTTTTTTCATCCAGTTTATGTAGTTGAAATGGTAAAATGACATTTCACCCATAAGTTTCCATAAATAATATGGACAGCATTGCAGACTTACATTTCCTCTACTCCTTGTTTTGATCTGCTGCTTGAATTAGCTTATAAACACAAACAGTTTTCGCTCTGTACTACACTTATCCACAAGACCATATAGAGTAGGAGCCATTATAACCTCTTGAAATTCCTCAGAACAAATCCCAAGATTCCTTTCCTAAAATTTTGGTTGTAAGAACACCAGGTAAGAATTTTGAAGGTGGAAAGGCAATCTTTTTTTGAAAGTTAAAACAGAATCATTGTAGAATGACCAGCCGTTTCCAGATTTTAAATAAGCTGTGTAATGTCCTGAAGTAGTTGAAGGACCGTCATGATATATAATTGCTGTAGTTACAAAAGTCCTTCCTGATATTGACAACTGCGAAGCCACAAAATTATTAATTAAAGTTGTCAATTTAGTTCCATCAGGCCTACATCGTTGGAACATTAAAATGACATACTGGCCATACCTTCGTATAATTAACGTGGACAGCATTGCAGACTTACATTGGCTACACTCCGTGTTTTGATCGGCTGCCTTTACTAGCTTATTGAAGGATACTGATTTACTGTCAGGCAAAGTTAAATATATAAATCTTTCTGAGTCTACACTAGTACACTAGTAGTACTTGATAGCCTACAGTTCTCGCAATCATGCTGCCATTGATAAGAAAGGCCAAACAGATAATCTACATCTACACCTTCATCTTACAATACATCAAGCATATACATTAAAAACTCCTGACAATCCTGCTGAATATTTTGAGAGAATTGTGTTTGACCTGAGCATTTGTCTAACAGATAACGAATTTCAGACACACTTTCTACTCTTGTTCTATCAGCGCTACATTTCTCTAACACAGAATTCAACAAACAGCATAAAATTTGTTCCGAATTGATCACAATCTGTTCTTTTAAAGTCTCTAGTGAAAAGAGAACATTAACCACTACATGAGCATAGCAGTTGACACCAGAACTATATTGAAAACCAACAACATCTTCAACAGAATTTATTTTATTTATGCTTACAATTTTCGGTTCATCGACTTTTGGTCTTTTTGCTACAACCTCCCTACTATTACTGATATTTCTTCGTTTCCGGCCTACCACACGTTTCTCAAACAAAGGATATTGAGGCAAATGTGGTGCATACTCTCTTCTTAACCTATTGTATTCCTTAACACAATCTAGATCCGCACAAATGTTTGTGACATCACAGTCAATCAAGTACAATCCCGATAAAGTTCTGGCTCATGACAATGCTACGTAAGCCATACCCTCTTTGAACACAGAACTGCCAATATTTACTAAAACAGTGTCTACACATAAACCTTGCGATTTATGAATTGTCACCGCATATGCCAAGCAAACAGGAAACTGCTTACGGCGAACATATAAGTCTTTTACAAGCAAAAACCTAGCTGTGCAACGACCAATTAGCTGTACTTCCTCAATACCATCAAATTTAATTTTTAAAAATTCAATTCCATCTCTACTTCTGTATTTCTCAAAATCAACAACATTACCCATTGATCCATTTACCAAACCTCTTTCAACATGTAAATTCCTTCTGAAAATGATACGGCAATTTAAGCACACATTCAGAGTCTTTTCAAAACCCGCAGTTTTAGATATAGTCTTCTCTAATGAATCCAATTTAGATTTCAAATTCTCAGACAAAATAATTGTTGCTCCCAAATGCTCTATTCTGTCAATAGCTTCCAGTTTCACAATCTCTTGGTTTTCTAAATTTAACATTTTGTTGTTGAAGATGGAACATTCTGCAAGAGTTGGCATCAAACATATTCCAGATTTTTTCTCAGTAATTTTCAGAAAAATATCCTCTGGCAGGATACAAATTTGACAGTAATCGTGCATGTACAGCTTCTTTCCCACGCTCAGTCACTTTCCCAATTCTAACATCTTTTAGAATATTCTTGTAATCTTCGTCCTTCGCCTGACGCATATTTTCACGCAGCTCAGCATAATTGAAGTTTAACCATATGTTAACGTTGCCAATGCTCCCTAGGGACTTCCTGGTATCTTCATGCGTAAGCAGTTTAAACACTGGTTGTCCTTTCACTGGTGTCAGCTGCAGAAGATCACCGAAAACAATGATGTGTTTGCCACCGAATAACACATCATACTCTGTTTTAAGAACTTCCTGCATTCTCAAATGCACAAAGGCAAGCATAAAATTGGAAACCATGCTTACTTAGTCAATGATAAGAAGTTTCATCTTCTTCAGGACTCTAGATACTTCACAACAAGCATCCCCAGATAACTTGTGGTATTGTAATTTGTTATCATGCTCCACTGGCAGCATCAGTAACCGATGCAAAGTAATCCCTTTAATGTTATGTGCAACCAGTCCAGTTGGAGCGGTGACAACACAAGACAGCGATGACTCAGTCCTTTTCTGCAGATAACATGAAATTGCTTTAATGAGGAAACTTTTTCCAGTTCCTGCTTCTCCACTCACGTACAGTCGGACAGGCTTCAACGACGTACATGAGCACTCTTTCTTCTCCATGATCAATTTGGTTGGTAACTTAGTCATATATATTCCTCTGCTCAACGTTGAGTTGTCTTTCCAAATCTTCTAAGTTACCCGCATCCTTCTGAGCATGTGCCATGGCTCTTTCCACTTCAATCATAGCAGTGGCAGCTTCATTTTCGATAACTGGTTCTCCTAGTGGATCCTGACTCAATGAAACAGAACTCTGACTGTCCTGAGAACTGTCTCTAGCAATCTCAGCTGCAATTGTTGATTCCTGCTCGATTTCTGCATTCAACATTTCTAGATATTTTGGAAAAACAGGACATTCTATGGACTCCTTGGCTGCATTAAAAGAGTCTTCGTAACAGAGGAAATCTCCAAGCAGTTCCTCTTCTGCACGCCAAGGCTTGGAAAGTTGCAAAAGAGCTAAATAGAAAAACTCTTTTCTTTCTGGAGATTCGCAATTCAATTTTCGATGATTTACCAAATGACATTTTCTTTGCTTGACCAGACATCCCTCACTTCCAATTACAGCATACACTCCTTTATCAATATCTTCTTTGATGTTCCTCTTGAAAATGTAATTTTGTAGAACATCATACAGACAAACATTCTCCAGGTGACTGCTTCTATTTGGATAATATGTATCCAACATGTTGGTCTTCAAAATATCTGTACTGCTTGGCTCCTTCTCCGCCAAATACTCAATTTCCCGTACAGGTTTCAGAACTCGATTACGCGTTGCAGCAAGACCAAGACTCGCCCAAATGATACTCCTAGATTTGGCATAGAGACTTGCTGAAGATAACCGGTCAGAACATTCGTAAGCTCCGATTTCTCGATGCGACAACATCTTCAGACTGAAACTGTACAACTTCTTACTGAGGCTCTTTTCATTGGAAATATCCTCCCACATATCCTTCAGTTCTGTCTTTTCTTTTTGGGTGATGTAAGACGTCACATACCGAGCCACAGCCATACAGTTGTCAGCCACAAACTGTATATCCATGTTAGCATTCCACATGGACAAAATCACTGGGTTGTAGTCGTTAATGTACTTAGACTCTTCGTTTCTTTTCAAATTGTATGTGTTTTTGGGTGATTTCCTCATCACATTATGTCCCAGCGAAGACATCAAATTGTTCACTCTTCCTTTAGATATCACCGACCGTGGAGATGCAAAACGACATTTGGTGTAGTACTTGTCCTTGTTTCTGAATTTACAACGACAGTACTTTCCACAACAATTGCTTTGAAACCGTAAAACTTGTTCTCTTAGACTTTTATCTTTGTTTGTCTTTGAAACAGCACATGTAGCATACTGTTCTATGAAACTCATCACTAAGTCATCTGGATCTGTTCCAAATTTGGGTGCATCTTTGATCCATAGCAGCATATGTATATGAGGAGCACCTCTTGCTTGATACTCCTTTCCCCAGAAGAAATCCAACACCTCTCCAAGAGGTGGGTTTTTCTTGTTCGTGATGAAAGACATCATAGCTTCAAATCTATGATTGAAGTATCTGCATACATTCACTGGATCCAAAGAGCACAGTTCTCCGGGTGTCTTGAATTCGATATTTTCAATGTTTCCATTTGCCTCTCGTAGAAATTCAAGTAAGTCTTCCCAGCCATACTCAGCACAGCTGAGAGTGAGGAACCATGTGGGAGTTCCTAAGTTCCTCAGCATACATTTTAAGTCACCATGACGGCGGTACCAATACCCATTAGTACCACGCTGACAAGCCATGAGATTAATCAGGTGAGAATCCAAAATACTGTCTTGCACATTGACTTTATCCATAAAGTCCCTTGCCGAGATATTTCGCAGTTGTACACCACTTTTCAAGATGTGGTTCACTGCATAAGACAATCCAGAGAGATCACTTTCAAACAGTAGATGAAACAAATAGGGAATGCATTGACGAAACCTAGGATCTTCTGCATACAATCGTAAAGTCCGGTATTCTGAAGCAGGAATTTGAACAGGTCGCTCATCATATCGTCCTCCTCGACCTGTGGGAAATAACTGAGGGAAACATCGAGCTTCCAAACTTTCCTCCCAAACACTAATGGGACTCCCTTTGGCTTGTTTCATTTGAAACAACTCAATAGCATTCCCCATGACTTCCTTGGAATGCAAAGGATGAACACTATAATGTTCATATATTTCTTCATTTTTAGAGGCTTCTACTTTCTCAATTTGTCCAGCACACAAATCGCTGTCCTCTTCTTCACTTACTTCCTCTTCTGCAACACATACATTCTTGTAGTACTCATTGTTTTTTATCAAATACAATGCTGCCTTTTTGACTTTCCTAACATCCACTAAATCTTGCCAGATTTTCTTACTCTTTGTCGGAACCCCATTAACTATGATAACCAGAGGTTACTCTTCCACTTTCTCTACTCCAATTGTATTAATGTTTTTCTTCAAATCTAAAGGCAAATAAACAACTCTTCCCTTTAATCCTCGCTGTAAATCTGATGGAGACAATTTCCCTGTCTTTGGCTCCATTCGTACAATAGCCTGGAAGGGATGGACACTTTGAATCAAAATAGATTCATAAGTATTTAAATCCTTCAATTCAGAAGGAATGTCAACCAATTCCAGATTATTATAAACCGCTCTAGCAGGCATCTGGTTTTAGTTTAATTTGTTATAACAATAAGTACACATACGTTGGTCCGCTCCCAAATCAAAACAATTTTCTACCATCAAGTATGTTGCAAAATCCTTCCATTCACTATTGTTTTCCATATCACTTTTTGCATATAAATCCACTAACTTAGTCTGATTCTTATAATAAGTCCGTCGACAACACACATTAGGCCTCTCACTTGATTTCACCATAAACGTGGAAATTTCCTTGTGAAACTTATGTGTACTGAAAATCTGTACACTCTCTTCCACATTACCTTCTTCTAGTGGGTGAATTTCAACATTGTTGTCTTTACCAGCAAAGTAACAGAACTCAATTTCTTGACACATATTATTCACATCTACTTCAGAACCATGCAAAAGAGCACTGCTTAATTGTTTAAGCATAATTGCTGGACTCTTAGCATAATACAACATTCTAACTAATTTCCTCACTTTATTATGATGCACTGCTAGCATCCTGAAATTATGAAAAACACTCTGGCATACTCTCCTGGAAAGACAAGCCAGTGAATGACCATGCAAACCTGTCACTTGTCTCACTCTGCAAGGATCTAATTCTTGCAAAAACTTTATTTTTTGTTTTAAACCTTTCTTATTAAATGTCCGTACAAAATCACAAAGCAAATTGATGGAATCCTGTCGCACACTGCAAATAGAGCTACACTTCCAGGTGTACACTGGTCCCTTAGGACGTCTCCCTAAAACCTCATCACTTAACACCTCTTCTGCATCTGCAGACACAAGTTTTTCTTTTTCAACCGGACGACCATCTTTTACCTCATATGCTCGACCACTGCTGTCAACTGCATGCACCAAATCATTGTCCTGAAAATAACTCTCCTCATTAAAAAATGCCTCACTATTTGAACTATGCATCCATTCTCCTGAGAAAACTTCACAAAAATTACTTCGATTAACTACTCTCTTCCATCTACTATTTGATTTGAAAACATAAATTACCTTGTTTAGTTTCCTAACTCTATTAATTACCAAAATAAATAACTTTCGCTTAATTTCGAAAGCCTGATCAATAATTTTCTCTACATTTTTCTTTTTCTTATAAAATGCCACTTTCTGTTGGCCTTTCTTAAATTGTTTTAGCAAATTGACAATTACCCTGTTGCAGAACATTCGCCTACGAATGCCCCTGAATGTATTTTCCCTTCTACTGCCATGCACAGAGTTATCTCCTGCTCTAGCAGAAACTTTTTTGACAGCCTTTCCTTTCCATTTAAATTGGCTCTCTTTTTCAGGACTAAAACTTGTTCTATAGTTATACTTTTGTTTCTACAAATGTTTCTAAGGAATGATTTCGTTCTCTTACCCGGAGCTTTCTTCGTGCGTTGACGAGATTTTAATGTAGAGGACTGCTGCAAGCATTTAGTAATCTGCTGTCTTTGACGTTTCGTAGCCTTTCGGATTCTATCCTTAGACGGCATTGTCTAATTTCTAAATATTCTGCAGTTGAATCTGTGGTAAAATATAATAAAACATTTTATTAACCACTATTACCAAACAGTAAATCAATAACAGTAAGGATTTGATTCAGCAATGCCATAAAGATGATTCAGTGAAATCTTCTTAATTTTACTGTGATAGTTTTTCGGGGCTTTCATGCAAATGACTGCCCACCCTGCAACAAAAAGCCCACATGAAACTTGACGCACATTAAATTGTGTACTTACCTGCAATAATCCATATGCCAGTGTTTAGGTCCCTCCACCCTGCCCCTCCCCCTCCCCGCCTCCCTGCCCCACCGTAACTCCCTCCACGACCCGCGGCTGCTATCTTGCAACATGGTGCATCTTGAAAATCAACAGCAGCACAAAATAGGCGCACATCCATCATAAATCTGCCCCTAACACTTTAAAAGATTGATTCAGGATGACGATAAGGTGTGGACTATCTAGAAGTTTGTTTGAGGTGAGGCCTACTCAGGGTTGCAGATGAAATTTAGGCTTGTTGAAGAGTACAGAGGTGATAATACATGTACAGGCCTACCAATGAAGTGAATCATGTCCACTGCACTCTTGAACAAAGGCCAGACCTCCTCTATCTCCCTGAACCTGCCTAAACCTCATCTGCACAATGTGATTCGTAATGTTAGGAAACACAAGTGATATAATTGAAAAACTTGCAAATATTTTTACACATTTAACAATCACATCACCTGTATTTCTTCAGCTTAGTTATCTCATTGTGCAGATGTAGTCTGCGTCCTATGTAGAAGCACACCCTATCAATACTTAAATTACCCAAGCACACATGGGAGCGTATTTACAAGGACCTTGCTCCAGGGGAAATGTCTTAAATTAAAATTGGAAAAATTACATCAAAGGGACTCAAAGGCCTTGTAAATATGCCCCAAACAACCTATGAAACACTAGCAGTACATATCAAGAAACATAATTGATTTCAAAAAACGTTTTTAAACCTTTTATGTAAAACAATTATATACCTACATTCATGGGGAACTGACTTAAAATGCCCTAATACACATGAAAACGTTTTTTTAAGGTCCTTGCACCTTTTTTTTCCATCACTTTTAACATGGCTATGTAACTCAAACAATCAAAATCAAAATTTGCCAAGCACACATGGGGGCGTATTTACAAGGACCTTGCACCACAGGGAAAGTGACTACAAATGACCAAACACACATGGGGACGTATTTACAAGGCCCTTGAACCATGGGGAAGTGACTTGAAATGGCCAAGCACACATAGGGGTGTATTTACAAGGCCCTTGCACCACTTATGCATCACTTTTAACATGTACACTGTGGAGCACCATGGGGCAAAAACAACACAGATGCATCATGCATCTGTTCCGCAAAAGCGACGCATTGCAGGAGTCACATCGCAAGTAAATACATTCTCATAAATTTTAAAAGCATTCCTTTTCCTTAAAAACGATTTTCTGATCATAATTTGAAAACACAGCACAGCTCCTATGTACAACCACACCTTGTCAGTACTAATACTTTACATTATCTGCAATTACAATTGGTATAAGAATGCAAAATCTTCTTGGAAAACATAATGCAAACACTTGACTCAAAACATCATTTTGAATGCACAGCTGGCTTTCTTATTTTCTCAAAAAAGCATACTAGTCTCTATCTAAAATAAAGAAACAATATCTCACCTTAACAAATGCTTTTTGAATTTCAAAACAGTCTCAGAAACACACCAATTTTTCTTTAGCAGAACAAAAGGTATGCACTCCAGAGGCTGGAACCAACAAAGGCACTGAAATGCTGATATTCATCACACATATCTCTCATGTCAGCCAATCAAAACTCTTCCCTCACTTTTTTCAAATCAACACCCTTCCCCCCTTTGCCCTTTCTGCCCTTTTTCCATAGCAACTACCTCCTGCCAGACCTCTCATGTTTACAAGTTCACACAACAATGTTTCAAATGAACTCTGAACTCTCAGTACACCTGCTAATCCACTGCAATCTTTCATAACATCATTTTTTATTAACCATTCAAATTACATCTTTCAAAGAACACATCCATGCACCCTAACTTTCTGTTTTCAGCAATGGAAATCCACCAATCACTGCTAATGAATCATTAGCACTCAAACTCCACAGTTTTTTTTCTTTACAAACTCTACTGTTTCAACTGCCATTTCATTCCCACACTTCATCTGACTGCAACAGAACCTCCTCTCGCCATGTTTTCTGTCTGGATTCTAGGACATAGCTACATCCACTGGGCTCACAGGTATGCTGATAACAGAAATTTACACAACCTCAATTCACAAAATGTGGAAATCAAATGGATTGGCCAAAGAGGATTGAAATGTCACCAATTGATACCATTGGTGAAAACCTTTTTACATTTGCCAAACCCTGACCTCATAATAGTGCACTGTGGAGGAAATGATTTGGGCACTTTGACTGGGGTAGGTCTGGAAATGCTCTTAAAGGACACCTTTGAGCAATTGATGGCACTTTTTCCTCAAACTGCCTTGGTATATTCCAATATATGCCAAAGACAAAAATGGAGGTGGTCCAATCAATTTTGTCCACAAATTGAGAAATCGAGGAAGCATGTAAATAAGTCTGTTTCAGCTTACATGAGAGACCATGGAATGGGCTGCATCTACAACAATAACGTGCGTTACTACATGCAAGATATCTACAGAGGAGAT
The DNA here is from genome assembly GCF_964263255.1 of Lissotriton vulgaris. NCBI lineage: Eukaryota > Metazoa > Chordata > Amphibia > Caudata > Salamandridae > Lissotriton > Lissotriton vulgaris. Next base: position 81,631,716 of record NC_141695.1, read on the forward strand.
GGCGTGCACTTCTCAGATGAGGGGAACAGAGTTTTCATACAAAATTTAAGACTGTGTATTGGTACCTACTTATAAGTACCTAGAACTTACACAGAACCCAAAAGTTCTTTTCAGAGCTACCTTAACTTTAATTACTCTTTTAAAATTTCGAATGTACCTTTTTTCACTAATTTTCACTTATGTTCGCTTCCCGGTTCGCTACCCGGTTCGCGTACCGGCAGCTAACCGCGCAAAAAATTCAATTTCTATTTTTTCCACATATATGAGCCTCCTCAGCCACCCTCAGAAAACCTAGGGGGTCAGGATACGTCTACCGTGCCCCCTTCTACCCATTCTGAACATTATTTACCCTCCATCTTGTATCTCAATTCTACCGAAACACAAAATGGAGGACTCCCGTAACGCTGCAGGTTCGCGTACCGGGACACGCACTGACAAGCACTCGCTCAAAAAAGGTGGGAAAGTAATTTACAGAAAAACCAATGGAGACACTTTCACCAAATATACATTAGCTCATACTACATACCAATCCCTACCATTTTCACAAATTTGGTTGGAATTCCATTTAGCCATTTAGCATGTAGACCTCTCTAAATTCCCTGAGGTAAATTACTTCACAAAACACATCGGAAGTGTTGGAATTGACAACCAATTAAAATGTTACTTTAATTTTCTACTTTTTTAACCTAACATTTGATTGATTATTACCTGAATATATATAAAGAAAGAGAGAAAAACACAGCCATTTTGACTACTACTTCCTGAAGTACATTGCAAGAACATTTTCATTGACAACTTAAACTGTTTTTGAAAGGTAAGAAGTTATTTAAAAAATTTGAAATGAGAACTATGTTATGATAATTTGTGAAAACGGTTTCAGATAGTTATATACTGTCCCGCTGTAAGAATTAAAGAAAGAGATAGGCTTCTCTGTTATAATTATGGATTGAGTTAGGCTTCTATGATATAATTATGAATTTACTTAGTCTTCATCACAGGCACTTTGTAATAGTTCTACTTCCTGCCTGAATCCATACAGTGCCCAAAGATAACTTCACTGTTAAAAACTCACAAGTACCTGCCTGAACTTTAACCGAACAGTAACCTATCTCAACTGATATTTTTTTTTTTTATGCAATTTACAGCAAGAAAATGGAAGCACAACAGAAAGAAAATAATATTTCCTTTCAAATAAATATTGAAAACAATCCAAATGAAGAAAAGGATGAAAATGACTTTTTGGATGACACATTAGACGAAGAATTAATTGAATGTGTAGAAGAATATGAATCATGGAATGAAAAGGAGGACATACCGGATGAATTGATGTTACAAATTCTTTTAGATTTTGAAAAATCTGAACAATAAATTTAAATTTTAAAATTAAAAATTGTTTGAGACATTATTCTTTTTTATATGTAAATTATGAAATAGTACCAAAATAGATATAATATAAAGTGAGACTTAAAATATACTGTACAACTTGTTTGTGTTACATAGTAAGTTTGCTCATAGTTACTTCCTTTCTCCAACTATATTATCTCCAATCTGTATTTAACATCTCTTTATCATCTCCTGCCTCCATATTGTTTCGGCTTTCCAGGCAGACTATGGTATGAATTCCATATACCACAATAACTTCTGAAACAACTTGCAAGATATCTACAAAGGAGACGGCGTTTATTTATTTTTAGACTCTGCATTGGTACCTACATGTTGCTACGTAAATAAAAAAAAACAAAAAAACCCCAACAATCAATAAACATACAATATTTAAAAAGTCTATCATTCTTGTTTCCTTATAGTACGCTCCCTGGACCGCTTTCTGGTGCGCGTACCGGGCGCACACCCCGCAAAAAAAACGGGGCCCTTTTAAAGCCTCCACATCAAACCTAGGGGGTCAGGGAGGATCTACCATGCCCCCTTATGGTCATTTGCCCCTTCGTTTTGGCCTCCTCTTGTCTCTCGACCCAACCGAGAGAGAAGATGGTGGCCACTCGGGACTGTTTAGAATGTTGACAGACACCGGAGAGCCAACCAGCTTCGCTTCACAAAGTTCCGTTACGCGAAAAGTATGCGAACCGGAGCGCTACCCGGGACGCTGTCACAGATATATCTGTTTTTTAAAACGTTAATTTCTCAAAATCCACTGGAGCACATATATTGAGACCTAGCAAAGGCACATCGGGCTAACAGTCCCTACAATTTTGCCAAGTTTCGTGCAAATCCATTCAGCCGTTCGAGCTAAAAGTGAGGCCAAACGCCCTATGGAAAAATGAATGGGAAAAACGCGTTTTGGGACCCCCCTTTTTTCTCGGCCCTCCCTTGACGAAACCCCCCCCCCCCAAATTTTCAGGGGCTGCTCAGAAACAAAATGTGCCATTTTCCTGGAAATTTCAGCCGATTCCGTCCTCAAACGCCAAAGTTATTAGACATAGAATTTTCAAAAGTTCCATAGAGAAAAAATCCTAACTATATATACCTGTAGGTAATATATATATGTATGTATGTATGTATGTATATATATATATATATATATATATATATATATATATATATATATATATATATATATATATATATATATATACTAGCAGCCCGCCCCGGCGTTGCCCGGGGCAGAAAGGGGCTGGGGGCAGCATCGCAGCAGGATAGGCGCAGCAGAGCGGCCAGGAGCAGCAGAGCGTACTTACAGTGTTTCCTTGCTCCCGTTTTGTTGGTCCTGGCCGCTTATGCCCACGCTCGTGTCCGCTGGTTCTCTGCGCTCGTTTTCTTGGTCCTGGCCGCTTCTGCCGACTCTCCTGTCTGCTCTTACTCTGCGCTCCCCTGGGCATGTCGACGCTCCTCTACTCATTCCGGACCTTGGATGGTGTCGCTTCCGCTGTTTCTCCGCGCTCGTTTTCTTGGTCCTGGCCGCTTCTGCCGACTCTCCTGTCCGCTCTTACTCTGCGCTCCCCTGGGCATGTCGACGCTCCTCTACGCGCTCCGGACCTTGGAGGGTGTCGCTTCCTTTCTCATGTCCGCTCCTCGCAGGGTGTTGCTTCCGGCTTCCGCGCTACCCCGTGATGTCAGCACGCATCAACATGCACGTCATTAGCTGGCGCTACTTCTAAGGGTCTACTTTCCCTTAAAAATTACGTTTCCCTTCTAACATATATATTTTGTTTTTATATAGCCTATGTCCTTCTGCTTGCCCTCACGTTTTCAAAGATGTATTGGGTGTTTGGATTGGTGGTGTACTTTTCGAGTTTACCTGGCTCAAAGGACACAGTTCTCTCTTTATAATAGTAGTATAGATATATATATATATCCAAAAACAATGCCCTGATGCGGAAACAAGACTGGGTTGCATACTGAGCATGCTGGTACTTGCAGTTCAGTGTTCTAGGCGCTAGTATTACCTCAGTGGGTTTCTATCATGTTTGCAATAATAAAATCCAGTAAAACACCCAAGTGGGTCACAGAGCTGCCACAGCTGGTCCTTTCATTACTCACACCCTTGGTGCGCCATAGTCCGACGTGCAGTGATCCCATCAAGCGGCCCCACTGAGTTGTGGTGTCAAGTTTCCTACAGCCAGGCTGCCGTATTTAAATCCAAAAACGATGCCCTGATGCGGAAACAAGACTCAAGGAGGGAGGTTGAACACCAGGATTTTTATTTCAATCAGCACGGCAGTCTGAAATCCTTCCCTTTTTGCCAACACGTTTCAAAGCCAGGGCGGCTTCTTCGTCAGGGGAGGGTCACAAAGTGAATAGAAGTGTTGTGCCAGCAAGTATTAGTACGCACGCATTGATTAATCCTAGGTGAGTTGAATACTGAGCGTGCTGGTAGTTGCAGTTCAGTGTTCTAGGCGCTAGTATTACCTCAGTGGGTTTCCATCATGTTTGCAATAATAAAATCCAGTAAAACACCAGAGTGGGTCACAGAGCTGCCACAGCTGGTCCTTTCATTACTCACACCCTCGTTGCACCATAGTCCGACGTGCAGTGAGCCCATCGAGTGGCCCCACTGAGTTGTGGTGTCAAGTTTCTTACAGCCAGGCTACCGCATTTAAATCCAAAAACAATGCCCTGATGCGGAAACAAGACTCAAGGAGGGAGGTTGAACACAAGGATTTATATTTCAATCAGCACAGCAGTCCAAAATCATTTCCTTTTTCCCAACGCGTTTCAAAGCCAGGGCGGCTTCTTCATCAGGGGAGGGTCACAAAGCGAATATAAGTGTGGCACCAGCAAGTATTTGTATGCAAGCATTAATTAATCCGAGGTAGGTTGAATATTTAGCATGCTGGTACTTGCAGTTCAGTGTTCTAGGCGCTAGTATTACCTCAGTGGGTTTCTATCATGTTTGCAATAATAAATCCAGTAAAACACCCAAGTGGGTCACAGAGATGCCACAGCTAGTCCTTTCATTACTCACACCCTCGTTGCACCATAGTCCGACATGCAGTGATCACATCAAGCGGCCCCACTGAGTTGTGGTGTCAAGTTTCCTACAGCCAGGCTGCCGTATTTAAATCCAAAAACGATGCCCTGATGCGGAAACAAGACTCAAGGAGGGAGGTTAAACACCAGGATATTTATTTCAGTCAGCACGGCAGTCCGAAATCCTTTCCTTTTACCCAACGCGTTTCAAAGCCAGGGCGGCTTCTTCATCAGGGGAGGGTCACAAAGCGAATAGAAGTGTTGCGCCAGCAAGTATTAGTACGCAGGCATTAATTAATCCGAGGTGGGTTGAATACTGAGCATGCTGGTACTTGTAGTTTAGTGTTCTAGGTGCGATTATTACCTCAGTGGCTTTCTATCATGTTTGCAATAATAAAATCCAGTAAAACACGCGAGTGGGTCACAGAGATGCCACAGTTGGTCCTTTCTTTACTCACACCCTCGTTGCGCCATAGTCTGACAGGCAGTGAGCCCATCGAGCGGCCCCACTGAGTTGTGCTGTCATGTTTCCTACAGCCAGGCTACCGTATTTAAATCCAAAAACGATGCCCTGATGCGGAAACATAACTCAAGGAGGGAGGTTGAACACCATTATTTTTATTTCAATCAGCACAGCAGTCTGAAATCCTTTCCTTTTTCTCAACGCGTTTCAAAGCCAGGACAGCTTCTTCATCACAGGAGGGTCAGAAAGCGAATAGAAGTGTTGCGCCAGCAAGTATTAGTACGCACGCATTAATTAATCCGAGGTGGGTTGAATACTGAGCATGCTGGTACTTGCAGTTCAGTGTTCTAGGCGCTAGTATTACCTCAGTGGGTTTCTATCATGTTTGCAATAATAAAATCCAGTAAAACACCTGAGTGGGTCACAGAGCTGCCACAGCTGGTCCTTTCATTACTCACACCCTTGGTGTGCCATAGTCCGACGTGCAGTGAGCCCATCGAGCGGCCCCACTGAGTTGTGGTGTGAAGTTTCCTACAGCCAGGCTGCCGTATTTAAATCCAAAAACGATGCCCTGATGCAGAAACAAGACTCAAGGAGGGACATTAAACACCAGGATTTTTATTTCAGTCAGCAAGGCAGTCCGAAATCCTTAACTTTTTCCCAACACGTTTCAAAGTCATGGCGGCTTCTTCATCAGGGGAGGGTCACAAAGCAAATAAAAGTGTTGCGCCAGTAAGTATTAGAACGCACGCATTAATTAATCCCAGGTGGGTTGAATACTGTGCATGCTGGTACTTGCAGTTCAGTGTTCTAGGCGCTAGTATTACCTCAGTGGGTTTCTATCATTTTTGCAATAATAAAATCCAGTAAAACACCCGAGTGGGTCACAGAGCTGCCACAGCTGGTCCTTTCATTACTCACACCCTCGTTGCACCATAGTCCGACGTGCAGTGAGCCCATCGAGCGGCCCCACTGAGTTGTGGTGTCATGTTTCCTACAGCCTGTATGCCGTATTTAAATCTAAAAACGATGCCCTGATGCGGAAACAAGACTCAAGGAGGGAGGTTGAACACCAGGATTTTTGTTTCATTCAGCATGGCAGTCTGAAATCCTTCCCTTTTTCCCAACGCGTTTCAAAGCCAGGACAGCTTCTTCATCAGGGGAGGGTCACAAAGTGAATAGAAGTGTTGCGCCAGGAAGTATTAGTACGCATGTATTAATTAATCCCAGGTGGGTTGAATACTGAGCATGCCGGCACTTGCAGGTCAGTGTTCTAGGCGCTAGTATTACCTCAGTGGGTTTCTGTCATGTTTGCAATAATAAAATCCGGTAAAACACCTGAGTGGGTCACAGAGCTGCTACAGCTGGTCCTTTCATTACTCACACCCTTGGTGTGCCATAGTCCGACGTGCAGTGAGCCCATCGAGCGGCCCCACTGAGTTGTGGTGTGAAGTTTCCTACAGCCAGGCTGCCGTATTTAAATCCAAAAACGATGCCCTGATGCGGAAACAAGACTCAAGGCGGGACGTTAAACACCAGGATTTTTATTTCAGTCAGCAAGGCAGTCCGAAATCCTTAACTTTTTCCCAACATGTTTCAAAGTCATGGCGGCTTCTTCATCAGGGGAGGGTCACAAAGCAAATAGAAGTGTTGCGCCAGTAAGTATTAGAATGCACGCATTAATTAATCCCAGGTGGGTTGAATACTGTGCATGCTGGTACTTGCAGTTCAGTGTTCTAGGCGCTAGTATTACCTCAGTGGGTTTCTATCATGTTTGCAATAATAAAATCCAGTAAAACACCTGAGTGGGTCACAGAGCTGCCACAACTGGTCCTTTCATTACTCACACCCTCGTTGCACCATAGTCCGACGTGCAGTGAGCCCATCAAGCGACCCCACTGAGTTGTGGTGTCAAGTTTCCTACAGCCAGGCTGCTGTATTTAAATCCAAAAACGATGCCCTGATGCGGAAACAAGACTCAAGGAGGGACGTTAAACACCAGGATTTTTATTTCAGTCAGCAAGGCAGTCCGAAATCCTTAACTTTTTCCCCACGCGTTTCAAAGTCATGGCGGTTTCTTCATCAGGGGAGGGTCACAAAGCAAATAGACGTGTTGCGCCAGTAAGTATTAGTACGCACGCATTAATTAATCCCAGGTGGGTTGAATACTGTGCATGCTGGCACTTGCAGTTCAGTGTTCTAGGTGCTAGTATTACCTCAGTGGGTTTCTATCATGTTTGCAATAATAAAATCCAGTAAAACACCCGAGTGGGTCACAGAGCTGCCACAGCTGGTCCTTTCATTACTCACACCCTCGTTGCACCATAGTCCGACGTGCAGTGAGCCCATCGAGCGGCCCCACTGAGTTGTGGTGTCATGTTTCTTACAGCCTGTATGCCGTATTTAAATCTAAAAACGATGCCCTGATGCGGAAACAAGACTCAAGGAGGGAGGTTGAACACCAAGATTTTTATTTCAGTCAGCACGGCAGTCTGAAATCCTTCCCTTTTTCCCAACGCGTTTCAAAGCCAGGACAGCTTCTTCATCAGGGGAGGGTCACAAAGTGAATAGAAGTGTTGCGCCAGCAAGTATTAGTACGCATGTATTAATTAATCCCAGGTGGGTTGAATACTGAGCATGCTGGCACTTGCAGTTCAGTGTTCTAGGCGCTAGTATTACCTCAGTGGGTTTCTATCATGTTTGCAATAATAAAATCCAGTAAAACACCTGAGTGGGTCACAGAGCTGCCACAGGTGGTCCTTTCATTACTCACACCCTCGTTGCACCATAGTCCGACGTGCAGTGAGCCCATCGAGCTGCCCCATTGAGTTGTGGTGTCATGTTTCTTACAGCCTGTATGCCGTATTTAAATCTAAAAACAATGCCCTGATGCGGAAACAAGACTCAAGGAGGGAGGTTGAACACCAGGATTTTTGTCTCATTCAGCACGGCAGTCTGAAATCTTTTCCTTTGTCCAAACGCGTTTCAAAGCCAGGACAGCTTCTTCATCAGGGGAGGGTCACAAAATGAATAGAAGTGTTGCGCCAGCAAGTATTAGTACGCATGTATTAATTAATCCCAGGTGGGTTGAATACTGAGCATGCTGGCACTTGCAGTTCAGTGTTCTAGGCGCTAGTATTACCTCAGTGGGTTTCTGTCATGTTTGCAATAATAAAATCCGGTAAAACACCTGAGTGGGTCACAGAGCTGCCACAGCTGGTCATTTCATTACTCACACCCTCGTTGCGCCATAGTCCGACGTGCAGTGAGCCCATCGAGCGGCCCCACTGAGTTGTGGTGTCTTGTTTCCTACAGCCAGGCTCCGTATTTAAATCCAAAAACGATGCCCTGATGTGGAAACAAGATTTAAGGAGGGAGGTTAAACACCAGGATATTTATTTCAATCAGCACGGCAGTACGAAATCCTTTCCTTTTTCCCAACGCGTTTCAAAGCCAGGACAGCTTCTTCATCAGGGGCGGGTCACAAAGCGAATAGAAGTGTTGCGCCAGAAAGTATTAGTACGCACGCATTAATTAATCCCAGGTGGGTTGAATACTGAGCATGCTGGTACTGGCAGTTCAGTGTTCTAGGCGCTAGTATTACCTCAGTGGGTCTCTATCATGTTTGCAATAATAAAATCCAGTAAAACACCCGAGTGGGTCACCGAGCTGCCACAGCTGGTCCTTTCATTACTCACATCCTCGTTGCGCCATAGTCTGACGTGCAGTGAGCCTATCGAGCGGCCCCACTGAGTTGTGGTGTCATGTTTCCTACAGCCAGGCTACCGTATTTAAATCCAAAAACGATGCCCTGATGCGGAAACAAGACTCAAGGAGGGAGGTTGAACACCATTATTTTTATTTCGATCAGCACGGCAGTCTGAAATCCTTTCCTTTTTCTCAACGCGTTTCAAAGCCAGGACAGCTTCTTCATCAGGGGAGGGTCAAAAAGCGAATAGAAGTGTTGCGCCAGCAAGTATTAGTACGCACGCAATTATTAATCCCAGGTGGGTTGAATACTGAGCATGCTGGTACTTGCAGTTCAGTGTTCTAGGCGCTAGTATTACCTCAGTGGGTTTCTATCATGTTTGCAATAATAAAATCCAGTAAAACACCTGAGTGGGTCACAGAGCTGCCACAGCTGGTCCTTTCATTACTCACACCCTTGGTGCGCCATAGTCCGACGTGCTGTGAGCCCATCGAGCGGCACCACTGAGTTGTGGTGTCAAGTTTCCTACAGCCAGGCTGCCGTATTTAAATCCAAAAACGATGCCCTGATGCGGAAACAAGACTCAAGGAGGGAAGTTGAACACCATTATTTTTATTTCGATCAGCACGGCAGTCTGAAATCCTTTCCTTTTTCTCAACGCGTTTCAAAGCCAGGACAGCTTCTTCATCAGGGGAGGGTCATAAAGCAAATAGAACTGTTGCGCCAGCAAGTATTAGTACGCACGCATTAATTAATCTCAGGTGGGTTGAATACTGAGCATGCTGGTACTTGCAGTTCAGTGTTCTAGGCGCTAGTATTACCTCAGTGGGTTTCTATCATGTTTGCAATAATAAAATCCAGTAAAACACCTGAGTGGGTCACAGAACTGCCACAGCTGGTCCTTTCATTACTCACACCCTGGGTGCGCCATAGTCCGACGTGCAGTGAGCCCATCGAGCCGCCCCACTGAGTTGTGGTGACAAGTTCCCTACAGCCAGGCTGCCGTATTTAAATCCAAAAACGATGCCCTGATGCGGAAACAAGACTCAGGGAGGGACGGTAAACACCAGGATTTTTATTTCAGTCAGCAAGGCAGTCCGAAATCCTTCCCTTTTTCCCAACGCGTTTCAAAGCCAGGACAGCTTCTTCATCAGGGGAGGGTCATAAAGCAAATAGAACTGTTGCGCCAGCAAGTATTAGTACGCACGCATTAATTAATCTCAGGTGGGTTGAATACTGAGCATGCTGGTACTTGCAGTTCAGTGTTCTAGGCGCTAGTAATACCTCAGTGGGTTTCTATCATGTTTGCAATAATAAAATCCAGTAAAACACCTGAGTGGATCACAGAGCTGCCACAGCCGGTCCTTTCATTACTCACACCCTTGTTGTGCCATAGTCCGACGTGCAGTGAGCCCATCGAGCGGCCCCACTGAGTTGTGGTGTCAAGTTTTCTACAGCCAGGCTGCCGCATTTAAATCCAAAAACAATGCCCTGATGCGGCAACAAGACTCAAGGAGGGAGGTTGAACACCAGGATATTTATTTCAGTCAGGACCGCAGTCCGAAATCCTTTCCTTTTACCCAACGCGTTTCAAAGCCAGGGCGGCTTCTTCATCTGGGGAGGGTCACAAAGCGAATAGAAGTGTTGCGCCAGCAAGTATTAGTACGCACGCATTAATTAATCCGAGGTGGGTTGAATACTGAGCATGCTGGTACTTGTAGTTTAGTGTTCTAGGTGCTAGTATTACCTCAGTGGCTTTCTATCATGTTTGCAATAATAAAATCCAGTAAAACACGCGAGTGGGTCACAGAGATGCCACAGTTGGTCCTTTCATTACTCACACCCTCGTTGCGCCATAGTCTGACCGGCAGTGAGCCCATCGAGCGGCCCCACTGAGTTGTGCTGTCATGTTTCCTACAGCCAGGCTACCGTATTTAAATCCAAAAACGATGCCCTGATGCGGAAACAAGACTGAAGGAGGGAGGTTGAACACCATCATTTTTATTTCAATCAGCACGGCAGTCTGAAATCCTTTCCTTTTTCTCAACGCGTTTCAAAGCCAGCACAGCTTCTTCATCAGGGGAGGGTCAGAAAGCGAATAGAAGTGTTGCGCCAGCAAGTATTAGTACGCACGCATTAATTATTCCGAGGTGGGTAGAATACTGAGCATGCTGGTAATTGCAGTTCAGTGTTCTAGGCGCTAGTATTACCTCAGTGGGTTTCTATCATGTTTGCAATATTAAAATCCAGTAAAACACCTGAGTGGGTCACAGAGCTGCCACAGCTGTTTTTTTCATTACTCACACCCTTGATGTGCCATAGTCCGACGTGCAGTGAGCCCAACGAGCGGCCCCACTGAGTTGTGGTGTGAAGTTTCCTACAGCCAGGCTGCCGTATTTAAATCCAAAAAGGATGCCCTGATGCGGAAACAAGACTCAAGGAGGGACATTAAACACCAGGATTTTTATTTCAGTCAGCAAGGCAGTCCGAAATCCTTAACTTTTTCCCAACGCGTTTCAAAGTCATGGCGGCTTCTTCATCAGGGGAGGGTCACAAAGCAAATAGAAGTGTTGCGCCAGTAAGTATTAGAATGCACGCATTAATTAATCCCAGGTGGGTTGAATACTGAGCATGCTGGTACTTGCAGTTCAGTGTTCTAGGCGCTAGTATTACCTCAGTGGGTTTCTATCATGTTTGCAATAATAAAATCCAGTAAAACACCTGAGTGGGTCACAGAGCTGCCACAGCTGGTCCTTTCATTACTCACACCCTCGTTGCACCATAGTCCGACGTGCAGTGAGCCCATCGAGCGGCCCCACTGAGTGGTGGTGTCATGTTTCTTACAGCCTGTATGCCGTATTTAAATCTAAAAACGATGCCCTGATGCTGAAACAAGACTCAAGGAGGGAGGTTGAACACCAGGATTTTTGTTTCATTCAGCACGGCAGTCTGAAATCTTTCCCTTTTTCCCAACGCGTTTCAAATCCTGGACAGCTTCTTCATCAGGGGAGGGTCACAAAGTGAATAGAAGTGTTGCGCCAGCAAGTATTAGTACGCATGTATTAATTAATCCCAGGTGGGTTGAATACTGAGCATGCTGGTACTTGCAGTTCAGTGTTCTAGGCGCTAGTATTACCTCAGTGGGTTTCTATCATGTTTGCAATAATAAAATCCAGTAAAACACCCGAGTGGGTCACAGAGCTGCCACAGCTGGTCCTTTCATTACTCACACCCTCGTTGCACCATAGTCCGACGTGCAGTGAGCCCATCGAGCGGCCCCACTGAGTTGTGTTGTCATGTTTCTTACAGCCTGTATGCCGCATTTAAATCCAAAAACAATGCCCTGATGCGGAAACAAGACTCAAGGAGGGAGGTTGAACACCAGGATTTTTGTTTCAATCAGCACGGCAGTCCGAAATCCTTCCCTTTTTCCCAACGCGTTTCAAAGCCAGGACAGCTTCTTCATCAGGGGAGGGTCACAAAGTGAATAGAAGTGTTGCGCCAGCAAGTATTAGTACGCATGTATTAATTAATCCGAGGTGGGTTGAATACTGAGCATGCTGGCACTTGCAGTTCAGTGTTCTAGGCGCTAGTATTACCTCAGTGGGTTTCTGTCATGTTTGCAATAATAAAATCCAGTAAAACACCCGAATGGGTCACAGAGCTGCCACAGCTGGTCCTTTCATTACTCACACCCTCGTTGCACCATAGTCCGACGTGCAGTGAGCCCATCGAGCGGCCCCACTGAGTTGTGGTGTCAAGTTTCCTACAGCCAGGCTGCCGTATTTAAATCTAAAAACGATGCCCTGATGCGGAAACAAGACTCAAGGAGGGAGGTTGAACACCCGGATTTTTGTTTCATTCAGCACGGCAGTCTGAAATCTTTCCCTTTTTCCCAACGCGTTTCAAAGCCAGGACAGCTTCTTCATCAGGGGAGGGTCACAAAGTGAATAGAAGTGTTGCGCCAGCAAGTATTAGTATGCATGTATTAATTAATCCCAGGTGGGTTGAATACTGAGCATGCTGGCACTTGCAGTTCAGTGTTCTAGGCGCTAGTATTACCTCAGTGGGTTTCTGTCATGTTTGCAAAATTAAAATCCAGTAAAACACCTGAGTGGATCACAGAGCTGCCACAGCTGGTCCTTTAATTACTCACACCCTCGTTGCACCATAGTCCGACGTGCAGTGAGCCCATCGAGCGGCCCCACTGAGTTGTGGTGTCATGTTTCTTACAGCCTGTATGCCGTATTTAAATCTAAAAACGATGCCCTGATGCGGAAACAAGACTCAAGGAGGGAGGTTGAACACCAGGATTTTTGTTTCATTCAGCACGGCAGTCTGAAATCTTTCCCTTTTACCCAACGCGTTTCAAAGCCAGGGCGGCTTCTTCATCCGGGGAGGGTCACAAAGCGAATAGAAATGTTGCGCCAGCAAGTATTAGTACGCACGCATTAATTAATCTGAGCCGGGTTGAATTCTAAACATGCTGGTACTTGCAGTTCAGTGTTCTAGGCGCTAGTATTACCTCAGTGGGTTTCTATCTTGTTTGCAATATTAAAATCCAGTAAAACACCTGAGTGGGTCACAGAGCTGCCACAGCTGGTCCTTTCATTACTCACACCCTCGTTGCACCATAGTCCAACGTGCAGTGAGCCCATCGAGCGGCCCCATTGAGTTGTGCTGTCAAGTTTCCTACGGCCACGCTGCCGTATTTAAATCCAAAAATGATGCCCTGATGCTTAAACAATACTCAAGGAGGGAGGTTTAAAACCAGGATTTTGATTTCAATCAGCACGGCAGTCCGAAATCCTTTCCTTTTCAGAAACGCGTTTCATAGCCAGGACAGCTTCTTCATCAGGAGCGGGTCACAAAGCGAATAGAAGTGTTGCGCCAGAAAGTATTAGTACGCACGCATTAATTAATCTCAGGTGGGCTGAATACTGAGCATGCTGGTACTTGCAGTTCAGTGTTCTAGGCGCTAGTATTAACTCAGTGGGTTTCAATCATGTTTGCAATAATAACATCCAGTAAAACACCCGAGTGGGTCACAGAGCCGCCACAGCTGGTCCATTCATTACTCACACCCTTGGTGCGCCATAGTCCGACGTGCAGTGAGCCCATCGAGCGGCCCCACTGAGTTTTGGTGTCAAGTTTCCTACAGCCAGGCTGCCGTATTTAAATCCAAAAATGATGCCCTGATGCGGAAACAAGACTCAAGGAGGGAAGTTGAACACCATTATTTTTATTTCGATCAGCACGGCAGTCTGAAATCCTTTCCTTTTTCTCAACGCATTTCAAAGCCAGGACAGCTTCTTCATCAGGGGAGGCTCATAAAGCAAATAGAAGTGTTGCGCCAGCAAGTATTAGTACGCACGCATTAATTAATCCCAGGTGGGTTGAATACTGAGCGTGCTGGTACTTGCAGTTCAGTGTTCTAGGCGCTAGTATTACCTCAGTGGGTTTCTATCATGTTTGCCATAATAAATTCCAGTAAAACACCTGAGTGGGTCACAGAACTGCCACAGCTGGTACTTTCATTACTCACACCCTGGGTGCGCCATAGTCCGACGTGCAGTGAGCCCATCGAGCGGCGCCACTGAGTTGTGGTGACAAGTTTCCTACAGCCAGGCTGCAGTATTTAAATCCAAAAACGATGCCCTGATGCGGAAGCAAGACTCAGGGAGAGACGGTAAACGCCAGGATTTTTATTTCAGTCAGCAAGGCAGTCCGAAATCCTTAACTTTTTCCCAACGCGTTTCAAAGTCATGGCGGCATCTTCATCAGGGGAGGGTCACAAAGTGAATAGAAGTGTTGCGCCAGCAAGTATAAGTACGCATGTATTAATTAATCCCAGGTGCGTTGAATACTGAGCATGCTGGCACTTGCAGTTCAGTGTTCTAGGCGCTAGTATTACCTCAGTGCGTTTCTGTCATGTTTGCAATAATAAAATCCAGTAAAACACCTGAGTGGATCACAGAGCTGCCACAGCTGGTCCTTTCATTACTCACACCCTCGTTGCACCATAGTCCGACGTGCAGTGAGCCCATCGAGCGGCCCCACTGAGTTGTGGTGTCATGTTTCTTACAGCCTGTATGCCGTATTTAAATCTAAAAACGATGACCTGATGCGGAAACAAGACTCAAGGAGGGAGGTTGAACACCAGGATTTTTATTTCATTCAGCACGGCAGTCTGAAATCTTTCCCTTTTTCCCAACGCGTTTCAAAGCCAGGACAGCTTCTTCATCAGGGGAGGGTCACAAAGTGAATAGAAGTGTTGCGCCAGCAAGTATTAGTACGCATGTATTAATTAATCCCAGGTGCGTTGAATACTGAGCATGCTGGCACTTGCAGTTCAGTGTTCTAGGCGCTAGTATTACCTCAGTGCGTTTCTGTCATGTTTGCAATAATAAAATCCAGTAAAACACCTGAGTGGATCACAGAGCTGCCACAGCTGGTCCTTTCATTACTCACACCCTCGTTGCACCATAGTCCGACGTGCAGTGAGCCCATCGAGCGGCCCCACTGAGTTGTGGTGTCATGTTTCTTACAGCCTGTATGCCGTATTTATATCTAAAAACGATGACCTGATGCGGAAACAAGACTCAAGGAGGGAGGTTGAACACCAGGATTTTTATTTCATTCAGCACGGCAGTCTGAAATCTTTCCCTTTTTCCCAACGCGTTTCAAAGCCAGGACAGCTTCTTCATCAGGGGAGGGTCACAAAGTGAATAGAACTGTTGCGCCAGCAAGTACTAGTACGCATGTATTAATTAATCCCAGGTGGGTTGAATACTGAGCATGCTGGCACTTGCAGTTCAGTGTTCTAGGCGCTAGTATTACCTCAGTGGGTTTCTGTCATGTTTGCAATAATAAAATCCGGTAAAACACCTGAGTGGGTCACAGAGCTGCCACAGCTGGTCCTTTCATTACTTACACCCTCGTTGCGCCATAGTCCGACGTGCACTGAGCCCATCGAGCGGCCCCACTGAGTTGTGGTGTCAAGTTTCCTACAGCCAGGCTGCCGTATTTAAATCCAAAAACGATGCCCTGATGTGGAAACAAGATTTAAGTAGGGAGGTTAAACACCAGGATATTTATTTCAGTCAGCACTGCAGTCCCAAATCCTTTCCTTTTACCCAACACGTTTCAAAGCCAGGGCAGCTTCTTCATCAGGGGAGGGTCACAAAGCGAATAGAAATGTTGCGCCAGCAAGTATTAGTACGCACGCATTAATTAATCCGAGGTGGGTTGAATACTGAGCATGCTGGTACTTGCAGTTCAGTGTTCTAGGCGCTAGTATTACCTCAGTGGGTTTCTTTCATGTTTGCAATAATAAAGTCCAGTAAAACACCCGAGTGGGTCATAGAGCCGCCACAGCTGGTCCATTCATTTCTCACACCCTTGTTGCACCATAGTCCGACGTGCAGTGAGCCCATCGAGCGGCCCCACTGAGTTGTGGTGTCAAGTTTCCTACAGCCAGGCTGCCGTATTTAAATCCAAAAACGATGCCCTGATGCGGAAACAAGACTCAAGGAGGGAAGTTGAACACCATTATTTTTATTTCGATCAGCAAGGCAGTCCAAAATCCTTAACTTTTTCCCAATGAGTTTCAAAGTCATGGCGGCTTCTTCATCAGGGGAGGGTTACAAAGCGAATAGAAGTGTTGCGCCAGTAAGTATTAGTACGCACGCATTAATTAATCCCAGGTGGGTTGAATACTGAGCATGCTGATACTTGCAGTCCAGTGTTCTAGGCGCTAGTATTACCTCAGTGGGTTTCTATCATGTTTGCAATAATAAAATCCAGTAAAACACCTGAGTGGGTCACAGAGCTGCCACAGCTGGTCCTTTCATTACTCACACCCTCGTTGCACCATAGTCCGACGTGCAGTGAGCCCATCGAGCGGCCCCACTGAGTTGTGGTGTCATGTTTCTTACAGCCTGTATGCCGTATTTAAATCTAAAAACGATGCCCTGATGCTGAACAAAGACTCAAGGAGGGAGGTTGAACACCAGGATTTTTGTTTCATTCAGCACGGCAGTCTGAAATCTTTCCGTTTTTCCCAACGAGTTTCAAAGCCAGGACAGCTTCTTCATCAGGGGAGGGTCACAAAGTGAATAGAAGTGTTGCGCCAGCAAGTATTAGTACGCATATTTTAATTAATCCCAGGTGGGTTGAATACTGAGCATGCTGGCACTTGCAGTACAGTGTTCTAGGCGCTAGTATTACCTCAGTGGGTTTCTGTCATGTTTGCAATAATAAAATCCAGTAAAACACCTGAGTGGGTCACAGAGCTGCCACAGCTGGTCCTTTCATTACTCACACCCTCGTTGCGCCATAGTCCGACGTGCAGTGAGCCCATCGAGCGGCCCCACTGAGTTGTGGTGTCAAGTTTCCTACAGCCAGGCTGCCACATTTAAATCCAAAAACAATGCCCTGATGCGGAAACAAGACTCAAGGAGGGAGGCTGAACACCAGGATATTTATTTCAGTCAGCACGGCAGTCCGAAATCCTTTCCTTTTCCCCAACGCGTTTCAAAGCCAGGGCGGCTTCTTCATCAGGGGAGGGTCACAAAGCGAATAGAAGTGTTGCGCCAGCAAGAATTAGTACGCATGTATTATTAATCCCAGGTGGGTTGAATACTGAGCATGCTGGCACTTGCAGTTCAGTGTTCTAGGCGCTAGTATTACCTCAGTGGGTTTCTGTCATGTTTGCAATAATAAAATCCGGTAAAACACCTGAGTGGGTCACAGAGCCGCCACAGCTGGTCCTTTCATTACTCACACCCTCGTTGCGCCATAGTCCGACGTGCAGTGAGCCCATCGAGCGGCCCCACTGAGTTGTGGTGTCAAGTTTCCTACAGCCAGGCTGCAGTATTTAAATCCCAAAACGATGCCCTGATGCGGAAACAAGACTCAAGGAGGGAGGTTGAACACCATTATTTTTATTTCGATCAGCACGGCAGTCTGAAATCCTTTCCTTTTTCTCAACGAGTTTCAAAGTCAGGACAGCTTCTTCATCAGGGGAGGGTCAGAAAGCGAATAGAAGTGTTGCGCCAGCAAGTATTAGTACGCACGCAATTATTAATCCCAGGTGGGTTGAATACTGAGCATGCTGGTACTTGAAGTTCAGTGTTCTAGGCGCTAGTATTACCTCAGTGGGTTTCTATCATGTTTGCAATAATAAAATCCAGTAAAACACCTGAGTGGGTCACAGAGCTGCCACAGCTGGTCCTTTCATTACTCACACCCTTGGTGCGCCATAGTCCGACGTGCAGTGAGCCCATCGAGCGGCCCCACTGAGTTGTGGTGTCAAGTTTCCTACAGCCAGGCTGCCGTATTTAAATCCAAAAACGATGCCCTGATGCGGAAACAAGACTCAAGGAGGGAAGTTGAACACCATTATTTTTATTTCGATCAGCACGGCAGTCTGAAATCCTTTCCTTTTTCTCAACGCGTTTCAAAGCCAGGACAGCTTCTTCATCAGGGGAGGGTCACAAAGCAAATAGAACTGTTGCGCCAGCAAGTATTAGTACGCACGCATTAATTAATCCCAGGTGGGTTGAATACTGAGCATGCTGGTACTTGCAGTTCAGTGTTCTAGGCGCTAGTATTACCTCAGTGGGTTTCTATCATGTTTGCAATAATAAAATCCAGTAAAACACCCGAGTGGGTCACAGAGCTGCCACAGCTGGTCCTTTCATTACTCACACCCTGGGTGCGCCATAGTCCGACGTGCAGTGAGCCCATCGAGCGGCCCCGCTGAGTTGTGGTGACAAGTTCCCTACAGCCAGGCTGCCGTATTTAAATCCAAAAACGATGCCCTGATGCGGAAACAAGACTCAGGGAGGGACGGTAAACACCAGGATTTTGATTTCAGTCAGCAAGGCAGTCCGAAATCCTTAACTTTTTCCCAACGCGTTTCAAAGTCATGGCGGCTTCTTCATCAGGGGAGGGTCACAAAGCGAATAGAAGTGTTGCGCCAGTAAGTATTAGTACGCATGCATTAATTAATCCCAGGTAGGTTGAATACTGAGCATGCTGGTACTTGCAGTTCAGTGTTCTAGGCGCTAGTATTACCTCAGTGGGTTTCTATCATGTTTGCAATAATAAAATCCAGTAAAACACCCGAGTGGGTCAAAGAGCTGCCACAGCTGGTCCTTTCATTACTCACACCCTCGTTGCACCACAGTCCAACGTGCAGTGAGCCCATCGAGCGGCCCCACTGAGTTGTGTTGTCATATTTCCTACAGCCTGTATGCCCCATTTAAATCCAAAAACAATGCCCTGATGCGGAAACGAGACTCAAGGAGGGAGGTTGAACACCAGGATTTTTGTTTCAATCAGCACGGCAGTCCGAAATCCTTCCCTTTTTCCCAAAGCGTTTCAAAGCCAGGACAGCTTCTTCATCAGGGGAGGGTCACAAAGTGAATAGAAGTGTTGCGCCAGCAAGTATAAGTACGCATGTATTAATTAATCCCAGGTGAGTTGAATACTGAGCATGCTGGCACTTGCAGTTCAGTGTTCTAGGCGCTAGTATTACCTCAGTGGGTTTCTGTCATGTTTGCAATAATAAAATCCGGTAAAACACCTGAGTGGGTCACAGAGCCGCCACAGCTGGTCCTTTCATTACTCACACCCTCGTTGCGCCATAGTCCGACGTGCAGTGAGCCCATCGAGCGGCCCCACTGAGTTGTGGTGTCAAGTTTCCTACAGCCAGGCTGCAGTATTTAAATCCAAAAATGATGCCCTGATGCAGAAACAATACTCAAGGAGGGAGGTTGAACACCAGGATTTTTATTTCAATCAGCACGGCAGTCCGAAATCCTTTCCTTTTTCCCAACGCGTTTCAAAGCAAGGACAGCTTCTTCATCAGGGGCGGGTCACAAAGCAAATAGAAGTGTTGCGCCAGAAAGTATTAGTACGCACGCATTAATTAATCCCAGGTGGGTTGAATACTGAGCATGCTGGTACTTGCAGTTCAGTGTTCTAGGCGCTAGTATTACCTCAGTGGGTCTCTATCATGTTTGCAATAATAAAATCCAGTAAAACACCCGAGTGGGTCACAGAGCTGCCACAGCTGGTCATTTCATTACTCACATCCTCGTTGCGCCATAATCTGACGTGCAGTGAGCCCATCGAGCGGCCCCACTGAGTTGTGGTGTCATGTTTCCTACAGCCAGGCTACCGTATTTAAATCCAAAAACAATGCCCTGATGCGGAAACAAGACTCAAGGAGGGAGGTTGAACACCATTATTTTTATTTCGATCAGCACGGCAGTCTGAAATCCTTTCCTTTTTCTCAACGAGTTTCAAAGTCAGGACAGCTTCTTCATCAGGGGAGGGTCAGAAAGCGAATAGAAGTGTTGCGCCAGCAAGTATTAGTACGCACGCAATTATTAATCCCAGGTGGGTTGAATACTGAGCATGCTGGTACTTGCAGTTCAGTGTTCTAGGCGCTAGTATTACCTCAGTGGGTTTCTATAATGTTTGCAATAATAAAATCCAGTAAAACACCTGAGTGGGTCACAGAGCTGCCACAGCTGGTCCTTTCATTACTCACACCCTTGGTGCGCCATAGTCCGACGTGCAGTGAGCCCATCGAGCGGCCCCACTGAGTTGTGGTGTCAAGTTTCCTACAGCCAGGCTGCCGTATTTAAATCCAAAAACAATGCCCTGATGCGGAAACAATACTCAAGGAGGGAGGTTGAACACCAGGATTTTTATTTCAATCAGCACGGCAGTCCGAAATCCTTTCCTTTTTCCCAACGCGTTTCAAAGCAAGGACAGCTTCTTCATCAGGGGCGGGTCACAAAGCAAATAGAAGTGTTGCGCCAGAAAGTATTAGTACGCACGCATTAATTAATCCCAGGTGGGTTGAATACTGAGCATGCTGGTACTTGCAGTTCAGTGTTCTAGGCGCTAGTATTACCTCAGTGGGTCTCTATCATGTTTGCAATAATAAAATCCAGTAAAACACCTGAGTGGGTCACAGAGCTGCCACAGCTGGTCATTTCATTACTCACATCCTCGTTGCGCCATAGTCTGACGTGCAGTGAGCCCATCGAGCGGCCCCACTGAGTTGTGGTGTCATGTTTCCTACAGCCAGGCTACCGTATTTAAATCCAAAAACAATGCCCTGATGCGGAAACAAGACTCAAGGAGGGAGGTTGAACACCATTATTTTTATTTCGATCAGCACGGCAGTCTGAAATCCTTTCCTTTTTCTCAACGAGTTTCAAAGTCAGGACAGCTTCTTCATCAGGGGAGGGTCAGAAAGCGAATAGAAGTGTTGCGCCAGCAAGTATTAGTACGCACGCAATTATTAATCCCAGGTGGGTTGAATACTGAGCATGCTGGTACTTGCAGTTCAGTGTTCTAGGCGCTAGTATTACCTCAGTGGGTTTCTATAATGTTTGCAATAATAAAATCCAGTAAAACACCTGAGTGGGTCACAGAGCTGCCACAGCTGGTCCTTTCATTACTCACACCCTTGGTGCGCCATAGTCCGACGTGCAGTGAGCCCATCGAGCGGCCCCACTGAGTTGTGGTGTCAAGTTTCCTACAGCCAGGCTGCCGTATTTAAATCCAAAAACAATGCCCTGATGCGGAAACAAGACTCAAGGAGGGAAGTTGAACACCATTATTTTTATTTCGATCAGCACGGCAGTCTGAAATCCTTTCCTTTTTCTCAACGCGTTTCAAAGCCAGGACAGCTTCTTCATCAGGGGAGGGTCATAAAGCAAATAGAACTGTTGCGCCAGCAAGTATTAGTACGCACGCATTAATTAATCCCAGGTGGGTGGAATACTGAGCATGCTGGTACTTGCAGTTCAGTGTTCTAGGCGCTAGTATTACCTCAGTGGGTTTCTATCATGTTTGCAATAATCAAATCCAGTAAAACACCTGAGTGGGTCACAGAGCTGCCACAGCTGGTCCTTTCATTACTCACACCCTGGGTGCGCCATAGTCCGACGTGCAGTGAGCCCATCGAGCGGCCCCACTGAGTTGTGGTGACAAGTTCCCTACAGCCAGGCTGCCGTATTTAAATCCAAAAACGATGCCCTGATGCGGAAACAAGACTCAGGGAGGGACGGTAAACACCAGGATTTTTATTTCAGTCAGCAAGGCAGTCCGAAATCCTTCCCTTTTTCCCAACGCGTTTCAAAGCCAGGACAGCTTCTTCATCAGGGGAGGGTCACAAAGTGATTAGAAGTGTTGCGCCAGCAAGTATAAGTACGCATGTATTAATTAATCCCAAGTGGGTTGAATACTGAGCATGCTGGCACTTGCAGTTCAGTGTTCTAGGCGCTAGTATTACCTCAGTGGGTTTCTGTCATGTTTGCAATAATAAAATCCAGTAAAACACCTGAGTGGATCACAGAGCTGCCACAGCTGGTCCTTTCATTACTCACACCCTCGTTGCGCCATAGTCCGACGTGCAGTGAGCCCATCGAGCGGCCCCACTGAGTTGTGGTGTCAAGTTTCCTACAGCCAGGCTGCCGTATTTAAATCCAAAAACAATGCCCTGATGTGGAAACAAGATTTAAGGAGGGAGGTTAAACACCAGGATATTTATTTCAGTCAGCACGGCAGTCAGAAATCCTTTCCTTTTACCCAACACGTTTCAAAGACAGGGCGGCTTCTTCATCAGGGGAGGGTCACACAGCGAATAGAAATGTTGCGCCAGCAAGTATTAGTATGCACGCATTAATTAATCTGAGGCGGGTTGAATACTAAACATGCTGGTACTTGCAGTTCAGTGTTCTAGGCGCTAGTATTACCTCAGTGGGTTTCTATCATGTTTGCAATATTAAAATCCAGTAAAACACCCGAGTGGGTCACAGAGCTGCCACAGCTGGTCCATTCATTTCTCACACCCTTGTTGCGCCATAGTCAGACGTGCAGAGAGCCCATCGAGCGGCCCCACTGAGTTGTGCTGTCAAGTTTCCTACAGCCATGCTGCCGTATTTAAATCCAAAAATGATGCCCTGATGCTTAAACAATACTCAAGGAGGGAGATTTAAAACCAGGATTTTGATTTCAATCAGCACGGCAGTCCGAAATCCTTTCCTTTTTCAGAAACGCGTTTCATAGCCAGGACAGCTACTTCATCAGGAGCGGGTCACAAAGCGAATAGAATTGTTGCGCCAGAAAGTGTTAGTACGCACGCATTAATTAATCTCAGGTGGGCTGAATACTGAGCATGCTGGTACTTGCAGTTCAGTGTTCTAGGCGCTAGTATTAACTCAGTGGGTTTCAATCATGTTTGCAATAATAACATCCAGTAAAACACCCGAGTGGGTCACAGAGCTGCCACAGCTGGTCCATTCATTACTCACACCCTTGGTGCGCCATAGTCCGACGTGCAGTGAGCCCATCGAGCGGCCCCACTGAGTTGTGGTGTCAAGTTTCCTACAGCCAGGCTGCCGTATTTAAATCCAAAAACGATGCCCTGATGCGGAAACAAGACTCAAGGAGGGAAGTTGAACACCATTATTTTTATTTCGATCAGCACGGCAGTCTGAAATCCTTTCCTTTTTCTCAACGCGTTTCAAAGCCAGGACAGCTTCTTCATCAGGGGAGGCTCATAAAGCGAATAGAAGTGTTGCGCCAGCAAGTATTAGTACGCACGCATTAATTAATCCCAGGTGGGTTGAATACTGAGCATGCTGGTACTTGCAGTTCAGTGTTCTAGGCGCTAGTATTACCTCAGTGGGTTTCTATCATGTTTGCAATAATAAAATCCAGTAAAACACCCGAGTGGGTCACAGAACTGCCACAGCTGGTACTTTCATTACTCACACCCTGGGTGCGCCATAGTCTGACGTGCAGTGAGCCCATCGAGCGGCCCCACTGAGTTGTGGTGACAAGTTCCCTACAGCCAGGCTGCAGTATTTAAATCCAAAAACGATGCCCTGATGCGGAAGCAAGACTCAGGGAGGGAGGTTGAACACAAGGATTTTTATTTCAGTCAGCAAGGCAGTCAGAAATCCTTAACTTTTTCCCAACGCGTTTCAAAGTCATGGCGGATTCTTCATCAGGGGAGGGTCAGAAAGCGAATAGAAGTGTTGCGCTAGCAAGTATTAGTACGCACACATTAATTAATCTCAGGTGGGTTGAATACTGAGCATGCTGGTACTTGCAGTTCAGTGTTCTAGGCGCTAGTATTACCTCAGTGGGTTTCTATCATGTTTGCAATAATAAAATCCAGTAAAACACCCGAGTGGGTCACAGAGCTGCCACAGCTGGTCCTTTCATTACTCACACCCTGGGTGCGCCATAGTCCGACGTGCAGTGAGCCCATCGAGCGGCCCCACTGAGTTGTGGTGTCATGTTTCTTACAGCCTGTATGCCGCATTTAAATCCAAAAACAATGCCCTGATGCGGAAACAAGACTCAAGGAGGGAGGTTGAACATCAGGATTTTTATTTCGATCAGCACGGCAGTCCGAAATCCTTCCCTTTTTCCCAACGCGTTTCAAAGCCAGGACAGCTTCTTCATCAGGGGAGGGTCACAAAGTGAATAGAAGTGTTGCGCTAGCAAGTATTAGTACGTACGCATTAACTAATCCCAGGTGGGTTGAATACTGAGCATGCTGGTACTTGCAGTTCAGTGTTCTAGGCGCTAGTATTACCTCAGTGGGTTTCTATCATGTTTGCAATAATAAAATCCAGTAAAACACCCGAGTGGGTCACAGAGCTGCCACAGCTGGTCCTTTCATTACTCACACCCTCGTTGCACCATAATCCGACGTGCAGTGAGCCCATTGAGCGGCCCCACTGAGTTGTGGTGTCAAGTTTCCTACAGCCAGGCTGCCGTATTTAAATCCAAAAGCGATGCCGTGATGCGGAAACAAGACTCAAGGAGGGAAGTTGAACACCATTATTTTTATTTCGATCAGCACGGCAGTCTGAAATCCTTTCCTTTTTCTCAACGCGTTTTAAAGCCAGGACAGCTTCTTCATCAGGGGAGGGTCATAAAGCAAATAGAACTGTTGCGCCAGCAAGTATTAGTACGCACGCATTAATTAATCCCAGGTGGGTTGAATACTGAGCATGCTGGTACTTGCAGTTCAGTGTTCTAGGCGCTAGTATTACCTCAGTGGGTTTCTATCATGTTTGCAATAATAAAATCCAGTAAAACACCTGAGTGGGTCACAAAACTGCCACAGCTGGTCCTTTCATTACTCACACCCTGGGTGCGCCATAGTCCGACGTGCAGTGAGCCCATCGAGCGGCCCCACTGAGTTGTGGTGACAAGTTCCCTACAGCCTGGCTGCCGTATTTAAATCCAAAAACGATGCCCTGATGCAGAAACAAGACTCAGGGAGGGACGGTAAACACCAGGATTTTTATTTCGATCAGCAAGGCAGTCCGAAATCCTTAACTTTTTCCCAACGCGTTTCAAAGTCATGGCGGCTACTTCATCAGGGGAGGGTCACAAAGCGAATAGAAGTGTTGCGCCAGCAAGTATTAGTACGCATGTATTAATTAATCCCAGGTGGGTTGAATACTGAGCATGCTGGCCCTTGCAGTTCAGTGTTCTAGCCGCTAGTATTACCTCAGTGGGTTTTTATCATGTTTGCAATAATATAATCCAGTAAAACACCCGAGTGGGTCACATAGCTGCCACAGTTGGTCCTTTCCTTACTCACACCCTCGTTGCACCATAGTCCGACGTGCAGTGAGCCCATCGAGCGACCCCACTGAGTTGTGGTGTCAAGTTTCCTACAGCCAGGCTGCCGTATTTAAATCCAAAAACGATGCCCTGATGTGGAAACAAGATTTAAGGAGGGAGGTTAAACACCAGGATATTTATTTCAGTTAGCACGGCAGTCCGAAATCCTTTCCTTTTACCCAACGCGTTTCAAAGCCAGGGCGGCTTCTTCATCAGGGGAGGGTCACAAAGCAAAAAGAAATGTTGCTTCAGCAAGTATTAGTACGCACGCATTCATTAATCCCAGGTGGGTTGAATACTGTGCATGCTGGTACTTGCAGTTCAATGTTCTAGGCGCTAGTATTACATCAGTGGGTTTCTATCATGTTTGCAATAATAAAATCCAGTAAAACACCCGAGTGGGTCACAGAGCTGCCACAGCTGGTCCTTTCATTACTCACACCCTCGTTGCACCATAGTCCGACGTGCAGTGAGCCCATCGAGCGGCCCCACTGAGTTGTGGTGTCATGTTTCTTACAGCCTGTATGCCGTAATTAAATCCAAAAACGATGCCCTGATGCGGAAACAAGACTCAAGGAGGGAGGTTGAACACCAGGATTTTTGTTTCAATCAGCACGGCAGTCCGAAATCCTTCCCTTTTTCCCAACGCGTTTCAAAGCCAGGGCATCTTCTTCATCAGGGGAGGGTCAAAAAGCGAATAGAAGTGTTGCGCCAGCAAGTATTAGTACGCATGTATTAATTAATCCCAAGTGGGTTGAATACTGTGCATGCTGGCACTTGCAGTTCAGTGTTCTAGGCGCTAGTATTACATCAGTGGGTTTCTATCATGTTTGCAATAATAAAATCCAGTAAAACACCCGAGTGGGTCACAGAGCTGACACAGCTGGTCCTTTCCTTACTCACACCCTCGTTGCACCATAGTCCGACGTGCAGTGAGACCATCGAGCGGCCCCACTGAGTTGTGGTGTCAAGTTTCCTACAGCCAGGCTGCCGTATTGAAATCCAAAAACGATGCCCTGATGCGGAAACAATACTCAAGGAGGGAAGTTAAACACAAGGATATTTATTTCAGTCAGCACGGCAGTCCGAAATCCTTTCCTTTTACCCAACGCGTTTCAAAGCCAGGGCGGCTTCTTCATCAGGGGAGGGTCACAAAGCAAAAAGAAATGTTGCGCCAGCAAGTATTAGTACGCACGCATTAATTAATCCGAGGTGGGTTGAATACTGAGCATGCTGGTACTTGCAGTTCACTGTTCTAGGCGCTAGTATTACCTCAGTGGGTTTCAATCATGTTTGCAATAATAAAATCCAGTAAAACACCCGAGTGGGTCACAGAGCCGCCACAGCTGGTCCATTCATTTCTCACTCCCTTGTTGCGCCATAGTCAGACGTGCGGAGAGCCCATCGAGCGGCCCCACTGAGTTGTGGTGTCAAGTTTCCTACGGCCAGGCTGCCGTATTTAAATCCAAAAACGATGCCCTGATGTGGAAACAAGACTCAAGGAGGTAGGTTGAAAACCAGGATTTTTATTTCAATCAGCACAGCAGTCCGATATCCTTTCCTTTTTCCCAACACGTTTCAAAGCCAGTGCGGCTTCTTCATCAGGGGAGGGTCACAAAGCGAATAAAAGTGTTGCACCAGCAAGTATTATATATATATATACTAGCAGTCCGTCCCGACGTTGTCCGGGTTTGAATTGCTGCCGGCCAGTAGTATATTGTTTTGTAGGATTTCGTTTTGATAGCATTTCTTATCTGTGACTGGCCTGTGAAATGCTCTGATTCACAGTGCACTGCTGATGTACTTAAGAGTGCGCGTTCAGTAGTATGTGAACTCGAGTTTCCCTACTTTATTTTTCCTTGCAATATTAAATAACGCGAACTTGACAACATGGCATGAGCACAATTTACATTACAGAAGAACATATGAATTTGTGGTAGGCACGCGGACACAAAGCAATTTGCCTGGAATCACAGGATGTTGAGCTGATGCCGAAATTCGAACGTAGCTCCCCAGCTCTAAAGTTCACAATTCTAGAACTTGTGGCGGGAGGTGTGTCTAAAAGTGTATGTCGGTGCTGGCCATCAATGAGAGAGACCTGTGCATTTTCTTCAAATCGGTGGTGAAAAAATTTGAGCATGTTGCTGGAGATGTGGTCCACCGAGACCCCAAAGTACCTAAACCCATTATTCTGCAACTTTTTTACCAAATACCATTACTCTGCATACTTTCATAACGAAAGTACCATGACTCCGCAATGCGATTATAACGTATGGCATTACATTTGATATGCTTTTACCATGTTTGGATAAGGTAAGTATGGGTATAGGGGTATATGTTTTGGGGTACTGAGGTATATGTTTTGGGGTTTTTGGGTATTTTAAGAGTTCAGATATAGTTTTGGGTTATGAGGTACAGGGGTAGTTTTAGGGTTTAGGGATATGTATGGGTTTTGGGGTACAGGGTTATTTTTAGGGTTCAGGGCTAGGTTTGGGTTTTGGGGTACAGGGGTATTTTAAGGGTACAGGGCTAGGTTTGGGTTTTGGGGTACAGGGGTATTTTTAGGGTTTAGGGCTAGGTTTGGGTTTTGGGGTACAGGGGTATTTAGTGTTCAGGGGTAGGTTTGGGTTTTGGGGTACAGGGTTATTTTTATGGTTCAGGGCTAGGTTTGGGTTTTGGGGTAGAGGGGTATTTTTAGGGGTCAGGGGTAGGTTTGGGTTTTGGAGTACATGGGTATTTTAATGGTTCATGTCTAGGTTTGGGTTTTGAGGTACAGGGGTATTTATAGGGTTCAGGGCTTGGTTTGGGTTTTGGGGTTCAGGGGTATTTTTAGGGTTTAGGGATAGGTTTGGGTTTTGGGGTACAGGGTATATTTATAGGGTTAAGTTGGGTTAGTGTTTAAGGGTGTTAGGGTATTTTAAGGAGTAAGGGTGGGTTATGATTATGGGGTGCAGGGGTATTCAAAGGGAGCAGGGTGGACACCCGGAGCTGGAATGTACAGAACCTGGGAAAAAAAATAATGAAATATTGGGCACAACGCTCGCTTTTATTTCCCTGTAATCCCGCACACGCCCACGCCCCCAGCACACGCCCACAGCACATAATATGAGACATGGCATGAAGGGCGGAACGTACCACATGCCCCCAGCGTTCCTCACGCCCCCAGCACAAGCCCACAGCACATACGCAGACACGCTCACAAGGGACTACTTTGCTTGCTCTGTTCTTTTACCTTTTAAATGTATATGGTGGGCGTCTGCATAGCCTATGTCCTTCTGCTGCAACTGCTCTTTCCAACACTGTATTGGGTGTTGTGATTGGTGCTGTGGTTCCTGAGTTTACCCACCTCAAATGTTTGGGCTTTCTCTTTATTATATTGGTATGTATTAACTACTGCCAGTCGCCTGTACGTAGGTATAGTTAGGACACATTTTAGACAGGAAATCCTTAACATTCTATTTGAAATAACTTTAGCGCCAGTCCATGAATCTACGCAAAATTTTCAAAACTAATGGCCAACTCTGGTCCGTTCTTATCTTAAAGGTCTTGGGGTGATTTTTGTAGCAGGGGCCGAGAAAAAAGGAGGTCCCATGCAATTTTCCATAGGGACAATTAGCCCCAGATACAGCCCGAACTGCTGAATGGAATTACACCAAATTTGGCAAAAAGGTAGTCCTCAGTTCAGACTCGTACCTTTTTCTTAAATGTTGTAACTCCGTTCAGTAGTTCCTGAGAAAATGACATTTAAAAGTACATATATATCTATGGCTGCGCAGGATCCGCGCACCCTAAGAGCACCCTGTTGTACACGAGCTGTATTCTAATTTGCTGGTAACACTCCAAATCAGGAAGTGTTGGCAGCCATCTTGTGCCTCGGTAGAACCAAGGCATAAGAAACCTAAGAAACAAATGCAAAAAACGGAAAACGGGGGCAGGGTAGAAACACTCTAGGCCTGCTTAAGGTGTCCCACAAGGACCACCAAGGCCCAAAAAACATCAGCAAAATCTGAGCAGGGTGTGTGGATCTTGCTGATGAAAACATAAAACGAAGTGCGTTCTCCTGCGCTATATTACTTACTAGTCCCTGGAGGGGCCAAATCCCAGGGGCAATTAAATAGTTAGGGGCATTATTATGAATGGTGCATGGGCGCTCAAATGCCCCCAAAGCCCCGGGGACCGCCACCCCCGGGGCTTTTTTTTTAAATAAAAAAAACTGCGTGGGGGGCTTGAGCATTAAGTTTTTAATTTGGGGGTCTCCCAGGCCCCGGGGACCACCACCCCTGGGGCTTTTCAAACGATGAGAGGGGGCCTCGTGGGCCCACTCCTGGAGCCCTTAATTGCCCTGGAGACCACCAACCCCCAGGGCCGGCTCCTGCAGTGCCCCAAGGTGCCTATCCCAGGGACACTGCCATTTGCAATGAAAGGGTGGGAGCCTCACGGCGCCCACCCTGTCATTCCAAACTGCTTTGCTATTCTGAAGAGAGAAGAGAAGCGTGGCTCAGTGGTTAGAGGCGGCAGACCCGGAAGCTGAGAGCGGCCGTGGACCAGGGTTCGATTCCCCGCCTCGGCGGGTCTTGGGCTCAAAAATTCCACAGACTCAATAATTCTCGCGCCGGTGCCTACTCGACTCATGGGGTCACACTCTGCAACTCTGGGCAATAGCTTGCTTAATCTCCACTACGGCCCCTCGCGGCGGGATGCCTGGCTTTCACCTTGTGGATACCCTGCCGGGGTATCTCACAGGGGAATACCAGGACGGGTTCCCTAAGCAAGCGCCCCGAGACCTTCGGGTGATTTGTGCGCTATATAAATCAAATACATTACATTTTTTTTTTTTAGAGCAGGAAACCTGCCCTCTCTTCCAAATAGCAATGCAGATTGCTTTTCCACATGGGGAGCAGCATGTTAGCTGCTTCCCATGTGGAAAAGCAATGCCAGCTCCCACAGGACGCGGGGAGCCGGTGGGACCGTGGGGGGATTGGGGTCCCCCCACGGTCCCCAATGGAGTGGGCCAGCCCTGAGGGATGGCGTCCCCGGGGCTATTAATGGCCCTAGAGGGGAGCCACATGGCCCCCTCCCCAAAATGTAATTTAAAAAGAAAATAAGAATAATAAAAAAGGGCCAGCCCCGTGGATGGGGTCCCCGGGGCCATAAGTGGCCCAGGAGGGGGCAAAGGCAGCCCCCCTCCAAATATATATATTTTTTTTAAAAAGCCCCATGCCCCAGGGGATTGTGTCCCTGGTGGCAGATTATGGCCTCATATTTGTTTTATTTTTTCAAAAACAATTAGGGGCAGGCCCTGGGGGATGGGTCCCCAGGGCCAAAAAAATATTAAAAGAAGGGGGCTAGCCCCTCTTCTTAAATTGTTATATTTTTTAAATGGGATTGCGTTTGGAGGCCATGCCCTCTTATTGCACCACTCTGCAAACACCCCTCGGTGCATTTGCAGAGGGGGATCAAATGCCCCTTGAATACACGGGGTCCCTAGCGGCCAACTAGCCCACCAGGAACCTCCAATATGCGCCAGGGGGCTGCGTTGCAGAGAGGTGCTCTGAGCCCTCGCCCCTTGTTACACCTCTCTGCAACCCAGCTCCATGGCACTTATTGGAGGTACCTGGTGGGCTAGTTGGTCCCCAGGGGACCTCAGGATTTGAGGGGACTTAATACCCCAACTTAAAATGCGCCATGGGGCACGTTTGCAGAGTGGTGAAGGTAGGGGCTGGGGCCTGAGGTGATATGTGTGCAAACACGCCCTGTGGCATGTTTTAAGTTGGGGAATTAGTTCCTCTTCAATCCTGAGGTGCCCTGGGGGCCAACTAGCCCACCAGGTACCTACAGTCAGTGCCTCGGAGCTATGTTGCAGAGAGGTGCTAAAAGGGGCGATGGTTTCTGAACAACTCTCAGCAACGCAGCATCCTACTTGGCGTATACTGGAGGTACCTGCAGGGCTAGTTGGTCCCCTGGGGACCTCAGGATTGAAGTGGAATATTTTCCCCATTTTAAAACGTGCACAGGGCGTGTTTGCACTGATGTCACATCAGGCCACGCCCCCTTCCTTTACCATTGTGCAAACGTGCCCTGGCCTATGCCATACAAATACTAAGTTAACTAATCAATAACTAATATAGACTTTCACATAGCTAGTAACCAACTGGTGCATCAGCTTAACAAAAACTGACAGTGATACAGATATTCACATTGTTTAGTCACTATCCAATATATTTAGTGAGACACCATCAAATTAGTCAAGTAAACAGTCGATCACACTGCTACTAAATCCTCCATCCAGATATTTATATATCCACTCATTCTTCAATGCAGATTGTTATATATATAATACATATTTAAAAAACGAACCAAAACCACATTCACTGGATGATGTCATCAGTGATGTCATTCAGAGGCGCACCTCGAGTTAAATTTAGGGGGGGCTAAGAAAAAATTTGGGGGGGTTGATTCTTCAGGCAAAAGACAGAGTGGAGCTGCAGGGGCCCTAAGACGGGGTGAAAACCATCAAAGCCTCATTAACAAGCAAAAGGTCTTTAAAAGACCCGTAAAGTACTCGGGTGCGGCTGTGTGTGCGCCGGGAAGCTGTCTCATCCTAGGCTGCCTCACAAGATGGGGGGCTGAAGCCCTGTGAGTTCAATGGGCATTGCTCGCCTGATGTCATTTGAGATATCATCAGTGATGTCACTGACCATGTCATGAATGATGTAATATGTGACATCATCAGCAGTGGATTGCTTGCGGTTGAGTTATAGTTACTACAACTAACTTAACTGAAGAATTTCAATGGTTTTGTTCAAGTGAAAGGTCCAGCTAACTATAACACCCCTGAAACCTAAGGTTTTGTCAGTGAATTTCCATGGTTTTTTAAATGCTAATTCCTAACTATAACATGTTTGAAACCTATGTTTTTTTCAGTGAATATATATATATATATTTATATATATTTAACATATATAAACACTGAAAGCAAAAAAAAACACGTATTAAAAAAGAATATAATAGAAATGAAGTTCACAATCTGAAATAACTCTAAAGGTATTTAGACATTTACCATGCTGAAATGATGGTAATCCAAAATAATTAATTGGGACCCAACTTGGCGGCGATCAAAACAGTGACACACAAACCATTAGGGAGATTCTGTGTCCTCCAGTTCTCTGCTATTATTCTTTTAAAACTGTTTTATTAATAGAAGTATTGTGTTTCTTTTTTTTCCAGGGCGAACAGACAGCTCTGGCATCCGGCTGTATTACACCCCAATCCTACGAGAGCATGATGTTGGCGTACTATCAACAGGGATCTTAGCACGGATTTTTAGCTTTATCCCTCCAGGGGCAGAATCATTCAACCTTTACTCACTCTGCAAAACTGATCTTTTCAATCAGGTGAATAAATGCTATGTGTTTATTGAGTCACAGTCTGTTGTTTGCCCTTAATATTTAGAACATACCTGCATACTAGAACGCTGAAACCTCATTACAAATTGGAATTGCTAAAGCAAGTGGAACTACTGTGCCATCTTGCTCTTTGAAACAATGTGACATAGGCACAAACCTGCACGCAATGGGGCACTTGGTTAGAAATTATTGATATATTTTAAGGGGGCATTTAATAAGCTTCTCACTACACTATATTTTTCATTTCTCTGATGTGTACCAGTTAATTGTAAGCATCTATAAAAATGAATCCTAATGGTGGCATTTTACAATTGGTGGAAGAGGGTGTTCACCAGTGTGATGACCAGCTACTCATAAAAACTAAAAATGGTGGAGGCATTGTCATTTTCGGTATGGATGTTACTGTAACTTCCATATGTATCCATTGCTTACACTAAGCTCATTCACCTGTTGACTGCTGCAAGTGTCCATATTAGTGGTTGAGTGCCCAGGGATCTTGCTGGTACACTAATTCAGAATCATGGCTGCCATACAGGAAGTGGAACTCTGATCTCATACTTTGTACAGATCATGTACCTGTGTGGGCCGGTGGGATGGATTTTGATTTCAGGTAGGGTTAACCAATCAAATTGTCAGTGGGGTCATGCTTGCAAACAGCATTATGTATCATCAAGAGCCTTTAGGCAGTAGAAGTCCTCTGTTCTGAGGTTATTAAGCATCCTTCAAAAACATCAATGATTGTGGTAATAATGAGGTAGTGATGGTTGATTTAGCAGTTCATAGTGCATTTCATTGTGGCATTTATATAAAGGAGATTTGAAACAAACTCGAAAATTGCAACAAGTTGATAATGATACTCTGACAACAACTGTTCCCGACATCAACTAAAACGTTAAAGATAATGTAGGTATTGATTGGATTCCATTATTCTGTTGCAATATTTAAGTAGCAGTGATATATTTGAAAACATGTCAGTTGAATAACAAAGATGCATGGGTGAGATATGGTAAGTAAATCTCTAGTATTTGACCAATTCCCTATTTTAAATTTCTGGGTACATTTCTCTGCAGTAGGTAGTAGATGCAACGTTGCCCTGTTGGTCTAATAGGCAACCAATCTGTATGGGCTTTTTTCACCAAACCTAAAGCATAGCCTACTTTATCTCAGACTGAAACATTCTGATATCTGCGACCCCCAAGTAATCATATATGGTAATTAAATTGCTAGTCTAATCATGATACATAGAAATATAATTTTTTGGACAATCAAGTTCCTCAGTTCTCAAGATATTGTATCGGTCAATTGCTTCTTCATTTGCATTTGGACTATTTCTCCTTCAATGTCCACATCCCAAGCCTGCTGCTTAGACTTTTCCACACTAATTTCAGATGTTAAATCCTTTTAAAATCACTATCACTATCCACAATTGCTATGTTTGCTCTCAAACGGCTTGATGTTCTATATGTTCTATATGGAATATAGAACAAGAAAGCAGGGAAGAATGTCAGTGGTGAACTGGCAAGCACACTTTTTAACCTGGCTGCTTCAAACAAAGTGTGTACTACATTGAACTATGTTTGTGCATTCATGGGGATTACAGTACATGACAATGTTGGGGTGAGTGTTTGAAGCAGGTGCCCATGGAGAGGATTATTTGTTCTTTATTCATCGTCTACTTTGTCAGTAATTTCACATTTCAAGCAATACTCATATTGCACTAAGGAAAAAGAGGAATCAAAGGTGGCACTACAGGAGACTTGTTTTCCGGTATGTGAGTCTCATTTAATTCTTATTCGCCTGCACCCTTGGTCAAGAGGAATTGGTGAGGCGTAAATGTTGTCGAAGTGCTCAAGGAAGCTCAAGGATTTGATTGCTGTCCACTTGCAGCTCACCATTTATCAGGAGTTGCATCCTGTGTCTGGATTCTGGCTGTCCCATCCATGTTATGTGGAATGCGTGACACGTCACACTGGTAGGTCTAGGCGCATGTGATGCATGTAGTCCTATGCAAGCAAGAACTGACTGGCAGCTAGACCATCAACTGCTTTGTTACAGCGAGGTCACGCAGCGTGACCCCACGCCACCGCAATTTTGATTTCTCCTATATCTCATACCATAGCAGCTTTGCAGGATCGTTCATCGATAAAAATAGAAAGAAAGGAAAGAAGGGGGAACCCTCTACAGCAAATATTCACATCCCTTTGCTTTTTTCTTTAGAGGGACTTTGTGATTTTAGTACCTTGTACTTTTAGCATGCGGATTCCTTTGGAGAAAAAAAAGGGGGGAAGTTGAGATATGATTTTTTTTTGGGGGGGTTATAGCAGTGCACCACCCTTTTGTCTTCACTCTCACCATGGCAACAACACAAAGTTTTAGCATTTCTACACCTCATGCTTTTTGCCCATCTGGATCGGAGCCTACCTTAAAATGGGTTGAATGGAAGGAATATTTTCTTAATTATGTTGCTGCACTAGATTACTCCGCAAACATGTAAACAGTACAAAAAAGAGAATCATTTTACATTTTTTGGAGTGGTATGGATTAAAAGTGTACAATTAAAATGTTCAAAGCTCCGGTTGTGGGAGACACAAATGGTTTTGAGGCAGCATTGAGGAATCTGGGCCTTTACTTTACTCCTAAAGTGTGCACTGGATTAAATAGATACAAGTTTTTTTAACACAAACAAGAAGTTAGGGAATAGGTTGACAACTAAGTTGCTGAGTTAAAAAAAATGGCAATGGATTATAAATTTGGCATTTTGCAAGCTGATTTAATCAGTTAGTTATACACGTTAGCAACCATGCTATTCAGACACAATTGTTGGTCAATGGGGAGTCTCCATTAAAGAATGCCTTTAATATAGTGCACAGAGCTTAGATTAACAGTAGAGCTGAAGAACTAACAAACTATTATCCAAAGACAAAGCAGCTGAAGCTATATGCCGAGTGGTAGGTAAAAAGGCTAGTAAACCTATGTTTAAGACATTCAATGACCAGTCAAAATTTTTGAATAAAGACAAAGGTAGGAGGTAATAGATGTTACCGGTGATATAGTTGAGAGAATTTGGCCTGTAGTAGGGGTTGCCAAGCACTGAAACAAAAATGTAGTAGCTGTGGAGTAATGGGGCATTTCGTCAAAGTTTGCAGAAAGAAAAGAAACAATGTTAAATGCATTCTAGAGAAGTGGATGAGGATGATGATGATGAGTGTGGTTTTTTTGTGATACGAGATTTGATTGTGTGATAAATTTAACGGGTAATTGATTTTAATTATTAGTGATGATAGTATAAAAAACAAACCAGTATGTTGGATGAGTATTGGCGAAGTGTAAATCAAGATTTTTGTTCATTCTGGATTACTATATATGATCGTAAATGAAGGCTACAGGTTTACAGAAATACGCACACAAGACTAATTATATGTAGCAAAAAAGGTGTCCCAGTTATTGGTTGGTTTAATCAGGAAACTTACACTTCAATCTAGATCCCAGCAGTACCGCTCAATTCAAAGTAGTGGAAGAACAATGTGTGGATCTGTATCATTTGAAGTTTGTGGAAAAAAATTTAATTTACGACAACTCCTAAATAAAAATCAACATTTGAATGGACTGTAGATTGCCGGAGTTTGATCTAATAACATCTATAATTGACAAAATTCCAGTTCTGGATTGCTTTGATCCAAATTTGACTTGTTGCATCACCACTACCGCCAGTGGCAAGGGGCTAGGAGCAGTCTTAACCGTAAAGATGAGGGTGGTAAAGAACGTATAATCTCATTTGCATCAGGTACCCTTTCATCTACTGAAGAAAGGTACCTGATTTTAGAAATAGAGGACTTGGCATGTTTCAGGGCTTTTGTAAACATCGTATGTGATCAAGCACCTCTTGTGAAATTATTAACAATGGAAGAATTGCCAGACTATCAATGAGGATGCAAGATTACACTCATAAACGTGCGTATTTACCTGGCAAAGACAATGTGGTCTAGTTAGAAGAATGTGAAGTTAGAAGAATGTGAAGATGAGGTATGGGAGAGTTTCCAAAATAGTATTTATACATGGGGAAGGTAGCAATGCTGTTTGTAAAGAAAAGTGTCTGCCCGAGAATGAGAAATGTTAAGTACTAGTTCAGGTTAAGGAATTTCTTGAAGGAGATTGGCCTAACAAAAGTAACATACAAGTGAAGCTCAAACCATTTTAGGAGATTAGGTCTCAACTTAGAGTAGATAATGGTACCATTTTGAGGGGAGAGAGAATCATTTATCCAAAGTGTCTTGGGAAACCAATATTAGTGTACATTGGTGCCATTTTGCCATTGTACAGACCAAGAGTTTAATCAATAATTTGTTTTGGTTGCTGAATGTAGATGTGGATGTTGAGAGGGTTGTGATAGGATGTGTCAGTTGTGCTGGTGTGGATAATACATTGGAAACCTTGAGACCACCTAAGAATCTTTTATTTTTCCTACACAGCCTTGGGAAATAGCAACAGTTGATTTTGTGTGTCCTGTGGGGAAAGAAGAGAAATGTACTATTGTACATATTGGCTTATTTTCAAGGTGGCCAGTAGCTGAAGTGGTGAACAAGGCTGACACCAATTCAGTTTTAGAATTTCTAAATAAAGTTTTTGTCTCTGAAGGTTTACCAAAATCAGTATTAAGGGATAATGAGCTGCAATTCCTTTCAAATGCATCCGAAGAATACTATAAGACAGAAAGCGTGCAAGACAAATCTACTTCCCCATACAACCCGATTGAATATTGTATGCTTAAGAGATTCAACTGATTTGTGAAGGGGGTGATCCAATCTGCCATTGGTAGCAATAGAGATTAGGAGCTTTAATTATACAAGGCGGTTTGGCCATAGTGAGTAACAAGGACGGAAGTCACAGGTTTTGTCTCCATTTGTGGTCATGAGGGGCCGCAATACCAGGTCTAAGTTCACTCTAAACTAGTTACATCATGTTGGTGTTGAACAATGGTCTCTTGAAATAGTGCAGAACAGAATGGTGGAACATCATTCTAAAATGAAAATGCTCTATGATAATAACTATGGGGTAAAGCCGGTGGAGATATCTGTGGGTGACTGAGCTCACAGAAAGAAACCTAGCAATGTCAAGAAGGGACAGAGTCAGTTTTGTGAACCTGAGGAAGTAATTGAGGTTCTTAACAATGCTGTCAGAGTGAGCAGTGGAAAGGTATGGAATTTCAATAGAGTAGCTTACAGTCCTCCGGGAGCATCTGAAGGAAGTGTGTAAACCTCCCAGAACAAGATTTTCAGTGGTTAGATTTTAAAGCAATAGGAAACAAAGATTTGGAAAGTTAATCATATTCCAGTATTATAAGAGGGGAAGTCGGTGAGGTGAGTGTTGATGAAGGGGAAGTGAGTGTTGAAGGTTGAAGCATGAGAAACATAGTGGTATAAAGTGATGATGGTGTTGGAGAGTCAAGAACGAATGGTAGCATGTAAGAGAGGGACATTGAAATGAATGATGGAGACATGGAGGAGAGTCGGATTGAAGGATTTTGTGTGTGGTGAGAAGGCTTTTTTCAGAAAAGAATAGTACAGTGTAAGTAGGGAATTAATTAGAGATGTTGGCAAATGTCTCATGCATTTTTAATATGTTGAAGTAGAAACAAAATTTCGTTTTTCATTCATTTTATTTCGCTTTTTTTATATTAAAAGGGGGATGTGTTATGTGCCATAGTTGCCATGTTTGCGCTCAAATGGCTTGATGTTCTATATGGAATAAAGATCATCATGCAGGGAAGAATGGCAGTGGTGGACTGGAAATAGTATGTGTTAACCTGAGGGCTTCAACCAAATTAAGTGTGTACCTCATTGATCTGTGTTTCATGCATTCATGAGGATTACAGTACATGACATAGATTCATCACCATCACCTCTCCATTTGTTCCTTTTCACTGCATCACAGTCCAGCACAGGACATGAACTTTAAACAATGTAAGGAGGAATAACCCAAGGCTAACGTGACATAGACAGTTTTCAAGGGTGTCCATAATCATTTGAAGCACAATTATTCAGCCGCAAATCAAACATGGGGAGCTGGAAGCAAAGATAAAGAGTTGCCTCAGGTTTCAAAATCAAATAAAGCTTAGAAAGAGGGAGATAAGTCTTGTTACTGTGCCTCTCTGAACTCTGTCTTCAATGGGGTGAAGGGGGAACCTACCTGGTGGTATACTCCATCCTCGTTACCCACTTCCCGACTGTGT
Organism: Lissotriton vulgaris; assembly: GCF_964263255.1. Classification (NCBI taxonomy): domain Eukaryota; kingdom Metazoa; phylum Chordata; class Amphibia; order Caudata; family Salamandridae; genus Lissotriton; species Lissotriton vulgaris. Next base: position 81,670,628 of record NC_141695.1, read on the forward strand.
TTGGGTAGGCTCAACGATAATGGTTAGCAGAGCTCTGCTTATTGGACTGTCCCACAGGTTCTTATACCCAAATTGCCTATATATTATCCATATATTGATAGTTTATTTAGGGTATCTTTGCAAGATTATAACCAATATTGGATGTCGCAAGTGTATACATTTAATGATTCATTAAGGGTCGACATGTTTCATGAAATAGAAATTGCCTAAAAAAAGGTTATCTGCCTTTCTTCAAAACCATTGCTTAAGATCCCTAACAGCTAATTTAAAAAACTGTACACTGTTTGTGTTGCTCCATCATTAGTGCACTTGTGATACACTATGCATATCACACACAGGGACATTCTCTCATCCTTAAATCTGTGAAGATAGGTAAAGAGACATGGGTTACTGTTCATTTTACATGCAAAACAAACATTCATTCAGCACTCCACACTCGTCTATTGGGATTTAGGTGCTCAAAGAATTTCCATGCAATCTCATATTGTGGTGAAAAGCAGACACACACTGTCATAGTGATGAGGTGAGATCATTATTGGTACATACTAAGATGTGTAAAGCACACCTATGTGTATAGTATCGTGACGAGGGAAGCTAGAGAGAGAAGTTCGCTTTTCCTGTGAGGCCTGAATATCTGAATGTTTTGCTAATAACCTTCTAGTCTGTTATGAGTTACTTCCATTTTATCTTGAAAATAGGCTGCTGGTTCATTACAACAGCTGTGGTGGCAGTGGACAGCAAGTTTTCAACTCTCACAATAGTGAGTGACTTAACTATGCAAAACGTTCCCTCTGAGCACTGGCTGCTTTTGAAATTGAGGTTTCATAATATACTGCCTGCGCTCATTTAATTTCTTGTTGATAGTGTCTGGTGGCTATTCTAGAGGAGTCTTTCAAGTTGTTATCATAAATTGTCCTGTAGTTCCTTTCAATGACTTTACTGTTTTTTTCTAAGAATACTAAGTTACTTGTGAACCATGGTGCTGACCTTTCCTTTTTTATGATCTTTATTGTTGTGATGGGTGTGACTTAATCTAGTGAGTTCCTTACCCATTCATCTACTGAAGTCCTAGTTGGCTTTCAAAAAAGATTTGGTTGTGGCTAGTACATTCTCCCAGTTTTCCTTATTCAGTTTTGCCCATCTGTGGCCCAGGTTTGTTGTGGTTGTCTTGACCGATGGGGCGGGGTGCCTTCCATTGTGAACGCAATCAAGGCCTGGTATGTCTAGACCAGTGGACCTGGCAGTCCAATTTTTATGTTAGGGTTGTTGCTGAACCCTGGGTCAAGAAGGTGCCCTTTAGCATGTGTCCCTCTTTCACTTTCTGAGTCAGCTGTAGGCTTGCAAGATCGTGTAAAATGTTTGTGACGTTTGCTTGATTTAACTCTTCAAAGTGAATATTTAGATCGCCAAGAAGTGAGAAATTATTTTTTCCCATAGCAAGGCAGGCGACTGTCTCTGGGAGGGCTTCAGTGAGGGGTTTGCATGGACCTGGAGGTCTATAGATTAATAGACCTGAGAGAGAAGTTGTTGCTGTCAAATGTATAGTGAAAGCGAGATGTTGGCAGTCAGGGATGGGTGGGCAGGGCGGTTTGGTGGCTTTGGGCTTGAGTGCATGTAGGGACTGAGCAGATTAACTTAATATATTAAAGGAGTGTCTGGCAGCATCCCTGGCTCCTGGTCCTGTTCGGGCGCGGATGGGCGCGGAAGAGCTTGTGCAGAGATCTATACCTATGCAATGTAAAACTATATTTGGAAGATGTATACCTTGAATGTTGCCAGTAGAACTATAGGGCATATTATCAAGAAACTGTGCTAACATTATCGCCGCTTTAGCGGCAGAACATGCAGCTAAAGCAGCGATAATGGGCTTGATATTAAGCCCCTGAGAATTCCCATAGAAGCCCATGTTCTAGTGCGAACATGGGCTTCTATTGGAATTCTCTACGGCGTATTATCAAGCCCATTATCGCTGATTTAGCGGCAGTTTTCTGCCGCTAAAGCGGCGATAATGTTAACACAGTTTCTTGATAATATGCCCCATATATGACCCAATTTTGAGTCGTTCTTGTCCCCATTTCCTCAGAAGGCGAGAGCACACACCCCTGCTACTGATGCAGGTCTCAGCCTGCAGCGTTTGAACTGCATTTATGCAGAAACATGTAAGCTCATGCATGGGTGTACATCTGTGTCAATGGCAAGCTCCAGCCATTGAATTACTTCTCGGAATTTGGTGAATGAGTTTCTTGCTTTTAGATTGACCCACTATTTGTTACCGTACATCCAGTGGAAGTTAATTGTATTAATAAAAATCATGCTCAAATACAGGGGGGGGGGAAATGGCCAAAGGCGCATTTCTCTCTTTGACCAAGCAGTTTTCATCCATCCCAATCACTCTGATATGTTCCTTCTTTCAGCACACATCAGTCTACGAGCGGTAGGTTTTGGGAGCGGCTTGAAACAGGAATGCTGATGTGGAGCACTGTTCCCTGAAGGGATGTGTCTTTTATTGTTGTAGGTGACGGGAGAGGTGATTCCAGATATGCAGGTGTTTGCTAGCCTCCTCCACACTCACCTGGCTGGAACAGCGGTGCAGGTGGTTCAGTACAGGTAAGCAGAGCCTTGGTGTGGTGCCAACTCGAAGGGTGTTTAGTAAGTCTTCTGGTCAACATGACACGCCAATTAGTATTTCTATTTATTTTTTGATTATCATTAGCATTTACAATCTATTTTCAGAATGCAGACCTCAAAAGGATTTCACAGTTTCCTGTGTTTCTGTTACCAGACCTCAGTTTAGTATCATGTCTGCGTGGTTCATACATATAAGAGTAGGTTATCAGCAGTCAAAGGGCAAACATAACTGGGCCTGGATTTTCGGATTTCAAATAGGACTGCATGTTCCTGAATGGTTTATGGGACATGCTTATCGGATCTAAAGTTGTAGGGGTACATCAAATGCTGGCACTCTCTTCAAGAGCTGGTGTAAGAGAATGACCGAATATAAACTTTGTGGATAGATAATCTGTGGTATCACATTTAGAGGCCCTATCTTTTAAACCTTTTTTCTGGGGCCATAAGTCTGTCTAAATCTAAAGGGAAAACTCCTTTAAATCCAGCCCAAATATAATGATTTGAAGCTGTTTTTACAAATGAGCAAGTTCCTAACAGCCTTTCATATCTACTAGAAATGGAACCCAGGCGGGAATCTTAAGCCAAGATCTATCCTATGACTTCAGCCTGCAAGAAACAAGATACCTGCCTGCAATCATGCCCATCAAAATGGTAAGTGCATTACCTGAAACTGAAAGAACTGCTGTTATTACTGAACTAGTGCATCTGGGACACACTGCTGCAGGGGTTTCCTGTGGTATTACATTCCACAATTACATTAAGTCTTAAACAAGATTGTCAGTCAATCCAATATGCTGAATTAATTTAATTTCAAAGTATTTTACCAGATCAGTTCCTAATTATACATATCTGTCAAACAAAATATTGACAACTGAAATGAAAAGAACCTTACAGACTATATGTTCCATATAAATTAAGGGGCAGGTCATAAAAAGTGATTGCAAACTGTGCAACAACATTTTGTGATCTGCCCGTGAATGTGCAGTGTGTCCATCTACTAATAGGTCAATAGTTTAATACAGGAAAATATTTAAAATATCATACTTTTTCTAAGCTGAATTGATTTACATAGAAAAGTAGCAATATAAAAACATTTGTCCGGGGAATTCATATTATAGATCAACTTTATGGCATTGTCTACATTATAAATATCATACTTTAAAAACAGTGGTTTCAGGTAAGCAACCCTAACATTCAGAAATAGACTAAAAATTAACATACAGTGCAGTGTGCTTTGTTTCGACTGACCATCACATGGGCAAGGTCCAACTGGGGGCTTATTTAGTTGAGGGAAGGCCACCATAACGTGAGCCATTTCAAATCTCAGTCTGGTTAAAACAAACCTATGAGCTGGTCTAGTTACCTGGCTCAGATACAACTGGAAGCCTACACTTTCAATATATGTATTGTACAGAATAACTGTAGTAAGGCGACTATTAACTACTCAACGTTTTTGGGCTCTGTACGTCATGAAAATATTTTTCATATCCTGTTTGGAAAAATTTCCAGCCGAACATGGGTCTACCATTATGTTGATTCCGTAAATAACCTGAAAACTGACTGAATCAATATTAATTAGACAGCTCACTATTTGTAACCTCCTGTGATAGGCTACAAATAGAGATGGTGTCCCTTAAGGAACAACAAACCACTATTCCTGTGTTTGATTTCAAAACAGGGATACTTTTTGTTAAAGCAAATAATGTTCCTTAAAGGAATCAGTGCTGCTTTAAATAAAAAAAAAAATGTCCTGGTCCAGACTTACTGCGTTTGAGTCATGGTTGTTCCACTTTATGGCTCAACCATTTAGCAAAATACTATTAAATATTTGCAAAGTGACGCGAGGGGTGATTTGCACTACCTTGTGTGACTTTCTATAGAAATGTACCACAGCAAGGTGTCTCTTGTGTGGCGCATGGGCGTTCTTGTGCATCGACCCATGGATTTTACACAATCCTAGATTTCCGAAAGTAAATTTCCGAATGCAGAGACTCCACACTCATTTTATTTGTTGCGTTCTCTAACCCAACTATAATCTGATAAAAGCTCCAGACCTGAATCCCCAAACTTCTGTGTCAGTATGGAACATTTTGTTTTTTTGTTGTACCGATTATGTATGCACATACATAAACCTCCTCCACGCAATTCCCTTCAGTCTTTTATGAATAATCCTGAATCAATGCTAAGTTCTCCACAGGATCACTACTCAAGAGGTCATTTAAAATTTGCAGACAGGTTGGCATGGACACATGTTGAGTATTGCTATCTCTGCGAAACTGACAGTCTATCTGTAGTTGAATAAACTATCATGTTTCCGCTGGTAGTGCCCTAGATGGCTCTGCCAATGGAAAGTTAGACCAAAGGCCCAAACAGACCAAAAGCCCAACAGACATTGGTCATAGACCTAATTACCTCAAACTCTCTGACCTATTTCAGTTCTGCTTTGTGCATTTGTTTTGGAAAAAACAAACATTTAGTTGAACTGTTAGTATGGCAAGTTGCCCAACAAACTTTGAATAAATCTAATCTTTTTACTGCATATGCTGCTCTTTCATGTAAAGCTAAAATCAAGAGCAAGAAAATAGAGTACATACCCACTGAATTCTTCTAAAAGTATGTCTAGATTCAGTAACATGCATTATTTTATTTTCTCCTTACAGGGAGATGAGTTGCAGACGGTGTGCACCTACAACACATTAGGACGTCCCAATGTAACATTTGTAAGTTCATTTTAAAAAGTCATACTCTCATTTGCCATTAGTAAACAGCATGAAAAGAATATTATCAGCTGTGTGTTTGCTTCTACAATCAACTTTGGGTTAATGTCAAAAGTTAGTTTGTACGTCCAAATCCTCAGATTTTCAAATTCACATAATTTACGGCTGCAAAATTGCAATGACTTTTTGATATGTATTGAATTCACTTGCAACTTGCAAATTGAGTTTACTGACCCATGCGAAATCACAATTAGCAAGGAGAGTGAAAGGGTTGTTCTTTCAAAATTGCAATTTCAAATGGTATGTATCAATATTTTGCAATCACAATTGTGAGTAAAATTGTGGATCAGGTACAGATGAAGAAGATGGCAACTGGTTTGCAATGAGGAAAGGACTCTCCTGCGACACATGCATGTCGTTTAGGGATCAATTACTTTGGACACAGTCAAATGAGCCACAGAAAAATGCAGTGTCCCTCAAGTTCAGCTGAACACTGAGCCCCACAAATTAATTCTTAACCATGTATACTAATACAAAATTTTTAATGCTGCGGCCTTACAACATCACTATGCATGGCCATAAGAAGATGCTAGTTTTCTATGTGACCTAAACATCAAAACATAACTTAACTTAGTGCTCCAAGATCCTTGAATCTGTGCAAACTTGCAGGAAAAGGCAGCAGAAAGAATTTAGAATTTGAGAAATACTCTAATTTCAGAGGTTGTTGCATGAGTCAGAGGATCCATCTATTCTTTCAATAGGTTTCATCTAAGGCGTTTCTCAGTTTCACAGCAGAATGTACCATGGAAAGAGGATGAAAATATGTTTTCAGAAATTATTATTGGTGACTATAAAGCAGAAGATGCACCAGTCATGAAATAAAACATGTTAATTTGTTTGATGACCTGTCACTCTCACCATTCAGATATGGCCTGGTGTCATTCCAAGTTCTGTTTTCAGACTCATTAATTTTTGTCTTAGAGAGTCATGGGTAGTAAACCCACTAACTACCATTTGGTGATCTTTGGGTTCACATCTGTTGGACAGAAACCTGATCACCCTACTCATTAGTTTGCATTTTTATGGTGACGTTTCCCTCCCTCCCCATTCCTGTATCTCCCACACCTACATTTCTTGATGTACAAACCTTGTATCTCATATTAAACAAATTGGATTGTTGATTGACAGGCTGTGAGCCCTGGTCAAGCAGCAATCACAATCCTTGTCAGGGAGAGGCACAAGCCATCTGTAAATTAACCTGTGCTCAACTCTCTGGTAGTTAGGCACAGTACAGTCAGTCTAAGCTGAAAGGCAATAGGTAACATATTTGTGCAGTACTTCAAAGATATTAGAGTGAAAACACCACAAAAAATGAACACCACACCAAATATACATTTCTTCAATTGCAAAAACAAAACCAAAAATGACAAACATCCAATCATTAAAACTGGAGATATTCAATGTTGGAATTTTTTTGTGTGAAAGTAACAGAAAAGAGTACAACGTGCCAACTCTGGATATCGGGACTCACTGGACTGGGATAAAGTTACAAGCTCAGGTAAAGCACTATGGAGCGAGGGAGGCCAACCGGGGCCTAGTTAGGCTTGCTGAATGAAGTACGGTATCGAGGATGCAGCACTCTGTCAGGGTGTTGTAGCGGTTCTGAGGAGCTGCGAGGCTGCTATGCAGTGTCCTTCATCATTGTCCAGGCTGCAGTAGATGAGGGCTGTAAATGCCTGCTCTGAGGATACGTTGTACAGTGGTGGTTCTGATGGGCTGCAATGCAGTTTTCTGCAAGGATCCAATCTATGCAGTAGCGGTGATGCGTCAGTTGTGCTCAGGTTTGCCCCGTGCAGCAGAGGAGATGCATCATACAACTGGATCCACAGAGGCCAGCAGAGCACTTAGGCCCACTTCCAATGATCCAGGACTGGAGTGGCATCACTTGGCAGGGTAAACTCATGCATGGAGATTCCAGGTGAAGGTTAAATGTTGAAAGCATGTTTAATCTCAGAGGCTTCAGATCAGGAAACCAGTCAACTAGCCCTTTGAATCACTCTGGGTTCAAGAAATGCAGGTCAAGTCCTTCTCACCCAAGCAATAGGGCAGCAGGCATGAGGACAGAACAGTGGGGCAGCAGTTCTTCAGAGCAGCAGACCAGCAGTGTGGCAGTACTTTCAGCAGCACAGCAGTCTCAGGTTCAGAAGTGTACTGAAGAGTTGGCATCAGAGGTCCAGGTTGTATACCCAGTTGTGCCTTTAAAGTGGGGAGAAGCTGCTAGAGGGATGCCTTTAATGAACAGGTGCACTGCCTTCCTGGCTCCAGACTAACTATATGGAGTATGCGGCCCTTTGTATGGAGTCAGGACACATACTATTCAAGTGTAAGTGGGGCTGTTCCCAGCTCCCCCTCTCATGCTAGCAGTGATGGCCATTCCAGTCACTCCTAAGCTCCCCAATGTGCGTGGCTAGCTAGGAGGAATACACAAAGCCCAGCTGTCAAATTCACCTAGTCATGTGCCCAGGAAACAGGCTTCAGGCATCAAATGGCTAAAGCAAGAAAATGCCAAATTTATAAAAGTGGCCTTTTCAAAATTGCAACTTAAAACCTGACTTCACCATACGTTAGAGTTTGTCATTACAAATCCAGAGTCACCAAATATGAACTGCTTACCTGTTCCCATTTAATCATGTATCTCCAATGTTATCCCATGAGAGAGGTAGATCTTGCAATAGATAACATTTAATTTAAGAGTTGTTCACTACCAGGACATGTAAAACTTAAAAGTATATTTCCTACTTTTTATATACATTTCACTCTGCTGTCTGGGATGTCAATGGTCAAACCTAAGGGTGACTCACCTGAATTAAAAAGAAGGGTGTTTTCCTGGCAAAAGGGTTTACTTTGCTAGGTAGAAACGGCAAGTTTCATACTACACACACACAAGTTGCAATGGCAGGCCTGAGACAGGTTTGAAGTTCTAATTAAATGGGTGGCACAATCAATTCTACAGGGCTACTAGCAGCATTTACTTTTCTGGCCCTGGGTAGAAATGGTGCCAATTTACTTGGGCTTTACAAGTAAATGAAATGTGCCAATTTAGTGCAAACCAATAATACAATTTTTTAAGGAGAGGGCACAAGCACTTTAGCACTGGTTAGTAGTAGTATCATGCACAGAGTCCTAAAAGTCAACAAAAACCAGGTTCAGATAGGAGAAAAGTGAAGGCAAAAAGTATGGGGATGACCCTGCAGAAAGTGACACGTCCAGCATCAAGTATCTTGAGGCAATTGTTGAATAGAGAGCACTCAGGTGAGTGGAGTTACACTACGCAGAATTTTGCAGAGTTCCATAAAAACTCCATGGAATTCCGCAGAGTTCCCCTCTGCCCTACACTAAAAAAGATACAGTATCTTACAGTAAAACGTTACATACAGGCAATTAATGAGACTGCCACTGCAGCCCTGTGCTGGTATCCCACACCTTTGGTCTTACTCTTGCATTCCCAAATCCCATGCTGCTCCCCTCTGACTGGACGGAGCCGGAAAGTGATGTCACAACCTGGGGGTCGATGCAGGAAGTGCCAGATATCACCTTTCCCTTGGCAAAAGAAAGGACTAGGGTACTTCTCAGAGACACAATGACATCACTTCTGATGCCCCTCACTTCCCTGCACCATACTCTGAGACAGTGAGGGGGCTCTCAAAGTAAGCCGGCGGGCTTCTAGTGTGCTATGTGCACAGCAGGAGACCCCCTAATCCTACCCACCCCTTCCCTCCCTGTTCCTGGGTCTTTTATTATTTCTCTCCCTTCTTCTCCAAAACCCTCAGGTGTAACAGAGACATCTGGTTATATTCCAGCTCCCCTTGTCCTGTACCAAGCATCTGGCAAACCCAGCCCCCCTCATCCTACCTGCTGCAAGTGAAACTCCCTTGTGGGCTACTTCTTTGGGCAGCTCTTTAAGTGACGGGCATCCAGAGTCACCCTTTTTGATGTCAGCAGAGGGGCTGTTAATTTTATCTACAATGCCAGGCCCAGGAGTGGCAACAGCGCTTGGTGCATGTGTTTGTACATGGTGTTGTCCATCGGAAATCGAGGATGGGTGACACGGGTCTTTCAGAGGGATATAGTGAGTAGGTTGGAATTTGTCTGTCAAAGGGGGGAAAGAGTCATTTGCTTGGGTGTGGGTTTCTCAAGGTGTGAAACAATGATTAGCTCGAATGGGCTGTGTACAAACAGGGAGACTTACTGGATAACACCAAACTACATGACTTGTCGGTTCTCAGCTGTCAGGAGAACAAAAATGGCCAACATAGCACCTCCTTCTAGCATTGAACCAGTTAATGTGCACCATGTATGGATCGTAAGTATGTGAGGTGTGTTCATACTTGTGCTCGGAGGATGTAAGGATGCATAAAAAACAGTTGATGGACGGAATGCTGGACAATGCAAACATTCACCCCCAGTCACAAGGATCTGGGTTTAATCTGTCATTCTTTTGCTCACCACAACACCCCATTGGACCCAGCCATATGCAAATCAGTCTTGACCCTGTTCCTTATGGAAACAATCCAGCCCTAACTGCCAATATGGGTCTTCTCAGGACAGGAACAAGCATCCTGGGACCGGTTTCAGGGCATCACCCTTTATCAGCCAGGATAGCTTGAATTCAGTGGTGTAGTCAGCTTGGGACCCACATCTGGGCATACCCTTCCCACTTAGGGCAAAATATGCAAAATTAACAGTTGATGGATGGAATGCAGGACAATGCAAATATTCATCATCAGTCACAAGGACTGGGTTTAATCCATCATTCCTTTGCTCACCACACCCTAGGTTGGACCCCAGCCATATGCAAATCAGTCTTGACCCTGTTCCTTATGGGAAAAGTCCAGCCCGAACCTCCAAGTCAGGTCTTCTCTGGACCGGAAACAAGCATCCTGTTACCAGATTCATGGTATCACCCTTCATCAGCCAGGCAAGCTTGAATCCAGTGGTGTAGTGAGCACGAGACCCACGCCAGGGCATACCCTTCCCAATTAGGGTGAAATATGCAAAAGAAACAGTTGATGGGCGGAATGCAGGACAATGCAAATATTCACACCGAGTCACAAGGATCTGGGCTTAATTCATCATTCTTTTGCTCACTACACCCCAGGTTGTACCCAGCCGTATGCAAATCAGTCTTGACCCTGTTCCATATGGGAACAGTCCAACCCGAACTGTCAAGGCTGGTCTTCTCTGGATTGGAAAAAAGCATCCTGAGACCGGCTTCAAGGCATCACCCTTCATCAGCTAGACTTGCTTAAATCCAGTGGTGTAGTGAGCACGGAATCCACGCCTCGGAATACCCTATCCACTTAGGGCAAAATATGCAAAAGAAACAGTTGATGGACGGAATGCTGGACAATGCAAACAATCGCCCCCAGTCACAAGGATCTGGGTGTAATCCATCATTCTTTTGCTCACCACACCACCGCAGAATGCCAAAAACCGGTCCTCGGTAGCTTGATTCCGGTCCAGGGAAGGCATGGCTTGGCAGTTCGGGCTGGACTGTTCCCATGAAGCACAGGGTCAGACTGATTTGCATATGATTAAACAACAAGGGGTGGTGATGGACAGAGTTTCTGAATTAAGCAGAATACTCTCACCCAGTCAATAGATCAGGGCTAGATCCAACACCGTTTTTTAGCTCACTGCACCATCCCAGCTCAGAACCTGGCTATATGCAAATTAGTCTGTTCCTGTCCCAGTGCATGATGGGAACAGGGCAAACCAAACTACAAAGCCAATTCTTTCACTGGGAAGGAAACAAGCTTCCGGGGACCGGTTTCTGGCATTACAGCCGTCTTCGGCCCGGCTTGCTTGAATCCTGATGGTGCAATGAGCAAGGGACTCACATCTGAGTATACCCTTCCACGCTTATGGTGGACAAAATAATTAAACAACAAGGGGTGGTGATGGACAGAGTTTCTGAATTAAGCAGAATACTCTCACCCAGTCAATAGATCAGGGCTAGATCCAACACCGTTTTTTAGCTCACTGCACCATCCCAGCTCAGAACCTGGCTATATGCAAATTAGTCTGTTCCTGTCCCAGTGCGTGATGGGAACAGGGCAAACCAAACTACAAAGCCAATTCTTTCACTGGGAAGGAAACAAGCTTCCGGGGACCGGTTTCTGGCATTACAGCCGTCTTCGGCCCGGCTTGCTTGAATCCTGATGGTGCAATGAGCAAGGGACTCACATCTGAGTATACCCTTCCACGCTTATGGTGGACAAAATATTTAAACAACAAGGGGTGGTGATGGATGCTTAATTAAGATACTCTGTTCATCACCACCCCCTTTTCTGATTTGCATATGGCCATGTCTGAACTTGGGTGGTGTAGAGTGCAAAAAAACGATGGATTTAGGCTCAGATCTCTGAACTGGGGTGAATGTATGACATTGTTCTGCATTCTGTCCATCACCTGTGGTTTTTGCATTTGTCACCCCGAGTGGCATGGGTATGCTCAGACATGAGTCCCATGCACTCCACACCAATGGATTCAAGCAAGCCGGGCTGAAGATGGTTGGAATGCCAGAAACCGGTCCTCGGTAGCAGGTTTTCAGTCCAGGGAAGGCATGGCTTGGCAGTTCGGGCTGGACTGTTTCCATGAGGCAAATGGTCAGACTGATTTGCATATGGCCATGTCGGAACTGGGGTGGTGTGGAGTGCAAAAAACTATGGATTTAGGCGCAGATCTCTGCACTGGGGTGAATGTATGACATTGTTCTGCATTCTGTCCATCACCTGTGGTTTTTGCATTTGTCACCCCGAGTGGGATGGGTATGCTCAGACGTGAGTCCCATGCACTCCACACCACTGGATTCAAGCAAGCCGGGCTGAAGACGGCTGGAATGCCAGAAACCGGTCCTCGATAGCTTGTTTCCGGTCCAGGGAAGGCATGGCTTGGCAGTTCGGGCTGGACTGTTCCCATGAGGCAGAGGGTCAGACTGATTTGCATATGGCCTTGTCTGAACTGAGGTGGTGTGGAGTGCAAAAAAACTATGGATTTAGGCCCAGATCTCTGCACTGGGGTGAATGTATGACATTGTTCTGCATTCCGTCCATCACCTGTGGCTTTTGCATTTGTCACCCAGAGTGGGATGGGTATTCTCAGACGTGAGTCCCATGCACTCCACACCACTGAATTCAAGCAAGTCGGGCTGAAGACGGCTGGAATGCCAGAAACCGGTCCTCGGTAGCTTGTTTCTGGTCCAGGGAAGGCATGGCTTGGCAGTTCGGGCTGGACTGTTCCCAAGAGGCACAGGGTCAGACTGATTTGCATATGGCAATGTCTGAACTGGGTTGGTGTGGAGTGCAAAAACACAATGGATTTAGGCTCAGATCTCTGCACTGGGGTGAATGTATGACATTGTTCGCATTCTGTCCATCACCTGTGGTTTTTGCATTTGTCACCCCGAGTGGGATGGGTATGCTCAGACGTGAGTCCCATGCACTCCACACCACTGGATTCTAGAAAGCAGGGCTGAAGACGGCTGGAATGCCAGCAACCGGTCCTCGGTAGCTTGTTTCCGGTCCAGGGAAGGCATGGCTTGGCAGTTCGGGCTGGACTGTTCCCATGAGGCACAGGGTCAGACTGATTTGCATATGTCCATGTCTGAACTGAGGTGGAGTGGAGTGCAAAAAAACCCCCCAAAAAACTGATGGATTTAGGCGCAGATCTTGGCACTGGGGTGAATGTATGACATTGTTCTGCATTCTGTCCATGACCTGTGGTTTTTGCATTAGTCAACCCGAGTGGGATGGATATGCTCAAAGGTGAGTCCCTCCCACTCCACACCACTGGATTCAAGCAAGCCGGGCTGAAGGCGGCTGGAATGCCAGAAACCGGTCCTCGGTAGCTTGTTTCCGGTCCAGGGAAGGCATGGCTTGGCAGTTTGGGCTGGACTCTTCCCATGAGGCACAGGGTCAGACTGATTTGCATATGGACATGTCTGAACTGGGGTGGTGTGGAGTGCAATAAAACGATGGATTTAGGCCCAGATCTCTGCACTGGGGTTAATGTATGACATTGTTCTGCATTCTGTCCATCACCTGTGGTTTTTGCATTTGTCACCCCAAGTGGGATGGGTATGCTCAGACATGAGTCCCATGCACTCCACACCACTGGATTCAAGCAAGCCAGGCTGAAGACTGCTTGAATGCCAGAAACCGGTCCTCGGTAGCTTGTTTCCGGTCAAGGGAAGGCATGGCTTGGCAGTTCGGGCTGGACGGTTCCCATGAGGAACAGGGTCAGACTGATTTGCATATGGCCATGTCTGAACTGGGGTGGTGTGGAGTGCAAAAAAAACGATGGATTTAGGCCCAGATCTCTGCACTGGGATGAATGTATGACATTGTTCTGCATTCTGTCCATCACCTGTGGTTTTTGCATTTCCCATTGGGCACACAGTCAAGACTGATTTGCATATGGCTCGGTTCAAACTGGAATGGCATGGTGTGCAAAAAAAACAATGGATTTAGGCCCACATCTCTGTACTGAGATGAATGTATGACATTGTTCTGCATTCTGTCCATCAACTGTTTTTTTTTGCATTTGTCACCCTGAGTGGGACGGGTAAGCCCAGACGTGGGTCCCGTGCTTTCCATGCTACTGGAGTCAAGCTAATCTGGCTAAAGAGCTGTGGAACCCTGAAACTGGTCCTAGGATGCTATTTTCCTGTCCAGGGAGGACCTTACCTGGCAGTTCGGGCTGGACTTTTCTCATTGGGCACAGGGTCAAGACTGATTTGCTTACAGCTGGGTTCAAACTGGAATGGCATGGTGAGCAAAAAAAAATGGATTTGGGCCCACATCTCTGTACAGGGATGAATGTATGACATTGTTCTGCATTCTGTCTATCGATTGTTGTTTTTGCATTTGTCACCCTGAGTGGGACGGGTATGCCCAGAAGTGGGTCCCGTGCTCTCCATGCCACTGGAGTCAAGCTAACCTGGCTAAAGAGCTGTGAAACCCTGAAACTGGTCCTAGGATGCAATTTTCCTGTCCAGGGAGGACCTTACCTGGCAGTTCGGGCTGGACTGTTCTCATTGGGCACAGGGTCAAGACTGATTTGTATACGGCTGGGTTCAAACTGTAATGGCATGGTGAGCAAAAAAACAATGGATTTAGGCCCACATCTCTGTCCTGGGGGAATGTATGACATTGTTCTGCATTCTGTTCATCAATTTTGTTTTTTGCATTTGTCAACCTGAGTGGGATGGGTATGCCCAGATGTGGGTCCTGCGCTCTCCATGCCACTGGAGTCAAGCTATCCTGACTAAAGAGTTGCAAAACCCTGAAACAGGTCCTAGGAGTCTTGTTTCAAGTCCAGGGAGGACCTGGCCTGGCATTTTGGGCTGGATTGTTCCCATTGGGCACAGGGCCAATATTAATTTGCATATCTCTTTGTTCAAGCTGGAATGGCATGGTGAGCAAAAACCTATGGATTTAGTCCCGAATCTCTGTACTGGGGTAATGTAGGATATTGTTCTGAATTCTGTCCATCAATTATTGTTTTTACATTTGACACCCTGAGTGGGACTGGTATGCCCAGACGTGGGTCCTGTGCTCTCCATGTCACTGGGGTCATGATATCCTTGCTGAAGAGGGGTGAAACCCCAAAACTGGTCCTAGGATGCTAGTTTCCAGTCCAGGGAGGACCTTAACTGGTAGTTCGGGCTGGACTGTTCCCTTTGGGCACAGGGTCAAGACTGATTTGCATATGGCTGGGTTCAAACTGGAATGGCATTGTGAGCAAAAAAACGATGGATTTAGACCCAGATCTCTATACTGGGGTGAATGTATGACATTGTTCAGCATTCCGTCCATCAATTGCATTGCATTTGTCACCCCGAGTGGAGCGGTTATGGCCAGAGGTGGGTTCTGTGCTCTCCATTCAGCTGGATTCAAGCTATCCTAGCTGTAGAGTGGTGAAACCTTCTCATATTCTTCTTCATTGGTTCCTGATGTGGGTTTCCAGTAAATGGTATTCTCCAATGTGCCTTCCCCTACCCAAACAAGAATGTCCAAGAAATGAATTCACGATTTGCAGGTTTTCCATATTTATTTACGGTTCAAAGTGTTTGAATTTCAATTTTACATAAACATGTTAGACTCACTCTCAGTACCCTGCCACAGTACAAATACATCATCAATAAACCTTAAACACAGGGAAAAATGGGCTGTCTAGTGTTCCATTCCCGACCCACGAGCACCTGCTCTTCCTACCAGCACATATGCAAATTACCAGAGCTGGGGGCATAGCAGGTACCCATGGCTGTACCTTGTTACTGAAACACCAAGTAATGATTTCCAGAATCATGGCATTGTGCATCATGTATCCATAGGTCTCAAGTAAAAAAGTGCTGGACTGCCTGAAGGCCGTATTGCTGTCTTATACTTGTATAAAGAGTTGCCATATCAAGAGGAATTAACATCATGCCTGATTCCCATTTGAACTGATAAGTATGTTTCAGAAAATTTGCCAAATCCTTGACATAGAATGGAAGGGTTGCTATGATTGGATTCAAGAAAAGGTCTATATACTTCAATACATTCTCGAATATACTGTCTGGGCAGCAATTAAAGGTCTTCCTAAGGATCTTTTGGCTTCTTATGAATTTTAGGTGATAAGTTTAACACAGGTGATTTTGGGAGGTTTTGCTTAAGAAAGCTATTTTCACCCTAACTTAAGAGTTCCTGGTTCCTCCAAAATCGTAGTCTGTTCTAAAAAATCTCTTTCTCATTCAAGTACCAATCCATGGTTATGCATTTATACCATTCCACATTGTTAATCAGATTTAGTGCCTCCAATTGATGTTGTTTGTCCCTTAGAACAATGTTTCCTCCTTACTCAGAAGGTTTCACAACCACATCTTTGGCATCCTTAATTTTCCTTATTGTTGAAAAGAACCACCTGTCCCTTTCACGCTGCCATTTTCTTTTATTTCTAGATGAATTTTATAGGCTGCGCAAGTCTATATATATATATAGCCCCCAGCTTTGCAAACCTCGTAATGTGCTGGTGGGAGGAGCAGGTGTCCTGGGTGGAAGAGAATTAAGGGTATGAGGGCCATGTATTATATGTACTTGATACAGTAACAATCTTTTCCTGTTGTAGAATGGTCTCAAAGAAGAGGCATGTGCTGTCATGAACAGACTGAAGGATATTCCTTTTAATTTATGATTTACCACCAGTATGAGTTCAAAACAGATTGATTCCCTTGATGTGAGATTATGGGTAGAGAATGGTAAGTTAAGCATTAACAAGCACAATAAGGAAACTGCTGGGAACAGTGGATTGCAATTTAACAGTCACCATCGCCAAAATTTGATTAACAGTATCCCCAATGGGGACCTGTTAAGATGTTAGAGAGTATGTAGTATGGACACAGAATACAGAAGATAATCTGTCTATACAAAACAAAGATTTGAGAACAGAGAATATACCTCTAAGGTATTGAGTAGCGGTAGAAGAAAGCTACTCCCCTGACTAGAAATCAGATCATATTCCCTAATGAAAACAAGAACATTGCAAACCCAACAATATGGATCCTCTACTAAAAAAAACGGGCCTTGACCTACAGGATATGAATAACTTCAGACCAGTCTCGAACCTTCCACTATTATCGAAAATCTTGGAAAGATGTGTGCTGTCGCAACTTTCCCAGCACTTAGAGAACACGAAGCTTCTCGACCCACATCAATCAGGGTTCAGAAAAGGCTGCAGTACTGAAACCGCAATACTTAACGTCCTGGACGATCTTCACATGTCGCTCGACTCCAACCAATGCAGCCTTCTCATCCTCTTAGACCTATCGGCTGCATTTGACACAGTCGATCATGCTCTACTAATCAATGTCGTAAAGGAGAGAGCAGGCCTCGAAAAGACTGTCCTAAAATGGTTCTCCTCCTTTCTCAACAACCGCACACAAAGAATCAAAATTAAAAGCTGCGAATCAGACATTCTTCCCATCAGCAGAGGAGTTCCTCAAGGGTCTGTACTCTCTCCTCAACTCTTCAACATCTACATGGAGCCTCTCACCTCAATTCTAAGGAAAGCTAACATCCCCTTCCACCTTTATGCGGACGACACGCAACTCTATCTGGAAACCACATCGATCTCGGACATCCACAGACTGAACCACACACTTACCGAAGTTCAGCTCTGGCTCTCTTCCAACCACCTCAAACTCAATGAGGAAAAAACTGAAGTGCTCCTCATCTCTAACAAAGAAGAAAACCCCCAAATTCTGGAATGGCTCAAAGCCTTAAACGCCCTGACTGTGCCGCTTGTTCCATCGAACTCCATAAAATCCCTAGGGATCACCCTTGACCCCAAACAGGATATGAAAGAACACATCTCAAAAACTGCCAAAAGTGCCTTCCTGAACCGGAAATTGCTCTACAAACTAAAACCATTTCTCCCCACAAAAGACTTGACACAGGCCACGCAGGCTCTGGTTCTCTCCAGAATTGACTACGGCATTGCCACTCTGACTGGAACAGCCAAATCTCACCTGCGTCCTCTGACCTCTACACTAAATGCCGCTGCAAGAATGATCACGGGAACGAAGAAATATGAACACATCACCCCAGCTCTGAAGGATCTGAAGTGGCTCCCTATTGACCAACGAGCTAGCTTCCGCACAGCTTGCCTCACACATAAAGCCCTGCATACGGGCAAACCGGAATACCTGGCCAACAAGCTCAAAAGGGCCGGGCAGTCTAGAAACCTCAGAAGCTCCAACACGCTCCTACTCACTCCCCTGAAATCCCAGGAACTCTCAATATCTAACAAATCCTTTGCGGGCAATGCTCCCAAGATATGGAACTCCATCCCCCCCCACACATCAGAATGACCGCATCCTTCCCGAAATTCAAGAAGCTACTCAAAGTCCTCTTCCTTGAGCGCTCCGGAACCAACTAGAACTCAACCTAGACTTTATAGTTCCATGTTCTTGCTCACCCCAGAGCTGATTGACTTGCCTACGACTCTCCGCCTTGTTTCACGCCTGGCTGCTATTGTATAGACTGTACTCACTCCTGTGCTCATTGCCTTGCTTTTTGTCCGCATTATCTGTCTAAACGCCTTTATTCTTGCTGTGAAGCGCTCTGATACCCTCGGGTCCAGCCAGCGCTATACAAAACTTTAATAAATAAATAAATAAAAAAATCTCCATCTATAATTCTTGCTCATACAGGATTAGAAATTTTATTGACAAACATTTGGGAATCCTGAGAAAGGACACAGTAAAAGGCAGAGATGTGATACCTAAACCTTCCATCACATATAGAATAGGGAATACTTTGCTCCTTATGGCACTTAGGGGTCAACTAGCCCACCTGTTACCTCCAGTAAGCCCCACACAGTGGTATTGCTGGGAGGTGGTCAGATGTCATGCCCCTTTTTCCACCACTCTGCAAACGTTCCTCTCGGTGCACTGCTAGTGGGTAGATAAAGTCCTCCCGAGGGCCTTAGAACAAAAGTGGACTTCATCCCTCAAGCAGCAGTGTGCCAGGAGGCTCATTTGCAGGGTGGTGGAAAAAGGGGGCATAGCCTCTGACCACTAATCAGCAATCCAGCTGTGTGGGGCTTACTAGAGGTAAGAGGAGGGCTAGCTGGCCCTGATGGTTGCTCAAGAAGCTATGGAACTTCATGCCCTAGCCAAGAGCGTGCCAGGAGGCATGTTTGCAAAGTGGTGGCCCTCAGTAATCCCTAAGTAATCCCCTCAGTAATCCCACTATGTGGGGCTTTCTGGAGGTAACAGATAGGCTTGCTGGCCGCTAAGAACCTGCAGCAGTGAAAGAGACTTCATCCCCCAAGGAAGAGCATTCCAGAAGGCTCATTTGCAGAGTGGTTGAGAAAGGGGGAACAGCCTACTATCAGAACTCAGCAGTCCTGCTCAGTGGAACTTACTAGAGGTAATAGATGGGGTAGTTGGCCCCCAAGGACATCCTTGGGAGCCAATTATCCCTCCTGGTACCTCCAGTTGGTCTCATGCAGCAGGATTGCTGATAAGTTATCAGAAATCACACCCCTTTCTCCACCACTTGGCAAATGTGCCTCCCCGAGAACTACTAGCTGAGGGATAAAATCCCCTTGGCTCCAGGTGGACTTTGGGGGCCAAGAAGCCCTCCTGGTACCTCCTGTCAAGTCAAGTCATAAAATTTGTATAGCGCACTACATACCCAGAGGGTTTCAAGGCGCTTAGGAAGGGGAGGAGGATTATTTGTCAAATATCCACGTTTTAAGCTGCTTTCTGAACGCTAGGTGATTCTGGGTGAGGCGAAGGTAAGCGGGGAGTGAGTTCCATGTTTTGGCAGCCAGGTATGAAAAGGATCTGCCTCCCATGGTGGTCTTGTTGATGCGGGGTACAGTGGCGAAGGCTTGGCTGGAAGAGCGAAGTTGGCGGGAGGGGGTGTAGAAGGACAGTCGAGAGTTGAGGCAATCTGGTCCGATGTCGTAGAGTGATTTGTGTGCGTGGGTAAGCAGTCGGAAAGTGATCCTCTTATTGACGGGTAGCCAGTGGAGGTCTTTAAGGTGACCAGAAATGTGTTCGTTGCGTGGGATGTCTAGTATGAGCCTGGCTGAGGCGTTTTGGATTCGTTGTAGTTTCTTCTGGAGTTTAGCGGTGGTGCCTGCGTAGAGGGTGTTTCCGTAGTCCAGTCGGCTCGTGACTAGAGCGTGGGTGACTGTTTTCCTTGTTTCGGAGGGGATCCAGCGAAATGTTTTTCTGAGCATGCGAAGAATGTTAAAGCAGGAAGAGGATACGGCGTTGACTTGTCTGTTCATGGAGAGTGAAGAATCCAGGATGACGCCAAGGTTCCGTGCGTGGTCTGTCGGGATGGGTGCTTTTCCGAGGGCTTCCGGCCACCAGGAGTCGTCCCATGCAGAGGGGGATGTACCTAAGATGAGGACTTCTGTTTTGTCTGAATTCAGTTTCAGACGGCTTTGTTTCATCCATTCGGCGACTTCTTTCATTCCTTCGTGTAGGTTAGTTTTGGCGGTGCTGGGGTCCTTGGTGAGAGAAAGGATCAGTTGAGTGTCGTCCGCGTAAGAGATGATGTTGAGGTTGTGTTGGCGGGCGATGGCCGCGAGGGGGCTCATGTATACGTTGAAGAGGGTGGGACTGAGTGAGGATCCTTGAGGTACGCCGCAAATGATTTCAGAGGCCTCGGACTTGAATGGTGGGAGGCGGACTCTCTGGGTTCTTCCGGTGAGGAACGAGGTGATCCATTCCAGTGCTTTTCCTTGGATTCCGATGTTTCTGAGGCGTTGTAAAAGGGTGCTGTGGCAGACTGTGTCGAAGGCTGCAGAGAGGTCGAGGAGGATGAGGGCGACTGTGTCTCCATTGTCCAGTAGAGTTCGAATGTCGTCTGTTGCTGCGATGAGGGCGGTCTCAGTGCTGTGTTTGGCTCGGAAGCCAGATTGTGAGGGGTCGAGGGATTTGTTGGCTTCGAGGAAGGCGGCGAGCTGGTTGTTGACGGCTTTCTCGATGACTTTGGCCGGGAATGGAAGAAGCGAGATGGGGCGGTAGTTTTTGAGTTCGGTGGGGTCTGCTGTTGGTTTTTTCAGAAGGGCGGTGAGTTCAGCGTGTTTCCAGTCTTCTGGGAAGGTAGCGGAGTTGAAGGAGCAGTTGATGACGTCTCGGAGGTGCGGGGCTATGACGGAGTCTGCTTTGTTGAAGATGAGGTGAGGGCATGGGTCTGTGGGGGATCCAGAGTGGATGGAATTCATCAGGCGGATGGTGTCCTCAGTGGAGATTGGGTTCCAGGCGTTAAGGGTGTTTACGGGGGGAAGATGGTCAGCAGATGGTAGGGTGGGTTGGCTTCCGGGTTGGTTGTCAAAGCTGTTGTGGATGTCAGCAATCTTGTTGTGGAAAAAAGAGGCTAGGGAGTCGCAGAGGGTTTGAGAGGGGGTGATGTCGTTGGAGTTGGCCGAGGGGTTGGAAAATTCCTTGACGATGTTGAAAAGTTCCTTGCTGTTGTGGGCGTTGTTGTCAAGTCGATCCTTGAATGCTGTTTTCTTGGCTTTTCGGATCAGTTGGTGGTGAGTACGGGTGGCGCTTTTGAAGGCGTCCTTGTTGCTGGTGGATGGGTCTTTTTTCCAGGCCTTTTCAAGGGAGCGGCACAGTTTCTTGGACTTCTTGAGATCATTGTTGAACCATGAGGCCTTCTTGTTGCCAAGTTTGTGTTGACGTTTTTTCAGTGGTGCTAATGTGTCGGCGGTGTTGGATAACCAAAGGGTGAGGTTGGAGGCGGCTTCGTTGGCGTTAGAAGAGAGGGCTGGGGAGGTTCGAAGGAGCGATGTGGAGATCTGATCCGTGGTGATTTTGTTCCAGTTTCTTTGTAGAGTTGGTTGGAGGTGGATGATGGGTTTCGGCTTGTTGTAGGTGAAGTGAACGCAGCTGTGGTCAGTCCAGATGAGATCCGTAGTGTGGCTGAAGGAGACATGGTTGCTGGAGGTGAAGATGGGGTCGAGTGTGTGACCTGCGATGTGGGTGGGGGAAGTGACCAGTTGTTTAAGTCCGAGGTTGGCGAGGTTGTCTAAGAGGGTGGCGGTGTTGCGGTCGTTGATCTTTTCCAGGTGGAAGTTGAGGTCTCCCAGAAGGATGTAGTCTTTGGAGGGGAGCGCGTGTGGAGTGATGAAGTCCGTGATGTCTTCACTGAATTTAGCGCGGGGTCCTGGTGGTCTGTAGAGGAGGGTGCCTCTGAGTGTGGTTTTGGGGACGATGTGGATCTGGAAGTGAAGGTGTTCGGAGTTAGCGAGGTTGGCGTCGGAGCTGGTAGAGATGCGGATGGATTTCTTATGGACGATAGCGATTCCTCCTCCTGTATGGTCGGTGCGGTCCTTGCGTGTGATCTTATAGTCATCAGGGATAGCGATGGCGATGTCAGGGGCGGAGGAAGCGTTCATCCATGTTTCCGTTAGGAAGGCGACGTCAGGAGAGATGGTGTCTAGGAGGTTCCAAAGGTCAATGGCGTGCCTGTGGACCGAGCGGGTGTTGAGAAGGATGCATTGAAGGTGGTTGGGGTCGGGAATCTGTGGTGTGGTCGTAGCGGAGATGTTGTCGGTGCCGCTAAATTTGCAGGAGAAGCAGGAGAACGGTCCATGGGTGCGTCCAGGAGCGGCTTGGACGCAGTTGGGGGCGCGGCCAGGGTTAAGGGCTAGGAGGGTGGCGGCATCGTAGGTAGTGCGGGGGGGCTGGGCAGCGCGAGGGGCAGGGGGTATGGCGCTGGGCGCGGTCCAGGCGCAGACGGGCGTAGACGGGCTTACCTTTGGCGCACCTTCGGCGCGGGTTGGGCGCGGACGCTGCGCGTAAACGCTGCGCGCGGGAACTACTGTCATATATGGATAGTGGAGGGGGAGGGGCGAGGGCGGCTCAGCTGGGAGGCGTGGCGGGCTCAGGGGAACACAACAACAGCAGTATCAAAATGGAGGGGAGGTCAGAGCAGGGCGCCGGGGGAAATCACACACAACAATGCAATCAAAGCAATGTAAGCGCTGTGGGATAATAGCGCTATGAAATAACGAAGCTTACTAAAAATTGGAGCTATGCAAATATTACAACTTGGTTACAATGCGCTATGCAGATATCACTATTTGGTTCCAATGCAGCAATACGATACCACGCTGTGAGGAGCAGCGAGGGGAGCGATCACTCAAGGCGGAAGCAGCGAGTGAATCACAGCGCTGCGAGGTTTGGGGAATGCTTTTCAGTGCTTGTGGGAGGGCGGCTCAGCTGGGAGGCGTGGCGGGCTCAGGGGAACACAACAACAGCAGTATCAAAATGGAGGGGAGGTCAGAGCAGGGCGCCGGGGGAAATCACACACAACAATGCAATCAAAGCAATGTAAGCGCTGTGGGATAATAGTGCTATGAAATAACGAAGCTTACTAAAAATTGGAGCTATGCAAATATTACAACTTGGTTACAATGCGCTATGCAGATATCACTATTTGGTTCCAATGCAGCAATACGATACCACGCTGTGAGGAGCAGCGAGGGGAGCGATCACTCAAGGCGGAAGCAGCGAGTGAATCACAGCGCTGCGAGGTTTGGGGAATGCTTTTCAGTGCTTGTGGGAGGGCGGCTCAGCTGGGAGGCGTGGCGGGCTCAGGGGAACACAACAACAGCAGTATCAAAATGGAGGGGAGGTCAGAGCAGGGCGCCGGGGGAAATCACACACAACAATGCAATCAAAGCAATGTAAGCGCTGTGGGATAATAGCGCTATGAAATAACGAAGCTTACTAAAAATTGGAGCTATGCAAATATTACAACTTGGTTACAATGCGCTATGCAGATATCACTATTTGGTTCCAATGCAGCAATACGATACCACGCTGTGAGGAGCAGCGAGGGGAGCGATCACTCAAGGCGGAAGCAGCGAGTGAATCACAGCGCTGCGAGGTTTGGGGAATGCTTTTCAGTGCTTGTGGGAGGGCGGCTCAGCTGGGAGGCGTGGCGGGCTCAGGGGAACACAACAACAGCAGTATCAAAATGGAGGGGAGGTCAGAGCAGGGCGCCGGGGGAAATCACACACAACAATGCAATCAAAGCAATGTAAGCGCTGTGGGATAATAGCGCTATGAAATAACGAAGCTTACTAAAAATTGGAGCTATGCACATATTACAACTTGGTTACAATGCGCTATGCAGATATCACTATTTGGTTCCAATGCAGCAATACGATACCACGCTGTGAGGAGCAGCGAGGGGAGCGATCACTCAAGGCGGAAGCAGCGAGTGAATCACAGCGCTGCGAGGTTTGGGGAATGCTTTTCAGTGCTTGTGGGAGGGCGGCTCAGCTGGGAGGCGTGGCGGGCTCAGGGGAACACAACAACAGCAGTATCAAAATGGAGGGGAGGTCAGAGCAGGGCGCCGGGGGAAATCACACACAACAATGCAATCAAAGCAATGTAAGCGCTGTGGGATAATAGCGCTATGAAATAACGAAGCTTACTAAAAATTGGAGCTATGCAAATATTACAACTTGGTTACAATGCGCTATGCAGATATCACTATTTGGTTCCAATGCAGCAATACGATACCACGCTGTGAGGAGCAGCGAGGGGAGCGATCACTCAAGGCGGAAGCAGCGAGTGAATCACAGCGCTGCGAGGTTTGGGGAATGCTTTTCAGTGCTTGTGGGAGGGCGGCTCAGCTGGGAGGCGTGGCGGGCTCAGGGGAACACAACAACAGCAGTATCAAAATGGAGGGGAGGTCAGAGCAGGGCGCCGGGGGAAATCACACACAACAATGCAATCAAAGCAATGTAAGCGCTGTGGGATAATAGCGCTATGAAATAACGAAGCTTACTAAAAATTGGAGCTATGCAAATATTACAACTTGGTTACAATGTGCTATGCAGATATCACTATTTGGTTCCAATGCAGCAATACGATACCACGCTGTGAGGAGCAGCGAGGGGAGCGATCACTCAAGGCGGAAGTCCTACATAGTAGAATTCCTGAGAACTGGTTGGGGGTCCAGCCCCCTTTCTCCACCACTCTGCAAACATGACTCCTAAATAAAAAAATCCTTGAAAATTCACAAAAAAACAAAGGTTACTGGGAAGTTATAGCCAGGAATTAGCATTCATTATAAAACCTTAGAAATTCACTGAAAAACAAAGGTTACTGGAATGTTTTAGTTAGCAAATAGAATTGAAAAAACCTTAGAAATTCACAAAAAAACAAAGGTTACAAGGATGTTATAGTTAGTGTCAGATTTTACTCATACAAAACCAGAGAAATCCAGCCATTAAAGATAGCTGAGTTAACTATAACTTGCGCCTCTGCAATGTACTGCTTATGACATCACATGTTACATCACTCATGACATTTTCATTGACATCACTGATAACACCACGGATGACATCTCAAATGACATCAGTGATGACATCATCCAGTTGTCAACCGGGGGTATATAATAGATTTGATCAGTTGTTCGATCATAGACAATAAAGCCATCTGGGAAGAGGGTGCTAGGTCGTCTAATATTTTAGCCGCCTCTGGAGTTGGGGGAGAATTGGAAGGGGGCAAAGTTGGACTTGGGGACCCATTTTGTAGTTTTTGTATTTTAGATTGACTCCCATTATATTTATCCCCGTCATGCTTCATTTTGGCAGATGTAGCTCGAACGGGTACTATACTTTGGGTATTGGCTTTTGTGAAAATGGAAAAGGGTTCCAGCACACTCTCATTAGGAGCTAACAGGTTAATGTTATTTGGCGGGGAGGGTAATCCTTCTGGGAAATACCTAGTCTTACACAGTCTGCTTAATTCCTCCAACAATGAGAGGCTACACGCTGTATTTGTTTTTTGTGGAGAAGATTGATTACTAGTTGGTCTGTCTGTAAGCTGGTCGGAATTAACTTTATCAGCATCTCTACGCGTAGGTGAAAATGTACTATTTGTGTGCTTGTCTTGCATCCTGGGGCAGGAATCCGACCAAAGGGCTATTTTACTGACAACCCCATTGCAGGGCATAGTATGGCTTCGATGTAATAGAGTTATTGAAGTTTTTTTAGCAAGTACTACTGTCCAGTACAATAAGTCAATCGGTAGCTTTACCTCCTCTTGAAAAACCAAGGGGCGTGGCCCGTCCCATCCTCCTCAGGCCTCTGAGGGCCACAGAGGGCCCGGGCACTGACCCGCACACGATCCCGCGCCGCGGGGGTTGACCTGCTTTTCAAGCACCTCCTGGCACAAGATGTCATTGGGTGGCATGTCGGGCCGCTATGGCACCTGGGTAGTGTAGTTTTTAGGAGTCTGTAAGGGCCGGTATACCCCTCCCTCGCTCCGCGGCCGCGGATGAGGCTTGCGGTGGCAGAGGGGAGGTATGGAAAGAAGATGTCCCCCGCCGGGAACAGCAGCAACAAAGGTATAAGCCCTAAGGATGGTGATGCAGTGGGTGAGTGACTGATCGTATAAGTGAGTGATTAGGTGTCTCAGTGAATGTATGGGTAAGTGACTGGTTGTGAGAATGTGTGTGTATGTCTGTCAGTTGATGTCTAAGTGAGTATATGAATGTTAGTGGCAATGTGGCTGATTGATTGGATATCTGACTATGTCTGTGTTTTTGGGTGAGGAGGTGTGTGACTGCCTGTCTGGATGAGTGAGTGGATGAGTCAGTGGCTGTATGGGATAGTGAGTACATGTCTGAGAAGCTTTTTGGTTGCATGAGTGTCTGCATGGCTGAGTCTGTGATTGAGTATATTAGTGAGTGATTGAAATAGTGGCTACATGGATGAGTATATGCTCTTTCAGTGACTGTATAGATGAGTGACTATGTGTTACTATTTGTATGAGTAAGTAAGTAAGAGGGTGAGTCTGTGTAACTGTTCTGGTGAGTAAGTGACCGTGTGATTGACTGTATGGGTGGTGCTATTTGAGGGATGAAGTTCCCTTGGCTCAATTGAGTCCCTGGGCCAAACTAGCCCTCGTGTTCCCTCCAGTTAGCTCCACAGAGCTGGATTGCTGAGGGATGTCAGAAGCCACACCCCCTGCCTCCACCACTCTGCAAACGCACCTTCTGTGCTTTTCTTCTATATATATATATTTATATATATATATATATATTACCTACTGGCGGTCGCCAGTAGGTATATATAGTTAGGATTTTTTCTCTATGGGACTTTTGAAAATTCTATGTCTAATAACTTTGGCGTTTGTAGACGGAATCGGCTGAAATTTTCAGGAAAATGGCACATATCGTTTCTGAGCAGCCCCTGAAAATTTGGGGGGGTTTCGTCAAGGGGGGGCCGAGAAAAAAGGGGGGTCCCAAAACGCATTTTTAACATTGAGTTTTCCATGGGGCGTTTGGCCTCACTTTTAGCTCGAACGGCTGAATGGATTTGCACAAAACTTGGCAAAATTGTAGGGACTGTTAGCCCGATGTGCCTTTGCTAGGTCTCAATATATGTGCTCCAGTGGATTTTGAGAAATTAACGTTTTAAAAAACAGATATATCTGTGACAGCGTCCCGGGTAGCGCTCCGGTTCGCAAACTTTTCGCGTAACGGAACTTTGCGAAGCGAACCTGATTGGCTCTCCGGTGTCTGTCAACATTCTAAACAGTCCGGAGCGGCCGCCATCTTGTCTCTCGGTAGGATCGAGAGACAAGAGGAGGAGAAAAATGAAGGGGGAATTTAATGAAAGGGGGCAAGGTAGACCCTTCTTGACCCCCTAGGAATGATGTTGGGGTTATTAACGGGTCCCGTGGGGCAAATAAAAAAATGTTGTTTTTTTGCGGTAGAAGCGCTTTCCGGTTCGCGAACCGGGTAGTGAACCGGGACGCGAAACGGGAATTCGCCATTTTGTGTTTCGTTTTAATTTAATTACAAGATGGAGGAAAAACAATGTGAGAAATGGGTATAAGGGGGTACGGGAGACGTATCCTGACCCCCTATGTTTTCTGAGGGTGGCTGAGGATGCTCATATATGTTAATACTTGTCTTCCAGCGGCTGCGCGTGAGCGTTTTTTTTTTTTTTTTTGCTGCGTAACGTCTGTTAACGTTCGATTCGAAGGAAATCAGGAAGTGTTGACCGCCATTTTGACATTGCGAGTAAATATATTGTTAAAAATAATTGTTATAAATTAATCCGTATTGATAAACATTGTCTGCGCCATCTTGCTTTTTTTCCAATGGCACACTTTTGTCGTGCACGGCAGCCATTTTAGATGCCTTGACCAGACCCACTCTCTGCACGCCGCCGATCGTGACGTCTGTTAATGTTCGATTCGAAGGAAATCAGGAAGTGTTGACCGCCATTTTGAAACTGCGAGTAAATATATTGTTAAAAATAATTGTTATAAATTAATTCGTATTGATAAACATTGTCTGCGCCATCTTGATTTTTTTCCAATGCCACACTTTTGTCGTGCACGGCAGCCATTTTAGATGCCTTGACCAGACCCACTCTCTGCACGCCGCCGATCCTCAGCATGGCTCCCCACCCTCGCAAGCATCTCCCCCACGCACTGGTCACCCCCGCTCTCTGTCCTATGCATGGGCCATAAACCTCCCCCCATCTGCGCTGCTCTTCCCTGAGAATCACACCCTGTGCCCGCCCGACACCACCCTTTCACCCTATTCACTACCGCACCCTCTGACACTCCTCTTCCTTTGTGTCTGATTGTCCAGGCCGGTCCCAGGCTATCACCTAGCCCTGTGGATGTAGTTTATGGCCTCAACTGTAAAGAATCAACCCTCTTCAAAGGAGTTACAGTAGATCAAGGCCCCCACCCGATGAGATCCGTCACACCACACGCGTTCCTACTATCTGATAACGATCCTGTATTGTGATTGGGGAGGGGATTCTCACTGTGAGGGTGTGTGGGACCGAGCCTGAAGCGGAAGATTCCAGGGATGCCTTTTTGTACATCAAAGTCTTCACAATTATGTGTCACATTAAAAATATATAGCACTCCAACAAAGTAGTAGGATTATAAAACTTTAATAACTTATAAATATATACAACGCACCATAAACAGTAAACACGTTAAAAACATTTTTTTAAACAGAAGCAACAATGATCAGTAGCGGTCTGTTGTGCGAATAGTCCGAAGGCAGCACAACGCGCTGAGATCTGGACGGCACCCAGGTGATGTCCTTTACTTGCCGCACTGGTTTTGGCATCCTACAATGCTGCTCCGAAAAACGGCGTGGGGCGCCCCGGAAGGGGGGAGGCGGCGTGAACGGGCCTCCCCAGGTGGAGGCTCGTCTGCTGTAGTGGGGCGCCCCTTTAGCGTTTCACTTGCCATTCAGCGGTTTTCCGCCCGCTTTTGCTGCACTGTGCCTCGTCAGTAGCGGTCTGTTGTGCGAATAGTCCGAAGGCAGCACAACGCGCTGAGATCTGGACGGCACCCAGGTGATGTCCTTTACTTGCCGCACTGGTTTTGGCATCCTACAATGCTGCTCCGAAAAACGGCGTGGGGCGCCCCGGGAGGGGGGAGGCGGCGTGAACGGGCCTCCCCAGGTGGAGGCTCGTCTGCTGTAGTGGGGCGCCCCTTTAGCGTTTCACTTGCCATTCAGCGGTTTTCCGCCCGCTTTTGCTGCACTGTGCCTCGTTAGTAGCGGTCTGTTGTGCGAATAGTCCGAAGGCAGCACAACGCGCTGAGATCTGGCAGGCACCCAGGTGATGTCCTTTACTTGCCGCACTGGTCTTGGTATCCTACAATGCTGTGCCGAAAAACGGCGTGGGGCGCCCCGGGGGGGTGGGGGGAGGGGGGAGGCGGCGTGAATGGGCCTCCCCAGGTGGAGGCTCGTCTGCTGTAGTGGGGCGCCCCTTTACCGTTTCAGTTGCCATTCCGCCCGCTTTTGCTACACTGTGCCTCATCCGCCATTCAGCTGTTTACCGCCCGCTCTTGCGGCTACAGTGTCTCGCTCACCATCTAGTTGAATTGCGCCCACTCTTGCGCTGCAGCGATAGGCGGCTGCCACAGGACTCTTAAAATGGCGGCTGGCTCTTCGGATTTGGGCCTGGTCCACTAAAATGGCCCTGGAACACCTTG
The DNA here is from genome assembly GCF_964263255.1 of Lissotriton vulgaris. Taxonomy (NCBI): domain Eukaryota; kingdom Metazoa; phylum Chordata; class Amphibia; order Caudata; family Salamandridae; genus Lissotriton; species Lissotriton vulgaris. The sequence goes on from NC_141695.1 coordinate 81,700,544, forward strand.
GAACTCGGACGCTTGTCTGCTAGGGCTTGGGCCCCATTCTCGAAAGCGTCCCCTCAGCCTTGAAGATTCTACAAAAGTCTTGGGGGCCCCCGACTCCCGCAGGCTTCCGGTGGGGAGCGGCTGCCATGATTGCTTGCGGAATGGCCATGACGGAGCTACGAGATGGTGGTGCTCTCATGCTGGCGCCAGCTTCAGTCTGAAACATCCAGAAACACTGTAGACTATCAATTCGATGAGTTCCGGTGGAGCCCCAACGTGACCCGGTAGGGAAGAACTCGCCCTCCCCTTTTTTGAGTGATGGTTCTTGTTGCCTGTCCCCTCTGTTGTCATCTAACGGAACCTTTTTGGATTGCCGAGTGAGAAAAAAAAAGGTGGGGCTTTCATCGTTTGGGAAAAAAAAATGTTTTAATCCAATGAAAAGTGTTATTTTTAGGTCATATGATCAAGCATTTCATCATTAGGAAACCAAAAGTAAAATGAGCCAATGAAAAGTTTTATAAACAAGTCACATGACCTGTTATGCGGCTTTGGGCTATAAAAAGCCTACAAAATCCGTCGGCCTGTGAGGCGGCGTCAGTAGCGGACCGATGTGCGAATAGGCCGAAGGCAGCACAACGCGCCGAGATCCGGATGGCACCGAGGTGGTGTCCAGCAAGTTGCCGCACTGGTGTGGCCATCCTACAATGCTGCGCCGAAAGTCGGCGTGTCCAGCTGAGTTGCGGTCACTCTTGCTGCTACAGTACGCTGAAGGCAGCACAACGCGTCGAGATCCGGATGGCACCGAGGTGGTGTCCAGCAAGTTTCACTGGTGTGGCCATCCTACAATGCTGCGCCGAAAGATGGCGTGGGGTGCCCGGAGGGGGGGGAGAGGCGGCGTAAACGGACCTCTTCCGCCTCCCCAGGTGAAGGCACCTCATCTGCAGTGGGGCGCCTCTTAGCGTTTCACTCGCCTTCCAGCAGAGTTCTGCCCGTTCTTGCGGCACAGTGCCTCACCCTCCATCCAGCTGAGTTCCGCCCGCTCTTGCGGTACAGCGTCTCGCCCGCCATCCAGCTGAGTTCCGCCCGCTCTTGCGGTACAGCGTTTCACTCGCCGTCCAGCTGAGTTGCGGTCACTCTTGCTGCTACAGTACGCCGAAGGCAGCACAACGCGCCGAGATGCGGATGGCACCGAGGTGGTGTCCAGCAAGTTTCACTGGTGTGGCCATCCTACAATGCTGCGCCGAAAGACGGCGTGGGGTGCCCGGGGGGGGAGGCAGGGCAAACGGGCCTCTCCCTCCTCCCCAGGTGGAGGCACCTCAGCTGCAGTGGGGCGCCCCTTGGCGTTTCACTCGCTATCCAGCTGAGTTCCGCCCGCTTTTGCGGTACAGTGACTCACCCGCCATCTAGCTGAATTGCGGCTACTCTTGTGGTGCAGCGATAGCTGGCTGCAACAGGACTCTCAAAATGGTGGCCAGCTCTTTGGATTTGGGCCTGGTCCACTAAAATGGCTCTGGGACACCTTGGAACTCGGACGCTTGCCTGCTAGGGCATGGGCCCCATTCACGAAAGCGTCCCCTCTTTTGACTGATTGTTCTTGTTGCCTATTTCTTCTGTTGTCATTTAACGGAAACTTTTTGGACTGCCGAAAAGGGTTCTGGTCCGACCGCTGGTTGGTGGAGACATTTTGACTATATCCTGGACCTGCCCGGCCTCGCCCAAAATGGCGCCGGTATAAATGGAACTCGTAACTCCTTGTTGTGTACTGGTTGCCCAACCTTGATATCACGAGATACGTATGCAGTTTTGAAGCACATGGCGGGCGGGGACGAGAATTGATTGAACATTTTGACATCCCTATTGATATTAAGTTCTGATGTGTTATTGATTACTGTACTATTGAAAGTTCGAATTAACGTCACCCATGGTACTTGCCCGCAAATGTATATCTAGATAATTTTATTGTAACTGGCCCTGTCGTACTTTAATTATAAAATGTACGTCCACCGATTCCGCAAATGTTAGACACCTTAGTTCTTGCAACCTAATGGGTTGCCCGTTACGTTCTTCTACAGTGTAAATGTTCCCTCATCATATACGATTCCAGTTTGCTCCGTGGCCGGCCCACGTGGTTATAGGCCCGTATTTGTATACTGACATTTTCACAATAAAGGTTTTTAAAACAAAACATGGTAGTAGTACCTACATTGGTAAAGTTTTGAATAATAGCCACTGTTTTCGAATCAGTAAAAGGCAAGTGAAATAAAGCAGTCCAATTACATGACGGTTAAAAGGTATAATACGCAGGAACGCAGTAAAGATAAATGGTCAAGGGCTGTTGTGTTTTCTACTCCTGCAACATAAAGTGATCGATAAGAATCTGATATTCATGCCTATCAGCGACTAAGACAGCAGGCCGAGCCTCTTTTGCTCAACGGCTCCCTCATGGGACGAAGAAACGCCCTTTTTCTCGAAAAAGGAATATTTTACTTGCAGGACAGTTGTAAATTTTGCGGGAAAATACATTAGCCTGGAACATTGTTAGTGATAAACTGTAAATGCATCTGGGTCCTTTGCTTTACAAGTCAGAGTGAGAAAAAAAAAGGTGGGGCTTTCATCATTTGGGAAAAAAAAAATGTTCGAAAGCAATGAAAAGCGTTATTTTTAGGTCATATGACCAAGCCTTTCATCATTAGAATAACAAAAGTAAAATGAACCAATGAAAAGTTTTATTAACAAGTCACATGACCTGTTATGCTTACGTTACGCGCTGCGCGCCGCGCTCTGGATCGTTTCCGGGAAGCTGCGCCTTGCGCACCGGAGCACTTCCGGGTGCGCTAACGCGGGGCGTCATATGACGCATTACGCGACAACGCAGGTCCAGAATATAGTCAAAATGTCTCCACCAACCAGCGGTCGGAACACAACACCTTTCAGCAGTCCAAAAAGTTCTGTTAAATGACAAGAGAAGGTCAGGCAACAAGAACAATCAGTCAAAGAGGGGAGGGCAAGTTCTTCTCTACCGGGTCACGTTGGGGCTCCACCGGAACTGATCGAATTGGTAGTCTACAGTGTTTCTGGATGTTTCAGATTGAAGCTGTTGTCAGCATGAGAGCACCCCGTGGCTACGTCGTGGCCATTCCGCGAGCAATCATGGCAGTCGCTCGCCACCGGAAGTCTGCGGGAGTCGGGGTCCCCGGTGACTTTTGTAAAATCTTCAAGGCTGAGGGGACGCTTTTGGGAATGGGGTCCATGCCCTAGCAGTCAAGCCTCCGAGTTCCAAGGTGTCCCAGGGCCATTTTAGTGGACTAGGCCTAAATCCGAAGAGCCGGCTGCCATTTTGAGTCAAGTCAAGTCAAAGGATTTATATAGCGCACTACATACCCGTAGGGTTTCAAGGCGCTTAGGAAGGGGAGGAGAATTACTTGTCAAAAATCCACGTTTTAAGTAGCTTTCTGAATGCTAGGTGGTTCTGGGTAAGGCGAAGGTAAGCGGGGAGAGAGTTCCATGTTTTAGCAGCCAGGTATGAAAAGGATCTGCCTCCCATGGTGGTCTTGTTGATGCGAGGTACAGTGGCGAGGGCTTGGCTGGAAGAACGTAGTTGGCGGGAGGGGGTGTAGAAGGACAGTCGTGAGTTGAGGCATTCTGGACCGATGTCGTAGAGTGATTTGTGTGCGTGGGTAAGCAGTCGGAAAGTGATCCTCTTATTGACGGGTAGCCAGTGGAGGTCTTTAAGGTGACCAGAGATGTGATCGTTGCGTGGGATGTCTAATATGAGTCTGGCTGAGGCGTTTTGGATTCGTTGGAGTTTCTTCTGGAGTTTTGCGGTAGTACCTGCGTAGAGGGTGTTTCCGTAGTCCAGTCGGCTCGTGACCAGAGCGTGGGTGACTATTTTCCTTGTTTTAGAGGGGATCCAGCGAAATGTTTTTCTGAGCATGCGAAGAATGTTGAAGCAGGAAGAGGATACGGCGCTGACTTGTCTGTTCATTGAGAGTGAAGAATCCAGGATGACGCCTAGGTTCCGTGCGTGGTCTGTCGGGATGGGTGCTTTTCCGAGGGCTTCCGGCCACCAGGAGTCGTCCCATGCAGAGGGGGATGTACCTAAGATGAGGACTTCTGTTTTGTCCGAGTTCAGTTTCAGACGGCTTTGTTTCATCCATTCGGCAACTTCTTTCATTCCTTCGTGTAGGTTGGTTTTGGCGGTGCTGGGGTCATTGGTGAGGGAAAGGATCAGTTGAGTGTCATCCGCGTACGAGATGATGTTGAGGTTGTGATGGCGTGCGATGGCCGCGAGGGGGCTCATGTATACGTTGAAGAGGGTGGGACTGAGTGAGGATCCTTGTGGTACGCCGCAGATGACTTCAGAGGCCTTGGATTTGAATGGTGGAAGGCGGACTCTCTGGGTTCTTCCGGTGAGGAACGAGGTGATCCATTCCAGTGCTTTTCCTTGGATTCCGATGTTTCTGAGGCGCTGTAGAATGGTGCTGTGGCAGACTGTGTCGAAGGCTGAGGAGAGGTCGAGGAGGATGAGGGCGACTGTGTCTCCATTGTCCAGTAGAGTTCGAATGTCGTCTGTTGCTGCGATGAGGGCGGTCTCAGTGCTGTGTTTTGCTCGGAAGCCAGATTGTGAGGGGTCGAGGGATTTGTTGGCTTCGAGGAAGGCGGCGAGCTGGTTGTTGACAGCTTTCTCGATGACTTTGGCCGGGAATGGGAGAAGTGAGATGGGGCGGTAATTTTTGAGTTCGGTGGGGTCCGCTGTGGGTTTTTTCAGAAGGGCGGTGAGTTCAGCGTGTTTCCAGTCTTCCGGGAAGGTGGCGGAGTTGAAGGAGCAGTTGATGACGTCTCGGAGGTGCGGTGCTATGACGGAGTCTGCTTTGTTGAAGATGTGGTGAGGACATGGGTCTGTGGGGGATCCTGAATGGATGGAGTTCATCAGGCGGATGGTGTCCTCAGTGGAGATTGGGTTCCAGTCGTTAAGGGTGTTCACGGGGGGAAGATGATCAGCAAATGGTAGGGTGGGTTGGTTTCCGGGTTGGTTGTCAAAGCTGTTGTGGATGTCTGCAATCTTGTTGTGGAAAAATGAGGCTAGGGAGTCGCAGAGGGTTTGAGAGGGGGTGATGTCGTTGGAGTTGGCCGAGGGATTGGAAAATTCCTTGACGATGTTGAAAAGTTCCTTGCTGTTGTGGGCGTTGTTGTCAAGTCGATCCTTGAATGCTGTTTTCTTGGCTTTTCGGATTAGTTGGTGGTGAGTGCGGGTGGCGTTTTTGAAGGCGTCCTTGGTGCTGGTGGTTGGGTCTTTTTTCCAGGCCTTTTCAAGGGAGCGGCAGAGTTTCTTGGACTTCTTGAGATCATCGTTGAACCATGAGGCCTTCTTGCTGCCAGGTTTGTTTTGACGTTTTTTCAGTGGTGCTAAGGTGTCAGCGGTGTTGGACAACCATAGGGTGAGGTTGGCGGCGGCTTCGTTAGCGTTAGAAGAGAGGGCTGGGGTGTTTTGGAGGAGCGATGCGGAGATTTGGTCCGTGGTGATTTTGTTCCAGTTCCTTTGTAGGGTAGGTTGGAGGTGGATGCTGGGTTTTGGTTTGTTGTAGGTGAAGTGAACGCAGCTGTGGTCAGTCCAGAGGAGGTCCGTAGTGTGGCTGAAGGAGACATGGTTGCTGGATGTGAAGATGGGGTCGAGTGTGTGACCTGCGATGTGGGTGGGGGAAGTGACTAGTTGTTTAAGTCCGAGGTTGGCGAGGTTGTCCACGAGGGTGGCGGTGTTGCGGTCGTTGATCTTTTCGAGGTGGAAGTTGAGGTCTCCCAGAAGGATGTAGTCTTTGGAGGGGAGCGCGTGTGGGTTGATGAAGTCCGTGATGTCTTCACTGAATTTAGCGCGGGGTCCTGGTGGTCTGTAGAGGAGGGTGCCTCTGAGTGTGGGGGTTTCGTCAAGGGGGGGCCGAGAAAAAAGGGGGGTCCCAAAACGCATTTTTAACATTGAGTTTTCCATGGGGCGTTTGGCCTCACTTTTAGCTCGAACGGCTGAATGGATTTGCACAAAACTTGGCAAAATTGTAGGGACTGTTAGCCCGATGTGCCTTTGCTAGGTCTCAATATATGTGCTCCAGTGGATTTTGAGAAATTAACGTTTTAAAAAACAGATATATCTGTGACAGCGTCCCGGGTAGCGCTCCGGTTCGCAAACTTTTCGCGTAACGGAACTTTGCGAAGCGAACCTGATTGGCTCTCCGGTGTCTGTCAACATTCTAAACAGTCCGGAGCGGCCGCCATCTTGTCTCTCGGTAGGATCGAGAGACAAGAGGAGGAGAAAAATGAAGGGGGAATTTAATGAAAGGGGGCAAGGTAGACCCTTCTTGACCCCCTAGGAATGATGTTGGGGTTATTAACGGGTCCCGTGGGGCAAATAAAAAAATGTTGTTTTTTTGCGGTAGAAGCGCTTTCCGGTTCGCGAACCGGGTAGTGAACCGGGACGCGAAACGGGAATTCGCCATTTTGTGTTTCGTTTTAATTTAATTACAAGATGGAGGAAAAACAATGTGAGAAATGGGTATAAGGGGGTACGGGAGACGTATCCTGACCCCCTATGTTTTCTGAGGGTGGCTGAGGATGCTCATATATGTTAATACTTGTCTTCCAGCGGCTGCGCGTGAGCGTTTTTTTTTTTTTTTTTGCTGCGTAACGTCTGTTAACGTTCGATTCGAAGGAAATCAGGAAGTGTTGACCGCCATTTTGACATTGCGAGTAAATATATTGTTAAAAATAATTGTTATAAATTAATCCGTATTGATAAACATTGTCTGCGCCATCTTGCTTTTTTTCCAATGGCACACTTTTGTCGTGCACGGCAGCCATTTTAGATGCCTTGACCAGACCCACTCTCTGCACGCCGCCGATCGTGACGTCTGTTAATGTTCGATTCGAAGGAAATCAGGAAGTGTTGACCGCCATTTTGAAACTGCGAGTAAATATATTGTTAAAAATAATTGTTATAAATTAATTCGTATTGATAAACATTGTCTGCGCCATCTTGATTTTTTTCCAATGCCACACTTTTGTCGTGCACGGCAGCCATTTTAGATGCCTTGACCAGACCCACTCTCTGCACGCCGCCGATCCTCAGCATGGCTCCCCACCCTCGCAAGCATCTCCCCCACGCACTGGTCACCCCCGCTCTCTGTCCTATGCATGGGCCATAAACCTCCCCCCATCTGCGCTGCTCTTCCCTGAGAATCACACCCTGTGCCCGCCCGACACCACCCTTTCACCCTATTCACTACCGCACCCTCTGACACTCCTCTTCCTTTGTGTCTGATTGTCCAGGCCGGTCCCAGGCTATCACCTAGCCCTGTGGATGTAGTTTATGGCCTCAACTGTAAAGAATCAACCCTCTTCAAAGGAGTTACAGTAGATCAAGGCCCCCACCCGATGAGATCCGTCACACCACACGCGTTCCTACTATCTGATAACGATCCTGTATTGTGATTGGGGAGGGGATTCTCACTGTGAGGGTGTGTGGGACCGAGCCTGAAGCGGAAGATTCCAGGGATGCCTTTTTGTACATCAAAGTCTTCACAATTATGTGTCACATTAAAAATATATAGCACTCCAACAAAGTAGTAGGATTATAAAACTTTAATAACTTATAAATATATACAACGCACCATAAACAGTAAACACGTTAAAAACATTTTTTTAAACAGAAGCAACAATGATCAGTAGCGGTCTGTTGTGCGAATAGTCCGAAGGCAGCACAACGCGCTGAGATCTGGACGGCACCCAGGTGATGTCCTTTACTTGCCGCACTGGTTTTGGCATCCTACAATGCTGCTCCGAAAAACGGCGTGGGGCGCCCCGGAAGGGGGGAGGCGGCGTGAACGGGCCTCCCCAGGTGGAGGCTCGTCTGCTGTAGTGGGGCGCCCCTTTAGCGTTTCACTTGCCATTCAGCGGTTTTCCGCCCGCTTTTGCTGCACTGTGCCTCGTCAGTAGCGGTCTGTTGTGCGAATAGTCCGAAGGCAGCACAACGCGCTGAGATCTGGACGGCACCCAGGTGATGTCCTTTACTTGCCGCACTGGTTTTGGCATCCTACAATGCTGCTCCGAAAAACGGCGTGGGGCGCCCCGGGAGGGGGGAGGCGGCGTGAACGGGCCTCCCCAGGTGGAGGCTCGTCTGCTGTAGTGGGGCGCCCCTTTAGCGTTTCACTTGCCATTCAGCGGTTTTCCGCCCGCTTTTGCTGCACTGTGCCTCGTTAGTAGCGGTCTGTTGTGCGAATAGTCCGAAGGCAGCACAACGCGCTGAGATCTGGCAGGCACCCAGGTGATGTCCTTTACTTGCCGCACTGGTCTTGGTATCCTACAATGCTGTGCCGAAAAACGGCGTGGGGCGCCCCGGGGGGGTGGGGGGAGGGGGGAGGCGGCGTGAATGGGCCTCCCCAGGTGGAGGCTCGTCTGCTGTAGTGGGGCGCCCCTTTACCGTTTCAGTTGCCATTCCGCCCGCTTTTGCTACACTGTGCCTCATCCGCCATTCAGCTGTTTACCGCCCGCTCTTGCGGCTACAGTGTCTCGCTCACCATCTAGTTGAATTGCGCCCACTCTTGCGCTGCAGCGATAGGCGGCTGCCACAGGACTCTTAAAATGGCGGCTGGCTCTTCGGATTTGGGCCTGGTCCACTAAAATGGCCCTGGAACACCTTGGAACTCGGACGCTTGTCTGCTAGGGCTTGGGCCCCATTCTCGAAAGCGTCCCCTCAGCCTTGAAGATTCTACAAAAGTCTTGGGGGCCCCCGACTCCCGCAGGCTTCCGGTGGGGAGCGGCTGCCATGATTGCTTGCGGAATGGCCATGACGGAGCTACGAGATGGTGGTGCTCTCATGCTGGCGCCAGCTTCAGTCTGAAACATCCAGAAACACTGTAGACTATCAATTCGATGAGTTCCGGTGGAGCCCCAACGTGACCCGGTAGGGAAGAACTCGCCCTCCCCTTTTTTGAGTGATGGTTCTTGTTGCCTGTCCCCTCTGTTGTCATCTAACGGAACCTTTTTGGATTGCCGAGTGAGAAAAAAAAAGGTGGGGCTTTCATCGTTTGGGAAAAAAAAATGTTTTAATCCAATGAAAAGTGTTATTTTTAGGTCATATGATCAAGCATTTCATCATTAGGAAACCAAAAGTAAAATGAGCCAATGAAAAGTTTTATAAACAAGTCACATGACCTGTTATGCGGCTTTGGGCTATAAAAAGCCTACAAAATCCGTCGGCCTGTGAGGCGGCGTCAGTAGCGGACCGATGTGCGAATAGGCCGAAGGCAGCACAACGCGCCGAGATCCGGATGGCACCGAGGTGGTGTCCAGCAAGTTGCCGCACTGGTGTGGCCATCCTACAATGCTGCGCCGAAAGTCGGCGTGTCCAGCTGAGTTGCGGTCACTCTTGCTGCTACAGTACGCTGAAGGCAGCACAACGCGTCGAGATCCGGATGGCACCGAGGTGGTGTCCAGCAAGTTTCACTGGTGTGGCCATCCTACAATGCTGCGCCGAAAGATGGCGTGGGGTGCCCGGAGGGGGGGGAGAGGCGGCGTAAACGGACCTCTTCCGCCTCCCCAGGTGAAGGCACCTCATCTGCAGTGGGGCGCCTCTTAGCGTTTCACTCGCCTTCCAGCAGAGTTCTGCCCGTTCTTGCGGCACAGTGCCTCACCCTCCATCCAGCTGAGTTCCGCCCGCTCTTGCGGTACAGCGTCTCGCCCGCCATCCAGCTGAGTTCCGCCCGCTCTTGCGGTACAGCGTTTCACTCGCCGTCCAGCTGAGTTGCGGTCACTCTTGCTGCTACAGTACGCCGAAGGCAGCACAACGCGCCGAGATGCGGATGGCACCGAGGTGGTGTCCAGCAAGTTTCACTGGTGTGGCCATCCTACAATGCTGCGCCGAAAGACGGCGTGGGGTGCCCGGGGGGGGAGGCAGGGCAAACGGGCCTCTCCCTCCTCCCCAGGTGGAGGCACCTCAGCTGCAGTGGGGCGCCCCTTGGCGTTTCACTCGCTATCCAGCTGAGTTCCGCCCGCTTTTGCGGTACAGTGACTCACCCGCCATCTAGCTGAATTGCGGCTACTCTTGTGGTGGAGCGATAGCTGGCTGCAACAGGACTCTCAAAATGGTGGCCAGCTCTTTGGATTTGGGCCTGGTCCACTAAAATGGCTCTGGGACACCTTGGAACTCGGACGCTTGCCTGCTAGGGCATGGGCCCCATTCACGAAAGCGTCCCCTCTTTTGACTGATTGTTCTTGTTGCCTATTTCTTCTGTTGTCATTTAACGGAAACTTTTTGGACTGCCGAAAAGGGTTCTGGTCCGACCGCTGGTTGGTGGAGACATTTTGACTATATCCTGGACCTGCCCGGCCTCGCCCAAAATGGCGCCGGTATAAATGGAACTCGTAACTCCTTGTTGTGTACTGGTTGCCCAACCTTGATATCACGAGATACGTATGCAGTTTTGAAGCACATGGCGGGCGGGGACGAGAATTGATTGAACATTTTGACATCCCTATTGATATTAAGTTCTGATGTGTTATTGATTACTGTACTATTGAAAGTTCGAATTAACGTCACCCATGGTACTTGCCCGCAAATGTATATCTAGATAATTTTATTGTAACTGGCCCTGTCGTACTTTAATTATAAAATGTACGTCCACCGATTCCGCAAATGTTAGACACCTTAGTTCTTGCAACCTAATGGGTTGCCCGTTACGTTCTTCTACAGTGTAAATGTTCCCTCATCATATACGATTCCAGTTTGCTCCGTGGCCGGCCCACGTGGTTATAGGCCCGTATTTGTATACTGACATTTTCACAATAAAGGTTTTTAAAACAAAACATGGTAGTAGTACCTACATTGGTAAAGTTTTGAATAATAGCCACTGTTTTCGAATCAGTAAAAGGCAAGTGAAATAAAGCAGTCCAATTACATGACGGTTAAAAGGTATAATACGCAGGAACGCAGTAAAGATAAATGGTCAAGGGCTGTTGTGTTTTCTACTCCTGCAACATAAAGTGATCGATAAGAATCTGATATTCATGCCTATCAGCGACTAAGACAGCAGGCCGAGCCTCTTTTGCTCAACGGCTCCCTCATGGGACGAAGAAACGCCCTTTTTCTCGAAAAAGGAATATTTTACTTGCAGGACAGTTGTAAATTTTGCGGGGAAAATACATTAGCCTGGAACATTGTTAGTGATAAACTGTAAATGCATCTGGGTCCTTTGCTTTACAAGTCAGAGTGAGAAAAAAAAAGGTGGGGCTTTCATCATTTGGGAAAAAAAAAATGTTCGAAAGCAATGAAAAGCGTTATTTTTAGGTCATATGACCAAGCCTTTCATCATTAGAATAACAAAAGTAAAATGAACCAATGAAAAGTTTTATTAACAAGTCACATGACCTGTTATGCTTACGTTACGCGCTGCGCGCCGCGCTCTGGATCGTTTCCGGGAAGCTGCGCCTTGCGCACCGGAGCACTTCCGGGTGCGCTAACGCGGGGCGTCATATGACGCATTACGCGACAACGCAGGTCCAGAATATAGTCAAAATGTCTCCACCAACCAGCGGTCGGAACACAACACCTTTCAGCAGTCCAAAAAGTTCTGTTAAATGACAAGAGAAGGTCAGGCAACAAGAACAATCAGTCAAAGAGGGGAGGGCAAGTTCTTCTCTACCGGGTCACGTTGGGGCTCCACCGGAACTGATCGAATTGGTAGTCTACAGTGTTTCTGGATGTTTCAGATTGAAGCTGTTGTCAGCATGAGAGCACCCCGTGGCTACGTCGTGGCCATTCCGCGAGCAATCATGGCAGTCGCTCGCCACCGGAAGTCTGCGGGAGTCGGGGTCCCCGGTGACTTTTGTAAAATCTTCAAGGCTGAGGGGACGCTTTTGGGAATGGGGTCCATGCCCTAGCAGTCAAGCCTCCGAGTTCCAAGGTGTCCCAGGGCCATTTTAGTGGACTAGGCCTAAATCCGAAGAGCCGGCTGCCATTTTGAGTCAAGTCAAGTCAAAGGATTTATATAGCGCACTACATACCCGTAGGGTTTCAAGGCGCTTAGGAAGGGGAGGAGAATTACTTGTCAAAAATCCACGTTTTAAGTAGCTTTCTGAATGCTAGGTGGTTCTGGGTAAGGCGAAGGTAAGCGGGGAGAGAGTTCCATGTTTTAGCAGCCAGGTATGAAAAGGATCTGCCTCCCATGGTGGTCTTGTTGATGCGAGGTACAGTGGCGAGGGCTTGGCTGGAAGAACGTAGTTGGCGGGAGGGGGTGTAGAAGGACAGTCGTGAGTTGAGGCATTCTGGACCGATGTCGTAGAGTGATTTGTGTGCGTGGGTAAGCAGTCGGAAAGTGATCCTCTTATTGACGGGTAGCCAGTGGAGGTCTTTAAGGTGACCAGAGATGTGATCGTTGCGTGGGATGTCTAATATGAGTCTGGCTGAGGCGTTTTGGATTCGTTGGAGTTTCTTCTGGAGTTTTGCGGTAGTACCTGCGTAGAGGGTGTTTCCGTAGTCCAGTCGGCTCGTGACCAGAGCGTGGGTGACTATTTTCCTTGTTTTAGAGGGGATCCAGCGAAATGTTTTTCTGAGCATGCGAAGAATGTTGAAGCAGGAAGAGGATACGGCGCTGACTTGTCTGTTCATTGAGAGTGAAGAATCCAGGATGACGCCTAGGTTCCGTGCGTGGTCTGTCGGGATGGGTGCTTTTCCGAGGGCTTCCGGCCACCAGGAGTCGTCCCATGCAGAGGGGGATGTACCTAAGATGAGGACTTCTGTTTTGTCCGAGTTCAGTTTCAGACGGCTTTGTTTCATCCATTCGGCAACTTCTTTCATTCCTTCGTGTAGGTTGGTTTTGGCGGTGCTGGGGTCATTGGTGAGAGAAAGGATCAGTTGAGTGTCATCCGCGTACGAGATGATGTTGAGGTTGTGATGGCGTGCGATGGCCGCGAGGGGGCTCATGTATACGTTGAAGAGGGTGGGACTGAGTGAGGATCCTTGTGGTACGCCGCAGATGACTTCAGAGGCCTTGGATTTGAATGGTGGAAGGCGGACTCTCTGGGTTCTTCCGGTGAGGAACGAGGTGATCCATTCCAGTGCTTTTCCTTGGATTCCGATGTTTCTGAGGCGCTGTAGAATGGTGCTGTGGCAGACTGTGTCGAAGGCTGAGGAGAGGTCGAGGAGGATGAGGGCGACTGTGTCTCCATTGTCCAGTAGAGTTCGAATGTCGTCTGTTGCTGCGATGAGGGCGGTCTCAGTGCTGTGTTTTGCTCGGAAGCCAGATTGTGAGGGGTCGAGGTATTTGTTGGCTTCGAGGAAGGCGGCGAGCTGGTTGTTGACAGCTTTCTCGATGACTTTGGCCGGGAATGGGAGAAGTGAGATGGGGCGGTAATTTTTGAGTTCGGTGGGGTCCGCTGTGGGTTTTTTCAGAAGGGCGGTGAGTTCAGCGTGTTTCCAGTCTTCCGGGAAGGTGGCGGAGTTGAAGGAGCAGTTGATGACGTCTCGGAGGTGCGGTGCTATGACGGAGTCTGCTTTGTTGAAGATGTGGTGAGGACATGGGTCTGTGGGGGATCCTGAATGGATGGAGTTCATCAGGCGGATGGTGTCCTCAGTGGAGATTGGGTTCCAGTCGTTAAGGGTGTTCACGGGGGGAAGATGATCAGCAAATGGTAGGGTGGGTTGGTTTCCGGGTTGGTTGTCAAAGCTGTTGTGGATGTCTGCAATCTTGTTGTGGAAAAATGAGGCTAGGGAGTCGCAGAGGGTTTGAGAGGGGGTGATGTCGTTGGAGTTGGCCGAGGGATTGGAAAATTCCTTGACGATGTTCGAAAAGTTCCTTGCTGTTGTGGGCGTTGTTGTCAAGTCGATCCTTGAATGCTGTTTTCTTGGCTTTTCGGATTAGTTGGTGGTGAGTGCGGGTGGCGTTTTTGAAGGCGTCCTTGGTGCTGGTGGTTGGGTCTTTTTTCCAGGCCTTTTCAAGGGAGCGGCAGAGTTTCTTGGACTTCTTGAGATCATCGTTGAACCATGAGGCCTTCTTGCTGCCAGGTTTGTTTTGACGTTTTTTCAGTGGTGCTAAGGTGTCAGCGGTGTTGGACAACCATAGGGTGAGGTTGGCGGCGGCTTCGTTAGCGTTAGAAGAGAGGGCTGGGGTGTTTTGGAGGAGCGATGCGGAGATTTGGTCCGTGGTGATTTTGTTCCAGTTCCTTTGTAGGGTAGGTTGGAGGTGGATGCTGGGTTTTGGTTTGTTGTAGGTGAAGTGAACGCAGCTGTGGTCAGTCCAGAGGAGGTCCGTAGTGTGGCTGAAGGAGACATGGTTGCTGGATGTGAAGATGGGGTCGAGTGTGTGACCTGCGATGTGGGTGGGGGAAGTGACTAGTTGTTTAAGTCCGAGGTTGGCGAGGTTGTCCACGAGGGTGGCGGTGTTGCGGTCGTTGATCTTTTCGAGGTGGAAGTTGAGGTCTCCCAGAAGGATGTAGTCTTTGGAGGGGAGCGCGTGTGGGTTGATGAAGTCCGTGATGTCTCCACTGAATTTAGCGCGGGGTCCTGGTGGTCTGTAGAGGAGGGTGCCTCTGAGTGTGGTCTTGGGGTCGATGTGGATCTGGAAGTGAAGGTGTTCGGAGTTGGCGAGGTTGGCGTCCGAGCTGGTTGATATGCGGATTGATTTCTTATGGACGATAGCGATTCCTCCTCCTGTGTGGCTGGTACGGTCTTTGCGAGTGATCTTATAGTCTTCAGGGATGGCAATGGTGATGTCTGGTGCGGAGGAAGCATTCATCCATGTTTCCGTTAGGAAGGCGACGTCTGGAGAGATGGTGTCAAGTAGGTTCCATAGGTCGATGGCGTGCCTGTGCACCGAGCGGGTGTTGAGGAGGATGCATTGTAGGTGGTTGGGGTCGGGAATCTGTGGTGTGGTCGTAGCGGAGATGTTGTCGGTGCCGCTGAATTTGCAGGAGAAGCAGGAGAAAGGTCCATGGGTTTGGCCAGGGGCGGCTTGGACGCAGTTGGGAGCGCGACCGGGGTTAAGGGCTAGGAGGGTTGCGGCATCGTAGGTAATGCGGGGGGGCTGGGAGGGACGGGGGCCAGGGGGTTTGGCGCTGGGCGCGGTCCAGGCGCGGACGGGCGCAGACGGGCTTACCTTTGGCGCACCTTCGGCGTGGCCAAAGCGCGTGGACGCTGCGCGTGGAGGCATTGGCCATAAATGGATGGTGGAGGGGGCGGAGCGTGGGAGGGTCAGCAGCTGGGAGGCGGTAGCGGGGAGGAGGGGCAGGGAAAACAACAACAGCAAACAAAATGGAGGTCAGAGGGGAGGCGAGGCAGTGGCAGTAGGTCGCCTGGGACAGCGAAAAGGAGATTAACAAAATGATACACGTTGCTGCCAGGTGGGCAAACACAGCTAAATGCAGTGCAGGGCGGGCGGCGCTACAATCACATGCAATGCAGGGCGGGCGGCGCTACAATCACATGCGCTTTGGGCTATAAGTTTCAGAAAACACAGCAAATTGGACAAATGCAGGCGATACCGCTTATTTACTGAATGCAGGCGATACCGTGATGTCAGTCAGCAGTGCGAAGATCCCCAGAGTCCTGTTGCAGCCGCCTATCGCTGCATCGCAAGAGTGGGCGCAATTCAAGTTGATGGTGGGCGAGACGCTGTAGCCGCAAGAGCGGGCGCAACTCAGCTGGTTGCGTGAAGCGCTGGGGTGTACCTGAGAAACCTCCACCTGGGGAAGTGGGGGAGGCTCGTTCGCGCCGCCTCTCCCTTCTAGTGCATCCCACGCCGTCTCCTGGCGCAGGAATATGTGATGGTTGGACCAGGGCACCACAGGGCGTGTCTTCAGGTCAAACGGATTGTGGGACAATGTTCAGAATGGAAGAGTCACCAAAAGGCAAAAAGTTTCGCTTGACCCCGGGAGCCGGCCGCCTATGTTGGGGGCGATCTCAGGCCACACCAGGGCAACAAGACTTGGGGAGGGGGTCGGAGCCAAGCGCCCACTCCGAGTCCGCGCCATCACACCGCCCCTCGGGGGCCTCCGTCAAGCGGTTCAGGGAGGCACCGCATCACATTGATTTCCAATGCAGTCAGATCCACAAACAGCCCCCACTTACTTTGAGAATAGTGAAGCTGCAGCAGGTGCAAATAAACTTCAGACAGTGTTACAAGCGCTGCTCGGAACCCTCAACTATGGCACCCAACATCCAGGACTTATGCCCTTTGTGCAAGGCAGTGACATCGAAGTAACTCAGGGACCAAGGAACATACCATATCCAGAGTCCTTCCCACAGTGTCTGCCTTTCTTCTTACCTAGTTATGGTTCTTTCACTCCCACTCCAGGCTTTTAGTCTGTGGATGGAAAACCATGAACCTACACTCACGTATGAAAATCTCACTATTGATGCTTGACTGAGGCCAAGGAGATCAGAGTGCATGAGTCTCATGCTCGATCGATTGAGCTAGCCGGATCAGGCAACAAAAAGGTGGTGGTGGGGGTGGCGGCATCAGCAAGGCATCCTCACACACAACTTGTCGGACATCAGCTCTGGATGTACTGGGGACGAGTCTTGGCGCATGGTGTCGTCCCCGGGCAATTTGCACAACGGTTCTCCACCCCTAGGCCGCCAGCTATGCTACCTTGACAGGAATAGTGATGGATGTTGCAGCAGGCTGCCATGTAAATAGTTATTTAATAAAACGGTTTACCCTGTTACTTTGCTGGTGTGTTGTATATATTTATAATATTTGCATAGGGTTTGTCGTTATTTTGGGCGGGGTGGGTGGCGGAGCCGAGCTGTCTTGCAGCCATCATGGTGTCGAGCTCAGTTCATGTCACTAGTTTCGTATTTCTCATGAGGGGTTGTTCCTAATGTTTCTATTTTAGCGAGGTCAAAAAGAGATCCCATTAGTGGCCTACTGATTTTGCTCGATTCCTTTTGTTTTTTTAAACGATTTTTCACTATCTGCAAAGACTAAACTGAGTATTGCAACTCTGTGCTTGTTTGTAAATAGAGAATGAACCAAAGAGAACTAATTCTAAAACAGTAAATGCTTGGATAACAATCAATGAAATGGAGAGAGAAGCAGGCACGACGGATAACAACGGGGGCAAAGGCCTGCGTTACCTACCCTTCACTATCTGCAAAGAGAGAATACTCCTAAAAGAAAAGAGGGGGGGGGGCAGCGTTCAAAGCACATCAGCGTGCATAAACACGAAAATGTGTTTATCTATCACGTACTTGACATTTTAAAGCTTTTCATATTTGCTATTAAAAAACCATTGAAATTCACTGAAAAAACCATAGGTTATAGACCATATATAGTTAGGAATTAGCATTTACAAAACCTTGAAAATTCACTGAAAAAACCTTAGGTTATAGACCTTATATAGTTAGGGATTAGCATTTACAAAACCTTAATTTACTCGCACAAAACCATTGAAATTCGCATATATAGTTAGTTGCACTAACTATATATCGCGCACCCGCAATCCACTGCTGATGATGTCACATATTACATCATTCATGACATGGTCAGTGACATCACTGATGACATCACTGACGACATCATTCATGTGATAATACGATGAACCTCTTCAGACTCTAATATAACCTTAGATACACTCAGTGTAAACAGACACTCACAGACTGTCACTCATCCATGGAGTTACTCATACACCTAGTCAGTCATGCAAAGAATCAATCACACCTCCATTTCCTCAACTATACAGTTATACACACCTTACTTATTCAAACATATTGTAACACATGTTTACTCTCTTATACAATCACTGATACAAGTTTACAATGATCCATACAGCCACTCACACATTCACTGGCTCTTATGCACAGTTATTTATATATGTCAATCTCACATGTACTGTGTTTTACATATGTACTTACTTTGACATGTAGCACTGAGATATCCATTCACTCACCAATACACTTATGCACACAGTCAACCACCCATTCAGCTGTTCCACATGCACTTTTGAACCCATACATCTAGTGAATCAACTGCTCACACATCTATGCACAGAGTCACACACCTCCCAGCCACCCACACACACACACTCACTCTCCCATACAAATACTTGGGAAACCAATCAATAACCCATATGGTTAATCTTATAGCTACTGATCAACACATGCAGCAGTTTACAGAACAACAGACATAATGATGCACAAATTAAGACAGTTTAGTCACTAACTCATGCACTCAGTGAGATACATTTAATCACTCTCTCATACAGTCTGTCATGCATCTACTAAATCCTTCATCCAGACACTTATACATCCACTCATTCTTCAATATGTAACACATATTTTAACTTTACAGAAACATACAGTCACTGGATGATGTCATCAGTGATGTCATCAGTGATGTCACTGACCATGTCATGAATGATGTAATATGTGACATCATCAGCAGTGGATTGCGGGTGCGCGATATATAGTTACTGCAACTAACTATATATGCGAATTTCAATGGTTTTGTGCGAGTAAATTAAGGTTTTGTAAATGCTAATCCCTAACTATATATGGTCTATAACCTATGGTTTTTTCAGTGAATATATATATATATATACATGTGAACAAGGGCTCCAAAGCCCTAAACGCATCATGGTTGCTTGTACCACGAAGAACTGCAAATAAATTTACCTGAGAGAAACTTGTGGTCTGTCTCCTGCTTCACCGGTCCTGGGAGATCGGAGGTGGTAATGCGAAGTTCCAGTTTATACATATATATATATATATATATATATATATATATATATACACATATATTTATCAAAAATCAAACTAAAACAAAACTCAAATTCAATCAAACTATAAAAAACATAGCCAATAGCATAATCCAAACAATCACACCAACAATTAAATCAGCAACATAAAAGGCACACAAAGTTTATCAACTTAATACTGCAAGAATTACAAAAGCTGCAAGTCAAGGATAATCTGCCAGATTTTCTTACCCCACTAAAAAAAGAAACACATACATCTTGAAAATAACATTGCACAGTAAGTAAAACCTCTATATTAACTAAAACTTGTAAAATTGTAAAGTAGCAAACAATTAGCAAAACACTTTCCAACTTCATCTCTTTAGATGTACTTTCTATGAAAAAATAAAACTTAGAGAAAAATCTAAGCTGCAGAAAAAACACCATCAATCACAAAAAAATAAAATAATTGACGATATTGAGTATGTGTATATTATTACAAAATAGAAATTCACCCCAGACACTAATAACATAAAACCTAATTATCCCAGCCTCTTTTAAATGCCAACAAGTAAACATTTAAACTTAAACTGACACTCGTTCTGCTTTCAACAGAAAAAAGCACCTGCTCCACAACAGATAAGCTGCAACAAAGTGTGAAACATCTAAAATAGCATACATGAAAAAAAATGTAAAAGTAGATGCTTGATTTTATAGGTAAATGACAAACATATAAACATTTCAAAATTACAACTTTCTATACAGTGACACCATATTCAGAAAGAGCAATATACATACCATCCCACAAATGAAAGTAATTACTATTTTACATGGGCTACACCTACAACCAAGAAATAAACTGATGTAAAATGTGAACTAGAAATCTGCCAAACATTCTAATGCATGCCATGGAAGGGCCACTACAAAATATGATGTCATAATTAATGTATGTAAACACACCAACCCACTAAATGTGAGAGAAATAGAAATAAGAGAGGTATTGCAGGATATAAAAGAGGCAAGGACTAGCTCCCAGGGGCTCACAACAAAAATCCTTAAATATGTACTCCTTGAAGTCCCCAAACACATCACAGGTCAACTACCAACTATACCCATTTTAAAATGTTTATCTGCACCATCTAGCAAAGGCACCAGCGGTACTCCTCCTGCCATTAGAAGATACCAAGATATAGAAATATCTGAACACTTAAAAAATATACATATTGTGGAACCATGTAGTAGTGGTTGCTTTGAACTATAGCACAAATATTCACTGAGTCTGTAGTAGTAAGGAAACACCTTTATTCACGGTTACTAACACATAGAGGAAAAAAAGGTGTGTCTGGTTCCACTGCTGCAACTGTGATTAGCCAGAACGCTCAGTGTAAGTAGACTATGTCATGAATCACATTCCATAAGATACAAACCATAACACATACCATTCCTTATATAAAAAACAGTGATAGTAAAAGAATTTTACAATGAGTGTAACAAATTTAGTGCAAAATGTAACACCACACCCTTGAATTAAAAATTAAAAATTCCACCCAAAACCTATCCTCATCAACAAAATCCGTTAGCCATTCAGGTAACTCTCCCTTTCAATTACCACTTCCAAGATCAGCATTCTTTGGGATCTTTCCCAAGCACACTAGCACGTGCTCCAACCACATCACCAGCACACACCTCTCTTGTCATCATATTCGTCTTGCAATGTCACCTGTTCAGTTGGTAACTCAAGTATGTCCTCTGATCAGAGGGATCCATCTCACTCTTCACCACTACATCCTTATACATACCCTGTTATTCTTTTGAACAGAGCCACACATTTCAAATTCTACACATTTCACTTTCCAATCTTACTGCATTACCTAGAATTTCTACCACTTTCTCTTTCTTGTACAACTGGGTCATGAGGGGCACCAGGGTATGAGACAAACCAAAGCAAGTGTGCAGTTGAGCCACAGGTGGCCTTGAATGGATCTTATGCTCAAAAGAATATTCAGTGAATTTTCAGACTGTATGAAGAGTGATAAAGTATACACAGTCAGCAAGCCTCTAATAGTTTGTAGGGATTTACCTACTAAATCATGGATGTAGTGGCTGTTGATATTTTTGCACTGTTACATGGCAGGAGAGTAGCTAATTATCTTCTAGTTTTTGCAGACCAACTCTCCTGTTCGGCTAAAATTGGAATTGCCAGTAGAATTGAGACCAGAAAATTCACACTTTTTCAATGAGATTTTCAGTATGAAGGTTTACCGAATAGCATTCTGATGGATAATAGCGCCCAATGTGTCCTGAGATGGAAGAGTTTTCAGAATGGTTTTAAGCATAGAGAATGCTCGCTATGTCATCCCGAGGGCAATGGAACTGTAGAAAGGTTTAACAGAGTTATAAAAGAATGTGCCCAGTTGTAAACAGGAAGAAATTGAATATGGGGCTAGAAATCTTTATGTACATAAAGATTTTCTCTGCACTCAATGACTGGAAAGGTACCTTTTGAATTGTTCAGGGGAAGGACACATAGCACAGAGTTAACCTCTGGCAGATTGCATTGGGGCAAAAACAACAGTGTGCAATTGGAGTTGGGTGGAGGTGTTGTAAAAGAGTTGAGATGTGTGGATTATTGTAAGTTAAATTAAGATGTCAGGAAGGGTATGATGCAGCTTGACTTCGTGGTGGACATCTAGTTTCAGTAAAAACCTGTTAAATCAAGACATAGTTCCTTGTTTTCAGGTGCTCTAGGAATTGTGATGCTTTTCAGTATTGCTGTTAAAGTTGACACTGTGAGGGTCTGGAATCTTAACCGAGTTGGGCATTCACTGGCAATAGTTGCCCTCTTTTGCTCATACACATTTTCTTTCAATGTTATATAATGTATTCATGTTATATTCATTTTCTCACGCATGGGTTTTATGTTTGTGCTTTTCCTTTATTCGTAAGGAGGCGGTGTGCAGTATCCTAGGAATGGGTTAACTGGAATGTTAGGCCAATAGAGTTTTGGGACATTCCAGGTCAGTGATGACATCTGAATGTAATTTCATTGCTGTCAGTTGATGTTCGACCTGTATGTTACCTGATCCTTGGTTTGGATGCTCCTGAATAAAGAACATCCTTGGCTTATACTGGAGTCTACATTTTTATTAAACAATCCAATTGATATTCATCAAAAATCTTCGAAAAATTAAAAAACTAAAAAGTGTTTAAAAAAGAAACACTCCTGTAAACATGAAGGGAGAGATATCAAAGTAAAAAATGTTTGTTTATTATAAACCAAAAGAGATTTTCTTTTAAAGAATGGTACATCCAAATGCCCAGACGACACCTTCTCAACCAGGTTCCCACTTGCTTCAACCGCCGTCAACATTTCCTCAACCAACCACAATCCTCTGCTCTCCATCACTCATGCTTGCCCACACCCCCATGTATCTATAGAAGCAAGACAGGAGGTAGGGCCTTCTCTCAACTATCAGCCAAATCCTGTTATGACTTCTACCGGCACATTAAGACACCACTTATGGATTTCCACAAGAATCTGAAAACCTGGTTCATAAACTGATCCTTCTTGCAGAACTCACACCTACTCGGTGCCTGGATACTTTGCTTACAATATAAATCAATTTAGAAAATATGTTGAACAGTAAAGGATAACATTTACTATTCCATCTTCAATTTATCCCAGTTTGGGTCAGGTGTTAGAGCCTAAAGGTGTGGCATTTACAATTTCCACTCCAATCTAAACCAATTTTGGGGAGGTGTGTGACACTGAAGGCGTAAATTCTGAACAACAAAACTCATTCTAGTAATAAACATAATTAACATGAACTTATTAAAATATTGTTTATTACATTTTTCATAAATAAACCTATGACATATATAATAAATAAAAAATATTGATGTATGCATCATAGAAACACATATTTATTTTCATATTTGAAATATACACTTCAAAAAACGTTTAAATAAACATAAATGTTAAAAATGTTTCCTACTATTTATTTACAATGACATTATAATTTATAACATTTAATAGAAACATTAAAATATTTTTACAAATAAATGAAAAACATTTCCATTATTAAATTTATATTTGGTACATTGACATTGTTACCAACATTTCTATAATTTAAATAAATATTTTTATATTTACAATGGCATTTTTTACATTTAATATAATGCATATATACCTTCAAAATAATTATAAAATGTTATTAAAAAAATGATTAATACAGCACAATTAATTTATATATTTTACAAAAATAATTTGCTTACTATCAAAATACTTAATATTACATTTAAATTAAAATATTCACTTTTTAAAAATCTCCCCACCATTATCTTCTAAAAACCGTACGTATATATATTCACTAAAAAAACAGGTTACAGAGACGTTATAATTAGGAATTAGCATTTAAAAAACCTTAGAAATTCACTGAAAGAAACACAGGTTTCAGGGATGTTATTGTATTGTAATTGTATTGTAATTGCATTTGTATAGAGATTACTACCCCTGACGACGCGTTGAAGCACATTTTAGGCTAGTAGCATGCTACTCCGGGACCCATAGAGGATTAGTGTTGAATTAGTATAGTGAAACATGCAAGTACATTTTAAGTGGCTGATAGGTTAGTCAGTTATTTGGATTCAGACGGATAGCAGAAGGATAGAAGAGGAAAAAAGGTTTGTATTTATATAGCCCTTGTTACCCGTGATAGGGTGTTGAATCACGCTACTCCGGAAGCCCATGTGGTTGCTTCATGTAGTATTTGGCCATTCCCTCCATTCCAGGTCCGGCTACATGGTAATGCTTGGTGTCAGCAGCAGCATGAGGGCCACTGGGCACCTATGATCTTACAGCACCAAATACAGACTTGTCAGGAGGAGGAATGAAACGCCACATGCTGGTAGAGAGAGAGAGCACTGGGGTCTTAAAATAAAGAATCGCTGACGGGTGAGCTCTCTCGGGCCATTGTAGCCTTAATCTCAGAAGCAAAGGCCATCCCTACAATATGGGGTGAAACACAAGACATTTTCTGGGTGACGAGGGACCTACATTCAAGACAACGCACTGGTAAAGTGACACACCATGAGGACACAGACCAGCAGGAAGCAGTCTTAGGATAAACGTGGTCAATGCAGATTTGTGATTTTAAGAGCTGAAAGTTGCGCACTGCTTACTAGGATGACATTCGGGTGCCTCACGCAGAACCGAATCTGAACAAAGCGAAGGCCAACCGCAACAATGAGTAACTCCAGTCAAGCATGGTCGTGGTTGGGCATGTTGGCATGTGTATCGTGATCCAGTCCTTAATCCCTCATCTCCTTGCTCACGGGTCAAAGGCAGTTGCTGTGCTCTTTTCACCCATGCTCCCCCCAGATTCCATAATTTATACCAGCCTCGCTCTACCAACACCTATTCTATAATCTCCGTTCAGTCACTCCGAACTCCATGCATTGCAGAGGGGCCACAACGGGCGAGGGAAGCCTTTCGGAGAGACTTTTAGACCAGTTATAGCCTAAGGTTGTGCCTTGATTCAGACAGACAGGGCGCACTCTCCTTTAAGGCTGAAAACGTGTCTCTTGCTGACATACCCGACAAGGCCAGAAACCATAGAGTTCTTACCTCGATGCACCCTAACAAGCATGAGGCCCAAGGAGCTGCCTAAGCTGACACATGTGACTTGGTTCGAAGACTTTAGAAGTGTCTATGCCCGACTAGGTCCAAAGCTGAAAAGGCGGCTGGTTCTTGTACCCCTGAACTGAGACGAAGCCTCAAAGAAGGGTCTGTGGCAGTTGCACCGGACTAGCCCCGAAGCAATAGAGGCAGCTGGTCCTTGTACCCCTGAACCGAGACGAAGTCTCAAAGAAGGGTCTGCGGCAGATACTACCGACTAGGCTTGAAGCAGCAGATTGTCGTTGTACCCCCTGAACCGATATTAAGCCTCAAAGAAGGGTCTGTGACAGATACTAATGACTACGCCCAAAGCTGAAGAGACGTTTGGTCCATGCACCCCTGAACTGGGACAGTCTCAAAGAAGGGTCTGTGGCAGACACTACCTACTAGGCCCGAAGCTGAAGAGGCGGCTGGTCCCTGCACCCCAGAACCGAGACAAAGCCTTAAAGAAGGATATGTGGCAGATACTACCTACTAGGCCCAAATCCTGGGGAGGTATCACAAGTGATCCACCTGATAAGCTGGAAGTGTAACATCTATGCTGCAACACCTAACTGGGCCCTAAGTCTAAATGTCTGGAACTCGCAGGCACAAAGCCAAAAGGGGTGTCTGACACCATACACTCGACTATGTCTGTAACCCATACATGTGTCTGAACACATAACCTGATTAGGCCCG
Source organism: Lissotriton vulgaris (assembly GCF_964263255.1). Taxonomy (NCBI): domain Eukaryota; kingdom Metazoa; phylum Chordata; class Amphibia; order Caudata; family Salamandridae; genus Lissotriton; species Lissotriton vulgaris. The sequence goes on from NC_141695.1 coordinate 81,725,592, forward strand.
AAAAAGGTGTCTAGGGAATAAGTGCCCTCCTGGAGCCTAACGAGGTGCTAGGCAGTGTCAGAAATGGACAGGTACTTTCAGATCCTGAGTTCCTGCGCTTTTTACATGTGAAAGAGACAGTCCCAGCACATCTGGGTGGTAAACGGTATTCTGGAAGTGAGTACCTATATTTCTGTACTTCCACTTCAAGTACCATATCTAGAGCATGATTATGAATCACAGGCGACAAAGCTACAGAGTTGTCAGGTTGGGGACGGCTCACAAACCAGAATATGCATGCCCTGTGAGCAGGCGCCTGGGGAAACCCATCTGACTGGGCATTACGCCCGAGACTGCTTGAGCTCCAACACTACACTAGGTAGTGTCAAGGAACAAACAAGCATTGGCAAAGCCAATAGGTTGTGTCTATGCAAACTTCAATTAACTTTGACAGTTTTTTGGGGAACTTTTGAAAGCAATTTGGTTGCTGTGCACCATGGTTTAAAGTATTTTTACAAAAATGTTATGACATAGCCAGCATTGACCCAGTCATAGCACTCTTTTATTAATGACTTTCAAACATGCTGCACAGAAGCCACAGTGCTCTATTACATGTCTTAAAACATTGAACACATCTAATATTAGAGCTATTTGACATTGCCGGATTTTGCTGCTTTTTCTGACATTTTTCCCCACATGGACTTAAAAATGCAGCCCAGGCTGGTAAAAAAATATAAAAAAATGGACTGGTGATTACAATAGTTGCAGTTCACTATTTACTAGTTCAAAAATACAGCTTGTTGTGTGTGCAATGTATACTCTTTAGAGCCAAGTAAAGAGTTTAACTTTTTAAACACAAAATGTACAGATCAAGCCATACTAGAAATGGACACAGCTATGAGCAGAACCCTGATCCCATGAACAATAATCAACATGGATAAAACTCACCAGAGACCCTCTTTCTCAAAAGCCAACCCGAACTGTGTGCCGGACTGGGAGAAAGAATCACCTTTTAAGATGAGCAGTTGTACGGCCAGGCAATTCCACTCCATGGAGCTTTAACCCTTGCTGCTTAAAAGGTTACAAAAGGCCACCTAGACAACATCATGACGGGGGCTGGAAGGATGCACACTGTGCCCTCAAATGACTGGACAGCCTGCCTGGGTACCCGACTATATGTAAACACCTTCTTATGGATAGTAGCAATTTTATAGTGCAGCTTGTGTTCAGGAACTTCATGCCATTCAAAAGTTTTTGTGGCAGACAAAGTCTGGTCCATCTAAAATAATGTGTGGTACAGTATCAGTGGACCAATATTTACCAACAGTTTTGGGCTGTTCACTGCTCCTTCCCCCATATCGCCGAAGTTAGTGAACAAGGAACTTATCCGAAACGCGTTTGACAATGACGGCGCATCATCACGCTTGAAAGGCTTGTGCAAAACTCCTGCTGCCACCCAAATAAAGAAGGTTAAGCAACGTTGTGTGGGCGTCTCCTTCTCTTGAACAGACTTCGTATATACATATATATATATATATATATATATATATATATATATATATATATATATATATATATATATATATATTCACTGAAAAAACCATAGGTTTGACACCAGTTATAGTTAGCTGGAAATTTTACTGACATAAAACCAATGAAATTCCACGTTATAGTTAGTTGGACTCACTATAACTTGCGCGTGCAATGCACTGCTGATGATGTCACATATTACATCACTCATGACATGGTCAGTGACATCACTGATGACACCATCCTTGTGACATAGTGACAGACCTCCTTTCACTGTAATGTAACCCTTGAAACACATATTCAAAAATAGAAACTGAAATTTAAAAAAAAATGCAGATACCCATATCAGTTACAACAAGTAATTCAGTAATTCCACCATCTATATACACAGCCACTCATACATATACTCACTCATCATATGAAATGATACACCTATACATCCTGTTACACACCGACAATCATCGAAAAGTTACTCACAGACATACTCACACGTGCAAATAAACTATTGAACATCCATTTATTTGAATATAGAGTTATACACACACTTCCACCTTACTTCTATTGAAAATTACACATATTTATTCTCTTAAACAATCACTTATAGAAACAGATACTTATTTAAACAGGAACTCTTTCAATCTCTTACTCTCACATATACTCACTTATATACATCAATATTCACATATACTAGATTAAAACATATGTCGTTACTGATAAAGACACTAGTGAGACAGTCATTCACTCACTAACAAACACATATACACACTCATCCACCCATACAGTCCTGCACATATGCTGTCTTCAAAACACCTACAAACAGAGAGTCAGTCACTCATGCATCTATGTGCTAAGTAATACCCCCACCAAACCATATAGACACTCATACTGATACTAAGAGAAACATCTAATAACCCATATACATACGCATGTAGCTACTTACCAACACATGTAGCCACTTATACACAAAGTGAAACACTAATATATATATTTAAATATTTAAACATTACTCACTAATATTTATTTTTCAGAAAGACACATATTCACTGGATGGTGTCATCAGTGATGTCATGAGTGATGTCACTGACCATGTCATGAGTGATGTAATATGTGACGTCATCAGCAGTGCATTGCACGCGCAAGTTATAGTGAGTCCACCTAACTATAATGTGGAATTTCATTGGTTTTATGTCAGTAAAATTTCCAGCTAACTATAACTGGTGTCAAACCTATGGTTTTTTCAGGGAATTTCATAGGTTTTTTAAATGCTACTTCCTAACTATAACGTGTAAAACCTATGGTTTTTTCTGTGAATTTCATTGGTTTTTAAAATGCTAATTCAGAAAAATGTTGTGTATGCAACCTATACTTTTGGCAATAAAGTTCTGGCAATATTTTTTTCGAAAACAAGCCGTTTTCTTCACTGTTCAAGTTGCATAGAGACTCCTTGTAAAACGATACAGAATTCGAAAGTCTGTACCTTGCCTTTTTTTAAACACATTAAAATTTGTCTGTAAATAAAAATAGCCTTACTAAACTTTCGTGCGCGACCCGGTGTGCGCACTCTCGGCAACAGTTGTCAATAAAATGGATAGCGCATTTCCAGGCTTTCGTGCGCGACCGAGTGCGCGCACCTGCCTATATATTTCGTGAAAACTTTGCAATTTGAACTTTCCAAAAACAGCTCCAGGAGCATATTATAAAGGGCGTTTATCGGCTTTCGATCGTGCGCGACCGTGTGCTCGCATCCACCTATATATATTTCAGGAAAAGTTCGCGATTGCAACTTATTAAATTTCTTCATACACCCACCATAGAACTTATACTACTCAGAAGATATATTAAATCCGGATATGTGTCGATTTACTCCTTTTCACGTTTTGAAATTGGACCGCTACTTCCAACCAGATACTATCACCGCGTACACGTCCTGAGACGCGCATGTGAAGTCATGTGACTTGAAAACAACACTTCCAATTGGTTCCTAGTAGTTTCTATGCTGCGTCAATACCTACGCCTGCTTCAAACACATGCACAGTTTTGAAACAGCATGGGTCTGAAAGTCACTGAGTGAAATATCATACATTACAGTCAGCCACTTTCAAGACGCATTCCTTCAGAGGAACACTTACCGTTTATTAGAGGTAGATCGTCCGACTCCACCGGAAAACATCCCTAATAAAAAAGACATATATATAAAATGCGGACTAGCCGCTGTATCGTACTAGCAAACTTTAACTTAAAACTCGTTAGAGAAAACAAAAGGAATCGAACAAAATCAATAGGCCACTGATAGGATCTCTTTTTGACCTTGCTAAAATAGAAACATTAGGAACAACCCCTCATGAGAAATATGAAACTAGTGAAACTAGTGAGAGAAACCGAGCTCGACGCCATCTTGCCCCCTTTTAGGCCCCATCACGAACATAGATAGCCCTACATAGCAAAACGTGATCTTATCGCCTGCCCAACTTCAGATCTGACCCCCCCCCTTTTGCTCTCATGTCCTGTCGGAATGTCCGGCTGTAGATTACAATCACATGTTCCATTTGGGAGGGGAAACGACATCAGAGCGACAAATATTAGAAATATACCACACGACAGCAAAATAACAGATTAAAACGTTTTTATTCTTGAACAAAAATATATTAAAACAACTATGGAGAACCATTACGCGAATAGTCCGGAGGCGACACCATGCGCCAAGGCCTGTCCCCAGGATGAACCAAGGAATCCGTTCCTGGGACCGTGGCAAAGAGCAGCCGGTCGCCATCGGCCAGAGAAGGCATGGGCCCGACCCGAGATGTAGTTCTCTTCCCATTCTCTTCCTCTTTCGGCGCCTTGCAGGCCACGAGGGGGGGATGTCTTGCATATGCCTCCGACCCCCCCCCCTCTCTTCATCGCCTGGTCCGGCCATAACAAATGTCAGCAAAACGCCGTGGGGTACACTGGGAGGGAGAGACGGCGCGGACGATAATCTTTCGGCGCCTTGCAGGCCACGAGGGGGGATGTCTTGCATATGCCTCCGACCCCCCCCCTCTCTTCATCGCCTGGTCCGGCCATAACAAATGTCAGCAAGATGCCGTGGGGTGCACTGGGAGGGACAGGCGGCGCGGACGAGCCTCTCCCGCCTCCCCACGTGCAGGCCCCTCACCTGCACCCCCAACGCTCCACGCACCCGTCAAAGGACTCGTCCACTCTTGCGGTGCAGCAACGCTCCATGCACCTGGCAAAGGACTCGTCCACTGTGCCGGTGCAACGATGCTTCGCCCGACAGGCTTGAGTCCATCAGCTCCTGCAACCCAGTGACTGCCGGTGGTTGCAGATCTTTCCTTTCAAAATGCTGCCAACAATATTTTCTGAATGGCGTAGCCACGAGACGTTGGCGCTCTCATGCTGACGCCAGCCTCAGTTTGAATGACCAACAATCCGGGGCGCGGCGCGGAGCGCGTAACGTAAGCATAACAGGTCATGTGACTTGTTAAGGCTTTTCATTGGTTTAGAAATATTTTTATGAGCATATTTGACTATTTTATTAAAGACACTACACATAACCTGTTTTTCAAGTTATGTTTAATTTTAAATGAAACAGTTTACATTTTCACTTTTTATTTCCAGTAAATTTGAAAAATAAATGTTTATAGTTCCATATGCTGAAGCACGTCAGCTTCCCACCCTATGTCATACAATTCTGACAAATCGGCATCCTCATCATGTTCTTCATCATCCTCAGGATTTAAATCATCTAAGGGTTCCACTTCCACTGACGTTTCAATGACATGTTCAACAATAAGATCGAGACCAACGGATTGCTCATTATCACTCATGGTTAATGTCCTTATCTTTAAAGAAAGAGAACAACAATGAGATGTTGCAGAGTAAGAGACAAATCTCAGACACTATAATAGTAAAATTGTTTAACAACAGTTACATTTTGCAGCTATTATTTAGCCATGTCCAACGATGCTGAGGAGGTGAGTCCTATGTCCAAGTTTTCAGTGAACAGGACTCATCTCTTTTTAACCTTCGATAAGCTTCACCAACTCTGTGTCCCCTGCTCATACTTAAATGTAAAGGAGCAGATTTATGTTAACTGGCGCATCCCCAGAGATGCACCAGTTAATGTGCACCGCTGCTCTGCCACCCATGGTGTGGCGCATTTACAATGTGGAGCACCATTTACTCGCAGTGACAAAATGGCGGTCAACACTTCCTGATTTCCTTCGAATCGAACGTTAACAGACGTCACGCAGCAAAAAAAAATTCCGCTCGCGCGCAGCCCCTCCTTCCCCAAAGTAGCAATGTTGGGCTACTTTTGGGCTGCTTTCTAGTAGGGTTTTTGAGCGTCAGAAAGTCTACAAAAGCCGTCGGCAACGGCCTGGGGTGGAGAACCATTACGCGAATAGTCCGGAGGAGACACCACACGCCAAGGCCTGTCCCCAGGATGAACCAAGGGATCCGGTCCTGGGGCCGTGGCAAAGAGCGGCCGGCCGCCATCGGCCAGAGAAGGCATGGGCCCGACCCGAGATGTAGTTGTCTTCCCATTCTCTTCTTTTTTCGGTGCCTTGCAGGCCACAAGGGGGATGTGACATACCTAATAGTATAACTCATATATATCCGACCTCCCCCTCTCTTCATCGCCTGGTCCGGCCATAACAAATGTCAGCAAGACGCCGTGGGGTCCACTAGGAGGGAGAGGCGGCGCGGACGAGCCTCCCCAGATGGAGGCCCCTCAGCTGCACCCCCAACGATCCATACACCCGGCAAAGGGTTCATACTCTGTGGCGATATAGGGATACTCCACGAGCCCAGCAAAGCGTTCGCATACTCTGGCGGTATAGGGACGCTCCACGAGCCCAGCAAAGGACTCTCCCACTGTTGCGGTACAGCGATGCTCCACTCACCCAGCAGGGTCTCGTCCACTGTGGCAGTGCAACGATGCTTCCCCCGACAGGCTTGAGTCCATCTGCTCCTGCAACCCAGTGACTGCCGGTGGTTGCAGATCTCCTAAAAATGGCGGTCGACTTTGCAGGAATGGGCCTGGCGTGAAAAGTTGGCCTGGTCACCTGTTAACCAGAAAATGGGCCCCTGTCTTTCCTTTCAAAATGCTGCCAACAATATTATATCAAACTCTGCATCGGTACTTACTTATAAATGCAGAAACAACTCAATTAACACAAGGGCTCTTTTCAGAGCCACCTTATATCAAAGCACTCAAACTTCTGATTTATCTCCATTTTCACACTTTTGTGAATAGGTGTGCGCGCCCGAGTGCGCGCACCCCGCAACTTTTTCGAGAAAAAAATATATATATTTTCGCTTTTAAGGACCTTACTGCACACCCTGAGAAAACCTACGCAGCAAAACAATCTCTACCTTCTCCCCTTTCCATGTTTCAACGCTTTGAAATGACAATATATTTACTCGCAGTGACAAAATGGCGGTCAACACTTCCTGATTTCCTTCGAATCGAACGTTAACAGACGTCACGCAGCAAAAATAATTCCGCTCGCGCGCAGCCCCTCCTTCCCCAAAGTAGCAATGTTGGGCTACTTTTGGGCTGCTTTCTAGAAGGGTTTTTGAGCGTCAGAAAGTCTACAAAAGCCGTCGGCAACGGCCTGGGGTGGAGAACCATTACGCGAATAGTCCGGAGGAGACACCACACGCCAAGGCCTGTCCCCAGGATGAACCAAGGGATCCGTTCCTGGGGCCGTGGCAAAGAGCGACCGGCCGCCATCGGCCAGAGAAGGCATGGGCCCGACCCGAGATGTAGTTGTCTTCCCATTCTCTTCTTTTTTCGGTGTCTTGCAGGCCACAAGGGGGATGTGACATACCTAATAGTATAACTCATATATATCCGACCTCCCCCTCTCTTCATCGCCTGGTCCGGTCATAACAAATGTCAGCAAGACGCCGTGGGGTCCACTGGGAGGGAGAGGCGGCGCGGACGAGCCTCCCCAGATGGAGGCCCCTCAGCTGCACCCCCAACGATCCATGCACCCGGCAAAGGGTTCGTACTCTGTGGCGATATAGGGACACTCCACGAGCCCAGCAAAGCGTTCGCATACTCTGGCGGTATAGGGACGCTCCACGAGCCCAGCAAAGGACTCGCCCACTGTTGCGGTACAGCGACGCTCCACTCACCCAGCAGGGTCTCGTCCACTGTGGCGGTGCAACGATGCTTCGCCCGACAGGCTTGAGTCCATCTGCTCCTGCAACCCAGTGACTGCCGGTGGTTGCAGATCTCCTAAAATTGGCGGTCGACTTTGCAGGAATGGGCATGGCGTGAAAAGTTGGCCTGGTCACCTGTTAACCAGAAAATGGGCCCCTGTCTTTCCTTTCAAAATGCTGCCAACAATATTATATCAAACTCTGCATCGGTACTTACTTATAAATGCAGAAACAACTCAATTAACACAAGGGCTCTTTTCAGAGCCACCTTATATCAAAGCACTCAAACTTCTGATTTATCTCCATTTTCACACTTTTGTGAATAGGTGTGCGCGCCCGAGTGCGCGCACCCCGCAACTTTTTCGAGAAAAAAATATATATATTTTCGCTTTTAAGGACCTTACTGCACACCCTGAGAAAACCTATGCAGCAAAACAATCTCTACCTTCTCCCCTTTCCATGTTCCAACGCTTTGAAATGACAATATCTTTACTCGCAGTGACAAAATGGCGGTCAACACTTCCTGATTTCCTTCTAATCGAACGTTAACAGACGTCACGCAGCAAAAAAAAATTCCGCTCACGCGCAGCCACTTGGGTGCGCGCACGCATCGCGCCTATAGATATATAATTGACTTTAACTTTAATTTTCTCAACAACTACTAAACGGATTTACACCATTCCAAAAAAAGCGTAATCTGCGAGCCGGACTGTACAGTTTTGCCAAATTTCTTATAAATCCATTCACCCATTCGACCTGTAGCCGAGTCTAAAGGTCCTATGGAAAATAACATGGAGAAAACACGTTTTGGGACCCCCCTTTTATCTCAGCCCCCACTTGACCAATCCCCCCCAAACTTTTAGGGAAGGAGCGCAGCGGACTGAGCCATCTTCTTTGAGAAATTCGCTAAGATTCTTCCACCAGGGCCAAAGTTATTCCAAATAGAATGTTGAGGATTTCCTATGGAAACTAGGTCCTAACTATAACTACCTACTGGCGACCGCCAGTAGGTAATATATATATATATATATATATATATATATATATATATATATATATATATATTACCTACTGGCGGTCGCCAGTAGGTAGTTATAGTTAGGATTTTTTTCAATGTTAAATCTCAAAATTCTATTTGGAATTACTTTGGCACCGGTTGACGAATCTGCCTGAAAATTTCCTGAAAATGGCCTCGTCGAGATCCGGTCCTTCCTTGAAAGTTTGGGGGGGATACGTCAAGCGGGGGCCGAGATAAAAGGGGGGTCCCAAAACGCGTTTTCCCCATGTTAATTTCCATAGGGCGGTCGATTTCACTTTTAGCCCGAACGGCTGAATGGATTTCCAGCAAACTTGGCAAAATTGAAGGGACTGGTAGCCCGATGTGCCTTTGCTATGTCTCAAGATGTGTGCTGCAGTGGATTTTGAGTAATTTAGGTTCAAAAAAATATATATATCTATAGGCGCTCTCCGGTGCGCGCACCGGAGTGCGCTCCTGGCGCGACACGCGACTTGTGCGCAGAAAGCTGATTGGCTCTTGGGTGTCTGTAAACATTCTAAACAGTCTGGAGCGGCCGCCATCTTGTGTCTCGGTAAAATCGAGACACAAGGGGTTTGAAAAAAAAAGGGGCAAATGACCATAAGGGGGAAGAGTAGACCCCCTCTGACCCCCTAGGATTGATGTGGGGGCTAAAATAGGGTCCTGCGGGGCATTAAATTTATTTTTTTTTTTTTCGTTTTGCGCGGGGGAAGCGCATGGTACGCGCACCGGGAAGCGAAGCACGGGGAGAATCCAGGACCATATTTATGAAGGCCTTGCGCTGCCAGTTTTGCGCCGCCTGTGCGTCAATTTTTGTGACGCACCAGCGGTGTAAAAAAATGCGCATTGTTACGCAATATTTAAAAAGTGACGCATCTATCTAGATGCGTCACTTTTTAAATATAGTGCAACGAGGCACATTTTTTTACACTGCTGGTGCGATGCGTCACTTTTCTGTGCGCACTCCTTATGACATTCCAGATGTGTCATATTTAATGTATGACGAATCATGTTGCAAGGAGTTACAGATACATCAGTATTTCTGACATATCTGTAAACATAAAAGTGACGCGAGGCAGGCGCAAGATTTTGACGCAACAGCATCCTAAAAGTGACGCAGAGAAATCTCATAGATTTCAGTACGTCGTTATTACCAAGCTTTTTGCGGGGGATTGCCCCCTCTGCATACATTATACCTGACGCAGATATAATGTGGCGCAGAGTTTTAAAAAGTGACCCATGTACCTAGATGCGTCACTTTTTAAAAATAGCGTCAGGTATAATGCATGCAGAGGGGGTGTTCCCCCGCAAAAAGCTTGGTAATAACGACGCAGTGCGTCACTTTTAGGATGCTGTTGCGTCAAAATCTTGCGCCTGCTTCACAGCAGACCTTTCACATGGTGCTTTTTCCATGTGAAAGGACACATTACTGGAGTTGCGTCACTTTTGTGACGCACTCCAGCAATGCGTTACTTGGAATGTCATAAGGAGTGCGCACAGAAAAGTGACGCATCGCACCAGTGGTGTAAAAAAATGCGCCTCGTTGTGTTATATTTAAAAAGTGACGTATCTAGGTAGATGGGTCACTTTTTAAAATCAAGCGCCACATTATATCTGCGTGAGGTATAATGCATGCAGAGGGGGTGTTCCCCCGCAAAAAGCTTTGTAATAGCGATGCAGTGAAATCTTTGAGATTTCACTGCGTCACTTTTAGGATGCTGTTGCGTCCTTTAAATATAGTGCAACGAGGCACATTTTTTTAACACTGTTTGTGCGATGCGTCACTTTTCTGTGCGCACTCCTTATGACATTCCAGATGTGTCATATTTAATGTATGACGAATCATGTTGCAAGGAGTTACAGATACGTCAGTATTTCTGACATATCTGTTAACATGAAAGTGACGCGAGGCAGGCGCAAGATTTTGACGCAACAGCATCCTAAAAGTGACGCAGAGAAATCTCATAGATTTCAGTACGTCGTTATTACCAAGCTTTTTGCGAGGGATTGCCCCCTCTGCATACATTATACCGGATGCAGATATAATGTGGCGCAGAGTTTTAAAAAGTGACCCATGTACCTAGATGCGTCACTTTTTAAAAATAGCGTCAGGTATAATGCATGCAGAGGGGGTGTTCCCCCGCAAAAAGCTTGGTAATAACGACGCAGTGCGTCACTTTTAGGATGCTGTTGCGTCAAAATCTTGCGCCTGCTTCACAGCAGACCTTTCACATGGTGCTTTTTCCATGTGAAAGGACACATTACTGGAGTTGCGTCACTTTTGTGACGCACTCCAGCAATGCGTTACTTTTGTGTTTACAGATACGTCAGAAATACTGACATATCTGTAACTCCTTGCGAATTGATTAGTCATATATTAAATATGACATATCTGGAATGTCATAAGGAGTGCGTCCAGAAAAGTGACGCATCGCTGTTTTCACGTAGCGATGCGTCACTTTTCAGAAATGAGGCCTCCAGTTTATTCACTGTGTCATAACTTTCTTTTCTAACACTCACCTTCTTTCATTCCTCCTACTTCACTTCCTTTCACCTCTCATACCTTTCTGTTCTTTCTTACTCATTCTCCTTTCAATTATCAATGCACTATATTTCACTTACTCTTCATTTTTTTAAGAATATAGCTCTTTGATGAGAATTGGAGGTAGTTCTGAAAAGAACTTTTGGTTTTCTTCTTTTAACTGAACAGGAACAAAAACAGGGAATGGAAACTGCTCAACAGGAGCAAAAAGAAAACAAAAAAATTAGGGGTGGGAAGGGCAGCGATGGTTCTCCAATGCTCGAACCATGAGCTGGACACTTTGCTCCCCATAGGTGAGGAGTTGATTGCAGTATCTGCATCTGACGACCCCATGGTTAAATGCAGGTTGTATGTTTGGCACCTGCTCCTGCGATTGCTCTCTCCCAGAAGAAGTTGCTCCTCCGGTTGATGTAGAGGCCCCATCTCTGGGAACCTCTTGTGCCAGAGCCCTGACACTTTCCCGGGCAAAATTCTGGGGGTGCCTCCTCTCCACATGTCGGATCATCGTAAAGTTCCCAAAAGAGTACTTTTTTTGGGGGTCACCCCGTGACAGGACCTGTTTGCAGATCCTGCACTCCACTTTTGGTGCATTCACCTTCTTCTGGTCAGCTGGAATCTTAAAAAATTTCCATATGAAATGTTCCTTCACCTTTGGGGTAGGAGGCTCTTCATTGATGAACTCAGGTTCATCCTCACTGCTGGATTCTCTGGCAGCCATGGTAATTCACAAAAGATCCAGGTGCAAAAAACAGGTCTTTCAGTCACAAAAGTGAAAGAAGAAGTGAAGGAAATGGGTGGGGATTTCATTCATTGTAAAAAAAACTGTTAGCAACCAATGAAAAGTGTTATTTTAGGGTCACATGACCCGACGCGTTTACGCTGCGCGCTCCGGAGCACTTCCGGGTGCGTTTACGCAGCGCGATCGTAGGCGCTTCCGGGGCGCAAACGTGGCGCGATCGTAGGCGCTTTTGCGTGCGTTTACGCGGCGCGAACGTAGGCGCTTCCGAGGGCACTTACGTTGCGCGCCGAAGTGACGTCATCAAACTTTTACAGAAATGCATAATCATTTTCCTTATAAAAAAAAACTAATTTTATTTGTATGGTACGAAATGTTTTGCATTATTATTAACTTTTCACTCATATTTTTTTCACGAACGACAGTAGCGCTCTGGGTGCGCTTTCAGGTGAGCTCACGGAAAAGCTTACCGGAGAGCTTAGCTGAAAGCTTCCCGGAGCGCGCACCCAGAGCGCAAAAGAAAAAAATTATATAAAAAAAATGAATACTTAAAAAAAAACAGCAAATTGTAAAAAAAAAAAAGGTTAGAAACTCGATATACAAAGGAATTAGCATTTAAAAAACCTATGAAATTTACTGAAAAAACCATAGGTTTCACACCAGTTATAGTTATGAATTAGCATTTAAAAAACCTATCAAATTCACTGAAAAAACCATAGGTTTAACACCAGTTATAGTTAGCTGGAAATTTTACTGATATAAAACCATTGAAATTCCCACGTTATAGTTAGTTGGACTCACTATAACTTGCACGTGTAATGCACTGCTGATGACATCACATATTACATCACTCATGACATGGTCAGTGACATCACTCATGACATCACTGATGACAGAGAGACTGACCTACTTTCACTCGCTAATATATGTATTCACTAAGATACACTTAATAAGGCAGATATCCAATTATTTTTTTTAAAAAAACATCCATTAAGACAATAATTTAAACAAATATTCTTCCATCGACCTTAACATACATATATAAAACATATTTATTTATCTGAAAGACACACATTCACTGGATGGTGTCATCAGTGCATTACACGTGCAAGTTATAGTGAGTCCAACTAACTATAACGTGGGAATTTCAATGGTTTTATATCAGTAAAATTTCCAGCTAACTATAACTGGTGTTAAACCTATGGTTTTTTCAGTGAATTTGATAGGTTTTTTAAATGCTAATTCCTAACTATAACTGGTGTGAAACCTATGGTTTTTTCAGTGAATGTATATATATATATATATATATATACATATATAATAAAAATAATAATAATAATAAAGACATTTATAGAGCGCCTGGAAAATAGTACGCCATCTCGGCGTGTCCCCGCGCTAAAAGAAGAGGCGAGAAACTCATAAGGGGGAGAAGACAGTACGAGGTAAGGGGCAATTAAATAGGCTATAAGGAGAACAGATGAGTTTTAAGTTGCCTGCGGAAAATGGTTTCTGAAGGCTCCAGGCGGAGATGGCTGGGAAGTTTATTCCATGCTATTGCAGCCGCCACTCTGAGACCGACCTCCCGTTTTTTCTCTCCTATAGCGGTAGGTCATAAGCGTGCCCATACCGCTAGATCTAAGTGATCTGCGTGGTTCATACCTGGTAACCAGACCTGTCAGATAGCTGGGGGCTTTATTCCAGATGATCTGATGACATATTAGGAGTGCTTTGTACTGTATTCTTTTTTTCACTGGAAGCCAGTGGAGGGCATCCAGGGTGGTTTTAGAGTTGGCTCTTCGAGGGAGTCTAAGCACTAGGCGGGCTGCAGCATTTTGCAATATCTGGAGTCTTCCAATGCTTTTACAGGAAGCTCCTAGGAAAAGAACATTTCCATAATCGGGGCGTGACGTTATCAGTGCCTGGGTCATAGTGCGCCGGGCCTCCAAAGGAAGGAGATCTAGGGTTTTGTTGAGAGTCTTTAGGACTCCAAAGCACTTGCCTACTAGACGGTTGATGTGTGTCTCATAAGAGAGTGTGGGATCCATCCATATCCCTACATTTTTTGGCTTCAGTACATGGTGTAGGCATATCGCCTAAACAGCTTGGCCACCAATCACATGTCCAAAGCCGTTGATCACCACCAACCACCAGGACTTCTGTCTTGGATCCGTTTAGTATAAGGCAGTGCGAGTCCATCCAAGTGGCCAGTGCTTGCATACAGGCTCTGAGGTTATTAGCTTCAGCAGCCGGCGTTTGAGTGAGGGTGAGCAAGAGCTGTGTATCGTCGGCGTAGGATACAATCTCTACGCCGAACGATTGAACTAACTCAGCCAGGGGGGCATATATAGGTTAAAAAGGGTAGGACTTAAGGCAGAGCCCTGTGGCACCCCCTGTTCCAATACCCACTCTTCAGACTGGAAAGAGCCACGTTAAACCTGAAAGCTTCTGCCTGTCAGAAACGATTTAAGCCAACCGAGTGCTCTATCAGTCACATCTCCTCTGTTCAGACACTGTAGCAAGGTGATATGTGCTACAGTGTCGAACGCTGCGCTAAGGTCTAGCATGACCAGTGCCATGGTAAGGCCTGCGTCAGCTCCTTGACGTAGCGTTTCGGTGGCTCTTAATAGGGCCGTCTCAGTAGAGAAGCCTCTTCGGAACCCCGATTGTGAGGGGTGTAGGAGATTGTTCATCTCCACAAATGCCATCAATTGCACATTTGCAATTTTCTCTGCAATTTTAGCTGTATAGGGTAGCAGAGAAATAGGTCGTAGGTTCTCCAGGACATTAAGACTAACATTGGGGTTTTTCCTGATAGGTAGTACAATTGCCTTTTTCCAGTTTCTTGGCAGGGTCTGGGAGTCAAAGGATGTTGCAAAGACATGGAGGATGTATTGTTCTAAAGTAGCTATACTTGCGCCCAGGACCTTTGGAGGAGCGGGGTCACGTGGAGAGCCTGATTTTATGCTAGTACAGATGGTTGCAAGTTCTTTACTGGGTGGTACGTGAAAGCATTCTAACCTCGGTTTTGAATTTGCCAACTCTAGGTTCTTCAGTTCAGTGAAGGTTTCTCCAGCCACAGGATGTGTGGAGAAAGAGCTGTATATTTTCTTAACCTTGTTGGCAAAGTATTCTGCCACCTTGTTACATTCCATGACAGAATCAGCTTCCGGAGAATTGGAGAGTGAGACGACTGAGATTTCTTTATATATTTTGAAGAGTTCACTAGATGAGCAGTCTGCCTCGCTAATTCTGTTTCCATAGAAGGTTGCTTTAGCAGCTCTGACCTGTTTTTGATAACTTCTCTGGGCTGTTCTGTATTGAAGTTTAGTGCAGTCATTCTTATCCTTGCGCCACAATCTTTCTAGCTTTTTGCACTCTGATCTGACCGACTGCAGATCCATATTGTGCCATGGTGCCGATCTCTTAGCTCTATTTCCTTTTTTGGCCATGGATAAAGGGGCTACCTTATTCAGGGCGTCAAGGATTCGGGTATCTAGGTTTAGATTTGCACTTTCACTATCTGAGCCTCCCGGCATCCCACCTAAGCTTAGCGTCTCGTTAAAAATGTGTTGGGAAATTTTTTTCCATTTGCGGTAAGGGTAGCTATTATTGCCACTCAATTGGGGGGCACGCTTGGTTGCCGTGTTAATTTCAAAAGGGACTAGAAAGTGGTCTGTCCAGGGAAGTGGATTAGGAGTATTCGTGGTTATGCCCTCCCAGTTGGCGAATATATATATATATTCGATTACACGCGGAATTATCCAAGAAAATGGCCTGCTCTGCTCCTCTCATTCCCTGAAAGTTTCAGGGTGATTCATTAAGCGGGAGCCGAAAAAAAAGGGGGTCGCAAAACGTGGTTTCCCCATGCAATTTTCCATAGGGACCATTAAGTGAGGCTACTGCCCGAACTGCTGAACTGAATTACACCAAATTCGCAAAAAGGTAGAGTTTGGTTCACAGATCACGCCTTTTGTTAAATGGCGTAAATACGTGCAGTAGTTCCTGAGAAAGTAGAAAGTAAATGCATAGATATATCTATGGACAAAGTAGAGTTCGCGTATCCTCCGATATTCCTCTAAAATCAGCCGAACTATGAATTCCGATTCACTCACCTGTTATCAGGAGTGAACCCAGTACTGCATCTTTTAGCCCAGCACTGACCCTGAAAAATATTTCTAACCATACTTGCCAGTAACTTTTATTTCCTTCCATAGGAATCCATTGTCTGGTTTTCACCTGAAAAGTTTCTACGTGTCTATTTTCACAAACTAAATTTATTCCTTAAAAATCGCCTGAATGAATGACTTAAACGCATTCTTTCAACTGTTTACAGGAGATGCACCAGTGCTGGATCCAGGATCCACCACTGAGTAAGAAAAAGTAATTATAACACTACTTACCTGCTAAGTGAATTTTCTTCCATAGGGTAACATTGAGTGGTTTTACTTGGAAATTCTTCCAAATGTGGAGTTTTGGAACTTTAAATATTCTTATAAAATACGAATTCCGATTTACTCACCTGTTATCAGGAGAGACCTGAGTGCTGCATCTTTTCACCCACTACTGATCCTCAAAAGTAATTCTAACCATACTAACCAGTAACTTGAATTTCCTTCCATAGGCTAACTTTGACTTGTTTCACTTGGAAATTCTTCTAAGTGTGGAGTTTTGGAACTTTAAAAAAGTCCTCTAAAATCAGCTGAACTACGAATTCTGATTTAATCACCTATTATAAGGAGAGACCTCAGTGCTACATCTTTCAGCCCACTTCTGATCCTGTAAAGTAATTGTAACCGTACTTACAGTAACTTGAATTTCCTTCCATAGGCTAACATTGATGCTTTCTCTTGGAAATGCTTCTGTGCGTGGAGTTTTGGAACTTTAAAAAATTCCTCTAAAATCAGCTGAACTACGAATTCCGATTTACTCACCTGCTATTAGGAGAGACCTCAGTGCTGCATCTTTCAGCCCACTACTGATCCTGAAAAGTAATTCTAACAATATTCACAGTAACTTGAATTTCCTTCCATAGGCTAACATTGACTGGTTTCACTTGAAAATTCTTCTGTGTGTGGAGTTTTGGAAATTTAAAATATTCCTATAAAATAAGCCAAACTACGAATTCTGATTTACTCACCTGTTATCAGGAGAGACCTCAGTGCTGCAACTTTCAGCCCATTACTGATCCTGAAAAGTAATTTTAACTGTACCTAACAGTAACTTGAATTTTCTTCCATAGGATATCATTGCCTGCTATATAATATATATATAAATTAAAAATATATAAAATTAAAAAAAATTAAAATTTTAATATTTTTTAAATTCATATTAAAAATATGTAAAGTAATTTAAAAAATAAATTATCTAAAAATAAATAGTTTCAAACAATGTAGTAAATCAGTATAAAAAAAACAATTAATACATTTAAATATTATCATTTACAAAACCTTTGACATTCACTGCAAAAAACCATACATTTCAGCCACGTTATAGTTAGGAATTAGCATTTAATATACATTACAAATTCACAGAAAAAAACATAGGTTTCAGCCACGTTATAGTTAGGAATTAGCATTTAAAAAAACCTTAGAAATTCACTGAAAAAAACATAGGTTTCACACAAGGTATAGTTAGCTGGACATTTCACTCATACAAAACCATTGAAATTCCCCCGTTATAGTTAGTTCTGCTTACTATAACTCGCGCGCCCGCAATGCACTGCTGATGACGTAACATATTACATCGCTCATGACATGGTCTGTGACATCACTCATGACATCATTGATGACATCTCAAATAACATCACTGATGACATCACTGATGACATCATCCTGTGAAAGAGTGGCAGACCTCCTCTCACCGTAATATAACCTTTGATACACACATTCAAAAATATAAATTAACATTTTCAAAAAAATGGAGATACCAATACCATTTACAACAACCTATTCAGTAATTCCATCATCTACATACACATCTACTCATTCACCAACAGTTCTATATAGTTACTCATACGTGTACTCACTCATCATATGTACTCATACACCTATACATCCTGTTACACACACCAACACTCATCCATAGACTTACTCACACACATCCTCACACATGCAAATAAACTATCAAACATCAATTTACTTGCATATACACTATACATACACACCACTACACTTACTTCTACAGTAACCTACACATACTTACTCTCTTAAACAATCACTTATAGAAACACATACTTATTTTTACAGGAACTCTTCCAATCTCTCACTCTAACATATAATCACTTATATACATCAATACACATATATACTAGTTTAAAACATATGTAGTTACTAATAAATGGGGAACATCCTTTACAACGCAACTTTTACCACGCAGTGCCTTTACGACGCAACTTTTACAGCGCAAACCATTACAACGCATTGCATGGGGGGCGCTCTAGGATAGGGAAAAGGTTTAATGTACTATCCAACACCTTCCCTTCTATCCAGGGGGACTGGATTTGGAATAGTAAATTAAACTATTCACTATCCAGCGCCCCAAAGCACTATGTGTTGTAAATGCATGCGTTGTAAAAAACGCGTTGTAAAGGCATGTGTGGTAAAATCATGCGTTGTAATGTCATACATCCCTCATAAATATACTATCGAGACAGTCATTTACTCACTAACACACCCATACACACACTCATCCACCCATACAGTCCAGTCAAAACACATACAAACAGTGAGCCACTCATTCATGCATCTATGCGCTAAGTAATAACCCCCACCAAACCACACATACACTCATACTGATACTCAAATAATAACCCATATAGACACTCATGTAGCTACTCACCAACCCATGCAGCCACTTATACACAAAGTGAGACACTGATACAGATATTTACATATTTAAACATTACTCGCTAATACATGTATTCACTAAGATACACTTAATAAGTCGGTTATACAATCAATTTTACAAAAAAACATCCATTTAGATACTTATTACCAATTTATTCTTCCATCGACCTTTAGATATACATATATAAAAAATATTTATTTTTCAGAAAGACACACATTCACTGGATGATGTCATCAGTGATGTCATTTGAGATTACATCAGTGATGTCATGAGTGATGTCACTGACCATATCATTAGTGATGTAATATGTGACGTCATCAGCAGTGCATGCGGGCACGCGAGTTATAGTTGCCTGAACTAACTATAACGGGGGAATTTCAATGGTTTTGTATGAGTGAAATGTCCAGCTAACTATAACATGTGTGTGCATTTGAATGTTGTTCATTTGACATCTGTGAAATCCTTTCTGTTTGAGAGCATTGCATAAATAAAACCCCCCAAGCTTTAGTCTGAAAGGAGCCTTTGATGTGCTTCATTTTATAAAGTGAAATCCCTTTCCAGGTGGTATTTTGTTATGTGTATTGCTTTGTCGTGTTTTAGCCTCTGTGTGGGAGAGGGGTGTTCTGTAATATCTGGCAATGCGAAGCAAAACAGGAAGGTGCATCTTTTTGGTGCATCCAAGGTTTACCAATTCTCATGAAACTGGGAATGCATCAAAATTGAAATCCATGGGAGTTGCGTAGAAACATCCACGCAACGCCCATGGGACACCTACCTAGGGCAGAATAGTTCACATCGATTTGCACTGGGTTGCTTTACTCCAGATTTATTGAGCTACACAGGGTCAAGCAAAGTGGCCTTGCGTGGGTCAATAAACGACATTTGGGGCCAGATGTAGGTAATTCTAATTTTCCACTTCTTAAATACCGAATCATACCGATTCGGTATTTAAGAAGTGGTAAATTAGAGGGGGGAAATGTAGGTAATTCAGAATTGGTAAATACCGAATCGTTAAGATTCGGTATTTACCGATTCTGTAAATACCGAATCGGTAATGCCCATTGATTCCTATGGGCATTGAAGCCCATAGGAATCAATGGTCATTACCGAATCGGTATTTACCGATTCGGTAAACACCGATTTTTGCAAGGGTGCAGGGGGTGTCACTTTGACACCCTCTAGCACCGCCAATTCAGGCACATGTGCCATGTGGCACACAGACATGCCCTAAGGGCATGTCTGTCTGTCACATGGTGTGTGGTCAGTGGGTCACTGGCCCC
Source organism: Lissotriton vulgaris (assembly GCF_964263255.1). Taxonomy (NCBI): domain Eukaryota; kingdom Metazoa; phylum Chordata; class Amphibia; order Caudata; family Salamandridae; genus Lissotriton; species Lissotriton vulgaris. Next base: position 81,745,709 of record NC_141695.1, read on the forward strand.
ATCCTTGTATGCACACTGCTGTTCCTCTACGTGTAATAGAGGTTTCAAAAAAGGTTTCAAGCAATAAATGTAGTTGACTTTTTATTCATAAGTTTCCTTATTGTAAATCAATAGTTTTCTTCATTATTCATTTTTGTAACATAGTGCCATCCTTTGTATACATCCAATGCATTTCGGGGTTGTGATACACCCCTTCATCAGGGAAAGGATACTGTAAACAAACAAACATTCGAATCATAACTCATGTATATGTAAATCATAGGGTCAAATTACATTGGCGCATGCATCATGTGGACCTGGTGGGTAGGGGTAGGGCGAGTGAAGGTAATTAAAAAGGTACACCCGTCAATGTTCCAGTTGGTCCCAATGTGAAAGAAAACAGTGTACTGGTTCAACGCTGGTATGCTTACGTGTCTGGTTCGCTGGGTTTACATGTGTTCCTGTGAAATACAAATACCGGGAGGTACGTTAGTACCCGTGTGGCGGTCTACCGGGTAGGGTGTTATGGGCTCGTGGGCTAAGACTAACCTGATGTATGTTATTAGGGTCCTCCTTTCGTGGACGCAGGTTCTGGCGGAACGCCATGGGCCGCGTTTCGAGAGCTTAAAGGAACGCGATCACGTGGTTTTGTCAAGGGGGCGTGTTCCTGCAGGTTTAAAGCAACATCGTGCTGTGGTCGTGTAAGCTGTGAATGGTATCTAGCGCAATGCAGTATGGGCTATGTAGTTAAGTGTGGGTGAGTGGGATGCAACCGGGTGTATGTTAACATAATGGGTCCGCGTGGACGGAGTGTTGAGCCATATAAACTAATGTCACCGAAAAAACATAATCTAGCTGAAAAGGTATGAAAAACCAATAACACGCAGCTATACATGAGATTAAGGCAAAACATAAAATAAAAATGCAAAAATGATCCTTGGATCGATCAGGAGTCACTGACTCAGTCCTAGAGCAACTTTACAGGTAGCAAGAGAGTTCAATCTTTTCATTGAGCCCGTTTGGCTTCTGGGTCGACAATTTTTGGATCCATTCATTTTCTCTTTGGAGCATGAATTTGGTGTTGTCTCTGCCCTCCAGTTTGGGGATGGTTTCCAGTATCATGAATTTCAGTTGAGAGATATTATGTTTCTCTTCATTGAAATGTACTGCTAGGGTTGACTTGGTATTTTTTAAACGGATGTTTGATTTATGCTCTGTGAGCCTAGTCTTGATTTTGCGTTCTGTCTTTCCGATGTAAAGTTTTCCACATGGACATTTTAAGGCATAGATAACATTGTTAGTGTCGCATGTGGCACTGACATGAAGTTTGATCTTGTTACCCTTCATTGGATGATTAATTGTATCACCTCGGATTATAGAGTTACAGTGCCCACAGTTAAAGCACGGTTTTGTTCCTGCGTACTTGGTTGGTTTAGTCGTTTTGTGTTGCACTAGTTCACCCAGATTACGTGCTCTGGTATATGCAAATATTGGAGGTTCCTGAAAGATCTGGTTAAAATCTGGTTCTAAGTTCAAAAGTGGCCAATGTTGGTAAATGATCTTTTTGAATTTATTGGTGATGGTAGAAAACTTGGAGACAACCACTAGGCGTGTCTGTTGTTTTTTGGCGCTGGGTTGTAGAAGTTTCTGTCTGTCTATATTATTGATCCTCTTCATGGAGTCTTCAATAATGTTTTCAGGATATCCTCTTTTGCGAAATTTGCAGGCAATTTCTTTGATCCTTTGTGTGGCATTTTGAGGATTCGATGTAATTCGTTTAGCACGTGCCATTTGTGAGAAGGGTAGATGTGTTTTCAGATTTGATTCGTGGAATCTGCTATAGTGTAGCATATTATTTCTATCGGTGGGTTTGGTGTAAAGATCTGTTTCAATAACTTGTCCTTTGATAGAAACCTTAACATCAAGAAAGTTGACGCACTTTTTTGAAATTTCCCAAGTGAGTTGTATTCTTTGGTCGATGTTGTTAAATTCCAGCAGTCTGTTTTGTAGTTCTTCTTGTGTACTTTTCCAGACGATGAAGATATCGTCAATGTATCTTGTAAAGAGCATGAGGTGATCCGTCCATTGTTTGTTATTGAGTATATGGTTTTCTTCAAAGTATTCCATAAAGATGTTCGCATACGCGGGAGCAGCTGAATTGCCCATGGCCATGCCCACAAGTTGCTGGTACCATGTATCTTGATGTTTGAAATAGCTCTGGTATAACGTGAATAACATAAGTTCCATCAGAAACGTTTGAAAGGGTCTTTCCATGTCAGATTTGAGGAGAGACTGTTCTATTGCTTCAATCCCCAAGGAATGGGGTATTGACGTGTAAAGGGAACGTACGTCTGCTGTACATAGGATTAGTTCCTGATTGATTTCTGGTTTTAGGTTGCTTAATTTCGAGATGAAGTGTGTAGTATCTTTGGTATACGTATTCATTTTTTGCACCATTGGTTGGAGATATTTGTCAAGAAGTTGCCCGATGGGCTCTTGTAAACTCCCACATGTAGAGACGATTGGTCTCATAGGGGGATCCCTTAGGTTCTTGTGGATCTTGGGGACCATTCTTAAAATCGGACTTCTGGGGTTGGATTTAATGAGGAAGTTCTTGGTTTTCGCATTAATTGTTCCCATTTCATGTGCTTTATCCAGTATGTTAGTAAGAGTTTTCATGTATTCTGTTGTGGGATTCCCCTCCAGTTTCATATATGTTGTCGTATCATTAATGTGTTCTAACACTTTCGCTTCATACATGATGGTATTCATGATTATAAGGGCACCTCCCTTGTCCGCTTTCACACACGTGATCATTTCATTATTCGATATTTTCCTCAGTGTGGTTAAATCCTTTTGTGTGATATTCTTGGTCTTGGAATGTTTGTAGGTGATTTTCATTAAGTCCTGTTTGACTCTGTTTTCGAATAAGTCAAGAGTTTTGTGACTTACTGGTGCTTGAAATGTGCTGTGAGGTCTTAATCCAAGTAGTTGATCTGGTTCCACTGTAGGGTTGGGTGGTAGGACATTGTCAAAAAAGTGACGAAGTCGTAGTTTGCGCATCAGTTTAAAAAAACTGACTTCCAGTTCCAGGTTGTTAGAGTCGGTGGTAGGTACAAACGAAGTTCCCTTTTGTAAAAGATGGATTTCGTGTTGGGTAAGTTGGTAGTCGATGATATTGATAACTAGTTGTTCTGTGTTTTCTTGGTCTGTCTGTCCTTGATGGTTCCCGTTGTGCTCCTCGTGGTGGGTGGGTCTTTCCTTGTTTCTTTTTCTTTTGTTCTGTCCTCTCCGGGGTCTCCTTTTTGTGTTTGGTCCTGTTCTAAAAAAGGACTTGTATCAGTCTGGTGGCTCGTCGTGGGTTGTTGTGCCCTGCTTGTGTCGGGCTCTGTTGGTATTGATGGAGTTCTTCTGGTTCTCTGGATATTGTCGCTGTCCGATGAGGAGGTGTCTGTCTGTGATGTATACGGTTTGTTTCGTCTTTTCTGGGCATAAATCTCAGCCCAGGTATAAACCTCTCCCAGTTTATAATCAAGAGTGTCCCTCTTGTATTTGCGGATCTTCCGTTCGTTGATGTCTTTGGTATGCTTTTCCATCTGGGATTGAATGTCCTCGAGTATATTTTTGAGCTCTTCCTCCGTTAGTAATTTGGACAGTTCTGTGGATGTTTCTTCTATTTCTTTCGTTAGCTCACCTAGTATTTCTGATAATTCTTCGATGATTAAGAGGATCAGGTCAAGTGAGCATTTATTTAGAATTTCGAACCACCTCTCTTGGAATTTTTTGGAATTTTTGCATAACGATGGTCTAAGTGCAATTCTGAGTCCCCGTGGTATGCGTAAGTTCCGGTGGTATTTGACTAATGTACTCGCATGTAGTTGCTGGTTGATACGTCTTTTGCTTAGGTAGATCAGTTGTTTAATATGTTGCTCTTTGGAACGGGTAGTGGTTTCCTGGGCGTTCTCTTCCCTAATGAGTGCGTAAATTCGATTGGCTTCCTCCTGTTGAAACGCAAAGGTCGTGGCTCTAGCCTCAGTGCTCTTGGATATGTCATCAAAATTACTCATATTGTAAGATTTGCGTGCAGCCGGTCCAGGAGTGGACGCGAAAATTTGAAACAGTAGAATGAGTCGGGCTGGCGCACAGCGTTTTTTCTGCAAAGATATTCCTGAGTGTTTAGGGTGCTATACAAGTGATGTCAGGCGTCCCTCGACATCATTATTAACAGTCCATGGTGTGTGGTCAGTGGGTCACTGGCCCCATCCTTGTATGCACACTGCTGTTCCTCTACGTGTAATAGAGGTTTCAAAAAAGGTTTCAAGCAATAAATGTAGTTGACTTTTTATTCATAAGTTTCCTTATTGTAAATCAATAGTTTTCTTCATTATTCATTTTTGTAACATAGTGCCATCCTTTGTATACATCCAATGCATTTCGGGGTTGTGATACACCCCTTCATCAGGGAAAGGATACTGTAAACAAACAAACATTCGAATCATAACTCATGTATATGTAAATCATAGGGTCAAATTACATTGGCGCATGCATCATGTGGACCTGGTGGGTAGGGGTAGGGCGAGTGAAGGTAATTAAAAAGGTACACCCGTCAATGTTCCAGTTGGTCCCAATGTGAAAGAAAACAGTGTACTGGTTCAACGCTGGTATGCTTACGTGTCTGGTTCGCTGGGTTTACATGTGTTCCTGTGAAATACAAATACCGGGAGGTACGTTAGTACCCGTGTGGCGGTCTACCGGGTAGGGTGTTATGGGCTCGTGGGCTAAGACTAACCTGATGTATGTTATTAGGGTCCTCCTTTCGTGGACGCAGGTTCTGGCGGAACGCCATGGGCCGCGTTTCGAGAGCTTAAGGGAACGCGATCACGTGGTTTTGTCAAGGGGGCGTGTTCCTGCAGGTTTAAAGCAACATCGTGCTGTGGTCGTGTAAGCTGTGAATGGTATCTAGCGCAATGCAGTATGGGCTATGTAGTTAAGTGTGGGTGAGTGGGATGCAACCGGGTGTATGTTAACATAATGGGTCCGCGTGGACGGAGTGTTGAGCCATATAAACTAATGTCACCGAAAAAACATAATCTAGCTGAAAAGGTATGAAAAACCAATAACACGCAGCTATACATGAGATTAAGGCAAAACATAAAATAAAAATGCACAAATGATCCTTGGATCGATCAGGAGTCACTGACTCAGTCCTAGAGCAACTTTACAGGTAGCAAGAGAGTTCAATCCTTTCATTGAGCCCGTTTGGCTTCTGGGTCGACAATTTTTGGATCCATTCATTTTCTCTTTGGAGCATGAATTTGGTGTTGTCTCTGCCCTCCAGTTTGGGGATGGTTTCCAGTATCATGAATTTCAGTTGAGAGATATTATGTTTCTCTTCATTGAAATGTACTGCTAGGGTTGACTTGGTATTTTTTAAACGGATGTTTGATTTATGCTCTGTGAGCCTAGTCTTGATTTTGCGTTCTGTCTTTCCGATGTAAAGTTTTCCACATGGACATTTTAAGGCATAGATAACATTGTTAGTGTCGCATGTGGCACTGACATGAAGTTTGATCTTGTTACCCTTCATTGGATGATTAATTGTATCACCTCGGATTATAGAGTTACAGTGCCCACAGTTAAAGCACGGTTTTGTTCCTGCGTACTTGGTTGGTTTAGTCGTTTTGTGTTGCACTAGTTCACCCAGATTACGTGCTCTGGTATATGCAAATATTGGAGGTTCCTGAAAGATCTGGTTAAAATCTGGTTCTAAGTTCAAAAGTGGCCAATGTTGGTAAATGATCTTTTTGAATTTATTGGTGATGGTAGAAAACTTGGAGACAACCACTAGGCGTGTCTGTTGTTTTTTGGCGCTGGGTTGTAGAAGTTTCTGTCTGTCTATATTATTGATCCTCTTCATGGAGTCTTCAATAATGTTTTCAGGATATCCTCTTTTGCGAAATTTGCAGGCAATTTCTTTGATCCTTTGTGTGGCATTTTGAGGATTCGATGTAATTCGTTTAGCACGTGCCATTTGTGAGAAGGGTAGATGTGTTTTCAGATTTGATTAGTGGAAGCTGCTATAGTGTAGCATATTATTTCTATCGGTGGGTTTGGTGTAAAGATCTGTTTCAATAACTTGTCCTTTGATAGAAACCTTAACATCAAGAAAGTTGACGCACTTTTTTGAAATTTCCCAAGTGAGTTGTATTCTTTGGTCGATGTTGTTAAATTCCAGCAGTCTGTTTTGTAGTTCTTCTTGTGTACTTTTCCAGACGATGAAGATATCGTCAATGTATCTTGTAAAGAGCATGAGGTGATCCGTCCATTGTTTGTTATTGAGTATATGGTTTTCTTCAAAGTATTCCATAAAGATGTTCGCATACGCGGGAGCAGCTGAATTGCCCATGGCCATGCCCACAAGTTGCTGGTACCATGTATCTTGATGTACCTTTTTAATTACCTTCACTCGCCCTACCCCTACCCACCAGGTCCACATGATGCATGCGCCAATGTAATTTGACCCTATGATTTACATATACATGAGTTATGATTCGAATGTTTGTTTGTTTACAGTATCCTTTCCCTGATGAAGGGGTGTATCACAACCCCGAAATGCATTGGATGTATACAAAGGATGGCACTATGTTACAAAAATGAATAATGAAGAAAACTATTGATTTACAATAAGGAAACTTATGAATAAAAAGTCAACTACATTTATTGCTTGAAACCTTTTTTGAAACCTCTATTACACGTAGAGGAACAGCAGTGTGCATACAAGGATGGGGCCAGTGACCCACTGACCACACACCATGGACTGTTAATAATGATGTCGAGGGACGCCTGACATCACTTGTATAGCACCCTAAACACTCAGGAATATCTTTGCAGAAAAAACGCTGTGCGCCAGCCCGACTCATTCTACTGTTTCAAATTTTCGCGTCCACTCCTGGACCGGCTGCACGCAAATCTTACAATATGAGTAATTTTGATGACATATCCAAGAGCACTGAGGCTAGAGCCACGACCTTTGCGTTTCAACAGGAGGAAGCCAATCGAATTTACGCACTCATTAGGGAAGAGAACGCCCAGGAAACCACTACCCGTTCCAAAGAGCAACATATTAAACAACTGATCTACCTAAGCAAAAGACGTATCAACCAGCAACTACATGCGAGTACATTAGTCAAATACCACCGCAACTTACGCATACCACGGGGACTCAGAATTGCACTTAGACCATCGTTATGCAAAAATTCCAAAAAATTCCAAGAGAGGTGGTTCGAAATTCTAAATAAATGCTCACTTGACCTGATCCTCTTAATCATCGAAGAATTATCAGAAATACTAGGTGAGCTAACGAAAGAAATAGAAGAAACATCCACAGAACTGTCCAAATTACTAACGGAGGAAGAGCTCAAAAATATACTCGAGGACATTCAATCCCAGATGGAAAAGCATACCAAAGACATCAACGAACGGAAGATCCGCAAATACAAGAGGGACACTCTTGATTATAAACTGGGAGAGGTTTATACCTGGGCTGAGATTTATGCCCAGAAAAGACGAAACAAACCGTATACATCACAGACAGACACCTCCTCATCGGACAGCGACAATATCCAGAGAACCAGAAGAACTCCATCAATACCAACAGAGCCCGACACAAGCAGGGCACAACAACCCACGACGAGCCACCAGACTGATACAAGTCCTTTTTTAGAACAGGGCCAAACACAAAAAGGAGACCCCGGAGAGGACAGAACAAAAGAAAAAGAAACAAGGAAAGACCCACCCACCACGAGGAGCACAACGGGAACCATCAAGGACAGACAGACCAAGAAAACACAGAACAACTAGTTATCAATATCAGCGACTACCAACTTACCCAACACGAAATCCATCTTTTACAAAAGGGAACTTCGTTTGTACCTACCACCGACTCTAACAACCTGGAACTGGAAGTCAGTTTTTTTAAACTGATGCGCAAACTACGACTTCGTCACTTTTTTGACAATGTCCTACCACCCAACCCTACAGTGGAACCAGATCAACTACTTGGATTAAGACCTCACAGCACATTTCAAGCACCAGTAAGTCACAAAACTCTTGACTTATTCGAAAACAGAGTCAAACAGGACTTAATGAAAATCACCTACAAACATTCCAAGACCAAGAATATCACACAAAAGGATTTAACCACACTGAGGAAAATATCGAATAATGAAATGATCACGTGTGTGAAAGCGGACAAGGGAGGTGCCCTTATAATCATGAATACCATCATGTATGAAGCGAAAGTGTTAGAACACATTAATGATACGACAACATATATGAAACTGGAGGGGAATCCCACAACAGAATACATGAAAACTCTTACTAACATACTGGATAAAGCACATGAAATGGGAACAATTAATGCGAAAACCAAGAACTTCCTCATTAAATCCAACCCCAGAAGTCCGATTTTAAGAATGGTCCCCAAGATCCACAAGAACCTAAGGGATCCCCCTATGAGACCAATCGTCTCTACATGTGGGAGTTTACAAGAGCCCATCGGGCAACTTCTTGACAAATATCTCCAACCAATGGTGCAAAAAATGAATACGTATACCAAAGATACTACACACTTCATCTCGAAATTAAGCAACCTAAAACCAGAAATCAATCAGGAACTAATCCTATGTACAGCAGACGTACGTTCCCTTTACACGTCAATACCCCATTCCTTGGGGATTGAAGCAATAGAACAGTCTCTCCTCAAATCTGACACGGAAAGACCCTTTCAAACGTTTCTGATGGAACTTATGTTATTCACGTTATACCAGAGCTATTTCAAACATCAAGATACATGGTACCAGCAACTTGTGGGCATGGCCATGGGCAATTCAGCTGCTCCCGCGTATGCGAACATCTTTATGGAATACTTTGAAGAAAACCATATACTCAATAACAAACAATGGACGGATCACCTCATGCTCTTTACAAGATACATTGACGATATCTTCATCGTCTGGAAAAGTACACAAGAAGAACTACAAAACAGACTGCTGGAATTTAACAACATCGACCAAAGAATACAACTCACTTGGGAAATTTCAAAAAAGTGCGTCAACTTTCTTGATGTTAAGGTTTCTATCAAAGGACAAGTTATTGAAACAGATCTTTACACCAAACCCACCGATAGAAATAATATGCTACACTATAGCAGCTTCCACGAATCAAATCTGAAAACACATCTACCCTTCTCACAAATGGCACGTGCTAAACGAATTACATCGAATCCTCAAAATGCCACACAAAGGATCAAAGAAATTGCCTGCAAATTTCGCAAAAGAGGATATCCTGAAAACATTATTGAAGACTCCATGAAGAGGATCAATAATATAGACAGACAGAAACTTCTACAACCCAGCGCCAAAAAACAACAGACACGCCTAGTGGTTGTCTCCAAGTTTTCTACCATCACCAATAAATTCAAAAAGATCATTTACCAACATTGGCCACTTTTGAACTTAGAACCAGATTTTAACCAGATCTTTCAGGAACCTCCAATATTTGCATATACCAGAGCACGTAATCTGGGTGAACTAGTGCAACACAAAACGACTAAACCAACCAAGTACGCAGGAACAAAACCGTGCTTTAACTGTGGGCACTGTAACTCTATAATCCGAGGTGATACAATTAATCATCCAATGAAGGGTAACAAGATCAAACTTCATGTCAGTGCCACATGCGACACTAACAATGTTATCTATGCCTTAAAATGTCCATGTGGAAAACTTTACATCGGAAAGACAGAACGCAAAATCAAGACTAGGCTCACAGAGCATAAATCAAACATCCGTTTAAAAAATACCAAGTCAACCCTAGCAGTACATTTCAATGAAGAGAAACATAATATCTCTCAACTGAAATTCATGATACTGGAAACCATCCCCAAACTGGAGGGCAGAGACAACACCAAATTCATGCTCCAAAGAGAAAATGAATGGATCCAAAAATTGTCGACCCAGAAGCCAAACGGGCTCAATGAAAGGATTGAACTCTCTTGCTACCTGTAAAGTTGCTCTAGGACTGAGTCAGTGACTCCTGATCGATCCAAGGATCATTTGTGCATTTTTATTTTATGTTTTGCCTTAATCTCATGTATAGCTGCGTGTTATTGGTTTTTCATACCTTTTCAGCTAGATTATGTTTTTTCGGTGACATTAGTTTATATGGCTCAACACTCCGTCCACGCGGACCCATTATGTTAACATACACCCGGTTGCATCCCACTCACCCACACTTAACTACATAGCCCATACTGCATTGCGCTAGATACCATTCACAGCTTACACGACCACAGCACGATGTTGCTTTAAACCTGCAGGAACACGCCCCCTTGACAAAACCACGTGATCGCGTTCCCTTAAGCTCTCGAAACGCGGCCCATGGCGTTCCGCCAGAACCTGCGTCCACGAAAGGAGGACCCTAATAACATACATCAGGTTAGTCTTAGCCCACGAGCCCATAACACCCTACCCGGTAGACCGCCACACGGGTACTAACGTACCTCCCGGTATTTGTATTTCACAGGAACACATGTAAACCCAGCGAACCAGACACGTAAGCATACCAGCGTTGAACCAGTACACTGTTTTCTTTCACATTGGGACCAACTGGAACATTGACGGGTGTACCTTTTTAATTACCTTCACTCGCCCTACCCCTACCCACCAGGTCCACATGATGCATGCGCCAATGTAATTTGACCCTATGATTTACATATACATGAGTTATGATTCGAATGTTTGTTTGTTTACAGTATCCTTTCCCTGATGAAGGGGTGTATCACAACCCCGAAATGCATTGGATGTATACAAAGGATGGCACTATGTTACAAAAATGAATAATGAAGAAAACTATTGATTTACAATAAGGAAACTTATGAATAAAAAGTCAACTACATTTATTGCTTGAAACCTTTTTTGAAACCTCTATTACACGTAGAGGAACAGCAGTGTGCATACAAGGATGGGGCCAGTGACCCACTGACCACACACCATGGACTGTTAATAATGATGTCGAGGGACGCCTGACATCACTTGTATAGCACCCTAAACACTCAGGAATATCTTTGCAGAAAAAACGCTGTGCGCCAGCCCGACTCATTCTACTGTCTGTCACATGGCACAGGTGTACATGCACACCTGGATTCAGTATTTTACCACCCAATTGGATTGGGTGGTAAAATACCGTTTTGGTAAGGCCTACATCTACATCTCCAATTTACCGACTAGGTAAAAATACCGATTCGGTATTTTACCGATTCTGTAAATGTATCGATTCGGTAAATTTACGGAATCGGTAAAATTGGGCACCTACATCAGGAATGACCATTTACCGGTCGGTAACGGCCGAAATCGCCGTTACTGGTCGGTAAATGGCCACCTACATCTGGCCCTTAAGGTTTTTGTTTCTTATGTACCTGATACAAACATGTTGCAAACCAGGCCATAAATTTGGCCCAATGTGATTTGTGCATCCTTTCATGCTCTGATACCATGATTCCCTAATACAGGACACAGGACCATTTTCCTCTCGATTTCAAAGAGAGGATGATTTAAAAGGAGATGCATTAATGATTATTTCATTTGTAGCTCACTGAACCAATACCCATACTACTAAACCTAGGGATTTTCCAGCAGGGATCTACTACTATAAGAGACAGGAGTACAGTGCTCCATACTCATTTATGGAAACCTTAAACAAGCAAGGAAAGGTCTCGGCATCACCAAACCTTCTGACTGATTGATCTACTAATTGCTTTAATCTAAATAAAATCTATCACAGGTGTTGCAAAAGGTGACAAATGTGACCCGAGTATGGGCCCAATCTATTGGAACAATACAGTGAACGTATGGTTTATTGTGCTTAGTTGCATCCTAAAGGATATGAATCTCAGTTTGTGCAGATAGTCTTTCCTCTTTGCTGTTCATCCTATGTATAAAAATAGCCGAGCCATGATACAGTTAGTAACCATAGTTTGAAAATCAAGTTAGTAAAACAAAGTCCTTCACTTTAATGAAGGAGAAGGTTATCGATCATAAATATTGTTAGAGTGTTTATTGAATTTATGTGCTCGATTTTCCAATTTTGGCATTACAAGTTTTCTAAATGGACTTAAAAACTGATTGGATGCATATCTTTTGCATGTACATGTGTATTGTTTTATAAATATTGTAAAGGAATGTGTATTCATGTTTTGTATAGAATCATGTCTCTTGTGGCTCTGAAGAAGTTCACTGACCTAAATGCATTGGCTGTGTCTAGCTGGCTACTTTAAGAGAAAATTAAGAGATAAATGAACAAAGAAGTTGTGAGATGATTCACAGAACTAATGTGACCTTATCAATCAAGGACAATCGAGGCCCCCCTCTTCCTAAATATATTTGCTTCTCTGCACTTGTGGCAGCAGCAGATGCTGTTTGAGGGGGCTCACCTACACATACAAATCAGAACTGGCTTTGTAGAGCTACTGTGTGGGCCATAGATGCTTTGTAAATACATTGGACTGTTTTAAAGCTGGTTATACTAGGAAACATTACACTGCAAATTATCTGTCCTCTTCATTGTGTGATCTGTTAGTTTAGGGTGAGAAAAGACTAGAATCCCAACAAAGAGGTCCAGTTATGAGGCAAAGCAAAACACATTATAGGGCAGGCACATTACAAGCGAGACTGATGTCTGTGGCCTCTGCATGCTACTTTCTAGCCTGTATGTTACCCTTTTGTGTCACAGGTAGAAGTCACATAACTTACGTGGCACCTGCCTAACTAATGTTTTCTGGTTGTGTCTCCCTCCAGGGGGGTCTTGGCACCACTCAAGAGATGTGCCTTGCTTTCTTGCTCTACTACCCCAGGAACGACATCGCTCAGTGTTTGAGCTTCCCAGATTACAACCCTGTCTCATCATTCCTTGGCTTCGACATCACCAGGTATGTGTATGCTCTCATCTTATATCTGATGTAGCTAACTAACTGAGTTACTATTAATTCTCATTTTTGCCAATCTGAAATCTTCCAATCAAGCTCCTTGCTCTGTGAGGTATATCCCCATCTCAGAGACAGGTCATGTAGTAGCCCCCACTCAAAAAGTGAATTCGCCCCTTTGAATTCTAGGAAAAAGCATATTTATTATTGCTATCTTTTTTAACTCCATCACTGTTATTAGGAAAAGTCTCATTTTCCTCCCATTAACACCAGCCATGGCCAGTACACTCCCTAAGGGGGCATGCAGGGAGTAAGATAGGGACAGTAGGGCCTAGAACTGGAGTTGGAGTAATGAATGCGATCAGTAAGCAATGGAATTGATTTCATATGATCTGCCTCGCTCGTCTTGTCCTACCTTTATGAGGCTCTACCGAGAGGGCTTGACACCAGACCATACATCTGGGGAACATGGTATTCCTGTACTGAGGGGCATATTTACTAAAGAGTTGTATTGCTCTTGTGCCACACAGTTAATCTGCCCTGGGAAGGCAGTCCATGGGTGGAGCATGGGTGTTCCCACACATCTACCCATGGATTTTGGTGCATTCCCAGATTTATTATTACTGGTAGACCTGGGAATATGTCCAATGTCTCTGCCTCCCAAGGTGAGGCGTATTGAGGAGAAATATTTTTATTTCTCCTCTTTACTTCTGCAGCACACATAGAAAGAGTGAAGTGCCTCTCAGGAATGTTTTTGTGCAGGACGGTGCCCCTTCCTGCACAAAAACAATCCTGCATGGTGCAAGCGTTCCTGCATTGGTACTAGGCAAAATATTGTGTGTCATCACAGGAAAAAGATAGGAATGCGCCATACAATCTTAAGTAAGGCACATTTGTATCCCTTCTCTATCGCACCGCACAGAGCAGCACAGTGACTTGCTGCACTGCATTATTTGTTATAAATATGCCCCTTAATAGGGTTCCATACTTAACTGATGTTATTAACACAACATTCATTCAACCAGTAATTGTGGTGTAAAATGCCAAGACCATTAAAGTAAACTTGATTTCAGAAAATGGTCAATAGTCCTGAAAGAGGGAGAGTCTTTACAACATGGTTTTTACCCCATTGTACCTTTACCATGCATTTTTTATCATGCATGTTTTTAGAACGCATCTGCTTTTAGCACATATGCGATTACCATGCATTCACCAATAAGTTCAGGGGTATCAGGGGTCTCCCCCACAAATACATTTTTATAGATATATATAAACCATGCGTGGTAAAGGCATACGTTGTAAGAGCATATGCGATCTAAAAAATGCTGGGTAAAAAATGTGTGGTAAAGGCATTCAGACTATTTCACAGCGTTGTTCCTTCATACAACCATGCTGAAACTTACTAGGGCTCAATGGGCTCCCTTCTAGAGCAGTCAAGATAAGCAATCTGTGTTAGGAACTTCTGATTCTGGACAAAAAGGTGTATCTGCACCCTAGTTGACCTGGACATGATGTTAATCAGACACTCACACTCGTCATCCCAGCTGGAGCCAAAGCTAGATAATCTGGTAACCAATAGGAGTGCAAAAAGGAGCCAGCTCACCATTGTATGAATCAGGACTTCTATCTCTCTATCAGTTAACAGACATGCCCTTCAAGCAAGTATTCCAAAAAACTCCAGCCGTCTTCAGCCCCTGTAAATAGAATGGGTACCAAGCAGCACTAACCTGGCATATCATAGCTAATGAAAAGAGAAACTCCAAACCAATTTAGAAAAGTAGGCCCAAAGATGCACTGCCAGCACCCCAACAAATACTGTTGTAATCAAATGCTGTTCCTTTTCTATTATGACTCTGTCAGCTAAACCTCTGTAAACCCTTTTATTCACAAAACTGTCCAAATGTATCATTTTATATTTAAGTCTAAGAAACATTACTATTCCAATAAGTACTATTCCAAAGGGACCTAGGAGTTCTCTTCATTGCTGGCTTCCTAAATTGTGTGCCACATAGACAGGTTATCCTTCATTTTGCTGCTCTCTCTCATTTTCTCATATTATACAACGCTGCATTAAAAGCTGCCTGCTAAATGGTCTTTAGAGTGAATGTCAATTCTGACCTATAGTTCTTTCAGGAGATCCGTGTGATAATCCCATGTGTTGGCCGTGCTGTCTCCAGACAGGCTGTTCCACAAACAATACTGGAAATTCAGAGGAGACCTTGCTTATTGCTAAATGCAGTCTTTTCAGCCTCTGCAACAATCTACACAGCCCTTTTGTGCCTCCACTTGATGTAGAGGTGGTATAGGTCATAGCCGTAAGCAGGAACACCAATTTTCTTCTTCCTTGACACCTGCCATAACTACAGCATATGCTTTTTCTACTTGATTGGCTTGGGATTACCATGGTTACACCCTTCTGTTCCTATCTTTCCCCCTCCTGTTCTCCTGAATTCGGCAGGTCACACTTCTGTTCTCTCCCAAGAAGTGCAATGCTGGAAGGCAGCCATAGAGTGTCCCAGAGCTGGAGAAGGGCACATGGTGTTACTCCCTCATACTGATTCTAGAGCTTTGATTCTTAAAAACATTCCTTTGGAATGGTATGTTAAACATGTGGCCTGAATGGACAAAGTCCTCTATGTCCTGCATCCAGGGGGATGCATCTGTTCATGTGTCCATCCTGTAGTGTCACAGAAATTCCCTCTGTTTGTGCTTGTGTCGAATGACTTCCAGTTTATTTTCTATTTATTTAGCCCTGAAGACTTTTCTCCTATTCATCTAAATTAAACCGTGATAGTTTCCGACAGACTGCAAAACCGCCACTGCTACTGCAACAAGTAGGTTGGTTTTGGGTCAACAACAATATGCCAGGAAGCACTAATGGTCTCATTACAAGTTTGCCTGCCTTTCTCTGGGCCTGCCACCGTAGCAGTACCAGGAAAACTGCCAAGCCTGTGGTAATTATGATTGAAATTGAGGGTGGGCAGGGGAGTATGGCGGCAGTCTCATGGCAGCAGGTATGTTAGGCTCATAGGAGAGGCTAAACAGCATACGCCACCATGAGAGAGCCTGTAGCACATTCCTGCATGGTGTGGCATGTACCATATTGTGCAAGAGATACTGTGCAGGAATGAAGGGGCAATTTAAAGGGGGCACACCATGTGGCCCCCTGCATGCACTCCGTGGCCAGATTCAACCGGGGCCATTTTAGAACCCCCTTACCTTCATTTCCGCCACTCTTTTCATAGCAGGTTACCCACCATGAATTGGGGAATGGAAATGCAGCTCATAATATGCTTGGAAGTGCCAGCATCAGCACCACCATCATAGTCAGGCCCTTTGCGGACTGCTACCGCAACAGGATCCTTGATCCTGGGTGGGCAACGATCTTGTGGCAGCCCCACACCCATCGTTATACTATGGTAGTGACCGCCAACATGAATCCCAGGACCGCCGTACTCGTAATAAGGCCCTAAGTCTCTGCCGGTGGCTCAACCACCAAGGGAGCTCTCTCTCTGCTTATCATTTGGTGTGTTCCTTAAATGCAACAGTGGACGAACTAAGCAGACATCATCTGGTGGTGCATGAATGGTATGTGCACCAGAAAGTGTTTCAAAGCATCTCTTTGGCCAGTGGGGAATGCCTTACATCAATGTTGTGCTACTCAGAGAATACAGCGTCATGCTTCCTGCACACTAGAGTTTCTGCCTAAAGGCTCACTGGGATAATCTGCATGCCTTTCCACTGCTGCTTCCTCTTTCCTGAGCTCTGAAGGTCAAGAGAGACCGATCCCACCTCTTTTTCACTGCTCTGTATTAAGCGAAGAGACTGTTACTCCCATCTTCTGAGCCTGAAACTTTGGCCTCCTCTCCATCAACCTCTTCAGGAGGATAATCTTTCTCAGCATTAAATCAATTTTCTACACTCAAACCTTCACAACCAACACCCGCTTGTTCAGAAACAACTCATAAGTTTTGATGTAAATGTAAATTGGTACTTGTATAGCGCACTACTCACCAGCAAGTGTCTCAAGGCACTTGTACGAATACCGCTGTGGAACCCATCCTGGCTTTCCCTGTGAGGCATCCGCTCCTGGCCACCACCAAGGTGGAGGCCAGGCATCCTTAGCGTTGTGGGGGCCGGTGTGGAGATTAAGCAAGCTATTGCCCAGAGTTGCAGAGTGGGACTCCATGATTGGAATAGGCACTGAGGCGAGAATTATCAGGTCCGTGGAATTTTTGAGCCTAAGACCCACCGAGGCGGGGAATTGAACCCTGGTCCCGGGCTAGACCTCTGCATCAGGGTCTGCCGCTCTAACCATTGAGCCACACTTCTCCACTGATCTGCACTCATAACTAGTGGACATCATTTTGGAGGCTTGGAACTCAATAACTAAATCAATGTATTCTTGCCTCTGGGGAAACGTATGGCCTGATGTGAGGACCATCAGAGTAACCCCCTTCAGGCCAAGTTATCTGATGTGTTGTTGTTTGTTGTGTTTAATGCCTAGCAAGGCTTGCTGTGAGTATAGTTAAATGTTATTTGTAACTCCCCTTAAGTCCTTTTTTCATTTGTCTCACCAAACGTTGTTGTTTAAGTCATTATTGGGATGTGGGTCTTGAAAGTGCATACTTATATGCTTACTCCTGCACCTTGAATCATGCTGTAGTTGGATCTTAACTTGGTTTTCACTTTCTTGATATGCACTCTGTTTGAACCTATGCACAACTGTTCTGTGATAATAGCTGTGTATTATGAATGCTTTCCGTATTACAAATACGTCTGCGTTCGCATGTAAGTCACATCAAGCCACACGTTTCCTCAGAGGCAAGAATACATTGATTTAGTTAATTATGGATCAACCTGTGCATAAAAATGTGTTGTACCTTGGCAAAGAAGGAACTTTCTGAGGGCAGTTTGACCCATTCCTCATCAACAAAGGCTACCACTACCATTCACAGGGGAGCTGTGTCCCGGTGGGGAACATATACCAGGCTTCTAATTGTGCAACTGTTTACACATTCACCCCACACTGTCTCAAATCTGTTAACAGATGCATATTTCCCCTCATTCCTGCCCAACTGGTTAAAGGCCCATCCCTCAGATCATTCACCATCTCTGATGTACTACTTTCATATCTATTCACAGAGTGAGGAATCTGCAGGTAAAAGTATCCATTAAAAGAAGAAATTACTTAACTTCTGTAACATTCTTTCTAGTGGGTACTCTCTCCAACTGCAGATTGCATACCTCCCTCCCAGTGTAGTGGGCTCTGTGGAACGGGCTTTTATGTTCCCATAAAGGCCACCAAGTTAGGTCCTCCAACCTGTCATGTTTGTAATCTGTCATAATTGATCCACGCCAAAATGTTCACAAGAGTATCAAAAGAAAATGGATGTCAGTGTGTAGGGTTGATATCTATATATGGCTCCTTGCCATCCCTTCTGAAGGCAGTGTAAAGCTGCTGCGCAGTCTGATAATATCATCTACCAGAGTGTAAGAGTCATTGCTGAAATTTTTTCAGATGCAGTGCAGAGCTTGCAAAGAAACTCGAAAGTTAAGGAATCTCTGGTTAGGTAGAGTATCCACCAGGTGGCTACGAAGGAATAAATATTGTTCTACAGTCCTATCGAACTACCAATGCAAACTGAACAAGAGAAAGTGCCTTACTTGTTGACTGGAGTAAATTTCATAATCAGTCATGTTTTTACATTTTTCAAATAGACATAGAATAGGCACTGAACACCACATTTAGAAATATATGCAGACCTTTAAAGGGGTCGCTGCCGTGGCAGCTCCTCTGAAGGAGCTGAAAGTTTGCTGAGTGTATGGCATATTTCATACTACCATTTGAAAAAGTAGTGTCTATTGATAAGGTATATGGTCTGTTGGCAATTTATATACAAACTGTAGACTCAAATACTTGTGATGAGCTTGTGAAGGTTTTAATCATAGTTCGATATAGAATTTGTCATATCCATAACCAAGTAACTTTTATGGCTACATTTTTCTCTATCAGAATTACTGATGGGAAGACCAGTGGTTTTTACAATTCACTGGTACTTCCATGGGCAATTGCGCTGCTCCAGCCTACGTCAATATTTTCATGAACAAATTTGAAGAAAATAACATTCTGGGATTGGATATTTGGAAAAAACACGCTTCAGTATTCCTGAGATACATTGATAACATTTTCACTCTATTGAAGGGGTCGTACTCCACCCTCATTACAGCACTAGATTCTCCCAATAACATCAATGACAGAATTCAATTTACATATTTAGGTTCATGAAAGCAGGATAGCATACCTTGATGTACAAATCAGCAGAGTCAACAACAAATTGGAAACTAACCTCTTCAGAAAGACAACTGATAGGAATAACATAGCTGCATTACAACAGCTTTCATCAGAAAACTCTCAAAAATCAATTACCATATTCGCAACTACTCAGGGTTAAAAGAAAAATATCTAACACTGTCAACCTGAAAGAACAAACCGACACAATGTTAAAGGTTACACTTGTAGCATGTTAGAACAAGCCAGATTACGCAGCAAGACCAAATCCAGAACAGAACTCATGACCCAAGCTCAGAAAAAGAGCAAAAACGCATGCTAGTAGTGTCAAAATGTTCCACCATGAGTCACTGATTCAAGAAATCTATTAACACCCATTGGTCCATCCTGGCCTTAGAAGCAGACTTCAAAGGCATTTTCGAAGAAACATCGATTTTCACATACAGCAGAGGCAAGAACCATAAAGAATGAATCACTCACTGACTTAAAGACACACCAAACATACCATACACAAAGGATCATCACGGTGCTATAGCTGCAGCAATTGTAATAATATCATAAAACGTTCAGTGATAACTCATCCCATAAAAAGGACAAGAATTCACTTGACAGTGACTGCAAACTGCACTATAACTAATATATGGGCAAAACTGAAAGAAAAATCAAGACCAGAATACACGAACATTAGAGGATCATCCTGACCTAAAACATGAACTCAGTGGTTGCCGCCCACTTTATTAGAAATCTCCATAACATAAGTCAACTCAAGTTCATGATCCTGGAAGTGGTGGAGAAACAAGAAGGCAGTGACAATAACAACCGTCTTCCCCAAAGGGAGAATTATTGGATTAAAATTCTCGACTCCTTAAAACCTCATGGTCTTAACGAACAAATAGAATTCCTATGTTTTCTGTAACACAGTCTCGGACTTCCGTCATGCATTGGTTTCTTAATGTCTGATTTGCAATACTTGTCACAGACTCATTTTCTATTTATTATTTACAGCACCTTTCACTTCATGAAATTATTTCCCACACCATTCTCGTATTCATTATTTAATATTTTTTATCACGTTGCAATGTTTGACAATTCTTTCAAGCTGTGCCAACTCCCAGGTGCTCAATATGCCTGTATTTAAATAGTTAGGGTCAAGTGCTCGACTTTTCAACCTTTATACGTTATTTCCCACACCAATATTTCACTCATGCTGTATCATGTTGTTTTGATGTCTGTATCTCATTCTCCATACTGTCACAAGCTCATCACGACTATTTAAGTCTACAGTATGTTTATAAATTGCCAACAGACCTTATACATCCCGCCAATGCGGGTTACAAGCAGTACTCAGGGGGAGCTCTCCTAATCAGGAGATGCTACTTTTTCATGAATTTGTTACACTCATTGACCAGAGAGTGATACCTCAGAGGCAGACAACAATCCTAACAACTCGTTTACCCAGTAGTGCATGTTCCACCACTCATTTCATCGTACTGCCATTCTGCAAACATTTCTGTTTTACAAAAACAAACTCTTAAAGCAGAACTCGTTTTTGAAAACCAAAGCAATGATGACCCTGGCAACTGTGTGCATTCTCTAAATGTGTTGACGTTATTTTTCTTCTTTTTGGGACTGTCAGGGTGTCACTGGTGGAACAGAAAGAAACGTTCTGTCACCCATAAATTGGGTGGGCAGTCTGATACAGGCAATCAGTGTAAGGTTTAAACCAGAGGAGACTCCTGTTGTACCAACAGCAAAAATCTGAAGACCCTTCTTACTAAATAGAGCGAGTGGACCATCAGGTAGATGGACATAGAACTCTGCCCCTGTTGTTGTAGCATGCCCTGTCTGTCAAACTTTAAAAGATGCCTGTAGTGTCCTCCAGTGAAATATCCCACTTGTCCGGTCATAATGACGTTAATGATGAAGCCATATAGTGTGTGCTGCTCTTTGTATCTAAAGGTCTATATATAAATATTTGAAGCAATTAGTGGACCGACCTGTTTTTACTTTTAACTCAAATAAATGAGCAGGTGAGGCATTGGATGTTCTTAGAAGAATTGAACAAATAAGTAAATATTTTGAACTTGAACCTCGTGTGAGACAGTTAAAATGAGCAACAGATCCACGGTTAAAGTAGTGTTACAGGTCCAAAGGCCAGAAATGGCAGAATAACACTTCCAGGCTGTTTGCCGCATTATGAATCAGCAGGGACAGTGGAAATGACATAATTGACCAGCAGTAACATTACAGGCTCGGCCACTTGTGCTTCATCAGGAGTAGCATATGGTCGAGCCCTGGTTAGAGTCCTTCTTCTTTCTTTGTGACCCCTCAGGCCAGGGCCCATGAGGGCAGACTCTGAGGTAACAAAGAGCATGTCAGAGGTAGGAGGCGCTGCTGCTGCCCACCTCTCAGTGACCTCCATATTGTGAGGATAGTTTTCGAGGGGTGGTATATCTTTGATGTGAGCTGTTAGCCTCAGTGAAGAGAGACACCACCAAGTGTAGGACTTCAGGGCACTGAGCCCCCAATTGGCGACTTTGTTTGAAAGCTCCTGGCAGTTCATTTCACCATCATTTGGGGCTTCTTAAAAAGTGATATTGGAAACCAGATGGCCTTTTTAACCAATCTGTCTTTTCTTTGCAGGGATTCCAGTGCTTTGAACTCCATACCATGGACCCCTAATAATATAGAATTGGTGCAAAAGGCAACAAAGGAAACACTTCAGTATATTCTAGTGTTTCATTCCAATGTAAGTTGTTTTCTATTGCCATATAAAGAATTAAAGAAATACATTTGTGCATGAGGATGTATTAAACTGTTGCTGTAGAACTCCAAAGTTTGAGCTGTTATATGTTCAATTCTTCATAGAGAGTTTCACTCCCTGAACTCAGAGATTAATGCAGCGAGTCTGTTATGTTCAATGCTCTACCAATTGGGGTCATTAAACTTCAAGGCTGGTGAATTGGGAATGTTTTGTGCTAGCCATGGTAGGAATTACATGCTGCTTGTCTCAGTGTTAATTTGAAGAACATTGGCAAACTGCTTTATCTGTACAGGATAAGCTAACATTTGCATTCTTCATTGAATGAGTATATGTGGTGTTTTAGATCTTTGACATGAACATATTTTATTGGTAAAATGATGACCCATGCATATGACTGTTGAGATCAACCTGACTCTTAAATGCCTCTATGTGTCTGACATTTCCCAAATGCATGCAACAGGCATGATTCTTTATAGTGCATATTCATTCTCCTTCAGGCTGTGTGTTATTGTCTCATATTTTATCATTGATGTGTGACTCTGAAAACCCAGTGTATTGTTGGAATAAACTTGCAACCGAGTATTGGCACATGTGGGGAGCAGCCTTTGTGTCTTCCCTTGGGTGGATGTATACTGAAGCTTTTTGCTCCACGCACCTAGGTTGGTTTTTTGAGGATTACCAGCTTTGCTTTTGTCTCTGGTGAGACTGTCCAGAATCTCGTTTGAAAGGGTTTATGCAGAGGCAAGTGAGATGCAGCGAGAGGCAAGCCAGGTGCAGAAAGAGACAAGAGGGGTGCAGAAAGAGGCCAGTGAGGTATTGAAGGAGTCAAGAGGGATGCAGAAATAGGGAATAGAAGAGCAGAAAGAGGATAGAGATGTGCAGAAACAGAAAACAGGGATACAGAGGGGCACAGAAAGAAGCAAGACAGGTGCGGAAAGAAGCAAGAGAAGTGCAGGAAGAAGCAAAAGAGGTACAGAACGAGGCAAGAGAAGTTCAGAAAGAGGCAAGATAGGTACAGAAACAGACAGGAGAGGTGCAGAAAGAGAGAACAGGGTTGCAGAAAGGAACAAGACAGGTGCAGAAAGAAGCAAGAAAAGTACAGAAAGAGGCAAGAGAGTTGCAGAAATAGGCAAGAGAGGTACAGAAAGAGGGAACAGTAAGAGGCAAGAGAGGTACAGAAAGAGAGACGAGGGGAGCAGGGTGCTGAAAGAGGTAAGATGGGTGTAGAAAGAGGCAAGAGAGGTACAGAAAGAGGCAAGTGAGGTACAGAAAGAGTCAAATTGGTAAAGAAAGAAGGAAGAGAAGTATAGAAAGAGGGAAGAGATGTGCAGAAAGAGGGAACAGGGATGCAGAAAGAGGGAACCAGGATACAGAAAGAGGCAAGAGAAATATAGAAAGAGGCAAGAGAGGTACAGAAACAGGCAGGAGAGGTGCAGCAAGAGGGAACAGGGGTGCCGAAAGAAACAAGAAAAGTGCATAAAGAGGCAAGAGAGGTGCACAAACAGGCAGGAGAGGTACAGATAGATGGTACAGGGGTGTCGAAAGAGGCAATAGAGGTAAAGAAAGACAGAAGAGAGGTACCGAGTTCTAAAAGAGGCGGGAGGGGTACAGAAAGAAGCAACCGAGGTACAGAGAAAAGCAAGGAAAGTGATGAAAGAGACAAGAGAGGTGCAGAAACAGGCGAAAGAAGTGCAGAAAGATTCAAGTGATGTGATCAGTGATGTCAAATGAGATGTCATCAGTGATGTCATCAGTGATGTCATTTGAGATGTCATCAGTAATGTCATCAGTGATGTCACTGACCATGTCATGAATGATGTAATATGTGACATCATCAGCAGTGGATTGCGGGTGTGCGAAATATTGTTAGTACAACTAACTATAAAGGATCCATTTCAAGGTTTTTTTTAAAAACCTTTATTAATGCAGTCAAAGTAGTACAAGTGTCGGCCTACGACCACAGGGGCTGGCCGCAAAGTGCAAACCGATTCAAAATACATGCATTTGTAAGCCATCCTGGCAATCTCTACGAAGAATTTGCAGCAGACGAGTAAATGCATCACCAATATAATAAAAATATTAAACGTTTCATGTTTTCTTTTTTGAAGAGTCAGTAGTGGCATTACTGTGAAAGGCGTCACACCATACTTGAAAAGCAGTCAGAGACTAAGGGGGTGCTACGCACTGCAGTCAAACAATAGGCATCAAACCAATACAGTCTTGATCACGCAACAGACTGGGAGTAAAAATAAATCTACTAGCAAGCGATCAAGTGCGAGCACCCTCCCGGACATCCACCCTCAAGAGACAATGAAAAAGAAGCTGGTGTAGACGCCCCAAGAATCAAAGCATGACAGAAGGAGAAACAGCCAACCCACTGGGAAGAAGAAAGGAAAGAAAAGGACCATAGAACAAAACAAACTAAAATAACAACCCCCCCCCCTAACACCCGCCACCCTGCACCCCTGTAATGGCTATGGCCTACCCCACTAACAGCGTGCCTGTCGCCCCGGAACTACCCTAAAGAAAGGAAGAAAAGCAGAGGAGGAGAAGAACATACACACTCCCCGTCTCCCTTGCCCCCTGCCAGTGGCGACCCCCCCAGGACATCCCAACCACTGTACGAAGCAAGTATTACCCCCCTAACTGGGGGGGACAGCAACCAAACCACCCGACCCCCGTTACAATATGAGGTACAATCCCGACTCAAAGCACAAGACGCAGCAAACCCCAGGAGCCAAAATCAACCCTGACCAGTACGTTCTTTACGGTAGTCCTTGCCACCCGATCCGGAGTCTTCATAAGGAAATCAAAGCGTTCAATACAGTACTGGACAATGGGGTCAGATCGAGAGTAGGACATAACCAAAATCAACCCTGACCAGTACGTGTCTGTCCGAGAGTCCTCGCCGCCTAGTCCAGAGTCTTCATGAGGAGCTCGAAGCATTCAACACAGTGCAAGACAATGGAGTCAGATCGAAAATGGGATACAAAATGGCGGCATCCACAATTCCGTCCGGGAAGGATGAGAAAAAACGGCGAGCCTCTCAGACAGTCACTGAAGAGCTGGTCGTGGCGAGCAACACTTTTAGCACCGATGTTCCGTCGAACAAGGATTGAGAAGGGAAAGCCAGCAATGATCTCAAGTGCGCCATCCACCAAGCCAGAATCATCCGAGTGGGCTAAAGCAGGCGTTCGCTCAGGGCTTTCGGAATGACATAAAGGACTCCACAGGAACCACAGGTTGCTGATAGCATGTCGGGGCATCTTGCACCGGTCTTAAACAGGACTTAGTCAGCGGTACAGACATCCGATTGTAAATATCGGCAATTTGAGAGTGGAGTGGCCCAATGGCGGCCATTACGGACCTCCGCAATATTGTGTCGTCCGCCTCCTCCATCTCCTCCCCCAGAGAGACGAAGCAGGACACGATCACCGAACACAAACTCCAAGGCACTGGGCACGCACAAAGCCGGTGATAGCAGCGGGCGCTCACCAAACTGACAGAATCGACACTTTCGCCGCCCGCGGGGCCAAGCCCGTCGACCCCGGCCCAGATAGGTCTCCGGGCGTCGGACCCCCGGTCACGGCTGCAGCCCCGACCCCACAGCCGATGTTGTTCAATTCCAACCCGGCTGGGCTAGAAATCGAGGTCCCGGCTTCAGCCCTGGAGTAGGCCGAGAATAGTTCTCGGTATAACTTCGCCACCCGGTAAGCTGGAAAAACCGGGATTGCACCGCAAGAGTCAGAAGCACTTCATACGCACGGGGGTCCGGTGAGAGGAAAGGATAGTCAGCAGGATATACGAGCCGCCGGCTGAGGTTGGCGGAGCTGGGAGCTTATGCGGCCATCTTATACATCCACTCATTCTTCAATATGTAAGACATATTTTAACTTTACAGAAACATACAGTCACTGGATGTTGTCATCAGTGATGTCATCAGTGATGTCATTTGAGATGTTTCTGTAAAGTTAAAATATGTCTTACATATTGAAGAATGAGTGGATGTATAAGTGTCTGGATGAAGAATTTAGTAGGTGCATGACTGACTGTATGAGTGAGTGATTAAATGTGTCTCACTGAGTGCATGGGTTAGTGATTAAACTGTCTTAATTTGTGCATCATTATGTCTGTTGTTCTGTAAACTGCTGCATGTGTTGATCAGTAGCTATATGAGTAACTATCTGGGTTATTGATTGGTTGCCCAAGTATTTGTATGGGAGACTGAGTGTGTGTGTGTGGGTGGCTGGGAGGTGTATGACTCTGTGCATAGATGTGTGAGCAGTTGATTCACTAGATGTATGGGTTCAAAAGTGCATGTGGAAACAGCTGTATGGGCGGTTGACTGTGTGCATGAGTGTATTGGTGAGTGAATGGATATCTCAGTGCTACATGTCAAAGTAAGTACATATGTAAAACACAGTACATGTGAGAGTTGACATATATAAATAACTGTGCATAAGAGCCAGTGAATGTGTGAGTGGCTGTATGGATCATTGTGAACTTGTATCAGGGATTGTATAAGAGAGTAAATATGTGTTAGTATATGTTTGAATAAGTAAGGTGTGTATAACTGTATTGTTGAGGAAATGGAGGTGTGATTGATTCTTTGCATGACTGACTAGGTGTGTGAGTAACTCCATGGATGAGTGACAGTCTGTGAGTGTCTGTTTACACTGAGTGTATCTAAGGTTATATTAGAGTCTGAAGAGGTTCATCCTATTATCACATGAATGATGTCATCAGTGATGTGATCAGTAATGTCAAATGAGATGTCATCAGTGATGTCATCAGTGATGTCATTTGAGATGTCATCAGTGATGTCATCAGTGATGTCATTTGAGATGTCATCAGTGATGTCATCAGTGATGTCATTTGGGATGTCATCAGTGATGTCACTGACCATGTCATGAATGATGTAATATGTGACATGATCAGCAGTGGATTGCGGGTGCGCGATATATAGTTAGTGCAACTAACTATATATGCGAATTTCAATGGTTTTTTGTGAGTAAAATAAGGTTTTGTAAATGCTAATTCCTAACTATATATGGTCTATAACCTATGGTTTTTTCAGTTAATTTTCAAGGTTTTGTAAATGCTAATTCCTAACTATATATGGTCTATAACCTTTGGTTTTTTCAGTGAATATATATATATATAACATTTCTATAGCAAAATGAAACCCCTCATTTTTTTCCTTTGCAAATTAAATGTTTTAAGTGTTAACACTTTATTCCAATCAAGATGACTTCAGGTGTGCCATACTTTTGTCATAAGACTGTTAGCGCTCTAGTTGTTCTTTAGAACACTCTGGGACATTCTGTCACTGGGCTATAGTTGGGCTACATCTGGCTGATATTTCTTATCTTATCTTAGGGGATTCTTGTATAGCGCACTGACACTGAGAGGTTTCCTGGCGCTGACTGAGTGCCAATGAGATGGAGATAGTCTGTGTGAAGTGGTGAGTTTTTAGGAGTTTTCAAAAAGCCAGAAGGGAATTGGCAGATTTAAGAGGGAGAGGTAACTGGTTCCAGAAGGCGGGGGCAAGGTAGGCAAATCTTCGACCGCCGTTTTTTTTTTAGTTTGGTAGCAGGGTCAGCTATCAAGAGGCGATAGGAGGAACGAAGATTGCGTACCGGACGGTAAGGGATGACCAGTGATTTGAGGAAGGCAGGGGAGGTCCCGAACACAGCTTTGAAGGTCAGACAGCCGATCTTAAATGCAGTCCTCTGCTCCACCGGCAACCAGTGGAGTCTGTGAAGAAGTGGTCTCGCGGATTGCCACTTCGGGGTTTTATAGGCCAGCCTTGCCGCTTGGTTCAGTACAATCTGGAGCCTATTAAGGAGGAATTTAGGTAGGTCGTACAGGGAGTTTGAAAAATGCAGGCGGGAGAGCACCAGGGCGATCAGGACTTGTATCAGGGCCTCTGGTGTCAGGAGATGGGAAACTTTCCTGATTTTTCTGAGCTGGAACATACATGAGGACACAACCGCACCAACCTGAGGCTTAAGAGAGAGCTCCGAGTCAATTATGATCCCGAGGCTCTTTGCTGACTTAGCCGGGATGGGCGGGGAGCCAAGCTCAGTTGGCCAGAACTGTGGGCCCCAGTGAGTGAGACTATTTCCTGGAAGGATCAACTCGGTCTTCCCCGGGTTCAATTTCAGCTGATGGGAATTCATCCAATGTTGGATGTGTAGCATCACTGCTTGACAATCGAGGGCTGCATTGGGGGTGTTAAGCGGAAAAATGATTTGCAGATCGTCTGCATAGTTGAATACGGTGAAATTCCACCTCTTCAAGGAGAAAATAAGTGGCTGAAGATAAAGATTAAAAAGCAGAGGGGACAGGAACGATCCCTGAGGCACTCCGCAGATGGATGGGACCTGTGCGGCTGTGAAGGGACCAAGCCGGACCGCCTGCATTCTGCCCGACAGGAAAGATTTGAGCCAGGCAGAAGCCAGGCCTCGGATGCCGGCTTGCTCGGCACGGTGGATGAGGATGTTGTGGTCCACCGTGTCAAACGCAGCCGACAGATCCAATAAGACAAGCGCCTGTGATGTCCCTTTATCGGCATTAGCCCTAAGCGTATCCATAACTGCCAGGATGACAGCCTCGGTGGAATGGGCTGGTCTGAACTCAGCCTGATTAGGTTCGAGAAAGTTGGAACACTCGATGAATTCAGATAGGCAGCTAGCAACATGTGCCTCCAGGAGTTTGGATAGGTAGGGCAAGAGAGAGATAGGCCGATAGTTGGCAAGGTTGTCCGGGTCAGCTCCAGGCTTCTTCAGTAAAGGCACGAGGACAGCCTCCTTGAAGGAATTAGGTACTACTCCTGCCTCCAATAAGGTATTTAATAAAGGCAAGATGCAGTCCGGTAAGGACAGGCAGTCACGAAAGACAGAGGGAGGACAGCAATCATTAGGTGAGCCAGACTTGACTCGAGCAACAAGTTTAGCCAGAGTACTGGGGTCGAGGGCAGGGAGAGAGAGCAAGGAAAGCGGGTTTTCAGGGGGGGAGGCTGGCATATCATCAGGGAGGACTGAAGGAATCGTGTTCTTGATCTTGGCAATTTTTTCAATAAAGAAATGATTTAAGGCATTGCAAGATTCTTGCGTCGGGGTCTGAGAAGGAAGAGTCCTTGCATCAGACGTAAGCTCCCTCATGATTGAAAAGATCTCCTGAGATTTGTTATGAGCAGTGAGAATCCTTTCCGAGATGTGAAGAGCTTTTGCTGCAATAATAGCATCTTTATATTTTTTTCTCGCAGCGATGTATAGCTCTCTGTCGATGGGCAGATAATTGCGTCTCCACCTACGCTCCGTTTGGCGCAGTTCGAGTTGCTGAGCTTTCAGGGTGGAGTTGAACCACTTGTGGGATTTACTGTGCCGGGAACTTGGGAAGCTGGAGGGAGGGGCAAAGCGATCACTGGCTTTGATGATCCAGCCAGTAAGATCTTCCTCCAGAGTGTGGACAGTCGCAGTTTTAGATGACGAAGGGCGAGTCTCAGCCAAGAATGAAAGGAATGCCTGAGAGTCGAGAGTGCTCCATTTACGGGCAGTCCCACCGGCCATGGGAGGGACCTTACTGCAACCTCTGACCGTGATCACTGTATCGATCAAGTAATGGTCGGACCAGATACAAGGGGTGATCACAGGATAGGGGAGAGTGAGATTATGAGTCCAGATGTGATCTAAAGTATGACCCCCAGTGTGAGTGGGGGAAGTAACGTGTTGGTTCATGTTGAAGCTGGTGAGGACTTCAAATAGCTCAGCCGCATGAGGGCCAGCTTCCTTGTCATTGTACCAATAGTTGAAGTCGCCGAAAATGGCGACTCGGGCGGATGAAATAGGTAGATTGGCTAGCTGTTCACTGAGGGCTGCGGGGAACGAAGGCATAGGGTAGGGAGGACGATACAGGATGATAATGGTAAGAGCACCCTCTCCGGTATCTAGCTTAATGATGAGATTGTCCACGTCAGTGAGAGTGAAAGAGGACATGGAGGTAAATTTAAGCTCCTTACGTATGACAGCTGCCACCCCGCCACCGGCACGGCCAGAAGGTCGGTTCGTATTAAGCAGGTAGTAATCGGGGGGCAGAGCAGCTAAGATGTCAGGGAGAGAATCATCGTTCAGCCAGGTCTCGGTAAGTAAGAGAATATCAGGTCTTTCATCAGTGAGGAGGAGGAAGAGATCGATCTGATGCTTGACCAGTGAGCGTGTATTTAAGTATAGTGCCCAGATACGGGTTTCAGTCACACTGGGATCGGATAGCTGTTTTATGCAAGGGGGGAGGGGAGGTACACATAGTGCAATGCCAAGGGCCGAGATAGTATCTAATATCCGCGGGGGTAGTGCGACAGATACACAGTCCAGATCCCTAAGTACATGAGAGGAATAAACAAAGGGGGAAGTAGCTTTTAGCGCCTCCTTAGCGCAGACGGGCAGGACTCTGGCACGACTCCGGCGCAGATCCGGCGCGTCCGCTGACCGCGTACGCTGCGTGGAGACATGACTGTTGCCTTTTATGCTGGGGACTGGACGCTTCCCCTACCCAAAATGGCCGCCGCGCTTCTGCCGATTCGAGGGAGAGCCTCCCAGCCCCAAAATCGACCGAGGTAGGCTCAGGGATTAAGGCAGTGCGGGGAAAAACAATTTAGGTAGGATACCACGGCGAAATTGAAATTATAAGCAGTTTAAAATGATGTGCAATGTGCAAAGAAATCAAGCACTTTATTTAAAATGCGGCGAAAATAGAGGCATTATTTGGGCTACATTTGTTTTTTTTTGTCTCTGGTGGCCATCTTTGGGCTACATTGGGCTACATTGGGCTACATTGGGCTACATTTGGGCTCTCACATATATATATAGCCCAATGTAGCCCAATATATATTTTTCAAAGTTAATTTTCGTAAAAACCACTGGAGCATATATCTTGAGACATAGCAAAGGCACATCGGGCTACCAGTCCCTACAATTTTGCCAAGTTTTGTGGAAATCCACTCAGCCGTTCGAGCTAAAAGTGAGTCCAACCGCCCTATGGAAAACTCAATGGTAAAAACATGTTTTGGGACCCCCCTTTTTTCTCGGCCCCCACTTGATGAAACCCCCCCCAACTTACAGGGGACGCTCAGAAACATAATGTGCCATTTTCCTGAAAATTTCAGCCAATTCGGTCCATCAACGCCAAAGTTATTCAACATAGAATTTTCAGAAATCCCTATTCAAAAAAATCCTAACTGTATATACCTACTGGCGACGGCCAGTAGGTAATATATAACATTTCTATGGCAAAATGAAACCCCTCATTTTGATCCTTTGCAAATTAAATGTTTTAAGTATTAACACTTTATTCCAATCAAGATAACTTCAGGTGTGCCATACTTTTGTCATAAGTAAGACTGTTAGCGCTCTAGTTGTTCTTTAGAACACTCTGGGACATTCTGTCACTGGGCTATAGTTGGGCTACATATGGCTGATATTTGGGCTACATTTGGTTTTTTTGTCTCTGGTGGCCATCTTTGGGCTACATTGGGCTACATTAGGCTACATTGGGCTACATTTGGGCTCTAACATATATATAGCCCAATGTAGCCCAATATATATTTTTCAAAGTTAATTTTCGTAAAAACCACTGGAGCATATATCTTGAGACATAGCAAAGGCACATTGGGCTACCATTCCCTACAATTTTGCCAAGTTTTGTGGAAATCCATTCAGCCGTTCGAGCTAAAAGTGAGTCCAACCGCCCTATGGAAAACTCAATGTTAAAAACACGTTTTGGGACCCCCCTTTTTTCTCGGCCCCCGCTTGACGAAACCCCCCCCAACTTTAAGGGGACGCTCAAAAACAAAATGTGCCATTTTCCTGAAAATTTCAGCCAATTCCGTCCATCAACGCCAAAGTTATTCAACATAGAAGTTTCAGAATTCCCTATTCAAAAAAATCCTAACTATATATACCTACTGGCGACCGCCAGTAGGTAATATATATATATATATATATATATATATATATATATATATATATATATATATATATATATATATATATATATATACTACCTACTGGCGGTCGCCAGTAGGTATATATAGTTAGGATTTTTTCTCTATGGGATTTTTGAAAACTCTATGTCTAATAACTTTGGCGTTTGTGGACGGAATTGGCAGAAATTTTCAGGAAAATGGCACATTCTGTTTCTGAGCAGCTCCTGAAAATTTTGGGGGGGGTCTTCAAGGGGGGGGCCGAGAAAAAAGGGGGGTCCCAAAACGCGTTTTTCCCATGTTAATTTCCATAGGGCGGTTGACCTCACTTTTAGCTCGAACGGCTGAATGGATTTGCACGAAACTTGGCAAAATTGTAGGGACTGTTAGCCCGATGTGCCTTTGCTAGGTCTCAATATATGTGCTCCAGTGGATTTTGATAAATTAACGTTCAAAAAAATATATATATCTGTAACAGCGTTCCGGGTAGCGCTCCGGTTCGCGTACTTTTCGCGTAACGGAACTTTGCGAAGTGAAGCTGATTGGCCCTTCGGTGTCTGTCAACATTCTAAACAGTCCGGAGCGGCCGCCATCTTGTCTCTCGGTAGGATCGAGAGACAAGAGGAGGCCAAAACGAAGGGGGAAATGACCATAAGGGGGCATAGTAGATCCTCCCTGACCCCCTAGGTTTGATGTGGAGGCTTTAAAAGGGCCCCACGGGGCAAAAAAAAAAAAAAAAATCGTTTTTTTTGCGTTATCAATAGTGTTGTCCGTATTCCCATACGGTCAGGCAGGTTCAGAGTATAGTTCAATGTCTCCAATAAGTAGCGGCAGGACCAGAATCCCTTTCGGCAGTTTTGGCTTCGTCATTATGAGCACTAGAAAACAAGACATTCTGGGCAGTATCACCCTTGACGCAACCCTTTATTGTACAAGATGGTGTCTTTCAAAAGCCAGGGGTATAGGAGTATGTAACAAGCGAGCCATTTAATTGAAAAAACTAAACGTGACAAACAGTTGTAGGATCAGTGAAGGTTGATTTTTTAATTGAAAGTATAACAGGATCAGTTACAATAAAATCCTTCATACGCACACCATGGGCGAGTATCATGGGTAACATTACTTCGAAGCTTTATTAATACAATAATCAATAATGAAAAATCGACATCAATAGGGTTGTCCGTATTCCCAGTCAGTACCCTTCCCCGCCCGCCATGTGCACAAAGACCGCATACAATCCCCCTTAACGTCAAGGCTAAGTAACTAGAACGTCATAAGGAGTTGCAAGTCGCTCCCATACTGGCGCCATTTTGGTCGAGGCCAGGCAGGTTTAGAGTATAGTTCAATGTTTCCAGTAAGTAGTGGCAGGACCAGAATCCTTTTCGGCAGTTCTGGCTTCGTCATTACGAGCACTAGAAAACAAGACATTCTGGGCAATACCACCCTTGACGCAGCCCCTTATTGTACAAGATGGTGTCTTTCAAAAGCCAGGGGTATAGGAGTATGTAACAAGCGAGCCATTTAATTGAAAAAACTAAACGTGACTAACAGTTGAAGGATCAGTGAAGGTTGATTTTTTAACTGAAAGTATAACAGGATCAGTTACAATAAAATCCTTCATACGCACACCATGGGCGAGTATCATGGGTAACATTACTTTGAAGCTTTATTAATACAATAATCAATAATGAAAAATCGACATCAATAGGGTTGTCCGTATTCCCAGTCAGTACCCTTCCCTGCCCGCCATGTGCACAAAGACCGCATACATCCCCCATAACGTCAAGGCTAAGTAACTAGAACGTCATAAGGAGTTGCAAGTCGCTCCCATACTGGCCCCATTTTGGTCGAGGCCAGGCAGGTTCAGAGTATAGTTCAATGTCTCCAGTAAGTAGCGGCAGGACCAGAATCCTTTTCGGCAGTTCTGGCTTTGTCATTACGAGCACTAGAAAACAAGACATTCTGGGCAATACCACCCTTGACGCAGCCCTTTATTGTACAAGATGGTGTCTTTCAAAAGCCAGGGGTATAGGAGTATGTAACAAGCGAGCCATTTAATTGAAAAAACTAAACGTGACAAACGGTTGTAGGATCAGTGAAGGTTGATTATTTAATTGAAAGTATAACAGGATCAGTTACAATAAAATCGTCTATACGCACACCATGGGCGAGTATCATGGGTAACAATACTTCGAAGCTTTATTAATACAATAATTAATAATGAAAAATCGACATCAATAGGGTTGTCCGTATTCCCAGTCAGTACCCTTCCCCGCCCGCCATGTGCACAAAGACCGCATACATCCGCCATAACGTCAAGGCTAAGTAACTAGAACGTCATTAGGAGTTGCAAGTCGCTCACATACTGGCGCCATTTTGGTCGAGGCCAGGCAGGTCCAGAGTATAGTTCAATGTCTCCAGTAAGTAGCAGCAGGACCAGAATTCTTTTCGGCAGTTCTGGGTTCGTCATTACGAACACTAGAAAACAAGACATTCTGGGCAATACCACCCTTGACGCAGCCTTTTATGCTACAAGATGGTGTCTTCCATTCAGAAAATATTGTAGGCAGCATTTTGAAAGGAAAGATAAACGGCCGTTCTCCTAGGGAGTCTCACATTGTTACATTTATGAAGAATGTTGAAGAGTAGTATGTTGAAAATCTGAAGCCATCGTTCTACAAACTCTCAACCAGCCTTGGATGGAAAAATCCTGAAGAATGTACAAACTGAAAACCAGTTTTTGTTTACATAGCATCAGCAGCAACACTTGAGTCAGCTTTGTGTGAAGCCGCCATCTTGATCCAATCAATACCGTCCCCTTGCACACATTCAGGGACCAGGCCGCAGGACATGTCTTCAGGTCAAACGGATTGTGGGACAAGGTCAAGAATGGAAGAGTCACCAAAAGGCAAAAAGTTCCGCCGGACCCCGGGAGCCGGCCGGCTATGTCGGGGGCGATCTCAGGGCACATCAGGGCAACAAGACTTGGGGAGGGGGCAGGAGCCAAGCGCCCCCTCCCAGTCCGCGCCACCACACCGCCTCTCGGGGGCCTCCGTCAAGCGGTTCAGGGAGGCACCGCATCACATTGCTTTCCAATGCAGTCAGGTCCTCAAACAGCCCCCACTTACACTCACCTATGAAAATCTTACTATTGATGCTTGACTGAGACCAAGGAGATCAGAGTGCATGTCTGTGTAAGGTGATGTACCTCTGGGGAGACAAGGTCCAGAATGGAAGAGTCGCTGTATCTCAAGAGTGGGTGAAATTTAGCCGGATGGCGGGTGATACGCTGTAATAGCAAGAGCAGGCGCAACTCAGCTGGCCGAGAGAGACTTGCGGAGGGGGCAGGAGCCAAGCGCCCCCTCCCAGTCCGCGCCACCACACCGCCCCTGGGGGCCTCCGTCAAGCGGTTCAGGGAGGCACCGCAGGCAGCCGTTCTTCAGATCAGTGGCTCTCACCGGCAAGGCTCCCCTCCTTTAGCAGCAATCGTTGGCGCTGTGGTTGCGGCCGGAGGCTTCTGCTTAGTCAACGCCCCGGCCTCTCCATGTCGTAGGCCACAAGAGTAATCACAACTCAGCTGTCCGAGAGAGACTTGGGGAGGAGGCAGGAGCTAAGCGCCCCCTCCCAGTCCGCGCCATCACACCGCCCCTGGGGGGCCTCCATCAAGCGGTTCAGGGAGGCACTGCAGGCAGCCGTTCTTCAGATCAGAGGCTCTCACCGGCAAGGCTCCCCTCCTTTAGCAGTGATCGTTGGCGCTGTGGTTGCGGCCGGAGGCCCCGCCTAGTCAACGCCCCGGCCTCTCCATGTCGTAGGCCGCAAGAGTGGGCGCAACTCTGCTGGCCGAGCGAGAAATACTGTCCCCCTGCACACATTCAGGGACCAGGCCGCATTGCGAGGGCACCGCAGGACGTGTCTTCAGGTCAAACGGATTGTGGGACAAGGTCCAGAATGGAAGAGTCGCTGTATCGCAAGAGTGGGTGAAATTTAGCCGGATGGTGGGTGAGATGCTGTAATAGCAAGAGCAGGCGCAACTCAGCTGGCCGAGAGAGACTTGGGGAGGGGGCAGGAGCTAAGCGCCCCCTCCCAGTCCGAACCAATGAAAAGTGTTATTTTTAGGTCACATGACCTAGCCTTACATCATTTGGAACTCAAAAGTGAAATTAACCAATGAAAAGTTTTATTAACAAGTCACATGACCTGTTATGCTTACGTTACGCGCTCCGCGCCGCGCCCCGGATCGCTTCCGGGTAGCTGCTTTTCGCGCCTCGCGCACCGGAGCACTTTGACAGAAGGGACAGGCAACAAGAACCATCAGTCAAAGAGGGGAGGGCAAGTTCTTCTCTACCGGGTCACGTTGGGGCTCCACCGGAACTGATCGAATTGGTAGTCTACAGTGTTTCTGGATGTTTCAGACTGAAACTGGCGTCAGCATGAGAGCACCACCATCTCGTGACTCCGTCGTGGCCATTCCGCAAGCAATCATGGCAGTCGCTCCCCACCGTAAGTCTGCGGGAGTCGGGGGCCCCGGTGACTCTTGTAGAATCTTCAAGGCTGAGGGGACGCTTTTGGGAATGGGGCCCATGCCCTAGCAGCCAAGCGTCCGAGTTCCAGGGTTGGTCAGAGCCATCCTTGCAGGCCAGGCCCAAGTCTGTGGAGTCGACCGCCATTTCCTGAGCTCCGTGGCAGCCGCTTCTCGCTGTACTGCAAGAGTGGGTGCAATTCATCCGGATGGCGGGTGAGACGCTGTAATAACAAGAGCAGGCGTAATTCAGCTGGCCGAGCGAGGCCCTGTGCCGCAGGAGCGGGCGCAACTCAGGTGCCTGAGTGAAGCGCTGGGGTGTAGCTGATAAACCTCCACCTGGGGAGGTGGGGGAGGCTCGTTCGCGCCGCCTCTCCCTTTCAGTGCACCCCACGCCATGTCCTGGCGCAGGTATATGTGATGGTTGGACCAGGGCACCGCAGGACGTGTCTTCAGGTCAAACGGATTGTGGGACAAGGTCCAGAATGGAAGAGTCACCAAAAGGCAACAAGTTCCGCCTGACCCCGGGAGCCGACCGCCTATGTCGGGGGCGATCTCAGGCCACACCAGGGCAACAAGACTTGGGGAGGGGGCCTCCGTCAAGCGGCTCAGGGAAGCATCGCAGGCAGCGGTTCTTCAGATCAGTGGCTGTTAGCAGCGATCGTTGGCGCTGTGGTTGCGGCTGGAGGCCCCGCTTAGTCAATGCCCCGGCCTCTCCATCTCGTAGGCCGCAGAGTAGTCGGGGAGAAATCCCGGGAACGGCGGCATGCATTTGGATCGATGTTGCAGCTGGCTGCCATGTAAATAGTTATTTAATAAAACGTTTTACCCTGTTACTTTGCTGGTGTGTTGTATATATTTATAATATTTGCATAGTGTTTGTCGTTGTTTTGGGCGGTGTGGGCGGCGGAGCCGAGCTGTCGTGCAGCCATCATGGCATCGAGCTCAGTTCCTCTCACTAGTTTCATATTTCTCATGAGGGGTTGTTCCTAATGTTTCTATTTTAGCGAGGTCAAAAAGAGATCCCATTAGTGGCCTATTGATTTTGCTTGATTTCTTTTGTTGTTTCTAACGATTTTCACTATCTGCAAAGACTAAACAGAGTATTGCGACTCTGTGCTTGTTTGTAAATAGAGAATGAACCAAAGAGAACCAATTCTAAAACAGTAAATGCTTGGATAACAATAAATCAAATGGATAGGGAAGCAGGCACGACGGATTACAACGGGGGCAAAGGCCTGCGTTACCTACCCTTCACTATCTGCAAAGAGAGAATACTCCTAAAAGAAAAGAGGGGGGGATGGTGGGGGGGGGGGCAGCGTTCAAAGCACATCAGCGTGCATAGACACGAAAATGTTTTTACCTACCACGTACTTGACATTTTAAAGCTTTTGATATTTGCTATTAAAAAACGATTGAAATTCACTGAAAAACCATAGGTTATAGACCATATATAGTTAGGAATTAGCATTTACAAAACCTTGAAAATTCATTGAAAAAAACATGGGTTATAGACCATATATAGTTAGGAATTAGTATTTACAAAACCTTATTTTACTCACACAAAACCATTGAAATTCAATATATAGTTATTTGCACTAACTATATATCGCGCACCCGCAATCCACTGCTGATGATGTCACATATTAGATCATTCCTGACATGGTCAGTGACATCACTGATGACATCACTGATGACAACTCAAATGACATCACTGACAACATCACTGATAATATCATTCATGTGATAATACAATGAACCTCTTCAGACTCTAATATAACCTTAGATACAATCAGTGTAAAAAGACACTCACAGATTGTCACTCATCCATGGAGTTACTCATACATCTAGTCAGTCATGCAAAGAATCAATCACACCTCCATTTCCTCAACTATACACCTTACTAATTCAAACACATTCTAACACATATGTAATCTCCTATACGATCCCTGATACAAGTTCACAATGATCCATACAGCCACTCACACATTCACTTGCTCTTATGCACGGTTATATATGTCAACTCTCACATGTACTGTGTTTTACATATGTACTTACTTTGACATGTAGCACTGAGATATCCATTCACTCACCAATACACTCATGCACACAGTCAACCACCCATGCAGCTGTTTCCACATGCACTTTTGAACCCATACATCTAGTGAATCAACTACTCACACATCTATGCACAGAGTCATACACCTCCCAGCCACTCACACACATACTCAGTCTCCCATACAAATACTTGGGCAACCAATGAATATCCCATATAGTTACTCATATAGCTACTGATTAACACATTCAGCAGTTTACAGAACAACAGACATAATGATGCACAAATTAAGACAGTTTAGTCACTAACACATGCACTCAGTGAGACACATTTAATCACTCTCTCATACAGTCAGTCATTCACCTACTAAATTCTTCATCCAGACACTTATACATCCACTCATTCTTCAATATGTAAGACATATTTTAACTTTACAGAAACATACAGTCATTGGATAATGTCATCAGTGATGTCATTTGAGTTGTCATCAGTGATGTCATCAGTGATGTCACTGACCATGTCATGAATGATGTAATATGTGACATCATCAACAGTGGATTGCGGGTGCGCGATATATAGTCAGTGCAACTAACTAAATATGGAATTTCAATGGTTTTGTGTGAGTAAAATAAGGTTTTGTAAATGCTAATTCCTAACTATATATGGTCCATAACCCATGGTTTTTTCAGTGAATATATATATATATATTCACTGAAAAAACCATAGGTTTCACACCAGTTATAGTTAGGAATTAGCATTTAAAAAACCTATTAAATTCACTGAAAAAACCATAGGTTTCACACCAGTTATAGTTAGCTGGAAATTTTACTGATATAAAACCATTGAAATTCCCACGTTATAGTTAGTCGGACTCACTATAACTTGCGCGTGCAATGCACTGCTGATGACATCACATATTACATCACTCATGACATGGTCAGTGACATCACTCATGACACCATCCTTGTGACATAGTGACAGACCTCCTTTCACTATAATGTAACCCTTGAGACACATATTCAAAAATAGAAACTGAAATTTTTTAAAAAATGGAGATACCTATATCAGTTACAACAAGCAATTCAGTAATTCCACTATCTATATACACATCCACTCATTCACCAATAGTTCTATATAGTCACTCATACATATACTCACTCATCATATGAAGTGATACACCTATACATCCTGTTACACACCGACATTCATCCAAAAGTTACTCACACACATATTCACACGTGCAAATAAACTATTGGACATCCATTTATTTGAATATAGAGTTATACACACACTTCCACCTTACTTCTATTTAAAATTACACATATTTATTCTCTTAAACAATCACTTATAGAAACACATACTTATTTAAACAGGAACTCTTACAATCTCTTACTCTCACATATACTCACTTATATACATCAATATTCATATATACTAGATTAAAACATATGTAGTTACTGATAAAGACACTAGTGAGACAGTCATTCACTCACTAACAAACACATATAGACACTCATCCACCCATACAGTCCTGTACATATGTTGTCTTCAAAACACATACAAACAAAGAGTCAGTCACTCATGCATCTATGTGCTAAGTAATACCCCCACCAAACCATATAGACACTCATACTGATACTAATAAAAATATCTAATAACCCATATACATACACATGAGTGGATGTGTATTAGATGGTGATATTACTGAATTGGTTGTTGTAACTGGTATGGGTATATCCACTTTTTTGAAAATATTAGTTTCTATTTTTGAATATGTGTTTCATGGGTTACATTACACTGAAAGGAGGTCTGTCACTGTGTCACAAGGATGGTGTCATCAGTGATGTCATGAGTGATGTCACTGACCATGTCATGAGTGATGTAATATGTGATGTCATCAGCAGTGCATTGCACGCGCAAGTTATAGTGAGTCCGACTAACTATAACGTGGGAATTTCAATGGTTTTATATCAGTAAAATTTCCAGCTAACTATAACTGGTGTGAAACCTATGGTTTTTTCAGTGAATTTAATAGGTTTTTTAAATGCTAATTCCTAACTATAACTGGTGTGAAACCTATGGTTTTTTCAGTGAATTTCATAGGTTTTTTAAATGCTAATTCCTAACTATAACTGGTGTGAAACCTATGGTTTTTTCAGTGAATTTCATAGGTTTTTTAAATGCTAATTCCTTTGTATATCGAGTTTCTAACCTTTTTTTTTTTTACAATTTGCTGTTTTTTTTTAAGTATTCATTTTTTCTTATAATTTTTTTCTTTTGCGCTCTGGGTGCGCGCTCCGGGAAGCTTTCAGCTAAGCTCTCCTGTAAGCTTCTCCGAGAGCTCATCTGAAAGCGCACCCAGAGCGCAACTGTCGTTCGTGAAAAAAAAATATGAATGAAAAGTTAATAATAATGCAAAACATTTCGTACCATACAAATAAAATTAGTTTTTTTTAATATGGAAAATGATTATGCATTTCTATAAAAGATTGATGACGTCACTTCGGCGCGC
Organism: Lissotriton vulgaris; assembly: GCF_964263255.1. Lineage (NCBI taxonomy): Eukaryota > Metazoa > Chordata > Amphibia > Caudata > Salamandridae > Lissotriton > Lissotriton vulgaris. The sequence goes on from NC_141695.1 coordinate 81,786,792, forward strand.
AACGTAAGTGCCCTCGGAAGCGCATACGTGCGCGGCGCATAAACGCACGGAAAAGCGCCTACGATCGCGCCACGTTTGCGCCCCGGAAGCGCCTACGATCGCGCTGCGTAAACGCACCCGGAAGTGCTCCGGAGCGCGCAGCGTAAACGCATCGGGTCATGTGACCCTCAAATAACACTTTTCATTGGTTGCTAACAGTTTTTTTTTACAATGAATGAAATCCCCACCCATTTCCTTCACTTCTTCTTTCACTTTTGTGACTGAAAGACCTGCCTTTTTTGCTGCTCCATATTCCTGGATTCATCATGGCTGCCAGACCATCCAGCAGTGAAGATGACTTCATTGATGAAGAGCCTCCTACCCCAAAGGTGAAGGAACATTTCATTTGGAAATTTTTTAAGTTTCCAGAAGGCCAGAAGAAGGTGAATGCACCAAAAGTAGAGTGCAGGATCTGCAAACAGGTCCTGTCACGGGGTAACCCCCAAAAAAAATACTCTTTTGGGAACTTTACGATGATCCGACATGTGGAGAGGAGGCACCCCCAGAATTTTGCCCGGGAAAGTGTCAGGGCTCTGGCACAGGAGGTTCCCAGAGATGGGGCCTCTACATCAACAGGAGGAGCAACTTCTTCTGGAAGAGAACAATCTCAGGGGCAGGTAGCAAACATTCAACCTGCATTCAACCATGGGGTCGTCAAATGCAGATACTGCAATCAACTCCTCACCTATGGGGAGCAAAGTGTCCTGCTCATGGTTCGGGCATTGGAGAACCATCACTGCCCTTCCCACCCCTAATTTTTTTCTTTTCTTTTTGCTCCTGTTGAGCAGTTTCTATTCCCTGTTTTTGTTCCTCTTCAGTTAAAAGAAGAAAACCAAAAGTTCTTTTCAGAACTACCTCCAATTCTCATCAAAGAGCTATAATCTTAAAAAATGAAGAGTAAGTGAAATATAGTGCATTGATAATTGAAAGGAGAATGAGTAAGAAAGAACAGAAAGGTATGAGAGGTGAAAGGAAGTGAAGTAGGAGGAATGAAAGAAGGTGAGTGTTAGAAAAGAAAGTTATGACACAGTGAATAAACTGGAGTATTTCTGACATATCTGTAAACACAAAAGTAACGCATTGCAGGAGTGCGTCACAAAAGTGACGCAACTCCAGTAATGTGTCCTTTCACATGGAAAAAGCACCATGTGAAAGGTTTGCTGTGAAGCAGGCGCAAGATTTTGGCGCAACTGCATCCTAAAAGTGACGCACTGCGTCATTATTACCAAGCTTTTTGCAAGGAACACCCCCTCTGCATGCATTATACCTGACACTATTTTTTAAAAAGTGACGCATCTAGGTACATGGGTCACTTTTTAAAACTCTGCGCCATATTGTATCTGCATCAGGTATATTGTATGCAGAGGGGCAATCCCGCGCAAAAAGCTTGGTAATAACAACGTACTGAAATCTATGAGATTTCCCTGCGTCACTTTTAGGATGCTATTGCGTCAAAATTTTGCGCCGGCCTCGCATCACTTTTATGTTTACACATATGTCAGAAATACTGACGTATCTGTAGCTCCTTGCAACATGATTCGTCATACATTAAATATGACACATCTGGAATGTCATAAGGACTGTGGACAGAAAAGTGACGCATCACACCAGCAGTGTAATAAAATGTGCCTCGTTGCACTATATTTAAAGGATGCAACAGCATCCTAAAAGTTACGCAGTGAAATCTCAAACATTTCACTGCGTCGCTATTACAAAGCTTTTAGTGGGAGAACACCCCCTCTGCATGCATTATACCTCACGCAGATATAATGTGGCGCTTGATTTTAAAAAGTGACCCATCTACCTAGATACCTCACTTTTTAAATATAACGCAACGCGGCACATTTTTTTACACTACTGGTGCAATGCGTCACTTTTCTGTGCGCACTCCTTATGACATTCCAAGTAACGCATTGCTGGAGTGCGTCACAAAAGTGACGCAACTCCAGTAATGTGTCCTTTCAAATGGGGAAAGCAGCATATGAAAGGTCTTGCCTCAGTCTAACACCTGCTGTAAAGCAGGCACAAGATTTTGACGCAACAGCATCCTAAAACTGACGCAGTGAAATCTGAAAGATTTCACTGCGTCGCTATTACAAAGCTTTTTGCGGGAGAACACCCCCTCTGCATGCATTATACCTGACGCTATTTTTAAAAAGTGACGCATCTAGGTACATGGGTCACTTTTTAAAACTCTGCGCCATATTGTATCTGCAACATGATTCGTCATACATTAAATATGACACATCTGGAATGTCATAAGGAGTGCGCACAGAAAAGTGACGCATAACACCAGCAGTGTAATAAAATGTACCTCGTTGCACTATATTTAAAAAGTGACGCATCTAGATAGATGCGTCACTTTTTAAATATTGCATAACAATGCGCATTTTTTTACACCGCTGGTGCGTCACAAAAATTGACGCACAGGAAGCGCAAAACTAACAGCGCAAGGCCTTCATAAATATAATCCTGGATTTTCCCCGTGCTTCGCCGGTGCGCGTACCATGCGCTTCCCCCGCGCAAAACGAAAAAAAAAAAAAAAAATTTGAGGCCCCGCGGGGCCCTTTAATGGCCCCCATATCAAACCTAGGGGGTCAGGGGGGGTCTACCCTGCCCCCTTATGGTCAATTCCACCCTTTGTTTTTGCCACCTCTTATGACTAGATTTTACCGATAGACAAGATGGCGGCCGCTCCGGACTGTTTAGAATGTTTACAGACAACTGAGAGCCAATCAGCTTCCTGCGCGCAAGTCGCGTGCCGCGCCTGGAGCGCACTCGGGTGCGCGCACGGGAGAGCGCCTATAGATATATATATTTTTTTGAACCTAAATTACTCAAAATCCACTGGAGCACATATCTTGAGACATAGCAAAGGCACATCGGGCTACCAGTCCCTACAATTTTGCCAAGTTTGGTGGAAATCCATTCAGCCGTTCGGGCTAAAAGTGAAATCGACCGCCCTATGGAAATTAACATGGGGAAAACGCGTTTTGGGACCCCCCTTTTATCTCGGCCCCCGCTTGACGAATCCCCCCCAAACTTTCAGGGAAGGACCGGACCGCCATGAGACCATTTTCCTGAAAATTTCAGGCAGATTCGTCAACCGGCGCCAAAGTTATTCAAAATAGAATGTTGAGATTTAACATTGAAAATTATCCTAACTATAACTACCTACTGGCGACCGCCAGTAGGTAATATATATATATATATATATATATATATATATATATATATATATATATATATATATATATATATATATATATATATATATATATATATATATATATATATTAATATTTCTATATTATTATTATCTATATATGTGGGGAGGTGTTTTCCCCAGGGACATCTTTGGCCCCCCTTCTTTTAAAAAAATGCGCCCCAGGTTGGGGGCAGTCCCTGAGGCTGCAGGGAGCCATGTGGCTGTTGTAAAGCCCCTTGGAGATGTCAGTCTCCGTGTCTCGGTGTCTGGGGGGTCGAGGAGGCCCCCTCATTTAATAAGTAAAGAAGCCCCAGGGATGTGGTGGTTCCTGGGATGCAGGGGTGTCATGCAGGCACCCGGCATAATTTAAAACAAAAGTCCCAGGGATGTGGTGGTCCCAGGGGTTTCATTAATTTCTAGGAGGGGGCTCCATGCACCACCTCCTTTGTTTTTCATATGCCCACAGGATTTGGCCTGCACAGGGGCTTCCTTTAAAAGAAGCACAGGAGCCCCTTCTGTTTCTTTTTTCAAGAAATGTTGCAGTCCTGGTGAGGAGGTAGCCTTGATATTTGTGTGACTATAGGTACCCCTTCGGGAAATTATCTGGGCGATATAAGAAACCCATTCAGCAATATACCTACTGGGGTATAGTAAACTGTGCGTGTTAAAATTATGTGCACCACTTAGTTAGGAATATATGTAAATACACAGTTGTTTTGGTTTGAGTGTAGGAGGGATCTCTTTTAGGTCCTGATGAGAAGCCAGGGGAGGGCTTCGAATCATGTCGACACAGTAGACAATGCTCCTTAAAGCATAGTATATCCATCTCATTCCTCACTTTTAATGAAACAGATCAAAGGAACATTAACATTTATTTTTTTCACTGAGCCAGTTATTTTGAAATTTTTCACTACTCACTCACTTCTGACCCTTCCACTCACACTCCTACACCACACATAGTATTGTTTTTCAAAACTCCCAAGTAGTCGTAGGTCATAGCACGCCCCCTCCCGCAGCAGGGTGGGAAGACCCATATGATGAAGCATGTCACCAAGTGTCCTTTTGGTGGGTGAGGGGTATTTAAACAAAGATGTCGGCTTTCCACCATTGTAGGAGACACATGTAGTCTGGTGGAACACTTCTAACTTTCCCATAAGGGTGAATCCCTTTGTGATTTGACACTATAACTTGAGGAGAACGTATCCACCAATTCTTCTCTTGGAGCATTACCTCTTCCCTCCCTTCTTGTGTCCCCTCTCAACACTCCAGATGCCCTTCTTTTTGTGTCCCAAACTTAATATTGGTTATACAGGAATAAACCATCCTTATCAATTACATTTCTGTTAAGCAGGGATATTCAGGATGGGTTCCGTAATAAACTCTGATAGTACACTATAGAAGGGTTATGTTCAAGCATCCAGTCTTTGATTTTACCTTAATGTGATAACTAGGAGATTGACACACAATACATTATCAGGTTGTTGTTTTGTCCCATGAGAGCTAAAATATTTTTAGACCTATAACATGTTCACTATTAGAGTTGCCCTCTTGCGCAGTTGTCACTCATGTCTCTCTGTACCCAGCACTATAGTGCTTTGGGTGTGTAGAAGACAGGGTTGATTAACATCCTTCCCAATTTCACTTATTTAGGAAACCATGAAACCCAAAACCTCTCTGAATGTTACTCGTAATGGAATGTGACATAGCCTCTATGTTTACAGAACTCTTGGAACCGTGATGAATTAGAGAAAATAATCTTTTTGGTGTAGAGCAAGATTTGATGCTTCTGCAATCCTTGAAAAGGCCATTAATAAAGAGGGGCTGGCTACAAAAGAACTCACTAATAACATATCATGGCCTCTCTGGTTTCAGGATCCATGGGTTGATGCTTATGCTTTGCGGCATTTAAAGGGGGCATCTAGTCTAGAGAAAAAAAACAGTTTTCCTTACATGGTCCTTCATAACCTGTAGTAGCATTCCAGATTTCCCCTTTCTTTGAGGTTTTCTGCTTGGGTTTTAAGACTTACTGTGACATTTTCACTTGTCACCCCCTTAAGCCTCAAAAGGGAAGCAAAAGTATTTCTGTTCGCCTAAGAAGATCCACAATTGTAAATAGCCCCCATCACCAATGTGTACTAGACTGCACATTTACATGTGCCTCACTGCAAGGAAATTGTAAAATGTAAGACAACATTCATGACACTGTTAATGCCCGATGGCTGATGTATGTGCTCTGTGATAATGAATCCTCTCCACTTTGTTCTCTGCTTTCAGGGATCTTACTTTGAATATGATGGCTATATTCACAACATCAGTGATCCATCAACAACCTCTTGCAATGGCTCGTTCTCAACCAGTCATACTCCATCTCCATCTACTCCAAGAAATACAACATCCAAGCCAACTTTCACGTTTCCGACTGACACTGGACACAGCTCATTTACAGCGGTCCTTCAACTCACAGTCTTTCTCCTGTCAGCATTCTCTGTGATCGTTACCATCCCAGTTTCCTAGATGTTAAACATGTGATTGACACTGTTCACTGGAAATAATTAAATGGCATTTGGAATCTGACTACAGACAGTTACTCCTATGTATGAAATTATATATATCTACACAATGCTATATGGGTATAGACCTACTCCAGAATATTGCACTCTTTTTTAGCATTCTCTTCACACATAATGTGGTGGCATTTTGCTTCCCTCTCATGAATGCCCAAGTAGCTGGCAAATGTTGGTTGTACACTGAGCAGCAGAAGGTAAGCACATCACTTTTCACCGATCAACCAGACAGAGAAGAGTTGAACGGAGCCAGATAATATTCCAGTCAGCCTTTCCTAAAGTTAAAACACAGTTTCTGAAGTACTGAAAAGGGTTTCCATCTCCTAAAATGGGATTCTGAATGAATACCAATTAGTGTCTGGAAGGGTTGTACTATCCCTTCCAAATACAGAATTGTTATCTCGTATGTCAATGCTTTGCTACTGAAATCCATTGAAAATTACCTGACCTCCACACAGGAGGTGGTAAAACATTCCCAACAGGAAAGGAGTTCCTTTGGGACAACTTCTTCTTCATGAATGGATAAAAAGTCTTAAACATTCAAAATAAAAAAACATATATTTTTAAAGTGAGACCTGCTTATTTAAAAATTGGCTACATTTAAAAAAACTTTTAAAGCAGTCAAAGACATGGTTGTCAATCGTAATTTGATACCCACATCATTAAAATGTAAAAAATACATTGAATTACGATCCACTGCAATTTTTATTTTCTAGAACATACCTATTAGTAAATAGGACAGTTCTTTAAAATCTTTCATGGGAGCAAAAATACTGTTCACAGTTCCCAACCAGTATTTTTCAACCTGATATTCATACGTGTTGTCCACAGTTCTTTAACAAAGCTTATAGAACCAGTTTTAACTAGTAAGCTTGTCATTGGAATCAATCCTTGATGTTGTTGTCCGCAAGATAAAGCTGTCCAAATCAGTTCTAAAAATTATGCCGGGACAGGCCTCCACAGTGCATTGGGTTTGTCGAGTGGTCCTTAAAGTTTAAGGAGAAGACTTAAGAGGACCTGCTAAATTCATTCTTCTAAAGGAAGAGGACTCACAAGGAAAGAAGTAACTATAGCCTTTCATCCTCTTCCTTCCCTCTTAGACCTCATGGCCACTGGCAAGGTCCAGAAAAGCGAAGAGGTCCTGTATGGGAGTGAGCTTTCCTTAAATGCCTATGACCTACATTCCAATTTCCTCAAAGGTCAGGCCCCTGGTTACCACTTCTGTACAAAGGATTGTCTTCCTGTACTGGATCCCCTGAACCAGTGTCACTAACATGCTAGGTTCATGCCATATCTACTTTCAGACACACTATCCATCCATGACTCTAAAGCAGGGCAGAAATCATGTTTACTGGATGAAAACACTGAGACACTTGGTTTTACTGTGATATACTCTTCTTTTGTTTATCTATGTGTTGCATCCTTTAAATTGTGATAAGCTAATGATCACAAACATGATTAGGATTATCAATAGCACAGCGTTTTAGGAAAGATTACGCAAGAAAATGTACGTAATTGAATCATTGTTTTTCTTGCTTGTTTTTATTTGTATTTCTCATATATCCATTAATTAAAGGTGTTATAAAAGTCTTTTTCTTTTTATACAAAATAACAATTACATTTGCACTCTCTAGCCCTATTGCAACTGTAATGACTGTGCTCACGTCACCTGCATTAGGACAGTATTTTATGTATGTTATTTTATGTTATTCCTATTTACAAAGTGAAACAATCACCGTAAGGTTATACAGGAGCTTTGCATGTGAGTAGGTGGTGGTCTCCCTAGGTAAATTATTTGAACAGGCAGCTTCTTGTGGACCTCAAGAAGAGATGGGGAGGCTTTTATGGACTGTGGGAGGTTATTCCATGCTCTGGGGGAGATGTACAGGGAGGCGCAACCTCAGGTTCTGCTTTTGTATACACAAGGTACATGTGCCAGTGAGATTCCAGCTACGCAGAGGTGCCCGAAAGGTTGGTGGAAATGTATGCAGGTATTCTGGTAGGTGGGGCCTATGTTATGCAGTTTTTGTATGTGTGTGTTTGAGAAGTTTGAACTGGGTGTTTTTGTGTATGGAGAGCCAGTGAAGTTCCTTGAGGTGTGGAATGAAGTGGGTGCAGTGAGGTAGGTTGAAGACAGGTATTGCTGATTTTGTACTTCCTGTGAGGACCTACAGATACAGTTGAAGGTGGCTCCTTGAAATCTGCTTCATGAGAGTCTTCTGGTCAGGTTGGAATGGGAGACCATGTAGAAAGCTGCTGAGTGGTCAAGCAGGAAAAAGGTCACACTTTTTTGTCAAATGAGCATTACCCTGATGTTTTCAGGTACTGCAATTAGAGGAGTTTTGGTATGGAGATTGGGCCTGATGCCTGATTAAGTGGTATCTAGAAGTTTGTGCATTTCAAGGTAGTGGACAAGTTGCTTGTTGATGGCTTTCTCCAGGGCCATGGGTGGGTAGGGTAATAGGGAGATCAGGGGTAGTTTTCTAGCTGGGTGTAGCCTGGCAAGAGTTTCCTTAGTAGTGCACTGACTGCTGCATGTTTCCAGGCCTCTGGGAACATTGCAATGTGTGATGAAGGTATTCAGGTGCAGGTAAGTACTTTGCTTATCGACCGGTGACCCTGTCATAGATCTGGTGAGGGCAATGGACCTTTGGGGCCCCAGAACGGATGGTGCCCATGATGTTGGCTGTGTCTTCCATGGTGATGGTTCTCCGTGAAGTTTGGGTCTTTCTGAGGATTTTTGTTGGGGAGCTCGTGGTGAGGCTTCCATGGTTTGGTTGTTATATTTTCAGTTTTGTAACTGAAAAATATAATAGGTTGTTGTGTAGGTCTTGTGAGGGGGTGATGCTGTTTGTGGTGGAGGCTGGTGTGATGAAGTAATTGACAATCATGAAGTTCTCTACAGCTATTAGAGCTGTTAACTACGCTCTCAAGTAGGGCCTTTTCTTTGGTTTTTCTGATTGGTAAGTGATAGCGTCTTGGTACTACTTTGAAGGCACCCTTGTCTGTTTTTCTGTGCCGTGTTCTCCATCTTCTTTCCAGTTTTTTGTACTGCTGGTTGGTTGAATGAAGTTCCTTAGTGTACCAGCTTCTCTCCTTCCAGTTTCCTTTGGCTTTTGTATTTGCAGGGGCAAGAAAGGTAGTGCAGTCTGTGATACACTTGTTTAGTTGTTTGACAGTGCTGTTTAGTGCTGTACTGTAATTCAGCTGGTTCCAGGTGTTGACTAATGGGGTTGACCATCAGTGCTGGGATCAACCAAGTGTATTTCCGTGGCTTATAACACTTGATAAATGATAAATATTATTAATTTGTTTTACTATATATGTTCTTTTTGCAGCTTGAGGGTCCCGCCACTTTAGAGATTATAGATAATACATATTTGTTTTACTATCTATGCACTTTTTGCAGCTTTAGGGTCTTGCCCTTACCTTTCTGATTCTTCCTTGTCCCGTCGAGTCACTCAGGAGGTCTGTGTTTCTTCTCCCTGAGCATCTTCACTTTCTAGCTTGGTCATTCTTCACATCTGCAAACACCCTGATGGATCTGTGCCACACTCTATCACAGCACCTTCCTTCGCCCAGCATTTTTTTTCCTTCTGTGAGAGCTGGTGGGTCTGTGCTACTGCAGGTAGTTATGGCTGCCCTTTTAACATCTTCCTTGACACATTTGTGTTTCTTCAGGTCGTTTGTTTTTCTTTCCAATCGACCATGTCTATGAGTGCTCCTGCTTTCCCTTGAAGCAAATCCCTTGCTCTTGTCCTTCCCCTACTTTCTTTGTCCCCACTCCCTGGCTTCCAATCCCTTTCCACTGCAGCTCTAACTGCAATCCCTGGTTTAAACAATCCAGAGGATATCCCACTGTATAATTGCGCAGCCACCAAGGCAACATGTTTTAGATCATGTCTGTTATCCTGGATACTCTTCTATATGAGTATGTTCGGTCATTCACGTGTTTTGTTACTCTATTTTTCAGTGCATGTCAGGTGCTGTAAAAGCATAAAAAGCCCAAGAACTGCATTCCAAAATACTGGTACAACAATGGATGGGTATCATCCAGTTAGGACAGGCATGTGCTTATCTTTGCAATACTAAGAGATCCATGGTGGTAATCCAAAGCTCAGAATGTCAATGGCTCTCCTACCAAATTCTGTACACATACCTGTGAGACGCAGGAGTGTCAGGGACCCATTATCCTATTATACAGGCAGACCTATCGTTTTACAAAAGACACTGCGTAACAAGTTTCACAGCTAGCAGGCAGACCCAGCTTTTCTTTTCTCTGAGGTTAAAAAAGTTGGATTATAATACCAGCAATTATGAAAAATATTGAGGTATTGCAGCTTGTGCCTAGTTATATAGATGTAGTCCAAAAATAAAAGGTTTAACGTTTTCTTGTAGGCTAACACCCTCACTGAGTTAACAGGTGTGTATGTCTAAAAGGTGTGAATTTTGGCTTAGTTGTATTCTCTAGCACTGAATTTTATTTTATTTATTGTTTTATTTAGCATACAATTCAGACTTTCGACTGCTGTAGAGGACTATCTTGCTAGATGAAAGACGTGTCTGGGAGGAGGCACAATCTAAGTAATATTAGCTGTTAAGGCAGGACTTGTCCATTAAGCTTGGTGGAAGTTGGTTGCTTTCACAAATTGTTTGCACTCTTCAAAGACCACCCAAAGGTGCAGTTACAGTAGGTGAAAGTTCAGTTGGGATGTCTTTCCCAAAAATGGTTGTATCACTGCTCTGGGAAGTCAGCCTTATGAGCCTGGTGGGAAGGTAAAAGAGAATCAAGATCCACACAAGACTGGGTTTGTGGTCATGCATGTCTTTGAGTACTAGTCACCCCTTCCGTAGAGGTAGCCAGTTGTGTGATTCAGCAGTTTTAGGATGGTGTTGCCACCCAACACTCCCCACACCATTCAGCCTAGGGAACTCCTGGTCTCATGATTCTAAAAACTTTAGTGTTGCCCACTGTTCTAGCACAAACTGAAATACAGATTTCATCAGCGTAGTCGATGTGAGAGAAGACAAATTGTCGGAGCAGGACTACAGCAGCAGCTTTCCCACAGCATGGTTCAGATGCTCCGTCCATCACCACCTCCTTTTGTACCGCTTTGTTCGCCATAAGTTGGCAGGGTATGCTCAGACGTGAGTCCCTTGCTCACTTTGCCATTGGACTCAAGCAAGCCGGGCTGAAGACAGCTGTAATGCCGGAAACCGGTCCTAGGAAGCTTGTTTCCGGTCCAGGGAAGGCATGGCTTGGCAGATCGGGCTGGACTGTTCCCATGAGGCACAGGGTCAGACTGATTTGCATATGCCCATGTCTGAACTGGGGTGGCAGAGTGGGCTAAGGAACGGTGATGGATTAAACCCAGATCTGTTGACTGAGTGTGAGTGTTTGATTGGTTCAGATGCTCCGTCCATCACCACCCCCTTTTGTACCGCTTTGTTTGCCATAAGTTGGCAGAGTATGCTCAGACGTGAGTCCCTTGCTCACTTTGCCAGTGGATTCAAGCACGCCTGGCTGAAGACGGCTGTAATGCCAGAAACTGGTCCTAGGAAGCTTGTTTCCGGTCCAGGGAAGGCATGGTTTGGCAGTTTGGGCTGGACTGTTCCCATGAGGCACAGGGTCAGACTGATTTGCATATGCCCATGTCTGAACTGGGGTGGCAGAGTGGGCTAAGGAACGGTGATGGATTAAACCCAGATCTGTTGACTGAGTGTGAGTGTTTGATTGGTTCAGATGCTCCGTCCATCACCACCCCCTTTTGTACCGCTTTGTTCGCCATAAGTTGGCAGGGTATGCTCAGACGTGAGTCCCTTGCTCACTTGGCCACAGGATTCAAGCAAGCCTGTCTGAAGATGGCTGTAATGCCAGAAACCGGTCCTAGGAAGCTTGTTTCCCATCCAGGGAAGGCATGGCTTGGCAGTTCGGGCTGGACTGTTCCCATGAGGCACATGGTCAGACTGATTTGCAAATGGCCATGTCTGAACTGGGGTGGCAGAGTGGGCTAAAGAACGGTGATGGATTAAACCCAGATCTCATGACTGGGTGTGAGTGTTTGATTGGTTCTGATGCTCCATCCATCACCACCCCCTTTTGTACTGCTTTGTAGGCCATAAGTTGGCAGGGTATGCTCAGACGTGAGTCCCTTGCTCACTTTGCCAGTGGATTTAAGCAAGCCTGGCTGAAGACGGCTGTAATTCCAGGAACCGGTCCTAGGAAGCTTGTTTCCGGTCCAGGGAAGGCATGGCTTGGCATTTCGGGCTGGACTGATCCCATGAGGCACAGGGTCAGACTGATTTGCATATGGCCATGTCTGAACTGGGGTGGGAGAGTGGGCTAAAGAACGGTGATGGATTAAACCCAGATCTGTTGACTGGGTGTGAGGGCTTGATAGGTTCAGATGCTCCGTCCATCACCACCCCCTTTTGTACCGCTTTGTTCGCCATAAGTTGGCAGGGTATGCTCAGACGTGAGTCCCTTGCTCACTTTGCCACTGGATTCAAGCAAGCCTGGCTGAAGACGGCTGCAAGGCATGGCTTGGCAGTTCGGGCTGGACTGTTCCAATGAGGCACAGCGTCAGACTGATTTGCATATGGCCATGTCTGAACTGGGGTGGCAGAGTTGGCTAAAGAACGGTGATGGATTAAACCCAGATCTGTTGACTGGGTGTGAGTGTTTGATTAGTTCAGATGCCCCGTCCATCACCACCCCCTATTGCACCACTTTGTTCTCCATAAATTGGCAGGGTATGCTCAGACGTAAGTCCCTTGCTCACTTTGCCACTGGATTCAAGCAAGCCTGGCTGAAGACAGCTGTAATGCCAGAAACCGGTCCTAGGAAGCTTGTTTCCGGTCCAGGGAAGGCATGGCTTGGCAGTCCGGGCTGGGTCTGTTCCCATGAGGCACAGGGTCAGACTGATTTGCATATGGCCATGTCTGAACTGGGGTGGCAGAGTGGGCTAAAGAACGGTGATGGATTAAACCTAGATCTGCTGACTGGGTGTGAGTGTTTGGTTCAGATGCTCTGTCCATCACCACCCCCTTTTGTACCGCTTTTTTTGCCATAAGTTGGCAGGGTATGCTCAGACGTGAGTCCCTTGCTCACTTTGCCACTGGATTTAAGCAAGCCTGGCTGAAGACGGCTTTAATGCCAGAAATCGGTCCTACAAAGCTTTTTTCCGGTCCAGGGAAGGCATGGCTTGGCATTTCGGGCTGGACTGATCCCATGAGGCACAGGGTCAGACTGATTTGCATATGGCCATGTCTGAACTGGGGTGGGAGAGTGGGCTAAAGAACGGTGATGGATTAAACCCAGATCTGTTGACTGGGTGTGAGTGCTTGATTGGTGCAGATGCTCTGTCCATCACCACCCCCTTTTGTACTGCTTTGTTTGCCATAAGTTGGCAGGGTATGCTCAGACGTGTGTCCCTTGCTCACTTTGCCACTGGATTCAAGCAAGCCTGGCTGAAAACGGCTGCAAGGCATGGCTTGGCAGTTTGGGCTGGACTGTTCCAATGAGGCACAGCGTCAGACTGATTTGCATATGGCCATGTCTGAACTGGGCTGTCAGAGTCGGCTAAAGAACGGTGATGGATTAAACCCAGATCTGTTGACTGGGTGTGAGTGTTTGATTATTTCAGATGCCCCGTCCATCACCACCCCCATTGTACCACTTTGTTCGCCATAAGTTGGCAGGGTATGCTCAGACGTGAGTCCTTGCTCACTTTGCTACTGGATTCAAGCAAGCCTGACTGAAGAAAGCTGTAATGCCAGAAACCGGTCCTAGGAAGCTTGTTTCCGGTCCAGGGAAGGCATGGCTTGGCAGTCCGGGCTGGGTCTGTTCCCATGATGCACATGGTCAGACTGATTTGCATATGGCCATGTCTGAACTGGGGTGGCAGAGTGGGCTAAAGAACGGTGATGGATTAAACCTAGATCTGCTGACTGGGTGTGAGTGTTTGATTGGTTGAGATGCTCCGTCCATCACCACCCCCTTTTGTACCGCTTTGTTCGCCATAAGTTGGCAGGGTATGCTCAGACGTGAGTCCCTTGCTCACTTTGCCACTGGATTCAAGCAAGCATGTCTGAAGACGGCTGAAATGCCAGAAACCGGTCCTAGGAAGCTTGTTTCCGGTCCAGGGAAGGCATGGCTTGGCAGTCCGGGCTGGGTCTGTTCCCATGAGGCACAGGGTCAGACTTATTTGCATATGGCCATGTCTGAACTGGGGTGGCAGAGTGGGCTAAAGAACGGTGATGGATTAAACCCAGATCTGTTGACTGGGTGTGAGTGTTTGATTGGTTCAGATGCTTTGTCCATCACCACCCCCTTTTGTACCGCTTTGTTCACCATAAGTTGGAAGGGTATGCTCAGACGTGAGTCCCTTGCTCACTTTGCCACGTGACTCAAGCAAGCCGGGCTGAAGACGGCTGTAATGCCAGAAACCGGTCCAAGGTAACTTGTTTCCGGTCCTGGGAAGGCATGGCTTGGCAGATCGGGCTGGACTGTTCCCATGAGGCACAGGGTCAGACTGATTTGCATATAGCCATGTCTGAACTGGGGTGGGAGAGTGGGCTAAAGAACGGTGATGGATTAAACCCAGATCTGTTGACTGGGTGTGAGTGCTTGATTGGTGCAGATGCTCTGTCCATCACCACCCCCTTTTGTACTGCTTTGTTTGCCATAAGTTGGCAGGGTATGCTCAGACGTGTGTCCCTTGCTCACTTTGCCACTGGATTCAAGCAAGCCTGGCTGAAGACGGCTGTAATGCCAGAAACTGGTCCTAGGAACTTGTTTCCGGTCCAGGGAAGGCATGGTTTGGCAGTTTGGGCTGGACTGTTCCCATGAGGCACAGGGTCAGACTGATTTGCATATGCCCATGTCTGAACTGGGGTGGCAGAGTGGGCTAAGGAATGGTGATGGAATAAACCCAGATATGTTGACTGGGTGTGAGTGTTTGATTGGTTGAGATGCTCCATCCATCACCACCCCCTTTTGTACTGCTTTGTTCGCCATAAGTTGGCAGGGTATGCTCAGACGTGAGTCCCTTGCTCACTTTGCCAGTGGATTCAAGCAAGCCTGGCTGAAGACGGCTGCAAGGCATGGCTTGGCAGTTCAGGCTGGACTGTTCCAATGAGGCACAGCGTCAGACTGATTTGCATATGGCCATGTCTGAACTCGGGTGTCAGAGTCGGCTAAAGAACGGTGATGGATTAAACCCAGATCTGTTGACTGGGTGTGAGTGTTTAATTATTTCAGATGCCCCGTTCATCACCACCCCCTATTGTACCACTTTGTTCGCCATAAGTTGGCAGGGTATGCTCAGACGTGAGTCCCTTGCTCACTTTGACAGACATGGCCATATGCAAGCCTGGCTGAAGACAGCTGTAATGCCAGAAACCGGTCCTAGGAAGCTTGTTTCCGGTCCAGGTAAGGCATGGCTTGGCAGTCCGGGCTGGGTCTGTTCCCATGAGGCACAGGGTCAGACTGATTTGCATATGGCCATGTCTGAACTGGGGTGGCAGAGTGGGCTAAAGAACGGTGATGGATTAAACCCAGATCTGTTGACTGGGTATGAGTGTTTGATTGGTTCAGATGCTCCGTCCATCACCACCACCTTTTGTACCGCTTTGTTCACCATAAGTTGGAAGGGTATGCTCAGACGTGAGTCCCTTGCTCACTTTGCCACTGGACTCAAGCAAGCCGGGCTGAAGACGTCTGTAATGCCAGAAACCGGTCCTAGGAAGCTTGTTTCTGGTCCTGGGAAGGCATAGCTTGGCAGATCGGGCTGGACTGTTCCCATGAGGCACAGGGTCAGACTGATTTGCATATAGCCATGTCTTAACTGGGGTGGCAGAGTGGGCTAAAGAACGGTGATGGATTAAACCCAGATCTGTTGACTGGGTGTGAGTGTATGCTTGGTTCAGGTGCTCCATCCATCACCACCCCCTTTTGTACCACTTTGTTTGCCATAAGTTGACAGGGTATGCTCAGACGTGAGTCCCTTGCTCACTTTGCCACAGGATTCAAGCAAGCCTGGCTGAAGACGGCTGTAATGCCAGAAACCGGTCCTAGGAGGCTTGTTTCCGGTCCAGGGAAGGCATGGTTTTGCAGTTTGGGCTGGACTGTTCCCATGAGGCACAGGGTCAGACTGATTTGCATATGTCCATGTCTGAACTGGGGTGGCAGAGTGGGCTAAAGAACGGTGATGGATTAAACCCAGATCTGTTGACTGGGTATGAGTGTTTGATTGGTTCAGATGCTCCGTCCCTCACCACCCCCTTTTGTACCGCTTTGTTTGCCATATGTTGGCAGGGTATGCTCAGACGTGAGTCCCTTGCTCACTTGGCCACTGGATTCAAGCAAGCCTGGCTGAAGATGGCTGTAATGCCAGAAACCGGTCCTAGGAAGCTTGTTTCCCATCAAGGGAAGGCATGGCTTGGCAGTTCGGGCTGGACTGTTCCCATGAGGCACAGGGTCAGACTGATTTGCAAATGGCCATGTCTGAACTGGGGTGGCAGAGTAGGCTAAAGAAAGGTGATGGATTAAACCCAGATCTGTTGACTGGGTGTGAGTGTTTGATTGGTTCAGATGCTCCATGCATCACCACCCCCTTTTGTACTGCTTTGTTCGCCATGAGTTTGCAGGGTATGCTCAGACGTGAGTCCCTTGCTCACTTTGCCAGTGGATTCAAGCAAGCCTTGCTGAAGACGGCTGTAGTCCAGGAACCGGTCCTAGGAAGCTTGTTTCCGGTCCAGGGAAGGCATGACTTGGCAGTTGGGCTGGGCTGTTCCCATGAGGCACAGGGTCAGACTGATTTGCATATGGCCATGTCTGAACTGGGGTGGCAGAGTGGGCTAAAGAACGGTGATGGATTAAACTCAGATCTGTTGACTGGGCATGAGTGTTTGATTGGTTCAGATGCTCTGTCCATCACCACCCCCTTTTGTATCGCTTTGTTCACCATAAGTTAGGAGTGTATGCTCAGACGTGCGTCCCTTGCTCACTTTGCCACTGGATTCAAGCAAGCCTGGCTGAAGAATGCTGTAATGCCAGAAACCGGTCCTACGAAGCTTGTTTCCGGTCCAGGGAAGGCCTGGCTTGGCATTTCGGGCTGGACTGATCCCATGAGGCACAGGGTCAGACTGATTTGCATATGGCCATGTCTGAACTGGGGTGGGAGAGTGGGCTAAAAAACGGTGATGGATTAAACCCAGATCTGTTGACGGGGTGTGAGTGCTTGATTGGTTCAGATGCTCCGTCTATCACCACCCCCTTTTGTACCGCTTTGTTCGCCATAAGTTGGCAAGGTATGCTCAGACGTGTGTCCCTTGCTGATTTTGTCACTGGATTCAAGCAAACCTGGCTGAAGACGGCTGCAAGGCATGGCTTGGCAGTTCGGGCTGGACTGTTCCAATGAGGCACAGCGTCAGACTGATTTGCATATGGCCATGTCTGAACTGGGGTGGCAGAGACGGCTAAAGAACGGTGATGGATTAAACCCAGATCTGTTGACTCGGTGTGAGTGTTTGATTAGTTCAGATGCCCTGTCCATCACCACCCCCTATTGTACCACTTTGTTCGCCATAAGTTGGCAGGGTATGCTCAGACGTGAGTCCCTTGCTCACTTTGCCACTGGATTCAAGCAAGCCTGGCTGAAGACAGCTGTAATGCCAGAAACCGGTCCTAGGAAGCTTGTTTCCGGTCCAGGGAAGGCGTGGCTTGGCAGTCTGGGCTGGGTCTGTTCCCATGAGGCACAGGGTCAGACTGATTTGCATATGGCCATGTCTGAACTGCGGTGGCAGAGTCGGCTAAAGAACGGTGATGGATTAAACCTAGATCTGCTGACTGGGTGTGAGTGTTTGTTTGGTTCAGATGCTCCGTCCATCACCACCCCCTTTTGTTCCACTTTGTTCGCCATAAGTTGGCAGGGTATGCTCAGACGTGAGTCCCTTGCTCACGTTGCCACTGGATTCAAGCAAGCATGTCTGAAGACGGCTGTAATGCCAGAAACCGGTCCTAGGAAGCTTGTTTACGGTCCAGGGAAGGCATGGCTTGGCAGTCCGAGCTGGGTCTGTTCCCATGAGGCACAGGGTCAGACTGATTTGCATATGGCCATGTCTGAACTGGGGTGGCAGAGTGGGCTAAAGAACGGTGATGGATTAAACCCAAATCTGTTGACTGGGTGTGAGTGTTTGATTGGTTCAGATGCTCCATCCATCACCACCCCCTGTTGTACCGCTTTGTTCGCCAGAAGTTGTAAGGGTATGCTCAGACGTGAGTCCCTTGCTCAGTTTGCCACTGGACTCAAGCAAGCCGGGCAGAAGACGGCTGTAATGCCAGAAACCAGTCCTAGGAAGCTTGTTTCCGGTCCAGGGAAGGCATGGTTTGGCAGTTTGGGCTGGACTGTTCACATGAGGCACAGGGTCAGACTGATTTGCATATGCCCATGTCTGAACTGGGGTGGCAGAGTGGGCTAAAGAACGGTGATGGATTAAACCCAGATCGGTTGACTGGGTGTGAGTGTTTGATTAATTCAGATACTCCGTCCATCACCACCCCCTTTTGTACCGCTTTGCTCGCCATAAGTTGTCAGGGTATGCTCAGACGTGAGTCCCTTGCTCACTTTGCCAGTGGATTCAAGCAAGCCTGGCTGAAGACGGCTGTAATTCCTGAAACCGGTCCTAGGAAGCTTGTTTCCCATCCAGGGAAGGCATGGCTTGGCAGTTCGGGCTGGACTGTTCCCATGAGGCACAGGGTTAGACTGATTTGCATATGGCCATGTCTGAACTGGGGTGGCAGAGTGGGCTAAAGAACAGTGTTGAATTAAACCTAGATCTGCTGACTGGGTGTGAGTGTTTGATTGGTTCAGATGCTCCGTCCATCACCACCCTCTTTTGTACCGCTTTGTTCGCCATAAGTTGGCAGGGTATGCTCAGACGTGAGTCCCTTGCTCACTTTGCCACTGGATTTATACAAGCCTGGCTGAAGACAGCTGTAATGCCAGAAACCGGTCCTAGGAAGCTTTTTTCCGGTCCAGGGAAGGCATGGCTTGGCAGTCCGGGCTCGGTCTGTTCCCATGAGGCACAGGGTCAGACTGATTTGCATATGGCCATGTCTGTACTGGGGTGGCAGAGTGGGCTAAAGAACAGTGTTGCATTAAACCCAGATCGGTTGACTGGGTGTGAGTGTTTGATTAATTCAGATACTCCGTCCATCACCACCCCCTATTGTACCACTTTGTTCGCCATAAGTTGGCAGGGTATGCTCAGACGTGAGTCCCTTGCTCACTTTGCCACTGGATTCTAGCAAGCCTGGCTGAAGACAGCTGTAATGCCAGAAACAGGTCCTAGGAAGCTTTTTTCCGGTCCAGGGAAGGCATGGCGTGGCAGTCCGGGCTGGGTCTGTTTCCATGAGGCACAGGGTCAGACTGATTTGCATATGGCCATGTCTGAACTGGGGTGACAGAGTGGGCTAAAGAACAGTGTTGGATTAAACCTAGATCTGCTGACTGGGTGTGAGTGTTTGATTGGTTCAGATGCTCCGTCCATCACCACCCCCTTTTGTACCGCTTTGTTCGCCATAAGTTGGCAGGGTATGCTCAGACGTGAGTCCCTTGCTGACTTTGCCACTGGATTCAAGCAAGCTTGTCTGAAGATGGCTGTAATGCCAGAAACCGGTCTTAGGAAGCTTGTTTGCGGTCCAGGGAAGGCATGGCTTGGCATTCCAGGCTGGGTCTGTTTTCATGAGGCACAGGGTCAGACTTATTTGCATGTGGCCATGTCTGAACTGGGGTGGCAGAGTGGGCTAAAGAACGGTGTTGGATTAAACCCAGATCGGTTGACTGGGTGTGAGTGTTTGATTAATTCAGATACTCCGTCCATCACCACCCCCTATTGTACCACTTTGTTCGCCATAAGTTGGCAGGGTATGCTCAGACGTGAGTCCCTTGCTCACTTTGCCACTGGATTCAAGCAAGCCTGGCTGAAGACGGCTGTAATTCCAGAAACCGGTCCTAGGAAGCTTGTTTCCCATCCAGGGAAGGCATGGCTTGGCAGTTCGGGCTGGACTGTTCCCATGAGGCACAGGGCCAGACTGATTTGCAAATGGCCATGTCTGAACTGGGGTTGCAGAGTGGGCTAAAGAACAGTGTTGGATTAAACCTAGATCTGCTGACTGGGTGTGAGTGTTTGATTGGTTCAGATGCTCCGTCCATCACCACCACCTTTTGTACCGCTTTGTTCACCATAAGTTGGAAGGGTATGCTCAGACGTGAGTCCCTTGCTCACTTTGCCACTGGACTCAAGCAAGCCGGGCTGAAGACGTCTGTAATGCCAGAAACCGGTCCTAGGAAGCTTGTTTCTGGTCCTGGGAAGGCATGGCTTGGCAGATCGGGCTGGACTGTTCCCATGAGGCACAGGGTCAGACTGATTTGCATATAGCCATGTCTTAACTGGGGTGGCAGAGTGGGCTAAAGAACGGTGATGGATTAAACCCAGATCTGTTGACTGGGTGTGAGTGTATGCTTGGTTCAGGTGCTCCGTCCATCACCACCCCCTTTTGTACCACTTTGTTTGCCATAAGTTGAGAGGGTATGCTCAGACATGAGTCCCTTGCTGACTTTGCCACTGGATTCAAGCAAGCATGTCTGAAGACGGCTGTAATGCCAGAAACCGGTCCTAGGAAGCTTGTTTGCGGTCCAGGGAAGGCATGGCTTGGCATTCCAGGCTGGGTCTGTTTCCATGAGGCACAGGGTCAGACTTATTTGCATGTGGCCATGTCTGAACTGGGTGGCAGAGTGGGCTAAAGAACGGTGATAGATTAAACCCAGATCTGTTGACTGGATGTGAGTGTTTGATTGGTTCAGATGCTCCGTCCATCACCACCACCTTTTGTATCGCTTTGTTCACCATAAGTTGGAAGGGTATGCTCAGACAACAGTCCCTTGCTCACTTTGCCACTGGACTCAAGCAAGCCGGGCTGAAGACGTCTGTAATGCCAGAAACCGGTCCTAGGAAGCTTGTTTCTGGTCCTGGGAAGGCATGGCTTGGCAGATCGGGCTGGACTGTTCCCATGAGGCACAGGGTCAGACTGATTTGCATATAGACATGTCTGAACTGGGGTGGCAGAGTGGGCTAAAGAACGGTGATGGATTAAACCCAGATCTGTTGACTGGGTGTGAGTGTATGCTTGGTTCAGGTGCTCCGTCCATCACCACCCCCTTTTGTACCACTTTGTTTGCCATAAGTTGGCAGGGTATGCTCAGACGTGAGTCCCTTGCTCACTTTGCCACTGGATTCAAGCAAGCCTGGCTGAAGACGGCTGTAATGCCAGAAACCGGTCCTAGGAAGCTTGTTTCCGGTCCAGGGAAGGCATGGTTTGGCAGTTTGGGCAGGACTGTTCCCATGAGGCACAGGGTCAGACTGATTTGCATATGTCCATGTCTGAACTGGGGTGGCAGAGTGGGCTAAAGAACGGTGATGGATTAAACCCAGATCTGTTGACTCGGTGTGAGTGCTTGATTGGTGCAGATGCTCTGTCCATCACCACCCCCTTTTGTACTGCTTTGTTTGCCATAAGTTGGCAGGGTATGCTCAGACATGTGTCCCTTGCTCACTTTGCCACTGGATTCAAGCAAGCCTGGCTGAAAACGGCTGCAAGGCATGGCTTGGCAGTTTGGGCTGGACTGTTCCAATGAGGCACAGCGTCAGACTGATTTGCATATGGCCATGTCTGAACTGGGCTGTCAGAGTCGGCTAAAGAACGGTGATGGATTAAACCCAGATCTGTTGACTGGGTGTGAGTGTTTGATTATTTCAGATGCCCCGTCCATCACCACCCCCATTGTACCACTTTGTTCGCCATAAGTTGGCAGGGTACGCTCAGACGTGAGTCCCTTGCTCACTTTGCCACTGGATTCAAGCAAGCCTGACTGAAGAAAGCTGTAATGCCAGAAACCGGTCCTAGGAAGCTTGTTTCCGGTCCAGGGAAGGCATGGCTTGGCAGTCCGGGCTGGGTCTGTTCCCATGATGCACATGGTCAGACTGATTTGCATATGGCCATGTCTGAACTGGGGTGGCAGAGTGGGCTAAAGAACGGTGATGGATTAAACCTAGATCTGCTGACTGGGTGTGAGTGTTTGATTGGTTGAGATGCTCCGTCCATCACCACCCCCTTTTGTACCGCTTTGTTCGCCATAAGTTGGCAGGGTATGCTCAGACGTGAGTCCCTTGCTCACTTTGCCACTGGATTCAAGCAAGCATGTCTGAAGACGGCTGAAATGCCAGAAACCGGTCCTAGGAAGCTTGTTTCCGGTCCAGGGAAGGCATGGCTTGGCAGTCCGGGCTGGGTCTGTTCCCATGAGGCACAGGGTCAGACTTATTTGCATATGGCCATGTCTGAACTGGGGTGGCAGAGTTGGCTAAAGAACGGTGATGGATTAAACCCAGATCAGTTGACTGGGTGTGAGTGTTTGATTAGTTCAGATGCCCCGTCCATCACCACCCCCTATTGCACCACTTTGTTCTCCATAAATTGGCAGGGTATGCTCAGACGTAAGTCCCTTGCTCACTTTGCCACTGGATTCAAGCAAGCCTGGCTGAAGACAGCTGTAATGCCAGAAACCGGTCCTAGGAAGCTTGTTTCCGGTCCAGGGAAGGCATGGCTTGGCAGTCCGGGCTGGGTCTGTTCCCATGAGGCACAGGGTCAGACTGATTTGCATATGGCCATGTCTGAACTGGGGTGGCAGAGTGGGCTAAAGAACGGTGATGGATTAAACCTAGATCTGCTGACTGGGTGTGAGTGTTTGGTTCAGATGCTCTGTCCATCACCACCCCCTTTTGTACCGCTTTTTTTGCCATAAGTTGGCAGGGTATGCTCAGACGTGAGTCCCTTGCTCACTTTGCCACTGGATTTAAGCAAGCCTGGCTGAAGACGGCTTTAATGCCAGAAATCGGTCCTACAAAGCTTTTTTCCGGTCCAGGGAAGGCATGGCTTGGCATTTCGGGCTGGACTGATCCCATGAGGCACAGGGTCAGACTGATTTGCATATGGCCATGTCTGAACTGGGGTGGGAGAGTGGGCTAAAGAACGGTGATGGATTAAACCCAGATCTGTTGACTGGGTGTGAGTGCTTGATTGGTGCAGATGCTCTGTCCATCACCACCCCCTTTTGTACTGCTTTGTTTGCCATAAGTTGGCAGGGTATGCTCAGACGTGTGTCCCTTGCTCACCTTGCCACTGGATTCAAGCAAGCCTGGCTGAAAACGGCTGCAAGGCATGGCTTGGCAGTTTGGGCTGGACTGTTCCAATGAGGCACAGCGTCAGACTGATTTGCATATGGCCATGTCTGAACTGGGCTGTCAGAGTCGGCTAAAGAACGGTGATGGATTAAACCCAGATCTGTTGACTGGGTGTGAGTGTTTGATTATTTCAGATGCCCCGTCCATCACCACCCCCATTGTACCACTTTGTTCGCCATAAGTTGGCAGGGTATGCTCAGACGTGAGTCCTTGCTCACTTTGCCACTGGATTCAAGCAAGCCTGACTGAAGAAAGCTGTAATGCCAGAAACCGGTCCTAGGAAGCTTGTTTCCAGTCCAGGGAAGGCATGGCTTGGCAGTCCGGGCTGGGTCTGTTCCCATGATGCACATGGTCAGACTGATTTGCATATGGCCATGTCTGAACTGGGGTGGCAGAGTGGGCTAAAGAACGGTGATGGATTAAACCTAGATCTGCTGACTGGGTGTGAGTGTTTGATTGGTTGAGATGCTCCGTCCATCACCACCCCCTTTTGTACCGCTTTGTTTGCCATAAGTTGGCAGGGTATGCTCAGACGTGAGTCCCTTGCTCACTTTGCCACTGGATTCAAGCAAGCATGTCTGAAGACGGCTGAAATGCCAGAAACCGGTCCTAGGAAGCTTGTTTCCGGTCCAGGGAAGGCATGGCTTGGCAGTCCGGGCTGGGTCTGTTCCCATGAGGCACAGGGTCAGACTTATTTGCATATGGCCATGTCTGAACTGGGGTGGCAGAGTGGGCTAAAGAACGGTGATGGATTAAACCCAGATCTGTTGACTGGGTGTGAGTGTTTGATTGGTTCAGATGCTTTGTCCATCACCACCCCCTTTTGTACCGCTTTGTTCACCATAAGTTGGAAGGGTATGCTCAGACGTGAGTCCCTTGCTCACTTTGCCACGTGACTCAAGCAAGCCGGGCTGAAGACGGCTGTAATGCCAGAAACCGGTCCAAGGTAACTTGTTTCCGGTCCTGGGAAGGCATGGCTTGGCAGATCGGGCTGGACTGTTCCCATGAGGCACAGGGTCAGACTGATTTGCATATAGCCATGTCTGAACTGGGGTGGCAAAGTGGGCTAAAGAACGAAGATGGATTAAACCAAGTTCTGTTGACTGGGTGTGAGTGTATGCTTGGTTCAGGTGCACCGTCCATCACCACCCCCTTTTGTACTGCTTTGTTTGCCATAAGTTGGCAGGGTATGCTCAGACGTGAGTCCCTTGCTCACTTTGCCACTGGATTCAAGCAAGCCTGGCTGAAGACGGCTGTAATGCCAGAAACTGGTCCTAGGAACTTGTTTCCGGTCCAGGGAAGGCATGGTTTGGCAGTTTGGGCTGGACTGTTCCCATGAGGCACAGGGTCAGACTGATTTGCATATGCCCATGTCTGAACTGGGGTGGCAGAGTGGGCTAAGGAACGGTGATGGAATAAACCCAGATATGTTGACTGGGTGTGAGTGTTTGATTGGTTGAGATGCTCCATCCATCACCACCCCCTTTTGTACTGCTTTGTTCGCCATAAGTTGGCAGGGTATGCTCAGACGTGAGTCCCTTGCTCACTTTGCCAGTGGATTCAAGCAAGCCTGGCTGAAGACGGCTGCAAGGCATGGCTTGGCAGTTCAGGCTGGACTGTTCCAATGAGGCACAGCGTCAGACTGATTTGCATATGGCCATGTCTGAACTCGGGTGTCAGAGTCGGCTAAAGAACGGTGATGGATTAAACCCAGATCTGTTGACTGGGTGTGAGTGTTTAATTATTTCAGATGCCCCGTTCATCACCACCCCCTATTGTACCACTTTGTTCGCCATAAGTTGGCAGGGTATGCTCAGACGTGAGTCCCTTGCTCACTTTGACAGACATGGCCATATGCAAGCCTGGCTGAAGACAGCTGTAATGCCAGAAACCGGTCCTAGGAAGCTTGTTTCCGGTCCAGGTAAGGCATGGCTTGGCAGTCCGGGCTGGGTCTGTTCCCATGAGGCACAGGGTCAGACTGATTTGCATATGGCCATGTCTGAACTGGGGTGGCAGAGTGGGCTAAAGAACGGTGATGGATTAAACCCAGATCTGTTGACTGGGTATGAGTGTTTGATTGGTTCAGATGCTCCGTCCATCACCACCCCCTTTTGTACCGCTTTGTTCGCCATAAGTTGGCAGGGTATGCTCAGACGTGAGTCCCTTGCTCACTTTGCCACTGGATTCAAGCAAGCATGTCTGAAGACGGCTGTAATGCCTGAAACCGGTCCTAGGAAGCTTGTTTGCGGTCCAGGGTAGGCATGGCTTGGCATTCCAGGCTGGGTCTGTTTCCATGAGGCACAGGCTCAGACTTTTTTGCATGTGGCCATGTCTGAACTGGGGTGGCAGAGTGGGCTAAAGAACGGTGATAGATTAAACCAAGATATGTTGACTGGGTGTGAGTGTTTGATTGGTTCAGATGCTCCGTCCATCACCACCACCTTTTGTACCGCTTTGTTCACCATAAGTTGGAAGGGTATGCTCAGACGTGAGTCCCTTGCTCACTTTGCCACTGGACTCAAGCAAGCCGGGCTGAAGACGTCTGTAATGCCAGAAACCGGTCCTAGGAAGCTTGTTTCTGGTCCTGGGAAGGCATAGCTTGGCAGATCGGGCTGGACTGTTCCCATGAGGCACAGGGTCAGACTGATTTGCATATAGCCATGTCTTAACTGGGGTGGCAGAGTGGGCTAAAGAACGGTGATGGATTAAACCCAGATCTGTTGACTGGGTATGAGTGTATGCTTGGTTCAGGTGCTCCATCCATCACCACCCCCTTTTGTACCACTTTGTTTGCAATAAGTTGACAGGGTATGCTCAGACGTGAGTCCCTTGCTCACTTTGCCACTGGATTCAAGCAAGCCTGGCTGAAGACGGCTGTAATGCCAGAAACCGGTCCTAGGAGGCTTGTTTCCGGTCCAGGGAAGGCATGGTTTTGCAGTTTGGGCTGGACTGTTCCCATGAGGCACAGGGTCAGACTGATTTGCATATGTCCATGTCTGAACTGGGGTGGCAGAGTGGGCTAAAGAACGGTGATGGATTAAACCCAGATCTGTTGACTGGGTATGAGTGTTTGATTGGTTCAGATGCTCCGTCCCTCACCACCCCCTTTTGTACCGCTTTGTTTGCCATATGTTGGCAGGGTATGCTCAGACGTGAGTCCCTTGCTCACTTGGCCACTGGATTCAAGCAAGCCTGGCTGAAGATGGCTGTAATGCCAGAAACCGGTCCTAGGAAGCTTGTTTCCCATCAAGGGAAGGCATGGCTTGGCAGTTCGGGCTGGACTGTTCCCATGAGGCACAGGGTCAGACTGATTTGCAAATGGCCATGTCTGAACTGGGGTGGCAGAGTAGGCTAAAGAAAGGTGATGGATTAAACCCAGATCTGTTGACTGGGTGTGAGTGTTTGATTGGTTCAGATGCTCCATGCATCACCACCCCCTTTTGTACTGCTTTGTTCGCCATGAGTTTGCAGGGTATGCTCAGACGTGAGTCCCTTGCTCACTTTGCCAGTGGATTCAAGCAAGCCTTGCTGAAGACGGCTGTAGTCCAGGAACCGGTCCTAGGAAGCTTGTTTCCGGTCCAGGGAAGGCATGACTTGGCAGTTGGGCTGGGCTGTTCCCATGAGGCACAGGGTCAGACTGATTTGCATATGGCCATGTCTGAACTGGGGTGGCAGAGTGGGCTAAAGAACGGTGATGGATTAAACTCAGATCTGTTGACTGGGCATGAGTGTTTGATTGGTTCAGATGCTCTGTCCATCACCACCCCCTTTTGTATCGCTTTGTTCACCATAAGTTAGGAGTGTATGCTCAGACGTGCGTCCCTTGCTCACTTTGCCACTGGATTCAAGCAAGCCTGGCTGAAGAATGCTGTAATGCCAGAAACCGGTCCTACGAAGCTTGTTTCCGGTCCAGGGAAGGCCTGGCTTGGCATTTCGGGCTGGACTGATCCCATGAGGCACAGGGTCAGACTGATTTGCATATGGCCATGTCTGAACTGGGGTGGGAGAGTGGGCTAAAAAACAGTGATGGATTAAACCCAGATCTGTTGACGGGGTGTGAGTGCTTGATTGGTTCAGATGCTCCGTCTATCACCACCCCCTTTTGTACCGCTTTGTTCGCCATAAGTTGGCAAGGTATGCTCAGACGTGTGTCCCTTGCTGAATTTGTCACTGGATTCAAGCAAACCTGGCTGAAGACGGCTGCAAGGCATGGCTTGGCAGTTCGGGCTGGACTGTTCCAATGAGGCACAGCGTCAGACTGATTTGCATATGGCCATGTCTGAACTGGGGTGGCAGAGACGGCTAAAGAACGGTGATGGATTAAACCCAGATCTGTTGACTCGGTGTGAGTGTTTGATTAGTTCAGATGCCCTGTCCATCACCACCCCCTATTGTACCACTTTGTTCGCCATAAGTTGGCAGGGTATGCTCAGACGTGAGTCCCTTGCTCACTTTGCCACTGGATTCAAGCAAGCCTGGCTGAAGACAGCTGTAATGCCAGAAACCGGTCCTAGGAAGCTTGTTTCCGGTCCAGGGAAGGCGTGGCTTGGCAGTCTGGGCTGGGTCTGTTCCCATGAGGCACAGGGTCAGACTGATTTGCATATGGCCATGTCTGAACTGCGGTGGCAGAGTCGGCTAAAGAACGGTGATGGATTAAACCTAGATCTGCTGACTGGGTGTGAGTGTTTGTTTGGTTCAGATGCTCCGTCCATCACCACCCCCTTTTGTTCCACTTTGTTCGCCATAAGTTGGCAGGGTATGCTCAGACGTGAGTCCCTTGCTCACGTTGCCACTGGATTCAAGCAAGCATGTCTGAAGACGGCTGTAATGCCAGAAACCGGTCCTAGGAAGCTTGTTTACGGTCCAGGGAAGGCATGGCTTGGCAGTCCGAGCTGGGTCTGTTCCCATGAGGCACAGGGTCAGACTGATTTGCATATGGCCAAGTCTGAACTGGGGTGGCAGAGTGGGCTAAAGAACGGTGATGGATTAAACCCAAATCTGTTGACTGGGTGTGAGTGTTTGATTGGTTCAGATGCTCCATCCATCACCACCCCCTGTTGTACCGCTTTGTTCGCCAGAAGTTGTAAGGGTATGCTCAGACGTGAGTCCCTTGCTCAGTTTGCCACTGGACTCAAGCAAGCCGGGCTGAAGACGGCTGTAATGCCAGAAACCAGTCCTAGGAAGCTTGTTTCCGGTCCAGGGAAGGCATGGTTTGGCAGTTTGGGCTGGACTGTTCCCATGAGGCACAGGGTCAGACTGATTTGCATATGCCCATGTCTGAACTGGGGTGGCAGAGTGGGCTAAAGAACGGTGATGGATTAAACCCAGATCGGTTGACTGGGTGTGAGTGTTTGATTAATTCAGATACTCCGTCCATCACCACCCCCTTTTGTACCGCTTTGCTCGCCATAAGTTGTCAGGGTATGCTCAGACGTGAGTCCCTTGCTCACTTTGCCAGTGGATTCAAGCAAGCCTGGCTGAAGACGGCTGTAATTCCTGAAACCGGTCCTAGGAAGCTTGTTTCCCATCCAGGGAAGGCATGGCTTGGCAGTTCGGGCTGGACTGTTCCCATGAGGCACAGGGTTAGACTGATTTGCATATGGCCATGTCTGAACTGGGGTGGCAGAGTGGGCTAAAGAACAGTGTTGAATTAAACCTAGATCTGCTGACTGGGTGTGAGTGTTTGATTGGTTCAGATGCTCCGTCCATCACCACCCTCTTTTGTACCGCTTTGTTCGCCATAAGTTGGCAGGGTATGCTCAGACGTGAGTCCCTTGCTGACTTTGCCACTGGATTCATACAAGCCTGGCTGAAGACAGCTGTAATGCCAGAAACCGGTCCTAGGAAGCTTTTTTCCGGTCCAGGGAAGGCATGGCTTGGCAGTCCGGGCTCGGTCTGTTCCCATGAGGCACAGGGTCAGACTGATTTGCATATGGCCATGTCTGTACTGGGGTGGCAGAGTGGGCTAAAGAACAGTGTTGCATTAAACCCAGATCGGTTGACTGGGTGTGAGTGTTTGATTAATTCAGATACTCCGTCCATCACCACCCCCTATTGTACCACTTTGTTCGCCATAAGTTGGCAGGGTATGCTCAGACGTGAGTCCCTTGCTCACTTTGCCACTGGATTCAAGCAAGCCTGGCTGAAGACAGCTGTAATGCCAGAAACCGGTCCTAGGAAGCTTTTTTCCGGTCCAGGGAAGGCATGGCGTGGCAGTCCGGGCTGGGTCTGTTTCCATGAGGCACAGGGTCAGACTGATTTGCATATGGCCATGTCTGAACTGGGGTGACAGAGTGGGCTAAAGAACAGTGTTGGATTAAACCTAGATCTGCTGACTGGGTGTGAGTGTTTGATTGGTTCAGATGCTCCGTCCATCACCACCCCCTTTTGTACCGCTTTGTTCGCCATAAGTTGGCAGGGTATGCTCAGACGTGAGTCCCTTGCTGACTTTGCCACTGGATTCAAGCAAGCTTGTCTGAAGACGGCTGTAATGCCAGAAACCGGTCCTAGGAAGCTTGTTTGCGGTCCAGGGAAGGCATGGCTTGGCATTCCAGGCTGGGTCTGTTTTCATGAGGTACAGGGTCAGACTTATTTGCATGTGGCCATGTCTGAACTGGGGTGGCAGAGTGGGCTAAAGAACGGTGTTGGATTAAACCCAGATCGGTTGACTGGGTGTGAGTGTTTGATTAATTCAGATACTCCGTCCATCACCACCCCCTATTGTACCACTTTGTTCGCCATAAGTTGGCAGGGTATGCTCAGACGTGAGTCCCTTGCTCACTTTGCCACTGGATTCAAGCAAGCCTGGCTGAAGACGGCTGTAATTCCAGAAACCGGTCCTAGGAAGCTTGTTTCCCATCCAGGGAAGGCATGGCTTGGCAGTTCGGGCTGGACTGTTCCCATGAGGCACAGGGCCAGACTGATTTGCAAATGGCCATGTCTGAACTGGGGTTGCAGAGTGGGCTAAAGAACAGTGTTGGATTAAACCTAGATCTGCTGACTGGGTGTGAGTGTTTGATTGGTTCAGATGCTCCGTCCATCACCACCACCTTTTGTACCGCTTTGTTCACCATAAGTTGGAAGGGTATGCTCAGACGTGAGTCCCTTGCTCACTTTGCCACTGGACTCAAGCAAGCCGGGCTGAAGACGTCTGTAATGCCAGAAACCGGTCCTAGGAAGCTTGTTTCTGGTCCTGGGAAGGCATGGCTTGGCAGATCGGGCTGGACTGTTCCCATGAGGCACAGGGTCAGACTGATTTGCATATAGCCATGTCTTAACTGGGGTGGCAGAGTGGGCTAAAGAACGGTGATGGATTAAACCCAGATCTGTTGACTGGGTGTGAGTGTATGCTTGGTTCAGGTGCTCCGTCCATCACCACCCCCTTTTGTACCACTTTGTTTGCCATAAGTTGACAGGGTATGCTCAGACGTGAGTCCCTTGCTGACTTTGCCACTGGATTCAAGCAAGCATGTCTGAAGACGGCTGTAATGCCAGAAACCGGTCCTAGGAAGCTTGTTTGCGGTCCAGGGAAGGCATGGCTTGGCATTCCAGGCTGGGTCTGTTTCCATGAGGCACAGGGTCAGACTTATTTGCATGTGGCCATGTCTGAACTGGGTGGCAGAGTGGGCTAAAGAACGGTGATAGATTAAACCCAGATCTGTTGACTGGATGTGAGTGTTTGATTGGTTCAGATGCTCCGTCCATCACCACCACCTTTTGTACCGCTTTGTTCACCATAAGTTGGAAGGGTATGCTCAGACAACAGTCCCTTGCTCACTTTGCCACTGGACTCAAGCAAGCCGGGCTGAAGACGTCTGTAATGCCAGAAACCGGTCCTAGGAAGCTTGTTTCTGGTCCTGGGAAGGCATGGCTTGGCAGATCGGGCTGGACTGTTCCCATGAGGCACAGGGTCAGACTGATTTGCATATAGACATGTCTGAACTGGGGTGGCAGAGTGGGCTAAAGAACGGTGATGGATTAAACCCAGATCTGTTGATTGGGTATGAGTGTTTGATTGGTTCAGATGCTCCGTACCTCACCACCCCCTTTTGTACCGCTTTGTTCGCCATATGTTGGCAGGGTATGCTCAGACGTGAGTCCCTTGCTCACTTGGCCACTGGATTCAAGCAAGCCTGGCTGAAGATGACTGTAATGCCAGAAACCGGTCCTAGGAAGCTTGTTTCCCATCCAGGGAAGGCATGGCTTGGCAGTTCGGGCTGGACTGTTCCCATGAGGCACAGGGTCAGACTGATTTGCAAATGGCCATGTCTGAACTGGGGTGGCAGAGTAGGCTAAAGAACGGTGATGGATTAAACCCAGATATGTTGACTGGGTGTGAGTGTTTGATTGGTTCAGATGCTCCATGCATCACCACCCCCTTTTGTACTGCTTTGTTCGCCATGAGTTGGCAGGGTATGCTCAGACGTGAGTCCCTTGCTCACTTTGCCAGTGGATTCAAGCAAGCCTGGCTGAAGACGGCTGTAATTCCAGAAACCGGTCCTAGGAAGCTTGTTTCCGGTCCAGGGAAGCATGGCTTGGCAGTTGGGCTGGGCTGTTCCCATGAGGCACAGGGTCAGACTGATTTGCATATGGCCATGTCTGAACTGGGGTGGCAGAGTGGGCTAAAGCACGGTGATGGATTAAACCCAGATCTGTTGACTGGGTATGAGTGTTTGATTGGTTCAGATGCTCTGTCCATCACCACCCCCTTTTGTATCGCTTTGTTCACCATAAGTTAGGAGTGTATGCTCAGACGTGCGTCCCTTGCTCACTTTGCCACTGGATTCAAGCAAGCCTGGCTGAAGAATGCTGTAATGCCAGAAACCGGTCCTACGAAGCTTGTTTCCGGTCCAGGGAAGGCCTGGCTTGGCATTTTGGGCTGGACTGATCCCATGAGGCACAGGGTCAGACTGATTTGCATATGGCCATGTCTGAACTGGGGTGGGAGAGTGGGCTAAAGAACGGTGATGCATTAAACCCAGACCTGTTGACGGGGTGTGAGTGCTTGATTGGTTCAGATGCTCCGTCTATCACCACCCCCTTTTGTACCGCTTTGTTCGCCATAAGTTGGCAAGGTATGCTCAGACGTGTGTCCCTTGCTGAATTTGTTACTGGATTCAAGCAAGCCTGGCTGAAGATGGCTGCAAGGCATGGCTTGGCAGTTCGGGCTGGACTGTTCCAATGAGGCACAGCGTCAGACTGATTTGCATATGCCCATGTCTGAACTGGGGTGGCAGAGTCGGCTAAAGAACGGTGATGGATTAAACCCAGATCTGTTGACTCGGTGTGAGTGTTTCATTAGTTCAGATGCCCTGTCCATCACCACCCCCTATTGTACCACTTTGTTCGCCATAAGTTGGCAGGGTATGGTCAGACGTGAGTCCCTTGCTCACTTTGCCACTGGATTCAAGCAAGCCTGGCTGAAGACAGCTGTAATGCCAGAAACCCGTCCTAGGAAGCTTGTTTCCGGTCCAGGGAAGGCATGGCTTGGCAGTCTGGGCTGGGTCTGTTCCCATGAGGCACAGGGTCAGACTGATTTGCATATGGCCATGTCTGAACTGGGGTGGCAGAGTCAGCTAAAGAACGGTGATGGATTAAACCTAGATCTGCTGACTGGGTGTGAGTGTTTGTTTGGTTCAGATGCTCCGTCCATCACCACCCCCTTTTGTACCACTTTGTTCGCCATAAGTTGGCAGGGTATGCTCAGACGTGAGTCCCTTGCTCACGTTGCCACTGGATTCAAGCAAGCATGTCTGAAGACGGCTGTAATGCCAGAAACCGGTCCTAGGAAGCTTGTTTATGGTCCAGGGAAGGCATGGCTTGGCAGTCCGGGCTGGGTCTGTTCCCATGAGGCACAGGGTCAGACTGATTTGCATATGGACATGTCTGAACTGGGGTGGCAGAGTGGGCTAAAGAACGGTGATGGATTAAACCCAAATCTGTTGACTGGGTGTGAGTGTTTGATTGGTTCAGATGCTCCATCCATCACCACCCCCTTTTGTACCGCTTTGTTCACCATAAGTTGTAAGGGTATGCTCAGACGTGAGTCCCTTGCTCACTTTGCCACTGGACTCAAGCAAGCCGGGCTGAAGACAGCTGTATTGCCAGAAACCAGTCCAAGGAAGCTTGTTTCCGGTCCAGGGAAGGCATGGTTTGGCAGTTTGGGCTGGACTGTTCCCATGAGGCACAGGGTCAGACTGATTTGCATATGCCCATGTCTGAACTGGGGTGGCAGAGTGGGCTAAAGAACGGTGATGGATTAAACCCAGATCGGTTGACTGGGTGTGAGTGTTTGATTAATTCAGATGCTCCGTCCATCACCACCCCCTTTTGTACCGCTTTGCTCGCCATAAGTTGTCAGGGTATGCTTAGACGTGAGTCCCTTGCTCACTTTGCCAGTGGATTCAAGCAAGCCGGGCTGAAGACGGCTGTAATGCCAGAAACCAGTCCTAGGAAGCTTGTTTACGGTCCAGGGAAGGCATGGCTTGGCAGTTCGGGCTGGACTGTTCCCATGAGGCACAGGGTCAGACTGATTTGCAAATGGCCATGTCTGAACTGGGGTGGCAGAGTTGGCTAAAGAACAGTGTTGGATTAAACCTAGATCTGCTGACTGGGTGTGAGTGTTTGATTGGTTCAGATGCTCCGTCCATCACCACCCTCTTTTGTACCGCTTTGTTCGCCATAAGTTGGCAGGGTATGCTCAGACGTGAGTCCCTTGCTCACTTTGCCACTGGATTCAAGCAAGCCTGGCTGAAGACAGCTGTAATGCCAGAAACCGGTCCTAGGAAGCTTTTTTCCGGTCCAGGGAAGGCATGGCTTGGCAGTCCGGGCTGGGTCTGTTCCCATGAGGCACAGGGTCAGACTGATTTGCATATGGCCATGTCTGAACTGGGGTGGCAGAGTGGGCTAAAGAACAGTGTTGGATTAAACCCAGATCGGTTGACTGGGTGTGAGTGTTTGATTAATTCAGATACTCCGTCAATCACCACCCCCTATTGTACCACTTTGTTCGCCATAAGTTGGCAGGGTATGCTCAGACGTGAGTCCCTTGCTCACTTTGCCACTGGATTCAAGCAAGCCTGGCTGAAGACAGCTGTAATGCCAGAAACCGGTCCTAGGAAGCTTTTTTCCGGTCCAGGGAAGGCATGGCTTGGCAGTCCGGGCTGGGTCTGTTCCCATGAGGCACAGGGTCAGACTGATTTGCATATGGCCATGTCTGAACTGGGGTAGCAGAGTGGGCTAAAGAACAGTGTTGGATTAAACCTAGATCTGCTGACTGGGTGTGAGTGTTTGATTGGTTCAGATGCTCCGTCCATCACCACCCCCTTTTGTACCGCTTTGTTCGCCATAAGTTGGCAGGGTATGCTCAGACGTGAGTCCCTTGCTGACTTTGCCACTGGATTCAAGCAAGCCTGGCTGAAGACGGCTGTAATTCCAGAAACCGGTCCTAGGAAGCTTGTTTCCCATCCAGGGAAGGCATGGCTTGGCAGTTCGGGCTGGACTGTTCCCATGAGGCACAGGGTCAGACTGATTTGAAAATGTCCATGTCTGAACTGGGGTGGCAGAGTGGGCTAAAGAACAGTGTTGGATTAAACCTAGATCTGCTGACTGGGTGTGAGTGTTTGATTGGTTCAGATGCTCCGTCCATCACCACCACCTTTTGTACCGCTTTGTTCACCATAAGTTGGAAGGGTATGCTCAGACGTGAGTCCCTTGCTCACTTTGCCACTGGACTCAAGCAAGCCAGGCTGAAGACGTCTGTAATGCCAGAAACCGGTCCTAGGAAGCTTGTTTCTGGTCCTGGGAAGGCATGGCTTGGCAGATCGGGCTGGACTGTTCCCATGAGGCACAGGGTCAGACTGATTTGCATATAGCCATGTCTTAACTGGGGTGGCAGAGTGGGCTAAAGAACGGTGATGGATTAAACCCAGATCTGTTGACTGGGTGTGAGTGTTTGATTAATTCAGATACTCCGTCCATCACCACCCCCTATTGTACCACTTTGTTCGCCATAAGTTGGCAGGGTATGCTCAGACGTGAGTCCCTTGCTCACTTTGCCACTGGATTCAAGCAAGCCTGGCTGAAGACAGCTGTAATGCCAGAAACCGGTCCTAGGAAGCTTTTTTCCGGTCCAGGGAAGGCATGGCTTGGCAGTCCAGTCTGGGTCTGTTCCCATGAGGCACAGGGTCAGACTGATTTGCATATGGCCATGTCTGAACTGGGGTAGCAGAGTGGGCTAAAGAACAGTGTTGGATTAAACCTAGATCTGCTGACTGGGTGTGAGTGTTTGATTGGTTCAGATGCTCCGTCCATCACCACCCCCTTTTGTACCGCTTTGTTCGCCATAAGTTGGCAGGGTATGCTCAGACGTGAGTCCCTTGCTGACTTTGCCACTGGATTCAAGCAAGCATGTCCGAAGACGGCTGTAATGCCAGAAACCGGTCCTAGGAAGCTTGTTTGCGGTCCAGGGAAGGCATGGCTTGGCATTCCAGGCTGGGTCTGTTTCCATGAGGCACAGGGTCAGACTTATTTGCATGCGGCCATGTCTGAACTGGGGTGGCAGAGTGGGCTAAAGAACGGTGATAGATTAAACCCAGATCTGTTGACTGGATGTAAGTGTTTGATTGGTTCAGATGCTCCGTCCATCACCACCACCTTTTGTACCGCTTTGTTCACCATAAGTTGGAAGGGTATGCTCAGACGTGAGTCCCTTGCTCACTTTGCCACTGGACTCAAGCAAGCCGGGCTGAAGACGTCTGTAATGCCAGAAACCGGTCCTAGGAAGCTTGTTTCTGGTCCTGGGAAGGCATGGCTTGGCAGATCGGGCTGGACTGTTCCCATGAGGCACAGGGTCAGACTGATTTGCATATAGCCATGTCTGAACTGGGGTGGCAGAGTGGGCTAAAGAACGGTGATGGATTAAACCCAGATCTGTTGACTGGGTGTGAGTGTATGCTTGGTTCAGGTGCTCCGTCCATCACCACCCCCTTTTGTACCACTTTGTTTGCCATAAGTTGGCAGGGTATGCTCAGACGTGAGTCCCTTGCTCACTTTGCCACTGGATTCAAGCAAGCCTGGCTGAAGACGGCTGTAATGCCAGAAACCGGTCCTGGGAAGCTTGTTTCCGGTCCAGGGAAGGCATGGTTTGGCAGTTTGGGCAGGACTGTTCCCATGAGGCACAGGGTCAGACTGATTTGCATATGTCCATGTCTGAACTGGGGTGGCAGAGTGGGCTAAAGAACGGTGATGGATTAAACCCAGATCTGTTGACTGGGTATGAGTGTTTGATTGGTTCAGATGCTCCGTCCCTCACCACCCCCTTTTGTACCGCTTTGTTCGCCATATGTTGGCAGGGTATGCTCAGACGTGAGTCCCTTGCTCACTTGGCCACTGGATTCAAGCAAGCCTGGCTGAAGATGGCTGTAATGCCAGAAACCGGTCCTAGGAAGCTTGTTTCCCATCCAGGGAAGGCATGGCTTGGCAGTTCGGGCTGGACTGTTCCCATGAGGCACAGGGTCAGACTGATTTGCAAATGGCCATGTCTGAACTGGGGTGGCAGAGTAGGCTAAAGAACGGTGATGGATTAAACCCAGATCTGTTGACTGGGTGTGAGTGTTTGATTGGTTCAGATGCTCCATGCATCACCACCCCCTTTTGTACTGCTTTGTTCGCCATGAGTTGGCAGGGTATGCTCAGACGTGAGTCCCTTGCTCACTTTGCCACTGGATTCAAGCAAGCCTGGCTGAAGACAGCTGTAATGCCAGAAACCGGTCCTAGGAAGCTTGTTTCCGGTCCAGGGAAGGCGTGGCTTGGCAGTCTGGGCTGGGTCTGTTCCCATGAGGCACAGGGTCAGACTGATTTGCATATGGCCATGTCTGAACTGCGGTGGCAGAGTCGGCTAAAGAACGGTGATGGATTAAACCTAGATCTGCTGACTGGGTGTGAGTGTTTGTTTGGTTCAGATGCTCCGTCCATCACCACCCCCTTTTGTTCCACTTTGTTCGCCATAAGTTGGCAGGGTATGCTCAGACGTGAGTCCCTTGCTCACGTTGCCACTGGATTCAAGCAAGCATGTCTGAAGACGGCTGTAATGCCAGAAACCGGTCCTAGGAAGCTTGTTTACGGTCCAGGGAAGGCATGGCTTGGCAGTCCGAGCTGGGTCTGTTCCCATGAGGCACAGGGTCAGACTGATTTGCATATGGCCAAGTCTGAACTGGGGTGGCAGAGTGGGCTAAAGAACGGTGATGGATTAAACCCAAATCTGTTGACTGGGTGTGAGTGTTTGATTGGTTCAGATGCTCCATCCATCACCACCCCCTGTTGTACCGCTTTGTTCGCCAGAAGTTGTAAGGGTATGCTCAGACGTGAGTCCCTTGCTCAGTTTGCCACTGGACTCAAGCAAGCCGGGCTGAAGACGGCTGTAATGCCAGAAACCAGTCCTAGGAAGCTTGTTTCCGGTCCAGGGAAGGCATGGTTTGGCAGTTTGGGCTGGACTGTTCCCATGAGGCACAGGGTCAGACTGATTTGCATATGCCCATGTCTGAACTGGGGTGGCAGAGTGGGCTAAAGAACGGTGATGGATTAAACCCAGATCGGTTGACTGGGTGTGAGTGTTTGATTAATTCAGATACTCCGTCCATCACCACCCCCTTTTGTACCGCTTTGCTCGCCATAAGTTGTCAGGGTATGCTCAGACGTGAGTCCCTTGCTCACTTTGCCAGTGGATTCAAGCAAGCCTGGCTGAAGACGGCTGTAATTCCTGAAACCGGTCCTAGGAAGCTTGTTTCCCATCCAGGGAAGGCATGGCTTGGCAGTTCGGGCTGGACTGTTCCCATGAGGCACAGGGTTAGACTGATTTGCATATGGCCATGTCTGAACTGGGGTGGCAGAGTGGGCTAAAGAACAGTGTTGAATTAAACCTAGATCTGCTGACTGGGTGTGAGTGTTTGATTGGTTCAGATGCTCCGTCCATCACCACCCTCTTTTGTACCGCTTTGTTCGCCATAAGTTGGCAGGGTATGCTCAGACGTGAGTCCCTTGCTGACTTTGCCACTGGATTCATACAAGCCTGGCTGAAGACAGCTGTAATGCCAGAAACCGGTCCTAGGAAGCTTTTTTCCGGTCCAGGGAAGGCATGGCTTGGCAGTCCGGGCTGGGTCTGTTCCCATGAGGCACAGGGTCAGACTGATTTGCATATGGCCATGTCTGTACTGGGGTGGCAGAGTGGGCTAAAGAACAGTGTTGCATTAAACCCAGATCGGTTGACTGGGTGTGAGTGTTTGATTAATTCAGATACTCCGTCCATCACCACCCCCTATTGTACCACTTTGTTCGCCATAAGTTGGCAGGGTATGCTCAGACGTGAGTCCCTTGCTCACTTTGCCACTGGATTCAAGCAAGCCTGGCTGAAGACAGCTGTAATGCCAGAAACCGGTCCTAGGAAGCTTTTTTCCGGTCCAGGGAAGGCATGGCGTGGCAGTCCGGGCTGGGTCTGTTTCCATGAGGCACAGGGTCAGACTGATTTGCATATGGCCATGTCTGAACTGGGGTGACAGAGTGGGCTAAAGAACAGTGTTGGATTAAACCTAGATCTGCTGACTGGGTGTGAGTGTTTGATTGGTTCAGATGCTCCGTCCATCACCACCCCCTTTTGTACCGCTTTGTTCGCCATAAGTTGGCAGGGTATGCTCAGACGTGAGTCCCTTGCTGACTTTGCCACTGGATTCAAGCAAGCTTGTCTGAAGACGGCTGTAATGCCAGAAACCGGTCCTAGGAAGCTTGTTTGCGGTCCAGGGAAGGCATGGCTTGGCATTCCAGGCTGGGTCTGTTTTCATGAGGTACAGGGTCAGACTTATTTGCATGTGGCCATGTCTGAACTGGGGTGGCAGAGTGGGCTAAAGAACGGTGTTGGATTAAACCCAGATCGGTTGACTGGGTGTGAGTGTTTGATTAATTCAGATACTCCGTCCATCACCACCCCCTATTGTACCACTTTGTTCGCCATAAGTTGGCAGGGTATGCTCAGACGTGAGTCCCTTGCTCACTTTGCCACTGGATTCAAGCAAGCCTGGCTGAAGACGGCTGTAATTCCAGAAACCGGTCCTAGGAAGCTTGTTTCCCATCCAGGGAAGGCATGGCTTGGCAGTTCGGGCTGGACTGTTCCCATGAGGCACAGGGCCAGACTGATTTGCAAATGGCCATGTCTGAACTGGGGTTGCAGAGTGGGCTAAAGAACAGTGTTGGATTAAACCTAGATCTGCTGACTGGGTGTGAGTGTTTGATTGGTTCAGATGCTCCGTCCATCACCACCACCTTTTGTACCGCTTTGTTCACCATAAGTTGGAAGGGTATGCTCAGACGTGAGTCCCTTGCTCACTTTGCCACTGGACTCAAGCAAGCCGGGCTGAAGACGTCTGTAATGCCAGAAACCGGTCCTAGGAAGCTTGTTTCTGGTCCTGGGAAGGCATGGCTTGGCAGATCGGGCTGGACTGTTCCCATGAGGCACAGGGTCAGACTGATTTGCATATAGCCATGTCTTAACTGGGGTGGCAGAGTGGGCTAAAGAACGGTGATGGATTAAACCCAGATCTGTTGACTGGGTGTGAGTGTATGCTTGGTTCAGGTGCTCCGTCCATCACCACCCCCTTTTGTACCACTTTGTTTGCCATAAGTTGACAGGGTATGCTCAGACGTGAGTCCCTTGCTGACTTTGCCACTGGATTCAAGCAAGCATGTCTGAAGACGGCTGTAATGCCAGAAACCGGTCCTAGGAAGCTTGTTTGCGGTCCAGGGAAGGCATGGCTTGGCATTCCAGGCTGGGTCTGTTTCCATGAGGCACAGGGTCAGACTTATTTGCATGTGGCCATGTCTGAACTGGGTGGCAGAGTGGGCTAAAGAACGGTGATAGATTAAACCCAGATCTGTTGACTGGATGTGAGTGTTTGATTGGTTCAGATGCTCCGTCCATCACCACCAC
Source organism: Lissotriton vulgaris (assembly GCF_964263255.1). NCBI lineage: Eukaryota > Metazoa > Chordata > Amphibia > Caudata > Salamandridae > Lissotriton > Lissotriton vulgaris. The sequence goes on from NC_141695.1 coordinate 81,826,882, forward strand.
CTTTTGTACCGCTTTGTTCACCATAAGTTGGAAGGGTATGCTCAGACAACAGTCCCTTGCTCACTTTGCCACTGGACTCAAGCAAGCCGGGCTGAAGACGTCTGTAATGCCAGAAACCGGTCCTAGGAAGCTTGTTTCTGGTCCTGGGAAGGCATGGCTTGGCAGATCGGGCTGGACTGTTCCCATGAGGCACAGGGTCAGACTGATTTGCATATAGACATGTCTGAACTGGGGTGGCAGAGTGGGCTAAAGAACGGTGATGGATTAAACCCAGATCTGTTGATTGGGTATGAGTGTTTGATTGGTTCAGATGCTCCGTACCTCACCACCCCCTTTTGTACCGCTTTGTTCGCCATATGTTGGCAGGGTATGCTCAGACGTGAGTCCCTTGCTCACTTGGCCACTGGATTCAAGCAAGCCTGGCTGAAGATGACTGTAATGCCAGAAACCGGTCCTAGGAAGCTTGTTTCCCATCCAGGGAAGGCATGGCTTGGCAGTTCGGGCTGGACTGTTCCCATGAGGCACAGGGTCAGACTGATTTGCAAATGGCCATGTCTGAACTGGGGTGGCAGAGTAGGCTAAAGAACGGTGATGGATTAAACCCAGATATGTTGACTGGGTGTGAGTGTTTGATTGGTTCAGATGCTCCATGCATCACCACCCCCTTTTGTACTGCTTTGTTCGCCATGAGTTGGCAGGGTATGCTCAGACGTGAGTCCCTTGCTCACTTTGCCAGTGGATTCAAGCAAGCCTGGCTGAAGACGGCTGTAATTCCAGAAACCGGTCCTAGGAAGCTTGTTTCCGGTCCAGGGAAGCATGGCTTGGCAGTTGGGCTGGGCTGTTCCCATGAGGCACAGGGTCAGACTGATTTGCATATGGCCATGTCTGAACTGGGGTGGCAGAGTGGGCTAAAGCACGGTGATGGATTAAACCCAGATCTGTTGACTGGGTATGAGTGTTTGATTGGTTCAGATGCTCTGTCCATCACCACCCCCTTTTGTATCGCTTTGTTCACCATAAGTTAGGAGTGTATGCTCAGACGTGCGTCCCTTGCTCACTTTGCCACTGGATTCAAGCAAGCCTGGCTGAAGAATGCTGTAATGCCAGAAACCGGTCCTACGAAGCTTGTTTCCGGTCCAGGGAAGGCCTGGCTTGGCATTTTGGGCTGGACTGATCCCATGAGGCACAGGGTCAGACTGATTTGCATATGGCCATGTCTGAACTGGGGTGGGAGAGTGGGCTAAAGAACGGTGATGCATTAAACCCAGACCTGTTGACGGGGTGTGAGTGCTTGATTGGTTCAGATGCTCCGTCTATCACCACCCCCTTTTGTACCGCTTTGTTCGCCATAAGTTGGCAAGGTATGCTCAGACGTGTGTCCCTTGCTGAATTTGTTACTGGATTCAAGCAAGCCTGGCTGAAGATGGCTGCAAGGCATGGCTTGGCAGTTCGGGCTGGACTGTTCCAATGAGGCACAGCGTCAGACTGATTTGCATATGCCCATGTCTGAACTGGGGTGGCAGAGTCGGCTAAAGAACGGTGATGGATTAAACCCAGATCTGTTGACTCGGTGTGAGTGTTTCATTAGTTCAGATGCCCTGTCCATCACCACCCCCTATTGTACCACTTTGTTCGCCATAAGTTGGCAGGGTATGGTCAGACGTGAGTCCCTTGCTCACTTTGCCACTGGATTCAAGCAAGCCTGGCTGAAGACAGCTGTAATGCCAGAAACCCGTCCTAGGAAGCTTGTTTCCGGTCCAGGGAAGGCATGGCTTGGCAGTCTGGGCTGGGTCTGTTCCCATGAGGCACAGGGTCAGACTGATTTGCATATGGCCATGTCTGAACTGGGGTGGCAGAGTCAGCTAAAGAACGGTGATGGATTAAACCTAGATCTGCTGACTGGGTGTGAGTGTTTGTTTGGTTCAGATGCTCCGTCCATCACCACCCCCTTTTGTACCACTTTGTTCGCCATAAGTTGGCAGGGTATGCTCAGACGTGAGTCCCTTGCTCACGTTGCCACTGGATTCAAGCAAGCATGTCTGAAGACGGCTGTAATGCCAGAAACCGGTCCTAGGAAGCTTGTTTATGGTCCAGGGAAGGCATGGCTTGGCAGTCCGGGCTGGGTCTGTTCCCATGAGGCACAGGGTCAGACTGATTTGCATATGGACATGTCTGAACTGGGGTGGCAGAGTGGGCTAAAGAACGGTGATGGATTAAACCCAAATCTGTTGACTGGGTGTGAGTGTTTGATTGGTTCAGATGCTCCATCCATCACCACCCCCTTTTGTACCGCTTTGTTCACCATAAGTTGTAAGGGTATGCTCAGACGTGAGTCCCTTGCTCACTTTGCCACTGGACTCAAGCAAGCCGGGCTGAAGACAGCTGTATTGCCAGAAACCAGTCCAAGGAAGCTTGTTTCCGGTCCAGGGAAGGCATGGTTTGGCAGTTTGGGCTGGACTGTTCCCATGAGGCACAGGGTCAGACTGATTTGCATATGCCCATGTCTGAACTGGGGTGGCAGAGTGGGCTAAAGAACGGTGATGGATTAAACCCAGATCGGTTGACTGGGTGTGAGTGTTTGATTAATTCAGATGCTCCGTCCATCACCACCCCCTTTTGTACCGCTTTGCTCGCCATAAGTTGTCAGGGTATGCTTAGACGTGAGTCCCTTGCTCACTTTGCCAGTGGATTCAAGCAAGCCGGGCTGAAGACGGCTGTAATGCCAGAAACCAGTCCTAGGAAGCTTGTTTACGGTCCAGGGAAGGCATGGCTTGGCAGTTCGGGCTGGACTGTTCCCATGAGGCACAGGGTCAGACTGATTTGCAAATGGCCATGTCTGAACTGGGGTGGCAGAGTTGGCTAAAGAACAGTGTTGGATTAAACCTAGATCTGCTGACTGGGTGTGAGTGTTTGATTGGTTCAGATGCTCCGTCCATCACCACCCTCTTTTGTACCGCTTTGTTCGCCATAAGTTGGCAGGGTATGCTCAGACGTGAGTCCCTTGCTCACTTTGCCACTGGATTCAAGCAAGCCTGGCTGAAGACAGCTGTAATGCCAGAAACCGGTCCTAGGAAGCTTTTTTCCGGTCCAGGGAAGGCATGGCTTGGCAGTCCGGGCTGGGTCTGTTCCCATGAGGCACAGGGTCAGACTGATTTGCATATGGCCATGTCTGAACTGGGGTGGCAGAGTGGGCTAAAGAACAGTGTTGGATTAAACCCAGATCGGTTGACTGGGTGTGAGTGTTTGATTAATTCAGATACTCCGTCAATCACCACCCCCTATTGTACCACTTTGTTCGCCATAAGTTGGCAGGGTATGCTCAGACGTGAGTCCCTTGCTCACTTTGCCACTGGATTCAAGCAAGCCTGGCTGAAGACAGCTGTAATGCCAGAAACCGGTCCTAGGAAGCTTTTTTCCGGTCCAGGGAAGGCATGGCTTGGCAGTCCGGGCTGGGTCTGTTCCCATGAGGCACAGGGTCAGACTGATTTGCATATGGCCATGTCTGAACTGGGGTAGCAGAGTGGGCTAAAGAACAGTGTTGGATTAAACCTAGATCTGCTGACTGGGTGTGAGTGTTTGATTGGTTCAGATGCTCCGTCCATCACCACCCCCTTTTGTACCGCTTTGTTCGCCATAAGTTGGCAGGGTATGCTCAGACGTGAGTCCCTTGCTGACTTTGCCACTGGATTCAAGCAAGCCTGGCTGAAGACGGCTGTAATTCCAGAAACCGGTCCTAGGAAGCTTGTTTCCCATCCAGGGAAGGCATGGCTTGGCAGTTCGGGCTGGACTGTTCCCATGAGGCACAGGGTCAGACTGATTTGAAAATGTCCATGTCTGAACTGGGGTGGCAGAGTGGGCTAAAGAACAGTGTTGGATTAAACCTAGATCTGCTGACTGGGTGTGAGTGTTTGATTGGTTCAGATGCTCCGTCCATCACCACCACCTTTTGTACCGCTTTGTTCACCATAAGTTGGAAGGGTATGCTCAGACGTGAGTCCCTTGCTCACTTTGCCACTGGACTCAAGCAAGCCAGGCTGAAGACGTCTGTAATGCCAGAAACCGGTCCTAGGAAGCTTGTTTCTGGTCCTGGGAAGGCATGGCTTGGCAGATCGGGCTGGACTGTTCCCATGAGGCACAGGGTCAGACTGATTTGCATATAGCCATGTCTTAACTGGGGTGGCAGAGTGGGCTAAAGAACGGTGATGGATTAAACCCAGATCTGTTGACTGGGTGTGAGTGTTTGATTAATTCAGATACTCCGTCCATCACCACCCCCTATTGTACCACTTTGTTCGCCATAAGTTGGCAGGGTATGCTCAGACGTGAGTCCCTTGCTCACTTTGCCACTGGATTCAAGCAAGCCTGGCTGAAGACAGCTGTAATGCCAGAAACCGGTCCTAGGAAGCTTTTTTCCGGTCCAGGGAAGGCATGGCTTGGCAGTCCAGTCTGGGTCTGTTCCCATGAGGCACAGGGTCAGACTGATTTGCATATGGCCATGTCTGAACTGGGGTAGCAGAGTGGGCTAAAGAACAGTGTTGGATTAAACCTAGATCTGCTGACTGGGTGTGAGTGTTTGATTGGTTCAGATGCTCCGTCCATCACCACCCCCTTTTGTACCGCTTTGTTCGCCATAAGTTGGCAGGGTATGCTCAGACGTGAGTCCCTTGCTGACTTTGCCACTGGATTCAAGCAAGCATGTCCGAAGACGGCTGTAATGCCAGAAACCGGTCCTAGGAAGCTTGTTTGCGGTCCAGGGAAGGCATGGCTTGGCATTCCAGGCTGGGTCTGTTTCCATGAGGCACAGGGTCAGACTTATTTGCATGCGGCCATGTCTGAACTGGGGTGGCAGAGTGGGCTAAAGAACGGTGATAGATTAAACCCAGATCTGTTGACTGGATGTAAGTGTTTGATTGGTTCAGATGCTCCGTCCATCACCACCACCTTTTGTACCGCTTTGTTCACCATAAGTTGGAAGGGTATGCTCAGACGTGAGTCCCTTGCTCACTTTGCCACTGGACTCAAGCAAGCCGGGCTGAAGACGTCTGTAATGCCAGAAACCGGTCCTAGGAAGCTTGTTTCTGGTCCTGGGAAGGCATGGCTTGGCAGATCGGGCTGGACTGTTCCCATGAGGCACAGGGTCAGACTGATTTGCATATAGCCATGTCTGAACTGGGGTGGCAGAGTGGGCTAAAGAACGGTGATGGATTAAACCCAGATCTGTTGACTGGGTGTGAGTGTATGCTTGGTTCAGGTGCTCCGTCCATCACCACCCCCTTTTGTACCACTTTGTTTGCCATAAGTTGGCAGGGTATGCTCAGACGTGAGTCCCTTGCTCACTTTGCCACTGGATTCAAGCAAGCCTGGCTGAAGACGGCTGTAATGCCAGAAACCGGTCCTGGGAAGCTTGTTTCCGGTCCAGGGAAGGCATGGTTTGGCAGTTTGGGCAGGACTGTTCCCATGAGGCACAGGGTCAGACTGATTTGCATATGTCCATGTCTGAACTGGGGTGGCAGAGTGGGCTAAAGAACGGTGATGGATTAAACCCAGATCTGTTGACTGGGTATGAGTGTTTGATTGGTTCAGATGCTCCGTCCCTCACCACCCCCTTTTGTACCGCTTTGTTCGCCATATGTTGGCAGGGTATGCTCAGACGTGAGTCCCTTGCTCACTTGGCCACTGGATTCAAGCAAGCCTGGCTGAAGATGGCTGTAATGCCAGAAACCGGTCCTAGGAAGCTTGTTTCCCATCCAGGGAAGGCATGGCTTGGCAGTTCGGGCTGGACTGTTCCCATGAGGCACAGGGTCAGACTGATTTGCAAATGGCCATGTCTGAACTGGGGTGGCAGAGTAGGCTAAAGAACGGTGATGGATTAAACCCAGATCTGTTGACTGGGTGTGAGTGTTTGATTGGTTCAGATGCTCCATGCATCACCACCCCCTTTTGTACTGCTTTGTTCGCCATGAGTTGGCAGGGTATGCTCAGACGTGAGTCCCTTGCTCACTTTGCCAGTGGATTCAAGCAAGCCTGGCTGAAGACGGCTGTAATTCCAGAAACCGGTCCTAGGAAGCTTGTTTCCGGTCCAGGGAAGGCATGGCTTGGCAGTAGGGCTGGGCTGTTCCCATGAGGCACAGGGTCAGACTGATTTGCATATGGCCATGTCTGAACTGGGGTGGCAGAGTGGGCTAAAGAACGGTGATGGATTAAACCCAGATCTGTTGACTGGGTATGAGTTTTTGATTGGTTCAGATGCTCTGTCCATCACCACCCCCTTTTGTATCGCTTTGTTCACCATAAGTTAGGAGTGTATGCTCAGACGTGCGTCCCTTGCTCACTTTGCCACTGCATTCAAGCAAGCCTGGCTGAAGAATTCTGTAATGCCAGAAACCGGTCCTACGAAGCTTGTTTCCGGTCCAGGGAAGGCCTGGCTTGGCATTTCGGGCTGGACTGATCCCATGAGGCACAGGGTCGGACTGATTTGCATATGGCCATGTCTGAACTGGGGTGGGAGAGTGGGCTAAAGAACGGTGATGGATTAAACCCAGACCTGTTGACGGGGTGTGAGTGCTTGATTGGTTCAGATGCTCCGTCTATCACCACCCCCTTTTGTACCGCTTTGTTCGCCATAAGTTGGCAAGGTATGCTCAGACGTGTGTCCCTTGCTGAATTTGTCACTGGATTCAAGCAAGCCTGGCTGAAGATGGCTGCAAGGCATGGCTTGGCAGTTCGGGCTGGACTGTTCCAATGAGGCACAGCGTCAGACTGATTTGCATATGCCCATGTCTGAACTGGGGTGGCAGAGTCGGCTAAAGAACGGTGATGGATTAAACCCAGATCTGTTGACTCGGTGTGAGTGTTTGATTAGTTCAGATGCCCTGTCCATCACCACCCCCTATTGTACCACTTTGTTCGCCATAAGTTGGCAGGGTATGCTCAGACGTGAGTCCCTTGCTCACTTTGCCACTGGATTCAAGCAAGCCTGGCTGAAGACAGCTGTAATGCCAGAAACCGGTCCTAGGAAGCTTGTTTCCGGTCCAGGGAAGGCATGGCTTGGCAGTCTGGGCTGATTCTGTTCCCATGAGGCACAGGGTCAGACTGATTTGCATATGGCCATGTCTGAACTGGGGTGGCAGAGTCGGCTAAAGAACGGTGATGGATTAAACCTAGATCTGCTGACTGGGTGTGAGTGTTTGTTTGGTTCAGATGCTCCGTCCATCACCACCTCCTTTTGTACCACTTTGTTCGCCATAAGTTGGCAGGGTATGCTCAGACGTGAGTCCCTTGCTCACGTTGCCACTGGATTCAAGCAAGCATGTCTGAAGACGGCTGTAATGCCAGAAACCGGTCCTAGGAAGCTTGTTTACGGTCCAGGGAAGGCATGGCTTGGCAGTCCGGGCTGGGTCTGTTCCCATGAGGCACAGGGTCAGACTGATTTGCATATGGACATGTCTGAACTGGGGTGGCAGAGTGGGCTAAAGAACGGTGATGGATTAAACCCAAATCTGTTGACTGGGTGTGAGTGTTTGATTAGTTCAGATGCTCCATCCATCACCACCCCCTTTTGTACCGCTTTGTTCACCATAAGTTGTAAGGGTATGCTCAGACGTGAGTCCCTTGCTCACTTTGCCCCTGGACTCAAGCAAGCCGGGCTGAAGACGGCTGTAATGCCAGAAACCGGTCCTAGGAAGCTTGTTTCCGGTCCAGGGAAGGCATGGTTTGGCAGTTTGGGCTGGACTGTTCCCATGAGGCACAGGGTCAGACTGATTTGCATATGCCCATGTCTGAACTGGGGTGGCAGAGTGGGCTAAAGAACGGTGATGGATTAAACCCAGATCGGTTGACTGAGTGTGAGTGTTTGATTAATTCAGATGCTCTGGTAATCACCACCCCCTTTTGTACCGCTTTGCTCAACATAAGTTGTCAGGGTATGCTCAGACGTGAGTCCCTTGCTCACTTTGCCAGTGGATTCAAGCAAGCCTGGCTGAAGACGGCTGTAATTCCAGAAACCGGTCCTAGGAAGCTTGTTTTCCATCCAGGGAAGGCATGGCTTGGCAGTTCGGGCTGGACTGTTCCCATGAGGCACAGGGTCAGACTGATTTGCAAATGGCAATGTCTGAACTGGGGTGGCAGAGTGGGCTAAAGAACGGTGATGGATTAAATCCAGATCTGTGTACTGGGTGTGAGTGTTTGATTGGTTCAGATGCTCCATCCATCATCACCCCCTTTTGTACTTCTTTGTTCACCATAAGTTGGCAGGGTATGCTCAGACGTGAGTCCCTTGCTCACTTTGCCAGTGGATTCAAGCAAGCCTGGCTGAAGAGTGCTGTAATTCCAGAAACCGGTCCTAGGAAGCTTGTTACCGGTCCAGGGAAGGCATGGCTTGGCAGTTGGGCTGGGCTGTTCCCATGAGGCACAGGGTCAGACTGATTTGCATATGGCCATGTCTGAACTGGGGTGGCAGAGTGAGCTTACAAACGGTGATGGATTAAACCCAAATCTGTTGACTGGGTATGAGTATTTGATTGGTTCAGATGCTCCGTCCATCACCACCCCTTTTTGTACTGCTTTGTTTGCCATAAGTTGGCAGGGTATGCTCAGACATGAGTCCCTTGCTCACTTTGCCTCTGGATTCAAGCAAGCCTGGCTGAAGACGGCTGTAATGCCAGAAACCGGTCCTACGAAGCTTGTTTCCGGTCCAGGGAAGGCATGGCTTGGCATTTCGGGCTGGACTGATCCCATGAGGCACAGGGTCAGACTGATTTGCATATGACCATGTCTGAACTGGTGTGGGAGAGTGGGCTAAAGAATGGTGATGGATTAAACCCAGATCTGTTGACTGGGTGTGAGTGCTTGATTGGCTCAGATGCTCGGTCAAACACCACCCCCTTTTGTACCGCTTTGTTCGCCATAAGTTGGCAGGGTATGCTCAGACGTGTGTCCCTTGCTCACTTTGCCACTGGATTCAAGCAAGCCTGGCTGAAGACGGCTGCAAGGCATGGCTTGGCAGTTCGGGCTGGACTGTTCCAATGAGGCACAGCTTCAGACTGATTTGCATATGGCCATGTCTGACCTGGGGTGTCAGAGTCGGCTAAAGAACATTGATGGATTAAACCGAGATCTGTTGACTGGGTGTGAGTGTTTGATTAGTTCAGATGCCCCGTCCATCACCACCCCCTATTGTACCACTGTGTTCGCCATAAGTTGGCAGGGTATGCTCAGACGTGAGTCCCTTGCTCACTTTGCCACTGGATTCAAGCAAGCCTTGCTGAAGACAGCTGTAATGACAGAAACCGGTCCTAGCAAGCTTGTTTCCGGTCCAGGGAAGGCATGGCTTGGCAGTCCGGGCTGGGTCTGTTCCCATGAGGCACGGAGTCAGACTGATTTGCATATGGCCATGTCTGAACTGGGGTGGCAGAGTGGGCTAAAGAACGGTGATGGATTAAACATAGATCTGCTGACTGGGTGTGAGTGTTTGATTGGTTCAGATGCCCCGTCCATCACCACCCCCTTTTGTACCGCTTTGTTCGCCATAAGTTGGCAGGGTATGCTCAGACGTGAGTCCCTTGCTCACTTTGCCACTGGATTCAAGCAAGCATGGCTGAAGGCGTCTGTAATGCCAGAAACCGGTCCTAGGAAGCTTGTTTCCGGTCCAGGGAAGGCATGGCTTGGCAGTCCGGGCTGGGTCTGTTCCCATGAGGCACAGGGTCAGACTTATTTGCATATGGCCATGTCTGAACTGGGGTGGCAGAGTGGGCTAAAGAACGGTGATGGATTAAACCCAGATCTGTTGACTGGGTGTGAGTGTTTGATTGGTTCAGATGCTCCGTCCATCACCACCCCCTTTTGTACCGCTTTGTTTGCCATAAGTTGGAAGGGTATGCTCAGACGTGAGTCCCTTGCTCACTTTGCCACTGGATTCAAGCAAGCCTAGCTGAAGACGGCTGTAATGCCAAAAATCGTTCCTATGAAGCTTTTTTCCGGTCCAGGGAAGGTATGGCTTGGCAGTTCAGGCTGGACTGTTCGCATGAGGCACAGGGTCAGACTGATTTGCATATGGCAATGTCTGAACTGGGGTGGCAGAGTGGGCTAAAGAACAGTGATGGATTAAACCCATACCTGTTGACTGGGTGTGAGTTTTTGATTGGTTTAGATGCTCCGTCCATCACCACCCCCTTTTGTACGGGTTTGTGGTCATGCATGTCTTTCTGTACTAGACACCCCTTCTGTAGATGTAGCCAGTTGTGTGATTCAGCAGATTTAGGATTCGGTTGCCACCCAACACTCCCCACACCATCCAGCCCAGGGAACTCCTGGTCTCATAATTCTAAAAACGTTACTGTTGCCTACTGTTATAGCACAAATTGAAACACAGATTTCATCAGCGTAGTCGATGTTATAGAAGACAAATTGTCGGAGAAGGACTACAGCAGCAGCTTTCCCACAGCATGGTTCCATAGTGGGTAAGGATGTAAAGGTCACGTTGCTCAACTGTAGTATGGACAGTATTTCATCAACCAAGGTGAATATTCCCAGAATAGGACACATCTGTGAAGGCAGTGAGAGAATAAGGGTGACACACAGACCACTGGCAGCTGCACAGATGCCATTGTGAGGTCCTAAAATAAAAGAATATATTTAGATGGCTGACACACGTATAGTGGTTCATAGTGTGCAAGCCCACAGTACCACTTTTTTTCCAATATTGTAACAGTATTTTATGGAAATAATGACAGTCATATCCATATTGCTCTTCAGTTTTCCTCCATTTTTGTTATGAGACAAAGTCAGAACACTTCATAACACCAACTGTACAATATATTTATCCTAGGCAACAACAAAAGTATATATGGTGTTACAATGCAAACAATTACCTTTACAACATGGATTTTACATCTCAACTACCATTACAACGCAGGTTTAGAAACTACCATTACAACGCATACCATTACAACGTGGTTTTTACATCTCAATGACCATTGCAATGCAGTTTTAGAAACTACCAATACAACGCATACCATTAAAACACATAATACATTTGGGGCAACAGTGGGGTAAGTGTTGGATATTGTAGGAGTAATAATGACTATTCCCACTCCAGCGAGTCCAACAGTAGGATACGTGTTGGATAGTGTAGGGATAAAAGTTACTATTCACACTCCAGTGAGTGAAACAGTAGGGTAAGTGTTGGATAGTGTAGGGGTAAAACTACTATTGGCATGCACCGCAAAACCCACACCCACCCTAAAACTAAAAAAATTCCCATTACTTACCTCATAACGTGTTGTAATGGCATGTGTTGTAATGGTATGCATTGTAATGGCATGTGTTGTAGTGACAACCTTTGTAATGGCATGAGATGTAAAGGCAGTTGCGTTGTAACAGCTACATTGTAAACGTAGTGCATTATAATGACTGCGTTGTAATGGTTGTTTCCCCAACAAATACACATTGCAAATTCATAGTACTATGTAGGGCCTCCACCCGGGGAAGGCTTTGTATATGATGTCTTGCTGGAAAGGCCAACTTTCTATGCACCAGGGAAACAGCTATGCCAGCAAGCCAGGTGAACCCATTTCACTCAACTCTGAATACTGGTGTAATTGCAAAGTATATGATAGGCTTTGTAAGGTAGATTCATGAGTATCATACAAGTCTCTAGTAAGGCTGAGACTGCCTGTATATCCTCCAGATGTTAATAAGATAAGACACACTGCAGTGACAATGAATTTAGAAATGAAGATGGAAATTTACCAAGATTTTGCACCATGTTTGTGTCACAAAAATGACTCAAAACTGCATAAAATATGTTTTTCCTAATTTACTTTACAGTGCTAAACTTGTTTAGCACTGGATATACCATAAGAGCACTGCTTTGCATTACTTTGCGCCATGGGGTTGTGCCAATGGTGGTGCGTGGGCATACCCATGCAACCACTGTTAGGTTTGAAACTCCCATTCCTGCAATGCACTTGTTTCATGTTATATTAGGTTAGCAGTGTGTTGCTAAATAGATGCCATTTGTATTCACGTTATGCAACCCATTGAGTTATCCACGTAATGTATAGACTTCAGTTAGCGAGTGTGACTTAATTTTTTATTTTGTAATCCCTGTTAGACTGCTTAGACTGTGCCTGAACTAGGCCTCATTACTCGCATTGCTTGCCTCGTCAGAACACTGTATTTCGTTATTATTTTCTCTTCTGTTCAAGGCTGTTTCTCGACTCACTAATGAAAAGGCCTTTTTGCCCTTGCATACCTATTTGAGTGTGTAGTTTCTGCACCCACGTTAGATGATGCTGAGACCTAGCACCATAGCCTTGAATTGCAGATAACATGTACCCATCTGGCAGGTGTTAGCTCATGCTACTGTGCCTCTTTGTCCGGACTCTATCGGAAGCGGTCGCTCCCCATGCTCCCTGGTCTCCCTTGGGTATCGTTGGGCTTCGCTCGCATTGCTTGTTGCTTTAAAGAATTGCTGCCGGCTTAGATTTCATAGCGCCCTATTGCTCATTTGTGCATTGTAATCTCATAGCGCTCTATTGCTCATTTGTGCATTGTAATCTCATAGCGCTCTATTGCTCATTGGTGCATTATCGTAGCGCTCGCATTGCATTACAGAAAATAATTATTAGTGCCTGATTGTGCCGGTGCCACTGCCCACAACGTAATCCCACTTTGTGCCCCAACCTGTTTCGGTTTTGCTTTTGCTGCCATCCATTTTGTTGTTGTGCCTCGGAGCCCGTCCTCTCCTCTCCACCCCGCTCCCGCCTCCCAGCTGCTCCTCCCTCGCTCCGCCCCCTCCACTTTCCACTTATTTCAGAACAGCTGACGCGCAGCGTCCACGCGCAGCGGACGCACCCCATGCGCGCCGAAGGTGCGCCAAAGGTAAGCCCGTCTACGCCCGTCCGCACCTGGACCGCGCCCAGCGCCATACCCCCTTGCCCCCGCAAAATCCACTCCTCCCGCATAACGTATGACGCCGCAACCCTCTTAGCACTCAACCCCGGCCGACTTCCTGATTGCCACCAAGCCACCCCCGGACACACCCATGGACCCTTCACCTGCCACGCCTGCAAGTTCGCCTGCATCAAGACCCACACCAAATCCACAAACTCCAAACAGAGCTCCGACACTAACCACCTGAAGTGTATCCTGCTCAACACCCGCTCGGTCCACAGACACGCCATTGAACTCTGGAGCCTACTCGACACCACATCGCCGGACGTCGCCTTTCTTACAGAAACCTGGATGAACGCCTCATCAGCGCCCGACATCGCCATAGCCATCCCGGACGGCTACAAGATCATCTGAAAAGACCGCACCAACCAAACAGAAGGAGGCATCGCCATCGTCCACAAGAACACCATCCGCATCACGACCAGTTCTGACGATAACCTCGCAGCCGCCGAACACCTTCACTTCCAGATCCACACCGCCCCCAAGACCACACTCAGAGGCACCCTCATCTACAGGCCACCAGGACCCTGCACACATTTCAGCGAAGACATCACTGACTTCATCAGCCCACTCGCCCTCCCCTCCGAGGACTACATTCTACTGGGAGACCTGAACTTCCACCTGGAAAAGAACAACGACAGCAACATCACCACCCTTCTGGACAACCTCGCCAATCTCGGACTCAAACAACTTGTTGACACCCCCACCCACTATGCCAGGCACACGCTCGACCCAATCTTCACCTCCAGCAAGCACATCTCCTTCAATCACACCACAGCTCTCCATTGGACGGACCACAGCTGCGTTCACTTCAACTACAAAAAGACTACGACCTACAACCACCCACAACAAATTCCCTGCAGAAACTGGAACAAAATCACCACCGACCAGCTCTTCACATCGCTCCACCAAAAACCTGCTGCCAATTCATCGGACCCAAATCAAGCAGCCACCAACCTCACACAATGGATCACCCACAGCGCTGATGAATTAGCACCCTTGAAAAACAATCAAACCAAATAAGGTAGAAAAAAAGCCCCCTGGTTCAATTATGACCTTAAGAAATCCAAGAAGATCTGTCGCACCCTTGAGAAAGCCTGGTGAAAAAACCCAACCACTGACAACCTAGCCACCCTCAAGAACGCCACCCGAAAACACCACCAACTGATCCGATCCACCAAGAAATCAGCATTCAAGGATCGACTCAACAAAAAAGCCCACAACAGCAAGGAACTATTCAACATCGTCAAAGAGTTTACCAACCCCACCGCCGGCACCAACGACATCACTCCCTCCCAAGACCTCTGCGACTCTCTAGCCTCGTTCTTCCACAACAAAATCGCTGACATACATAACAGCTTTGGAGACCAGTCCACCCGACCCACCTCCAAACTAAAACACTCCTCCAACAACCTTTGCGCCTGGAACCCAATCACCACTGAAGACACCATCCGCCTGATAAACACCATCCACTCAGGATCGCCAACCAACCCATGCCCGCACCACATTTTCAACAAAGCAGACTCCATTATCGCACCCCATCTCCGAGACGTCATCAACTGCTCCCTCAACTGCGCTACCTTCCCAGAAAGCTGGAAACATGCCGAACTCAGCGCCCTCCTGAAGAAACCCACAGCAGACCCCACTGAACTTAAAAACTACCGCCCCATTTCACTCCTCCCATTCCCTGCAAAAGTCATCGAAAAAGCTGTCAACAATCAGCTTGCCACCTTCCTCGAATCCAACAAAGCCCTCGACCCTTCACAGTCCGGCTTCAGAGCCAAACACAGCACCGAGACCGCCCTCATCGCAGCAACTGACGACATTCGAACTCTACTGGACAACGGAGAAACAGCTGCCCTCATCCTACTTGACCTCTCCGTAGCCTTCGACACAGTCTGTCATAGCACCCTTATACAACACCTCAGCAACGTCGGAATACAAGGAAAAGCACTGGACTGGATCATCTCGTTCCTCGCCGGAAGAACGCAGAGAGTCCGCCTCCCCCCTTTTAGATCAGGGCCACCAAAGTCATCTGCGGCGTACCACAAGGATCATCACTGAGTCCCACTCTCTTCAACGTATACATGAGTCCCCTCGCATCCATGACGCGCCAACACAACCTCAACATCATCTCCTATGCAGACGACACCCAGTTGATCCTCTCCCTCACCAAAGACCCAAAAGCCGCCAAAACCAACCTTCACGAAGGGATGAAAGAAGTAGCCGAATGGATGAAGAACAGCCGTTTAAAACAGAACTCAGACAAAACGGAAGTCCTCATCCTAGGATCATCCCCCTCCGCCTGGAACGACTCATGGTGGCCACCGGCCCTGGGAACTGCTCCCATACCGACGGACCATGCACGTAACCTGGGCTTCATCCTGGACTCCTCCCTCTCGATGACCAGACAAGTCAACGCCATCTCATCATCTTGCTTCAACATCCTACGTATGCTCAAAAATATCTTCCGTTGGATCCCCATCGAAACAAGAAAGACGGTCACCCATGCACTGGTCACAAGCCGACTGGACTACGGAAACACCCTGTACGCGGGAACCACAGCCAAACTACAGAAAAAACTCCAACGCATCCACAACGCCTCGGCCAGACTCATCCTAGACATCCCCCGCCACGCTCACATTTCCGGTCACCTGAAAGACCTCCACTGGCTCCCCATCAACAAGAGAATACCGTTCCGCCTCTTCACCCGCGCACACAAAGCCCTCTATGAACTAGGACCCGAATTTCTCAACAGGCGCCTGTCCTTTTACACCCCCACCCACCAACTACGATCGTCCAATCAAGCCCTCGCCGCAATTCCACGCATCCAAAGATCCACCATGGGGGGAAGATCCTTCTCCTACTTAGCGGCCAAGACATGGAATTTTCTCCCCACCCACCTCCGCCCTACACAGAACCACCTCTCCTTCAGAAAACAACTAAAAACTTGGATATTCGATAAGTAAAGTACCCCCTCCCTCAAGCGCCTTGAGACCCTCTGGGTGAGTAGTGCACTATACAAATTTTTAAACTTGAAACTTGAAACTATGTTTGTCCCAGGCCGGTAGTTTTCCATTATGGGCATGCTTGGAGGCTTATTGGGAGAAATGATTACTCACGGTAGACCGTTGGGGTCAGTCCCTCGCCAGACATCTTAGGGTGCAGGTCAGGATGGATTCCTCTGCAGAATATAGGTAATAAAATGTTTGTTTGTATGCTCTACTGTCTGATTGACTCTTCATTCTTGGGTAGGCATATCAGGTGGTTGTAAGTAACCCGGGTGGCACTAAGTCAGTTGGCACCAGAACAGGGACTCCTCAGGGTGACCGAAGTCACCGGGTTGTGGTTGCGCATGGTTTTTCGGGTGGATCGGAGTACCACACATGATCGAGCTTGCTTCTCGCAGCTGCCCAGCCATTCTGATAGGCGAATCCTCATTTAGTGGTCGCCGGCTGGGTTCCTAAGAAGGGGAAACGCTGGAGTTGACTGTTTGGTCCGAAGAGTTGGCAGTCGAGAATAATTTGAGTGAATCAGGTGAATATTTTGATTCTTGGAAAAATTGTGCCATTCTTGAACTGCACAAGCCTGCGGGCTGTGTCCTGATACAGTCTCTTGACTGCCTCGGTGCAGTTTCTAGACTCCCTTGCTTAAACGACACGAGCCAAACGGCTGTGTCTTGGTATGGTCTTTTGGGCTATTTTGGTTTTAAATGTGTGGGTTTGCGAACCCTGTCAAAAGATATAGAGTATTTGCGAACAATCTGCCATACCAATTTTAATGTGTTTTTTTCTGAAATAGGTCTGGGGCTAGAGCCCGTCTTCTTGAATTTTGTGCAGTCTCCAGTCCATAGTGGGCAGTTTGCGGACCGTTTTGTTTTGGTTCTTGAACAATTGTTCTCTTGTTTATTTTCCTTCTATTAGTTCTGTTGATATTGTTTTTGTCCTTTGGGGACAGTGTATGTGTCTTATATTAAGATGCCTTGTTTAAGTAAGTCCGGATGTTTTGGATGTTGATATTGTTCTAATGATGCTTGATTGGAAGAGAGCCAGCCTTCTCCTCCAGAGGGTTTACCAAATTTTGACGTATACGTCAAGCATGGTATTGGCCCTATTATGTTTAGCACATTGTGGCATAAATATACGAGGGACAATACTGAGCTGCAATGGCCAGTTGCTGGTTCGTTTGATGAACAAAAATTGAATTTCTTCCAGGATAAATTGTTTGCTAAAAAGAGCAGGTAGTCGATGTTTGATTCGCTAAGAATATGGCAGAAAGAAGCAAAGAAGCAGCGTATGAGAGACCCAGATCTGAGACAGGCGTACACTATAACACAGAATGCAGTAGCCTATGAAAGGGAAAAGATAGAGAAAGGCATAGAATGTGCAGTTAGAAAGTTCCAATTACAGACTGATAAATGTTGTTACTAGAAAGGAAGGTGATGATTTTGTTAAAGAGCTTTTGGATTCTCTCCCCCCACCTACTTATGCCCCTGAACGTATATACCTGACAGTTCCGACATCCCAGTCTTCGGCCCGAGTGCCGCCTTCTCTAGAGTTTCTATTTCTAGCACTACTGCCTCAGCCCCGGCCCAACTTGCTTCTCCTCTACCCGCACCAGTCAACGAGGCGGGAGACGTTACCTCTGCTGTCTAATAGTTCCATTTCGACTGCTACGCCCCCTTTCAACCTTACAACCCTGTCTCCCTTCATGATGGTAACTGTCTCTGCATCTGCTCTTTCCCCCTTGAGTGTGCCACCTCAAACATTGTAGAATGTTAAATCGCCTGTGCGTGGGATGCATGAAGTTTATTGGGCAGCAGCACAAAACTGCATGGAGAAAGTGTTGGTGCGTTCTGCTGTGGGTGATGAGGAAAAGCAAATGGTGGCAAATCAAGCGGCGCAGTGGGCTCAGAATGTGATATATAATGTAGAAGATATGTGGAGTGTGATAAAAGATTTTGAGCCCTTCATACAGCAGCATGCTCTTACGCGCATGTTGGCCACGTTAATAGGACTGTGGAAACAGTATTTTCAGGGTGTAGCACTGCAGATCATCTATAATAAGAGGGACAGGGTATATGCTACATGTATGGCTCCCTATTAGGTTTTTAGCAATGTAACAGCACTGGTGGTTTACCAAGGCAGATTTCTCCAAAAGTTTCAATGATAGGGACACAGCATCCCATGATGGAAGTCCATCCTATTTACCATTCTGAAATACCAGAACTGCGTGACTCCACGGACAACATAATTAGACCACAGGTTGATGCTCGGTTCCAGGAACAGTAGATCTCTACTCCTTGGAGGAGGAGTGAGGTCCTATCCTTAAAGAGCCAGCTGCCGGACCCTCGGAAAAACCCCACTGCATATTAATAAATAATTGAGAGAGATGGCCTCCTCCACGGTAATGACGTTAGCTGATATTAAATTGTTCTTTGGTCTGCTGGTAACAGTAGATATATGGAATACCGGTTCATATGCAGCCTCATGGACTGGAGTTGGGTGGTACATGGGATGAGATCAAGACATGGGATAAGGAGCTTAAGCCAGTGACAAGCCGAAAGAGTAGCTCCTAGCTTTGCCAGGGCGTACTTTCACTTACATACACTATCTTATCCCACCGAAGAAAGTGGATTGGGTTAAGTTGACTGCTTGTCGTCAGAAGAAAGATGAAAGTATGTCTGATTTCTTTACTAGATTTGAAGGGGCATTTTTAGATTTTAGTTGTCAGGATCTGTCAAAGGAGGGTGGTGTTTAATTGGTTGTTAACAGATTTCAATCACGATCAACCACATACTTCCCGTTGATTGGTCAGATTATCATCTGATCCTATTTCACATCAATCACCCCATCATCCCGCTTAAACCTCCTCAAGACCCCCCCCCAAATGGTCGAGAAACCTCTCCCAAGTACGCTAGACTTTCTAGAAGGTCAGCTAAGTTCACTTCTTCCAGACAACTCTCCACTCCTTTCGACCAACGATCTCATTGACCACTACAACTCTGAGCTAGTCTCCATTCTCGATAATCTAGCTCCTCCAAAGCTCAAAAGAAGCCGTGCCCCTTCTAGAACCTGGTTCAATGCGGACCTCAACGCAGAAAGAAGAACTCTGAGAGCCAAAGAAAGAAGTGGAGAAACAACCCAACAGCCATCCTACGCCTACAACTAAAAACAGCCCGCAGGAAGTATAACAACCATATCAAAAAAAAGAAATCCAGCTTCTTCCGAGAGGCACTAGCCAACTCCAAAAACAGATCTAAGGAGCTCTACAACATAATCAGACATCAAACTTCTAAGCCTCTGCCCTCACCCCTGCAGGCGTCCAAAGAACTATGCGACAACTTCACCAGCTTCTTCAACGACAAGGTCTTAAAAATCGAACTATCTCTAGACATCAGCAACGCGGCCATCCCTCAGGCCCTCCCTTCTGGCCCCTCTCCCCTCCTTTGGCTAAACTTTCGCCACGTGCAGGAAACCGAGATAATCTCGCTGATCGCGACCTCCAAACCATCAGCTCACATCTCAGACCCCATTCCCCCCTCACTTATCAAAAAAATGAAGCTCACCTTAGCACCCATCTGGGGCAAAATCATAAACAGCTCCCTACAAAGCGGAGTGGTCCTTGACTGTCTAAAAATGGGACAAGTCACCCCTTTGCTGAAAAAACCCGGCCTTGACTCTACTGACTTGAACAATTTCAGACCGATATCTAACCTCCCTCTACTCGCCAAAACATTGGAACGCTGCGTTCTCCTGCAATTAACTCATCATCTGGATAACATCAATCTCCTGGACCCCCTCCAATCTGGCTTCAGACAAGGCTGCAGCACAGAAACCGCGATGCTGAACATCATAGACGACATTCACGGCTCTCTTGACGCTGACAAGTGCTGGCTTCTCATACTCCTTGATCTATCCGCAGCTTTCGACACGGTGGACCATAAGCTCCTCATCAAGACTCTGCAAGCAAGAGCTGGCCTCGGCGAGGTAGTTCTTGACTGGTTTTCTTCCTTTCTACATAACCGCTCGCAAATAATAAAACTGAAGAACTTCACCTCCGAAACCCAGCAAGTCAACAAGGGTGTCCCCCAAGGATCGTTTTTTTCTCCTCAGCTTTTCAACATCTATATGGAACCGCTCGCCAAACTACTCAGGAATGCCAATATCCTCTTCCACCTCTACACGGATGACATGCAGATCTACCTGGAAACCTCTTCACTTAATGACATCCACAGACTAAATGCTGTCTTAAACGATGTTCAAGATTGGCTGACAAAAAACCACCTGAAACTTAATCCTGACAAGACCGAAACTCTTCTCATCTCAAACAAAGAAGACAATCCTCAAATCATTGAGTGGCTGAAGTCGATCGATGCTCTTAAAGGTTCTCTCACGCCAACTGATTCCGTTAAATCTCTGGGGTTCACCCTAGACCCCAAACTAACTTTGACAAACCACATTAAGAACTCGGCAAAAAGTGCTTTCTTCAACCTCAGACTGCTGAACAAAATCAAACCTTTCATTCCAAACAAGGACCTTAAACTAGCCACACAAACTCTAGTTCTATCTAGACTGGACTATGGGAACTCAATCCTTACAGGTATCCCCAAATCGCACCTGGCTCCATTAAAAACAACACTACATGCGGCAGCTAAAATGATCACAGGATGCAAAAAATTTGACCACATCTCCCCAGCACTCAAAGAACTTGAATGGCTCCCGGTGGAAATGCGTAGCACCTTCAGAACGGCCTGCCTAACCCACAAGGCCCTCCACACTGGTAAACCAGAATACTTGGCAAACAAGCTCACAAAAGCAGGCCAAAGTAGATATTTGAGAAGCTTCAACTCCCTGTTGCTCATCCTACCAAAAACCCGAAAGAAGAAAACTGCGGACTGCTCCTTCACTGGAAATGCCCCCAAAATATGGAACTCTATCCCCCTGCATATCAGAACTATTTCGTCCTATGCGGAATTCAAGAACCAACTCAAATCCTTGTTCCTCATCCGCTCCCTAGGTCCTAGATGACCAGGATCACCCAGAGAAATATGTGCTATCTCTGTATCCTTCTACCAAAAGCCCTTCTGTTACGAACTGTTCCTCCTCCAATACTGTCTTTTGAGGATTGCCTTTATTTTTTACGTGTCTTTTTGTTTCACCTTGTCATTCCTTTTACTGTAAAGCGCTCTGCTACCTTCGGGTCTTGTTAGCGCTATAGAAAACTTCTAAATAAAAAAATTTGTCACTAATCTGCTGCTTGAGATCGCAACCAGGTTGCAGGCTTCGGAAAGTACTTGGACAACCTCATCTCCATCCAGGCCCGGACTGGCTGTTGCGGGCACCGGGCCATCCCGCAGTGCGCCGCAAGGATGAGGGCCGGTTTTGGGCCCCTGGGGGCCATTTTTGTTACAGGGCCATTTTGCAGCGTATGGGGGCGGCCGAGCACTTTGCTAGGGACGGTTTTCGTTCCCAGTCCGGCCTTGTCTCCATCAGTATTTTTGATTAAGATACAGTACTACAAGCATAGAGAGAATGAGAACAAAGAAAAGTTGGAGAAAAAGTCATAGGATTTGAAGACAAGGGTGTTGATGCAGCAGGTTGCGAGGGGGAGTGGCAGAGGTTCGGGTACAGCTCAGTGGTTTCCTAGGTTTAAGAAGGGTGGTGCTTCGAGTGCGGCCCTTGGGATTATCAAATGTGCGTATTGTAAGCAGGAGGGACATTGGCAGAATGAGTGCCCGGAGTAGTTGCAGAAAGGAGAGGCCCAAGAGGTCGAGGGTTTAAAGGGAGCAGACGAGGAGGAGGAGGTCACGGGGAGATGCAGTCAGAGAATACATCACACAATCACCAGAGCAGAAACTATTTTGATGACCACCGAGGCCGGCAGTACTATCACGATGACTATGATATGGATGAGGTGACAGGGTTGCCCCATAGCTAAGACAGCCAAGAACAATGTGAGGGACCAGTATGCATGTAGATCAGCGCAGACCCTATGTTACGGCGGATTTGCAGGGTATGACCACAAAATTTCTAGTTGATACAGGGGCTATGAATAGTTCTGTTTCCCGTTCACTGGTCCCAGCGGCAACTCTGTCTGGCCAAAACAATGTTTTGGTGGGCTTCACAAGGCATGCCGGTTGTTAGCCCCATTTCAAAACCTCTTGCTTTGACTATCGGCCCCTTCACAGTTGATTCACCATTTTTATTGACATCCAATTGTGGGGAGAATTTCCTGGGATAGGATTTGTTAAAAAGGTTACATGTGACCATATTTGTTTCCCCTGATGGTGTATACATGACTATTGGACCACAGGTGGCCCGTGCAAAATAATGCTTGTGAGAAGTTGGCCTGGTATATAATGCTCACTAATTCTTAGTGATCACTTTGTACCATGCCAAGCAACCCTTATGATGATGGTTGTAATTCAACCTTGTAGACCAGTTATCCTAGTGGTAACGTGGACAACGCAGTCTTAGGCTAAACTCTGAAAGGCATGTGAAGCCAGCTGTTATACCATACACAACCCCCTTGAATACCAAATGAAAGGGACACCACACAGATATATATTGAAAATATATATTGATTTATTAACTATAAAATCCCCTGGACTCTTTATGAGCACAGAAGCACAAGCGTTAAATCACAAGACAGTTTAAAATACACAAAAGTTGCACAATATGGATGAGCCCTAGGGGCCACCTAAACCATATACTAAGAAAGTGGTATAAGAGATACCAATAGGAAAGGGAACAGGCCTAGGGCCTTGGGAATCGCTGGAGCTATTCGAGACTAGCAGTGACTAAGTCGGGAAAGGCCCGCGGGACTCGGGTGCAGTGTTCAAAGTGCACGCACTTTCCAATGCAAAGTCTATGGTGCGTAAAAAGTACAAAGTTAGAAAGTTAGGAACCTTCCGAGTGACCTATGGAGCTGAAACTTAAGACACAGGCCCTTGAGATGTGTACCAGTGCAGGAGCACCGGCGGAGCTGAGTTACCTTACCCACAGGAAGCGGGTGCACAGGGTCGAAGTAGTGTCGGGTTTCGTCACGCTGGTCGATGGTGCTTGGAGTTGAAGATGCTGCAGGCGGCTCGATGTGAAGAGTTCCGGTGGATCCAAGGGTGGATCTGAAGTGGTGAAGACCTGAAAGCAGAGCGGACAGTGTTCAAAGTCACTAGCCAGTGACTACCGTGGAACCAGATTGGAACCAGGCGATGTCGGGTGCAAACAGGCGTTGTCGGGTAGCTTCTTTCTGCAGCCACGTGGATACCCGGGGTCGAGGAAGTCCAGGAGTCGGTCACGAGCTGTCCCACGCAGGCTTCTCGCTGTTGGCGGTGTCGGCGACCTGATTGGAGCAACCAGGCCTTGGCTAATGCAAGCCACGCAGGAATCGAAAGATGTTTAACACTCGGACCAGCAAGGTCAGAGCGGGTGCTCCTTTTCACAGGAGCTTGGGTAGGTCTGGAGCAACCAGACCTGCTGTGTAAATCGTCGGTTTCGTCGCCAAGATGGCCGCTGACCACGTGGCTAGTGGCCGGGATGGCGCGTCGAGTGGCACAATGCAAAAGGGCCCCACGCAGATCGTGGAGATGCTGGGGGGCTGATCTTCAGTGCAAGGGCTGCTCGGTGGTAGGGGTTCTCAGTCCCCAAAGCACAACGTCGAGGATGCCTCAGAAGCTGCGCAGTCAGCTTTTCGAGTGTCTTCCAAGAGGTCCGGTCCCACGTCACTCGGTGCCTCCACGGGTCCCTTCTTTGCAGGGACTGTGGATCGGGCTCTGAGAGGTCTGGGAGTCTGGTTCTTGTTGGGCTCTGGGCTCGGGCTCCGGCGGGAGGCGGCGGCAAAGCAGACGTCGAGTTGCTGGTTGGTGCCTGTGTTCACAGGGTGGCCACTCCTAGGCCACAAGGGAGATTCTCTTCAGTCTTCTGAGCAGCAGAATGTCGAAGTCCAGTCGTCTTCTTAGTTTCAAGTTGATTCAGGATGATCTGCTGTGCAATGGCACTGCTCCCACTCTTATTCCCAATCTGAGGGGTGGATCACCTACTTGGTCCCTCCTCTGGGAGGAACCAGGAAGGGGGGCGGTTACACCCCCTTTCCTTTGTCCAGTTCCGCGCCAAGCCTGGGTCTGGAAAGTCCCAGGACCGGTTTGGACTGGCCTATGCACGGGGACACCTTGTGTGCCCCGGGCATGTCTGATTCTATTCAGCCCTGTCCTACCCAATACACAAAACCCTGTCTGGGGTAGTGCTCGCACCTCCCAAGGCAGGAAACCCTTTGTCCAGGCAACCATCTGCTGAGTTTCGGTCAGCAGCAGGAGGCCAGACTCGTGTCTGTGGTGGCAGCATCCATTTTGTGATGCTGAGGCTCTGTTTAACTTTAACCGGGGTTAAGGCTACACACATGTCGTGTCCCTCTAGAAGGGTGGAATGCTATCCCCGTCGACAGAACTGTTGAGGGGATAGTATTCCAATTCGTATGACACCTTACTCGACATGTTTTGATAAAGCCAAACCAAAGATAGCAAATAACCGTGAGGATTATAATGCACTTAAGAGTATATGGTATGGCAATATCCCAGAACAGCTTAGGGAGTGGTTCCCGACAGCTGCAGACAGGCTCAGCTCATGCTAGAGCACCATCTCACATATTTCCAAGCACTCTGCCTCCAGGATTGATGAGGCCTTCCATAGGAGTGGCTGATAGGAACATATGTGTCCAGTTTAGGGTTAGGCACAGACATACTGTACCTAAGTAAGAGGTGATTACACCAACTTACCCCAGCTGAGTGATCAGTCAGTTGTGTCAAATATGGAGGCCAGGCCAGGGGTGGCACAATACATGCTGCAGCCCCTGGTAGGCCTTGGATACACCTATGCCCTGGGTACCTATGGTACACTGTTACAGGGGCCTATAAGGTGAACCAGTTCCAATTTGTAATGCACCTAAAGTGCACTGGCAGTAATTTAGAGAGAGAACAGCAGGCTGTGGGTCTGATTAGCAGGCCCACAGCCACATTAAGTCATAAACCAGTGAAGCAAAAAGCGAAAATGTGGGGTGACCATAGGATAGCAGACCCTACTCTCCTACATAACCCCCCCCCCAAACGCAGGGACATTAGACTAACCATGACCAGTTGTGTCTTCATGTTCTAAGTGGAAGTACCTGGAGAGACCATCTGCGTTGCCATGGTCAGTCCCTGGGCGGTGCTCCACTGTAAAGTCCATCCCCTGTAGGGAAATGGACCACCTGAGTAGTTTGGGGTTTTCACCCTTCATCTGATTAAGCCATAAGAGGGGCTTATGGTCGGTCTGAATCTTGAAGTGAGTGCCAAACAAGTATGGTCTCAACTTCTTCAGGGCCCACACCACAGCAAAGGCCTCCCTCTCTATAGCTGACCAACGTTTCTCTCTGGGGGTCAGCCTTCTGCTAATGAAACCAATGGGCTGGTCCTGGCCATCTACAATAAGCTGTGAAAGCACTGCTCCCACTCCCAACTCAGAAGCATCTGTTTGGACAATGAACTCTCTTAAGTAGTCAGGACTCTTCAGGATAGGTGCAGAGCACATGGCCTTCTTCAGGTCATCAAATGCCTTTTGACAGATTTCTGTCCACTGAACCTTTTTGGGCATCTTCTTAGATGTCAGATCATTAAGAGGAGTCACAATGGACCCATAGTTCTTAACAAACTTCCTGTAGTACCCAGTCAGGCCCAAGAAA
Organism: Lissotriton vulgaris; assembly: GCF_964263255.1. Taxonomy (NCBI): domain Eukaryota; kingdom Metazoa; phylum Chordata; class Amphibia; order Caudata; family Salamandridae; genus Lissotriton; species Lissotriton vulgaris. The sequence continues at coordinate 81,852,550 of NC_141695.1, forward strand.
GCTCTGACCTGTGTCTGGGTAGTTGGAGGGGACCAGTCCTTTATGGTCTGGATCTTACTCTCCAGTGGTTGAACTTGGCCTCCACCTACCAGGTGGCCCAGGTACACAACCTTGCTCTGCCCTATCTGGCACTTTGTTGCCTTGATAGTGAGGCCTGCCTTTTGCAGAGCCTCAAGCACTTCCTTCAGGTGGACCAGGTGATCCTCCCAGGTGGAGCTAAAGACAGCAATATCATCCAGATAAGCTGCACAAAAGTCATCCAACCTAGTAAGGACTTGATTCACCAACATTTGGAAGGTGGCAGGTGCATTTTTCAAACCAAAGGGCATCACCACAAATTGATAATGCCCACTAGGGGTAGAAAATGCTGTCTTGGCTTTAGACTCCTCAGCTAACCTGATTTGCCAGTAGCCAGCTGTCAAGTCAAATGTGCTCAAATATTTGGCAGAAGCCAACTTGTCAATGAGCTCCTCTGCCCTTGGAATAGGGTGTGCATCTGTCCTGGTGACAGCATTGAGTCCTCTGTAATCCACACAGAACCTCATCTCTCTCTTGCCATCTTTGGTGTGAGGTTTGGGGACCAGAACCACTGGGCTAGCCCAGGGGCTCCCTGAAGGCTCAATAACACCTAATTCCAGCATCTTTTGCACCTCAGTCTTTATACAGTCCCTGACGTGGTCAGGTTGCCTGTAAATCTTGCTCTTTACAGGAAGACTGTCACCAGTGTCCACCACATGTGTACACCAGTTAGTCTGACTGGGTGTCAATGAGGACATATGCCTGTATGCCTGTAGAACTTGTCTGCAGTCATGTTGCTGATGTTCAGTGAGGCTGCCACCTAAGGCCACACCATCAACTGAGCCATCCTCAGGGTTCTGAGTGAGCAGGTCTGGGAGAGGGTCACTCTCTTCCTCCTATCCCTCATCTGTAGCCATGAGCAAGCCCATGTCTTCCCTGCTGACATATGCCTTCAATCTGTTAACATGGAGCACCCTGTGGGGGCTCCTGGGAGTTCCTAGGTCCACCAAGTAGGTAACCTCTCCCTTCTTCTCCAGAATTGTATGGGGTCCAGACCACTTGTCTTGGAGTGCTGCTGGGGCCACTGGCTCCAACACCCATACCTTCTGTCCAGGCTGAAACTCAACAAAGACAGCCTTTTGGTCATGCCAAGCTTTCTGTAATTCTTGCCTAGCCTCAAGGTTTTTGGATGCCTTTTCCATGTACTCTGCCATCCTGGAGCGGAGACCAAGTACATAGTCCACTATGTCTTGCTTAGGCTTTTTGAGAGGTAACTCCCATCCTTCCTTCACCAGACACAGGGGTCCTCTTACAGGGTGCCCAAACAACAATTCAAAGGGGCTGAAGCCAACCCCCTTTTGAGGGACCTCTCTGTAAGCAAACAAAAGGCAGGGCAGTAGGATATCCCATCTTCGCCTGAGCTTTTCAGGTAATCCTTTAATCATGCCCTTTAGGGTCTTGTTAAATCTCTCAACAAGCCCATTACATTGTGGATGATAAGGGGTGGTGAACTTGTAGTTGACACCACATTCCTTCCACATAGCTGTCAAATATCCTGACATGAAGTTGGCATCTCTATCAGATATTACCTCCTTAGGAAACCCCACTCTGGAGAAAACTCCAAGTAAGGCCCTGGCCACAACAGGAGCTGTTGTGGTCCTAAGTGGAATTGCCTCTGGGTACCTGGTGGCATGATCCACTACCACCAGTATGAATCTGTGCCCAGATGCTGTAGGGGGATCCATTGGACCTACAATATCAATCCCAACTCTTTCAAAGGGAACCCCCACCACAGGTAATGGTATTAGGGGGGCCTTTGTTGTTCCACCTGCTTTACCACTGGCTTGGCAGGTTTCACAGGAGCGACAAAACTCCTTGGTGTCTTCAGACATGTGAAGCCAGTGAAAGTGAGGGACAAGCCAGTCCCAGGTCTTGTTCTGGCCTACGTGTCCTGCTAGAGAAATATCATGGGCTAAGGTGAGAAGGAAACCCCTAAATTGCAGAGGTATAACCAACCTCCTGGTTGTACCAGGCTTGGGGTCTCTACCCTCTGTATAAAGGAGTCCTTCATCCCAATAAACCTTATGGGCACCTTGAGCATTCCCAGCAGCCTCAGCAGCAGCCTGCTGTCTGAGGGGTTCAAGAGAAGGACAGGTTAACTGAGCCTGCCCCAAGTCTGCCCTAGAAGGTCCCCCTGTCCCCAGAAACTGAACCTGGTCAGGTTCAAGTTCTTCAGAGACAGTTCCTTCAGGGGTCTCAAGATCAGTTTCCTGTGAAGCCTGATCCTCACTTGCAGGCAGTTGGGAAGGCACAGCCTTAACCCTCCTGTTCTTTCTCTTGGAAGGTGCTTGGTCCATTGTTCCAGGATCCAAGACCTGAGGTTCAGAGAGGCACTTTTTGGCCTGTGACCTGGTCACAGCAAGGACATGTGATGATATCCCTAACATCTCTGCATGAGTTCTGTACTCAACTTCTGACCATAGAGAGTTCTCCAGGTCATTGCCCAACAAACATTCTACTGGGAGATCAGCACTAACCACAACTCTTTTTAGGCCAGTTACCCCTCCCCAGGAAAAGTTAACAAGTGCCACACTATGTGTAGTAGTGACATTGCTGGCATTGGTCACCAGGTAATTATCACCTGGCATGTACTGTCCAGGGTCCACAAAGTTAGGTGTCACCATAGTGACACTGGCACATGTGTCCCTGTAAGCTTGAGCCACTTTCTTGTTAATCAAAGGCGTCTGCCTGTATTTGCCCAGATTACTGGGACTTATGTCAGGGGTCTAATCTATGTCCCCTTCACAAATCAGAACAGCCTGAGTAAGGGTTCTGACTAGGTCAGAATCTCCTTCAGTTCCCAAGGTGATACCCACTACCCCCTTGGTTTGTGGACCAGCACTGCTAGCTGTACCAGTGGGTGCAGTTGCCTTAGGGGCTGCAGTGCTGGGGGCTCCACCCTTTTTACACTCACTTGTCCAGTGAGAGGTGTTTTTACAAGTTTTACACCAGGGTTTCTTCTGACCTTCTCTCTTCTTCTTCTTGGAAGTTTGGGACCCACCCTCTGTATCAGTTTGGGGCCCTGTTGAAGAATTCTGGTCTTTAGCTTTCTGCTCCCCACCCTTCTGGTCTGTTTTCTTCTGGTCACCACCCTGGTTCTGGTTCTGGTTCTTTTGCTTAACTCTGGTTCTTACCCATTTATCTGCCCTCTTTCCCAATTCTTGGGGAGAGGTCAAATCTGAGTCAACCAAATGTTGATGCAACTGCTGGTTCTGACAATTATTTAAAATTTGTTCTCTCATCAGCAAATTATACAATCCTTCATAGTCTGTAACTTTGCTTCCCAGCAACCATCCCTTCAGAGCCTTAGTGGCACACTCAACAAATTCAGACCAGTCCTGAGTCTGTGTCTTCTGGGTATCTCTGAACATTAACCTGTACTGTTCAGTGGTTAAGCCTAACCCATCAATCAGAGCACTCTTCAGGACCAGGTAGTTTCTAGAATCCCCATCACTAACTGTGAGGAGTCTGTCTCGGCCTCTACCTTCAAAGGAGAGCCACAAGATTGCTGCCCACTGCTCCTGAGGGATCTGCTGTACTCTGCAGGCTCTCTCCATTGCAGTGATCCATTTATGGATATCATCCCCAGCTTTGTAGGGGGGCACAATCTTACTCAGGTTTCTGTTATCAAAAGACCTGTCTTTATCCTTGTGGATATTGCTGCCACCAGTGGGTTCTATTACCCCACTCTCTCTAGGCTGTCTTGCTCTAGCAAGTTTCTCCTTGGCCAGGGCAACCTCTAACTCTTGCCTCTGGATCCTAAGCTCAGCCTCTCTCATCTTGGCCTCATGTTCCCTTCTCTGAGGGCTAGTCATCTCCTTTCTGGAGTGACCATGAGAACCTCTAGAAGCATGGGAGTTGTCAGAGTCACCTGAGTGAGTCCTTCTCCTCCTAGGCTTCTGGTTAAGTCCACCTGGGGGTCTGAATGGGTTGTTACCTGATTCATTCCCAAGTAAGCTTAAGTTAGCCTGGTTCAGTCTACTGACCAGCACCTGACTATTTCTGTCATCATCTGACTCATTGCTTTCCACCTCTTCCTCTTCTTCCTCTTCTTCCTCCTCTTCATCTACCTGAGGAGCTCCAGTGATGGGGGCTTCCTCATCTACTAGGATGATAGGACCAGGGGTGTCTACAGTGTCATCCTCTGAAGGATGGCCTCCTTCAGCATCCCCTGTGGGGTTTGCCTTAGAGGGCTTTAGAGCCTCAGACTGGTCTAAGAGCTCTCTTAGGTGGTCTGTAGTAGGGGAAGGCCCTGTCTTCAGACCCCTTAAGACACAAAGCTGTCTTAATTCCTTAAAGGAAAAAATAGCAAATTTGGATGGTGCCCTTGGAGAGTCACTCTCAACAGGGATGTTCCCAGTGGAACCCTCTGCTCCAGACATTGCTCTAGTGTGGGTGGATGTGTTGCAATCATATATATTGATTTATTAACTATAAAATCCCCTGGACTCTTTATGAGCACAGAAGCACAAGCGTTAAATCACAAGACAGTTTAAAATACACAAAAGTTGCACAATATGGATGAGCCCTAGGGGCCACCTAAACCATATACTAAGAAAGTGGTATAAGAGATACCAATAGGAAAGGGAACAGGCCTAGGGCCTTGGGAATCGCTGGAGCTATTCGAGACTAGCAGTGACTAAGTCGGGAAAGGCCAGCGGGACTCGGGTGCAGTGTTCAAAGTGCACGCACTTTCCAATGCAAAGTCTATGGTGCGTAAAAAGTACAAAGTTAGAAAGTTAGGAACCTTCCGAGTGACCTATGGAGCTGAAACTTAAGACACAGGCCCTTGAGATGTGTACCAGTGCAGGAGCACCGGCGGAGCTGAGTTACCTCACCCACAGGAAGCGGGTGCACAGGGTCGAAGTAGTGTCGGGTTTCGTCACGCTGGTCGATGGTGCTTGGAGCTGAAGATGCTGCAGGCGGCTCGATGTGAAGAGTTCCGGTGGATCCAAGGGTGGATCTGAAGTGGTGAAGACCTGAAAGCAGAGGGGACAGTGTTCAAAGTCACTAGCCAGTGACTACCATGGAACCAGATTGGAACCAGGCGATGTCGGGTGCAAACAGGCGTTGTTGGGTAGCTTCTTTCTGCAGCCACGTGGATACCCGGGGTCGAGGACGTCCTGGAGTCGGTCACGAGCTGTCCCACGCAGGCTTCTCGCTGTTGTCGGTGTCGGCGACCTGATCGGAGCAACCAAGCCTTGGCTAATGCAAGCCACGCAGGAATCGAAAGATGCTTAACACTCGGACCAGCAAGGTCAGAGTGGGTGCTCCTTTTCACAGGAGCTTGGGTAGGTCTGGGGCAACCAGACCTGCTGTGTAAATCGTCGGTTTCGTCGCCAAGATGGCCGCTGACCACGTGGCTAGTGGCCGGGATGGTGCGTCGAGTGGCACAATGCAAAAGGGCCCCACGCAGATCATGGAGATGCTGGGGGGCTGATCTTCGGTGCAAGGGCTGCTCGGTGATGGGGGTTCTCAGTCCCCAAAGCACAACTTCGAGGATGCCTCAGAAGCTGCGCAGTCAGCTTTTCAAGTGTCTTCCAAGAGGTCCGGTCCCACGTCACTCGGTGCCTCCACGGGTCCCTTCTTTGCAGGGACTGTGGATCGGGCTCTGAGAGGTGTGGGAGTCTGGTTCTTGTCGGGCTCTGGGCTCGGGCTCCGGCGGGAGGCGGCAGCAAAGCAGACGTCGAGTTGCTGGTTGGTGCCTGTGTTCACAGGGTGGCCACTCCTAGGCCACAAGGGAGATTCTCTTCAGTCTTCTGAGCAGCAGAATGTCGAAGTCCAGTTGTCTTCTTAGTTTCAAGTTGATTCAGGATGATCTGCTGTGCAATGGCACTGCTCCCACTCTTATTCCCAATCTGAGGGGTGGATCACCTACTAGGTCCCTCCTCTGGGAGGAACCAGGAAGGGGGGCGGTTACACCCCCTTTCCTTTGTCCAGTTCCGCGCCAAGCCTGGGTCTGGAAAGTCCCAGGACCGGTTTGGACTGGCCTATGCACGGGGACACCTTGTGTGCCCCGGGCATGTCTGATTCTATTCAGCCCTGTCCTACCCAATACACAAAACCCTGTCTGGGGTGGTGCTTGCACCTCCCAAGGCAGGAAACCCTTTGTCCAGGCCACCATCTGCCGAGTTTCGGTCAGCAGCAGGAGGCCAGACTCGTGTCTGTGGTGGCAGCATCCATTTTGTGATGCTGAGGCTCTGTTTAACTTTAACCGGGGTTAAGGCTACACACATGTCGTGTCCCTCTAGAAGGGTGGAATGCTATCCCCGTTGACAGAACAGTCGAGGGGATAGTATTCCAATTCGTATGACGCCTTACTCGACATGTTTTGATAAAGCCAAACCAAAGATAGCAAATAACCGCGAGGATTATAATGCACTTAAGAGTATATGGTATGGCAATATCCCGGAACATCTTAGGGAGTGGTTCCCGACAGCTGCAGACAGGCTCAGCTCATGCTAGAGCACCATCTCACATATTTCCAAGCACTCTGCCTCCAGGATTGATGAGGCCTTCCATAGGAGTGGCTGATAGGAACATATGTGTCCAGTTTAGGGTTAGGCACAGACATACTGTACCTAAGTAAGAGGTGATTACACCAACTTACCCCAGCTGAGTGATCAGCCAGTTGTGTCAAATATGGAGGCCAGGCCAGGGGTGGCACAATACATGCTGCAGCCCCTGATAGGCCTTGGATACACCTATGCCCTGGGTACCTATGGTACACTGTTACAGGGGCCTATAAGGTGAACCAGTTCCAATTCGTAATGCACTTAAAGTGCACTGGCAGTAATTTAGAGAGAGAACAGCAGGCTGTGGGTCTGATTAGCAGGCCCACAGCCACATTAAGTCATAAACCAGTGAAGCAAAAAGCAAAAATTTGGGGTGACCATAGGATAGCAGACCCTACTCTCCTACAATGCTTTGCAAAAGATGCTCTTCTTACCACAGAGTTTCAGAATGTGCCACACACTTTGTGGGCTGCAGAGGACAAAGACATGGGGTTGCTCTAGAACTCACCGGTCTCAATCCAGATAAAGGACAATGCCAAATTGCCATGCAATCCTCAATACAAAATCTCGCAGGCCTGAGAAAAGGCGTTATTGCAAATAATTCAGGATTTGTTTAAGTCTGGTGTGGTTGAGGAGAGAGTGGTGAATGTGTGTGATAGCCCTGTTCTTCCTATGCTTAAAAAGACACCCTTGGATTCTTCTGATGCCCATCCTGACATTTACTGTTTTGTGATCAACCTTAGTGAGGTAAATAAAATAGTAATTCCCCAGTACCCTGTGGTCCCAGACATTACTACAAATTATTGCCCGTCATAGATTTGAAGAATGCTTTCTTTAGCATACCAATCCATACGGATAGCAGATATCTGTTTGGATTTGCAATAGCCGGTCGGAGCTTTGGATTCTGTCATGCTCCACAAGGCTATAAAGAAAGTCCTAGCATTTATAGCCAAGCTTTGAAAGCTCAATCGCATTCTATGGAGTTTCCCCCTGGTAATGTGTTGTTGCAGTAGGTTGACGACCTCCTTGTGGCTTCGGACACTGACCATGGTTGCAAAGAAGCCATGGTTAAATTGTTGTTGCATTTGGCACAACATGGACACATGGTGTCACTTTCAAAATTCCAATATCGTCGACAGGAGGTCACCTATTTACGTTGCCTACTGGCGAAGCAGGGTCGCAGACTAACACCTGAACGCATAGCTGCTTTTACTAATATGCCTGTTCCTAAGACCCATCGTGAGGTACTCACGTTCATTGGGATAACATTGTATTGTCAGCACTGGATCCCTAATTATTCCCTAATAATGAAACCCCTTCTTTACCTGACCACAAAAGATCTGCATGAACCCCTGCCTCGACATCTGCATGCCATCAAGCTTTTGAGCAATTAAAAGTTGTGCTTTGCTCTGCTCCTGTACTTGGTACTCCTGATTAGCGGAAGCCTTTTGTGTTCTATGTGCATGAGGCGGACGGTTGCCCACTTTCTGCTCTAACACAGGGTTTGGTGGTAAGCAGAGACCCTGCGCCTATTACTCTGCCAAGCTTGATAGCTTCACCAGACCTCTCCCGAGTTGTCTGAGAGCGTCCACAGTAGTGGCAGTTTCTATAAGACAATCGTCAGGGCTCGTCCTTGATACCGATTACATAGTAATGGTACTTCATGCTGTGGATATTCTATTGAATAATACAAAGACGCAGCACCCAACTTGTGTGCGTCTGACTGGCTATGAGTTGACCTTGTTTGTTCTGCACATTACCATCAAATGATGTGCTACTCTGAACCCAGCCGTGTCAATATCCCTCCCTTCGGAAGAAAAGGACAATGATGTACATGATTTCTCCTTCCTTTTATGACTTTTCATGCATGCGGCACTGTGCAGTATGCATACAAAGTGGGAACAGTTTTCCCTTGTGTCTAGGCATAGTATTTGGCACAGGTGTGTGGGCTGCAGAGGAAAAAGACACAGGGTTGCTCCAGAACCCACCTGTCTCAATCCAGATAAAGGACAATGCCAAATTGCCATGCATTCCTCAATTAAAAATCTTGCAGGCCGGAGAAAAGGCGTTATTGCAAATTATTCAGGATTCGTTTAAATCGGTGTGGTTGAGGAGACAGTGGTGAATGTGTGTAATAGCCCTGTTCTTCCTATTCTTAAAAAAACAACCTTGGAGTCTTCTGATGGCCATCCTGACATTTACTGTTTTGTGATCAACCTTAGTTAGGTAATTAAAATAGTCGTTCCCCAGTACCCTGTGGTCCCAGACATTACTACGATCGTGCCAAAATTAATTTCCATCATAGATTTGAAGAATGCTTTCTTTAGCATACCAATCCATACGGATAGCAGATATCTGTTTCGATTTGCAATAGCCGGTCGGAGCTTTGGATTCTGTCATGCTCCACAAGGCTGTAAAGAAAGTCCTAGCATTTATAGCCAAGCTTTGAAAGCTCAATTGGATTCTATGGAGCTTTCCCCTGGTAATGTGCTGTTGCAGTATGTTGACGACCTCCTTGTGGCTTCGGACACTGACCATGGTTGCAAAGAAGCCATGGTTAAATTGTTGTTGCATTTGGCACACCATGGACACAATGTGTCCCTTTCGAAATTCCAATATCGTCAACAGGAGCTCACCTATTTACGTTGCCTACTGTTGAAGGAGGGTCGCAGACTAACACCTGAACGCATAGCTGCTTTTACTAATATGCCTGTTCCTAAGACCCAATGCGAGGTACTCACGTTCATTGGGATAACATTGTATTGTCAACACTAGATCCCTAACTATTCCTTAATAATGAAACCCCTTCTTTACCTGACCACAAACGATCTGCATGAAGCCCTGCCTCAGACATCTGCATGCCAACAAGCTTTTGAGCAATTAAAAGTTGTGCTTTGCTCTGCTCCTGTACATGGTACTCCTGATTGCCTGAAGCCTTTTGTGCTCTATGTGCATGAGGCGGACGGTTGCACGGTTTCTGCTCTAACACAGGGTTTCGGTGGTAAGCAGAGACCCTGTGCCTATTACTCTGCCAAGCTCGATAGCTTCACCAGACCTCTCCCGAGCTGTCTGATAGCGTCCACAGTGGTGGCAGTTTCTATAAGACAATCGTCAGGGCTCGTCCTAGATACCGATCTCACAGTAATGGTACTTCATGCTGTGGATTTGCTATTGAATAAGACAAATACGCAGCACCTAACTAGTGTGTGTCTGACTGGCTATGATTTGACCTTGTTTATTCTGCACGTTACCATCAAATGATCAGTTTTCCCTTGTGTCTAGGCATAGTATTTGGCACAGGAACCTTACCCTTCCTGTACAAAGCTATTCTAGACTCGCACACATTCAGCACTATGGTGCTAAGGTGGTGTGTGGCGAACAGCAGCTGTAATCAGCATGGGCGCAAGGGAAAGGGGAGGAGAGAAAATATGGTGCTCTCCTAGTCCTTCCCTGTTGCACCACTGACAGCAGCAGCAGCAGGCAGCAGGGCAGCACAGCAGAACAACAGATCTTCCAGGTCAACAGTCCAGCAGAGTGTCAGTCCTTCATAGAGCACAGCAGTTCTTCTGATATAGTTCAGTTACAGGTCCAAAAGAGACTTATTTGACGGGGTCAGAGACCCAGGTAGTTGTCCCCAGCTGTGCCTTTGAAGTGAGGGTGACTTCAAAGAAGTGCATCTGAAGTGTACAGAGGTCTTTTCCTCCCAGCACTAGCTCTAGACTATCCGTAGGTGGTAATCATCCCCCTGTGTGGAGACAGGCACTACCTATTCAGGTATAAGTGTCAGCTCCTCTCTCACTTCCAACCCAGGAAGAGCCATCAGAATGTAGATGATTACTCAGATTGCACAAGATGTAGCTGTCCTCCACCCTGGATGTGTATTAGCCTTTTCTATGCATCAGATGGCCCCCGGCCGTCCAACATCACGATGGGTGTATGCGGAGGATGGCCGGGGGACATCTGATCTACCCACACGTCAGATTCGGCCGCACCCTTCTGGAATGTCCACATGGCAAAGCAGTTAGAGAAAGGCTGTAGAAACACACATCTGTGGGAGCAGAGACATGTCCACTTTCTAAAACCCCCTTTTCTGAATCATTTTTGTCCACCATAAGCGTGGAAGGGTATACTCAGATGTGAGTCCCTAGCTCATTGCACCATCAGGATTCAAGCAAGCCGGGCCGAAGACGGCTGAAATGCCAGAAACCGGTCCCCGGTAGCTTGTTTCCTTCCCAGTATAAGAATTGGCTTGGTAGTTTGGTCTGCCCTGTTCCCATGATGCACTGGGCCAGGGTCAGACTAATTTGCATATAGCCAAGTTCTGAGCTGGGATGGTGCAGTGAGCTAAAAAACAGTGATGGATCAAGCCCTGATCTTTGGACTGGGTAAGGGTGGTCTGCTTAATTCAGACACTCTGTTCATCACCACCCCCTTTTCTGAATCATTTTTGTCCACCATAAGCGTGGAAGGGTATACTCAGATGTGAGTCCCTAGCTCATTGCACCATCAGGATTCAAGCAAGCCGGGCCGAAGACATCTGAAATGCCAGAAACAGGTCCCCGGTAGCTTGTTTCCTTCCCAGTATAAGAATTGGCTTGGTAGTTTGGTCTGCCCTGTTCCCATGATACACTGGGCCAGGGTCAGACTAATTTGCATATAGCCAAGTTCTGAGCTGGGATGGTGCAGTGAGCTAAAAAACGGTGATGGATCAAGCCCTGATCTTTGGACTGGGTAAGAGTGGTCTGCTTAATTCAGACACTCTGTTCATCACCACCCCCTTTTCTGAATCATTTTTGTCCACCATAAGCGTGGAAGGGTATACTCAGATGTGAGTCCCTAGCTCATTGCACCATCAGGATTCAAGCAAGCCGGGCCGAAGACGGCTGAAATGCCAGAAACCGGTCCCCGGTAGCTTGTTTCCTTCCCAGTATAAGAATTGGCTTGGTAGTTTGGTCTGCCCTGTTCCCATGATGCACTGGGCCAGGGTCAGACTAATTTGCATATAGCCAAGTTGTGAGCTGGGATGGTGCAGTGAGCTAAAAAACGGTGATGGATCAAGCCCTGATCTTTGGACTGGGTAAGAGTGGTCTGCTTAATTCAGACACTCTGTTCATCACCACCCCCTTTTCTGAATCATTTTTGTCCACCATAAGCGTGGAAGGGTATACTCAGATGTGAGTCCCTAGCTCATTGCACCATCAGGATTCAAGCAAGCCGGGCTGAAGACGGCTGAAATGCCAGAAACCTGTCCCCGGTAGCTTGTTTCCTTCCCAGTATAAGAATTGGCTTGGTAGTTTGGTCTGCCCTGTTCCCATGATGCACTGGGCCAGGGTCAGACTAATTTGCATATAGCCAAGTTCTGAGCTGGGATGGTACAGTGAGCTAAAAAACGGTGATGGATCAAGCCCTGATCTTTGGACTGGGTAAGAGTGGTCTGCTTAATTCAGACACTCTGTTCATCACCATCCCCATTTCTGAATCCTTTTTGTCCACCATAAGCGTGGAAGGGTATACTCAGATGTGAGTCCCTAGCTCATTGCACCATCAGGATTCAAGCAAGCCGGGCCGAAGACGGCTGAAATGCCAGAAACCGGTCCCGGTAGCTTGTTTCCTTCCCAGTATAAGAATTGGCTTGGTAGTTTGGTCTGCCCTGTTCCCATGATGCACTGGGCCAGGGTCAGACTAATTTGCATATAGCCAAGTTTTGAGCTGGGATGGTGCAGTGAGCTAAAAAACGGTGATGGATCAAGCCCTGATCTTTGGACTGGGTAAGAGTGGTCTGCTTAATTCAGACACTCTGTTCATCACCACCCCCTTTTCTGAATCATTTTTGTCCACCATAAGCGTGGAAGGGTCTACTCAGATGTGAGTCCCTAGCTCATTGCACCATCAGGATTCAAGCAAGCCAGGCCGAAGACGGCTGAAATGCCAGAAACCGGTCCCCGGTAGCTTGTTTCCTTCCCAGTATAAGAATTGGCTTGGTAGTTTGGTCTGCCCTGTTCCCATGATGCACAGGGCCAGGGTCAGACTAATTTGCATATAGTCAAGTTCTGAGCTGGGATGGTGCAGTGAGCTAAAAAACGGTGATGGATCAAGCCCTGATCTTTGGACTGGGTAAGAGTGGTCTGCTTAATTCAGACACTCTGTTCATCACCACCCCCTTTTCTGAATCACTTTCTAAAAGTGGCATTTTTAAAATAGTAAAGTTAAACCCCCTTTACCAGTAAAGAGGAATTATCATTACCATTCCAAAGATATAAAACATAACACAGCTACTATTTTCTAATTAGGAATTAGAGCTTGAAAGTGTATTAATGATTTCCCAATATGAACATATGAAAGGAGTAGGCCTCACAGTTTTTCACAACCAGGATATGGAAAACTTGAAAGTAAATGCCCTACCTTTACCTTATACAGCACCCTGGGCAATGAGCCTACTTTGGGATGACACGTGTAATAAAAGGGGTGTTCAAGGCTTGGCAAAGTGGTTTAAATGCCAAATCGAACTTGCAGTAAAACTGCACACAGAGGTTCTGCAGTGGCAGGCCTGAGACACTTTTGAAGAGAGCTACTTGCATGGATGGCATAATCAGTGCTGCAGACCCAGTAGTATCATTTAATTTGCAGGCCCTGGATATATGGTGTACAAACCTACAATGAACTTACAAGTAAACTTAATATGCCAGTTGTGTATAAACAAATGTTACCATGTTTACGGGACAAGCACATGCACTTAAGAACTGGTCAGCAGTCTACGTTTTTTAAATGGTATTTGTTAACAATGTGTAGCCTTTGTTTTTTAAGTATATTTCTAGGGTTTTTAAAATGTTATTTCCTAACTGTACCCTGTAAACTTTGAGAGTGAGTGTGTGAGTGAGTGTATGACTATCTCAGTGGATGTGTGAGTGAGTGTATGAATGAGTGTCACAATAGGTCTGTGCGTGGGTGTGCTAGGTGTATATCGTTGAAGAATATGGTGGAAGCTGCAAGGCCACCATGTTCCCAGCTGGTTTCCCGCCTTCATGCAAGCCAGTATTGCTCCTGCATGCTCCCTACTAAATATGCGCTCCCCGCATGTGGGAGCAATCCTTCCATCTGTTTCCCTGCCTGCTTGACAGCTCACACTTGCTGGGAGCACAGTTAGTGTTTGATCTTGCTTGGTGGGAACTGTCACAGCTCCCGCCAAGCAAAAGCAAACAGCTATCTCCCGAGGGTGGGAACCTCAGGAGATAGAAGATGCCGGCTCTGGGGGTGGTGGTAAATGGCTCCAGAAAAGGGGCCCATATCCCCTCTTCTTTATTATACACTTTTTGAGCGCAGGGATGTTGTGGTCCCCGGGGCTGTATATAGTCCAGGAGGCAAACCACATGCCCCCCATTCTTTAATATATATTTGGCCCCCAGGAGGTGGAGGTCCTTGGTGCCTTAGGTATCCACAATGCCCTTCAATAATATTTATTTACCCCAGGGAGGTGAGGATCCCTGCAGCATATGTCAGCCCCAGGAGGGAGGTCAGGTGGCCCTCCTTGTTTCATTTTAATTAAAGCCCGGGTAAGGTGACGGAAGTCAGTGCTGCTCCATCCTCAATTTCAATAAATCAGGGGGTGTCTGGGGCTCATCAGAGCCTCAAGGTGGCACCCCCAGTGCGCACCCCCTTTATTTATTAAATGTATGTGAATGCCCCTGGGATCTGGCACAACTGGGGCTTTTCTGACAACAAGCTTGGGAGCCCACACCTATTTTTTTAAACTGTTCGCCACAAATTTTGGAATATATTGCAATCTTTGCTGCCAAAAAAGCTTTTTAGCCCTTGTGGGGTCCCTCAGGCACCCAAACACCAAGGCTAGGTGTTCAGGCTGTTCCTACCCTGCCCTCTTCTCTTTTTTAAGTTGTTGCTTATGTTTTGGCCAATACCCACTCACAGACCCACTGAGAGGCTCATGAACCCATCTGAGCACTCACACAGATAGTAAAAATCCCACTCATAAATACATTCTCATAGCCACTCATAGACCTACTCAGAACTCATTTACCAACTTAGAGACCCACACAGACACTTTCATATCCACTAACAAACCCATTCATTGACTCATGAACCCACACAGAAACCCATGGAGAGAATCATTCATCCACTCACATCCCCACTCAGAGACTCACTCACTGACCCACTGAGATACTAATGTACCCACTCACAGACCTACTCAGAGACTCATGTACCCACTCATAGACCCACAGAGAAAGACACCCAGCTATTCACAGACCCAATAGGACACTCACACACCCACTAACAGACCCACTTAGACAATCACACACCCACTCACAGACCAAGTCAGATATTCACATGCCTGCTTAGAGTCCCACTCAGAGGCTCATGCACCCACTCACAAACCTACTCAGACACTCATGCACCTACACATGGACCCACTCAGATACTTACTCACCCAATCGTAGACCTTTTCTGACTCATCCACCCACTTGCAGATCTACTCAGTCACTCATGCACCCACTCAAAGACCCACTCAGACAGTCATGTTCACATTCACAGACCCAATCAGAGACTCATGCACCCATTCATATACCCACAGACTGACCAACTCACAGACCCACTCAGAGACACATACACATTTAAAGACCCACTGAGAGATTCACAAACCTACTCAGAGATCAGCTCAGACACTACCATACCCCTCAGAGACCCAGTTAGATACCCACACACACACTCAAAGACTCTAGCACCCACTCATAAATTTACACAGACACTCCCACACCAATTCACAGACACACTTTCTTACCCAATCACAGACCCACTCAGAGACTCATGTACCTACTCAGAGACACACACAGACACTGTCATAGTCACCCACTCAGAAAACTATTCACAGACTCAAGCATCCCCTCACATACCCACTCAAAAACTCATGTACTCACTCACAGACCAACTCACATACTCACACACATACTCACACACACACTTAAAGACTCACACACCTACTTAGAGACCTACACTGACATTCTTACACCCACCCACAGACAATATCAGTCTAATGCACCCAGTCAGAGGTACAGAATAACTTATAAAGCTGTTAATTTTAAATATGCTTGTGCCTATTGAATGTATGCTTCTCTTTTGCATATTCGCAACATATTTGAGAATTTATAAAAACAAAAAATAAAAAAGTATTTAAAAGTGAATGAACAAGTGTTTGATAAAAAGGGTGATTCTGCGAAGAGCCTTTGTGTTTATTGTGTATAGATGATAACTAGGGCTGAGCGTAGTTTACGTAGCGCCACTACGCACACTACGCAGAATTTTTGAAAAAATGTGTGGAAAACGTGGGCACGTCTGGAGGGTCCCTGTGCCCGGGACAGGGGTCCCTCATGCCTGGGCAGACTCCCTGGCCTGGTTGGGTTGGGAAGCAGGGACCGGCCCCAGGGCCTGGGTTTGGGAGCCCCCTTCCCGAGGCCTGCCAAGAGTCCATCTGCCCGGGACAAGGGTCCTTGGTGCAGAACCCCAGAGACTTGCAAGGCTCCCAGGCAGTCCTTCCCTGGGCGGCTGGTCCCCAGGAGTGCTTCCAGGGCTCCCCATGCCTGAGGCCCAGCTTAGGGTTTTGGAGCCCCCCGAGCCCTGCAGACCCCAGAACCCTGCAGCCCCGGAGCCCTACACGGGCAGACGGGAGCCCTCCCCTGAAGGCTCGGGTGGGCAGCTGGGAGTCCTTTCAGTCCCGGCCATCTGGTCGCACCTTTCCCCAAGGGAGGATGGCTTTCCCACCCTGGGTTCCGTCCTTGGTCCTATCGCATGGCAGGGTGCCCGGGATGGTGTCCTGCCCTGTGCCTCTGGGCCTGGGAGCCCCGGCTGGGTACAGGGACCTGGCCGGGCCCTGGGTTGGGTGCTGCGGCCCTGTCCCCTAGCCTGCTGCACTGCTAAAGGCCCAGGACAGGGTTCCGTTGTGCCTGGGGAGCCTCCCCTTGCTTGGCTGGGTTCAGGAGTGCCATACAGGGCCCCTGAGGGCCCCAGGGAGGGTGGCCTCCCCACCCCGGGCTTCGTCTTTGGTCCTGCCCCGTGGCAGGGTGCCCAGGATGGTGTCCGGCAGGCCTGGGGAGGCTTCCCCTGTGCCTCTGGGCCTGGGAGCCCTGGCTTGGTCCAGGGGCCCGGCTGGCCCGGGGCTGGGCCCTCTCCCCCAGCCTGCTGCACTGCCAAAGGCCTAGGATGGTGTTCCATTGCGCCCGGGGAGCCTCCACTTGCTTGGCTAGAGGGCCCCAGGAAGTGTTGCCTCCCCACCCCGGGCTCCGTCCTTGGTCCTGCAGCGTAGCAGGGTGCCCGGGATGGTGTCCGGCAGGCCCGGGGAGGCTTCCCCTGTGCCTCTCGGCCTGGGAGCTTCGGCTGGGTCCAGGTGCCCGGCCAGGCCTCGGGTTGAATGCTGCGGCCCTAGGCCACGTCCCCCGGCCTGCTGTTCCCCCAAGGTCCCTGGACAGGGGTCTATTGGTACCATGCAGGCCACCCCTGCTTGTCAAGGTGTCTGCGGGCCCCAGGTCGGAGGGCCGTCCGGGTCCCCTCGCAGCCTCCATGGCTGGGCCCCAGCTGGGCCTCCGGTCCCCCCTTCCCCGGCGCCTGCTCAATCTTTCGTTGGGGCACGGAGTGACAAGATGGCTTCCTTTTAGTGCCCGGCCATCTGGTCGCACCTTTCCCCTTGGCCATCTGGTCGCACCGATCCCCATGGCCATCCGGTCGCACAGATCCCCTCGGCCATCTGGTCATACTGATCACCTTGGCCATCTGGTTGCACACAATGCTTTCCGATGGAGTGAACAGATGGCCGGAGTTCCATGGAAGTCCTGATCAGGTGCCATTTGCCTCCCTGATCACAGCGAGGGCTCCAGGAGGTCGGGTACTTTCGTGCCATGGGTCCCCTCTGTCACCTTGTGTGCACAGATTACAAGGAAGGGGTCATTTTCCTCTGGATTACTAGGGAGAGGGTCAGTCAGAACTCCGTGAAGTCCACCGATTCTGAATCCGGGGAAGGCAACAACCGGGTCGGCCCACTGGGGCCCCCAGGGGTCCAGGTTCACACCTGCCTCTCAGCCCCTTACCGATGGTCCTTTTTAGGTTGTGTAATTTTAATTACTCGAAACCTATTACATCTGAACCAAAGTCTCTTGAACCAGCCGGATTTCCTACAATGCATGTTAACTTTTCAAGCGTGACACTTCTCCAGAGCGCGCTTGGCCTAGCACACCACATCACAGGCTTAATGCATGTTAACTTTTCAAGCGTGATGCTTCTTTAGCGCGCGCTTGGCCTCGCACACCACATCAAAGGCTTCTGCTCCCCCTCACTCACACCCTATCCCCATATGCTCCTTCCCTCCCTCCCACTTGCTGGCTCCCCAGCCCCCCCACCAGGCTCTAACCAGGTATCAAACAATGGTCTTTTAATGTATGCTTAGCAGCATTACTTCAAGCACTTTGTGTGTTTACTTTCCCCACCCTACCCTGTTTGTTAATGTCGATCGGAGAATGTTGCCAGCAAACTAATTCGCAGCTTTCCTATCGCTGCTTTTAAAATTCCCGTATTTTTCTCGCTCCTTTTACTGCTTCATTTCGCTGCCCCCTCATGTCTTCCCCTTCAAATACCTCCCCCCCAATCATTCTGTGCCAGCCGTTGACAGGAGGTGGAAAGCAGACACTTGAAACAAACACACAACTGGGCTGAGGCAACAAGGGACAGTGTTCAACATCGTGTATCAATGCCTTGCTGTCACACATGGCTTGTTGGGGTTTTATCTGCATTTCTCATATCTACATCGTATTCCCTAGCACAACAGGGGTTTCCTGAATGTGTGAGTCTTGTCATAGAACATACTTGTTTTCTTTCTCACTACAATGGTTGTATCTGTGTCTAACCTTGCTGCTCATTCCGTGTTCTCCCTTTTCCGTTCTACCATCTCCTCACCCACCATTTCTTCACCCCCTAACTCTCTCTATGCCCTTACCCCACCTAACTCTCTCTTCATGCAATCTCCCCATCTTCCTTTCACATACCTCTGCCCTTCTCCTCCGTCCCAAAGCTGAAGACCGTAAACAGGGGGGTCCTCACTCCTCACCAGGCAGAGGTCTGTAAATAAATTGCACAACAGTAGCCCCCCACACAGCCTCCTTAACCTATTTGTTTTGGTTAGAGTGCACACAGTACAGCCTTCTACCACCACCACTCTACCACTCTCTCCATCAACACTCTACCACTCTATGCACCACCACTCTATGCACCACCACCCTATCCACCACTACCCTATCCACCACTCTAGCACCCACACTCTAGCGCCCACACTCTAGCTCCCACACTCTAGCGCCCACACTCTAGCACCACCACTCTACCAGGGGCCTAAAACAGGCCCTGCAGCCCCTGGGCCCCTGCAGCCCCCGCGTTGCGGTTGGGCCCACACCCTCCAGGGGCCCCCCTCACGTCATCAAGGAGAATCACAGATTGAGATTCCTCTGGGACTAAAGCCCACGTGCGCGGCGGCCCCCTCAGTGAAAGGAAGACGTGTCTTCTGTTCCGGGATTCCCGGGGTTAACAGTGGGCGGATGGAGTTCAGGCTGGGCGAGGTGAACTCAGTATTGATTGCTCGGAAGTGCGCCATTTCTACCCCAGAACACTGCAGGATATCTGGAAGACTCGTGCAGAATTCAGAAATTTGGTAAGGAAACTTGAGAGGGCTCCTTTGCCAGGGACGCACAGGGGCCCCCTCTGAGCTAAATCAGGAGCTCTCCAGTGGAAGTACTGTGCGGAGAGGGCTCCCCTGAAGCATGGGGCCCCCGAACAGCAGGGGCTGTGTTACGCCCCTTCCCTGACTCAGTATATATATACGTTTGGACGTTTAGGGGTAGATTTTCAGCGAGTAGGCGAGATTAGTAACTATTGCTGCATGCAATGTTTTCTTTTAGCGGTATTTTAAATATTTTCTACTTTTCCTCTTTATTAATTCTCTGTGTTAAAATCAGAGATCGTATCTTCAATGGACAACCTAGTAAAAATAAAAAATAAAAAAACATAAAAAGACTGGAAGCACATCAAGTGTAGAATTTATTTCAATGTGACAAAGCAAAAGTACTGGGCTATTAGCTATTACTTTGTTTGAGCTTGACAACCACTTTAAGGTCAAGCCTACTCGTTTATCTGATCTGGACAGTTTTTGATGAAATTATGGTCTTTGCAGCAGTAGAGCTATAACGTAACAGCAAGTCTCCTCTAAAGTCCTTCTCGTGTTAACCTCATGCGCGCTAGCGGAATTCCGCTCCTGCGCTGAGATTTTTAAAAACGCACTTTACGTGACGAGCTGGGCTCGTCATCAGCGTGCGAGGAGGCTACGCCATGACGAGCCCAGCTCGTCATCAGCGTGGAAGGGTTTCTTTCACTTGAGCCAATTTGGCTGCTGCTACTTCAGAAGTTGTTTCCATTTGCTGTCTATGACACGATGCACAAGGTATTAAGACTATATTCTTGTATCTCTGAATGACTTTTTCTTTTGATTTCGTTTTGGATTTGTTTCTCGATCTGCAACACCAGATCAATTAAAGCCCTGCCATCATGTTCTGAACAGTTACATAACCTAGTTAAAAGGGGTGTTGTGCTCTGTAAACTAAGCACACAATTCTACAAGTAGGGTTTGATTATTTGATGAAATGGACCAGGGGTGTGGTCTCCCAGTCGTTACTCAGCTGGCCATTTCAAAACTAAAATTCCTGAAGACTTCTGAGTAGTGAAAACAAGTGAGGTCACTGACAGAAAGAGCGAACCCTGGTAAACACTTCTCAGCAGGGCTGGTGCTCCAGTAATGGGCAATACCAGTGCTTCTAAGCAGGACGACTGTACTGATGAGAGTACCAGCACATCTCAACAGGGGTGCTGTACCATTAATTGGCAGTACCAGCATTTCTCAGCAGCAGCAACTCTAGTACAGCACTAGCAGTCCTCCACACACAGTACGGCTACACCACGAATGGGCAGGACCAGCACTTCTGTACTAGTACTTCTCACCAGGGCTGGTGCTTCTGTAATAGACAGCACTAGCACTACTCATCAGGGGTGCTGTACCATTAATAGGCAGTACCAGCACGTTTCTGCAGCAGCAACTCTACTACAGCACTAGCAGTCCTCCACACACAGGACGGCTAAACCGCAAATGGGCAGGACCAGAACTTCTCACAAGGGCTGCTGTATATTTAACACACTGTACCAGGGGCATAGCACTGCTGCTGCTCTTTATATTATATTAAATAAATGGTCTGGGCAGGTGCTCGTGGCGTGCAGTTGGCTCCGCGACGCGTCTGCGCAGTGCGCGGTCTCGGGGGCTGGTGACCAATGAATGAACTGCCTTGCTGGCCCCTGATTGAATTTATTGCGCGCAATGCGGGGCACGCATTACTAACCATGCAGCATGCATGTGAGACTTGGGTGTGGCACATCCGATCCCAGGACCCAGCCACGGACGCTACTACACTGAGAAGGACCATCCCGTCACGACCATAATAATAATTTAAATTAATACTAGCCCCTGGCCTGCCTGACTACCTCTGAAGGGTGAGGCTGCAGCCTGCAGGCCAGGGCCAGGCCCACCCAGCCCAGCCCTCAGGTCAGGAGGTGAGACTGCATCCGAGGCTGTGAGCCATGGGTGGTGAAGTCTCAGTGGGTGCTGGGTGGGGATTTGGATGCGACGTTAATTTGGAATGATGCAGGCCATCATGGTGAGGCCCGGACAGGAATAAAAGGAAAACATAGTGTATCAGTCCAATATGGTTCTAAGCTAAAACGGTGCGATGGGTGGATAGTTGGTGAACTGAGTGTAGAGGGCAGAACCTCAGTGATGGTGCTGTTGAGTGGGCGAGTGGCATAATGTGCATAGCTAGATGCTAGGCTGGGAGTGCTCAGGGTAGTGGGACGCTTGGATAAGAAATGCAGTATGTATGAATGTAAACATCATAGTGCTGATGTTATTTATAGGCTGATGTTCTCGCCGGAATGTGGGGACCCAATAACTCCTCTCGCATGATAACGCATGGCATATCTTCTCTCTTTTTTGATACCACAGCTTCCGGGGTCCTGGCTCATCAGGGTAGTGGGGGGCGCACTAATGGGGCTCCATAGAAGGCTGGGGAATGAGCTCATGGTATAGAATTGCTGGCTGCAGCAGAGACTTGTCAGCGGCCTTCCAATTGTTTGTGCCCTTAAGGTGCAGCTGGGGGTTGAGGGCCTGGGGTATTGAGTGGGCGGGTGCAGAGGTGAGACCGGGTAATAGTTTGTTGCGTAAGGAAGAGTGATTAGAATGGAGAGTGGGGCGATACGAAGCAACAGTGAAGAGTAAGAGAACAAAGTGGGAGACACAACAGAAACAGAGAAGGAAAAGCAGAGATATAAGTAAGTGGGAGGGGAAAAGACAGACCAGTGAGAGATATCCGAAGAAAGGAAATATGGAAGGAGAGTTATGGAGACTGACAGAGAATAAGATTGAGAGGAGTGAAGTGAGGTCGGTGATGGGTGAACAAGTAGAATGAAAGGAGAAAGAGCGAAAGGAGTGACGAAGATAGAGGAAAGAAAGAAGGGGGAGAGGCAAGTGCAAGCAACTTTATTTAAAAACCCTGCAATAGCTTTGGAAGAACGTTTATTTAAAACACTGCAAGACATTTATGTAAAAAAAGAGTGGCAAGATATTGGAGAGACAGTCAATTAAGCACGCATCAATAACTTAGACACTGGAATCTCTTACATTGGATTTAATTTGATTGTGAGGGACTGGAAATGGAGGGGGTAGAGAAGAAATTGGTGAAGTCATCGTTTCTTATCTGAAAACATTCAACTTCGCTCCTAGAACACACAAACATTTAAAATTAAAGATGCACATTGTTCTCAATGCCAACAGAAGTAGCACAAACTCTACCTCTCCCTCCATCTATCTCTTTCCCCCTCTACCTCTCAGTCCCTCCCTCTACCTCTACCTCCCTCTCCCTCTACCTCTACCTCCCTCTCCCTTTCCCTCCCTATAACTCCCTCTCTCTCCCTTTACCTCCCTCTCCCTTTACCTCGCTCCCTCTCCCTCCTGTGCTCTACCTCCCTTTCCCTTTAACTCCCTCTCTCTCCCTCTACCTCTACCTCCCCCTCCCTTCCTCTAACTCTACCTTCCTCTCCCTCTCTCTCCCTCCCTTTCCCTCCTCTACCTCCCTCTCCCTCCCTCTCCTTCTACCTCCATCTACCTCTCCCTCACTGTCCTTCCCTCTAGCTCCCTCTCCCTCTAGCTCCCTCTACCTCCCTTTCCCTCCCTCTACCTCCCTCTCCCTCTCCCTCCCTCTCCTTTCCCTTCCTCTACCTGTCCCTCCCTCTCCCTCTCTCCACCTCCCTCTCCCTTCCTCTACATCTCTGTCCCTCCCTCTCAAATATCTGTCCTCTCCTCTCTCTCTCCATCCCTCTGTCCCTCCCTCTCCCTCTCTGTCTACCTCCCTCTACCTTCCTTTCCCTCCCTCTGACCCTTTCTATTGCTCTACCTCCCTCTATCTCTACCTCCCTCCCTGTCCCTCCCTCTCCATCTACCCCTCTCCCTCTCCCTCCACCTCTCTCTACCTCTACCTCCCTTACCTCCCTCTCTCTCTCTCTCTACCCCCCTCACCCTCCCTCCCTCTCCCTTCCTCTCTCTCTACCTCTCTGTCTCTATCGGTCTGTCTCTGGCCCTATCTGTCTCTGTCCCTTTCTGTCTCTTTCTGTATCTGTCTCTAGGCGTAATTGTTGAAATTCTGAATGTGCTTACATAAAGATGTGCACAAGCCATTGGGCTCAAAGGGCTTCAGCCCCAGCCCCCACCTTACCCCATTGTGTGTGGCAGCCTGTACTGAGACAGCTTCCCGGGCGTGCACCTGAGTACTTCACAGGTCTTCAATTTGCTTGTTAATGAGGCTTTGTTGTTTTTTTCACCCCTTCTTACATCCCCTGCATCTCCACTCTGCCTAGAAATGACAAGGCAAGGTCGGTGGGCCGCCAATGAAGGCCTGCCAGGCCGCTGGCGGCCCACAGGCCGTACTATGAGTACCACCCATGTCATTAGTTTATACAACTTTAAAATACTTTTCAAATGCTTTGAACTTGTATTTGCTATTTTTCAGCTAATAATTATGGCAAACCTAACCACCCAACACAGTATGGTTTACTCCCATCCAAGATGAACAACAGCAGAGGAGCACCCGTTGCCTCTGACCTTTCCCTCCCCACAAAGATCTTCTCGGATTCTCACAAGCAGGAGCGCTCACTCTCCCGCCCCCGCTCCGATGCCCAGCACTTTCACTTTCCATATTATTATCTGGATTGATACTATTTATCTGACATGGGGTTTAACTTCCTTTCTCCTTGCACCAGAGAATCTGGAAAACGAAGCAGACAGAAGCAGCAGCAACCCAGTCTACACTGCACCTGCTGCACCCTCTGCTTGAGTGGCTCCCCTCCCCGAATTGTGACACTGCCTAGGCCCAGCACATGCCAGAGGTGCAACTGTCGGTCAGGAAGGCCCCACACTCAAAATCGGTGAAACTGTGTCATCAGAGGAAAGATGTGTGAGACTGTACATGTTTTAAAGCAGAAAGCATGGACGCCACTGCTCAACAATGCCAGGTATAGTGAAAGTAACATCCGATGCCCTTTGGCC
Source organism: Lissotriton vulgaris (assembly GCF_964263255.1). Lineage (NCBI taxonomy): Eukaryota > Metazoa > Chordata > Amphibia > Caudata > Salamandridae > Lissotriton > Lissotriton vulgaris. The sequence continues at coordinate 81,876,823 of NC_141695.1, forward strand.
GTGTGATATCACAGAGTTGACCCGCATTCCTAGACACTGTGGCTGACCCTCAATAGCCCCTATTTGCTGCTGGTGAGCGCAGATCAGCTGTCTGTGGCAACAGTACCCTGTGGCCAGGCTATATGGCATTTGCCTCCTCACTCTCCCCATTGGCTATGTCACAGTAAGCGTTACTGTCAAGAGGTGAAAGGCATCCAATGTGCAGCACAGGGCACCCATCTCAATGCGCACAAGAATGCAAAGAGAGCACTAAGCGCAGAATGCACCGGATGAAATATTTATCTTATGCACAGCACTGACTTCCCATTATGTAATGCACCACTGCATACCTTTGTAAACTGGATTCAGAGGCTTAGTTTTTTCTGGTTCCAGGCAGTACCCCCTGGGCCTATTCCATACATTTGAAATGTACATTTACTGCAGTTGTGTGAGAAGGCATTTCATGAAAAAGAACGAATATAAAGTAGGGTTGCCAAAAGAAAAATACAGTCAATTGTTTAAAGACACTGAAAGACATCATCTTGACACTAAATAGGGTTATAAATAAAAATGTATGTATTCATTTGTAATGTGACTTTTTTGTCTTTGTTCCCTTTAATTATCAGTCATGAATCATTCACGAAACCTTAAAACACAATTAAAAGTGTTTTCTATTTATATTTGCTGTTCGAAGTATGCATAGATAAGTGCTGAAAATATGTATTTAGGTGACTGCTTATTTTTTGTCCTGTATGGGGCATTAAAATGAGCTGGCAACCCTAATCACAAGACTGGAAGTTTGTTGCAGGATCAGCACATTATTTCCTATACCCTTGATCCCTATTAATGCCAGAATAACAATAGTTATACCAGCCTTCAAACTCAGCAATTAATTTCACCAGGCTCATGCAAGTACTGCTCCTACTCATGATCTGATTTTCTATATGTATCTGTCCTTTGAATCACATGAGGAAGCAGTAAGTTATATGGTATTCTGCAAGTATAACATTCTTTAAATATTGTTCGCTTATATGTAGGCTACCTCAATATTCTGAACATACGTTTATAGAGGCAGGAAGAAATGCATTCAGTTTAAACCTGACTATATGCTCCCCAATGACACTTTATTTCGCACAGACAAAAGGGGCATCATTTGAGTAAACAGCTTTGATTATTTTGCTGCTGAGCTTGATATTGTTTTGCTGGTCACTTAAATCTTTGTGCCTTTATGTACAAACTAAAGGGGCATACTTTGTCGACTTGCTTAATGTTCATGCTTCTAAACTTGTTTTCATTTTTACCAGTAGAGTTGAAATATTTGCACCTTTATGCACACATAAAAGGGGCTTTGTTTGACTGGACGGGTTTGTTTATGTTGCTAAATTGTTATTACTTTACCAGACACTTTGAAATAGTTATGCCTTCATGCACAAACAAAAGGGGAATTAGTTTGACTAAATAGGTTTGATTTATGTATGCTGGTGCTTGCTGTACTTGTGTTACCAGTCAGTTTGAAATATGTGCACCTTCATGCACAAACCATGAGACATTGATTGACTAAAGTGGTTTGATTTTTGTATGCTGCTGCCTGCTGCACTTGTTACTGTTTTGCTAGTCACTTTAAAATATTTGGTCCTTCAAAAAGGGAATTGTTATTTTAAACTGGTTTGATTATTGTATGGTGCTGTAGTTGTTTTCCATCTGCTTTGAAATATATGTACCTTTATGCACACACCAAACGGGGAGTTGTTTGATTAACCTGGTTTCATGTTTGCATTCTGCTGGACTTATTTTTACCATGCACTTAAAAATGTTTTCACCTTGATGCAAGAAGAAAGTTGATTGTTTTACAAAACATTCTTAATTTATGTATATTGCTGGACTGGTGATTGCTTTATTATGCACTTTTGAAAGTATGGATTGTTTTTATTCTACATGCAGTGTTATTTATGATGTTGCTTGCACTTGTCTGTAGTATAAGTGCCTTAAATCTTGCATTTAGCATTGTTTACACTAAAGAAATGATAAATTAAAATAAACATCTACATCAATGTTCTGAAGCATCCAACTAGTTTTCTTCCTCAGCCTTCTTTGCCAGCCTGTTTTGCAATGCTTACTAATAAAGACAAGATGGTAGAAATGGAAATTGCTTCCTCAGTTCACGCTATCATGCACAACCCTTGACAGTCACTAATGTGTGGCATGCAGATAATTCATCAGTCTATTTCTCTTAAATTTCTCTGGATACTGAGTTACATCTTGTGTACTTCTCATTTATATTGTCAGTCGAGTTGTTATGGAATTACACATTTGGGTTTGTCTTTCAAAGTTCAAGGTATTGTCCATTAATGTCAATTCTATTTAAGACCCTTCATAGTTATTCTTCAGCCAAAGGCAGTTCCTGAGACAATAGGATCGCTCCTTGGCATTTTTCTGATTCCTGCCTCAGTTAAATAATCTGCTTTTGACAAATGGCATAGCTTGTATGTTGAGTATTTCTAATTTTCTCATTAGAACATAGAGAAAGACAATGTTGAAGCATTTCAATTAAATGTTGGAGGTTTCAAATCAAAGTATACAAGATTTCTGGGTGGTAGGGCAAAGTGGTAGGTGGTGGGCTTGGCCGCCGGGGGGGCTCCTCCATGTGCTTTGCAGGGGGTCCCCCTCAAGTTTCGTTATGCCACTGCACTCTACCCACCCACTACTCTACCCTCCAACTCCACCCTCAAAATCCACCATCTAAATCCACGATCCAAGCACTACTACACCCTCCAAATACACCCTCCGACTACACCCTCTAACTCCACCATCCAACTCCACCCTCCAACTCAACACTCCAAATCCACACTCCAACTCCTTCCTCCAACTACAAATCCACCCTCCAAAAACATAATCCAACTCCAACCTCAAACTCCAACATCCAAATCTACCCTACAAATCCACCCTCCAACTACAACTCCAGCCTCCAAATCCACCCTCCAAATCCACTTGCAAACTACAACTATGGACTCCAACTCCACCCTCCAACTCCACCATCCAACTCGACCCTCCAACTCCACCCTCCAACTCCACCCTCCAATTCCACCCTCCAACTCCACCCTCCAGCTCCTCCCTCCAACTCCACCCTCCAAATTCACCCTCCAACTCACCCTCCAACTCCACCCTTCAGTTCCACCCTCCAACTCTACCCTCCAACTACACCATCCAACTACACCATCCAACTTCACGATCAAACTACAATATCAAACTTCTCCATCCAATTCAAAATCCTACATCAAAATCCACCCTCCAAATCCACCCTCCAAATCCGCCCTCCATCATCCCCTCTACCCTTCAACTACACCTCCAACTCCACCCTCCAACTCAAACTCCTCCCTCCAAATCATCCCTCCAACTCCACCCTCCAACTCCACCTTCCAACACAACCCCTCAACGCCATGGCACCACTCAATGCCACAGCACCATTCAATGCCACAGCACCACCCAGCGCACAGCATCCCTCAATTCCACAGCATCCCGCAAAGCCACAACATTACTCAATGCCAGAGCATCGCTCAACGCCACAGCAGCACTCAATACAACAGCATCACTCAGCGCCTCAGAATCACTCAGCACCACTGAATGACACAGCACCACTGAATGCCACAGCATTACTCAATGCCACAGCAGTTTTTCTTAATGCCATAGCATCACTCAATGCCACAGCATCACTCAACGCCACAGCATCACTCAGCACCACTCAACGCCACAGCACCACTCAACGCCACAGAACCACTCAACACCACAGCATCACTCAAGACCACAGCACCACTCAACGCCACAGCATCACACCACGCCACAGCACCACTCAATGCCACAGCATCACTCAATGCCACAGCATCACTCAGCGCAACATAATCACTCAGCACCCCTCAACGCAACAGCACCACTCAATGCCACAACACCACTCAACGACACAGCACCACTCAGTGCACAGCATTCCTCACGCCACAGCATCACTCAATGCCACAGCATCACTCAGCACCGCTCAACACCAGAGCACCACTGAATGCCACAGCATCATTTAGCACCACTGAAAGCCACAGCATCACTCCGCACCACTGAATGCCACAGCATCACTCAGCACCACTGAATGCCACAGCATTACTCAGCACCACTGAAGGCCACAGCATCACTCAGCACCACTGAACGCAACAGCATCACTCTGTGCAACCATTCAACAACAACTGGTTCTAATATGTTCTCTCAATGTTTCAAGCTTTATTACAAATGTCACAAAAGATGTTAATATTTCACTTCTGTTCTTGGATTTTCATCACAATAAAATACACTGAACATAATCTTCCCAAAAGTTATTTACAAAAGTTTAAGCTATTGCCATAATAAATTATAATAACTTTTATTTAAGCAATAATTATTAAAAAAAATTAAAAGCCGTTGTTATTAGTAATATTAATACATCTAAGTCAGGTAAATACAACACATATTGCATTACAAATGCTATAGGTGTCACGTTTCTGAAAGTTAAAACTATTGGCATTGTGAATGAAAAAGCTATTAATTTCGCAATTTTCAAAACCAAAACATAAATAAAAAAATTGTCATTTACAATACTAATACCTCAAACTTTCCTAATGCGAGACAAATTGCATTGCAAATGCTTGTTCACTGAGGTTTTTTCCTCAGTCCGACCTCCATGAGGTTCGGCGATTCTGATACAGGGGAAGGCAGCACCCGGGCCTGCCTGGAGGGGCACCCAGGGGCCCGGATACACACCTGCCTTGCAGCCCCTTCCCGATGGTCCTTTTTCTCCAAGTTTGCTCAGTCAGACCTCAGTGAGGTCCGGTGATGCTGAGACGGGGGAAGGCAGCACCCGGGCCCGCCCGCTGTGACCCCGAGGGGCCCGATTATGCACCTGCCCCTCAGCCCCTTCCCAATGGTCCTTTTTTCTCTGAGTTTGCTCAGTCAGACCTCCGTGAGGTCTGGTGATGCTGAGACGGGGAAGGCAGCACCTGGGCCCGCCTGCTGTGGACCCCTGGGGCCCGGGTATGCACCTGCCTTTCAGCCCCTTCCCGATGGTGCTTTTTCTCTGAGTTTGCTTAGCCAGTCCTCCGTGAGGTCTGGCGATGCTGAGACGGGGTCAGGCAGCACCCGGGCCTATCTGCTGGCGCCCCCAGGGGCCCGGGTCTGTTCTGCCTCTCAACCCCATCCTGATGGGCCTTTCCACTGAGCCTGGTCGCCCCGGGAGCCGGCAGGACGTGAAGCCAGCATCCCCTCTGCAGTGCAGCCTGCCAGGTGTTGGCCACAGCTGTACACCGATCGATTGGGCACTTTCAGTTCGTTTAGGGATGGACTGCTTGGCCAGCCTCGGCTGTTGTTTCAAGCAAAGAGCTTCCACCCCGCATGGATCGCCTGACTCGAGGGAGGGCCTGCCACATGGCGGTAGGTCGTTCACCCTAACCAGCAGAGGGAAGGCCGAGCGGCCCCGGTAGCTCATGCCCCCCAGTGGTCCAACCCGAGCGGAAGGATTGGACCACAGACCTTCAGGTCAGGCAGCAACACCCCTCTCCACCCAGCATGTTATCACAGCAGCTCGGAAAGACCGCTCCAAAGTGGTTCCGCCGTTGCCAGGGCCCGGCACCCCTGCGTCTCGCTCAGGCTGTGCCTCGGCCTGCCTCTACCTCCCGGGGGGAACAGCTGGGCCCGCCGGTGCCCATGCAACTGCACCTGTCCACACCCCTCCCTCAACAATGCACCTTGTTGTACATACAACTGCACGGTTGTAATATAAAAGAAACATTTTTAGAAAGCAGGCCTCTTTCTTTTGCCACCAACTAGATCATGATAAGAATAGCCCCTGGGAGCTCTTCAACATTGTTAAAAAACAAACCCATGGTTATCTGTATCCTGTTTTGTTTTTGACATAGTCTGATGGAACTGTTTGTTTTGAATATTTGGAAATGAAATACTATTTGTGACTTTGTAAACTGTATACATTTATGATTCTTTTCTTTGAATCGAATAAAGTTATTACTGACTGACTGACAAACCAACTGTGCATCCCTACACAAAATATTAGCCACCAATGAATGCTCTGAAGAAATTGCCAGCTTCTTAACAGATAAAGTCTCAAAAATTGATCAATCCTACATCCAATTCTCAAACCCACCTACCTCAACCTGCCCCATTATGCTCACCTATGACGAAATGGAACTAAATTATACCAAGATAACTATGTCCACCTTTAGCTGAAGAATTATGTCAATTGGTTGGACTTTACTCATGTCTGAAAAAGAAGCCCTAAAAAAATATTGCAAGCTTAAAACCTACTTCCCAAACTATGGACCCCTCCCATCCACATTAGTACAAAATCTCAACGACATCATTACCCCGTTGGGGACAAAAATGATTAACTGCTCTCTCACGGCAAATGGTGTACCAGACTCCCTCCAATTAGAACAAATCACACTCAAACTAAAAAAAACAGGGACTGACCCTAATGATCTCAACAACCACATGACCTATCTCTAATCTCCTGTACCTAGCTAAAACTTAACACACATATAGATGATTTCCACCTCCTTGATACCTTTCAATCAGAATCCAGAAAAGGCTGTAGCACTGAAACTGCCATGCTCAATATTTCAGAAGATATCCACAGAGCCTTAGAAGAAGGTGAATGATGTCCTCTCATCCTTATTGACCTATCAACTGCTTTCAACACAATAAATTATGCAGCTTTACTTGAGACTCTGAAGATGTGTTCTGGCATTAATGGCACAGTACTGAAATGGTTCACTTCTTACCTTCAACACCAATTGCAACAAATTAAAATCAACTCCTGTCTCTCTAAGCCCCACTTGAGTCATGCTTGATGTACCCCAATGCTCGATTCTCTCCCCGCCCCTCTTCAATCTCTTCATGGAACTCCATACAATCATTCTGAAGCAAGCAGGAGTCAAACGTAACCTCTATGCAGATGACACACAACTCTACTTCAAAATGAAATCACCCAGTGACATCTGATACCTCAATGCGACACTAACTAAGATACAAACTTGGTTTAATTAAAACCACTTAACCCCTTCCCTGCAAGGGTTTTTCACTTCCTGTGCCGGGTGAGGGTGGCCACGTGTGGCACCACCTTGCAGGTGACGAGCTCAGCTCGTCATGAGGCACAGCGCAGCTGCACTCATGACGAGCTGAGCTTGTAACTGCCGCACCCGTTTTTTGAACGTTCAACACAGCAGGGGAATCAGCCCGCTTGCGAACGTTCCAACGGCCGTGACGAGCTCAGCTCGTCATGAGTGCAGCTCAACCGTGCCTCATGACGAGCTGAGCTCGTCATTAGCATGCAACGGGTTAAAGTTGAACTTGAACAAAACCAAATCAATACTGTTCTCTCCAAAAAGTAACCACCTACCAATCCAAGACTGGCTTAAAAAACGGGATCCCCTAAAGTGCTCCCTCGTCCTGCCCAACTCAGAAAAGTCCCCAGGCATTACCTTGGACACAGTACTTGTCATTGAAGGATCACATCAAAAACTCTGCCAAAGGAGCACTTTACTCACTGAAAACACCTAAAAAAAATAGCACAATCTCTAGTCCCTTCTAAACAGGACTATGGGAGCAACATGTTCGCAGTGACGGAAAAAACTCACCTAGCTTCTCTAAGGTCAGTTCTAAACATGGCAGCTCATAACAGGTGTTAAATGATTTAAATACAAGGTAGATGCATATACAAGTCTGTCTGCATCAAACCCAGATTCCTTCACACACATTCTCCCAACTACCTAAACAGCAAACCTTTGAAATCAGGTAGATCCAGAATTCTGGGATGCGCCAACTCACTTCTTTTTCCTCCAAAATTGAAAAGGAAAACCACACAGTCTCAATCTTGTTCTGCAAATGTACCCTGGATGTTGAACTCACTCCCTAGAGACGTCAGACGCAACCTCACCTTCTCCTTTAACCGCTCAGGCCAACTGATCTAGGCTTCAATAGCTGGCTCTCTCTGCATAGGTGGTTATTTGATTGTTTCAATTACCTAAGTTATCATTCACCCCTTTTATTTATGTTGTCTTAAAATGTTATGCTTATCTTTTTATGCATCCTTATGTCATGCTACACTATGCTATTTTTTTTCTTGTATTTAAAGTGCTCCGATACCCATGAGTATAGCTGGCCCTATATAAAACCTATAAATTATACAAAAATATTTCAAAGGTAAAACTGGCCAATTATTACTTGGACTCCTATTTTGAACAAAGAAAAACCACCAGAACCAACCCTTTTCCACAAAACTCTTCCAATAGTAGGCTAAACCAGCCTCTGCATTCCTTCCAACAAATACTAAACAACAAATTTATGGACTTGGTCAAAGCAAGTAAATCTGACAGCAGCCCTTCTGACCCATGTCCATGGCAAACCTTCAAGAAAATTCCTCTAATAAATCTGCTGCCACATGAGTAAGAAGAATCATCAAAAGTTCCTTAGCTATGGGAATCTTTCCAGAAGACCTAAAAAAAGGCATACAAACGCCAATTTCTAAAGAAAACAAACCTGGACCTGCTGAACCCCGACAACTACAGACCAATTAGAAATGGACCTTTCCTGGACAAAGTGATAGAAAGAGCAACGTTCGCCCAGATGTCACAATTCATCGAACATAATTCTATACTTTCAGAATTCCAACAGGATTCCATACAGGAAGAGGCACCGAAACTGTCCTCAGTGCAAGAGGACAGTTCACTGGAACAGGGTGGCTGCCCTCTTCTCCTGGACCTCTCAGCCACCATTTGACCATGATACTGTAATAAAAATACTCTACGAACTGATATGGAATGGACTTCTCTCAACTGGATCATCCATACCCCACCTTTCTCATCCAAACCATAGTTCATTTAAGGAGGCATCCATCAAGGATCTATTGTATCACTCATGCTTTTCAACATCTACATGAAGCCATTACTGTCACTGATAAATCAATTTCACCTCACATGCTATAACTATGCATATGACACAAATACTCATTAAACTGGAGAACCCCAAAGACATTGGAAACTCACTAATTTTCTGTTGTCTCAGAGCCATTCATTAGTGAATGACATAGAGCCATCTCAAATTGAATGCTTCCAAAACAGAAATACTCACATGTGGTGATAAGAGTAATTATGACCCACTCAACACCTGGTCTGATGATCAGGAAACACCGCCTAAAGTATCTAAGGAAGCAAGAAAACTCAGAAATACCATACACTCCAAGCTATCAGTGAATGCCCAAGTGGACAGACTAGCAAGTTCCTGTTATATTACTATAAAAACTCTGAGAAGCATATTCCCACACCTAGGATTTCCACACAAGGTGCAGGCTACTAGTTCTCTTGTTCTGTCTCAACTTTATTATGCCAATAGCCTCTTCCATGGATCATCCTTAGCAACTATGAAAAGACTTCAATAGATTCAGACCTCTGCTGACAGACTACTCTTACAAAGCCACAAGCCCACATTTTCCCTGCCTTGAAAGTCCTATAGTGGTTACGGGTTGTCAGAATATCCCCATTCAAGCTGCTCTGCATCACCCACACAGTGATACATAGAACAGGGCCACTCTTCATCAGGAATAAAATGACCAAATATATTCAACAAACAAAGTAACCTCTGCCCTAGATTGGTACCTCACCTTAAAAACCCAACATACAATAGGACAGCCTTGGGGGCTACCAAACTAACTGCGATCTGGGATATGCAACTCGGCCACAAAGAATTTAAAAAACTGGTTTGGAAAACTGTCAAAACTCTTTCACTACTAGAGGATAAAGAATCATTTGCTAAAAGAAACCATGCATGGATGACCATAAACTCATATAAATCCCTGACACCTCAACCATACTTCAGCCAGGGTTATCCCAAGACAATAAAACTGAAGTTTCTGAAATACAGATTAGGGGTCTTGCCTACTAGAGAGAATTGTCCACCATGGCTCAGGAGCAATGGCCACGATGCCTGCACCTTCTGCAATACAGAGAAGGGCGATATACCTCATATGACTTGCCTCCGCCAAGAGTTCAGGCCAGCACGCCAACTGTTCTTAAAGGACCAGCTTAAACAGATAGGAACTCGCATTTGAAGGCAAGCAGTACTGGCTTGTCTCAACCCTGCAAACACAAAACTGAACTGCAGGTATGTAAAGTTCCTTGCGCTAAGTGAGCAGAAACTGCCAAAAAACACTACACAGTAAACATATAGACGCCAATTTGAACTTAATGACACCTGCTCCTACCTAAAAGTAATGTATCTGGAACTTTGTATTGGGCTTTTACTGTTTGCTCTTTTAATGACGTTTTAAAGATACAACTTCTTTTATGATATTTAATCTGTTTAGTAAAACGTTAGCACTGGTTTTAATTAACTATGCATAATAAAAATTACCTTACCGTACCTTACCAACATACAATAAAAAGAAAACACAGGTGGCACATCCTTCTCTGTTCAAGCAGCCTAACGATGGAACTCTTTACCCGCAAACATAAGATCCTTGGATAACTACCTTATCTTCAGAAGACTACTCAAGAGTTGGCTCTTCCAACTTAACCAACATACTCAAACACAAATATACACCATATCCCTGTGTATATAAGCAGTTATTTGGATTACGTATGTATGCCTTGATAGGTGTATTGTATAAATGGCTGTAATAATCATATTTACAATTATATACATTTTCATTAGTTCTGCTTGATAAATGTGCATGTTACTTATGGTTATATTATTCTATTTTTAACACATATATAGATCACTGCATACATAAGTTCATTTAATCATAACTGTCCATCTACAATTGCTTCACTATTGAAGAAAAAAATATAAAATCAAATGGATCAGCTGAAAGGATGGCAACAATAAGTCTGAGATTATTTCAACTCAAATGTAGCTATATTACCTAACTTATACATATATACCTTCCAAGTAATTATGTATCTTTATATGTATTACTTTATTCCTAATTTAGCATCTCCAATGCACTACCTTATATATCACCCTGTACCGCTCCTAATATACCCTTTACTTCCACTCTCTGTGTCATACCAAACCTCATTCGACTGCTCTCTCCAATGGACTACCCTATATCTCACCCTAGACCTCTTGCAATATATCCTCTATCTCCACTCTCGTACTGATCCCAAATACCATTCTACTACTATGATTCCTAAAATAACCCTTTATAAACTCTTCCCTCCTCTATCCCTCCTTGCATCATCTCAAACCTCTTTTAGTTAGGTCATATCTCCCAAACAAGCCTCTGTAAACCCTTCCGTCTGACTGTCCCCCTCCCCTCTGCTTATCCCAATCCTCCTCCTGCTGCTAGGATCTCCAAAGAAACATTTTCTAGACTCTTACATCCCTCCACAATCCTTTTCAATCTAACTAACAGGCTCACATGTCCACGAATTTAATTAATTTCATATTTCCCAATACTAATTCACCACCAATCCTGTTTGGGTTTCAGAGTAATGTGTTACTTGCCGTATAGCGCTTGGACACCTCATCATGTTTGCAAAATAAATGCAAACTCTTCCCTCTTCCATCCCTCCACTATACTTTTTCAATCCAAATAGCAAATTCACATATCCCTTGCTGAAATAAATTGTTATCATCATCAGACAAGCTTTATTCAGAAACATTATAAATCCATGAAAGCATCATTCAGTCTAACAGTCAAAAGTGCAATTGATAGACGGATGAAGTGACCATGTGACGAGATACGAGAGGGGAGGTGGTGTGGGGTGGGAGTCTGGAGTGAGGCTTAAGAACAATGTATAATGTCCTACTATACAGAATCGACGGGTTGTATGGCTTTGATTGCAGACATATGTATGTATTATCAATGTAATAAAAAGTTTATTAAAAAAAAGTGCAATTGATAAAATTCAGAAATACAGAAATCAAGACTGAAAATGAGATAAAGAAAACAACACCAATAATACAGTACAAATGGACAACATTTTTAAAACAGCATGGGCATATGAGCTCAAACAGTAGATTTTAAAAAGGCCCTTGTGTGCAAAACAGTGTCAACATTAGGTAAAAATAATACAAATCTAAAAGCCGGCCAACATTGACTACTATTTTGGCAGTTCTTTTTTAAAAACGGGGTTTAAAAAAGATATTGTGTACTGTACATATATGTTACAAAAGAAGGTAAAATGAAGCTTCAATTGACCTGATACGTTGTCACATGGACATGGCAAGACATCTAAACTCTGTACGAAGTCCTGGGGGGAGCAAATATGTCATTGTGTCTGATCTAAAACAAAATAACAATGAACGTTCCCAGCGACTCAGTGCACACCAAATGTGGTTAGTGTAACAATTGGATTTACTCAGGCATAAATATCACAACTAGGCTTCCCTTCTATTTCCCTTAATTGTTGTGATTCTTCATAATCATAAAGTACTTGTGGCACAATCTTTTATATATACTAGTGCACGATAATGGGTCGCTAAAGGCTGACTCCATGTCAATTTTACAATATTCCAGTTTCACATAAGCCAGCCAGATGGTAAGTAACCCTCTACCCTGAGAAAGACAACCCAATATATTACCTTTGCATAGGGCTGCCTCCTTGTTCCTCCAGATTGCAAGCCACAGAAAGACTGTCGGGACCCTAATCTGATCTACTAAATAAGGAAGGCTAGGTTCTTGGTGACAAATAAGATGCAAGGCTGATATAGGGACTCTTCTCACTAATGGCCATACATTTAGAAATGCCCCATACCTCAGCAGCGTACATAGCAATGGGTAAGCATTGTGCATTATAAATCCGAAAGAGAGGCACAAGAGAGCCCAACCCACCCCCATCCCCGCTGGCTGTGGGAGGCACCATACAGACCAGAGGGCAGATTTACAAGCCCCTTGCGCCTCTTTGCGCCACTTTTTGTGAATATCAATGCAAAAAAATCCCTGTACCCAGAACACTGGTTAGTAATTATCTAACGGGCATGAGAACCTTCTCCGCTTGAATTTTCAATCGTAAAATTCCGGAAAGACCTCTTCTTATTTCTATGTTTAGGTATTCATTGTCTCTAATGCCCTACTGTCCCAAATAAACAAATAGTTTGTAAATACTAATATTTATGGGGGGTTCACTGTATTTTCAACTCGGCGCAACATAAAAATGTCAGCCCTAAGTAGGACCATACATACAAAAACTAATCCAGAAAAAAAGTGTGGCGGAGAGGAAGGCACCTCACGGGCGAACACCCTCGGGGCGATCTGGTCAGATGTTTACCAGATACTTTGCCCCTTTCTCATCATAGGTGACCATTCCTATTCCAGAATTTGTGAACAAGTGAAGAAAAGAAAAATAAAGAGAAGGTGAAAAGTAAGGAGCTTAGAGCATGGCTCCTCAAACAGACAAAACAGAGTGAAGATAAAATCAACAGTCAGACCTCTTAAACCACTTTATTACTAACTGAGGTGTGCACTGTTGAAATAAAAAGGCTGGTAGCTTATTGTCGCATACCACTACCTGCAACCGACATGTTTCACTGCCCAATAAACTTTATGGCAGATTCATCGAGGTTAACACTTTGTTGCTGCACCCACTTCCGACATCTTTAAAACAGGAAGCTGCCGAGTTGAAAAAAAATTAAAATATAATTAAGACCCATTCTCAACTAAAGACTTCTTAATTGTTATGCTTCTTTTTTATATAAACAATTTCTTGATCCAAGAAATTGTTGTCCTCCACCAATTAACCATATGTATAACAAAGACAAAAGGGGGGGTTTGTTTACCCTAGTTCAGCTATGCTCCCTCATACCAGCTGAAAAGGCAATTCTCCGCCTGTTTGTCGGTTATAGTCTCAACCTGTAGAGCATTTAGGTGCAGTCAGTACAACATGCATGAAATAGCAAGCCCATAGAATCAAACTTCAGTACATGAGCTATCATTACTTTAGCGGAGTTATCCCACCAAAGTACACTTTTAATCAGAAAGAACATCCACAGAGAAATTCTAAATGAAATGAAACCTCTTTCAACACATTCAAAAGGTCTGCCTTAACCCACCTATAACCATGGCTGATGCCTGTAACAAGGGTCGCCTGACTCGTGTAGTCTAAAGGGGGGTGTGAAGGGGTGTGATAGAATACCCTTTCCAGATTATTTTAGTCCATAAACAAAAACACTCACATCTCGTAAACGGTGTGCTAAACATAACCTAACATTGTGACCCCATAGTCCTTATCTCAATTGTTCGTGTTGTGCCTCGAGCATAATAGCACAAACCACGGAGGACCGACAAGGAGGAAAAAACAACGGAAAACAGCGTCCAAGAGCCCTCTCCTTACCGTACCACCTTGATTCTTGAGTGTTGTATCATCCCAGGAACCAAGAATGGAGAGAGTACACACAATTTAAACTTCATGCGCGATCATCAAACCCGGGCTTTCCCCAATCATGTGATCGGAAAGCAACCCCGTCACGTGGTGCAGGCGGGAGTCGCGTCAGTATAGGGAGATGGAATTACTGACTAATGTGGGGGTTATTTTAGAGTGGCTGGTTGGTTACATGGTCATGTAGATATTACCGCAGTGGTTTAAACCAGGAGTATTCGTGATGATTTAAAATAAGGAATATCATACACTTTTCACAAATTACAAAAGTTAAAGGATTTCCTTATTATTAAAATATATTCGAAAAACCAATCACTGATGAATACGAGATGCTATTTCCAAATGGCTAATTGGTTACACGGTCATGTAAATGTTACCATGATGATTTAAGACACCAATTGTCATTAAGCATTCATAGGCAACTCATAGGCATATGCTTGGTAATGTACCAAAACTTGATGGTATTAAAAGGTTATCCTATTATTACGGTGCAAAAACACAAGTGTTGTCACAGTGGCTGCCACCATCCATTATTTAGAAATTCACTTACTGGGATTAGATGTGTTATCCCAGCTAAATGTTTATGATTGAACAGGAGCCTCAAAACCACTGATGTACGGCCATTCTTATTATATACCAATCTCTTCTATATCGAAAAACTAGGTTACCAAAAGAAATGCCAAAGTTCATGGTATTTGATTCACCAATGCTCCTCGTGTTGGGTCCCAACAATGGAGCACAACACGAATGTTTTTACCTTTCACTAAAGGGAGCAGGCTCAAGGCAGACTCATTTAAGATAGTTGATAAGTCATTTAACCCGTTTAGAGCGTCGAACATTCCGCCCCAGTGCGGACGTTCGATCGCGCTAACGGGATTCGGACGTCCAACGGTCATGCGCAGCACTAGCAAAGTAGTGCACGCGACGACCGTTGGACGTTCACAGCACTTAAAGGGTTAACCTTGTTCCACTCTATAATTTCGTTAAGGCCCGCTTATCACTGCCCTCTCTGAAAATCCATTTAGCTTCCTTTGTAATCAAGATTGATTCAACATTAGTAGGGTTGCCCTTTACTGTCTGCAGCACTATCCATATAAAACTGTGTTTTTCTTGATGACAATGTTGGACCAATTTGGTCGTCAGTTTTCCAGCCCTAATGGTACTAAGGTGTTCCTGTATGCAAACCTTTATTTTCCTCGTAGTGAGTCCAATGTATTGTAGGCCGCAACTGCACAGTAACTTGTAGACCACATTAGTTGTGTTACAGTTACTGAATTGATTTAAAAACCATTCTTTTCCTGTGGATAACATGACGCTGCTGCATTTATTAGTCAGTGGGCACACTGAACATGTACCACAAGGGTAATGACCCTTCGGTATCGTTGTCGAATCATTTCTCAGAGGTACTCGATCCCGAGTATGGACAAGCCTGTCCTTTAGATTGCCTGACCTTTTAAAGGCAAATCTCGGAGGGGGCATTGAAAAATCTTTGTTACTTAATAGGCCCCAATGTTTTCTGATAGACTGCCTAATCTTAGTGGCCATAGGTTCAAAAGTCATAACTACTGGTAGGCAGTCCTTTTTATCTTTAGTACTATGCTCAAGCAAGGCATCACGAGGAGTATTAAGTGCCCTCTTTCTTGCATTCTTGACAACCTTGTGAGGATAATTACGCTGTTCTAATCTTTTAGTAAGATCACCAGACTGTTCCACAAAAGTATTAGTCTCCGAACAATTTCTTCGGTATCTTAGAAATTGACCCACCGGGAAGTTGTCCCGAAGGGCCCTTGGGTGGTATGAATTATACAGTAAAAGAGAATTTCTATCTGTTAGTTTTTGATGTACTCGTGTACTCAAGGTTCCAACCCCATTAGCCTCTATATCTAAATCTAGATAAGTGGCACTGGTGCGACTGTAAGACCAGGTAAATTTCAAACTCTGAGCCGGACCAGATGCAGAGCACATCGTCTATATATCTCTTCCAGAGACAGATCTGACTCTGGGAGGGGATGGTATCAGGATAGACGATGTGCTCCTCAAACTGGCCAACGTATATACATGCCAGGCTGGGGGCCATAGTGGCCCCCATGGAGGTCCCGGAGGTCTGTAGGTAGAGCTGATTTTTATACATGAAGTAGTTGCGGGTCAAAGCCACTTCGACACATTCCATGACAAATGATTGTGGAACATATCAAATTATAGAGTGGAACAAGGTTAAATGACTTATCAACTATCTTAAATGAGTCCACCTTGAGCCTGCTCCCTTTAGTGAAAGGTAAAAACATTTGTGTTGTGTTCCATTGTTGGGACCCAACACGAGGAGCATTGGTGAATCAAATACAGTGGCAGCCACTGTGACAACACTTGTTTTTGTGCACCAGAATAATAAGATAACCTTTTAATACCATCAAGTTTTGGTACATTACCAAGCATATGCCTATTAATGCCCAAGGCAACACCGTTTGAAAAATGAGTATGAATGCTTAATGACAATTGGTGTCTTAAATCATCATGGTAACATTTACATGACCGTGTAACCAATTAGCCATTTGGAAATGGCATCTCGTATTTATCAGTGATTGGTTTTTCGAATATATTTTAATAATAAGGAAATCCTTTAACTTTAGTAATTTGTGAAAAGTGTATGATATTCCTTATTTTAAATCATCACGAATACTCCTGGTTTAAACCACTGCGGTAATATCTACATGACCATGTAACCAACCAGCCACTCTAAAATGGCCCCCAGATTAGTCAGTAATTCCATCTCCCTATACTGACGCGACTCCCGCCCGCACCACATGACGGAGTTGCTTTCCGATCACATGATCGGGGAATGCCCGGGTTTGATGATCGCGCATGAAGTTTAAATTGCGTGCACTCTCTCCGTTCTTGGTTCCTGGGATGATACAACACTCAAGAATCAAGGTGGTACGGTAAGGAGAGGGCTCTTGGACGCTGTTTTCCGTTGTTTTTTCCTCCTTGCCGGTCCTCCATGGTTTGTGCTATTATGCTTGAGGCACAACATGAACAATTGAGATAAGGACTATGGGGTCACAATGTTAGGTTATGTTTAGCACACCGTTTACGAGATGTGAGTGTTTTTGTTTATGGACTAAAATAATCTGGAAAGGGCATTCTATCACACCCCTTCACACCCCCCCTTTAGACTACACGAGTCAGGCGACCCTTGTTACAGGCATCAGCCACGGTTATAGGTGGGTTAAGGCAGACCTTTTGAATGTGTTGAAAGAGGTTTCATTTAATTTAGAATTTCTCTGTGGATGTTCTTTCTGATTAAAAGTGTACTTTGGAGGGATAACTCCGCTAAAGTAATGATAGCTCATGTACTGAAGTTTGATTCTATGGGCTTGCTATTTCATGCATGTTGTACTGACTGCACCTAAATGCTCAACAGGTTGAGACTATAACCGACAACCAGGCGGAGAATTGCCTTTTCAGCTGGTACGAGGGAGCATAGCTGAACTAGGGTAAACAACCCCCCCCCTTTTGTCTTTGTTATACATATGGTTAATTGGTGGAGGACAACAATTTCTTGGATCAAGACATTGTTTATATAAAAAAGAAGCATAACAATTAAGAAGTCTTTAGTTGAGAATGGGTCTTAATTATATTTTAATTTTTTTTCAACTCGGCAGCTTCCTGTTTTAAAGATGTCGGAAGTGGGTGCAGCAACAGAGTGTTAACCCTGATGAATCTGCCATAAAGTTTATTGGGCAGTGAAACATGTCGGTTGCAGGTAGTGGTATGCGACAATAAGCTACCAGCCTTTTTATTTCAACAGTGCACACCTCAGTTAGTAATAAAGTGGTTTAAGAGGTCTGACTGTTGATTTTATCTTCACTCTGTTTTGTCTGTTTGAGGAGCCATGCTCTAAGCTCCTTACTTTGCACCTTCTCTTTATTTTTATTTTCTTCACTTGTTCACAAATTCTGGAATAGGAATGGTCACTTATGATGAGAAAGGGGCAAAGTATCTGGTAAACATCTGACCAGATCGCCCGGGGGTGTTCGCCCGTGAGGTGCCTTCCTCTCCGCCACACATTTTTTCTGGATTAGTTTTTGTATGTGTGGGTATATGTATGGTCCTACTTAGGGCTGACATTTTTAGGTTGCGCCGAGTTGAAAATACAGTGAACTCCCCATAACTATTAGTATTTACAAACTATTTATTTGTTTGGGACAGTAGGGCATTAGAGACAATGAATACCTAAAAATAGAAATAAGAAGAGGTCTTTCCGGAGTTTTACAATTCAAAATTCAAGCGGAGAAGGTTCTCATGCCCGTTAGATAATTACTAACCGGTGTCCTGGGTACAGTGATTTTTTTGGATTGATTTTCACTGAGTGGAGGGCTTTTCCCTATCAGTACCCACAGTTCCCTCTAAGCTCCCCTTGCTATTGAAAGCCACTTTTTGTGACACAGCGGCGGCACAAACAATGCGCCCTATTTACAACGTGATGCATCTAGGGAGATGCGTCATATTGTAAATCCCTGCGTCACATCATACCTGCCTCACGTATAATGTATGCAGGGGGCATTCTTACGCAGGAAAGCCTTGTAAAAGTGACGCAGTGAAATCTACAAGATTTCGCTGCGTCAATTTTAGGATGCCACTGCATCAAATTCTCACGCATGCTTGAAGCAGGTTTAAGGAATGATGCAGTGGAGTGGGAATAGGCCACAAAATGCATTGCTGGAGTTGCGTCGTGCTTGCGACACGACTTCAGCAATACGTGACTTTGATTCAACAGATTGCTTCAACAGAATTTCTGACGCATCTGTCAATCCTTCCACCGTGGTGCGCCATATGGTAAATACAGCGCATCCATGGTGGCGCAAGCATTTTTTAGGGTAGCACAAGGAAAATGATGCATCACTATAGATGCGTAACTTTCTTGTAAATCTGCCCCACATTTGCCAAGGAAACGTTTGTGCAGGGGTGGGTGCACAATGTTAGCGGGCCATGACCCTTGGGCCAAAAAATCATAGAGAGATATGGACAAGTGCTAGTCTGCTCAAACCCTGAGAGCCAATGAACATGTTGGGGAGTGATTTACACTTGGGGCCATAAGACACAATAGGGGAGGCCAGCACACACTTCAGTCTTAACCCTCAAGTGAATGCCTATATCCCCGGATATCTCTTCCTGTATGCTGATACAGACCCTTGCCCTCATGTCTTTGTGAAATTATGCCAGGAAAGGGACTAGTGCTATGTCCAAGCCCTGCTCTATGAGCAAGAACCAGAATTCTGACCGGATCACACAGTTGAAGGCTGATGAGAGAAGCATAAATGTTAAATAGAAGGGGGATTGGTAGACAACTGTATACTTTCCAAGGACCAGCTTTAAAATGAGACCCAGCACAATCATTCCCAGTTTGTGCCTGGACCCATGCTGACAGGGGTATAACACAGACCCATCACCTACCCATTCTCTGATCCTAGTATAGATTACTCTTCCTGAGATTTTGGCGGTCGTATTGTTTTCTTAAAAATTGACACAATAATGGATATGGCCCACATAACTAGGAGTGGGGAATGTGCGAGGTTATTAAAAACATTAGTAAAAAGTGAGGCCCAAAAATTAATATTACTTTTAAACAAATTATTAGGACAACATCCGGACCCGGGGCCATGCCAAGGACACTATAGTTGAGGGCATCTTCAATTTCCATCAGAGTTACCAGAAATCATGAAACATGACTGAGTTCTATAGAAAAAGTGTTCGATGTTTGCTGTGCAGCATATATTTATACTAAAGTGCTCCTCCCATGATTCACTTGCAATGTCACACAAGATGGGGCTAAGGGGCCTATTTTATGCTTCAGCTCAGATACAATGAGACAGAAGGATTTACTATTATTCAACCGTGATGCCTGCACTAATGTGTTCCATTGACTCACAAGTACCTCCTTCCAGCATTTAGCAATGGTTTTGTTATACTGCATATGGAAGAAGTGTACCAGAACAAGATCCCTTGGTTTAGAGACCAGGCCTGAACGGATCGCCGATTTGCCGCAGAACATTTAGCGCTAAACATCTAATACAATTCTGCATAGGGTGGGGCTTTTTAAGAGCCTACTTAAGACTATCACATAATGTAATAAAAGACTTCACCGCCAGGCTGGCATTGGTCACTTCAGTTAGGTACTGAGAAGTTTTAAGGCATGGGGGGCAAATTGGGCTCTGGCACAGGGCCCCTGTCCTTCAAGACCCCCCCAAAGACCCAGCTCTGTTCTGCAGAGTCTTGCCCTGATGACCTTGAATGATTCTTAAACACTGTTTTCCTTTTAATTTATTTTTAATGTGAGTGATGTGTGAGAGTCTACTACAGACATTTTGCAGAGAAATGTTGATTTTGTTTCATGTATCATCCATAAAAAAGATTGTTTACAATCAGAACAGGATCTCACTAAGAAATGGAAGGCTGTTGCAGAGATTATTTGCAGTACTATAGATAGATTGTGAGTATCTGCTGCCCAGCAAATAATTAACTTCAATCCTCAGTGCCCAGGACAGAACAAGACAAGAGAGGATCTGAAGCATTAGGATTAAGCTTCTTTAGTTTGTTCGCTATTAGTTCTGACAAAGGAAGCCTAAATGAGAGCGATTTTGCAGGCTCCTACAACACTACAATACAAGCCTTGAGGAAGTAATGGTGGTGACGAAACGCGTGTTGGCTTTTTTCGTGCTAATCAATCAATCAATCAATCATAATACTTGTATAGCGCGCTACTCACCCGGAAGGGTCTCAAGGCGCTTGGGGGAAGGGGGCCGCTACTGCTCGAACAGCCAGGTCTTGAGTTGTCTCCTGAAGGCGAGGTGGTCCTGGGTCAGCTGAAGGTGGATGGGGAGGAAGTTCCATGTCTTGGCCGCCAGGTAGGAGAAGGATCTGCCTCCGGTGGTGGCTCTTCGGATGCGTGGTACGGTGGCGAGGGCAAGGCTAGCGGATCGTAGCTGGCGGGTGGGCGTGTGGAAGGTCAGGGGGTCATTGAGGTACTTGGGGCCCAGGTTGTGGAGAGACTTGTTTGCGTGGGTGAGGAGCCTGAACGTGATCCTCTTGTTGACGGGGAGCCAGTGCAGGTTCCTCAGGTGGCCGGAGATGTGGCTGCATCGAGGGATGTCCAGGATGAGTCGGGCGGAGGCGTTCTGGATGCGTTGTAGTCTTTTCTGTAGCTTGGCTGTGGTTCCGGCGTAGAGGGTGTTTCCGTAGTCCAGCCGGCTGGTGACGAGGCCTGGGTGACCGTCTTCCTGGTTTCGATCGGGATCCATCGGAATATCTTGCGGAGCATGCGGAGGGTGTGAAAACATGAAGAGGAGACGGCGTTGACTTGTCTGGTCATCGAGAGGGAGGAGTCCAGGATGAAGCCCAGGTTGCGTGCGTGGTCTGTCGGCTTGGGGGCGGTGCCCAGGGCTAGGGGCCACCAGGAGTTGTCCCAGGCGGTGGGTGATGGCCCAAGGATGAGGACTTCCGTCTTGTCTGAGTTAAGTTTCAGGCGGCTGTTCTTCATCCACTCGGCGAAGTCTTTCATCCCTTCGTGGAGGCTGGTTCTGGTGGTGTCAGGGTCTCTGGTGAGGGAGAGGATCAGCTGGGTGTCGTCGGCGTAGGAGATGATGTTGAGGTTGTGTTGGCGTGCGATGGCTACGAGAGGTCTCACGTAGACTTTGAAGAGGGTGGGGCCGAGTGATGATCCTTGCGGGACCCCGAAGATGACTTCGGTGGCCTCGGAACGAAACGGGGGGAGGCGAACTCTCTGTGTTCTTCCAGCGAGTAACAAGATGATCCACTTCAATGCCTTCTCTTGGATGCCGGTGTTGCTGAGGCGTTGGACTGGGGTGTGGTGGCAGACAGTGTCAAACGTGGCGGAGAGGTCCAGGAGGATGAGTGCCGCTGTTTCCCCATTGTCGAGAAGGGCTCGGATGTCGTCGGTGGCTGCGATGAGGGCGGTCTCGGTGCTGTGGTTGGCTCTGAAACAGGACTGCGAGGGGTCGAGGGATCCATTCGTCTCGAGGAAGGCGGAAAGCTGTCTGTTGGTGATCTTCTCGATGACTTTGGCAGGAAAAGGGAGGAGCGAGATGTGGCGGAAGTTCTTGAGGTTGGTGGGGTCCGCTCTTGGTTACTTCAGTAGGGCGCTGAGCTCGGCATGCTTCCAGCTCTCCGGGAAGGTGGCGGTGTCGAAGGAGGTGTTGATGACGTCTCGGAGTTGGGGTGCGATGGTGGAGTCGGCCTTGTTGAAGACGTTGTGGGGGCAGGGGTCAGTCGGAGATCCAGAGTAGATGGTGTTCATCGTGCGGGCTGTGTCTTCGGTGGTCACTGCGGTCCAGGTGCGGAGGGTGGCGGTGGGGTGCGTTGGTTCGACGGTTCAGTGCGAGGATGGTGTGCCGAAGCTATTGTGGATGTCGGCAATCTTGAGGTGGAAGAATGAGGCGAGGGAGTCACAGAGATCTTGTGAAGGGGTGATGTTGTTGTTGCCAGTGCTGGGGTTGGAGAACTCCTTGACGATGCTGAAGAGTTCCTTGCTGTCGTGGGCGTTGTTGTCCAGTCGATCCTTCAGAGATTTCTTCTTGGTGGTGCAGATGAGCTGGTGGTGCTTGCGGGTCGCGTGTTTGAGGGCGGTCATGTTGTCAGTGGTCCGGTCGTGGAGCCAGGCTTTCTCGAGGGTGCAGCAGGTCTTCTTGGAGTCCTTGAGTTTGTCGGTGAACCAGGGGGCCTTCTTGCTTCTGGGTTTGCTCAGCCGCTGTGTGAAGTTGCGGGCTGCTTCGCTGGGGTCCGGTGTGCTGGTGGGTGGGGTCTGGCTGAGGGAGGCGGTGAGCTGGTCGGCAGTGATCTTGCTCCAGCTTCTGTGAGGAACCTGTTGTGGGTGGTGGTGGGTAGTGTTTTTTCTGAAGCTGAAATGGACGCAGCTGTGGTCGGTCCTGTGAAGTACGGTGGAGTGGCTGAAGGCAATGTGCTTGCTGGATGAGAAGACGGGGTCAAGCGTGTGGCCGGCGTAGTGGGTGGGGGTGTTGACCATTTGCTTGAGTCCGAGGTTGGAGAGGTTTTCCAGCAGGGTGACAGTGTTGTTGTCGTTGTTGTTCTCCAGGTGGAAGGTGAGGTCCTGATGTAGTCGGCGGAGGGGAGGGCGTGTGGGCTGATGAAGTCCGTGATGTCTTCGCTGAATTGAATCCTGGGTGTCTGTAGATGAGGGTGCCTCTGAGGGTCGTCTTTGGGTCGGTGTGAATCTGGAAGTGGAGGTGTTCGGTGGCGGTGTAGCTGTCGTTGGCGTCGGTCGTGATGCGGATGGTGTTCTTGTGGACAATGGCGATGCCTTTTGCGGTCTGGTTGATGCGGTCCTTCCTGATGATCTTGTATCCATCCGGGATGGCGATGGCGATGTCGGGGGCTGAGGAGGCGTTCATCCATGTTTCAGTGAGGAAGGCGACGTCTGGAGATGTTGTGTCGAGCAGGTTCCAGAGTTCGACGGCGTGTCTGTGGACAGAGCGGGTGTTGAGCAGGATGCACTTGAGGTCGCTGCTGGGGTTTGGCTTGGCGGTCGCGGTGCATGTTCGGAGGCAGGTGAACTTGCAGGTTGTGCAGGTGAAGGGTCCGTGGAAGCGTTTTGGGGTGGCCCAGCAGCAGGCGGGGTTCCGGCCGGCATTGAGTCCATAGAGGGTGGCGGCGTCGTAGGTCTTTTGGGGCGTCTTGCGTTGATGGGGCCAGGGGTCCTGGCGCTGGGCGCGGTCCAGGCGTGGACAGGGGCAGACGGGCTTACCTATGGCGTGCCTTCGGCGCACAATCGGCGCGCCCGCTGCGCGTGACCGCTGCGTGTGACCGCTGCGCGTCCGCGCGGTCGCCATTTATGGCCAAATGGGGGGGAGGGAGGAGCAGCTGGGAGGCGGGAGCGGGGAGGGCACAGAACAAAAAGGGGGTGTGGCCGCTAGGACGGCAGCGGGAAGCGGGAAGCGGGGAGCGGGGCGGGCACAGGGGGACAAAGACAACAACAATGAGCCTTCATAACAGCGTTCAGGGGGACGTGACGATAAACAGATGAAATAGCAGTTACAGAATGAAAAAAAAAGTTACATTCAGTAATCAGCAAAGCAAAGCAAAGCACACACATGCAAAATGTGGCGGAAAGGCACGGAACAGAGAGGCAATCACAGCGGGGCTGCAGGCAGCAGCGAGGCAAGGGGGCACACAGACAGCTGGTGGCCATGCGGCGCGGGGGTGTCCTGAAAGCAGGTCACGTGCTACAAAGACAAGGAACTGGATTTCTATTTACATCACAGAATCTATCCTTTGTAAATGTCAAGACCGTTTGATAAACAATGTAAGTGTTTCTGAGGAAATAAATCACTGTTTTGTATGCATAATTCCTGTGACAGAACTATTCTCTCATTATCCTTTGGTGCTTTCATTGCTGCGATAATTTATCTGCAAACTGCACACGAAATATTTAGAGTGACGGGGGTGTGTCTCTTGTGGATGTCTTTGTCCATGTCGATTATTTAATACTGGGCGTATTTAATAGAGGATTTCAGCAAGGCATGTTGCACTTTGTTCATTGCTGTGTACTAATTGATTTTTGGAATAACTTACAACTGTGTACATAGGAAATGTAAGGCCTTATTGTCCGATTAATTGTATCAAGACCTTATGAAATGTTACAACTACAGATTAGTACGGCTAAAACAAGTTTTTCCTTGTAGCTATGAATATATATGAAGGTTGTAACTGTATTTTAAGAGGATTCTCTTAAAATGATATTTATTCATGATATGTTATATGGTTATGAAATAGAGCGTCAAATTGTAAGTTTTAATTAACTGAACACTAATGTATCATTCAGTCATTCTCCTCTTTCCACGAACTGCATGGACTGACCAAAGGTTCAATGATACCCACAATGTAGGAGTCCTTGAATACCCACTCCCATCCAGTAACATATCCAGTGTGTCATGGGTCCTGGTGCGAGAAAGGGAATGGCCCCCTGGCTGCTGCTTTAATTAAAAAAATACAACAGACACACAAATGATGGACGGAATGCTGAACAAATCAAAACATTCACCCCAGTCAAGAGATCTGGGTTAAATCCATCATTTTTTTGCTCGCCATGCCAGCGGCGTAACACAGGCCCCCGCAGCCCCCGCAGTGCGGGGGGCCCTACGCTCCAGGGGCCCCCTCACTCTGGGCAGACAGAGAGACGGCTGCGCCTATGCCGACGACACGCAGCTGCTGTTTCCATTTGGTAACAACCCCCCGGATGAGAAACAACGTTTCACGGACGGTATGCTAGCGGTCGCGGATTGGATGAGGG
This sequence comes from Lissotriton vulgaris, assembly GCF_964263255.1. Lineage (NCBI taxonomy): Eukaryota > Metazoa > Chordata > Amphibia > Caudata > Salamandridae > Lissotriton > Lissotriton vulgaris. The sequence continues at coordinate 81,902,521 of NC_141695.1, forward strand.
AACAGTGCCTACAACTCAACCCGGGAAAAACAGAGCTAATGCTCTTAGGGAAATCCGCACACCTTTGGACTGCCGATTGGTGGCCTTCCAAACTGGGTGAAGCACCAACACCATCTTCCTCTGTAAAAAGCCTGGGAATTCAATTAGACGCCAAGCTAAACATGGAGGAAAATATAAAGAACACTACCGGCACATGCTATTGTAACCTACGGCTACTGCGTAGAATTATTCCATACTTACCCCTGGAACACCGGAGAACTGTAGTGCAGGCGATGATAGGAAGCAGGTTAGACTATGGCAATGCCCTGCTGGCAGAGGTTGGAAACACAGCCCTTTCCAAATTACAAGTTATACAAAACACTGCCGCCAGAATGGTCTTGGACAGCCCCCCTGGCACTCCATCTCTTCCTCTTCTTAAACAGCTACATTGGCTACCAATCCAAAGGCGTTCCGTATTCAAAATCTGCTGTCTGACCTTCAAAGCGCTCAGAGGTGAGGGCCCAGCCTACATTAGAAATAAACTCACTAAGCACTCAAACAATTGCAACCTTAGATCCAACTCCCTAGCCCTTTTGAATGTCCCCAGGATTCGACTTACCCGCACAGGTGGCGGAGCATTCTCGTTCGTAGCCCCAAAATACTGGAACTCGCTTCCATTGACTCTGCGGGTATCCACAAACTACATGTCCTTTAGAAAACAACTAAAGACCTGGCTGTTTTAACACTTCGTACAATGCCGGTCCTCTCTTCCCCTTTGAGGTTCCTCCTTCAGGTAAAGTGCTGAGATGCCCCTGGGTGATTCACGTGCGATAGAAGATTCACTAACATAACATAACATAACAATCAAGCTTCTTTAGTCTTCTTGTCTTCACCAATAAAATGGTGCTCCTGCGCACACGTACGGCCTCCCAATGTCCCCATAAATTAAACTGCGCATGCACGCCACAGTGACGCCGGCCTCTAAGCCTCTGAGTCTTCCCTCTCTTTCTGTCTCGCTCCTCAGTGATAACCAAGACTTCAAGAAACGGGTATTACCCTCTCTTTCCTCCGTTCGTGTATTTGCTCCCCTGAGAAATGGATCCAAAAAAGAAAAACATTTTTGCTGATAACATTGTCTTTTTCTGACATAAGTGCAACCTGGGGGGGGCGAAAAACGGGGGGTGGAGGAGGGGAACTTCTCCCTTTTGAATACCAGAGTCTGAGGTGAAAATCTGCCCTTTCCCAGAGCATATACAAAGCCAGACACACGTGCGGCGTGCACATAGCAGCACGGGCAAGCGCACAAACGGGAACTAACATGGGCACCCACAAAATAAACACCTTCCCCTTCACTTTCACTTGCTGAAGTTGTGGGTTATTGGTAGCTGTTCAATGTCTTGCGTAAGGGCAAATATGTTTGTTGCTGCACTTTGGAGTTGAATGAAGCAAAAGGAAGTGAGCAGATTCTCACGCATTAGATGCCAATAGCTGAATGGATAAAGAAATATGTGAGTGTAGTATGGCTCATATGGAATGTGTTTTGATGTTGTGCGTGCATCCCATGTTCAGGCAAATGTGTAGCTTCACATAAGTATGGGAGAAGGCGAAAAGTGTGAGGATTTGCCCGATTATGAATGTGGCTAACAGCAATCTTTGCAGTGATGACATAAAATCATTTCATATTGGTTATGGAACAGAAGAAATCTACCAAGTGGTCTAGGCTTCTACCCTCGGAATTTGCAGTTTTACATCTTTTATTGTATTTTCACTGTGGCCTCCACCTAGGATCTGTACACAAGCAGCCCATAACAATGGGCATTATACAGCCAGCCATGGCATATCCTCATAGCAGAAACCCATGGGGAGGCAGGTAGCAACCCTTAGAATGGATATTAGATAACCAGCCTTGGTCTTTGTACTGAGGAGTCTACCAAGGAAGCAACTCACAGTAATAGGCATCATACAACTGGCCACGATGTGCTTTTAGCAGTCCTCTCGGGAGTGTCTTGGAACAACTTATAGTAATGGGCATTAAACACCCAGCCATGCTATATTCCTAAATAAGTCTCCCCTGGAGCAACAGAAGAGCATTGTTAAGCCACAGCCACGGTATATACCTGAGAAGTCCATTTAGGAGCCGCAGAGAGCAACCCATACAAATGCTCATTATGCAGACAGCCTTAGTTGTTGCTTGGAGGGCTCCACCCAGGTGTGGTAGAGAAGTAATCCATAGAACTTTTTAATAGACAGCTAACTGAGCTATGTGTCCTGAGGTGTTAACCCAAGGAGGTTGTTATAGAAGAAAAAACCCAAAAATAGGCTGGGTGCACCCCCACCATGGTTTGATGTTGGAGGGTTCATCCAGAAGCAGCAGAGAATAAATCATAGGAGTCGACTATATAACCAGTCGTAGTATATTCTCTGAGAAGTCCTCCCCTCGAGCGGCGAGGAGAAACACAGGAATGGTCCTTATAAAACCAGTCGTGCTATGAGCTCTGAGAAGTTCCCCCAGGAGTAGCAGAAAACAATATGAATCTGCAGTATCCCTCTGGGCATGGTAAATGCTTTGACAATCTATCAAAGAACAGCTGAAGAGCAACTCATGGGAGTGAACTTTGTACAATCTGCCATAATATGTTCTGAGGATTCCACCCATGAGTGGCAGGGTGCAACGCTTATTCAGTGAGTCATGATTTGTACCTGAGGAGTCCAACTATGAGTGGCAAGGAGCACGTCATAAGTATGGGCTTTAACAACTTTCATGCTTATGACGAGCTGAGCTCGCTCGTCATGAGCTGTGGAACACTCACACGCAGGGATAATTCCCCTGCTGTGCTGAGCGTTCCACGGGAACGGGTGCATCTGTGACGAGCTGAGCTTGTCATGAGCACAGGAGCACTGTACCGCATGAAGAGCTGAGCTCGTCATGAGCATGGGGGCATTGTGTGCGCTCCCTGGCCCCACAGCACAGCGGGGGGATTACCCCCCGCAGCGAAGGGGTTAAGCAACCATCCATGATGAGTGCACGTTGGAGTTAAAATCCTGGAGCAGCGGGTATCAACCCATAGGAATAAGCAGTATGCAACCAACCATAGTCTATGATCTGTGGCATTTAACAGCATCACATCGGAGCGCCCCAGTGGAGTGTGCAGCGTCGACAGTCACAGGATGTAAAATCTGAGTAGTCCCATGACTGTGGCAGAGATGCAATCCATAATAAGCACATAGTGTGAACTCCGGAGTGTAGGCATCTATAAGTCGGAAACTGCTGTTTAGGGAAATAGTTTAGATCAGAATAAAATAAAGGGTAACAAGAGGAGAGTGGTTGAAGGATATAAAATGGGGTAATAGGTCTGTGGATCTAACTGCAAGACGGAGGGAAGGTGAGGGGGACCATGGTGACTACCTCTAGCAGAGAATGATGTGAAGTTGGGAGAGCTGAGGAGTGGCACAGGGAGGGGCTTGAGGATATGGCTAATGGAAACAAGCATTTGCAATGCAATAGTTCTCGCATTTATGCAAGTTTGTGCTATTCACATTAAAAATAACAATGCCTTTTATTTTTTATATTGTTTTTAGAACTTAAATAAAAAGGATTGTCATTTACAATGGCAATAGCTTAAACTCGCGTAAATGCGAGACCTATTGCATTGCAAATGCTTGTTCTAGGATGTTGTCAATTTTTTTTAAGCAGCATATTGCTCTTGTCTAGTGTGTAATTAGAATTGAGTCACATCCAGGTGTTTATAGCGGTTCAGTACAAGTTTCTCCAAGTGGGGCAGTATTCTGTTCAGTGGGGGAGAGAATGTGACGCTATGGTCCGAGCTGCTGAAGTGGAACTGGTGAACCAGGTTCAGTTTCAATGACCAGGCTCCCAGACCACTCTCCTGATGGAGAACATTCCTGTGCTACACCTTAGAAGGCGCTGCAAGATCTTAAAAGCCCTGGTGTCTTAGCACCAGCAGGTCAACCTAAGCAGTGGCAAGTGTGAATTAACCTTTTTTTTTTTTAAATTATTTTTATTGAGAGTTCAAATATAGCAATACAATACAAAACATTCATACAAATTGTCGCTTTAACATTTAAGTTATAAAGTGCAAAGTTGTGTAAGAGCAGACAATTAGTAAACTAGTTCGAATAACCAAAATATTTTGTTTAGAATTGAAAGAGTACATAGCATACATATATAATAAACGTTTTCACAATTAATATTCCAAAGCTAAGTTCTAAAGTGCAGCGTGCGAAGGTAGAACCGTCGTAATAGACTAATAAATATTTTCAATAAAGCATAAATCAGGTTAAGTAATAACAAGAGAAATCTAAACATCGAACACAATCCAATATTTATCATATTTTTTGAGAGCCCCTGATCTAAGGGCATATTTTTTCTCCCTACCCTGGATTCGCTGTAATTTTGCCTTCCATGCCTGGAAGGATGAGACAGAATCTGTTCTCCAGGACTGTAATATAAGGGATTTAGCTATTAGAGAAGCTATAAAAAGGGGATCATCATATTGGGTGTGGAAAGGAGAGCAGCCTAGGAGGGGAATTAGGTCGTTGAATATAATATTTGTTTTAAGGACGATTGAACGATATTTTTCTATTTCCTTCCATAAAACCTGGATTTTTGAACACTCCCAGATAATGTGTTTCCAACTGCCTTTTTCTTCACATCGAAAGCATTTATCGGCTACGAGGGGGAAGATATTATGTAAAAAGGACGGGGTTCTATATATTAACCATTTATTGTAGAATTGCATACGTTTAAAGTTTGCTCCTCGAAAGATGGTTTTATTGAATTTGTTTATTTTGTCCCATACCTGTTGATTAATTATAATATCTTCCCTTTTTTTCCATCGTTCAATTATCTTGCTGTAAAAGTCCTGGTCCTTACTTTCTATTAATATTTTAATCCAGATACTCATTTTCTTTTGTGTTTTATTATTAAGGGTACTGGAAATATTTTCTTTGTGGGATAAATTTCCTATATTGAGTTCCCTGAGTTTTGGACTTATCGTAATAAATGACCAGTTCAGAATTGTGTGCGAGTGAATTAACTGGCTTTAAATTTCATCCCAGGATTTCCACCTATTTCCCAGTAGGAAGGCTTCAATTTTTTTCAAAACCATTTTGCTTCCAAAGAGTTATTATTTTTTTGTCCATACAGCCTGCTTCTCCCAGGCTAAAATTCATTAAATTCGTCTTATTACTTACATTGGGTAAATCATAAAATTTAAAAAACTGAGTTTTGACCTTAAAAATCCACTGCAAAGTTTTATATCGTACTTTTTTTGGGTCTTTCGTGGTTCTAACCGGATCATAGATTTTCAATTCTAACAACATCCTTTTCATAAAAAAATTATCTGTCTCATGACAATCTAGAGAAAAAAAAAACCTATGGCTGTAATGTGCAAAAGACGCAAAATAATATTCTTTGATATTTGGGAGGGACAACCCTCCTTGTGTGGAAGATAAATATAAAGTGCTCAGTGCAAGTCTAGGGGATTTTTTTGCCCATAGGAAAGAGGAAATCAGAGCTTCTATTTTTTTAAAATATGAGGCCTGGATTGCGCAGGTTATCGCACTGAAAAGGAAATTAAGAAGGGGTAATACCGACATTCTAATTAGCGATGCCCGCCCTATAAGAGACAGGGGTAGTAGATTCCAACGATCTAAAAGTGAACCCACCTTTTTTAATAAAGGTAGAAAATTTAGTAAGTAAAGGTCGTCTAGGCTATCCGATATAAATATACCAAGATATCTCTTTGGATCTGTGTTGTATATCTGCCTGAATTCAGGAGCTAAAGTGTCTGTAGTGCAGTTAAGTAGGATCATTTCTGTTTTGTTTACATTAATTTTATAACCTCCTAGCTTTTGAAAGTCAGAGTAGATTTTTAGAATCTTCAATTGACTTGAGGGTTTAGAGTCTAAAAAAAGGGCAATATCATCCGCATATAGTTTTATATTTGTCATTCCTAAAATTGGGGCGGTGTCAGCTTTGATATTCCTAATGGCGATTGCTAGAGGTTCAATAAAAAGTGCAAATAAAATTGGGGACAAGGGGCAGCCTTTTCGTGTGCCTCTAGTGACCTCACAGGACCCAATGTTGGTATTATTGATGATAATTTGTGCCCTAGAATTCATGTACAAGTGTTGTAAAAGAGAGATAAAAGCATTCGGGAAATTAAAACTATGTAAAACTGCAAACAGACAATCCCAGGAGACTAGATTGAAGGCTTTCTCCGCATCTAAAAACCAAATTTGAGCCTTCACCTTGTTAGTTTTAAAATAGTCTAGTGCCTCCAGTAAAAATGTAGTATTGGATTGGAGATGCCTGCCTGCAATAAAACCGCACTGATCATAAGCTGTTAGTGATCCTATTAGTTTATTTAATCGGTTTGCTAAAAGTTTAGTAAAAGTGTTATAATCTGTGTTCAGAAGGCTAATCGGTCGGTAAGAATTTATATTTTCCTTGTCCTTTCCCTTTTTTAAAATACTGACCACCACCGCTGTGTGAAAAGAGTCCGGTGGGGGACCACCTTGAAATAAATTATTAATTAATTCCAAGAATTCTTTACGCAATATTCCCCCAAATGTTTTAAAGAATTCAATGGGAAGGCCATCCTCACCATTGGCTTTGCCATTGGGGAAAGACTCTATCACTTCATCTAGTTCTGATAATGTGAAATCCTGTGTGAGGTAGTTCTTGCCCTCAGCATCCATTTTAGGTATTTCCAATGGCTGAAGAAAATCTGTGATAGATTCAGGTGTGGTCCCCGCAGATGCTTGATATATCCCCTCGTAGTGTTTTAAAAACAGCTCACAATGGCAGTGGTGGTCTTAACTTGATTTTTAGTGATGGGGTCAGTTAACTGATCTATTCTGTTTCGAGCCTGCTTTTCTTTAGATTGCCAGGCCAGAAGCTTTCCTGTGCACTCACTCTCCTCATAAATTTTTGTGCCTGAAAATTATTATTTATCTCACCTAGTTCATAATAAAATTCCTTCATATTACGCTTCGCCTCATGGAGATTGTGGCTGGAAATCTGGGCCCTTATTTATGAAGGCCTTGCGTCAGTTTTGCGCCGCCGGTGCGTCACTTTTTGTGACGCACCAGCGGTGTAAAAAATGCGCCTTGTTGCGCCATATTTAAAAAGTGACGCATCTAGGTAGATGCGTCACTTTTTACACCCCTGCGCCACATTATACCTGCGTCAGGTATAATGTATGCAGAGGAGGCGTTCCCCCGCAAAAAGCCTCGTAATAGTGACGCAGTGAAATCTATGAGATTTCACTGCGTCACTTTTAGGATGCTGTTGCGTCAAAATCTTGCGCCTGCCTCACAGCAGGCGTAAGACTGACGCAAGGCCTTTCACATGGGGCTTGCCCCATGTGAAAGGACGCATTGCTGGAGTTGCGTCACTTTTGTGACACACTCCAGCAATGCGTCACTTTTGCGCTTACAGATGCGTCAGTAATACTGATGTATCTGTAAGTCCTTGCGACATGATGCGTCATACATTAAATATGACGCATCATTGGTGTCGCAAGGAGTGCGCAGTGAAAAGTGACGCATCGCTGTTTTCACGCAGCGATGCGTCACTTTTCATAAATGAGGCCCATGGGATCTAACCGTATAATGCTCTTGGGTAGCCTGTGACAGTTCAGTTTGAAGTTTGATTTTCTCCTCCGGTTTTGCCTTAAGCTTGGGGATCTCTTTAGATGTGATTATTCCACGTAAAGTAGCTTTAAATGCATCCCAGATTATGTTTAAAGGAGCTGTACCTCTATTCTGTGAAAAAAATAGCTTGATCATTTCATTAATATCAGTGCACCATTGTTGGTCAAGGAGGTTGAGTTTGTTAAAAAACCATCTATTTATAGATCTTGCTTCATAATTCCCCAGTTTGACCTCCATGCAAAGAGCCGCATGATCCGAAAAGGCATTGGGTAGGTAAGCGTAATTATATAATTCTAGATCGTGGGAGGACAAGAAAAAATCCAGACTTGACACAGAATTATATTTTGCTGAATGGCATGTGTACTCACGCTTGGTGGGATTCAAATTACGCCAATGGTCAATAACGTCAAGATCTATCTTGCAGCTGTAAACAGCTAAGGAGACTTGGGGTTTATTCTGTTGACAGTCTTTCTTGGAAGAGTCCAATCGAGGGTTTTGTAATAGGTTAAAATCACCCCCCCCAAATAATTGGTCCAGAAAGGCCGGTTAATGCCTGCTTAACCTGTAAAATAGGTTGTGGGTCGTCCAAAATAGGTGCGTAAATTGTGGCAAGGATAACGTTGACATTATTTAATTTACCGTGTGCGACTGCCCATCTGCCTCTAGGATCTATGCACGATCCTTCAAGGTTAAAACTTACATGTCTTCCTATTAGAATGGAAACTCCTCTCTGGGCCATCCCTGCAGGAGCAGATATGTTATAGCCCGTCCAGTTTTTAAAGAGTGTAGCTGACTCTGCCTGATCTTTGTGATGGGGTTCCTGCAAATAGATGACATCAGGTATTAGATTTTTTAACCAGCATTCAATAGCGTTCCTTTTACGAACGTTATTCAGCCCATTAACATTTAATGAAATAAATTTCACCATGTCATTGATGTTCAAGATATTGAACGTAGCCCTCAATTAAAGTGCACGAGTGCAGAATGAGCAAATATGCAAACAGCAGCAACAACATGAAAAACTGATAAATAATACAAATATATAACAATGAAGAACAAAAGTAGCAGATATTCATGGAAAAAATCATGAAAAATCTAAAGTTCAATGTGCAAAAATGCAAGCGAGCAGCAAAAATGTAAAGTGCTATCTGAGGAGACCCGTCATTCATTACACAAGACATGAAGATAGAAGAAATAGCAGCTCGGTTTTGAAAATTTAGATATTCAAGACATTGGACGTAACCCCTAGCTGAAGTGCAAGTGTGCGGAATGAGCAAACGTTTAAACAGCAGCAGCAGGATAGATAAATGATAACTAATACAAATATTTAACAATAAAGAGCAATAGCAGCAAAAGTTCATAGAGATTTTCATAAAAATCTGAGTTTCCATGTGCAAATATGCAAGCTAGCGACAAAAGTGTAGAGTGATGTATGAGGAGACATGCCATTCATTGTACTGGACATGGAGATAGATATACAATAGAGTACCCTTGTCTTTGCAAGATATGCAAATAAGCAGCCAAACAATTCACACAAAAAAAAATTAGCAATAAGTTTGAGACACCTCCCAGTGCAAAATGGGCAACTATATTTATAGGATCTTGTCAATTTATCGTTATCCAAAAATGAGCCAAAGTGACATGTGCTAGAGATCGATGAATAACCTTCATACCGTAGTCATAAAAGTATGGAAAAACATATTGCATTTGAACTCTCTTTTTTTCCCCCATGCGACACCCCCCTTCACCCCCCTGCCCTCCCCCCCTGAGTGAACGGAGACCCCAGAGTCCCACTTCCGTCCTACTCTCTTGTCTCTTCCTTTTGGATGCCATCTCTTTGCATCCTTGTGTGCTTCCTGTTTCCAACAAGTATCAGCTGTGCATTAGTGATTAGTGATAGATTCAGCAGAGTACATCAACTTGATTTATTATCCCCCAAGGCCGTCAAGTAGTGTCTGGGCTTCATGTAGGGCCGTGAATATAAAGAATTTTCCTTTAGCCAGAACTTTAAGTTTTGATTGCTGCACTATCATAGCCTGGGCTCCCTTGCTCTTAAAGGGGTCTATGAGCTTCACAAAGTCTCTGCGTCTGTGAGCAGATGCAGCCGACATATCGCCAAAAATCCTGAAATTATTCACCCCCTCTGCATTAAAAGTTCTTTTAGAAAATGCGGTATTTAGGATTTTTTCTTTTACCCTAAAGTCTGCAAAGTTGAGGAGGATTGTACGGGGGAATTTTGAATTCATGAGTTTATGTGCAGGAACTCTGTGCGCCCTTGTTATAGTCAAGTCACCTTGTAGCTCAGGGATAGCTTTTTTTGATAATGAATCTGACCAGCTAACTACATCCTTGTCTTCAAGGCCCTCTGGTATGCCTACTAATCGTAGATTCGATCTCCTATTGTAATTCTCAATGTCCTGGAGCTTTTCCCCTAGATGGGTTTTCTCTCTGTTGGCCTCCGTAAGATTTTTCTGAATTGTAGACAGTGAGTCCTCTAGAGATGATATTCGGACTTTGGCTTCAGAGACCCTCAGAGGAATGTTCCCAAGGCACTCTTCCATCTTCATAAGCCTGCTGTGCAGAAGTGAGATTTCCTGAGCCTGAGATAATTTGAAATCTCTTAGTTCCTGGAGAATCGTAACCAAGATATCTTCCATCTTATTTGCTTTTGTAGCACTCGGGAGAACGAGCAAGACATCATCCTGGGAGGTCAAGGAATTCTCTAAGCTTAGGGCTTGGTTCGGAGCTGTCATAGTTTGCTTATTGCCTGGGGCTAGACTAGAGTTTGCACTTGTGGTCGGCGACGACAGGGGGTGCAAGAGAGGGACCGCATCCAAGGCGGAAACCGTTGGTGTAGGCAACGCTGCTACTCCTTTCAGCCTTGCTGCCCCTGCGATGTTTAGCACCGGAGTCTTCTGTGGCGACTTTTGCGTTGTGGGGCTGCCTGCTCTCCCTGCCGTGTTGGAGGACACCCGTTCTGAAGTGACTCTTGTACCCCCTTGTTCTCTCTCCCCTCGTGAAGGAGTGCTTGAAAGTTGACCCTCCTGCAAAAGGGGTTTTGAGAAGAGAGGGTATTGTTTGGGGGTAGATCGACTCTTCGGGCGCATAGAAGGGGACGTATTAGCGGCCTTAACTGGTTGGTCCACCTTGACAACGTTTCCCCCCCCCTGGTCCGTTTTTGTACCCATATCTCTGCCATCCTCCTCCCCCTTGTCCCCCTTGTCGCCGGCAGTGTGCAAGCTCAATTCTGCTGACAGTTCCGACAGAGTCAGGCTCTCTGCCTCTTCATCCTCTTCGCCCTCTTCTTGTTCATTGTCCTCGTTGATATCATTATCTTCCTCCATCTGTTTCCTTAATACATTATACTTATTTTTTCTATTTTGATCATTAAGTTCCATTACTTTCTGTTTTAGAGCTTCTTTTTGTTGCTGTTTCCTTCTGTTTTTTCTCTCCCCCCTTATAGTTGATGGAGAGCTAATCGGAGTAGGAAGTTTCACTTCCTTTCCCAGCTCTGGCTTGAGCTGTTTGCCCCTCCCTCTTGCCGCCATCAGGATTTGTAGTTCGCAAATGTGTGTTTTTTTTTTTTTTTAAAGGCGCACCTGACTTTGCTCTGGGGAATTAGAAAATTTTGAACAAGAGGATATTTCTTAGCAGTGAGTCAGTGATTAGCTCCCCTCAAAGCAGATGTAAAGGATGTAACAAAATCACAATGGTACAGAAGCCAGCCTATCTCCTTTACTCTCCTTACGCCATCAAAAGTTCAAAAAGACAGCAGCGTGCAGGTTGATGAAAAATTGCAGGGGGGGTGTGGTACAAACAAAGCGAATGCGAGCTGGGAAGAGCCCTGCCCAGCGCGCCTTACCTCGCAGAACAGACCAACGGTCTCCCCCGACTCCCGGTACCTCACCGTTCACTTACGGGGCCCCAGCGTTCTTTTGCTGCTCTGGCTCACTTCCAATTGCTTCCAAATGCTGAGCAAGTTATGTTATGTTGGGTCAGGTCACTGGGTGGCGCTCTTTCCTACCATAGCGCTTGGAAGCTCTTGCTGCAACCACCGCAGCCCTCTCCTCAGGGGCTCAGGGGCCGGGGATGGTATTCTCGACCTGCGTACTCCACCCTCCGTGGATTCCAGTTTAATTAGCAGCTAATTAGTGGCTCCCCCGCTGCTGCAGAGAAAACAGGGGAAGCCCGTGCACCTCTCTGTGCGATGAGGAAATCAGCGCTATTGTTGTTTCAGCGCTGTAACAGCCCGGTGTGCCTCGCGGGACCCCCGGCAGCTCCAACAAACAAGAGACAGCTAGCTAGCAAGGCAGCTAGCTAGCAAGGACATCAGGAGATCGGGGAGCATCGGGAGCGGGAGCGGCAGCGGCAGCGTTGCGGCGGGCATGGGCGTATCTGAGGGAACAGGAAACAGGAAGCACAGCGGCGGCGCGGGTGGGGCCGCGTCAGCCGTTCATCCTCCCCCAAGTGTGAATTAACCTTGAAGGCCTGTCCACCAACATCCATGAAGTTCACCTCCAGTCTTGGGGACAGACCTATGAAGCAGCACACCATAGAGTGGCAGTGACTCTGTCACTGAGGTCACAGGACCCTTGAGCAGGGTGGCTCTAGGGCAGTGAGACCACACCGGGCGCTAACTTCAGGTCGGGGTGTCTTGTTTGTAAGTATAATATGGTTTAAAAAGCACTTGCTGCCTCCTTCCTGGCCTCCAACATTTTTGGGCAACAATAAAGATATCTTGATAACTCCAGTGATTAATGTTCTTAGTAGAGAGAGATGCTGTTTTGTCTAGCGGAAGGATTGACTCATGAAAAGGAATGGCAGAGGTGTAATGTGCCTGCTGCTAAGAACATGTGCCATGCAGATCACAAAGTGCACATAATGTGAATGGGTTAGTGGGTTACTGCTTTTGTCGGAGAGAAACTATTGTTACTTGCAGTTAATAAGTTATAATCTAAACATAGACCAGTGAGCTATTAACTGTCGTGTAAGAGCTGCATGCAAACTCCAAGGTATAAATTAGAGCGTTATGTTTTTTTCCCCAGTCTTCGATTATCCTAATGTTGCAAAAAAGGGTTCATTTGGTTAGAAATCAATTCTGATTCTTTAAAGAGAACCCCAACCATGGTATTATGTGTTTAATTCTGAGTTTGTGTTTCTCCAGACCAATCACTATTAAACTATGCTGCCTACTAGTATGGTTGTCATGTGACTTCTACACCTTGTAGTCCTTTGTCTTATGTAACATTTCCTACAGAGTGATTTACACACATATGAATGATTGTCTCTGGGCAATATGAATGATTTAAAGTGCTTTGACACCCTACACTGGTATTAGTGGTGCTGTACATTTTTCGATACTCTAATATTTTACCATGTTTACACATGCTAACAGTCTCTGCAAAGATTTTTCCTTATTAGTACTAGTGGAACATACAACTGCAGCAGTGAGAAAGGTGACCAGTCAACCTTCGCAAAGGGCCCTAGACTTCACAGCACAAGTCACATTTTTTAGTAACATTTGATGTGTTTGAGCTATAAACAATTTATTTGTTAAAATTTGTCAGATTATGCAGCACATGATGTATTACGTGGCAAATATGGCAAAGCCATAGTTATGTGGAAAACATTTTTAAATTAGGATATTTTGTTATTCATGTTAGAACTGCTCTTGTGGAAAAAGGAGAAGTGCTGATGACAGAAACTCCATGGCTGGGAGTCAAATGGCTTGCTATTCCACTTTTAAGGATGTTTGGGACATTCTGTGATTGGAAAGGTATCCCACTTTGTGAATGTATTTTAATGTCAATAACAAATATTTAACCTTAAATAAACATGTGTATCTATTGGTTAAATGAAATAATGTAATAAGCTGTAACTGGTTAGTGAAATGGGAAATGAATAATAAAAATTGGAATATTTTGCTCTTTCTGCCACACCTCTCACTCTAGCCACTGACCCAATCCACTGGTTATCCCCGCCCTTTGATTCTCCTCCCACAGTTCCCCAACTTTTTTCTCCCCACTTCGACCACTGCCTTGCACTAACATGCATTAGAGACAACTGTGGGCTTTTACCACTGGGTGTCTTAGAGAATGACACCTCAGGTCCATACACGAGGGCTAAATACAGCACGTTTCTGGGTTCTCCGCCCAACATGTTTGCTATTTGACGCCGGACTTCTGCAGCTTGTGTTGAGGAAATTAAACATACCCTTGTGCTTGTATAAAACATAGCTGCCAAGTGGCATTGGCACAATGTTGTGTCCGTTTGTAGCTTTTATCCAACAACACTTTGCATGCTGGAATGTTTAACCCCTTAGGCATTTCATTTAAATGTTGGAGGTTTCAAAGAAAAATATGCTAGATTTCTGGGTGGTAGGGCAAAGTGGTAGATAGTGGTCCGCGATGCCAGGGGCAGGGGGCGGCCTCCATGTGCATTGCAGGGGGACCCCCTCAAGTTTCATTTTGCCACTGCACCATGCCACCCCAGTTTAGAACAGGCCATATGCAAATCAGTCTTGACCCTGTGCCTCATGGGAATTATAGAATACAGCAATGATCCGGGCTCAATGGGCCCTTCAGCCCTCCAGGCCCTGGTGCACTGCACCTGCTGCACCAACAGAAGCTACACCCCAGGCTCACCCACACATAATATCATGCAATATTTGGGAGTATTATGACATAAAACGCAAATCGGTTTCTAAGGGTAAATTCAACTTTTGTGAATTTCACAACGTGAATTGGCACAAACAATTCATGGCATTTGCTAGCCTAGGTAATACATATATAAACACATGGCGGTGAGCGAGAGGCCACTGGTGCCTGTCCATTCAGGTCCTGTGTGGTTGCAGAGGGTGAAGAGTGAGAGCACTGCTTGTTGGGACCCAGTGCATGAGTTTAATGAGGAGGATGCAGGTGGCACGGGTGTTCTGCACTATTTGAATAGGGCTGGGTGTTTTACCAGCAATGTAGTAGTATTACTTTATTTCATTTGGAAACATGACCATAAAAGTACAATAACATCACATAGAAAATCAGTAGTCATCAGAAGAGTTATAAGATAAGAAGCAATAAATATATAAAAATGCTCGGTTCACCATGTACCTACGGACTCGCATTTACAGCGATAAAGTGACCAGTTCAATAATAAGTCATTTAGACAAAACGTGGACAGATCAGGCGCTCAGGGAGTCCAGCATCAAGCGGCTAGAACCTCACTTCTAAGCACTGAATGAACCCACCGTCTTGTAAAGTCAGGGAATTATAAAATATCTAATTCAACATTCAAGCAGATAGCAAAGAAACCAAGTGACAATCACAATTCACAGGTGCGACATGTGGCTCGCGTTCATGAAAGCTATGGATCAATAAAGTGTCTGATGCAACAGGCATGTACACGGAAATTTAGGAAAAGAACCACTCTAAGAAATGCGACTACAATATAAACAAGAGGCTATAAGTGACTTTTCAACATTCATGTAAGCAGAGTATAAAGAGAAGAGAGAAAGAAACCACACACGGAGGGATACATCATAAGCCACGGTGTATCCGGTGCTGCTTGGCAAAGCCAGATATTAAAGGCCATGCCCAATTTAGAAACCTCGAGAGAGCAAAAACAATAGACTCTGTGTTTTAGTAAACAAAGACCTCGGGATACCACCTTACACCCCTCGGGATACCGCCTTACACTGCTTGGCTTACTACTATACACCCCTCATGATACCGCTTTACACCCTCGGGATACCGCATTACACCGCTTGGCATACTGCCTTACACCCCTCTGGATACCATCTTGCAGCCCTCGGGATACCGCCTTACACCGCTCAGGATACTGCCTTACAACCCTCGGGATACCACCTTACACCCCTCAGGATATCACCTTGCTCCCCTCAGGATACTTTACTGTCTTATAACCCTCGGGATACTGCCCTACAACCCTCAGGATACCGCCTTACACCCCTCAGGATACCACCTTAGACCCCTCAGGATACCACCTTAACCCCCTCAGGATACCACCTTACACCCCTTGGGATACCGCCTTACACCCCTCGGGATACCACCTTACACCCCTCAGGATATCACCTTACACCCCTCAGGATAATGCCTTGCTCCCCTCAGGATACTTTACTGGCATATAACCCTACAGGATACTGCCTTACACCCCTGAGGTTCCTGCCTTACACCCCTCAGGATCCCGCCTTACACCCCTCAGGATACCGCCCTACACCCCTCTGGATACCACCTTACAATCCTCAGGCTACTACCTAGCACCCCTCAGGATACTGCCTTACATCCTTCAAGATACTGCCTTACACCACTCAGGATCCTGCCTTACACCCCTCAGGATACGGCCTTACACCCCACAGGATACATCCTTACACCCCTCAGGTGCTGCCTTACACCCCTCAGGATCCTGCCTTACACTCATCAGGACATCGTCTTACAGACCTCAGAATCCCACCTTACACACCTCAGGATACCGTCTTACAGACCTCAGGATACCGCCTTACCCCCCCCTCAGGATACCGCCTTACACCTCTCCAGATCCTGCCTTACACCCCTCAGGATCCCGCCTTACACCCCTCAGGATACCGCCCTACACCCCTCTGGATACCACCTTACAATCCTCAGGCTACTACCTAGCACCCCTCAGGATACTGCCTTACATCCTTCAAGATACTGCCTTACACCACTCAGGATCCTGCCTTACACCCCTCAGGATACCACCTTACACCCCTCAGGATACGGCCTTACACCCCACAGGATACATCCTTACACCCCTCAGGTACTGCCTTACACCCCTCAGGATCCTGCCTTACACTCATCAGGACATCGTCTTACAGACCTCAGAATCCCACCTTACACACCTCAAGATACCGTCTTACAGACCTCAGGATACCGCCTTACCCCCCCCTCAGGATACCGCCTTACACCTCTCCAGATCCTGCCTTACACTCCTCAGGATACCGCGTAACAGCTCTCAGGATACCACATTACACTCCTCAGGCTACTACCTTACACTCCTCAGGCTACTACCTTACACGTACGTAGCCTGACTTCCACTCAGCCAGCATATATATGCTTCTAAAGGGTCTGTTCAATAGCTATATAAAAACATAAGGTACTTAAACACACAGATTTGCTTGGACTTTGAAGACTAATTACAGTGTGCAACAGCTATTCTCATTCTTGAAGGGAGTTAATCACTATTTCATAATCAAGGAAAACAAGATAATATGGCATAGAGGACCGTATAAATATTCTTAAGGAAATTATGCAAATATACAAAACGTATTATTTTTTAAACTCCACATCCAATTAACATTTCAGCTGACTCTCATTAATCCATTTCCATCTCAGTACCTCCCATCTGCAGGTCTGGCTTGACAGCACAGCTGTTGCTTTACCTTATGTGGCTAACAAAAAAGAGTTTTCAGAATACTAGTGAGAAAGAGGCTTAGGATCCACAAACGTGAGGTTTCCCTGAGTACATGATTTGATTGGGTCAAAGTTGTATGCTTCAATTGAAAAGAGTGCTTGCGTTGCATTTTCTTTTTATTCGTAGCATAGCTTATACTCAACACATGAATGTTTTTGTTGTGGTGGTAAAACAATTATCATGCGTGACCTGTTTGTTATGTAATTTTACAATAAGCAGTATGCCTGCGATATGCTTTGTGAAAGCACATGTTAATGCCAATCCATTTAATGGTGGATTGTCCTGAAAATAATTTAGTTACACAGATTATCAGTGAATACTGTAGCAGGCAATGGTTTTGGTGTTGGGTTACCCCCAGTGACACACAATGAAGATTGAATTAATATACATCCTTAAGGTACCTAGATGTGGTGCTAGGAATAGTAAATCTATATTTCCTAGGGCCTTACCTGTTGATATTTTGTCACTCTTAATTTTGAATACAATTTTCTTCTATCTTTATATTGTCAATATCAATATTTAGTAATACAATTTTTCTATTTCACCATTCTTCCCTGGGACTTGCATGATCTCAACCCTTAGCACTGCTTTATTGACTCTTAAGGCCACTATCCAGGCAGACGCTTGCAGGCCGCCCTTAAGAAACTGTGGATAGTATTTAGGGTGCTGTGCATATACTTTGCATCATATTAAATACTACTTTTATCACAAAGTTAGTCATTAGTGTTACTGCTTTGAGCCTTCTCCCTGTGTATGCCTTGCACCTTTCTGGGAGGCCCTGGACTGATTGCTGTACACTACCTTTTAGTATCAAATACTGAATGGGTGGTACTTGGCACGGCTGGTCAGGACCAATTGTAGGTCAGGCCCTGGAACAGCAGGAGTAAAGGTCCAAAATCCCCACGGTTGGACCCAGTAAGCCCTGACTTCGCATCGCCCTATGAAAGGGATTCTGCCAGCCCCAGTGGCGGACATACCCACCCAGACAGAATGTGAAATACAGCTGTAAAGTAACAAGTAGATTCTGTAGTAAGAGTCCACTTTGTTGGCAGTGCTGGTTAGCATTAGATCTGAAGTGACCAGAGGAAGGCTGTGGTTCAGTTAGTTCAAAAGGCCAATTTTTGACCCACTCCCTATACATCTAAATCTGGGGTTCCGCAGGGTTCCTTTCTCAGTCCGATGCTATTTAATGTATATGTCTCCTCTGGCTGATATCAATGAAGTTTGGGCTTTGAGGTCTGCTCCTACGGTGAGGATACTCAATGCATTAATTCCATACGGGAGAGACACATGGAGACCGCATTGGTTGTTTGTCAGAAGTAGCTACCTGGATGCAAGTGCAGTTTAAAGCTTAATACGAAAGAGACGGAGGATCTTATTTTTTGGCAGAGCCCACACGATATGGGACAATTTGTGGTGGCCAACATCCCTGGCCACTGTACCAGTACCAAGGAGAGTACCAAAGAATCTGTGATTCCTCATAGATGATTCCCTTTCCTTGCAGGACCAGGTAAATGCCATGTGTGGCAAATGATTTGATTTCCTTGCAGTTTTGCGTAAGATCTTTCGCAGGATTCCTGTGGAATGGGGAAAGACTAATCCAGGCACTGATTATGGCAATGCTCAATATTTGGGAATGGCTGCTTTTCTATTTATCCATCTGTAGTCCAACCAAAATGCAGCATCCAGACTCATCTGTAACAGTGGCCGAAACATCTCAGCTTCTTGGTGACTAAAATCAATTCATTGGCTGCCTGTACATAAGAGAGAAAAGTTAAAGCTGTTGTGTCATGTCCCAAAGTTTGTATGACACTGGACCGGCTATTCTGAGTAGTTGAGTGGCTTTCTAGAAGACGTCACGAGCTCCTCGCAAAGCTCATTTAGCGTTCGTCAGCGCTAAACACATCAGGAAAACCAGAACGGGCGGCCGCTCTTTCGCCCATTTGGCTGCCGTGAACTGGAATTCACAGTCTGTTGATCTTCCTCTGACTGCAGACCATGCTAGCTTCCAGAATAGATTGAAGTTCGAGGCAGGTTGGATGGTAGTGGGCGCTCCAACACCGTGATACCCTTTGGGGATGAATGTTGCACTCTACAAATACTTTAAATAAATAAATAGGAGTGCCCAGCCCCCATTGGGAGGAGTGGAGACTTATAAATCTATACATAGGTGAAAATCTACTCAGAAATTGTCAATAGCAAAAATTGTAGAGATACATCTAGGTGTAGGAGCAAATATGTAAGTGAATACATGTCATGTGTATAGACACCTTCGTGACTAGGCAATTTACAGCTGACAAACGTACATTCTTGATGCAGCTGTGAAACTATAGAAAGCCCTGTGCCCCAGTGTCACTCTTTCACTGCTATTTCAAAAAACCTGTTAGACGAAAAACGGAAGGCAATTATTCAGAAACTAAAAAAGCTCAAAAATTCCGATGAAGTTTTGCCCGTGAGTGTTTATTATTCAAAGCGTTTCCAGTACACAGCCATGTGACAAAACTTTGTTTTACTTTGTTTGTCGTCGGGGAGCGGGTGGTTATTACCAGGCGCACCTGCCACGGTCCTCAGAGCAGCAGGGAGGTTTGGTGCCTGTTGGTTGATACTGAAGGCCCCCCCGAGACCATGAGCCCCCGCGCACTCTTACTCCTCTCCTTGGTACCCCTGGTCCTGGGCCAGCTGCCTGACCTGAGGTTTTCTCTGACCCTGGACACCGAGGGGAGAGTTGTCCTGCGTTGGGACTTCAACAAGTCCACCGAGGAGATCACCTTTGAACTTCAAGTGGCGAGCACTGGGTGGATCGGATTCGGCCTGAGCCCCAGCGGGGGCATGACGGGGGCAGACATCGTGATTGGTGGAGTGTCACCGGCATCAAATCAAACCACTTATTTTGCGGTAAGTGCTCCAAAGATTTCCGGGTGTGGTCTGGGTGATTTAAAATCTGGTTTGGTGGCATCAAGTGTTCACATTACACTGAAGTGGACCATCCGCTTACAAGACGTGTGCTCCTGGGCAGAGGACAGTCCTTTACAGAGAGTGCAGAGATTGAAGAAGAGGAGCAGGTGGAGGGGAGGGATGAAGCAGCTGTGAGGCCATGGGGAGGGGGAGTGGTGAGAGCGAATTCATTTTCCATCCATCCGATTTAGAACCATGTTCAAAATATAAGTGGTTTCCAGGGGAACAAATGGTTATGCCACATACTGCATTCACATAATGTTTGCACTGCTTTTCAGATGAAACATATCTGAGGCAAAAGTGAGTTTATTCCATTTTCAATGCATATCTAGAAAAGTTGTTCACATTCAATATCTATTTATAGAGACAAAATATTTTCATGGATTTGAATTTCCTTTTAAAATCTCAAAAACACTTGGAAAATAATGTATAAATACTGCCCCATATTTCTAACACATTGCAGTGGGTCTCAGTCACAACAGTGATACAAAGTGTTGCGGTGGATTTACTTTCTAATTCAATTCATGCTTTGCTTTGGAAAGTTGCATAAAGTAGTTCAAAGCAGTTTTGACCGCTTTATAGCGCCACTTTGGGCCCAGGAGGCCTGTCATGAGTGGAACATGGACGGTCCCATACAACCACACATCGGTTTTAATAACAATATCTATTTTTAGGTCTTACAGAGAATAATACCTGGCAGGAATGTACACCTCCTCCAGGCTCAAGTGTTTTTGCAATAGACGATATTTTTTTGTAATGCTGACATATTTTTTAAGGGATTTTGATCTTCTGCTCAATTTAAGGTGAATAATTATGAAATTATGTTTCAAATCCAGTTTAAACATTTTGTGATGTACTCGTGGTCGATCAGGTCGCAAAAACTTATAGTGCAATGTAACATGGGAAGTTACATGGGCAAATATATATGTGTGTTTCCTTGTTGTACATGAGAGAATGTGCTGTAGGCAATTAGAGTTTCAACCTACTTTATGTTGTTAATTTGTTATTAATTTTGACTAGACAAACAAACACCTGTAGAAACTTTCACATAATATATAAACGCGAAAAACCAGTTCTTGCAACACCTGGAGTTGTAATGAGCTGAGATAAGAAAAAGTATCTCTCAACTTGGAAGAGAAAAAATATCTGCTCCAACATTTGTAGCTGCCTCTTACTAAACCCATGTGAGCTGCCTTATCAGTGATAAACAGGGTAGGCTGCTCCAAAATCAATATGTACAGTTTGCAGCACTGGGCCCTAAAAAGCACAGGCATCGGGAATAATTCCCCCTCTTCCACCCTTTTGACAGCCATGACAGAATGGTACACCTGTCAGTGTGGTAGTCAGAAGGGGTAGATCCCAGTGGCGGCTGGCATATAAGGAAGGTGGTGAGGTGACAAAAATAAATAAATAAATAATCCCACCTACCTTTAATGTGCTGCGTACTCCTCCTCGCTCGAGTCTTCTCCAGGCTGGCAGGCTCCAGGCAACTGCAGTAACAAATCCAGGCACTGCTCTCTTGCTGAATGAGAGCAGCACCGGGATTGGAGGGAGCAGCCTCTCTCGCTGCTCCCGAGGGCACTGGAGTTCTATGCTGTTTCTAACCCAGCCGAAAGCCCCCACACCCTATCCTGGCGCTCAAATCGGGATGGGATTTTGAATAATAAATTGAAAAATGTTCCATTTTTTTTTATTTCGGGGGAAATTATTTTAGTCGGATGACGCTCCACCGCCTTAATGGGGGAGTCACCCCTGGTAGCTCCTTTCCTATGCAGTTATTTCAGCATTACACATGCTGGTGGTTTGCCCGCGTTGCTGCAATTCTCTATAGAATTCGTCCTTCTATTTGAGAAGTTCCCAGTTGGAGGCGTGCACGGAAACAGATTTGGAGTAATGTAGAACACCAGGGAGTAACATGAGAATTTGACAGAACTCTCATTATGTTAGAAATGGGGTAGCATGGTGCAGAGTGGGCGGGCCAAACCCCAAAGGACATCTGCAAAGCATCCACGCAGGTGACACACAAGGCACACCACAAAAAGCGACCACACCAGATTAGGTGAAAAGAATAACTTTTGTTTTGTGTCAAACATACAATAGTAATCACAATAATCGCTATAATGCGCCATCTGGCGCCATGGCAATATTTACAAGGGGACTATATACATGGCAGGGCCAATCAGGCTGCTGCCAGAACCATTGCAAAGGACAAAGGGAGCAGCGCAGTAGCCCGGGGATTCCTCAGCACCCAGATGGCGGCGGTGATCCCGGGGCAATTGAAGCCGTGGCGTAGGCTCCCCCCTTTGATATAAGCCCAATGGCAGTTCCCTTCCTTCCCAGGTGGTAATGTGGGGTGGGAACCCGCTGTTCACCTATGCAGGCAGTCTCCACACGCGGGGTAGGCACCCGCTTATAACTTATGCATGAAGCGGGGTAGGCACCCGCGAAAGGGCATCCGAGACAGCGGCAATAATGCGGGGTAGGCTCCCGCCAATTTCAGTACACACCACTTTGTGGCAGCAATGCGGGGAGTAGAAATATAGCGCTTTCCCAACCCAACGCTGCAGCCACCAGCTCCCCTCTTCGCCTGGGCAATACCCCTATAGCGCTCTCCTTGGGCAGGGGTGCAGGCAGGAGACAGTCACCCGAAGTATAACGCCCACCAGATACAGCGCTTACGCTCCTCACCTCCTTCTTCTTCTTGGGGGGGTAAGTTACAGCACTCACCATGTGCTGGAAGGCACAGTCCATGGGAATATAGCGCTTTCTCAGCCCAGTGCTTCAGAGGACAGACACTCCTCTTCTCCTGGCACTTTAGATGTAGCGCTCGTGAGGTGCAAGGTCCCACCAGCAGCCTCTGGGACCAGAGATAGCGCTCATTCCTTCTTCAGGTGCCAGGTAGCCGAGCAGCAGGCACTGCTGGGCAAGGTAAGCAGTCAGTGGGCACACATCAGGACAGGGAGGTAGATCCTAGAAGCCATCCTCCTCTGTAGCATGGCACTCCTCCTGCTATAGCAGCCATGATTCCGGCAGTGGGGCTCTCACTTAGCACTGTGGAAAGCAGAGCAGTTACAATTGGGCACAGGTTCCAGCAAAAGACCCATGTGACGGTACCTCCTGGCAGCAGGTCCCCTCACCTTTATTTCCATGCTCTGACTGAGCACATGGTGGCACAGCCCCCTTATTTATGCAGCCCTCACCCCACCTACCAGACAGGGCCAGAAGCTTCTAGAAGCATCTGGGGAAGCTTGTTCTAACTGGCTCAGGGGGAGGAGTAAAGCACCCTGGGTGGCAGGTTTCCCTCCAAAAGCTAGGGGTGCTGGGAAACAACAACTAGACTGCTAACCCACCACAGTCAGGTGGCACCACACACAGCCATGGCATCCATTTTAAAAGTGACATTTGAACAAGGTGCATTCTCAATGGGGGGATTACAGGTGTGTACACCATTGTGTCACAGTTAACATTGGTATTTCACTTTCATTAACATAACATGTGAATTCCCACAAAAGCTAAAAAATTCAGGGGAGAAAGGGCCAAGTCCAACACTTTAGAACATATTTCCCTACCTACATTCCAGTTGCTAGTCCAGGTTTGCAGCTTTGAGAACAAAGATCACAGCCGACCAGCTCGCCGCTTCCCTGAGCCAGCACCCTCCCGCCAGCTCAGCGAACCCCAGCCAGGCCGCTGACAACCTCACGAAGTGGATCAGCAACTGCGCGGACGAACTCGCCCCACTGAGGACCCCGCCCAGCAGACCCGGCAGCAAGAAGGCCCCGTGGTTCACCGACGAACTCAAGAGCTCCAAGAAGAACTGCCGAGCCCTCGAGAAAGCCTGGAGAAGGGAGCCAACACCGGACAACATGACCACCCTCAAGCTTGCCATCCGGAAGCATCACCAACTGATCCGCGACACCAAGAAAACTGCATTCAAGGACCGGTTGGATAACAACGCACACAACAGCAAGGAACTCTTCAACATCGTGAAAGAGCTCTCCAACCCCAACGCCGGAAACAACGACATCACCCCATCGCAAGAACTCTGCAACTCCCTCGCCTCCTACTTCCACAACAAGATCGCGGACACACACAACAGCTTCAACACCCAACCGACGAACGCCACGTCCAACTCGACCGAACCACCGCCCCCCACCACCACCCTCCGCGCCTGGACTCCGATCTGCACCGAAGAAACCGTCCGCTTGATGAACTCCATCCACTCCGGATCTCCGACCGACCCCTGCCCTCACCACGTCTTCAACAAGGCCGACGCCGTCATCGCACCCCACCTGCGGGACATCATCAACACCTCCTTCACCACCGCCACCTTCCCTGAGAGCTGGAAGCATGCCGAACTCAGCGCTCTACTCAAGAAACCAACAGCGGACCCCACCGAACTCAAGAATTACCGCCCCATCTCGCTGCTCCCGTTCCCAGCCAAAGTCATCGAGAAGACCGTCAACAAGCAGCTGGCCGCCTTCCTCGAGACGAACAGATCCCTCGACCCCTCACAGTCTGGCTTCCGAGCCAACCACAGCACCGAGACCGCCCTCATCGCTGCCACCGATGACATCCGAACCCTGATGGACAACGGAGAAACAGCGGCCCTCATCCTACTAGACCTCTCCGCGGCCTTCGACACCGTCTGCCACCGCACCCTAGTGCAGCGCCTCAGCAACGTCGGAATCCAGGAGAAGGCGCTGGAATGGATCATCTCCTTCCTCGACGGAAGAACACAGAGAGTCTGTCTACCACCGTACAAGTCAGAGGCCACCAAAGTCATCTGCGGCGTCCCTCAAGGATCCTCGCTGAGCCCAACCCTCTTCAACGTCTACATGAGCCCCCTCGCGGCCATCGCACACCAACACAACCTCAACATAATCTCCTACGCCGACGACACCCAGCTGATCCTCTCCCTGACCAACGACCCCGCCGCCGCCAGAGCCAACCTGCACGAAGGGATGAAAGAGGTAGCCGAGTGGATGTCGACCAGCCGCCTGAAGCTGAACTCGGACAAGACGGAAGTCCTCATCCTGGGATCCTCGCCCTCCGCCTGGGACGACTCCTGGTGGCCCCCCGCCCTGGGCACCGCACCCAAACCGACAGACCACGCACGCAACCTGGGCTTCATCCTGGACTCCTCCCTCTCCATGACCAAGCAAGTCAACGCCGTCTCCTCGTCATGCTTCAACACCCTGCGCATGCTACGGCAGATCTTCCGGTGGATCCCCAACGAGACCAGGAAGACTGTCACCCAGGCACTCGTCACCAGCCGTCTGTACTACGGCAACGCCCTCTACGCCGGAACCACCGCCAAGCTCCAGAAGAGACTCCAACGGATCCAGAACGCCTCAGCCAGACTCATCCTCGACATCCCACGACACAGCCACATCTCCGGACACCTAAAAGACCTGCACTGGCTCCCGGTCAACAAGAGAATCACCTTCCGTCTCCTTACCCACGCACACAAAGCTCTTCACGACCAAGGCCCGAGCTACCTCAACAACCGCATCAACTTCTACGCTCCCAAATGACACCTCCGATCAGCCAGTCACGCCCTCGCCGCCGTCCCCCGCATCCGAAGAACGACAACAGGAGGAAGGTCCTTCTCCTACCTGGCTGCCAAGACCTGGAACTCTCTCCCGACCGACCTGCGCCTGACCCAAGACCACCTCGCCTTCAGGAAGAAGCTCAAGACCTGGCTGTTTGGGTAGCAGCAGCACACCCCCCCCCCCCCCTAGCGCCTTGAGACCCTCCGGGTAAGTAGAGCGCTCTATAAATGCCTATGATTGATTGATTGATTGATTGAAAGCCCCCAACAATGAGCTTGATTCACAGAGTTTAGTTGTCTTTTTTGAGTTAGCTTACCTAAAGGGATCCTGGTGGACCCGATTAAGGACAATGTTGTGCTGTGGGCACCCCTTTCGAAATAAGTTTGGCATGCCATATACAAGGGAAATCAGGTGGAGTCTAGTATCACTATGAGACTCTCTACTCAAAGTCACAAGTAGGATCCTGCTAAAAAGATTTGAATCCTGGGCAGAAGAGCAGAAGATCCTTGCAGGGATACAACATGGGGTTAGAAGGGGTATTGAAACAGTTGAACAATGTTTAAATCTTAGCCATATAAATGATACATTCACAGTGAAAGGGAGCACTCTATATGGGTTTCTTAGACCTATTATGTGCTTTTGTTTGTGTACATCATGAAATACTGTGGACTATGATGGGGGAGTTAAGGGTTAATCTTGCCATACTGAACTTACCGAGAGAGAATGACTCAGGCATAACTGCCAGTGTGACATATGGGAGGAATAGTGAATGCATCTAGGCCTGCAATGTGGGCAGGGTGCTAAGACAGGGCTGCATCCTGCCACTCTTCTTTGTTATAATATATATATCAGCGGACTGGAAGTGGAGCTGCTGGATGTGTGCAAAGATCTTTCACAGATAGATCACAGGCCTGTCCTGGTGCTCCTGTTTGTGGATTACGTAGTGTTATTGGCCCATACTCTCAATTCTCCCGAGCAACTCCTGGATACTGTTTCTAGTTTAATGGCTAAGTTAGCTACAAGGTCAACCTTTCCAAGTCCTTCATCAATTATATAAGTACAGTGAAGAACAAAAATATCCTATGCTCTTGAATAACCAAAATATAAGTGTGATTTTCATTTGTGCACTTTGGTGTGCAATTTGACTCTAAAGATACATGGAAGACCTTTGTCAGGGCTAAAAACACCAGTTTGAGAAATCTCTTTCTGTGGTATTTATGTTTGCAAGAAAATTAAGCAAAACGCTCAGAATAGAAATGCTACAAATCTATAAGGCTGAGGGTTTCATTGTGATGTCAGTCCAAAAGCATTACAACCAACTCGGTCTCGGAATTGTTTCTGACTGAATCGACCGACTGACTACGATGTTTCCTAACACCGTTTGGTCGGACTCCCATTGACTTCAATGAGAGCCTTTATTCCGACCGACAACACAGGCTCCCATTGAAAAATGGGGTGGTTGCAGAAAACCTTGCACCCTGTGGTGGGCACACCATGGTGCCTGCCACACCATACATTGTTGGAAGGAGTTCCCCCACAGGTCCCAACCGGAGGCCTAATTTTAACCCCTTCGCTGCGGCGGCAATTCCGCCGCAGCGCTAGGGGGGGGCGAGCGGCGGCCGCATGCTCGTGACGGAGCCGCTCCATCACGAGCCCCGGTTGAGCTGTGCTCGTGACGGAGCGGTTCCGTCATGGGCCCACCCGCTCAATAGAACGCGCCACGAAGGCGCAAAATCAGCGCCGCGCAGGCGCGGCGGCAGGGCCATGACGGAACCGCTCCACATGAGCACAGCTCAGCCGATGCTCATGACGGAGCGACTCCGTCATGAGCATGGGAGGGGTTAAAGGGCAGACCTGCTACAGGCCCCAAAAGCCAGATTCCGACAGTGATCTGTGTTAGATGATCCAATTCGGAAAGGCTGTCCGAATCTGACATTGTAATGCGTCGGTCGGAAACATGGTCCATGGTCCTGTACAATTCGGGTCCGACCGACTAGGTTTCTCCAAATGACGATTGGATCCGAGTCGGAATAACAGAACAGTTTTCAAATATCAAAATCGGTCGGTCGGATGTGTTTCTGAATTGGTGGGAAACGCGGGTTCCGAATCGGATGTGGACAAACGAATGCCTTTAGGACTGACAACGTAATTGGGCCCAAAGTATGTGAGCATGGTCACCTATTGAGCTGGTATGAGAGGCCATAAAATGATTAGTTATTTTCAAATCACGGAAAATAAGTTCTTGAAGCAACTACTGTCAATCCTGCAGTCAAGCTCCTTCTATATTAGCCATCAATAAGTAGGCCTACACTTTCTAAAATACATTGTTAACGTATGCCCCCTTGGATTGTGGCATAGGATCTGCACATGTGAGGGAGCAGTACTGAACAGATGGCTGAAAATGTTGAAATATTGTGTGTAAACCTGAGAGGACCCGACCTATTTGCTTATCAACAGAAGTTAAAAGAGATCAACCAGCAAGGAAGATTTACAATGGTTAGGTGCACTCCATTTTGCAGAAGAGAGGCCAATGAAAGAATTAGAATAGAAAAAGGTTAGCTTTTTTTCTGGGATGGTTGCAGGATGCCAGGCTCAGCCCTGTTTGATGGGTGAATTACAGCTACCAGAGGCTACTATTGATCCACTTCCAACTGAACATATTCCACTTCCAGATTGTTTGTTTCCTAAATAGAATGATTGGGTGGGTAGACATACATACTGTCCATGTGATGGAACATCAACTCAGTGGACTATGTATTTTTCTACCCTGTAAGTTTTATTTAGTCTCTGTAAGAAAGGCTAGTAATGGTGAAACAAACAGTAGGCACTGCAAGTCAGCTTTAGTTTTTCTGCAATAGTTGCAAACTGCCAAGACTTGTGCAGTAGTATTAGTTTTCATTAGAGATGCCCTCTATCTTAGAAGGAGTTGGCATGAAGTTCTTACTGGTTGATGAACTTGCCCTGGAAGGTAGCCTTTTTAACATCATTCAATGTATTATTTTAGCTTTCCATTGTTTGCTCCAGCCCTAAGGATTGTGGCAAAAACTGAGTCTGGTTCAGCTCTACAATGTGTTTTCACACCCACGAGTGACACAAGGGAACTTAGGGGCATATTACCAAGCAATAGCGATAATTATCGCTATTGCTTGGTTAGAGACAAAAAATTACCGCTGAGCTGCGGCGATTTTTACCGCAAATAAACCTTGGTATTACCAAGGTTTATCTCAAATGCGATAAAAATCGCCGCAATGCATGAATATCGCTGAAAATCCAGCGTTATTCATGCATTACCGAGCTAATGCTCTTAGCCATGTTATCCACCTCCCATTGGATAACATGGCTAAGAACTGCTCAAGGTAGGTGTTAGCTTTTGGAGATATTCGCGCTTAGCGCGAATATCTCCAAAAGATTTTAATAGGAGATAGCGATGTTAGGGACTGTTTTCAGTCGCTAACATCTTGGCACGCCCACTTTGCATGTCATTAGTGATAAATATCACTGACATGCAAAGCGGGGCTCAAGATGGTCGCTATCTCCTACTAGCTGTCGCTAACTGGTGTTAGCGACAGCTAGGTAATAGGGAGATAATTTTATCTCCGCTTTCTTGGCTTTTAAAGCCAAAAAAGCGGAGATGAACCACCTTGATAATATGCCCGTTAGTTTCATGCACTAATACCTGAAGGCAGGGTTTTTAGCCCTGCAGAACAACACCCACTACATAGTGAAATTAGCATCAATACGTTTGGGTTATTAACAATCCCTAAACAGGGATCCAGGGGCATGATGCTGATTAGAAACAAACCCACATTGCTCTTCTCATTGCCAAATACGTAAACTGCACTTAGAAAAATACACTTTAACTTAAAAAGTGTTTATTTCAATAGGCTCACCCTGTTGCTTAGCACATCTGAAACAACCCCACAAAAGATAATTCAAACAGCACAAATGCATGTTGACGAAAAACAAAAATGAAACAAACATTTCTACCTTGACTAAAATGTAATCTAAAAACCTAACATTCTAAAACTTACCTCTAGGCACTAATCTAAGAGAGCTAGATCAGTAAAACGTGTGTCTTGAGTTTCTTAGGGAGATTCAGTGCACTGAATGCATGTTTCCAGCAAAGCGCTACAGTTGTCAAAACTCAGGGAGGCCCTATTCACGGCGAAGGGTAAATACTTTGCATCAGCTCCTTTCCTCCCAGACTTGGCAGCTTGATATCAGCTTTCAGTTGACAGTGCGATACAGAGGCATCTATGGCAGTCAAGATCTCTTCTGGCAGTATCTTGCATGATAATCTGGGGCAAAGGATGGTCAAGTGGCAGTCCTTTTATGCTATTTCTTACCTTAGATGGATTTTTCATTATCACCTTAGGAATAATTGTATAATCAATGAGCATCAAGATGCTAGTCTAAGCTGCATTCTAAAAAACAATATGGTAAAAATACGGCAATCCAGAATGTTTTGGCTATTGTTCTTGTGGGACCTTGAAATAGAGATAACAAGACACATGTTTAGATGCCTATGTCTGAGTGACTTGACACTTTCACAGGTTCTTGGAATGATAAGAACAGAAAACATCTTTGTGAAAGACAGACACGGTGATAATATTTCAAACATAGTGAAAATGGAGTCTCATCCTACTTATGATGGAGTCAGACATTATAGTCTATACTAAGGGTGGGCGTAGTTGGAGGAGTACTACTACGCGGAATTCCATGAAGTTGAACAAAAACTCTGCGCATTCCGCAACTCCGCTCCGTTGGACTCTCAATTAATAAAACAGAAACCTCATATCCTTTTGGTAAAATAACAAGTATCTCTGTCTGCATATAGTCATTTCACAAAAGTGAAAATGAAAATTTAACAAGCAGTGAGAGAGATGATGATTTTGGGATCCTCCATAACCTAGGGAGAGAACAAGTAGATGCCTTGAAATCAAAGAGCACATCTTGCTGAAAGCACCCTGTAAAGCATAATGGGACGAGATTAGCAGTGGGCAGTGAATATTATAGTATCCAATATCAAAATAATTCTACAAAGAGCTGTAATTCAACTAGTCGTTACTAGGTGTCCCTCATGAGTCAAATGCAAAAGAATTGAAATTATTACATCTAGCTGCAGTTCCGCTAGACATTACTAGGTGTCCCTCATGAGTCAAATGCAAAAGCACTGAAACCCTTTCATGAAGCTGCAGTGCAACTAGTCGTTACTAGGAGTCCCTCATGAGTCCAATGCAAAAGCAAAAGAATGCTTTATACATTCAGGATACCCAGGCAATTAATGGTACACAAATACAAAATTTCAAATGAGTGGGGTGTCCGTAAATAGGGGCGCTAGGAGTTCCGTTGTGGAAGTCGATGGCATTTCAGCCTGCAGAAGCGTTAGGCATCATCAGGACCAGGTTACGTTTTTATTTAAATTGCAATGTTGAGGATAAGAAGGTGTAGGAGAGTGGGGTCTGCTATCCTATGGTCACCCCAAATTTTTGCTTTTGCTTCACTGGTTTCTGACTTAATGTGGCTGTGGGCCTGCTAATCATACCCACAGCCTGCTGTTCTCTCTCTAATTTAATGCCAATGCACTCTAGGTGCATTACCAATTGAAACTGGTTCACCTTATAGGCCCCTGTAACAGGGTACCTTAGGTACCCAGGGCATAGGTGTATCCAAGGCCTACCAATGGCTGCAGCATGTATTTTCCCACCCCTGGCCTGGCCTAGCTATTTGACACATCTGGCTGATCCCTCAGCTGGGGTAATTTGGTGTAATCACCTCTTACTTAGATGTAGTATACCTATATCTAACTTAAAATGGACACGTATGTTCCTATAAGTCACTCCTATGGTAGGCCTCTTCAATCCTGGAGGCAGAGTGCTTGGAAATATGTGAGATGGTGCTCGGGCATGAGCTGAGCCCGTCTGCAGCTTTCGGAACAACGTCCTTTAGCTGTTTCATGATATTGCCATACCATATACTCTTAAGTGCATTATGAACCTTGCGGTCAAATGCTATCTTTGGTTTGGCCTTATCAAAACATGTCGAGTAAGGTGTCATATGACTTGGAATACTACCCCCTCGCCAATTCTGGCGACGGGGGTAGCATTCCACCCTTCTAGAGGGAGACGACCTGTACCTAACCTAAAACCCGGGTAAAGTTAAACATGAGCCTCAGCATCACAAAATGGATGCTGCCACCACAGACACAAGTCTGACCTCCTGCTCCTGGGAGTCCTTCCAGCTTTGGAGGCCTGGACAAAGGGTTTCCTGTCAGGGGAGGGGCTTGCACCAGCCCAGACAGGATTTTGTGTAGTGGGTTAGGGAGGGCTGAATAGAATGAGACATGCCTGGGGCACACAAGGTGTCCCTGTGCATATGCCAGTTCAAACCGAAGCTGGGGCTTTCCAGCCCCAGTCCTGGCACGACACTGGACAAAGAAAAGGAGGTGTAACCACCCCCCTTCCTCGTCCCACCCAGAGGAGGGACCTAGCAGGTGATCCGGCCCCTAGATTTGGTTTAAGAGTAGGAGCTGTGTCCTAAGACTTGAGATCATCCTGAACTCAACTTGAAAATAAGAAGACTACTGGACTTCGACATTCTGCTGGACAGAAGACTGAAGAGCATCTCCCTTGTGGCCAAGGAGTGACCACCCTGTGAATACAGGCACCATCCAGCACCTCAACATCTGCTTTGCCATCGCCTCCCGCCGGAGCCGGAGCCCAGAGCCTGACAAGACCTGGATTCCCTGATATCGCAGAGCCCGATCCACAGTCCCTGAAAAGAAGAGACCTGTGGAGGCACTGAGAGACGTGGGACCGGCCATCTTGGAAGATCCACAAGAAGCTGACTGTCCAGCAGCCAAGGCATCCTCAATGCTGTGCTTTGGGGTTTGAGAAGTCCCACCACAGAGCAGCATTTGCATCGAAAAACAGCCCTCCAGCATCTCCACGATCTGCATGGGGCCCATGTGCATTTTGCCACTTGACGCATCATCCCGGTCTCTGGTCTATTGGCTAGTGGCCATCTTGGCGACAAAATCTACAATCAACACCACTGGTCTGGTTGCTCCAGACTGGCCCTCGCTTCTGTGAAAAGGAGCAGCCCCTCTGACCTTGCTGGTCAGAGTAAGAAGCTTGCATCATTTCCTGTATGGCTTGCATTAGCCAAGGCCTGTTT
The DNA here is from genome assembly GCF_964263255.1 of Lissotriton vulgaris. Classification (NCBI taxonomy): domain Eukaryota; kingdom Metazoa; phylum Chordata; class Amphibia; order Caudata; family Salamandridae; genus Lissotriton; species Lissotriton vulgaris. The sequence continues at coordinate 81,935,304 of NC_141695.1, forward strand.
GCTCCGATCAAGAAGCCGACACCGCCATCAGCTAGAGCTTTTGTGGGACAGCTCGTGTTCAGCTCTTGGACGTCGCTGACCTCTTTGTGTCCATGTGGCTGCAGAGACAATCTTCACTTCTTCACCTGTTGGCACCCGACATCGCCTGGTTCCCTCCTGGTTCCACAGTAGTCACTGGCTAGTGACTTTGAACAGTGTCCCCTCTGCTTTCAGGTCTTCACTTCTTCAGATCCACCCTTGGATCCACCGGAACTCTCCTCGACGACCCGCCTGCAGCATCTTCACCTCCAGGCTCCATAGACCAGAACGACGAAACCCGACACACTTTGAGACATATGCACCCGCTTCCTGTGGGTGAGGTAACTCTGGCACTCCAGTGCTCCTGTGTAGAAATCCACCCCTGCCCCCCGCATATACTGAAAGAAGTTTATGCCGCACTCCCTCAGGGCATACTCCCCATCTTGAACACCTCCCTATCACAAGGAATAGTACCCGACTCCTTTAAAAATGCCACCCTGGTCCCTCTAATCAAGAAACCAGGTGCCGATCCCTCCAACCTCTCTAATTACCGCCCCATTTCCCTCTTCCCTTACGGCGCCAAGCTGCTGGAAGCCCATGTAACCAGCTGCTTATCCAACTTCATTGAAACATCAGACTACCTCGAATCCAACCAAGCGGGATTCCGCCAGGCACACTCTACCGAGGCGGTGATCCTCGCCGTGCAGAATACTCTAAGGACCAATGCCGACAATGGAATTCACCAAGCCTTTGTACTTCTTGACCTATCGGCCGCGTTCGACACGGTGGACCATACTATTCTATTACACCGTGTCGAACAAGCCGGCCTCAGCGGCGTGGCTCTCGCTTGGATTAAGTCCTTCCTGACGGATAGATCCCAGGCTGTAAAACTGGAGAACTTCACAGCACCTATACTCCCCACCACCTGCGGTGTCCCACAGGGCTCCTCATTGTCTCCCCTCATTTTTAATTTATATCTTAAACCCCTACTGTACTCCCTGAAAAATAGAAAAGTCATTATTTACAACTATGCAGATGATCTACAGCTGGTATTCCCCCTCAACTCTCCGGATTCCATCGAGGAATTTCAAAAGACCATGCTGCACATCCAGAGCTGGATGGATCAGAACCATCTTAAGCTGAATCCAGGAAAGACTGAGCTGGTACTCCCTAGCAACAGCGCACTCAGTTGGGGCCCCCACTTCTGGCCATCCTCAATGGGCACTCCCCCATCCCCCTCCCAGTCAGTAAAAAGTCTTGGGGTCACTCTCAGCGCCGACCTCTCACTGAAAACCCAGGCCGGAACAGTGATCTCCTCCTGCTTCTTTCAGCTAAGAAAGATTAAGAAAATCGCCCATCTGCTGACCCATTCCGCTCTCATCCAGGTAGTACTCGCACTGGTTCTCTCGCGATTAGATTTTTCCAACTCCATCTACCTGGGCCTTCCCCTCGCCATCGCCAAACGCCTGCAGATTGTCCAAAATCAAGCGGCCAGATTAATATTCAAGAGCAATCGCAGGAAGTCAGCCAAACCTTTGTTGGCCTCCCTCCACTGGCTCGCCATAGCCCATCGGATTACCTTTAGGACAGGCTGCATAATTTTCAAGGCTCTCCACGAAAAAAGCCCCAGGTTCGTCAATCAACTCATAAACAAATATGAACCGACCCGAGACCTTCGTTCTGCCCATCTGTCCCTCCTCACGGTGCCAACATTCAAAAAGAAACGACTTGGCGGATCCTGCTTCGCATACCTCGCCCCAAAAACCTGGAACTCATTGCCCTTGTCTTTCCGGAACTGTACCAAGCTGACAGAGTTCAGGAGAGCGTTGAAGACCTGGCTATTTAAACAAGCGCACGGTTAGAGCACTATTCCATCTGTCTCTTCATTTACCATCTACCATCTGTTTTCTTCAGCGCCATGAAACCCCTGGGTGACCGTGCGCTTAACAAATTCCGCATAAGATAAGATAAGATAAGATGTGTGTGTAGACCTAGGAATTAGTGAGTGGGTATGTACTAACTGGTTTTGGTGTGTCTATGGTTTCGTAAATGGTAGTCTCTATTTTAGAGTGGGTGCATCAAAGGTTATATTAGGGTATGAAGAGGTGCATCAGATTATCAGGTGGATGTCATCAGTGATGACCATATCATGAATGATGTAACATGAGGCGTCATCAGCAGTGCATTGCAGGGGTTCGAGTTATAGTTAGCTGAACTAACAATAATGGCCAAATTTCTCTGGTTTTGTACGAGTGAAATGTCCAACTAACTATAACGTCCCAGAAACCTGTGGCTTTTTCAGTGAATTTCCAAGGTTTTTTAAATGCTAATTTCTAACTATAACGTCCCTAAACCTATTTTTTTTTCCATTGAATTTCAAAGGTTTTTTAAATGCTAATTTCTAACTATGCCTTCAAAGGTAGGACATGTGCAGGCAGAGGAAGAAAGGCGCAGAAAGAAGCAAGAGAAAAGCAGAAAGAAGCAACAGAATTCCAGAAAGACAGAGAAAGGTGTAGAAAGAAGCAAGAGATATGCACAAAGAACCAATAGAGGAGCAGAAAGAGGCCTTGTGGCCAAGCAATCCTGTGCCCCCAACTTTTTGCTGATGGGTACTAGTGATAACTGACTCTGACTAAGTAGGCCTGGAGACAGTGCTATGCTGAAAGACAATGAGAATACAGTGAAAACACCTATATGCACTAGGGTACACTATGGGTTGGGGTATCCCTGTGATTGGCATGACCTCCTCTGTAATGCTCTAGTCCATAATAGGGAAGTGGGTTTAAACTCACTTTTCACAAAGAGGTGCAGAAGGAGGCAAGAGTAGAGCAGAAAGAAGCAACACAGGTGCCGAAAGAGGCAAGGGAAGTGCATAAAAAAGCAAGTGAAGTGCAGAAAGAGGCAAGTGAGGTGCCGAAAGAAGCAAGAGCAGTGCAGAAAGAACCAACAAAGGTGTAAAAAGAGGCAAACGGGTACAGAAAGGGGTAGGAGAGGTGTCAGAAAGAGGCCAGAGAGGTACAGAAGGAGGCTGGAGGGGTACAGACAGAAGGAAGAGAAGTACAGAAAGAGGCAAGAAAATTGGTGAAAGAAGCAACAGAGGTGTAGAAAGAAGCACAAGAAGTGCAGTAAGATGCAGATAGAAGCAAGAGCAGTGCAGAAAGAACCAACAGAGGTGCAGAAAGAGGGGAGAGGGGTGGAGAGAGAGGCAAGAGGGGTGCAAAAAATGTAGGATGGGTGCACAAAGAGGCAAGAGAGGTACAGAAAAAGACAAGAGGGGTGCAGGATGAAGGAAGAGAAGTGCAGAAAAAGCCAAGAAAAGTGCAGACAGATGCAAAAGAGATACATAAAGAGACAACAGGGGTGCAGAAAAAAGCAATACAGGTGCAGAAAGAAGCTTGGAAAGTGCATAATGAAGAAACCGGTGTGCAGAAAGAGGCAAGAAAAGTGCAGAAACAGGCAAGAGAAGTGCACAAAGAGGCAAGAGAATTGCTGAAAGAAGCAAGAGAGGTGTAGAAATAAGCACAAAAAGTGCAGAAAGAGGCAATTGAGGAGCAAAATCAGGCAGGAAAGGTTCAGAAAGAGGGAAGAAAAGTGCAGAAAGAGACAACAGGGGTGCAGGAAGAAGCAAATGAGGTGCAGAAAGAGGCAACAGACGTGCAGAAAGAGGGAAGAGAGGTGCAGGTAAAAAAAGAGCATGACATTGTTTAAGTTTAGAAATGTGGGCTCATGATTCACTGCAGTGCTAGAAAAGAAGCACATATTGCAAGAGCTGAAAATGCATAACGTGGCACTGGGTGAGGCTTGCAGCCGAGGTTTTGTATCTGTGCTCCGACTGAGAGAGAGTGGGAGGCCTGCTAAGCAGTTATGGTGAAGGAGGCCCATTGTACACATATTTTACATTATTATTCGGCATGCACAAAAATAATACCACGTGGATATGGGTATTAAATATACAGTAAGTGCACTTTTTTAGATTTCTTTGCCTTGTGTTACATGGCGCCTTTACGCTGCAATTTGATTGCTCCAGCACATGATTGCATGTCATTGAGCTTGAAATATGCGCGTGTTGCGCTCTTGATGCAACCTGAAGATGAGAAAATCACTCATTGTACAATTTAAAATTGTGCATTTTTCTGTGTTAAAATGAGTGCCTAATTTGAGCCATGGTAAATGAAATAGACAGAATGCAGCCTGCAATGTAACAATAAAGATTCATGTTCTAGTATATGTCCTAGTGCGTGTACTGAATATGTGTGTTTCCACTGAGGCTGCAAATTAATGATCATGTCATGTGTGCGTTGGCTTTGTGGTGTGATTACTGTAACATTATTATTTTTTGCCTGATACCTTCGGGTCTAGCCAGTGCTATATAAAACTCTTCAAATAAATAAATAAATGAAGATTGGCACCCTCTCTGGTTGTAGCTTGTTGGTTTTGATCTTGTGTAAATCAGTGAGCTGGCTTTTGTTCATGATACTCAGTCAGGTCTGGCTCTTCATTGCATGCGCCGTGAAGCAGGCAAGCGATTGGTTTCAGAGTGTCAATAGTGCTGCATCAGGAGGGTGAAACACAGATTAGCGTTGGTGCAGGGGCTTTTTCCACACACCTCCACAGTAGCTCCAAAAAGTATGAAAGGAGCCTCCTACTTTCTTAGTTGCGCAAAAATATGCATGCCTGGCTAATCGAGTACTCTCACTAGGCCCTGGAGAGCCTATCTTCCCACCTACTCATCGCCAGGATTCCCTTGGCTGGTAGTGCGCTACACGTTTGCATGACATTGTTACAGACAGTCCCTCTTGTGCCTCACAGGCTCTCTCCTGACACAGGGCCACAGTCCCTCTTGGGGTTTCAGAGGCTTTCTCCAGGCACAGGTCACAATTCCTCTTGGTTCCTGAAGGCTCTCTCCTGACACAGGGCCACAGTCCCTCCCGGGGGGGGGGGGGGAGCAGAGACTCTCTCCAGACAGAGGGGCTCTCTTTAGACACTGCCACAGTCCCTTTCATGTCTCATTGGCTCTGTCCTGACACAGGGCCACTGTCCCTCTCGGGCTCCCAGTGGCTCTCTCTAGACACAGATCACAGTCCTTCTAGTTTCTCAGAGGCTCTTTCTAGACACAGGTCGATGTACCTAGTTGGGCTCTCAAGTGTCGGGTCTCTCCAGACACAGAGTCACAGACCCTCTCGGGTTCCCAGAGCCTCTCTGTAGATATGGGGCCACAGTCCCTCTTAGAGCCCCCTTGGCACACAGTATGTTCGCTGACAGTAGGGACCCTCTGCAAAGTACTTTTGAAGCTAACCTTGCTGCTTTGACATATAAATTAAATGGTGCTTATAGGCAGAGTGGTGATGCAGGGGCTTTAAGAAGAGGTGAAAACACAATAAAGCCTCATTAACAATGAAATGACCTTTTAAAGACCTGTGAAGTACTCAGGTGCAGCTGTGTGTGCCCCCGGGAAGCTGGGTATCAGGAGGCTGGCAGTGGGGTTAAGAAGGAAGGCGGGATCACCATCTGTCTAAGGAAAGAAGGGGCAGTGGCCATCGAATGTTTAAGGGACAAACAGGGCATGATCTCCTTTTGAGACTCTAGTGGTTAGTCACTGTGCCTATCAGTCAGTTACTTTGTAAAGGTAGCTTGGGGTAGGAAGCGCCTGTTGGCAACTGAGGAGTGTGGTTGAATAAAAGTCAGAGGGACTGACATTGCTTATCCCTGGGCCCTCTTTCAGGATGTAACTCAGGGTCAGAGGAAATGGATGTGAACTGTGGGCCTAGGAGAGAGAAGCAGCTATGAGCAATAAAGTGAGACAAACAGTAGAAAGTTACCACATTTTGAATAAAGAAGGGTGGGTGAGGGAAGGGAAGACGAGGCTAGCTGAACGAAGAGGAAATGTACTAGCGCCTCAAAGACAGGTCTAGCTGAGTATGTTAAAAATGTAGAGGGCAGAGCTGAAAAAAGAGGGCAGGAAGGGGTGCTGACAGAACTACCACAGCAAGGCTTACAGCCGCAAAGATGTAGAGTTTGTCAGAGGTCACAGGGCAAGGGGCCTGTAGGATTAAAGGTCTTGAAAGCTATCTATTCGTGAGACCAGTGGCAATGCCTGTATCTTCCAGCCTTTGGGCAATAGCAGCAGCTTTGTGAGTGCTGTGCCCCAGACCAGCTAGGGTGCTAGCACAGCTATGCCAACGTAGAGCCTTGGACTGGGAAGCAGGGCCTTCGAGGCTGTAGGATTATGATTTGTGAAGCCAAACCTGGCACTTGCTGTTTTAGCATATGTACCCCCTTTATTCTGGGAACTGTAGTTTTTGGGAACAAGAAAAGAAAATGTGATCCTTATAGGCAGGCAGTAACAGTAGATACAGAGATATTAGGATGGCCGCTTATGGTGAACATTGTCTGCAGCAGGATTTAGAAACATGAAACAAAAGTTTTATAGTTACTTGTTAAGCCTGGGGAAATGAAATAAGGACTCTTTCCTTTCTGTTTATCCCACATGCACTGTTCTCAAAGCTGCAGTTATTTTACTGACACTTTTCTCAAAGCCACTTCCCAAAGGGAGTTTACAGTTGAGCCAAATGCAAAAGACTTTGCATCTTGTTTTAAGGCCCCATATATTGAACCTTAAATGCTATTTTAATGAGACATGTGAACCTTAAATATGAATTGTATAGAGTTGCATTTGATGTCTTGCCTTTAATATAAAGTATTTGTCCTAAAGCACAACTTTAGAAAAAGAGTGTACACGGAGGCCTGTTTGTTTTGCATGTAACAATGATTTTGGATACACAAACTATCCTACCCTAGTAGGTAGAAGAGACAGTGTTAATAACATAGTGTTCCTTGTGTCCGGTAGATAAGCTTTTCAAGTCTCCTACACTGCCTCCTCCAGGTGGGCACTCCCGACAACTCTCACTCATGGGGATTTGGGCACTCCTTTCCCCTTTTTTCCGCTCCTGGTGGTACGGGACCCAGGGCCCCTCTACTCAATTGCACAGGCAAAGGCTAAGGCCAACCAACACCGCTGAGCGTCAGCTCTCGGTCCTGCAAGGCCCCATGGACAGTTTTGTTGATTTATTTGAAGCGTTTTATATAGCGTTGGCTAGACCCATAGGTAAAAGAGCGCTACATGAGGATTGTTGCGTTACAAGTTACAAATCACATTAGTTCCCAAAGTACAGTAAAACATAGGCAACAAAAAAGTAATGTTACAGTAATTAGTCGAAGGGAAGGGGAGGAAGGAGACTTGGCGGGGAGATGGGGAGAACTGTGCCCAATGTCCAGCTGGTTAGGTGACAACCCAGGGGGAAAATCAGGGCCGATCTCCTCTATAGCTGTGTAGCAGCTCCAACGGGTATCAGCTATGTTGCTCAGGTCTCGGCAGTCAGGGATAACAAGAAAAACAGTTTTTTATGGTAACATTAGTTACAGTTGCATAGTCAAGCACAAATAAACAAGTCCCCAATAGAGGAATAGAGGAATGGGGAGGGGTATGGAAACAGGGGGCTGGGAAGCATAATTACATCAATTACAGACTTCAAGTAAAGAAATAGGAGAAAACAGAAACATGAGATGTGGGGAGGGAAGGGAACACAACTGGTGACGAGGTAACCAATGTCAGATGTCCGGCTGGGTAGGTGACGGCCGAGGGGGGGAATCAAACTCCCTTATAGCTGCATAGGACAGCTCCACCGGGCATCATCATCCAAGGTTGCTCGGACTGTAGGTTTTGGTATCCACCCAGGGGACATCGTCAAAGATTCATCGAAAGGCACCGGTCCTGGTTTTACTGGGAAGTGGCAGCCTCTACATTCTGCAGCTCACCCAAGGACAATAGTGGCGGGAGAAAAGGTGGAAGGAACAGGTTTGAGCTGCTTGTTGTTTGGTTTAGGCTCTTTGTCTGCCATGGTTTTTGCAGGAGGAAGGCTGCTAAGGCAGCACTGAGTAGGTGACAGTTTTGGAGAGAGTAAATGCTAGGAATATAACCCACATCACCTAAAGTCTGATGGCCTGTCTGGAGTAGGTCTGAGATTGGAAAAGTTCAAAGTTCCAGTGTAAAGTTATGGCGAAGCACCTAGTACAAAGCTTTAGAAAGTAGATATTTGTGCTAGATTGTTGTGGCTACCAGGTGGAACGGGTAGAGAACCAGCAGGATCCAGCAAGCCAAACAAATAAGGACGAGTAGGTCTGTATGGGACAGGAGCCCAGATCACGTTGCCTCGTGTGTGGACATCATTATTGGGTCAGGCAGAGCCCTCCAGTCTCTCGAGTTTGGACCATAAACATTTTTTTGTCTCCACATTCCAATAAAGATAATAGATCAAATAGTGGATATTTTTACAGTGATTTTCTGCTAATAGCATGTTGATCATCATGTATTTGGGATTGATTTTAAAAGAGATAGGTGAACAAACTGCAATGTTTCAAATTATAAATATGTTTACAGAGTTCAAGTTGCCCTGGGCTTTGTCTAGCCTTTCCTAGAATATTAACCTTTACGTTTTGCAAACAATGTAAGTGTGGTCTCAAAAGGGCTGGCTGAAGGTGCCAAATATGATATGATGCCAAATGCCAACTGTGTATGATAATGTGAAAAATTTAAAGGCAAGCATCATCATCAATTGTTCTCAAATGTTTGCACACCATCTATAGTTTTTCACACTTTTTGGCCTATTTGCTTTACAGTGTATCATTAGATTCATACATGGCATTTAATATCAGAAAAAATTAACACAAAACATTGTTTTTAAGACTGTTGTTTTAAAATGGCCCTCTATCCTGCCACCACACAAATAAATATTTGGCATGTTTTATTTTGCAATGTATATATTATATGGTAATTGGGAAAACGCTACTAAATATTAGATTTGCCTACATTTGTTACATGTTGTGCCTTCAAATCCCCACTGCAATTATTCACCTTGCTTGCAGTATCAACTTCAAGACACAAGATCTTATCTTCCCTTGACAGAAGATCCGACAGAACGACTTATCAACACCATTGGCCACATGGTAGAGGAGGCAGTCACGGAAGGATGGATTACGTCACAGGAAGCAAACTTCCTGCGTACCACTCATCCCACAATGCCATATTTTTACGTGTTGCCAAAAGTCCATAAGCAACAACGACCTCCACCTGGACGGCTTATAATATCAGGGATGGGTTCCATTTTGGAACCTTTGTCCACCTTCGTGGATTGCTTTTGGCGTCTTATGGTTAAAGAAATGCCAACATTCCTTCAAGACACCAAGGATGTACCATGCATTTTACCTGATATGGAATTTGATACTTCTACGGATCTCCTAGTGTCTTTTGACGTGGAATCCCTTTATACTTCTATTCCTCAAGATGACACCTTGGAACTTGGAAGTAGTGGGGAATCTACTACAAGAAAGAGACCTACAATCAATAACTCCAACCCATTTCATCATGAATCTTGCACATTTGGCAATGAAAGAAAATGTCTTTCGTTTTGAGGAGACAATTTACCTACAGGTATCGGGGACCAGCATGGGAAGCGTTTTCGCTCCCAGCTTAGCGAACCTCCTTGTCCACCAATTCAACAGGAGCATGTTTTGACATCCACTAATCCGTTCTTTCAGTCACTGGGAACATGAAGGCGCTATATCAACGACATTTTTGTCGTCTGGCGAGGTACTGTTGGAGACCTTCTATTATTCCATCAATGGCTGAACACGAGGAATAACCACCTCCGTTTTACAGTTGAGCATGATAAACATCATCTTGCATTTCTTGACCTCTTGATAACACCACACCTACTGGCCTAAGATCAGAACTTTATAAGAAGCCTATGGCTCGCAACTCTTTATTGAGTTACAACAGTTGCCACCCGAGAGCCCTGAAGAACAACTTGCCATATGGCCAATTCTTGAGGATTCAGAGGAACTGCTACAGCAAAGACTCCTTTAAAGAGCACGCACACAACCTGGAAGACCAATTAGTAGCTAGGAAGTATCCTAAGAAGATCATACGTCAGTCGATGAAACGCGCGTCTAACAATAACCGCGAAGCTCTCCTTGAACCACCCATCATTAAAGAGAAATCTGAAAGAATGACCTTTGTCAATACATTTAACACCAAGTACAACCAAGTACAGAAAATAATCCAGAAAAATTGGTCTATTTTGAATACTGGTGGAGAACATCTACAACATCCTCCGTTTGCTTTTAAACGGGGCCAAACATGAAGGATAAACTAGTACATACCAGACCGAAGAGAAAAGCACCACAAGCGGTAGGCACCCTCTGGGATTTGCCAGCAGTAGAAGGTCACCACCCATGCAGCACTTGCGTCGCATGTCCCCAAACAAGTAAATCATCGAGTTTGGATATTGTTACTGACCGCCCTTGGCAGCAGAAAAAGTTTACGAACTGTAATAGCCAGAATTTGATCTACTTAATTACATGCCCTTGCCAATTGAGATATGTTGGCATGACTACAAGAAGGGTCAAAGTTCGTATATCCTAACATAAGAGCACCATCCGGTGCCAAAAGCAAGCTAGCCGACTCACAGCACATTTCCTACAAGTAATAGAGCAACCGTTTATTCCTGAACATGTGGCAGATGTCAGTAAATACCTATTCTCTAAGGAACGGAAATGGGTATACAGACTCAACACTGACAAAGAGGGACTAAATGAGGTTATACCCTGGATGCAATTATGACAACTGACAGGTTAGATCATTCTCTGTACCAGTGCTGAAGCTCTGATAATATTTACTTTGCCCTAAAATGAAAATAAAAATGAAAAATAAGTGAGAAAAACATAGTGCTCTGTAAATAATAAAATCATTATAGCTTTTCCCATTAGTACACTATGTTCGGGGTTAACATCCTCTTCTAATAGCTAGAGCTCAACAAACGTAGGTGATCACAGTTGTGTGGACTACTATTTCTGAAAAAAACCGGATGCACGATATGACCTGCGTCCCAAAAGTAGTTCACAACATTTCCAAAATAATAGTACTCTTGTAGATGGACTTTCTCGCGTGTTCACTGTATCAGGTTTATTGACAATAGTGTCTCATGGACTGCATTTCTTGAAAGGATCTGTGACCTGTCATTTTTAAACAATTTTCACTAACAACGTTGTCCCTGAATTAGGAACCCTATTGATAACTTGTGTATAGAGTCGGATTAATCACAAACTATGTTTCCCAAGCTCCCATTTGTTAATTGTATCAGCTTTATTGACAATAGTGTCTCGTGGTTGGCATTTCTTGAATGCATCCGTTTGTACCATGTGACCTGTTATTTTAAAATGAGTCTTGCTAACGATTATGTTTGGGAGACATTCTTGTTGGTAAAATGTTGCTCCTGAAAAGGAACTTTACTGATAACATGTGCACATAGTCGGATTAATCACAAACTACATTTCCCAACAACCCAAGCGGCCCACGTGACACGCGTCCAAACTTCTGGCCCCAAATGAACAGAAAATGGCGGCCAAACAATGCCGGTTACATCCCCAGTCAGCTGGGAGGGATGCCAAGGAGAACCGACGGACAGGTCAGTGCCTGTAGTCTACGACTGGTGGTTTGCCATTCTAAACGAGTGGTAATGCAAAGGGCGTAGGCTTTCTTCTTGCGCATTTTGGTAACAGAGAAAGTTGACACATGGCACAGCGTGAAAAGCATTGATTTTTAGAGTAGTATGTGGGTGTGTGATAATCAGATTGAGATCGGAAAAACACAAGTGCGGGTCTTTCTGTCTTTTGAAATTCTGCATACGAAGATAGTTGATACAGGCTGCAGGGTGAGAATGCAGGTTATTCAAATCATTGCATGGCAGTGGGACTTATAGTAGGATATCGGGCAGCCATGAGTAGAGGTCTGCTTTCCGCTATAATATGAAGGCAGTGAAATAAGTCGAGGTGTTTGAAGACAACGTTCAGTGTGTTTAATTTAAACAAACCAGCACTACAAGAGGAGCTGATTCACAGCATCATATAAGATTGGTCATAGACCGGGCACGTGTCTCTAAAGCTATTTTGCCATCGCAACGGAGTCACATGAGAATTGGTCTAATTACATCTGACAAAAATTTTGTTCACAGAGTCACTAAACTAGGATTCAATTTGCATTAATTTTAAGATGACGGGCATTAACGTCATCAAAGAAATCCCTATGTATTGTCCTTTTGTTTTTACTAGAGCGGTGCTCCACTTACCTGAGCTGCGGCCAGGCGAGGTGATGCTTTATCCTCCTACCTAATAGGTAAGCGGATCTATACCTTAAAAATTGGCCTTTATCAATATGCCTGTATGACAAGCAAGTAAGCAAAAAAAGTATGTTTAGCTACTATCAGATGTACATATTATTGTTGACATCTTTTCTCTTCTTTCTTTTCTTATTACATCTTGTTCTTGGCATGACCACTCTTCTGGTCTGAATACTCAGTTTCGTGGAGGAGACTTTCCATGACCTAGGATGACCAGGTGACATGGTTACTAGTTTTTATCCTTTTCACTTTCTTGCAGTAGCGAATCCATGGTCCTGATGAAAGCAGTGGACAAATAGTATCCACATCTGCTGAAACATGTTGACCCATGATTTAAAAAGCAGTTATTTGGTTAATCTGCTGGTATTTTGCACTGTTTTTTAAACTTGGAAGATTTGGGAGATATCAATAAATAATTATTTTCCCTCTTCTCTCCAATTTTATACACCTCACTATTCCCTCACTCTCACTCATTCATGCACAGCATATCAGTTACCCTGGAAATTTTGTTCTGGTACTCCCTATTTCTAAATTCTATTCTCAAAGATTTGGCGGCAACCACCCTAAACATCTAGTGGTTGCGAGCATATTCTCCTTGGTGTGAGGAGAGCCCATATGATGACAAGGACGGTACTGAACGGGAACTGATGGGTACTTTTCATACCCTGGTGATATCATGCTGTGCCTCTAGTACACACTGGAGCATATTTTTGACTATTTGGTTGTGTCTGGAACAAGACATATAGTTGACTCTGCAGACCCATAGACATTTGTTTGTTTTTGTAAGTGTATTCCTTGGGGGGTTGTGGCTATGCTTTGGTCTATAAACATGCCCTAAGACCCTCTTTCAAACATATGTTTCTGTGATTTGCAAATGACCTTTAACCTCGTGTACAAATCAGCACCAAATTCAACAGTATACTACATATGCAAGCATAAACATAAGGAACATTAAAAACAAGACACCATACAACGTATAGGTTTAGCAAACCCTTTTAATTTTTCCTTATTACACAACCGAATAGGTCACAATTCCTTATTCCAAATACATGATGTGAGGAGAGAATTAAATTCGTAACATTCATACAAACTTCGTTGGTATCTCTTGATGACTTTTTTTTTACAGGTCACCTTTAAGGGTTAAATGGATTGTTAACGTGCTGGATTATTATAAAGTACATGGAATATTTGGGAGAAATATATGTTTGAGTGGGCATGCTTATATTCTATTTTGGGTGAGGTATTTTAATGCACAATACAGTTAATACAAGTCTTGTCGTGTTTATATCTAGGACCGTAATTCGATATTCCCGATTTATGCTCTGGTGAGGTTATAATCAATAATATCCTGATAAAAGCATAAGAATCAGATCCTTATTCAGTAATAGCCCATGCAGTCCAAAGCACAGCACAGCTTCTCCCATCGACTCCTAGAAAGCACAACACGTTCTACAAACCAAGCCTCCAGCAGCCCGGGAAAATCCCCTCTGCTTTTTGTTTGAGTTGAACAAGAACTCCTGAAGTCCAGAAAGAACTGTTAGTTCTTAGTGACTTCTTATGTCCAACCTTACGTCAAACCCGGCACCTTTCAGGTATAAAATACCAACAGTTGCCTTAAGCAAACACACGGTGGTGTGAGCCAGAGCGGCCACTACTTGCCCGAGAGCCCAGCTGATGCGAGAGCCCACGGAAGCCGCCCCTCCCATTTGACGCACTGAGATAGACGCTGTCTTTTTCTCCAGCCGAGAAAATCTAGCTCCGGTGTTTCCAGCCTACTCTTGCGGGTGGCTGGGAGATCGAGTCCTGAGGAAAGAGATACCAGACCTTCCACATTCTATTACCAAGGTACCAAGTTGACTAAACCCTTAAGAGAATTCTTGATGCAGATTCTTGCCAAAACTATCTTAACCAACTTAACTTAAACTGCTACTTACTCATCCCTTCCCGAGTATTAGGCTTAGGTCAGGTACACCGGGATAGGCTTAGTTAGAAGCACCAGTTGAGTATGTTAGTCAACGTATTTGTGTATGTATATATTTTATCCATTTTAAAGTATCATATGGCTAAGAAACCATATCAATGCTTTTACAGTATTATTTCCTAACACTACTTTTACTGTACGCACTTTACTTTGAAATAGCTGTGTATTGTTTTCACCTGACTCTAGAGATACACTCTTATTCTGAGGGAGCAAAGTTATTATGCAGTCGGAAACTGAATCCCTTCTTGTCTGAGCCAGGGAAGTTCATCCCTCCAATATTGATTCAAGAAAGTTTCCAGTGACCTCTGAGCTAGCTGGCACAAACCTAAATTAAGTTTAACATAGTCAGTAGAGACCTAGATGACCTAAGTCCTACGTCTACATAGCTGTTTATGTTATTCCAATGCGCAGAGCCTATTGGGAAAATAGGAACTACACTACATGGCGCCCAACGCTTGGTAAGGCGATAATCTAACTCAAGACACTAGAGTAACTCAGTCGTGCTTTTTCACACAGAACCCTTTTCCCGTAAAAACTCCAATAGACGTCTGGAGTGGGTGAAAGGTTAATATCCTCTGGAACTTAGTAGAAAGAGATTCCTATGCATTAGTTTTTGGTTTGATCAACGTTGAAGGATACAGTGTTCCAAAATATTGTGCACCTAATCTTTGTTTCCTTGAAACTCGATCTGCAACAAAAAACTTTCAGTCAGTAAAATGGCAGAAAGTGACGAAGAGAAAGAAAGAGAAGTCTTAGCAGCTCGACTCTTGGAGGAAGGCATAGCCCTCCAAGAAAATGACCCGAGTGTTATAATCATTCCGGTCAATATAAGAAGAACTATAACTATTAAACTTATAGAAAATGGACTGACACCACGAGGTGGTACAGTCATATTCGTGGTGGGGGAAATGAATATCGGCAGACAGAGGTATTCTATTCATGGATACATTTTCCAGCAGCACACGCTACGACAAAAGACTTCCACTATTACAAAATAGAGGAACCTCCGGGAGAATACACTCCTTTCGAGGAGATCGGAATCCCACTAAATTACCAAGAGCACCTGCTCTGGTTTAATGGCGCCCTAAAACATAATAATCACATCACCAGGCTTGGTTCACTAGGTAGACCAGGAGCAACGTGGCCGGTTCTAGCCAGCTACAAACCACATCCAGACATTGATAAAATGTCAGTTCCAGAACTTTTAGCTCAGCTAAAACTGTTAATTAAAATACATAGACAATTGGTCCAATATGTCATGCGGACTGCAACAGTCCAACCGACAATTAATATTCCACAGCTGACCCCTCACCAGGGGAACACAAACAAAATCACACCACAGAACATACAATCATGTCTTGGTAAAGTACCCATAAAACGGGAACAAATTCCATTCTGGTTAGCACAAAAAATTACTCAAATAGAGGCAGTATTTCCAGATACTACTCCTACTGAGAAACACAGAATTCTGACTATCTGTCTCCCAATAGGGATCGCACCACATGTGGAGGACTGTGACACTTGGGGCACAGTCTTTGCTTCTATCTATACAAAAACACATGGTGTCCCGTCTATGGCGGTCATACCAGATGTACTAAGACAAATTTAAAATGAATACGGTCCAGAACGTGCTTTAACTCTGGGTATGAAATTACTGAAAGACTTCAAGCAGGTCTCGGCTATAATATTAGCCAACATAAAAGGTGAAGCAGCATCTGTGGCGATCCACCAGAAATTGAAGGAAACAGATATAGCGGACCAACCATTTGAACTCGCCAGAATCATGGAAACATCCTATGAAGAGCTAGGAAGAGATAGTTTGGGTGGGAAAGCGGTAAAACCCCAACTAACTGAAAATCCTGAAAAAACATGTATTAAAAATAATTTAAAAACTCCAAAAAAGAGATGGGATGGTAATAGACAAACCACTCCCAGGGAAAAACATTTCCATTTCAGAGGAAGGTCTCCTCAGCGTAGAGAGAGATCTCCAGGCCGAGGAGAGACGTTTCCCCAAAGGAAGCCCTCTGAAAAAATATATAACCTTAGAGATAGGGATAAAATAAGAAAACCAGACAGATATCAAGATGTTGATACACGTTCCTCTCGATCCTTCTCACTCAATCTTTCTCGATCTTCCTCACAGAAATCAGAAAGAAGAGGACGGTCAGAACACAGAGAAGAGCACATCAAGTCCAAAGACAAGGAACCTGCTCATCAAAGTAAAAAAATACAATTTCCCAGAAAGAAGGTAGCAAGTATTAAAAATAAACATGCAGAGATTTCTGAGGACACAACTGAAAAACGGAGAGTGGGCACAGACAATGCTAGACAGCGCAGCAGAAGTGACCATAGCTTGCAAGATCCTGATGAATCTTCTGGAGACAGTGGACACAAATTAATACATTCAGGTGGAAACTGCAGACACACAAGTTAGTGTGCCCAATAAACTATATGAAATAACATTATGTATGAAGGGAGATAGAACTAGGAAAATAAAAGGTCTGTTTTGGGAAAAACTTTCAAAAGGCTATGACATTCTGTTAGCTGAGAAAGACTGGCCACCGGAGTTTGTCAGGGAGTGCCCTCATGGCGAAGAAATGATTATACCTGCCTTCTCAAATCATATTTTGATTCATAAAAAATACACATTGGCAAGAAAATGGGCAGTGGCTCAAGCTCCTGCCTTATACAAAAATCATGTAGGATGGGATGAGGATTCTCCTCACCACAAAATCCAGTTAAAAAATCAGCCCACTGCACAAAGGCAGTACCCAGTTAAACAAGAAGCTAAAAAGCAAGTCAGGGAGATCTTAGATCAACTTGAATATCAAGGGATGATCATATCTCACAGATGATGACCTGGAGACTCACTTAAAAAGGGTGAACACCATAATACTTGGGTTCGCGTCAGAGGGTTACAAATTCAATTTTAAAAAGTCACGAATTGCCCATCTAACTCTCCTATTTTTAGGATATGAATTATCAGGTGAAGGCAAAAGCCTGGCAGACAATTTCTTAGAGAAATATGCTGTACTCCAAGCACCAAAAACACTGAAGAATTTACAATCAATACTAGGTTTTCTGAATTTCGGAAGAACATACATTCTAAATTATGCAGAGAGGGTTAAACCTCTCTATGAATTATTAAGACCAGATTTCAAACAAATCAATTGGAGTCAGAAACACACAGAGATTTTAAGATCATTGCAAACAGACATGTTAGCTAAAACAAAATTACAAACTCGCGAAAACATACGCCATCTTGTAATCCGAGTCATCCCAGGAAGATATGGATTCACATACCTGACCTCTAATGAGGGAGATACGGTACCTATAGCTTACAAATCACATTTGTACACTCAAGCTGAAATGAAATTCAGCTCTACAGAAAAAATTCTGACTGTGGTTCAAACTGCTGTAGCAAAAGAAAGAGCCCTAGCCCAAGGCAGAAGAATAGCTGTTTTCTCATCAGAACCAGCCCTTGAGGCGTTAACAAGTCCACGTAATCTGATTAAAGTGGTCTTAGATCCAAAATGGATAGAATGGGAACATTCTTTTGCTACAGAAGACGTGAAATACTATTTTGACCCAAAACTGAAAAAACTAGATGATCTAGTATATGAACGAGAATATCCTCTGCTAGCTGAAATTCTGCCTCTAGAACAATACACTAGCGTAATCTATATGGACAGATTTGCACAACACTGCGATGTAGAGAAGAAATCCTATGATGCAGCGTGAGAGATTATTAAAGGTCGCTGGCGCTCTGGTAAATTCAAAACAATCATTACCAAAACTGAATCACTCAGGAAATGTTCAGCTCAGCGAGCTAAAATAAGAACTTTAAAGATGGCGCTTGAAAATGCTGATCACGAATTCCCCACACTAATAGTGTGTGATTCATATTTCTGCATCAAATCATACAACAGTGATATGCAGACATGGATCCAAAAACGGTTAGAAAGATGACACAGGTGCCACAATAAAGCATAAAACGCTTTGGGAACAAGTCATTTTTTTAAAGAAAGAACTACGAAAGACTCACGTGATACACGCACTGAGTCATCAACGTGATGGCGTTCACGTTGCAGGGAATTCATTGGCTAACACAGCCACAGCGGAAGCGGTTCAACCGGCTTTCGTAGCCACTGAAAAGCGTTCAGAAAACTTAATAGATGGAGAAACCATGTTGCCAGTAAAAGTCTCATTAAAAGGCGATTATGCAGCATTACCTCTCAACTATCCAATACATACATAGTGGGGGATAGAGTAATTCCAAACACGAAGCGGAGAATCTTCTTGCTACAAGAAGCACATATAGGATGGGTCTGAGGCACCAAGAGATCCTGAAATCTCTAATGGAACTACAATCAGAGTACTAGTGGCCGGGAATGAGCGTAGATATCTACTATTTTGCAAAAAATTGTAAGGACTGTAATAGTCAGTCAAGTCAAGTCATAGAATTTGTATAGCGCACTACATACCCAGAGGGTTTCAAGGCGCTTAGGAAGGGGAGGAGGATTATTTGTCAAATATCCACGTTTTAAGCTGCTTTCTGAACGCTAGGTGATTCTGGGTGAGGCGAAGGTAGGCGGGGAGTGAGTTCCATGTTTTGGCCGCCAAGTATGAAAAGGATCTGCCTCCCATGGTGGTCTTGTTGATGCGAGGTACAGTGGCGAAGGCTTGGCTGGAAGAGCGAAGTTGGCGGGAGGGGGTGTAGAAGGACAGTCGAGAGTTGAGGCACTCTGGTCCGATGTCGTAGAGTGATTTGTGTGCGTGGGTAAGCAGTCGGAAAGTGATCCTCTTATTGACGGGTAGCCAGTGGAGGTCTTTCAGGTGACCAGAAATGTGTTCGTTGCGTGGGATGTCTAATATGAGTCTGGCTGAGGCGTTTTGGATTCGTTGTAGTTTCTTCTGGAGTTTAGCGGTGGTACCTGCGTAGAGGGTGTTTCCGTAGTCCAGTCGGCTCGTGACTAGAGCGTGGGTGACTGTTTTCCTTGTTTCGGAGGGGATCCAGCGAAATGTTTTTCTGAGCATGCGAAGAATGTTAAAGCAGGAAGAGGATACGGCGCTGACTTGTCTGTTCATTGAGAGTGAAGAATCCAGGATGACGCCAAGGTTTCGTGCGTGGTCTGTCGGGATGGGTGCTTTTCCAAGGGCTTCCGGCCACCAGGAATCGTCCCATGCAGAGGGGGATGTGCCTAAGATGAGGACTTCTGTTTTGTCTGAGTTCAGTTTCAGACGGCTTTGTTTCATCCATTCGGCGACTTCTTTCATTCCTTCGTGTAGGTTAGTTTTGGCGGTGCTGGGGTCATTGGTGAGAGAAAGGATCAGTTGAGTGTCGTCCGCGTAAGAGATGATGTTGAGGTTGTGTTGGCGGGCGATGGCCGCAAGGGGGCTCATGTAAACGTTGAAGAGGGTGGGACTGAGTGATCGCAGTTGTGAACCGGACCAGCCTGTAGCCCAGATACCACCATTAGATAGCATGAGGCTATCTATAGCAGAAATATCCAGTCGGAGAAATGCGTCTCATAATTAATAAAATACTTACTTCACTTAAAAATGTGGCCCCAGCACTCGGATGATGCCTGAACTGTTATAAAAGATTTGTGAGTCTTTATCGGCACATACGCAATTGGCATGCTACATTCTGATCAGGGTCCTGCGTTTAGCTCGCAAGCTTACAAAGAGGCCATGAACAGCATGGGCATCACATTGTGGTACTCTTCTCCTTTCCATCCTGAGGGAAATGCGGTTGTGGAAAGAAAAAAACGGGACATAAAGCAATCTATAACTGCAAGGGTATTAGGTTCGGGTGATGGGTGGGTCAATCATTTAACAAGTGTCCAACATAGTCTTAATAATCTGCCAAGAAATTCTCTAAAAGGTCTCACTCCATACAAACTATTGTTCGGCACTAGAATGCTAATTCAGGACCTTGATTGTCACACTTCAGTGGTAGAAGAAAAATCCTTTGATATCAAAGATCGTTTGGCTGTTTTACAGGACTTAAATGAAACAAGAAAAAACCTGAGTAACATAAAGTTGAAACAACAGCCGACAACCACTGAAGAAAAACCACCTGTCCCAGCAGGACCTGTCTGGATTCCATAGATTGGGGATCTGGTCAGAGAAAAGATCATGGTAAAGAAGAAATTTGGGCCTTCTTACAGAAAAGCAGTACTCGTCTTAGCTATCAACGGAACAAGATCAGTTGTACTACCGCCCCATGCTGGTAAAAAGGAGAACAGAGTTGTATCCATCAACCTGGTAAAACCACAATCATGTGGCCAATAATAAGTAGTAGGCCAAGTGGACTCCCAAGAAATAGCAGAATACCGAAATTTGCTACAATCCAAGAGGCTCATACTGAGAGACTAATCACATTTGATAAATTTGCAGTGAGTAACTATGGACTATGTAATAATGCCATGGAACTAGTGCCTCTTGAAACCCAAATTGCAACAGTTCGTCAAGAAACACCAGTCTACAATGATGTAGCCCCTGACTATGCTAATGAAATTAAGAAAAATGCAAAAACAAATGAAAATCCAGAAAAAATTCCAACAATTGACAGAACTGCATCCGGCTACTTCATCAATTTCAACGACTTCTCTGAAGATCCAAGCGAGCATGAAGAAACGCCTCCAACAAAAACTTTCAAAGACAAAGTAATTGAACTTTCTCACCAACTAAAAGAAACATATCTGATCTCACCATGGATTGAATTCTGGATTGTGTTAGGTGTACTTACTCTCCTGCTTTGGCTCATCATGGTTCTATGTTTGGGAAAATTCATTGATGGAAAATATAGTACAATGAACACAGCAAGTCAGAACATCAACTTACTCCTAAAGCCACACACATCCTCCCACATCGAGGAAAGAGAACTGACATCAGTAAACATCTCAGCCAATCCAATACACTGTGGGGTAGCATGGGACAGAACTGATTATGACATTTTTGGCCCGGTTGAACTCTTGAAATATCCACATCACTTCAAGGTTTCATTAAGTGACTTTGTGACACCAAGTACATTCTCTGATGATTGGGACTTTGAAAACATTAATAATATGATGTCAGATTTAGTAATGTCAGCAAAATGTACAGAACATGATTACTTACAGGGTTCATCGAATTATGAAGAGTTATACTGTTATAACCATTATGGGGATCACTATTTGCATAAAACTGCTCAGCCTAGAAATGTTTTATCTTATAACCAGTGGGAACACTGTCCAACTCCACCAAAAGGCAGTTTGAAAACGTTTTATGAGAAATTCCAGTACTTCTCGGGGTTTAATAACAGTAATCCAGAAATGTTTTATTTTAAAATGTTAAGTAGAACAGGAATGAAAACAATGTTGACAAATACTAACATGATTTATTCTGAAAAATGTAATGACACAATGTCTACATTTGGTTTCGAAATTTGGAAAAACACCATTGAAACAAAAACGATCTGGGGTTCCAAAGATTGGCAAGTACAAGGCCTAGAAGCATTATTTAGGGCCTGCATGATCCCAGAACAAATGATATTCTTGAATGACACAATTCAACAAACTACTTGTCTTGGCCTAGCTAAGATAAAAGACTTAAATACACCGTCTATTCCGAAACCCACAACTGATAGTGATAGACATGCAGATGTGGAGATAGACGTATCCCATATTTTACACCAAAATGGAACACATCCTGATTGGAAAAAGTGGTTGATCTGGCCAACAGACACTAATAACTGTCAAGATGGGCCCTGAACAAAACACATGGGTTCAAAATGACCAGACCAGACCCTAGATACTCCCAGAGACAACATACAGGGATAGTTGCAACATACAGTGTAGGGAAACATTGCCTTGAGTGGCTAGAGAAATCCACACTGGCTGAAATTAAGCAACACTTGACTTCACTTAAAGACGGTGCTGACTTGCGTGATTTCATAATGGGACGATGCAAACAGCGTCAAAAACTTTTTATAGCGGCCGGTATATACGCTGCGTACAACGAAGCATGGAAAGTAATGCAAATGGAAACAGCAGAAAAAATAAGAGAAATTGATCGTATAAATTTGGAAAAATCACTTTCTGTTGTGGACAATGGGTTAATGACTCTGTCCTCCACAATATATTCACTGGACAGCATTGTATCATCTGCTTTTGATATATTAGAGCAGGACTTACTAATGTTACAACATGGTCAGTCTCAATTAAGTTCTATTGTACAGCTTGGTTGGACGTTGCAAAATCTGCGTTCAGGCTACGTACCAGGGCGTTTAATCAACACAACGTCATTATTCGGTATCTTTAACCTTACTGATAAACAAATCAGTTTGGCACAAAAAGGAGCAGATTATATGATTCTGAGCATTGAAAAACTCGAGAGATTACCATTGACAATGTCAGAGAGACCTGTCATTGAAAGGATAATACACGGAACGATTACAATTCCGATAACAACTTTCCAGTTTAAATACTGTCAAGAGTAAATACCTGCAGGCCAGTATGAAAGATTGTGTAAAGAATACATCAAATCAACCTGGGATTTACCTTATACACAGAGATGTTACAGTGAAGGGAACAAGGAGGCATAACATTGGCAAAATTGTAGGGACTGGTAGCCCGATGTGCCTTTGCTATGTCTCAAGATATATGCTCAAGTGTGTTTTTACGAAAATTAACTTTGAAAAAAATATATATTGGGCTATATATATGTTTGAGCCCAAATGTAGCCCAAATGTAGCCCAATGTAGCCCAAAGATGGCCACCAGAGACAAAAAAACCAAATGTAGCCCAAATATCAGCCAGATGTAGCCCAAATATAGCCCAATGACAGAATGTCACAGAGTGTTCTAAAGAACAACTAGAGCGCTAACAGTCTTACTTATAAACTGAGACTTATAGTTAGGGATTAACATTTAAAAAACCTTTGAAATTCACTGAAAAAAACATAGGTTTCACACCAGTTATAGTTAGGAATTAGCATTTAAAAAACCTATTAAATTCACTGAAAAACCATAGGTTTCACACCAGTTATAGTTAGCTGGAAATTTTACTGACATAAAACCATTGAAATTCCATGTTATAGTTAGTTGGACTCACTATAACTTGCGCGTGTAATGCACTGCTGATGACGTCACATATTACATCACTCATGACATGGTCAGTGACATCACTCATGACATCACTGATGACACCATCCTTGTGACAGAGTGACAGATCTCCTTTCACTGTAACCCTTGAAACACATATTCAAAAATAGAAACTAAAATTTTCAAGAAAAAGGAGATACTCATACCAGTTACAACAACCAATTCAGTAATTCCACCATTTATATACACATCCTCTAATTCACCAACAGTTCTATATAGTCACTCATACATATATTCACTCATCATATGTACTGATACACCTATACATCCTGTAACACATTGACAGCCTTCCAAAAGTTGCTCACACACATACTCACACATGCAAATAAAATATTGATCATCCATTTATTTGCATATACAGCTATACACACACAACCACCTTACTTCTAAGGAAACTTACACATACTTACTCTCTTAAACAATCACTTATAGAAACACATACTTATTTAAACAGGAACTGTTTCAATCTCTCACTCTCACATATACTGACTTATATATATCAATACTCACATATACTAGATTAAAACATATGTAGTTACTGATATAGACACTACTGAGGCAGTCATTCACTCACTAACACACACATATACACACTCATCCACCCATACAGTCCTGCACATATGCTGTCTTCAAAAAACATATAAACAGTGAGTCAGTCATTGATGCATCTATATGCTAAGTAACACCCCCACCAAACCATACAGACACTCATACTGATACTAAAAAAACATCTAATAACCCATATACACACACATGTAGCTACTCACCAACCCATGTAGCCGCTTATACACAAAGTGAAACACTGATACAAACATTTAAATATTTATACATTACTCGCTAATATATGTATTCACTAAGATACACTTAATAACCCAGTTAACCAATCATTGTTTTTTTTTTAAAACATTCATTAAGACAATAATTTAAACATTTATTCTTCCATCGACCTATACATATACATAAATAAAACAATTTATTTTTCAGAAAGACACACATTCACTAGATGGTGTCATCAGTGATGTCATGAGTGATGTCACTGACCATGTCATGAGTGATGTAATATGTGATGTCATCAGCAGTGCATTACACGCGCAAGTTATAGTGAGTCCAACTAACTATGACGTGGAATTTCATTGGTTTTATGTCAGTAAAATTTCCAGCTAACTATAACTGGTGTGAAACCTATGGTTTTTTCAATGAATATATATATATATATATATATATATATATATATATCTATATATTGCCACACAATCCTTCCCGACAGTAATAAAAATTGGCCCGCACTCCTGAAGTTCTTTTGCAATTTTTTTTTGTTCTTTATTTTAGTCCTTCATTTCAAAACGGCTTATCAGCGAGACCAGATCATCGCGTTTCGATATCACTTATACCTTGCTCATTGATTGCAAAAAGTACTTCAGGAGTGCGGCCAAATTTTTCTTCCTGTCGGGAAGGATTGTGTGGAAATAATTAGCGTCGTGGTTCTACCACAGGAGATTGCAACCGCATGGAGCTCTGCAAAAGCCGATGCAAGTGAACCAAAATGGAATAATACATATATATATATATATATATATATATATATATATATAGAGAGAGAGAGAGAGAGAGAGAGAGAGACAGGGAGACCGAGTGAGATGGAGATATCGATAGATATTTATATATATAGATGAAAGATACATGTATAGAGAGAAACATGTAGTACACACATCCCCTAAATGCATACCTACCCTAAAAATACAATTTCCCCCAAACAACCATACCCCCAAACCTGAAAAAAACGCTTGCCAACCAAAAATCAATATCCACCCTATACTCTAAATATACCTTGCCATCGAAAAACCCACACCCTCCCTAAAACCTAAAAAATACACTTGCCACCAAAAAACCCATACCTGCCCTACATCCTAAAAATATCCTTGCCACCCAAAAAAAAACACCCACCTTAAGCACTGAAATTACCCTTGCCACCCAAAAACTCATACCCATCCTAAACCCTAAAAATACCTTTGCTACCAAAAAATGCATTCCCACCCTAAACCCTAAATATAACCTTGCCACCCAAAAACCCATATCTACCCCAAACCCTAAAAATACCATTGCCACCCAAAACCCCATACCTTCCCTAAAAATACCCTAAAAATTGTATTTTTAGGATTGAGGGTGGGTAAGAGTTTTATTCACATATATATGTTTGTGTATATAAATATATATACATATAAATTAATGATTGCAGTTGCTTTGTGACGACATGCATGGTAAAGGCAAATGCATGGTAAAACTTTTTGTTGTAAAGACATGTGTAGTACAGACTTAGGCGTTATAAAGAACACATTGTTAAGGCATGCATGGTCATGATATGCGTGATTCTGTCATAAAATCCCAGACAATGGATGCTACTCCAAAGGTGTTGTTCAAAACAGCAAGTTAGTGTCTATGGGGGCAGGGGTCAGTGATATTGAATCCCAGTCAATATCCTAACACATGGACCCTTCAGCCAATCCAAATGTATGCCCCCATGACAGTCACTGGTATCGTAATTTTTTGGGCCATTATAATGTTTGATATTTTCATGAATCAGTGGCAGCTTCACCTTCTCTTCTTCTTGGATCATTAATTAAACTTGGCATTTTATGTCCTCTGCGGGGGAATATAGATACTTGGTAAATAACTGAGGCAGGAAAAATTACCTCTCCTGTATAATTTCAATGCTTCCCCTAAGAATATGATGTATAAATTGGTCATATGCACTCTTTCATGTAGGAATTAGACAACAAGCTTACTGAATCTGGCAAAAAACAAACATGTACTGATTTACCGGAGTGCCTTTTAAGTGCCTAATGGCTAAGACCATTAGGCCTGAAGTGAAAAGGGCCCCTGTTTGTATCATGGTCTAATGGAAGACTTAATGGACTCCTTAGTCATGGTAGAGGACTCAAGACACATACACAGAAGTAGTAGACATCCTAGTGAAGCTAGACTATATGTTTAAGGATGCCAATTCCACCAAATACTTAATTGTTGTGAATTTTTTGTACTAACAAATGTGTGGAAACCATAGCCTTCAACCTTATAATTTTAATGAGGTTGTTACATACCAACTACTTTCAAAATCAGACTAAACTAACCGCACAATGTTCTACTGCATTACGTTTTTTATCTCTGGATTTTTAATAAACATGACCAGGTGTTAAAAGCACTTAGAGGGTTGATTATAATGTCGGCAGGAAAGACTCAATATCGGATTTGGGTCTGCCGAATCCGATTCAGAACTCATCTTTCTGACCAATTTAGAGAGCTTTCCGAAGTCAGCTCCCATTAGCATTTGGAGGAACCAAGTCATTTGGAGCTTACTTGTACAGGTCAATTGTCCGCGTTTTCGACCAAGCGATTACGATGTCAGATTTGGACAGCCTTTCCAAATCGGTTGTTTCTACACAGATCGGCTGTCAGAATCTGAATTTGGGGGTCCTTAGCAGGCCCCCCTTCACCCAGAGCCTTCTAAATGGGGCCAAGTGGGTTACCCAAGAGACCCACCTTTATAACCATGCACTGTGTGGTAGGCACCATGGGGTGTCCACCATAGGGTGCCCAATTTTCCCTAGCCACTCCTGTCTTGGGAGCCCATGTATTGTATGCGAAACAATCATAATCAGTCAGTCGGACTCTTTGAATTGATTCAATCAGAAAGCATTTCATTTTATTTCAAAGAAGCTTTATTCGACATATAGTCATAAAAGCACATTAAAATCTACATGATATTTACAATAAAAGTGTCATACACAGTTTATAAAATACGCCTGTTAGTACAATGGGCAATTACATAATTGGAAAGCATTACGGGACCGATTCAGTCGGAACGCTTTCCGAACGACAGTTGACGTGTACGAATCGGCTGCAAACATCTTGGTTCCTCCAAATGCCATTAGGAACCGACTAGGAAAGTCTGAACACTTTCCGAACATTGTAATCAGTCATTCTGAGAGCTTTCTGGATCGGTCGGAAAAACGGGTCCCGAATCCAATTCGGCAGACCGAAATCCACTTTGTAGCCTTTCCGATCGTAATTGACCCCTTTTGAAAAATAATCATAGGACAAGTACAGTTAAGTGAGTAATTTGCAATCTCACAACTTATGCTTACAGGTGTCATTATTATTAGTATGTCACCGATCCCACCATCATTCATAAAAAGCATCATTCTTATTGAGGTCTCACTCTCTTCATTTACCATGATTTATTAAGCAAATTGCCAGTGCATTCTGGGCTAAGTGGATGATGGCCTCCCTCTTGTCATCCTTTCAGTCTGTGGAGTGCAGACCGTGAGAAGAGAGTGTTTTGTACCTTGTGTGGATGGCTTCCACAAAGCTTTTAGCTCATTCAAAGGAACTAATTTCTGTTTGTCAGAGGTAGATGTAAGAATTTGTAATTTACTGTTTAAATAATTTTGCTATTACACTTAGAAAGAGCAAAGTCATTTAGTAATGACATTTTGTGTGTGTCTTGACAGACCCAGGGCTAGGCACTGCATGTTGTAGATATACTGTTATCAGGAAGCTTTGAAGCAACTTTTATTTCCCACTGATGGGATAAAAAGGTTGTTGCAACACCAAACTCATTGGTATCAGTGGCATCGTACAAAAGGGTGGGCTGGGGTAAAGGTCTGAGGCCTTTAACATAGATGTTGGCATTGAGTTTGGAGGTTCACTGTAAGGATGGAGTGCCCAGAGGCATTATCACTAACAATGAATGGCATTTGCCTTTCACAACAAAGGAGTTTCCGTGTTTGGTATGCAACATGGTTTGTTCCACCTCCCAGAAGTGAAGAGTCACAAGTCACGCCACATTCTTCAAATTTGACGTGCTTGAAAACATGTAGGAGCGGCACATAATGACATCTTCCAGTCCCTCTCTGTACTCCAATGAGATGCCACCCACCAGTATTTGCTGGCCATGCTGGTAGGAGTGAGAAGAGGGTCCACCAGAACCAGAACCAGTGTGAGAGACTGGAAGGAAACTGAGCCTCAGTGGTGTGTGCACAGTAACCCCAGACATGAAGCACGGGTGTACCACTCAGCCTCGCGATGTACTATGGGATCCACGGCTGAGAGGATGACAGGCGCCGTTCAGCTCTTCTTGTCCATTGGTGTTAATAATACATTGTGCTGTTTTCCCCTTGTATTTAGCATTGAGAGTCATGTTTTAATGGAGTATAAAACTGAAATTTCACCACAATATTTTTGAAGATTGGAGATTTTGCACATTCTAAAGTTGCAGCATTTGTCAAATTAGTAAACCTCCCAACTGGATGAAATGGGAAAAAGCAATGTCTGTAGACAAATGCTGCAGTTATAAGTAGAGTTTCAGAGTTATTTTCAAACAAGATCGAATTTTCTTTTTCCCTTTCTTTTCAAGAAAAGTTACCTACTGTAGGAGCCAAGAAGACATGGCCACACTTTGTTACCACATCTCGTAACTTTGGTGGATTGGAAAATAGAGTGACTCAGTAGAGGAGGTTTGAAGAGGTAACTGGGGTGCTACCTATGAGACTCATGAGGAGTCATCCACAGACCGCCCATCAAGAGGAAATTTACTAATGAATGAATGATTTAGTTCAGGGGTCTCCAACCTTTTCTGTAATGATATCTCCTTCTGATCAGTGATAATCATTATGAACTATTGAAGGCCTAGTAACTAGAACATTCTTAATTTACACCCCCATGGCTTGCATCATTGACTTTAAATCTAATATCCATGGAGCCCGATGCCGTGGTTTTAAAAAAATACTCTAACTAGGGGGACTATAAAAAGGGATAGCATGTTTGTCAGTGAGTGCATCATCTATGGGAATGTATGAACGTATGTGAATGAATGAGATGTATGGGTGACAGAGAGCCTGTTTCATATGAATTTGTGGCACAGGACATATCTTTAGCCATATGTGACACCATTACATGAACAAAACAAACATTTTGTTTTTTAAATGAGAGAAATTTTAAGTGTCAAACATTTCTTCAAAATTTTTCATAATATCAAAACATATTTGCACTTGATGCAAATGATTGTATTTTTCAGTTATAAATATGGCACTGTGTCTACCAGCCACTGGAAGCACAATGCCTGCTGTTTGTAAATATGACACTTTTAAAAGGGAGAAAATGAAAATGAAGAGTTGACTCAATTTTAGATTAACATTTCATTTCAATTTTCTCTAATTTAAAAGCATTCAGAAATATCATTTTGTTCTCAAGCTGGAATATTGAGTTGAGAAGGACTTTTATTTAAGTGATAAATACCGTGACACGTTTTAAATAATTCACAGAGGAGCCAGAGCCAAATCGACTAGAGGGACACTATTTGAAGGAGTGTTTGTAGCGTTCCCTCTGGAGCTTGCCTGCAGCGTCCCCCTCCCGCCGCCACAACTGAACAAGAGTCGCGGTCGCCGAGCGGAGGGGGACACTAAAACTACATCCCCCAAAAGGCTTTGCGGCGCCAGACGCCCATCCTTCGCGCCAGGCGGCGCATAAAGGCAGCGTCACCCCGGCCGAGCGGGTGATGCGTTCCAAATAATTCACAGAGGAGCCAGAGCCAAATCGACTAGAGGGGCACTATTGGAAGGAGTGTTTGTAGCGGACCCTCTGGAGCTTGCCTGCAGCGTCCACCTCCCGCCGCCGCAACTGAACAAGAGTCGCGGCCGCTGAGCGGAGGAGGACACTAAAACTACATCCCTCAAAAGGCTTTGTGCGCCAGATGCCCATCCATCGCGCCAGGCGGCGCATAAAGGTAGCGTCACCCCGGCCGAGCGGGTGATGCGTTCTAAATAATTCACAGAGGAGCCAGAGCCAAATCGACTTGAGGGGCACTATTGGAAGGAATGTTTGTAGCGGACCCTCTGGAGCTTGCCTGCAGCGTCCCCCGCCCGCCGCCTTAACTGAACAAGAGTCGCGGCCGCCGAGCGGAGGGGGACACTAAAACTACATCCCCCAAAAGACTTTGCGGCGCCAGACGCCCATCCATCGCGCCAGGCGGCGCATAAAGGCAGCGTCACCCCCGCGTCGCGGGAGCGCCCGGGGCTAAGCCCGGGCAAAGGGCGGGCCCTCTGTGCCCCTCAGGGGCCTGAAGCGGCCGGGACGGGCTACCCCCCTTAATATCTTCAGTGAGGACACCCTGCCACAAGGTAATAAACGCAAACAATACACGGTGTGCGGATACACTATTACGGTCTGAGGATGACTAAAGTACAGAAAACTCTGATGGCAACAAGATCAACAACGAGACTAAAAACTGTGAGTACACCACTACCCACTATAACCGCCATTGATATAATGCTACAAAAAACAATTAGTGTAGTGGCGGATGCCATCCAGGACACAGAGAGACGTCTCTCTCTGACACCAGATATGTGCTTTCCAAACCTGTCCATGCACGCTACTAACAATACTCATATTATGGACGATACCTCTAACTCTCAGGAATCCATATTAATGCAATCATTCACAGACCTACCAAGGTCGCATACCAAGGATAATACATCAAAATCCCTGCTCACATGTCCTACAGTGAATACAGTGGAGAGTAGCCCTTCGATCCTAACTAATCGTGGAAATAATTTAAACTGCTTACACACATCGTCCCCAGACTCCCAGGTTCAAATAATTGAGAGCCAAATATCTGCCACCCAATCGGCAGTGACTTTAACTCCTGAACAAACTAGTAAAACCAAGCGCTTCAAGAAAAAACGAAAGACAAAACACCTCATGAAAAAAACCCACTACCTATTAGGCAAACCGAAACGTTCAATTAAAGATATGTGGCAGAAACTCATACAGGGGAAATCCGCTGAATCCACTATCATAGGGCCCCTACTGATTCCCTCTCAAGACCTGGACACATCCCGAAATCATAAGAACAACGTGGAGAGTACCCAGGTCAAAGAGCAGACAGGGCACATAGTCCAGATATCCACAACGAAAACACCATCTCTGAGCAAAATTGAAATCATGGTTAAATCCCTCTTACAACCTATTAGTAAATGGATTGTTAATATTGAGAAGGCCTTAGGAAAATTTGAGAGAGCACAAAACGAAGTATCCTCTAGCATTCTCAAATTGCTAAAAATGCCTAAGACAACCTCTACCTTTGTCCCAGCGAGCACAACCCTCAATGTAAACAACTCAAAAACAGTAAAAAATACTAGTGGCCCAGCGAAAAGTACTGTTAAACAGAAAATGATACAGCAACAGGGACCTCCTGCCATTAATGACCCATTATTAACCCCACAAGTAGCATCCACCTCAGTAAAGATAGTAGCTACACCCACAAACAACACGCAAATTACACAAACACGTGAGGATGCCGATGACAGTGAATGGGCCGCGGAGGGCCACTCCTCAGATGCTGTCACAACTAATGCTGAGACATCGAGGCACCCCACCTTACTAACTACGAATATTCCCACTAAGGCAGCAGGGGCATACCAGCTTAGACCCAGGACGGTAAGAACACCTACCCACATAAATCTTCCACCTGAGTCTAATGCTTATACAATAGTTATGATTGGGGTACCTAAACTGACTGACAATAGGGGGGAAACCTATGTGGAATTAAAGAACAAGGTCATGCAATGGCTAACTACTCACAGGCCACTTCCCTCCAACATAATAGGGACCATTTCTCACGTGAAGAGAGTAGACTGGGTGGGCTCAAGATTTAAATCAACAGAGGGAGACTGTATTGTGGTTAGCTTTAAAGATAGAGGAGCGGCGAAATTCATCGCAAATTGGAGGAGTTCCTCAACAAACAGTCTGATCCGCACATTGAGTTTAAGTTATTTTTATCCTCATAACCCAGACGGTCAAAGGAAAAATCCCAAACGCCACTATGGTCAAGAGGGGTCCCTGGTGTCGCAACCTTACTTCCAACCATGGGCTCCCCCTTCTGTTCCAAATCAGGGGATGTTTTTGGACCTAGAACCGCAAAGACATGTCCATTCTTGGGAAGGTAGAACATATAATCACCCACCTCAAGCAATGTACGAGAGACTAGAGCCTGTCCAACACCCATACAAACGAGATTATACTCACCCCAACCTGTTTCATAATCACTATGAGATTCCCACATCAAACAGATATGATGCCCTGTACACCTACGACTACCTGGACTAGGTGGATTGATTGCCATCTGTTCTGCCATTTAGTCTTTCATCTGATCGGTTAAATTCCCATGAACATTTCAATATAACATGTACTGATAAACCAGCAAGTACTTTTGACCTCCCAAGCGCGGTACCAGATATCATTAAAAGAAAGTTGATAACACCCTGCCCTGAAAGCTTCTCCTTAGAACATGCATTTATCCCCCCCTTACCTGAAGCAAGCAGTTCTTCCACTACCACAGCCCTTAATTCTCCACACAGTATTAGAAGTCACCTGACAGATACAATAAGTTACTCTAACTTAAACCTGCACCCACCACCTAACACGACCCCAGAGTTATTGAAAGATCATAACGACCTTAACTCCATAAAAATCTTGTTGTGGAACATCGCAGGACTGGCCGCAAAAGTAAACGACCAGATGTGGGTAATCTTTGTCAGAAATTATACCATATTGTGCTTCCAGGAAACTTGGCTCACAGACAATAACGTATTTATCGAGGGATTCCAAAGTTTTTTCGTCCCGGCATCTCCATCGCCTAGCGGAAGGGCAAAGGGGGGCCTGGCAACATTCATTAGCCTCTCTCTCATCTCCCAGATAAAAAATAAACAGTTGGACAATAGGAACATTCAGATACTGGAGTTTAGGAAGGGTAAAAATGCATTAACCCTGGTCAATTTTTACAACTCTGTAACACCATCAGGATAATGTAATATCATCAAACTCCAAAAGAACCTTTACGACAATCTGGCAAAACTATCACGGAATAAAATAATGGTTGGTAACTTTAATGCATATATCTGTGGAAATCCGACTACGTCACCCTTGGGCTCTCTGAGTTGTGGAAATAGGTCACTGCCTACAAGGAACACCAACCTACAAAGGTTCAGAGCAAGGATCCTTTATAGACCATATACTTCTTTCTGCTGACCTGGCAAACTCTGCTCTAAACTATATTATACATGAAAGCACTTATAGTGACCATAATCCAATCTCAGTGGATTTACAAGACGGTCCTTTTGAACTTCGGAAAAACCACAAGGATCCGGGTGTCCTAAAACTGGTCAGCAGAAACCGCCGCCTGCAATGGACCACGATAAATAGGGATACTCTGCATGAGTCTGTCAAAAAGAGCTGTGAACAAGAACTCAACCTCTATGCCTCTAATACCACACCCTCTGAATCCATTTTATCTGCCTTTAGTGTGCTAACTCACAGAATTGATCAATTGCTCTCCGTACCATCAAAAGGACCAATTGACCAACAGCCAAGATGGTTTGATCACGCCTGCTCAGCAGCCAGTCAAAATCTGAAAATGGCTCTTAAGAACAAACTAAGGGACCCCGCACTTATCAAAATCCTGCGCTCTGAATATAAATCAGCCTTGGCATCCCGCAAAAAGGTCAGAAAGATGAACATCTGGGAATCTTTGCTTGATCCATCAACCCTGGGCAACAGCTCCAAGTTTTGGAGCATAATCAACAAGCCGATGTTTGATGATCCTAACGCTGCCAGCCTTGGAACTGTCATACCCGAGAATGAATGGATTCCCCATTTCAGTCTAATTTTTAAGAGCGACGATCCCCAGACGATACAAGCACCTAAACTTCCTGAAGAAGCACCCTTGCTTTTCACAGTTAAAGAAGTTGAAAAGGGGATCCGTTGTCTAACCAGTAACAAGGCCCCGGGTCCAGATGGCCTTCCCCTAGATTTATTTAAATCAAACATTCCCTTCTGGGCGCCAATCCTCATGGCGGTTGTTAATGCTGGTGCCGCAATTGGGGCCCCAAATTCCAGGGAGGCCTCAACCATTGTACCCGTTTACAAGAAGGGTGACAGAAGCAACGCAGCGTGTTACAGGCCAATTTCCCTGATAAATTCAGTCGCCAAAGTAGTGGGAGGAATTATTTTAAACAGGCTGACCACATGGGCCAAAAACAACAATGTATTGTCGCCCATAAAATATGGCTTTAGACCAGGGCACTCAACAATAACTCAATGCCTCAATCTATATCTAATTAGTGGCAAGTACACCCTGGCTCGAAACGGAACATTAAACATGGCCTTTATGGACCTTTCATCGGCCTTCGATTGCGTTGATAGAAGCAAACTCTGGGATGTCCTGTTAAAAATGGGAGTTGAAAACAATCTGATTAACTTTTTGGCCGACCTCCACAGTGATACACGAGCAATTGTTTGTTATACTAAAGACTTGAAAGTAACCAGAGACTTCAAAATAAATCGGGGGGTCAGGCAGGGCTGTATTTTAGCGCCATTTCTTTTTAACTTATATATAAACGGTCTTGAGGAGCATCTTTTAAAAACAAACACGGATTACCCATATATAGGGAAGAAGACGTTCCTGTTCTGCTCTATGCAGATGACGCCGTCCTTATCTCCAGAAATGCACTTGGCCTCCAGATACTACTAGACCCTTTTTTCCAATTTATGAACTCACGGGGCCTGTGTATCAACAACACCAAATCATTTGTTATGAAGGTAGGATCTGGTTCAAAAACGTCCAACCCCTTCTCTGTTAATGGGGAAAAAATACCAATAACAAAAACTTTTTCATACCTTGGTGTATTGTTTGATCACAAACTCACATGGGGTCCCGCACTAAGTAAAAAGAAAGGAGAAATAACAAGGACCAACGCTGCAATAATTGACTTCGCGCGCAAAATGGGTAACACACCAGTGGTTGCTTTGATTAAATTATATCAAGCCAAAAGTATTGCAGTCGCCTGCTATGAGAGTGATCTTTGGGGCTTTGTCCCAGCGGGCGACCTTGTAACCACTGAAAACAACTTTCTAAAACAAGTTTTGTGTCTACCGAAGAGCACTGCTAATTTTTCCACTCATGAGGAATTGGGCATGCCACACCTAGGGGACAAGATTGCTGTAAATTCCCTGTTGTGCTGGCTAAACTGCTGGCTGAACGATGAAATACCATTCACCCAAAACATCTTCCTCGAAGCACTCACCTGGGAAGGGAAACTCAAGATACCCTGGCTAAAATACATCAGAAACTGCCTTCAAGACCTGGGCAGGCTGGATCTTTTTTTAACACCACAGCAAGTATCCAAGCATGAAGTAACATTTGTAAAGGACACTTTTCTGCTGACCCGACAGCTTGCTAGGGAAGAGACTGAACTGAAGAAGGGTAGTGTGATGAGACATGTTTTAACCACATCATGTATACAAATTGAACCATACCTATCCTGGCCTATTTCCAGATATGAGCGCTTCCTGTTGACTAGATTTCGTTTTGATCTATTTAATTTGATGCTAGCCGTGTCGAGTGGAGCCCATAGGGGGCAAGTGTTGCCAACTTGTGGCTGCGACAATAAGTCTTCGCAAGATCTGGCACACTTTTTATTTGTATGCTCCTATTACACGATACTGCGGAAAATGTTTTTAAAACCTCTTTTAAAAAAACTGAACTTTGTGCAAATAAGGCCAGCACTACTTTATCTGCAAATGCTGCACTGTGAAAGCACTTTTTTTACATGTAATTTCTTAAAAACAGCCCTGAAATTCAGAAAAAGCATGGAAGGTTAACTCCTGTCCGAACTACATTACCCCTGTAAATATGTCTTAGATAAACAGTATACTTACATTTGTTCGTGAAATTACATGCTATCTTGTGACCTCCTGCTCCTGATGAATTGTCTTTTTAACATATGATCTGTATATACATGTATTTTATTGTACTTTTATGACTGTATCTCACACAGTCGAATAAAGAATTTTGAATTGAATTGATAAATACCTTGTTGCTTCAGTTCAGACCTTCTTTGACCCATGTGGGTCATAACTCTGAGTGGAGCACCCATTCTCTTGCACTGCTATCTGCAGCTTGATGCTCATTTTAAAATCTGTGTTTACCTTCTGCACACGATAACAATTAGAACAGCCTGTGTTGAACCTCTAGCTTGCTGCTATCTTCATACTTTGTTGGGGGAACACTGGGTCGCGTTTCACCGGCGCTACACCACTTCCGCTTTCTACATTTGCGGAGTGGTTAGCGCTCTAGTCTATTGTCAGGAGGGGCTACTTAGCCCTCTCGTCGCCGTGAGCGCGCAGCGATCGCGCGCAGGGAAGCGCCAGAGAACGCGCCTGAGACAAGCCAGAGAGAGGCCCGTCTGCGCCCGTCCGCGCCAGGACGGGGCTAGGGGCAAGGGGATTAACATCTGCAGATATGCCTGGCATTGAAGGCATGAGAGTTACCTATACATCTCAGGTACTGTTACACCTTAGATCTCTAACAACGCCGGACTGCCGTGGCTGTGTTTGCCCACAGGTTGAAGGTCCCTTTTCATGTCTACACTGCCGCTCTCAGTTTGACACTACCCTAAAGGTCCCCAGTATGGATGATGTTCGATGTCACATGCTACAAAACAACACTACCATTCATGACCTCTATGCCATATAGCTGAGCCGGAAGGAAAAATATCCTCTGCAATATCAGGTCGCTCTCGAAACACTCAGCCCAGGACTGGGATTTGATTTCCTCTAAACAACCTGACCTGTGTTTTCTTACTGAAACCTGGTTAAAACCGTATTCTACCCCTGCTATTGCGCTGGGAGTTCCTAATAATTATAAAATGACTAGGCTAGACCGTCCTATTAAAATGGGCGGAGGAATCGCCATTTTATAGAAACAAGACATTTCAGTCAAAATCTTAGAGGAACTGACGACCACTGACATCGAATTGCTAGTCTTTAAAATTACATACTCGTCTAAAGACTGTCAGACAGGTGCCTTAGTGTATCGCCCTCCTGGCTCCTGTACAGGCTTTTCGAATCTTCTGATTGAGTTGCTAGCTCCTTATGTCAACAGTGATAGTAACTTTGTATTAATAGGGGACTTTAATGTTCACAGTGAGAAGTCCGACTGCAGCGAAGCGCAAACCTTGCTGACAGATCTGGAACTATTGGGTCTAAGTAAACAAAACTTTGGACCCACCCACATAGCTGGCCACACGCTAGATCTGATTTTATCTAATTCTCCATTGGTCTCCTGCCGGCCGGCGGAGCAGGTCAACTGGACCGACCATTTTGTCCTGGAATTTTACACTCCATTTCCTGGGCCTGTCAAGCCGCAGCAGATTTCACTACCCGCTGTCCGTAGACAATGGCATAAAGTCACAGAGAGCTCCTTTGAAGAAAAGTGTATTATGCCCATTATCCATCCCAGTGATAATATTGACATGGCATTAATTAAATTCAACAAGGCGACTAAAATAGCCATTGATAAAATAGCCCCATCGAGACATTTTAAACCTCGACCAGCTGCTAAACAGGAAGTGTGGTTTTCTGATCACTTAAGAACCTTAAAACTTTCTGCGAGGAAGCTAGAGAAGAGATGGAGAACCACCCATTTGGTAGAAGATACTGGGATTCACTTTCTATCTACCATAAGGCAATTCGGACAGCTCGAAAGTCACACATAACAGCGCAAATTGCCGAGGCTGGAAACTCCCCCAGAGTTCTCTATCAGATTCTGCAATCTTTTGTTAAACCTACAGCTTGCGAATCTGTAGAAATAGCATCCCAGCAGTTGTGTGATGAGATATCCAATTTCTTCACCACAAAAAATTGATAAGATCTATGAAAAAATTATTAATGCTTGTAATGATAAGGTTTCCTCAATAACATCACTCTCTCAGGCTGATACAGAGTGGAAGCGGATATATATTCTCTGGAATCTTTTCCCCCCATTTCTGGGGAGGAAATTTTGACATTGATGACCAGTATAAAAAGTGGGAGCCCAGAGGATATTATCCCAGCCAGGATTATACCTGCTTTAGCAGGGCAGCTTTGCCCTGTTTTTGAGCAACTTGTGAATTTTTCTCTCACCTCCGGACATGTCCCTAAAAATTGGAAACGAGCCCTTGTCAGACCCATTAGGAAGAACACCGCCATTCCTTGGACGGAATTGACCAATTTAAGGCCAATCTCACTGCTACCTTTTCTTGGGAAAATATCTGAAAATATCTGAAAAGCATGTTAATTTCCTACTATCCAGATATATCGAACTGGCAGACGTTCTTGACTATTCCCAGTCTGGGTTTAGGCCAAGGCATAGTACGGAATCCACCTTGGTATCCGTGACTGACGACCTGCACATGTACCAAGACAGGGGTTTTTCAGTGATCCTGGTTTTGTTAGATCTATCAGCGGCGTTCGACACCGTGTCACATTCCATCTTGACAGAAAGGTTGTCGAACGCCGGGATCAAAAACAAAGCCCTTGCTTGGCTAAAAAGCTTCCTATACGACCGCACCCAGAGTGTCACCTTTGGTGCATATCGGTCAGCGGAGGTAGAGATTTCCAAAGGGGTGCCACAGGGCTCTTGTTTGAGCCCTACTCTTTTTAACATCTATGTGGCACCCCTGGCAAGAGTGATGCGTAAGTACGGTTTCATCCCCGTGCCATATGCTGATGACACGCAGCTCCTCTTCCCGTTCAAAACCATCTCCGCTGAAGTGAAGAGCTCCTTTTCAGCTGGTATGAAGGCACTGGCACAATGGATGTCGGCCATCTGCC
This sequence comes from Lissotriton vulgaris, assembly GCF_964263255.1. Classification (NCBI taxonomy): domain Eukaryota; kingdom Metazoa; phylum Chordata; class Amphibia; order Caudata; family Salamandridae; genus Lissotriton; species Lissotriton vulgaris. Next base: position 81,974,389 of record NC_141695.1, read on the forward strand.
TTCAGTGCAACGTCAGTAAAACTGAGGTTATGTTGTTTGGGGAAGCTAAACTGCTTTGGTCTCCAGACTGGTGGCCCAGCGACTTGGGTGTTGTTCCCGAACCCAAGTCGATTGTAAAGAACCTAGGGGTCCGTCTGGATCAAGATCTGACTTTCAAACAACATGTGAATTATATCTCAGGTATATGCCTACTGCGCAAGGTCTTTCCTCTTCTGCCTGATTCGGTGAGGAGAACTTTAGTCCAGGCACTTGTTCTAAGCAGGATTGACTATTGTAATGGTCTACTGCTTGCCGCCAATGAAGGGGTATTGGATAGACTACAAGTCATCCAGAATACGGCGGCCCGCTTGGTTCTTAATGCCCCTCCTAGAACTGCCTCCAAACCCCTTCTTGACCAATTACACTGGCTTTCTGTCCGGCAGAGAACGAAATTTAAAACATGTTGTTTGATTCACAAGTACCTAAATGACCAAGGAACTGCCTATTTGAAAAATAAATTTGTCCCTTACACCCCCACTCGATCTCTTAGGTCCAGCAATGATTTCCTTTTGCAGGTACCACGGGCTAAGAAAGCCAGACATGGGAGTAAGGCACTTTCCATAGCAGGACCTACCCTCTGGAACAAACTTCCTCTATCACTTAAACAATGTACAGATCATCTAAAATTCCGTAAACAATTGAAAACAATACTGTTTAAAAATGAAATTTAATTTCCTCCCACATTTATTTCTTGGTGTTCTACAGGTGTCAAAGCGCAGAGATACTCCACTGAGAGTTGATTCCAGCGCTATACAAACCAATAAATAAATAAATAAATAAATAAATAAAGATGATATTATGAAAAAAACATGGAGTTTCATTAACTTTAAAAGGAAAACACAACACTTATTTATTGCAGTATTTAGTTAAAAATGACAGAATTATTAAGTTCACTCTATTTTATTTTTCTCTCATTTAAAAGCATTCTGAAATATAATTCTGCTCTCATGTTAGAATATTGAGTTGTGAAGGACTTTTACTTTAATGTTTAATACCCCATTGTTTCAGTTCTGAACTTATGTGACCTACATGGGTCATTACATCTGATGGGAATGCTGCCAATTGTCAAGAACTGCTATCTGCAACCTGAGGAAAATATAAACTAAACAGAACCTTTCTTACCTTTGAAAAGATAACATAATCCTCATTTAGTGCAGTTTTTAGTTAAAATGATTTCAAGGCTGGGTGCTGCTCTGAAGGTTTCTGCTATATACTGGTAACTCACAATCTTCTGGTTAGAGACACCTGTGCTAGAAGATAAAAGGGTAATTTTAGGATTGAAGGGTGGGCAGTGGTGAAGGCCGTTAAGGGGTGTTGTAAGGTTTAGGGGTGGTTAGGGATTAAAGGTAGTAAGGGTAATTTTTGAGTGTATGGATGTAAGGGTTTTGTTAGTGGTAAAGGGTGACATGGTGGTTTATGGAGTGGGTAGTGGTAAGGGTGGTATTTTGGGGGATATGGGAAAAATAGTGATAAAGGGTGGCAAGGGTAAATTTAGAGTTTAGCGGTGAGTAGTGGTAAAGGATGTAACAGGTAATTTTAGGGCTTAGTGGTGCGTAGTGGTAAAGGGTGGTAAGGCTCATTTTAGGGATATAGGTTGGTAAGGGTATATTTAGGGTTTAGGGATGGGCAGTGATAAAGGGTTTTTAGGAGTTAATAAAAATGGAGGTTTAGGGAAAAAATATTCATATATATATATGTATATATATATATTGAGGTTTACATACCATATAATATTTACCATGAAGGCATGCCTAGTAAAGGCATCTTGATGGTAAAGGCTGCATGCCAAAGGCATGCCTGGTAGAGGCATGCATTCTATTAATAAAAAACCACAACATAATCATTTGAAAATTGTGCATTTATTTCAGGACTACCATGGTATTGGTGAAGTTCCTCCGGTGAAGGATACTGTTCAAAATTACCAACTTGATTTCTTGTCTGAAAATGAAGGACTTACAACCATGAGGTTCAGCCGCAAGTTTATAACATGTGACCCCTTCGATGTTGATGTCACAGTAAGTGGTTATCATATGAGTGTGGGATGGTTGCCCATGACATATAAGCGCATGTCATGTCATGAAGAATCCAAATAGTGACTTGCACGTTCAGCCTTATCTTTTTCAAACACTCTTCCCTAGCAAAGTGGTTAGGGTGATGGCCACTATTGTGTGAGATAGCACCTTCCTGGTGATCTAGTGCTTCTGTTGTCTAGTGTTTAGATGTTAACTAACTGCAATAGAGATACCCATTATAAAGGATGTAATTGAGAACTTGGAGTAATAATGGGTGAAAATATACCTCTTCAAAGTACAAACATGGGCAATGCTTAAGTTATTCTCTGTGTCTCATCCCAACCCAACTGCCGCCAGAGAATCTAGAACAATATAATAAAAGGTTGAAGTATTGAACAGTAGTCTTTTTTACCTTTTCCCTTTGTAGGCAAACACCCAGCGCATCATCGCCGCTTATGGGACTTCTGACACGATTCGCTACCATGGATCCAGTCAACGTTTCATGGCATCCGTACAGTTGCTGTCAGAAGCACCAGTCTCAGGACCAGCTCCAGATCCGTCCTTCACCTATGACATAAAAATGTCCAATGTGAGCATCATAAGTAAAGTTCAATAACTAGTAACCAATTATTCAAATAAAACTGTGGCTCCTATGTCTGACAGTTGGATCATTTAGACATTAAACACTTGTTTTTAAAGGTATTGGAACAGACTCTCCTGACTTGGCTCTTCTATAACACAGCAATAGAACATGATTTATAGTTTACTGCCCCAAGTGGTAAGAAAAATGGTAGTAGATTTTGCTCACTGGGCTATGTAACAGTAATAGGTGCTGTGCAAGTATGTTGACGCTAGCTGCAATGTAGATACAGCATGTTTGGTGCCCCAGACAAAGTATAAGTTGTTGCCGAAGCATTCCCCATCCATCATCTCATTTAAAGACAGTGTTCAGCTTATTGCTACCCTTAAACATCTGTATTTTCCTGATAAGGACAGTAGTACATTTTGAGCCTCTCATTTCTTTCAACTTCTAACTAATTTCTTTGTTTGGCTGTATTTTTTACAGTTGGAATTCATGTTATATAATGTAATGTTAAAGGAACTTGTATAGCGCACGTCCACTGGGATGGTTTCATGGAGCTACTCTAAGTGATACCTGAACCCTAAAGAATGCCTGAGCCATAATAAATTAGTCATACTCATTTAGGAACAATCAGGTTTTAAGCAGTCTCCTGAATCCAAATAGAGCTGGGGGAAATTTGATTTCAGGGGGAAGGGAGTTACAGAGTTTAAGGGCTAGAATGGCGAACCTTGCACCGCCTCTGTGCTTTTATTTAAAGGAGGGGGTATAAAAAAGTTGCTTGTAGGCTGAGCGCAAATTGCGCATAGGTGCATGCCTTGTAATCAGGTTGTCCAAGAATTTAGGGGTCTTTCAATTTAAGGATTTGAAGATGAGACAACAAACATTGAAGGTGCAACTTTGACTGATCGGGAGCCAGTTTAGCTTCTTAAGGAGGGGAGTGACATTATGATGCCTGGGTTGCTGAAAAATCAATCATATATTTATCTAGCATTGTATCTCATAATGTGTTCTACTGTTAATATTGTATCTCCTTCAGTAATTACAAGCAAAGGTAAATATCTTTTGTTGTTGGCAAAAAACCCTGGAGCAGGAAATGGTGGATGAGAAGGTTAATACTATTGCATCCAACAACAGGTGGTGGGGATTGTAGCAGTTGGGTAATGATGTGAGAGAGGAGGTACACAGGGTGCTGGGAGTGTAACCATGCAAAATGTGCTTGGGAGCGGTTCCATGTTACAATATTGATAAAAATATAGTCATACATAAATATTTCAGCCTGTTGTTTACAAAGACATTGTTTAATTGAGTGTAAATATGTTATTATATACTCCAATTGTGGCAATAATATTGTAAACAATATTGAGGCTGAGATATTCTGCTACCATAATGGCTTCTGGACAAGTAGCAGCGGAGACTTCAGTGTTGGCGCAGTACAAGTAATACCTTTCTTCTGGGTGAGTGTGTGGTTCCCACCGGAGAACTGGGACTGATTGCTTCTTACCACTAGTTACACTGGAGCCCTGAGCAGCCACTTCTGCCTTGAGGGTCAGTTTCTCACTGCTGCAAAAGGTCACAGATTTTGCTTCCCATTGTTTCTTTCTTGAGGAGCTTCATTCTGTTGCAGATAGAAAAATAACAAAGATTTGCACATCTTTTCATTACAAATGTATGGGAGGTTAGGAATGAGACAAGAAGGGGCCTCACTCTCCATAAATATCATCTTTAAAAATGTAAGTCATGGGCCCCACCAAGTTTAGATTCCTTGATTAAACTAAATGGAACATTATTATATGCTCATTTTCAATGTGCGAACATTACTACAGGTTCCACTCTCAATGTCTGAACATAATTATAGGGTAAATAGGTCTATTCTCATATCTGAACAAGACTACAGGTTTAAATATCATGTCTGGACATTGCTGCAGGTTCAACTATCATGTCTGAACCTTACTACAGGCTCAACTCTCATGCCTTAACATAACTTCACATCAACTATCATACCTAAACATAACTACATGTTCACCTCTCACGTCTGTGCATTACTGTGACACAGCAAAATAGGTTAATCTTATCAAGGCTGGAAGAACTAGGAAATCACCTTTTACTGAGGAAGAACATTATGCTTTTCTAGTCTTAAGTTTCTTTAAGGGCCTCCAGTACAGGCTGAAGCTCTTTGGATTTGAAGATTGACAAGGCAGCAGTCGATGTTGCTGTTGAGGTTCCATGAGTTAATATTACATGTCTGCACAGGATTGTGCCCAAGCCCAAGTTGTAGTGTGTTTAGTAGTACTACGTTAATACTACTAAGGTACTGCAAAATGCTGTTCACAAACCAACTCCACCTCTACCTCTCGTATCTTTTCTATAGGGAGATACTCACACATGTAAGTTTACTACTTTGTGGTAAATATTTGATTTACCGTCCTAATTTCTATGCAGGTAAGTACTTAATAAAAATAACTCAATCGGAAAGAAAGAGGCAGAGTCCGTGGTGTTAGAGTTCTTAGGGGTTTTATTCCTTAAAGAGGAATGGTCATGGTACCAGATCGGATATCGGGTTCTTGGCACCACTGGGGTGCAGGAAGGGATAGAGCCATACTTTATTGACAATACATAGCTTATATACTTAAATCATATAATAGAAACCAATACAGTAGGCGTAACAGCTGAGAGAAACAAGATAACAGCATACACGTGGTAGTGATACGTAATTAGAAGGCGTGAATTAGGCGTGAACATAGAGGCGTGTACTAGAAATGTCACATATAAGTGTCACGAGTAGGTGGGTACTTAGCAGAATTTGGCAATGTCAGCAGAAATCTGAGGCCTGGATGCGCGCGCAGCTGCATGACGTGTAATTGACGTGGAGCTGGAGGGTGCAGGGGACTTGACATTTACACTAACGGAAAGAGACAGAAGTCTGGCATGTCAGATCAACTCGTACCTATATCATATCTGATATCTGATGTTTGGGAACCATATTATCTAGAAGGAAAGGTCTCTTGGGCAGAGGCTATTCTATACTGACTGTGAGTGCGTGTATAAGCGTCTAAGTGTCTGCATGAGATGCGAGGGGGCATGGGCCTACCATGGTAACAGAGGCTATGAATTACTTGCACGGAGACAGTGAGGCCGGGCCCTTTGTTCTGCAGCTGGAAGGATGTTTACTTAAACTAGTAGGTAGGAATGCATTTTCGAGGAGCGGAACAGATAATTCGAAGGTTGAATTCAGTCTTGGCAGGCAGCAGGCTGAGCTAAGCGCCGTTAGCCGCACAGGGAGTAAGGCAGAGGTCACGGGTACAGAGACAGCCCAGGCCGAGGCGTTCAGAGTCAGAAGGCAGGAGAAGGCTCGATGGCAGAATTCAGAGGCCTACTTCGCCAGAGCTGAAAAACATGTAAAGTACACCACAAAAGACGTTGGCATGGCATACGTAGGAACGGAATATTCAACCCATTCAGGGTGGGTCTGGAAGAGGACATGTTAACGTTGGGCGCAAATGTATTTGCGTCTTCATAGCTGGCACAGGAGGGAAGTTACATGCACTTTAAGCTGGTACATGGAGACAGTGGGGTACACGTTAGGGAACATTACTTGACCATAAAATTTATATTTCCTCATTCCCTCCTTGTTCCCTACGGACCCTTCATGATATATCGATCCTCATGAATCGATCAGTCTGTTCTTGTAATATCATTTGCTCTTCTTTCTTCTTTTCGCGTTTTGAGTGAAAACTGGAATGTGCGATGCACGATGTGGCGCACAGACCACAAATCGCTGGCCCACACTGTAGGCACAGGCAGCAACTGAATACTATGACAAGGGCAATGCCTAGGAAGGATAGGATTTTCCATCCCCAAGCGGTCAACGTTGTCCAGAACCAACCGGACCAAGTCCAGGTGCCTGGATTCTGATGTATCAAACTTGCAATTTTATGAAGACGTGTGATAGCTTTATATACTGTTGGCGCGTTTTCTGGAATGAAAACACAGCAACTTGACCCGATGACCTTACAAGCTCCGCCCCTGTCTGCTAGGATGACGTCAATAACAAGACGGTTTTGAAGAACAACAACCCGCATGGCGGACTGCTCCTCTGTTAAGTTGCCTAGGGCGGAGGTAGTTTCATTCACTACTGCTTCGAGTGTTCTAGTTAATCTACGTATTAGTTTACTGTTTTGGACGGAGCCTGTGAAGAAAAAGAATCCTTTATTGAAATCTGTGTATTGCTCCCATGCCGTTTCAGTATAGTCGACAATCGGGAGATCTCTTCGGAGTCTACTCTTTACTAGATTTGGATTTCTGTGATAATCAGGAGGGGCTAGAAAAACAGGTGGCAGAAGGAATGCAATGTAACAGGTACCATCCCAATCAGGAGGTAAGCGTATGTATGCGGTATGGCCACAAACAAAATAGGAATGACGAGTAGCTCTAAAGGAAGACTTGCCTTGATCACTGAATTCGACCACAGTAGTACATTTACTATGACCTAAGTGTACTGAACCCTTCTTTCTGACACATAAGTCACCTGTAACTGGTAATACTGACATAGCAGGGAGAACTGGTGCAGCTTCGGATTCGACGGTAAGAATCATGAGGTTAATTGTATAATTACCTAATCCATATACTTCATTTTCTAGATCAGTTCCTATCCTAATGGGAAGTCCCTTCTTATCAGGGTAACAGGCATTGAGCAGAACTAGGTTCAGGTTTCCCCAAATCCAATTCCCCTCGAAAACAGCAATATCAGGATCTAAAGAATTAATTAATCTAAACCATGCACCACAGGAGCCATTGTGAGTGAACGGGTACGGAAAGAGAGGCAGAACTCCCTTGTATTTCTGATAGGGAGGGAGTCGGCCACATATCCAACAGTTTGTAGCATTGTTAGTCTGATGGGAGTGATGTAACATACTAATGAATGTATTGTTGCGCAGCGCAAGTCTGTAAGATAGTTCATGAGGAGGTAATTCACTAAAAGAATGTTCGGTAGAAACATTATAAGCAGATTGTTCACGCTTGAAGATAGGGTAGTATATGGGAAGCAATATACTGGCAACAATAATCAGAAGACTTAGAAAAAACATAATCAATAAGGTCACTATACAGTGACTGCGTAGTGATTTACACTATGTACGTTTCTTGAGTTGTCTCTCTCTCTCTCTATCTCGATCTAGGGGATACATGTCAGAAACTATTTAACCGATTCACCTAGGGGAGGACTTAAACAATTAAACTGTCTGACTTGCTAGATCGAAGTTTTATTCGATACTCCTCTTGGGGAGTTTTCTCTCTTTTCGGAACTTTGAAGTCTTTAGTATCGAGGCAGTCCTTTGAGGGGGCAACAGTTAATTACATTTTTTAATATGACTCGTGTGGATCCACCCCTTTCGGCCTTCCACTTTGATTGCGGTCCTCGTGGTAAGAAGGACGATCTTCGGCTCCTTCCAGCGGGGCTCCAGCGGGCTTTTCCTGTCGAAGTTGCGAATTAACACAGTATCCCCGGGACGGACATCGTGTGGCTTTACATCAGTGTTGTCGGGAAAGGCTGCGGCAACCTGTGAACGACATGATTGGAGTGCAGACATCAAGGAGGTAAGGTAATCTGTCAGCATGTTACAATCAACATCTGTTATTTTCTTAGGCATGGGCGTCCCCCACATATTCGGTGGTCGGCCAAAGACCACTTCATACGGGGATAGCCCTGATCTCGAATGGGGGACCATCCTCATATAGAACAGTGCAACTGGCAGGGCGACTATCCAGTCGACCCCTTTCTCTTTACAGATTTTAGCGAGTCGTGTTTTCAGTGTCTGGTTATGCCTTTCTACAAGGCCAGCGGCCTCGGGATGTCGGACACAATGGAATCTCCACTGATATCCTAGCAGGAGGGAAACCTGTTTCATGAGCTCGGATGAGAATGGCTGTTCGTTATCTGAGTACACGATACGAGGCAAGCCGTACCGTGGGAAGAATTCTCGAACCAGCTGCCTAGCAGTGGTCGGAGCAGTGTAATCTGGGACTGGATATGCTTCGGTCCAACGGGAAAGTGCACAAACAACTACGAGGACATACTTGAATCCTCGACAACGGTCCATCTGGATATAATCCATCTGGAGGACTTCAAAAGGGTGATCGGGAGGATGAAATCCACCTTGTTCTACAGGAACGCTTTTACCTGGATTGAACTGACAACAGATCATGCAAGTACGCACTTTCTGTTTTGCTGCTGCTCGTAAATGTTTGTTGTACCAGAGATTCTGTAAACTGTCTAACATAGCTTTTTCTCCTAGGTGTGCTGGACTATGTGCTGTATTTATTATGACTTGAACCATAGAGTCGGGGAGAAACCATGTAGATTTTCCCTTCGTCATCCATCCTTGATCTGTCTGGATCCCTCCTAGTTCAGTCCATTTCTTTATTTCATATGGAGTAGCATGTGTCTGAATATCGATTACATCTAGTGTGGGATCCCTAACTGCCATACAATGTGTCGGTACTATGATCTTTGTCACGTCAGTTGTCTGGGTGTGAGTCAATGCTGTATGTTTTGCTGTTTGGTCTGCCAGGTCGTTACCCTCGGAAACAGAATCTGTAACTTTAGTATGTGCTTTACACTTCATGATGGATATGCCTGAAGGCAGATGTATTGCTTCTAACAGTGCTTGAATGAGGGTACCATGTTGGATCTTGGCACCGTGAGAGGTCAAAAAACCTTGTTCTTGCCATAACACTCCGAAGTCGTGTACGACTCCGAAAGCATAACGTGAATCTGTGTGTATGTTAACATTTCTGTTCTTGGCTAGTATACAGGCTCGGGTCAGAGCGATGAGCTCCGCTGCTTGAGCAGACAATGTATCAATACGATATGTTTCTTTTACTTCAGTTTCAGTGGTCACTGCATACGCGGCCACTAATTCTCCTGTGTTTGTTCTCATACATGAACCATCCACATAAAGTGTCAGGTCTGGATTTGTCAATGGAACATCTGTTAAGTCTCGTCTGGGCTTTGTTACTGCATTAATGATCTCTATACAATCATGCGGGGCTGAATTAGTCATACTTGAAGGTAACAATGTTGCGGGGTTTAGAATGCTACAGCGTCTGATTTCAATGTGTGGCTGGAATAGTGTCAATTCATAACCTGTCAGTCGTGCTATAGTCAAGTGTTGAGTCTGGGTTCGGTTTAGAAGAACCTCTACAGAATGTGGAACTTGTACTGTTAATGGATGCCCTAAGACAATTGAGTCGCTCTGTCTGATAGCTAGGGCTGTCGCTGCAACTGACTTTAAGCACGCAGGGAGTGCCTGGGCTACGGAATCCAATGTACTTGAAAAATAAGCGCAAGGCTTATGTGAACCTGCTTGATCTTGAGTGAGGACAGACAACGCTGTACCATCACGATCTGTAACAAAAAGTGTAAAAGGTTTGCTGTAACACGGTGTCGCTAAAACTGGTGCTTGACATAAAGCTTTCTTTAATTCCTCAAAGGCCTGTGTATGTTCCTGATTCCAAGGGAGGACAGTCGAAGTCGCTGCCTCCTGTGTTGTCAACTGAATGAGTGGTTTAGCTAGAAATGCATACTGAGGAATCCATTGTCTGCAGTACGAGGTGAGGCCTATAAAGGCCCGCACTTCCTTTTGTGTCTGGGGTTGGGGCATATTTATAATTAACTGAATGCGATCAGGAGTGAGCTGTCTCCCCACTTTGGACAGCAAGTGACCCAAGTACACAACTTGCTGAACACAGAATTGTAGCTTCGAAGGAGACACCTTGTGTCCCTTGTCGGCCAGGAAATGTAAAACTGTCAGTGATGCTTGTTCACATTCGGGCTCACTTCGTGCGGTGATCAGCAGATCATCGACGTATTGTAGTAAGGCGGTATTAACTGGCATTTGAATACAATCAAGTTGTCTTTTCAGTGCTTGACTATAGATGCTGGGGCTTTCTGTGAATCCTTGAGGTGCGCGCGAAAATTTGAAACTTCGTCCATTTAAACTGAATCCGAAGAGGTATTGGCTCTCTGGATCAATGGGCACACTGAAGAAGGCGTTCTTGAGGTCAATTACAGTAAAGAACGTTGCTTCTGAATCAATAGCAGTCAATAAGGATGAGATTGTCGGGAACCACAGGGTACTGTGGAACAATGCATTTATTCAGTTCTCGTAAATCAATCACCAGCCGATATACTGGCGGTGCATTGGGATCAGTACGTTTAAGAATCGGAATGATAGGGGAATTACAGATATTGGAGTCGGTCTCTACGACCACTCGGCGGGCAATGAGCTCTTCAATGATTTCCAGTAAAGCCACTACAGCATCGGGTGGTAATTTGTATTGTCTGATTCGGGGTAAAACAACACCTGGCTTGAGTGTAACACGGTATGGTGTAATGTGCATGCAGCCTACATCGGTCGGGCCTTGTGCCCACAGGTGTTCTGGTACATTTTTCAATCTGACATCAAACTCTCGTAATACATAGTGACCCTTAAAGTCACGCAAGAAAAGTCTAACTCCTTCCGGAGAACAACATATCACAGCTCCTAGAGCCTTCAATGTTTTGATACCCAACAAATTTTCTGGACATGATTTCGTTAGTAACAAGTCTGTAACACGTGATAATGGACCCACAGCCAGGGGGACGGGTTTCGATACCTCATTTACAATAGGCTGTCCTGAAAAACCAAGGGAAACATTCTGTAAGCCTGAGAGGGGTGCCCCTGGGACTTCATTATGGCTGATTGTTGTGCGGCTTGCCCCTGTGTCAATTAAAAACTTTCTGTCTTTTCCCAATACTTGACTGTGTACATAAGGACCCTCTTGATCTACAGGAATCTCAATAAGAGGCAAGCCAACCTCCCTCTCTAGGCTGTTTCATGTGTATCGCTGATAGTCGGGATAATCAGATTGGGCATACTGGTTCATCTGTCGTGAAACTTGCTGCGTAGCGGCAATGGGCTGTGGCTGTGGCTGTGATACCGCTGCTGTTTGTCCTGTATGTGGTGGAGCATGCATAGGTTGTGCATTCTGTGAAGTCTGTTGCTGGCCCTGGTCTTGTCTAGGCGGATGCGGTCTTTCTTTAGTTTTACCTGTTGCTATATTGTGTTTCAGGACTGGACATTCATGTACGTAGTGACCTGGCTGCTTGCAATATTTGCATGTCCCTTTAACGGGAGCTGCTGCATTACCTGTCTGGGCCGTACCCTTTCTCTGGCCGTCGGCTGGAACCGACTGGGCCACTAACATTTTCATTTTCGTGTCTTTCATGCGTCTCTGTTCATGATCCTGTTCTTCTCTGATTCTGTTCTGGTGGTATTGTAACATCTGTAACATCTGGGATGGTGTATTTGCTTGCCATGTACTTTCAACTTTATATACACGGTTTTTAACTGATGTCAGGGAATTCTCGACTAATTTCGTTACAAAAAGATGCGGGTACGACTCGCTACCTGGTTTTAGGCCACTATTAATAATGAAACATTTCTCGAATCTTGAATAGAAGTCACTAGTGTCTTCATCATGTTTCTGTTTACAGGCTGAGATTGCGTCCCAGTCTTCCTTTTTAGTGGTCAGTAATCTTGGCAGAACCTGTACTATCAAACCTGGTAATGCTTTAGCTTTCTCCCCAAGGCCTAGCCCTGGAGTACGAAGTTTTTCCTCGTCTTCTATTTCTGTCCATATAATCTTTTTGTCTCCCACCTCCCATTCTCTTTCCTTGAGTTTCTCGTAGATGCCGGTGGGCAGCAGTACTTTTAACAATTTCATAATGTCTGTATATGTGTAATCTCCCATGAGTAACATGTCTTTAAGTTCTCGGTGAAAACCTGCAGGGTCTTTATCATGACAGGGTACTAGTTTCTTCATTTCTAATAGTTCTAACTTGGTCAGAGGTGTGTATACATACACACGTTTCAAGGTATTATCGGTACCCATAACTGGATGTACTTCTCGTAATGGGTTCTGCCTTTCAAAACGCTCCATATGAAACATTCTTCTTTCTGGGGGCGGAGCGGAAACATATTGTGGGCCTAAGAAAGTGTTGTATCTGTGCCGTTGTTCTAGAATTATTTGAATTAACTTGGTACTTAGGCCTCTCCATCTATCCATGAGTAGTGCTTCTAATGTATTGTGTAAGGGACCTGGATCAGAATGTTTATTTCTGTATAACGTGAGAAGGTGCTGAATCATATATATACCTGCTAATTTCTGCTCGTCTGGGGATAGGTTCAGAAATGTCTGCGCTACTGTGTCATCATTGTATATATTAGGATTGTCAGCCCATAATACTGCTGACCGGGCTAGTTCTTGTTCATCCATAGAATTGAGTACATGGTACCCCATTCGTTCTCGAAGCATTTTATCAGTATCTTGAAACAGATATTCAGGAGAATTCGGTTTTGATATGCCAGAGAGAAAAACTCTCTTGCTTTCTGGACGAATGCCTTTCCTAAGGTAAGTTCCCTTACCTACATACGCTATTGTATCTGTAGTCGTTTCTGGTTCTTCAGGTCCTTCCTCCTCCTCCTCGGAGGCATTTTCTTTTTCTTTTTCGTGTATTTCTATTACTGTTTTTCTGATTTTCTTATACATGCTTGATATGCAATTCATTTTATCATGCTTTCCTTCGGCTATATTTTGACCCCACTTGTTTAGTGCTTCCATTTCATCCTGGTCTGTCTCAGGCCTGTCTCGGTCTCTTATTAAGCAATTTATGAAAAAACGTAATATATATGCTTGAGTGTCAACTTTCTGATGTGCCAGGGCCTCCTTAATACTTTCAGGGTTTTCCCCAGTCTGGACAAAATGATATATTCTATCTAGGTGATCAGTCATCCCTGAGAATAACACTAGGTAATCTGTAGCTTGTCGCAAGCGTAGTGATGCTATCAACATTCTATCGTCTTTGCCGGGTACTGGATCGTATCTGCAAACTGGAAGTGGTTCTTTGAGTATGTCGAGACGGGGTGATTGGAGTGTAGGGTGCTTCTGCATGTCCCTAAGGTGTAATCTGTGTGTTGCTGGCGGGGTCTGGAAACCCTCGGTCGCACCTCCTGAGGCGGACGCTTGGGCATTATCCCTCTGTGGAGTCTGTATGTGTACTTGAACTTGTCTCTTAATAGGATCAGGCAAAAACGGATTTGGTATCTTAACCTTAGGTGTGGGAAGTGGTGGGGGTGGAGGGACAGGCTGTCGGACGGGGGAACTTTGTTGCGGTAATTGCGGGATATGGTCTTGGGGTGTGTTGCCATCTCCGTCCCCGTCCGTAGGCGGGGCGCGTGAATTGGTGTAAGCGGGTGCTACATCATCTAGATAGGAATTCAGAAATATGTCTTTAGTAGTCCTGTGATTTATTTTAGTTGGAACCAATGGTGGCGGCAGATCTTTCGGTATTTCTGAAGTGGCTTCAGGCGAACCCTTGGCCACTAAGTACATGCCATTTACAAGATTGTTTCGTGCGCGGTCAACTTGTTCTGCTTTTACTCGGATTCCTTCATTAACTAATTCGTTTTCTCGGACTTTATCCGACGCCTCTCTAAGTCTGTCTTCTTTTCGGAGTTCTTTCTCGGCTCGTTTATGTGATTCTTTACGCCATAATTCCATGGCATCTTTCTGTGATTGTCTGGCTTTCTTTCTCCATAGTGCTTCTTCTACTTTCAGGATGCATTCAGCATCCCACGTTCCTGTAACAGGCCATCTGTGTCTTTCTTCTAGGTGCTTAGTATAACGGCCCATAAATCTAGATACAATATGGCGTCTATGCCATGCTTATGGTACATGAAATTTCCAGGCGTGCCCCTAGGGGGGATAGGAATTTCTTCCTCTAGTATCCCTTTCCTAGTTCCTATCTGCTTTAACTTATTGAAAAACGGCATCTTGTTTACTTAGTACTGTATACTCAATCCTTGCTACTTAACTCTGAACACAACTGATTACACAAAAACACAATAATGTACATTAAACAATCACTCATACCACGACATTAATCACATGAAAAACATTTTGAACATATATCTCTACCCTAGATACTGGATGTACTGCTAAACAGCACAGATACACTGTCGAAGACAGCGCAAGAACTTGAATAACTGATATACTGCTAAACAGTACAGATGCACTGTCTAAAACAGTGCAGACCGCGTTTGTGTACCCAAACCCGTCTTTACCGGATACATAATAATGCACCCGTCTAGATACGTCCCAGCAATGGTACTTACCGGGAAGCACGGAATCGGAAGGCCTCGGAAAACTCGACTGGACTGGACCGGACTGGACTCGACTCACACGTGGATACTTCGGAAACTGGTGGGCCTCTTGACACCTCGGACCTTGCTTCTTTCGGCTAGGCTCTGGTCGGGATCCTCCGCACTCCTCACCGCCTCGTCTTGGTGCTGATCGCAGTCTCCGTCACCTCCGTGGGCCAGAGGGAGATACAGGAAATCCTGCGGGCATGCGTAGTTCCGTCTTGACTGATGGCAGGGGGCAAAGCTTGCAACGCACCAACCGGCGCGTGGGGTGGGGGAGGGGTCCCTGTTCGGGCGCCAAAATAATGTGGTAAATATTTGATTTACCGTCCTAATTTCTATGCAGGTAAGTACTTAAACAAAAATAACTCAATCGGAAAGAAAGAGGCAGAGTCTGTGGTGTTAGAGTTCTTAGGGGTTTTATTCCTTAAAGAGGAATGGTCATGGTACCAGATCGGATATCGGGTTCCTGGCACCACTGGGGTGCAGGAAGGGATAGAGCCATACTTTATTGACAATACATAGCTTATATACTTAAATCATATAATAGAAACCAATACAGTAGGCGTAACAGCTGAGAGAAACAAGATAACAGCATACACGTGGTAGTGATACGTAACTAGAAGGCGTGAATTAGGCGTGAACATAGAGGCGTGTGCTAGAAACGTCACATATAAGTGTCACGAGTAGGTGGGTACTTAGCAGAATTTGGCAATGTCAGCAGAAATCTGAGGCCTGGATGCGCGCGCAGCTGCATGACGTGTAATTGACGTGGAGCTGGAGGGTGCAGGGGACTTGACATTTACACTAACGGAAAGAGACAGAAGTCTGGCATGTCAGATCAACTCGTACCTATATCATATCTGATATCTGATGTTTGGGAACCATATTATCTAGAAGGAAAGGTCTCTTGGGCAGAGGCTATTCTATACTGACTGTGAGTGCGTGTATAAGCGTCTAAGTGTCTGCATGAGATGCGAGGGGGCATGGGCCTACCATGGTAACAGAGGCTATGAATTACTTGCACGGAGACAGTGAGGCCGGGCCCTTTGCTCTGCAGCTGGAAGGATGTTTACTTAAACTAGTAGGTAGGAATGCATTTTCGAGGAGCGGAACAGATAATTCGAAGGTTGAATTCAGTCTTGGCAGGCAGCAGGCTGAGCTAAGCGCCGTTAGCCGCACAGGGAGTAAGGCAGAGGTCACGGGTACAGAGACAGCCCAGGCTGAGGCGTTCAGAGTCAGAAGGCAGGAGAAGGCTCGATGGCAGAATTCAGAGGCCTACTTCGCCAGAGCTGAAAAACATGTAAAGTACACCACAAAAGACGTTGGCATGGCATACTTAGGAACGGAATATTCAACCCATTCAGGGTGGGTCTGGAAGAGGACATGTTAACGTTGGACGCAAATGTATTTGCGTCTTCATAGCTGGCACAGGAGGGAAGTTACATGCACTTTAAGCTGGTACATGGAGACGGTGGGGTACACGTTAGGGAACAGTACTTGACCATAAAATTTATATTTCCTCAACTTGATAGTAAATATTGGAGGGACCAGGAGGAATGGTTGAAAAATGTGGTGTACCTATTAAAAATTAATGGAACTTAGGTAAGCATAAGAAAGGGTTAAGAGAGGACTACGGAGGTTTAGGGAAGGGAATGAACTCACTTAACTAAAGTAAGCCTATTCCTATCCACAAACTCCACTTCTAAAATTATTACAGCCAAAAAAAGCCCCAGAACAGATGTAATGTACCCCAGCTCAGAGTTGGAGTATGCCCAGCAGCGCACATGGCCAACCACTAGTACTCTAATACCTTCCTATAGAAAATAATGGAGGCAGGAACCTGAAATACAATCACACTATGAAAATAATAAATAAAATGATGTTAAAACATTCAACAATTACTTACTAAATGGAGTTTCTAAATCAGTATAGCAAAAACCAACAGTGCCAAGAACATACTAACCCTCCACTGGCATGTTTTATTATTGGGTCCTACCTGTTCCACTGAGGACCAGGGCGTGCTACAGCGTACAGATTATGTGGGAGCACATAGATGACTATAGAGTGAAAAAGGAATTGGTGTAAACAAAGGAGTGGTAGGGAGTTGATCTAGTGGGTTGTTTAAATGTATTCTGACCCCTAGTCAGCATAGTTAAAAATAGGGAGGCGTGGGGTTTAGGAAAGTAGGGTGTCATGTACCCGGTTCTTAAAGGGTCAATATGTTTCAAGCGTAACCCTATTGACTTTTCATCAGGACCTAGGGAAACAGTCATTTATAGTGATAGTAAATCCCAGGTACATCTCCTGCTCTGATCCAACTGGATATACATTTACTACATGCAACTGAAAGGTGGTGTATATACTTATACCACCTAACTGGAGAGCATTGTCTTAGTTTGTTTATATCACTTAGCTAATGCCCCATGGTTCTTCCGGGGGACCTTTGTAGCCTGTAGTCACACTCGCCTCAAGGCCGCAACTCTGTTGATGCACCTACGAAATGTTTCCCGCCGGGTCCCGCATACATTACTAAATGGAGTAACATGACAGTTGAAATGCTTACATGCAAATAGTGCAGGAGTAGAGAAGAAGAATGTATTTAGGGTTATATATCTATAAGAAAGTGTTATCTTCACCATCAGCCTTCCATGGATACTTCCAAGGATCGTGAGACCGCAACATAAGTTCAAGAAAGTCTTTGGATTCTAGGTAAATGTTGACAATTCTATGTGTCAATGGGATAGCTCTGGAATGTAGTTAACAGGGAGGAAGGTTGGTCATAGCCAGTGCCAGGATGCACCTGCTGCTTACGTTTTTATATAAGGTAAAAGCAGCAAGTGAGTAATATGTGTATTTTCTTCTGGAAACTTGCAAGTATTTTGCTGAACACCATTGGCAAACACGCAATGTGAAAAGTGCACATGAGGGTTAACTTTGCCTTCAAAAGACACACAATATATGGGATGTATGACGTTACAACGCATACTTTTACAACGCATACCTTTACAATGCATTTTTTACAATGCAACATCCATTACAACACATTCCATTACAACGCATGCCATTACAATGAATTTTTAAAAACTACCTTTACAACGCATTCCATTACAAAGCATACTACCTTTACAACGCATACCATTACAACGCATACCATTACATTGCATGTATGGTAAGTATTGGATAGTGTAGGGGTCAAAATTACTATTCTAACTCCAAGGGGTTCAACAGTAGGGTAAGTGTTGGATAGTGTAGGGGTAAACATTACTATTCTAACTCCAGGGTGTACAACAGTAGGGTAAGTGTTGGATAGTGTAAGGGTACTATGCATTGTAATGACTGCGTTGTAATGACATGCGTTGTAGTGGTATGCATTGTAGTGTCATGCATTGTAATGGTTGCGTTGTAATGGCGCGATGTAATGGATGATGCGTTGTAAAAGTTTCTTTGTAATGGTAGTGCGTTGTAAAAGTTTGGGTGTAAAGGTTGTTTCCCCAATAAATGTCTTGTTCAACAAGAAAATGTCTCTCATGGAGACTGTTCGACTAAAACCAGTTTCCATAGAATAAAATCATGCAGCTTTCTACGTAAGATAAAATTGTCTAGGGAATCAAGGAGGCTTTGCTGACATAAAACTACTTTGTAAGGTCGGCGGAATGTATTATCTGCAATTGAAAGTAGTTCAACTTAAGTGCTGCAGCTGAGTCAAAATCAAAATTGATGTGTATTGTTTCGATTGTCGTTGGCACAAAACTGTTAAACTGGTTTACTACATTGTGCTAAATTGAATTAGAAGCTAAGGCCCTCATTGAAAGAGGGCATAATGCCTGGTACTTGTTGGGATGATCAAGTTGTAATGTGGGTTTTCTAGTAAAAGTCTGGGATGCCCAACTTTCGAGCACATATGGAATTTGCCTCAGGTTAGACAAGAATGTCAGTGAATGGATTCATGTCAGCCTAAGAGAATGGATCAGAAACTGACACATTTGTATCTATACGTTGTAACCAGTTCTTGTTTTGTCAAAGAAAAAGTGACAGGGTCTAATGTTATGTTATGTTATGATCAGAAGCCCACTATCAAAGCTATAGCTAGTCGGGGGGTGAATAGCAAGGCTGTATAGTCTTGATTCCAATGGTTATGTTATGTTATGTTATGTTACCTGTTTTGTAAAGCGCTAACAGCTGCCCCAGCAACGGGGCGTCCCGGCGCTAGAACCATAACACAATCTGATGACAACGAAAGAGGGACCTACGGGGAGGGAAAGAGATGGGTTTTGATCGCTCTGCGGAAAGCTAACAAATTATTCATGCATCGGATGTGGAGAGGGAGGGAGTTCCATAACTTGGGCCCCAGAAGTTTGAAAGAGCGCCCTCCGATGCGACAGAACTTTGTGTGGGGTATCAAGGCTAGGTGTTGCCCCATGGACCGGAGATTCCGTTTGGGATTATAGGGGGTCAGCAACGAACGGAGGAGCTCTGGGCCTTCGTTCTTCAAGATTTTAAAGGCAAATATGAGGGCCTTATACTGGATGCGGGCTTCCATGGGCAGCCAATGTAGTCTGTAAATGGTCGCTCTCGCTGAGCACCTTCTTGGAAGACCTACTATAGCTCTTGCCGCCGAATTCTGGATTCGTTGGAATCTTTTAATTTCAGCTTTGTTTGCTCCTAACAGCAGGACACTCGCGTAGTCCAGCCTGGACAAGATGGTAGATTGTACAATGAGCTGTCGTGTCTTGGAGTCGAAATAGCCTAAGATGGGGTAGAGACTTCTTAGTAGGCCAATGCAAGTTGCGGCAACTTTTTTGGTGTGCGACTGGAAGCTAAGAGTCGAGTCCAGCCACACTCCTAGATTTTTTACTAAATTTTTTGGGGGGGGTGCTGGGCCCAGAGATTGGGGCCACCAAAGATCATTCCAGTTGTTGCTGTTTTTCCCCATTATCAGCACCTCGGTTTTGCCACCGTTAAGTTGGAGGCAGTTTGCTGTCATCCATTTAGCGACAGCAGTCAGTCCATCCCTGAAATTGGTGGCATCCGGAGAGGGGGCCTCACTGAGGCTGATGACCAGCTGAGTGTCGTCAGCGTACGACACCATTGTGAGGCCCCATGTCTTAGCAACCTCCGCCAAGGGTTGCATATATAGATTAAACAGGGAGGGACTGAGGGCAGAGCCCTGTGGGACTCCTTGTCCTATATCTTGGGGTTGAGATATAAACGGAGGGGCAGATACCCTGAATGATCTGTTAGTTAAAAATGATCTGAACCATTGAAGCGCCAAATCTACGATCCCTATGTTTTCAAGGCGTTTTAGTAGAATCGCATGGGAGACCGTATCAAAGGCCGCGCTGAGATCGAGCAGTATCAGCGCGGCACTTTTGCCGGTGTCCATAATTTCCCGTAAGCTTTCCGTGGAGATGAGGAGCGCGGATTCCGTACTATGGTCCGGCCTGAACCCGTGCTGAGAGGGGTCCAGGATGTTATTTTTCGCCATATGCTCACTGAGTATTTTATTTGCGTGCGCTTCTGCAAGTTTAGCGACCCATGGTAGCAGTGAGACGGGCCGGTAATTCTCCGGTTTAGCGGGGTCTAGGGAGGGTTTTTTTATAATCGGAGTTACCCAAGCCTGTTTCCAGCAGGTGGGTACCGTGGCCGTAGCAAAGGAAAGATTAAGGATTGCGGTTAAGGATGGGAGGAAGAATTCCAAGGCTCCTAGAAAGTGAATTGGTCTCATCGGGTCTGTGGGTGCACCTGATTTCACCTTCCTACAGAGTTTGGTGAGTTCTTCACCGGAGATAGCAGGTAGGCATGTGAGCCTGACGTCTCCGAAGATGGCGTTGGGAGGGCTGATGTCCTCTGGACTGTCCTGGGTGAAGGTGTTGTATATTTTCTTCACTTTATCTGTGAAGAAGGTGGCTAGGTCTTCACATTGCTGCGTGGAGGTAATGTGCGCAGCCGGCTTACCCCCGTTTTGTAATTTTTGCACGATTTGGAAAATAGTTTTCGTGGGGTTTGAGCTAGCTTTTATTTCAGTAGCGTAGAAGGCAGCACGGGCTGTCCGAATTGCCTTGTGGTAAGATTTCAGAGTAGCCAAGTATACGATTTTGTCCTCCTGCTTATATTCCTTCCTCCATTGCCGTTCCGTTTTTTTGCAGGCTTTCCTCATAGTTTTGAGGTTCTCGTCATACCAGGGGTTGGAAGGAGTATTTCGCCCTTTAGTCCACTTGGCTGGTATAATGGCGTCCAGTCCCTTGGTGATCCATCCCTGGAAAGACGCATAAGATTTTTCTATGTCGTCTGTGATCTCCAGGGTAGGTCGCCCTAGACTGGCCGCAAGGTCACATTGTTGGAGTTTGTGCCAGGGTCGCTTTAGACAGGAGGTGGGTGATTTTTTTACCGGAGGGGAGTTATTCGGAATAGAGAATGTTACTAGCGAGTGGTCAGTCCAGGCCATGGGTTTAGGGTCGTCAGCTCTGGCCTCGGGAATGTTGGTGAATACCGGATCAAGCAGGTGTCCCGCTACATGTGTGGGGGATTGGACGAGCTGGGTTAGTTGCAAGGCAGCTAGGTCCGCTACAAAGTTGCAGATTTTAGCATCCGACAGCATGTCTAAGTGGAGATTGAGATCTCCTAGAATCGTGAAGTTAGCCGAGCCAGTGATCAAGGCATGCGTTACTTCAATGAGCTCTTCCGTGAAATTAGTAGAGGGCCCCGGGGGTCTATAGATAAAAAGGCCCGAGATAGTACAATGGGGGCTCGTGGAGATTTTGAAGCGGGCGCATTCACAATCCGCAATACTTTCCTTTTGAAAGGAGCAGGAAAAGGGGGATCTATAGAGGGGAATGCCACCTCCCCTTGAGTCTCTATTGATGCAAGTCATAGAGAACCCGTCCGGTATTGCTAGATTGGGGATGCTGGTGAGGTCGTCTTTAAGCCATGTTTCACTTAGAAACATTATGTCAGGGTTCTCGTCCATTAGGAGCGTTCTTACCTCCGCATGGTGTTTAACCAGAGATCTGACGTTCAGCTGCATGATGGTGAGTGCCGTTTCGTTCCTTTTTTTCTCTTTCTGGCCTATAAGGCGAGGTTCCGGTATGGCCAGATTACAACGTTTGCAGTGCAGGGCGGTACGATCAATGCAACCTTCTATATTGTTGCATCTAGGGCCAGTGTTGAGCGACCACAGTATATTACTGTCATATACGAATTTTTGGGCAGGGGGTCTGGCGAGAGGCGAGGACTTGGCGAGGACGGGCGAAGACGGGCTTGCCTTGGGCGCGCCTTTGGCGCGCTGACGGCGCGCCCGCTGCGCCCGTCAGCTGCGCGTCCGGTGATTGCACATTTCTTAAAAGAGGGAGAGGGGGTGGGTAGGCTTGGCCTAAAGGTAGGCGTGGCCTCTAATCCTCGCCGTCAATGGCGGCAAAACATTTGTTTTGTTGGGGGTCGTTGCAGCGAAGGAGTCGCTGTTTAGGCGTATCTCTATCCCGCTATGAAGGAGGCAGCCGGGTGAGTGCGCGTTTTAAAAAACAGTTATAAATCAACAAGTGACACAAGAATAAGTGCAATTTTTAAAAATCCGTCGTCTCCCGGCTTCCGCCTCAGGAGATTGCAGGGTTCTGGCAAGGTAGCGCTGGTAGCAGCGTTTTATAATATGGCGGGTGGGCGTGGCCTAAAGGTAGGCGTGGCCTCTAAACCTCGCCGTCAATGGCGGCAAAACATTTGTTTTGTTGGGGGTCGTTGCAGCGAAGGAGTCGCTGTTTAGGCGTATCTCTATCCCGCTATGAAGGAGGCAGCCGGGTGAGTGCGCGTTTTAAAAAACAGTTATAAATCAACAAGTGACACAAGAATAAGTGCAATTTTTAAAAATCCGTCGTCTCCCGGCTTCCGCCTCAGGAGATTGCAGGGTTCTGGCAAGGTAGCGCTGGTAGCAGCGTTTTATAATATGGCGGGTGGGCGTGGCCTAAAGGTAGGCGTGGCCTCTAATCCTCGCCGTCAATGGCGGCAAAACATTTCTTTTGTTGGGGGTCGTTGCAGCGAAGGAGTCGCTGTTTAGGCGTATCTCTATCCCGCTATGAAGGAGGCAGCCGGGTGAGTGCGCGTTTTAAAAAACAGTTATAAATCAACAAGTGACACAAGAATAAGTGCAATTTTTAAAAATCCGTCGTCTCCCGGCTTCCGCCTCAGGAGATTGCAGGGTTCATGCCTCTATACTCCACCACCAGACATTTCCAGTCTCTTTAGCTCAATCTTGCTATTTCTTTTTCATCCCGGATTTCTCCCTTTGTTAATGTTTTCCCATCTTTCTCTATCTCCTTTTTTTATTCGTTCCAGATTTTGGGAATTGCATCTTTCTTTATCTTGCTCTGCATCAAAGTCCTTTGAAGTAAAATAAGTGCTGGTCCCCAAAAATGATATTAATCAATGGCTTAAGATTGGCAGAATTTGTAGGAGATTTGGGTAGCTAGTGGAGATATTAGATTAGTTTTTTATGGGTGGGAGTCTGGTTATTTTTAGACCATTTGTCATTGTTCATTGTTGTGCAGCAAAGTATAGGTGAGTAAACAGCATTTCCTTTCTGTTTCTCTCACGCTAATTCACTCTGCCACTTGTTAGATAATTTTTCCTTTGTTTTGAAAGAGCTAGATCATAATTTATATCAGAAATTGTATCAGGTGCTAAGGGAGTAGGTAGCAGGGAGGGTATCAGAAACAGAAGTGCGTAATTTCTACAAGAATAAGTACTGGGGCCTGATGCTTTGCGCAGAAACCCACGTCCGGCACAGTCAAACATTGGGGTAATGAATTCCAAGCCTGCTTAGTCATCATTTTGTTTTTTGTTTTTTTGCAGAGTTTTATATAGAGCGAACTTGACCCGAATCGGGTATCAGAGCACTTTACATAGCACCAGTTACGTTACATGAGTACACACATTCATTTTTGTTAGGCCTCATTCCAAACCATGCCTCTTTAATCTGACACCCAACACTTGCTGCTTCTTTAGCTCACTCTTGTATGTTCTTTTTCAGTCCCAAAGTCTCCCTTTGTCACTCTTTTTTAGTCTTTCTTGTTTTGTCTTTTGTATTTTGTCTTTTGTATTTTTCAATCTCTTGGTTTGGATCATAAAAGGCTTAAGAGGAAAAAATAGGTGCTGATCCCAAAAAATGAGTGCCGGCGGGCCTGATCTGCAACCACCAGCTCACATTAGGCACTGTTAGGTGAGCGTAAACAGAATAATGCTTAGGTTAATTTGTGAATTACAATCATACTAAAGAAAAGGTAGGAAGTGCCCCTCCTCCTCCTGAGCTGCAGTGTAAATTTGCAACTCTTTGCAGCCAATGCTTTGGTCCTAAGTCATTGATGGAATACCACCTGTCATATAATAGGCAGTAGTCATTATATGGAAATGCCACAGTTTTTGTATGATCGTACCCAAAGTTTTAGATTAATGGTACTGGTTTTTAGAGTCTATGAGTGAAACCTAGCCCTGCTTAACAGGCCTCAGTGCCAGTGCTCTGACCCTTATAACATATATGACTTATTGACTTACCCACAAATGGCATGTTACCTTACTTATACGTCCCTAGTGTATGGTACCAGGGGTACCATGGGCCTGTAAATGAAAGTGTCCCCCATGGACTGCAGTATCAATTGTGTCGTACAAGTGTAACGAAGCAAAGCAAGACTTCCAGGATGCCATTGCTGGCTAGCAGAAAAATGTTCAAACTGCTCAATTTTGCCATATAAACTTATGACAAAGTCCAGACCTTCCCTTTAAATATATTTAAGTCAACTCTAAGGCAGGACTATCAAGCTCTGAGGCAGGGAGCTGTGATTAAAAGGTGGTACATGTGTTTTACATCTTCTAATCGTAAAAATCCTAACTTGCCATTTTTATTGAAGAAAGACTAGTAGCCCCTTGGTTAGTGCATGGTTACATGCTGACAGCTCAGCTGTTCTAACTTCTGAATGGGACTAACAAAATAAATACTTCGAGGTATCAAAATAAATGCTGCATTAAACCTGAATTGATGCCTCAGTCAAATTTAATGTAACTTATTCAAATATGTTTGGCAACTTTAGAAAGTTGCCTCTCTGTTGTCCACGGTTCCAGTAGCTATTTGTGTTTGCTGGCTATAAGGCAGTCTTCTGCATTCATGGGGTGAGGTGTGACCAAACCCCATGAAGAAATAGTAAGGGCTTGCCGTTGAAAGTGTTGTTACCTCTTCCCAGTGGCAAAGGCCAAATGGGGTGTGAACCCAAAAGGTTTTCTTTTCAAAGGAGAAGCTGCATTTGAAGGGCAAATGATGGATACAGAAAATAGGGTGTTTCTTTTGTTCTGATAATCAGTTTGACATTGGGGGCAGGGAGTAGGGAAATAGTGGCCAAACTTTTTCTTTCCCTTGGGCGTGCTTCCCTCAGGTAGCCACATGCCTTGGGTGGGCTACCAAGCTTTACACAGAGAGAGAGGGTTTCTTCCATCTTGGGAGTTGGTAATATATAGCATTCTGGAATTGCTATATACCTCACTTTGCAGGACATTGTCACCAGGAGGGTCGGGACATGGTAGCCATTTGGCCAGTAGCCACTGCATTCCTCGCAGGCAGAATCTGGGCAGAAATATGGCACCCAGGCCCCAGGATCACATCTGAACTGGATAGAGGACTGAGTAAGGACTGCCCTGCTGTTCTCTTGACCCCACAAAGTAAGGACAGTGCCTGTGGTACCCTTCCCGGCTTGAGGAATAGTTGTTCTCGAGCCCCAGACAGAAGAAGTGACTGCAAGAGCCAGTTTGCTGACTTCCTGTTCCATGTAGAGGATTACAAAAGCTGAACAAGCATGCCTTGGTGAGTAGTATCCACAATCACTTGACTGCTGCTGATCACCGAAGTGCAGCCATGGAGATCGATTCTGACATTCAAAAGTTACATCAGATTCTGCTTGACCCAATCAATCAATCAATCAATCAATCCTGGCATTTGTATAGCGCGCTACTCACCCGGAAGGGTCTCAAGGCGCTTGGGGGAGGGGGTCCGCTACTGCTCGAACAGCCAGGTCTTGAGTTGTCTCCTGAAGGCGAGGTGGTCCTGGGTCAGCCGAAGGTGGATGGGAAGGGAGTTCCATGTCTTGGCCGCCAGGTAGGAGAAGGATCTGCCTCCGGTGGTTGCTCTTCGGATGCGTGGTACGGCGGCGAGGGCGAGGCTAGTAGACCGTAGCTGGCGGGTGGGCGTGTAGAAGGTCAGGCGGTCGTTAAGGTACTTGGGGTCCAGGTCGTGGAGAGACTTGTGTGCGTGGGTGAGGAGCCTGAACGTGATCCTCTTGTTGACGGGGAGCCAGTGCAGGTCCCTCAGGTGGCTGGAGATGTGGCTGCGTCGGGGGATGTCCAGGATGAGTCGGGCGGAGGCGTTCTGGATGCGTTGGTGTCTTTTCTGGAGTATGGCTGTGGTTCCGGCGTAGAGGGTGTTTCCGTAGTCCAATCGGCTGGTGACGAGGGCCTGGGTGACCGTCTTCCTGGTTTCGGTTGGGATCCATCGGAAGATCTTGCGAAGCATGAGTAGGGTGTGAAAACATGATGAAGAGACGGCGTTGACTTGTCTGGTCATTGAGAGGGAGGAGTCCAGGATGAATCCCAGGTTGCGTGTGTGGTCTGTTGGCTTGGGAGCAGTGCCCAGGGCTGGGGGCCACCAGGAGTCGTCCCAGGCGGAGGGCGATGGTCCCAGGATGAGGACTTCCGTCTTGTCTGAATTCAGTTTCAGGTGGCTGTTCTTCATCCACTCGGCGACGTCTTTCATCCCTTCGTGTAGGCTCAGCTGGTGTTGTTGGCGTAGGAGATGATGAGGTTGTGTTGGCGTGTGATGGCCCAGGAGAGTTGTTGGAGTGCAGGTTGGTCACCCAAGAAGGACATTAGCCTCATCAAAAGAGAATCGCTGATTTCACTGTGGCTGGAGACTAGTGGAACAGTGGAAACTGATTTTTGGCAGGACTTTGCCCCACATTCCAAGGACTTCGACCCCAGAACTACCCCATTGTCAGTGCAGCATTCTCAATATCCTTCAGCATTTTCAGCATCCTGTATACCTTGCATCAGGGCCACTCCATTGAGTTTATGGTGGTTGTTTACTAAGGACTGGAACTGCAATCAAGACTGCTTTGTCCTTGGGGTAATTGTCCACATAAGCCTCATATGCCCCCTTAACTTGCTCCCTGCCAAAGATAGTCATCGAAGGTAAGCTGGAGTATATTTTAAAGTTTTCAAACGTTTTTAAAGTTATTGCAAGCCGTGGTAGTGGTCAATACTTTTTTGAGTGAAAATCTGTGATTTATGAACTGCTTGAATATTTATATCCCCAGACCCCTCCAGTGGATTTTGCTAGTTTCAATGTTTAACAATTCATAATCAATTGCCTGTTTTTATGAATTGGTGCTGGAGTTCCTTTTTGTGTTTTGTTCAGCTGAGTTGATACTTCTAAATGCTTTCCACTTGTTCCTTTGACTCAGCCTGACTGCTTGAAGCCACAGCTACCCAGGGTTGAGTTAAGATTTTCTCAAACAATCTTGACTGGAACCAAGACGGGTTGGTGAGTGTATTACATGGTGAAGTTGCACAATCACACCATATAATACATCACATTCCTCACAGTGAAAGCTGTCCAAGGCAGTCAGCTTCCACTATGTCAATACCAGTTTAAGGCACATGTGAGAGAAGACAGGGAGATGTGGTAAATGTTTTAGAAATTTACCTTGATCGGAAATTCTATAATATCAATAAGGTCAAGCATGAAGAGCAGAGTCTGTGGTAGTTAGAATTCAAGGGTCTTTATTCAGTAACTCGAGTTAAGGGAGAGCTCCTTCAGCTAAGGAGGCTCGGGAATAGTCTCTACTTTAATCAAAGAAAACATGGTATTTATACATTCTTGACATAGTAAAGAGGAAGGAGCTTCCCTTGAGCAAAATTCAGTTAGCCGTGTTGTGATCATACAGAAGTCATGGCAGCGTATCTGTGTCATAATCATACAGAAGTGATGACAGGAAGAAGCGTGACTGTGTCTTTAATCATGAGGAAGTCACAGCAGAAGCAGAGCATTGAGAAATAACCCTAGGCTCGTTCCTTAGATAAGAGAGAGAAAGAGAGAGAGAACTGGTCGTGACAGGATGTCTGGTGTCGAGTCCTAGCAAACAGGCGCTCGTTTCTCGGAATCGGCCTGACCATAAGAGTGTGTGTTTGCAAAGGGGCTCATTTCTCGGAATTGGCATGAACATAAGAATGCGTGGTTGTATTTAGAGGAAGTAGTGCGTTGTGTGCAACCTTACGTTTATGTGCCTGGGTTTTCTAGTCTCCATCATGGTGAGTTCGGGACGTGAAAGAGAGGGTGTATAATGGGGCATACATAACGAAAAATATTCATTTTCCACATTCCCTCCTTGTCCCATAATATACCCTTTTGACATTGTCTTTCTTAATCTACCTCTATATTCATTAGGTTGTCCACTTGTTCCTGTAACATGATCTCTTCCTTCTTTTTCTTTCTAGTTTGGGGTCTGAGAATGCAGGTAGTGATGCAGAAACTACAGAGTGCTGGGCCACATTGAATACAGAGGCAACAGGTGAAGAGAATGGCTAGAGCGAGACCTATGACTGTAAGTGCCTTCCATCCCCATGAGGACAGGAGGCCCCAGAGCCATCCCGTCAGGGACCAGGCATCAGTGTCTGCATCTAGTTTTCTGGAAAGTACATGAAGGCGGGAAATAGCAGAATACACCGAGGGTGCATGATCTGGAATATATATACAACAGCTGGACCTGATCAGTTTGCATATGCCACCACGGTCAGGCAATATAATATATAGAACCATACGGTTCTGCAACGTCATGAGTCTGTCTGCAGCCATCTCAGCCGTGATGTTGCTTAACGCACCATCGGTCTTGTTTATGGCTCCCTGGACTACACGAGTTAGTTGTCTTATGTGGGGCCTGTTGATCATAGGCCCCCAGAAAGGGATGATTCCTTTAAAGAAATCGCCAGCCTCTTGGTCCGCTGTATCCTCAGCATCTATGACCCCCCTTCGCTGTCTATTATTGACGGTCTGAGGATTTTTTAGATGGTAATCTGCCGGGGCAGAGTAGGTAGCCAAGTACGTGCGTGAGGTCCACAGATAAAATAGGTGTTGGGGGAAGTGGCCATTGTTGGGAAGTTTAGGTCAGGTAGGGTGTATGTTCTATTACACTCGCTGTCTCCCATTGTCTGACCCTTGCCCTTTCCTCTTACACAAAATAGGCCCCTATGGGGCATAGCCCATCCTCCCTGTTATGTCTGTCTTTTTTGGACGGAAAACGTTTCCCTAAAGGAGGTAGTGTTGTTAAAAAGGGAATAACTGGTATTCTCATTATTATCTGCTCGTCCCCACGTCACGGTGAAATTTACCATCTTTTCAACAGCTCGTACTGTCTTGGTTTTTATCTCGTTCCAAGTACTAGTGTTCTTGGCCTTGGTCTCAGGAATATTTCTAACAGAAGCTGAGAATATCATAGAGAATGCATAGGTAGATCCAGCATAGCCGAAAGGGAGAGGAATAAAAGGCATTCCTCCGTGTACGGAATGTGGCATTAAACCACAGACCCAACAGTTGGTTTTGTTAATAACCATTTGATGTTGGTGGAGTGTGGAGATGAACGTGTTATTGAAAAATTATTTTCTTCTATTCTCGAGATGTGGATCGAGATCTACATGTGAATGCATAGCTGTGTTATTCAAAAGCGTGGGGGAAGCAGGTGGGAAAGCAAGATGAAGGAACCAACCTAGGCAAGCCGTGATACATAAAATAAGAATCATGATAGAAAGGAAGATTGAAACTTTGTTATGCAATAATTTTATGGGTTTAAACATATTTTCCATGGTTTGTCGCTAGTTTGAATCAATTGTGCATACGTGACCTGGACACTTCCCAGCAACCACTTCACCAAGACTACATCTTGGACTTAATCAGCCACCGGTAGGTCGAGGTCAGATGCAGTGTCTCTAGCTTGTTTCTGATAGGATCGCAGCCACAATCTGTACTCGTCTTGGGGGGAAAGTTCAGGAAGGGGTGAAACAAAGTCTGTTGCTTCAGTGTCTATTGTTTCGGGGTTAGCAAAAATGTCAATAGGAGTTGATCCGAAGAATTTGTTGCAGTGCCTAGCGTGTAGCCATCCTTTTCGTCCTTCGACCTTGACTGCAGTCCTTGTTGTGAGTAGCACCAACTTGGGAGACGTCCACCTTCTTTCCTGGGGGACTGTTGCGGTCAAAATTCCTGACGAGGATCCAATCCCCGGGTTGGATGGCGTGTTCCTCGGGCGTTGTTTTATCTGGAAAGGCTGCAGCCACCTGTGAACGACAAGAACATAGTGCAGACATCAAGGAAACTAGGTAATCTGAAAAAACATTCAAATAAATATCAGTTAATTTTTTAGGGGATGGGACGCCCCAGATATTTGGAGGTCTCCCATATGTGACTTCGAAGGGTGACAGACCCGTCCGGGAATGTGCCACCATTCGCATGTAGAAGAGAGCAACTGGGAGAGCTGTAACCCAGTATATTTGTTTGCCAGCACATATTTTGGCTAGTTTGGTCTTTAGAGTCTGATTATGTCGTTCGACTAAGTCTGCTGCTTGGGGGTGTCGAACACAGTGGAATTTCCAGGTATATCCTAAC
Source organism: Lissotriton vulgaris (assembly GCF_964263255.1). Taxonomy (NCBI): domain Eukaryota; kingdom Metazoa; phylum Chordata; class Amphibia; order Caudata; family Salamandridae; genus Lissotriton; species Lissotriton vulgaris. Next base: position 82,004,941 of record NC_141695.1, read on the forward strand.
AGTAAGGAAACAGCCTCCATTAGTTTAGAGGAAAATGGTTGTCAATTGTGAGAGTATATGTCTCTTGGCAACCCATATCGGGGGAAAAATTCCCTAACTAATTGTTTAGCTGTCGTTTGGGCACCGTAGTCTGGGACGGGTATGCTTCAGTCCATCGGGACAAGGTACAGACTACTACGAGGACATACTTATGTCCTCGACATCTCTCCATCTGTATGTAGTCCATTTGGAGGACTTCAAAGGGGTGATTTGGGGGATGGAACCCTCCTTGTTCAACTGAGACACTTTTCCCGGGATTGAACTGACAGCAAATCATACAGGTTCGTACTTTTTGTTTGGCTGCTGAGCACAGATGTTTGTTATGCCATACCAAATTTAGGCCGTCCAACATTCCTTTTTCTCCTAGATTTGCAGGACCATGGGCAGTTTATATGATTACAGGAACCATTATGTCAGGGAGAAACCATTTGGATTTATCTTTTGTTACCCAGCCCTGATGTGTGTGAGAACCTCCCTCTTCTTCCCATTTTCTCTTTTCGGTCTCTGTAGCTTGGTTTTGGATGTCTACTACATCTTTGGTGGGATCGATAACTGGATAAACAGTCTTAATGGTAGGTTCAGTACTCAGTGTTCCTGTCTGAGCAGCGTGTTTAGCTGTGGCATCTGCCAGAGCATTGCCTCGGGTGATGGAGTCTATGACTTTTGTGTGGGCCTTGCATTTCAGTATAGCTATTTCTGTGGGTCTGTGTATTGATTCTAGCAGCTGAAGAATAAGATCCCCATGTTGTATTTTAGTTCCATGAGAGGTCAGAAAACCTCTCTCTTTCCATAGGATTCCGAAATTGTGGACAACACCGAACGCATATTGCGAATCGGTGTAGATGTTAACCCGTTTCCCTTTGGACCATTCACATGCTTGTGTAAGAGCTATGAGTTCTGCTGCTTGGGCTTAATGTACGGGTATTCTGGCTGCTAGGAGGACTGTATTCTCTGTAGTGACAGCATAAGTTGCTGAAAGCTTGCCTGTTTGGAAGTGCATGCAGGAACCATCTACGAACAGTGTGTGTTCGGGTGTACTTAGAGGTACGTCTACAAGATCAGACCGGGGTTTTGTGACTAGTTCCACTATCTCTAAGCAGTCATGAGTTTGATTGTCTTCTGGAACAGTGGGTAGCAGTGTAGCTGGGTTGAGGATATTGCATCATTTGATGATAATGTGGGGTTGGAATAATGTGACTTCATAACCTGTGAGACGAGCTATGGTCAAGTGTTGTGTCTGTGTCCTGTTCAAAAGTAATTCTACCGCATGTGGGACTTGTAACTCAAGAGGATGTCCTAGCACTATGGAATCACTTTGTCGAATTGCCAGAGCCGTAGCTGCAATGGATTTTAAACAGGCAGGCAGACCTTGTGCAACACGATCAAGAGTACTGGAAAAATAAGCACAGGGACGATGTTTATTGGCCTGCAATTGTGTGAGTACTGACAAGGCTGTACCTTCCCGTTCCGTGACGAAAATGACAAAAGGTTTGCATAATCAGGTGTAGCAAGGACAGGTGCAGAGCATAATGCATGTTTGAGAGTGTCAAAAGCAAAAGTATGATCAAGTGTCCATGGCAATGGAGAAGAGGTGGCAAAATTGGAGGTTGTTAATTGTATCAAAGGTTTGGCTAAATAGGCGAACTGGGGAATCCACTGCCTACAATAGGAAGTGAGGCCAATAAAAGCACAGACTTTTTTCTGTGTTTTAGGGACAGGAATGTTAAAAATGAGTTGGATTCTTTCAGATGTGAGTGCCCTACCCTCCTTTGACAGCAGGTGTCCTAAGTTTGCCACCTGCTGTAAACACAATTGTAATTTAGATGGTGATACTTTGAGGCCATGCTGTGCAAGAAACATTAGGACAGTTCGTGAGGCTTGTTCGCATTCTGGTTCGGAGTGTGCAGTGATCAGTAAGTCATCAACATATTGTAACAATGTCGTATTGGAGGGCAGAACAATGTCGTCTAACTGTCTTTTAAGTGCCTGACTGTAGATTCTGGGACTTTCTGTGTACCCTTGAGGAGCTCTTGTGAAACAGAAACTACGACCTTGCAGTGAGAATCCAAATAGATACTGAGTGCCTGGATGAATGGGTATACTGAAGAAAGCATTTTTAAGGTCAATACCTGTAAAATGTGTTGCATCAGGATCTATAGCTGTTAGCAGAGTGCTGATGTCTGAGACCACAGGGTACTGTGGTACCACACATTTGTTGAGTCCTAGTAAATCTACCACAAGTCTGTAAACTGGTGGTGCACCGTCATCTGTCTTCTTCCGCACTGGTAGAACTGGTGAATTATATATGTTGGAAGGTACTTCTCTGACTACTCCTTTTTGTATCAAGTCATCGATAATCTGAATAAGGGCTTGTTCTGCATCTGGAGGTAACTTGTATTGGCGGACACAAGGTAAGACAACACCTTCCTTCAACAGGACTATGTGTGGTGTGATATTGAGGAAAATGGAATTTTAATGGTCTATGTGTCCCCTATGTGTACCCCAACGTGTAGTATATGTGCATGACATCCATGCATTTTCCCTCCATGGCCGAAAATGAAGATGCATTTGCATTTGCGTCCAACGTTAACATGTCAGTTATTCAGTCCTTCCTTAAAAGCAACGTTAATATGGCTCTTAGGCCTATTTTGCCAACGTCTTTACATGGTACACTTTTAAAAATCGCAAAGCACACGTTTTCCACGTTTTCCTGGCCCAGTCGAGCCAGGCCCTCAATTCAGGCTCCGAGCCTCTTCTGTCTCAGAAAACTGCAGTTTAGGTATGCATCCCTGACCTCTACCTTACTTCCTGCCCAGCCGAGCGGTGCCCGGCTCGGCCTGGCCTGCCTGCCAAGACGGTATTTTGCCTACAGTTATCTGTTCAGCCTCCGCAAAAACACATTCCAGTCTAGTGAAATAGGTAAACATATTCCCGCCTGCAGAGCAAAGGGCCCGGTTTTCCTGTCTCCTTGCAAGTAATTTACTGCACCCGTTACCATGGTAGGCCCATGGCCCCGCGCATTGCACGAAGAAACATATGCACGCACTTGCATTCAGTAATGAACGGCCTCTGCCCGAGAGACCTTTTACTTCAGACAATACATCCTCCAAACATAAGATACCAGATACGCTATAGGTGCGGGTCGTTCTGACATCCCAGACACTAGACTCCTCTACTAGTGCTAAAGTCAAGCCCCAGCTCTCCCCAGTTACACGTCTATACCACGTCATGTTCAGTTGCGCGCGCATGTATGGTAAAGGTTTCTGGTGACCCTGCAAACTTTCTCTCTTGCATCCACCCACTTATGACACTTCTGTGACTCATCAAGTGCACGCCTACATGCACGCCTCCTTACACGTCTTCTTTTACGCCCATGTGTTCTTATCTCTCTCTTTTCACTTGTCACGCCTACTGTATTCATTGAAATTGTACAGTTTTACTATATATAATGTGTGATGTTAATAAAATGTTGGATATCCCTTCCTGAACCTTAGTGGTGATGGAACCCGATTCTCAGTGACTCGAGCCACTTAATTAAAGCCCGTATGACTCAGATACCACGGACTCTGCCTCTCATTTATTATGAGCTATCCTTATTGTCATTTAATGTATAGAAAAATAGTCCCGGTAATTTTATTTACCACAATATCCATGAACCCTACTTCAGTTGGATCCGTAGCCCATAATGTAGTAGGAATGTCCCTTAATCTGACATCTATTTCTCGTGTCGTGAAGTGACCTTTGAAATCTCGGAGGAATAGTCGTATTCCTTCCGGGGAACAGCATATCACAGCACCCAGCTCCTTTAGTGTCTGGATGCCGAGTAAATTTTCAGGACAGGATTAAGTAAGTACCAAATCGTGGTAGCTGTAAGAGGGCCAACCTGAAGTGATATGACTGGTGTACCTGAGAAACCCAAGGAAATACTATTTGAGCCAGAGAGGGGTACCTTGGGAACTTCGTTGTGTTGTACTGTCGTCCTACTGGCCCCGGTGTCAATCAGAAATTTTGTTTCTTTACCTAGGAGCTTAGCATATACATAGGGACCCTTTTGGTCGACCGGGACCGGGATTAGTGGACGACTATCGTGTTCCTCCGAGCTGTCTCATGAAATTGTAGGGAACTCAGGATAGGATGCCCCTGGATACTGATAGAGTTGTGTGGCTAATTTAGTATCAGCTGGGGGAGTTGATGTTGGAGCAGAGGTACGAGTGGTATAGGGGCGAGGCTGTGTCTTTCCAGTAGCAATATTATGTTGTAAGACTGGACAGTCACGTACAAAATGTCCAGGCTTTTTGCAATAATTACAAATAACCTTCTCTTGTGTTTCTGGACGTTGCTTATGAGTCTGAGGAATTGTATTGGTCTGTGCTACAAGTACCTTCATTTTAGTATCTTTTGTCCTCTCTTTCTCCTGTTCCTGTTCATCTCTAATTCTATTATGATGGTACTGGAGCATCTGAAGTGCTTGTGAATGGGAACTTGCTTTCCAAGTGCGTTTAACCTTTAATACCCTGTCTTTTATTTGAGGTAAGGCATTTTCCACAAGTTTTGAAACAAACAGTCGACTATAGGCGTCTCTACCTGAGGAGAGACCACTTTTGATAAGGAAACATTTCTCTAGTCTTGTATAATAATCCCCTATATCCTCATCTGGTTTTTGCTTGCATGCAGAGATAGCATCCCAATCTTCCTTTTTGGTGGCCAATAACTGGGAGAGTATTTTTCGGGAGAAGGCGAGGGAGTTCCAGGACTAGAGGTCCCAAGCCTTGTCCAGGAGCACAAGTAGTTTCTTCTGTCTCTAAAGCTGTCCATGTTATCTTTTTCCCTTCTACCTCCCAATATTTCCCTTTTAGTTTGTGGTATGTTCCTTGAGGCAGTAAGACTTTGAGGAGAATATTGATATCCTTATAAGTAAAGGAACCCATTTGAAGGATATCTTTGAGTTCCCTATGGAAACCCGTAGGATCTTTTTCATGAGAAGGGACCATTTTCTTCATTTCTAATATCTCTATTTTTGTCAGGGGAGTGTAGACAAATGTTTAGTGTAGCTTTCCTCCAGAATCTACAATGGGATGTACTTCTAGGAGAGGAAATTGACCTGGTCATACTGAGGAGGATTTGAGTCATAAATATTAGAATGGTATTGGACATAGCGTTGTCGTTGGTCTAGGAAAATGTTTAGGAATTCTTGTCCCCTTGTCACCCACCTCCCTTCTAGACAGTCTCGTAAGAGAGGATGTAACATTTTGGGTGGGTGGCTGGTGCCTTCATACAATGTAATGAGGTGTTGAACCAAAAAGATACTGGCTAGTCTTTGGGATGTGATAAGAACATTTGGGCGACTATGTCAGGGCCATATATAGAATATTGGTACAGTAAATGGGTGCTTGATCGAGCGAGTTCTTTTCTTGTGTGGTGAGTGAAGGTTCATCGTCCATCCGGTCATCCAAAACTTCTTGTGTTAATTGGAATGATCGATCTGAAGAAGCTGATCATTTTTTAGACTTATTCCTAAATAGCGGACGCTACTTTGGGAGCGAGGGATACGAAAACGTACTGACCCCTGAAAAGCAGCTCCTTCTTCCCTGTCTTCGTCTGTACCCCCATTCTCTGTCTCTTATGTAGGGGCATTTTTCTGGTGAGAGTCGGAAACCTTACTGGTAAAGAGAGGGATGAAGAAATCTATTTCTTTTATTTCATTATAATTTCCCGCTACCACTGCTTGATCTAGCTGAAGTAAGTCGTCGGGAACCTTTTTCCCAGCAATTGAGATCATACGGATAAAGCAAGTAATCATAAATCGTGAGAGACATTTTTTATGAGCAATAGGTCTATTTTTAATAGCCTCTTGTAGGGCTTCTAAGTGTTCTCCTGTTCAGAGAGCTTTGTAAATTTTATTTAGGCAACTTGTGATATTTGGTACCTCCCGTATGCCTTCTAAAGCTTCCCGTAAGCGATAGGAAACATCTGCTTGTGGACCTTCTCCTGGAGTCGGGTCGAATTCACATTCTAACATAGGCAGAACACCGTCTGAAATATCAGGGATGTGTTCCGTCTGAGTAACTATCCGTCTGGCTGTGGCTTGATTAGTATAAGCAGGAGGTGGTTCCATTAAATAGGTGGTAATGAAGTCTTTGGATACGGAAGGAACTCTAGGACATGGAGGTGCTGTGGGAATACTAGGGTCTGGATTATCATCAGACTCTGTCCTTTGTGAAAGGATGGGATACATACCCGTCACGGAGGCCGAGGCCTCCCTTTTTATTTGTTCAAAATTAATATCCTCATTCTGGTCTCGTAACTTTCTCATCTTACTTTCTTCTGACATTCTATTTGCTTTCTCTACTTTCCATTGCGCTTTCTGTTCCCTTCGATGTGCTTCCTTTTTGCCATAATTCGATACTCTCTAACATCGAGGGTCTTGCTTTCTTTTCCCAACATTTCTTTTCAACTGCCATGATACAATTTAAATCCCATGTGCCACTCTTTGGCCATCTAATCGCAATTTCTAAACCTTAAGTGTACTCTTCCCATAGATCTAAGTACAAAATGGCACCAATTCCATATTTTGTATACATAAGAAAACCAGGAGTATCCTTTGGGGGGACTGATACATCTTGTTTCAGTAACCCCCTCCGGGTACCCAGTTTACACAACTTCGAAAACAAAGACATTGCGTCAACAAACAACAAAAACTTACACTTGATAACTCGATATATTCTGAGTATCAGAATACAAACACATACCGTTTTCTAGAAACCTAAAACCCGTCTTGACCGTGCCCTGAAAAATCAGAACCCGTCTAGACCGTGCTCTGAAAAATCAGAACCCGTCTTGATACACCCCCAGCAGTACTCACCGAGGTGCAGAGAACTTGAAGATCTTGAAGATCTGGACACTGGACTGGTTGCGCTGCGTTCTTGATCAGGGGACTTTTCGGGGTTCTGAAGACCTCGGACTCGGCAACTTCACAAGATTCAGGCTCTGGGTCGAGACTTCCGCTGTCGTCCTCACCGCCTCGTATGGATGGCTAGGCTGCGGCTCGGTCCCTCTTCAACACAAAGGAGTTCATGCAGGAACACCCTGCAGTGTGCACTTTGAAGTCCGTCGGTATCTGGAGAGTCAGGTTCGGGTCCGCATCACCGGCGTGCGGGGAGAAAGGATGTTCCTGTTCGGGTGCAAATTTACTGTGGTAAATATTTTAGTAATTTACCTTGATCGGAATTTCTATAATATCAATAAGGTCAAGCATGAAGAGCAGAGTCTGTGGTGGTTAGAATTCAAGGGTCTTAATTCAGTAACTCTAGTTAAGGGAGAGCTCCGTCACCTAAGGAGGCTCGGGAATAGTCTCTACTTTAATCAAAGAAAACATGCTATTTATACATTTTTGACACAGAAAAGAGGAAGGAGCTTCCCTTGAGCAAAATCTGGTTAGCCGTGTTGTAATCATACAGAAGTCATGACAGAAAGAAGCGTGACTGTGTCTTTAATCATGAGGAAGTCACTGCAGAAGCAGAGCGTTGAAAAATAACCCTAGGCTGGTTCCTTAGATAATAGAGAGAATGAGAGAGTGAACTGGTCGTGACAGGATGTCTGGTGTCTTGTCTTAGCAAACAGGTCCTCGTTTCTCCGAATCGGTTGTTGTGTCTTGGCAAACAGGGGCTCGTTTCTCGGAATCGGCCTGACCATAAGAGTGTGTGGTTGCAACGGGGCTCATTTCTCAGAATTGGCATGGACATAAAAATGTGTGGTTGTATTTAGAGGAAGTAGTGCGTTGTGTGCAACCTTACGTTTATGTGCCCGGGTTTTCTAGTCTCCATCATGGTGGGTTCGGGACATGAAAGAGAGGGTGTATAATGGGACATACATAACGAAAAATATTCATTTTCCACAGAGACAGAGGCCCTCATGATGTCCACCTGCAGCATGCTAATCTTAATCTGAATGCTGAATTTCTTCCTTAAGAAAAATAACAATTTAAGATTGTGAATGCTGGGCTGAATGTCTGCTGTCCCTTGTGGGGCTCCATCTCTGTATCCATAGGCTTCCAGTAGGATTTGAAAAGTGGAAGCCAGCCTCAATAACATTCATAAGGCTGGATTCATCCAATCCTTTAGAATGGTCATATTGCACAGTGATAGCTCTATACCTGTGTTGCAGCATGTGTTGCAGTGCAACATGTACGTTGGATGGCAAAACAATAGGTGTACGACTCACCGAATGCTTTAAGACTTGACCAATTGTACATTGAGCCGTTGGCAATTCATTGCATATGATTTGAGGCTTTAACTTAACTAAGATGGAAGATTCCTGGATAGGAGTTTTAAAGTTACGTAAGAGTTTTCACAAATTTTTCCAAACAACATTGCACTAAGTAATTCCCTCAAATGGATACTTAATTTTAAGCCATATAGTATTTCTGTCTTGACACTATTTCCTCTTGGCTTTTTAATAACAATCACTTTTAATGACCTTCATTATGGCCACCCAAGTTTGCTGAAATTCTAACATAATTCTTTTTTCTTCCCAATGCTTAGTTTTCCATACCACCTGATGCAACCACCTACGGATGTGCATACATTCCGCTGCCACAACTGACTGAAAAAAATCATATCTATAAGGTACATTGTGTATACTCCCTCCATATAGTACATTGTCCATCAAACCAAGGTAATTTGCTTTGCAACTGTTACTATGTCACCAGGAGGAAAGGACATTCCTGCATTATTGCTCCAAGATGTTGTGAATTTGCTTGACTACAAACCACTACCTTAGGAAGGAGTTTTGTTACACACTCACATAACATATGCCTGTCCTGCCCATGAAACTGACTAAATTTGTTCATCCAGCAGAGAGTAGACCTCTAAAATGTATTTTGTCATGCTATATATAGTGTTCTGAACAAAGCCCATTATATTAATAAATCTCCTAAAAACAGCATTGTCAGGGGATCTAGTGAAGTTCAGGACAACCTGTCAGGGAAACTATCAGAGTTAGGAACAAGGGAAGGTAACGGGTGGGGTTGTTCCTCTATGCAGGGACAAACGATTTCCAAAGAAGGGGCTATATATGAACAAGAGAGTACCTGAAGGTTGGGAGGAAATCAGGACAGAAGCTGAGGATTAAAGCATGTTGAAATAGGTAGTGCATAGTGAACTGGAAAGTCTGCAGTGGACACTATTACAATGACACAAGTACAAATAACAGAAAGGGTGAAAACAGGGAAATAATAGACAAACTGTCATAAATTATATAGTGTCCTTTCCTTGCTTGTGATATTTCTGTGTATTGAAAAGATCTTACATGAAGGCAAGGAACGGATTACTTTTGCATAATTTAGGGAGACACCCTGGAGCTTCTATACAGAGGAAGCACTGGGTGGCTCTCAGTGCCAAGGCACAAGCCTTAGAGTTTAACTGGCACCCTTTGGAAGCAATGGAAATCAAGGTAATAATGTCACACACAGGAAGACAAGGAGAGAAGTGGAAGGTACACACAAACTGAGCTCAGGGAAAAGCTGGCCTGGAAAAGGGTTATATGCCTGATTCAGAATTTACTGAAGTGTGAATCTACTCACTACCTAGGACAGGACAGGAATATGCAGTCGGAACAAAAACGCGAAATACAACACTAAGAATCTGCACATACCAGAAAGGTCTATAAGCGTGCAATCAGAACTAGGAACAAGACAAGCATTGGAACCAAAAGGCAAGATAAATAAGAGACAAACAACAGACACAATTAACTAACAGGACCAGGAACAGGGAATCAACAACTATGAACCAGAAATATGTAATATTGTAGCAGGATCAAACAGAGCACTAGAGGACTCTGCAGAAAGGTCAGATTCTATCAGATGCAATCTGGGCTCACCAGGTAGAAATAGCTTGGGACTCATGGGTAGAGCACAGATGCAGGGAAAGAGCCAGGTACAAGGATCTGGGAACCATTAATGAAAGAAAGGCAGAACTGGGACTTGGAAACAGGAGCACCAGGGAAAAAAACAGACGCAAGATTGGACACAGGAAAACTGAGAACAAAGTATGGGTCAGAGCTAAGAGACATAAATGTCCAGAATGCAGATATATAGAGGTCAGAAGTGCTGTGGGATCCAGAAATCAAGATAGAGAATACAGCACCAGGAAATGATTGGGGCATAAGACTTATGTATATTTATTGTTGCCAGACTGGGCTTTCACTGGTTTATGACATAAGGAATAGCCAAGTCAAAAGATATTTTGTGGTTTCCTAATCAATTTTAAATGTATGCTCTAGAATATTAATTACTTTCAAAAGGTAGTTAATGAACCAGAAATAAGAATACAATTGCATGCCCAATAAAGGGCCACTTGGAAAGCATAAGACCAAAATGTTAAAAATTAGCTGAAACTTCGGATATGTTTAGCTAAAGTGTCTTGAATCCCTACAGAAAATAGATATTGCCAGAAATATGTATCTTAAGAATGTAACTCTGCAGCAATGTGAACTATGATTCGAAAGTATGACATATGCAGATTGGTCATTACCTAGTACCTACTAGATCATGTTGTGGTCAGTCAGAAATCATCTCACCAACTGATGTTCCTCAAACAGAAGTCTTTGTGGTCCATTAAAAAAGGAAGGAATATTCCCTGGCTCTGATTTCAAGTAGGGTTGGCCGGCAAAATCAGCTACACATCTGAAATTTGTGCAGTTTTACCACTCAGTGCTCCAAGCAGAGCAATGGGATTGTCAGCAACTCTGCCTACCACTGGTGGAGCAGAGTTTTGCTGCACCCTCACCACCATCTATCTGGCAACTATAGATTTCGATTGGCTGCTTATATACAAAATTGCCTCTGTGGATGGTGGTCTAGTGTTAAGCAGATATGAGGGGCTTCTCTAGCCCCTTCACACAATTCCTTCAGCCATTCGAAGGTTAGAACACCACCCTCAGTGAAGTGCCGGGGTGGTCAGTTGTTTGTTATGTGCATGGCTTCTTCTTATTGGCGCCAGCACCTATCCGGGGCTCCGGTGCCTTCCCCCGCTGTCCTCTGTGGTAGCCAGCACTGGGGCACAGAGCGTTCAGCTCAGGAGTCCTCCTGGTGCTCCACTGCTGGCTTGCCTGAAAAGGTAGAAGCATGCATAGTACATTGTTTCTTTCAACACGTACCGCTTTGGCAGTTGATTTTTTTGGAGCGGGAGGTTAAGGCTTGACAACGCTCAATGGGGAATTCCTGACTAACATTGTTTTCATTCTACTGCCACTGTCCTTGTCTTTTACTTCAAATGTGTGGTGACTCTCATTCTGGAGCCGGTATCTCCTGCCGCTTGCAGAACTTTGTGGAATTTGGCAAAGTTTTTGGGTAACTCCGCCGACTTTCCTGGAGTGAAACTCTGCGAGCTCCGACTACCCCTACTGTTAAGTACTTAAAGAAGGAGAGTAGAGGTGAAGGCTGAACTACTCTAGAGTTAATGACCAAAGCAATATGGCTACATACACATTTTTGAATGTCAGACCACAATCTACTGGTTTTTGATATGTTCAAATTGCGGGGACAACCACTGATTATGTAGATGATTGTCATTTAAGTTAAATGTATGTGAATTTTTCCCCTGCAAATATTCTGAAATGTTGACAAGGTTCCTGCCTTTGTGGGCCCCCATGTAAATGAAGGCTTTGTTAGTTAAATGTTAAAATCTGCTTCATAGTAAGTATAACTAAATGTCTTTTTTTATGCATATTCTAATATTTTTTGCTTGATTGTTATTACCTGATAGGTGTGAATACATATTATACCTACAATATGTGTTTCACTCGTCATTGTATTTTTTCTAAGCCATCCTGGTGACTCTCAAGCACATACACTTGAGTCAAATGTGTTGATTTCTGGACATCGTGGAAATGTGTTTTCTTGTACCAGTGCTCTCTTCTGTCTAGCTTTCACTATGCACATATCTCCTAATGTACAAATATTTAGACTCTTATTTCCAAGGGGCTTACATGAGTCAAGACCTAAGCAAATTAGATAACAGTCTCCTTGGATTAAATGCTCAAGGGAGTATAAAAACAAACGGATTGAAATGAAATGTACTCCCATGTTAAATAGTAGAAATTTGACCTGAATCTTCTCTCTTTTTCTCACAAGAAACAACATGTACTTTCTATAACTCCTTTATTGCTCTGTGACCCCTTCACAGTTTGATTCCATCATACAAGACAGCAACAAAAATCTGGTACATCACATCCTGGTCTACGGCTGTCCAAACTCCACCAACGTCAACATTGCACCTGGAATTTGTAATAACAATCCAGACTTTTATGCCTGTACAGAGGTGATTATTGGATGGGCTGTTGGTGGTAAGGTAAGTCAATGAATGAACAACTGGGCTTCTACAAAGTTTGTGGTCATGGTTAATAGCACCATTCAGTACTGGAGGGATTCCATCAGGCGATTCTATGCCAGCTATAACTTAGGCTGTCTCAGCATTGTTGGTGCTATATGGTAGCTTTCCATGTTTTCCAACCATCACTTCCATTTTGATTAAACATTTTTTATTTTTTGCATCACATTCATTATTTTTTCTTGTTACTCAAAGTTCACCTCTTCTCTTGTAGCCTTTGTTGCTCAACTGTAACATCCCCCCTTTCTCGTCTTTCGATTCCTGTTTTATCCCACCCACTGAACAGCATTCACCCCACAGGGAACTATTTTATATCACAGCAGTCATTAGACACATCACTGATTGAATGGGCCAAATTCAGGGTGTAGAAGGGGAGAAAAGGGACACTGGTAAAGGGAAAAAAGGACAAGAAAAATTGGAGTGCAAATGTCAGGTCTGTGTCACAGCGTGACAAGACAAAAGGAAAACAAAAATGCAATGACTGATAGTAAACCTTCGCACAAACAGCAGCATCTGAGCTATAAATCAGGACAGAAGCTAAACGCTAGCAGTCGTGGCTTAGCATTCCCTTTTAGGTGCCCGTTAAACCAATGTAATTTGTGCCCTTCCCAAGGACAATTATAGCTCTAAATGATGACTTAACTACACTGATGTTGAAAACACCTGTGTAAAAAACAAAAGCACAATTGATGAAAAAATAAGTCTTTGCAGAGTAAAACGTGTACAGAAAGCTTCTGTTAATCTGATTGGATCACATTAATCCTTGCGTTGAGGCCACTCATTTTGTCTTCATAAATCTGTTATGAAATTTTCAGTGGATAAAGCAGACAGTGGAAACAAGGCATGCATCTGATGATAGAAACTAGGTAACATGAAGGACCGTTGTAAATATTTGAATGTCTTGAAAAATCAGCTTTGTATTCTCATTCCTGCATTATCTAAAGAAGGTAGAAGAGGGGGTATGTGGGTCTAGAAAGTGATTTTGCAGATATGATCCCACAGGACTCTGTAGGTTTAATATGGCTTGTATCCCAGACTTCACCCAGTTTGGAGGTCCTTATATAGTCTGAGTCTTTGAATCCATCCTAGGTCAACAATTGGGAAAGCTAAATCTCTGACAAAGAATGGGCTACTGCATCAACCGGCCTCATCAGCATCAGCATTTTCCCGTATGGTCCATATGCCCCTTTTGCAGTGTTACCGCCATGACTGAATGTAGTGAGTTTAGAACTTCAGCTCTGAGTATGTTTGTGCATCGCCAATTCAAACAGACCCAGGCCCAGTTCTGAACTGTGTACACCAGTTGAAAGTGCATAGCAAAGGTTACCCTTGGTGGTTCAGCCACCCAAAGCAAATTGCTAACCAGTTCAAACATCCAGTTGAGGAAGCTGGCTCGCATTTGTATAGTTTTGGAGTGCATACGGCATCCTTGTCAGTACGATTATTTTAAATAACATAGAGTCAACCAGCATAGAGAGAAGCACGATGTCTCAGTTATGCAAATTGTACCTCAAAGTATGCAGCTGGGTAAGTATGTTAGACCTAGCACAACTGGGAGATCAACAAGACTTGCACACCCAGATGTTTAAGATTGTCCAGCTTGACTCACCACTAGGACAGCCACACCATTGCTTGGGGACCACTCTGCACCAGGATCATGATTGATTTGTTCCAGTTGACCAAAATAAGAGATGTTGGGGTTTAAAAAATATACTTGTCTGGAGAAGCGAGTCCTAGCAGTGGACTCGCAGATCCTACCAAAAATTGTTTGGCTATCAACACTTCAACCAGGAGGTGGTGGTAGCCATCTTGGGACACGGCTTGAAACATATTCATGGGTGGACCTGCAAAATTGAAAAAAGGACGCAAGAGCTCAAGTGCATCTTTTTTACCATGTGGTCCAAATCTGGGAGGCAGTGTTTAATAATTATGCCCAAGGTGTCCATGAAGCACCCCGACCCACGGGACTGCCACTTCCCTGGGGCAAGCAATAATAAACTGATGATGGGGGCCTGCATGCCCCCCTCCTCTGGGACAGCCATCTCCCTTATTCTATTAACTACATTACCATGAGGAAGGTCTATATGGCCCTCCCTGCAGCCTCTGGGACCGCCACCTCCCTGGGGCATTATGTATAAATGAGACCTGAAGGCCGCCACATCAATGAGCTTTCACAAAATAAATGGGGGGTGCTTGGCCATCCTTCACCCAGGGGACCGCCACCTCCCTGGAACTTTAACTTTAAGTAATGGGGGAGATGTGGAGACCCCCCAGCCTTGGTGTTTCCTACCTCCCTCGAGCAATTAACATAGAAATACTGGGGGACCCGCACAGCCCCCCACAGCCATTGGGACCGCCACCTCCCTAGGCTCAAATAATATAATGGAGTGGGTCCGTTGTGGACCCCCACCCCTGGGGCTACACACCTTCCCAAGGCTTAAGTAAAGATTGGAGGGAGGCTGTGTGGCCCCCCTCCTGGAGCCAAATATGGCACTGGGGACCACTAACCCCAGGACCGACTCCTGCTATGTCGCAGGGTGCACCCCCTCCGCAGTTATAGCTGTGTGCTATTGCTGGCAGGAGCTTTACTTTACTGTTTCTTTGAAATTAATGGTTTAGAAAAATCACCGATTTGTTGGAGTTGTGTCCTTAAATGCAGGCCAAAGATGGGAGGATTTATGTTCACAGCAGGTCCAGCCGTGAAAGGATTGCACCGCCCTTTGAAATCTAAAAGGGACTGACGGATTTGAACTGGATCAAAATCCAAATATTGGCACTGTCGGCTTGTAATGTTTAAAACAAGACTCTTAACCTGAGACCCACTGGAGGGTTTGTTACTGGTCCTGGAAATATTTTGAATTTACACACAACCCATATATATATATATATATATATCTCCGTCAGTCCTAAACTACTGGCTTCCTTAGTAGGCAATCAGGTACCGACCACGAAACATACATTGTTGAAAATATTTAGTGCTTTATTTTCTTATCTCCAATTCCAGCATGATGTGTTTCGGTTGCAGACTTGATCACATCATATATATATGGCTGGAACCCACTGCTGGTAATTTAAATTACTGCAATTCCATTTTCTGGTAATGATGCGCTCTCAGAGACTGTATTTCTTCTCCAAGGTTTATTTAGCTGCAAAACCATTACGCGTTTCGACACTCTCGGTGTCTTGGTCACGCAATTCCATTGCAATTGCAACCGTACATAAATTCAAATACAAACACCAAACATGGGTAAACATGGAAAGAAGACTTTGTTGCGTTACGAGATCTCAATACTATCGATCATTATTAAGGATGGGCGAATTTTGCGAATCTCGCGTTCGCGAATTTTGCGGATTTGCGAACTCGCAATCCGCAAAATCCGCGAATTCTCGCGAATTTGCGGATGTTTTTATTTTTGTGTGTTCGCGCGGGTTTCTGCCAGGTCGCGAGGGTTTTTGTACAATTTCGCAAACGCGAACTTACCTGTTGGTTCGCAAGTTTTGCGAACTTGTTGTTTCTACGTGTCCAGCCAGTTTGGGACACTCTTCTTCATTACTGCCACCCTCTGTCACCACATGCCACCCTCTGGCTCACCCATGCCACCCTCTGTTTCATCACAGCACCCTCTGGTTGTCCAGTGTACATTATTGTGGCAAAGCAAAGCACACCTTCCCTGCCTCAAGTGACCTGAATTAATTTGGGGCTGATTAATGTGTCACAGAATATTTTTTTAGCTGGCACCTGCTTCCTTAGTGCTTCCTGATTAGTGATCTTTTGCACTTGCTAAGTGCTTTCATTGTTGCAAAATTAGTTACAACACCTGCCCTGCCCCAACTGACAATAATGAATTAGGGGCTGATTAATGTGTCACTGGATTTGAACTTCCAGCCTGGCTCCTGCTTGTCTCCCTTAGCTGTAATTCAGGACCTTTGTGGCATATGTGTAACTATTCTGAGGGTCAGAGCAGGGCCACATAATAGTTGCAAGTAGGCAACTTAACTCTGGAGGGGCCCCTCAGGAAGCACTACAGCAAATGGCTACTAATGATGAGCTTGAACTTTTGAACCTGGTAAGTAGTTTCAGTTTTGCTAAGATCGTATTTCTGCAATTTAGCGCTTATTCGCGGGGCGCGAAGTTGAACTGGGAAGCCGCGAACTCACGCGAACAGTGCAAACAAGCCATAAAATCCGCTGCTCGCGGATTTGCGGATTTTGCGGGAAATTCGCGAATCTCGCGGATTGCGAATTTACCGAAAATCCGCAAAATCCGCGAGCGGAACGGATTTTCCGCCCATACTTAATCATTATAAACACCATTTTTGAATGGTGTGGGATACTAAGTAGTTTCCATTAAACGTGTTCAATTTCACATTTCATTTACAGCGGTACTATCTCATATTTTCATATTTTTACCGGATCATTACAGACATGGTTCTAGTCGTATTAAACCAAATTTCATTCTAAAACTTTTCATTTGTGCATATTCAATAAAGTTATCAACATTTTGTATATGCCCCCTCGAGAAAGTGTTCCCGTCGTCAGGCTGTATGAGCTTCCTGTTAGTAGGTAATTCTGGTGAGTTTTATGTAACCACCGCCCACCACTCGTATTCTGTATCAGTCGGGGGATCTGTCAATGACCGTGGTACACTCTGAACTGTTAAGTTTAGTAACAAGACGATTTATAATATAATTGTAATGGAGAAGTGACTGTATATTAGTCCTCAACCATGTTCATTGTCTTCCTTTGCCAAGTGGCTTAGTAGAGACGTGCCCCAATGTCCAGTTTGTTACAGTATATAAAGGAAATTAAATATGTCAAATAACAGTACCCACTGTTAAAAGAGTGCTCAATATCTCCTACAAAAGTGTAAGTGCTCTACCGGAAAAAAGGGGTAGGGAACCAATGTGATTTCCAAAAGTGAATGTGAAGGGCCCCTTTCTTTCCTCCTAAAAAATAAAAAACACAAAAAAACGATAATAATTACATTAAAAACATAGGTTAAAATATCGTTCTTGTTATACACAGTTCATGACAATGACGTGTACAGGAAATCTAGGGAAACTGGGTAAACCAATCACTGCAATAGAATCAACTTTGTGTGGAAGACAGTACTATAAAATGCCAAAACTTATCATATACTATCTTTTCTCATACCTATTCCTACTTTACTCCTCATAAAGATGAGTGGCTAGTTCCTCATCAAGGTTGTGCCCCCCTGGTGCTCTGGTCTCAAGTTCAATTATCCACTTTGATTCTCTTTTTCTTAAAGTAAGTTCCCTGTTTCCCCCTCTTTTACTACAATGTACTTGTTCAATCACAAAGTACTTGAGTAGAGAATTGTTTCACCCATGTTCTCCTCAAAATGTCGGGCTATAGGGTAATGTGGGTCATGATTGGTTATGGCACGTAGGTGTCCTTGAATATATTTTTTCCGCATACAGGTAGTGCTCGCTACATATCTTAACCTGCAAGGGCATTCTAGGACATATATTGCAAAGGTATTGCTGCAAGTTAAAAATTGTCCCTGTTATTTCAAACTCCTTAACCATTTTACTTGATTTGTATGCCCTGCAGTGTCCACACGCGTAGAAACCATTGAGATTGTGTACATTTATGTTTTTATTCTCTGTAATATCCCCCTTTACTAAGAGATCTTGTAGGCTCCTCCCTCTGCGATATGTTATTGACGGTCTGTCCCAAAAAGTTTGACCTATAATATGATCTGTTTGTAGGATTCCCCAGTTCTTTTTGAGAATCCTTTGGATTTTGTTGGAGTCATGATTATATGTGATCAGCCTTGTTGTCATTTCATTGTGTGTCTCACTCTCTCTCTTTTTGGTTTCCAAAGTTCCACTCCTTGTTATCTCTTTTATTTTTTCCATGGCTTTATTGAGCACCCATTCAGGTTACCTTCTTGGTGGTGAGTGATGCTGTGGTGGAGCTGAGTGATGCTGTGATGCCCCTCACTCCGTTTGGAGTTCATTAACATCTTGGCTCAATATAAAAAGGCTATCTTGGCGGATAAAACAGCCTATTTTTCCTCAAAAGTTCTCGCAGCTGAGAACCAATCGAGGGAAACCTTCTCGATTGTGCATAACCTGGCATTCTCCGACAGAACAACTCTGAAGCCCACCCCTTCCCAGGAACTCTGTCACTCCCTAAATAACTTCTTTATTCAGAAAATCGCCACCATCAAAGCCAACATTCCTCTTCCTCCTCCCACTTTTGTGGATCCTCAATGTCTCCCCCCAAGGGACAACTTGTTGCCCTCCCCCCCTTGACCAAGGAATCCCTGACTTCAATAATCCCCCTTGTCAAATCTGGTTCCCCCTTAGACCCTTGCCCTGCCCACATCCTCCGTCACATTTTTACCACTTGTCCAGACCCCCCCCTTTACCTCCTCAACAGCTCTCTCTCTCAGGGTGTCGTAGCCAACCCACTTAAAACAGCAGTTATTGTCCCCATCCTGAAGAAGCCGGGTGCAGACCACTCAGTTCCCACCAACTATCGCCCCATCTCCCTCCTGTCCTTTTTGGCAAAGGTGCTCGAGCGCCATGTCACCTGCCCTCTGAGCTCTTTTGTGGAGAAGTACTGGGTTCTAGCTCCCCGCCAGGCCGGTTTCCGCCCCGCACACTCTACGGAGTCTGTAGTACTATCGGTCCTTGACAACCTCAGGGAGGGAATGGATACTAGCCAGACCCAGGCTTTGGTTCTCCTCGATCTCTCAGCCGCTTTTGACACGGTTGATCACACCATCTTACTTTCCCGTGTCAAGGTGGCGGGGATCGGGGGTACCGCCCTGGTATGGTTATCCTCCTTCCTGAGGGACCGCACCCATGCGGTTCGCCTGGGTGATTTTTCTGCAGACTTCCGGAAAATTCAGTGCGGGGTCCCCCAAGCCTCCTCCCTTTCACCTCTTTTGTTTAATCTTTACATCGCCCCTCTTATTTTTTCACTGCAGCAAATGGAGGTCACCGTATATAATTATGCGGATGACCTCCAACTTGTCTTTAATCTGTCTTCTTCCCCTGCTTCTGTTCTTAATTTCCAATCTATTATGATTCATATCCGGGACTGGATGAACCACAACCATCTGAAACTCAACCCAGACAAGACTGAGCTGGTGTTGACGGGTGGTTCATCCAGTCCCTGGTCTTCTTTGTTTTGGCCCCCTTCCCTTGGCTCTCCACCTGTCCCTTCTACCTCTGTAAAAACATTAGGCATTAAACTTAATTCCCAGCTCACCCTTCACTCCCAGGTTAGTTCTGTGGTGTCTTCTTCTTTTCTTTCACTACGCACTATACGCAAGGTGTCCTGTTTCTTTTCTTTTGATGCTCTGAAACTGATCACCCTGGCAATAGTCATCTCCCGCCTGGATTACGGCAACGCTCTATATGCAAGTATACCTGCATATAGCTTAAGGCGTTTGCAGCAGATCCAGAACCAGGCGGCGCGCCTGGTGTTCAAACTGCCAAAGTTCCATCACGTCACTCCCCTCCTTAAGTCCCTACATTGGCTCCCAGTCCGTGACCGTGTCCAGTTTAAGCTTGCCTCTATCACCTTTCAAGCACGACTGGGCACGGCACCGGCTTTTATCTCATCTGAGATCATTCCCTTAGTTCCTACTAGGGAACTGCGCTCATCCACTCAATCCCTCCTCACAGTCCCGCGGTTCCGGAGGAAGAAATGGGGAGGATCGAAATTTGCGACCCTTGTCCACTCTTTTGGAATTCCCTGCCTTTAGAGCTCAGAGCCTTAACCCTCTATCCGCAATTCCGGAAACAGCTCAAAGCCCACTTGTTTACTAAATCTTTTAATTAGTCCACTAGCTGTCTTGTTTCCCTTTTTTAATTTAACTTCCGCCACTCCCGCCCAGATATCTGTCAGTTGCAGCGCCATGAAACCGCTGGTGAACGTGCGCTATATAAATAATTTTAAATTCAAACTCAAATTAAATTCAAATTCTGTGGTGGCGCTGAGTGGTGCTGTGGAGGTGCTGAGTGGTGCTGTGGTGGTCCTGACCGATGCTGTGGTGGTGCTGAGTGGTGCTGTTGTGGTGGTAAGTGATGCTGTGGTGGTGCTGAGTGATACTGTAGTGGTGCTGAGTGATGCTGTTGTGGTGCTGAGTGATGCTGTGGTGGTGCTGAATGATGCTGTGGTGGTGCTGAGTGATAATGTGGTGGTGCTGAGTGATAATGTGGTGCTGCTGAGTGATGCTGGGGTAGCGCTGAGTGATGATGTGGTGATGAAAAGGTCAGAAAGGCACAAAAAGCAGTCTAACAAAGGGCAGAAAGGCAGACAAATAAGGGAAAAACGAGTCCGACAGAGGGCAGAAGGGCACGGAAAACCAGTCTAACAGAGGACAGAAGGGCAGAAAAACAAGGGAAAAACAAATCTAACAGAGGGCAGAAGGGCACAAAAAACGAGTCTAATAGGGGGTAGAAAGGCACAAAAATAAGTCTAACAGAGGGCAGAAGGGCACAAAAACAAGGGAATAACAAAGGGCAGAAGGGCAAAAAAACAAGTGGAAAAGGAGTCTGAAAGAGGGCAGAAGGGCACAAAAAACAAGTCAAACAGGGGGAAGAAGGGCAGAAAAACAAGGGAAAAACGAGTCTAACAGAGGGCAGAAGGGCAGAAAAAAAGGGCACAAAAAACGAGTCTAGCAGGGGACAGAATAAATGCCACCCTGCGTGTTTGTCCACGAAGATGCCACCTTTTTGTGCAATACCTCTACTCAACTGGAGTTCTTTCTACTGTCTAATCAGTAAGTGCTCACTCGTTGGCTAAATGTATAGGGGCAGATTTACAATAACTGGTGCATCCCCAGGGATGCGTCAGCTATTGTGTGCCGCAGCTCGGCCACCCATGGTGCACCGCATTTACAATGCGGCGCACCATGTGGCAAAACGGCACAGATGCACGCATCTGTGCCGTAAAAGCAGCGCATTGCTGGAGCTGCATCGCAAGCGCGACGCAGCTCCAGCAATGCTCTGGGGGGCCCTACCTGCCCAATGCTGCATCAAGCCTTGCGCCTGCTTCAAGCAGGCGCAGGGTTTTGACGCAGCATTGGCCTAAAAGTGACTGAGTGAAGTCTTGTAGCTTTCACTCAGCCACTTTTAGGAGGCGTTCCTGCTCAGGAAAGCCCTCCCCTGCGCCAGAACACCTCCTGATGGTGCACAGCTTTACAACGTGACGCATCTCTCAGATGTGTCACGTTGTTAATACCCAGCACCTTCACAAAAGTGACACAACTGCGGCGCAAAAGAGGCGCAAGCGGCTTGTAAATCTGCCCCATAGTGCTTTTACTACACTGTAGCTGCATAAAGGGCCCGAAGATGTGTCTCCAGTGACCATGTGTGACTGTGCCTGTGTTACAGGCACACATGGTCACTGGAGACACTTCTTCTAGCCTTTTATGAAGCTGCAGTGTAGTAAAAGCACTATACATTTACCCAATGAGGGAGCAATCTGCGATTTCGCTGGAAAATTCGCAAATTTCCAGATTATTTGCGATTTTGTGGGAAAAACCACGAATTCACGAAACGCAAATTCGCAAATATCGACCATGCTTACTGTTCACGATTAATAGGAAGATACAACCCCTCCAAGAAAACAAAGTGATTTCTGGTAATATTTTACAATACCTTCAGGAGAAAATGTTAGAGAGAAATATGTGTAGTGCAGTATATGTGGCATGCAGTTAGCCAGGGGCACTGCCAAGAAGTATTCATATGGGACAAGTTCCATGTGGAAGCAGCTATAAACAATTCATGACAGGGTCTACAAGCGAATGATGCAAGAGAAAGCAGGTGCAACAGGAGAGTTCACATCTACAGCACCATTGGGAGAACTTTCATCAGCTGCAGTCATTACAATACCAGCTGCCTGCGAATAATTGAGTGATATTACTATTCACTGTGCAAAATGTCACATGCTTATCACTGTAAAAATGTCTTATGTGGGTGATTTCCTGGATACAGTGAAGAAGCATTGCTGTTAGGGTTTTCTTTCAGCCACATAATGTTTTTTGAACACTAGCCAGTCGATTCTTTCCATTTACCTATCCATACCTTTGTACAACCCTGTTTACTTTCTGTTAAAAAGAAAACAATAAAACAATTAACAACTTAAAAAACATTTCTGCAAAAAAAATGG
The DNA here is from genome assembly GCF_964263255.1 of Lissotriton vulgaris. Lineage (NCBI taxonomy): Eukaryota > Metazoa > Chordata > Amphibia > Caudata > Salamandridae > Lissotriton > Lissotriton vulgaris. The sequence continues at coordinate 82,027,521 of NC_141695.1, forward strand.
CTCTTTTTAATGCAACCTTTTGGTCAAGGAAGAATGGGGAAAGTTCCTTTAAAATCAAAAGTGGATAGCTAGCTGGGTATGTACAAACCAGAACTGCACCGTATAAGGAGTCGCGGTCTCAATTAAGAAATCAGATTGAAGATTCAGAAGTAGATAAAGAGGGTAGATGGGTAGTGGTGAAACTAAAAATACGAAACAACATATATACAGTGTTTGGATATTATGACCCCAACCAGTACGACCCAGAACCTCTGCAAAAATTGTACTCACAGCTTTCAACTGTGCAAGCCCCGATAACAATGGGAGGGGATTTTAATATAATCTTGGACTTAAGAAAAGATAGATTTCCACTCAAACATGGTCCGAATCTACCAAAAATTAGGGAGTAGGTAAATCATTGTATTAAAGATCTCGGTACTTTTGATATGGAGGGAGAAAGGAGAAAACTTCAATAAATACACATTGCATAATAAATGGTTGGGGCATGCATCAAGGATAGATTATTTTTTAATAGATAAGGGACTATCAAAAGCAACACAAAAAGTTGAGCATATACCAGCACATCTATCGGACCACTCAACAGTGATTTAAAATCCTAATTGTAGCAATGCAATCCATACACACATATACACAGTAGATAGGGGAATCTTCCTAGATGGTAGCTGCTTAGAAAAATTGGCAAAACAAACCAAAGAGTTCTTTCAAAATAACAAAGAAGAAACCTTGAGTCAAACTGCATGGGAGGCATACAAAGCCTATATAGGGGGTAAATTAATCAGCCTTGCGGCCTACATAAGTAAAACCAGAAGAAATAGCAACCTTAGAGCTTGAGAGTACTCTAACTGCGAGTCTTTATGCTAAAACTAGACTTGGGGAGAAGAGAAATAAAAAGAAGATGGAGCTGGTAGAATTCCTTGAAATATTTGTAAAAGATAAATGGGATGCAAGCAAAATAGCACACTACGAGTATGGAGAGGAGTATGGGAGGTTATTGGAGTGGAAGCTCAAAACCGAGACAACGCGTAATGGCATAGGGAAGATTCAGGTGGGAGATCAAAAATAGACTACCGAAGAAGAAGAAATCAGAAATGAATTTGTAGGTTGTTTTGGTAACCTATATACCAAGTAAGAACCTCCTACGGAAGAAAAAACTACAACATATGCTGGAAAAAATAGCCCTCCCAAAACTCTCATAGGAGCAAATAGATGTGATCAACAAGGAAATAACTAAGGATGAAGTGTTAGGAGTGCTAAAGAATTTAAAGAAAAGTAAAGTGGCAGGCCCAGACTCACTCCCAAATGAATTGTAGAATCATCTATGTGAGGAACTAGTAACCACAGCTGCGGAACTGTTTAACAATATATTTCTAGCAGAGGGAACACTGCTAGACTCTTGGAATGAGGCAACAATTAACCTAATACTCAAGCCAGGGAAATATCCAGCGAGAACTAAATCTTAGAGGCCAATATCTCTTTTAAACACCGACTTCAAGGTCTACACACAAATTCTAGCTAAAAGGCTTGGTGAGATTGCAGGTTAAGTGGTTAACGTAGATCAAAAAGGTTTTATTAAAGGACGGCACATACAAGAACTAACTGAGCTTGTCTTAGCAATAGATATTGCAATCCACTATGGTACACCATTGTCCATGTTGACCTTAGATGCTGCCAAAGCATTTGACAGGGTGAGTTGGCCCTTTTTAACTGCCACCTTAGCAAAGTTCAACCTAGATGAGACATTTCAAAAAGCAATACAACAACTATACAAAAATCCAACAGCAAAGGTTCTAGTAAACAGAGTATTAACTCACAGCATAACGTTAAGAAGAGGGACAAGGCAGGGATGCCCCTTATCACCCATGTTATTTGACTTATATATTGAACCATTGTCAGACAAAATAAGGAAGGAGGCAGGAATTATCCCATTTAAACACCAGGGATGGGATAAGTAAGTTGTGCTTTTTGCTCACAACCTAATGAAATTTACGAGTAATCTGGAAGCTTCTCTACCCAAAATTGAAGGAATACTAGTGGAATATGGAGGAGTATCAGGCTACTTAGATGTAATTACCTGATAATTCTGCCAATCACCAGGGCATACTTGCCTTGTCCCTTCCCAGGACTCAAAAGGATACAACACGTCACAATACTTGCCTAAGAAAGGAATAATACTAACAAATAACTAAAGATATATTGCCATTGCCAAGGATCTTGCGAATAACTATGCCAACTTGCCACAACAATGCAAGAAACAATACCAGTGACGACATTAACAACAACCCGGGAAAACCTCACTCGGTAAAACAACGCAAGAAAACATGGGCCACAAGGTAACAACGTACACCAGGGTACGAAAACACAACACAATACCAACAATAATGCGAAACAATGAGCCCACCCTGGTGGAGCTAAAACAGCGCGCACTCCTCTTATCAATGCCTCTGGGTGGATTACTTATCAGTTTTGGTTTCCCTGAATGAGAGCAGAACATTTCCCTCAACATTTACCTGCAGGAAGGGAAACTTACAATCCTTCCGATGCTCCAGCATTTGGGTCATAAAGGCCCCGACCCCCCATCGCAAAGAATACAAGCAAATAATTATATATATTCTGGGGTTTCTTTATTATAGAATGATAGAAGGTCAAAAGAAAGAAATACTACTATGTCACGATAGGCCTTCTCCACCTCAATCCCTAAGCAATTGCTAATGCAATTCGGATGTACATATACTGAACTTATATGTAAATCAGTATATAACTTGAAAATAGTAGACAATAGTTTGATAAGAACAGTTAGGAAATAATAGTTAGTGGAATACCTCACCAAGTTTCTACACATCCCGCTTCCACTTTGCCAGAGGGGAGCCCGTTTCTCCATCCGAATCAGGATTCTCTACTCCACTGTCACAGCTGCATGTCTGCAATGTGATGGACTACCAGTGGTCGAGACCCGAGCACCCCCTTTAGTTCAAGTGGAAACGTTGGTCGAAGCTTCTAGCAAGCCTCGCCTCCTGTTCCCATCAGATATCGTACCACTCCGGGCCCAGGTCACAGCATCAGCTAGCTAGGTGTTTGTTATGACTCCGGGGCAGAGCGAGCAGATTCCTTCGAGTAGTAACCGGTTTCTACTAGCATACAAATTGCAAAAAGTAAGTGAGAAGTAAAACATGACTCCTCATCCAGAAAAGCTTAGAAGATAGCGACAGCTTAGAAAATGGAGCCGCTTAAGCATATGCCGAATTAGTATGCAAAATTGCATTAGAGTATGCCGAAGCCAATAGGTAAGCCCTGCCTTTAAGCAAAATTCAGTCAGGGACATGAAGAACAATATTGAGTCCTATTTTACAGCTAATTCGTATCATGCAGGCCTACATAGCATTATATTAGAGCAAGATAAACTGAGATGGTAGTTAGCAACGGTCATAATCCAGCCGTTTCCAAATGAAATCCTACAGTGGAATAATCAGTTTCAAGATCCCAGAATAAAGGAAAAAGTTAAATACCTGGGCATCAACATTTTAGTAAAGATCAAAGAAATCCCGAACCATAACTTTGACAGAATACATAAACAAGTAAAGAAGTTGCTAATAGTATGGGAAGATCTTCTGATATCATTTATCGGAAGGTCCAATTTAATAAAGATGGCCATACTGCCCAAATTCACTTACCTATTTAGTACCATCCCACTGGACTTAAACCTCAAACAAATAAAAAAAATTACAAGGGGAACTAATCAGTTTCATCTGGGCAGCAAAAGGGGTTAGAATAGCCTGGAAAAAAATAAGGAGAAAAAAACTACATGGAGCGATAGCCAGCCCTGATATTCTCAACTACTGCAAAGTGTTCCAATTAAAAAATGTCAGGATACTATTAGGACATTGTGATCAGAACCCTGACAATCTAAAAGTGACACTAAACAAGGAAGGAAACTATTTCTTGTTTAAGTACAGCCACCCACATTACTTAAAAAAAATAAGGTTAAAAGGCCTAAAGGCGGCGGTATCGCTCTGGTACCAAATGAGAAAGATACTTAAAATACCTTACTATAGCAGATATGAACCTATGTGGGACTCCCCGAGAACACCTGAATGTTTAAAGGATAAATTAGCAAGCATCTTGAATGAACGTAACATCAACAAATGGGGTGAGTTAACGGTTCAGAGCTCAAGTAGTTGGATTAAAAATCTTAAGGACGCGGACGAGGGCTACGGGAGAACAGAGGAAACGATGCAGGAAAACCAGACTATTAAAAAAGAAGTAGCCTGTTGGTACTGGGCACTGGTCGAAGAAGGAGAATAGTATTATGACATCCCCAAAAAGAACTGGGGAGAAACATTTCCAGAGCTCAACATAACGAATAAATGGCATACCTTGATGAACACTTGTTGGGAAATTGTAAAATCTGCACCATTGAGAAAAAAACAAATATTCACAACACATAGAGCCTACTGGACCCCCGTGAGGCTGCCGAAGTTTAAAGGCCAAAGCAAGAGGAGTTGTCCCAAATGTGGGGAATGGGGCGCAGAATATATACACATGTTTTGCCAATGCTCCCACCTGGAAGAATTCTGGAGAGAGATAGGTAAAACCGTCTCCAAGGTATTGGAAATACAGCTGGATGTGAGTATGGATTTGATTATTTTTGGGAGAAGTTGGAAATTGGCCCGGGCATCTAAAATAAGTAAAGACAAAGAAAAATCTTGTTTGTGTTAATATTCCTAGCGAGAAGAAAGATTTGTATTAACTGGGTAAAGAACTCACCTTCAATGTTCAATGAGTGGGTGGATTCTGTTCCAAGAATAAACAAATTAGACAGAAGCGGGAATAGGGGGTGAGCAAACTAATTTTGGACAATTTGGGAAAACTATATGACTAATAGGTAACAACACCGTTAACATTGCAACTATCCAATAATTTAAAGCAATGTAATAGTACACTTCAAGTGGGAACTTGAAGGAGTAGTCAAAGCTCACCCAGAACCGATATTGACGTGGAAAGGACAAAAAAGGGGCTCAAGAATACTCAAGCAAATAAGGGAAAGCAAGAATTCTACATGCACCAGTTGTGGTTACCCAGGAGAAATCCCAAAAGGTTGGTATTTCTAAGTAAACTGGGCACCCGATACCTCCAATTTCAAAATATTGCTTTATGAAGGACAAAAAAAAGGTGATGTTTACGTGTGTAAATGGATGTGTGAGTGACTGGATGTGTGAGTATATGTGTGGGTGAGTGACTACCTTTGTGAATGACTGTAGGTGTGTAAGTTCATGTGATTTTGTGACATATGAGTTAAATTAGTAATATACATTTGTTAGACCTGGCAATGGGTCTTCCCTGCATTTTTGCTATTGCCCCTTGTGTTTTTGCTGTGTGTTGGACTCCATTTTGTTGGTCTAGATGCTTTGGGCACTTTGCTACTACTATTCAGGTCCAATGTGCAAGTTTTCCCTTTGTAAATTGTTGTTATGGATGAGTGATTCCATGATAGGCATATTTTATTTACAAGTCAGACCCTGTTACAGTGCACTGTGTGTGCCCAGGTCCTTTAGATCAACTGCTGCTAGTGGGCTGCAGCACTGATTGTACCTCCACAGAAGCAGTCTGTAAAATGTAACTCAAGCCTGCCATCACAGAGTCTGTGTGCAGTCTGCGACTGCCATGTCAACCTGGCAAGTGCACACACTTGCCATTCCCTATCCTTCTCTTTTCTTGCATGTCAGTCACCCATGAGTTACGCCCGAGGTATCCCTGTGGGCAGTGTGCATTGTATGTGAAAGGTAGGACATGCTCTGATGTGTGGCATGTTCTGATAGTGAAATACTGCCAATTTAGTTTTTCACTATTGCAAGGCTTCTGCTCCCATAGGATAGAATGGTGAGTTTGTTTATCACATCTTATAAACATAACTGCCCCTGCGAACAAGGTTGGAAAATGCATGTTGAGATGCTTGAACTCAGAATTTCTAAATGCATATTTTTTGCATTCTGTATTTGAAAATACCACTTTTAGAAAGTAGGTATTTTCTTACTTAGCCATCCAGTATGTCTCAGCTATATTTGTGTATTGCATGTCTTGCTTTTGGGTGACAGGAGCTGGGGAAGAGCAGTGGCTCCAGACAACCTGATGAGTCAGGCCTGGGCTGAATAGACCTGGGTTGCATTCAGAGTAGGGGGAGGAGATTTCCTTTTACCTGAATGGGGATTGCATTCAACAATGCTGTCCCCACCTACTGCATAAAGCTGCACCAGTGAGGACAGAACTGTGTTTTTTTGTTTGTTTTTGTTTTTTCCTCATATACCATTATTGGAAATCTTGATGGTAAACTGGCCGCCTCTATACGGTTGGTCATCCTGGTCCAGCCCTAGTTTCGTTAAACACTGGTAAGATAGCAGGCCTGATCCCTCAAGCAGCCACTCTTTTCCCAGTTCAACTCCATTTCACACCGTGAATTTTGGGGGCCCTGGGTTACTTTGGAAGCAAGGGAACCATCAGGGCTCCAGATAAATCATAGGAAAAAGGAAAAAAAATAAACCATTTAAATCATGAATAAACCATTCACTTATCCTGCCAAGCCACTAGGGCTGCCCAAGTCTTAACAAAACTTGTAGGATCACATACCATATCTGATTTACTTGTAAGAATAATATGTTTTAAACAAGTTGAAAAGGTAGGGGGAATTGGATCCTTTCAGGCTCTGCAGATTTCGCGCCTAGCCAGAAGGACAACATAAAAGACAAATCTCGTACGAGGTTCATTTACCTTATAGTCCATGCACAGCCCAGAAAGAATGGTTCTTGTGTTGAGATCCAAGGGTACCTGAAGGACTTCTTCCAAAAATTCCAGAATCTTGATCCAGTATTCTCTTATCTCTATGCAATCTACAAATATATGAACATCGTCCGCTGCAGAATATTTACATCTTGGACAATGGTACTCCAAGTTAGAGAATTTAGTCAGTTTTTGGGGGGGTAATGTAGGCCCTATACATAGTGTACAGGTGGTTCCTTTTCAATGATGCAGGCTATACCACTGCTTGCAAAATGACAAAAGAGTCAGATCATAGATCTTTAATATTCTCACTATTCGTGTTTAGGACATTACCCCAAAGCTTTTGTAACTCTGGTTCATTAACGATTTCAAGGTCGAGCATAGCTGAGTACCAAAATGAGATCTGATTTTTCCACCTTCCACACCTAAATACTGAATCAAATTTCGGGTTTGGATCATTAGAGTCCCATGTTCTAGTCAACCACCATCCAGATAGCTGGTAATATTTAAATCTGATGAGAGTACCCCGGTCAGATTAGAAAGGGCCTCCCAACTTAGAAGCTGTACACCATCCCGTAAATTCCCCCAACTTTCTAGTCCTGCTAACCTCAAGGGTCGGGACAGTTGGTCATCCAAACAGGCAGGAGTCCCAGGGGAATCCCAGATCGGGGCTTGTGTTGCATAATATGGGATATCGAGCCTTTTTCTAATAAAAACCCAATTTTTTAGGGCTGCCTCCAAAATCTTGAGCCTCACTTTCAAATAAACTTGGGATCTCCAAATTTAAAAAGAAAAGAATCCTGTCCCTGCGGGATGTCCTGCAATAAAGCTGAATAGAGTATGCCGTGAAAGGATAAATCAATTTTACCAGCTAATAGTCTGAAGTTTTTAAAATGAAATGCATGGCAATATATGAATAAATCAGGCAGAGCCAACCCTCCTGTTCCTAGACTTCTCCTGAGCTTTTTCCATGATATTCGTGGAGATTTTGAGTTCCAAATAAAGGATCCCTAATTCCCTTGTTATTTTTTTATGGCAGGTGTAGAAAAAGTTAATGTAAGTAAGTAAGTAAAATATCTTTATTCGATTGTTTACATATAACAATCATAAAAGTACATTTCAAAGACATTTATCACGAAGTACAGTTTATGCGAAAAAAAAAGTTTGTTACCACATAAACACGAGCACAAGCAAAAGTTACAGATTTGTAATTTTAAAAACAGTAGAAATACAATATTAATTTAAAAAGATTCATATCAGTAGCAGAATTAATTAACCTTCCATGCTTTTCCTATGTTTAAGTGCAAGTTTTAAAAAACTACATAAAAACAGGGTGCAGTCGCTATTTAGCAATTGAAGGTAATAAAGTGCTGGTCTGAATTGTGCAAAATGGAGCCGTTGTAGTAAAGGTTTTAAAAACAAGTTACGAGGGACTATATAATATGAGCAGAAAAATAAAAAGTGTGCCAGATCTTGTGGAGACTTATTGTCGCAGCCACAAGCTGGCAACACTTGTCCTCTGTGTGCCCCACTTGGTACAGCTAGCAAAAGATGGAACATATCAAATCGGAACCTTGTCAGCAAAAAGCGTTCATAACCCGACAAAGGCCAGACTAAATAGGGTTCTATATGGAGGGTCGTTTTTGTGAGAGCATGCAATCTCACACTATTTTCTCATACTCTCTCTCCTCCCTTGCCAGGTACCTGGTTGTCATGAAGGTGTTCTTCACGTAAGTAACATCAGATTTAGTTATTTTCTCAGGGGCTAGAAAAAGATCCGGCCGACCTAGTTCGGAGAGACATCTTCTAACATATTTTATCCACGGGATTTTATACTTCCCTTCCCACTCTAATGCCTCTTGCAGAATGTTTCTAGTGAGGGGTATATCTGGATTTAGCCAACTATTTAGCCAACATAGCAAGGGGCTTACCGCTATCCTATCGCTTAAATAGGACATACCTAGTTCCACGTGAACAGAGAAGTTTGCCGTACCCCTGGGGAGCCTTAAAACTTGCTTTAAAAAATTATTTTCAGTGACCTCAAGGGCATCTAGGGGTTCAGATCCCCATATTTCACTCCCATAGCACGCAACTGCAATGCTTTTGGCTTGATATAACTTCAAAACGGCGGCCACTGGGCTGTTACCCATTTTCTTTGCAAAATCCATTATAGCTGCGTTTACACGCACTACCTCCCCCTTTTTCTTTTGTATTGCAGGTGCCCAAGTTAATTTGTGGTCAAAAAGGACACCAAGATACGAAAAGGTCCTAGTTGACGGTATTTTTTTGTTATTTACAGAATGGGGATATCTTTTTTTTGGACCTGAGCCGGTCATCATAATGAAAGATTTCGAGTTGTTAATGCTCAGGCCACGGGAATTCATAAATGCAAAAAAAGAATCAAGCAGGGTTTGAAGGCCGATCGCCGTTCTAGAGATTAGGACGGCATTGTCCGCATATAGCAAGATGGGCACACCCTTCCTCCCTATGTATGGGTAATCTGTACCGGTTTTTAATAGATGTTCCTCCATTTCATTGATGTAAAGATTAAAAAGAAACGGGGCTAGGATGCACCCTTGTCTAACCCCCCGGTTTATCCTGAAGTCCCTGGTTACTTTCATATCTTGTGTAAAGCGGACATTTGCTGTAGTGTCCGAATGTAGATCTGCTAAAAAATTAATGAGGTTTTGCTCCACACCCATATTTTGCAAGACCTCCCAAAGCCTACCTCTATCGACGCAGTCGAAGGCGGATGATAAATCCATAAAGGCCATGTAGATGGACCCTTTTCTTGCCATGGTGTATTTGCCATTTATTAGGTACAGGTTCAAACATTGAGCTATCGTGGAGTGACCTGGTCTGAACCCGTATTGGATTGGTGACAAAAATTTTTTTTCGTTGGCCCAAGCTACTAGCCTATTTAAAATAATACCCCCCACCACCTTAGCAACTGAGTAGATCAGTGATATTGGCCTATAACATGTTACATTACTACGGTCACCTTTCTTGAATACAGGCACTATGGTCGAAGACCCCCATGATTTTGGACAACCTATAGAAATCCCGGCATTTATTACTGCAGTAAGAACTGGTGCCCATAGTTGAATGTCTGATTTAAAGAGGTCGGGGGGAAGACCATCAGGGCCCGGTGCTTTATTACTAGTCAGGCCCTGAATCCCCTTTACTACCTCCCCCACTGTAAAACACAACGATTCTTCATCAGAAATATTAAAATCAATGTCCGCTTGTGCATCGTGACTTTGGAAAATTGTTCTAAAATGGGATAACCACTCATCCTCAGGTATGTTAGACCCAATCACAGAGTTACTAGGGTCGTCAAACAAGGGCTGGTTTATAATGTTCCAGAACTTAGAACTATTACCCAGGATTGCAGGGTCATACAAAAATTCCCAGACGCTTGCCTTCACTTCTTTTTTCCGGGCTGCTAGAGATGTCTTATAGATGATTCTCAGTTCTTTTACAAGAACAGGATCTCTAGGATTAGCCTTTAGTGCTCTTTTTAAGTTGCGTCCAGTGTCCAGTTAATGAGATGGAATTAAACAAAAACGTTATTTTAGGCAGAATGATCATCTTTATTAGATTAACTCTCCCAAAGATGTTAAAGGGAGAGATGACCATCTCTGAAGTAGGGCACAGACATCCTTGGATACTCTATCTAGATTTATTTTGGGTATATCTTCAATCTTTTTGGTCAAATGTACCCCCAGATATCTCATCCCTGTCTTTGACCCTGGAGTTGCTACTTCCTGATTCCACTCCATAATCTCAGTCTTATCTTTGTTGATCGTGTATCTGGAGATATCACTAAACCTTTCTGCTAAATCTAATAATCTAGGCAGTGCTTCTGTTGGATTTGAAATATACATTAATAGGTCAGCCGCATATAACGCAAATTTTAATTCCATGTTAGAAATCATAAAAGGTTTAATTAGTGGATCAGACCTAAGCAAACAAATAAAAGGCTCAATATATAAATTAAACAAAAGGGGCGACAGGGGACAACCCTGTCTAGTTCCACGAGCAATGGGTATTCTCTCTGTAAGAGACCCATTAACTAAGATCTTAATGTTCCGAGCAGAATATAGAGATTTTATGGCCGTCGTAAAATTATTTGGAAGTCCGAAACCCCCCAGTGCCATCGATAGATATGACCATTCTACTTGATCGAAAGCCTTCGCGGCACCAACCGCTACCAAGGTCAGGGGTAGTTTTTTTTCAGTTGCTACATCTATTGCAGCTATTACTTGAAAGGTTATCTCATTAAGTTATCTATCAGGGATAAAGCCCCTCTGATCACAATGAATGATGGTTTTTACTACCCTGGCCAGTCTAGCCGCCGATATTCTCGCAAAAATCTTGTAATCTGAATTCAGTAGAGAAATCGGTCTATAGGATTCTATTTTTGCCAGGTCTTTATTCGGTTTTATTAGTAACGTAACGGTGGCTTCCGACCATGAGTTTGGGGCCTGCTCTCCCCTCATGAGAATTCAATTAAAGGTTGTTGTTAAGGTAGAGACAATTTGATCTAGGACTATCCTATACAACTCTATGGGAAGCCCATCAGGCCCGGCAGCTTTTCCTTTAGCCATTTTCAGGACCTGGGTTCTCACCTCTCCCTCTCTGATCTCAGAGGCTAGAAAGGATCTGTCAACCTCAGACAGGGTCGGGAGCTGTATGTTAATTAGCCAGTCCTCCGCACGCTGCGTACGATCTGCCGGATTGGCTTTATACAGATTTTGCATGTAGGACTTAGCCTCTTCTCTAATCAGATTATCATCAAAGGTAGTATTGCCTGAGTTAGAAAGTAATAGTCTATTAATATGATTCCTGGTCTTATCCACTTGAGATTTCCATGCGAGTAAGCGACCGCATTTCTCCCCATAGGAAAGATTTTGGAGCTTGCTGGCATCCCATCTGTTCTTTAATACCTTAGCTATACTTGCTTGGTATTCTGCCCGTAAGATATTCAACTCTTTTTGTATAAGGGGTCTGATGTCTGACTGCTCTGCCGATGCTTCTTGAAGCTCCCGTTCTTTCGATTTAACCTTCAGGATATGCTCTTCGTTCTTCTCCCTTATTGCCCTATTTCTTCTAAACATCAAGGAACTCAGAGAACCCCTAACAAAAGCCTTAAATGTCTCCCTGTTGACTTGATGAGACATTATTATGTTGGAAAAACTGTGTCTGTGTTGCTAGGTCTTGCCTAACAACTTCTTGAAGTAGTAGAGCTCTATCCAGTGTCCACCTTCTTTGGTGTATCTTCTGGTTAAAAATAATTACAATTTCAACAGTTGAGTGGTCCGACAAGACGGCAGGAATATAAGATATAGAGTCAACCGCAGAAAAAAGCGATTGATCCAAGAGAAAAAAGTCAATTCTGGAGTGCTGACCGTATTTACTACTATAAAAGGAAAACTCCTTTTTATCAGCATTTTTAATTCTCCAGCTATCTATGAGGTTAAGGTATTTCATGGTGTTTTTAAGCTCCATTCAAGACCTTTGGGGGGCCTAAATCTAACCCTAGAGGTTTGGTCTAATTTTTCATCAAATATCATACTAAAATCGCCCCCCAATATTATTGGTGTTACGGACTCCACCAAGATAGATTTAAGCTTCATAAGTGACCCTGGAGCATCCAGGTTGGGCCCGAAGTACACTGCACATGTAAATGACGTTTGACCTATAGTTAATAAAGCCACCAGCCATCTCCAAGAATGGTCTGTCTCGAATTAGATCAGTCTTATCCCAGCATTGGCTCTAATCAGTATTGCTGCCCCCCTTGTATTACCGCTTTGGTCTGAACAAATAATCTCTTGAATCCACCTCCGCCCTTCAAATGCGGACTTACACTCCCGTCTCTCTAGATGTGTTTCCTCAAGAAGACAAATATGGGCTCCTGACTTATACAAATACTCAGTTATCCTATGCATTTTTCTTCTATCCCTCAGGCCGTTGACATTCCAGCTAGTAATTTTTATTTTACATGTCATATTAGCCATATGGATCTTTTGGGTGTACTGCTACCCTGCTCCCATCAAAAATGTTGTCTTTCTTCACAAGTACATGAGGATTATTTGTCCCCTTTTTTTTACCCCCCAACTGACTACCCACCTCCCATGAAGAACGCCCCATACCTTTTTGTTGGCGATCTTGTCGCCTATTTGGGGCTGCTGGAGTCTAGGAGGCCGGCGGGAGAGAAGCGGTGTACCCGGAGTGCGTCTCCAATGGGCGTGGTGTTTACCACTGTGCAAGTCCCGGTTTGTGCGGAAGAGACGGGCAAGGTAGGACTGGTGGCGGGAGCTGCAGCAGCGTTAATAGCGGAGAGCGGCACTGTTGAAAGGCGGCAGTATTCGCAAGGAGGTCGGGCCAGTCTATGGCGAAGATGGGTACTTATTAGAATCGGTCTCCGCTCACCCCATAATTACATCTACAATCCTACACGGTCAGTAAGGGGAGGGCTGGGTGGCAGTCCAGGTACTGCATGAAGCACTGTCATTATCGCTGATCCATTGTGTGATACTGGTGCCCAATATCTCGGCTGTTTCGTCCCAAAAGTGCCTGAAATAGATACAGACAAAGACACAGGCATTGCTGGTGTTGCCCCCACATTTTTCAAACTGGCACAGTGCAGGGGGATGGACTTAACTAAAAAGTCTACAGTCATACAGTTGAAAAAACCACTCAGAGTAGAAGGGACATCTTTACCTGTAGATTCTGGGAGAAGTGGTGACAGAGAAGAGACACTGGTGTCTGCACCCTCCACAGTACAAGTTATATCTGTTATACCTGCCAGAAGTAGGTACCAACTTAGGTCCCATCTAGAACTACAGAAGTCTGGGCTCACTGACCTGGGTGCCCTAACAGGGTCGCAGGCTATACCACTTACCCCTAAGGGAAGGAAGAAAGAGAAAATAGATACAAATCTCACTTCGGGGGAGACTAGAAAACAGACACTGCCAAAAACTTGTCCTTTTCAATTAAAACCTACTCCATCTCTAAAAACCTTTTTTAAGATTATGGAGCAGGTGGTGGGTCCTAATTCTCCTCCCTCCTCCTCTTCTTCTTCTACTACTACCCTCATTAGCCCCTTATTTAGTCAGCGGCCAGCTGCCCAGGCTACAGGGCCTCAGCCAGTGACCTTGGGGAACAGGTATGTAGCTTTAGCAGATGACCTAGAAACTGATGAGCAGATGTTGCTAGATGATAATATACCCGGTCATCAAGGTCCGGCACAAGGGGCACAAGGGGTACATGGTATATCTACTCCTGCTGTTGTAGCTGATGCCATACCAACTGATTCAGCCAAAAGCGACAAAGGCAATGAGACAGTGCTGGTTGCTTTGGATGGAGGCCTTTCACAGATGGAATTACTTCTGCACAACCTAAGAGGCGATTTACTGTCCAAATTTGAAATATCAGAGGCTGATCAGAAAAGTCTCCATGAGCAATACTCTAATCTAGAGGCCAAATTGGACGACGTCTGTAAGCGAACTGGCACTCTGGAAGAGGAAGTCACCTTGCTTACTGGGGCCTCGCAACGACATGACAGGGACATTGAGACCCTTAAAACCTAAAATAATGCCCTCCAAATGGATATTGAAAGACTAGAGATTCACTCTAGGAGAAATATTCTAACATTTTTGAGGATTCCAGAGGGGGCGGAAAATGGTGATTTCAAGTCTTTAGATACGCAAGTTTCTTAGAGAGGGAGTTTTTAAGGATAGACCCGATATAGATCTAGAGTCAGAGATTCAAAGGGCCCATAGGGACCTCTTTAGACAGCATAATAATAGAAAAGCCCCCAGGAAGATCTTGGTAAATTTAATTTATTTAAAGCAGATTCTGTTCATATTTTTGCCTCTTGTCCAGTGCTATTACCTCTAATACAAGAAATAGAGAGGTTCTTAAGCTTAGTTCTTTGCAGAAGTGTTATTTTGTCACATGAAGCAATAGTACTTGGGGTGGAAGATCCAGTTAACCTTGATAGTGGTCACGGTTTTATATTCATTGCTATGGCAGTTCTGCGGCTATGCCTAGCCTCGGCCTGGCTTGACCCGTTAATACCCTCCTTTCAACAGTGGTTAGCCAGGCTTTTAGCTGTGTATAACATCGAGATAGCTATATACAAACGAAAAGGCAGATCGCGACGCAAAAGAGGCATGAAAATTTGGACCGCTCTTACACAATGGAGAGACGCACAAAACTAATTAATATTGATGCTGTCATGTATCTATGTAATTGTTTCTTATTTTTTGTAAATTCTATATAATGATTATGTACGTATGTCAAAAACAATGTAAAGAATTTTTTTAGAGCACATTAGGAAAAGGGAGAAAAAAAAGAAAAAATGGTTTGCACTAGCGACTACATTAAGTGCCCACATACCGTCTATAGGAGGAGAAAAATTCTGACAGGACATAGAGAGCCCCAAATAGGACAGAACTGGTTTTGACTGGGTACAGACTCTCTCTGCCTTGAATGAGCAAAGGATTTATGTCTATGAAAAGTGGGGCCCAGACCCCAGACTTGTAGATCACTTCTGGGAAATCAAGAGGAACCTATGCCAAGGAGAAGAGCCAGAGAAGCTGAGGAGAAATACTGCCCCCGTGCTGTTTGCTATCTAGGGTTGGCCTGCATTGGCTACTTGCTGCCAAGGAAAGGAGAATGTACTTTCCTGTTTGCTGTATCCCCTGCTTGAGGAAGATCTCAAAGGGCTTAAAACTGAGCTCACCTCATGTTCTGAAGTATCAGAACAATCCATGAGGAGCGCAGCGGAGCTGTATGTTGTGAAATGAGTGCAATTTGATGAAGCCTGAGGGGCAGGCCATGTCCTTTACCAGTTTTCTTATGATACTATATTTGGAAGGAATGGAGTGCCCTAGTATGGGTGGGGAAAGCTGTGAGTGGGAGGCCAATGGATAGGAAGGTCGCTAAAGGTATATTCAAAGTTCTTAAAGTTATCCAAGAATATGTCCGCCATGCTTTCCATTGTCAAGGCTTGCCTAAACCAGGATTACCACTGTGTGATCGAGAGAGTCCTGTTTTTTTCCACGAGGTTGCCAATGCTACCTTGGCCGCTCCCAAACATAACCAGACAATGGAACAGTCACCTGAAGTTTGTCGTTTAAAGGTTTTGTCACGCAATCCAAGAAGGGCAAACCCATGCATGGAGGAGATTGGGCATCCTAGTATGCCTTTAAATTGTGCTAAAATTTCAGACCAGAAATGCTGGACTATAGGACAGTCCCACCATATATGCTTGAAGTCTCCTAGCAACCTGCATCCCCTCCAGCACAGATCGGTTGTATAGGGAAAGGTTTTTTGAGTTTAGTAGTGAATAAGTACCAATAATATAGTAACTTATAAGGGGCATCTCCCTTCCCATATAGTAGTTAAACTTGGGTATAAAATGCATAGCTTCTGCCATCATTCCTCATGGATTGTGTCCCCCAATACAGCAGACCAGAAGTCCATGTGTTATGGTCATATTTTGGGAGAAGTTTCAAGTGAAATTGAATAGAGAAAGGAGATGGTACCCCTGGCCCCATAGCTTGTCTTACAAATGTCTCAAATAATGATCTGGGTGGAGTACCCAATGTTTCAGCTGTGATGAGAGAGGAGGAAGCAATACCAATTCGACCCTTTGGTTCTATTTACCACAACATGTCTGTATTTGTGACAATGTGCTGTTCTCTCTGTCTTCACCCATGACCTTGCTAGCAGCTTTTCACCAAGAACTAGAACTATTTGAAAAGTGGCAGGGTACTGCATAAACCTCCATAAATCCTTCATCTTGTATTTGACACTCCCTCCATCTGAGAAGGAGACACTAGCCAATACTACCCCGTTCCACATGGTTAAAAAAGAGCTTACATACTCGGAGATTAAATTGTTCTCAAGATCTCCGAGCTGTTTAGAGCAAATAATCTCACATTGCTTCAAGAACTCAAAGCTGACCTCACAAGATGTGCCCCTACATAACTATTGTAGCTTGGCTATATCTAAGGAATCAAAAATGACTGTTTTACTGAAGTTGTCATACCTCTTTCAGGGCCTACCAATTAAAATGGAGCAATGTTTCACACAATTACTCCCTCTAGTGACCGATCCTATTTGTCGGAATTACAGAGCCTAACTTCCGTACATAATAATGTGCTTGCCTTTGGAGGCGGGCAGATTACTTCCCTAACCATTTGCCCCTATTCATTTTATCCCAGCCTTTCTCCCGGCACTTACAACAGGTCCCTTCAATCGCTGGAGGGAGGAGGGGGCCCTTACAATCTCTGACTTGTTCGTTGAATGGGAATATTTTTTCCTTTGCAATTGTCACAAAAACTTCGGCCTACCAGATTCTGAGAGGTACCACTACACTCAACTAACATTAAAATTCCAGGACCTGGGCATTGGTAGTGCACTGTATTATTTCTTCAGATACATTAAATATACCAATTATGGATAAGTGATTAAACCATAAGTGGGAATCTCATATACTCTGCCACTATCTAGAGTGTCTCAGTATGTGACTAGTTGTGTTAGTGACTGTGCGGGTGTCTAAATGGGCATATAAGTGGCTGTTGGATTCATAACTGGTTCTGTTGACCCGTGTTTGGCTGTGTAACTGCATGCGCCAGTGGTTCTATTAGTAGCAGATACATAAGTCCTGTGTGAGTGGATGTGGAAGTGATTCTGTCATTGTCCGACTGGTTGTGACAGTGGCTGTATGGATTTCAATATAGGTATATTTTTGGCTGTATAGGTGGGTGACTGGCTATATAATGGGGTGTAATGGTCTGTAAGTGTGTGCAAGTGACTGAATTATAAAAGAACATTTCTTACCTTTTAGCCACACAGCACCCTGTCCATTGGGCTATATAGTGAGTACCTTAGGGGTACCATGTGTAAAAAAGGAGAATTTGAACATTGGCAAGAGATTTTAAATGCCACGTCCTCCTAGCAGTAAAAATGCACATACAGTCTCTCCAGTAGCAGGCTGGACGGGCTTGGCTAGATGGGTGACTAGGAGCACCAGTTATTGAGTACATATCTGCATGAGTATATCGGTCCCTCTGTGGGTGTGTCATTGGATACGTAAGTAACTATGTCAGCCTATGTGACTGCCTCTTATAACTCTATAGGTCTGTAAATGTGTTTGTAAGTGGCTGTATGGATTGCTTACTTGTTGTCTTAGTGAGTGCTGGGGTATGAAACTCTTTGTGCAAACTGGCTCTGCTCCTGCTGGATATGTACGTGATATGTGGGTGTGCGAGTGAATGTGTCAGTGCCTCATTCGCTGTCTTACTGGGTGGGTTAGTAGCCCCTTGATTTTATACATAGATATGTGAGTCACAGCATGAGTGGGTCACTGGATGTATGACTGGGTGTATGGGTCTCTAAGTCCGCATGTTACTCAATGAAACTTCAAAATACATGTCTAAACGTTTAGGCACATAGCACCCTGCCCTAGGGCCTACTTATGGCCTACCAGAGGGGTGACTTATATGTGTTAGAAGCGGAGTTTAAGGCTTGGCAAAGGCTTTCAAATGCACAGACAACATGGTACTTCAACTGCACACTGGAGCTTTGCAGTAGGATGCCTTAGACTTGTGTAAAGGGCTACTTGTCTGGTTGGGTGAGTAGTAATGTCAGTAATTGAATACATATCTTAGTGGCACTATCAGAGCCTATGTTGGTGTGTCACTGGATGTGTAAGTACCTATGTCGCTATATGACTGGATTTAATAATTGTATTGGTCTGTAAATGTTTAAGAATGTGGCTGTATGGATTGCTTACTGGCAGTGTTAGAGAGTTTAGGGGTATTTAACTGTGTTTGCAACTTGCTTAGTGACTTCTGTATACATGAGTGCTATGTGGGCATATGAATGTATGTGAAAGTGCCTCTGTTGCTCTCTCACTGGGTGAGTGAATGGCTGTATGGTCTATTGAATACGTATGTGAGTAGCTGTATGGGTGAGTGACTGGCTGTATAGGTGTGTAAGTGCATGTTTAACTGACTGGCTGAGTACATGTATATGGTACAGGTATGTGAGTAGGCATACCAGTGCCTATATAAGTGTGTAAAAAATTACATACGTGTATGTAAAGGTGAGTAAATGGGTATGTGGTAATGGTTTTATATTGTGTGATTGAATGTGGCAGCCACTGTCTGGCTATATGAGTGATGGGTACATATGTGCTTTTATGGGATTGTAACTGGGTGTGTAAGTGCTTGCCTCACTGTGTGAGTGGGTACAAATTACATACTATTAAATTATGCACTATAAGCAAACACATACATCTAATTGCAGACACATTCATTCATACTGGCTTAATAAAATGACTATATTTTCTGGATATCAATTCCTCTTTCTCCTTTCCTACTCACTCTATTTTTTAGTTAATGTTCTCATCTGAGCTACCTTCTGTTTTGCCTTCTAGTACGGTGTCTAGAACCTCCACATTTACTTTCATCGTATATACACTCTCAATGTTTTATCTAAATAGACTTTTTTATACTACAACCTAATTAGCATACCTGTAAAAGCTTGTTGCTGTCCTCCACCTTTAATTTCTATTTCTGTTTAAATCTTTGGAAATATGGCTGCTCTTTACCAGGTGCTCTTACTTATACTCATGTAGTTAATACATTGCAGGCTTCCTTATTCTTTTATTTTTCTTATACAACTTCTAAATGGTCAGTTTTGCTTAACCTTTACTATGGTTCCTGGGAAGTACCCAAATGTGTTATTTTTTCTACTGTGATGCTTAGTGTAGCCCTCCATGTAACTTTGCGGTGGACCTGCGGATCCACAAGGAAACCCGGAGAAGCATTTAACAAACTACTATTTTAAAAGCCAAACACTCCATAATAACCAATGTTACCACACTCCTTTTTTCAGTTTCAAAGTGCAGTCCCATTTCCCATATTCTTTTAGCTCAGTTTCCATGGTGACCATGTTAGCATCACTCTCTATCTACCACTAGGTCAAAAGTGCATTTATTTTTGCTGTAAGCAACATGCCCTCTCCACCACCCAATCAATTATGTTCTTTTAAATTCTACCTGCTGTCCTCCATTTTAGCACTCCTTCATCTTTACTTTGCTGAGTGGGTTTCTGAGTGTAACTGGGTAAGTGAGTAACTGTTTGACTGACTGTTTGGATGTATGAGTTGGTGTGTCACAGTTAATGAGTTAGTGTGTGACTGGTTGTCTCAATTGCAGTATAGTAGCAATATGGGTATATGATTGGCTGTGAGAGTGGTTGTATGAGTGTCTGTATAGTGGTTGCAGGGTGTGAGTGGTGGACTGCATGAGTTAATGAGTGTGTGAGTATCTCTGTGGGTAAATGAATGTGGGTGTGGATGCTTCTCCCAGTTTGTCGGTGCTTTTGAGTACCTATGTGGGGGTGTGAGTATTTGTATGGGTATGTACATTGGTGTTTGAGTGTCTGTAAGGATATGTGACTGGGTGTGTAAGTGGGTCTGTCAGTGGGTGTGTGAGTGTATGTGGGAGACTATGAGTGACTTTGTGAGACCCTACATGGATCTGTATGTGGGTGAGTGAGTGTTAGTGTGGGTCTATTAGTGAGTCTGTGAGTGGGTCTGTGAGTGGGTGTGTCAGTGTATTAATGGGTCTTTGAGGGGATGTGGACCATCCCTGTTATGTAAAATGGCCTCCCAATCAAGTTGTGGTCAGCCAATCACTGCCACCTACCTGGGTTTTAATCACATGCTCCCCTCCTGAAGCCCTAGATTGCCCTGTGGACCACTAACCCCCAGGGCCAGCGCCAGCAATGTCCCGGGGTGCCCACCCTTGGGGACATTGCAGTTTGGTATGGCTTGGCGGGAGCACCGCTCCTGCCAATCCACAGCAAACATACTCTGCTTTCAGCCAGAGAAAATCAAAAATGTTCTCACGTGCTGAAAGGGAAGCATGTCTGTTTGCCTGCCTGCTCTCAAATGAGCAAAGAAACAGACAAATTACTTTGATATCTAGGTAGCTGCATGTTAGCTATCCCGCCGGGCCAGGCCTGTATACATTTCTCTAAAATCTCTGCTCGCCATTCCACCAGCCGGCACTCTCAACAGCTGCTTTATTTGGCTGCTTCATTCCACTGGCATACCGGCACCACAAGCACCACAAGCAGCAAGAAACAGGGAGACCCCCTGCACTACATTGTGCCGCATCGCACCCGCAAGTGGCTAGCGGGAGTGCAGTGGTGAGGGGGCGTAGATCGGCAGGTTTCGCGGACTGCTGGGAGGCGCAAGTGAGCAATTTGGTGCAAGGAGGCTCGGAGCTCGGAGGTCCGCCGCATTGCCGCATAGTTCCATCGGGTGCTCCTTCAGGCGAGAGCTGCGAGGGAAGAAAGGTGAGCCGCCCCTCCACGCTGTCTCGCGTTGCCTCGCCTTGCCTAGCAAGCGGTGATCACTCTGCTGCAGCCGGCCTATCCCTGCCCGCAGTGCTGCGTGGGTGAGAGGCGGGGAGGAGAGCGGGTGAACAACGAGCAGCGTGGAGCGTTGATCCAAATTAAACCCACAGCAACCTTGCCTCCAATCCAATCAACCCGCATTAACCTCCACAGCAGCCAGGTCTGAATCTCTTATAATCTCTTAGAAGGAGACAAAAGGGGATTACAGGGACAGCTTTAGCGACTGTGGCTATTGAGCTACCAAGGTACTATAGTGTGGCAAACTTTCCACCGTCATCGTAAATTTCTTTTTTGCCAATTTTCAACATAACCTGTGCTCCCTAGGCTGAGCCTACGAATAGGAGGAGGCACTTTTAGGAAAACGGCTGCTGGAAAAGAATCAGGAAGGCCGCAGCTAAACAGAAGGACACAGGACACAAGGCGCTTGTTGCAGGTCACTGGCCCCCTCCCTCATGCCCCCTTGCCCTCTCCGCCAAAGTACCCATAGCCCACAATCTCTCAGAGAGGTTATACAAACTATTAAAGCAGCCTGCTTGCCACTTGGGGGGGCCACGAGATAGGCATCCATAAGGTGCCCACAGGGCGTCCACGGGGAATTTGGGACAGCTCTCATAGCTGGGGAAGAGAAGGGGGAGCTCGTGACAATAGGGCCTGTGGCTGGCTCTGGTCCTTTTGGTGATAACGGAGAGGGAGAAATGAGATCAGGAAGAGTCAGACAGACTCCAGCCCACAAGGCCAAGAGTGAAAAACTAAGTAAAAGAAAAAAAACAATCAAACAAATCAGAAGGCTGTGATTTCAAGCAAAAAAGCCCATTGATATCGCCACTAATAACGATGTTCAGGAAGATAGAGGAAGGCACAAAAAGGAAGTCAGTCGTGAGTGACAGATTTTCGCTACTCAAAGATCCCGGAGCAGCTATCTACTCTACAACAGCAGAGATCCCAGGTCTCATGACTCCTCTTGCCCCACAGGCAGCCCCCTCAGCTTCTAATGGAAAGATACTAAACAAAACCTTACAAAATGTATCGGTACAATTAATCCATGGTTCATGCAAAAACTGATCCAGAATTTGGACAAGTCTGGTCTAAATAGGGCGGTCCCAGAGGTGACTAACAACGAAGCCAGTTTAGGCACAATATTTAAAGAGGAAACATGCGTGAGCACGAATCGCTTCGAGGTGGCAGGTAAAAAAGTTTAGCCATCACAAAAAATAGTGATGAAGAAAAACAAGACCATATGAACCAATCTGTAGGATTGCAACGTTATGATCAAAAAGAGTTCAGACGCAGGGAAAAATCTAACTCCCCAACAGCAATCCTTAAGACATCCCAAGAAAACCTTACGTCCTCTACTCCTAAGCCAGTAAGCAACAATGTCAGAACTACAAGGTAACAGACAGTCGCACAGGTCTATCAGACGGATCAAGAAGACCCAGAAGGCATGAACAACCGATGGCAGATCGACACAACATCCGTTTCAACTAAAGACATTATGCAAACATCTGTTTTTGAAACCGAATGAGGGAAAAGTATTATGTTAACTCTCAAGAAAACTCGGATACACATGGATTAAAAACTACTCAAACAAACACCAATAATATCCCAGCTCTGCGGATGCGTGGAACGGCGGTGAGGGCGAGGCTGGTGGAACGTAGCTGGCGGGTGGGAGTGTAGAGGTCAGGCGGTTGTTGAGGTACCTGGGGCCCTGGTAAAGGAGAGCCTTGTGTGCGTGGGTGAGGAGTCTGAACGTGATCCTCTTGCTGACAGGGAGCCAGTGCAGGTCTCTCAGGTGTCCGGAGACGTGGCCGTGTCGGGGAATGTCCAGGATGAGTAGTGCGGAGGCATTCTGGATGCGTTGGAGTCTTTTCTGAAGTTTGGATGCGGTTCTGGCATAGAGGGTGTTTCCGTAGTCCAGTCGGCTGGTGACGAGTGCCTGGGTGACCGTCTTCCTGGTTTCGGTGGGGATCCACCGGAAGATCTTTCGGAGCATACGCAGGGTGTTGAAGCATGACTACGAGACTTCGTTGACTTGTCTGGTCATCAGGGGGAGGAGTCCAGGATGAAGCCCAGGTTACGTGCGTGGTCCATTGGCTTGGGAGCGGTGCCCAGGGCAGGGGGCCACCAGGAGTCGTCCCATGCGGAGGGCGATGGTCCCAGGATGAGGACTTCCGTCTTGTCTGAGTTCAGTTTCAGGCGGCTGTTCTTCATTCATTCGGCTACATCTTTCATCCCTTCGTGTAGGTTGGTTCTGGCGGTGGCGGGGTCGTTTGTGAGGGAGACGATCAGCTGGGTGTCGTCGGCGTAGGAGATGATGTTGAGGTTGTGTTGGTGTACAATGGCTGCGAGGGGGCTCATGTAGACATTGAAGAGGGTGGGCCTGAGTGATGATCCTTGTGGTACGCCGTAAATGACTTTGGTGACCTCGGATCTGAATGTGGGCAGGCGGACCCTCTGGGTTCTCCCGGTGAGGAACGAGATGATCCATTCCAGTGCCTTCTCTTGGATTCCGCTGTTGTTGAGGCGCTGTACTAGGGTGCGGTGGGAGACCGTGTCAAACGCTGCGGAGAGGTCACGGAGGATGAGGGCCGCTTTTTCCCCGTTGTCGAGCAGGGATTTGATGTCATCTGTGGCTGCGATGAGGGCGGTCTCGGTGCTGTTGTTGGCACGGAAGCTGGACTGCGAGTGGTCGAGGGATCTGTTCATCTCGAGGAAGGCGGCAAGCTGACTGTTGACGGACTTCTCGATGACCTTGGCAGGAAAAGGGAGGAGCGAGATGGGACGGTAGTTCTTGAGGTTGGTGGGGTCCGCTGTTGGTTTCTTCAGGAGGGCGCTGACCTCGGCGTGCTTCCAGCTCTCCGGGAAGGTGGCGGTGTTGAAGGAGGTGTTAATGATGTCCCGGATTTGGGGTGCGATGATGGAGTCGGCTTTGATGAAGACGTGGTAGGGGCAGGGGTCGGTTGGTGATCCGGAGTGGATGGTGTTCATCACGCGGGTGGTGTCTTCGGTGCTGACCGGAGTCCAGGCGCAGAGGGTGGTGGTGGGGGGCGTTGGCTCGGTGGTTGGGTGCGTGGTCTGTGCGCCGAAGCCGTTGTGTATGTCGGCGATCTTGCTGTGGAAGAACGAGGCAAGTGAGTCGCAGAGGTCTTGCGAGGGAGTGATGTCATTTCCAGCACTGGGGTTGGAGAGCTCTTTGACAATGCTAAAGAGTTCCTTGCTGTTGTGGGCATTGTTGTCCTGTCGTTCCTTGAATGCTGTCTTCTTGGTGATGCGGATCAGCTGGTGGTGTTTGCGGGTGGCGTGCTTGAGGCCAGTCATGTTGTCTGTGGTCTGGTTGTTGCTTCAGGCTTTTTTCGAGGGTGCAGCAGTTCTTCTTGAAGTTCTTGAGTTCGTCGGTGAACCAGGAGGCTTTCTTGCTGCCGGGTCTGCTGGGAGGGGTCTTCAGTGGTGCGAGGTTGTCTGCGAAGTTGGTCAGCCACTTTGTGAGGTTGATGGCTGCTTCTTTGGGGTCCGTTGTGCTGGCGGGAGGGTTCTGGCAGAGGCAGGTGGTGAGCTGGTCGGCGGTGATCTTGTTCCAGCTCCTGCAAGGAGCCTGTTGCAGGTGGTTGTGAGTCGTGGTTCTTCTGAAGCGGAAGTGGACGCAGCTGTGGTCCATCCAATGAAGTCAGGTTGAGTGGCTGAAGGAGATGTGCTTGCTGGAGGAGAAGACGGGGTCAAGCGTATGGCCGGCGTAGTGGGTGGGGGTGTTCACCAGTTGCTTGAGTCCGAGGTTGTTGAGGTTGTCCAGCAGGGTGGTGGTGTTGCAGTCCTTGTTGTTCTCCAGGTGGAAGTTGAAGTCCCCTAGGAGGATGTAGTCGGCGGAGCGGAGGGCGTGCGGGCTTATGAAGTCTGCAATGTCTTCGCTGAATTGTGTGCATGGTCCTGGGGGTCTGTAGATGAGGGTGCCTCTGAGGGTCGTCTTGGGGTCGGTGTGTATCTGGAAGTGGAGGTGTTCAGCGGCGGAGAGGGTGTCGTCGGAGTTGGTCGTGATGCGGATGGTGTTCTTGTGTACGATGGCGATGCCTCCACCGGTCTGGTTGACGCGGTCACTCCTGGTGATCTTGTACCCATCCGGAATGGCGATGGCGATGTCGGGGGCTGAGGAGGCATTCATCCAGGTTTCCGTGAGGAAGGCGACGTCTGCTGAAGTTGTGTCGAGGAGGTTCCAGAGCTCCACGGCGTGTCTGTGGACGGAGCGGGTGTTGAGCAAGATGCACTTGAGTTGGTTGTTGCTTGTTCTCGGCTTGGCGGTTGTGGTGCAGGGTCGGAGGCCGGTGAAGCAGCAGGCTTTGCAGGTGAAGGGTCCGTGTGTGCGTTTCGGGGTTGCTCGGTAGCAGGCAGGGTTCCGGCTGCCATTGAGTGCGTTGAGGGTGGCGGGCCAGGCGCGGACCGGCGCAGACGTGCTTGCCTTTGGCGCGCCTTTGGCGCACAATCGGCGTGCCCGCTGCGCGTACGCGTCATAAGTAAGGAGCCGGGAGGGAGGGTCAGCGGGGCGGCGAATGGGCTGGCAGGAGGCTGGGCCGCATGGAGGCAGCAGGGAAAGAGAAGCGGGCGGGCGGCTCAGCGGCAGCTGGGCCACCTGAGGCAAAAACAGAAGGCAAAAAAATACAGGAGCGTGGGGGCTACCTAGGAGGTAGCGGACAGCAGGCAGCAGTGGAGCGTGGGGGCAACCTAGCCTGGAACAGGTTCAGCGGTCGTTCCCTCGCCGGTGAGCGCGGTCCCCTTAAGTAAGGAACCGGGAGGAAGGGTCAGCCGGGTGGCGAATGGACTGGCGGGTGGCGGGGCTGCAGGGAGGCAGCGGCGGGAAGAGACTGGGGTGGGCGGGCAGCTCAGCGGCGGCTGGGTCGCCCGAGGCAGAAACAGAAGGCAAAAAAATACAGGAGCGTGGGGGCTACCTAGAAGGTAGCAGGAAGCAGGCAGCAGGCAGCAGTGGAGCGTGGGGGAGACCTAGCCTGGAACAGGCTCAGCGGTCGCTCCCTTGCCGGTGAGCGCGGTCCCCTTAAGTAAGGAGCCGGGAGGGAGGGTCAGCAGGACGGCGAATGGGCTGGAGGGGGCGGGGCCTCAGGGAGGCAGCGGCGGGAAGAGACTGGGGCGGGCGGCTCAGCAGCGGCTGGGTCGCCCGAGGCAGAAACAGAAGGCAAAAAAAATACAGGAGCATGGGGGCTACCTAGAAAGTAGCAGGCAGCAGGCAGCAGTGGAGCGTGGGGGGGCCAAGCCTGGAACATATCACCATAGGTTAAAAGCAGGCAAGGTGCGGACCCCAATAAGGAAAAGGTGATAAGTCCCAAATAGCAAGGACCATCTACAAGTAATCCAACAGCTCACAACGCCCTGGTTAAAAAAACTCTGGAGATTAAGGTGGTCAATAATCAAAGAGGGGAAAAAAAATACTGTCCCACGGAATCTCGGGAGGACGAACGGCGATATGGAACACAGAAAACAAGACTACTTAATCTTAAACTTAAATCCAGAGACCCAAAAAATTAGAGACAGAATGTCGGAAGGATTGACAATGGATAACGCAGAGGGCTACGTGTTTGGTTTGGGGGAAGTTAACCCAATGGTGCCTAGATCAGGAATTAGTAACTAACTATAATGCAGGAAACCTTCAGGAGAACACTGTATCACAGATAAAGTGGTTTTAAACACTCCGCTGGGAAACAAGTTCCAATATGTAAACCTATAAGTTGAAATAAAAGATGACAAAAAACAAATTGGAGTCGATAACAAGAATGATGATCCTATGTTACAGACTGATCATCTTAATTTGATACCGAAACAGCAATTACTGTTAACACCAGAATACGACTCAAAAGGGCCACAAGACATACTGAACATTGAAACTAACAGCTAATATTCCAGCCTTAAAATAACTGACCTCGTCGAACTTATTGGCAGTAGAATTTATAGCAAAGGGAAGTCAAAAATATAAGGAACAAACGCTGACAACATGGCAGACCGAAGATGTCGTCCAGCACATTATGAACGCCAAGTCGCAATTTGAAGCTTGGTGAAAGAACTGTCAAGACCAGCTATACCACGTTACCCTGGCCCGTTAACCATTAACCCTAACCACAACAAGAGCTATGGCCAAGGGCAAAGAGAAATCAAACCGAATAAACATACGGTTCTCAAAGGAGCAAAAGGCAGCAACCTTCCAATTGCACCGAGTAGATACATACAGAGCAACTGGGAAACTAGAAAGGATGTGGTCCAGGACAATTGGCGATGGCTGCCAGGAGCGCTAGATTCAACTTCAGGCCATTGACCGTTGGAAAATACATCAGCCGTTCAAGACCCAAGATGTATACAAATGCTATCATGGAATATAGAAGTGGAAAAAATGGCTAGAAAATGGGTGTCAACTAACTAAATGGGACAAATATAATATAGTAGCACTGCAGGAGACTTGGGCACTTGAAGATCTCCCTCTGGCAAAATATATACATTATACAGTCCCAGCAATTAAAACCAAAACTTACGGACGGCCGAAAGGGGGACTGGCAGTCTATATTTCTACAGAAGTAAAAATCAACACTGAACAGATGGTTTCAATAGGACCTAATATTCAAATGATCAAACTAACATCTGGGCCAGTGGACAGAACAAAAACCATCCTGCTGATCAATACATATGCACATCCCTTAGTAAGGAACAAATCAGCCCACAGGGCTCAATTGATCACAATTATCTCAGATATAAGGAGTACCTATCCCTTATGGGATCTGATACTTACAGGGGATTTTAACTTCAACCTAATTCACACCCCGGACAAAGAAGACATGCTAGTTTCTGATAATATATACAGGAATGTTCCAAAGCAATACCAGCAATTGAAATCTACAGTGGACCACTTAGGTCAAGGACTTGTAAATGCCCTAGAGTTTCTTGGGTTGAGGGTACTAAATGACAGAACAATAGACGACTTCCCACCGAAACACACATTTCATGGTGGAAATACTAGATTAAAGCAGGACTATACAGCAATTTCGGTATCACTGATGCCATTCCTCACCCAATTTTCAATAGAGTACACAACTTGGAGTGACCATTCGTATCAGCACATACACTTCAGGCTAAATATCACCAAGCATCAGGAAAACACAATAATTGAAGGAAATATACACACAGTTGACTTAAAACATCTAAAATGGTCAAATGATACAATTTACACATTACAGTCCAAGATGAAAATGAAGATAACGGCTTGTAAAGTGGAGGTCCAGAATAAAATTGAGGCATGGGAAAAATTTACAGCGGATCTTATATCAATAATGCCGACAAGACAATACCAGACAAATATCCATGGCCAAAAAAAAGCACAGAATAATAACGCAACGGCTGGTCTGCGAGCTCTGAAATGCAAACTCAAAAAAGCTATTAGGAACTTAAAAAGAACAGTTCCCGACCAAGTAGCCTGGGACAGGGTACGGCAGCTAAGGAAAAACTACAAAAAAGAGCTATGGGAGGAAAAACGAATGAGCGATTAGAAATTTTGGGCTGACCTGCTTTGTTGTGCCAAGAAAACAAATTCAAATTAGTTTCAGGAAACCATAAACAAATCACACAGGCCAGCAATAGCCCTATCATCAAATATTCAAGAACACGAGTGGGCACATTTCTAACCTCAAAGTTTATAGAACACGCTATGATAGAAGGTTGCATGCATGCCCAGGCTGAGGGAAAAGACACATCCAAAGGGGTCACAGAACCAAACAGCTCAGGAGAAGCCATTACACCTCACATGTGAGAAAATAAAGATCCAGGGTTTAACCTAATAGAGGAAAAACGGAAGCCGCAGGGGAAAAATGCAATCATTCCCTGATAACATTGTCAAGCCATTCATCCATGTCAAGTGAGGGAGTTGAACGCATAATTAAGAAAAGTAGAAGTGACGGTGCTCCTGGCCCTAATGGAATCCCTCAAGCAATTTTTAAGCATGATACATCGTTCTGGGGCAATCATATTTCTGACCTATACATATATATAGAGCTCTTAAATTATGTTCCACCGAATTGGCAAGGCTTGCATTGACACCTATATTTAAAGGAGGAGAGAGAACTAATCCATCAAATTATAGATTAATAGCCCTCCTGGACGTCAAAGCCAAATATTGTGCCACACTAGTTCTAGAAGACCTGAAGGATTGGTCTGATAACCTCAACCTTATTCGGGTCAACCAGACAGGCTTCAGGCAAGGAAAAGGGACGATAACGAATATCTCTAATAGTGTAAGCAGAGGAAACAGCATCTCTACCTCTGCTTTAGAGACCTAAAGGCAGCATTTGATAGTGTTGATCATCACCTCCTGTGGAAAAAGTTGCAAACATGGGACAAACCTGAAAGGCTACTAAAAGGTATACTGCTATTCTACTATAACACACGGTTAAGAATAAAGCTAGGTGATGGGTCTAGACTATCAAGGAATCTGATAACGACCAGAGGCCTCAAGCAAGGGTGTGTTCTGGTCCCTCACCTTTTTAATCTGTTCATGTCTGATCTTTCACAGAGGCTAGATTGCACTAACTCTCACCCGCCTAAACTTGGTAAACTGGTATTCACTCACCTCTCATATGCCGATGATGTGGTACTAATGAGTCAAACTAAGATCGGTCTCCAAAGAGTTTTAAATGATATGTCAGATTACATTTCAGCAAACAAACTTGAAATAAATACATCAAAGACAAAAACTATGGTGATTGGAAGTCAGCGGAGATGTAAGCAGACTATCTGGCTCAACGGAAACCAACTAGAGGAAGTAAAAAAATACAAGTACCTGGGATTTTATATTGACACCTCAAAAAATCACACAGAACATAAAAAGTACATGATGTAGAGAACCAGTGCCCTCATATTCGCCTTCAGTAAACTGCCAAAAAAGTTGAAGGGTCATCGTATAAACCACTGCTCGCTGTAATGACTGTGAAAATCCTTCCGACAATAACATACGCCAGCGCTGCTTTTCACGGAGATGACGGAGAGGTTTTAAATCAATTAACAGTATCCATCTATAAAAAACTATTTCAGATGCAAAGGTCGGCTTCGCCAGCTCAGGACCGTTTTTAATTCAGTTTAATAAACGAAGACATAGGGAGAATGTATGCTACAATAAAAACTTGGTATCGGCTGAAACAAATTGCAGCCACATCACAAAATAATGAAGCCCTATGGACCGAAGTAGACAAGGACAGAAACTCGCCTTTTAATCAATACTTAAGTAAATCTCTTTCAAGAACCTGCACTAATGACTTATGGAATACAAATTTGCCGTATCAGTCCTTTAAACAAGTAATAAATAAAGCAACTAAAACCCATTCAGCACAAACTGTTAAAAAAATCTGTAGGTTAAGGTTGCACGCTTGGATGGTGATAAACAATTATACGTCTCTTGCACCAGCTTCATACTTGAATCTGATATTTTCAACTGACGTAAAAAAACAACTAATGAGATTACATTTTGGAAAATTACCATCTTTGGTGGATCAGCCAAACTGGGTGAATACAGGACCTAATTCATGCCGGCTGTGTGATTACTATAAAGAAGACTTCATCCACGTAATTTGCACATGTAATAAACTTTACAAAGAGCGAGCCATTCTCCTCAAACAAAGCTTTAATTTGAGAGGCATTAGGTCATGTAGAGCAGCCATAACTGCATGCCTAATCCATCGGTCCCACACCTGAATGGTAGATTGATCAAATTCCTCAAAGTCTTTGCAAAGCTCTGTTAAAAGGGTTTAATTCGGGCAATGAAAAACTGACAAACTTATGGCTACTGAATTTTAACAATGTAATTTCTCGGAAGGTGGTTGTCCCAGGGTGTGGGGGTACCACATGGCCACCCCTGCATTACTTTAAGAACTTGATACTGGACCTGGCCCTACAGAGGGTGGATATTAAACTAAGCCCAGGAGCCTGCGCTAAGTTTTTGGGAGGATTTTGGCCAGAGTTACAGATTTAGGCTCTGGCGGGTCCTTGTGGGACCCACTCAAGAGACCTAGGGGGTCAGGCTTTTCAACCCAGATCCCTGTTCTTTTTTAAAAATAAATGTTGTCTTTAACTGAGTCACAAGATTGCTGCCAACCCTTCCTGTTTTGAGATGTTGCCAGCCAATCAGATCTCAGCATGAGATCGGGAGGGGTCGCGGATCCACCGCGTCCCTACATAAACAACTGGGAATTTCTTTATATTTCTCAGCAACTACAGAAATGATTTACACCAAATCACACAAAGGCATTTCCTTGAACCAAGACCAATTACGAGGCCACGCCCCCTGTTTACACCACTCTGCAAACACGCCTCCTGGTGCAGAGCTGCTCGGGAAATGAAGTCCATTTTAGTCCTGAGGTCCTCAGGACACAAGAGGACCTCATTGCCCAACCAGCAGTGCACTAGGAGGTGTGTTTATAGAGTGGTGTAAAAAGGGAGTGTGGCCTTGGACACTCCCAGCAATCCAGCTGTGTGGGGCTTACTAAAGGTTCCTGGTGGGCTAATTGGTCCCTACTAGTAACCTTCAGGTTTCAAGGGGAGTTAATCCCCCAACCCAGAACGCGCCAGGATGCGCGTTTGCAGAGTGGTGGAGAAAGAGGACATGGCCGGTGTCCACTTTCAGTAATCCCACTATCTGGGTAATACTGGAGGTATCAGGTAGGCTAGTTGGCCCGTATAGACCCCCAGCAGCGAAACAGACTTTATTCTTCATCCAAGAGTGCGCAGGGTAGTGCGTTTGCAGAGTTGTGGGGAAAGGGGGTGTGGCCTGCTATGAGAACTTAGCAATCCTGCTGTCTGGGACTTACTGGAGGTAAAAGGAGGGGTAGTTGGCCCCCAAGGTTGACATAGGGGTCCAATTACCCCTTCTGTTGCCTCCAGTAAATCCTACATAATGGGATTGCTGAGAGGTCTTCGGAGGCCATGCTAACCTTTTACTTTTAAATAGATTGGGTGCAATATTGCATTATTTCCATGGGGAAAACGCTGACTTACCCGACCCTGGGATCGTGTGTTTGACCCTCCCCGCCCTGTTGTGACTCAGGTGCGATAGGCAGAGCCAGGGACCTCCCCCACTCACGAGCAGTTAGCGCTCTAGATTCTGGACGCTGAGGGCTACTTAACCCTCCCACTATAGTGAGCGCGCAGAGATCGCCCGCAGGTGAGTGCCAAAGAGCGCGCCAAAGACAAGCCTAAGAGAAGCCCGCCTGCACCCGTATGTGACCGGACGGGGCGAGGGGCTGGGGCTATGGCTATGGTTGAAGGGAATGGAGGCAACACTCATGTATGTAGGGTGAGTTACTCTTTTCAAACTCTTTATAATATAAGGTCAACTCTTGTGAATACATGTACGATCAAAAAGGAAATTCCCCCTGAGGGACCCTTTTCATGTAGACATTGCTATTTTCAGGCGCTCACAGACTGTTCCTTGAGGAAAAAAACTCCCCCATCTGTTATGCTACGAGCCAAGGTGGACATTCGTCCGGTTTGGAGAAATATGTTATGCAATGTCAGATCTTTATCTAAGCACCACACTGAGGTTTGGGATACCATCTCTTCCTACCAACCTGACCTATGTTTCCTCACTGAAACGTGGCTCAAGCCCCATTCCCTTCCGGTTATCACCTTAGGCATTCTAGAGGGGTATACAATAGTTAGAATGGACCGGCAGACCAAAGGGGGTGGAGGTATAGCCATTGTCCATAGGAGCAACATCATCATCTCGATTTTGGACCAATGTAATAATCCCGATTTGGAAAAAATAGTTTTCAAAATGGGCACTTCACCTAAGACCTGTAGGGAAGGGGCGCTAGTCTACCGTCCCCCTGGTCCTACCTTAAAGGTCTCCAATGTTTTGATGGAAGTATTGGCACCTCATATTAACTTGGATGAATACTTCCTATTGCTTGGGGATTTCAACATTCATAGCGAGTTGAGAGAGAACGTGGAGGCGCAATCGCTTTTGTATGATTTGTCCTTGCTTGGTCTAAAACAATGTAACACCAGCCCTACACAGCAGGTGGGGCATACCTTAGACCTGATATTATCTAACTCCTTACAGACGATATGTTCTCAGCCGAAACAGGTTAGCTGGACTGACCATTTCATCCTTGAATTTACTATACCTGAGCAAGAGGTTACATTTAACCGCTCATTAAGGATCCCGTTATTGCGCAGACCATGGCTTAAAGTATCGTATGATGCTTTTAAAGAGATATTTGTTGCACCTGAATCTGTATCCACCGATACTATTGATTTGTCTCTATACAAATATGAAGAGGCTGTCCATAGAGCGGTTGAACTAATGGCCCAGCAAAAATTGTTTAAAGAAAGCCAGCCTGGAAACAGGAAGTCTGGTTCTCTGAGGAGTTGCGTGTTCTAAAACAAAAGGCTAGGAAAATGGAGAAAGCATGGAGAACATCACATCTGGAGCTGGATAAATCCAGCTATCATACAGCCATGAGCATTTACCATAAGGCCATTAAAGTTGCCCGTAAAAATCACATCACGGTGCAACTTGAAGAGGCAGGGAATGCTCCTGAAGCCCTATACCAGGTCTTAAACTCCTTCTTTAAACCCGTGGCATGTGAAAGCTTAGATATTTCCTCGCAACAACTATGTGATAATGTCTCAACTTTCTTCACCGAGAAGATTGAAAACATCTACAGCAAAATCATGGTGTCAAACGCACTAATTGACCCATGTACTGTCTTCCCCAAGGGCAATAGAAGCACCCGTCAGGTCACCCTCTCTGGCTTCCCTAATATAACCGCGCTGGAGGCGGAGAAGTTGATTGACCTCATTAAAAGTGGTAGTCCGTCTGATTTAATCCCAGGACGTATTATGGGTGTATTTGGCAAAGTTTTGGGTCCTGAAATCCTGAGACTGGTGAACCTTTCGCTAGATACAGGGTGTGTACCAAGAGAATGGAAAAAGGCCTTCGTTAGGCCTATTAGAAAAAAAACCTCCGTACCTTGGACAGATCTAGCCAACCTACGTCTTATCTCTCTGCTCCCTTGTTAATCGAAAAGCATGTGAACAAACATCTTTCCAACTTCCTGGAACAATCTGGAAGTTTGGATCCCTCTCAGTCTGGCTTTAGGCCGAACTATAGGAGAATCGGCCTTGCTGTCGATAACTGAGGACCTGCGCATGTACCAGGACAGGGGAGTTTCGGCTGTCCTGGTGCTGCTGGATTTATCGGCAGCGTTCGATACGGTATCCCACACTATTCTTATCGATCGCATTGCTGAGAGTGGACTGGAGGACACTGCACTGGACTGGTTGAAGAGTTTCCTCTCTGAACGCTCCCAGCGTGTCAGTATGGGGGAATTTCATTCTTCTGAGGCCATGATCTCTAAGGGGGTGCAACAGGGCTCCTGTCTGAGCCCCACTCTTTTTAACATCTATGTGGCCCCCCTTGCTAAGATCATGAGAGCTTTTGGCTTCAGTCCAGTCTCATATGCTGACGACACTCAACTGCTTTTCCCTTTTATAACTCTAACTACAGAGGTTAAACGATCTTTCACTGAAGGGATGAAAGCAGTGTCGTGCTGGATGTCGTCAAACTTCCTCCAGTGTAATGTTACTAAAACAGAACTTATGCTTTTCGGTGAGGCCAAGTTACTATGGGCCCCAGATTGGTGGCCCACCGAGTTAGGCCCATTACCCGAGCCAAAACTTGTGATCAAAAACCTTGGTGTACGGTTGGAGCAGGAGTTAACATTTAAACAACAGGGAAATCACATAGCTGGGACCTGCTTTCACATGATTGGCCTTCTTCGTAAGGTATTTCCTCTTCTGCCTGACTCCTCTAAAAAGACCTTGGTGCAGGCGTTGGTATTAAGTCGTATTGACTACTGCAATGGCCTTTTAGCATCTGCTAACGAAGGAGTACTAGATAGACTTCAAGTAGTGCAGAACACTGCTGCCAGATTGGTTTTAAATGCTCCCCCTAGAACTCCTTCCAAGCCCCTTCTGACCAAGCTCCACTGGCTGTCTATCCGTCAGAGGATTAAATTCAAGGTTTGGTGTATTGTCCATAAAGGAATCCATGGTTTAGGGCCCTCCTATTTAGCAGAAAAATGTGTTTCTTTTGCTCCTATGAGGTGTCTACGATCTAGCAATCAGCTGCTTCTGAAGGTGTCTAGGATAGAAAAGGCAAGACAGGGAGGCAAGGCGCTGTATGTCATTGGTCCTACGCTCTGGAATGATCTTCCTCTTTCCCTCAGACAATGTGTGAACCATTCCAGCTTTAGAAGTAAACTGAAAACTTCTTTGTTCCAGTGCTGATTTGAAATTTCTTGTTCTCTTATTTCCTTGGGCACTACTGACCCTCTGTGATTACCTATCTGTCTTTGATACTCTCCTTTTTTCTTTGTGCTCTTTTGTCTTGGTCATTTGTATGCATAGTTACTGTTTAGGAAGGCTCCAAAAGCGCAGAGATACTCCCTTGTGGAGTCGATTCTAGCGCTTTACAAACCCGCTAATAATATTAATAATAATAACACCACTCTGCAAATGCGGCTCCTGGCACAGTACTGGTTGGTGGATGAAGTCCACTTTCCTCCTGAGAGTCTTTGGCAGCCAAGTTTCCCTCCTGGTACCTCCTGAAAATCCGACGCAATAGAATTCCTGATCGCCTGTTGGAGGCCCAGCCCCTTTTCTCCACCGACATGCAAACGTGACTACCAGTTAGAGAAGCATTTGTAATGTAATAGGTTTCGCATTTGCAAGAGTTAGAGATATTGGCATTGTAAATCAAAAAGAATGTTACTAATGTTTTTGGGAGTGGTGTGGATGTACTTTGTGTGTAGTGGAATTATGTCGTATGTTGTGCAGTGAAATTATGTGGGTAGAAAGTATGTGGTATTTAGTGTATAGGAATTATGCAGAGTGGGATTATGTTATGGAGAGTGATTATGTGGTATGGTAGTCTGTGTTGTGGAGTGGTAACCTCAGGTTTAGTCCTCCTCGTTTCCATAGAAACTAAGTTAAGAACTCAATGAGACAAAAAAAAAGAAGGAATCAGTTAGGAGCACTACTGGACCTAGTCAGAGGTATAAGCAGGGCCACTGGAATCATACGATTGTCTGTATACACATACTTACGAACAATTATAAATTTTCCACATCGGCTACATAATCCGTCATCTGCTGCTGAATCTGCAAATTTGATTAAAAAAAGACTTGTTTCTAGCTCAAACGTTACCAAAAATGCAGTGACAAGTGTTACAGAGTGGTTGAAGGCCCTTTGCAAAACAAGAATGGTTACCTGTTACGTATTGCTAAATGTGGGTGATGAATTTGTACTAATGGTGTGCAAACCACTCTTGCTACTTTCTATGATTCTGTTGCTTCTTTCTGCACACACAGGGCTACTTTTAAACTGACCTCAGGCTCAGCAGTGCACACATGCAAGTGCAGAAAAGGGCTGCTGACCTCTAAACTGCCATGCCCATTATATGCTACAGACTTAGAGGTAGCTTTAATTCCCCTGCCCTATTATGCACTTGGGTCTTACAGGGGTACCCCAACCTATACTGTACCCTAGTGTATGTAGTTGTTTTCAATGTATTCTAAGTGTCTTTCAGGATAGCATTGGCTACAGGCCTGGTTTGGCAGACCCCAGGGTCAGTCAGAGTAAGTTACTGTCAGTACCAGTCAGCAAAAAGTTGGGAGGTGCCCAGAGCATAGTATGACTTTGGAACAAGGCCTATTTCTGCACCTCTGTTGGTTCTTTATGCATATATCTTGCTTCTTTGTGCGCCTTTCTTCCTCTTTCTGGACTTCTGTTGCCTCTTTCTGCATTTCTCTTGCTTCTTTATGCGCCTTTCTTCTTCTTTCTGCACATGTCCTACCTCTGCACATGTCCTACCTCTATAGGCATAGTAAGAAATGAGCATTTAAAAAACTCCTAAAAATTCACTGAAAAAATACAGGTTTTAGGAACGTTATAGTTAGAAATTTTCATTTAAAAAAGCTTAGGAATTCAGTGAAAAAAACCATAGGTTTCAGGGACGTTTTAGTTAGAAATGAGCATTAAAAAACCTTTGAAATTCACTGCTGAGAAGGCAGCTCCCTTCCTCAAACGCAATCCTGCTTTGCTTCATTGAAGCGAGAGCAGGTTTTCCATCAAAAACAGCAATGTTCCGGGTTATTTTCAGGATATTGAAGGAGCCAGCCTTGGGAGTGGCGATCCTCAGGGCCATCAAGGTTTCCAGGAGGGGGGCCGCCATGCCCCCCCATGTGCATTTAAAGCCCCAGGGAGGTGGTGGTCCTGGGGCCTGGAGTCAGTTTGAATAATTATTGCCCTGTGGAGGTGGTGGTCCCCAGGGCAGAGTGGGGGTCTCAAACAATTTTTATTAATTATAGCCCCGGGGTGGTGGTGGTTCCCGGGGCTTGGGGGGCCCGTGAGGCCCCCACCCTAATTTAATGAAGGCCCTTGGAGATGGTGGTCCCCGGGGCTTGGGGGGCCCACAAGGCCCTCCCACCCTTATTTGAATTATGCCCCGGGAAGGCGACAGTCCCCGGAGCTGCAGGGGGCCGTGTGCCTCCTGTGAATGAATCATAAAGCCCCAGGGAGGTGGCGGTCCCCAGGGCAGTGGTGGCCCCCACACCACAAATAGTGCTGCCCCCAGTACCTGTCCCACCAGGAGGCTTTTTAACAAATGAATCGCAGGAGACCACGCTTCGTGTTTTTAAAATACTTTTGTCCAGATTCACGCACTCAGTCCGAATTTGGCCAAAATTATTTTTAGAAATTATTTCCTTGGCCCTGGGGGTTCTTGTCGGGCCCGTTGAGCAGGCCTAAGGGGTCAGGGAGTTTCTACCATGCTCCCTTTTCTTGCTTTTCATGTTTTTTTAACTCTTATTGCCAACAGTTCCTGGTTTGGAGTGTTGTCAGCCAATCAGAGGAGTTGCACAGATATGAAAAGTACATTTTTTATAATTGCTCAGCAACAACTGAACGGATTTACACATGGGCTCTTTCCGAACCAAGACCTACCTTTTTGCCAAATTTGGTGTTATTCGTTCAGCAGTTCGGGCTGTAGATTTGTCCAAAGATGGAAATTAACAAGGGGAAAACGTGTTTAGGGACTCCCTGTCAGAACCAGCTCTTCTCTTTTGCTGGCCAGTGACACAGGAGCAGAATGACGGTTAAAGGTCTGCTTGGATAGTGCACAAAATATGATAGATATACTTGTGTTAGCAGCTAAGCCATTCCATAAGTTCATGACTAGTAACTAGAATAATTACAGTATTACAAACAGAGCGTATAGTGAATTTATAAGTGCTGGAAGGGTGATTGGAGAAATGCATGGAACAGACATGAGGATTCCTACACTTCATAGGTAATAACTGGGTATTTAGATGACCGAATCAATAGTGTGTAGCTGGTTAGAGTTGTGCATGCATAGTGTACAAAATATTGAACCTGTACTTGTATTAGTGACCGCGCCATTCCTTAAGTATACGACTAATAACTGGAGTAATTTCAGTGTTGCAAAGAAAGTGTGTGCTGAATATATAAGTGCTTAGATACTGGTGGAGTGATAGGATACATAGATAGTGCTGGATGGGTAATGGAGAAGTGCATGGGACAGACAGAAGGATTCCTAGACTGCACAGGTACTAACTGGGTATTTAGAAGAGGGTATCAATAGTATGTAGCTGGTTAGAGGTCTGCCTGCATAGTGCACAGAATATTGTAGCTGTACTAGTATTGGTGTGTCTATGGTTTCGAGAATGGTAGTCTATTTTAGGGTGTGAGGAGGTGCATCAGATGATCACGTGGATGATGTCATCAGTGATGTCATTGACCATGTCATGAGTGATGTAATATGTGATGTCATTACCAGGGCATTGCGGGGGCACAAGTTATAGTTAGCACAACTAAACATAACGGCCGAATTTCTCTTGTTTTGTACGATTGAAATGTCCAACTAACTATGATGTCCATGAAACCTGTAGTTTTTTCAGTAAATTTCTGAGGCTTTTTTAAATGCTAATTTCTAACTATAATGTCCTTGAAACCTGTGTTTGTTTCAGTAAATTTTATATATATATGTATTTAATCTCCTCTCACTCTTACAAGGAAGGAAACAAGGTATAGTTTGGAAGTATTTAATCTGCAAAGGATGGGATCCACTCATTTCGGCACGTCGGAACCTTGATAACGATACAAGACATCATTGTAGCATCCTTATGTAAATGTTCAAATGCCTAAAGTTGCCAACATTAACAGAGAACTACATTTTGCTTTAATCCAAAAAGCTGGTGGCCATATTGGCCTGGTCACTATGAAAAAAATTCTGGAATTGATATAATAAAGAAAAGAAAACAAGTGTTAATATGCACACAATGTCATTTCAGCATATCTTGCCCTGTGTCCGCCATACCTGTATGTTCGTCAATGTGACTTATTCATAATAGACTCTTTAGCGTTGTTCTAATCGTGGGTAACGTCTCCAAATGCACACAAGAAGAAGAAAATGTCCCCCATATTTGTTACTTGTTTCTATCAATAAAGTTTTATTTGAGTATTCCATTAGTTTATTCAATGTTCATTGACGTTACTCTCACATCAATAGTTAATTTTGAGCATCAATTTTCATTACCCAATGCATTTCAGGCACTTGGCCCTTCATCAGGGGATCTATGTACTGTCTTAAAAGGAATATACACAACTTTTAATCCATATATAAGTGTAAAAAACATGATTCAAAAAGAGTAACCGTGGTATCAAATACCCATCATTTAGACTATTTATACCGTATATCCCTCACTGTGTATACCCAAATCTTCAAACAAAAATTCTGTACACGAGGGTTATATGACCTGACATGCAACTTAAACCACGTGTTGAATGGTGTCGAACAGTATACACTCGTCTTGGTTGGTACGTGTTTGTAAAACAGTGTATCATGCGGGGTGAACCGTGGTCCTTAACCAGTGTCTAGAAAACGAATGTAAAAAGAGTGTGAAAGGAAAAACGGTGCAACGCGTCATAGAAGCCTACCTTGGACCTGTTAAATATAATTTATTTGTTGCAGTAGCAAACTTATTAATATTCTCGGGTACCGACAGTCGTGGTGAACATAGTTCTGAAACGATAGTTGAAACCATTTAAATAAGCGACCTGCGCATCAACAATAGAGCGCAAGTAGTGTAACGTAAATTCTGTACCTTAACACGGGGTAAATCACGGTAATCCGCAGTGTAGTGGTTCGAACATCTGCGGGTAAGAACCATTGCGTTAATTTCGCTGGTCTGTATTAATCGAACATTTGCACGAAGAGAAAGTTTAAAAGAGAAAGCGTCTTACCAGAGACTCAAGGGGGGACTGCCAACAGGTTTCCGTTTTTTCGTGAAGCATTGCGTAAGTAAGCGAGCTGTAATAAGGAAGTTACGGGGTACACCACGTGATAACTAATAATAGACTACATACTTTTTGGTTAAAAAGTGCCGAATGAAAAAACCGATGTAAATAAATAAAAGAACCGATGTAATTAAATAAATGAATGTTAGGCATCTCTCGAAAGAATTGAGATGTCAATGTATGTGATGTAAAAGGGGAAAAGGTGTGATAGTGCTAATAGGTTGACTGAATGAAGGGTTAACTGCATCTAAATGAATGGTATGTTGACAGAGAAACTAAACAACCTAAATGCATGTCAAAGTTATGTAAAACAATCTTACAAATCCAAATAGGTTGACTTTAAAATTAATGTCATTCACTTGGTTTATCATGAATGGTAATGTCCTGACTTGTGGTCATCGGAAAATGTGTAATCAATTATCAAGAATGTAATGCACATTGGTACAGAAGGTCATCGCATCAAAAACATTATAAACATCTTTATAAGAAACAATTCAGGTCAAACCGGTCATTAAGTCCCTTTGGGTGAATCGTGTTGAGAAAGTTGATCCAAAAGATCTCTTGTCTCAAAAGATGTTGACTATTGTCTCTCCCGGGTAGGAAGGATGGTTGTTCGAGAATAAGAAATCTTAGTTGACTGGGAGTATGGTTGAGAGTGTTAAAATGCATTGCCTTTGGAAATTTCCGAATTTTTGTGCAAATATTTCTCTTGTGTTCTATCAGCCTTGTCTTTCTTTCAGTTTTGCCCACGTATGCTAAGCCACACGGGCACTTGATCATGTAGATGACATTTCGACTGTCATAGGTGGCAGAAACTTTTAATTTAATCAATGTTCCTTGACTGGGTTGTCGGAATTCCTTTCCTTTTATGATTTCGTTGCAATTGCCACAATTATAGCAAGGTAACGTGCCTTTGTAAGCAATTGGTTTGGGATCATCCTTTTTGTTTAGCAGTTCGTTTATGTTTTTGGTTCGTTGATATGTGAACCTCGGTGGATTTGAAAATATCCCACTGAAATCTTCTTCCAATGCCAATAAGGCCCAGTGTTTTAGTATAATTATTTTGATGTGACGACTTTCAGTCGAATATTTAGAGATGAAAACCATTCTTTCTTGTTCCCTCGGTTTCTTCTTTGGTGTAAACAAGGTGGATCTGTTTACAGTTGATGCCTTTGCTATTGCTTGATTTAGGATGGCAGTTGGGTATCCTCGCTCTCTGAATTTGTCTATTGTAGTATGCTTGTTTTCATTGTATAAGTTGTCTGTAGATGAAATTATTTTGATTCTTAGTAGCTGGGAGTACGGAAGATGTTTTTTCAATGAGTGTCGATGAAAACTCTGGAAGTGTAGCAAATTGTTCAAAGTAACAAATTGCGGTAAATGATCTTCTTGTTTGCATTTGGAGA
The DNA here is from genome assembly GCF_964263255.1 of Lissotriton vulgaris. Lineage (NCBI taxonomy): Eukaryota > Metazoa > Chordata > Amphibia > Caudata > Salamandridae > Lissotriton > Lissotriton vulgaris. The sequence goes on from NC_141695.1 coordinate 82,069,546, forward strand.
CGTGACCCACAATTGGAATAACGCTAAAGAGTCTACTTGAAGTTCCTTTTGCTCAGAAGGGAGTATCAAATAGCACCTACGTACAGGCCAACAAACTGTTCACCCCACTTACGCAACCAGGTGTGAGAGTGTTCTTTAGATATATGGTCACTTATTTATAATTAACATACTTAGGATTGCAAACATCAACATAAACAAAGGACTACACATTACTTTAAAGTGAAAGGCTATCGGCCATATTAATCTAGGCATGTTGCCTATTATAATGGTTCTTACACGAAAGAAAAGAAAAAAAGTGTTGTTAATATACACACACTATCCCTAAATAAAGTTCTAGCGATTATAGTTCCATTCCATTCACAGCTCATTTGAGATGTCATGAGTGATCTCATGAGTGATGTAACTGACCATCTCATGAATGATGTAGTGTCTGAGGTCATTAGCAGTGCATTGCGGGGGCATAAGTTATAGTTAGCTCAGGTAAATATAACTGCTGAATTTCACTGGTTGTGTATGAGTGAAATCTGAGTCTAACTATACTGTCCCTGTAATCTTTGTTTTTTTCTGCAAATTTCTATTTTTTTTAACGTTAAGTAAGATGCATATCCCAATGGATGGTGGGGGGTTGAAAGCTGGGCCCGGCATTGTGCTGACCCCACCCACCCAAGCTTGCTGCTACTGCCTTCCCTCCTCCTAGCCATTAATTGTCCAAGTCCATGGTCCTACTCCATTATTACAGCCCTGTGCGGCCGTTGTTTTACCACTGGCCTTCCCTCCTTTTATGAACAGTTAGCTTGCTGCCCCATCCCATCTGAATCCATGGACTAGCCTCCTCCCTCCTGCCATGCATGGTCTGATGTGCTGCTACTGCCCTCCATTTAGAATGATGTACCAGTCTACTCCTCCTGCCCTCCATTGTGCAATTCTCTGCCCCATCATTGACCTCCTGCTTAGCTTCTGTGCTTAGCTTGCTGCCCCTATTCCCCTTCCCCTTTCCCTCCAATGTATGTGTGCATGCCCCTGATCCATCCTTTTTGCCCACCATGTTCCACGGACCCCCTACTCCTATTTACTCTGAGTGTTCTGTTGAGCTGCCACTCCCCTCCCACCTACCTATTATTTTCAGATGACTGTAACCTGTCCCTGCCACCTCCACCCTGTCTGTCTACATTCCATGCACCTAACCCCTTCCTCCTGGTCCATGTTACTACCTCACCCTTCTGCCCTCCCTGCTCTGTTGTGCTGCAACTGCTCCTCCTGCCCGCCCGCATGGTCTGTTGTGAGGCCCCTTCCCCTGAACTCTCTTGTCTGTGCCGAGGTCCTGACCCTCTTTTCTATCTTCCATGGTCCTTTGCACATACCCCTACACCCTCCTTCTCACCCATCATAGCCATTGTGCTGCTATTAACCCTCCCGCTTGCCATGCATAGTCTTCTGTGCTGGCACAGCCCCTCCCACCTTCCCTGTGTGGTCAGCTGGCTGCGCCTGACCCCTTCCCACCTTCCTTCCATGGTCTGTGTGTATGCCATTATAGTCTCACTGTTGCTTTCCATTGTGTTTCTTGCTTCTAGTACCCATCCTGCCTGACCTCCATGGTCATCTTGCTGCTCCTGCCCTGCCCCTTTGCCCCCAGCCCTCTGTTTCCTTGTTATGACCCCTATTCCCTCCCTCCTGGCTTGTTTGTTCCATTGTAATGCCCCTGATCATTCCCTCCTGCCCTTTATGGTCTGTTATGCTACAGATTTCTCTCCTGTCTGTCCATTATGGTCAGCTAGCTTCCATTGCCTCTTTCCCCTCATTTCTCTGTTGTCCATGTGCATGGTCCTGTCCTCTCCCTATTGCTTTCTATAGATTGTTGTGCTGCACTCCCATCCCGTGTGCCCTGTGTGGTGTATTGTGCTGCTGCAAACCATAATGCCTGCCCTGAAGGGTCAGTTTGTTGCACCTCTCAATGTCCATCCGGTCCTCTGTTATCCAAGTCCGTGTCCCTACCGCAATTCCTCCTGCCTTCCATGATCCAATGTACCATACTTGCTAACATTTTGAACTTGGTAAGAGGGAGATTTAAAAAAAAAACTGGGATATTGATTCTCGCCTTTGACTTACATTGAAAAAGAGGAAATTGTAGAAAGGAGATTTATTTATTTATTTATTTTGAAGATTTATTCAGCGCACAAATACCCATGGGTGTCTCGCGCGCTATGGAAGCAGCTAACAGGGGAGAATTCATTATTGATTGAAGAACCAAGTCTTTATTTGACTCCTGAATGTAAGTAAGAATGTGTTTGTCTTGATTTGGAGCGGAAGACTCTTCCAAAGTTTGATGGTGGACAAAAGAAAGGATCTGTCAACCCAAGAGGCTTTTTTTGTTCTTGGTACCTCCAGTAATTTAGCTGAGGATGAACATAGGCATCTTGAGGGAGTGTAGGGACAGAGTGATTTTTAAAAAAACTCAGGTCCAGATAAATGGAGTGCTTTTAAAGCAATGCACAGTGCTTTGAACTTGGCTCTCCTCCTGACAGGGAACCAGTGCAGTCGTCGAATAATGTTAAATATAGTGGGAAATAGGTTTAAATTTGGGAGTGCCTGTGAGCAGTCTAGCTGCTGCATTTTGTTCCAGTTGCAATTTGTTTGATACTCTTTCTTGAGCATTAATGAAAAGCCTTTTGCAGTAGTCAATGCGGGACTAAACTAATTTGCTAACAAGTGTCTTAGCTGTAAAGATAGGAAGATAAGTTAGGAGTTTCTTCATAAATTTAATAATGAAGAATGCTGCAGAGACAACCTTATTGGCATGGTCTATAAATGAAAATTTATTGTCAAAAATAACCCCCAAGTTTCTTACCTTTGCAATTGGTGAGGGAGGTGACCACAGTTGAGTTGGCCACCAAGTAGGGGACCATGTAGGGGAAAGATTGCCAAAAATCATAATCTCCGTCTTATCAGAGTTTAATTTAAGGCAGTTGTCTGCCATCCATGTACTGATTGCTAGCATTCCCTGTTGGAAATTGTGCGCCAACTTTTGTCCATTATTATTCGCTGCCAGCTAGATAGATAAAATAAAGTCCAATCGGGCTAAAAAAAATTGGGCATTTCCTGGTAGAATCAGGTCTGTTGGCATGTATGGTTGTAGCACCACTGCCACTTCCTTTTGCCCACATTGGTCAATTATATTGCCACAGCCTCTCTTGCCAGTTCTGTATTGTTGGGGCCTCATTTATGAAAAGTGACGCATCGCTGCGTGAAAACAGCGATGCATCACTTTTCACTGCGCACTCCTTGCGACACCAATGATGCGTCATATTTAATGTATGGCGCATCATGTCGCAAGGACTTACAGATGCGTCAGTATTTCTGACGCATCTCTAAGCGCAAAAGTGACGCATTGCTGGAGTGTGTCACAAAAGTGATGCAACTCCAGCAATGCGTCCTTTCACATGGGGAAAGCCCCATGTGAAAGGGCTTGCGTCAGTCTTACACCTGCTGTGAGGCAGGCGCAAGATTTTGACGCAACCGCATCCTAAAAGTGACGCAGTGAAATCTCATAGATTTCACTGCATCACTATTACGAGGCTTTTTGCGGGGGAACGCCCCCTCTGCATACATTATACCTGACGCAGGTATAATGTGGCGCAGGGGTTTAAAAAGTGACGCATCTACCTAGATGCGTCACTTTTTAAATATGGCGCAACAAGGCGCATGTTTTACGCTGCCGATGCGTCACAAAAAGTGACGCATCCGCAGCGCAAAACTGACGCAAGGCCTCATAAATGAGGCCCTTGGTTTGTTGCCCCTGCCCCCTTTCCACTGCCCTCCATAGTCCGTTGTGCTGGCACTGCCCTTCCTGCCTGCCCAGTGTGGTCAAATTGTTGCCTCTGCACCCTCCCACCTGCCTTCAATTTTCAGAGTCTGTGCCCCTGGCCTCTGCCTCTCCCCAGTATCCTAATGAACAACTAGATTGCTAACATTCTATATTTATTACAAGTGTGGAACGCCTGACGTCATCTTGATGTAATTAAAACTGTAATACCTAGAGCATTTCCTTTAGAAATTATATATATGAGAGGGTCTTATTTGCTTCAAAATTATGGTTAGTGCTCTAAGGTCTAGGACATATTTTCTGAGTTTTCAAATAGTGACAAAGCACTTTTAAATTATTTGTTATCTTTATCTTTTTTTATCGACCACTTAATTGAATGTTGCACTTAGGGAAGAGGATGTGGTGTTACTTCCAGAGCTGCAGACTTTGCAACTGGGAAACTAGGTTGGAGTTTCTGCTTCAGCTCAACATTCTGTGATTCTGGTCAAATCACTTAATCTCCCCATGTCTAAAACCAACATGAATTTGTTCTTGTTTGATTTACCCAATGCTCATGTAAAGCACTCCAATACCTGACAAGTCTGCACTATATAAAACTACAAAAATTCAAAGAATAAAACGTGCTTTGCACACTTCTGTAATTGGGCTATATGTGGGCTACATCTGGGTGATATTTGTGATACATTTATGCTCTTTTGTCTCTGGTGGCATTCTTTGGGAGATTTATTTGTTATGAAGTTTCCTCATTTACTGCAGTCTTATCAGTAGGAAATGCTTTCAGTTTTTTTACTTTGATTCTATCAAGAAGGTATTCAGATATGTCACACATTTGCCATAAATTCAGAATGTTAGCACTCCAGTTGCTTATTAGATCACTGTAGTAAAGCTACTGCTAACCAGGAAATTCTGCTGCTGGTATTGAAAGTGCATTTTTCAGTCTGCATATCAGAATATTTAATGAAATAGAAGAGGGTTTCAAAAGGTGCCCTAATTTTTCTTTCTGCAGCACTATTCATACTTTCTATGGCAAAATGAACCCCCTCATTTTGTTCCTTTTTAAATTAAATATTTTAAGAGTTACCACTTTTTTCCAATCAAGATGGCTTCAGGTGTGCAATATGTTTGTCATAGGTAGGACTGTTAGCACTCTAGTTGTTCTTTAGAACACTCTGGGAAGCTGCAGTAGAACACAAAAAAAACACCTGACAGTCCCTGCCCTTATAGGATGTACAGAAAATATGCTCTCCGATCAGCTTATAGGTCAAATGAGTATGGTACCATCAACAAATGATTTATAATGTAAGTCTTAAAACCTTCTATTAACTGCAATGCTTTTTAAAGAGGTGCTATCATGTATATTGTATTGTATATGTATATCTTGTATATTGGTCCCAAGATGTCTGCCAACACTTCTTGGATGAAGTGCTGATAGCCAATCAGATCTCACAATGAGAAGTTTGGTTAGGCCCCGCCCAGATGTATATATATATTTCTTTTACCAGTAATATTTAAAAACTACAGAATGGATTTACACCATTTAACAAAAAGGGTTCGTTCTGAAACAAGGGCTACCTTTTTGCCAAATGTTTTATAATTCCGTTCAGCAGTTCAGGTTGTAGTCGTGTCTAAAGTTTCCTATGGAAAATTACACGGAGAAAACACGTTTTCTCGGCCCCCGCTTGACAAATCACCCAGAAACTTTCAAAATAAGAGCAAACCAAAGTGGGCTATAAGTTATAAAAAATGTGTGAAGGTTTGTCAATCGGCCCAAAAGTTATTGGAAATAGAATGTTGCTATTTTCCTATGTGAACTAGGTCCTAACTATAACTACCTACTGGCGACTGCCAGTAGGTAATATACATATATATGTTTACACACACATACACACAGCAGAGGGTTGAAACCTCTTGTACATTTTGTTGGGATACATTGTTGTGTTGTGAGTATAGTGGTCATGTATGTAATAGCCACTTCTTGAAAAAATTTCTGAACTTTATATGTTGTAAGTGGATCTTATGATTGGGGGTAACATATTCCATAGTTTGACTGCTTGGACAGATAAAGATGTTCCACCTATGTTTTCTTTTCAGTATGCTGTAATATTGAAAGAGCCGGCCCTTCTCAATTGTTCGTTCCTTTGTTGCATGTATTTTCTGATTTTCTCCCTGATGAATAGTGGTCTTTTGCCATGAATTACTTTGTAAGTGACACATGCAGGTTGAAAGAAAATATTCTTGCAGCTAGTAGCAAGTGTAGGGCCCTCAAGGCAGGAGATATGTATGTGTGTGGTTTTATATGTAATATTAGTCCAGCAGCAGAGTTCTGAATTCCTAGTAATCTTCTCATAGTTGATCAAGGTGACCTGTGATATAGACTGTTAGTATAATATAGATTTCATAGGACAAGATAGATTGCTGCTTGGACACCGTGTGGAAAACATAGGTGAAGGAAGATGTGTTACAGTGTTTTCATTGAAGAAATCTTGATTCTGCTACCATATCTGCTCCAAGCATTATATGTCAGCCTTTGGGTCCGTTGTAATTCTGAGGTTTCAAACCACCTTGGAAATTTTGTTAGTAGTCCTAGATCACCAGACCAGGCACAGAGAAGGGGCAAAATTTACCAGTTGCCATAGAAGACTATTTCAGATTTGGACGTATTGAGCATGATTTGTCTGCATGTCAACAATTGGTCAATGGCCCAGATGTAGAAAATAGAAACCTTCTCAGGGGGGCAGTCCTGGCTCATGTAAGCATGCAAAATGCTTAATATGGGCATACAAGATCTGCTTGCTCAACAAAGTGGGAGGAGAGTTACTTCTCCATACAGCAGCAAGAATAGCCTAACAGTTCTATAAGAGGAGTAGGTGCATTCTACTAGCTAGGCCCTTCTGAGCATGTGCAAAGCTCTGAAAAGGGAAACAGCACATGGCGAGAACATGGCTACCTAAAATGGCTGCCAAAATACAAAATGGCTTTCAGCTCATGCTAACAAATCCCTGCTATCTTTAACAGATAGCCCTTTTAGCATGAGCTAAAGGCATTCCTATGATCCAGTAGGAACACAGAAAATATTTGCACATTCATTTTCATAAATTTATCAATATCCTAATTCATTGCTAGGAGGGCATTTTCCATTCTAAACATTTCATTAAGCGTCCTAGAACTATATAGTAAAAACATTTTCACTATACTTGTCCATTTTCCTTCTATGAGGGCTAGAACATCAATTTAATACAGTCAAGGAAAGAGCAAAGTCACATTTTTCAATTGGTCAGAAAAATGTTTTTCGTGCATAATAAATATAACTAATACAAATATTAAAGCAACTAAACAGATTATTACAAAACAATCCTGGCTCCAAGGGACCAGGAGGACCACACAAGAATTAGGATGAAGAGCTGCAAAGGGCTGCTCCTCCTCAAAAACAGGACAACTAAAGGGGTATATTATTGACAAAAAGAAGTCCTTGGGGAAATTGAAGCTGCTGTACAACCAACCAGAGGGGAGTCTTCTGCCTGTGTCCGTTTGAGCCCCACAGGCAGGCTCTTGTTGTTTCCACGGTGGAGCTGCACAACCCGCAACTCAAGAATCACAGCTCAGTTTCAAGGAAAAAGTCTCTTCTTTCAGGATAAGGCAGTCACCCACCAGGTCAAAGGCTCTCAACGATCCTGTCCAGTGACTCAGGCAGTGCACCAGTTTCCTTCACTTCAATCTAACAGGCACCAGAGACATAGCACCTGTACCCTAAACTCAAGTCCTTCCCTAATTCCTGTATTGCTCTGCTGGCGCACTGCTCATTCGTTGGGGCCACACATTTGGATCCAGTATGCTCAGGTATTTCTTGACCAAAACACAAAGGAGCAAACTTTCATTCACTTTGGGACCAGGCTTCAGAGGCCTGATGCTAGGATCTCTGAAACAACCCTTGTTTCAAAATGGGTCACCTCAAGCAAAGCTTCCTCGCCGTTCTGGCCTGTGACTCCCAGCTGAGCATCAAAAACATGATCCACGATTTCTCCTTTCTGATTTGTGACCCCGTCTTTCGCCCAGGACAGTGGCAGGGTAACACACTTACATCCCAGTGCTTCCGCCTTTACTGAGGTCCTAGTTGCCAGCAATGCCTGTGCTGGTTACCTTCACTTTGGCTTCAAGCTGGACTGGTGCTGACGCTGACTCCCCAGGCTGAATCTGATGTCTGGGCCCACCTGGCAATGGTTGTAAGGCAGCAAATATCTATTTGTGGGCAGAACAAAAGGTCTTAAGACAAGGCACAGAAAACAGTCTATCAACAGAGAGGGTAGTCTCAGAATACTTCCTAGTCTTGGCAAGGCACCCAAGAACCACTTCCATCTATCTATGTGAGAGTAAAAACAAATTAACAACCTAGACCTATTGGCAAGTTTAAAAGGAACTCTCTTTTGAACTGACAAGAGTAATACATCACCCAATCCCAAGCAGACAAGGAAGTCTATATTCATTTACTAAACTCATAGGAAAAGAAAAAAACACCACAGACATACCTTAAATCCTTACATTGGTTTATTCCTGTGTACTAATCTGAGAACTCTCAAGTAAAAAAGGAAATATTCTACACTTTTAAAATACTTATACAAGACTGCAGGCAATTCTAAAATGATTCTTCTTAATAAAAGCACCTACATTGTATGCTTAGGACCATGCTTTCATGATATAGGAGCAACAGGAACATCTAAAACTGCTAATTTAACAGTAGTTTTTACTTATAAAACAATATTTCCTTCAACAATGTCTGCTAAGGATCACATGGGTATCTTCCCTGCATTCTACTTTTCCTGATCCAAACTATGCAACATCAGATCTAATAAGGACTGTCAGTTTATTTACCCTGACTAGCTAATAAAAAAACTAGCAATGCCTTTGCAAAACTATTTAGGATGAAAATAACATACAATAATGGTGTTGTCACCTAAGACTTTTAAAACAAAAACTACACACATCTTGTTCCCCTTAAAGACCAAAATAAGGGAACAGCAATCTAGACTACTGATCCTGTCATAATTTCATCAAACAGGATGGGCAGTAACATACTATATATACGTATACATGTTATTCATGCTCACAATGTTTAAAACAGTATTACTGAATAGATAATTAAATGTCTCATTGCTATTTCACAGACAGATTAGACAGGCTAAACAAATATTAAGGAAAAGAGAGAGAGTAACATACATTTTACCTTCCCTTAATTTGTAGAGGAGCCAGCTTCCGTCCTCCATTTTGACAGAAGGAAACTTGAAACAGGTTTCACTTCTGTCAACACTATCAACCCCTATGTGTAGCAACTTGGCAGAAACAAAGTTATAGGAGGCACATAGCACTTTTCAGAGAGTTAAAAAAACATGAATACCCTAACCCCAATCATTTTAGCAAATGTACAAGTGAAACATGAGGGCACATGAAGTCAAACTAAATGTCATTGTCTCAGCTTTTATAAAGTAATCCTCAGACTAAAAGCATTAGTGCTGTATAAATATGGCAAAGCTTATCTGTTAATCAAAGTTCACATATACCATTTTATGATTTTTTATCATATGAGTAAATAAAGTGCTTGCTTTTGCCCAAAAAAGTAAAACTTCTCCTTCTCGCCCCCGTCGTCTTTCAAAAAGTTTGAGATGTCAAAATATCAAAGCAGACCTTTCTCTGGGAGCCATGCCAGGCTTTTAAATATAGAACTGACTTTTAACTCTTCCCAGCTGTCCTATTCTGTATGGAAGGCTTTCCATGGGGCCAACCCAATTCAAAGTCACCCTAGAGACAGAGAGCTGGAAAGCACTTATCCCCCTGTTTGTCAGTTTAGAGTTAAGAGAATAACTTCTGCTGGTTTTATACATATTTTCAATTGTAAGCAGTGTGCAGTATACTTGTCTAACAATATAGAAGTCAGCTGTTTGTATTATACCTAAATGTATGCATTTACTGAAGCCTAAGGCAGTTTAAAAGCTGCTCAGAATGGCAGAATGTGGTTTTAAATCAGTGAATTTTGACCAATTTCGACGTTGATATTTGGGGCACTTAAAAATGAATATCCTACAATTTGTTTCGCATAATTGTCATCCTCAGAATGTTCTCTACACATTCCAGGGATGGGACATTAGAAATATATCATCTATACCCTTATAAAAATGAGTTTTTTACGCCTGCGCAGAGTGATATTTCATATGTAAATTTCCCCATGATGTGGTACAACACAACTTAAATTTGATTTTGATGCTAGGAGGTCACAGTATGAGTATTAAGCTTTATAAATATTTTAAAAAGAATTTAAAAGCACTTAATTTAACCGATCATTTTGATAATTTCACATAGGAAAATCAAGCTGCATTTCTTGCCTATCATATTTAGGCGCATTCATTCATAAGCCTAAGCACAGAAGCACAGAAGCCTAACTTGAAACATGAAACATTTTGCGCCACTTTATAAAAGGACAATCATTATTTAATATCAGAACCACGGATATGCTTATGTAAAAAGGCATTAAGAAAGGAAATCCCTACTTTAAAATAATGAACCTGATTTTTGTAATTTTTTAAAATAGCAGTCTGAAATGCAGGATTTTACAATGTGTTTCCAGTAAGCTGAGTCAAAAGCCCTTCCTCTCTGTGGCCTACAATCAAAACAACAGCTGTTTCTGAGTGGCAGTTAAAACACAGCTGTTGGAAAACTTTTTTTAGTGGTAAAATGTATTAAACTGAGGCATTTCAGTGCATGTTCTATACTATGTGTTTAGTTCAGCAAAATCCAATTTACTCAGATGATGTGTTTGCCTGTTTATATCTAACACAATGTAGCTAAGGAAAATGCTGTAACATTTTTATAATTGTTTATTTATTGCAAAACACACAATTTCGTTTTGAGGGCTATTTTGTTCCTATTCAATGTGAATTCTAATTTTAACTTTTAAGCATTGACAGTCTGTACATGTGCATAGTTGCTTACTCTATCAATTTAACTGTAACATGTAGTTAATTAGCGTATCGTATGGTAATTTCTTGATTTTGATTATTTTTATTTAATAATAATGAAATGACATTTTGCATAACAGACTGATGAAAGCAAAAACCACAAACAAACCCATTGAGCTCATTCCAGATATATACAGAAGGGGTCATACACTCAGAACACATAATACAGAGCGCTTAAGGCTAGCCATCATTTCACAAAGAGCGCAATCGCTATTTACTCATACAAGTACCACTAATGTGAAACCATTAACCCCATAGACATTTAAACACATGAATAACCCACAGATGAACACTCGGGGCAGAAACAAAGTACAACCCACAGACTGTACTTAAACCAAACCATTTGCAAATACTAGTTGTAAGCCATATTTACAAGAAGAGCTTCTCAATAGTATTTCAAAAGACTACAAAAAACAGCCCAACAGACTGTTTCATTTTCAAAAAGCCAAAATACACTCAATTCACTAGCTATGGCTGGCAGAACACAAATCGTTCTGCATATCTCCATTCATAAAAGTACGCAGAAAGGGATCCTTGTTTGTATTATTGTCATATTTTAATTCCATGGGTGTACAGAATCACCAAGGAAGAAATATGTTTTTTATACCTAAACCTATTTAGGTATTCCCTCTATTGGAGCCGGCTAATTCACTTCACATCTCACTATGGTACCTCCAAAAAGCCACACATTCTTCGATGTGTGCTTGAAATAGGCATGCCAAAAATAGTGCAGAATATGCAGAATTATAACCAAAGTAGCACTTAAGGTACTCTTGTACTGTGTCCCGTTCAAATCAATTCCAAACAGAGAAAAGTCTCCTCTTTACCTGTCGATATAAATTGCAATTTATATATTACAAATTCCAAATACAAATATTGGCCAATCATACAAATCTAAAGCCACAGTAGAAGTTAATAAACTACCTTACCAATCCCAGGCATCAAAACCAACAGTAAGCCGCATCAAACTATCTTACCAATTCCTTGGCTGTCCAGATTCTAACTGCCAAGTTCTGAATGACCTAACAGTCGTTTTTAGAATACTCACGCCAAAAAGGTTCTCAGTACCTCCTTAGTTGAGTCCTGTCCTGTCTTCCTCTGTAGATTTCTGTCTCCTGACAAGATCACTCCCTTAGATAGCCACTTCTCTGATGAGGTCCACGTTGGAGTGCCATTTGTAGAAAATATAAACATTCTCAGGGGTTTCACTGATACTTGGTCATTTTAAACCAACAAAGAAGAAATTGGCACCGAAGCTGTAATATAAAAGTAACATCTTTAATAACCTCAGATGAGGGAGACTAAGTCAGTCAGAAACCTTATCAACTGAATGAGGCATTCTAAGGAGTACAGAAAAAAAGGGACCTTATATATGCTTAGGGTTACATAGTCAGCATAAGACCAAGGGGAGGTCCTGGCACATGTAAGCATACATAATGCGTAATATGGGCATAACAGATCTGCTTGCTCAACAAAGTGGGAGGAGAGTTACTTCTCCATACAGCAGCAAGAATAGCTTAACAGTTCTATAAATGGAGCAGGTGCATTCTACTAGCTAGGCCCTTCTGAGCATGTGCAAAGCTCTGAAGGGGGAAACAGCACATGGTGAGCACATGGCTACCTAAAATGGCTGCCAAAATACAAAATGGCTTTCAGTTCATGCTAACAAATCCCTGCAATCTTTAACACATAGGCAACTGAATATTTTGGATTTTTAAATGTCTTTGGGATATTACAATTTGAGAAGTATATGCACATCATCAACAATGTTATAGCAGGAGTATGGATACCAATTTCATTTAAAAGTTTAAAAGCATGGATGAGATGATTGACTCTTGAGGGATGCCTGCTTTTACTTTTTATTTTTCTTCAATACTGGATGAGATTATTTTCTGTTGTAAAGGTAAAATGTACCAAATTGAGAGCTGTGCCCTGTATTCTGGATTTCTAGAGCTGTAGGATTAGTGGGTCGTGATTGACTGTGTCAAAGACAGCTGAAAGAGAAGTAATGTTAGCAACACCATGTTGGTATACTGTTCTTTTACGGCTGTCCCAAATTGAGATTAGGGCTAATTTAGTACCTCTTCCTGGACGGAATGAAGTTTGGATTTTTGAAAGTAGGGATTTGTCATGAATTAATTTGACATCTGGGGATGGCTACTCTTTCTATAAGTTTTTCCAGGAGTGTTCTGTTTGCTATAGATCTTTATTTGTCAGAGTCTTAAGTAGGCCTGGAAGGAGTTTGTGGCATTCCGCTACATGGAACTCCATGCAGCGACAAAAAAACTTTGCGGAGTTCCAAAAGTGGTGGAGTGCAGTGCAAACTGACACTCACGCTGATGTTCCTGCTGCTCGAGAAGAAATTCTACCCGAGTAGCAGCACACAATCACCAAGATACCGGTGGCGAGCGCGAGCAGGGAAAAAACACTGCTGCACAATACGGAGCAGAGTTTTCTGCACTACACAAGCTCTGCGGAGCGCAGAAAGAATAAAACTCCGCAAACTCTGATGAACAGTGCGGAGTACACCGCCCATGCCTAGTCCTGAGTATAAAGGTGTGTTTTCTTTAATAACAAATGTATGTATGTCTTTTTTGAGTCTTCTGGGAAAACTCCTCTCAATAAGGAGCTGTTGATGAGTGTTCTTACTGGATTGGCGGCTGAAGTTGTCAAGAGTGTTTTGCAGATGTAAGGTGGATAAGGGTCTGAGTTTCTAGATTCATATACTGTGCATTGATAAATTATATTGTTGTGGTTTCTTCCCCCCTGGGAGTGTTGGTTTGAAATGTTGTGGAATTAGCAAACAGGTGTTTTAGGTTTCCATATTTCACTTTTGCCTCCTTATCTATCTGAACACTGTAGGGGTGTTCAGATGCATAATGATATGTGAAGGTGTGCATAGCTGCTGCCATGCAGATGTAATGTTTGGGTACATTTGCCAGAAAGGTTAATGTTGCTCCCTTTGTTCATGTGTAGTGTGCCCTTGGTTTAGAGGGTAAAGGTTCTCCAGGTTTGAAGTAGCAGGTTTGGAAGAGTTGTACTATCCATCATGTGATTGTCCCCTAAGCTGCAGGTGTGCTCCTATTCACTTTTGCAAATAAGACAAACAGCTGATTTACCTTTCTTAGTGTTTTTTTTCCTGGATGTAATACATGAGCACCCTTTGCGCATGCAATGTTTGTAGTGCTCTTTTGGCAGGTGCTTTTGGATTTTGAAAGAAAACAGGTAATTGAAATGTTTAGTTGACATGGAATTGTGACACCTTCTAGGGTATACACTAGGAATTGGTTCTTAGAAGTACCTTGTCTTTGTATGTTTGTGAGTAGGGCTTGTGTGCACTTGTAGTTTGACAACCCACACACAGAAAATTGATGGCTATTATTAAGGCCTTTTTTAGTGTTAGGAAATTGAGTTCCCTTTGTGCATTGGCTCAAAAGTTTCTGTCATTAGTTGACTAAGCATGTTGTTTAGATTCAACATAGGTGTTGGTATGGCCTTAGGCGGGGCTACCTTCTTTGAACCTTCCAGAAACCTCTGTATTACCGGTAACGTGAAAAACCATTTCTTGACAGTCCCCAGGTGTAAGCTACAATGGAAGTCGTGGACTTTGAGTGAAGCATATGGTGTCCATTATAAAAGTAAGGTATGTTAGCACTGTGTTGCCCTGAGTCCTGCTTTTTAACATGTTTTATCTCTCAGACAATTGAACATATTTGTTCCATTTAGTGGGATAGCATTTGTGTGTACTAGCTCTTTTTGATTTACATTGTACTGGATTGAAGGTGGAGTCGACCAAATTCTAAGTACCCAGGTGCCATATTGCTAGACTGAGAGCGCTTTGTTCCAGATGGCATATTTATTTAAGAGTCGTATATAGCCCTAGCCAGACCCGAAGGTATCGGAGCACTTTACAACATTTATCTTGATGCAATAGGGCACATATTATTTTGATAAGTAGCATTGACTCGTGTCCACTCCTGTTAAGGCTTGGAGGGGATCATAGGAGCGAATCAAAAGGCAGGCGATGAAGGTGCCTTCTTGTTGAAGTGTATATAGTCCTCAGTACTGGGCAAGATTCCTGTGGCAGAGGAGTTATGTCTCGACGGCAAAAAGCTATCAATTCGGAAGAGTTCGTTGAAGAAGAGGTCTGTGAGCAGTTTTTTGAAGTTTATGAAGGAGGGGTTGGTCCTGATATGGACTGGGATTGAGTTCCAGATAGTAGGCGCATTTCCAGAGAAGAAGCGTCTTAAGGTTTTTTTTGTGAGTTTTGGGAGGAATGAGGAGTAGTGTGTTAGTGCTCCTGAGATTTCTTGTCTGGCATAATTGTTCCCTTTACATTATGAGCTAGTTGTGTGTGGGTTTGATAGGAATCCTCTGTCCTGATATTTCTTCAAGGTCTAAGAACCATGTTTTCCTGGTGCCAAGGATGAGTGTCTGAATTTGTCTGGCAACATTCATATTTGGGGTATCAGTAGAAAGGCATACACAAATGTCTCTGAAATGTCTATAGACAGAGTATCAGGGGTGTGGGTACCTGTACAAGTATTTTTGGCATTTTGTGATTTGTGGGCTTGCAAACAAGTCCATGCTAGGAGGACCCCGACTCCTGAAAAGGGTGTCCAGTGCCTTTGCTAGAGCTCTCACTCGAGGGATGCATTTGAGCACATGGTTAGCCTGACTGATTCTACATTTTGTATGCTGGTAGGGGAACCATCTGCAGTGTTATGTCTCTTTGAATTGCCCATCTCCATATCTCCTGTGCTAGTTGTGACAGGTGGAAACAGTTCAACCCTCCTAGATGGTTGAAGAAGAATATTATTGGTGTATTGTTGGTCTGGATCAATACTGTTTTTTCCTTCACCTGTACCTCAAAGGCCTTCAGTGCTAGGAACACTGTCTTGAGTACCAGATGAATTATGTTTTTACACTTCTTCTATTGGGTAACACAGACCTCTGATCTTTAGATTCACCTTGTGTTTTCACCATCCTGCGTGAGAAGTATCTGTGCTGATGGTCACTGTTGGAGCTATAATTGTTAGTAGTTTCAATGGTTTGCCCACAGTAATGTTGTGTGTGCTCCAGAAGATTATCTCCTTTTGATTCCTCTCTGTGACACCACTAGCTCATCCCACATCCCAGTGGTCTGTGACAATTTGTTGTTAATCCATTCTAGTAATGGACACAGGGGGAGCATGGCCTATGGTGTGAGCAGTATGCATGATGCCATTATACCCATCAGCTTCATTTCTGTTGTCACTGTCAGGGACTGACACTTCCAACCTTAAGGTATAGGCAAGTTTATTTTGGTAATGCCTTGACTGTCCTTGGCACTGGGTGGGCTCTTTCTGTCCTTAAGTTCAGTATCGTTCCTGGGAACAACTTTACCTTTTCAGGCTATGGCAAAGACTTATCCTGGTTTATTGAGAATCCCAATTTGTATAATGTCCGGGTAACAGTTTGTATATCATGTTAACACTTGTAGGTTTGCCAATAATAGCCAATTGTCCAAGTATGAGTAAACGTGACGGCCTTGTCTCATGTTTGCAGCTACTGACGCTAGATATTTTATGAATACCCTTGGTGTAGATTGGATCACTGAAATAATATCGACCTCACAAATATCGAGTTGACAAAATATCGTTGACAAAATATCGATGGATAAAATATCGACTGGCTATCTTTAAACAGGTAAGTACAAAAATATCGACTCTAAAATATCGAGTTACTAAAATATAGACTGTAAAAAATATTGTTTTTTTTTAATACTAATGTAGTAATAAATATATTTAGTCTAAACTTACTGTAAATTATTAAAATAATGTTATATTAATAAATATTTATTTTAAATTAAAAATAAATCTAAAAAATGAATACATATATATTTATATAATTTTTTTAATATTAAATAAACATATATAATAATTTTACCGTAGCATAGCAAAATAGTTAACAATTATTGTAACAACTGTAGTGAATTCTACTATAGCTAAAGCGTTGGATAGCGTAGGGGTAAAATTTACTATTCCCACTCCAGTGGGTGCAACAGTAGGGAAAGCGCTGGATAGCGTAGGGGTAAAAATTACTATTCCCACTCCAGTGGGTGCAACAGTAGGGAAAGCGTTGGATAGCATAGGGGTTAAAATTACTATTCCCACTCCAGTGGGTGCTACAGTAGGGAAAGCGTTGGATAGCATAGGGGTTAAAATTAATATTCCCACTCCAGTGGGTGCAACAGTAGGGAAAGCGTTGGACAACGTAGGGGTTAAAATTACTATTCCCACTCCAGTGGGTGCAACAGTAGGGAAAGCGTTGGATAGCGTAGAGGTTAAAATAACTATTCCCACTCCAAAGAGTGCAAAAGTAGGGAAAGCGTTGGATAGCGTAGGGGTTAAAATTACTATTCCCACTCCAGTGGGTGCAAAAGTAGGGAAAGCGTTGGATAGCGTAGGGGTTAAAATTACTATTCCCACTCCAGTGGGTGCAAATGTAGGGAAAGCGTTGGATAGCGTAGGGGTTAAAATTACTATTCCCACTCCAGTGGGTGCAACAGTAGGGAAAGCGTTGGATAGCGTAGGGGTTACAATTACTATTCCCACTCCAAAGAGTGCAACAGTAGGGAAAGCGTTGGATAGCGTAGGGGTTACAATTACTATTGCCACTCCAAAGAGTGCAACAGTAGGGAAAGTGTTGGATAGCGTAGGGGTTAAAATTACTATTCCCACTCCAATGGGTGCAACATTAGGGAAAGCGTTGGATAGTGTAGGGGTTAAAATTACTATTCCCACTCCAGTGGGTGCAACAGTAGGGAAAGCGTTGGATAGCGTAGGGGTTAAAATTACTATTCCCACTCCAGTGGGTGCAACAGTAGGGAAAGCGTTGGAAAGCGTAGGTGTAAAAATTACAATTCACACTCCAGAGAATACAACATTAGGGAAAGTAAATCTTTCATATATAAATCAAAAATCGAACAAGAAATATCTAATAATAAGTATTAAAAATTAAATAAAAATGTTATGTAATAGAATCAATATTAATTTACATTTAATAATTAACAATAATTATTTAATTTATTCACCTATTAATACAAATTAATTAACATAAACAATACATTTTTTAATAATTAAAAATTATTTCACTATTATTTCCAAATAAATAACGTGTATTTTTTTTATTATTATTTAATTAAATATTAATATATTACTTTCCACCCTATGCCCCTATAAACTCACAACCCGCTACAGAAAAATTAAATTAGTAAGATTCACATAATAACCAATTAATCAATTAATATAAAATAATTAACAATTATTATTAAATTAATTAACACATATAAATTAATTAACAATTAATTACTAATTACTATCAATAGATATATTTACATATTTAATTATTTTTAATTAAATTACTTCCCACCCTATTCCCCTATAATCCCACAACCCGCTACTGCATTAAATTAGTAAAATTTACATAATTACCAATTAATCAATTATTAATAATTATTTTGCAATTACTATTAAATTAATTGACACATATAAATTAATTAACAATTAATTACAAATTAATATCAATTAATAAATTTACATATTTAATTAATTATAATGAAATTACTTCCCACCCTATTCCCCTATAAACCCACAACACGCTACAGAATTACGTTACACAATAATTATAAAAACAAAAATCATTTAATAACATTATTTTTAACATAAAAACACACTTTTCACTAATATTATTACATAAAAATACACTATAAAATATTATATATTATTAAAAAATCAATATTTTTGCTATCTATATTTTATACAGTCGATATTACTTTACTTACCTTAAAAACAATATTTTTGTAGTCTATATTCTGTCCAGTCGATATTTTGTCCAGTCTATATTATTTACTCGATATTATGTCCAAACGATATTTTGGACTCGATAATATGTCTGTGCACCGTGTAGATTTAATACCGAAGGATGGCACCCTCAAATGATAGTGCACCTTCTCTATGACATATCTGAGGTACTTTCTGTGTCTTTGATTCATTGCGAAATGTAGATAGATGTCCTATAGAACTATTTTGACCATAAAGACTCCATTCTTCAGGAGTTGGATGACCTCTTGCAACATTTCCACGTTGAAGTGTTTCATCCTTATAAGCTTGTGGTTAAATCCTAGGTCTAGAGATGGCCTTCTTGGGATCTCCTGTTTTTGTACTAGAGAACAGGAGAATTAACTCTCATTTAATGTCTCTCCTTGTGGCCCTCTTTCTTTTGCTTGTTTCTTGATGAGTTATTTGACCTCCTGGTGCAATTGTAGTTCATTCTTATACTTGCTGTAAACCACTCTCCAGAATGCATCCTCTTTCAACTGTTATCTGTTACCTATAATGCAGGCTCCTTTTCTAAAAATTGACTATGCACTGTAAAAACCTCCATCCTCTTCTGCACCCATTGCTTTGTAGCTAGATTTGTATTACTCAATTCAAACTGTAACATATTGGTGTCAATTTATTTTTATTTGAAATTTCCTTGTAAGTCATATTTACTGTTTTCCTGTTTTACAAATGATACATCAATGCCTAAGCAAATATTTTAAATATCAGTTATGTGGTCATCATATTTCTTGTCTCCTTTTTTGTTCTAATGATTTTTTTTTTTACTTGCCAGGCATTCACATACCCCAGCAATGCTGGCATCCCACTGGGTAAAGGTTTCGCTCCAACCTACGTTAGACTAGAAATCCACTATAACAACATACTGTTGCAAAGCGGTAGGTGCTTGAGTGTGGGATCTTTCCCTTTCCGTAAGTTTATGTTCTACTTTGGATAGGACCAGATCACTTAAGATCAAAGGTGTTGCTTATTTTATAGGCTTCTTAATTCCCGGTTATAATGCTCAAGACTCCATGATTGTGAATGTACTGCTGAATAGGGTAAACTACAGCATTTATTTTGCATCAAAGTGAAAAGTGAAAATGTGTCAATTTAGGATAAATATGCAAAAAAACAATACATTAAATAAAAAGATGCACTACATTTTAAATGGACTTTCATTGATTTGAAGCAAACTTCACTTTTGATATTTGAAAGTCTTTTAATCCATTTGCATGTCATTATGGTGCTTCTTTTATAAGAGACATTTTCCACGAGTTTCCAGAACTATTTGTTTATAGATTATGGTTCCAAAGTCCTCCATTAAATAACTTCTTCACATCTTTAAGGTGAAAAGACTCTCTTCTGGATTTCAGCTAAACTGGCCCAAGAAGATATATTTCACTCTTACAGAATTGTCTTCATCACAATTTGACTGTTTCGAGATTTAAATGACTTAAACCTCCTTTCGCAAAAACCCTTTACTTATGGTTTAGGTTAGGTACACTCCCCCACCACATTTACAGCCAAATGGAAAGGTAGCCTTGGGGTAGCAAAATTTGTCTAGCATGCAGAGGGGTGAAGAAACCGATGATCATGTTGTTCTTTTGTCAAATTATCAGAAGCATCAAAAACATTGGATAGTCCTCCATGTCTTCTCTTAGGTGTCCACCAGTGCAGGGTAGGTAGAACTGACTCATCCCCTGTCATTGTTTTTTCCATTACTATGCATCTATGGAGTATTTGGACAATTTGGAGTACAATGTTCTCTATTTTTGCCCCCACAATCCTAGCCCACTCCCAGTTTGTCAACACTCCACTCCCAGGCCAGTTAGATAACATTTTTCAATATTGTATTGTATGGTTTATGTTGTACCCTGTAGAGTAGTTTCAAATCTTCTTCATTAGATCCATGTCAGGGTATTACCAATCTTATTCCAGCCATACACCAGCCCCACCAGGAGCAGCCTGCCTAGCTGCTCAGCCCATATCCAACTGTTATCCACACATCCACTCAGACACCGACTCAGATATTCCACGCATCACAGTCACACTAACATTCCATTACCATCTCTCACTCTGGCAGAGCAGCTAGGAGGACCTAGGCTGATTACACATAAATACAATACTTAGGATACTACATTATCCCTTTCCTTTACAAACAAAACAACAATAGAAAAAAAAGGAACAAACTATACACACGTAAGCAGTAAAATTCATAACTCCGGAATGCAACAAAAAGCAAAACATCTCAGAAATATGAACAATACAAATCCAGAAAAGATGGAAAAATGCAATATGAATAAACATGTGCAACAATATCCTCCATCCTCCTCAATAAAAATTGTAAAAAACATTAAGAAGCGTAGTGTAGAGAAACAAGTACAAGTAATAATATAATGACATAAGCTGTAAAACACTGTACTGTAAAATCAAAAGTAAAATACCCCGCAACACCTATCCCAAATACAAGAGAACCACAAAGATATAGGACAATGACCCATAACACTTTGTGAGGGGCTAGCACCCAAAACACACACCCTAGTTGTACTTTTGTACTGCGCGCAACTGTGAATGGGGAATACCCTGGTTGCACATTAGCACTGCACACAACAGTAAAATGGGATCTAAACCCATATCCAACCCTGTGAAAGAGTTATGCATAATGATTTAATATGGGAACTACCCCAAGACCTAAACCTGCTGACGAGGTTACTAACTGGGATACACACCTAACCCCATCCCTGAAGTAAGGATGCACTATGGCTAAAAAGAATCAAATGTGAAGGGACTGTTACCCAGACCCATCCCTAGTTTAAGGGAACACTGTGAGACCACCCACTAAAACAAACTGGACGACCCATCCTATGAGCGAAAAACTGTGACATCACTACTGAACTGTGCCCCATGCCAGTGAGCAATCTTTCACCCAAGATGTGTTGTAGCAGCACTCCCACTCAGTAAGGGAACAAAAAAAACACAGAAGGGAAAATAAAACATAGCGCCATGGAACCCCATGAATAAACCATGCTTTGAACTTGTGCACCCGAATTGAAGCTTGTAATATAAATTTTGTAATGAATCAGACACTGCATATACACAAGTCAGTGTCAATAGATTCGCACCAAGTATGAGGACTTAAACAAAAAGGACACACTATAAAATACTCTATTGATGTCACCCAAAATTAGCAGAGGCAGAGTCAATACACAGTGCGGGGACACCAATTTCCACAATACAAGAAAAAGAAGAATTGACTGCCTGTAAGACCAAAAAGCTGGTACATGTGGAAACATAAATTAAAATGTGAGGTAAAAGTCATTGCCAGGACAAACCCTTGAGCAGAGGCAGCAGATGAATGGATGATTCCGTGGCAGCGAGTCACAAGGAAAAAGTCTCACCCACAGAATATCTTCGGTCGACGTCAGCAGTTTCACCCGCACAACGAGTGAAGAAAAGGCAGTGTTGTGCATTGTCAGGAAGTCGTTCATAAAACTTTATTGAGGAAACAAGACAGAATGGTTGGCAAAGTCAAGCAATGTCCAGAACTGATAACACATGAAACAATGGTGTAGTTGCCACTCCTAATATGGCCTCATGCATATCACGTTGTGCCGAGTGGTTCCTGGGGTGTAGACGCTCCCAAACATTACACAGCAGCATAACATCCCACGAAACGTTGTCACAGAGGATCGCTGAGCGCTGGACACGTCACGATGCAGGTAAGTGTGCACATGCTACCTAGAACACGTGCTCAAGCGCGTGCATAGCTGGTCTCGTGGCATGTTTAAATTTAAAAGAAAATGGCACCCTGACAAACCCTCAGCCTAGACCAAAAATTACTGACAACCCAAGTCTCACCTGACATAGTTCCCTGGGCTAAGGTAACCACAGCTGTATGGCCCCAAATTTGTTATGCCAACTAGCCCCAATTGTAGATGAAGATGGGAAAATCCATCCGAACAAGTCTTTGCATGAAAGTGCAAGTCTCAGTACCACATAGGCAGCCCAGGAACGTGTAGAGTCAAAGCGCTGAAAACATCCACAGCTGTCCAACCAGTCTTCCGCCGAACCAAGTGCAGGTATCTCTGCAATGTAGCAGGAAAGTGTCATCTTTAGATTGATTTAAACAGGCAATATGCAGGCAGTTTCCATGTTGACTTAATGTTGTGGCAAGACCACTATCCTTGGGCACTGTCAAAAACGGCATGAACTGCTTCTGTGTGACTGCACATTGAGTCCTTACTATGTGCCAACAAAACACCAATATTTGCAGAACCACACCGCTCTCGTGTGCCACCTGTGAATAACCTTCACTGAGTTAGTCCATAACTCACATCTGAACAGCCACATTTCCTTTAGCGACTTGGGTCCTGTGTGCCACCTGTTAATTTCCTTCAGTGAGTTAGTCCATAACTCACATCAGAACAGCCACTATTCATTTACGCAGTAGATACATCCATACGACAGATTCAAAAAGAAGTGGTAGGGTGAAAATCAGTCCATTCATACCTTAACATGCAGACCATACCTGTGGTCAAAACCATGGAGTAAGTTAAGGCTGGAAACACACAGTGGTTGGGGCCGTCCGATGACATGGACACTGGTGGGGCTGGCTTGCCTTTTACTCCATTCTCCTTCAAGTAGTTACTTAATTTTCATGTTGTTACGCTGGTTACTGGATTTTCTTAGTAGTCTCTAGTTTGTGTAGTCTTGATTTCTCCTTGTTTCTGTTACATCCTTGAAGACTCTTGACTCCTAGTCCGCTCCTCACCAAATAAATGTTGTACCCTGCATAGAGACACTGGTAGCCTTGTAGAGTAGTTTCAAATCGTATTTAGTAGATCCATGTCAGGGTATCAACAATCTTAGTCAAGCCATACACCAGCCTCCCAAGAGGAGCTTGCCTAGCTGCTCAGACCATCTGAATTGTCATCCACACATCAACTCCGACACCCAGGCATTCCACGCATCACAGTCACACCAACATTCCATTACCATCTCCCACTCTGGCTGAGCAGCTAGGAGGACCTAGGCTGATTACACATAAATGCAATACTTAGGATATAACAGTGTTATTGTTCCGATCATACCAGTGTTGCTATTACACTAGTTTGTAAATCATTTTTTAATGAATTGTTTTTAATCACTGTAAAGATGTTATGTACTTGTACTGTATTGAATATTTGTTAATTTTATTGTCTATGACTGAAATAATGTGGTAATGACATGACTACCCGGTCTCTGCTTCCTTAGCCTCACTGCAGCCGATCAGGCGCTGCCTGGGGTTCGGTCCCTTAGCGCCCACCATCTTGGGTGAGGAGCAGGCGAGCGGACTGGGCTCTACCCCTCCTGCACCAGCAACTATAAAATGGTCCCCCCTCACAGAGAACGCAGCAGACAGGCGCAGCGGGCGCGACGGTGGGGTGCCAAAGGCACACCAAAGACAAGCCTGTCTGCGCTCATCCGCGCCAGGCCGGGCCCAGGGGCCAGCGGCGCTGGGCGATTTCTCAGACATCCTCAGACAGTTACAAACCACGCACCCGCCACTATTCCCTGGTGCAGTGGAGCGGATCAATTCCGCTGGCATCGCTCGCAGGGCACTTGAAGCCCTAACCAGTCTTAATCTTGTTCAACAAATCTCCGTGCCCACTTATATCAAGGGTCACACCCTTGCCCACATTTGGACTCAAGACCTAGTATTATCCTGCCCAGTCATCTCCCTCTTATCGACACCACCATTACTGTCAGTAGCAGGGTCAAGGTCCCTACCCAGGCAGGTGGGCTATCACGCAAATGGAGTTCTTACGACTCCCAAGGCTTCCTTGCTTCCCTGGCCAATACTTGACCCATCACCGACGTCGACACCAGTGTCAAGGCAATGGAAGGAGATATCTTCAACTGGCTACAGACAGCCAGTGACCAGTTTGCCCCTCTTACAAAATGTTCACGCACTAGACACAGCAACTCACATAGATGGTTTTCCAGCTACCCTAAAGAACAGAAATTGAAGGTGCGTCAGCTGGAACGATTTGGAGACGCAATTACTCTGATTCCGATAGATTGCTCTTCGTGGGGGCCCGCAAAGACTACAAAGTTGCGATCTCCCCGGTAAAGTCCACACACGTCTCTGACAGAATCCTCTCTGCCCATAACAAATCTAAGGAAATTTTCAAAATTATGAACAAGCTTACCATGGACGACAGAACCCTCCCCACTCAGGCTCCAACTCAAGAGACGTGCAACGTCCTGAACTCCTTTTTCATTGAGAAAATAGCTAACATCAAGAACTCCATTCCTCCCCTCATCCCCGTGAGGCCATTGGATGCCTCTCCCATCAATCAACTGTCCTTGACTCAGCTTACTGCCCTTAACCCCAGCACTTTGGCCGAGCTCGCGGCCCTTATCAAATCAGGCTCCCCCAATGACTGTTGCCCTCCCTCCGTTCTTCAGGACGTCTGTCTCACTCTACCGGATTGTATACTACCTTTGCTGAATGCTTCCCTCAACATTGGCACGGTCCCCAGCTCTTTTAAGGAGGCCATCTTAGTGCCCTTGTTGAAGAAACCAGGAGCGGACCCTGCTGATCCCTCCAATTATCGTCCTATCTCACCCCTGCCCTACCTGTCCAAGCTCCTTGAGGCCCACGTTACTCGATGTCTCTCAAACTTCATCGAGAGCTCTCGCTTTCTTGAACCTAATCAAGCCGGCTTTAGACCGGCCCATTCCACCGAGGCCGTCATCTTGGCAGTATTGGACGCCTTGAGGGGGAACGCAGACAAAGGACACCTCAGGCCCTTTTGCTACTGGATCTATCTGCTGTCTTCGACACGGTGGACCATATCATCCTTCTCCACTGTGTCGGAGAGGCTGGCATTCAGGGTCCTGCCTTTGATTGGATCGAGTCTTTCCTCTCGGGCAGAGCACGAGCCGTTCTTCTGGGCCCTTTTACGGCAGCCAGGTCACCCACGACTTGCGGAGTCCCCCAGGGCTCCTCTCTCTCCCCCCTCCTATTTAATGTATATGTATTTAATGTATACCTTCGGCCACTGATCCATTCGCTAAAGAGGTGGGATATCACAGTGTTTAACTATGCTGATGATTTACAGATCATCTTCCCTCTCGGCTCCCCCGATGCTGCTAACAGCTTTCAAGCTGTTATGATCCACATACAGCAGTGGATGAACCATAACCAATTAAAATTAAACCCAGGAAAAACTGAGCTAATTCTACCTGGAAACAGCCCAGCACATTGGGGTCCCCAGTTTTGGCTGAATGAGCTGGGCCCCCGTCTCTGCAAGCTTGGTGAAGAGCCTAGGGGTGGTCATTGACGCGGAGCTCTCTCTCAAGGCTCAAGTAGGGGCTGTGATCTCCTCCAGTATGTTCCAACTGTGCAAAATCCGTAAAATAGCCCATCTATTATCGCACACAGCGCTGGTTCAGGTTGTGATTTCCCTGGTACTATCCCGCCTCACTTTCTCAACCTCCCTATACCATAGACTTCCACAGTCTCTGCTCCGACGTCTCCAAATTGTACAAAACCAGGCTGTCAGACTTATTCTCAAAACCTCGAAGTGGCAATCCGCGAAACCCCTGCTGCGCAAACTGCACTGGTTACCAGTCGAACAAAGGGCGGCCTTTAAGATCGGCTGCCTGACTTTCAAGGCTCTCCACTGCACCAGTCCTGACTTCATAAAAACCCTGATTACGAAGCAGCGTCCGGTCGGTTCATCTTCACCTGCTGGTCGCCCCTACAGTAAAACTCAAAAAGTTCGGTGGCCGCAGGTTTGCCCATTTGGCCCCTAAACTCTGGAATCTTCTCCCCCTGCCAGTCAACTGAACTTTAGGAAGCGCCTAAAAACCCAGCTTTTCACTCAAGCCGGCTAGCCTGCCCACTCGTAATCCCTGCACTCTCTTTTCAGCACCAGGAAACTTATGGTGTCAGTGCACTCTATAAATGTTCCCTAACATAACATAACATAACCACACATTTCAGAAATCTAGACAGAGTTTTCAATATCTTGTCATACACACATACAAGAAAAAGGACAGTATCAAAGAATATATTCTAATACTGGGAGCGGCATGCCACAGGCAGATATGACACACTGGAGGACCCTGACATTGACCCTGTTAAAGTGTGCTGCATTGTGAAGAAAGGTCATCTTGGGGCAATTCAGTAGGAGTTGCATAAGATTAAGACAGTAACGTGCTTGTCAAAAATTTACTGGCAAAATAAATACCTGTGCACAGGTATCAAAGTATGTATTATGCAGTGTGTATCTGTAGATCTATGGATGATGAACAAGAGAAAGTTCACTATACCTGGAATGTGATGCTTTTCACTTAGGTCTGTTCAGTAATTTTTGTGCAGACATAGTAAACAGAAGTTCAAGATCTGAAATATAGGAAAGCATCATCTAAAATTTGGCTCTAAATTTGTTTTTATGCGCTTCCTTTTTTGTTTCATAATTGTTTCTATTGAGAGTATATATAATTTGCATACAAAACATGGATACAAACAGAATATCATAATATCATGGAATAACTTGAATTCATATAAGGTAGTAATAAAAAGAAAATGCTTCAATATTAAAGGGAAAGAGAATTATACAGGGGGGAATAAATGTTGTCCACAGAGGAGAAAATGAATAACACAAATTTAAGATTAAAAGAAGGACGGGAATGTGATAGAAAACAACAGTTAAAGAATATGCATATGTATATAAATATATATCGGTAAACGAGGAAGAGTATAAGGAGGGGAACAAGAGTAGACTCCTTGCACTGATAGAATGGGAATATAGAAAAAAGAGAAAAGAGGAAAGCAAAGAAATTGGATTAAAGGGGTATGGGGAAAATGGAAGGAATTCAGGGTACAAGGAGAAAAGGAACCCATACCTGCAATTTCCTCTTGATCCTGCAATTTATATATAATACGTTGACGGGAAGCCACTTGAATCATTGCTACCATCCATTCTTCCTGTAAGGGAGGACTAGACGATATCCAATGTCTTAGAATGCAGATTTTAGGTGTAGAAAATGTGGTGTGTAAAAGACGACATTGCGAACGTGAAATAGTAGGAAGACATCTAAAATCATGTAATAAAGAGTGTCCCCTGCATATGTTTAAGAACTATGCATGGAGGAACATTCATAAGGTATATGTGGAAGGTTGCATTTGACTCCAGGACATCTCCAACATTTAGAGTGTGGTAGTCGTCCTGCTCTTTGCAATGTTAGAAGTGTCCAGTGCCAATAGTGCAAAGTTTTGAAAAGACAGACTTTCAAACCAGCCTCTTGGGTTCCTTTGTCAATGGATTCTAACAAATCTGACCACTCATCTTGTTCAATCGTGATGTGCAAACACTCTTGGCATTTCCCTTGGAGAGATTTAGGAAGTGGTTCTGAATATAGGTGATGAATTAGAACACATTATAGACCTGACAACACCCCTTTATGGCGATCCCAAGTAAAAAGATACTCTAAAATTGGTGAGCGATTCAAAGTCCAGGGAGGAGAAAGAAGATACCTTTTCACACAGGGCTGCAACTGCTAATGGCACATGACCTATTCTGGTGGGAGACCAAACTCTTCACTAAGTGAATCAAAGGATTTTAGCTCTCCATTTAGAATAATTTGATCAAGTGTTTGGATGCCTCTTGATTTCCAACTAGACCACTGGAGCACTTGACCATTTATTTGGATACTTTCATTGCCCCAAAGTTGAGCTTTAAAGTGCAAGCTGTGGGTGACTCGTAGAATACAATGTACTTTTTGCCACGTTTGGTAAGTAGCTTGCATCACTGCATGCGGGGGAGAGGAACGAGGAATGCGAGGTCCATGAATGCAATCAAGGCCTTTACTTCGGTTGAATAAGGAATGCTCCATTGTGACCCACTGTGGAGGATCAGTCATACCCGTAAGTAAATAAACTAATTGTGAGAGGTGTAAAGCTAAAGAATAGTTTTCTAAGGATGGTAATCCCAGGTCACCATGAGAGCAGCGAGCCAATAATTTAGAATCAGCTAAACGAGGGAGTGTCAAACCCCAGATGAAAGATCAAATTTGGGCATCTGTTCTACAAAGTGTAGACAAAGGAAAAATAATTGGGGGCATGCCAAGTATATAACTAATGCAAGGTAAGGTAACCATCCTAATGGCTTGCACCCTTTCCTACATGGAAAAGCCTTAGAGAGGCCATCTTGCAAAATCATTTTCCATTTGCGTTATAAGTGGTGAGATATTGTCTGAGATCATATATGACAAACCTTTATTAACCAAAACTCCAAAATATTTTACTTGGTATGATTTCCAACAAAAGGAATAACCATCAATTGACTCTTTTGTGTTAACAGAAAAAATCGGAAGAGCCTCACTTTTATCCCAGTTCACTTTGTAATCAGAGTGGGTTGAAAAACCATCATTCATCTTAACTAAGGCTGGCAAAGAGTGAGGAAGATCTTTTAACATTAGGAAAATATCATCAGCATACAAGTATAGTTTGGAAGTACCACCTGAAACAGGTATACCTTGAATATATGGTGAATGTCGAATGAGTGAGGCAAGAGACTCTATTGCTAGTACAAATAAAAGGGGTGAAAGAGGACAACCCTGAGGAATATCTTGTTGGATTGTGTTGTACCTTGCATCATCTCCTTCTTAGTTGCTCAGCCAGAATGAATGTGATGTCTGCGTGGAATGTTGGAATGCTTGATTACAGAAAGAGTAGAATGTGAGTGTGCCTGGTTGTGTGTGGAGAATGACAGTTGAAGAGAGTGGGCTGAGCAGCAACCATGCAGCTCCTGGTGGGACCTTCCATATGATCTACTTAAGACCTACTAAATACTTAAAAATTTGCAAACATTCGTGACAAGAATTTTCAATTCTATTAAGGACTAGGAGGCGAGGATTATGCTTTCTCATTTCTTTAATGAAATGCTCAGCAGCCAATAAAATGAACAAAAAACTACATATCCCATGAACACCAGGGAGTAACCATAGAGTATAGCGTATAAAAGGTCAACACATTAGTCTGTCTTCCTCTTTCTTTGTGGAAAAATGTCCAAGTTAAAATAAAATCCCAAATATAACAGGAACAACAATTCCAAACAGGCCGCTGTCATCCAGAGGATCCTGAAGAAGGCAGCCGAAGAACCATGGGTCCAGAAACCAGGAGGAGCAACAGAGTCCGCCGAGGAACAAACGACATCACTTCTGGTCTGAACCTGGAAAAAAGACACAAAGCCATAATATCCAAAGTAATAATACTGAACAGCAAGTCAGGGAGTGAGAACAAGGAATGAAATATTTGTAACCGCGTGTATACAGTCATAATACATTAGCATACAAATATGAAACACGGGTGGGATAATCCTCGCCTCCTAGTCCTTAATAGAATTGAAAATTCTTGTCACGAATGTTTGCAAATTTTTAATTCTATGTCAGGACAGGAGGCTCCGATTATGCTTTTTTAAAGCTGATCCACCACCACAGAAGCGAACACTATCAATTGGTTTAAAATAAAACGTCTTAAATACAGAAGCAGATGACCAATCTGCAGCCTTCATGATATCAAACAGAGTAACACCCATGGAATAAGCTTTGGATGCCATCGCTCCACGTGCAGAATGCGCGCCAAACACAGAAACATCAATTCCTGCTTCAGACATAAGCCACCGCACCCAGCGCGCCAAGGTAGCTGGAGAGACAGGGCGAAAAGGTTTTTGTAAAGCAATCAGAAGCTGACCCTGCATGTCCGAGCGCAAAGAAGCGGTACTCACCTCATAATCTTTCAGGCATTGAACCACACAAAGGTTGGGGTGAGAAGGAAAAGAAGGATAAGAAATAGAAGGAGTATTAGATTTGGTACGTCTGGAGAGACGAAAGGAAACTCCTTCAGGAGTAAAGCTGCGACCCGCCAGATCTAAAGCGTGTACGTCCGACACGCGCTTACATGAGACCAAACATAGCAACATCGTCAGTTTTGCCGATAGTTGCTTGCGAGATAAGGAAGAATTGGAAGGCCAGGCCTCCAAGAATCTGAGGACAACTGAAACATCCCACAAGGTAACATACTTAGGAGTGGGAGGTTTTGCAAAACGAACTCCTTTAAGTAACCTGGAAACAAAAGGATGTTCACCCGCGGGTTTCCCATCGATGTGGGCATGACCCGCCGAGATAGCCGAACGGAAACCATTGATAGTCGAATAAGCAAGACCAGAGGTGGCTAAGGAGGCCAAGAAATTAACAATCATACTGATATCTGCTGAAACGGGATCAACTTGTTGTTGTGAACACCAATCGCACCAACGCTTCCAAGACCCCTTATACTGTTTGTGAGTATTGGGAGCCCATGCCTCACTAAGGAGCTTGGAAGCGTCGCTTGAAAGGCCCGGGAGCGACCAGCGATCCCCGAGATCCTCCACGCGAGAAGGGGGAGGGAGCCTGAGAGGATCAGGGGATGAGGATCTCCGAGAGGGTCCAATAGGAGATTCCACAATGGGGGAAGGATAAACGGTGGAGCCGAACACATTTCTAGAAGGACCGGAAACCACGCTTGAGCCCTCCAGAGAGGGGCAATCAGAATCAGATCCGTCTGAAATCGTTTGGAGTAGGCCAATACCCTGGGAATCATTAGAAATGGAGGGAAGGCATAGCAAAGAGTCGATGGCCACTGCTGGAGAAAGGCATCCGTGGCCAGAGCCTGAGGGTCCGGCCTCCAACTGTAAAAGTGCGGAAGCTGCGCATTGAGGCGTGAGGCAAAGAGATCTAGTTGGCAAGGACCCCAACGCCGATGGAGAGCACGGAAGACCCGAGGATGCAGCCTCCAATCGCTGTAATCCCGGAGATGTCTGGAGTGCCAGTCCGCTATCTGATTGTGGCATCCCGGAAGGTACTCCGCAATAACAGTGATCTTCTTCTGCAGACAGAAGTGCCAAAAATCTTTGGCGATCTCTGCCAGGACTTTGGACCTGGTCCCGCCTAGTTTGTTTACATAGCGGACTGCTGATATATTGTCCATCCGGAGAAGGACACAACAACTGGTCTGCAGGGGGGAAAAACATTTGATCGCAAAGGAACCCGCTAGGAGTTCCAGACAGTTGATATGTAGTGTCAATTCCTGAGGGGACCAACGACCCCCGGTCGAGACCGAGCCGCAACGGGCTCCCCAACCCCACCGACTGGCATCGGATTCTATCACTAGATCCGGGGACACACCGAAGATGGCTCGACCGTTCCAGGCCTCCATGTGGTCCAACCACCACTGCATCTCCCAACGGACCTCCTCCGTAAGAGGAATCTGATCGGAATATCCGAGGCCTTTCCGGAGATGAAGAATTTTCAGTCGCTGCATTGCCCTGTAATGTAGAGGGCCCGGAAATATCGCCTGAATGGACGACGCCAGCAGACCTACTACACGTGCCAACGACCTCAACGACACAGTCGGTCTGGAAATAACAGATGTCAACTCTCTCTTGATATAACGCATCTTTTGGTTGGGCAAGAGAAGTTGACAAGCCACCGAGTCAATCTGGAAGCCCAGGAAATCGATACGCTGGGCTGGAACCAAAACCGATTTCTGAACATTGATTAGAAAACCCAGAGACTGTAAAAGAGTGATGGACAATTCCAGATGCTGAAGAAGTTTGAGTGGACAATCCGCCATAAGGAGAATATCGTCCAGATAAATAATCAACCTGACATCCTGAGACCGAAGATGTTCCACAACCGGTCTCAACAGCTTCGTGAAGCACCATGGTACCGACGAAAGACCGAACGGGAGAACCTGATACTCGTACCAGACTCCCTGCCAGAGAAACTGGAGAAAACGGCGATGTGGTTTGTAAATCGGAACCGAGAGGTACGCATCTTTGAGGTCCAGCCGGACCATCCAATCCCCTTCTCGAAGGAGATCCCTCAAGAGATGGATTCCCTCCATCTTGAAATGTCGATAGACGACTCCGCCGTTGAAGTCTTTCAGGTTGAGAACAAGGCGAGCACCGCCCCCTTTTTTCTCGACCAGAAAGACAGAGCTGGCAAATCCCTTTGGATGACGGGTGGTTGGAATAACCGCCCCCTTTTTGAGGAGAGAGTCTATCTCCTCGGAGAGACAAACCTGATCCTGAAGAGAAAAACGTAAACAAGGAGGGGGACAAGTCTGATGCATCGGGTGATAGAATTCTATTCTGAACCCTTGAACAGTTTGTAGCACCCAAGCATCGCTGGAGAGCATGCGCCAATTCTGCAGGAAAAACTGAATGCGACCCCCCAACATCACATCGCATGCACGAA
The DNA here is from genome assembly GCF_964263255.1 of Lissotriton vulgaris. Classification (NCBI taxonomy): domain Eukaryota; kingdom Metazoa; phylum Chordata; class Amphibia; order Caudata; family Salamandridae; genus Lissotriton; species Lissotriton vulgaris. The sequence continues at coordinate 82,102,527 of NC_141695.1, forward strand.
TCAGGCTCACCTGTAGAGTGGGTATCCTGGTATTGTCCCTGCTGACCACCGGAACGTCCTTTGCCGTACTGGCCTTTTCCTTTTCTGCAAGGATAAAAGTTGGCTCTCGTTGAATAACCTGCGTCGTAGGAACCTCTGTGCTGAGAGGAATTACCTCTCTGGGACTGATTGGCAGAACCACGGCCGAACGAGCGTCCCCTACCTCGTCCGGCCTTTCCAAAAACCGGACGCATGGCTCGCCGCAAGGAGGCCTGCGCCTTGTCAATGCCACTGAAGGTGGATACAAAGCGCGTGAGTTCCTTAAGGAATGGCTGACCAAACAGGAGGCCGTCCGCCTCAGGGCCCGATTCTGAAGTGGCTAATTCAGAGAGTCAAGGGTCAAGCTTCAACAGGATGGACCTGCGACGTTCTGCAGACATTGCACAATAGGCATTTCCCAATTGGCAGATCGCCCGTTGCGCCCACTCGATCATCTCCTTTGGGTTCACAAGGGCAGAAGCTTCTTGTGCTCTGTAACCTAGATATAAAATCTTAGTGAGAGGCCCAAGCAGGTCTAACATCTTATCTTGACAGGACTGCCAAGATCTATCAAGGCCCTTCTTCGGGTCCTTGGCATATTTTTTCAAATACGTGGCCATCATGGGGTCAACGTCTGGTGTCTCAGCCAAATGGGCAGACAAATCAGGCCTCGGGCACTCTGAGCGTAACCGGGCACGAACTGAAGCCTCAAAAGGCTGGCGGATATGCGCCTCAATGTAGGCAGCTACAGCCGGAGAAGGCCTCCATGAGGAAGAGTTCGGATGAATGATGTCTGCAGGCTCGAAATTGAGCACCGGAGGACGCTCGGGAGCGTCTACAAAATGTTCCTTACAGACCCGTTTTTTAGGTGGAGGAGAAACATGATCTGAAGATGCGGAAGACAGCACGTTGTCCGAATCAGCATCGTGAAGACAAGTAGTTGTGGATGGCGCAGACGCCAAACTTTTCGCTAGACGCTGAAAGTCAGTCTTGTGAGGGTTAACAGGAGACTTCGCTGTTTTCTTGGAAGCAGGCAACCAGCCCTGCTGCTGTGCATAGAGATTGAGATGACGCTTCAAAGGATTAATAGCACGTACTAGTGCTTTGTTAACGGACTGTTGAACACCCTTATCCAACTGTTCAACTAAATCCTGTTCCAAGGAGCCTTCCTCCTCATCAGCATAATAATAGTCGTCTTCAGCGTCATCATAATAGTCAGCCATTCTACACCAAAGGTAGAGGTAAAATGCCCACAAGACGACTAGAGAAAATATGGAGTGTTGGAAAAACACAAGTCAAGGGGGAGTGTATAGACCCCAAAGCAGGCTTAGAAGCAGGAACAAACCTGACTTGCTAACAAATAAAACGTGGAGGGAGCCAAAGCCTGCACCAAACAACACTCTAGGCAGAGCCTATGCCAGGAAAAATACAACCAAAGTCCTGAAAGACCTCGGCGTCAGACGGGGTTAAATTCAATGACAGGCCGTGGGCAAGACGTCAACAAACGCCGTCACTCAACCAGCTGATGAGAATCCAACCGGAAATGGGACAGCGCGCATGCGCGACTGTCGCCTGCCAGTGAAAACCGCCGAGGAGCGCTCGCGCTCCAAAACAAACGGAACCCCTGCTCCCGCTCCACAATAAGCGCGCGAGCAGCTAGGAAGCGCTCGGCAACAGAAACGGAGGTGAGACACACGCTCCGGTAACAAGGCAAACAGCACGCTAGAAGCGGCGAAACGCGCGTAGAAAAACAACGGAGACCGAGCCCCCAGACGCGCGACACACTGCGCAAAGGCAAAGCACAAAGCCACAGTAAGCAACATGCACAATGCAAACAAACAGTAGAATGCCAAGAGTAGTAAATATAATGCACTTAACTGGCTGCGGAGCAGCAAAGAAAGAGGAAGACAGACTAATGTGTTGACCTTTTATACGCTATACTCTATGGTTACTCCCTGGTGTTCATGGGATATGTAGTTTTTTGTTCATTTTATTGGCTGCTGAGCATTTCATTAAAGAAATGAGAAAGCATAATCGGAGCCTCCTGTCCTGACATAGAATTCTATGGAACCTTTACAAGTATACGACATTTAACATTTAACATTTAACATGGAACCTGTAACAAATTACTAATAAACCTCTTACATGGAAATACTACCTGGCTACCTCTGGTCTTCGACGCAATTCACTTATTACATTTTGGTGACGTTCTGAGGAAAAGACCCTGTCTCCTGGCTTACTGAGGTAAAATATTTGAATTTATTAAGAGACTCTTTATACTGGAAACTGAATTAAGAAAGGAAGCAAGCAACAGTGAGAAGAACGCCTGTTTAGTCCCACCAGAGTCCTCCACCATCAGGACAGTCTGCTCCGGGCGCTTCACACTAATTTTATTTTATTCAAGTAAAGAGAAAAAGTGAAGATGTGGTGTTTTGCTTGAAGACAACCTGTCATCTGTTTGGAGCTTGCTGCTTTCCATCAAGTGTAAGAGAAGATCATTTGTGATGAGAAGATCGTTTGTGTATATTCAGTGAATTAAGAAGAAATCATTTATCCATGTTTAAACAGTGGATTACAACGCGAGAAGCAAGCGCCAATCTTCTGTTTCACAATGTGACTGACTAGTGCCATCTACTGAGGCTTCCCGGGTACTTCATCTGTTTTGTCACCCTTTGAAGCTCTTGTGAGGAAACATTTGTGACCCTCGTAAATTTGATTTATGGAGGCATAAACTCGGTCACTTTAAGACTCTCTTAATGCCATCTGCGCATTTGAATGTGGATAATTTAAACCACAAGAAGAAAGCTATCACGGAGGCCATTTAGACTATTTTTGTTCATTTACGCAGAGTTTTCACCGTTTCTATTTGGTGAGTTTTTATATTTTATTTTATGACCATTTTTGATGCCGTTACTATATGTGGCATGTCACAAGCACACAGATTTGAATGAGCGTCTCGAGCACAGATTAAAATCAAGTGCATACACGTCTTACCTGAGCCTCCTGGATTCTGTGATGTATAAGGTCTGAGGATGCGTCATAGTGATGGCCTGCCTGGCACAATAGAGGAGCATGTACGCTCTGTGAGCCATCCGGCCCACATTATTCTGACGTGCCGCCATCTTGTGTTTCCATTCTAGTTCTGCACTTCAGTGATGCTGTCCTCTGTTTTTCTTCCGAGGGTGTGACATTGGTACCATAAAGTTTAACTTCAATGGTGCTCCTACGCAACATCAATGCATCATGCCGGTTTCCTGTCAACCTTCTTGGCTTTTCAGAGCAAGTTCTTTGTTTTGAAAAACACTGCAATTCACTCATCATCCCGACTTTGGACATCACATTGGTATGATTTCAGAGTGATATTTCGAAGTAAGACTGCCGTAAATTATATCAGTTCAGGTTATACAACACTTTTGCTTATTTTAAATAACTGAATGGGAAGCCTATTAGTCAAGTGGGTGAGTTTGCTCACGGGGAAAAAAAAGGGAATGTTTCCTTACAATTGTGATATGTAAATGTTTAAGTATTATCATTTAATATACTTCAAATGGTTTATATGGTAATTTAAACAATGCTGTGATATGTTGGCAATAGGCAGACTGAATTTTACATTACTCTATTTTTTAATCTCCTGCTGTAAGTGGGTGTTTTGCTTATATGATATGTGCTAAATTTTGCCGATTTAGACACTTGTGGAGCACTTGGTTTGATCTTTTCCTGTGGTGTAGTTTTGTATAGGAGCTGGCCTCTTTACATTTGTTTAATTCTTCAGTGTGGGTGATGCGCACACCTTTTCACTGTTTCTACCCTACACAGTTGATTATGTTGTGCTCACTCTTCAGCTTGTAAAGTGTAATGAGTCATGTAATGATACTTTTGTGTCTTTGCGCAGTGGGGGTATCTACCCTACACATTTATGCCTTTGAGCGGTGGGGGTATCTACCCTATACATTTATACCTTTATGCGGTGGGGGTATCTACCCTATACATTTATGCTTTTATGCGGTGGGGGTATCTACCCTGTACATGATGCTTTTTTGCAATAGGTTATGCACTTGTTCTTGGGTCTTGTACCAATATGTTTATGCTTTTATGCGGTGGGGTGTCCACCCTATACATTTATGATGCTTTTATGCAATAGGTTGTGGACTTATTCTTGGGTCATGTTACAATATGTTTGTGAATTTGTGCGTTGGGGGGATCCACCCTATGCGTTTTTGCACCTTAGTGCGATAAGTTGTGCACTTTCACTTTTGTGCTGTTGTGCCTTTATGCAATGAGTTGTTTACCATATACTGTTGTGCCTTTGTACTTTTAGACGGTGGGTTATGTACCTATACTTTTGGGGCCTCTGTGCCTTTATGCGATGGGTCTTTTACTTGATCCTATACTTTGGGCAATGGGTCGTATATCCCTGTAATGAGGAGAAGGGTCAGAGGGAGGAAACGTGGACCCCAAAGGAAGATTGGTGGGTCGTTGACCATCCTTCCACTCCTTCCCCTCAGGGTGACTGCTCGTCATGGCCACTCACGGACGACACGAACACGAACGAGGACGGTGCCTTTAACTGGGCGTATGTGGACGATGAGGACACGCCTACTCGTGACGTCGGCTTCGCCAGGTTGGAGAAAAGAGTGGAAGAGAAGGAGCCGGCATGTGACGACACCCTGGAGGACGGAGAAGAAGAACGGCGGAACGAGCGGAGAAACGAGAGCCAAGAACGGAGCCCGAGTGAGAAGCAGGAAGGCGAGCCAGGAGGCGAACGTCCCCACGAAGCCCCGTGTCACACTCCCGAGGGAGGAGTGTAGCTGAAGCAGGTACGGGAGCTCATTACAGGCTGGGTTGGGAGGCGGGTCAGTAATCGTTAGCAGCTATTAAAGTCCTGTAGCAAAACTGTGCATAGTGTAAATGACCCACTCTACCCGCTGTTATCCTCGTCCAACCCCTACCTTCCCTGACACACTATCCTCACCACCTAATGTTGTATAAAGCACTAGCAGCGGGTCCTTCACTCCTGGTTTCCCCTGGTGACCCCTGTATGCGACCCAGAGACCTGACAGCTTCCTCTCTTTCTCTTTTGCATTCGGCCACTCCCCTGAGAGGAATCATCGGAGAACAGGCACTGTGGAGACCGAGGACGAGGAAGAGAAGCCCTCCTCAGTGAAACCAGCGGAGTTAATCAAGAAAAGACTGTCTTCCCGTACAAGAAAGACCCTATCACAAATAAAGCCTTACCCTAAAGTAAGGAGTGTCCGGCCCATTAATCAACCCACGTTATAACTGGTGTCAGAAGTAGGATCTACCACTGTCCGTCAGCCACCTCTGATGGAACAAGTAATCAACCACCTCATCAAAGGACAAGAGAAACTCGAGTGGGCCATAGAAAGACAAATATCCACAGCAGACGCGGATCGAGAACTCTTTAAGAATGCTATCACTGCCCAAATAGAGGGACTGCAGAAGGACGTTTAAACCCAAGGTTCTGGTCACGTAATCGAAAGACACCCGTCCATGGCTCACCCAGCTGGAGTGTCGGTTCAAAAGTATGTTCAGGGAAAGGATCCGGATGCTTTCCTTACGAACTTTGAGAGGGCAGCTCTTGCCTACGGATGGCCGGAGGAGAAATGGCCCTTCTTCTTAGCGCCACTGTTGACTGGGGAGGCTCAAGCAGCCTACCAGTTTGCAAATCATGCAGGGAACACACCGTATCCAGCCATAAAAGAAGTCATTCTAGACCATCTGGGGCTAGACGCTGACGCCTACAGGGTGCGTTTCCGTAAGGAGAAAGGGGTCCCAGGAGAAAATCCTAAGACGCTCTACTTATATCTAAAAATGGCTGCAGATAAATGGTTATGCCCAGAACAAAGAACTAAAGAAGAGATAATGACCAGCATATATCTAGAGCAATTTCTGGAGGCTCTTCCATATGGAACACAAAGGTGGCTGAAACAGCACTCTGGACTTACGGCCGCCCAAGCCATCGAAATGGCGGCTACTTATTCCCGGGCTCAACCCCGCACTCCTCTATGGGAGAACGACAAAACCCTCAAACCGATTCCGGTAGGAAAGCCAGAGAAGAAGAAAAATCAGTCCAGAGCCCTTGAAGATGAAGCCATTTCGTATGGACATACCTCCTGTTAGGGGGCCGCAATGCTTGGAATGCAGTGAGTGGGGACACATCGTTCGCCTGTGTCCCCGAAGAAAACCACCTGAGAAACCAATGGAGGTGGGGTATGTCCCCAAGGCAGTGATGTACACAGCAGAGATGGGACCCTCCTTCTATGTATGTATACTGGTCAATGGCAAAGGGATCAAGGCATTGTTAGACTCAGGGTATAGACAGTCAGTGAACCAAAGAAGACTTGTATCAAACTCTCAGATACTCCCTAGCTCTATAATGAACATAAGATGTGTACACGGGGACATAAAACCTTACCCTTTAGCCCAAATCACCATTCACTCGGGGGAGGGGGAGGGGGGTAGAGACCCGTGCCAAGTTAAAGTAGGAGTAGTTTAGACGCTACCAGAGGACCTGATTTTAGGGGTAGACAACCCACATTTCCTGTCCCTCTTCAGATATGAACTTGCGGGGAGGAAGACGCAGACCCATCAAAAGTGCCCTGCTAACAGCTGAACCCTGGATATTGGATAGGAGCTTTAAGTTCGCACAATGTAATGATGCTACCCTCCTCAATGCGTGGGAGGCAGCCCATGTGGCCTTAACAGCCAGATATACCACGCACTCTAGGTTCAGGATTAAAAATGAACTTCTATATAGAGAGGGTAAACCCAATGACCCTTGACAACTGGTAGTTCCAAACGTCTTTAGAGACCACATTCTCTTTTACGCACACACTCACTTAACTGCCGGTCATGCAGGGGCGGAAAAACAACCAAACATTTCTACTGGCCAGGTATATATAAGGAAGCTGAGTTGTACTCCAAGCGTTGTGAGATATGTAAAAAAAATAACGCGTACAAACCACCCGCGGTCCCTCTACAGCCCATGCCTATCATTGGGAACCCTTTTGAATGGGTTGGTTTGGACCTGATAAGTCCCCTTCCTCGTACATCCAAAGGAAATACATACACCCTAGTAATGGTAGGTTTCCTGAGGCTTTCGCGCTACGCTCTCCTACAACAAAGAACGTAGCCGAGAAGGATGTATGACGTTACAACGCATACTTTTACCATGCATACCATTACAAAGCGGTATTTACAGCGCATACCGTTACAACGCATAGCTCTTAGAGGTGCTGGATAGTGGTAAGTATAATTTTATATTCCAACTCCAGTCCCCGTGGATACTAGGGAAGGTGTTGGATATAAAATTATACTTATTTCCTATCCTAGAGCGCCCCCCAGCGCAATGTGTTGTAATGGTATGCGTGGTAATGCCTGTGTTGTAATGGTAGTGCGTGGTAAAAACTTCGTTATAACAGTTGTATACCAGCCGAGAAGCTCATAGAGGTGTTTTCGAGAGTGGGTTTTCCCAGAGAGATCCTAACAGATCAAGGGACTCCTTTGGTGTCACACATGATGAAGGAGGTATGTAAACTGATAGATGTACACTGAATCCGTACCTCTGCATACCATCCGCAGACCGATGGTTTAGTTGAAAGGTACAACCAGTCCTTAAAAGCCACCCTAAAGAAGATGCTGACGGTAGAGAGCAAAGAGTGGGGCAAGCTGTTGCCTTTAGCTTTATACGTACTAATGCCTCAAGTACAAAGCAGTCTTGGCTGTTCGGCCTTTGAACTACTGTACGGCAGACAGCCGCGGTCATTATTGCAAATAACAAAAGAGGCCTGAGAGCAGGAAGATTCAGAGGAACAGAGATCCATACTAGAGTACACTCAGCAGCTAAAGTCTAAACTAGGGAAACTAAGAGACTTAGCGTACTCCAATCTGGATAAGAGTCAACAGAAACAAAAACATTTCTATGACAAAGGAAAAAAATGGAGAAAGTTAGAGAAAGGGGACTGGGTTCTAGTGCTTCTCCCCTCCTCTACGCACAAATTGAAGAGTGAATGGTTGGGACCCTATCCCGTAGTTGAGCGGTTAGGTAACACAATATATAGACTACAAATGTCTCCTACCCGACAACAATGCTACCACATAAACATTATAAAGAAATGGATAGGCCCACCCCCTAAGACAAACCATTTTGGTATACCAGTAAGGAAAGGCAAATCAACCTTAGATCAATTGCCTATAAACCCCGAGCTGAGTGTAACAGAAAGAGAAGAGTTTTTAAAACGCCTGAGACCGTTCTCTGGAATATTTTCCGATCTTCCTGGACGGACGCACATCACAGAGCACAGGATAGATACAGAAGAGTGAAAAGTCGTAAAACAAAAGGCGTACAGAATCCTGGCCTCCCGAAGGCAGGACAATAAGAGAGAGTACATGAAATGCTCAGGTTAGGAGTGATCCGGCCCTCCCATAGCAACTGGTCCTCACCCATTGTAATGGTGCCAAAGCCTGATGGCTCCACGAGATTCTGTATGAATTTCAGAGCTCTAAATGCTATTTCATCATTCGATGGCTACTCTATACCTAGGGTAGATGAGCTAATTGAGAGTATAGGGGAAGCCAGATTTATAACCACCATAGACCTAACAAAAGGCTATTGGCAAGTCCCCCTGAGAGAACAAGATAAACGGAAAACAGCGTTTATCACGGACGAGGGTCTCTTTGAGTTTAATGTTCTTCCCTTTGGCCTCGATGGGGCCCCAGCGACCTTCCAAAGATTGATGAACGAAGTCCTGGAAGCCCATAAAGACTTCTGTTAGGTATACCTTGATGATATTGTTGTGTTCAGCACGACATGGGAACAACATTAGGAACACATAAGCGAAATTCTCAAGTCCCTACATACCGCTGGCTTACATGTAAATGCAAAGAAGTCCAGAGCAGCCTTCCCTAAAGTTAAATACTTGGGATTTATGTTGGGGGAGGGTGTTATTGCCCCTCAGGAAGAGAAGGAAAAAGCCATCCAGAACACTCCTTTCCCCTCGACTAAACTTGAGCTAAGAGCCTTCCTAGGCCTTATAGGCTACTATAGACGATTCATTGACAATTTCGCTGAAGTAGCTGGTCCCTTGATAGACCTTCTGTAAAAACCGTACACCTCGAGTCCCCTCCTCCCCAGGCCAGACAGGCCTTTCAGCTTCTCAAACATGCAATAACCACAAGCCCCGTTTTTATACCACCTAACTTTGAAAAACCCTTCACGCTTGCGACAGATGCCTCCACTACAGGCATAGGAGCTGTATTATCACAAGAAGGAGACGACGGGAAGGAACATCCTATCTTGTTTATCAGCCATAAACTACATCCCGAGAGCGCAACTACTCCACTGTAGAAAGGGAAGGATTAGCTATCAGATGGGCTGTTGAAAAGTTGAAGTATTACCTAGAAGGACGGACCTTTGTGTTATACACCGACCACGCACCCCTACAATGGATGCAAAAAAACAAATCGCAGAACCCCGGCGTTCTCAGATGTTTTTTGTTTTTGCAACCCTTTTCCTTCGTGATCAAACATCGGAAAAGGTTGAGCAATGGAAACGTGGACTTTCTGTCCCGAACACCCTTTCTCCCCGATCGGGAGACCGAGGACAAGGAAGAGAAGCCCTCCTCAGTGAAACCATCGGAATTAACCAAGAAAAGACTGTCTTCCCGTGCAAGAAAGACCTTATCACAAATAAAGCCTTACCCTAAAGTAACGAGTGTCCGGCCCATTAATCAACCCACGTTACAATCCCATACAGTTTTGAGGTGTGCAGAGAGTGAGTGTCTAGATATTTTTCTTTGCTCTTTTGTTTTTCCCTCTTTCAGTCCTGCACTATTTCGCGTTTACTAAACAGCATTTCTTTCATATCTTTGAATTGTTTGTTTTTCTCCAATGGAAGAGGATGTGTGCCCTCTTGTAACTGTTTGCACCGTTTCATCCTTCCCTCATTCTAGTTACTTCACTCATCCTTGTCACTTTCTACTACCTATTCTTTTCTACCTATTCTTTTCTTTCTTCTTTGCTAATATGAACTGTGTGCTATATTGCACGGTTTATCATTCTATATTAAAATTTCTTTGTTGCAGGTTATTGTGTTTTATTGCTGTTGAAGGAAAGGGGATATGTTGTACCTTGAAACATCTCCTTCTTAGTTGCTCAGCCAGAATGAATGTGATGTCTGCGTGGAATGATGGAATGCTTGATGACAGAGAGAGTAGAATGTGAGTGTGCCTGGTTGTGTGTGAAGAATGACAGTTGAAGAGAGTGCGCTGAGAAGCAACCATGCAGCTCCTGGTGGGACCTTCCATATGATCTACTTAAGACCTACTAAAGACTTCTATGGAACCTGTAACAAATTATAATAAACCTCTTACATGGAAATACTACCTGGCTACCACTGGTCTTCCACGCAATTCACTTATTACATATTGTCATATAAGACACAAACTTTGGAAAAAATCATAGGCCAAAGCGTTTCATAGCTGCAAAAAGGTAATTCCAGTAAATAAGGTCAAATGCATTTTCTGCATCCAGTGAGAGGGCTACAGCATCTTCCGTCATTTTATTTGCAGACCATAAAGCATGAGATACAGTTCGGAGAGGAATCCTGGAGGAATGACCTGGGACAAAACCTACCTGTGAGTGATAAATGAGAGAGGGAATAACTTTACGTAAACATGTCGCTAAGATACTTGCAAAGATTTTGACGTCACTATTTATCAGTTACATGTGGCAATAACTAATACAAGCATGGGGGTTCTTTACCGGGTTTGGGGATAACCACAATCAACACTTTATTAGAGATAGGGCCAAGTGATTGTGTATGAACCACCTCATGGAAGTCAGAAAATAAACAATCAACTGTTTTTGTCCTGGCCCATTTATAAAACTCCACCGGGAAGCTGTCGTCACCCGGAGATTTGTGATAAGGCAGTTTAGTGATGGCTGCAGCAATTTCTTCCTTGCTAAGCAGTGCTCTACCATCTTCCGTGAGGCAATGGAGATTTTAATCAGCTAGATATAAGATTATTTATCTTCAGACATTGAAGTTTCAGGGGTATAGAGTTTTTTATAAAAGAGTGCAAAAGTGTGCACAAAATCCTGTGGTCTCGTAAGAATCTCATCTTTTTCTGTACATAATGCAGGAATGACCATAGCTGCCTCACATTGTTTCTATTGTGCTGCTAGTAGACAACCTGCTTTTGATCCTTGCTCGTAATGTCTGCCCGTTAGGCGTTGAAGAGCGTACTCAGCTTTGGAGGTATATAAGTTATTAAGCGTTAATTTAGCAATTTCTAGTTTTCGACATTTAGGTATTGTGGGATAAGATGTATATAAATGTGTGAGGGAAGTAATTTGAGTCTCCAATTCAGTATGACGTAGAGATGCAGATTTATTGGTCTCAGCAGCGTCTCTCATCATTTGACCATGGATAGTTGCTTTGGCAGCTGCCCAAAAAATTCTACAGGAAGTAACAGATGGCTTATTTATAGCTAAATAATCAGAAATATGTGAACAAGGTAACATCTTACCTATGGGAGGGCGGCTCGTTTCTATATTCATATGCCGTGGTTTATGTCCTGGGAAAGTTAATCCTATTTCTAGAGTAACAAGGATAGGAGGATGGTCTGATATTGCAGCTTCGAAGATACAGGATTAAATGGTAATTGCATCCACTGAATGTAAAAAAAGAAAATAGTCTATCCTGGATTGTGTACCATGGGTGGAGGAGAGAAAGGTGTACTCCTGATCAGAAATGTGACAAAGACGCCAATGGTCCACTACTCCGTGATCTGATGTTATGTCTCCCAACAAGACTCTGTCTCCCTAATTACACCTATCCAGGGGACCTGTTCTGTCAATAATAGCATCCAGTCCAAGGTTCCAATCACCGCCAATGATATAACAAGATGCACCAATTTCTTAGAGCAAATTGTTTAGACTGAGAAAGAAAGTGTGTTTGACTCCCATAGGAGTCTTAAGAAATCCAAGAAACTCTGTTGCTCCCTTGAGAAGGCCTGGAAAAAAGACCCAAACACCAGCACCAGAGACGCCTTCAAAAACTCCACTCGCATACACCACCAACTGATCCGAACTGCCAAGAAAGCCGCTTTCAAAGACCGACTTGACAACAACGCCCACAACAGAAAGGAATTATTCAACATCGTCAAAGAATTCACCAACCCCACTGCCAACTCCAACGACATCACTCCCTCTCAAGACCTCTGCGACTCCCAAGCTTCGTTCTTCCACGACAAAATCGCAGACATCCACAACAGCTTCGACAACCAACCCGGAGACCAACCCACCCAAACTTCTGCCACACCTTCACCCCCCTTGAACATCCTTAATGACTGGAACCCAATCTCCACGGATGATACCATCCGCCTGATGAACTCCATTCACTCAGGATCCCCCACAGACCCATGCCCTCACCACATCTTCAACAAAGCAGATTCCATCATCGCACCCCACCGCCGAGATGTCATCAACTGCTCCCTCACCTCCGCCACCTTCCCAGATAGCTGGAAACACGCCGAACTCAGCGCCCTTCTGAAAAAACCCACAGCTGACCCCACCGAACTCAAAAACTACCGCCCCATATCACTCCTCCCATTCCCGGCCAAAGTCATCGAGAAAGCTGTCAACAACCAGCTCGCCGCCTTCCTCGAAACCAACAAATCCCTCAACTCCTCACAGTCCGGCTTCTGAGCCAAACACAGCACTGAGACCGCACTCATCGCAGCAACAGACGACATTCGAACTCTACTGGACAATGGTGACACCGTCGCCCTCATCCTCCTCGACCTCTCCGCAGCCTTCGACACAGTCTGTCCTAGCACCCTGTTACAACGCCTCAGAAACATCGGAATTCAAGGAAAAGCACTGGAGTGGATCACCTCCTTCCTTGCCGGAAGAACTCAGAGAGTCCGCCTCCCACCATTCAAATCAGAAGCCACTGAAGTCATTTGCGGAGTGCCACAAGGATCCTCACTCAGCCCCACCCTCTTCAACGTATACATGAGCCCCCTCACGGCCATTGCACGTCAACACAACCTCAACATCATCTCCTACGCTGATGACACTCAACTGATCCTCTCACTCACCAAAGACCCGAACACCGCCAAAACCAACCTACATAAAGGAATGAGAGAAGTAGCCGAGTGGATGAAGCACAGCCGCCTGAAACTGAATTCCGACAAAACAGAAGTCCTTATCTTAGGTACCTCCCCCTCCGCCTGGGACTACTCGTGGTGGCCAGAATCCCTTGGAAAAGCACCCATCCCAACAGACCATGCACGAAACCTGGGCGTCATTCTGGACACCTCACTCTCGATGACCAGACAAGTCAACGCAGTTTCATCATCTTGCTTCAACATTCTTCGCATGCTCAAAAAAATATTTCGCTGGATCCCCACTGAAACTAGAAAAACGGTCACCCACGCACTGGTTACAAGCTGCCTGGACTACGGAAACACCCTATACGCCGGTACCACCGCAAAACTTCAGAAAAAACTCCAACGCTTCCAGAACGCATCAGCCAGACTCATTCTAGACATTCCGCGTAAAGATCACATTTCTGGTCACCTGAAAAACCTCCACTGGCTCCCCATCAATAAGAGGATAACATTCCGCCTTTTAACCCACGAACACAAAGCACTTTACGAACTAGGACCCGAAGGCCTCAACACACGACTTTCCTTCTACACCCCCTCCCGCCAGCTACGCTCCTCCCACCAAGCCCTTGCTGCTGTACCTCGCATCAACAAAACCACCATGGGAGGAAGATCCTTCTCCTACCTGGCGGCTAAAACCTGGAACTCACTCCCCACTCACCTTCGCCTCACTCAGAACCACCTAGCATTCAGAAAGCAACTCAAAACCTGGATATTCGACAAGTAACTCCCCACCCTTCTCCAAGCGCCTTGAGACCCTCTGGGTATGTAGCGCGCTATATAAATCACTGAATTGAATTGAATTGAATATGGATCAGTCCAGGTTTTGAAAATGGTAGCAGGCAAAGATTTGTGAATTAGAATAGCTACACCACAATTCCGTTGGATGGTTCTCATTAGGGGATAGTTGTGTGGTCAGTCCACAGTGAATGACTTTCCCCAACCAATCTCGTCATAACTTAAAGGATTCTAGAGCATCCAAATGAGTTTCTTGCAGAAGAAAAATATCAGGTTTTTTTTGCTTGTAGATAGGAGAGTACTTTTCTTGTGTTTAATAAAGTATGTAAGACCACGGACATTCTTCAAAATAATGCATAGTGGACGAGAAGCAAAGGAAATGTTCACAGCCATGTGTATGTTAGCAGAAGGAAAGTTAAATTAGGTGTGTAAGAATTAGGATTAAGAAAAGAAGTGGTTTAGGGGATAGTAAGGGTGAAAGAAGTGAAGAAAAGAGTTCCAGGCAAGAGGGGAGAATGAGTATGAGTCGCTTGTTAATGTACAGGAGAATAAACAAAGAAACAAGAATAGAAGAAATGAAGTAATAAGAGGACTAGGAGGAAAGAAAAGAAAGAAAAAGAGAAATAAGAGTAGATATACTGCACATGGAAAAACTACAGAGTAAGGGGAACAGACCTGTTCTCTGCTGGTTCTAGCTTTCGGTTTATGCACGCCGGGAGAGCCGCCTACAGTGCGAAGCATGGAAAGAGTACATAAGTATGACAAATTTTAAACAGCATTGAATAAACTTGAGAGTTTTAGAAAAGAGTAAATATATTAAATCTTACATCATAATATCTGCATAAGAAGAGAAAGGGAGTAATGAAGGAAATACATATTAAATACAACCATTATGAGACTTAATAACAATTAAATAAAATAATTAAATATTTTAAATATTTACACATTTAAATTGTATCAGAATTAATTAATTATTTCTAAATACAGTGTACAAAAGTAATCCATGAGGCAAGCAATTTTGAGCAATTTTACTTAAACAGAAATAGAAAAAAGAAAAAGTAAAACGAAAAGGTTAGAAGGAACAGCTAAAGTAAAGAAGAATAACATAATTAAGCTTGCTATGGACGAATCTGAAGAAGGAAAGAAGGAAATTTAAAGTATTTGAAATTTGAGATCTAGCCTATATAAAGGACAGTTAAACAATATTAACAATAATTTAAACATTGATCTAGGTGAATAGCATAATATCTAAATAATACAATAAGAAAACATTATAATAAGGAGATAATATTAGAAATACTTATTGGAAAGAGGAAGAAGAGAGAAAATATGAGAAAAGTTAAAGGGAATAATATAAAGAATGCAATACATAACCTTTAGGCAGTAGTTTATATGTATAGACCAATTCTTAATTTATACCATTTAAAAGGATCGTAGCAATGTTAGTAATAATGAGGCCAACAAAGAAGATAGTAGAGGAAATAAATAATAAATATTAAATAAAACCGCTGTGATAGCTAATGACAACTAAAAAGTATAATAATTCAATAAGTAAGTATTAACACATTTAGATATTTTCAGATTTAATTAATCTAAATACAGTATGTCAAAATAATCAATAAAGCAAACAGTTTAAAGAACGTTTATCTAATTAGAAGTAAAAAAGTGGGAAAAGAGAAGATGGAAAGAATATAACGAATAGTGAAAGAAAAGAAGGATACTGCTTATCAACTTCAACCCTTGAGCTCTAGAGGGAGTTGAAAAATAAAGGATATCCAAACATTTATATTATTTGAAATTTGAAATATAGACAATAAAAAAACAACTAAACAGTATCTAGATAACATTAACAGTAATATAGACATTGGTCTAATTAAATTGTATAATATCTAATATTACAAGAAAAAATAAGTAAATGTTATCATGAGGAAGTAATATAAGAAATACTTATTATACAGAGGGGAAGAGAGAAAGTATAAGAGGAAGGTACAAGAAAACATTATGAGGAGTACCATGCATAACTGTAATACGAAAAGAGGAAGGATAGAGAAAGGTCAAGATTATAGTACAAGCATTATACAGCAAGTAATTTACCATTGACTAAATACATATGTAGGTATTTAACAGGTCATAATTTCAATAAGCAGTAGAATATAACTCTCCTATATGTTCTTTAGAATTTAAACAGTAAAGCAATAAATTAAGTTCAAGGAACATGGTCATCAATTGATGGTGGGGGTTTGAGCGTTAGGACAGCCACTGCCTGTAGAACTTGGGCTCTATCACCAATCAAGCAAATGTGTATGTCTGGATCTCTTCCCCTATTTTGGGAACTACCTGGGTTACGCTGGATGTCCTGAATCTTTTTGGAGGTTGGCCAAGAGAATGAAGATCGAGTCTCTAGTATGGCGTCAGTGTACTCCATATGTTGGGAGGATATGTTGTCCAGGAAGCATAGAAGGTCATCTGTATTTAAAAAGTCTTTGGTTACTCCATCCTTGGTAATTCACAGTTGTGCTGGTTCAAAAATACCATATTTGATGTTTAATTGACGTAAGCGAGGTTGTAAAGAGAGAAAAGCTTTATTACGGTCATTTGTTTCTCTTGAAAAGTCTGCAGACATTCGAATTTCATGACTCTCAAATATATATGGACCATGTGTACATGCCGCTGCTATTAGATGTCGAGCTTGATCGTGATGTAGGAAGCAAACAATAATTGTACGTGGTTGCATATTCCTTCCTCCTTTAGAAGGACCAATACGATGTGCTCTCTGCATTTCTAATGGCTGGTCAAAAGTGAAGCCTGTAATCTTCGGAAGGGCTGATCCTTTTATGCTTTCCTAAAAGGCGCACATTGTCCCGCGATTTCTATCTTTCAAATATGTCACTTTGCTTCTTAAGAAGATTAGTTCTTGGTCTCTGTCTTGTATATTATGGAGACATTTCTCAACTTTAGTTACATGGGCAGTGAGACCATCAAGTCTATTTTGGAATCCTGCAATGTCAGCACGTATGGATTTAGTCTCTGTCGCAAGAGCAGATATAGATATTTCCATACCTTCTAAGCGTCAACCAACAGAAGTAATCTCTTGTAGTATTCATTCCATAGTAGGGTCTGGTGCAGACACCATTATAGGATTAGACCATTTTTGAGCTGTGGAAGTAGTTTTGCTGATTTCTGAGTTAGAACAACTCTGGCTTAATATTTCAGAATAGGTGGGCTGTTTTGAAGACTTACTGGATGCTTTTCCAGAAGGTAGTCCAAATTGTCCTTGTTTGAAAGTCCTTGATGAATAAGTAGATTCTTTACAGCTGTATGAGTTTCTTTGGTAGAGCTTTTGGTACTAAAGTAAGGATGTCACAGCCGTGTCCTTTCGTTTATACTGACACACATAAAACACCTCAGAGTAGTATTAAAAGTTGTTCTTTGTGGAAGGGGTGTGTTGCTGAAGCCCCGTGTACTTTGGCATTCTTGGACATTTTCCTGCACCTTTGACTCTACTCCTCGTGGCCCCCTCTTTGCCGGTGCCGCTTGAGCTGTGTTCTACCGAGGGAGCGCTGTCCCCCCTTGTCTACCGGACCAGGAATAATCTTTGCAGCAGAACATCTACACAGAGGCTCACTGCGGGACTGCGAGGACCAGCGTGCAGTGCGGCCTGATCTGCCGCAGCTGGTCCTCTTCCCGCCTCCTCCCTGCACTTCAAAATATGGGTTGGACTTTGATTACCTGTGCTCTTTGCGGAAGGGGAGTGCTCTAATCTACTATATCAGCCCACCCCCATTTCCGGCCCGCGGGACGCGCGAGGACATCCCCGTGCGAAGCCCAGGCCAAGGGCAGGCTGTTTGTGCCCGTTTGTGACCGAGCGTGACCGGACCGGGCCCCCCCTCCAAACCCTGAGATTGTCTGATTTGTAAGTCCTCTTTGTTATCTCATAGAAACTGTCTATCTCATCTATTTACTGTATTCTAGAAGTGTCTCCGCGTTTACGCCTTGGGTTCAGCTTACATCATGACTACTCATGGCTTGCGGAGCAAAACGGCAGCGGGAGAGACAAGCTAACAGGCCCAATAGATAGTTTCATAATAAGGGCAAATTCGTTCATCGATCAAGGGATTACTCTTATGGAAAGTAGAGTTTCCCAAGATCTTGCCTTGGTTAAAAGATCGTCCCTGGTTCTTATTTCAGCTGCTAGAACCCCTGAGAAGGCTAGGGAAAAAGGCCTTGTACATGCCCATGCTGATGTTCATAGTGTTCCAAAAGAGGTAGATTTATCAGTATCCCAGCTCCTAACCGACTCTCAACTAAGCCTGGTTTTGGAAAAAACCCCGGAACTAATTAAGAATTTATTGATAGGCGACAAATGTACTGGGGAGTCCAGGGAAGGAGGGAGGGTGCCATACCAAAGAAAAAAAAGGATAAACAGAAGAATATAAAAAAAGCCGGGAAACCCCATGAAGTATCTGATAATCATAGGGATGAATCTGACCAACCAGCACCACGGGGCCACGGTCAACCAGAACTGGATCCGATAAACGGGGATGCCAGTTCAGTGAGCGTTGAGTCTTCTGCCATCCTCGTTGGCGATTCTGGCACTGACGAAGTTGAGGAGTTACTCCAAACTAAAAGGGTGAGCTATTTAAACTTCATCTCTCCCCTCTCGAGGTTAGATTGTCCTATGTAGAAAAGTGGTGACCGCAAAACCGAAAACCCCCATAGATACAGAGAATGATAAGGGAGATAATATCAAAAATCCTAGTTTACATCCCGGCAAAGAAGGAAAACCACGTGGGGCTCTGTCTGTACCGCCTATCAGAGAGCGGAACAGGGGAGGAGGAGACGGCAGACTCATTCTGAATTTACCGCCTGAGTCAACCCCCTATGTGATGGTTATGACGGGGGTCGCAGAGCTGGCGGACCATACAGAGGAATCGAGCTGGCAATTGAAAAATAAGGTCCTACATTGGATGAATAGTAATAGACCGCTCCCGCCAAACCGATTTAGTAAGATTCTAATGGTGCGTAGGGTAGGAGAGAAAAACAATCCCGGGTGATTGCATTGTGGTGAATGTTGAGGACCCAAACACGGTTGATCATATTTGCTCTTGGAACCGAAGGTATTGATACCAAACGCCTCTCTTTCTTTTACCCCCCGAAATGGCGTCCTGGCCCCGATCAGGGAAACTGGCGAAGAGTAGGTCGACGAGACTGGGTGGGTGACTGGGGGGAACGGGGTGGTAACTTCAACTTTAACAGAGATTCAGCCTTTAGAGACACCTGGAGTGGTATTCAGACTGCCAATAAATGTGATTGTCTGAAGATGGTAGACTGACATTCCCAGCCCTTGAGGCTAAGGACACTGATTTAACAGTAAATCCCACCATTTCATGCCCCACAGTAAATGAGAAGCCCAGGCCAGGTACTTCAGTGAACATCCTTTCTGAGATGGATAAATTAAGTAGCCCAACTCGAAGTGAGTTACCTGTTAAGAATGTGGGGGTTGACGATGCTAGAGCAGTTCTTACATCCAGCCCAGGCCGTTTCCCAACCCCTATCACACAAGATGCAGGGACATCACTATATGTCCAAAGGGTTAGGGTGGGCCTACTATCATGGAACGCAGCAGGTATTTCAAATAAAATAAAGGACGCAACAATCCTGGAATTTGTAAATAAGTTCGACATAATCTGCCTCCAGGAATGCTGGGAGAAGGCTGAGATACACCTAGAGGGTTACTGCACACATTTTTTAGCAGCACAACCCAATAATAGAGGCAGATGTTCTCGGGGGTTATGTACCTTTATATCCAACAAAATTAATTTAACTACCAACTGTTTAATTACGGGGGGTCTCATTATTACCAGGTTCTCTCTCTAAGGTTGGGTGAAAATCACCCTATTATCTTGACTTGTACAACAATATCCCAAATGCCGACCAACATAGGGCCTTAGACAAATTAAATGATGCCATGTGTAGGGCACTAGGATCTGAACAGAAAGTACGATGTATCATAGTGACGGGGGGTTTTAATTGCCATTCATGTTCACATAGTGATACGCAGACGTGTGGTATGGTAAATCTTAAGGGCGATCCCTGCACACACTTTGAGCACTCCGTGCTTGGGAACATATCAACCATTTATTATACGATAGGGACTTAGGTTTTGCTAATGAATCATGCAACCCACAGATTGATTTCCAACCCACCTTTGTCGTGCATGGGTCCCGGTCTACTATTGATTACACATTGGTCTCTACCAGTTAGCATCGTAGTGTCCTCTCATTTAATACTGAACACATTGCGCTCAGTGACCACTTTCCAATTAGCTCAATCTTTGAAATAGGGCGGTGTGACAGGAAAGTTCCTAAAGCAGCTGAAAATATTTATTTTCAGGAGATTTCCTTGGCTAGAACCAATGGTTATGTGATCAAATGGAATAAGGTAAATCCGATTGATTTTCTATAGAATCTTGTAGAGGACCAGATAGAAGATTTTATGATCTGCCTAGAGGAGAACCCCAATCCTACTAAGGTCATCGCAGCTTTTCATAAGATCTCTGCTCACATTAGTAGTAAATTGACTGGTTCATCACAAAAAGGGGGGAAAAGTAAAGCTGAGGGCTGGTTCAACCATGAGTGCACAAAGGCACATTCCTACTTGATCCAAACTTTAAAAAAGGTACCTAGAAATGTGCTAGATATTAGAGCAGCCAGGGTATCTTATAAGGTTGCCTTAATAAACCGGAGGAAGGATCTGAAGCAGGCAGCATGGGGAGCCTTAATTAAGGCGAGCGCCCTAAAAGATAATACCGCATTTTGGAACGCGGTTAACGCCCCTTTTTTGCTGAAAAGAATTCTGACCAGGTAGAGATCGCTATAGAGGAGAATGTCTGGGTTAAACATTTTACCGAGATATACCATCAAGATGCTCGGCCCGGATTAAAGAGCCCAGGCTTGGGCCAGATGAGAACCATAGAACCTGATGCATCAAACCTATTTCCCCTCAACGTAGTCTTCTTTTTAGCAGAGGTGGGACTAGCAATAGCAGATAGTACCAACAGCAAAGCCCCAGGACCAGATGGTATTCCAATTGATACCTACAAGGGCAACGTCACCCTGTGGGCACCACTCCTGAACAACGTGCTAAATAGCTGTAACATCAAGGGTTTTCCAATTACGTGGCAGTAAGCTATTGTAGAGACAATATTTAAAAGGGGGGATCGAAATGATCCTAAATGCTACAGGCCGATCTCCCTCCTCGACTCGTTGATGAAGGTGGCAGGTAGAATCCTCTTAAATTGTCTGCAGACATGGGCTGAGGAGGAAGCTGTCCTTTCCAAATCTCAGTATGGTTTTAGGTCAGGTCTTGGCACTGTCGAACAAGGGCTAAACTGGGCATTGTTAGTAGATAAATATACGGCAGCAAAAAAGGGAAATCTATTTATGACTTTTGTAGATCTCAGCTCGGCTTTCGACTGTCCGAACCATGATGTTATGTGGGATACCTTAGCAGATCTTGGTATTGATTTTAACATTCTTAACTTTCTTAAAGAGTTATATAGAGGATCCGGGCCATAGTTCGTTATGGAAAAACAGGTGAATGTACGTCCAAATTCCCAATAGGGAAAGGTGTTCGACAGGAATGTATCCTGGCTCCATTTCTCTTCAATTTGTATATTAATGGGGTGGCAGACCATTTAATAAAATAGGAGGTTCATTACCCCCCAAATTGATGGAGAACGTGTGCCTATCCTACTGTATGCCGACGATGCGGTTATTATGGTTTGAACCCAAATAGGTCTTTAGAAGGCTTTCTTCTCGGCATACATTTGAGGGTAAACAGTCAAAATATCGATTACAGTAATTTCGACCACACTAATATCGAGTTGCAAATATCGATAGGACAGAATATCGATGGCCAGAATATCGATGGCCAGAATATCGACCCTAAGGTAAGTAATATCGAAATTACTTATATCGATAGCATATATATCGATGTAAGTAATATCGAAATCACTAATATCGATAGCATATATATCGATGTAAGTAATTTCGATTTACTAATATGTGTTAGAAATTTTAGTTAAGTATTTAAAGTAATTGTTATAATATGTGTTTAATATGTTTTTATAACTTAAAGAAATATAAAAGTAAATTATATGTTTTACTACCAGAGCGGGTTGTGGGTTTTTAGGGGAATAGGGTGGGAAGTAATTTATTTGTAATTAAATAATTATTTTTTAATGATTAATTTATTTTTCAATTAAATATTAATTGCCAATGAATTATTTTAATTGATTAATTGATTAATTAATTGATAATTTATGTATATTTTTAAGTAAATTATATGTTTTACTACTGGAGCGGGTTGTGGGTTTATAGGGGAATAGGGTGGGAAGTAATTTATTTTTAATTAAATAATTTTTTTAAAAAGATTAATTATTTTACAATTAAATATTAATTGTCAATTAATTATTTTAATTGATTAATTGATTAATTAATTGATAATTTATGTATATTTTTAAGTAAATTATATGTTTTACTACTGGAGCGGGTTGTGGGTTTATAGGGGAATAGGGTGGGAAGTAATTTATTTTTAATTAAATAATTATTTTTAAAAGATTAATTATTTTATAATTAAATATTAATTGCCAATGAATTATTTTAATTGATTAATTGATTAATTAATTGATAATTTATGTATATTTTTAAGTAAATTATATGTTTTACTACTGGAGCGGGTTGTGGGTTTATAGGGGAATAGGGTGGGAAGTAATATAATTGTAATATTAATTAATTTTGGGTAAAGGAGTACTTTTAGTGTTAGGGTCAGTTTTCAGTTTTTGGGTAAAGGGGTATATTTATGGTTCAGAGTCAGTTTTCAGTTTTTGGGTAATGGGGTATTTTTAGGGTTCAGGGTCAGTTTTCAGTTTTTGGGTAAAGGGGTATTTTTAGGGTTCAGGGTCAGTTTTCAGTTTTCAGTTTTTGGGTAAAGGGGTATTTTTAGGGTTCAGGGTCAGTTTTCAGTTTTTGGGTAAAGGGGTATTTTTAGGGTTCAGGGTCAGTTTTCAGTTTTTGGGTAAAGGGGTATTTTTAGGGTTCAGGGTCAGTTTTCAGTTTTTGGGTAAAGGGGTATTTTTAGGGTTCAGGGTCAGTTTTAAGTTTTTGGGTAAAGGGGTATTTTTAGGCTTCAGGGTCAGTTTTCAGTTTTTGGGTAAAGGGGTATTTTTAGGCTTCAGGGTCAGTTTTCAGTTTTTGGGTAAAGGGGTATTTTTAGGCTTCAGGGTCAGTTTTCAGTTTTTGGGTAAAGGGGTATTTTTAGGGTTCAGGGTCAGTTTTCAGTTTTTGGGTAAAGGGGTATTTTTAGGCTTCAGGGTCAGTTTTCAGTTTTTGGGTAAAGGGGTATTTTTAGGCTTCAGGGTCAGTTTTCAGTTTTTGGGTAAAGGCGTATTTTTAGGCTTCAGGGTCAGTTTTCAGTTTTTGGTTAAAGGGGTATTTTTAGGCTTCAGGGTCAGTTTTCAGTTTTTGGGTAAAGGGGTATTTTTAGGCTTCAGGGTCAGTTTTCAGTTTTTGGGTAAAGGGGTATTTTTAGGCTTCAGGGTCAGTTTTCAGTTTTTGGGTAAAGGCGTATTTTTAGGGTTCAGGGTCAGTTTTCAGTTTTTGGGTAAAGGGGTATTTTTAGGGTTCAGGGTCAGTTTTCAGTTTTTGGGTAAAGGTATTTTTAGGCTTCAGGGTCAGTTTTCAGTTTTTGGGTAAAGGGGTATTTTTAGGGATCAGGGTCAGTTTTGACTACTGTTGCACTCTCTGGAGTAGGAATAGTAATTTTTACCCTTATGTTATCCAATGTTTTATATAATTAATTGTAAAAAAAATTTTTTTCATTTTTTATTACTTACATTTTATTTATGTTATTGTTTTATGTTTGTAAATGTTAATTAGTAAATTAGAATATATTTTATTAATTTATAAATTAGTAAAATAAGTATTAATACTTATTGTTCTGTATTTATATATTATATATTTAGTGTATATATTTAATTAAAGTATTAGTAATATATATGTATTAATTATTTAATTTTAAACATTTTTAGATACTTTTAAATATGTATAATTTATTTATTAGTGTTATATACTTAATTTTACATTTATATATATTTAAAAAAATATCGATATTTTTAACATCGATATTTTTTACATCGATATTAAATTTTCGATATTTTTGTACTTACCATGTTGTAGATAGGATGTCGATATTTTTGCCTTCGATATTGTTGACTCGATATTCTTGTAGGTCGATATTTGTGATTTCGATATTCTGTCAGTGATCCACATTTGAGATAGGGGTCTTAAGATTAACATAGGGAAGACCTTTACCATGTGCTCCTCCTTTAAGGTAAAAATGTCTTGTAACACGTACTTAGAAAAGTCAAAGATAGGCTTAACTAACACTTTTTCCTATCTAGGGATTGTTTTTAATAAAAGGGGTACCTGGAAATCAGCTATTTTGACCGGGAATTTCGCTTTTTCACGGGCAATTGGTGTTTTAAAACAGTTCGCAAATAAGCTAGGGGACAGACCAGTACGCATTTTGCTTGAAATATACAGGACCAAATGTGTATCTACGGTTGTGTATGGAGCTGGTATATGGGGGGTTGCAGACTGCCATGAAATCCAAACAAAGGAAAATGGTTTCCTGTGTTATCTGCTTGCTGTTCCCCGGTCAACCTCCACTTATGTTTGTCCTAAAGAACTGGCTCTGCCCTATATTACAGATCTAATTAAGATTAGCCCTGTGTTGCTTTGGCACAAGACCTGGAACTCTACAGAAACAGTTTTTTAACAGGGTGATTATTGCGGACTGTATTAAACTTGAGGGGTCTGAACAGATTCAGTGGCTTTCCTATGTACAGGAATTTTTTATCAATATAGGGCGCCCTGAATTTTATAATTCACCTTCATCATTGTCTTTAATCTCAAGAAAAGCATTAAAGGAATCCTGTCTTGCCTTTCTGGAAGATCGACGCTGCTGTTTAGAAGGAAAAAAGGATTCTGTTACTTATCACCAATTTTCGCTGCAGAGCTCTGGTCTGCAGCTTTATCTATCACCTGATCAGGCCAGCTATAGTAGAATGCTTTTAGCTCGCCTAAGAACTGGAACCTTTTTCAGGCTGTTAACTTTCCCTAAACCAAACGATTAGTTGTCACAATTAACCAGTTGTCCTTGTGATGATTCCTCCACTCAATCTACCATACACTGTGTCTTGTTCTGTAGATTTTATGAGTGGGGGCAGAAGAGATATTTATTACCTCGTCTTAAGCTCTGGAGCTTGAGACAATGTAGACCTGCACTACTTAAACTACTCACTTTACCTGATGAAACGACCATTCTTGCTGAGTCTAGGTATCTGAAATTTGCAATCAGATGTAGATCCACCATGGATTAATTGTAACCCTTCATGAAAGTTAATGACTCTGTGTTTTACTTCATTGCAATGTTCTTTGGGAATATGGTGTGTAGAATTGAGGAATCCCATTATGAATTATGTTTATCTTCATATACTTTTTTAAATGCTTACAGTAAGTCTTTTATTGGATGTATTCATTTTCATGTGCTTTTATGATTTTATTGTAAAATCGAATAAAGCTACCTTTGACTTTGACTTTGACTTTAGTATTAGAAGTAAACAATGGTGCATATGATAATGTTTTGAAAACATTGGTCAGCTTACCATAAGGAAATTACAGACTTGTAATATGACAGAAAAATTGTAAAATCTCAATCTGGCATATTCAACTCAATAGAATGTTTTATTGTATAGTGGTTTGTTACCTTTTAAAATAACACCACTACAGGCAATGTTCTTTTGCTTCACCAAGAAGTCAGGGCAACAGCAAAAGTATAAAGACACCCTGGGTATGTATTCATCATAGGTTCCCCTTTTGAGCACTATACATGTGACCAATATTTTTTTTCACCTGATATATTATATTGACATGCCTACTAGGTGTGACCTCAAGGAAATATTTTTGTCTGAATTGAAACTCATAGACCGAAGGCAGCACACTTCAAAACACAGCCATAGAACAGTCATGAAGCTAGAGCACGGTTGACGTATTCTCCTCTTTCTCCTCACCTCAGCTACGTGCTCATATGACAAACCTTAATTTTTCGCGCTTCGCCAATTTCACTAAGGTGTCTGCCAGTAAGAGTCTCCTCACTGAATTAATTATACTGGGTAACAGGAAGAAACACATGAAAATCACCTCAGGCATTGGCAGTATGTGGCAGCAGCATGATGAATTTCAGAAGTTGACCTAATTCAATTAAATCCTCTTTAACTTCGTCACAATGCTTCAAACATGTATATTCCCAGTTTAACAAGAAGTATTCACAAAGGAAAAAACGGAGCTGAGAATAGTTTCCATCTGAATAGCCAGCCGCAGATGTTACAAATTCTCCTCAAGGGCTCCTGTCATCCAGAATAAAGCATATGTCATTTCTTACTTTCATGAATGGCTGGAGATTGTATAAGGGTTAATGCTACATGACAGGAAGACAAACGTTTTAAATAGCACACTCAAATTACCTCAGTAGCACTGCACAGTTTACACACTTCAGGACACAACCTTTTGTTACTGTGTGTGAAGCGCTGAATGTTTAAACCATTAATCAGCTGGATCTGCTCTCCAAGACAAAGAAAATTTGTCTCACCTCCAGCCTTTCCGGTCTTCAGTGCTGCTCATGCAGTCTGTGGGATGATTTTCCATCCAGTATGAAGGGAGTTAATGGCTTAGGCTGAAGCACACACAAGGGACTGTCATTTGAAATGAAAATAACACTGCCTCTTCCTCGGTCCTTCTGCTATCAGGAGAGCAGTTCAGAAGTTGCTCTAAAATCACTGAAGAGCCGCTTTCGCCGTCCGGGGCTCTCCACAGCGCGGAGTGGTCATCTTCTCGCTTGGCCAGACCACGCCTCCTTGGCCCTAAATTTGGAGTATCACTACCCTTCAACCTGGAAAGATATGCAATCCTGGTAAGATTTAATCTCTTGGCATGGTCTGTAAATCAGAAATCTTTATGCTCAAGTGCAATTGCATGAGGCTTAGCTTCTTTTTACTTATCCTCCAGCCTTCCTGATATCTACCACATGGGTGTTACTTGAGAGCCAGCAATACTGACTTTTGGACCTTTTTGTAAAATCTGCTGAGACTGTACTGTTCTTTTCATAGATTGCCTTCCCAGCTTTGATTTCTGTCTGAAAAGAGACATTGCCCACAGTTTTCAGTATGAACAGACCAAGGAACATTTATGCCAAATCTTCAGTCAATCAATCAATCAATCAGTCATTTGTTAAGCGCACTACATACCCGCAAGGATCTCAAGGCACTGGGGGGCCTGCTACTGATCGAACAGCCAGGTCTTCAGTATCCTCCTGAAGGTCAGCAGGTCTTGGGTCTGTCGTAGGCTCAGTAGCAGGGCATTCCATCTCTTGGCGGCGAGGTGGGAGAGGGATCTCCCGCCGGTGGTTGTTCTTTGGATGCACGGGACAGTGGCGAGTGAGAGATCGGCGGAGCGTAGCTGGCAGTTGGGGGTGTAGAAGGAGAGCCATCTTTTGAGGTAGGCTGGGCCGGTCTTCTGGAGTGCCTTGTATGTGTGGATGAGTAGCTTGAAGGATATCCTCTTGTGCCAGTGCAGTTTTCTCAGGTGGGGGGTGATGTGGCGCTGTCATGATACATCGAGGAGCAGTCATGCTGAGGCATTTTGGATGCGTTGTAGTCGATTGATAAGCTTGGTTGGCGCTTCCGCGCAGAGGGCGTTTCATTAGTCGAGTTTGCTGCTGAAGAGGGCCTGGGTGACTGTCTTTCTTGTATCTATCGGGATCCATCTGTAGATTTTGTTGAGCATGCGGAGGGTGCTAGCACTCGTAATAGATTTCCACTAATTAAGTGGAGGTGCCATAGGTCTTCTTGTTGAGGCATACCACAGAAGTGAGTACTTGTCAAGAGTTGCCAGAATCTGCAATTTTGAAATACTTGTTAAGAAGTTTGAAAGATTCATCATTTTCCTCTTCATTGTCTGAGTAGGAGTGCCAAGATTTGCTTTTGGTAATGGCATTTGTGTGTGCTGTTGAGTAAATAGAACTGCCTACACAAGGGAAGTGCCCACGAGAGTAAGATATAACTGCACCATGTGATTACATTCAGAGTTCAAAGACTTTTTTAAAGACATTTTTGAATTGGGCCCATCACTAGGAAGGATTTAGTATGAGAATATAGTAGGCTTCCTATTCCTGTCTCAGGTATTTGGAGAACATTGATTACCTCTTCAGCTTACTGTTAAAGGTCCATTCATGGAAATCATAGTGCTTTGGTTGCTTTGACCCACCCAATCTTATATTTGCTCATTTTCATCTTTTAGTAGCATGTATTAAAGCAGGACTTTTAACAGAAAATTAAACTGGCAACCAGGTTGCACTGACTGTTTTTGTTGTTAGACAGCTCCAGTTCATAACTTTGTCATGGACTCCAATCATCTCTGGATCATAGATACAAAGATGGTTAAAATGATTCACATTGGTCTTCTATCTTGCAGAGCAGAGCAAGCATTAATGTGTGCATG
The DNA here is from genome assembly GCF_964263255.1 of Lissotriton vulgaris. Lineage (NCBI taxonomy): Eukaryota > Metazoa > Chordata > Amphibia > Caudata > Salamandridae > Lissotriton > Lissotriton vulgaris. The sequence goes on from NC_141695.1 coordinate 82,131,094, forward strand.
AAACCTGTGTGGACTCAGTCGAAAATCTGAGTTAAATGTAAAAAGCAATTTCCAGAAGTACAATAAAACTTGACATAGGACATCACCTGAATACCTGAAAAGCATATAAATGTTGCCCTACTTATCCAGCTGTTGCTTAAAAACATTACAGCACTAACATGAGTCCTAGTTAAGTGAAGATGCCATGTTAATTAAAGGTGTACTACTCATTCAGGGGTCCTATGCTTCTATAGGGGACATTTTCATTCTTTTTCTCTGAAAGCACTACCAGACACAACCAGAAACTTAAAAAAATTCATAAGCCAATGCTCATATCGAGTTGCAATTTACAGAAGTATGCTTTATCTGTTTTGGAAAGTAATTTATTAGTAGTGATAAATATGGGCTTACCGCTAGTAATTAGGCCACAAAAAAAAAAAAATTCAGGTAAGGTCTCAATAAATTAATCTTTTGCTCAACCTTTGGGAGCTGGCAACAAGCATTTAGGCTTAACTTAGGTGACAGGTGTGCAAAGCACTTATAAAAACTAATACATTAAAAAGTGAGACACAACACACACACAACAATTCCAACACTAATGTATAGACATAGATTATATTTGAATGAACAAATAGACACCAAACCAACAAAAACCCAATGCATGAGCCATAGATATGCATTTTTAAGGATTAAAAAAAAAATAGCGTTTAAAAGCAAATAGCACTCAAAGGGTTAAAACAGGTTGTGCTGGACCGGGACAAAGTTAAGAGTTCTTTACACTTACTTCTAGAAGTGTTTCTTGGTGCAGGAAAGTGGTCCACAGCACCAGCACATGTTTCAGGTGCGCTGGTTTGCTTCTTGGGGTCTGGCACTGCAACTTCCACAATGCCCCTGGCCAGCTCATGGAGCTTTTCACAAAAGTTGCTCAGAACATCCCCAAAGTGCTGGCACTTCTTCAAGAAGGTCTCCTCGAGGGTTCACAGTGTCCAAAACACCAATCCATGGGTCTAGAATCTTTGAGGTGGTCCTTGGGATGTTGGGACTGCAATTCCCACAATGCAGAAGGCCAAATCTTAAAAAAACCACTGGACACACTCCAGTATGGGGACCTCTTGTTATAGATGATGTAGGTGAGCTCTGTTAACCAGTAACTTGTCGGAGGTCCACTCCTTAATCCTTCCTGAAGCAAGGCGAGGTCCTCAGGTCTGTAGTCCCAGAATGTGCAGCTAGTACAGTCCTTCAGAGTGCAGACTTTTGGGATGTAGATTAAGTTTCCAGCAGGGCAGTCCTTCCTCTCCTTGTAGTTTCAGGGGCAACTCTTTCATATTTATGCAGTGTCTCTAGGTGTCAAGCTGGGAGGCACCCATGACCTATGTAACCCTAAGCATGTATAAAGCTCCAGTTTTCTGTACTCCTTAGAATGCCTCATTCAGTTGCTAAGGCTTCTGCGTGATGTAGTCTCACTCATTTGAGGTTAATAAAGATGTACTATTATATTTCAGCTTCTGTGCCAATTTCTTCTTTGTTGGTTTAAAAGGACAAAGTATCAGTGGGACTCCTGTTTCAGGTTTCAATGTTCTTCAAGATGACTGGCATCACTTTCTGGTAATGACAACCAATCAGATCCTACCATGAGATCTGCGCTTAGGTTCCGCCCAGATATACTTATTTACTTTACCTTAAATTTCTCAATAACTATGGAAGAGATTTCCACCGGATAACTGAAAGCGTGATCTGTCAACCAAAATGTACCTTCCGGCCAAATCTGCTCCAGTTGTTCAGGATGTAGACTCCTATGGGAATTAACATGGAAAATCATTTTTTTTGCCTCCCCCATTTTTTCCTGTCCCACACTTGACAAATCACCCCAAAAAATCTATGCACAACAAGACAGTGTGGGGAGCTAGATCTCCTGATGGTCGTTAAGTGAGGCTGACTCAGGATTGAGCAAGGCTGAGAGGGGACTGAATCTAAAGTTGGGCAGTGAGGAAGTACAGATAGAACTGCAAGATACTGAGCCCGAAGGATGCTGGGAGTGAGAGGTCTGCTGTAGCAGGCAGGGCAGTGGTACCTTAAGTGGGCAGAGGAAGGAAAGGCCGTAGTGCCTGTCCGGAGCTCTGTGAAACTCTTCCCCTCCTCTGCCGGCCATGGCCATGCCCCCCACACACTCCACATCCTCACATAATACCAAACAAAGTGTGTCTGCTGCGCTTCCCTCAAGCACTGCACCCCACAGGTCACACCCCCTCACACCTGCTTTGCTAAAGCCAACTTGCCATAGAGCACCTTACTTTTTCATTGGGGGAGGGTTATTAGTTTCTTCTCCCTCCGCTCTCAAACCCTCTCCACTCCCACTGTTGTTTCTTCTCAGAGGTCATTAGCAGCTGACGTTAAAAAGATGAATACACCCCCCCCAGCAGCCTGTATAACAAGCCCCTCTTAATTAGGCGCCAACGCCAGACTTTTTTCTGACAGCTGTGGGACGGTTAATGATTTAAACAAAAACTAAACTTCTAAAAAACACACTTGTTTCTCGAACCCCCTCTATTGCTTCACCGTAAAGTGGGGGAGGTGTGTCTCCCGACCATTGGGGGCATGGCATGGAGCAGGTAGACCCCAAAGTGTACATTTAGGTGGGGGTGGTGCGCGGAGTAAGTCTCCCTCCTGTCACACTTTTTTTCCCCTCCCACCGCTGTTTATCAAGTGCATTGTGCCCTCTGATTGTTTTGTAGATGCATGTTTGTGTTCCTACCTACCTGTCCTACCGATACCTCAGGGCCCCACAAACACACCCACAACTCCGCTCACAAGTTTGCAACAAAAAGAAAAGGATGACAGACTACTTCTGCACCTCACGCAAGTTTCCAATTGTATAATGTTCCTGTGCAACAAGCCCTGGCATCAGCTGTCCAGTGACGCCTCTGTAATCCAGATCCTTTATGAAGCAAGCGATGGGAGTGCACAGGGTAACAAAGTCCACAAAAAAATAGTATATTTCCAAAAAGCCTTTATTTTTAAATCTTTTAAGGTATAGACACTTTAGAACTCAGCCAATGTGTTTTGTTCTCCCATATGGAACTTCATCAGGGCTCGTTGAGGCAATAGCCCTTACAAAACACATGTAAGTATAAAGTTTGGCAGTGGGATGATTGGTACGTAACCAATGAGGGCCCTCGGAATGTCAGGCCGACTTTTAAAAGTCCCTACTTGGCCGTGGGAACCCACTTTCTTACTCCAGAGTTACTACCTGGAGAAACAACCTATTTCCATGCCTACTTTTTAATTATAAAGAATTCGGGAACATCTGTTGGCTTTATTTTTTGGCCTATACAGCTCTATTTGCACACTGGTTGGTTACCTGACGCATTCTTGATTAAGGCATTTTGCCTGTTTAGGTCTCATTACAGTCCACACTACGGTACCAATCACCTCACCAGGGCTACTTGATTTAAATGTGGGGGCTAAGCGCCCCCCCCCCCATGCAGGGACCGCTATCTCCTGGGGCTATATTCAAATTTAAATTGTGGGGGCCTCTAAAAACACACCTCCTGGCGCACTGCTCCTCGGCGGATGAAGTCCACTTGTGCCCTGAGGTCCCGCAGTCTGCCTGGAGGTGCATTCGCAGAGTAGTGGGCAAAGGGGGCATGGCCTGTTATGAGAACTTAACAATCCTGGTGTGTGGTACTTACTGGAGGTAATAGGAGGGGTATTTGTCCCGCAAGGATGTCCTTGGGGGCCAACTATCCCTCTTGTTACCTCCAGTAAGTCCCACAAAGTAGGATTGCTAAGATGTCCTCAGAGGCCACGGCCTCTTTCTTCACCACTCTGCAAACGTACTTCTAGGCACACTACGGGATGGGGAATGAAGTTCAGTTTACTCCTAAGGGACTCCTGTAACTTCTACATAGCAGAATTCCTAAGCGCTAATTGGAGGCCAAGCCCCCTTTCTCCACCACTCTGCAAACGTGACTACTAGTGAAAGAAGCATTTGTAATGTAATAGGTTTTGCATTTGCGAGAGTTAGAGCTATTGGTGTTGTTTTTTACTAATGTTTTTGGGTCTAGAGTGGATGCATGTTGTGTGTAGTGGAATTATGTGGTTTGTTGTGCAGTGAAATTAGGTGGATAGAAAGTATGTGGTATTTAGAGTATAGGAATTATGTAGAGTGGGAATATGTGTTATGGAGAGTAATTATGTGGTATTTTAGTCTGTGTTGTGGAGTGGTAACCTCAGGTTTACACTTCCTCGTTTCCATGGAAGCTAAAGTATAAACTCAATAAGATACAAAAAAAGAAGGAGAACTTCTGGACCTAGTCGGGGGTATGAGCCAGGGACTGGAATTATGTGACTGTTCGGCTGCACCAATTGTCACATAATTAACCATTTTCCGCTGATTTAAACAAAAAAAGCCTTGCTTCTAGCTCAAACGTCTCAAATGTTCCCAAAAATGCAACTACATGTGTTACAGCATGGTAGAAGGCCCTTTGCAAAGCTGGAATGGTTATGTGTTACTTTATTTCTAAATGTGGGTGTTAAATTGGTACTAATGGTGCACAAACCTCTCTTCTTTCTGTGCCTGTCTTGCCTCTTTCTGCATTTCTCTTCCATCTTTCTGCACCTTTCTTCCTCTTTCTGCACCTCACTGTCTTCTTTCTGTACTACACTTGGCTCTTTCTGCACCCCTCTTGATTGTTTGTGCCCCTCTGTTGGTTCTTTATGCACCCCATTATCCTAAAATTCTAACTCTAATTCTAATTTTAACCCGATTCCCTGTCAATACCTCTCTTTTTTGCATGCTCTTTAGCCAAATTGATATAGCTGTTACCCGCAATCCACATTCTAACCATTTTGTAGGGAGGAGGAGTACCACACGGGACAGGTCTGCAGCTGAATATCACAGTTGGTACTATGCAAGACAGTGAAAATGCATATGTGAAAAAAAACAAAAAATGTGATGGGGTGGAGGGAGTGTGTAGGTAAATAAAGGAGGTAGCATTTGGAAATGATTAGTAAATAGATATTTGATTGGGTCTTGTAAATAAAACAACATTTAATGTAATACATTATATGCAGTAACTCAGCAACATTTACTGGAAGCTCTGTCCCTTACTCCACTACTCACACTGTAAACGTGCCTTCTGGCACTCAGCTAGCTGGGGATAAAGTCCCTTTGGCTGCAGATGGACCTTAGGGGCCAACAAGACCCCATGTTACATTCAGTAAGCTGAGAGGTGGTTGGAGGACATGTCCCCTTTCTCTAACACTGTACAAATGCACCTCATAGAGCACTGCCGGTGTGGGGATGAGGTCCCCTTACCTCCTGAGGTCCTCAGGACTAAAGTGGACTTCATCGCCCCAGCTGAAGTGCGCCAGTAGGCACATTTACAGAGAGGTGGGGCCTTTGATGACCTCTCAGCAATCCAGCTGTGTGGGCTTACTGGAGATAACAGGAGGGCTAGGTGGCCACCAAGGACCCTCAAGAGCGAAGGGGACTTCATCCACCAGCTATTAGTGCACCAGGAGGTGCGTTTATAGAGTGGTGGAGAAAGTGACTGTAGCCACCAAAAACTGCTCAGCAAACCCGCTGTGTGGGACTTGCTGCAGGTAACAGGAGGGGTTTTAGGACCCCAAGGACCCTCAATAGCCAAGGGAACTACACCCTCCTACTAGTAGTACGCCAGGTGACATGTTTACAGAGTGGTAGAGAAAGAGGGCATGGCTTCCAACTAGGTATCAGCAATACTGCTATGTGGGACTTACCGGAGGTAAAATGAGAGGTGGGTGGCCCCCAAGGACATCCTTGGGGGTCAACTACGCCTCCTGTTAGCTCCAATAAGTACCTCATAGTGGGATTGATAAGAGCTCTTTGGATGTCACGTCCTTTTCTACACCACTCTGCAAACACAGTGCAAGGTACACTATTGGTTGAGAGATGAACACCACTTTACTCCTGAGTGGCAAGTCCTACACAGCAGAATTCCTGAGAGCTGGTCAAAGGTCCAGCCGCCTTTCTCTACCACTCTGCAAATGTGACAACTGGTACTGACTGGATGATTAGAGTACTGTAAAGAGAGTGCCAGGGTGAATTTATAAGGGGTTTGAAACAGTCCATATTCTAAGGGAGTGTCTGGTTGAATGTATACGTGTTTTGGTTTTGGTGCAGTGAATGGATTAGTACATGATGCTGAATGAGTTACTGCAGGAGTGTAAGGGGAGTGACAGGGTGTTTGCTGGAAGTGTATGAATATTGCCTGGGGAATTGAAGGTGTGAAAGACACGTTTGTAGGTGGTTAAAGGATTGCATGCACAGTGGATAGGCATTTGAAGCAGTCCATGTGCTAAGGCCTAGCTCAGTTCATGAGTACTTGGGTACTGACTCAATGATTGGAGTACTGCAAGGAGAGCGACTGGGTGAACTTATAAGTGTTTGGGTTTTGGTGCAGTGAATTGATTAGTACATGGTGCTGAATGGCTCACTAGAGGAGTGCAAAAGGACTGACAGGGTGTTTCCTGGATGTATATGGATACTGACTGGGGAATTGAAGGTGTGAAAGACAAGTGTGTAGGTGGTTAGCAGGCTGCATGCATAGTGGATAGGCATTTGAAGCAGTCCATGTGCAAAGGCCTGGCTCACTACATAACTACTTGGGTACTGGCTAAATGATTTGAGTACTGCAAGGAGAGTCCCTGGGTGAATTTTGTAAGTGGTTGGGTTTTGGTGCAGTGAAAGGATTAGTACATGGTGCTGAATGGGTCACTAGAGGAGTGCAAGGGGAGATACAGGGTGTTTGCTAGAAGGGTATGGATACTGACTGGGCAAATGAAGGTGTGAAAGACATGTTTGTAGCTGTTTAGAGGACTGCATACATAGTGGAAAGGCATTTGAAGCAGTCTATGTGCTAAGGCCTTGCTCAGTGCATGAGTACTTGGGTACTGACTGAATGATTACAGTACTACAAGGAGAGTGCCTGAGTACATTTATAAGTTTTTGGGTTTTTGTGTAGTCAGTGAATGAATGAGTACATGGTGCTGAATGGGTCACTAGAGGAGTGCAAGGGGAGTGACAGGGTGTTTCCCGGAGTTTCTGTATGCTGACTGGGGAATTGAAGGTGTGAAAGACAAGTATGTAGGTGGATAGAGCACAGCGTCCATAGTGGATAGGCGTTTGAAGCAGTCCATGTGCTAAGGCCTGGCTCACTGCATGAGTACTTGGGTACTGACTAAATGATTAGAGTACTGTAAAGAGAGTGCCTGGTTGAATTTATAAGTGTTTGAGTTTTGGGGCAGAAAATGGATTAGTACATGGTGCTGAATGTATCAGTAGAAGAGTGCACATGAGTGACAGGGTGTTTGCTGGAAGGGTAGAGATACTGCCTGGGCAAATGAAGGTGTGAAAGACAAGTTTGTAGCTGTTTAGAGGACTGCATGCACAGTGGAAAGGCATGTGAAGCAGTCCATGTGCTAAGGCCTGGCTCAGTGCATGAGTACTTGGTTACTGACAGAATGACTAGAGTACTGCAAGGATAGGGCATGAGTAAATTTATAAGTGAATGGATTAGTACATTGTGCTGAATAGGTCACTAGAGGAGTGCAAGGGGAGTGACAGTGTGTTTGTTGGTAGTGTATGAATACTAATTGGGGAATTAAAGGTGTGAAAGACAAGTGTGTAGGTGGTTAGTGGACCGCATGCATAGTGGATAGGCGTTTGAAGCAGTCCATGTGCAAAGGCCTGGCTCACTGCATGAGTACTTGGGTACTTCTTGAATGATTTGAGAACTGCAAGAAGAGTGCCTGGGTGAATTTATAAGTGTTTGAGTTTTGGTGCAGTGAATGGATTAGTACATGGTGCTTAATGGGTCACTGGAGGAGTGACAGGGTGTTTGCTGGACTGTATGGATACTGACTGGGGATTCAAGGTTTGAAAGACAAGTGTGTAGGTGGTTAAAGGACAGCATGCATAGTGGATAGGCGTTTGAAGCAGTCCATGTGCTAATGCCTGGCTCACGTCATGTGTACTTGGGTACTGCCTACATGATTGGAGTACTGCAAGGAGAGTGCCTGGTCGAATTTATAAGTGTTTGGGTTTTAGTGCTGTGAATTGATTAGTACATGGTGCTGAATGGCTCACTAGAGGAGTGCAAGAGGAGTGACAGGGTGTTTCCTGGAAGTATATGGATACTGACTCTTGAATTGAAGGTGTGAAAGAAAAGTGTATAGGTGGTTGCAGGACTGCATACATAACGGATAGACGTTTGAAGCAATCCATGTGCTAAGGCTTGGCTCAGTGGATGACTGGATGATTAGAGTACTCCAATGAGAGTGCCAGGGGGTAATTTATGAGTGGTTGCATTTTGGCGCAGCTAATGGGTTAGTAGATGGTGCTGAATGGGTCACTGGAGGAGTGCAAGGGGAGTGACAAGGTGTTTACTGGAGTTTATGGATACTGACAAGGGAATTGAAGGTGTGAAAGAAAAGTGTGTAGGTGGTTAGAGGACTCCATGAATAGTGGATAGGTTTTTGAAGCAGTCTATGTACTAAGGCCTGGCTCACTGCATTAGTACTTGGGTACTCACTAAATGATTAGAGTACTGCAAGGAGAGTGCCTGTGTGAATTTATAAGTGTTTGGGTTTTGGCGCAGTGAATAGATTAGTACATGGTGCAGAATTGGTCACTGGAGGGGTGCAAGGGGAGTGACAGGGTGTTTCCTGGAAGTATATGGATACTCACGGGGGAATTGAAGGTGTGAAAAAAGTGTATAGGTGGTTTCAGGACTGCGTACATAACGGATTGGCGTTAGAAGCAGTCCATGTGCTAAGGCTTGGCTCAGTGCATGAGTACTTGGGTACTGACTGAATGATTAGAGTATTGCAAGGAGAGTGTCTATGTGAATTTATAAGTGGTTGGATTTTGGCGCAGTAAATGGATTAGTACATGGTGCTGAATGGGTCACTGGAGGCGAGCAAGGGGAGTGACAGGGTGTTTGCTGGAGTGTAGAGATACTGACTGGGGAATTGAAGGTCTGAAAGACAAGTTTGTAGGTGGTTAGAGGACTGCATGCATAGTGGATAAGGGTTCGAAGCAGTCCATATGCTAAGGCCTGGCTCGCTGCATGATTACTTCGATACTGACTGAATGATTAGAGTACTGCAAGGAGAGTGCCTGGGTGAATTTTTGGCGCAGTGAATAGATTAGTACATGGTGCTTAATGGGTCACTAGATGAGTGCAAGATGAGTGACAGGGTGTTTCCTGGAAGTGTATGAATACTGACTGGGGAACTGAATGTGTGAAAGGCAAGTGTGTAGATGGTTAGAGGACTGCATGCATAGTGGATAGGCGTTTGAAGCAGTCCATGTGCTAAGACCTGGCTCAGTACATGAGTACTTGGGTAGTGACTGAATGATTAGAGAACTGCAAGGACAGTGCCTGGGTGAATTTATAAGTATTTGGGTTTTGTCGCTGTGAATGGATTAGTACATGGTGTTGAATGGGTCATTACAGGAGTGCAAGAGGAGTGACAGGGTGTTTGCTGGAAGTGTATGGATACTGACTCGAGAATTGAAGGTGTGAAAAACAAGTTTGTAGGTGGTTAGAAACTGCTTGCATAGTGGATAGGGGTTTGAAGCAGTCCATATGCTAAGGCCTGGGTCACTGGATGAGTACTTGGATACTGACTGAAGGATTAGAGTACTGCAAGGAGAGTGCCTAGGTGAATTTAAAAGTGTTTGGGTTTTGGCGCAGTGAATTGATTAGTTCATGGTACTGAATGGGTCACTAGAGTAGTGCAAGGGGAGTGACAGAATGTTTGCTGAATGTGTATTGACTGTCTGGGTAATTGAAGGTGCAAAAGACAAGTGTGGGGTTTGAAGCAGTGCATGTGTTAAAGCCTGGATCACTGCATGAGTCCTAGGTTACTGACTGAATGATTAACGTACTGCAAGCAGAGTACATAGATGAATTTATAAGTATTTGGTTTTTGGTGCAGTTTTAGCAATTTTTTAAGATGGGTATTGTTGGTAACTGACTAACCAGTCCTTGAGCCATTGCTATGCTAAAAGACACTCAGAAACAGGTAAAACCCCTACATATACTCCAGAACACTATTCATTGGGGTACCCCTGTGATTAGAATGCCCTCCTCTCTAAGCCCCTAGTACATAATAGGACAGGGGGATTATAACTACCTCTTAAAACATGCCTCAGGGTGCGTTTGCACACTGGTGAAGTGGGCGGCTGAGCTGACGTGTGCAAACACACCCTGTGGCTGTTTTAATTTGGGGATTAAGTCCCCTTGAATCCTTAGTGTCCCTTGGGTCCAACTAGCCCACCACGTACCTCCATTCAGCACCACAGAGCTACGTTGCAGAGAGGTATAAAAAGTGGCAAGGCCTGGACCATCTCTGTGCAACGCAGCGCAGTGGGGCTTACTGGAAGCACCAGGTGGACTAGTTGGCCCCCAGGGTCTCTCAGGATTTAAGGGGATTTATTTCTCCATCTTAAAACCCGCCACAGAGCGTGTTTTCACATGTCACCTCAGGCCCCATCCCTTCCCTTCACCAGTGTGTTAACACACACTTTGTATGTTTCTAATTTGGGAGATTAGGTCACCTTGAATCCTTAGTTTCCCTAGGTTCCAAGTAGCCCACTAGGTACCTCCAGTAAGCACTACAGAGCTGTGTTGCAGAGAGGTGTAAAAAGGGGCGTGGTCTCTGAACACCTGTCTGCAACGCTGCTCCGTGGTCCTTGGAGATACCTGGTGGGCTAGTTGTCCCTCAGGGTCCTTCAGTATTGAAAGAGAATTAATTCCCCAACTCACAACTCGTCATGGGGCGCGTTTTCATATGGTGAAAGAAGGGGCCGTGGCCTGAGGTGACATATCTGCAAACACTCCCTGTGGCACGTTTTAAGTTGGAGAATTAATTCCTCCTCAATCCTGAGGGTCCCTGGGAGCCAACTAGTCCACCAGGTACCTCCAGTATGTGCCAGAGAGCTGCATTGCAGAGAGGTGTTCAGAGGCTACACCCCTTTTTACAATACTCTGCCACTCAGCACTGTGGCGCTTACTGAAGGTACGTGGTGGGCTAGTTGTCCCCCAGGGACCCTCAGGATTGAAGAGGTATTCATTCCGCAACTTACCATGTGCCACAAGGCGTGTTTGCACACATGCCATCTCAGGCCCCATCCCTTCCTTCACCACTGTGCAAACACACCTCGTGGCATGTTTTAAGTTGGAGGATTAGCTCCGTTTGAATCCTGAGGGTCCCTGGGGCACAACTAGCCAACCCGCTACCTCCATTAATCACCACGGAACTGCGTTGCAGCGAGGTTTAAAGGGGATGTGGCCTCCGAACACCTCTCTGCAACGTAGCGCCATGGCGCATACTGGAGGTTCCTGGCATGCTAGTTGGCCCCCAGGGACGCCCAGTATTCAAGGGGAATTTGTTCCTCATCTGCAAACGTGCCAGGGGGCGGGTTTGCAGAGTGCTACTAGGAGGGGGCATATCCTCTGGCACAATGCCAGTCTTTTAATTAATTTATTTTTATGAAGGGGGCTGTGTGGACCCCCTTCTTTTTCTAATTTATTGGCCCAAGGGACCCCATCCCCCAGGGCCTGCCCCTAATTTTTGGGGAAATTTCGAAATTTGGAAGGAGGCCACGTGGCCCCCCTCCTGGGGCCTTAATCGGCCCCGGGGACCCCATCCCCTGGGGTATGGCCTTTTTTTTATTTTATAATTGTTTTGGAGCAGGGCTGCATTGCCCCCCTTCTCTGACCACTTCGGGCCCCGGGGACCCCATCCTCTGGGGCCGGCCTTTGGGTTTTTTAAAATGTATTTATTTTTTAATTTTGGGGAGGGGCCCAGTGGCCCCCCTCCCGGGCAACTTGCAGCCCCGGGAACCTCATCCTCCTGTGCTGGCCCTCTCCGTTGGGGACCTTGGGGGGTCCCCAATACCCCCTCAGTCCCGCTGGCTCCCTGCATCCCCCGGGAGTCGACATTGCTTTTCCACATGGGGAGCTGATAAGATGCAGCTCCCTGTGTGGAAAATAAATTTGGTTTGAATTTAAAAGAGAGAGCAGGTTTCCCTGCTCTTTTTTTCAACATCCAAACCAAATTTGCAATGGCAGGGCGGGAGCCGCGAGGCTCCCGGCCTTCCATAGCAAACTACAGTTTCCCGGGGGTTGGCATCCGGGGACACTGCAGGAGCCGGCCCTGTGTGGTGGTGGTTCCCAGGGTCACGACAAGGCTCCAGGAGGGTGGCCGTGCTCTCCCACGTTTTACAATTGGGGTGGTGGTCCCCAGGGCTGTCATCGACCCCCCAATTTTAATATTTAGAGCCCCAGGGAGGTGGTGGTCCCGGGGGCGTGTGAAGGGGCTTGAGCCCCCCACAAAGGTTTTTTCTTTTTTAACACAAGCCCCGGGGGTTGCGGTCCCTGGGGCTGCGGGGGGGCCGTTGGCCCCCTGCATATATTAGCATAAAGCCCGGGGGTGGCAGTCCCCGGGGCTTGGGGGGCTTTTGAGCCCCCAACCATGTTTTTTAAAGCCCAGAAGGGTGGCGGTCCACAGGGCTGGAGGGGTTGAGAGCCCCCCACATATTTCTGAAAAGCCCCGTGGGGTGGCGTTGCCCCTCTGGACCCCACATTACTTTATGCATATTGCCCCGGGATTTGGCCTTCCCGGGGGCTAATTAGCAACAAAGTGCTTAGTTTTCTTTTCCTGCAGAGGGACGTGCAGATCGTACGTGCATCCTGCAATTTAAAAAAATATATATATTTATTTTTGGGACTTGGGGGTCCTTGTGGTACCCCCTGAGCAGGCCTAGGGGGTCAGAGTGTTTCTACTCTGCACCCTATGTGTGTTTTGCATGGTTCTACCGAGGCACAAGATGGCTGCCAACAATTACTGGTTTGAAGTGTTGACAGCCAATTAGCAGACAAATCGTGCTCGGGAGGATCCACTGCCCTAGATATATATCTGATTTTACTTTTGATTTCTCAGCAACTACTGAATGGATTTACACCATTTAACAAAAAGGCACCTTTTTCAATCAATCAATTAAATACTTTATTTTGTTTTTTTTACAAACCATAAAAGTGCATATACAATATACAGTACATTGTCACAAAAGAAACATTCCTTTCACAAAAGTGCAAATGCAAGGAAGAAATACTTTGATGATATAGGCACATAGGAGTACAGAGTTTCACAAATGAAACATTACTGATCCAGACAGTTTCTCAATCTGACAGATAATTTTAAAAATTCCTTAATTTGGAGGATACAATCACTGTGCAAAAGCTGCAAGTACAGAAGTGCCAGCGTGATTTGTTTAAAACCAAGTTTTTTTTTAAAAGAGTTACTAAGTATCGCTTGCATGGAAATTCATACAATTTACATAAAAAAAATAAAATGCAGCATATCCTGCGGAGACTTGCCGTCGCAGCCGCAAGGCACTGCTATTTTATTAAAAATATCAGTCTTAGGTCTAATTAGCAGGTCATGGAACAGATTAAGCCTGAATCTGGTCAATAAATATTTTTCATGTGTGGTCAGTGAACCTGCCAAGTATGGTTCAAGGGTCTCAGTGGTCTTTAGCATAACAAAGTTCCTCACATTATGTTTCTGAAGTTCAGCTTCTTCTCTCAGGGTCTTCCTATCCATCAGGAAGGCCTGTTTGACAAGCTCCAAATCTCCCTTTAAAATTTGGCATGGATTGTCATAAAGTTCAGGTCGTCCAAGTTTTACAAAGTTTGACTTTAAATATTTTAGCCAAGGGGAGCACATTGCCTTATCCAAACCCAAAAAGTCCCTCACAATTAGATTTGTTAAGGGTATTTCTTCATTTAGCCATAATTTAAGCCAGAAGGTCAGGGGACGTAGAGAGAACAAATCACATAGATATTGCGTCCCCAACTCCTCATGTACAACAAAGTTATACGCACCAGTGGGGACACACAATAAGCGCTTCAGGAATGAATTTTCCACAACCTGTAATTGCTCCCCGCCAACGTACCCCCAAATTTCACTGCCATAGGATGCAGTTTCCACAGACTTAGTATTATACAGTTTCAGCATAGCACAAGTGGGTTTTACCCCCAATTTGGCAGCAAAGTTGAAAATAGATGCATTAACTCTCACCATTTCACCTTTCTTTTTTACAAGATGAGGTTCCCAATTTAGCTTTGTATCGAAAAGAACTCCTAAATAGGAGAAAGTTTTAGATAAGGGAATTACATCTTCACCAATCTTAAATGAGAAGGACCTTTTTGGTTGGTGACCAACTTGTAGAACAAATGATTTTGTGTTATTAACCAGAAGGTCTCTGTCAGTAATAAGCAAGTTAAAAGCATTTAACAGGGATTGAAGCCCCTTCTCTGTTCTTGAAATTATAACTGCACTATCTGCATAAAGAAGTATTGAAATTCCACGCCTGACCAACTCTTGGGCAGTCAGCACAGACATCCTGTAGCACACCATCTAACTCGTTAATATAAAAGTTAAAAAGAAAGGGGGCCAAAATACAGCCCTGCCGGACACCCTTTCCAATACTAAAATTATCTGTTACTCTCAAGTCTTTGGAATATCTCACGTTAGCTCTAGTATTACAATGTAAGTCAAGCAGAAAGTCAACCAGGCTGCTATCGACCCCCTTCGCCCTCATGGACTGCCACAGCTTTCCCCTGTTTACACAGTTGAAAGCGGAGGACAGATCCATGAAGGCGAGATGGAAGGTAACTTTTTGTATTACGGTGTATTTACTTAATATCAAAAAGACGTTGAGGCATTGGGTTATTGTGGAACGAACTTTACAGAAACTATATTGCGAGAGGGACATAATATTCTTTTCCTTAGCCCAATCCGTAAGTTGTTGCAGTACAATTCTTCCTGCAATCTTAACCATAGAGTCTATCAGGGCGATGGGTCGATAACAATGCGAGCTGCCCTTGTCCCCCTTTTTAAAAACCGGGACAATTGTCATAACACCCCACGATTGTGGACATCCTTCTTTCACAGCAGCATTAAAGACAGACTCTAAGATAGGCGCCCAAACATTCGGTTCAGACTTGAATAGGTCAGGGGGGATCCCGTCAGGCCCAAGGGCTTTCCCAGCTGTTAGCCCCAAGATCCCCTCAAGAACTTCACCTCTATTAAAGACAATTTGTTCACCAGTATCATTACAGGCAGATATCGTAGTCACCTCCAAAGTACAACAGTATACCTTCTTAAAATGCGCTTCCCAATCCTCCTTGGATATATAGCTTTCTAGGCCATCACCCGGCTCCTGAGCCAGGAACGGTTTCCTCACCAAGGCCCAAAATCTGGAGCTACTCTGAAGGGTGGCAGGATCTAAAATCTCTGACCACGCAGCTTCCCTAAGGGATTCCTTGTGACTAGCAATAATATTTTTATAAGTCTTTCTACACAGCTGGACGTCAGCTTTGATCCTGGGTTTTGTCCCTAGTGCTGCTCTTAGATTTCTGGCAGCTTTTGAGCACTCATGATTAAACCACCCAGGCCCTTTAAAATCCGACTTTTTAACAGGTGCTGATAATAGTTGGGAAGCCTTATCTGCTAGACATTGGAAAGCATTTAAAACAGTATTTGGAAGTGCATCCTCTTGCGTACAGACCATTATTTCATCTGCACATGAGACTTTAATCTCATTAAACAGCAGATCAGGCGGCGGCTTCCGTCTGTGGTAATCACCCTACCAATAGAGGGATCTTCTCGTTCTTTAGCTATCAACGGACCCCTCATGAAAACAGTAAGTGGATTGTGGTCACTGAAATCATTATCTTCAATGGAAAAGGAACCCACAAAAGACTGCATTGATGATGATAACAGTACAAAATCTATAAAAGTTCCCTTCCCATTCCCCTTAAAGGTCGGGGTGTCAAAACACTTGAATGGGGCCATCAGAGCCATCGTAGTTGTTAGGTCCAGCGGTTTAAGCATGTCATTTAAGTGTTCCCTCTCTGTTGTATGCTCAAAGTGAAAGTCCTTGCAGCGTGAACAGTTAAGCTCTGTAATTGTTTTAAAAAGGGGATCTCCACAAGGATGCATGTTAAAATCCCCCATCACCATGAGGTTGTGAACGCAGTCCTTCATAGAGTTACTTATAAAGGTGTTCAGTGTTACTATCTGACTGGAAGTAGTATTAAAATTAATAGCATTATAGAAATTGACCAAGCCGGCCCTACAGTTACCCCCTGTTAAAACTAACCCAACAATACCAGTATGGTTTGTTGTGATCCTCCGCACATTACAGCAGAGTACTATAGAAATAAACTCGACCATTCCCCCTTTGGGTCTGCCCCTAGTAGTTGCTATTGCAGCAACATAATAGGCCTTATACCCTTCCAGAAAGTGATTGGAGTCAATTGACCAGGTTTCCTGCAGACAGATAATTTTGTACTTCGTAATGTACCCAATCCAGTTGCAGTCCATCATTTTTGTACCTAAACCTGCAATATTCCAGGAGATTACATTATTTGAGTTTGTTGCTGCTAAGGTACTCTTCAAACATCCCCAGTCCTCTATTCTTTGATTTTCCTGCCCAACAGATGCCTCATGTCAGTGACATGACTCCAATCCCGACAGAGCTTCAAATGTATTATGTGTTGCAATTTTGGGTCCATTCCAACTCTGGCTATCAATATTGTACAGATAGGCTCCATTAGGGGTCAATGGCTGTAAAGATATACATGATCTAAGGGGCCCAGGGATCTGTGGATTCTTAATCAGATGAGAATAGAAATAGCCCAGAGGTCGTACACAGATACTATTACGAGTATAGACCATTGATGCTGCTCCTAATAAAACTGTGGCAACATGTTGGGGGTGCCTGAAGTTGACAATGATATTAGAAAATGGAAGGACATAGACACATCAGCCTTTTTGGACACTTTGGCTTTGTCCCTCCCTCCCATGGCCAAAGACATCGATGCCACTGAAGAAGCCTATTCTAATTGGTTACGTCAGGCAGCTGACGTCTACGCTCCTTGCATAAACTTTCCCCGCTCCCGCCCTAATGACGCACATAAGTGGTTTACTCCACATTTGAAGATTCTAAAATTGGAAGTGCGTCAAAAAGAGAGGAAGTGGAGAATTGGGTATTTAACACAAGATAAAGGCAATTATTGCAAGGCCCATAAAGATTACCAAAAACTGACTATTTTTCCTGAAAAAATACTGAACTCTCAAAATAAGACGAAAGGTCTGTTCAATATTGTGAATGATCTTAGCAGTAGTGATAGAACCGCTCCATCGGTCACCCCCACCCAGGATCTCTGTAACTCACTGAACGCTTTTTTCTTCAACAAAATTTGCACTATAAAACAGAGTATCTTAAATTCCCTACCTCCCCCTCCTTTGGATGATGCTTACTATAATCCTCACACATTAGAAACCTTCCCCCCTATTGATGAAAAGATTTTGTCTGACCTTTTCGCAAGGGTTAAATCTGGTTCACCGGATGATACCTGCCCTGCGCACATCCTCAGAGAGGTGGGGACAGCCATTCCTGAGGGCGTGCTTCCTCTGCTAAATGGATCACTTTCACAGGGTAAAGTCCCTAGCTGCCTTAAGAAGGCCTTGCTTATCCCTCTGATCAAGAAAGTAGGAGCAGATCCGCTTGATCCGTTAAACTATAGGCGTATATCATTGTTACCTTATACATCTAAATTACTGGAAGCCTACGTCTGTGCAAACATGTATAACTTTATAGAACAAACAAAATACCTTGAACCCAATCAGGCAGTCCGTTCGTGTCATTCAACGGAAGCTGTAATATTGGCGGTACAAAATACTTTAAGGCGGAATGCTGATAAAGGCATCCACCAGGCCCTGGTACTTCTTGATCTTTCGGCAGCATTCGACACGGTTGACTATTGCATTCTGGTCAACCGTGTCGAACAAGCGGGCCTTAGGGGGCCCGCTTTGAGCTGGATTAGTTCCTTTATCACAGGCCGCACGCAATCAGTAAGATTGGGCCCTTTTACAGCTCCCACTATTCCCACCACATGTGGAGTACCCCAAGGCTCATCTTTATCACCTTTACTTTTTAATTTGTACCTTTGCCCACTACTGTACTCCCTAAGGAATGCTAAAGTTACCATCTATAACTACGCGGTCGATTTACAACTCATCTTTCCTCTGAACACCAAGGACTCCGTGGTAGAATTTTATAACACCATGACACACATTCAGGGATGGATGAGTCTTAATCATCTAAAACTTAACCCAGGCAAGACTGAATTGGTCTTGCCTGGGCAAAGTGAATTAAGTTGGAGTCAATGCTTCTGACCTTCTAGCATGGGGGCTCCACCTACGAGATCGTCCTCGGTTAAAAGCCTAGGTGTAACATCAAGTGAGGATCTTTCTTTGAAAAGACAAGTAGGTACAGTAGTGTCAGCTAGTTTTTTTCAACTTAAAAAAATAAGGAAAATAGCTCATTTTCTTACGCAGGCCGCCCTCACTCAGGTCATCATCGCCCTTGTTCTGTCTCGACTGGATTTCTCAAATAGTCTCTATTTGGGACTCCCAGCGGGCGTGCAAAAAAGACTTCAGCTGGTCCAGAATCAAGCCGCTAGACTTATATTTGGACGTACAAAGTGGCAATCTATTAGACCTTTTCTGAAACAATTGCATTGGTTACCTGTTGCGCAGCAAATTGCATTTAAAACTGAGTGTATTATTTTTAAAACCTTAAAAAACATGGCCCGTAGTTTAAAAAAGACCTTGTTTCTAGATACAACCCATCATTAAATCTTCGTTCTGCTCAAAAATCTTTATTGATTGTTCCATCTTTCAAAAAGAAACGTCTTGGTGGCTGCTGCTTTGACCATCTTGGAGCCACCTTCTGGAATTCGCTTCTTTTACAATTGAAATTGAGTGGAGACCTTCTCAGCTTCAGACACTCTCTTAAAACCTGGTTGTTCATGCAGGCCTACTGCTGAGTTGTATTTTACTTTATATCTGTGTTGTGTTCCTTTTCGATAGCGCCATGAAGCCCCTGGGCGTACGAGCGCTTAATAAATATATATTAACATAATATAACATAACAAATGATACAATCACCATTCAATGACTTACTAGATGGACCAATCCAATTCACCCTTTTTATTGTTATTATCTGATCAACAAATTTGGCAGGGAACCCACAGTTTTTATTGAGCCAAGAGACCGTTCTATTCTTTAAAGATTCATGAGATTCCTCTTGGGTCCGATATGCATGACACTCAATAGGAGGAACATTAGTAAGTAAGACCACATAAGGTGCACAATCTGGTGGAAGATTGACATAACAAGTTTTCTTTACTTGACTGTGAACTTGCAGGCCCTCAGGAACTCTCATAGTCCTTAAATTCTGCGTGGTTGGTGGGATTGGATCAGATGGGGCAGGCTCAGTGGCAGATATGGACTGCCTAGTATTTTTTATATTACCTCTGCCTACTTCTTAGCCTTCAGCGATTGGTTTATTACTCTCTGCATTAGAATTTCTTGGTGATAAGGCCAAATGTGATGTTAACAGCCCACCTAATCTTTCCACTTCCAGGGTCATTATGTCTAATTTAGATAACAGTGGTTGCATCAACTCAGTAATTTTTGCCTATATCTTTTCTTCTAAAGAATGAATTAGAATAGCAAATGGCTCCATATCTATATTAGTGCTGGTGCCACCCATACCACTACCATCCTCTGCATCCTTTAGGGCTGCCACACTACTTGGGGCAGAATTACACTTTCCTGTTCTAGATTTACAGTTCCTCCCCCCACGTTTGGATTGTACCTTCCTGCACAATCTTACTGGCCTAACGGGGGGTAGTGGGGGTGATGGCTCTTCCTCTGACGTGTCAGGTACTGTTTCTAGGTGGTCTTCAGAATGGTCTACATGTACCTGCGCCTCGGTAATTATGATGGCCCTATTACCCCCTTCCTGTCTATCTGTAACAGCTGGATTCGCCGGAGGGGTTGGAAACTCTACTAGTAAGACAAGATCATTACCTCTCCCCAGAGACGCTCTGTGGGTATTATTAATTTGATTAACCTTTTGTACAAGATAGTTTTCCATAGACCCTGCCCCAATAACGGGTTTATTGGGCTTAACCTTAGCCATTGCCAGGCTTGGCAATAATCCTCAAAACAACACAAGTTACCAGCAAATAGAGCACAACCTACTAACTTCTAGTGACAAACAAGGTGTGACTCACACAATATTTTAATGTGTGTGACAGGTCCAAGGTTCAAGGTACAAAGTCCGTGGCCCAGCCCTGTCTCCTCTGGCCTCTGAGGGCCACATTGGGCCCGCCCTTTGCCCGGGATTAGCCCGGCGTCGCCCGCCCACGTCTCGCGACGCTGGGGCTGTGCTCCTTTTTGTGCGCCTCCTGGCACGGGAAATGTGGGTGGCGGCAACTTCTGCCGCAGAGGTGTCTGGGCTTTGCAGTCCGTGAGCCCCCCTCCACACTACGGCCGCTGGAAGGTGTGAGCTGCGGCGGCGGGAGGGAGACGGGCTACAGCTGCGGCGATGTGGGAGAAAAGTTACTGGCAATTACCAGCTGCCTGCGTGAGGCAAGGTATGCCCCAAGATGTTTTTTCTGGTCCCTTTTTCAATCAAGGGCTGTAGCCGTGGCTTAAGTTTCCTATGAGAAATTGCATGGGGAAAACACATTTTGGGACCTACCCTTTTTCTCGGCCCGGCTTGACGAATGATCATGAAACTTTCAAGATAGGAGTGGACTGGAGCTGGCCATTAGTTTTTTGTTTAAGAAATTTTTATTAAGCATTGAAAAGTAATACAAAAGATATGTCATGAGAAATTAGAAAAAAGTACACATGAGTATAATATTAAATGACATTAGTCCAGAGGAATTTATATAAGGAAAAAGGGGAGAAAGAAAGAGAGAAAGAAATGAAGGAAAGAGAAAGAAAGAAGAAAGCGAAAGAGAAGGAAAGAATAGAAGAGAAAGAGAAGAGAAAAAGAGGGTAACCAGAGGAATCATGTGGGATTAATAGCACGTGTTAAAGGAGAGGGATTAGAGGAAAGATATGAAGTGAAGGGAAGCCATAACCGATCGGATTTAATTTTTAGAGGGACAGAGGTGGAGGAAGCAATAGAAATTCTGTGTTCCTCACAAATGTAGTTCCACCATGTGTGGACAGAAAGTTTAGAATTGTCTTTCCAACACGATAAAATAATTTTAAGTGCAAGAGCAATAAATAGGTCTAACAATTTAGCAGAAGAGGGTGTAACAATATTAATATCATCAGATAAAGAACCTAAAAATATGTGTAAAAAAGATAATGGGAAAGAGAGAGATAACATTTTCATACAAATATTCCAAACATTAGTCCAAAAAGATAAAACAGGGGAACAATCGTATATTTGGTGTTTTAGAGTACCTGGAACTTTGGAACAAGACCAACATAAAGGAGAAGAGGTAGGAGAAAATTTATGAATACTAACCGGGGTAATAACAACTCTATGATATATAAAGAGTAAGGATTGGGTAATGCGTGCAGCAACGGAGACTTTAAAAATCTTGGACCATAAACGATCCCACATTGCAGTATCAAGGGAGACATCAAGATCAGTCTCCCATGCAGTCTCTACTTTAGATTTGGAGCGAACAGAGGTATTGGATAATAAAAGTGAATATACAAGAGCAGCTTTAGGGAGTTGAGTAGAAAATAAAGGATAAAGTGGAGTGACAGGAGTGAAGGAAGAAAAAGATTTGGAAGAAGAAGCTAGAGAAGACAAGTGAGATTGAATAGCAGATGTTATAATAGTATATTCAGAGAGAAATGAGAAGGGTAAATTAAACATGTTTTGCAATACTGGAAAGGAAATAAGAGAGGAGTCAAGAAAAAATTGATGCACAAACAGTATATCCTTTTCCTTCCAGTGTTTAAAATAGAACGATATACCTTTATATCTAGGAAATTTGTTATACCAAACCACAGACGATAAAAAACATTGAAGAGGGGAAAGGTTAGAGGAAAAAACATTTTGTAATAGAGATTGGGAATATTTCAAAATGGGATATTTGGATAAAAAGGTACAATTTGACATAAAGGTAATATGTTGAAAGGAGAAATCTTTCAGAAGAGAGCGTTCCAAAATAACCCACTTAGGGATAGGAGTATCAAGGAAATCATAAGCCAAGGAGAAGGATTGTTTGATCAAAAAGGCAGAGTGGTATGAGTTAAAGTGGCCAAAACAAAGCAGGGAAAATGCTGGCCAATTACTTGAAAATAAAGTCAGAATGCAAAGCTGTTGGCCCAATCTTTAATGATTCTCTTAATAAAATGGTTACCTCTGATGAAGACATTGCTGAAGTATTTCACAATTATTATCAAGCCCTATACTCTGATGATACACATCCTTCTGATGCAAACTTAACGACATTTTTTGAAGGCCTCCCTTCCCCTCCTTCCCTCCCGGTGGACTTTTCTCACTTGGAACGTGAAATTACTCTCCAGGAAATTACTACAGCCATCCACTCTCTCAAAAAATCAAAAGCCCTTGGCCCCGATGGTCTGCCTGTCGAGTTTTATTCCTCCTTCCATTCCTTTTTTGCCCTTAAACTCCTGCAGTTATTTAATTCTTTTATTTCAGATGCTAAGGCCTCTGGGTCCTTTTTGGATGCTCTCATTGTCATTATCCCCAAACCTGACAAGGATCAATCACAATGTAAAAACTACCGCCCCATATCTTATTAATTATGATTGTAAGATTTTTGCTAAAATCCTTACCTCTCGCCTTGATTCCATTATCCCTCGCTTAATCAAAACAGACCAGGTGGGTTTTGTTAAGGGCAGACTTGCTGCTGATAATGCTCGTCTTTTTTCTAATGTCCTTGCTTATAGTAAAAATGTCAAAGCCCCCTTGGCAGCCCTTTCCCTGGACGCTGAGAAAGCCTTCGACCGTATTAATTGGCAATTTATGTTCCGTACCCTCAAATGGTTTGGTTTTGGTCTGACTTTTATATCCTTGGTTAAGCTCCTTTACTCATCCCCCCATGCCAGTATTTTTGTTAATAACCAATTTTCTAGATTCTTTTCATTGACCAGAGGCACAAGACAAGGTTGTCCCCTTTCCCCTTTATTATTTATTTTATGTCTTGAGCCCTTTCTAGAGCGTATTCATTCCAACCCTGCTATTACTGGTATAAAATGTTCCCATGTTGAAACTAAATTATCTGTGTATGCTGATGATGTCCTCATTTACATGTCTAATCCGGAATCCTCCCTTCCACCTTTTTTAAATGAAGTTCAGTTGTTTTCCTTCATATCAGGTTATAAGCTTAATTTATCCAAAACGGAAGTCCTACCCCTTAACTCAATATGTTTTCAATACATGTTTAATAACACTGATTTTGCATGGTGCCCAACTAAAATTAAGTACCTTGGTATATAGTTTTCTTCTTCTCTGAGGGATACCCTTAAATTAACCTTTGATTCACTGACTAGCAAAATTCAATCTCTCCTTCAAATTTGGTCCCCCTTATTTCTGTCCTGGTGGGGTAGATTGGACACCATCAAAATGATGATCACCCCACATGTTTTGTACACAGTTTCTATGCTCCCTTTCAAAATTCCCAAATCCTATTTTTCTTGTATTAATTCTATATGTACAAAATGTCTGTGGAATAATAAACATCCCCGCATTGGTTTGCATAAGTTGATCCGACCTAAAAATGAAGGTGGTGTTCGGTTCCCTGACTTTAACTCATACCACTCTGGCCATTAGTTTTGAAAATTTTGCGAAGATTATTCATTAGGCACCAAAGTTATTTGGAATAGAATGTCGCGGATTTCCTAAAGAAAATATTTCCTATCTATAACTACCTACTGGGCACCCCGGGACACTGCAGGAGCCAGCCCTGGGGAGTGGGGAACCCCAGGGCCAGGATAAGGCTCCAGGAGGGGGGCCGCGTGGCCCCACTCCCACAATTTACAAAGCACCGGGGTGGTGGTGGTCCCCGGGGCTTGGGGGGTCTGTCACAGACCCCCCAATTTGAATATTTAGAACCCTGGGGAGGTGGAAGTCTCTGAGGCATGTGGAGGGGCTTAAGCCCCATACACAAGTTTTTCTTTTTTTTTAAACACAAGCCCAGGGGGTGGCGGTCCCCGGGGCTGCAGGCGGACATGAGCCCCCTTCATATATTAGCATAAAGCCCCGGGGTGGTGGTCCCCGGGGCTTGGGGGGGCTTTTGAGCCCCCCAACAATGTTTTTTAAAGCCCTAGAGGTCACGGTCCCTGGGTCTGGGGGGGCTGGGAGCCCCCCACATATTTCCAAAAAGCCCCGGGTGGCATTCCCCGGGGCGAGGGGGCCCCTCTGGGCCCCCATTACATTATATATTGCCCCCAGGATTTGGCCCTCCCGGGTGCTAATTAGCAAAAAAGCGCGGGCTGCCAACAATTCCTGGTGTGAAGTGTTGACAGCCTTTTAGCATACAATTCGAGCTCGGGAGGATCCGCGGCACTAGATATATATCTGATTTTACTTTTGATTTTCTCAGCAACTACTGAACGGCTTTACACCATTCAACAAAAAGGCACCTTTTTGAACCAAGGGCTTCTGCATTTCCAAATTTGATGTAGGTCAGTTCAGCAGTTCGGGATGTAGCCGCTGCAAAATTTACTATGGGAAATTGCATTGGGAAAACACTTTTTGGGACCCCCATTTTTTCTCGGCCCCCGCTTGACGAATCACTGTGAAACTTATAAGATATGAGCGGACCGGAGCTGGCCATAAGTTTTGAAAATTTCACAAAGATTCGTCAATCGGCAACCAACATTATTGGGAATAGAATGTTGCGGATCTCCTATGGAAAATAGGTCCCATCTACTGGCGATATATATACATATATATATATATATATATATATTCACTGAAAAAACCATAGGTTATAGACCATATATAGTTAGGAATTAGCATTTACAAAACCTTGAAAATTCACTGAAAAAATCATAGGTTATAGACCATATATAGTTAGGGATTAGCATTTACAAAACCTTATTTTACTCGCACAAATCCATTGAAATTCGCATATATAGTTAGTTGCACTAACTATATATCGCGCACCCGTAATCCTCTGCTGATGATGTCACATATTACATCATTCATGACATGGTCAGTGACATCACTGATGACATCACTGATGACATCTCAAATGACATCACTGATGACATCATCCAGTGACTGTAGGTTTCTGTAAAGGTAAATTATGTCTTACATATTGAAGAATGAGTGGATATATAAGTGTCTGGATGAAGGATTTAGTAGGTGCATGACTGACTGTATGAGAGAATGATTAAATGTGTCTCACTGAGTGCATGGGTTAGTGACTAAACTGTCTTAATTTGTGCATCATTATTACTGTAGTTCTGTAAACTGCTGCATGTGATGATCAGTAGCTATATGAGTAACTATATGGGTTATTGATTGGTTGCCCAAATATTTGTATGGGAGACTGAGTGTGTGTGTGGGGGTGGCTGAGAGGTGTGTGACTCTGTGCATAGATGTGTGAGCAGTTGATTCAGTAGATGTATGGGTTCAAAAGTACATGTGAAAACAGCTGTATGGGCGGTTGACTGTGGGCATGAGTGTATTGGTGAGTGAATGGATATCTCAGTGCTACATGTCAAAGTAACTACATATGTAAAACACAGTACATGTAAGAGTTGACATATATAAATAACTGTGCATAAGAGCCAGTGAATGTGTGAGTGGCTGTATGGATCATTGTGAACTTGTATCAGGGATTGTATAAGAGAGTAAATATGTGTTAGTATATGTTTGATTAAGTAAGGTGTGTATAACTGTATAGTTGAGAAAATGGAGGTGTGATTGATTCTTTGCATGACTGACTAGGTGTGTGAGTAACTCCATGGATGAGTGACAGTCTGTGAGAGTCTGTTTACACTGATTGTATCTAAGGTTATATTAGCGTCTGAAGAGGTTGATCGTATTATCACATGAATGATATCATCAGTGATGTGATCAGTAATGACAAATGAGATGTTATCAGTGATTTTACAAGTGATGTCATTTGAAATATCATCAGTGATGTCATCAGTGATGTCACTGACCATGTCATGAATGATGTCATTTGAGATTTCATTAGTGATGTCATCAGTGATGTCACTGACCATGTCATGAATGATGTAATATGTGACATCATCAGCAGTGGGTTGCGGGTGCGCGATATATAGTTATTGCATCTAACTATATATGCGAATTTCTATGGTTTTGTGCGAGTAAATTAAGGTTTTGTAAATGCTAATCCCTAACTGTATATGGGCTAAAACCTATGTTTTTTTCAGTGAATTTCAATGGTTTTTTAATAGCAAATATCAAAAGCTGTCAAATGTCAAGTACGTGATAGGTAAAAACTTTTTTGTGTTTATGCACGCTGATGTGCTTCGAACGCTGCCCCCCCCCCTCTTTTCTCTTAGTAGTACTCTCTCTTTGCAGATAGTGAAGGGTAGTTAACGCAGGCCTTTGCCCCTGTTGTAATCCGTCGTGCCTGCTTGTCTCTCCAATTGATTGATTGTTATCCAAGCATTTACTGTTTTACAATTGATTCTCTTTGGTTCATTCTCTATTTACAAACAAGCACAAAGTCGCAATACTCTGTTTAGTCTTTGCAGATAGTGAAAAAGTGTGTAAAAAAACAAAAGTAATTGAGAAAATCAGTAGGCCACTAATGGGATCTCTTTTTGACCTCGCTAAAATAGAAACATTAGGAACAACCCTTCATGAGAAATACGAAAATAGTGAGATGAACTGAGCTCCACACCATGAGGGCTGCAAGACAGCTCGGCTCCGCCACCCACCCCGCCCAAAATAACGATAAACTCTATGCAAATATTATAAATATATACAACACACCAGCAAAGTAACAGGGTAAAACATTTTATTAAATAACTATTTACATAACTATTTTATACTTTTTGTTGCCTTGATCCGGCTAGCTCAATCGATCGAGCATGACATAGCGGGCCATTAGGTTGCAAGAACTAAGGTGTCTAACAGTTGCGGAATCGGTGGACGTACATTTTGTAATTAAAATACGACAGGGCCACTTACAATAACATTTTCTAGATATACATTTGCGGGCAAGTACCATGGGTGACGTTAATTCGAACTTACAATAGTACAGTAATCAATAACACATTAGAACTTAATATCAATAAGGATGTCGAAGTATTCAATCAATTCTCGTCCCCGCCCGCCATGTGCTTCAAAACTGCATACGTATCTCGTGATATCAAGGTTGTTCAACCAGTACACAACAAGGAGTTACGAGTCCCATTTATACCGGCGCCATTTTGGGCGAGGCCGGGCAGGTCCAGGATATAGTCAAAATGTCTCCACCAACCAGCGGTCGGACCAGAACCCCTTTGGGCAGTCAATAAAAGTTCAGTTAAATGACAACAGAAGAGATAGGCAACAAGAACCAACAGTCAAAAGAGGGGAGGGCAAGGTCTAAAGCCATTGTTCTACAAACTCTCAACCAGCCTTGGATGGAAAAATCCTGAAGAATGTACAAACTGAAAACCATTTTTTGTCTGTATAGCATCACCAGCAACGCTTGAGTCTGCTTTGTGTGAAGCCGCCATTTTGATTCAATCAATAGCGTCCCCCTGCCCACATTCAGGGACCTGGTCGTGTCTTCAGGTCAAACGGATTGTGGGACAAGATGCAGAAAGGAAAAGGAAAAAAGTTCCGCCGGACCTCGGGACCCGGCCGCCTATGTCATGGGCGATATTTGGCCACACCAGGGCAATAGTGAAGCTGCAGCAGGTGCAAATAAGCATCAGACAGTGTTACAAGCACTGCTCAGAACTCTCAACTATGGCACCCAACATCCAGGACTTGCCATCCGGATCTTCCGACCTATTCACACATCGGTCCGCTACTGACACCACCTCATAAGCCAACGGGGCACCCCACGCCGACTTTCGGCGCAGCATTGTAGGATGGCCACACCAGTGCGGCAACTTGCTGGACACCACCTCGGTGCCATCCAGATCTCGGCGCGTTGTGCTGACTTCGGCCTACTGTAGCCGCAAGTGCGGATGCAACTTAGCTGGATAGCGAGTGAAACACCAAGGGGCACCCCACTGCAGCCGAGGAGCCTCCATCTTGGGGGCGACGCACAGCATCACATTGCTTTCTCAAACAGCCCCCACTGACTGACGCGACCTCACAGCATTGTAGGATGGCCACACCAGTGCCGCAACTTGCTGAACACCACCTCGGTGCCATCCGGATCTTGGCGCGTTGTGCTGCTTTCGGCCTATTCGCACATCGGTCCGCTACTGACGCCGCCTCACGTGCCAACGGATTTTCTACGCTTTTTATACCAGCGCGTAACGTAAGCATAACAGGTCATGTGACTTGTTTATAAAACTTTTCATTGGTTCATTTTACTTTTGGTTTCCTAATGATAGAAGGCTTGATCATATGACCTAAAAATAACACTTTTCATTGGATTAAAACATTTTTTTTTTCCCAAACGATGAAAGCCCCACCTTGTTTTTGGATGTTTCAGACTGAAGCTGGCGTCAGCATGAGAGCACCACCATCTCGTGGCTCCGTCGTGGTCATTCCGCGAGCAATCATGGCAGCCGCTCCCCACCGGAAGCCTGCAGGAGTCGGGGGCCCTCAAGACTTCAAGGCTCTGGGGACATCCGAGTTCCAAGATGTCCCAGGGCCATTTTAGTGGACCAGGCCCAAATCCGAAGAGCCGTCCGCCATTTTAAGAGTCCTGTAGCAGCCGCCTATCGCTGCACCGCAAGAGCATGGTGAGCGAGACGCTGTAGCCGCAAGAGCAGGCGATAACCAGCTGAATGGAGGATGAGGCACAGTGTAGCAAAAGCGGGCGGAATGGCAACTGAAACGGTAAAGGGGCGCCCCAGTAGAGCAGACGAGCCTCCACCTGGGGAGGCCCGTTCACGCCGCCTCCCCCCTCCCCCCCCGGGGTGCCCCACGCCGTTTTTCGGAGCAGCATTGTAGGATGCCAAAACCAGTGCGGCAACTTACTGGACATCACCTGGTTGCCATCCACATCTCAGCGCGTTCTGCTGCCTTGGGACTATTCGCACAACAGACCGCTACTGACGAGGCCTCCCCCCGCACCACCCGGGATGCCCCACGCCGTTTTTTGGAGCTGCATTGTAGGATACCAAAAACCAGTGCGGCACCCAGGTAACATCACCTGGGTGCCGTCCAGAACTCAGCACGTTGTGCTGCCTTGGGACTATTCGCACAAAACACAGCTACTGACCATTGTTGCTTCTTTTTTAAAAAATGTTTTAAATGTATTTACTGTTTTTGTTGCATTGTATATATTTATAAGTTATTAAAATGTTATAATCCTACTACTTTGTTGGAGTGCTATATATTTTTAATGTGACACATAATTGTAAAAACTTTGATGTACAAAGAGGCATCCCTGGAATCTTCCGCTTCAGGCTCGGACCCACACACCCTCACAGTGAGAATCCCCTCCCCAAGCACAATACAGGATGGTTATCAGATAGTAGGAACGCGTGTGGTGTGACGGATCTCATCGGGTGGGGGCCTTGATCTACTGTAACTCCTTTGAAGAGGGGTGATTCTCTACAGCTGGGGCCATAAACTACACCTGCAGGACTAGGTGATAGCCTGGGACCGGCCTGGACAATTGGACACAGAGGAAGAGGAGTGTCAGAGGGTGCGGTAGTGAATAGGGTGAAAGGGAGGTGTCGGGCGGGCACAGGGTGTGATTCTCAGAGAAGAACAGCGCAGATGGGAGGAGGTTTCTACCCCATGCATGAGAGAGAGAGCGGGGGTGACCAGTGCGTGGGGGAGATGCTTGCGAGGGTGGGAAGCCATGCTGAGGATCAGCGGTGTGCAGAGAGTGGGTCTGGTCAAGGCATCTAAAATGGCTGCCGTGCTCAACAAAAGTGTGGCATTGCAAAAAAGGCAAGATGGCGCAGACAATGTTTATCAATAAGGATTAATTTATAACAATTATTTTTAACAAAATATTTAATCGCAGTGACAAAATGGCAGTCAACAGTTCCTGATTTCCATCGAATCGAAAGTTAACAGACGTCACGCAGCAAAAAAAACAAAAACGCTCACGAACAGCGCAGATGGGAGGAGGTTTCTGGCCCATGCATGAGAGAGAGAGCGGGGGTGACCAGTGCGTGGGGGAGATGCTTGCGAGGGTGGGGAGCCATGCTGAGGATCGGCGGCGCGCAGAGAGTAGGTCTGGTCAAGGCATCTAAAATGGCTGCCGTGCTCAACAAAAGTGTGGCATTGCAAAAAAGGCAAGATGGCGCAGACAATGTTTATCAATAAGGAATAATTTATAACAATTATTTTTAACAAAATATTTACTCGCAGTGACAAAATGGCGGTCAACAGTTCCTGATTTCCATCGAATCGAACGTTAACTGACGTCACGCAGCAAAAAAAAAAAACGCTCACGCACAGCCGCTGGAAGACATGTATCAACATATATGAGCCTCCTCAGCCACCCTCAGAAAAAATAAGGGGTCAGGATACGTCTCCCGTACCCCCTTATACCTAGTAATTTAATTAAATCGAAACACAAAATGGCGAATTCACGTTTCGCTACGAGAAGCGCTTCTACCACAAAAAATCAATTTTTTTTTCATTTGCCCCACGGGACCCTTTAATAACTCCAACATCATTCCTAGGGGGTCAAGAGGGGTCTACCGTGCCCCCTTTCATTAAATTCCCCCTTCGTTTTTCTCCTCCTCTTGTCTCTCGATCCTACCAAGAGACAAGATGGCGGCCGCACCGGACTGTTTAGAATGTTGACAGACACCGGAGAGCCAATCAGCTTCGCTATGCAAATCTCCGTTACGCGAAAAGTACGCGATCTGGTGCGCTATCTGGAACGCTGTCACAGATATATCTGTTTTTTTAAACGTTAATTTCTCAAAATCCACTGGAGCACATATATTGAGACCCAGCAAAGGCACATCGGGCTAACAGTCCCTATAATTTTGCCAAGTTTCGTGTAAATCCATTCAGCCGTTCGAGCTAAAAGTGAGGCCAAAGGCCCTATGGAAAAATGAATGGGAAAAACGCGTTTTGGGACCCCCTTTTTTCTCGGCCCCCCCCTTGACGGAACCCCCCCCAAATTTTCAGGGGCTGCTCAGAAACAAAATGTGCCATTTTCCTGAAAATTTCAGCCGATTCCGTCTACAAACGCTAAAGTTATTAGACATAGAATTTTCAAAAGTTCCATAGAGAAAAAATCCTAACTATATATACCTACTGGCTATCGCCAGTAGGTAATATATATATATATATGGGTTGTGTGTAAATACAAAATATTTCCAGGACCAGTAACAAACCCTCCCTATGGTTTTTTCAGTGAATTTTCAAGGTTTTGTAAATGCTAATTCCTAACTATATATGGTCTATAACCTATGGTTTTTTCAGTGAATATATATATATATATATATATATATATATATATATATATATATATATATATATATATATATATATATACATAACATATATAAACATGGAAATCAAAAATAGCAAGTCACATATTAAATACAAATAAGACTGAAATGAAGTTCACAATCTAAAATAACTCTGTAAGCATTTACACATTTACCATGCCAAAATGATGGTAATCCTAAATAAGTAATGGTAACCCAACACTGTGGTGATCAAAACAGTGACACACAGACCATTATCCTGCTGAAATCTGCTAATATTGTTTTAAAACTGTTTTAATAATGGAAGTATTCTGTGTCTCTTGTCTTCCAGGGCAAACAGACAGCTCTGGCATCCGGCTGTTTTACACCCCATTACTAAGAGAGCATGATGCTGGCATACTGTCAACAGGGATTATACCACAAGCTTTTAGCTTTATCCCTCCAGGGGCAGATTCATTCAACCTTTACTCACTCTGCAAAACTGATATTTTTAATCAGGTGAATAAATTATATGTATTTATTAAGTCACAGTCTGTTGTTTGCCCTGAACATTTAGGATAACATGCCTGCATACTAGAACGCTGAAGCCTCATTACACTTTGGAGTTGCTAAAGCAAGTGGAACTACTGTGCCAATTTGCTCTTTAAAACAATGTGAAGGAGGCCCAAGCATTCACAAGCCTGCACTCAGTGGGGCACTGGGCTACAGAAATTTGATATATTTTAAGTGGGCATTTAATAAGCTTCTCACTACACAGCATTTTTCATTTGTTTAACAGTGTTTGATGTGCACCAGTAACTTGTGAACAACTATAAAAATGAATGTTAATGGTGGGATGTTCTAACTGGTGGAAAAAGAGTGTTCACAAATTGATGACCAGTGATTCATAGAAACTAATAATGAGTTAGGTATTGTCATCATCATCTGTTACCCTAGCTTCCATATGTTTCAATTGCTTACACTAAGGACTTTCACCTGTTGCCTGCCTCCATTTGTCCATAATAGTGGACACTATTTGTGTGGCTCCATCATTTGTGCACCTGTCATACACTGTGCTTGCTGATACCAACCATATATGAGAAAATTCCTTGAATCTGTGAAGATAAGTAGCGAAACATACATTACTGTTCATAACTAATTGTTGCATGCAAAAGGAGCATTCGTTGAGCACTCCACTGTCATAAATTGTGAAGTAGGTCATCATATTGTGAGGTAGGTGCTAGAAATATTTCATTGTAATCTTATATTACAGTGGAAAGCAGACAATCACTGCCTCAGTGATTGAGTGAGGTCATTATTGGTACATACAAACACCTGTGAAGCACACCTATGTGTATAATACGTACAGAAAAAACAAAAACCTGGAGGTACCTTGGTTTAATATTTTTTAAGGCCCCATAGGATTCTAGGTGTGGGAGGGCCCTGAAGTTGCACTCAACAAAGTAAAAAACATTACTTGTTATGTTGTGCAAATGCCCCCATTCTCATTTTTTTTAGGTAAATCATCAGTGCAGAAAAAAGCAGGAATAGAGTTCCCCCCTGAGGCTTACTTTGTCATGCGTCCTACATAGAACATATGGCCTATCAGCATATTGACCTACACGCGTACTATGGACCCTGCATCTTAATTGTTGGATAGTGACAAGTCCGTAAAGAAATTCCTCCTGAGTCACAAAATGCCCTTATGTCACTACGTGGCCAGATAAACATAACACATGTGTATTTGTTAAACGCACATATCACCCAAGGGTCTCAAGGCGCTGAATAACAGATGTATATTGTTAGCCAACTCAATGGTGCTCATTTTATTCTCCTCAGATGGATGAAAGGCTGAGTGGGCCCACCAGGATTAGAACCTGTGCCCATGAGATCAAACACAGGTCACTACAGTGGATGCATTAGTCCACTGCTCCACCAGAACCAGCTTGGATTTCTGTGTGTTATTTACTGGTTGGGACTACATTTTACTAGATGGGAAATGTAGGACATATTGGAGTATGTTTGTTCTGACCTTAATGCATGCTTTGTTATACATATCACTATCTGTATTATAGTTTGTGTGAAAATAGTGCTTATATACCCACCGCAAAGCATGCAGTAAAGATTCTGCTTCCTTTTTTTTTTTAATATATTTTTATTAAGATATTTTGCAATTATATACAAGGCACGGCACCATTAATAAAGAGAAGAAAAAAAAACAAAAAAATGAAAACTCATGAATGCAGAACATTAAGAAGAGAAAACAATCAATAAACCATCAACAGGCGAGATAAAGAAAGCAATATACAATTAAAAGACAGCAATAAGATATCGTGAACCAGAGTTTTCTTCAAGATTGTGTAACCTAGATATAATCACACAAAGTTATCCTTTCCTACTCTTTCCACACAGTCAAATAGATTTCTCCCCTTATGATCAGCATAACCAATTATATCTCATATATGAACCTTATTCAGCCAAGTTGTAGACAGGCCTCGATTTTTATACTGTTAGATCATCTTTCCACCGTCTTATAGGATCCCATATTAGCTTACCTAACTTCCTTCCCCTTTTTCCCTTTCTAGCATATATCTCTTTCTCCACGTTATATGTTATTAATAACTTAGCCAGCCATTTATGAAAAGTAGGTGGTATGGGGTCTATCCATGCAGAGGCTATACATAGTCTCATAACAGACATTGCAACAAATATAAATTCTCTCCCACAAAAAGGTCGTACATCCTCAACATTAACTCCTAGTAGAATGGTTAATACAATTTCAGTTCCTAAAATTTTGTTTATGAAACATCCAATATCTTTTTTTAGTAAGTCTAAATGAGGACATATAGCAAATAAGATTCTGCTTCCTGATCCATACTGCATTGATGTCCTGGTTATATGGACAGGAGATGTAACCTCCACTGGCCTTGTGATCACAATTTGAAGTTCACCCTTATATTAAGCTGTGAATCCCTCACTTTTGTGGATGCGTAAAACCTTTTCGAACATGTTTAGCTACAGTAATTAACAAATTTCACATGTCCTTAATCAGTTGTTTCACTTCCTATCATCCCTCTTTCTATGATTAAACATATGGGGGCAGATTCACAAGCCCCTTACCCCACTGTTGTGTCACTTTTCCCATATTAAAAGTGACACAAAAGTGGCAAAAGGTGCTTGTAAATCTGCCCCTTGAACTTGAAATGCGGTGCCTGTTTGGTTGTTTACATTATTATGGCTTGGATTTTGAATTTGTGAGAAATTTCACCCCGTACAAGCAGAAGTCACAATTCTAGTCACTGTAAGCTAAAAGCACACTCAAAAATAACTTGTGTTCACCCTCTGGTAGTTTGCCACCGAGTAGCCAGGCTTATCTAAAGAGGCAATATGTAAAGTATTTGTGCAACACACTCAAACACTAATACAATGAATACACAAAGAAATACTCCACAGGTTTATAAAAATAGACTAATATCTATTATGCATCTGCAGCACACAAAGAAAGAGGAAAACACCTCTTGTGCTTTTTTTGTGCAGGAAAGCACAATTTTGAGCCGTAAGAGTTTCTATTTCCTCAGAGGGCGAGAGCACAAACCCCTCCTACTGGTTGAAATCTCACCCTGCAGTGCCCTGCATTTCATTTAGGTAGAAAAAGGTATGCTCAGGCGTATGTGTAAATTTATGGACATAACAAGCTCCAGCCACTGAATTTGAAACTTGTTTGGGTGAATGAGTTTCTTGCTTTTTGATTGATCCAATATTTGTATCCCCACTCATTCAGTGTAAGTTAGCTTTAATATTAAAAGTCATGCTTGTACTACAGAGGGGAAATGTTCAGTGCACCTTTCTCTCTGTGACCAAAAAGTTTTCATCCATACCAACCACCCTCTGAGATGGTCCATCTTTCAGCACACACCTGTCTAACAAGGGTAGGCTTTTGGAGTGGCTTGGAGCAGGAATGTCGATGTGCAGCACTGTTCTCTGAAGGGATGTGTCCTTAATTGTTGCAGGTTACTGACCAGGTGATTCCAGATATGCAGGTGTTTGCTAGCCTCCTCCATACTCACCTGACAGGAACAGCGGTGCAGGTGGCTCAGTACAGGTAAGATGTGCCCTTAAGTGGTGACATCTAGAATGGTGATCACTAAGGCTTCTGGTCAGCATGAAAATAGTGATGCACCAATAAGTATTTGAATATATTGTTTTATTATTGTTATAAGTTACAATTGATTCTCACAATGCAGACCTCAATAGGATTTTACTGTTTCTTAAATTTCTGTTTTCAGACTTGAGTTTAGTAGTCCAAATGGACTCAGAGTTTTCATTATTAAAGTTTTCAGGAATGTCATCAAGGTAACAAAGCAACTTTGGCAATTGACATGAGAGGCAAACTACATACTCCTTCTTCCTGGCCACTCATGAGCTCTTAAAGCATGTAGTCTGGGAATATGCAAAGATATTCATAGCAGGCACGCTTTACCCAATTTGGCGAATGATCTTGAAATCCAGGCCAAGAAGAAGGCCTCCTTTACCAACAACCCAATGTCAATAGTGACAACAAGGGTACCTCATGCATCCAACCCTGCCTCTAGAGATGTATCAAGTTCGATACCTTTTGCCAAGCTGGACACTCAGGCAAGGAGCATACCATACAGATATGGGTAATTACAGGATCAAAAACGCCATCTCCTAGTAATTACCAGGAATTCTTGACCCAGGAATCATAGGCAGGATTGACCTGCTGAAATCTATGTGGGTGGTTAAACAGTTTATACCACTCTGTATTTACTGAGTGGGATAAAATCTGCACTACTCATAATCTAGATACATGCGGTAAGAGTAATTATCACACATATCTAACATGACTTGAACCTTTATAATGGAGGTGCAGGAATAATCTAACAAAACTGTGGAAATGTTTGTTTTGTGTTCGGATCAATTTTATTTATGGTATACCATTTCATATAACAAGACAAGGACACAAATATATACTACATTTTCTAAGAGCAATGCAAAGGTATTTGTGAAACAAATACATTTACCTTCAAGTGCCACTTTAATTATCAGAGTCACATTAAACACATAGGTGCTAATTACAAAATATAATGGAAAGTAATAATTCAATTTGTAGACAATAAAGAAACCATAATAAAAGTAAAATATTAGTCACTACGTGAAAATAAAATGTTACATTAACATTAAGAGGATTCAAAAAAGTGATGACAAGGAGTCATTTTTAGAAGCTTTACTAAAGTAGATATATTCTAGTAAAGTATGTCATGTATGGTTAAAATCATGTGGTGAGAATGGATTTAATACTTGACCTGACAAAATGAAAACAATCAATCAGCTTTGCTAAAGTTGTGGATACTAAGGAGAAAGAATTCTAATTATTGACATTAGTATCAAATACAAGAAACACACATTATTCAGAAGCTGTACAATACTTTCCCAAACACTATTTAAACATGCAAGCATAAGTGACATTACTATATAAGATGTTACAGGGAGCAGTCTCTTTTTACAATGCCAGCCTACTGGAGAGACCACTAAAGTGTCCCTGTATAATTTATCAGGAGTCAATACATATTAATAAATGTAAATGTAAATGTAAATGTATTGGCATTTATATAGCGCACTACTTACCCGTAGGGTCCCAAGGCGCTTCGACCGCTGCGAAACCCTTCCTGGCTTCCCTGAGAGATGGTCCCCTAATGGGTATCTCCAGGGTGAGACCAGGCATCCCCGGCGGTCTGGTGGGGCCGTTAGTGAAGATGAGGCAAGCTAATGCCCAGAGTTGCCGAGTGTGATCGCTGATCAGAGCGGGCACCGAGGCGAGAGAATTATCGAGTCCGCTGACCCTGGTCCAGAAACCTCCCGCGCCGGGAATCGAACCCTGGTCCCGGGCCGTCCTCTGCTCTCGGGTCTGCCGCCTCTAACCAGTGAGCCACACTACTTAATAAGAAGTTGATCTGATGTAAGGGCACTGTTAATAATTTACTGAAAAGACACATGTTGCTGCTTTGGTAAGTTACAGGAAACTCTCCATTCAAGGATGCCCCTACAATCTTAAAGGCTTCTTGAATAATCAAAACATATGGTCTTGGGTTATTGGTGAACAACACATACATACGACAGTGGATAAGAGATGATGACTTTCTCATGATTTTATTTCCTAAGACGTAGATTTCCTGTTGGAGTAAGCTAATGCGTGTCTGCTTGGTTCATACACATAAGAGTAGGTTATCAGCAATCAAGGGGCAAATATAACTGAGTTCGAAAGTTCAGACCCCAAATAGTATTGTCTGAGAGGTTTTGTTATGCTATGTAAGTTAGTGTCTTTTCAAGAGATACATGTAGCTCAATGCTTTCTGGGACTTGCTGATCAGATCTGAGGTTGTGGGGATAATGAATGTGGCCTAACAGCTAGGGTGGTCGACCCCAGAGCTGGGAAATCGGGTTGGAGTCTTGGCAGGGACGCTCAACATTCGGTGATTCTGGGCAAATCACTAAAGGGCCAGATGTATCAAAGGGGTTTACCCATTCTGTGTCTATGGGAAAATGTGTTTATACATATGGCCCTTAGTCTCCTCGTGCCTAACAAAAATGAATGTGTTATTCTGTAAGGTAACTGGTGCTCATGTAAAGCGTTCCGGGTCTAGTTAGCGCTATAAAAAACTCCACAAAATAAGAGCATTCCAGAAAGAAAACCTCATGGATACAAAATCTGTTCTATCAAATTTAGCAATCCTATTTTTAATCCGTTTTTCGGGAGCCATAAGTCTGTCTAAATATAAGGAAAAAACTCGAATAAATCCAGCCCAAATATAATGTTTTGAAGATGGTTTACAAATGTTACAAATGTTAAAGTTCCTAAAAGCCTTTCATATCTACAAGGTATGGAACCCAGATTGGCTTCTTGGGCCGAGACATGTCCTACGACTTCAGCCTACAAGAAACAAGATACCTTCCAGCGATCATGCCCATCAAAATGGTAAGTGCTTTACCTGAGACTGAATGAACTGTTATTATTACTGAACTACCTACTTCATCTGGATCACACTCCTTCAGGGGTTTAATTTGGTATTACATTGTAGTGTAGTTAATATATTCCCAATAGGCTCTGCGCATTGGAATAATATATACTGCAGCTTAGACGTAGGACTTAAGTCGACTATTTTTTTATTTATTTGCAAACTTATACCGCGCTGGGAATCGACTCCCGAAGGAGTATCTCCGCGCCTCTGGTGTCATCTGTGAGCAAAGAGGACCAAATCATATAACATTCCTCCCTAGATAGATGGCCTAGTGCTGAAAGAGAAAAGTTTTTAGTTTTTTCCTGAAAGGAAGATGTTCTCTGCATTGTCTAATTATTATGGGGAGATTATTCCACAACTTTGGGGCAGCCACTGACAAGGCCCTTCCCCCTTGTCTTGTCTTCTCAATCCTGGGGAAACATAGCAATTCTCGATCTCCTGATCTAAGAGATCTGGAGGGGACATATAAATTAAACTTTTTAGTCAGGTAGTCAGGGCCTTTCCCTGTGAGGCACTTGTGAATGACACAGCATGTTTTAAACATCACCCTATGTTTCACTGAAAGCCAGTGAAGTTTGGTTAACAGGGGTTTAGATGGAGTACGAGCAGGGACATTAAGAACAAGGTGTGCAGCAGTGTTTTGCACAACCTGTAATCTTGAAATAATCTCCTCGTTGGCAGCTAGCAGCAATCCATTGCAATAATCTAGTCTGCTCAACACGAGCACCTGTACCAAAGTTCTTCTGGTGGTATCAGGGAGCAGGGGGAACACTTTCCGGAGAAGCCCAATAACATGGAAGCAGGAGCCGCACACTTGGTTTCCATGTTGTTTCAAGGTGAGCTCCTGATCGAATTTTACTCCAAGATCTTTCACAACCTGTTTGGGCTCAGGGACTGGGCCCAGATCTTGAGGCCACCAGTCAGGAGTCCATAGGCGTTTAGCTTCCCCAAAGAGCATCACCTCCGTTTTGGAAACGTTGCACTGCAGGAAGTTTGATGCCATCCAGTGGGCCACCTCTTTCATCCCCCGGGCAAAGGAGTTTCGCACTTCAGATGTCAGCGTTTGAAACGGAAAGAGGAGTTGAGTATCGTCCGCGTACGATACCGGGATGAAACCGTGGGATCTCATGATGTTAGCAAGGGGGGCCACGTAGATGTTAAATAACGTGGGGCTCAAACAAGAGCCCTGTGGCACCCCCTTTGAGATCTCCACCTCCTCCGACCGGTACGGACCCAAGATGACACTTTGGGTACGCTTTGTGAGAAAAACTCCTTGGCCAGGCCAGCGCCTTGCCTTCCAGCCAGATGTCAATTAATCTGGAGGTCATGATGTCATATGACACAGTGTCAAACGCCGCTGACAGATCTAAAAGCACCAGGATAACGGAAAAACCTCTATCCTGTAGCATATGAAGATCGTCAGCGACGGACAGCAAGACGGTCTCGGTACTGTGCCTTGGCCTGAACCCAGACTGGGAGGGATCTAGCCCCCCAGCACTTTCGATGTAATTCGACAGGTGCAGATTAACAAACTTCTCAGTAAGCTTCCCTAATAGTGGGAGGAGTGAGATTGGTCTCAAGTTTGTCAATTCAGTCCAGGGGATGGTGTTGTTTTTCCTCAGTGGTCTCACCCGTGCACGCTTCCAATCCGGGGGAACTTCCCCTGTGCTCAGGGACAGGTTAACTACGTGTCGAATTCCAGCACCCAAATTATTAGCCAATAATGGCATGATGCGTGCCGGGATGATATCTGAGGGGCACCCGCTCTTTATTTGAGTAATAAGAGCAATTACCTCCTCCGTTGATATGGGAGGAAATTCTGCGAGCTTACTGACGCATTTCATTTGTACTCCAGTGGGTAACTGATCCATGTTGTCAGCTATGGCCATGTTATTACTATTGTCC
The DNA here is from genome assembly GCF_964263255.1 of Lissotriton vulgaris. Classification (NCBI taxonomy): domain Eukaryota; kingdom Metazoa; phylum Chordata; class Amphibia; order Caudata; family Salamandridae; genus Lissotriton; species Lissotriton vulgaris. The sequence continues at coordinate 82,171,473 of NC_141695.1, forward strand.
TTGGAGGCTAATATTTTATCATATATACCTTCAATCTTTTGGTGAAAAACTGAGAGATATTGTCACAAAGTTCCTGGGATGCTATCTTCACGGTCTCACAAGCAGCAGGCTTAGTAAAGGTTTGTAGAACTTGATATAAAGCTTTTGCATTTTTACCTGCTGCTGATAATTGGGCTGCTATATGATATTTTCGTGCAGCCCGAATGGCTTTATGATAGCTTTTTAGAGAAATCCTGTGGTTCTCCTTATACTCAGCCTTGCGTGTAACCCTCCATAGGTTTTCTAACTTTCTCGTAGTTAGTTTTAACTGTCTCAGGTCATCCGTGAACCAAACTTCTTGTTTGGGAAAGCTCTGGGTTTAAATGTTCTCAAAGGTACAACATCGTTTATAGCCACTGTCACTGCTTCATCAAGCTTACACAGTGCAGTGGTAACATTGCCCCAACATTCATCCCAACTGGGTTCAATGTATTTCGCCCTATAACCCTCTGGTGTTAATTTGTTCCAGGGTCTCCTGATGTCTGCCATCACCCTCTGTGTGGCCTTCGGTTTATAGTTGGTACGGGTGTAGATTCCAATGATGGAATGGTCTGTCCATTCCACTTGGATGGGAGGCATACATTTTATGGCAGTTGAATTGGACAACACTAAGTCCAGTGTGTGGCCTGCAGAGTGTGTGGGCCCCTGATTTATCTATTTGAGCCCCAGTGTGCCCAGGTCGGTTAATAGAGTCTTAACCTCAGCACAGTTAGCGATTTCACTGTGGACGTTAAAATCCCCTACCAGGAGGAAATCCGAATTCTCCTGCACATGGGGTGCCAAAGCTTCAACAAGTTGAATAGAAAAATTCTCACTCGGGCCTGGGGGGGCGGTAGACTAAAGCTCCCTTCCTAGTTTCCCTTTAACTGGGATTAATTGTAAAGATCAGGAGCTCCATCTGGGGAGTACACACTGTCTCAGTAATGATAACATCCATCTCCTGTTTGAACACAATGGCTATCCCCCCTCCTGTTTTAATTGGGCGGTCCAGCCTCACCATTTTATACCCCAGCGGTACCCCCTGTGTTATGGCCGGGATAGTATGTGGCTTCAGCCATGTCTCAGTAAGAAAGCATAAATGTGGTCTCTCAGATGTTATGAGATCCCATACCTGGGTTGCATGTCTAACTAGGGAGCGGATATTGCATAATAAGCTCTTACAGTTTAGGGTTGGGCCCTTAGGTGGAGTATCAATCAGCCCTGCTTGATGTATATTAGGGACCTACAACCGAGACCCTGGCTGACTTGGTCCGGTTTCAGCGCAGATGGACAATTGCTCATGACACCCCGACAAGAGAAAGGCCCCTCTAGGTTGTATCCCCCCCTGTGGGTGCATAGTATAGGAGCGTACCTATCAATATCCAATAATGTCTGTCTGGTATATGTAAGCCTGCTACTGGAGGATATCTCCTGACGAGAAATGCTGTCCGCCATAGCCCTCTGCCCCTGGTCCCGTCCTGTCGCGGACGGGCACAGACGGGCTAGTCTTCGGCTCGTCTTAGGCGCTGGAGTAGGCGTCACACTGCGCATCAACACTGCGCGTTGTAGCCAATGAGTTGCTTTATATCCCTCGAGTAGGGGAGAGCTACAGCGCTAACCACTCGCCTCCCTGAATGTGCCTGGCTCTGCCCCGCCTTCCGCACCCGTGATTGGATAGAGGTTCGGACCGGGCGTGCAGGCACAGGTCGAGCTACCGTAGGAGCTGGTCCCTCAAATGCGTGTGAGTATGCAGTATTATGAACAGCGTGCCACTAATAAGTTCAGTTTCAATCCAATTTTAGAAATAAATGCAACTTTTAAACATAAAATTTCCATAAGCTCATGGAGCCGATTAAGATATTAAAACACTGAAAGAGCAACTATGCTCAGAGTATGGCGCAAAGCGGAGTCGGGAAGAAGCTGCCACCGTCCCCCTTACCTCAAAATCAGGTGCCTCCTCGCTACCTTTATATCCCTCGAGTAGGGGAGAGCTAGAGCGCTAACCGCTCGCCTCCCTGAATGTGCCTGGCTCTGCCCCGCCTTCCGCACCCGTGATTAGATAGAGGGTCGGACCGGGCGTGCAGGCACAGGTCGAGCTACCGTAGGAGCTGGTCCCTCAAATGCTTGTGAGTATGTGGTATTATGAACAGCGTGCCACTAATAAGTTCAGTTTCAATCCAATTTCAAAAATAAATGCAACTTTTAAACATAAAATTTCCATAAGCTCACGGAGCCGATTAAGATATTAAAACACTGAAAGAGCAACTATGCTCAGAGTATGGCGCCAAGCGGAGTCGGGAAGAAGCTGCCACCGTCCCCCTTACCGCAAAATCAGGTGCCTCCTCGCTACCTTTATATCCCTCGAGTAGGGGAAAGCTAGAGCGCTAACCGCTCGCCTCCCTGAATGTGTCTGGCTCTGCCCCGCCTTCCGCACCCGTGATTGGATAGAGGGTCGGACCGGGCGTGCAGGCACAGGTCGAGCTACCGTAGGAGATGGTCCCTCAAATGCGTGTGAGTATGCGGTATTATGAACAGTGTGCCACTAATAAGTTCAGTTTCAATCCAATTTTAAAAATAAATGCAACTTTTAAACATACAATTTCCATAAGCTCACGGAGCCGATTAAGATATTAAAACACTGAAAGAGCAACTATGCTCAGAGTATAGCGCCATGCGGAGTCGGGAAGAAGCTGCCACTGTCCCCCTTACCGCAAAATCAGGTGCCTCCTCGCTACCTTTATATCCCTCGAGTAGGGGAGAGCTAGAGCGCTAACTGCTCGCCTCCCTGAATGTGCCTGGCTCTGCCCCGCCTTCCGCACCCATGATTGGATAGAGGGTCGGACCGGGCGTGCAGGCACAGGTCGAGCTACCGTAGGAGCTGGTCCCTCAAATGCGTGTGAGTATGCGGTATTATGAACAGCGTGCCACTAATAAGTTCAGTTTCAATCCGATTTTAAAAATGAATTTAACTTTTAAACATAAAATTTCCATAAGCTCACGGAGCCGATTAAGATATTAAAACACTGAAACAGCAACTATGCTCAGAGTATGGCGCCAAGCGGCTTCGGGAAGAAGCTGCCACCGTCCCCCTTACCGCAAAATCAGGTGCCTCCTCGCTACCTTTATATCCCTCGAGTAGGGGAGAGCTAGAGCGCTAACCGCTTGCCTCCCTGAATGTGCCTGGCTCTGCCCCGCCTTCCGCACCCGTGATTGGATAGAGGGTCGGACCGGGCGTGCAGGCACAGGTCGAGCTACCGTAGGAGATGGTTCCTCAAATGCGTGTGAGTATGCGGTATTATGAACAGCGTGCCACTAATAAGTTCAGTTTCAATCCAATTTTAAAAATAAATGCAACTTTTAAACATAAAATTTCCATAAGCTCACGGAGCCGATTAAGATATTAAAACACTGAAAGAGCAACTATTCTCAGAGTATGGCACCAAGCGGAGTCGGGAAGAAGCTGCCACCGTCCCCCTTACCGCAAAATCAGGTGCCTCCTCGCTACCTTTATATCCCTCGAGTAGGGGAGAGATAAAGCTATAACCGCTTGCCTCCCTGAATGTGCCTGGCTCTGCCCTGCCTTCCGCACCCGTGATTGGATAGAGGGTCGGACCGGGCGTGCAGGCACAGGTCGAGCTACCGTAGGAGCTGGTCCCTCAAATGCATGTGAGTATGCGGTATTATGAACAGCGTGCCACTAATAAGTTCAGTTTCAATCCAATTTTAAAAATAAATGCAACTTTTAACATAAAATTTCCACTCTGCCGAATATATTAGACTTAATTGTGAGTGCCAGCTAGCACTGAGGTCACTAGAAACTTTCTCGAATAAACAAGAAGGGATTAGTCTCTGACAACCATAGAAGATGACAACTTTGTTTCCCCAGAATGAAACGTATCTCTAGAGTTTCGGAAACAATAGATGGCTATTTCACTCAGTCAGATGTGCATGCTTTGTTTCACCAGAGTTGCTTAGAAATGGAGAGACGGGCGTTTTCAATAAAAGTATTTATTTAACAGTCTCATTTCTTAAGCATAAGAAATGCACTCCTATAATGAAAATGCTAGTTAAGAAGTACAATGCATATAATACGAATAGCATTATAAAATAGTACTGTAAGAGCATGATATGGTTTCTAAGCCATAAACATAGAATACATAAAATGCATAAAATACATACAGTGATAACATTTTGGCTAAAAGTACACAACTGGTGTCTAAAATACGCCTTCCCCGGTGTACCTAACCTAAGTCTATTACGAGGGAGGAGTAAGTGTGGTGTAGCTTAAGTCTAGTAATTTTCTGCCAAGAATCTGTTCCAAGAATTCTCTAAGGGTCTAATCAGCCTCGTACCTTGGTTTCAGAATGATAGAGGTCTTGTATCTCTCTCTCAGGACTCGATCTCCCAGCAACCCGCAAGGGTAGACTGGAAACAACAGAGCTGGATTTCTCGGCAAGAGAAAAGACAGCGTCTTCTCAGTGCGTAAGTTGGAGGGTCGGGCAAGTAGTTAGTTGATCTTCTCCTAAACCACTGTGTGTTTGACTGGGCAAATGTAGGCATATTTATACTTTGAAGGTGCCGAGTTTGACGTTAGATTGAACATAATATCGTCACTAGTGCCTCAGTTCCTTGAAAACTCCAGGAGTTCTTGGATAAATTAGTATTCAAGCAGGGGGGAGTCCCTGACTGCTGAAGGCTGTTTTTTCCAAGAAATGATTGTGGATTCTCGGAGTTTAGTGGAAGTAGCCATGCTGTATTTGGGCTGCACAGACTAAGACTAAATAAGGCAATGATTCCTATGCCTATATAAGGACTGGGTGAATTATACCTATATATGGGCATGAATCTGGAAAATTACACTATGGTCCTAGATTCCCATATAACAACATTACACAATTACATTCATGCTTAACAATTGGGTCCATCAATCCAGTATGCAAAATGAATTCAATTTAAAAGTATAACAGATCAGTTCCTAATTGCACATATTTGTCAAACATAATATTAACAACTGAAATAAATAAAACATTACAGAATATAAGTTCCATATGTACTGAGAGACAGGACGTAAAGAGTGATTGCAAACTGTGCATGTCTGGGAATGTACAGTGTCTACTTATAGGTCATAATGTAAATTCTGAAACCATAGTGGGTTGCAAAATGACTCACTGAATCAATATTGATTGGATGGCTCATTATTTTTGCAACCCCCTTTGATTGCCTACAAACACAGAGATGATGGCCTTCAAGGAACGGCAAACCACTATATCAGTGTTTGCATTTCAGAAAGGGATTCTTTATGTTTTTTTTAAGCAGTTCATGTTCTTTAAAGGAGCTGGTGCTGCTTTACCGATTAATAAATGTCCTGGGCCAGATTTAATAACAATTTGAATCATGGTTGCTCCATTTGTATAGCTCAACCATGAAGCAAAATGCTAGTAGACATTTAAAAAGTCACGCAAGGGGTAATTTGTGCCACATTATGTGCCTAAGGAAATGTACTGCAACAAGGCGTCCTATGGGTGGAGCATGCGAGTTCCTGTGCGTCCACCCATGGATTTCACACAATCCCAGATTTACAAGAGTAATTTTATGACTGCAGAGATTCCACACTCATGTTGGAGATTCCGCACATAGAAAGATAGGCATGTCCTATCATTTTATGCGCAGAGTTCTCCACTACTGATCTTAGGAAAGCTCCAGGCCTGTCCCAGACCCGAATCCTTCAGCTTCTGTGTCACATGGACCTTTTTGTTTCTTTGTAGTACCGATTATGTGTGCATAGGAATCGATTGAAACATAACCTCCTCCCCACTATCCTCTTCTGTCTATTAGGCATATTCCTAAATCATCGCTAAGTTCTCCACAGGACCAATAATCAAGAGGATATCTAGAGTTTGGCAGACAGGGTTGCCATTGATAAATGTGGAGTATTACCATCCCTGCCAAAAGGGACGGTCTATTTGTAGTTTAAAAAACTATCATGCTTCAGCTGGTAATGCCCTAGATGGCTCTTCCAGTGGAAGGTTTAGACCAATGGCCCAACAGACATCAGCCATTGACCTAAGTGCCTCAGGCAGCCTGACCTGGTTCTGCTTTGTGAATATGTTTTGGAAAAACCCAAAATGTTGTTGAACGGTTTTTGAAAAGCCAAAGGTTTGCTGAGCATGTGCTTGAAACATTGCAGCCATTCAGCAAACTCACACTGTGTTCAGAGGAACTGCCATGAAGCCACTGAGTTTTTCACCAGGAAGATGATCTCCCAATATTGAGAGCTGTTGTCTGCGGGTGGCTGAGGTTGTAGCCCCCTTTGCCCTGTGAGTAGGGCCAGTTGCCCACCAAACTTCAAATAACTCACTTCTTTTTGCTACATAGGCTGCTCTTCAACTGTAACACACTGGGGGGCATATTATCAAGAACAGGCGATAAAATTATCGCTGCTTTATCGGTAGGAAACTGCAGCTAAAGCGGGGATAATGGGCTTGATAATATGTCCTTGTGAATTCTCATAGCAGCCCAGGTTCTGGTGTTAACCTGGGCTGCTATGAGAATTCACAAGGGCATATTATCTAGCCCATTATCACCGCTTTAGCTGCAGTTTTCTGCCGGTAAAGCAGCGATAATTTTAACGCCGTCCTTGATAACATGCCACTGAATTCTTCAAAATCTTTAACTAGATTTGGTAATAAGCAATGTCTTTATTCTTTAATTGCAGGGAGATGAGTTGCAGACGGTGTGCACCTACAACACATCAGGACGTCACAATGTAACATTTGTAAGTTCATTTTTAAAAACCAGACTCTGATTCACTATTATTAAAAGCATGAAAGGAATATTACCAGCTGTGTGTTTGCTTCAACAATTACCTTGGAGTCTAATGTCAAAAGCTAGTTTGCACTAGAAAATCCTCCGATTTGAAAGTTCACATAATTTGTTTCTGCAAAATCTCACTGACATTTTGATATGTATTAAACCTATTTTATGGGGCAAAACAATCATTTGCAACTTGCGAAATGGGTTTACCGACCCACATCAAATCACAATGAGCGAGGGGTGAGAAAGACTCGTTCACTCCTAATTGCAATTTCGAAAGGTATGTATAAATATTTTGCAATCACACTTGTTAGTGAAACTGGATTAGGTACTGGCGACGAAGCTCGTAACTGATTTGAAATGAGGAAAGGTCCCTCCTATGACCCATGGACAACATTAAGGGATTGCCAGAGGTTGCAGTTGCGACCCCTGGGTTCTCCCTTGCAACCCTGGCATTGTTCAGATGACCCTGGTCTCTGTAGCGAACAAGATTCACCAGGAGAGAGAAATATATTTCCAGAGTGTACTTCTCCTTTTAAAATAAGAGTACGCTTTGGTTTAGATCGCTGAAATTGTAAACAGTTGCACAGCAACTGTTACAATTTGTCAAATGAAGGACAACCCACATCCAGAGCCAGGGTGCACTGCAGTGTAGACATTTGGTATGACACAGGACTTTTATAATGCTCTTTCCTTGCTGGTGGGGATTTTCCAGAATGGCTGCTATCTCAAAAGGACTGTATATGACTTAATGACTTATTAACCCTGCAGTAGGGAGGGTTGCTACCTAATTGACCATATTTTATGATCAAAACCCAAAAAGTATTTACTATGATACTGCGAAGGTAAAGACCATACTTACCTTAATGATATATACCTTCACAGTATGTAATTGTAAAGAATAATACATCAATATGTATATATATACATATATATACTTACCTCATAAAACAGTGGTAGTCAAAAATGCTGGCACAATATTTTGGCAGATTCAAGATTTTGTCTTCAATATTCTAGTGTACAAACCTTCAGGAGTTGGCTTGTACTAAAAATGTAAAACACATGTTTAATAATGAATTAGATTTCATGCAATGAACATCAAATTGTTTGAATATTCCTAATCCAAATCACACAAATGTAGTTTTAAACAAAAAGTAAGCCTTGACAAATGCAAGGCTACTTTACCTCATGCAATGAAATGCAGGGTTAGCCCTTTTTTACAGCTGAAACAAGTAGGTTGACATGCTTAGCATGCTTGCAGATTCAAGACTTATCAATTGATAAAGATTGTGATAAACTTGAACATTTTTGTAACCTGACATTTTAGTGCTGCAGTTAGGACGTCAATGGGGCGGAGCATTGTTTTTTAATTTAATGGCATTTTTACTTAGTTTTGATGAATTACTGGTCAAAAGTGTACTATAGAGGTTTGAGAAGTTGTATGTAAGCATAAGGTTTGTTACACATTTTCTTTGCCATTTGTTTTCTATTGAGGTACATGTTTACTAAGTTCTTTACAAATCTGGTGAATTGACGTAAGGTCACCAAGTTCATAATTATGTAGCAGGTACTATTACACCCATAAGTAAGTGTGCAAAATGTTGTGAACTTGGATGGTCTATCGTCTGTCACTTGGTCATCCAGAAGTAAGGGTGACACCTTCCAGTATCCACAGTGCTGCTGACACCGGGAATGCTTAGCAGTGGATGCCTCCACGCATTACCCCAGGGAGAAAAAAGCCAATGGTCAAAAAACCTCCATTGATGAAGGTGACAAAGATGAGTGATGGATCACTCGAACAGATAAAGGCTGAAGAAGATGGATCTTTTAGAGTAACTCCCATAAGGAAAGGAAAAATGCTTGAAGGAAAACTGGAACAAAGATGAAGCACGGGGGAAAAACACAATTAAAAAAAACTTTCCAAATGATTTGCATTGTCAGGATGAATCTGAAAACTCCCCCTTTCGTAGAGGTTGGACAGGAATAATCCTGTTTCATCATATCGGCTTGGGAAATATGGCATAAGTCTTGCTGGTCTGCTCACCATCTTGGCTTGGGTCCTTAGGTGAAATCCCAGGAGCAGTCATGGTCTAAAGACACTGTGCAATGTGTGCTGTGTTTGATCAAGAAGGTTCTAAGATGAACAAATTGAGGAAAGGAAGGCCACACAAGTGAGCCGGCAGGCACATACTAAGCGGTATTCCGCCATTGCCATCATGCTGCAGTCATCCATTGCTGACTTGCCTACTCCAGCAATCACCAAGCCACTGCACTTCTCCATTGTTCCATTGCCTCTGTCCCGAGGAGGAACTCTTACAGGGATGGAGTGCAACACATACGGCTGCAGCATGACACTGCCAGACTTAGGAGATCTGTCTTGTGAGGTGTTCTGATTTTTGAAGGGGTGACGTTTACAACTCTATATTTATAGCATGGGGCAGGGGGAAGGGGGGCACTCTACCGGCCAGGGAGTTTTCTAGTAACTCTGTGAAATTCCGTGGAGTACCTCTACGCGAGCACCACCAACCACTAAATATTACTCCATTCAGAGATTCCCCAACAGTGTTCATGCTGGGAGGCACAGCAACTCATAGAAGAGGAGAGAGGTTTTTGGGGAGATTCTGATCCTCATGTAGACCCAGCCAGGACAGAGATGATGGGGATGGTCACTCCATGACTTTGAAGACACATTTTGAGGGCTGAAAATGCTATTGGGTTGGATACCTTGCCTGAATGAGACCTGTATTCCCCAACAGAGTTTTCTTCGCTTGAGTTTACTGCTTATCACTCTCTGATAAAAAAGACGGCAGAAATGCTGAAACTCCACCTCCCTTCTTCAAACATTAAATGCAACATTCTCAGAGAGATCCTGCATGCTACGGCTCATAGAAAGGCACCCTTGCTCCCCTTTAATGAGCCTGTCACAGAGCCTATCCTTGTGATGTGGGAAAAACCCATAATCTCCACTTTACTCAAAAAATGGTTGCAAGACGCTTTCAACCAGCTCTTGGGTACTCAGTTTCCTATTGTCTAATCTATCACCAGAAAGCCTTGTAGTTCTGCATCTTGCAACTCAAAATGTTCTTCGGGCACCTTCCCTACCATGCTACCAGATAAGGATCCAAGAAGATGGAGCAATATACTAAGAAAACCTTCTCAGTGGTTTGCTTGCCCTAACGTCGCTAAACGCCGCCTGTCTCCACAGACGATATGTACATTCTTTCTCGGACATGACACAGACCATTCTCCTCAATTTACCCAATCATTTGCAGACCCACTTTTCAGGATTAATAGAGCTTGAAAAAGCTGTTACTAATTATGTGATCCAGAATGACCTGTACATTACAAAATCTGTTGATAGACCTATGGAGATGTTGCCTTCCCTACATCGGAATGCATGGCTGAGAAACTCTGGAATGTTGCCAGATGTTTTAGCCTCCAGAGCCTCAACCTTTATGCCTAGAAGTAGTGGATGTTATCTTATGTGCCTGAAGACACTCCACCAAAATGGTATATTCAGGTAGATGGAGTAGGTTTGTAAAGTGGAGTGCGGACAACTCAACAGACGCTTTTCAGGCCCATCTATTTGACATCTTACAGCTACCTTCGTAAGGATGCACATTGGGCATGATTAAGGGTTACGTATCAGCCTTATCAGCCACTGTATGTCTTCCTGAACAGGAATGCCTCTTCAAATCTCCCATTGTTATGAGGGTTTTGAAAGGCTACATAAATTTACTATATCACTTTTCATAAGACCAAAATGGTACCATAATCGTCTTGTTTTTTTATTGTTCCCCATTTCAACTAGTGCACAGTTGCTCTTTGCAACTACTTTGTTTTAAAACAGTGTTTCTCATTGCCATTAAGACAGCAACATGTGTGAGTAAATTGTAAGCATTGAGTGGAAAGCCTCCCATGACTTCTTTCTTCCCTGAAAAGGTGGCAGTCAGATCCTGGGCTCCTTACAGTAGTTTATTTTAGTATAGCACATGGCTAGCTGAAGGCCTCCCATCATTGCAAGACACACCAGAATACGATAGGGCTGCAAGGGAAAGGGGAGTTTGGGCTCCATGTGTGGTACTGAAAATTCTGGACTCAGCTATTCGTTGGTACCGAAATTTACAATCGTGTTATAAATATCATCGTATCATGACAATTTTGGTACCAGCAGACCAGTAATGACTTAAATACTATACCTAAGCATTTTCGTCATACCCGAGTGACGAGATCACCCTTAAATCGAAGTTTTCGTCTTGAACCCTCGGTTCCATTTTGTGAGCAGGCAGCCATTTTGTGATTGCCCTCACATAGTCAAATGACTAAGGCCGAATTCGATCCAAAGGACACGTACACCTTTAGCTGACTTCTCTGTGACCTGGGCGAGCTGACTCCACTGCTTCAAGCCAAACCTGTTCGGGCAGTTCCTTTCCCAGTGGCCGACTGAGATTAGTATCAAGGCACAACATGTCATAAACCTTTCATCCCACACAAACTATGCCTAATCTGCAGCCACGGCGCTCTCTGCCTACGAGCGCCGCCGCGGACCAGAGAGCGGAGACCAGGGATCGGGGAAGCAAGGACTCCAACCCCCAGCATCCCGAGCGGCCGGAAGCCGCACCCCGCGAGTTGGCGCCAGGCGGCGCATATACTGCTGCACCTCCCCCCGCGACGCGGGAGAGCGCGGGAAGCACCCGGGAGAAGCCCAGGACAAGGGCTGGACAGTCCTTGGCAGTCGTTGGCAGGAGGAGGCAGGGCAGGGCCAGTGACTCTGCCCCTGACAATGGGGAAACGCAAGCTGACTGTGAATATGGGCGAAGGTAAGAAGGCCAAGGTACCCAGAAAAGCAGAGTCTATTATATCTTACCTCACATCTGCGGTGGGGGCTCTGAATGATGAAATATCAAACGTGGAAAAAGAACTGGGTCTTGATCAGCCTACCACAGAGTCGGGGGACCTAAACAATATAGTTGTTCCCGAGTCTGCCCCCCATATTCCACTAGAACCCAGTATTGTTGTAAGGGCTCCTAATATTCCTCCCGCAACTAGGACCACTACCCCTCCTCCTCAATCCAGTAGTGAAACTGTATACCATGAACTGGCTAATAACATACCAGCTAAAGCCAAACACAAACGAGGCAGGACAATCCGCAAGGGTGACTCAGGTAGTGCGGATAAACTGATCTCTGAGGATGCCCACGCCCATCTGGTCGAAGTAAAAGAGGGCTTATTTGAATCCCGGGTGGAACCTTTGCTGGTAAATATAGCGAAAGATATTGTGGACACCCTCAAAACATGCGTGAATAACATCATGAGTAAATGCGACAAGATCGATAAACTCTTACATGAGCGCAATGTACACTGTGACCCGCACTTTAAAAATAATCCAATACCTGAGCAACAAGGGAGGACACCCCAAACAACTAACGACACTGCCAATGTGCAAGTTAGCTCGCACATGCAAACATCTAGCACCAACCGTGCCGCTACGGTCACAGCACATGACGACAAGATTGCTTCATTGAGGGGGGCACAAACAGCGGCCAGCGCGGCGGATGGGGCAGCAAGTGTGGCATCGATTTCCTCAGGACAGGGGCACAAACTCAATGACCCTCGTAAAAGACTGACCCGGGCAGTGCATCTCCCACCGGACGCTGCCCGTTTAGTTGTTATTCTGACCGGGATCCCGCGCCTCAAACCACAACAGAGCGAAACTGAACACGAGCTCTTAAACAGAACTAGAAACTGGTGCTCACAGTTCAGCAGCGGGAGTGTGGATGTGGGCAGACACATCATAGCTGCCAGGAGGGTGGATTGGGTGGGTGGGAGGGCGAAATGTATTCCTGGGGATTGTGTTATTGTTAATTTTGACAGAGGTAACATAGCAGACAGTCTCCTATGGGACGGCTCTGAGCTAGTCGGTGACGGTATCAGACCACTCCCACTAGGGTACTTTTATCCCCCTCCCACACATCCCCAGACAAGATCTTCCCACCCACCTATCCCACACCTAGGTAAAGCTGGTTGGACAAGGGCCCCTCCACATATATCATACCAAACTCAACAGGCCTTACTGCGGGTGAGTTCCAATCCCGTAGTAGCCCCACCCACCCAAGTACACCACATTGGCAGCCAGGGGGCAGGGATTTTACTCACTAATAGGTTCTCCCCCCTTTCTACTGACTCCCCTCTGGATTCCAACGATTGACAACCACCTAATGTGCCCCCTCTTACGGAGGCTAGCACTGCTCGTAGGAATTGCCACATATCAGTAGTAAGCTGGAACATCGCTGGGTTAGGGAAGAAAGCCACGGATGCCAGATGGTTAAAATTCGTGTCCCAATATGAGATTTTGGGTTTCCAAGAAACGTGGGATGCCAGTGACAATTTTTTCCTGGACGGGTTCCGGAGCTTTTCAGTCAAGGCAATCCCAGGGGAGGGCGGAAGGCACAAAGGAGGGCTGCACATTCTCTTCTCTTTAAAACTGGCGGGGGTCACCACGAAGATTGATTGCACCTCCGATAACATTCTTTGCATTGAGTGGGTCAGGCCAAACTCCCCGCTAATCCTGATAATCAATTTCTATAATGCCCCCACAAGGGATAGTAACTGTTCTCATTTGAAGTCCCTATCTCTGTTTTTATTATCATACAAGTCAAAGCAACACGCTTCATTCGATATCCTGTTATTGGAAGATTTTAACGTTCACCCATGTGGCTGGGGTTGTTTGTCCACGGAGGTATTGGGCCCTCCGGGAGCTGTTAGTACTCACTTTGAGCACACCGCGCATGGGGCGGACCTAGAAAACTTACTTGCCAATTTAAATTTATATGAGGCTGAAGGGTCCTGGGGTGAAGTGAGGGCACCGACTTTTGTAGGCAGGGATGCCAGTACAATCGTCGATTACATTTTTACTACTCCTGGCCTAACCAATATGGCGGTAGTCTATGAAGTTTGCACTTCCCCTTTTAGCGACCACAATCCTGTAGTCCTGACCCTGGACATGGGCGACAACACTGCCACCCAGGTTGAGCGTCTGGGGGACGGTGGAGACGCCCTTGTCCCTAGGGAGCAGTGCCGCAGATTAAATTGGGCAAAGGTTGTCCCGGAGAACTTCATGGACAACCTTCTACAGAACAGACAAGCTGACATTAAAACCTGCACGGAGAGTACAAGTGAGGGAACAGCCATCATTACCTCCTTCACCGCCATATGCAAACAAATTAGCCATGACCTGACGACCAGAAAGAATCAAGCGGTTTCATCTAGCCCTAGATGGTTCGACAGGGAGTGCTCAAAAAAACACAATGCCCTGCTCCAGGCTCTTAAACATCAGCCCAGAGATAGGGAGTTGGTGGGTCGGCTCAGAAAAGAATATAGGCAGGCTACAGAGACACGCAAAAAACAATACAAAAGCGAGGCCTGGGACAGTTTAACATCGGTCAGCGTACTGAGAGACAGTTAACAATTTTGAATGATCTTAAATCACCCTTATTTTGCCTCCTCTAACAACTCTGTGTTGGACTGCCTGATACCAGAGGATGCCTGGGTGAACCACTTCAGTAAAATTTACAACAGTGCAGATCTTCCAGCCACACCCCATCCCCATCAGCCTCCCACTGAAACTCCTCTTCTGTCCTTTTCCGAATTTGAGGTTATCAGGGCAATTGAAGAAATGACCAAACATAAGGCACCGGGCCCAGACGGAGTCCCTGCAGACCTATATAGCTCGCAGTCACTATTCTGGGCCAAAATCCTTACTAATGTTTTTAATTCAACTGTCATCGTGGGGTTCCCAAAAACCTTGTCCACCTCAACCATCATCCCTATATTTAAGAAGGGCTCTAGATCGGACCCGGCATGCTACAGGCCGATTTAGCTAATCGACTCTGCCGTAAAGGTTCTTGGCAGAGTCATTCTACACAGATTAGGCGACATTATTAAGGAGAAGGGGGTGCTCTCTGACCTGCAATACGGTTTCAGGGAGAAAAGAGGTACAATAGAGCAGTGCTTGAACCTCCACATGCTGATCAGTAAATATACTATGGCTAAGGAGGGTCACTGATACTTGGCCTTTATGGACCTTTCCTCGGCCTTTGACTTGGTCAATAGGGCCAAGCTATGGACCATACTGGCTGGTATTGGGATCGATCCCCCTCTGGTAGATTTCCTGGCCGCACTCCACGCAGACCTATCAGCTACTATTAGAACTAACCGTGATGGCAAAACCACCAGACCATTTAGTTCCAGAAGAGGTGTCAGGCAGGGCTGTATCTTAGCCCCACTCCTGTTTACCATTTATATCAACTCCATAGATAAAGCCCTGGAGGGGTCTACACCCGATATCCCTCATGTGGGGGGGTCCGCAGTTCCCGTACTCCTCTACGCGGACGATGCGGTGCTTTTAGCTCGCACAGGGGTGGGGTTACAGAGGCTCCTTAACGCATTTGGTCACTTTATGTCCTCGCTAGACCTCTTGGTCAATAACAAAAAATCACATATTATGCTGGCAGGGAAGCGACCAAGACCAAAAAAGTTGAAATCCTTTAGTTGCTGTGGAGAGGGGATCTCGAGAGTACAAGTGTTTACTTACCTGGGTGTGATATTCGAAGAGAAGGGCTCTTGGACCCCACAGGTGGATGCAAAATCTTTAGCTGTCACCAGATCCACCTCTGCACTTTTGAGTTTTGCCAAGCGCCTTGGGTCTCGACCGATGGAGGCATTATTGAAGGTTTACAAAACCAAATGTTTATCCATAGCCTCCTACGGAGCCCCACTCAAACTGTGGCAAACTACAAACAGCGGAAAATCACTTTCTCAGGTCCTTGTTGGGCGTTCCACAATCCACACCAGTCCTTTCAATACATACTGAATTAGGGCTGGGTTATCTCACTGACTCGCTCCAACTAGCGCCCCTCGTGTGTTGGACCAAAACTTGGCTGAACAAGGACATCACTCTGAACCACAAAATTCTCAGGGATTGCATGACCTTGGATAACGCCTCAAAAATCCCTTGGCTGGAATACATAAAATGGGTAGACTCGGCAGACCAAATCTATTCAGCCACCCAAACACTATACTCAAGGGAGACTTGAAATGGATTAAAGAAAACTTTATGAGGAGGGCAGTTCAAACACGGGAGGAGAAAGAATTAATTAAACCAAGAGTCAGAGCTAACTTTCTACTCCTGACTTCGCCCCAAGTTGAACCTTATCTAAAAATCGTGAGCAGACCATACCATCGTCACCTGCTTATCAGATTTAGGTTCAATGTAATCCAATACTGCCTGGGTGATTTTCCTGTGTGGGGTGTTCCTGATGAGTCTACCCCGTGTAGCTGTGATAACTTCTCTGAGCAAACCCTCATGCATTTCATTATGTTTTGTAGCCACTACAAAGTCAGTAGATCGAGGTTCTTGGCACCCATTTTAAGAGATGCAGGTTTTGTCCAGGTACGGCCTGCTTTACTTTATCTTCAGTTATTAGGTAGTACCAGGACAATTCTCGGGGTTGCTAGCTTCCTGGTCGCTGCCATGCGTACAAGGACCAGGATGCTATCCCCGAGACAATTGGAAGGGTGATTTTATCACCCTGTTTTCCTGCTATTGATCTTTTAACAATTTTTAACTTTTTTACTTTTTGCACTCTGTAAGATTTATACTAACATGAACCCTCAGATGCATGTACAGGGGACACCTTGAGTGATTTGAACCCCTGATTGCTTGCTTTTTTAACTCCCATGAATTTTACTAAATTGTTTTGCTTTTGTAACTTTCACGAATCTTATCAAATTGTAATTAACTTTTAAATATATGCTGTTTTGTCGCTTTTATGATTTTAAATGTAATCGAATAAAGCTTGTTTTGACTTGACTTGACATTTAAAATGTATACTGCAATACATACCACTAATTTAAATTCAATATTTTCTACAACTATATCTTTGCAAACAATAATATTGACTTCTATATTTAAAAAAATATATTTCTCAACTTGTAATGTAATGTAATGTAAAAATTATTTCTAAAGTGCAGCTAACACCTGGCGGTTTCTTGGCGCTCGAGCAACAGGGGGAAGACAGTCCGCAAGACGATAGGCGTTAGTGATATGCATTACAGAACAAGTGTGTTTTGAGAAGGGACCTAAAACGTGCATAGGGAAAAGCAGATCTAATGCTTAAAGAGAGTGAATTCCAAAAGGAAGGAGCAAGAAATAAAAATTTCAATCCTCCATGTTTCTTGTGTTTAAA
This sequence comes from Lissotriton vulgaris, assembly GCF_964263255.1. NCBI lineage: Eukaryota > Metazoa > Chordata > Amphibia > Caudata > Salamandridae > Lissotriton > Lissotriton vulgaris. Next base: position 82,188,551 of record NC_141695.1, read on the forward strand.
AAACGGGACCGAAAGTAGGGCCAGGTAGGAGGAACGAAGATTACGAGAAGTAACATAGGGGTGTAGTAGTGAAGAAATAAAAGATGGCGAGGAACTTAAACATAGTACAGCATAGCTTAAATTTGCACCACTAAGACACGGGGAGCCAGTGGAGTGACTTTAACAATGGACTAACATGTTGGTGCCTAGGTTGATGATGAATGAGACGTGCAGCCTGGTTCTGAACGAGCTGCAGCCTCTTCAAAAAGATAGGCCGGGATGCCTGCATAAAGGGAATTGGCATAGTCAATCCTGGAGTTGACACTCCAGCTGGAGTGTCAACTTCTGGCCAGCAGACCTAGGCACTTCTCCTGTAAGGTCCACTGCTGTAAAGAGCCTAGGGATCACGCTCCACACGGACCTGTCCTTAAAAACCCAGGTGGGTGCCGTGGTTTCCGCAAGCTTTTTCCAAATGAGGAAAATAAAAAAAATTGCTCACTTACTCACCCAGTCTGCCTTAATCCAGGTTACTATTGCCTTGGTCATGTCCCGCTTGGACTATTCCAACAGCGTCTACCTGGGACTTCCAGTGGGCCTGTCTAAGAGACTTCAATTAGTCCAGAACCAGGCGGCTAGACTCATTTTACAACAGCCAAAATGGTCTTCCATCAAACCAGGACTAGAAAAGCTTCACTGGCTTCCGATTTCCCAACGCATTGCCTTTAAAGCTGGCTGTATCACCTTCAAGGTCACACAAGATAAAGGCCCTGCCTTTATTCGCAGTTTGGTTTCTAAATATACTCCTATTAGAAGCCTGCGCTCTGCTCAAAAATCCTTAATGGAGGTCCCTCGCTTTAAAAGGAAGCGACAGGGCGGCTGCTGCTTTCGCTATCTAGCAGCTTCACTTTGGAACTCCATCCCCTTACCGATTAGGCAGAGTAAGGACTTGCTCACCTTCCGTAAGGGACTAAAAACCTGGTTGTTCTCTCAAGCCTACCATTAGCCTTTGTTAGCTTAGTGTTATGTTGTTCAGACTCTTCATATTTCCTATAGCGCCATGAAGCCCACGGGCGTACGAGCGCTTTATAAATTGATTTTAACATAACATAACATAACAGGACTAGGATAAGGGCCTCAGTGGTCAAAACCTTTCGCAGCTGGAAGAAAATAGACGAGACTACAGCATTGATCTGGGGCTTCATCGTGAGATCATTACTGATGATAACTCCCGACTGGGCTAGGGGGAAGACCTAGACTCGCAGGCCAAAAAGTAGGTTTCCATGGTTTGGCAGCTCCCCCGACAAGAACCAGTTGTGTCTTGTCGGGGTTAAGCTTGAGGTGGTTGACCCCCATCCAGTCACTGATGTGACAGAGGGTAGACTGGAAATTAAGAATGGACTCCGCCGAGACATCAATGTTAAAAATCAACTGGATGTCATCCGCGTAATTAAACGCGGTGACATGATTGCCTCGAAAGGACCGGATAAGGGGGGTCAGGTATAAATTAAAATAAAGAGGGGATAAGGAGGAGCCCTGCGGGACGCCACATGTTAGACCGACCCTGTCAGCAGTAAACTGAGAGAACCGGACCGCCTGGTGGCGAAACCCAGTCCAGAGCGGTGCCCCGATGCCAGCCTTCCTGACACGGTCAATCAAAATATCATGGCCGACCGTGTCAAAGGCGGCCGACAAATCCAGGAGCACCAAAACCTGGCTGATGTTAGAGTCCGCCCCCTCTCCACAGTTCCTCCATAACTGAAAGTATGACTGACTCCGTAGAGTGGGCGGGTCTAAAACCGGCCTGTTGGGAGTCAAGATATTGGGAATGTTCAATGAATGAGCTCAAAATGTTGGTAACATGAGACTCAAGAACTTTACTGAGGTAGGGAAGAAGGGAGGTGGGGCGAAAGTTACTCAAGACCGTAGGGTCCGCCGTGGGTTTCTTTAAAATGGGCACAACCTCGGCAACTTTAAAAGAGCTGGGGACTAGGCCAGAGGGCAGGGACATGTTCAGGAGTCCCAAGGGGGGAAGCGGGCAGGCTGTAAAAGCCTCGCGAAGGATCAAGGGAGGACAGCAATCAGTGGGGGACCCAGAAGTGACCTTACTTAAAAGAGCTAAAAATTCCTCCTCCGAGATTGGAGGGATCTGGGTAAGTTGCTGCGGATTAGGGATAACAAGGAGAGATCAGGCCTAGGGGAGGAAGGCAAGCAAGCTAGAGAGATGCTATTTTTAATGTTGACAATCTTGTCCACAAAAAACTGATTAAGGGAGTCGCAGAGCGCTTGGGAGGGGAGAGGTTTAATGGTGACCCTATCTGGATGTGACAGCTCCTCCACAATGGAGAAGATGTCTTTGGTTTTGGTGGCAAAATTAACATTTTTTTTGTGAGAAATAAGAGGTCTTGGCAGATAGAATCGCTGTTTTATATTCTTTAAGCAGAGTGATATACCGCAACTTTGTGTCCGAGGCATATCCTCGCCGCCAACGGCGCTCAGCCTGCCAAAGCTCAAGCTTTAAGGCTTTGAGATCCTCAGTGAACCACCTTTGTGCGTCATGGGGACGCTTAAGCTTGATCTGTTTAAGCGGGGCAACAGCATTAGTGACTGATTCAAGCCAATGCGTTGGAGCTGAGGCTTGGGAGTCAATAGATTAGCTGAGGGGGGAGAAGAAGTTTTAAGTAAATTGACAAATTTGCCAAGGTCAGCCCTATTCAAGTTCCGGGCCCGAAAATTACTCTCCAAAGCTCTACTAGAATGGGAAGTGGCTATGAGGGAAAAGGAAATTATAAAATGATCTGACCAAAGGCAGGGGGAGATAAGGGGAACAGAAATCTCCACATTGAACGTCCAAACCTGGTCCAAAACGTGACCTTTAATGTGGGTCGGTGCATTTATATGTTGGCAACACTTCATGCCGGATAAAAGATCCGAGAACATAATGGAACAAGCACTCTCCTTCTCATCAAGAGGCCAGTACTTAAAATCTCCTAAGATTAAAATATTGGAATTATTAATAATTAAATGAGAAAGCATGTCGCCAAACAGAGTCGAGAAGTTAGGCATAGGTTGAGGGGGGCGGTATGCTAACACACAGATGAGGGGAGTGGCTAAAGATTCCAATCTTAGCACAAGGTAATCGACCAAAGGGATACAGGCCGTAGTTAAAGTAGAAAATCTGATGGGAGATTGGATAATAGCTGCTACCCCTCCGCCTGGCCTGCCAGAGACTCGATTTGCTTGCAGGATGTAATAGCCAGGGGGGATAGCCGCAAGAATATCTGGAGTGGACTCAGCATTAAGCCAGGTCTCGGTTAGCAACAATATGTTGGGATTGACAGAGTCTGGATAATTAAAAATTTCCAACTGATGTCTTAACAGTGAGCGAGTGTTAAGGTAGCTCACTGTAAGATTAAAAATGAGGGCCCTTTAGTAGAAGAGGTGTTAGTACCTAAAAGGGGGGGTAAGGATGGGGAAGCTGCAAAGACTTGTGCTGGAGGTGAGGTAATCTCAGGGAATGATTCCCTGGTGCAAAATAACCCCAGTGACTCAAGTTTCGACCGAGTAATAGAAGTAAGAGGCCAATTAGCATGTAAGTGAGTTAGGTGAGAGGATGAGTATCCAGACGAATGGACAGGGGGACTTGCCCCTTGCCCCAGTCGGCCGCGGACGGGCGCAGACAGCTTACCTTAGGCGCACCTTCGGCGCGCCATCGTCTTGCCCGCTGCGCTTGTCCGCTGCGCTTCCGGGGGGCCATTGCAATTTGAGTCTAAACCCCACCCCCAGCTAGACCGCAGCGCGCGTCACCGCCGGGAGCCAGGCCCTTACCTAAGATGGCGCCTGCCTTCCACAGCAATCGAAACGTCAGCCGTGATGGACCGGGGCAGGGATGCACACCCTACCGAGGAAACAGGTATTAAATCACCCGCTGTCTGGCCCGAATAAAATCAGGTAGGACAATGAAGGAATGGGTAATTTTAAAAAGGTTGTGCAGCAAAGGCTGATTAAAAAGTAATGACACGGCAAAATGGTAACCGGGTGACAGAAGAGCTCCACGCAGTATCAGTAGCTCGCAGTCTTCCCCCAGCGCTCAGCGGACCTTCAGCAGTGCTGCCACCACACCTACTAGCACCGCGAGACGCCCCACGCCTGTGGTCAATTTGAGTCTAAACCCCACCCCCAGCTAGACTGCAGCGCGCGTCACCGCCGAGAGCCTGGTCCTCACCTAAGATGGCGCCAGCCCTCCACAGCAATCGGCACGTCAGCCGTGATGGACCGGGGCAGGGAGGCACACCCTACCGAGGAAACGGGAATTAAATCACCCGCTGTCTGGCCCGAATAAAATCAGGTAGGACAATGAGGGAATGAGTAATTTTAAAAAGGTCGCGCAGCAAAGGCTGATTAGAAAGTGACACGGCGAAATGGTAAACGGGTGACAGAAGAGCTCAACGCAGTATCAGTAGCTCGCAGTCTGCCCCCAGCGCTCAACGGACCTTCAGCAGTGCTGCCACCACACCTACTAGCACCACTTAAAATGTATATTCTTAATATGAAAATATTGCTGTCGATATTTCTGTTCCACGATATTTACAACTCAATATTTGTGTAAGTTGACATTTCTAATTTTATATTTTGTCTGAATACAACTGGTGTCTAACCAAATCCGAAGACTCTTTGGGGGTCATTAGGATGACGGGCAGACTTTGTCCGGCCACCATCCTATTGGATAATGGGACCGCCCTCCATAAGGGCGGGGGTCCTGTGCGGGGTATTAGGTGGTAAAAATGCAGGATGCGCCCGCCACTGTGGTGGGCGCATCCTGCATTTTTAACATTGTGGCGGGAAGTGTTTTCAGCACGGCCCGCCACAATGCTAAAAATGCATGCAAGCATTTGCATACACAAAGCGGCAGGCATTGCGCCGTGCCTGCTGCATTGCTTATGCTAATGCAGGGGGGTACCACAGGTACCCCCATGTGCACCCCCACCTCGCCTTCTCCATGGGGGTCCACAGGGGGCCCCCAAAAGTGAAGACCGCCTGCCTTTCCATGGCGGTACAAAAAGGGGTGGTGATGGACGGAGCATCTGAATCAAGCAAACAGTCACACCCAGTCAAAAGATCTGGGTTTAATCCATCACCGTTCTTTAGCCCACTCTGCCACCCCAGTTCATACATGGCTATATGCAAATCAGTCTGACCCTGTGCCTCATGGGAACAGTCCAGCCCGAACTGCCAAGCCATGTCTTCCCTGGACCGGAAACAAGCTTCCGAGGAACGGTTTCTGTCATTGCAGCCGTCTTCAGCCCTGCTTGCTTGAATCCAGTGACAAAGTGAGCAAGGGACTCACGTCTGAGCAGACCCTGCCACACTTATGGCGGCCAAAAGCGGTACAAAAGGGGGGGGTGATGGACGGAGCATCTGAATCAATCAAACACTCACACCCAGTCAAAAGATCTGGGTTTAATCCATCACCGTTCTTTAGCCCACTCTGCCACCCCAGTTCAGACATGGCTATATGCAAATCAGTCTGACCCTGTGCCTCATGGGAACAGTCCAGCCCGAACTGCCAAGCCATGTCTTCCCTGGACCAGAAACAAGCTTCCGAGGACCGGTTTCTGTCATTGCAGCCGACTTCATCCCGGCTTACTTGAATCCAGTAGCAAAGTGAGCAAGGGACTCACGTCTGAGCATACCCTGCCACACTTATCGGCCAAAAGCGGTACAAAAGGGGGTGGTGATGGACAGAGCATCTGAATCAATCAAACACTCACACCGAGTCAAAAGATCTGGGTTTAATCCATCACCGTTCTTTAGCCCACTCTGCCACACCCAGTTCATACATGGCTATATGCAAATCAGTCTGACCCTGTGCCTCATGGGAACAGTCCAGCCCGAACTGCCAAGCCATGTCTTCCCTGGACCATAAACAAGCTTCCGCGGACCGGTTTCTGGCATTCCAGCCGTCTTCAGCCCGGCTTGCTTCAATCCAGTGGCAAAGTGAGGAAGTGACTCACGTCTGAGCATACCCTGCCACACTCATGGCGGCCAAAAGCGGTACAAAAGAGGGTGGTGATGGACGGAGCATCTGAATCAATCAAACACTCATACCCAGTCAAAAGATCTGGGTTTAATCCATCACCGTTCTTTAGCCCACTCTGCCACCCCAGTTCAGACATGGCTATATGCAAATCAGGCTGACCCTGTGCCTCATGGGAACAGTCCAGCCCGAACTGCCAAGCCATGTCTTCCCTGGACCAGAAACAAGCTTCCGAGGACCGGTTTCTGTCATTGCAGCCGTCTTCATCCCGGCTTGCTTGAATCCAGCGGCAAAGTGAGCAAGGGACTCACGTCTGAGCATACCCTGCCACACTTATGGCGGCCAAAAGCGGTACAAAAGGGGGTGGTGATGGACGGAGCATCTGAATCAATCAAACACTCACACCCAGTCAAAAGATCTGGGTTTAATCCATCACCGTTCTTTAGCCCAATCTGCCACCCCAGTTCAGACATGGCTATATGCAAATCCGTCTGACCCTGTGCCTCATGGGAACAGTCCAGCCCGAACTGCCAAGCCATGTCTTCCCTGGACCGCAAACAAGCTTCCGAGGTCCGGTTTCTGGCATTCCAGCCGTCTTCAGCCCAGCTTGCTTGAATCCAGTGGCAAAGTGAGCAAGGGACTCACGTCTGAGCATTCCCTGCCACACTCATGGCGGCCAAAAGCGGTACAAAAGAGGGTGGTGATGGACGGAGCATCTGAATCAATCAAACACTCATACCCAGTCAAATGATCTGGGTTTAATCCATCACCGTTCTTTAGCCCACTCTGCCACCCCAGTTCAGACAAGGCTATATGCAAATCAGTCTGACCCTGTGCCTCATGGGAACAGTCCAGTCCGAACTGCCAAGCCATGTCTTCCCTGGACCGGAAACAAGCTTCCGAGGACTGGTTTCTGGCATTGCAGCCGTCTTCAGCCCGGCTTGCTTGAATCCAGTGGCAAAGTGAGCAAGAGACTCACGTCTGAGCATACCCTGCCACACTTATGGCTGCCAAAAGCGGTACAAAAGGGTGTGTGAGTGTTTGATTGATTCAGATGCTCCGTCCATCACCACCCCTGAACAAACTCTGTATTACAAAAATGTATATAGTTGTTAAATAATGAATATATGGCATAAACTGTACATATTGTCCATATAATCTGCAAAAGTGTCAATCACTACTGCTCATTCGAAAAATTGAAGTAGCAGTTTAGTTTGTTTTTTGAGCTCATGAATTGTCAAATGGATGTTTACCTATGCTGATTAAATAGGATATATTTTTGTATATATCTTATGTAATTATATAAAATTCACTGACCAAAATTATAATCTCCGGTTGTTTATTGATTATGTTCATTGTTATGACATATACACAAATTGCAACATAATGTGAAATAATTCCTTCAGGAACCTTTTGCCTATGTTATTGGTGCATTTTTGGGCAGAAGTTCCATTAGATTGTTAGTTTTTCTGCAGTCAGAGTGACCCAAACCTACCCATATTGGCTCAAAAGGGTTGCCTGGGAGCTTCCTACTGTTAACCACATTGTCAGAACCTTTAACTGTGCAAATATGCTCTGATCTATGGAGAGCAGGGAGGATCCCTATGGCCTGGGGTACAAGTTTGAAAGATGTTTGTTTGCCAAGTTATTAACCTGGGTGGACCATACCTTAGTTTGCATGCACGCCATCTGGTTCCTTACTAACAACTGTTTCACCAGCTCAGTGAGATCATCTATCAGAGACCTTAGGGCATCAATTTCTACTCTGAGGTCGCTGATGTACTTGTGATCATTGAGATCGGAGGGCTGAAGACCCACTACTGGTGCTATAGGGGCCCCACACCCACTTGCTCCTCAGCATTCTCTGGGTCATCAAACATACTTTGGAGGGGTAGGAAGAATTTATTGTATTGCTACATAGGATCTAATGGGCCTTGGAAGCCTGGCTCATACAAAGTAACTACTTTTGTTATGGTGGGGATTTTTGACGTGGGGGCACCTATTGTATGGCTCTTGGTGGTAGATTTCTTAAACATCTTTGGAATAGTATTTGATGTGATTTGTCACGTACTTTGTAAAGAACAAATTAATTTATAAGAAGCATCTGCTGGTGTGCCTAGAATTTCTTTGCATGCCAAATTACAAAATGGCACTGCCCTGAACCATCATCTACCTTTCTGCCAAATCTGGAGTAATTCCCTTCAGCAGTTCGGTCTACAGCCATGTCTAAGTTCCAATGAAAATGAACATGGAGAAAACGTGTTTTGGGACCCCGCCCCCTTTTCTCTGCCCCCACTTGATGGATCACCCCAAAACTTTCAAGACAGTAGCTGAAGTGAGTGGCAAGCTAGTTCTGAAAACTTGCAGGGATTCATTAATTGATAAGGGGTTTTACTTCACTTCACGCCAGTTCTACATGGATTGAGCCTATCTGTGGCTTGTGAAGAATACAAAAGGAAACCTGTGAGGGAGAGCGCCTCTTGGGACTTTGACGGTACTCAAGTGCACTGAGAAGCATTATATAGATAAGCGATGTATAGATTGCTCGCTCCAGTGTGCATTAGTGGAGTACATCTAAAGCACACCTTGTACATGAACAAACATGAGTATCTGATTTCTTTGAAACAGCTTGGTATGATTCAAGTTTCAGTTCACATTCAGTGGACACCTGACATCATCAGTGACAGCTGCTATAGTGCATGGAGTAGAACCAGTCTCATACTACAGCGCGTGAAGATGAATTGATCAGCATCTACAGTGTGAGAAGGAATTCGCTGTAGCTTCAGCAATGGCGTCATTTCATCAGAACACTGTCAATGTGCAACTGCTCTTGCACTCCAAGACATCCATGTGCACTGGACTCCTCCATAGAGCTGAAGATGGCTGCGTGTGAGAGAATTCCAGTACAAGTCTTGCAGATAACGATGGTGTGCATATCTCCTCACACAATTGATGTTACTGAGATTAAGGACGCCACTGTGAAGGGGGGGAGCACATTGCTGCATATCTACTCTGAGAAAGTGAGGAAAACCTTACAGTAAAGGATATTTTATTGATACTGTTGTAGCTACCTTTCTTTTGTATATAGCTAACTTTGCTACGTTGTGGTGTGCTTTATTTCTCATGGTGTTTATACCTCTTCCGGCACACCCACCACTACCAACCAGACTTCTGTCACATTCTGTATCTGTTCATCAGTGTTGAAACTGTTTACAAACTTTTGGGAAATTCTTGTTTTATTTTGGGATTTTTTTGGGGGGCGTCGGTGTAATTGTACTTATTGTTTTCCTTTTATAGGAATCAATATCCAGAATATTGTCCCTCCACCATTTTTCCTTACATCACCGGGTGGATCACCGATTCAGTGATCCAAATGGAAAAAAACACATTTATGCACTAGTCAAGGGTGTGTGTTTCAAATCTATGACTTACTGCACAAAAACAATCTTGAGTGCAGTATATTCCTCTTTGCAGCACACAAAGAACGAGGAAGTAATGAGGAGAAATAAAGATATGTCTCCTTGTTACGCCTCCCCTGGGAAGGCAAATCTTTTTTGGTGCATTCCTAGGTTTACCAATTCTGCTAAGACTGGGAACGCTACAGACTGCACGCATAGATCTAGCCAGATCAGGAAACCAATGCAAAAGGACCTTTTGGCACTCGATTGTATGGTCTCAATAAAGATCCGGGGTTGTTTTTTTTTTTTTCCCGGGTCCAATGATTATACTACTATGGTGCCAACTCAATCGTATCCGGTCATATCCCGGCCCTGGCCCAGCAGTAGGCCTCCCCACTGGTAGCCTAAAAGAATTTCAAGCTGAGACAGTTGCGGGATCTGTGGCTCTCCTCTCGAACAAAATTATTCCTTCCAGTTACTATACTGTGTAAACTCGTCTAATGCTTATTCTAAATGGCTTTCAAAAACCATGGTGGATATGAGGACAAAAAAAAAAAAAAGACTGGGAATGCATCAAAATCCATGGGAGTTGTGTGGGAACACCCGCGCAGTGCCCAAGAAACGTCTTCCCAGGGCAGCTTAAGGAAACACGGCTATTTGCACTGTGTTGCTTTACTCATATTCATGGAGCCAAAGTGGCTGTGCGTGGTTTCATAGATCTCACTGAAGGTTTGGGTCGCTTATGTACCAAATTGTCTTGAGCAAACGCTACGCAAACCAGGTCATAAATTTGGCCCAAAGTGATTTGTGCATTCTTTCATGCTCTGATACCATGATTCCATAACACAGGACAAAGGTGCCTTTCCCTCTCGCTTTAAAAGACACAATTGAGCTAAAGGGAGATGCATTAGAGAGAATTACATTTGTAGCTCACTGAGCCAATACCTAGATTTTTAAAGCCAGGAATTCTCCAGCTGAGATCCACTCGTATACAAAACTGGAGAATAGTACTCCTTACTCATTTGTGAGGACCTTAAACAAACAAGGAACGGTCTCTGCATTACCAAGGCTTCTGATTGAGTGCTATACTAATTGCTTTCATTTAAATAGAATCTATCAGAGGTGTTGCAAAAGGTCACCAATGTGAACCAATAATGTGTTTGATCTGATGGAACAATACAGTGCACGTATGGTTTATTGTACTTAGCTGCATCCTAAAGGATAAGAATCTCGGTATGTCAAGATAATCTTTATCTTTGCTGCCTATCCTATGTATAAAAATAGTTGTGGCATGATGCTGTTAGTAATTATATTTTGAACATCATTTAAAAAAACAGGGTTGAAGAAAGGAGAAGGATATTAACCATAAATATTGTCGGGATGTTTATTGAATTTTTATGTTCGGTGTTTTTAATTTTTCTCATTACATGTGCCCAAAATTGACCTAAAAATGATTGGATGCACACATTTTATATGTGCATGTGTATTTTTTGAAAATTATTGTAAAGGGATGTGTATTCATGTTTTATATAGAATTATGTCTCTAGTTGCCCTGAAGAGGGCCAGTGACCTAAATGCATTGGCTGTAACTCTTTGACTGCTTTGAAAGAAACTCAAGAGGTGACCAAATTAAGAACTAGTCAGATGACTCAAGGACTAACGTGACCTTATCGATCAAGGACTATTGAGGTCCCCTCCTCCTAAATATATTTGCTGCTCTGCACTGCACCGTGGGTCCGTGGGTGCGTCCTGGGGCAGCTTTGCACCAGGATTCAAGCAAGCCGGGCCGAAGAGGCTGAAATGCCAGAAACCGGTCCCCGGTAGCTTGTCTCCTTTCTGGTAAAGAATTGGCTTGGTAGTTTAGTCTGCCCTGTTCCCATGATGCACTGGGCCAGGGACAGACTGATTTGCATATAGCCAGATTCTGAGCTGGGATGGGGCAGTGAGATAAATAACGGTGATGGATCAAGCCCTGATCTTTGGACTGGGTAAGAGTGGTCTGCTCAATTCAGACACTCTGTTCATCACCACCCCCTTTTGTAAATCGATTTTGGCCACTATAGGTGTGGCAGGGTATACTCAGACATGAGTCCCTTTCTCACTGCTCCATCAGGATTCAAGCAAGCCGGGCCGAAGAGGCTGAAATGCCAGAAACCGGTCCCCGGTAGCTTGTCTCCTTTCTGGTAAAGAATTGGCTTGGTAGTTTAGTCTGCCCTGTTCCCATGATGCACTGGGCCAGGGACAGACTGATTTGCATATAGCCAGATTCTGAGCTGGGATGGGGCAGTGAGATAAATAACGGTGATGGATCAAGCCCTGATCTTTGGACTGGGTAAGAGTGGTCTGCTCAATTCAGACACTCTGTTCATCACCACCCCCTTTTGTAAATCGATTTTGGCCACTATAGGTGTGGCAGGGTATACTCAGACATGAGTCCCTTTCTCACTGCTCCATCAGGATTCAAGCAAGCCGGGCCGAAGAGGCTGAAATGCCAGAAACCGGTCCCCGGTAGCTTGTCTCCTTTCTGGTAAAGAATTGGCTTGGTAGTTTAGTCTGCCCTGTTCCCATGATGCACTGGGCCAGGGACAGACTGATTTGCATATAGCCAGATTCTGAGCTGGGATGGGGCAGTGAGATAAATAACGGTGATGGATCAAGCCCTGATCTTTGGACTGGGTAAGAGTGGTCTGCTCAATTCAGACACTCTGTTCATCACCACCCCCTTTTGTAAATCGATTTTGGCCACTATAGGTGTGGCAGGGTATACTCAGACATGAGTCCCTTTCTCACTGCTCCATCAGGATTCAAGCAAGCCGGGCCGAAGAGGCTGAAATGCCAGAAACCGGTCCCCGGTAGCTTGTCTCCTTTCTGGTAAAGAATTGGCTTGGTAGTTTAGTCTGCCCTGTTCCCATGATGCACTGGGCCAGGGACAGACTGATTTGCATATAGCCAGATTCTGAGCTGGGATGGGGCAGTGAGATAAATAACGGTGATGGATCAAGCCCTGATCTTTGGACTGGGTAAGAGTGGTCTGCTCAATTCAGACACTCTGTTCATCACCACCCCCTTTTGTAAATCGATTTTGGCCACTATAGGTGTGGCAGGGTATACTCAGACATGAGTCCCTTTCTCACTGCTCCATCAGGATTCAAGCAAGCCGGGCCGAAGAGGCTGAAATGCCAGAAACCGGTCCCCGGTAGCTTGTCTCCTTTCTGGTAAAGAATTGGCTTGGTAGTTTAGTCTGCCCTGTTCCCATGATGCACTGGGCCAGGGACAGACTGATTTGCATATAGCCAGATTCTGAGCTGGGATGGGGCAGTGAGATAAATAACGGTGATGGATCAAGCCCTGATCTTTGGACTGGGTAAGAGTGGTCTGCTCAATTCAGACACTCTGTTCATCACCACCCCCTTTTGTAAATCGATTTTGGCCACTATAGGTGTGGCAGGGTATACTCAGACATGAGTCCCTTTCTCACTGCTCCATCAGGATTCAAGCAAGCCGGGCCGAAGAGGCTGAAATGCCAGAAACCGGTCCCCGGTAGCTTGTCTCCTTTCTGGTAAAGAATTGGCTTGGTAGTTTAGTCTGCCCTGTTCCCATGATGCACTGGGCCAGGGACAGACTGATTTGCATATAGCCAGATTCTGAGCTGGGATGGGGCAGTGAGATAAATAACGGTGATGGATCAAGCCCTGATCTTTGGACTGGGTAAGAGTGGTCTGCTCAATTCAGACACTCTGTTCATCACCACCCCCTTTTGTAAATCGATTTTGGCCACTATAGGTGTGGCAGGGTATACTCAGACATGAGTCCCTTTCTCACTGCTCCATCAGGATTCAAGCAAGCCGGGCCGAAGAGGCTGAAATGCCAGAAACCGGTCCCCGGTAGCTTGTCTCCTTTCTGGTAAAGAATTGGCTTGGTAGTTTAGTCTGCCCTGTTCCCATGATGCACTGGGCCAGGGACAGACTGATTTGCATATAGCCAGATTCTGAGCTGGGATGGGGCAGTGAGATAAATAACGGTGATGGATCAAGCCCTGATCTTTGGACTGGGTAAGAGTGGTCTGCTCAATTCAGACACTCTGTTCATCACCACCCCCTTTTGTAAATCGATTTTGGCCACTATAGGTGTGGCAGGGTATACTCAGACATGAGTCCCTTTCTCACTGCTCCATCAGGATTCAAGCAAGCCGGGCCGAAGAGGCTGAAATGCCAGAAACCGGTCCCCGGTAGCTTGTCTCCTTTCTGGTAAAGAATTGGCTTGGTAGTTTAGTCTGCCCTGTTCCCATGATGCACTGGGCCAGGGACAGACTGATTTGCATATAGCCAGATTCTGAGCTGGGATGGGGCAGTGAGATAAATAACGGTGATGGATCAAGCCCTGATCTTTGGACTGGGTAAGAGTGGTCTGCTCAATTCAGACACTCTGTTCATCACCACCCCCTTTTGTAAATCGATTTTGGCCACTATAGGTGTGGCAGGGTATACTCAGACATGAGTCCCTTTCTCACTGCTCCATCAGGATTCAAGCAAGCCGGGCCGAAGAGGCTGAAATGCCAGAAACCGGTCCCCGGTAGCTTGTCTCCTTTCTGGTAAAGAATTGGCTTGGTAGTTTAGTCTGCCCTGTTCCCATGATGCACTGGGCCAGGGACAGACTGATTTGCATATAGCCAGATTCTGAGCTGGGATGGGGCAGTGAGATAAATAACGGTGATGGATCAAGCCCTGATCTTTGGACTGGGTAAGAGTGGTCTGCTCAATTCAGACACTCTGTTCATCACCACCCCCTTTTGTAAATCGGCTCTGCACTGGTGGCAGCAGCAGAGGCTGTTTGGGGAGAGCACCTGCATGAAGAAACTGGGACTGGCTTTGGAGAGCTATTGTGAGGCCCATAGGTGCTTTGCAAATGATTTTGGACTGTTTGAACGGTGATTATAGTAAGGGAACATCACACTGCATAAGTATTTTTCCACTTCACTGTGTGACCTGTGAGTAAGTTCAAGTTCAAGTTCAAGAATTTATATAGCGCACTACTCACCCAGAGGGTCTCAAGGCGCTCGGGAGGGGGTTCATTATATATCGAATAGCCAGGTTTTGAGTTCTTTCATGAAGGAGATGTGGTTCTGTGTAAGGCGGAGGTGAGTGGGGAGTGAGTTCCAAGTCTTGGCCGCCAAGTAGGAGAAGGATCTACCTCCCATGGTGGATCTTTGGATACGCGGAACTGCGGCGAGGGCTTGATTGGAGGATCTCAGTTGGCAGGTGGGTGTGTAGAAGGATAGTCGAGTGTTGAGGCATTCGGGACCTAGTTTGTAGAGGGCTTTGTGTGCGTGGGTGAGGAGACGGAACGTTATTCTCTTGTTGACGGGAAGCCAGTGGAAGTCTTTCAGGTGGCCGGTAATGTGATCTTGGCGAGGGATGTCTAAAATGAGTCTCGCTGATGCGTTTTGGATGCGTTGGAGATTTTGTTGTAATATGGCTGTGATTACGGCGTAGAGGGTGTTTCCGTAATCTAGTCGACCAGTGCGTGGGTGACAGTCTTTCTTGTCTCGGAGGGGATCAAGCGGAAGATTTTTTTGAGCACACGAAGTGCATTGAAGCAGGAGGATGAGACAGCGTTGACTTGTCTGGTCATCGAGAGTGCGGAGTCTAGGATGAAGCCAATGTTTCGTGCGTGGTCTGTGGGTATGGGTGCTGAGCCTTGAGCCAAGGGCCACCATGAGTCGGCCCAGGCAGAGGGGGATGATCCCAAGATGAGCACTTCCGTTTTGTCTGAGTTAAGTTTTAGGCGGCTGTTTTTCATCCAAATAGCTACTTCTTTCATGCCTTCGTGAAGATTGGTTTTGGCGGTGTAAGGGTCTTTGGTGAGGAAAAGGATCAGCTGGGTGTCGTCAGCGTAGGAGATGATGGTAAGGTTGTGTTGACGCGCGATGGATGCGAGTGGGCTCATGTAAACGTTGAAGAGGGTGGGACTGAGTGATGATCCTTGTGGTACGCCGCAAATTACTTCGGTGGCCTCTGATTTGAATGGGGGAAGTCGGACTCTGAGTTCTCCCAGCTAGGAACGAGATGATCCAGTCCAAGGCTTTTCCTTGTATGCCGATGTTGTTGAGGCGTTGTATGAGGGTGCTGTGACAGACAGTGTCGAAGGCGGCGGAGAGGTCGAGTAGAATGAGGGCCACTGTTTCTCCGTTGTCTAGTAGTGTTCGGATGTCATCTGTATCTGCGATGAGGGCCGTCTCGGTGCTGTGTTTGGCTCGAAAGCCGGACTGTGAGGGATCGAGGGAGTTGTTGGATTCGAGGAAGGCGGCGAGCTGACTATTGACGGCTTTCTCAATGACTTTGGCAGGGAATGGGAGGAGTGAGATGGGGCGGTAGTTTTTACGTTCAGAGGGGTCTGCTGTGGGTTTCTTCAGGAGGGCACGGACTTAGGCGTGTTTCCAGCTTTCTGGGAAGGTAGCGGCTTTGAAGGAGCAATTGATGACATCACGGAGAATTTGTGCGATGATGGAGTCTGCTTTGTTGAAGATGTGGTGGGGACAGAGGTCAGTTGGTGAACCAGAATGGATGGAGTTCATTAGGCGGATGGTGTCTTCAGTGGTGATTGGGTTCCAGGCTCTGAGGATTTTAGAGGGCGGTTTAGGTTCGGAGGGGGGTGGAGAGGATTGTTCATTGGAAATGTTTTTGAAGCTGTTATGTATGTCAGCAATTTTGTTGTAGAAAAAGGAGGATAACGAATCGCAGAGGCCTTGGGAGGGAGTGATGTTGTTTGAGGCTGCGGTGGGGTTGGTGAATTCTTTAACGATGTTGAATAGTTCCTTGCTGTTATGGGCGTTGTTGTCGAGTCTATTCTTGAATGCTGATTTCTTGGTGCATCGAATCAGTTGGTGGTGTTTGCGGGTGGCTGCCTTGAAGGTGGCCATGTTGTCGGTGGTTGGGTTTTTTCTCCATGTTTTTTCGAGAGTACGGCATAGCTTCTTGGATTTCTTAAGGTCATCATTGAACCAGGGGGCTTTTTTACTGTCCTGTTTGGTGTGATGGTTTTTTAAGGGTGCTAATTCATCAGCGCTGTGAGTGATCCATTGTTTGAATTTGGTGGCAGCTTGGTTTGGGTCCGATGAGAGGGCGGGTGGGTTTTGGTTGAGCGATGTGAGGAGTTGGTCGGTGGTGATTTAGTTCCAGTTTCTTCGAGGGATAGGTTGTGGGGGGTTGTGGGTCGAGGTGGTTTTGTAGCTGAAGTGAACACAACTGTGGTCCGTCCAATGGAGAGTTGTGGTGTGATCGAAGGAGATGTGTTTGCTGGAGGTGAAGATTGGGTCGAGCGTATGTACGGCTATATGGGTGGAGGTGTCCACAAGTTGTTTGAGACCGAGATTGGCCAGGTTGTCAAGAAGGGTGGAGGTGTTGCTGTTGTTTTTCTTTTCCAAGTGAAAGTTGAGGTCTCCCAGTACGATGTAGTTCTCGGAGGCGAGGGCATGTGGACTGATGAAGTCTATGATGTCTTCACTGAATTTTTTATGAGTTCCTGGAGGCCTGGTGTTCGGCGGATGTAAGGTTGTCGTCGAAGCTGGTCGTGATTTTGATGGTGTTCTTATGGACGATGGCGTTGCCTCCTCCTGTTTGATTGGTGCGGTCTTTTCGGGTGATCTTGTAAGTGTCCGGGATAGCTATGGCAATGTCGGGTGTTGATGATGTGTTCATCCAGGTTTCTGTGAGGAAGGCGACCTCAGGTGAAGCAGTGTCGAGTAGGTCCCAGAGTTCAGTGGCATGTCTGTGGACTGAGCGGGTGTTTAGTAGGATGCATTTTAGGTGGTTAGGGTCGGAGCTGCGTTTGGAGGAGGAGGGTTTGGTGTGGGTCTTGATGCAGGCGAACTTGCAGGAGTGGCAGGTGAAGGGTCCGTGGGTGCGTCCTGGGGCAGCTTTGCAGCATTGTGGTGTGCGTCCGGGGTTAAGGGCTAAGAGGGTCGCGGCGTCATACGTTATGTGGGAGGAGTGGGTTTTGCCGGGACCAGGGGGTCTGGCGCTGGGCGTGGTCCAGGCGCTGACCAGCGTAGACGGGCTTACCTTTGGCGCACCTTCGGCACGCATGGGGTGCGACAGCTGCGCGCAAGACCATCTGTCATATATGAATAGTGGAAAGGGAGGGGCGAGGGAGGATCAGCTGGGAGTAGGGATCGGGTCGGAGGGCACGGGCTCCGAGGCACAACAACAACAAAATGGCAGCTAAAGTGAAACAGGCAACAGGATGGGGCACAGCGAGTAATAGATGGATTTAAAAACCCTGAAGTAAGCGCTACAGATATTGAAGTACAAACAATGTTAATTAGGGTCAAAGCTACAACAGCGTGCGTGCAACTTGGCCTGCGCATAAGAATGTAAACAGTGCTAAGTCTGTATATTCTGTATATCGTCAATAATAATTATGAACACTCGAAAATGCTTCAAACAGTAAAGCGCTATGACAAGCGGCAGCTGGCAGGCACTATTAATTATAAACACTCGAAAATGCTTCAAACAGTAAAGCGCTATGACAAGCGGCAGCTGGCAGGCACTATTAATTATAAACACTCGAAAATGCTTCAAACAGTAAAGCGCTATGACAAGCGGCAGCTGGCAGGCACTATTAATTATAAACACTCGAAAATGCTTCAAACAGTAAAGCGCTATGACAAGCGGCAGCTAGCAGACAAAGCGCTATTAATAATTATAAACACTCTAGCGCTATGACAGGCAGCAGCTAGCGGACACGAGAAGCACAGAGAAAGCAGCGAGAGCAGCCAACGATACCACTGGAGCAGGGAGCTTGGGGAGCGACCATCTCTGAAAGCGTCAGGGTTAAAAAGTACTAGAATCCAACCAGAGATGTCCAGTTATGAGGCAAAGCGAAACATATTATGGAACAGGCACATTACAAGCAGCACTGATGTATGTGGCCACTGCCTGCCACTTTCTAGCCTACTTGTTTCCCTTGTGTGCCACAGGTAGCATTCACATCACCAGCGTGGCAATGCATTGTAATAGCTGCACCTGCCTCACTAGTCTTGTCTGGTTGTGTCTCCCTCCAGGGTGGTCTTAACACCACTAAAGAGATGTGCCTTGCCTTCCTGGTCTACTACCCCAGAAACGACATTGCTCAGTGCTTGAGCTACCCAAATTACAGTCCTCTCTCCTCATCCCTTGGCTTCGACATCACCAGGTATGTGTATGCTCCCATCTTGTATCTGATGTAGATAACCAATTAAGCTACTGTTAATTTTATTTTTGCCAAGCCGAAATCTTCCAGTCAGGCTCTTTGCTCTGTGAGGTGTATTACCCTCTTGGAGACAGGTTATGTTGTAGCCCCTACTTAGAAAGTGATTTCTCCCCTTAGAATTTTAGGGAAAAGAATATTTAATACGGCTTTCCTTTTTTTACTCCATCTGTCCGTCTGTTATTAAGGAAGGCTCATCCTCCCCTCGCTAACACCAATCATGGACAGCACACCCCCTAAGGGAATGTGCAGGGAGGAAGATAGGGACAGGAGGGCATGGAACTGGAGATGGAGTAAAGAATATTACCAGTAATAAATGGATTTGATGTCATAGGACCTGCCTTGCTGGTCTTGTCTTTCCTTTATATGGCTCTACCAAGAGGGTTTGGCCCTTGTCTATATGTACATCTGGGAAAAGTTCCATTCCAGTACTGAGGGTTATATTTATCAAAGAGTTGTGCCGCTCTTGCGCCACACAATGGTGCGCAAGAGCAGCGCAAGTCATAAGTTAGATTTATCAAGCCACACAAGACCACCTTGCGGGGCACTGGCTGGCTTGATAAATCTAGAGTAAGGCATTGTAGCTCAAAATGCTGCATTGCATTACTCTACGCTGGGAAGGCGGTCCAGGAGTGGAGCTAGGGCAGTCAAGATAACCAATCTATGTTTGGGATTTCTGATTCTGGACTGAGACATGCATCTGCACCCAAGTTGACCTGCAGATGATGTTAATCAGACACCAACAATCGTCACATCAGCGGGAGCCAAAGCTAAACAATCCAGTAACCAATAGAACTGCAAAAAGGTGCAGCTTCACCATGTATGAATCAGGACCCCTACCTCTATATCAGTTTAGAGACACGCCCTTGGGACAAGTATTCCAAAAAAAAACAGCTGTATGATCCCTGTAAAATAGAATGGATACAAACCATCACCAAGCTGACATATCATAGAAGACAATTTGGAAAAATAGGCCCAAAGATGCACTGCCAGCACCACTGCAAAGATTATTGTAATCAAATGCTGTGCCTTTTCTATCATGACTCTGCCAGCTAAACCTCTGCAGACCATTTTCATTCACAAAAAAGTCAAAATGTATCAATTTCTATTCACGTCTGAGAAACCTTACTACTCCCAAAAGCAGTATTCTAGAGTGACTTAAGTGGTCTACTCATTGCAGGATTCCCAAATTGTGTGCCACATAGGCAGGTCATACTACATTCTTCTGGTCTCTCTAATTTTCTCATACTAGACACCCTTGCATTAAAATCTACCTGTAGTGCTTCAAGGAGATCCCCGTGATAGCCCCATTTGTCGGGCTTGCTATCTCCAGACTGTCCATTCCACAAACAATACTGGAAATTTAGAGGAAACCTTGTTTATTGCCAAATGCAGTCTTTGCAGCATGTGCAATCTACACAGCATTGTGTGCCCCCAATACATGTGGTGGTGGTAAAGTCCATAGCCATCAGTCAGGAAACCAATCTTTTCTTCCTCGATACCTGTCATAACTGCAGCATGTGCTTTTTCTATGTGACTGGTTTGGGATTACCTCAATCCAGGGAGTTCCACAGGTCATTCAACATGGCTACACCCTTCTGTTCCTATCTATCCCCTGCATGTTCTCCTGATTTTGGAAGATCATACTTTTGTTCTCTCCCAATAAGTTCTCTGTTGTTCAAGGCAACCATAGAGTGTCCCAGAGTTAGAGAAGAGTGCAGGATGTTGCCCCCACTACTTCCTAATGCCTGAGAAAGATGTCAGGCTCATACTGATTCTAAAGCTTTGGTTCTTGAACAGCTAGCTTTGGAATCGCATGTTAAACATTTTGGCCTTGATGGACACATTCCTCTCCGTCCTGCATCCAGGGGACGCATTGTTCAATGTGTCCATCCTGTAGTCTCACAGATGTTTCCTTCAGATTGTGCTCAAGACAAATGACTTTCAGTTTGTGTGTTATTTGTTGAGCCCTAAAGACTTTTCTCCCATTCATCCAAATGAAACAGTGGCAGTTCATAACAGTGTGCGAAACCACCACTGGTACTGCAACAAGTAGGGTAGCATTGGGTCAACAGTACTGTGCCAGGAAGCTCTAAGGGTCTAATTTTGAGTTTGGCTGTCTTTCTCTGGGACTGCCACCAAGCCTGTGGTAAACCGCCTGCCGGATTATGATTTAAATCAAGGGTGGGTGGGTGGTGTGGCAGCGATCACATGGCGGTGGGTATGTTAGGCTCATAGGAGAGCCTAAACAGCACGTGCCGCCATGAGAGAGCCTATAGAACATTTGTGCGTGGTATGGCATGTACCATATTTTGCAAGCCACACTGTGCAGGAATGAAGGTGCAATTTAAGAGGGGACACTACATGTGGCCCCCTGCATGTAATATGCTTGGCGGGTACCAGCATCAGCACCACCTGCATTTTCAGGCCTGTTGCAGACTGCCATCACAGCAGGATCGCTGATCCCGCGGAGCGGCGGTCTCGTGGCAGTCCCACCACTACCATTATAATACAGCGGTCAGAAAACAGGACTGGTGGCGGTGTTTGCCACTGCCAGTACATCGGTCCCAGGACTGCCATACTCATAATAAGGCCCTAAGTATTTGGCAGTGGCTCGACTGCCAAGGGATCTCTCTGTCTGCTTATCATTTTGTGGGATCTTTAAATGTGAGGGTGGACAAGCTAAGTAAACATCTTCTGGTGGTGCATGACTGGTATTTGCACCGCAAAGTGTCTGAAAGCATCTCTTTGGTCAATGGGGAATGGTTTGCATCAATGTTGTGCTACTTCAGAGAACATAGTGTCATGTTTACTGCACACTAGATGTTCTGCCTCAAGGCTCCCTGGGATATTTTTCTGCATGCCTTTCCACTGCTGCTTCTTCTTTCCTCAGTTCTGAAGGCCAGGAGAGACCAAGCTCAACTATTTTGACTGCCCTGCATTAAGCCAAGAGCATGGTACTCCAATATTCTGAGCCTGATACTTTAACCTACACTCCCCTCTACCTCTTCAGGAGGATGTTCTGACTCAGCAGTAAATCCATTTTCTACACTCAAACATTCACAAGCTACATCTCTTTGATTAGAACCAACTCAGTAGTGTTGATCTCCCCTTCGAACTAGTTGACATATTGTTGGCGGCTTCGAACTCATTAACTAAATCAATGTATTCTTGCCTCTGGGCCAACCTGTGTAGCCTGGTGTGAGGACCGACAGACTGACACAACTCAGGCCAAATTATCTGATGTGTTGATTGGTGAGCAAGACTTTGCTGTGCGCAAAGTAAAATGTTATTTCAACCCCTTTAGGCCTTTTTTCATTTGTCTCACCAAGCGTTGTTTTTTAAGTCATTCTTGTGATGTGGGTTTTGAAGGTGTTCACTTATATGCTTATTCCTGCACTTTCAATCATGCCACAGTTGTATCTTAACTTGGTTTTCAATTTCTTGATATGCACTTTTTTTGAGCCTATGCACAGCTGTTCTCAGATTTAGCTGTGCTTTATGAATGCTTTCCTTATAGCAAAGACCTCTGTGTTCCATGTCAGTGAGCTAAAGGTGCTGTCAGCAGTGGCGGTTTCTGTTTGCGGGCTTCGGGGCTCCGCCCCAGGTACATTTTGATATTTTCAAGTGATTACATTTTAAATAGAGATCACGTGTATTTCATTTAAAAAAATCTAAAAGAACATGGGGCAGTGTCTCAGAGTCTGCTGCCTCCCTCACCAATACCGCTGCACCAGCTCCTCCACTGTTTACATTTCGTCATGTCATCACGTGACATGACTGATTGCTTTGCTGCTCCCGGGCCCAAAGAAGCCTGCTATGTCTTTGCCGGCTGAGAACATCACAGCCCTGAAGGCTGTGACGTCATCAGCTAGGCAAACACATAGCCTGGAGGCCCAGTCTCTACCCCCTGATGGCATGGAGATTAAGTTAGCCCCAGGCGTTTTTAATAGAAGCCCAGGATCTCTAACTCTCCACGTCAATCAGAGAGTGGAGGAGAGCGTTCCATGGTGTCACCACACCCCCTCCAGACTCGTCACAGGGCGTGGTGAGACCCACCCTGTGACGAGTAGTCAAGTGACCATCTGCGCAGGCTCAGAATGCTTCCCGCGTGCGTGATTTGGTAGTCAGAGCCTGATGAGTGGCAGCCATTCATGCAGACGGAAGGTCACAGAGTAGACTGCATTACAGCGGAGACTACCCGAGGTCGGAGCCTCAGTCTATCCTGTCCTGACCCTGAAGGAAGCAGACCGGTCGTGCCCTGCAGCAGCAGCCTAGTCCATTTGGTTGCAGGCTGCCAGGTGGTTTCTGTCCGGAGCAGGCTTGTGAACTCGGGCAGTTCACCAGGTAAGGCCCCCGGGCGGGCAGTTTTTAACTTATAGCCTGCCCTGCGTGTGTTACTGTTATTCCATGTGGAGCGGAGGAATAAGGGGAGATAGTTTAGCCTGCTGCGCCAGAACAGATAATGCCACACTGCTCAATATTCCTAAAGAAAATCTGCGGACAGTGAATGCGGCCCGCATTCCCAAAATAACTTATGACTGTATGCAGATTATGCGGCCCATTTTCTATAGCGTGCTCTTTTTATGTGAATGCGACTGTGAGCATTTAATTTTATTTCCAAGGGCGGGAGTGACTTTCCGGCAGTGACTTTCAGAGTTTGTAAAGGAAACTAATCATTTGTAAACACGGATGAAAAGTCGAAGTTCATTTCTTTTCCTGACTATTTTGCAAATAATGAATGGGAAGACTACACATTTGTAAATGAAATGATAAATGAAAGCATCCCTGGTGTAACGTTAGGTGCTAAAGGCCAAGGGTTTAATGCTGTGTCCTCATTTCCTCAAAAGCATGAAAGCAAAAGGGAGCCGGTAAAGAGTCTCTCTGAAGTATCTTGATGTGCTGCCAGGGTTATGAAAGTTTTAGTTTTAAATATCAATAGAATCCTAATAGCCTCAAGCGATTTTTATAGATAGAGGAGCAGGCGACATATGCACACCACAGAAATACATAGTAGGCCTTGTTGTAGTGGTCCCTTTTGTGGTGTGGCCTATACTGATTTGCAGAGGGGGCTTGCTGAGTGTATTGGAACAGTAAGCAATAGACTAGAATTCGTCCCTGGGTAGTTACATTTGACTGAGATTAAGGCAATAATTGCACCCTACACTTCAGATATTTTCAATGCAGAACTGTAATAGGCTGCCATAGGGGTTCTGACTAAACTGGGCCTAGTACAGGTCTCTAGCTGCACCACACTGATAAAGCTGAACAAGGCTGAAACAAGTTTAGGGTCTCTTGTGTTCACACACATAGCATGTGTACAAAACTGATTTGCATGTGGTGTTTCCCTATCTTTAGTGGCAGAGTGAGTAAAAAAAAAAAAACTATGGAAAGTGCCAGAGATGTGAGTCATTGTAAGTGGGTCAGGTGTGCCAAATAAAGCTGGAACATCTGTGAGGTTGTTTGATCTTCAGTGCCCAATCAGAAGGGACAGAGTCCAGTAGTTTGGGCTGTCCCTTTTTGAATAAGACTTGGACCGATTTTCATAGAGTGTGACCTTGTCTCTAGTGACACAGAGACTAAGAGAAAGAATGGACTGGAATTCAACTAAGAGTAATTACCAAGGGCTGGGATGAATTCATGCATTCCAGCTACAACTTTCTGTTTTCCCATTCCTCCCTAAAGAGTCTTTCCTTGGAAAAAGTCAGTAGTCATGTGCAAGATCTTTCAATTGATGCCCCTTAACACTTTAGCAAGAACAAGCAGAAAATGATAGCTGAGCACAAGAGGTGAGAAAAGCTCTTTTATGGTTATGGGGTGACAGTTTGAGTAGGCAAGGAAAGCTCTTTTATTATAGTGAAAAAGCTTATGTAGTATTAAAATGCAAATCCACATACGTTGCCTAAGGCATGCTACTATATTTTATGAATCATTTGCTATTTCGTTTTTGTGCCTGTTTTAAGACCACTTATTGCACACTTACATGATTTTAAGTGAGTTTCCATTTTGTGATCCTGTGCTGTAAATACAAACCTTTTTTCCTCCTCTATCCTTCTGCTATCATTCCAAATCTAATTAACTGACTAACCTATCCACTACTAAAAATGTACTTGCATGTTTCACTATACTACTTCAACACTAATCCTCTATGGGTCCCGGAGTAGCGTGCTACTCGCCGAAAAAGCGCTTTGACACCTTGTCATGGGTAGTAAGTGCTATATAAATAGAATTACAATACAATACAATACAATTTGTGCAATACGCTTATTAACCGTTATATTTATTAAGCTGAACGCAGTGGTGATATTAGAAAATATTATACCACAAATTGCATATTCTCACACTGTGCCAAAGAGATGCTTTTGCGCTACGTGACATCCTGAGCTGAGACACCGACGTCATCATCAGCATGTCCTGACGCACTCCACTTTTTATGAAAAAGGTGTGTTGTGATACCAAATACAGGGATACAAAACGTCACGCTCCCAATCCCCACTCCCCTCCCCCTATGGCCCTATAGGCATAGTTAGCCACCACTGTGTTGCACTCGCCATGCATCCAACTTTAGCTGAGAGGGACAACAAAGCACCCAATTTCCCTTTCTTTTGTTGGTGATGACTGCCCATCGCGTTTCCTTTACAAGCTCAACTATGCTTTAAACTCTCATTGGCCCACCATGGGGAAAGGAACAACAACTCCTGTTACATCAGTTTTATAAACTGAAACTAATTCACCCGACGTCAGGAGGCAGTGGAAAGGAGCCAGCTGAACTGCATCACTTGTAATCACTCCCTGCTCTCTCTCGGGTGAAAGGCTCAGTCAGCCACTAAAATGAAAGACGCTCTAAAGCCTCTAAAATGCTTGTACTGCGTCCTAAAGAGCTTTTGTGGGAAAGATATTTCATGTTTTTGTTACAACCCCAGAACACCCTCCACAAACACTCCATCCAGAACTCCACAATAGGCCACCGGAGGCACCAACTGCAGAAGCATCCTGCCTCCAGGCGACTTTCAAAGATTCCACAAAGGCCTCCAGAGACCACCTCAAACGTGACTTTTCTCACCGTACACAAGACAACTCCTACTATCCTTGCATGTTCCAGCTACAGCCATAACCCCTTCTAAAAGATCACCAAATAGCCCACACAAATCCATGATCTTCAAAAACATTCTCTACAGTTCATAGAGGGGCGTGAGTCTGTCCTCATTGTCCTCTTGTCAATTCAACTGTCATTCACATTTTGCTTCCAACCACCACTGTATGGAGCATGTGGAAGATGTTCATCCCACTTTGGCCGCTACCTGTGTTCAGCAACGAGTGACATTATTTCTACTGATCACTTGTGCCCCTCAGCCTAACCATACGTTCACTTTAGTGCTCAAGGCCCTCCAACAACCTCCAGCGATTTGATTTCTCATAGCTTTCTTTCACATAGAGCCTATTCATTAAACCACTTAAGCAA
Organism: Lissotriton vulgaris; assembly: GCF_964263255.1. Classification (NCBI taxonomy): domain Eukaryota; kingdom Metazoa; phylum Chordata; class Amphibia; order Caudata; family Salamandridae; genus Lissotriton; species Lissotriton vulgaris. The sequence goes on from NC_141695.1 coordinate 82,214,670, forward strand.
CAATTTCCCTACCTCTTTCACAAACCGAGAAGAAACCAGGCCTGTACCAGCATTTTTGTCTAGACCCCTTCAACCATCCACAAACCAACACAAAAATCAGACCATGCCACAATAAAATCAGCTGCTTCAAAAACCTGCCCCGCACTGCTGTGTTGACAGGTTTGCTGGCACCTGTATCAGTATCCAGAAACCCGAAATCTGTCCTGTCTGTGCTTATCTATGTGAACAGAAACGTATCATTTAATAGACATTTTAATCAATGGAGTAATTAGTCATGCAATGTTTTATGTTTAGAATGTCATGAGCAAACCATGACTCATTTAATTTAAATGTTGATGGTGGCATAGGCTCCCACTCCTATGCATTCCTCTATTCACATATGCAATAATATCCACACTTCCTACCCATACCCCTAGCCATGCACTCACTTAATCTTTGGCCCAACCACCCGTGAACGCACACTTATCCTGCTCAGTTATCCACATGGATCTGCATAAAGTTGTATATCCATCCATACCTATTCATCCCTAAGCCACCTTCAACCAAGCACATATCCATCCACTCCTACCTGCGCATTGATCCATCCTCTAACACCCGGGTGTTCACCCATATGTTTGCATGTGCTTCAAGCTAGTTATGTGATTAACACCGATCCACATAATATGCACATACAGTCATACAACAGTCTCTTTATGTATTCCCCATACAGCCATCAGCGCATCCATTGACAACCACCTGTGGTTGCATGTTGCCTTTTGTGTATTGTCTCACTGCATATCTCTCTACATTTTGTCTGTATATGCTTCTGGGTATGCTTATATTGCTACATGAATGTGTTTGCTGTTTATGTACTTAAACAACAACAAAGGCATTACAAACAAGCATTTGCATAGCCAATAGGTCTCACCTTTGGGACTTTATAAGTGTTTAGTTATCCAGCACAATATCCTTGGTGCAACAACATCAACTGTTGCATGGCTAACCACTTATACGGTCCCAAAGGCGAGACCTATTGGCTATGCCATTGCTTGTTCTTAATGATTATTATTTTTCTTATTTAGTAGAAATGTAGGGAAACATGAGGAATACAATACATACTTGATTTTATACACTGATAAAATGAAAGCATTTTTAATGAGGTGACTGAAAAACCACCACCTCGGCTGCTGCTGAATAATTCTGACACATTTTAAAAGCTTTCTAATAACCTGTTTTGGATCTGGTTTGTGAGGTACTGGGCATGTGTAAGCGTTAATGTACCTGACAGCCCAGGCCTCTCGTGGGGCCATGCTGGTGCAGTCTGGGTTGTAATTAATGTGGCCGAGTATATTGCTGTACGTTTAACTGTATCCTATATGCTGTGATTGTCTGTCAATTACAGTAGCATCCCTTCTTCCAACTAAACTGCGCTCAGAAAGGCCCACTAATCTCCAAAATACAAGTGGCAGGTCCTGTGCTGGGTGTATTAAAAGATTTGATAGATGAGTTTGATGACGCTATTTAAGGTGTTGTGGTTGTGCCTAAGCATGGGCGAATTTTGCGTATCTGGCGTTTTGCAAATTTGTGAGCTCGCAATCCGCAAAATCTGGGAATTCTCACGAATTTGCGGATATTTTTGTTTATATAGTGTTCGTAAGGATTTCTGACAGTTTGCGAGGATTTTGTACCAGTTCGCAATTGCGAACTTACTTGTCGGCACGCAACGGTTGCGAATATGTTGTTTCTACGTCTGGTTCATCATCACAGGTTCACAGCACCCTCTGTTTCAACACTGCCATCCTCTGTTTCACCCATGCCACCCTCTGGTACATCAATGCCACCCTCCGGTTCATCATCATCACTGTAGATTATGGGGGGGAAAAAGAAAGCACACCTGCCCTGCTTCACCTGACATGAATTAATTTGGGGTTGATTTATTAATGTGTCACTGTTTTAAAATTCCAGTCTGGCACCTGCTTCCTTATCTGCCATTTGCTTTCTGTTGCAGTGCAAATTTTTTTTCCAGGACCTTTGTGGCCTACTTGTAGCTATTCTATGATCCGGGTGTGAGGGTCAGAGCAGGGTCATACAATTGTTTCAACTAGCAACTGAACTCTGGAGGGGCCCCAGTCAGGAAGCACTAAAGGGAATGGTTACTAATGATGAATTTGAACTTTTGCACCTGCTGAGTGCTTTCAGTTTAGCAAAACTCGTTTTTCTGCAGAACAGCAAATATAATGCCCCAAACAAACTTACTTGTGAAAGTTGATTTCTAATCCAAAAGTGATCCAAAGAAAGTCAAAAGGCCTCAAATCCAGAAAAGGGCAGGCAAATGTCAACCTGAGGAGTTATTCTGATAAAAATCATAATTTTCAGAAGGTCTATGCTGCTTGCTAGTGGATTTCTTGTGCAGAATTGCAAATTTTGTAATTTTGCGAGTGCAAGATTGTTGCTGCCCGCCGCACCTACATGTTCGCAATTGCAAACTTACGCCGCACGCCGCAAAATTGTATCACCAAGAAAAAAAATCCGCTGCATGCGAATTTGCGGATTTTCGGTAAATTCGCAAGCATTCCCGGGTCTTGAATTTACCGAAAATCCGCAAAATCTGCGAGCGGAACGGATTTTCCGCCCATACTTAGTTGTGCCTCATTGCAGTTCCTGTTGAAAGAGTTGGACGGTCTCTGTCTAAACTTACATAAGTTGGATTTCTATAAGGCCTTGGAACTGATGATAGTTTGAGGGGAGGCAGTGGCCTGTTTCTCACATGTGGCTTCCAAAAGTCTTGAAAATGCACCATTTGTCTACTAATTTTTCAAAATTTTCTCGGGGGGGGTATCCCCCCCGAACCCTCCATAGGTGATTCGGTCTCGCTTGCTACGCTCGCTCGCACGGTGTGCTCCAACACTAATTTTACGCCCAACCACTTTAAAAAGTCAACAGCCGCCACTGGCTGTCAGTAGACCCACCATATATCACATTCTTCCCTGACAACTTGGTGCTTTAAAGTTCGGCTTCTTTCTGCCAACAGTAGTGTGGCCCTTCCACATGGGGGAGTCAATCACACTTTCTATCTACTTTTCTCTTCCACATCCTCATAAATTGGATGTGAAGAGGGCCCTTAGTTTCAACATACAACTAAATATTATGTAAAGGGTGGATTACTAGTGTTTGCTGGATTCCTTGGTACTAGAAAAGGAAGGGCCATTTTGAAATGTACCTTCCCAAAATGGATCAAACTGTGTCTAAAAATGTGCTGCACCTTGGAAAAGAAGGAGCTTCTTTATGGCATTTTGGCCCATTCCTCAATAACCAAGGCTACCCCTAGGGCACTGGGGAGTGTGTTCTGGTGGGGGACATATGCCAGGCTTCTACATGTGCATCTGTCAACACATTCACCCCGCACTGTCTCGACTTTCAAGTCCATAAGCAAGGGAATTGTTCGCTGCGGTCCTGCAGAACTGGTTAAAGGCCCAGTCCTCAGATCCATCACTGTCTGTGGGGTACTACTTTCATATCCATTCACAGAGTGAGGAATCTTGAGGTAGAGGTATCCATCAAAAGAACAAATCACTTACCTTCAGTAATGCTCTTTCTAGTGGATTCTCTCTCCGACTGCAGATCGCTCAATACCCTCCTAGCTGTCTGTTCTGTGGAGTGAGCTTTTATGTTCCCATAAAGGCACTGAGTTAGGTCCTCCACTATGCCATGTTTGTAATCTGTCATAATTGATCCACACCCAAAGGCTCACAAGAGTATCAAAAAGAATTGATGTCAGTGTGTAGGGTTGATATATATTTGTGGCTCCTTGCCATCTCTTCTGAAGGCAGTGCAAAGTCGCTGCGCAGTCTGATAATGCCATCTACACGCGTGTGGGAGTATTTGCTGAAAAAGTTTCAGATGCAGTGCAGAGCTTGCGAAGACACTTGCAAACTAAACAATCTCTGGTTAGAGTATCCGCCATGTGGCTATGAAGATAAAAATATCACATGTTGATTGGAGTGAATTTCATAATCAGTCTTTTAAAAATGTTTCACATCCTATTTAGAAATCTCTGCAGACCTGGTAGAGATCCATGTTTATTTAAGGGAGCCTCTACCACTGAGGCTCCTCTGAAGGCACTGTAAGTGTGCTGAGTGGATGCAATGTTTCATGCTGTCATTCTGCCAACTTTTTTGTTTTACAAAAACAATCTCCCAAAGCGGGACTATTTCATGAATAACAAAACAATGATGACCCTGATAACTGGGTGCTTTTTCTAAATGTGTTGGTGTTATTTTTTTTAATTTTTATTTGGGACTGCCAGGGCTTCGCTGATGGTACAAAAAGAAAAGTACTGTCTGCTCTAAATAGGATGGGCAGGCTGATACAGGTCATTTATGGAGGGTTTAAACCAGGGGAGACACCAGCGGTACCAACAGCAGAAATCTGAAGATCCTTCAAACTCCAGATAGAGCAAGTGGACCACCACCAGGTTGATGGACACATAACTCTGCCTCGGTTCTAGTGACATGCCCTGTCTGCCAAACTCTGAAAGATGCCTGTTGTGTCCTGTAGGACATACCTCACTTGTCTGGTCGTAATGACATTCACGATGAAGCCAGATAGTGTGTGGGGCTGCCTGTATCTGAAGGTCTTAAAGAAACATTTGAAGCAATTAGTCGACCGACCCGTTTTTGCTAATATGACAGCATTACATAATTGTTCCATTATTAACAAAAATGGGATTAGAAATATTGAACACGGAAGTAAATATTTAATACTTCTTACTTGTAAGTAATTGAATCTTGTGTTAGACAGTTAAAAGGAGTAACAAATCCATGGGTAAAGTAGTGACAGGTTCAAAGGCTTTGCATGGCAGAATAGCACTTCCGTCTGTTTGCTCCATTATAAATCACCTGGGTAAGTGGAAGTGACATCATTGACCACCAGTGATGGCACATGCTCGGCCATTTGTGCTTCCTGTAGCCTATCATCAGGGGTAGCACATGGCCGAGCCCTGGTTGGAGTACCTCTTCTGTCTTTGTGATCCCTTATACCTGGGTCCATGGGGGTAGCCTGTGAGGTAACAAAGAGCACATCAAAGGTAGGTGGCGCTGCCTCTCCCCACCTCTCAGTGATTTCCATATTATGAGGATAGTGTTAGAGTGGGTTGTCCACCTTTGATGTGCGGCGTTAGCCTCAGTAAAAGGAGATACCGTCAAGTGCTAAAGGACTTCAGGGCTGTGAGCCCCCAATTGGGGACTATGTTTGAAAGCTCCTGGTAGTTCATTTCACCATCATTTGGGAATTCCTAATAAAGTGATATAGGAAACAAAATGGCATTTTTAAGCAATCTGTCTTTTCTTTGCAGGTATCCCAATGTTTTGAACTCCATACCCTGGACCCCTTATAGTATTGAACTAATGCAAAAGGCAACAAAGGAATTTCTTCAGGTTAATTTTGTGTATCATTCTAATGTAAGTTGTGTTCTATTTCCATATCAAGAATTTTTAAAAAGTACATTTTGTGCATGAGGATATATTAAACTGTTGATGTAGAACTGCAAGGTTTGAGCTGTTATATGTTCAATTCTTTATAGATGGCTCCAAACCCTGAACTAAGGGATTATTTATTATGTTCAATGCTCTTGTGTAATATGCCAATATGCAGTCACTACAATTCAAGGCTGGTGAATTATGAACTTTTTGGGCTTGGCAGGGTAGCAATCAAATGTTGCTTGTTTCAGTGTTCATTTAACACATTGTTTCATCTGTACAGGATAAGCTAATGTTTGCCATTCTACATTGAAACATCATCTGTGGTGTTCTATTCTTTGACATGAAAATGTGTCATTTGTAAAGTGATAACCATAGCATTTGAATGTTGAGAACAACCTGACTCTGAAATGCCTTTGTGTGACATTTCACAAATGCAATTGTATTAGACAGGAATGATTCTTTAAAGTGCATACTCTTTCTCCTTCAGGCTGTGTTTTATTGTCTCATATTTTATCATTGATGTGTGATTTTTTAAAACCCAGTGTTTCATTGGAATAAACTTGCAACCATGTATTGGCGCATGTAAATTAAATACTACAAGTAAACTGCAACACTCACTGTTTTGCCCACTAAAGAAGCACTTTAAATCATGTCTAGAGGCCTGCTACTGCAGCATGTGTGTGCAGTTTTAAAACTGCCATTTCAAACCTTTTGCCAGGCCTAAGCATTCCTTTTTAATATTTATAAATCACCCCTAAGTTAGGCCCTAGAGTAAGGAGCTTAGTTTTACAAAGAGAGACGCATGGGTTTAAGTTTCATACGTCATGGAAATGAAAAACTCCCGAAGTCGTGTTTCACTGTTATAAAGCTATCTCTCCTATCCACTAAGACTGGATTGCCTTATTACATTTAATAAATGCTAACTACAAATTGGGAACAGATAAAGAAATCATGTTTACACTCAAATAAATTGTAATTTAAAATCATATTTATTCGTTAAGTCACATTTTAAGTTACAATTCTAAAAATGCCACTTTTGAAAGTTGCAAAAAGAACAATTGATGGACAGAATTTTTAACAATGTCAAACATTCACACCAGTACAGGGATCTGGGCCTAAATCCATTGTTTTACTGCTCTCAAAAGCCATTCCAGTTTAAACCCAGCCATATGCAAATTAGTCTCGACCCAGCTCCCTATGGGAACAGTCCAGTCCGAAATATCAGGCCATGTTCTCCCTTGGATCAATAACAAGCATCCTAGGACTGCTTTTGGTGTTTCACCCCTTATCAGCGAGAGTAGCTTGACTCCAGTTGCATGGAGAGCACAGGACCAATGTCTGGGCATACCCATCCCACTCGAGGTAACAAATGCAAAAAGAACAATTATTGGACAGAATGTTAAACAATGTCAAACATCAACCCAGGCCAAAATCTATTGTTTTTGCTCCCAATACAATTTCAGTTTACACCCAGCCATAGGCAAATCAATCTTGACCCTACTCTCTATGGACACAGTCCAGCCCAAACTGCCAGGTCACATTCTTCCTGGGCCAGAAACATGCATCCTAGGACCGGTTTCAGGGTTCCATCCCTCATCAACCAGGATAATCCTCAGTGTTGTCATCAGTGATGTCACTGACCAAATCATGAGTGATGTAATATGTGAGATCATAAGCAGTGCATTGAGGGGGCTTGAGTTATAGTTAGCTCAGGTAACTATAACGGGTGAATTGCTCTGGTTTTGTATGAGTAAAATCTGTCCCTAACTATAACGTCCCTGTAACCTTTGTTGTTTTGTGTGAATTGTTTTTTTTTTTTATTGAGATGGTTTTGAGTATCAAAAAACAATTACAAAGATCAACAGGATAAAATCAGACATTGAGTTACTATATACATATTATACATCTTATAAATATTAACAATTAATTAATAAATGACATAAGACCAACTTCATTTCACACAGTATTATGTAGGAGAGTCAATCAACATTGACTCTGGATCTGCTTACTGTTATTCATCTAGTTTCTCTCCAGTTTCTAAGAGGAGCCCAAATCTTCCTACCAAAGTCTTTCGACCCCTTTCCTTTAAATCTGTATAGACATTCCTCTATATTATGCGTTCCCAGCAGCCTAGTTAAATACATCTGAAAGGTGGGAGCTACAGAATCTTTCCAGGCCGCCGCAATTAAAATTCTAAAAACAGCCATGGATAGAAAGATAAATGCTTCGGCCTCTTGTTCAAGTTTGAGATTTTCGTCCCTGCCGATCAATACAGTAGTTGGGGATAGAGAGATCTGGTGCTCTAGCAGCCCCGTTAAAAACCTTTCCGTTTCTATCAAAGCTGGCTTAAGATTCTGACAGGTGTAAAACACATGAGATAGATCTGCGTGGCCTTGATCGCACCTAGGGCATCTATCATTTTCTCTTTTACCCCATTTAAACAGCTTGGCAGGGGTATAATACAGGTTAAAGATCATCTTATAATGCTGTGCTTTTAAATTTGTTGCTCTTAATATGTTTTTGTTCAGTGCAAGAGCATAATCAATGTCTATATCTGGATACCTAATCTTTTGAGCCCAAGCAGATTCCGTTTGTCCTATGTCGTCTCCCACACCCTGTAAAAGATAACTATACCCAATTTTAATCTTCTTGCCACCATTCCTTACGTAATTCACAATCGGGTTTAGCTCCTGAATTGATATCCTACGTCTAAATGACTTCACTGTTTGCTCTAGTTGTCTATATAAGAACCATTGACTAGTAGGTATACCAAACTTTTGTTGAAGGAGGTCAAAATCCAATAATTCATCCTTACACATGACATCACCCAGACATCTAATACCCGACACCTTCCATGTCCTACTGTTTCTGTTCTGTCCAAGATGCGTAAATGGGTTTGAGCTCCAAAGATCTACTGTGCTATTAATCTTCGGGACCTTCAGAAATTTCAATATAGCCTTCCATGTGCCCCACGCACTTAGCATTATTTTGCTTTTGCTCCTTTTGAAATATCTAGATTTTATTTCTCGTGTTAAAAGCCCCAGAGCCCTTTCTCCCACTATTAATTCATAGATTGTGGGGATTCTGTATGAACCAGTCGGCACCTCTATATCATCATATCTCAATAGGTGATTCATTTGCATCATTAGACAAACCCAATGATATAACCTCAGATTTGGTGCAGATAAACCCCCTTTCTCCAATGGTGCGGAGAGTCGAGTCAATGATCTCCGAGTTTTCCCATATTGCCACACAAATTGCGAAAAGACAGCTTTCATTTTTTTCAACAGACCCTCTTCAACTAGTAAAGGTATGGCACGAAATAGATACAATAATTTCGGGAAACATTGACATTTTCAGTACATTCACCCTACCAATCAGGGATAAGTGTAAAACATCTATTCTTCTCAATTCTTTATCTATTGAGGTAATCAAGGGTAGATAATTTTCCTGTATGATTTTCCCCACATTTGCGTTGATTCTAACCCCAAGATATACCGCAGAGTCCACATACCTTTGGTCGACTTTATGAATATTATTTGTACCAATTATTATTGTTTTTTCCTCATTGAGTTTGTACCCAGAACTTGATCCAAACGCGTGTGCCAATTGGCTCAGTTCCAGCATTGCCGTTTGCGGATTATTAGTGACTATTGCCAAATCATCCGCATACGCCAATAATTTGGTAGTATGCCTATTAGTTATAACAGGAGATATTTTATCAGAGGCGAGGATTTTCCTAATTAAGGGATCGATATAAAGTGAGAAAAGTATCGGGGAACAGGGGCATCCCTGGCGGGTACCTCTTCTGATAGCCACCTCTTCCGACTGCAAACCCATCGTAGTAATTTTGGCTACAGGATCCATATACATAGGATCACTGACAGAATTTTTACCTCAGAAATATCGACCTACAAGAATATCGAGTCAACAATATAGAGGGCAAAAATATCGACATCCTATCTACAACATGGTAAGTACAAAAATATCGAAAAAATAATATCGATGTAAAAAATATCGATGTTAAAAATATCGATTTTTTTTATATATATAAATGTAAAAGTAAGTATATAACACTAATAAATAAAATATAAATATTTAAAAGTATCTAATAATGTTTAAAATTAATAAATAATACATATATATTAATAATACATTAATTAAATATATACAGTAAATATATAATATATATGTACTGAACAATAAGTATTAATAATTAATTTACTAATTTATAAATTAATGAAATATATTCTAATTTACTAATACATTTACAAACATAAAACAATAACATAAATAAAATGTAAGTAATATAAAAAATAAAATAAACATGTGATATTTTAACAATTAATTATATAAAACGTTGGATAGCGTAAGGGTAAAAATTACTATTCCTACTCCAGAGAGTGGAACAGTAGGGAAAGCGTTTGATAGCATAGGGATAAAATTACTATTCCCACTCCAGAGAGTGCAACAGTCGAGAAAACTGACCCTGAACCCAAAAAACAACCCTTTACCCAAGAACTGAAAACTGACCCTGAACCCTAAAAATACCCCTTTACCCGAAAACTGAAAACTGACCCTGAACCCTAAAAATACCCCTTTACCCAACAACTGAAAACTGACCCTGAACCCTAAAAATACCCCTTTACCCAAAAACTGAAAACTGACCCTGAACCCTAAAAATACCCCTTTACCCAAGAACTGAAAACTGACCCTGAACCCTAAAAATACCCCTTTACCCATGAACTGAAAACTGACCCTGAACCCTAAAAATACCCCTTTACCCAAGAACTGAAAACTGACCCTGAACCCTATAAATACCCCTTTACCCATGAACTGAAAACTGACCCTGAACCCTAAAAATACCCCTTTACCCAAGAACTGAAAACTGACCATGAACCCTCAAAATACCCCTTTACCCAAAAACTGAAAACTGACCCTGAACCCTAAAAATACCCCTTTACCCAAGAACTGAAAACTGACCCTGAACCCTAAAAATACCCCTTTACCCAAAAACTGAAAACTGACCCTGAACCCTAAAAATACCCCTTTACCCAAAAACTGAAAACTGACCCTAAACCCTCAAAATACCCCTTTACCCAAGAACTGAAAACTGACCCTGAACCCTAAAAATACCCCTTTACCCAAAAACCCAAAAATGACCCTGAACCCTAAAAATACTCCTTAACCCAAAGTTAAATAATATTATTTAATTAGCAATTAATAATTAATTAACAATAACAATAAAGTAAATATATCAGCACATAAGCTGTAATTAATATAATTTAATAATTAATATCATTTTTCCCCAATTAATTAATTAACAGTAACTAAAAATTATATATATAAATAAATTACTCTAATTAATGTAATTAACTAAATAATATTATTTAATTACCAATTAATTACTAATTTTAAATATGTACAAAATTATATTAATTAATTAACTAATTAATATTAATTATTTGCCAATTAATTAGTTATAAATATTTAAAAACATATATTAATTAATTAATTATTATTAAATTACTCCCCACCATATTCCCCTATAAACCCACATCCCGCTACAGAAAATATATATCAATTAATCAATTAATTATTTCCCAATTAATCAATATTAATTAGCAAATAATTATAATTAATTAATTAATCCTACTAATTATTAATCAACGTACCATAATTAAATTACTTCCCACCCTATTCCCCCATAAACCCACAACCCGCTCCGGTACTAAAACATCAAATTTCCTTATAAAGTTATATATTATTATAGAAAATGTATACACATATAATAGTAATTATTTTAAATACTTAAATTAAACATATAACACATACATAATAAAAAACTATAAAATAATACAAATATCGATATTAGTGTCATCGAAATTATTAACATCGATATATATGCTATCGATATTACTAACTTCGATATTACTTACATCGATATTAAGTATTTCGATATTACTTACCTTGGGTCGATATTCTGTCCTACGATATTCTTGCCTTCGATATTATGCTTCTTCGATATTTCAGACTCGATATTATGGTAGGTCGATATTTCCAACTCGATATTTTGACTGTCTACCATATTCATAGCCTTTATTGCTTTCCTGCATTTCTCTCCAAATCCCCTTCTGGCCAAAACATCCCACATAAAATCCCAGACCACACGGTCGAAAGCCTTTTCGGCATCTAAGAGAATCATGGCCATATCTCCCCCCGTGGCTGCCATTGCATCAAATAGCGAGATCGCCCGCACCGTGTGTTCCGTGGTGCCTCTCCCTGGGACAAACCCATGCTGCCACGGTGAGACAAGTTGACCAATATTTCTCCCTAACCTTTTAGCCCATACCTTAGAATAAAGTTTGGCATCCGCATTTATCAACGAAATTGGCCGATATGAACCGGTATTCTCCTCTGGTTTTCCCTTTTTATGAAATATTACAATGTTCGTTTGTTTCCAAGTATCAGGAATCCTCCCAGAGCAAATTATACCATTAAATAAGTCTTCGAGCAAGGGAAGAATTTCCTCCCCTAAAACCCTATAAACTTCTATTGGTATGCCGTCTGGGCCTGCAGATTTACCATCCGCTAGTTCTTGTAATGCAATCTTTATCTCCTCTGCTGTTATATCTAAGTCCAACTGCTCCCTATCCTCCTCCTCTAATATTGGGCCTAGTGGCCCATACTCTTGGCTGGATGGTAAGTCCCCTGACTCCTGATCATACAATTTCTGATAGAAATTCTGGAACACATCCATTATCATTTTCGGATCCGTATATTCTACCCCATTATACTTGATCTTACGGATTTTATTTTTGTTAGCCTCTTGCCTAATGCGCAGCGCTAATGCTCTTCCGGCTTGTTCGCCAGTCTCATACCGCCTTGCTCGATATGCTTGATATTCTCCAATCTCCTTCTGCGTGATTACTTTTAAAATATCTCCCTTAATCAAAGCCATACTTCTGGCTGTCTCACTGCCATCCTTGACTGAGACTATTTCCTCTATATGTCGTTTCTCCGACTCTACTAGTTCTGAAGTGAGTTTTTCCACTTTACTTCTATCATGTTTCCTTAACTTGGCCGCACAGCTAATCGTCTCCCCCCTTAATGATGCCTTGAAGGATTCCCATACTCCATTCCTGGATGTACTATATCTATTAATCTCAAAAAATTCTTTCGCCCACTGTTTAATATGTTTTACAAACCTTTCATCATTTAGAAGTTTCCTTTCAAATGTCCATCTTGTTGTTTTCCTCAACGTATTAGGGACTTTATATGTCAATATCAAAGGGTTATGATCTGAGACTATTCTTGGAAGTTTAACAATTCTGACTTTACAGAGTTCCCCCATTGACACAAAAAAATAATCCAGTTTAGAATATTTATGCGCCGGATGTGAGAAATATGTAAACCCTGGATCCCCAGGCACTTTTTCCCCCCTTACATCGACCAGACCATGCAACTGTATTAAAGAGCCAAGAGCTCTATATACCTTATGTTTGCGTCCTGTGTATTTACCTCCTCGTCTCCAATCAGCCGAAATATTCATGTCCCCACATACTATCATGGGGGAACCCCAATTAGCCAGCTCTTCTTCTACTTTATCATATACCATAGGCTCATCTTCATTTGAGCCATAGATCACACAGAGTGTAATCCCTAGATTTAGTTCTACCAAGACCCATCTTCCAGACCCATCGGTTTTAGTACGTTTCACCCCCCCCCAAATTACATTTAGCTAAAATAGCCACTCCTCTAATCATAGATGATTGTGATGAGCATCCTAGCATAGTATAGCCATGCATATCCAACAACTTCCTTTTAGCCCAGGGTAAATGGGTTTCCTGTATACACAGTATATCTATATTATTTCATTTAACAAAATGACTCAATCTCTGTCGTTTCTTCCAGTCATTTAATCCCCCTACATTGATTGTACATATCTTAATGTCTGACATTATTGGCAAAGTTACTTTTCCTACCATGTCTGTTATCCATGAATCTACTACTAACCAAAATCGCACCCATTTCCATCTCAAAGTTTTTCTCTTTTTTATTCCACCTATTTCCCCCCCCTTCCGCCCTCCACCCCCACGCCCTCCCCCTCCCCCTGCTCCTGCTCACTCTCCCTCCCCTAACCCCATTCGGATGCCGAACTCCCCCCCTCCCACCCCCCTTATTCAGAGGCGCTCAGACCCGTGGTCTGTGCACGTGATGGTTCGCAGTACTGATTGAGGAGATTTTCAAAAATAACCCAACTTTAATACCTATGACCCTGTAGTGCCCACCACCTTACACTATAAACACCAACCCACTCTATGTTGCTGATTAATATTTTACCTGAGCATGACAAAATATCACATTTGCCTTTTGATTAAACTCATCCATTTATACAGGACATTTTCTAAACCCCTTGTGAGATCAGATATTCTCTGGCCTTCACTTCGGAGGAGAAATATAATGTTCTTCCATCTTTAATTATTTTCAGCTGTGCTGGATTTATCAAGTATGCCTGCATACCCTTGTCCTGAAAAGGTTTTATCATCTGCCTTAGTCTCCAGCGTCTCTCCACCTTGACATGACAAAAGTCAGGGCGAACAAAGAAAGAGTAACCATCAACATTCTTTTTTTTGTCCGGTCTCGCCCTCTCTGATATTGCCTGCCTCAAGTTAAAGTTACCCAGAAAAATTAAAATTGCTCTGGGCTCATCTCCCTCCTTAGCATTTTTGTGGATTTTAAAGGGGATGCGATGTGCCCTCTGAATCTCCTTAGCCCAATCCCATCCCTTCAGTTCTGTAAAGGCATGTTCGAATAGTTTGACCACAAAGGGTTTCATGTCTGTTTCTTCTGATCCTTCAGGTATTCCCAAAATGCCCAGGTTGTTCTGTCGAGATCTGTTCTCAAGCGCCTCCAGTTTCCATTGCATATCTATTAGCTGTTCTTCTTGTAAATCTACCTTACTAGAGGCCGCCGCTGACTCAGTCTCAGTTGACACCACTCTTTCTTCCAGATTAGTAACCCGTTCTCCCAGATTCACACACACCTTAGTCAACTTCCTCACCACTCCTTGCATTTTTCTGACTGCTGCGTGTGATTTGCGACTTTCCTGACGTGCTTCTTCCCTGTGTGCGAATATTTCCTGGTGTATCACCTCCAGGAGAGACATTTGTGCTGCTTCCCCACCAGGGCTTTCCAGCATAGAGTTGGTCGTCGGATGGTCCCTTTTTTGACAGTGTATTTTTGCTCCTGTCGTGGATTTCACCGCGGTTATCGGGGGGCTGAAATCATCCTGCTCCAATTCACTGTCAGTAACTGACCCACTAGCCTCTTGCTCCAGACTATCATCATCTTCCTCCGACCAGAAAAGAAAGCTTCACTGGGGGGGTCTTCACCAGCCTCATCCTCCAATTCTTCTTCCAGCACCAGGGGTCTCACAATGGTATTGTCCTCAGCTTCTCCTACTAGATCAGTTTCCCCTTTACTGTCCTCCTCTGTAATTCTGGACATAGCAGGCTGGGCAGATGATTCTGATATATTTTGGGGTACCCCTCTTGTATCCTTGGGGCTCTCAGCCTCATCTGGCAGTCTTACAGTAGCCTCATTATTCATATCCTTTTCATTTACAAGTTTTTGAAAAATGTCAGATATCGGGGTGGTGCCTTGAGTGCCTTGGTTGCCCTTGTTGTTGAGCCGTTCTTTTAGCAGGGGAGACTTGTTTTTTCCTCTTGCTGCCATCTAACTCCCTATCTGCCATTAGTTCCGCCTGTTCAGCTGCAGCCTTCCTTCTTGCGGCCGTTTTAGCGCTTGCACTAGTTTTGGGAGCCATAATTTCCCTCCTCCTTTCTTCGAGCCCAAACTGCTCCTTACCGTCTATTTTGCTGCCCCACTTCCTCTCTTCTGAGTCTGAGTCTGCAGCGGTCTCCAGGACGCTCCGTAGTCTCCCACCAGTCCTCTGGTGTAAACTCGTTTGCTGTCCTGATTGTGGATTCGTATGCCAAAATTCTCCTGACCAGGGCTGTTTCATCCGTTGCAAGCTCTGTCCACTCCGTGAGCTCCGCGCCGTTTCTTTTTGCAATCTCTGCGACCTCCGCTCCCTCTGCGAGCCATCCCACACCTGACACGCCTCTCAGCGAGAGCCTCCTCGCAACCTGCAGCAGCTCCAAGATCAACCGCTTAAGCGGCCGGCGGCAAGTAAGTAGCATCCGGCGGTGTGAGTTTCTTCTGCCATTTTTTTTACTCCGGGCTCTCTCTCCGCACCTTTAGTCTCCCTGCCTTTCTGAAGGCTCCTTGACTCGGTGACTCTGTGGCTCCGTGGCTTGGGTCTACAGTGTCATGCTGCTTTACTACAGCATCTCCTCAATCGCACTGCTTCTCGGCCGCCCTAAACTGCCGCCATCTTGCCGTTTTGTGTGAATTGTTAACGTTTTTTAAATTATATTTGCTTACTATAATGTCTTTGTAACCTTTGTTTTTTTCATTTAATCTCTAAGGTTTTTTAAATGCTAATTCCCAACTTTATTGTTCCTGTATCCTTTGTTTTTCAGTTCTCAAGAATTCCGCTACTGGAAGTACAAGGAGGGCTTCCTGACCCCCAAGGTCCCCCTGGAGACAAGGGGACTTTATCCACCAACTAGTAGTGCAGCGGGAGGCATGTTTGCAGAGTGGTGGAGAAAGGGGGCATGGCCACTGACAACTTCTCAGCAAACCTGCCCTGTGGGACTAACTGGAAGTAACAGGAGGGGTAGTTGGCTCCAAAGGACGTCCTTGGGGGACCAACTACCATTCCTATAACCTCCAATAGGTCCCATACAGCAGGATTGCTAAGATCTGATAGCAAAAACAACAGTTGATGGACAGAATGCAGAACAATGTCATACATTCACCCCAGTACAGAGATCTGGGCCTAAATCAATCTATTTTTTGAACTCCACACCACCCCAGTTCAGACATGGCCATATGCAAATCACCCTTGACCCTGTGCCTCATGGGAACTGCCAAGCCATGTCTTCCCTGGACCGGGATCACGTATCCTAGGAACGGTTTCTGGCTATCAGTCATCATCAGCCAGGATAGCTTGACTCCAGTGGTGTGGAGAGCACGGGAGTCACATCGGAGCATACCCTTCCCACTCAGGGTGACAAATGTAAAAACAACAGTTGATGCACAGAATGCAGAACATTGTCATACATTCACCCCAGTACAGAGATCTGGGCCTAAATCCATGTTTTTTTTTCACTCCACACCACCACAGTTCAGACATGGCCATGTGCAAATCAGCCTTGACCCTGTGCCTCATGGGAACAGTCCAGCCCGAACTGCCAAGCCATATCTTCCCTGGACCGGAATCAAGCATCCTAGGACCAGTTTCTGGCTATCAGCTGGCATGAGCCAGGATAGCTTGAATCCAGTGGCAAAGTGAGCAAGGGACTCACGTCTGAGCATACCCTGCCAACTTGTTGTGTTTTATCAAGGACCCCGATCAATATCATGACCTTATGCCCCTATTCGGCTATAATCGATACATATCCCTATAATGGCATAATATCCAAGACCATATTTCAGCAAGTCGCCTCTGCAGTCCATGTCAGTCCATGATGCAGCAGGAGTCACTTCCTTAGATTCCTAGATAGCACACCGAGTTCTTTCGACACTTCAAACCTCCAGCAACCTGGGAAAGCCTCGCTTGCTTTGTTTTGATTAGTAATAGAACTCCTAATTAGCATTGTAAGAATGACCAGTTCTTAGTGACATCTTAATTGACGTCTTATGTCCAAAACCTATGTCAAACTCGGCACCTTTCAGGTATAAATAATACCAACGTTGCCTTAAGCAAACACAGCGGTGGTGGTGAATACAGGAGCAGAAACAGCGGTCCCCCTGCAGAAAGCCCAGCAGATGCAGAAAGCCCACGGACGCTGCCCCTCCTCTTTGACGCGCTGAGAAAGAGGTTGTCTTTTCCCCTGCCGAGAAAATCCAGCTCCGGCGTTTCCAGCCTACCCTTGCGGGTGACTGGAATATCGAGTCCTGAGAGGAGAAACCAGACCTCCAACATTCTATTCCAGAGGTATGGTGCTGACTAAGCCCTTAGAGAGATTTCTTGAAGCAAACCATGGCAAAACCAACTTAACTTAACTTGCTACTTACTTACTCCCTTCCACGTGTTAGGCTTAGGTCAGGTACACTGGGGTAGGCGTAGTTAGAAGCACCAGTTGAGATCGTTAGCCAAATGTATATATGAATGTATTTATTTTATTACTTTTAATCATCTTATGGCTAAGAAACCATATCAATGCTTTTACTGTATTACTTTGTGATACTCATACTACTGTACGCACTTTTTATAATAACAAGTCTTGCAATTGTGGCAATTCATTTCTCTTGCATGAGAAGGAAGACTGTTCAATAAATAATACCTTTTATTGAAAACGCCCGTCTCTCTATCTCTCTGCACACTGGTGAAAGTAATCTTGCACAACTGACTGAGCGAAAATGCTGTCTATTGTTTCACACGACTCTAGAGATTTACTCGTATCTAAGGAGCAAAGTTGTCATGTTAATGCGGTTGTTGGAAAACTGAATCCCTTCTTGTCTGAGCCACAGAAGCTGATCACTTCCTATTCAGTCAAGAACGTTTCCAGTGACCTCTGAGCTAGCTGGTACAAACCCAATTAAGTCTAACATAGTCAGTAGAGACCTAGAAGACCGCACTCCTACGTCTACACTGCTGTTTATGTTATACAAATGCGCAGGGCCTATAGGGAAAATAGGAACTACACTACATGGCGCCCAACGTTTGGTAAGGCGATAAAACTAACGCAAGACGTTAGAGTAACTCAGTCGTGCTTTTTCACACAGACCCTTTCTCCCGTAAATACTCCAATAGACATCTGGAGTGGGTGAAAGGTTAAAATCCGCCTGAACTTAGTAGGAAGAGATTCCTATGTAGAGTTTCTGGTTTATTCAACGTTGAAGGATACAGTGTTCCAAAATATTGTGCACCTAATCTTTGTCTCCTTGAAACCTGATCTGCAACAACAGCCGTTCCTGACAGTAAAATGCCAGGAAAAGACGAGACCAACGGGACCGCTGCAGCCACAGTAAATGCGACTCAGCAGGAATCCGATGAAACAGGGATTTATCCACCGGGTGCAATAATCATCCCGGTAAACTTAAGAAAATCTATAACTTTAAAAGGTATAGAAAACGGACTGACACCACAAGGTGGTACAGTGATTTTCGTGATAGAGGCACACGAATATCGGCAAACAGGGGTATTCTATTCATGGATAAACTTTCCAGCGGCAAACACTACAACACAAGAGTTTCACTATTACAAAATAGAGAAACCACCGGAAGAGTATGCTCCTTTCGAGGAGATTGAAATTCCATTAAAATACCAAGACCACTGCTCTGGTTTAAAGGCGCCCTAAAACATAATGATAACATCACCAGGCTCGGTCCACTAGGTAGACCAGGAGCAACGTGGCCGGTCTTAGCCAGCTACACACCACTTCCGGACATTGATAAAATGTCTCGCAAAGAACTTTTAGCACAGCTAAAAATACTGATTAAAATACATAGACAGTTAGTCCAATATGTAATGCGGACTGCAACAGTCCAAACAGCTGTTAATGTTCCACAGCTGACCCCTCATCAGGGGAACACAAATAAAATTACACCACATAACATACAATCATGTCTTGGTAAAACACCCATAAAACGGGAACAAATTCCCTTCTGGTTAGCACAGAAAATAACTCAAATAGAGGCAGTATTTCCGAATACTACCCCTATTGAGAAACACAGGATTCTGACCATCTGCCTTCCAATGGGGGTCGCACCACATGTGGAGGACTGTGACACTTGAGGTACAGTCTTTGCTTCCATTTACACAAAAACACATGGTGTTCCATCCATGGCGGTAATACCAGATGTGCTAAAACAAATTCAAAATGAATACGGTCCAGAACCTGCTTTAACTATTGGTATAAAATTACTGAAAGACTTCAGGCAGGTCTCAGCTATATTACTAGCAAACATAAAGGGAGAAGCAGCATCTGTGGCGATCCGCCAGAAATTGAAGGAAACAGATATAACAGATAAACCACTTGAGCTTGCCAGAATCATAGAAAAATGCTATGAAGAACTAGGTAGAGATAGCTTGGGTGGGAAACCAGTAAAACCCCAACTACTCGAAAATCCTGAAAAATTATTTAATACAAATAATCAAAACACTCCTAAAAAGAGCTGGAATGGAAATAAAGAATCCACTCCCAAAGAAAAAGCTTTTCAGTCCAGAGGAAGGTCTCCTCGACGGAGGGAAAGAACTCCGACTCGAGAACACCAGTCTCCCCAGAGGGAGCACTCTGAAAAAAGATACAACCTTAGAAATAGGGATAACTTGAAAAAGCCTGATAGATATCAAAGTATTGATACACGTCCCTCTCGATCTTTTTCGCAGAAATCTGAAAGAAGAGGATGGTCAGACCCAGAAGAGCACACCAAGTCCAAAGACAAGGAACCTGCTCAAAGTAAAAAATCACAATTTCCAAAAAAGAAGGTAGCCAGTATTAAGCATGGGCGGAAAATCCGTTACGCTCGCGGATTTTCGGTAAATTCGCAATCCGCGAGATTCGCGAATTTCCCGCAAAATCCGCAAATTCGCACGCAGCAGATTTTTTTTCTTTGCGGTGTAAGTTCGCAATTGCGAACATGTAGGTGCGGCGGGCAGCAACAATCTCGCACTCGTGAAATTACAAAAATTGCAATTCCGCACAAGAAATCTACTGACATTTGCCTGCACTTTTTTAAATTTGAGGCCTTTTGATTTTCTTTGGATAACTTTTGGATTAGAAATCAACTTTCTCATATAAGCTTGGTGGGGCATTAAAGTTGCTGTAATGCTGCTCTGCAGAAAAACGAGTTTTGCAAAAGTGAAAGCATTTTCAAAAGTTCAAACTCATCATTAGTAACCGTTCCCTGTAGTGCTTCCTGACAAGGGCCCCTCCAAAGTTCAGTTGCTAGTTGCAACAATTGTATGACCCTGCTCTGACCCTCACAGCAGGCTCATAGAATAGCTACAAGTAGGCCACAAAGGTCCTGGAAAAAAAAATTGCACTGCAACAGAAAGCAAATTACAGATAAGGATGCAGGTGCCAGACTGGAATTTTAAAACAGTGACACATTAATAAATCAACCCCAAATTAATTCATGTCAGTTGAAGCAGGCAGGTGTGCTTGCTTTTCCCCCCCATAATCTACAGTGATGATGAACCAGAGGGTGGCATAAGGCATTGATGTACCAGAGGGTGGCATGGGTAAAACAGAGGGTGGCAGGGGTGAAACAGAGGGTGCTGGGAACCTGTGATGATGAACCAGACGTAGAAACAACATAATCGTGACCGTTGCGAGCCGACATGTAAGTTCGCGATTGCGAACTGTTACAAAACCCTCGCGAACTGTCAGAAATCCTTGCAAACTGGCAGAAATCCTTGCAAACACAAAAAAAATCCGCAAATTCGCGAGAATTCGCGGATTTTGCGGATTGCAAGTTCGCAAATTCGCAAAATTTGCGAGCGCCAGATTCGCAAAATTCGTCCATGCTTATCCAGTATTAGAATAATTGAACATGCCGAGAATACTGAGGACGCAGCTGAAAAACGGAGAGTGGGCACAGACAATGCTAGACAGTGCAGCAGAAATCAGCATAGCTCGCAAGATCCTGATGAATCATCTGGAGACAGTGGACACGAATGAATACATTCAAGTAGAAACTGCTGACACCAGAGTGAGCGAACCTCATAAGATATACGAAATAACATTGCGTATAGAGGCAGATAAGACTAGGAAAATAAGGGGTCTATTTTGGGACAACCTCTCAAAAGGCTATGACATCCTGTTAGCTGAGAAAGATTGGCCCCCAGAGTTTGTTAGGGAGTGCCCTCATGGCGAAGAAATGATTATGCCTGCCTTCTCAAATCACATTCCAATTTACAAGAAATATACTTATGCAAGGAAATGGGCAGTAGCTCAAGCACCTGCATTATATAAGAATCATGTTGGATGGGATGAGGACTCTCCTCCTCACAAAATCCAGTTAAAAAGTCAACCTACTGCACAAAGGCAGTATCCAATTAAGCAAGAAGCTAAAAAACAGGTCAGGGAGATTTTAGATCAACTTGAATACCAGGGGGTGATTGAAACATGCACCTCTCAAATGAACAATCCTTTGTTTCCTGTCTCCAAACTAGACAATTCATATCGTCTAGTCTTGGACTACAGACACCTTAACTCATGTTGCAAAACATTTGCGGTTCAAAACTCGCACAGTGCGGCACTGATGAATAACATCGTTCGCAAAAAAATACAAAACAACCTTAGACATTTCTAATGGATTCTTTTGTCAAAACATTGCACCCGAAAGCAGGTACTTGACCGCTTTCTCAATAATGGGGTCGCAGAAAAATTTCTGTAGGCTCCCACAGGGGTTCAAGAACAGCCCAGGATTATTCTCAGCCAGGGTAACAGAGTTACTACAAATGTATGACGATGAGGCATTATCTTAGGTCGATGACATCTATCTTACAGACGACGACTTGGATACTCACTTGAAAAGAGTGAACGCCATAATACTTGAGTTTGCCGCAGAGGGTTACAAATTCAACTTTAAAAAGTCTCGAATTGCCCATCTAACAGTACTATTTTTAGGTTACGAATTATCAAGTGAAGGCAAAAGCCTAGCGGACAACTTCTTAGAGAAGTGCGCTGTACTCCAAGCACCAAGAACGCTGAAGAACTTACAATCGATTCTAGGTTTCCTGAACTTCGGAAGAACATATATATTTAACTATGCTGAGAGGGTTAAACCTCTCTACGAATTAATAAAACTTGATTTTAAACCAATAAACTGGACTCAAAAACACACAGAAATTTTGAGATCACTACAAAAAGACATGTTAGCTATAAAAAAAATTAGAAACACGCGACAATACACGCAATCTTATAATCCGAGTCATCCCAGGAAGATGCAGATTCACGTACCTGACCTCTAATGAGGGAGAAACGGTACCAATAGCTTACAAATCACATTTGTACATTCAAGAAGAAAAAACATTCAGTCTTACAGAAAACATTGTAAAAGCAATTCAAACTGCTATAGCAAAAGAACGAGCATTGGCACAGGGGAAAATAATAACTGTTCTCACAGCAGAATCAGCCTTCGAGGCACTATTCAGCCCAGTAAACTTGCCTACAGTATCACTAGATCCGAAATGGATACAGTGGGAAAGCTCACTTGCGGCAGAAGACGTGAAATACTATTTTGCTCCACAATTTAAAAAACTGAATGAATTAAAATATGAACAGGAGAATCCTCTGCCATTCGAAATTCTGACTCTCCAACAGTACTCTTGTATAATCTATACAGACAGATTTGTACAGCATCACAATGTAGAAGATAAAACCTACGATGCAGCCTGTGCGATTGTTAAAGGTCGCTGGCTCTGCGGTAAATTCAGACCGAAATAACAAAAACTAAATCACTGAGAAAAAGTTCAGCTCAGCGAGCTGAATTCAGATCTTTGAAGTTGGCGCTTGAAAATACCGAACGCGAATTCCCGACACTAATCGTGTGCGATTCGCATTTTTGCGTCGACTCTTACAATAATGATTTACAGAAATGGGTTCAAAATGATTACAAAGATGACACAGGTGCCACAATCAAGCATAAAATGCTTTGGAAACAGGTAGTTCTTTTACAGAAAGAACTACAAAAGACTCATGTGGTACACGCACTGAGTCATCAGCGCGATGGCGTTCACGTTGGAGGGAATTCATTGGCTAATACAGCTACAGCGGAAGCAACTAAACCGGCTTCCGTAGCCACAAAAAAGCATTCAAAAAAATACATAGACGGGGAAACATTGCTGGCGGTAAAAACGTCTTTAAAAGGCAGCTGTGCAGCACTTCCTGTGAACTCTCCACTCAATTATGCATACGTGATTGATGCAAACTCTGTTCCTTTTGCTCGAATCCCTGGAGTGGGGGATAGGGTAATTCCAAACACGTACAGGAGAATCTTATTAATAGCAGACGCACACATGGGTGAGGGTCCAAGACACAAAAAGATGAAGGAATCTCTGACTGAATTACAATCAGATTATTGGTGGCCGGGAATGAGCGTGCAACATCATAAATTTGTTAAAAACTGCCAAGACTGCAGCAGAGATCGCAGCGGAGAGTTACCATGCCCCTTGATGTAGTAAGCATAAGGCTATCTACACACAAAATCCAGCGTCCTAATAATCATTTAAGACTAGACTTCACTTAAAAAAATGTGGCCCCAGCGCTCGGCTGACGGCAAAACTGTTATAAAAGATTTGCGAGTCTTTATCGGCACATACGCAATAGCCAGTCTCCATTCTGACCAGGGTCCAGCTTTTAGCTCTCGAGCTTATAAGTAGGCCATGACCAGCATGGGAATTGGGTTGCGGTTCTCTTGTCCATTTCACCCGGAAGGAAACAGTGTAGTGGAAAGAAAAAACTGAGACATAAAGCAATCTATAACAGCGAAGGTATTAGGTTCGGGGGATGGGTGGGTCAAACATTTAACAAGTGTCCAACGTAGTCTTAATAACTTGCCAAGAAATTCTCTAAAAGGTTTCAGCCCATACGAACTATTGTTCAGAACTAGAATGTATGTTCAGGACCTTGATAGTCAGGCTTCAGTGGTAAAAGATGATAAGAAAGACTTTGAAATCAAAGATCGTTTGGCTGTTCTACAGGACTTAAATGAACCAAGAAAAGCCCTGAGCAACCTAAAGTTAAAACAACAGCCAACAACCACTGAAGACACTCCACCTGTCCCAGCAAGACCTGTCTGGATTCCAAAGATTGGGGATCTGGTCAGAGAAAAAATAGCGGTGCAGAAGGAATTTGGGCCTTCTTACAGAAAAGTAGTACCTGTCTTAAGTATCAACGGAACAAGATCAGTAGTACTACCGCCCCTTGCTGGTAAAAAGGAGAACCGAGTTGTATCCATCGACCTGGTAAAACTACAAGCATGTGGCCTATAATAAATAGTAGACAAAGTGGACTCCCGAGAAGTAACAGAATACCCAAATTTGCAACAATCCAAGAGGTTCAAACTGAAAGACTAATCACATTTGATAAACCTGCAGTGCACAAAGAGGACTATGCAATAATGCCATGGAACTCTTGCCTCTTGGAACTCAAATTGAATCAGTTCATCGTGAAACACCAGTCTACGATGATGTGGCATCAGAATGTGATAATGAAAATCAAAGGGGACCTGCTATTCCTACAATCGATAGAACTGCCTCTGGCTACTTCATCAATTTTGATAACTTTTATGAAGATCCAAGCGACCCTGAAGTGACGTCAATAACAAAGACTTTTAAAGAAAAGGCAACAGAACTCTTTCATCAACTTAAGGAAACTTATCTTGTTTCACCATGGGTAGAGTTTTGGTTTGGTCTAGGTGTATTTTTCCTGCTGCTTTGGCTCATCATGGTACTTTGTTTGGGAAAATTCATTGAGGGAAAATATAGTTCAATGGACACAGCAAGTCAGAACATCAACTTAGTTCTAAAGCCACACAAGTCATCTCACATCGAGAAAAGAGAACTATCATAAGTGAATGTCACAGCCATTCCAATACCCGTCGGGGTAGTTTGGGACAAGACAGACTATGAAATATATGGCCCGGTCGAGATCCTGAAATATCCTGACCAGTTCAAGGTTTCATTAAGTGACTTTGTAAAACCAAGTACATTCTCTGATGATTGGGATTTTGAAAGTATAAATAATATGATGTCTGATTTAGTGTTGTCAGCAAAATTTACAGAACATGATTACTTGCAAGGTTCATCTAATTATGAACAAATGTACTGTTTTTCACATTTCGCAGACCATTACTTGCATAAAACTGCTCAACCTAGAAATGTTTTACATATAACCATTGGGAGCATTGTGCAACACCACCCAAAAGCAGTTCAAAAACGTTTTATGAGAAATTCCAATACTTCTCAGGGTTTAACACAAGTAATGCTGAAACATTTTATTATAAACTGTTGAATAAGACAGGGACGAAAACCATGCTGACAAATACTAAATTGATATATTCAGAAGCATTTTATGAAAAAATTATTACATTTGTTTTTGATTTCTGGAAAAATAACATTGAAACAAAAACAATCTGGGGTACAAAAGATTGGCATGTACAAGGCCTAGAAGCATTATTTCGAGCCTGCATGATTCCAGAACAAATAATGTTCTTAAATGACACAATTCAACAGACAACCTGTCTTGGCCTAGCTAAGATTAAGGACCTAAACAAACCGTCTATTCCAAAGCCAATACCTGATAATGCTACCACAGATATTGAAATAGACGTATCCCAAATTTCACATCTAAACAGAACACATCCTGATTGGAAAAAGTGGTTAATCTGGCCAACAGACACTAATAACTGTCAAGATAGATTCCTGAACAAATCACAGGGGTTAAAAATGACCAGACCAGACCCTAGGTACTCCCAGAGATAACATCCAGGGATAGTAACAACATACAGTGTAGGGAAACTCTGCCTCGAATGGCTAGAAACATCAACACTGGCAGAAATTAAGCAACACTTATCTTTACTTAAAGAGGGTGCTGACTTGCGTGATTTCATTATGGGACCATGCAAACAGCGTCAAAAAGGTTTCATAGCGGCAAGTGTACATGCGGCTTACAACGAGGCATGGAAAGTAACACAAATTGAAACAGCAGAGAAAATACGAGAAATTGATCGTATTAATTTGGAGAAATCACTTTCTGTTGTGGACAATTGGTTAATGACTCTGTCCTCCAGAATATATTCACTGGACAGTATTGTATCATCTGCCATCGATATAATAGATCAGGACCTGCTAATGTTACAACATGGCCAGTCCCAATTATGTTCTATTGTACAGCTAGGCTGGACGTTGCAAAATCTTTGTTCAGGCTATGTGCCATGGCGTTTAATCAACACAACGTCATTGTTTTCTGTCTTTAACCTTACTGATAAACAAATCAGTTTAGCCCAAAAAGGAGCAGACTATACAATTCTGAGCATTGAAAAACTTGAGAGATTACCATTGACAATGTCAGAAAGTCCTGTCATTGAATGGATAATACACAGGATTATCACAATTCCGATAACAACTTTCCGGTTTAAAAATTGCCTTGACTATATACCGACAGGTCAGTATGAAAAGTTGGGTAAAGGGTACATTAAGTCATCATGGAAATTACCATATACACACGCATGCTATAGTGACAACGACAAAAATGTATTTCTTAGTGGTGAAAATTGCAAACATTCACTAAGCGGTATACTTTTGTGCCAGGGTATTAATTTACATGGGGCCTGTGAAGGGACTTCAAACAACCTTTCATGCCACCAGCACGTCACACCTGCAACACAGATAGAGCCTTTCTTTAGGCAGCTCTCTAATGGGAGTTACATTCTAATAACGGATCACAGCTGTTGTGGCTTAGTGCCAGGTAAAACTTATCTCGTAAGTGTGTCCTCCATGGTCACTTGCTGTATGCAAGCATTGTTTCCGAACGGCCCTGGAGACTCAGAGACTCCGATTTGGCCTCGTTTGAAAATCTCTTCTATACGAATTGATACTTTAAGCAGAATGAAGTCTGTGCTTTTGCAGACAACAGTGCCCATCACATCATCAAAAGAGACGTATGATCTCCAAGTTGCAAGGACAACCTCGGAGATACATGACCTTTTATCAACAAATTGCCCCGTAAATTTCGTAGAAATGTTGAGCCAAATCCTAAATATATTGGTTGCCGTAGGTATCTCGAATGTATTTAAGACGATTTTTTCGGGACTGCTAACACCATTCAAAGCAATCCTGGGCATAATTCCAAATTTTGTCCATTCGGTCTTTGGCGGCCTACCTCTACTTTTGGGACTCGTAGCAGGCATTTTATTTTTGACCCTTTTGCTCCGATATGGCAAGCCAAAACACAGACATGACTCCGGCGAGGATGGAAGAAACAATCCTAGCAATGCGCTACTGGGACCGCATAACTAAGGTCCTTGGACTGGCTCGGCTGAGAGATCTGAACATGACCTGGTTTCTTTCATTCAGACCTATATGACAGACCTGCATCTTACCTGTGCTTCGATGTATGCTATGCGGAGAAGAATGCGTGTTAGACACCTGTCTTGCACTACCATCGGCTATACCAATGGATATCGATACGTTGCTAAGTCCTGTAACGGCTCATGCATCGTGTTGTCACCAGCGGTTACCAATCCTGATGACGGCATTCGTTGAAACTCCTGCGCTACGACTAGGTGGCGGCAGTGAAAGCAGCATCACCCAGGTACGACCTTCTGTGAGCATTGCTGATCCAGACATCGATGATAGCAATCATTCTCACAGCTGCCAGGTTACAGCACTATCAAACCTGGTCGAACTGTCACCTGAATATGTAGAGCTATTTTTTGAGAGCCTGTCTGATATGATGTTCTCCCCTGAACAGAAACAATGAATTTTGGAAAACAACACTCCGGCACACAGCGTTCCCATGAACTCTGAAATTCGGCCTTCAGCTTTGATAAACAAAAGCTAGTGAAAAGCGTTTGGAACTATATTTCCCCGCTCTCTTTTTTCAAAATATTTACCTTTTTCTGGCACAAATACTTTTGCTTAAAGTAAAACTATTCATAGAGAACATCTAGAGACAATATATTACCTCGACCTCTAGTACAATTTTTTTTAACAGCACTTGTATTTACATGTGATGCAATAGTCTCAACCCTCTTTTCTGTATTTAGAAACATTTCATGTGTAATTTTGCATTATCGTTTGAAATGTTTATATATGCATTGATTTTGAATGATTAATCTGCTTATTAACGTACATGTATTTCATGTACGCCATTTCAAATGCAAATGTATTTTGGGGTGGGTAGAAATACACTCGCATCCTATTGCTTTAGTTTTGAGTAATTTGATGGACATGAATTCGTGGAGTGGATGTTGTGTTTTATCTAGGACCCCGATCAATATCATGACCTTATGCCCCTATACGGCTATAATCGATACATATCCCTATAATGGCATAATATCCAAGACCATATTTCAGCAAGTCGCCTCTGCAGTCCATGTCAGTCCATGACGCAGCAGGAGTCACTTCCTTAGATTCCTAGATAGCACACCGAGTTCTTTCGACACTTCAAACCTCCAGCAACCTGGGAAAGCCCTGCTTGCTTTGTTTTGATTAGTAATAGAACTCCTAATTAGCACTGTAAGAACAACCAGTTCTTAGTGACATCTTTATTGACGTCTTATGTCCAAAACTTACGTCAAACTCAGCACCTTTCAGGTATAAATAATACCAACGTTGCCTTAAGCAAACACAGCTGTGGTGGTGAATACAGGAGCAGAAACAGCTGTCCCCCTGCAGAAAGCCCAGCAGATGCAGAAAGCCCACGGACGCTGCCCCTCCTCTTTGACGCGCTGATAAAGACGCTGTCTTTTCTCCTGCCGAGAAAATCCAGCTCCGGCGTTTCCAGCCTACCCTTGCGGGTGACTGGAATATCGAGTCCTGAGAGGAGATACCAGACCTCCAACATTCCATTCCAGAGGTATGGTGCTGACTAAACCCTTAGAGAGAATTCTTTAAGCAAACCTTGGCAAAACCAACTTAACTTAACTTGCTACTTACTTACTCCCTTTCACGTGTTAGGCTTAGGTCAGGTACACTGGGGTAGGCGTAGTTAGAAGCACCAGTTGAGATCGGTAGCCAAATGTATATATGAATGTATATATTATATTCCTTTTATTTATCTTATGGCTAAGAAACCATATCAATGCTTTTACAGTATTACTTTGTGATACTCATACTACTGTACGCACTTTTTATAATAACAAGTCTTGAAATTGTGGCAATTCATTTCTCTTGCATGAGAAGGAAGACTGTTCAATAAATAATACCTTTTATTGAAAACGCCTGTCTCTCTATCTCTCTGCATACTGGTGAAAGTAATCTTGCACAACTGACTGAGCGAAATAGCTGCCTATTGTTTCACACGACTCTAGAGATTGACTCTTATCTGAGGAGCAACGTTGTCATGTTAATGCGGTTGTTGGAAAACTGAATCCCTTCTTGTCTGAGCCACAGAAGCTGATCACTTCCTATTCAGTCAAGAAAGTTTCCGGTGACCTCTGAGCTAGCTGGTACAAACGCAATTAAGTCTAACATAGTCAGTAGAGACCTAGAAGACCGCACTCCTACGTATACACTGCTGTTTATGTTATTCCAATGTGCAGGGCCTATAGGGAAAATAGGAACTACACTACAAACTTAGGGCGAAAAAAGCGATACAAAAGGAGGGGTGATGGACGGAACACTTGAGCAAATGTGGTGGGAGATCAAGTCACTCCAAAAGTACCATGAAGTTGGGTGCGTACCTAGAGGCCTGAGGATTATGCTTGTTCCAAGCTTTGAAAATCCCAACCCTCTGCTGCTGAGAGACTGGGCAGACAGTAATATGGAGGCCTCTATGCAATTGGTATGCTTGTTGATAAAATACGCTACGATTGACTGAATGTAACTGAAATTTCACGTATCAAGCAGGAATTACTTTCTCTCACAAACCCGGAAAACAAAGATTTTATAGAGAAAAATTGTTCAGACATGGCAGCACGCATGAAGAAACAGGAGGAAACAATTAAAGCAGGAAAAGCTTTTAAATTTGCTCGCGACAAGAACGACTATGAGCAAGGCCAGGTTTTCACTTTCGCACGCAAATATGACTTTGTCAAAAAACAAAGAGGGACAGTGGCGCTTCAGAAGAAAGCCCAAGATCAAACTGGCGCCTCCAACACCGTAACTGTTTCTGTTTCTGTTATTAGTACCATAGCTAGCGGAACAGACACCGATGGTAGCGGCTCAGATTCGGGCAGTGTTTCAGGCCTGGGTCCCCTTACATACGCGGAGGAAATGGATTATATTAGGGAGCAGAGAAAACTTTCCCTTCGACCGAGGATTCCAAATCCTCAACAAACACACGGAGAAATCTCAAAAGGCTCGAAAGGCGCAAACGCTCCAACCAACAGAGGCAGAGGGCAGTTTTACAAAAAGAAAACGTGGCAGAACTAGAAAATCAATCAATCAATCAAGCATTTGTAAAGCGCACTACTCACCCGGAGGGTCTCAAGGCGCTAGGGGGAGGGGGGATCCGCTACTGCTCGAACAGCCAGGTCTTGAGCTGCTTCCTGAAGGCGAGGTGGTCCTGGGTCAGGCAGAGGTGGGTCGGGAGGGAGTTCCAAGTCTTGGCGGCGAGGTAGGAGAAGGATTTTCCCCCTGTGGTGGCTCTTCGGATGCGGGGGACGGCGGCGAGGGCGTGGCTGGTCGATCGAAGCTGGCGTTTGGGAGCGTAGAAGTTGAGGCGGCTGTTGAGGTATCCTGGGCCTTGGTTGCGCAGGGCTTTGTGTGCGTCGGTGAGGAGACGGAAGGTGATTCTTTTGTTGACCGGGAGCCAGTGCAGGTCTCTCAGGTGTCCGGAGATGTGGTTGCGACGGGGGATGTCCAGGATGAGTCGTGCTGAGGCGTTCTGGATCCGCTGGAGTCTCTTCTGGAGTTTGGCGGTGGTTCCGGCGTAGAGGGAGTTGCCGTAGTCCAGTCGGCTGGTGACGAGGGCCTGGGTGACCGTCTTCCTGGTCTCGGTGGGGATCCACCGGAAGATCTTGCGTAGCATGCGTAGGATGTTAAAGCACGACGAGGAGAGGGCGTTGACTTGTCTGGTCATGGAGAGGGAGGAGTCCAGAATAAAGCCCAGGTTGAGTGCGTGGTCTGTTGGTTTGGGTGCACTGCCTACGGTGGGGGGCCACCAGGAGTCGTCCCAGGCGGAGGGTGAGGATCCCAGGATGAGGACTTCCGTCTTGTCCGCCTTCAGTTTCAGGCGGCTGTTCTTCATCCATTCGGCTACCTCTTTCATCCCTTTGTGTAGGTTGGCTCTGGCGGTGGCGGGGTCGTTGGTGAGGGAGAGGATCAGCTGGGTGTCGTCGGCGTAGGAGATGATGTTGAGGTTGTGCTGGCGTGCGATTGCTGCGAGGGGACTCATGTAGACGATGAAGAGGGTTGGGTTGAGCGAGGAGCCTTGAGGAACGCCGCAGATGACTTTGGTGGCTTCTGATCTTAACGGGGGGAGGCGGACTCTCTGTGTCCTTCCGTCGAGGAAGGAGATGATCCACTCCAGTACCTTCTCCTGGACTCCGATGTTGCTGAGGCGCTGTACTAGGGTATGGTGGCAGACAGTGTCGAAGACCGCGGAGAGGTCTAGGAGGATGAGGGCCGCTGTTTCTCCGTTGTCGAGCAAGGCTCGGATGTCATCGGTTGCTGCGATCAGGGCGGTCTCGGTGCTGTGGTTGGCCCGGAAGCCAGACTGCAAGAGGTCGAGGGATCCGTTCGTCTCGAGGAAGGCAGCCAGCTGCTTGTTGACGGTCTTCTCGATGACTTTTGCGGGAAACGGGAGCAGCGAGATGGGTCGGTAGTTCTTGAGATCGATGGGGTCGGCTCATGGCTTTTTTAGTAGGGCGCTGAGTTCGGCGTGCTTCCAGCTCTCCGGGAAGTTAGCGGTGTCGAAGGAGGTGTTGATGATGTCACGCAGGTGGGGTGCGATGACAGCGTCGGCCTTGTTGAAGACGTGGTGAGGGCAAGGGTCAAGGCTCAAAAAATACCATCATCAATCTAACTAACACTGAACTGAATGCTATTGAAATGCAATTACTAACACTGGGACTGAGTTTTTGCCCAGAAAGCAATTTCAACTTTGTGTAAACTAGAGTGGATGTATATAAGTTTATTCCTAAACTCAAGTTAGCCAAATTCTTCAAAATCAAACATCCAACCAAACGACAACCTCCACATCAGTTGGTTTGGCGGTGCAGAAGATACCTTTGTTGAAATCTTTACACTCCCTTCGCTCTGACGCATCAAATTCACAGGAACAAGCTGTGGACAAGCAACAAGTAGCATATGCGGAAGAGATATGTATCTCAGCCCCGGGCAACAGCCCGTTCAAGGCACCCTCCAGATTTGTGCCTATCATGCCTCGTGACTCCCTGGATATCTTTCATGACCGCATCATAGAGGTATTAAGGATTCTTAATCGTAAGACACTCAAGATCAACAGTATTTCCAATTGATGGAAAAACTCAAAACAATAATTGACTTGTTGTTAACAACTCTGACAAAGCAGGTAATCTCGTTTTATGGGACAAAACAGCCTATAAAGAAGAGGCTTACAGTCATTTAAACAACATAGAATGCTATGAACTGACCAATGGGGTGGTAGTTATCAAAGTCAATAAAGATTATAAGGCACAACTGACTAAGTGGAAAAGGGAAGGCCTCATTACAAAAGATGAATTTGGCTTTCTCCACAAAGAATTTCCTGTGTTACCGACTTTCTACCTAATCCCCAAAGTCCTTAAACAGACAACGCCTGTCCCTGGACGTCCTATAATCTCAGCCAGAGATAGTGTCTTTGAGAATACTTCACGATACGTTGATCATTATTTACAAGAACATGTGACAGTATTACCAAGGTATCTAAGAGACACTAAGGACTTCCTACAGAAATTGAGTGCTATCCAATGGTCTAGTGACTATATGCTCATGATATTAGATATAACATAGCTCTACACGAGCATTAGACACAATGAAGGGCTAGTGGCGATTGAATATTTTCTGTCAAACAGATGCATATCCATGTATAATCACAATGCAATGTTATTGGATATGATGTGGTGGTTTCTTTACAACAATGTGTTCCTTTTTGAAGGAAAGGTATTTAGGCAACTACATGGTGTAGCCATGGGTGCATGCTTCTCCCCCAGCTACACGTGTTTGCACGTTGGCTGGTGGTATTGTATTCTAATCTAGGACCCCGATCAACCCTATGACCTTATGCCCCTATACGGCTATAATCCATGTATTTCCCTATAATGACATAAACGTTCAAGTGTGAATATTCCGAAACTCGTCTCTGACCTCACCCGATCAGAGCCACATTCCTCCTGCAGCTTCCTTTGCAGCAAATTAGTAAATGACACAGCAGAAGCCACCATCTAAGATTCCTATATTAACACTCTGAGTTCTTCAACAAGATAAAAACTCATCAACCTGGGAAATCCCCGCTTGCTATGTTTTGATTAGTAATAGAACTCTAATGAGCACTGATAGACGATCACTTCCTAGTGACATCTTTATTGACGTCTTATGTCCAAAAACTTACGTCAAACAAGGCACCTTTCAGGTATAAATATTACCAACGTTGCCTTAAGCAAACGCTGCCTCGCTGCTGATGCTATTGCTGTCGCTACCGCTGCCAACGAGCGAACGATGGTGTGGTGAACACAAGGAGCAGACCAGCTGTCCCCGGCAGAGCCCAGCACATGCAAGCTGCCCACAGACGCTGCCCCTCCTCCTCCTCAACGCGCTGAGAGAGAGAAGCTATCTTTTCTCCTGCCGAGAAAATCCAGCTCCGGCGTTTCCAGCCTACTCTTGCGAGTGACTGGGATATCGAGTCCTGGAAGGAGATACAAGACCTCCAACATTCTATTCCAGAGGTATGGTGTTGACTAAACCCTTAAAAAGAATTCTTGAAGCAAACCTTGGCAAAACCAACTTAACTTAAACTGCTACTTACTCCCATCCACGTGTTAGGCTTAGGTCAGGTACACTGGGGTAGGCGTAGTTAGAAGCACCAGTTGAGTATGTTAGCCTAATGTATATATGAATGTATATATGTTTTATTCATTTTAAACCATTGTATAGCTAAGAAACCATATCAATGCTTTTACAGTACTATTTCGCAATCCTCATTTTACTGTACGCACTTTTTATTATAACTAGTCTTGCAATTGTGGCAATTCATTTCTCTTGTATGAGAAGAAAGACTGTTCAATAAATAATACCTTTTTATTGAAAACACCCGTCTCTCTATTCTCTACATATTGGGGAAAGTAATCTGCACAAAACTGACTGAGTAAAATAACTGTCTATTGTTTCACACAACCCTAGAGATTGACTCTTATCTGAGGAGCAAAGTTGTCATGTTGCACGGTTGTTGGAAAACTGAATCCCTTCTTGTCTGTGCCAGGGAAGCTGATCACTTCCTATTCAGTCAAAAACGTTTCCAGTGACCTCTGAGCTAGTTGGTAACAAACCCAATT
Source organism: Lissotriton vulgaris (assembly GCF_964263255.1). NCBI lineage: Eukaryota > Metazoa > Chordata > Amphibia > Caudata > Salamandridae > Lissotriton > Lissotriton vulgaris. The sequence goes on from NC_141695.1 coordinate 82,249,388, forward strand.
AAGTTTAGCATAGTCAGTAGAGGCCTGGAAGATCCGCACTTCTACGTCGATACTACTGTTTATGTTATTCCAATGCGCAGGGCCTATTGGGAAAATAGGAACTACACTACATGGCGCCCAAACGTTTGGTAAGGCCATAAACTAACGCAAGACGTTAGAGTAACTCAGTCGTGCATTTTTCACTGACCCTTTTCTCCCGTAAATACTCCAATAGAGGTCTGGAGTGGGTGAAAGGTTAAAATCCGCCGACCTTAGTAGGAAGAGATTCCTATGTAAAGCTCTGGTTTATTCAACATTGAAGGATACAGTGTTCCAAAATATTGTGCACCTAATCTTTGTCTCCTTGAAGACCTGCTCTACAAAACTTTTCTGACAATAAAATGTCAGACATTGAGAACGGAACTGATGCCGCAGTAAATGCGACTCAGCAGGGTCCCAATGGTACAGGGACTACTGAACTGGGTGCAATAATCATCCCGGCACATTTAAGGAAATCTATAACGTTAAAACTTATAGAAAACGGACTGACACCACAAGGTGGTACAGTCATTTTCGTGATAGAGGCTCACGAATATCGGCAGACAGAGGTATTCTATTCATGGATAAACTTTCCAGCGGAAAACGCTAGAACAAAAGAGTTTCACTATTACAAAATAGAGAAACCACCAGATGAGTACGCTCCTTTTGAGGGGATTGAAATCCCATTAAAATACCAAGAGCATTTGCTCTGGTTTAAAGGCGCCCTAAAACACAATGATCATATTACTAGGCTCGGTCCACTAGGTAGACCAGGAGCAACGTGGCCGGTTCTAGCCAGCTACACACCACATCCGGACATTGAAAAAATGTCAAAAGAAGAGCTGGTAGCACAGCTAAAAACCTTAATTAAAATACATAGACAATTAGTCCAATATGCCGACTCCCACAGGGGTTCAAGAACAGCCCAGGATTATTTTCAGCTAGAGTAACAGAGTTACTACAAATATATGATGATGAGGCATTATCTTATGTCAATGACATCTATCTCACAGACGACGACTTGGATACTCACTTGAAAATAGTGAACACCATTATACTTGGGTTCGCAGCAGAGGGTTACAAATTCAACTTTAAAAAGTCTTGAATTGCCCATCTGCCAGGACTATTTTTAGGATACGAATTATCAAGTGAAGGAAAAAGCCTAGCGGACAACTTTTTAGAGAAGTGCACTGTACTCCAAGCACCAAAAACGCTGAAGAACTTACAATCAATTTTAGGCTTCCTGAATTTCGGAAGAACTTACACATTAAATTACGCAGAAAGGGTTAAACCTCTCTACGAACTAATTAAACCTGATTTTAAACAAAATCAACTGGACTCAAAAACACACAGAAATTTTGAGATCCCTGCAAACAGACATGTTAGCAAAAACAAAATTAGACACACACATCTTGTAATCCGAGTCATCCCAGGAAGATGCGGATTCACGTACCTGACCCCTAATGAGTAAGAAACGGTACCAATCGCTTACAAATCACATTTGTACACAAAGGCTGAAATAAAAATTCAGTTCAACGGAGAAAATTCTAACTACGGTTCAGACGGCTGTAGCAAAAGAAAGGGCCCTAGCACAAGGTAAACGAATAATAATCGTTACACCTATACCGGCTTTAGAAGCGGTAACTAAAGCAAGCAATCCTAATGCTAGAGCTTTGCATCCGAGATGGATCCAGTGGGTTAATTCTCTTGCTGCAACGGACGTAGTTTACAAATTTGATCCTAATTTAAAGACACAGGAATTTTTACAATATGAATATGAATGTCCTCTGCCAATTGAAATACTGCCTCGAGAAGAGTACGGAAGTATTATATATACTGACGGATCAGCACAACCCGCAGTTGGGGGCAAACAAGCTTACAGTGCTGCGTGCGCGATTGTTAAAGGAAGTTGGCACAAAGGAAAATTTAGACCAATGGTCACTAAAACACAATCTCTAGGAGATTGCTCAGCTCAACGAGCTGAATTGGTAGCATTTAAGATGGCGCTAGAAAATACTGATCGCGAATTCCCCACACTAATAGTGTGCAATTCTCAGTATTGCGTACAATCTTATAATGAATACTTGCAGAATTGGGTGGAAAATGGTTTCAAAGATGCAAAAGGTGGCACAATCAAGCATAAAATGCTTTGGGAACAAGTAGTTCTTTTACAGAAGGAACTACAAAAGACTCACGTGATACACACTCTGAGTCATCAACATGATGGCGTTCACGTTGCAGGGAATTCATTGGCTGATGAAGCCGCAAAGGCAGCTGTGCAAACGGCTTCCGTAGCTGCGATTAGTCGGTCACTAACAAAAAAAGACAGCAACATTCTACAAGCTGTCAGTGTGTCAGTAAATGATGATAAAAAAACACTCCCAAAAGGATTTCTATAAAAGTACTTATATTTAACAGATACGAATAATGTTCCTTTTGCTCGAATCACTGGAGTGGGGGATAGAGTAATTCCAAACATGGAACACAGGTTAGGACTAATCAAAGCGGCACACGAAGGGCTTGCTTCTGCACACGCTGGCGTTTCTGCAACAATATCACTATTGAAACAGAGATATTGGTGGCCTCGCATGAGAATACAAACTAAGAAGTATGTATTAGAATGCGAAATATGCCAAAGAATGAAAGTATCAACAGTGAAACGACCAGCGCAGACACCCCTTCTAATCTCGGATAAACCATTTGCATGTGTTTACCTGGACCACTGTGGTCCCCTACAGAGGGACGGCAACTATAAATATATATATAATATCAGACGAACAGATAGAAAGCTTGGGCTAATTCAACAGTCAATCCCAACTGAAGAAATTCATTCTAATGCAGGAATCCCGTGGTTTGAATTGACCATAGGTAAGCTGGCAGATTCCCTCAAGAAGGAATTCAAGGTAAAAAAGTCAGGACTGGGCAGCTATGTAGTTAATAAAAATAGGAAACCCTGGTTTGACGAAGAATGCAGGGTAGCTAAGGCCCTGATAAGACAGAAGGAGAGAAGAGTAAGGGCCATGTTTAAAGTGGACCGATATCAGACACTTCAGCAACTAAGGTTAAAGTATAAAACATTAATTCGGAATAAAAAAAGAAGGTATGAAGAGAAATGTTGGGCAAATATTTTGGAGGTGATTGAATCCAAGGATGTGAGAGGGTTCTGGAAATCAGTCCAAGAGAGTTTGGGCGGTAAATCCGGTTCCTTGGCCTGTATGGTCCCGGAAGATGACTGGGTAGGCTATCTGGAAGAAATCTATGGAAGATGGCCGACACAATCAATACCGGGAACCTTAGGTTGGCCACGGATGAGGGATGATATAAAGGACTACTTTACCCCAAGTTATTTAATGGAGATTATAGCTAGTTTGAACCTTACCCGTGCCGCAGGACCAGATAACCTCCCGGCAGTGATAATTAAAACGAGGCCTGAATGGTGGGCAGAGTTCTTTGCAAAGATGTTCCTGGTAATACTGGATACGGGAATCATCCCAGAAAGTTGGAAGGGGGCAATTATTAGGCCTATTCATAAAAAGGGTAGCCACACAATACCGAAAAATTATAGGCTTATAAACCTCCTCGATATAGGGAAAAAGAGTCTTTGCAAAAGTAATTTTAAACGTATTAAAAGGAAAGAGGAAAACCAAACCATCCCCCTGGAACAGGGTTGGTTTAAAGCCGGCCACTCTACTATCAACCATTGTTTTGCTCTTTGGGCCATAGGACGGAAGTCAATGGAATCGCGGGGTAGGTTGTTCTGTTGTTTCGTTGACTTCCGTGCAGCCTTTGATCTAGTGGACCGGGAGCTGCTGTGGGAGGCACTAATTAGTCAGGGAATTCCTAAAGATATACTGCGGCTGCTACAAATGCTCCACACTAAAAACTGGGTAGAGACAATTTTAGACATAGATGGTAGTCTATCAGGGAAAATTGAAATTGGAAATGGTCTGCGTCAGGGATGTGTATTAGCTCCATTGTTGTTCTCCTTGTTCCTAGCAGACCTACCATCAATGTTGGGGAACACAACTGGGGCAAGCCCAAAACTAAATGGCAATTCAGAAAAGGGGGTGGTGTTGGACAGAGTATCTGAATTAAGCAGAACACTCCTACCCAGTCAACAGATCATCCCTGATCTGTTGACTGGGTACGAGTGTTATGCTTAATTCAGATACTCAGTCCATCACCACCCCCTTTTCTGAATCGTTTTGGCCACCACAAGTGTGGTAGGGTATGCTCAGATGTGAGTCCCTTGCTCATTGCACCATCAGGATTCAAGCAAGCCGGGCCGAAGACGGCAGTAATGCCGAAAACCGGTCCCCGGAAGCTTGTTTCCTTCCCAGTAAAGAATTGGCTTGGTAGTTTGGTTAGCCCTCTTCCCATGATGCACTGGGCCAGGGGCAGACTAATTTGCATGTAGCCGGGTTCTGAACTGGGATGGTGCAGTGCGCTAAAAAACGATGGTGGATCAAGCCCTGATCTGTTGACTGGGTAGGAGTGTTCTGCTTAATTCAGATACTCTGTCCATCACCACCCCCTTTTCTGAATCGTTTTGGCCACCACAAGCGTGGTAGGGTGTGTTCAGATGTGAGTCCCTTGCTCATTGCACCATCAGGATTCAAGCAAGCCGGGCCGAAGATGGCTGTAATGCCAGAAACCGGTCCCCGGAAGCTTGTTTCCTTCCCAGTAAAGAATTGGCTCGGTAGTCTGGTCAGCCCTGTTCCCATGATGCACTGGGCCAGGGACAGACTAATTTGCATGTAGCCGGGTTCTGAACTGGGATGGTGCAGTGAGCTAAAAAACGGTGGTGGATCAAGCCCTGATCTGTTGACTGGGTAGGAGTGTTCTGCTTAATTCAGATACTCTGTCCATCACCACCCCCTTTTCTGAATCAAAACTAAATTGCAAGCAAATAGCCTGCCTACTCCATGCTGACGATCTGGTGATTATGGACCAGACCGAGGTTGGCTTGCAAAGAAAACTAAATGCTTTCAATGACTACTGCTTAAGAAAAAAACGTGTGATAAATATGGATAAGACCAAAACATTGAGCTTTGGCCGGAGGAAAACTGAGTTCTCATGGTGGATTGGGTCAGAAAAAGTGGAATCAGTAACAGAGTATAGATACTTGGGGTTATGGTTCCTGCATAATTTGAAATGGAATACCCACTTAGAGGCATCTTAAGTAAGAACCTCTGCATCGATTAGCGGTCTGATATTGTTTAATAAAGCCTATGGTGCTATGACCGACAAACCAGTGCTAAAATCATATGCTGCTATTGTACCCCCGCAATACTTGTATGGCGCTGAACTGTTGTTCCTAAGTGGTAAGGAAAACTGGGATGTGGAAGAAGGTAAAAACCTAAAAAAGTTATTTACGCTCCCCCGGTCAGCAATGGTTCAGGCAGTAAGACTGGAACTAGGCCTGACTTCATGGGGTATACAAGTTGGTATGGCCCTTTTGCGCTTTTGGCAACGCCTAGAAATAGGCGCAATTACCAAAATATCTCAATGGGGCAAAAATGAAATACAGGACAGCGAACTAAAATGGGCAAGAGAGACCAGGGGGAAAGTAACAAAGCTATGCTTGAAAATGAGAGTTAATGTGTGCCCTACTGTCTCCGTGGCTAATATTGATAAAAAGTTACTCAGGTCGACGGGGAAGGAAATATCGCATGCACGGGACAAAATCTATCTTGCAAGTAAAACTTCAATCAGTTTTATGATTGATGCATGGAATAATGTTTATTGCTTCCCCTAAATAGATAAGTTACTGGACCGTCAATTACGAAATGAGGTTCTGAGGGTTAGAATTGGGGTTACCCTTGTTATATGAACAACTCGGTAAAGCGGGCCATGATCAATGAGGAGGGAAGCTGTACTTGCTCTTTAGGGTCCAAATGTGATACGCTGCATATCTTTTTTGATTGTCTGAAGTTTTTGGACTTGCGTATCAAATTTTTAAAACCGATTCTTATGAAATATGAGATTAAAACTAGGACCCAGGCTGTGACACTGATGACAGAAATGTCCCACTTAGATATTGCTGTGGCAATGGGGAAATATATGCAAAAAGTGAAGGCAGTTTTATATCTTTTAAACGAGTTTTAATAATTAGTATTTTTAAAATATGTTTTAGGGTGTCTATGTGTGTTAATGAAATGTTTTATTTAACTCTTTGGATGAACTTTTTATCGATATGTATTGTTTGTGGACCAAAGGTCCAAATAAACGTGAATTAAACTTGCAACTTACTCACTACTACTCTCTACTACTCTCTACTACTCACTCTCCACTACTCACTCTCTACTACTCACTCTACTACTCTCTACTACTCTCTACCACTCACAGTAAGTTTACTGCACCTAAGTTTACTGGTAAAAAAAAGAGCAATGAGCCATATTATCAACAAAAGGCGATACCATATATTCGCTTTTATCGGCAGGAAACTGCTGATAAAGCGGCGATAATGGGCTTGATAATATGCCCTTGTGAATAACCATAGGAGCCCAGATTAACACCAGAACCTGGGCTGCTATGGGAAGTTACAAGGGCCTATTATCAAGCACATTATCACCGCTTTATCTGTAGTTTCCTGTCGATAAAAGCGGAGATAATGTATCGCCTTTTGTTGATAATATGCTCCTTCATTTCTATGAAGTATGTAAAGCTTTCCTTTTTTTTGGTGTAGCAGTTGTACTCTCTTCGCATGCTCAGCGTCGTTTCGAAGCCCACGTTTTCTTTTTCTTCAAGTTCAACAAGCAAACCTTTCTTTATATCAGTTAGTAAATCTGTTGCTTTCTTTTCCCGGTTCATGTGTGTCATCTGCTGCTGTACTTTTGTACAGTATTAATAGTCATATTTTTATATATTTATTTGAAAGGTAGTGCCGAGGCGCCAAACGTTGATTACGTACTCCGTCCACCGCCATTTTAGTAGATTGTCACCGTTGTTTTTATTATGTCTGTTAGTTAGAACTCAGTAGTTTTCAATCCTAGTCTTGAATATCTTACAATAGTATTTCAACATTATTTTTATTGTGGGCCGTCATACCCCTCCCTCACAAAATAAAAGAAGTATCCAGTTTTTTTAAATTAACTTTTATTAAACAATAAATATAAACAAAACTCAAGTATAACTATATTAGAACTGGAAAAATAACTTAAACAATGTTATAAACAAATTGTAAAATGGATTCCAAAAGGTGTCTGATTGGTAATCTGCAAAAGAAAAAAGAAAATTAGAGTTTAGAATTATGTAGATGTGAGTAAATGAGCTGAAGCATTACGGGGCATATTATTAAGAACGGCGATAAAATTATCGCTGTTTCAGCGGCAGGAAACTGCAGCTAAAGCGGCGATATTGGGCTTGATAATATGGTGTTGTGAATTCCCATAGCAGTCCAGGTTCTGGTGTTAACCTGGGCTACTGTGGGAATTCACAAAGGCATATTATCATGCCCATGACTGCCGCTTTAGTGGCAGTTTTCTGCCGCTGAAACAGCGATCATTTTATTGCCGTTCTTGATACAATGCCCCTACAAGTTTTGGTAACTCTACGGTTTTACGTGTGCAGTGTGACTCGTACATTCCAGTTCTGGTATAATGCCGCGTTCAAGTGGTGTCTATATGGAAGTTCCTACTGCGTTACTGACGCCCGTTATGGCGACTTATTTCTAATGCATTCCTATGAAGGCTTTGTAGATCTAGGCCTCTGTGCTTACCGTTGTATAAACCTTGCGGGTAAACATTTCAGGCAGTTGGTGTCACAACTTATTCTGAACAATTCCTCTACACGTCTACACGTCGAAGACAGCAGTGTCTAAGTTTAAGAGAGAAAGAGAAATGATGTCACAGAGAGTGAGAGAGAGATATTTTTTTCTTGAAAAGCGAGATGTAGATGTACTTGCTTCTTGCATCACTTTAACCAAGTTAAAAGTGACTAAAAAGTGGCGTAATAAGGTTGTGGATCTGTTTGTCAGGCTGTTGTAACGTATCTGTTGTCACTGCTCGGAGGTAATTATAGATTTTACAGAGAAGCTGCTGTACACTACGCACTCTGGGCCATGATATCAAGCCTGGGCAACAAAGTTATCACCACTTTATCGGCAGGAAAGTGTTGCTAAAGTGGCGATAATGGGTTTGATAATATGCTCTATGGATTTCCAATCGAAGCTCATGATAGATGTCCTTCACATCTAACATGAGCTCCGACTGGAATTCAATAGAGCATATTATCAAACCTATTATGGCAACTTTAGCAACAGTTTGCTGTCGATAAAGTGGCGATAATTTTGTCGCCCAGGCTTGATAATATGGCCCTCTCTCGTTTCACAAATAAAGCTAACACTACAGTTTTACGACTGCATTGTACCTGGTGCATTTTACCTGTTATAGTGCCGCGTTAAAGTGTTGTCTGTATGGTAGTGCCTACTGCCAAATTATTTCTAATGCACTCCTATGAAGGATTTGTAGATTTTGGCGTTTGTGCTTACCGTTGTATAAACTTTGCGGCCAGACACATAAGGAAGAAGTCTTCACAACTTCACTTCAACTATTCTTGTACACGTCCAAGAAGACAGCAGTGTCTAAGTTTAAGAGAGAAAGATAAATGATGTCACAGAGAGTGAGAGAGAGAAAGAGAGAGAAAACAACAATAAAACTGTTTCTCAGAGTCTGGAGTTGAGATTTTTTCTTGAAAAGTTAGACGTATATTTACTAGCTCCTTGCATCACTTTACCCATTTTAAAAGTGACTCAAAAGTGGCGTAATAAGGTTGTGGATCTGTTTGTCAGACTGTTGTAAGCTATCTGTTGTCACTGCTCGGAGGTATTTATAGATATTACAGAGAAGCTACTGTACACTACGCACTCTGGGCCATAATATCAAGCCTGGGCGACAAAATCATCGCCACTTTATTGGCAGGAAAGTGTCGCTAAAGTGGCGATAATGGGTTTGATAATATGCTCTATGGAATTCCAATCGAAGCTCATGTTAGATGTCCTTCACATCTAACATGAGCTTCAATTGGAATTCAATAGAGCATATTATCAAACCTATTATGGCCACTTTAACGGCAGTTTGCTGCCAATAAAGTGGCGATAATTTTGTTGCCAAAGTATGAAATATGGTCCTCTCTACTTTCATAAATAAAAGTTACACTACAGTTTTACGAGTGCAGTGTACCTGGTACATTTTACTTGTTATAGTGCCGCATTCAAGTGGTGTCTATACGGAAGTGCCTACTGCGTTACTAATGCCCGTTATGCCGAATTATTTCTAATGCATTCATATGAAGGATTTGTAGATCTAGGCCTCTGTGGTTACCGTTGTATAAACCTTTGCGCCAAACACTTCAGCCAGTTGGATTGCCAACTTAATTTCAACAATTCTTCTACACGTCCAAGCAGACAGCAGTGTCTACGTTTAAAAGAGAAAGAGAAATTATGTCACAGAGAGTGAGAGAGAGAGAAAGAGAGAGTAAACAACATTAAAACTGTGTCGCAGAGTCTGGAGTTGACATTTTTTCTTGAAAAGTTAGACGTATATTTACTAGCTCCTTGCATCACTTTACCCATGTTAAAAGTGACTCAAAAGTGGTGTAATAAGGTTGTGGATCTGTTTGTCAGACTATTGTAAGCTATCTGTGTCACTGATCGGAGGTAATTATAGATTTTACAGAGAAGCTACTGTACACTACGCACTCTGGTCCATAATATGAAGCCTAGGCGACAAAATTATTGCCACTTTATCGGCAGGAAAGTGTCGCTAAAGTGGTGATAATGGGTTTGATAATATGCTCTATGGAATTCCAATCGGAGCTCATGTTAGATGTCCTTCACATCAAACATGAGCTTCGATTGGAATTCAATAGAGGATATTATTAAACATATTATGGCCACTTTAGCGGCAGTTTGCTGCCGATAAAGTGGTGATAATTTTGTTGCCAAGGTTTGATAATATTACCCTCTCTCGTTTCACAAAGAAAGCTAACACTACAGTTTTTCGAGTGCAGTGTACCTGGTTTATTTCAGCTGTTATAGTGCCGCGTTCAAGTGGTGTCTATATGGAAGTGCCTACTGCGTTACTGAAGCCCGTTATGGCGACTTATTTCTAATGCATTGCTATGAAGGCTTTGTGGATCTAGGCTGCTGTGCTTACCTTGTATAAAGAGTGCAGCCACCGGAGTTCACCATTCGACTTGAACTCTGCTTCTATATGTCAAAGTATATTCAATAAGTTGCAGAGAATTCCATTGCTGTTGCTCGATAGGCCGTGGTTGCTTCTTAACGATGTTTGGTGAAGGAAACAAAAGGACGTTTTGATTAGTCATCGTTAACTGAGTTGCATAACTACTATCAAAAGGGAATTTTAATGCGGGTTCGTAATATTCCATAGTTTGACTGTTGCAGCTCCAGCAAACAAAGGAAGATCAATAAGTTAATAGAGACCTGGGACGGCCTTGTGACGCAGAAAAAAAAATACTATCATGGACGCGCAATTAATAATAATAAAGGCCTAAGCACGTGGCGTAGTACAGAAATACGACACAGAAATTAGAGGTGTATCGGACCTCGTGACTTATAAAGAAATATTTCAATTATGTAAGTACAATTTAAAACCATTGAGGGGTAGGAAAGCCATATGAAGGATAAAAAAATAGCATTATGCATATACAATTTACAGTGGAGGCTGATGTTGTGATGTCTTCTCTTACCTTTGCTTCTGTCGTCTTTTGTCGTGTCTTGAAAGGGTGCGGTTTCACTGAGTCTGGGGTGTTTTTGACAGTCTGTCTGTCACGGCAGCAGAGGCAGGCAAAAGAGAGCGTGCTCACGTCAGTGCCCACATTATATGGGAACCGCGGGGGCCATCATTGGTAGCGTTTTCGCGGTCTGTAAGAATGATGGCCCTGGGGGACATGCCATTGGGTAATGTATTGTTTTCCTTGCTAAATGATAGCAAGCATGCTAGGTGGTGGCATGTGGGTAGTGTGGGTGGGCGTGCACCGCGCATGTGCAAGTATGAGTGTGTGCACTAACAATCAACAACAGAGAGAGATGGGGGCGGTGTTATCATGTGCGCAGAGGCAGGCCCAGAATCGGATCTGCAATGAGTCAGCATTTCTAATCATTCTCCTTAGCACGCCCTGAGCTCTGATTTGTCACTGAGAGGGTGATCGCACCATAGTTTGTACTGCTTATCATACTCAGCGCGTACCCGCGCATACGGTACAAACATGCTTTGACATTATGCGTCGCATTAAAGCTTCGCTGTGACGTCATGTACGGCGTTCTGTACGCGAAAGGGGGCAATGTTTCTACTTTGGTTGAAAACATGTATGTATTTAATGTACATACTAAGGGCAGACATTTGGGATAACTATAATTTTTTTTAATCCTTGTAATAATCATATATTACTTTTAAAAAAAATTACACAATTTGCGGTAGAACATCATGCGTACTCGTATTGAAAGAGCTGCGCAAGCGCATCATAAGCGTACGCAAAGCCATGTGACTTTAAAAGTAGAGATTTGATTGGTTCATAACTTTTCCTATTGCGACTGTTGAAAGTTCCGTCCCATTATAATTATTCGACTTTGACTTTCTAAGAAGAAGCATTTGTTCTGAGAATCTTCTCAAATAGAAGGAAGATCACAATAATAAGAGCAATAAAGTCATCTTCCATCAGTTCTTCAGAGGGAGATTTAATTCCTGAAGAACGTCCTAAGAAGAGGAAATAAGCTCTAATTTGGAAGTTTTTCACTTTTCCAGAAGGTCAAAAAAAGGTTAATGCTCCAAAAGTAACCTGTAAAATTTGCCAAACAACTCTTTCAAGGGGTGATCCATGTAAAAAGTATTCCTTTGGCACAGCTAATATGGTGTGACACGTGAAGAACTTGCACCCTAAGAACTTTGCTCGAGCTGCAAGACGGAGGTCGCACAAGAACCCACCTGCTGCTACACCAAGCACATCAACTGCGGCAGCAGCATTTTCAGCAAGCAGTCCACACCCACATATTGATTCTGACTTTGCTAAAGTTAAAATTCTATGCATTTATTGCAATACACTTTTGTGTTTTGGGGAACAATCTATAGACTTGATGAAACGCAGGATGCAGGATCATTGCTGTCCTCGACATTAGTTGTTCTTTTTTTCATTCTTTTGTTCCATTTGGAATTTGTTGAGAAAACTACCTTCACTGGTCAAAGAAAGAACTATATTTCAATGGTAGTGTGTAAAAGTTTGTCAGAATGAATGTGTAGTTCATAAATGAATGAATGAATATTATACGTGTATGGAGAATGTGAAAGTGCAGAACTATAAGGAACTGCTTCAGCATAAATCTATAAGGTGTTTATCTATAGTATACTGTAGTATGTATGTCCGAAGCACTTGAATGTATCATATGTAAGTAAATATGTTACAAAGGTATGCTTCAATTTGCGCTGCTGGTGAAAGTGCCTGGGTGAATTTGTATGTGTTAGGGGCGGATTTACAATCCCCTTGTCCCTCTTTTACACAGCCGTTGCGTCACTTTTGTGACACAGCGGTGGTGCAAAAGAAGTGCCATGGTGTGTGCTATTAACAATGTGATGCATCTGGAAGGCGTATTACATTGTAAAGGGCTGCGCCAGAAGAGGCTTTCTTGTGCAGAAGGGGGTGCAGCAAGGCCTCGTAAAAGTGACTGAGTGAAATGTATAACATTTTATTCAGTGACTTTTAAGCTTATGCTGCGTCATAACCGTGCACATGCTTGAAGCAGGTGTAGGGATTGATACAGCATTGTGAGCATAGGGCTCCAAGAAAATTGCTGGAGCTGTGTTATACTTGCAACCGACGTCAAGTAATAATTCATCCAAAAATTACTTTGCAATTTAGTTTTGTTATTATTTTATAATAAGAATATGAAATATAATCTACAAAAATAAAATAAATATAAATATTTATATAAAAAATATAAGAAATGAGTATAAAAAGAAAGATATAATAATTAATACATTTATAAATGATCATTTACAAAACCTTTGAAATTCACTGAAAAAACTATAGGTTTCACACACCTGGGCAGGCATAGGGGGTCAGGGTGTTTCTACCCTGCCCCCTTTTTGTGTTCTACACGTTTGTTTTTCTGATTTCTTGTGCAGCGGTCTACCGAGCAAAAGATGGCTGCCAACACTTCCTGGTTTGAAGTGTTGAAAGCCAATGAGCATGCAGCTCGTGCTGATTGGCTGCAACTGTCTGTATATATATATATATATATATATATCCTGCTCCTGTTGCACAGAACAACGGGTGTCACTCAGCGGGCGGGTGCCGTATTGCGGTGGTGCCCTGCAAATACATAAATGCTTCACAATCCCTTTCGCTCAGAAAAGGAAGACAGAAGGAATTGTTTCCGAAACACGTCTGTCTTATGCAAGATTAAAACACCGCTGAGCTGAAGGCCCGAGAGTGCTGTCTTCCTTTTTTGAGCAAAAGGGATTGTGAAGCACATATAAATATATTACGTACTGGCGGTCAACAGTAGGTAGTTATAGTTAGGACCTAGTTTCCATAGGAAAACCGCAACGTTCTAGTTGGAATAACTTTAACGCCGGTCGATGAATCTTTGCGAATTTCTCAAAGAAGATGGCCCGCTTTGCACCGCTCCCTCCCTAAAAGTTTTGCGGGGATTTGTCAAGTGGGGGCTGAGAAAAAAGGGGGGTCCCAAAACATGTTTTCCTCATGTTATTTTCCATAGGACGATTAGACACGGCTACAGCCCGAACTGCTGAACGGAATTACAAGAAATTTGGCAAAATGGTGAAGTCTGATTCGCAGATAACGCTTTTGCTTAAATGGTCTAAATCCCTCCCGTAGTTCCTGAGAAAATCAAAGGAAAAAAATATATATATCTAGGAGGGCGCACCGTGCGCGCACCCGTGCGCATATCGGGTGTGCGTGAGCGGAATCCTGATTTGCTGTTAGACGTCTGTCAACATTCCAATCGGTCAAAACCAGGAAGTGTTGGCCGCCGTTTTGTGTCTCCGAGGCAGAAGAGAGCCAAAAACAAAAGTGGAGAACGTGAAAAGGATGCAGGGTAGAGACTCCCTGACCCCCTAGGCCTTCCCAGGGGGTCCTTGAAGGACCCCGAAGGCCCAAAATAACATTTTTATTTTTTTTTAAATCGTGGGGTACGCGCACGGTGCACGCACCCGTACGCACACGGTGCACGCACGTTGGCAAAAAAACGACAAAAAAAACAGTTAACAACCCTCATCTGACCCCCGGGACCATGCACACAATTCAGCGAAGCCATCGCAGACTTCGTCAGTCCGCAGGCATTCACCTCCACAGACTACATCCTCCTAGGGGACCTCAACTTCCACCTGGAGAACAACAAGGCCTGCTGGACAAGCTCGCCAACCTCGGACTCAATCAACTGGTGAACACCCCCACCCACTACGCCGGCCATCCACTTGACCCCATCTTCTCCTCCAGCAAGCACATCTCCTTCAGCCACTCCACCGGACTACATTGGACAGATCACAGCTGGTCCACTTCAACTTCAGGAGAAGCACGACCCACCACCACCCGCAACAGGTTCCCCGCAGAAGCTGGAGCAAGATCACCGCCGACCAGCTCACCGCCACCCTCAGCCAGAACCCGCCCACCGACACGACTGACCCCAATGAAGCAGCCCGCAACCTCACACAGTGGCTCACCAACTGCGCCGACCAACTCGCACCACTGAAGAATCCTCCCAGCAGATCCGGCAGCAGGAAAGCCTCGTGGTTTACCAACGACCTCAAAAACTCCAAGAAAACCTGCGCACCCTCAAGAAAGCCTGGCGCCACGACCAGACAGCAGAACACATGACAGCCCTCAAGAATGCCACCTGCAAACACTACCAACTGATCTGCACCACCAAAAAGACAACATTCAAAGAACGACTGGACAACAGCACCCACAACAGCAAGGAACTCTTCAGCATCGTTAAAGAGCTCTCCAACCCCAGCACCTGCAACAATGACATCACACCCTCGCAAGACCTCTGCGACTCACTCGCATTGTTCTTTCACCGCAAGATCGCCGACATACACAACAGCTTCAGCGCGCTGACCACACACCCAACCACCGAACCAGCGCCCCCCCACCACCGCCCTCTGGCCCTGGACCCCTGTCAGCACCGAAGACACCACCCGCCTGATAAACACCATCCACTCCGGCTCCCCTACCGAACCCTGCCCACACCACATCTTCAAAAAAGCCGACTCCATCATCGCACCCAAACTCCTGAACATCATCAACAGCTCCTTCGTATTCGCCACCTTCCCGGAGAGCTGGAAACATGCCGAGCTGAGCGCCCTCCTGAAGAAATCCACCGCGGACCCCACGGACCTCAAGAATTTCCGCCCCATCTCGCTCCTCCCTTTTCCAGCCAAAGTCATTGCGAAGACCGTCAACAGACAACTCTCCGCCTTCCTCGAGACCAACGGATCCCTCGACCCCTCATAGTTCGGTTTCCGAGCAAACCACAGCACCGAGACCGCCCTCATCGCAGCCACTGACGACATCAGGGGCACTGCTGCCCTCATCCTCCTGGACCTCTCAGCCTTCGACACCGTATGTCACCGCACCCTGATGCAGCGCCTCAGCAACACCGGAATCCAAGGAGCGGCACTGGAGTGGATCATCTCATTCCTCGCCGATAGAACCCAGAAAGTCCGCCTCCCCTCGTTCCGATCCGCGGCCACCGAAGTCATCTACGGTGTTCCGCCAGGATCCTCACTCAGCCCCACCCTCTTCAACGTCTACATGAGCCCTCTTGCAGCCATCGCTTGCCAACACAACCTCAACATCATCTCCTACACCGACGACACCCAGCTGATCCTCTCCCTCACCAACAACCCCGCCACCGCCAAAGCCAACCTCCAGGAAGGAATGAAAAACGTCGCAGAATGGATGAAGATTAGCCGTCTGAAACTGATCTCAGACAAGACGGAGGTCCTCATCGTCGGGCCATCTCCTTCGGCCTGGGATGACTCCTGGTGTCCCCCTGCCCTGGGCACCGCACCCAAGCCAACGGACTTCATCCTGTACTCCTCCCTCACGATTACCAACCAAGTCAACGCTGTCTCGTCATCCTGCTTCAACACGCTGCGCATGCTCTGAAAGATCTTCTGATGAATCCCCACTGAAACTAGGAAGACGGTCACCCAGGCCCTCGTCATCAGCCGTCTGGACTACGGGAACACCCTCTACGCTGGAACCACAGCCAAACTCCAGAAAAGACTCCAGCGCATTCAGAACGCCTCAGCTCGACTCATCCTGGACATCCCTCGCCTCAGCCACATCTCTGCCCACCTGAAAGACCTGCACTGGCTCCCCGTCAGCAAGAGCATCATGTTCAGACTCCCCACCCATGCACACCAGGCTCTCCACGACACGGGCCCAAAGTACCTCAACAGCCGCCTCACATTCTACACACCCACCCGCCAGCTCCAATCCGCCAGCCTCGCCCTCGCCTCCGTCCCACGAATTTGCAAACCCACCGCCAGAGGAAGATCCTTCTCCTACCTGGCCGCCAAGACATGGAACTCCCTCCCCACCCACCTGCGGCTGACCCTGGACCATCTCTCCTTCAGGAAACAACTCAAGACCTGGCTGTTCGAGCAGTAGCGACCCCCCCCTCAGCGCCTTGAGACCCTATGGGTGAGTAGCGCGCTCAACAAATTTTGTTGATTGATTGATTGATTGGTTGAAGTTTGAGTGTTTAGATGTTGATTGGCTCTAAAAAGAGCTGTTGTGTTCATTGAGTGTTTTTTGTACATACAAATAAGTACCGATGCAGAGTCTAAAGTTCAAGAGGAAGACTCTGTTCCCCTCATCTGTGAAATGTACACTGTCTCCTCTATAAATGTCTTGCATGTTGTAACGCAAGTTTTTGTGTATATAGAACCCATACCATAGTCTCTGAGGAAAGCAGAAACAGACTTATTGACATGTTTCCTTGCTTTCTCAATCTGTGGACAATATTGGTTGGACCAGTTCCATTTTTTCCTTTGGCATATATTAGAATATACAAAGGCAGTTTGTGTAAACAGTGACATCAATTGCCCAAAGGTGTCCTTTAAAATCATTTCCAGACCTACCCCAATCAAATTGCCTAGGTCATTGCCACCACAGTGCACAATTATGAAGTTAGGGTGCGGAGATGCAAAAAGGATTTTACCGATCGCATCAATTGGTGACATCTCCATCCTCTCTGGCCATTCCACATAATATCCACATTTGGTAAATCAAGGTTGAGAAAGCATCTATTTGTTGAATACCTTTCACTCCAGAAAATATAGCTGTGTCCCACAATCCACACTCTAAGCATCTTGAAGGGAGATCTGGTTGTACTCAGATGGGCTCTGGAAATGAAATGGCAGTTTGAAAAGTAGGAGTTTAGAAAAAAATGTGGATGAGATTCAATGTACTTTAAAAAAAGAAATGATTGGTGGTTTCGGAAAATTCAACATTGAAAACTATAGTGCACGGTACTGTTTTTTAAAAGGAGTAATGCTAAAGGTTGAGAAAAAGTAATTGAAAGGAACATTGCACAGGATAAGCTGGTATATTGAGAAGTCAAACACCCTTGCTGGTTTTGGTTTGTAACATTTTGTGATGAACTTTTCACCTGTGTGTTCAGTTCGGTGTTCTATGGAGTGTTACCATGGTAACAGGCCAAGAGAGCAGTGGGGGAAGGTTGAATATTATGTGAGTTTGAAAGTGTTGAAATGTAGAACCAATTGAAATGTTAGTTTGGTTTTGAATTTGTGTGGGACGATATTTCATTGGTTATCTACATGAATATGTGTGGAAAATGAGAGGGAAGCTATGCCATTCTAT
Organism: Lissotriton vulgaris; assembly: GCF_964263255.1. Taxonomy (NCBI): domain Eukaryota; kingdom Metazoa; phylum Chordata; class Amphibia; order Caudata; family Salamandridae; genus Lissotriton; species Lissotriton vulgaris. The sequence continues at coordinate 82,267,280 of NC_141695.1, forward strand.
GGTTCCAGTGACTGGTGCACAATTCAGAGATTCTGCTTAAGAAAATCTGGTGTGTGATTGACACTGTTGTAAATCTACAAATGCATTTTTAAAGGTGAGTTGTTAATTTGTAAGGGGATCTATGTTGTGCACTTTAAGTTAATAAGAAAAATGTGTTCTAATGTGGAAGCAGGAGTTTATTTGTATAGAGTCTGATTCTGAATTTGTCTGCTTTAGGAAAAACATTCTCATAGGAGCATTTGGTATGTTAATGTGTTTGATGAGTTTTTGCAGTACAGTGCTGTTGTTAAAAATGAAGAGTATATCAGGGCTAGAATTCTCAGATAGTCTCCTTGCAGTCTAGTAAACATTCTGGGTGTGCTCTACAAATGCCATAGAACATCTTTCAGTAGCAGATGGTAATCATTTTACTGAATTGCAAGTGATACTGTCATTTGTCTACAATTACAGTGTGAGTCAGTATTTATTTCAGAAAACTGTGGCAGAATAATTTGCTTAGTTGATGTGTTTAAAAATATGGGAATACATATACTCATTAAGTGAGTCAGGCTGTAGGGCATGTAGTGCTAGAAAGTCCTATGCAGTATGTCTGTCAGGCCTCTTAATTCCCAAATAGTCTCCATGCTGTGTAGTAAAGATCCTGGGTGTGCTGTAGAAATGCCATAGCAACTCTCTCTGTAGCATGTAGTAATCATTTCAGTGAATTGCAAGGGATCATTTTATTTGTCTAGAATCACAATGTGAGTCAGTGTGTTTTGGGGAATATTGTGACAGAATCATTTGCTCATTGCATGTGTTTGCAGACATGGGAATATTGTACTCTTGGAGTGAGTTAGGTTTTAGGACATGCAGTGCTTTATACTCCTAGCCCATGCATGATACCGTACACTGCCCTAACACAACTGCATTGCTCTAAACTTAGAAATATCAATCCCACCATGACCCCCTACAGTGAATGAACATCACTGCACTGTCCTAAACCCTGAAACACCATCCCTAGCAAAACCTGCTAAACTCTTTCAACACTACTGCACTGCTCTAAAACCTGAAACACCATTCTCAGTGAATGCCCCTATAATGTTGAAACACCACTGCCTGCACTGCCCTAAACCCTGAATTAGCACTCCCTGCATGATATCCTACACTGTTCGAACACTGCTGCTGTGCCTTAAACTTACTTATGGAGTGAACCAGACTTTATAATATATAGTGCTTCTAATTGCTATGTAGTATGGTATAAGTGGTCTATAATTGTAAAAAAAAAAAAAAGTTTTTATTTCTTCACAACAGATTTTAATTAACTACAGAAATAATTACCATTATGCCTTCATAGAGTGAGAAAAGAAAAACATATAAACAGGCTTACTTTTCCAAAAAAAAACAAGTACAAGATTTATCTAAACAACAATGTGTGGAGAAAAAGAAGAAAGCTCCTGGTAAGACAACAAAGGATGTTATACGGAAAATAACACAAACTAAAAAAAGTGTGGAGAATCAGAAAAAAATATATATCTGTAACTACAAAGAAAAAACAGACAAAAAAGAAAAATTATGGAAAAGTATGTGGTAAAGAAATTGTGTATAGTAAAAGATGAAAAAATCAGTTTGTTGAAATTCGCAAGCGAATGTTTTATAAAACAGTTGTTTTAAATGTATTAAAAAATTTAAAAAATTGTAAAAGAAAAACAGCTTTTATAAGAAAAAAAATTGAAAGTATTGTTGAGAAGGCTTTTGAATTAAAAAAGAAGTTGTTTATTTTAGTAATCCATAGAATTTAAAACACTAGATAAGCCAATCAATGTTATGAAGGCCAAAAGTAAATGTTTTTTTCTGGAGAATGGAAACATAGTTCAAGTTGTGAGCCATTTTTAATGAAGGGAGTTACTTTCAGAGTAATAATTTGTTGCATGCAGTTGACACCAGTGGTCGAGCTTATGAGGTTAAGAATGGTTGTCCAATTGAAAATGAAAAAATTGTCCCTAGAAATGCAGAAGAGGTGTTAGCTGAAGAAGTTTTAGGGAGACGTCCGAAGGCTCCAGTGTACACTTGGAATTGTAGTAGTATACGACAGGATTCAATAGATTGTTTTCGCAATTTCTTACGTAGGTATATTAAAAAAAGTGTTAAACAAAAGATTAAGATGTTGCAAGAATTAGACCCTTGCAGAGTGAGAGAAAAAATGGGTTTGCAAGGTCATTCCTGACTTGTCTTTCTAAAAAAGTATGTCAGAGTGTTTTTCACCATTTTAGGATGTTAGCAGTGCATCATACTCACGTGAGGAAATTAATTTAGAAGGCCAAACTTTTCTTGTATTTGTTGTAGACGAATTCATTATAAAAATCAGACCAGGTTAGTTGATCTATATTTAAAAAGTGAAAAGGAGAATCATAATGAGTGGAAGGAATTAGCAACTTATTTGTTGGTAGAGAATTGTTTTGATTTGGGTTCTGATCAACGTATTTGTAAATATTGTTATAATAAATTAAGTGAAAACAAAATGCCTGCTACAGCTGTACATAATAATCTTGAGTTGGTAAATATTCCTTCTGAGCTGATGGATTTAAATACTTATGAGTCTATTCTTTTTCACTGTGTGCATCCATTTCAGGATATTGTTCATATGGAGCCTAAGATAGGGAAATTGCCTCCTTCAGATTTACAGAGAGGATTAAACGGAAGAGTTGTATATTTGCCTCTAGATTTAAAGATAAATATTGAAACAATTGGTATAGAAAATGTGAAAGAGGAACCTCTAGTTATTCTAGTTAATGGCGTTCCTACGAAGAGTAAGAAAATCTGGCAAGAATTAGTGGATGTTAGGAAAGTGAAAAAGGCAACGTTGTATTTGGTAAAAAATAATCAATACTATAAAAATGTATATGTAGGAGAAGAGGAAACAACTATAGAAGAGGACAGTGATTTGTCAACTGGACAAATTGAAAAAGTGGATTTGTCCAGAACTGAAGAAATTTATGAACATTATAGTGTGCATCCACTTCACTCTAAAGAAGTGATGGGGAATACTATTGAGTTATTCCAAATGAAAGAAGCGAAAGGAAGTCCCATTAGTGTATGAGAAGAAAGCTTGGAAGCTCGTTGTTTCCCTTAGTTAACAGGCAACAGGCAAAGGTGGACGATATGATGAACGACCTGCGCAGATTCCTGCATCTGAATACTGGACATCAAGATTATATGCAGAAGATCCAAGGTTTCGCCAATGTATTCCATATTTGTTTTATCTTCTGTTTGAGAGTGACTTGCCTGGACTTTCTTATGCAGTGAACCAGATACTAAAAAGTGGAGTACATCTGCAAAATGTTTCGGTAAAGGACTTTATGGATAAAGTCCAACAGAAAGATACTGCTTTGGAATCTCAGCTAATTAATCTCATGGCACGTCAGCGTTGTACTAATGAGCATTGGTACCGCCGTCATGGGGAATTAAAATGTATGCTAAGAAACTTAGGAACTCCTACATGGTTCCTTACTCTAAGCTGTGCTGAGTATGCTTGGGAAGGTTTACTTCAATTTCTCCGAGAGGCAAATGCAAACATAGAAAATATAGAATACAAGACACCTTTAGAAATGTGCTCTTTGGATCCAGTTAATGTATGCAGGTATTTCAATCATAGATTTAAAGCTCTGATGTCTTTTATCACAAACAAAAAAAATCCTCCTCTTGGAGAGAATCTGGATTTCTTTTGGAGAAAGGAGTATCAAGCAGGAGGTGCTCCTCACATACATATGCTGCTATGGATCAAAGATGCCCCCACATTTGGAACAGGATCAGATGACACAGTGATGAGTTTTATTGAACAATATTCTACATGTGCTGTACCAAAAAGTACAGAACAAAAGAGTTTAAGTCATGCAATTTCAAACCCATCGTTGTGGAAAATAACTTTGTCGAAAGTACAAATCTAAGGATAAGTTCTACACAAAATGTCCTTTTGCATTTCCACATCCAGTAATTTCAAAAGGAAGAGTGAACACTTTTATGTCATCTTTGCGACATACTGTCACAAGAAAATCAACGAAAAATACCTACAACTTAAAAAGAAAAGAAGAGTCAAAATACATAAATGACTATATCCCAGTCATTTTGTCCATGTGGAATGCTAACATGGATATTCAATATGTTGCAGACAACTCGATTGCTGTGGCTCGATATGTAACTTACATTACTAAATCTGAAAAGACGTAACTAAAGGAAATGTGTGAAGAAATTTCTCATGAAAAGAGCCTAAGTAAGAAATTGTACAGCTACAGTTTGAAGATGTTGTCTCATCGAGAAATCGGAGCATATGAATGTTCAGATCGCTTATCATCTGCAAATCTATACTCCAAATCTAGAACAATCATTTGGGTGAGTTTAGGTCTTGCAAGAACACGAAATCGAGTTTTGAAATGTGTACAAGAAATTGAGTATTTAGCAGAAAGAGAACCAGACCGTACGGATATTTTGAAGACAAATATGTTGGATACATACTATCCAAATAGAAGTAATCATCTTGAGAACGTTTGTCTCTATGAAGTACTGCAAAGCTATACTTTTAAGAGGAGTATTACAGAAGATATCAATGAAGGAGTATATGCTGTAATTGGATCTGAAGGATGTATAGTGAAAGAAAGAAAAGGACATTTGAATAATCACCGAAAACTGAGATGCAAAACTCCTGACAAAAGGGAATTTTACTATTTAGCTCTTTTGCTACTCTTTAAGCCATGGCGTTCAGAACTGGAACTACTTGGAGATTTTCGCAGTTATGAAGATTCATTCAGTGCAACAAAAAATACTATAGATTGTCCTGTTTATACTAATTATCTGAAAACGTTGAACAGCAAGAAGCTAACATTGCAGCAGAGATCGCTAGAGACAGTTCTCAAGGCAGTCAAAGTTCTGCTTCATTGAGTCAGGATCCACTAGGAGAACCAATTATCCAAAAAGAAGCAGCAACTGCCATGGATGAGGTGGAAACAGCAATGCAACAAGCTCAAGAGGATCTAATAAACTTAGAAGAATTGGAAATACAACAAAATGTTGAGCAAAAATAAATACATGATCAAGAGACAGAGCAGATTGAGCATGGTTTATATCATGAGAAAAAAGAGTGCCCATATACACCATTTAAACCTGTCTGACTGTACGTGAGTGGAGAAGCAGGAACTGGAAAAAGATTTCAAATTAAAGGAATTGCAACTTAGCTACAGAAAAGAACTGAGTCGTCTCTCTTGGGTTGTTACTGCTCCAACTGGGTTGGCAGCACATAACATTAAAGGGATTACTTTACATCGTTTATTGATGCTGCCAGTAGAGCATGAAAATAAATTAGAATACCACAAGCTATCTGGAGAAGCTTGTTGTGAAGTTTCTAGAGTCTTGAAAAAAATGAAACTTCTCATTATTGATGAGGTAAGCATGGTATCAAATGTAATGCTTGCCTTTGTGCATTTAAGAATTCAACAAATCCTTAAAACAGAGTATGATGTGTTATTTGGAGGCAAACATGTCATAGTTTTTTGAGATCTACTACAACTAACTCCTGTGAAAGGACAACCAGTATTTAAAACAGTTACACATGAAGACACTAGAAAGTGCCTGGGAAGCATTGGAAATGTTAATATTTGGTCATATTTCGAATATTCAGAATTCATTACAAATATGCGACAGGCAAAGGACGCTGATTATAAAAGTTTTCTTGAAGATATAAGAATTGGAAAAGTGAGTGAACATGGCAAAGAAGCTTTACAGGCACGATTACTTACAAATTTGTTTCCAAACGAAAATATTGTTCCAGAGAATATATATAGAAAAATTGCAGAAAAGAAATCAGTGATATGCCTGATGCCAGCTCTGCAAGAATGTTCAATATTCAATGAAAAAATGTTAACGTTAGACGCTATTGATAGAATAGAGCATGAAGGAGCTACTATTATTTTGTCAAAATTGGATTCTTTAGAGAAATCTACTGGTTTAGAAAAGAATCTATATGCATGTCCAAATTGTCGGATAATTTTACGACATCATTTACATGTGGAAAGAGGTTTAGTAAATGGAGCATTGGGTAATGTTGTTGATTTTGTGATTTACCCAAATAGAGATGACATTGAATTTTTGAAAATCATATTTGATGAAATTGAAGAAGTACAACAATTGAGTTGTTGTTCAGCTTGATGTTTTGATATAAAAGATGTATATGTCTGCCGAAAACAGTTTCCGGTTTGTTTGGCATATGCAGTGACTATTCATAAATCTCAAGGTTTAAGTGTAGATAGTGCTTTGGTGAATATTGGAAGTACTGTGTTTAAAGAAGGTATGGCATATGTTGCTTTATCTCGAGTCAGAACTTTATCTGGATTATACTTGATTGATTTTGATGAGACAAAGATTAGTGCAGATGTAAATTGTGTAAAAGAGTATAATAGGTTAAGAAGAGAACATGCTCCCAATTTACCTCAAAATCCTTTATTTGAAAAGCGTGTAGTAGGTCGAAAAAGAAGATTTGAGAAAAATTGTAGCGATGTTGCAGAGAAAAAAAAAAACTAGATAAACCAGTGATAGTAAGCAAAAAGAAAAAGGATTCTATTGAAGAGGTTGTTGGTTTTCAGTTTGAAAACAGTTCTGGTGTCAACTGCTATGCTAATGTAGTGGTTAATGTTGTTTTTTTTCTTCAAACTTCACAACAACAAATTGTTGAAAATTGGGACAAAAGATTTTGTTGTTTGTTGAATTCTGTGTTTTAGAAATGTAGTAGTGATAAATTAAAATAGAAAGTGTTTCTGATATTCGAAATGTTTTAGACATATGTTCTGGTTTAAATCAATTTTCACAGAATATTCAGCAAGATTGTCAGGAATTTCTAATGTTTATGCTTGTTGTATTGCAAGATGGAAGTATAGATATTGAAAATCTTTTTGGCCTTTCTTATAAATGGCAACAGGACTGTGACAATTGTTCATTTTCAAGTAGTACTAAAATAGACACTGAAAGATTCATATATTTGACTTTACCAGACTGCAAATCAGTGTCTTTTAATAATCTAGTTAGAGAAGCAAATCAAAACCTGGTCTGATGTTAGGGAAAATATTTGGCCTGGGGAAATTACTGCTGTTACGAAAGGGTAGTCTGGTGTTGAAAAGTACTTTGTGAGTGGGGGTGATCAGGTTCAAAAAATTCTTGTAGTTGAAGTAGAAGTAGTGTAAGTGTATCAGATAGTGGGTGATGTGACAAGACATGTTCATCATCAGTGAGGCATACCTCATAGTTACTTAAGAAATTGGTCTTAGAAAAAAAACACTTTACATATGTTTTATTTCTGTTGTTTAGATTGTTATTGAGATTCACAACACAAATTAGATATCTCTAATCTTCTACTGGAAGACAGACCTAGCGCCCTCTTCCTGACAGAAACGTGGTTACACGAGAGTGCTGGCCCGGACGTAGCTACTGCCCTCCCCGCCAACTATGCAATCACCAGGATAGATAGAAATCAACAACTTGGTGGTGGAATTGCAATCATCTTTAATAGAGATTTGAAATGTACGTTAGATCCAGTCGACATCCCTAACTGTGAAGCCGGCTCTTTCAAAATATCTCTGAACCCGAACTTTACGATGTCTGGCCTATCGATATACCGGCCCCCCGGCAATCCATCCCAATGGGCATCAAATCAAGCCAATCATATCACCCCGTATTACCTAACCTCTAAAAACTTCTCAATTATCAGGGACCTTAATTTACATCCTGACGACCCTTTTACTCCCTCTTGCTCGAATTTGTTAGAGGATCTGACGGCTCTTAACCTGACGTTAGTCAACTCTGGACCCACCCACAAAGCGGGCCACTTGCTCGATCCCATCATTTCTAACATCAACGATTTAAAATGGCATGACACCAACCCCATTTTTTGGTCCGATCACCACTTAGTAAAATTCAGCATCCCACCTCCCACTACCACGCAACCTGTTTTTCCAGCCGCGTCCAGGAAAAACTGGAAATTATTGGACATGGCAAAACTTAATTTAGCACTCCATGAAAACCATCCTAGAACAGGTCACAACATGGATAGCTTAGCATTAGCTACTCAACAATGGCTCAGTGACGCCGCTGACCACTGCTAACCCACCTCTCTTGCCAAAGGAAATAGACACCGTCACCCTGCCCCATGGTATAATGACTGTTTAAAAATTGAAAAATCGAAATGCAAGGCACTTGAGCCTCAATGGCGTAAAGACTATGCCCCTGACATAAAAAAGATCTACCATGAAGCCAGGAATTTATACCACACTGCTTGCGCAAAAGCGCGAGCCTTGTTTGTTTCCAACACCATCAGGGAAGCAACCAATAAGCCTAAAACTTTGTTTAATAAGGTCAGAGAACTTGCGGGTGCACAAACTACAGCCAAGATCTAGCCTGTTTCTTTACCGAAAAAAATCGAGAAAATTATTAGGGACATCAAAACTAACAACAATGTACCATCCCCTTTGGCTGACACGGAATATGCTCCCTCCACTGAGAATACCTTGGAATCATGGCCCCCCATCACGGTTAACACACTGAAGACCATCTTTAAGACCATCAAATCAGACTCCCCCCAGGACCCGATTCCCATCAAAGTACTCAACCAACTGAACGATCGCTCCCTGGAAATCATCGTGGATATGCTCAATTCCTCGTTTAAGCTTTCCACAGTCCCGGCCCTCTGGAAACACGCCATGATAACGCCATTGCTAAAAAAAACACAGCAAATCCGGAAACCCCAGCAAACTATAGACCTATATCTCTATTCCCTGCTTTCTCCAAATGCTTAGAGAGACACGTCCACTCAGTCTTATCCACCTTTGCTGAAAACAATTCGCTCTGCACCCTTCGCAATCAGGTTTTTGGGCCGGTTTCTCGACAGAAACCACCCTTCTAGGAGTTACAAAACATATCCGGAACCTCCTCGATAATGGTCAAACGGTCGCGCTCGTGCTTTTAGACCTGAGCGCGGCCTTTGACACCATTTCTCACGAAACACTCATCAAGGTGCTATACAGAAACGATGTCCGTGGGAAAGCGCTCGAATGGATTCTTGGCTCAACCGACATTCCAAATAAGATCCTCCTTGGCCTGTTCCAACACCTTTGAAGCCCCTCACGGAGTGCCACAGGGATCTATTTTGAGCCCCCTGTTTTTTAACCTTTACCTTAGACCCCTGGCCGACCTAGCGGAGAGATCAGGTCCCACCCTCATGACCTACGCCGACGATTCCCAAATAATTTTTTCTGTATCGGAATCTAGTCCATTATCTCCATCCCTTCTCAAATTAGGGCTTCAAAACATCCTTAATTGGATGACAAGAAATCAATTAAAACTTAATGGAGACAAAACAGAGATTCTTCTACTAGGGAAACAACAAGATCTTTGGAACCCCTCACACTGGCCCAACCGGATGGGTAATTTTCCCACCCCAGTTACTCAAGTACGTAATCTGGGAGTCATTTTGGATATTTCGCTCTCCATGAAACAACAGGCCAGCAAAGTTGTTGGCCTGTGCCTTAACATCATCAAATGGCTGAGGAAAATCCTTTGGATGCTGCCCTCCTCCACTCAAAAAACCGTAGTCAATGCCCTCATAACATCGCGGCTTGACTACGGCAATATTCTGTACCTTGGTTCCAACAAAGCGGTAGTCAGTCGGCTGCAGCTTGCCCAAAACGCAGCTGTTGGACTACTGTGCAGAATCCCCAAGAATTCCGGAGTCTCGAGCTACCGTCGTGAGCTCCACTAGCTCAAGGTTGAAAACAGAATCCGCTTCAAAGCCCTGAACTATATGTTCAGAATTAAAGCAGGAACTGCACCTTTTAGCTTTGGCTCATCCTTATGCTCCCAAACGAACTCTTCGTTCGCAATCAGCCGCCAACTTCTGCGTACCTAGATTCGAACTTGCTAGAATGGGAGGTAGATCCTTTGCCCACCTAGGATCTTCCCTCTGGAACGCACTCCCTCTCTACATTTGAAAGGAGGAAAACCATGCTAGGTTTAGAAAGCACGTCAAGACCTGGTTATTCGAATAATATCTTGACTAACCAGTAATCCCCTGCCATCTTTAAAAATTTAAAAAAGAAATAAAATAAATTGTTTTTTTTTTTTTTTAAGATAATCTTCTTGATTGTCTTTTTTTTGCCCGCTGTTATGTGATGAGTTCTATTGAACTCACTGTTTCTAGTGAAATTGAATATATTCTGAGAACAGCAAAAAAGGCTGTCCGAGGACCATCTCACCTTCAGGAAACACCTCAAGACCTGGCTTTTCAAGCAGTAGCGACACCCCCCTCCCTCCAGCGCCTTGAGACCCTCACGGGTGAGTAGCGCGCTCTATAAATGTACTGATTGATTGATTATTTTGTGTTGTAAAAGATGAATTTTAACTGTATTGTTTTGGCTTCTACAGATGCTAATTTTATAATAATGTTTTTTTAAATTTATTATTTTGAAGGTAAGTATAAGTAACTGTTAAAAATGAGATGTACTTCTACAGAGCTTGAGTAAGAGAATGTGGATGAACTACATAAGTATGTAAAGATGGTTTGCATCTTTTAAACATATAAATAAGAAACATATATACTGGGCGCCGATTCTGATCCTGGATTTTTATTTTCCATACAAATAGGATTTGTATTTTTTTCCATACAAATTGTACAAGTCCCTACCAACCCGTGTAGTATGATTCGTACGGGAAAAATACATACAGATCGGCCCGATCCTTACAAATCGGATCGGGAAAAGCTGTACGACACAGACTTGTAAAAAAGACCATACAATTTGTAAAAAGGCTGTCCAACCCGTCAAATACGATTCGTACTGGGATGTCAGCATACGATTTGTATGGAAAATGGCCTGTATACGGGGAATGACTCGTACCGGGCAACGAAGCAAACCCCTATACGCCTCGTACCCTGGTATGACTCGTTCTGGGGGTACGACTCCTACCGGGGTACGGATCGTATAGGGGTATGAGGCATACAGGGGTCTCCCCACATGCGAGGCGTGTGTATGTTGCGTACCCCAACATCGCGCATGTATGCACCGTACTTACGCGATTTCGGGGTACGGTGCATACACAGGCGATTTTGGGGTACGGTGCGTACATACGCGATTTTGGGGTATGGTGCTTGTACGGTGCGTACACGACCAGTACCCCTTCATCTCGTATGTACGCACCGTACCCCACTTTCCGTGTCATCTGTAAGCACCGTACATACGCACCGTACCCCTGTATTCATGGGGTGTACGACGCGTACATGGGGGGTCTGTCTCGTACTGTTTTCAGGGCGTACAAGGTTTTTCCAGCACTTTTTGGCTCTTGTATAAAAAGAGCCGTATGGAGTGCTGTTTGCACCAATCGTAGTTGCCGGGTTGTAAACTGCTGCCAGGAATACATGGGAACGTCGCTTACAGAGCAATCTGAATCCGAATTGCTTGTATATACGAGTTGTATGGTCTTTTTTACAATTTGTATGGAGTGCGTCTATTTGTACGGATCGTACTTCCTAGGTTGTAGGGGCCTCCTTACAAGTACGAGTTGTATAGGAAAAACGCTCCAAACGACTCAATTTGTACAGCGTTTTTCCAGGATCGGAATCTGTCCCTGAGTGTACCTGTATTCTTTGCATTTTACTACAACACATCTACTACTTTGGAACTGGTAAACTGAATAGATATAAATGTACATTTTTTAGTACTGCATTTTATTATAATAGCCTTAGTTTTTTCCTATAGTGATAAGGAGTGACTGGTTTGAAAATGTAATAACTAAAAATTTGTATAAGCAATTGTATTAATATGGTCTTATAAAGTAGTTGAGAATTCTATTTGTAAAATATTTTTTAAAGGGAAAAATAGTTGATAAACCTAGTCTCGTATTAAGTAATAGAAAAACGATAAATAAAGTGCTTATGTTTTTCTACAAGGAACAACAACCTTTAAATAAAATCACTATGGAAGAAGAGCAGAACTATGTAGAAGAAAGTGTTGACATTTCTAACACTTTGATAGAGGAGTTAAATGTACCTTTTATGTATTGTGAAAGTGAAGATGGAAATATTGCTGCAGATATAAGTTGCGATTTTTTCGATGAAACAATGAATGAGGATTTTAGTGAAGTATTAGAGGACAGCGAGTTACATGAAATGACTTTTGAAATTCATAATGAAGAAAATGAAATTTCAGATGAAATCATGTTGGAAGCTCTATTAAATTATGAAATGTTACAGGAATAAATTTATGATTTAAAATAAAAAATGGTTTGAGAGACTCTTTTTGCAGAATTGTAATCATTCAGGTAGTATCCAAGTACACATGGGAAAAAGTTGGCCTTAGGACATGGAGTGACCGTCCTGATTCCTCAGAAGCGGTCGCTCCTCCTCACGCTGCTCCCTGACCTGCATGCCATACTGGTATTGTTACTACAAGACCACTGCCTGCATTAAATACGCATAGATTATTTATTAATTACCCTCGTGCGCCAGATCGACTCATCTCGCTTTAATACCTGCTCAACTGTGCTGATTAGCATATTATCGTAGCGCTAGTCTCCCATAGCGCGCTGCAACGCTCTGCCTTTATTGTGCTGCCTGTATTTAACTTTGTGCCTGATTGTGTCTTGTGCCGGTTCCACTGGCATTATCATCGCGTTTTCCACATATTGTGCCGCAACCCGGTATTGCTTTTGGCTGACTGCCATTTTGTTTTGGTTGTTGTTGTTTTGCCTTCCCTCCCCGGCTCTCCACCCCGCCTCCAGCCTCCCAGCTGCTCCTCCCTCCCACAGATCGTCAGGCTCCACTCCTCCGCTAGACCGCTGTGACCTTCCTGATTCCTCAGAAGCGGTTGCTCTTCCTCACGCTGCTCCCTGACCTGCATGCCATACTGGTATCGTTACTACAAGACCACTGCCTGCATTAAATACACATAGATTATTTATTAATTACCCTTGTGCGCCAGATCGCCTCATATCGCTTTAATACCTGCTCAATTGTGCTGATTAGCATATTATCGTAGCGCTAGTCTTCCATAGCATGCTGCAACGCTTTGCTTTGTTGTGCTGCATGTATTTAGCTTTGTGCCTGATTGTGTCTTGTGCCGGTTCCACTGGCATTATCATCGCGTTTTCCATATATTGTGCCCCAACCCGGTATTGCTTTTGGCTGACTGCCATTTTGTTGGTTGTTGTTGTTTTGCCTTCCCTCCCCGGCTCTCCAACCCGCCTCCCAGCTGCTCCTCCCTCGCCCCTCCCCTCCAATTTTCAGCATATGACAGATGCATTTTCGCGCAGCGTTCACGCGCAGCGGTCACGCCGAAGGTGCGCCAAAGGTAAGCCCGTCTACGCCTGTCCGCGCCTGGACCGCGCCCAGCGCCAGACCCCCTAGTCCTCTCAATACCCACCCTTCTCGCTTAACGTATGACGCCGCTACTCTCCTCACCCTTAACCCCGGATGCACCCCTCAATGCTGTGCAGCTACCCCAGGACACACCCACGGTCCATTCGCATGCCACTCATGCAAGTTCGCCTGCATCAGGACCCACACCAAATCCTCCTCCTCCAAACACGGCTCCGGCCCTAACCACCTAAAGTGCATCCTGCTGAACACCTGCTCGGTCCACAAACACTCCACTGAACTCTGGGACCTACTCGACACCACATCACCGGACGTCGCCTTCCTTACAGAAACCTGGATGAATGCATAATCTGTGCCCGACATCGCCATAGCCATCGCGGACGCTTACAAGATCATCCGCAAAGACCGCACCAACCAAACAGGAGGAGGCATCGCCATCGCCCATAAAAACACCATCCGAATCACGACCAGCTCCGACGATAACCTCGCGACCGCCGAACACCTTCACTTCCAGATCCACACCGACCCCAGGACCACACTTAGAGGCACCCTCATCTACAGACCACCTGGAACCGCACACAATTTAATGAAGACATTACCGACTTCATCAGCCCACATGCCCTCACTTCCGAGAACTACATTTTACTGGAAGACCTCAACTTCCACCTGGAAAAGAATAACGACAACACCACCACCACCCTTCTGGACAACAGAGCCAACCTCGACTCAAACAACTTGTTGACACCCCCACCCACCTTGCCGGACACACACTCGACCCTATCTTCACCTCCAGCAAACACATCTCCTTCGATCACACCACGGCTCTCCACTGGACGGACCACAGCTGCGTTCACTTCAGCTACAAAAAAAAAAAAACCCACATCCCACCTCAACCTATTCCTCGAAAAAACTGGAACAAAATCACCACCGACCAACTCTTCACATCGCTTAACCAAAACCCCCCCACCATATCATCGGACCCAAACCAAGCTGCCACCAAACTCACACAATGGATCACCCACAGCGCTGACAATTTAGCACCCTTGAAAAAACACCAGATCAAACAAGATAGCAAAAAGGCCCCTTGGTTCAACGATGACCTTAATAAATCCAAGAAGCTATGTCGTACCCTGGAGAAAACGTGGAGAAAAAACCCAACCACTAACAACCTGACCACCTTCAAAGACGCCACCCGCAAACACCACCAACTGATCCGATCCACCAAGAAATCAGCATTCAAGGATCGACTCGACAACAACACCCACAACAGCAAAGAATTATTCAACATCGTCAGAGAATTTACCAACCCCACCGCCGGCACCAACGACATCACCCCCTCCCAAGACATCTGCGACTTCCTATCCTCTTTCTTCCACAACAAAATCGCCGACATCCACAACATCTTTGGAAACCTGTTGGAAGAACAACCCACTCCACCCAATCCGAACAAAAACAGCACTATCACAACCTTTGCGCCTGGAACCCAATCACGACTGAAGACACCATCCGCCTGATGAACTCCATCCACTCAGGATCGCCAACCGACCCATGTGCCCACCACATTTTCAGAGTTAGGAAAGGTCTATAGCAAAGTGACAAACATTGATTAGATAATACAATTTACTTTTTTTGTAAATAAAAACCTAGGATGAAACAGTATATTAAGTCCACTTGTGTACAGAAACCAATGAGCAAAATAATTTTTGATAGAGCTTTATTGTTTATTGTTGTTGACTATTTTTCTTCTGTTTTCTACTGTTTTTTGTATATATAGTTTTTATAAGTGATTATGTGTTTAAATTTTATATAGTCTTGAATTAAAAAATACAAAAGAGAAAATACAAAATCAATAGACATGAAACATATATACAGTGATGAAGGCAAAGCGGTAGACACCACTACGCGCGTTTTGGCTCTTGAGCCTTCTTCAGGTGACCGTCTATTGTTAGAGTTTCAAAGAGTCCAGGACTCACAGTTAGGTGTGGCGTGGATATAAAAGGTCAGTCGGTAAAGGCAGCTTCTTAAGATCTTGAGATGTGGAACAATGTAGTCCTATAGCTTGTCATATGATGTTATGACATCAGAGAAAAGGAGGTGGTAGAACAGTATAGTGGAGGTAGCTTAGATTCAGATCGTTATTTGTGTTGACATTTGTAGAACCTCCACGAGGATAACTTCCAGTGAGTAGATGGTATGGTGATGAGAGCAATAGTGAAGGAAGCGAGTATTTATCTCCACAAGTTGATAAAATATCCGTAGGCGAGCAATAATGATGTATAATTGTTAGCACGAATATTTTGTATCCACCTAAAGATAAAGTAGAAAGGATGTCCCAGGAGCAGAAGATACTATGGAGGATGATCTGGTCATAGCATTGCCCGTGAGGTTTGATGAAGATAGTGACGCTCCTGGTAGAAAAGGAATGGTAGCAGTACTCGACCGCCAAAAGACCACACACCGGTATGCTAGAATGCAAGCATGCTAGAATGCAAGCATTCTAGCATACCGGTGTGCGGTCTTTTGGCCACAGAACTCCACTGGACGGACCACAGATGCATCCACTTCACCTTCAGAAGAACGACGATCCACCACCACCAGCAACAGGTTGCCCGAAGAAGCGCGAACAAGATCACAGCTGACCAGCTCGCCGCTTCCCTGAGCCAGCACCCTCCGGGCAGATCAGCGAACCCCAGCCAGGCCGCCGACAACCTCTCGAAGTGGATCAGCAAATGCGCAGACGAACTCGCCCCTCTGAGGATCCCGCCCAGCAGACCCGGCAGTAAGAGAGCCCCATGGTTCACCGACGAACTCAAGAGCTCCAAGAAGAACTGCCGAGCCCTCGAGAAAACCTGGAGAAAGGAACCCACGCCGGACAACAGGACCACCCTCAAGCTCGCCACCCGGAAACACCACCAACTGATCCGCACTGCCAAGAAAACGGCTTTCAAGAACCGACTGGACAACAACGCACACAACTGCAAGGAACTCTTCAACATCGTGAAAGAGCTCTCCAACCCCAACGCCGGAAACAACGACATCACCCCATCGCAAGACCTCTGCAACTCCCTCGCCTCCTACTTCCACAACAAGATCACGGACATACACAACAGCTTCAGCACTCAACCGACGCACGCCACGACCGCAGCAACGCCACCCACCACCACCCTCCACGCCTGGACCCCGGTCAACACCGAAGACACCGTCCACATGATGAACTCCGTCCACTCCGGATCTCCGACCGACCCCTGCCCTCACCACGTCTTCAACAAAGCCGACGCTGTCATCGCACCCCACCTGCGGGACATCATCAACACCTCATTCGACACTGCCACCTTCCCCGAGAGCTGGAAGCACGCCAAACTCAGCGCTCTACTCAAGAAACCTACAGCAGACCCCACCGAACTCAAGAATTACCGCCCCATCTCTCTACTCCCGTTCCCAGCCAAAGTCATCGAGAAGACCGTCAACAAACAGCTGGCCGCCTTCCTCGAGACGAATGGATCCCTCGACCCATCGCAGTCCGGATTCCGTGCCGACCACAGCACCGAGACCGCCCTCATCGCCGCCACCGACGACATCCGAGCCCTGATGGACAACGGAGAAACAGCGGCCCTCATCCTCCTAGACCTCTCTGCGGCTTTTGACATGATCTGCCACCGCACCCTAGTGCAGCGCCTCAGCAACGTCGGAATCCAGGAGAAGGCACTGGAATGGATTGTCTCCTTCCTCGACGGAAGAACACAGAGAGTCCGCCTACCACCGTACAAGTCAGAGGCCACCGAAGTCATCTGTGGCGTCCCTCAAGGATCCTCGCTGAGCCCTACTCTCTTCAACGTCTACATGAGCCCCCTCGCGGCCATCGCACGCCAACACAACCTCAACATAATCTCCTACGCCGACGACACCCAGCTGATCCTCTCCCTGACCAACGACCCCGCCGCCGCCAGAGCCAACCTGCACGAAGGGATGAAAGAGGTAGCCGAGTGGATGACGACGAGCTGCCTGAAACTGAACTCAGATAAGACGGAGGTCCTCATCCTGGGCTCCTCGCCCTCCGCCTGGGACGACTCCTGGTGGCCCCCCGCCCTGGGCACCGCACCCAAACCGACGAACCACGCACGCAACCTGGGCTTCATTTTGGACTCCTCCCTCTCCATGACCAGGCAAGTCAACGCCGTCTCCTCGTCGTGCTTCAACATCCTGCGCATGCTTCGGAAGATCTTCTGGTGGATCCCCACGGAGCCCAGGAAGACCGTCACCCAGGCCCTCGTCACCAGCCGACTGGACTACGGCAACGCACTCTACGCCGAAACCACCGCCAAGATCCAGAAGAGACTCCAGCGCATCCAGAACGCCTCAGCCAGACTCATCCTCGACGTCCCACGACACAGCCACATCTCCGGACACCTAAGAGACCTGCACTGGCTCCCGGTCAACAAGAGAATCACCTTCCGCCTCCTTACCCACGCTCATAAAGCTCTCCACGATCAAGGCCCGAGCTACCTCAACAACCGCATCAACTTCTACGCTCCCAATCGCCACCGCCGATCTGCCAGCCACGCCCTCTCCGCCGTCCCGCGCATCCGTAGAGCCACTACGGGAGGAAGGTCCTTCTCCTACCTGACCGCCAAGACCTGGAACTCCCTCCCGGCCGACCTGCGCCTGACCCAAGACCACCTCTCCTTCAGGAAGAAGCTCAAGACCTGGCTGTTCGAGCAGTAGCGGCACCCCCCCCCCCCCCAAGCGCCTTGAGACCCTACGGGTAGGTAGTGCGCTCTACAAATGTCTTGATTGATTGATTGATAGTATCTTCCGCTCCTGGGACATCCTTTCTACTTTATCTTTAGGTGGATACAAAATATTCGTGCTAACAATTATACATCATTATTGCTCGCCTCCGGATATTTTATCAACTTGTGGAGATAAATACTCGCTTCCTTCACTATTGCTCTCATCACCATACCATCTACTCACTGGAAGTTATCCTCGTGGAGGTTCTACAAATGTCAACACAAATAACGATCTGAATCTAAGCTACCTCCACTATACTGTTCTACCACCTCCTTTTCTCTGATGTCATAACATCATATGACAAGCTATAGGACTACATTGTTCCACATCTCAAGATCTTAAGAAGCTGCCTTTACCGACTGACCTTTTATATCCACGCCACACCTAACTGTGAGTCCTGGACTCTTTGAAACTCTAACAATAGACGGTCACCTGAAGAAGGCTCAAGAGCCGAAACGCGTGTAGTGGTGTCTACCGCTTTGCCTTCATCACTGTATATATGTTTCATGTTTATTGATTTTGTATTTTCTCTTTTGTATTTTTTAATTCAAGACTATATAAAATTTAAACACATAATCACTTATAAAAACTATATATACAAAAAACAGTAGAAAACAAAAGAAAAATAGTCAACAACAATAAACAATAAAGCTCTATCAGAAATTATTTTGCTCATTGGTTTCTGTACACAAGTGGACTTAATATACTGTTTCAACCTAGGTTTTTATTTACAAAAAAACGTAAATTGTATTATCTAATCAATGTTTGTCACTTTGCTATAGACCTTTCCTAACTCTGTTTCTTCCATATGTATAGCAAGTGCTACTATAGTATATAGGGGTCCCCTTTTTCCAAATATATACCCACCACATTTTCAGCAAAGCAGACTCCATTGTCGCACCCCATCTTCGCGATGTCATCAACTGCTCCTTCAACTCCGCTACCTTCCCAGAAAGCTGGAAACATGCCGAACTCAGCGCCCTTCTGAAGAAACCCACAGCGGACCCCTCTGAACTTAAGAACTACCACCCCATCTCATTCCTCCCCTTCTCGGCCAAAGTCATCGAGAAAGCCGTCAACAGTCAGCTCGCGGCCTTCCTTGAATCTAACAATTCTCTTGACCCCTCACAGTCCGGCTTCCGAGCCAAACACAGCTCCGAAACCGCCCTCATCGCTGCTACAGATGACATCCGAACGCTACTGGACAACGGAGAAACAGTTGCCCTCATCCTACTTGACCTCTCCGCCGCCTTCAACACAGTCTGTCATAACACCCTCATACAACGCCTCAGCAACATCGGAATACAAGGAAAAGCGTTGGACTGGATCATCTCGTTCCTCGACGGAAGAACCCAAAGAGTCCACCTCCCCCCATTCAAATCAGAGGCAACCAAAGTCATCTGCGGAGTACCACAAGGATCATCACTCAGTCCCACCCTCTTCAATGTGTACATGAGTCCTCTCGCATCCATCGCGCGACAACACAACCTCAACATCATCTCCTACGCTGATGACTCCCAGCTGATCCTCTCCCTCACCAAAGATCCTAACATCGCCAAAACCAATCTACACGAATGAATGAAAGAAGTAGCCGAATGGATGAAGAACAGTTGTTTAAAACTAAACTCGGACAAAACAGAAGTCCTCATCTTAGGATCATCCCCCTCTGCATGGGATGACTCATGGTGGCCACCGGCTCTGGGCACAGCACCCATACCTACAGATCAAGCACAAAACCTGGCTTCATCCTAGACTTCTCCCTATCGATGACCAGACAAGTCAACACCGTCTCATCATCATGTTTCAACATCCTACGCATGCTCAAAAAAATCTGCCGCTGGATCCCCACCGAAACAAGAAAGACAGTTACCCACGCACTAGTCACTAGCCGACTAGATTATAGAAACACCCTCTACGCCGGAACCACAGCCAAACTACAGAAAAAACTCCAACGCATCCAAAACGCCTCAGCCAGACTCATACTGGACATCCCCCGCCAAGCTCACATTTCCGGTCATCTGAAAAATCTCCATTGGCTTCCCGTCAACAAAAGAATAACGTTCCGTCTCCTCACCCACGCACACAAGGCCCTCTATGACCTAGGACCCGAATGCCTCAACAAACGACTATCCTTCTACACACCCACCCGCCAACTACGTTCATCCAATCAAGCCCTCGCCACAATCCCGCGCATCAACAGATCCACCATGGGAGGAAGATCTTTCTCCTACTTAGCGGCCAAAACCTGGAATTCTCTCCCCACTCACCTCCGCCTCACACAGAACTACCTCTCCTTCAGAAAGCAGCTAAAAACCTGGCTATTTGATAAATGATGCACCCACCCTCACTAAGGCGCCTTGAGACCCTCTGGGTGAGTAGTGCGCTATACAAATCACTGAACTTGAACTTGAACTTTCTATGCATCAGCAAACTTTTATAGCTTTTATTTCCAGGTCTATATCATTTAACTTCCAGCAAAGTCTCCGTGATTGCTGATTCCGTATTGCATTGAACTATTCAGCAGAATGTTCTTATCTATGCACTGTGCTAAAAATGAACCTATTTTAAATTCAGTCAGGCACTCTCCTTGGAGAGCTGTAATTATCCAGTCAGTATCCAAATATTCATGGAGGAAAGTAGGCCTTAGGCCACAGCTTTCTAAACTTTTCATGTTGGTGACACACTTTTTGGAGATGTATAATTTTGTGACATAATACGATAGTGGAGCGAGCGACCCCGACCTGCCAAAGGGAGTACGAGGGGAGGGTGTTTTGTCCCTCTGGAAGAACATTTTGAAATACAAGTGGGAAAATGGTCACCCTCTGTCTGTGTCCATCCCTCTGTTGCCCTCCTCCCTCCCTCTGCCTATCACAGACTAGGTCCCTCTGTCTCCCTCCCTTTGTCTCTCTCATTCTCCCTTTCTGTTTGTCTCCCACGGTTTCCATCTCTGTCTGTTTCCCTTCCTCTGTCTGTCTCCCTCCCTCTGTCTGTCACCCTCTATCTCCGTCTCAGTCTGTCCCTGTCTTCCTCCCTCTGTCTCCCTCTCTGTCTTTATGTCTCTGTCTGTCTCTGCCTGTATATCTCTGCCCCTGTCCCTCTCTCTGCCTCTATCTGTCTGTCCTTGTCTCTGTCTCTATCTGTCTCCTTCCCTCTCTCTGTCTCTCTCTCTCTCCCTCCCTGTGTCGATGTCTCTTTCTGTGTCCCTTCCTCTCTCTCTCTGTCTACCTTCCTCTCGCTTTCTCCCTACCTCTCTCTTCCTCTCTCTCCGTCTGTCTCACTCACTCACTCTGTTTCCCTCTGTCTCTGTCAGTACAAGGCCGCAGAGGAGGAAGCCAGCACGTATTTTCCCCCAGCAAGAAACACTCCCTTACACCCAACTGAAGTTGAGTTCCATACTGGTTTCTACCCTCAAAGGGTTTTACTGGAGCCCTTTGCAGGAGCAGATGTCTGCCGTGTAGACACCACTACCACAAGAAAAGCCAAGCGTTGATCCACACGCAGCCCACTTCTTCAATAGGGTTTACTCTTGTTAAATTGTCCACAGTTTTAGCTTACAATGCATCATGAACATTCTACCATCAATAAGTGAGAGAGCAAGCAGAGAGAACGTGCCCTGAATTATCAGAGAGCAGCCATGGAATGTCTCTCAAATGGTTCTATGCAGAATAGCCCTGGCGTGCACCAAAAGTGAAGATAAACTATGACCGCATGCACTCGGTAGGCATACTGTACATCTAGCTTCTCTGCAAGAGGCTTCCCTGGATTCGCTGTTCGCAGGCAGCCGAGGCCAAGGTTAAGGCTTTGTTATGCAAGTTCAAGACACCAAAGGAATTTCCACAAAAGGAATTCCATAGCCCCGATTAACACTGAAAGCCTTTACTGTGCTTTTTTTGTAGCTGATAGGCAGGCGGTCTTTCCCCTCCTCTAACCTGGAGATGAGAGCTGTCAGCACTGCTGCACTTCACAGGTGTTTAAAAGACCATAGAGCAGAGTGTCAAGGAATGCCTCTTAATTAGCAGCAGTTTTGTGCTAAGTGCCTGCGACACACCCACCATTTGCAGGTGACACAGTACAGTTTTGGGACACACAGTTTGGAAAGCTTTGCCTTACGCCATGGACTGCTTTAAACCTGTATAGACTATGCATGCAGTCTTCTATGTACCTACAAAGTAGTCCTTTATACATTGAATTCCCCAGTCTGTATCATTAGACTTTCAGCAATCACTCACACTCTACTGTTTCATGAGGCCACTTGCGCCATCGGAACGTCACTTTTTGTGATGTTCTGTGGCACAGCTGTCTGCATGATATTTATCAGTCACAAATAAGCCAATTTGTTTGGCGTACTGCTGCATGATAAATATCAGCCCCTTTCACATAGTGTTCTGTGTTAAAGGGGCATGCAATGGGTGTTGCTGGGAGCGTTCCCAGCAACACCTATAGCTTTTTGACACTTCCCCAGATTTATGAGAAATTGTAAATATGAGGCAGTGGCAAAAGCTTACGCCTCCCAGGGGAGGCGTATGGAAGGCACAACAAGGAAAAATAGTTTTATTTCTATTCGTTTCTCCTTTTTCTATGTGTGCTGAATTCAGGAGCACACACAGAAAAAGGAAAAGTCTCTTGTGATTATTTTTGTACAGAAAGGTTTCCCTTGCTGTACAAAAATAATCATCCCCGCAACACAGGCACCCTTGCACTATTGTGCAAAGGTGCCTGCGTTGGCGCAAGTACACCATTGTGTGCCGGTGCAGGGGAAAAGGAGAAAAATGTGCCGTATCTTATAGATACGGCGCATTCCTCTCTTTTTCATTTGACGTAGGGAAGTGCAGCAGGAAGGCCTGCTGTGCTTCCCTATGGCAAAATCTCATAAATGAGGTGCTTTGTCAGTAGCCAAGTACTCATAGTGCAAATTGGGCCTCAGGGCAGAGAGTACTTCAAAACTCTATAGACTATGCACAACACTGTTCTATAAACCTGCAAATGTGCCTTTTATGTTTTGAATTCCGCAGTCTGTATCCTTACACTTCCACCAAACACTCTGTCAATCTTGGTATACTTTTATAGTGAGTCATTGAGCACTGTGTAGTAAGCCATTCACTAAATTAAAACAGTAATCTGTAGAAGTACAATAAGTGGTACATCCCCAAAGATATGCTACTTATTGAACACTGTGACATCACCACTATGGATGCACTGTATTAACAATGTGGTGCACTATGGGGCAAAAACGGCACAGATATGTGATGTATCTGTGCTGTGAAGATGGCACATTGCTTGACTTGCGTAGGAAGCACAATGTAGCTCTAGCAATGCTCGTTTGCCCATAATGCTGTGTCTGCAGGGTTTTGATGCAGCATAAGCCCAAAAGTGACTGAATAAAATCTTATAGATTTCACTTACTCTCTTTTAGGAGGTGTTCCTGTGTCAGAACACCCTCCCCCTGCACAGGAAAGCCTCCTTCTGGTGCAGGGCTTTACATTGTGATGCACCTTCCATATTCATCTCATTGTAAATACTACACACCATGGCACATCTTTTGCACCACCGCTGCGTCACAAAAGTGACGCAACAGCTGTGTGAAAGAGGCACAAGGGGGTTGTAAATCTGCCCCTAACACATACAAATTCACCCAGGCAGTTTCACCAGCAGAGCAAATTGAAGCATAGTCTTGTAACATATTTATATGCA
This sequence comes from Lissotriton vulgaris, assembly GCF_964263255.1. NCBI lineage: Eukaryota > Metazoa > Chordata > Amphibia > Caudata > Salamandridae > Lissotriton > Lissotriton vulgaris. The sequence goes on from NC_141695.1 coordinate 82,291,140, forward strand.
TATGTTAAATTCAAGTGCTTCGGAGGTACTACAGTATACTATAGTTGAACACCTTATAGATTTCTGCTGTAGCACTTCCTTATAGTTCTGCACTTTCACATTCACCATATACTACTAATGTATTCATGCATTCATTTATGAACTAGACATTCATTCTGACAAACTTTTACACACTAACATAGAAATATAGTTCTTTTTTTGACCAGTGGAGGTAGTTCTGAAAATAACTGTTTTTTGTCTTTTTAGTTTTATATTATTTTTCTATTTTTTCAGCAAAAAAAAATTTGTTTTTTTTTAACCAGAAAAATTGAACTTTTTAAACCAAAAAACTGTGGACCAGGAACAAAAAAGTAAAAAAATATATATAATTAGCGAGAACAGTTGTGAGTCCTCTTCTTGCGAAGAAACAGTTCTATGGATTGTTCTCCATAGGCTAAAAGTTTGTTGCAAAAATTACAACCAATTGTAAGGTCTTGAAATTCAGGTTGGATGTTGGGAATCATAGTGCTCGGTGGTGGTGGTGGTGGAGCACTTGATTTGCTTGGAATAGCAGAGCCCTGCTCCTCCTCCAATCTTCGGGTTACTGAGATAGCCCAATTATTGGGATGTAAATTCTTTACATGGCGCACCATGCTTGCAGTCCCAAATGAATATTTCATTCGGCGGTCACCCCTGGACAAAGTAGTATCACATACTTTGCATGTGACCTTAGGGGCATTTACTTTTTTTTCACCTTCAGGGAAGGTGAAAAATTTCCAAATAACAGCCGCTTTCTTTTTGGTGGAGGCTGCTCAGGAACAAATCCGTCCTCTGAAGAGTGCTCAGAAGATGATTCCAAGAATTGAGACATGGTGCAGGTTCTTTCTGACTGTAGCTCCATAGAAGATATCCTTCTCCTGAGAAAGTCAAAGAAGAATGATTAAAATGGGAGGGGTCTTTCAACAGTTGGAATAGGAAGTATTATGAACCAATCAAATATCTTCTTTTAAAGTCACATGGCTTTGCGTACTCTTACGGTGCTCTTACATGCGACGTACCGCCGCAATTTGCGTAATTACTTTTAAAAGTAATATACGCTTAATACAAGTTAAAAAAAATTGGTTTCTATACTATCCTACATAATGTCTTCCCTCAATATGTACATTAAATACATAAATATATGTTTTCGAACAATTAGAAACTTTTGCGGCGTACGCGTACGGAGCGCCGTATGCGACGCGCAACGCCAAAGTGTATGCGTGACGTATGCGCTGATACACGCAGAGGACGATTTACAGTACAACATATTGTATTTCATATTGTAAGAATATGAAATATAATTTATAAAATAAAATAAATATAAATATGTATAATAAAAATTTAAGAAATTAGTATAAAAAGAAAGAAATATAATAATTAATACATTTAAAAAATATCATTTAAAAAACCTTTGCAATTCACTGAAAAAAACATAGGTTTCAGCCACGTTATAGTTAGGAATTAGCATTTAAAAGACCATATGTTTCAGCCTCATTATAGTTAGTATTTAGCATTTAAAAAACCTTAGAAATTCACTGAAAAAACCATAGGTTTCACACATGTTATAGTTAGCTGGACATTTCACTCATACAAAACCATTGAAATTCCCCCGTTATAGTTAGTTCAGCTAACTATAACTTGCGCGCCTGCAATGCACTGCTGATGACGTCACATATTCCATCACTCATGACATGGTCAGTGACATCACTCATGACATTGTTGATGACATCTCAAATGACATCACTGATGACATCACTGATGACATCATCCTTGTGAAAGAGTGGCAGACCTCCTGTCAGCGTAATATAACCATTGATACACACATTCAAAAATAGAAAGTACAAATAATTTTTTAAATGGAGATATCGATGCTAGTTAGAGCAACCTATTCAGTAATTCCAAAATCTACATACACCTCCACTCATTCACCAACAGTTCTGTATAGTCACTCATGCATGTACTCACTCATCATATGTACTCATACACCTATACATCCTGTTACACACCGACACTCATCCATAGAGTTACTCACACACATACTCACTCACACATGCAAATAAACTATCAAACATCCATTTATTTGCATACACAGCTATACCCACACACTACACTTACTTCTACGAAAACGTTCACATACTTATTAAACAATCACGTATAGAAGCACATACTTATTTATATAGGAACTTGTCCAATGTCTCAATCTCACATATAATCACTTATATACATCAATACTCACATATACTAGTTTAAACCATATGTAGTTACTCATAAAGATACTATTGAGACATTCATTCACTCACTAACACACCCATACACACACTGATCCACCCACACAGTGCTGCACACATGCTGTCTTCAAAACACATACAAACAGAGAGTCAGTCATTCATGCATCTGTGCGCTAAGTAATACTCCCCACCGAACGATACAGACACTCATTTTGGTAATCAAAAAACCAACTGATAACCTATATACACACACATGTAGCTACTCACCAATCCATGCAGCCACTTATATTCAAAGTGAGACACTGATACAGATATTTAAATATTTAAAGATTACTCGCTAATACAGTTATTCACTAAGATATACTTAATAAGTCAGTTATAAAATCAATTTAACAAAAAAAACATCAATTTAGACACTTATTTACCCATTTATTCTTCCATCGACCTTTAGATATACATAAATAAAAAATATTTCTTTTTCAGAAAGACACACATTCACTGGATGATGTCATCAGTGATTTCATCAGTGATGTCATTTGAGATGTCATCAGTGATGTCATGAGTGATGTCACTGACCAAGTCATGAGTGATGTAATATGTGACGTCATCAGCAGTGCATTGCGGGCGCGTGAGTTTTAGTTAGCTGAACTAAGTATAACGGGGAATTTCAATGGTTTTGTATGAGTGAAATGTCCTGATAACTATAACATGTGTGAAACCTATGGTTTTTTCAGTGAATATATATATATATATATATTACCTACTGGCGGTCGCGAGTAGGTGGTTATAGTTAGGATTGTTTTCCATAGGAAATCCTCAACATTCTATTTGGAATAACTTTGGCCCTGGTGGATGAGTCTTTGCGAATTTCTCAAAGAAGATGGCTAGGTTCGCTGCACTCCTTCCCTGAAAGTTTGGGGGGGATTGGTCAAGTGGGGGCTGAGATATAAGGGGGGTCCCAAAACGTGTTTTCTCCATGTTATTTTCCATAGGACCTTTAGACTCGGCTACAGTTCGAACGGGTGAATGAATTTATAAGAAATTTGCCAAAACTGTAGAGTCTTGTTCGCAGATTACGCTTTTTTTGGAATGGTGTAAATCCGTTCAGTAGTTGTTGAGAAAATTAAAGTTAAAGTCAATTATATATCTATAGGCGCGCACACGTGCGCGCACCCAAGCGGCTGCGCGTGAGCGGTATTTTTTTTGGCTGCGTGACGTCTGTTAACGTTCGATTCGAAGGAAATCAGGAAGTTTTGTCCGCCATTTTGTCACTGCGAGTAAATATATTTTTCATTTCAAAGCGTTGAAACATGGAAAGGGGAGAAGGTAGAGATTGTCTTCCTGCGTAGGTTTTCTCAGGGTGTGCAGTAAGGCCCTTAAACGCGAAAAGATATAATTTTTCTCCGAAAAAAAATACGGGGTGCGCGCACCCGGTCGAGCACACATATTTACAAGAGTGTGAAAATGGAGGTAAATCAGAAGTTTGAGTGCTTAGATATAAGGTGGCTCTGAAAAGAGCCCTTGTGTTAATTGAGTGTTTTCTGCATTTATAAGTAAGTACTGATGCAGAGCCTGATGTTGCAGAGGAAGATTCTGTTTCCCTCATTCGTGAAATGAACACCGTCTCTCCTATAGACGTCTTGCATGTGGTATCGCAAGTTGTTGTGGTAAATAGAACCCATGCTATAATCTCTGAGGAACGCAGAAACAGATTTATTTACATGTCTCCTTGCTTTCTCAAATTGTGCACAATGGTGATTGGACCAATTCCATTTCTGTCTTTGGCATATATTGGAATATACCAAGGCAGATCGAGGAAAAAGTGTCATCAATTGTCAAAAGGTGTCTTTTAGAAGCATTTCCAGACCTACCCCAGTGATTGTGCCTAGATCGTTCCCACCACAGTGCACAATTATAAGGTCTGGTTCTGGGAGATGCATAAAAGTTTTCACCAATGGAATTAATTGGTGACATTTCAATCCTCTTTTGGAAATCCATGTTATGTGTACATTTGGTAAGCTGAGGTTGCAAATTCGTCAGCTTACTGCATATTTTTCACTCCAGTGAATATAACTGTGTCCTATTAGCCAGACCTTCATTTTCAAGGGATTTGTAGTCGTCCTCCGATCGGTTCTGGAAGTGGAATGGTAGTTAGAAGTTGAAATTTTAAATAAAGAAAAAGGAAGAGGCTGGGTGTGGTTAAAAAAATAAAAATGATTGGTTGATTGTAACAAGTGGAGAGTGAACAGGTCAATGTTTATGTTAAACGAAAAGTACTATTGGGTGTGAAAAAACAAGACATGTAACAGAGTTGTGGATTGGCAGGTGTTTCTGGAGGGAAAATAGTGTTCTTAGTTTGCTGTAGAACGTTGAGACATGAACTTTTGACCTGTGCCTTCAGCAAGGTGCAGAATGAGGTGTAACCATGGAAACAGCCGGAGATGGCAGTTGGTGATGGGTTCACTCTTTGGTGCCTCTGCATCTGAGTCTGTTCTCTGGTGGCTGGCGGACAACTGTTTGTTACTGTGGAGATGAAAGGGTGATAAGGAGAGAAATACGACATAGCGTCTGGCCTGTAGAAGCGTGGGAGCAGTGATTAACTCTGAGTGAAGCGGAACTGTGTCGGTGCTTAGTAACAGTAAAAAAAAAAATGTTAACAGTGGTATAACTGTCTTTACGGTGCGCGACCTACTAAGAAAGAGTTCACGGGCCGTATTTGGCTTGCAGGTTCTAGTATCAGTAAGTGAGGTCGAGAAAAAAAAATATTCAGGACTTTATTTATGAAGGCCTTGCGCCACCGGTGCGTTACTTTTTCCTATTTTAAAAAATCAGGCACTGGCGGCGGAAGGTCTTCATAAATAAGGTCCTCCCTGTCTACAGTTAAGGTTATGTGGAACCCATGAATAGTTTTTCAATATGAAATCATTTCAGTTGAGATTGTGGATTAAAAGAGAAACCGTGAATATTTGAAATGTTTATTTAGAAATGTACTATTTTAAAGGCAAATCATTATGTAATCTGAGTACAGAAATTGCAAAAAACACAGTAATTGGTATTGTCAGTAGTACATGGAATACAAACGCTATAGTTGAAGAAAAATGAATATAGTTGGAAAAAAACATTGTACAGTCTTATAAGGAAGTATATTATATTTTAATAAATGGAAGAAGGTTTCTGGCCTTTCAGTTTAGGAACGATATATGAAAATGCAAGTGGTTATACATCATTACTTTATGAATCAGCTGTCTAACAACACGAAATCATAATGTCCACTGTTAGTAAAGCAAATAGGTCTGTTCTTCAAAAGAAAATATGGAAAATAACGTGAAGAATATAGAAAACTAAAAGGAAATGAGGACGTCAATGGGTTGTTTGAGAGTTATTGAAGCATTGTTTAGGCAAAATAGGTAGCTTCTGCTTGTAACAGGAAATCAGTTTTATCATTTGAAAGTATGTCAGCTATCCAATGGAAAAGAGTAAAGCAGTACTGATGATCTGTTATAATCGGAGCCTCTTTTACCATCAGAGGGCAGCTCGGTGGGTTTTCGATGTAGCTCGCTGTTAGGAAAGAGTTAACCGTCCATTGTGTAGGCAAAGTATGCAGCAAGTGCCTCTAACATGAAATCATTGTTATCATCTGAAAACATGTCAGCCATCCAATTGAGAAGATGAAAGGAGCATTCATGATCTGTCATTATTGGGGTGTCTTTTACCATCATAGGGCAGCTCGGTGGGTTTTCGATGTAGCTCTCTGTTAGGAAATCTTGCGCCGCTGCGAATATATTCCAATGACCCAGAACTCCTTGTATCGCTGCAAAGGCCATAAACCCTCCGTTGTAACAAAGCTGTTCATGATCAAGTAACGGATTCATGAGGTGATTGTAATTCGGTTCAGGAGGTACCAAATTGCAGAGACATAAATCCAGGTCCCACGTGAAATCACAGCTCAGGCAATGAAATACAGGCTGCACACAGGTGAAATACGAATATCGAAATGATAATCGATATGAAGTATTCAAAGTTGAGAGTGGTAAGGTGCCGTAGTATAGAAGCATTCTCTGTCGAAATAGTTCTAAGTGGCCCGGCTCGTTTGCGAAGGCAGGAGGGACATCCATTTTGAATTTCCCAAGATGGTACAGGAAACGGCGCAGCACCGCTGGTTGTATAGCAATTCCACAGAATTAGGTCGCCGGCTATGCAGTGGAGAGGAGCAGAATGACTTGATACATTTTCTAGGAGTCTAGTCACTTATATATTGCTTAGTGGTTATTAAAAAAGTAGCTTTTTTTGAACTGGAGGATGCGTTAAAAAATAAGGGAGTGATTTGAGGGAGTTGTAAAGCAAGGTCAATTTTTTTTTACATCAATGCTGTTTTCTGTGAATGTTAGCTTAGTGAAAGATATGTGTGTGAGCAGATGCGACGTTCAGTTTTAAATGTGACAATGGCGGTCTTGTTCATGTCTTCCGATTCAAGGTCGGTATTCGCTGCCAAATACAAAGATTAAGAAACGCATGCGTGGGGTACATAGTGTGCATTCATAAAGGAAAGCAAATGAAGGGTTATTTTTACCGCGTTAGCATTGTCGTTTAAAAAGTTATAGTGATTTCTATTATATGTGAAGAAAGTGTCACTGATGAAGACTGAAAATAAATCCTTATAAATGATACGGACTGGTGTATTTTAGAAAAGGTTTGTAACATTACATGAATTGTGGAAAAAAAATAATGTAATTGAAAGTGTATGGTTTGAAAATGAAAAGTAGAGGTTTATAGTTCATGTTTTGAAAGCAGTTCTAGAGGGTCAGATGAAAGTGTATGGTTTGAAAATGAAAAGTAGAGGTTTATAGTTCACGTTTTGAAAGCAGTTCTAGAGGGTCAGATGCATGATAGATTAATTAAAAATAGAACATGTTTTTAAATAGTATTTTGGAAAAAATATGTGCCTTTATGTACTATTTACATTATGTGCCTGTTGCGTATTCTTTGAGTTTTAGTAATCCTGTGTCTTATAAGTTTTCTAGGGGCGGTTTGAGGTTCATGGTGGGTTTGGGCAGGGAGGGTAGGTTGGGGGTTTGTAATAGGTAGTTCGGCTGGGGTGGAGTGCGGAGTTTAGTGAAAAGTGAGGGGGGCGGGGAGTTACGGTGTGTGGTAATGGAGCAGAGTCAGAGGACGCCACATTTGTGGTATGGGCTGCCACGGAAATATGTATTTATTCTCAGAGGTTTATTATATTAAGGATATATATTAGCATGGTGGCTCTTGTCGTTTTGTGGTTCTGTGTATGTTTATAATGCTGGCTCTGTAGTTTTTGTTTATGGACCTTATTGCGACACACAGGGGACCTACGTTGCACAGTTGGAGATCAGAGACTTAGGAAATAAAACTTTATAATTGTAAGGGCTGTAAGCGATAGAAATCGCCCGTTCTCGGTGTAAAAAATATCACCGCTATTGGTGGTATTTTCTACGGTGTTAGTACTCGAAGGAGAATAGTAACATATATGTGAAATAAAATTATGTAATAGGCTCAGCATTTTACATTATCTTGGAAAACAAAAGTTGCTTTTACATAGCAATAAGTCTCTTATAATTAAGGGACGGAGTGTATATAGTGCTATTTAGTACTCTGCTATGTGATTGATGTCGAATATTTCATAAGAGGAGGCTTTAAAAGTTTTACGATAAACTGGTTTTCTAGGGAAGTGGGTGGAGTGTTCCGTGTAAATTGCAGAATAGAAACTAGTAAGAACCAATTGGAAGTGTTGTTTTAAAGTCACATGACTGCACATGCGTGTCTCGACGCGATAGGGGGGTGCGCGCACCCGGTCGCGCACTATAAGAAATCGGCGAGAAAATATCAGCTAATATGCTCTTCAAGCTTGTTTTGGTACAAAGAGTTAGTTCTGAAAATAACTTTTTTTTTTTTTTTGGAAACAAGTGTTATGATGCTTTTGATTTCTTAAAGTTGCGACGACATTTTTCAGTATGTCATACTATCCAAATAAAGTGAAGAAATTTAACTTTTCTTGGAGCATTTATGACTCTCAATTATTTGTTTAATTGTAGTAAAGCTTTGCTCTCCGTATGCAAGAAGTTCTCCACAGTTCGTGCATTTCATGTGCACGTTCGCCAGATATGGTCTCAAGTCCATCTCAGCACTCGATGGAGATACAGGTCGTCCACCGGAAGATGTGTTGATTACTTCTGATGGTAATAGCGTGGCCTCCGTTTTTCTTGTCAAAGTTGGTCGCTCATTTTCATCAGATTCGGAAGATGAATGCGGAACGGTAGCCATTGTACCGAAGTCTTCGGGAAGATGTTCGACGTTGTTGTCTCTTGAGAGTAGAAAAGAAAGTGATGGTAGTGGGTGGAGTGCTGCGTGTAAATTCCAGAATAGAAACTACCAAGAACCAATTAGAAGTGTTGTTTAGAAGTCACATGACTTCACATGGGAGTGTCAGGTCCTGTACGCGATAGAAGGGTGCGCGCACCCGGTCTCGCACTAAAATAAAGCGGCGAAAAAACATCTTATAATATGCTCTTCGAGCATGTTTTGGTGGAAAGAGTTAGTTCTGAAAAGAACTTTTTTTTTTTTTTTTTTGGAAACAAGTGTTTTGATGCATTTGATTTCTTAAAGTTGCTACGATATTTTTCAGTATGTCATACTATCCAAATAAAGTGAAGAAATTTAACTTTTCTTGGAGCATTTATGACTCTCAATTTTGTATTTAATTAGAGTAAAGCTTTGCTCTCCGTATACAAGAAGTTCTCCACAGTTGTTGCATTTTATGTGCACCTTCGCCAGACATGGTTTCAAGTCCATTTTAGCACTCGATGGAGATACAGGTTGTCCACCGGAAGATGTGCTGATTACTTCTGATGGTAATAGCGTGGCCTCCGTTTTTCTTGTCAAAGGTGGTCGCTCATTTTCATCAGATTCGGAAGATGAATGCGGAACGGTAGCCATTGTACCGAAGTCTTCGGGAAGATATTCGACGTTGTTGTCTCTTGAGAGTAGAAAAGAAAGTGATGGAAGTGGGTGGAGTGCTGCGTGTAAATTTCAGAATAGAAACTACCAAGAACCAATTAGAAGTGTTGTTTAGAAGTCACATGACTTCACATGCAAGTGTCAGGTCCTGTACGCGATAGGAGGGTGCGTGCACCCGGTCTCGCACTAAAATAAAGCGGCGAAAAAATATCTCATAATATGCTCTTGGAGCACGTTTTGGTAGAAAGAGTTAGTTCTGAAAAGAACTTTTTTTTTTTTTTTTGGGGGGGGGAAAGAAGTGTTATAATGCTTTCGATTTCTTAAAGTTGCTACTACATTTTTCAGTATGTAATAGTTTGAAAATGAAGTGAAGAAATTTATCTTTTCTTGGGGCATTTGTGACTGTCAATTTTGAGTTTAATAAGAACGAGGCTCTGCTCTCCATACAAAAGAATTTCTCCACACTTGTTGCATTTCATATGCACCTTCGCAAGATATGGTCTCATGTCCATCTCAGCACTCGATGGAGATACAGGTCGTACACCAGAAGATGTGCTGGCCACCTCTGATGGTAATAGCGTGGCCAGGGCTCTTGTCGATGCTTTTGCATAATGCTCAGGATGCCTTTGTTTAACATGCCGCTGCATGGTGTGTGCAGAAAAGGAATATTTTTTATTTTGATTTCCCCTTGAGAGCTCCGAATTGCATATCGTGCAGGTTACTTTTGGCGCATTCACTTTCTTTTGATCTTCAGGATAAGTGAAAAATTGCCAAATGAAAGATTCCTTTTTTCTTCTTAACGGTGGTCGCTCATTTCCTTCAGATTCGGAAGATGAATCTGGTAGGGCAGCCATTTCAGCAAAGTCTTCCGGAAGATGCTCGACGTTGTTGTCTCTTGAGAGTAGAAAAGATTGTGAGGAAAGTGAGTGGAGTGCTTCGTGTATATTCCAGAACAGAAACTACTAATAACCAATTGGAAGTTTTGTTTTCAAGTCACATGACTTTATATGCGCTTCTCAGGACGTGTAGGCGGTGACACTTTGTAGTTACGAACGTGATTACATACTTAGGAACTAGCATTCAAAAAAACTATGAAATTCACTGAAAAAACCATAGGTTTTACACACGTTATAGTTAGGAAGTAGCATTTGAAAAACCTATGAAATTCACTGAAAAAACCATAGGTTTGACACCAGTTATAGTTAGCTGGAAATTTTACTGACATAAAACCAATGAAATTCCACGTTATAGTTAGTTGGACTCACTATAACTTGCGCGTGTAATGCACTGCTGATGACATTACATATTACATCACTCATGACATGGTCAGTGACATCACTCATGACACCATCCAGTGAATGTGTGTCTTTCTAAAAAATAAATATGTTTTATATATGTATATGTAAAGGTCGAGGGAAGAATAAATGTTTAAATTATTGTCTTAATGAATGTTTTTTTCAAAAAGAAATGATTGGATAACTGGCTTATTAAGTGTGCCTTAGTGAATACATATATTAGCGAGTAATGTTTAAATATTTGAATATATGTATCAGTGTTTCACTTTGTGAATAACTGGCTGCATGGATTGATGAGTACCTACATGTGTAGGTATTTGGGTTCTTAGATGTTTTTTTAGTATCAGTATGAGTGTTTCTATGGTTTTATGGGGGTATTACTAATCACATAGATGCATGAATGACTAACTCTCTTTTTGTATGTGTTTAGAAGACACCATATGTGCAGGACTGTATGGGTGGTTGAGTGTGTATAGTTTTATATGCAAATAAATGGATGATCAATAGTTTATTTGCATGTGTGAGTATGTGTGTGAGTAACTTTTGGATGATTGTCGGTGTGTTACAGGATGTATAGGTGTATCACTACATATGATGAGTGAGTATATGTATGAGTGACTATATAGAACTGTTGGTAAATGAGAGAATGTGTATATAGATGGTGGAATTACTGAATTGGTTGTTGTAACTGGTATGGGTATCTCCATTTTTTTTAAAATGTCAATTTCTATTTTCCAATATGTGTTTTAAGGGTTACATTACACTTAAAGAAGGTCTGTCATCAGTGATGTCATAAGTGATGTCACTGACCATGTCATGAGTGATGTAATATGTAATGTCATCAGCAGTGCATTACACGTGCAAGTTATAGTGAGTCCAACTAACTATAACGTGGAATTTCAATGGTTTTATGTCAGTAAAATTTCCAGCTAACTATAACTGGTGTCAAACCTATGGTTTTTTCAGTGAATATATATATATATATATATATATATATATATATATATATATATATATATATATATATATATATATATATATATATATATATATATATATATATATATATATATATATATATATATATTCACTGAAAAAACCATAGGTTATAGGCCATATATAGTTAGGAATTTGCATTTACAAAACCTTGAAAATTCACTGAAAAAACCATTGGTTATAGACCATATATAGCTAGGGATTAGCCTTTTCAAAACCTTATTTTACTCACACAAAACCATTGAAATTTCATATATAGTTAGTTCCACTAACTATATATCGCGCACTCGCAATCCACTGCTGATGATGTCACATATCACATCATTCATGACATGGTTAGTGACATCACTGATGACATCACTGATGACATCTCAAATGACATCACTGATGACATCACTGATGACAAAATCCAGTGACTGTATGTTTCTGTAACGTTAAAATATGTCTTACATATTGAAGAATGAGTGGATGTATAAGTGTCTGGATGAAGGATTTAGTAGGTGCATGACTGACTGTATGAGTGAGTGATTAAATGTGTCTCACTGAGTGCATGGGTTAGTGACTAAACTGTTTTAATTTGTGCATCATTATATCTGTTGTTCTACAAACTGCTGCATATGTTGATCAGTAGCTATATGAGTAACTGTATGGGTTATTCATTGGTTGTCCAAGTATTTGTATGGGAAACTGAGTGTGTGTGTATGGGTGGCTGGGAGGTGTGTGACTCTGTACATAGATGTGTGAGTAGTTGATTCACTATATGTATGGGTTCAAAAGTGCATGTGGAAACAGCTGTATGGGCGGTTGACTGTGCATGAGTGTATTAGTGAGTGAATGGATATCTCAGTGCTACATGTCAAAGTAAGTACATATGTAAAACACAGTACATGTGAGAGTTGACATATATAAATAACTGTGCATAAGAGCCAGTGAATGTGTGAGTGGCTGTATGGATCATTGTGAACATGTATCAGGGATTGTATAAGAGAGTAAAGTAAATATGTGTTAGTATATGTTTGAATAAGTAAGGTGTGTATAACTGTATAGTTGAGAAAATGGAGGTGTGATTGATTTTTTGCATAACTGACTAGGTGTGTGAGTAACTCCATGGATGAGTGACAGTCTGTGACTGTCTGTTTCTACTGATTGTATCTAAGGTTATATTAGAGTCTGAAGAGGTTCATGGTATTATCACATGAATGATATCATCAGTGATGTGATCAGTCATGTCAAATGAGATGTTATCAGTGATTTTATCAGTGATGTCATTTGAGATGTCATCAGTGATGTCATTTGAGATGTCATCAGTGATGTCATTTGAGATGTCATCAGTGATGTCATCAGTGATGTCACTAACCATGTCATGAATGATGTAATATGTGACATCATCAGCAGTGGATTGCGGGTGCGCGATATATAGTTATTGGAACTAACTATATATGAAATTTCAATGGTTTTGTGTGAGTAAAATAAGGTTTTGAAAAGGCTAATCCCTAACTATATATGGTCTATAACCAATGGTTTTTTCAGTAAATTTTCAAGTTTTTGTAAATGCAAATTCCTAACTATATATGACCTATAACCTATGGTTTTTTCAGTGAATTTCATTGGTTTTTTAATAGCAAATATCAAAAGCTGTAAAATGTCAAGTACGTGATAGGTAAAAACTTTTTCGTGTTTATGCACGCTGATGTGCTTTGAACGCTGCCCCCTCCCCTCTTTTCTCTTAGTAGTACTCTCTCTTTGCAGATAGTGAAGAGTAGTTAACGCAGGCCTTTACCCCCGTTGGAATCCGTCGTGCCTGCTTGTCTCTCCATTTGATTGATTGTTATCCAAGCATTTACTGTTTTACAATTGATTCTCTTTGGTTCATTCTCTATTTACAAACAAGCACAAAGTCGCAATACTCTGTTTAGTCTTTGCAGATAGTGAAAAATCGTGAAAAATCGTGTAAAAAAATAAAAGTAATCGAGCAAAATCAGTAGGCCACTAATTGGATCTCTTTTTGACCTCGCTAAAATAGAAATATTAGGAACAACCCTTCATGAGAAATACGAAAATAGTGAGATGAACTGAGCTCCACACCATGAGGGCTGCAAAACAGCTCGGCTCCGTCACCCACCCCGCCCAAAATAACGACAAACCCTATGCAAATATTAAAAATATATACAACACACCAGCAAAGAAACAGGGTAAAACACTTTATTAAATAACTATTTACATAACTATTTTATACTTTTTATTGCCCGATCCGGCTAGCTCAATCGATCGAGCATGAAACTCATGCACTCTGATAGCAAGCGTTGCTACTGATGCTATGCAGACCAAAACTGGTTTTCAGTTTGTACATTTTTCTAGATTTTTCCATCCAAGGTTGGTTGAGTTTGTAGAACGATGGCTTCAGATTTTCAACATACGGTGTGGTGGCGCGGAGTGGGAGGGGGCGCTTCGCTTTTGCCCCCTCCCCAAGTAAGATTTTCATACGTGAAAGTACGTTAATGGTTTTGGTCCCTGAGTTGCTTCAATGTCACTGCCATTCTCAAATGGCATAAGTTCTGGATGTTGGGTGCCATAGTTCAGAGTTCTGAGCAGCGCTTGTAACACTGTCTGAAGCTTATTTCCACCTACTGCAGCTTCACTATTCTCAAAGTAAGTGAGTGTCGTTTGTGGACCTGACTGCATTTGAAAACAATGTGATATGGTACCTCCCTAAACCGCTTGACGGAGGCCCCCGAGGGGCGGTGTGATGGCACGGACTCGGAGAAGACGCTTGGCTCCGACCCCCTCCCCAAGTCTTATAGCACCGGTTTAGCCTGAGATCGCCCCCGACATAGGCGGCCGGCTCCCGGGGTCCGGCGGAACTTTTTGCCTTTTGATGACTCTTCTATTCTGGACCTTGTCCCACAATCCGTTTGACCTGAAGACACGCTGTAGTGGGGCGCCCCTTTACCGTTTTAGTTGCCATTCCGGCCGCTTTTGCTACACTGTGCCTCTTCCGCCATTCAGCTGTTTACCGCCCGCTCTTGCGACTACAGCGTCTCGCTCACCATGTAGTTGAGTTGCTCCCGCTCTTGCGATGCAACGATAAGCGACTGCCACAGGACTCTCAAAATGGCGGCCGGCTCTTCAGATTTGGGCGTGGTCCACTAAAATGGCCCTGGGACACCCTGGAACTCGGACGCTTCCCTGATAGGGCTTGGGTCCCATTCTCGAAAGCGTCCCCTCAGCCGTGAAGATTCTACAAAAGTCTTGGGGGCCCCCGACTCCCACAGGCTTCTGGTGGGGAGCGGCTGCCATGTTTACTCGTGGAATGGCCACGACGGACCTACCAGATGGTAGTGCTCTCATGCTGACGCCAGCCTTAGTCTGAAACATCCAGAAACACTGTAGACTACCAATTCAATCAGTTCCGGTAGCGCCCCAACATGACCCGGTAGAGAAGAACTTGCCCTCCCCTCTTTGACTGATGGTTCTTGTTGCCTGTCCCCTCTGTTGTCATTTTACAGAACTTTTTGGACTGCTGAAAGGGGTTGTGTTCCGAACGCTGGTTGGTGGAGACATTTTGACTATATTCTTGACCTACGTTGTCGCGTAATGCGTTATATGACACGCCGCGTTAGCGCACCCGGAAGTGATCCGGGGCGCGGCGCGCAGCGCGTAACGTAAGCATAACAGGTCATGTGACTTGTTAATAAAACTTTTTATTGGTTCATTTTACTTTTGTTATTTTAATAATGAAAAGCTTGGTCATATGACCTAAAAAATACGCTTTTTATTGATTTCGAACTTTTTTTTTTAAAACATATATGTTATAATATTCCAGGCTAATGTACTTTCCCGGAAAATTTACAACTGTCCTGCAAGTAAAATATATTCCTTTTTCGAGAAAAAGGGGGTTTCTTCGTTCCATGACGGAGCCGTTGAGTAAAAGAGACTCGGCCTGCTGTCTTAGTCGCCGATACGCCTGATTATCAGATTCTTATCGATCACTTTATGTTGCAGGAGTGGAAAACACAACTGCCCTTGACCATTTATCTTTACTGCGTTCCTACATATTATACCTTTTATCCGTCATGTAATTGGACTGCTTTATTTCACTTGCCTTTTACTGATTCGAAAACAGTGACTAAAAGTAATAACTTTACCAATGTAAATACTACTACCATGTTTTGTTTTAAAAACCTTTATTGTGAAAATGTCAGTATACAAATACGGGCCTATAACCACGTGGGCCGGCCACGGAGCAAACTGAAATCGTATATGATGAGGAGACATTTACATTATAGAGGAACGTAACGAGCGAGCCATTAGGTTGCAAGAACTAAGGTGTCTAACAGTTGCGGAATCGGTGGACGTACATTTTGAAATTAAATTACGACAGGGCCACTTACAAAAAAATTATCTAGACATACATTTGCGGGCAAGTACCATGCGTGACGTTAATTCGAACTTTCAATACTACCGTAATCAATAACACATCAGAACTTAATATCAATAGGGATGTCGAAATATTCAATCAATTCTCGTCCCCGCCCGCCATGAGCATCAAAACTGCATTCATATCTCGTGATATCAAGGTTGTTCAACCAGTACACAACAAGGAGTTACGAGTCCCATTTATACCGGCGCCATTTTGGGCGAGGCCGGGCAGGTCCAAGATATAGTCAAAATGTCTCCACCAACCATCGGCCAGACCAGAACCCCTTTCGGCCCTTTATGCTACAAGATGGTGTCTTCCATTCAGAAAATATTGTTGGCAGCATTTTGAAAGGAAAGATAAACAGCCGTTCTCCTAGTGAGTCTCACATTGTTACATTTAGGAAGAATGTTGAAGAGTAGTATGTGGAAAATCTGAAGCCATTTTTCTACAAACTCTCAATCAGCCTTGGATGGAAAAAAAAATCCTGAAGAATGTACAAACTGAAAACCAATTTTTGTCTGTATAGCATCAACAGCAACGCTTGAGTCAGCTTTGTGTCAAGCCGCCATTTTGATTCAATCAATAACGTCCCCCTGCACACATTCAGGGACCTGGTCGTGTCTTCAGATGAAACGGATTGTGGGACAAGAAGCAAAAAGGAAAAGGAAAAAAGTTCCGCCGGACCTCGGGAGCCGGCCGCCTATGTCATGGGCGACCTTTGGCCACACCAGGGCAATAGTGAAGCTGCAGCAGGTGCAAATAAGCTTCAGACAGTCTTACAAGCACTGCTCAGAACTCTCAACTATGGCACTCAACATCCAGGACTTGCCATTCGGATCTTGGCGCCTTGTGCTGGTTCCGACCTATTCACACATCGGTCCACTACTGACATCACCTCATAAGCCAACGGGGCAACCCACGCCGACTTTCGGCGCAGCATTGTAGGATGGCCACACCAGTGCGGCAATTTGCTGGACACCACCTCGGTGCCATCCGGATCTCGCCGCGTTGTGCTGCCTTCGGCCTACTGTAGCCGCAAGTGCGGACGCAACTCAGTTGGACGGCGAGTGAAACGCTAAGGGGCGCTCCACTGCAGCCGAGGAGCCTCCATCTTTGGGGAGACGCACAGCCCCCACTGACTGACGCGACCTCACAGGCCAATGGGGCGCCCCACGCCGACTTTCGGCGCAGCATTGTAGGATAGCCACACCAGTGCAGCAACTTGCTGGACACTAACTCGGTGCCATCCGGATCTCGGCGCGTTGTGCTGCCTTCGGCCTATTCGCACGAAGCGATGTTGATTGGCTCTCCGGTGTCTGTCAACATTCTAAACAGTCCGGTGCGGCCGCCATCTTGTCTCTCGGTAGGATCGAGAGACAAGAAGAGATGAAAAACGAAGGGGGAATTTAATGAAAGGGGGTAAGGTAGACCCCTCTTGACCCCCTAGGAATGATGTTGGGGTTATTAAAGGGTCCCGTGGGGAAAATAAAAAAAAATTGATTTTTCACGGTAGAAGCGCTTCTCGGTTCGCGAACCGGGTCGCAAACTAACGGCTGAATGGATTTGCACGAAACTTGGCAAAATTATAGGGACTGTTAGCCCAATGTGTCTTTGCTGGGTCTCAATATATGTGCTCCAGTGGATTTTGAGAAATTAACGTTTAAAAAACAGATATATCTGTGACAGCGTCCCAGATAGCGCTCCAGATCGCGTACTTTTCGCGTAACGGAGCTTTGCGTAGCGAAGCTGATTGGCTCTCCGGTGTCTGTCAACATTCTAAACAGTCCGGTGCGGCCGCCATCTTGTCTGTCGGTAGGATCGAGAGACAAGAGGAGGAGAAAAACGAAGGGGGAATTTAATGAAAGGGGGCTAGGTAGACCCCTCTTGACCCCCTAGGAATGATGTTGGGGTTATTAAAGGGTCCCGTGGGGCAAATAATAAACATTTGATTTTTCGCGGTAGAAGCGCTTCTCGGTTCGCGAACCGGGTCGCAAACTGGTAGCGAAACGTGAATTCGCCATTTTGTGTTTCGATTTCATTAAATTACTAGGTATAAGGGGGTACGGGAGACGTATCCTGACCCCTTTTGTTTTCTGAGGGTGGCTGAGGAGGCTCATATATGTTGATACATGTCTTCCAGCGGCTGTGCGTGAGCGTTTTTTTTTTTGCTGTGTGAAGTCTGTTAACGTTCGATTCGATGGAAATCAGGAACTGTTGACCGCCATTTTGTCACTGCGAGTAAATATTTTGTTAAAAATAATTGTTATAAATTAATCCTTATTGA
Organism: Lissotriton vulgaris; assembly: GCF_964263255.1. Classification (NCBI taxonomy): domain Eukaryota; kingdom Metazoa; phylum Chordata; class Amphibia; order Caudata; family Salamandridae; genus Lissotriton; species Lissotriton vulgaris. Next base: position 82,309,368 of record NC_141695.1, read on the forward strand.
TAAACATTGTCTGCGCCATCTTGCCTTTTTTGCAATGCCACACTTTTGTTGAGCACGGCAGCCATTTTAGATGCCTTGACCAGACCCACTCTCTGCACGCCGCCGATCCTCAGCATGACTCCCCACCCTCGCAAGCATCTCCCCCACGCACTGGTCACCCCTGCTCTCTCTCTCATGCATGGGCCATAAACCTCCCCCCATCTGCGCTGCTCTTCCCTGAGTATCACACCCTGTGCCCGCCCGACACCTCCCTTTCACCCTATTCACTACCGCACCCTCTGACACTCCTCTTCCTCTGTGTCCGATTGTCCAGGCCGGTCCCAGGCTATCACCTAGCCCTGCAGATGTAGTTTATGGCCCCAGCTGTAGAGAATCACCCCTATTCAAAGGAGTTACAGTAGATCAAGGCCCCCACCCCATGAGATCCGTCACGCCACACGCGTTCCTGCAATCTGATAACCATCCTGTATTGTGATTGGAGAGGGGATTCTCACTGTGTGGGTGTGTGGGACCGAGCCTGAAGCGGAAGATTCCAGGGATGCCTTTTTTGTACATCAAAGTCTTCACAATTATGTGTCACATTAAAAATATATAGCACTCCAACAAAGTAGAAGGAAAATAACACTTTAATAACTTATAAATATATACATCGCAACAAAAACAGTAAACACCTTAAACATTTTTTATTAAAACAGAAGCAACAATGGTCAGTAGCGGTCTGTTGTGCGAATAGTCCCAAGGCAGCACAACGTGCTGAGTTCTGGACGGCACCCAGGTGATGTTACCTGGGTGCCACACTGGTTTTTGGTATCCTACAATGCAGCTCCGAAAAACGGTGTGGGGCGTCCCGGGGGGTGCGCTGGGAGGCCTCGTCAGTAGCGGTCTGTTGTGCGAATAGTCCCAAGGCAGCAGAACGCGCTGAGATGTGGATGGCACCCAGGTGATGTCCAGTAAGTTGTCTCACTGGTTTTGGCATCCTACAATGCTGCTCCGAAAAATGGCGTGGGGCGCCCCGGGGGGGGGGGGGGAGGCGGAGTGAACGGGTCTCCCCAGGTGAAGGCTCGTCTGCTGTACTGGGGCGCCCCTTTACCCTTTCAGTTGCCATTCCGCCCGCTTTTGCTACACTGTGCCTCATCCTCCATTCAGCTGTTTATCGCCCGCTCTTGCGGCTACAGCGTCTCGCTCACCATGTAGTTGAGTTGCGCCCACTCTTGCGGTGCAGCGATAGGCGGCTGCCACAGGACTCTTAAAATGGCGGACGGCTCTTCGGATTTGGGCCTGGTCCACTAAAATGGCCCTGGGACACCTTGGAACTCGGACGTCCCCTGAGCCTTGAAGATTTTACAAAAGTCTTGGGGGCTCCCGACTCCTGCAGGCTTCCGGTGGGGAGCGGCTGCCATGATTGCTCACGGAATGACCACGACGGAGCCACGAGATGGTGGTGCTCTCAGGCTGACGCCAGCTTCAGTCTGAAACATCTAGAAACAAGGTGGGGCTTTCATCGTTTGGGAAAAAAAAATGTTTTAATCCAATAAAAAGTGTTATTTTTAGGTCATATGATCAAGCCTTCCATCATTAGGAAACCAAAAGTAAAATGAACCAATGAAAAGTTTTATAAAGAAGTCACATGACCTGTTATGCTTACGTTGCGCGGTGCTATAAAAAGCGTAGAAAATCCGTTGGCACGTGAGGCGGCGTCAGTAGCGGACCGATGTGCGAATAGGCCGAAGGCAGCACAACGCGCCGAGATCCGGATGGCACCGAGGTGGTGTCCAGCAAGTTGCACTGGTGTGGCCAACCTGCAATGCTGCACCGAAAGTCGGCATGGGGTGCCTGGGGGGGGGGGGGGGGGAGGTGGCGCAAACTGGCCTCTTTCGCCTCCCCAGGTGGAGGCACCTGATGTGCAGTGCGGCGCCCCTTACCGTTTCACTCGCCGTCCAGCAGAGTTGCACCCGCACTTGCTGCTACAGTAGGCCGAAGGCAGCACAACGCGCCAAGATCCGGATGGCACCGAGGTGGTGTCCAGCAAGTTGCTGCACTGGTGTGGCCATCCTACAATGCTGCGCCGAAAGTCGGTGTGGGGCGCCCCGTTGGCCTGTGAGGTCGCGTCAGTCAGTGGGGGCTGTTTGAGAAAGCAATGTGATGCTGTGCGTCGCCCCCAAGATGGAGGCTCCTCGGCTGCAGTGGGGCGCCCCTTGGTGTTTTACTCGCTATCCAGCTGAGTTGCGTCCGCACTTGCGGCTACAGTAGGCCGAAGGAAGCACAACGCGCCGAGATCTGGATGGCACCGAGTTGGTGTCTAGCAAGTTGCCGCACTGGTGTGGCCATCCTACAATTCTGCGCCGAAAGTCGGCGTGGGGTGTCCCGTTGGCCTATGAGGTGGTGTCAGTAGCGGACCGATGTGTGAATAGGTCGGAACCAGCATAAGGCGCCAAGATCCGGATGGCACGGAGGTGGTGTCATAGTTGAGAGTTCTGAGCAGCGCTTGTAACACTGTCTGAAGCTTATTTGCACCTGCTGCAGCTTCACTATTGCCCTGGTGTGGCCAAAGATCACCCATGACATAGGCGGCCGGCTCCCATGGTCCGGCGGAACTTTTTTCCTTTTCCTTTCTGCATCTTGTCCCACAATCCGTTTGACCTTTAGACACGACCAGGTCCCTGAATGTGTGCAGAGGGACGCTATTGATTGAATCAAAATGGCGGCTTCACACAAAGCTGACTCAAGCGTTGCTGGTGATGCTATACAGACAAAAAATGGTTTTCAGTTTGTACATTCTTCAGGATTTTTCCATCCAAGTCTGCTTGAGAGTTTGTAGAACAATGGCTTTAGATATTGCCCTCCCCTCTTTTGTATGTTGGTTCTTGTTGCCTATCTCTTCTGTTGTCATTTAACTGAACCTTTTTTGACTGCCGAAAGGGGTTCTGGTCCGACCGCTGGTTGGTGGAGACATTTTGACTATATCCTGGACCTGCCCGGCCTCGCCCAAAATGGCGCCGGTATAAATGGGACTCGTAACTCCTTGTTGTGTACTGGTTGCACAACCTTGATATCACGAGATACGTATGCAGTTTTAAAGCACATGGCGGGCGGGAACGAGAATTGATTGAATATTTCGACATCCCTATTGATATTAAGTTCTGATGTGTTATTGATTACTGTACTATTGAAAGTTCGAATTAACGTCACCCATGGTACTTGCCCACAAATGTATATCTAGATATAATTTTATTGTAAGTGGCCCTGTCGTATTTTAATTACAAAATGTAGGTCCACCGATTCCGCAACTGTTAGACACCTTAGTTCTTGCAACCTAATGGCCCGCTCGTTGCGTTCCTCTACAGTGTAAATGTCTCCTCATCATATACGATTCCAGTTTGCTCCGTGGCCGGCCCACGTGGTTATAGGCCCGTATTTGTATACTGACATTTTCACAATAAAGGTTTTTAAAACAAAATATGGTAGTAGTATTTACATTGGTAAAGTTTTTCATTTTAGTCACTGTTTTCGAATCAGTAAAAGGCAAGTGAAATAAAGCAGTCCAATTACATGACGGATAAAAGGTATAATACGCAGGAACGCAGTAAAGATAAATGGTCAAGGGCTGTTGTGTTTTTTACTCCTGCAACATAAAGTGATCGATAAGAATCTGATATTCAGGCGTATCGGCGACTAAAACAGCAGGCCGAGCATCTTTTGCTCAACGGCTCCGTCATGGGACGAAGAAACGCCCTTTTTCTAGAAAAAGGAATATATTTTACTTGCAGGACAGTTGTAAATTTTCTGGGAAAATACATTAGCCTGGAACATTATAACATATATGTTTAAGAAAAAATAATGTTCGAAAGCAATAAAAAGCGTAATTTTTAGGTCATATGACCAAGCCTTTCATCATTAGAATAATAAAAGTAAAATGAACCAGTGAAAAGTGTTATTAACAAGTCACATGACCTGTTATGCTTACGTTACGCGCTGCGCGCCGCGCCCCGGATCCCTTACGGGAAGCTGCGCTTCGCGCACTGGAGTACTTCCGGGTGCGCTAACGCGGCGTGTCATATAACGCATTACGCGACAACGTAGGTCCAGAATATAGTCCAAATGTCTCCACCAACCAGCGGTCGGAACACAACCCCTTTCAGCAGTCTAAAAAGTTCTGTTAAATGACAACAGAAGGGACAGGCAACAAGAACCATCAGTCAAAGAGGGGAGGGCAAGATCTTCCCTACCGGGTCACGTTGGGGCGCTACCGGAACAGATCGAATTGGTAGTCTACAGTGTTTCTGGATGTTTCAGACTGAAGCTGGCGTTAGCATGAGAGCACCACCATCTCGTATCTCAGTCGTGGCCATTCCACGAGCAATCATGGCAGCCGCTCCCCACCAGAAGCCTGCGGGAGTCGGGGGCCCCCAAGACTTTTGTAGAATCTTCAAGGCTCAGTGGACGCTTTCGAGAATGGGGCCCAAGCCCTAGCAGACAAGCGTCCGAGTTCCAAGGTGTCCCATGGCCATTTTAGTAGACCACTCCCAAATCTGAAGAGGCGGTCGCCATTTTGAGAGTCCTGTGGCAGCCGCCTATAGCTGCATCGCAAGAGCGGGAGCAACTCAACTACATGGTGAGCGAGACGCTGTAGTCGCAAGAGCGGGCGGTAAACAGCTGAATGGCGGAAGAGGCACAGTGTAGCAAAAGCGGGCGGAATGGCAACTGAAACGGTAAAGGGGCGCCCCACTACAGCGTGTCTTCAGGTCAAACGGATTGTGGGATAAGGTCCAGAATGGAAGAGTCATCAAAAGGCAAAAAGTTCCGCCGGTCCCCGGGAGCCGGCCGCCTATGTCGGGGGTGATCTTAGGCCACGCCAGGGCAACACGACTTGGGGAGGGGGCAGAAGTCAAGCGCACCCTCCCAGTCCGCGCCACCACACCGTATGTTGAAAATCTGAAGCCATCGTTCTACAAACTCTCAACCAGCCTTGGATGAAAAATCTTGAAGAAAGTACAAACTGAAAAACAGTTTTTGTTTGCATAGCATCAGCAGCAACGCTTGCTATCAGAGTGCATAAGTTTCATGCTCGATCGATTGAGCTAGCGGGATCAGGCAACAAAAAGTATAAAATAGTTATGTAAATAGGTATTTAATAAAATGTTTTACCCTGTTACTTTGCTGGTGTGTTGTATATATTTATAATATTTGCATAGAGTTTATCGTTATTTTGGGCAGGGTGGGTGGCGGAGCCGAGCTGTCTTGCAGCCATCATGGTGTGGAGCTCAGTTCATCTCACTAGTTTCGTATTTCTCATGAAGGGCTGTTCCTAATGTTTCTATTTTAGCGAGGTCAAAAAGAGATCCCATTAGTGGCCTACTGATTTTGCTCGATAATTTTTTTTTTTTTTACACAATTTTTCACTATCTGCAAAGACTAAACAGAGTATTGCGGCTTTGTGCTTGTTAGTAAATAGAGTGAACCAAAGAGAATAAATTCTAAAATAGTAAATGCTTGGATAACAATCAATCAAATGGAGAGACAAGCAGGCACGACGGATTACAACGGGGGCAAAGGCCTGCGTTAACTACCCTTTACTATCTGCAAAGAGAGAGTACTTCTAAGAGAAAAGAGGGGGGGGCAGCGTTCAAAGCACATCAGCGTGCATAAACACGAAAATGTTTTTACCTATCAGGTACTTGACATTTGACAGCTTTTGATATTTGCTATTAAAAAACCATGGAAATTCAATGAAAAAACCATAGGTTTTAGCCCATATATAGTTAGGGATTAGCATTTACAAAACCTTGAAAATTCACTGAAAAAACCATAGGTTATAGACCATATATAGTTAGGGATTAGCATTTACAAAACCTTATTTTACTTGCATAAAACCATTGAAATTCGCATATATAGTTAGTTGCGCTAACTATATATCGCGCACCCGCAATCCACTGCTGATGATGTCACATATTACATCATTCATGACATGGATTTTTCATTGAATATATATATATATATATATATATATATATATATATATATATATATATATATATATATATATATATATATATATATATATATATATATATATATATATATATATATCAAAACACACAAGGTTAGCCCCAAGGAGAGATACCACAGGCAGAATGGATAGTTCGTTTTCTTTATTACCATTCAGCAACTTGCAACAGGGCTTCAGCATTGACCAGCAACACCTCAGTACATCGCCAAACGCGTTTCTGGAACACTTCTTCCCTTCGTCAGTGGCGGGTGCAGTGAACAGCAAGCAGATTGTAACGCACACGATGTTTAAAAGAACCTGCCCTTTGTGGGCGTGGCCATCTTCACGGCCTCTTGGTCCCTGTAGTCCGTTAAAGTTTTACCCATGTGGGTCCGCTTCGTGCACACTCACTTATGCGAATTAAAATACCCCTGTGGGTTGGTGACAGTCATTCTGTTGAAGAATTCTGTTCTGCTTTGTAGTTGCCAAACATCGAACAACCTGCCTCCCAAACGCCGACATCCTGGTAGAAATCGGCAGGGCCCGCAAACCAGCAGTGGGCGTCTCTCCGCGGCTGGCAAAGCCGCTAATATCAAAACACACAAGGTTAGCCCCAAGGAGAGATACCACAGGCAGAATGGATAGTTCGTTTTCTTTATTACCATTCAGCAACTTGCAACAGGGCTTCAGCATTGACCAGCAACACCTCAGTACATCGCCAAACGCGTTTCAGGAACACTTCTTCCCTTCGTCAGTGGCGGGTGCAGTGAACAGCAAGCAGATTGTAACGCACACGATGTTTAAAAGAACCTGCCCTTTGTGGGCGTGGCCATCTTCACGGCCTCTTGGTCCCTGTAGTCCGTTAAAGTTTTACCCATGTGGGTCCGCTTCGTGCACACTCACTTATGCGAATTAAAATACCCCTGTGGGTTGGTGACAGTCATTCTGTTGAAGAATTCTGTTCTGCTTTGTAGTTGCCAAACATCGAACAACCTGCCTCCCAAACGCCGACATCCTGGTAGAAATCGGCAGGGCCCGCAAACCAGCAGTGGGCGTCTCTCCGCGGCTGGCAAAGCCGCTAATATCAAAACACACAAGGTTAGCCCCAAGGAGAGATACCACAGGCAGAATGGATAGTTCGTTTTCTTTATTACCATTCAGCAACTTGCAACAGGGCTTCAGCATTGACCAGCAACACCTCAGTACATCGCCAAACGCGTTTCAGGAACACTTCTTCCCTTCGTTAGTGGCGGGTGCAGTGAACAGCAAGCAGATTGTAACGCACACGATGTTTAAAAGAACCTGCCCTTTGTGGGCGTGGCCATCTTCACGGCCTCTTGGTCCCTGTAGTCCGTTAAAGTTTTACCCATGTGGGTCCGCTTCGTGCACACTCACTTATGCGAATTAAAATACCCCTGTGGGTTGGTGACAGTCATTCTGTTGAAGAATTCTGTTCTGCTTTGTAGTTGCCAAACATCGAACAACCTGCCTCCCAAACGCCGACATCCTGGTAGAAATCGGCAGGGCCCGCAAACCAGCAGTGGGCGTCTCTCCGCGGCTGGCAAAGCCGCTAATATCAAAACACACAAGGTTAGCCCCAACCGTATATAGATATATAATTGACTTTAACTTTAATTTCCTCAGCAACTACTGAACGGATTTACACCATTCCAAAAAAAGCGTAATCTGCGAGCCGGACTGTACAGTTTTGCCAAATTTCTTATAAATCCATTCACCCGTTCGACCTGTAGCCGAGTCTAAAGGTCCTATGGAAAATAACATGGAGAAAACACGTTTTGGGACCCCCCTTTTATCTCAGCCCCCACTTGACCAATCCCCTCCAAACTTTTAGGGAAGGAGTGCAGCGGACAGAGCCATCTTCTTTGAGAAATTCGCTAAGATTCTTCAACCAGGGCCAAAGGTATTCCAAATAGAATGTTGAGGATTTCCTATGGAAACTAGGTCCTAACTATAACTACCTACTGGCGACCGCCAGTAGGTAATATATATATATATATATATATATATATATATATATATATATATATATATATATATATATATATATATATATATATATATATATATATATATATATATATATATCAAAACACACAAGGTTAGCCCCAAGGAGAGATACCACAGGCAGAATGGATAGTTCGTTTTCTTTATTACCATTCAGCAACTTGCAACAGGGCTTCAGCATTGACCAGCAACACCTCAGTACATCGCCAAACGCGTTTCAGGAACACTTCTTCCCTTCGTCAGTGGCGGGTGCAGTGAACAGCAAGCAGATTGTAACGCACACGATGTTTAAAAGAACCTGCCCTTTGTGGGCGTGGCCATCTTCACGGCCTCGGACCGGACCCACATGGGTAAAACTTTAACGGACTACAGGGACCGAGAGGCCGTGAAGATGGCCACGCCCACAAAGGGCAGGTTCTTTTAAACATCGTGTGCGTTACAATCTGCTTGCTGTTCACTGCACCCGCCACTGACGAAGGGAAGAAGTGTTCCTGAAACGCGTTTGGCGATGTACTGAGGTGTTGCTGGTCAATGCTGAAGCCCTGTTGCAAGTTGCTGAATGGTAATAAAGAAAACGAACTATCCATTCTGCCTGTGGTATCTCTCCTTGGGGCTAACCTTGTGTGTTTTGATATTAGCGGCTTTGCCAGCCGCGGAGAGACGCCCACTGCTGGTTTGCGGGCCCTGCCGATTTCTACCAGGATGTCGGCGTTTGGGAGGCAGGTTGTTCGATGTTTGGCAACTACAAAGCAGAACAGAATTCTTCAACAGAATGACTGTCACCAACCCACAGGGGTATTTTAATTCGCACAAGTGAGTGTGCACGAAGCGGACCCACATGGGTAAAACTTTAACGGACTACAGGGACCAAGAGGCCGTGAAGATGGCCACGCCCACAAAGGGCAGGTTCTTTTAAACATCGTGTGCGTTACAATCTGCTTGCTGTTCACTGCACCCGCCACTGACGAAGGGAAGAAGTGTTCCTGAAACGCGTTTGGCGATGTACTGAGGTGTTGCTGGTCAATGCTGAAGCCCTGTTGCAAGTTGCTGAATGGTAATAAAGAAAACGAACTATCCATTCTGCCCGTGGTATCTCTCCTTGGGGCTAACCTTGTGTGTTTTGATATTAGCGGCTTTGCCAGCCGCGGAGAGACGCCCACTGCTGGTTTGCGGGCCCTGCCGATTTCTACCAGGATGTCGGCGTTTGGGAGGCAGGTTGTTCGATGTTTGGCAACTACAAAGCAGAACAGAATTCTTCAACAGAATGACTGTCACCAACCCACAGGGGTATTTTAATTCGCACAAGTGAGTGTGCACGAAGCGGACCCACATGGGTAAAACTTTAACCGACTACAGGGACCAAGAGGCCGTGAAGATGGCCACGCCCACAAAGGGCAGGTTCTTTTAAACATCGTGTGCGTTACAATCTGCTTGCTGTTCACTGCACCCGCCACTGACGAAGGGAAGAAGTGTTCCTGAAACGCGTTTGGCGATGTACTGAGGTGTTGCTGGTCAATGCTGAAGCCCTGTTGCAAGTTGCTGAATGGTAATAAAGAAAACGAACTATCCATTCTGCCTGTGATATCTCTCCTTGGGGCTAACCTTGTGTGTTTTGATATTAGCGGCTTTGCCAGCCGCGGAGAGACGCCCACTGCTGGTTTGCGGGCCCTGCCGATTTCTACCAGGATGTCGGCGTTTGGGAGGCAGGTTGTTCGATGTTTGGCAACTACAAAGCAGAACAGAATTCTTCAACAGAATGACTGTCACCAACCCACAGGGGTATTTTAATTCGCACAAGTGAGTGTGCACGAAGCGGACCCACATGGGTAAAACTTTAACGGACTACAGGGACCAAGAGGCCGTGAAGATGGCCACGCCCACAAAGGGCAGGTTCTTTTAAACATCGTGTGCGTTACAATCTGCTTGCTGTTCACTGCACCCGCCACTGACGAAGGGAAGAAGTGTTCCTGAAACGCGTTTGGCGATGTACTGAGGTGTTGCTGGTCAATGCTGAAGCCCTGTTGCAAGTTGCTGAATGGTAATAAAGAAAACGAACTATCCATTCTGCCTGTGGTATCTCTCCTTGGGGCTAACCTTGTGTGTTTTGATATATATATATATATTACCTACTGGCGGTCGCCAGTAGGTAGTTATAGTTAGGACCTAGTTTCCATAGGAAATCCTCAACATTCTATTTGGAATACCTTTGGCCCTGGTTGAAGAATCTTAGCGAATTTCTCAAAGAAGATGGCTCTTTCCGCTGCACTCCTTCCCTAAAAGTTTGGAGGGGATTGGTCAAGTGGGGGCTGAGATAAAAGGGGGGTCCCAAAACGTGTTTTCTCCATGTTATTTTCCATAGGACCTTTAGACTCGGCTACAGGTCAAACGGGTGAATGGATTTATAAGAAATTTGGCAAAACTGTACAGTCCGGCTCGCAGATTACGCTTTTTTTGGAATGGTGTAAATCCGTTCAGTAGTTGCTGAGGAAATTAAAGTTAAAGTCAATTATATATCTATACGCGCGCACGTGTGCGCGCACTCAAGCGGCTGCGCGCGCAAGCGGAATTTTGCTGCGTGACGTCTGTTAACGTTCGATTCGAAGGAAATCAGGAAGTGTTGACCGCCATTTTGTCATTGCGAGTAAATATATTGTTGATTTCAAAGCGTTGGAACATGGAAAGGGGAGAAGGTACAGATTGTTTTGCTGCGTAGGTTTTCTCAGGGTGTGCAGTAAGGCCCTTAAAGGCGAAAATATATATATATATATTTTTTTTAAGTTGCGTGGTGCGCGCACTCGGTCGCGCACACCTTTTTACAAGAGTGTGAAAATGGAGATAAATCAGAAGTTTGAGTGCTTAGATATAAGGTGGCTCTGAAAAGAGCCATTGTGTTAATTGAGTGTTTTCTGCATTTATAAGTAAGTACCGATGCAGAGCCTGATGTTGCAGAGGAAGATTCTGTTTCCCTCGTTCGTGAAATGAACACCGTCTCTCCTATAGACGTCTTGCATGTGGTATCGCAAGTTGTTGTGGTAAATAGAACCCATGCTATAATCTCTGAGGAACACAGAAACAGATTTATTTACATGTCTCCTTGCTTTCTCAAATTGTGCACAATGTTGATTGGACCAATTCCATTTCTGTCTTTGGCATATATTGGAATATACTAAGGCAGATCGAGGAAAAAGTGTCATCAATTGTCGAAAGGTGTCTTTTAGAAGCATTTCCAGACCTACCCCAGTGATTGTGCCTAGATCGTTCCCACCACAGTGCACAATTATAAGGTCTGGTTCTGGGAGATGCATAAAAGTTTTCACCAATGGAATCAATTGGTGACATTTCAATCCTCTTTTGGCAATCCATGTTATGTGTACATTTGGTAAGCCGAGGTTGCAAATTCGTCTGCTTACTGCATATTTTTCACTCCAGTGAATATAACTGTGTCCTATTAGCCAGACCTTCATTTTCAAGGGATTTGTAGTCGTCCTCCGATCGGTTCTGGAAGTGGAATGGTAGTTAGAAGTTGACATTCTAAATAAAGAAAAAGGAAGAGGCTGGGTGTGGTTTAAAAAATAAAAATGATTGGTTGATTGTAAGAAGTGGAGATTGAACTGTACGTTGCATGTTAATGTTTATGTTAAACGAAAAGTACTATTGGGTGTGAAAAAAAAAGACATGTAACCAAGCTGTGGATTGGCAGGTGTTTCTGGAGGGAAAACAGTGTTGTTACTTTGCTGTAGAACGTTGAGATATGAACTTTTGACCTGTGCCTTCAGCCAGGTGCAGAATGAGGTGTTACCATGGAAACAGCCAGAGATGGCAGTGGGTGATGGGTGACTTTTATGTGACATTGAAAATATTGTGAGGGAGAACCAACTGAAATGTAAATGCTTACGTTACGCGCTCCGCGCCGCGCCCCGGATTGCTTCCGGGAAGCTGCGCTTCGCGCCTCGCGCACCGGAGCACTTCCGGGTGCGCTAACGCGGCGCGTCATAAGACGGATTACGCAACAGCGCGATACGTCGTTGGGGCTCCACCGGAATTGATCGAATTGGTAGTCTACAGTGTTTCTGGATGTTTCAGACTGAAGCTGGCGTCAGCATGAGAGCACCCCGTGGCTACGTCGTGGCCATTCCGCGAGCAATCATGGCAGTCGCTCCCCACCGGAAGTCTGCAGGAGTCGGGGGCCTCGGTGACTCTTGTAGAATCTTCAAGGCTGAGGGGACGCTTTTGGGAATGGGGCTCATGCCCTAGCAGTCAAGCGTCCGAGTTCCAGGGTTGCCCAGAGCCATCCTTGCAGGCCAGGCCCAAGTCTGTGGAGCCGACCGCCATTTCCTGAGCTCCGTGGCAGCCGCCTGTCGCTGTATCGGAAGAGTGGGTGCAATTCAGCCGGATGGCGGGTGAGATGGTGTAATAGCAAGAGCAGGCGTAATTCAGCTGGCCGAGCGAGGCACTGTGCCGCAGGAGCAGGCGCAACTCAGCTGGCCGAGTGAAGCGCTGGGGTGTAGCTAAGAAACCTCCACCTGGTGAGGTGGGAGAGGCTCGTTCGCGCCGCCTCTCCCTTCCAGTGCACCCCACGCCGTCTCCTGGCGCAGGTATATGTGATGGTCGGACCAGGGCACCGCAGGACGTGTCTTCAGGTCAAACGGATTGTGGGACAAGGTCCAGAATGGAAGAGGCATCAAAAGGCAAGACGTTCCGCCTGACCCTGGGAGCCGGCCGCCTATGTCGGGGGCAATCTCAGGCCATACCAGGGGAACAAGACTTGGGGAGGGGGCACGAGCCAAGCGCCCCCTCCGAGTCCGCGTTTCTTGGACCCTGAAGTATGGCACTCAACATCCAGAACTTATGACATTTGTGCAAGGCAGGGACATCGAAGCCTCTCAGGGACCAAGCATATCCAGAGTCCTTCCTACAGAAGGTGGTGGGGGTGGCGGCATTAGCAAGGCATCCCCCCACACAACTTGTCGGACCCTGAAGTATGGCACTCAACATCCAGAACTTATGACATTTGTGCAAGGCAGGGACATCGAAGCCTTTCAGGGTCCAAGCATATCCAGAGTCCTTCCTACAGAAGGTGGTGGGGGTGGCGGCATTAGCAAGGCATCCCCCCACACAACTTGTCGGACCCTGAAGTATGGCACTCAACATCCAGAACTTATGACATTTGTGCAAGGCAGGGACATCGAAGCCTCTCAGGGACCAAGCATATCCAGAGTCCTTCCTACAGAAGGTGATGGGGGTGGCGGCATTAGCAAGGCATCCCCCCACACAACTTGTCGGACATCACCTCTGGATGTACTGGGTGTTCAATTTCAGAATTGAAACTACTAAGAAGCAATTAGAAGTGTTGTTTTCATGTTGCAGCAGGCTGCCATGTAAATAGTTATTTAATAAAACGTTTTATCCTGTTACTTTGCTGGTGTGTTGTATATATTTATAATATTTGCATAGTGTTTGTCGTTATTTTGGGCGGGGTGGGCGGCGGAGCCGAGCTGTCTTGCAGCCATCATGGCGTCGAGCTCGGTAAAACCATAGGTTATAGACCATATATAGTTAAATATCTGAAGTCCATTTCTGCACTCGATGGAGATACAGGTCGTCGATCAGAAGATGTGCTGGCCACCTCTAATGGTAATAGCGTGGCCAGGGCTCTTGTCGTTGCCTCTGCAAATTGCAGAGGGTGCACTTGTTTGACATGCCGCACCATTGTATGTATGGAAAAGGAATATTTTTTTGCTGGATTTCTTCTTGAGAGAACCAAGTCACATATCGTGCAGGTTACTTTTGGTGCATTCACTTTCTTTTGATCTTCAGGATAAGTGAAAAATTGCCAGATGAAAGATTTATTTTTTCTTATTAAAGGTAGTCGATCATTTTGGTCAGATTCGGAAGATGAATGAGATACGGTAGCCATTTCACCAAAGTCTTCCGAAAGATGTAGGACGTTGTTCTCTCTTGAGAGTAGAAAAGATAGTGAGGGAAGTGGGTGGAGTGCTGCGTGTAAATTCCAGAATTGAAACTATTAAGAACCAATTGAATGTGTTGTTTTCATGTTGCAGCAGGCTGCTATGTAAATAGTTATTTAATAAAACGTTTTACCCTGTTACTTTGCTGGTGTGTTGTATATCTTTATAATATTTGTCGTTATTTTGGGTGGGGTGGGCGGCGGAGCCGAGCTGTCTTGCAGCCATCATGGCGTCGAGCTCGGTTCCTCTCACTAGTTTCATATTTCTCATGAGGGGTTGTTCCTAATTTTTCTATTTTAGCGAGGTCAAAAAAAGATCCCATCAGTGGCCTACTGATTTTGCTCGATTCCTTTTGTTTTTTCTAACGATTTATATGTTATAGTTTGCTAGCACGATACAGCGGCTAGTCCGCATTTTATATATATGTCCTTTTTATTAGGGGTGTCCTCCGGTGGAGTCGGACGATCTACCTCTAATAAACGGTCCGGGTTGAACCAACTACCATCCTGATTTTGTATATCTTCTGAGCTGGATTTAAGCACACAATTGTTAAAGTATGAAACGTTTTATATTTCTAAAAAAAATACCAAGGTGTGTACATCCGGTAACGCACGAAAGTTTAAAAAGACATTCAGCTCCATTTACTGAAAAGTTTCATAAGAATAAAAAAGAAGTCTAGGTACAGTCTCTTTGACGTACTATAAGTTCTTTGAGGGGTGTATGAAGAAATTCAATAAGTTCAAATTGCAAAGTTTTCATGAAATATATAGGCAGGTGCGCGCACTCGGTCGCGCACGAAAGCCTGGAAATGCGATATCCATTTTATTGACAACTGTTGCCGAGAGTGCGCACACCGGGTCGCGCACGAAAGTTTAGTAAGGCTATTTTTATTTACAGACAAATTTTAATGTGTTTAAAAAAAGGCAAAGTACAGACTTTCGAATTCTGTATCGCTTTAGAAGGAGTCTCTATGCAACTTGAACAGTGAAGAAAACGGCTTGTTTTCGAAAAAAATATTGCCAGAACTTTATTGACAAAAGTATAGGTTGCATACACAACATTTTTCTGAATTAGCATTTTAAAAACCAATGAAATTCACAGAAAAAACCATAGGTTTTACACACGTTATAGTTAGGAAGTAGCATTTAAAAAACCTATGAAATTCACTGAAAAAACCATAGGTTTGACACATGTTATAGTTAGCTGGAAATTTTACTGATATAAAACCAATGATATTCCACGTTATAGTTAGCGGACTCACTATAACTTGTGCGTGCAATGCACTGCTGATGACGTAACATATTACATCACTCATGACATGGTCAGTGACATCACTCATGACATTGTCGTAAATATTTAATTTACCGTCTTAATTTCTATGCAGGTAAGTACTTAATCAATAATAACTCAATCGGAAAGAAAAAAACAGAGTCCGTGGTGTTAGAGTTCTTAGGGGTTTTATTCCTTAAAAAGGAATGGTCATGACCTGGATATCATATTCCTGCAACCACAAGGGTCCAGGAAGGGATAGAGCCATAATTTATTGACAATACATAGCTTATATACTTGAGTTACATTATAGAAACCAATATAGTAGGCGTAACAGCTGAGAGAAACAAGATAACAGCATACACGTGGTAGTGATACGTAATTAGGAGGCGTGAACTAGGCGTGAACATAGGGGTGTCTGCTAGAAACGTCACAGGTAGGTGTCATAAGTAGGTGGGTACAAAGCAGAATTTCGTAATGTCAGCAGAAATCTGAGGCATGGATGCGCGCGCAGCTGCATGACGTGTGATTGACGTGGAAACTGGAGGGTGCAGGGGACTTGACATTTACACTGACGGAAACAGACAGAAGTCTGGCATGTCAGATCAACTTGTACTTCTATCATATCTGATATCTGATGTTTGGGAACCATATTATCTAAACGGAAAGGTCTCTGGGGCAGAAGCTATTCTATACTGACTGTGAGTGCGTGTATAAGCGCCTAAGTGTCTACATGAGAATGCGGGGGGCATGGGCCTACCATGGTAACAGAGGCTATGAATTACTTGCATGGAGACAGTGAGGCCGGGCCCTTGCTCTGCAGCTGGGAGGATGTTTACTTAAACTAGTAGGCAGGAATGTATTCTCGAAGAGCGGAACAGATAATTCGAAGGTTGAAGTCAGTCTTGGCAGGCAGCAGGCTGTGCTAAGCGCCGGGAGCCGCACAGAAAGTAAGTCAGAGGTCACGGGTACAGAGGCAGCCTGGGCTGAGGCTTTCAGAATCAGAAGCCAGAAAAAAGGCTTGATGGCAGAATGCAGGGCCTACTTTGCCAGAGCAGAAAAACGTGTAAAGTACACTACAAAAAGACGTTGGCATAGCATATTTAGAAACGGAATATTCAACCCATTCAGGGTGGGTCTGAAAGAGAACATGTTAACGTTGGACGCAAATGTATTTGCGTCTTCATAGCTGGCACAGGAGGGAAGTTACATGCACTTCAAGCTGGTACATGGAGTCGGTGGGGTACACGCTAGGGAATACAACTTGACCATAAAATTTATATTTCCTCATTCCCTCCTTGTTCCCTACGGACCCTTCATGATATATCGATCCTCATAAATCGATCAGTCTGTTCTTGTAACATCATTTGCTCATCTTTCTGTCTTTGACGTTTTGAGAGAAAACTGGAATGTTCAATGCACGATGTGGCACACAGTCCACAAATCGCTGGCCCACACTGTAGGCACAGGCAACAACTGAATACTATGACTAGGCCAATGCCTAGGAAGGATAGGATCTTCCATCCCCAAGCGGTTAACGTTGTCCAGAACCAACCGGACCAAGTCCAGGTGCCTGGATTCTGATGTATCAGATTGGCAATTTTATGAAGACGTGTAATAGCTTTGTATACAGATGGCGCGTTTTCTGGAATGAAAACACAGCAACTTGACCCGATGACCTTACAGGCTCCACCTCTATCTGCCAAGATGACGTCAATAACAAGACGATTCTGAAGAACAACAACCTGCATAGCGGACTGCTCCTCTGTTAAGTTACCTAAGGCGGAGGCAGTTTCATTCACTACGGCTTCAAGTGTTCTAGTTAATCTGCGTATTAATTTACTATTTTGGACAGGGCCTGTGAAGAAAAAGAATCCTTTATTAAAATCTGTGTATTGCTCCCATGCCGTTTCTGTGTAGTCGACAATCGGGAGATCTCTTCGGAGTCTATTCTTTACTAGATTTGTATTTCTGTGATAATCGGGAGGAGCTAGGAAAACAGGTGGCAGAAGGAATGCAATGTAACAGGTACCATCCCAGTCTGGAGGTAAGCGTATATATGCGGTATGACCACAAACAAAGTAGGAATGACGTGTAGCTCTAAAGGACGATTTGCCTTGATCACTGAATTCGACCACAGTAGTACATTTGCTATGACCTAAGTGTACTGAACCTTTCTTACTGACACATAATTCACCGGTGACTGGTAATACTGACATAGCGGGGAGAACGGGTGCAGCTTCGGATTCAACAGTAAGAATCATAAGGTTAATTATGTAATTACCTAATCCATATACTTCATTTTCTAGATCAGTTCCTATTCTAGTGGGGAGTCCCTTCTTATCAGGGTAACAGACATTAAGCAGAACTAAGTTCAAGTTTCCCCAAACCCAGCTCCCTTTGAAAACAGCAATATCAGGATCTAAGGAATTAATTATTCTAAACCATGCACCACAGGAGCCATTGTGAGTGAACGGGTACGGAAAAAGGGGCAGAACTCCCTTGTATTTCTGGTAAGGAGGGAGTCGGCCACATATCCAGCAGTTTGTAGCATTGTTAGTCTGATGGGAATGATGTAACATACTAATGAATGTGTTGTTGCGCAGCGCAAGTCTGTAAGAGAGTTCGTGTGGAGGTAATTCGCTAAAAGAATGTTCAGCAGAAACATTGTAAGCAGATTGTTCACGCTTGAAAATAGGGTAGTAGATAGGGAGCAGTATACTGGCAACAATAATCAGAAGACTTAGAAAAAACATAATTAATAATGTCACTATACAGTGACTACGGAGTGATTTGCAATATGTACGTTTCTTGAGTTGTCTCTCTCTCTCTCTATCTCGATCTAGGGGATACATGTCAGAAACTATTTAACCGATTCACCTAGGGGAGGACTTAAACAATTAAACTGTCTGACTTGCTAGATCGGAGTTTTAATTTATACTCCTCTTGGGGAGTTTTCTCTCGTTCGGGAACTTTAAAGTCACTAGGTTCAATACAGTCTTTGGAGGGGGTGGACGAGTCTGGGTCTGGTTTCAGTTTGTTGCATTGTTTAATATGACTCGTGTGTATCCACCCCTTTCTGCCTTCCACCTTTACTGCGGTCCTCGTAGTAAGAAGGACGGTCTTCGGCGCTTTCCAGCGGGGCTCCAGCGGACTTTTCCTGTCGAAGTTCCTTATTAAGACCAGGTCCCCAGGACAGACATCATGCGGTTTTACATCAGTGTTGTCAGGGAAGGCTGCGGCAACCTGTGAACGACATGATTGGAGTGCAGACATCAAGGAGGCAAGGTAATCTGTCAACATGTTACAATCAACATCAGTAATTTTCTTAGGAATGGGCGTCCCCCACATATTCGGTGGTCTACCAAAGACCACTTTGTACGGGGATAGTCCTGATCTCGAGTGGGCAACCATTCTCATGTAGAATAATGCAACTGGCAGGGCGACTATCCAGTCGACCCCTTTCTCTTCACAAACTTTGGCAAGGCGGGTCTTTAGTGTCTGGTTATGCCTTTCTACAAGGCCTGCGGCTTCGGGATGTCGGACACAATGGAATTTCCACTGATATCCTAGCAGTAAGGAAACTTGTTTCATTAATTCGGATGAGAATGGCTGTCCGTTATCTGAGTACACGACACGAGGCAAGCCGTACCATGGGAAGAATTCTCGAACCAGCTGCTTGGCAGTGGTCGGAGCAGTGTAATCTGGGACTGGATATGCTTCGGTCCAACGGGAAAGTGCACAAACAATTACAAGGACATATTTGAATCCTCGACAACGGTCCATCTGGATATAATCCATCTGGAGTAAGCATGGGCGGAAAATCCGTTTCGCTCGCGGATTTTGCGGATTTTCGGGAAATTCGCAATCCACGAGATTCGCGAATCTCCCGCAAAATCCGCAAATCCGCGAGCAGCGGATTTTGCTCGCACTGCTCGCACTGTTCGCGTGAGTTCGCGGCTTCCCAGTACAACTTCGCGCCCCGCGAATAAGTGCAAAATTGCAGAAATACGATCTAATCAAAACTGAAACTACTTACCAGGTTCAAAAGTTCAGGCTCATCATTAGTAGCCATTTCCTGTAGTGCTTGCTGAGGGGCCCCTCCAGAGTTCAGTTGCCAGTTGCAACTATTATGTGACCCTGCTCTGAACCTCAGAATAGTTACACATATGCCACAAAGGTCCTGAATTACAGCTAAGGGAGACAAGCAGGAGCCAGGCTGGCAGTTCAAATCCATTAATCAGCCCCTAATTCATTATTGTCAGTTGGGGCAGGGCAGGTGTTGTAACTAATTTTGCAACAATGAAAGCACTTAGCAAGTGCAAAAGTTCACTAATCAGGAAGCACTAAGGAAGCAGGTGCCAGCTAAAAAAATATTCTGTGACACATTAATCAGCCCCAAATTAATTCAGGTCACTTGAGGCAGGGAAGGTGTGCTTGCGTTGCCACAATAATGTACACTGACTGGACAACCAGAGGGTGCTGTGATGAAACAGAGGGTGGCATGGGTGGGCCAGAGGGTGGCATGAGTAGTCAGAGAGTGGCAGTGGTGACAGAGAGTGGCAGTGATGAAGAAGAGTGTCCCAAACAGGCTGGACACGTAGAAACAACAAGTTCGCGAAACTTGCGACCCGACAGGTAAGTTCGCAAATTGCGAAATTGTAAAAACCCTCGCGAACTGGCAGAAACACGGGCGAACACAAAAAAAAAAAATCCGCAAATTCGCGGGAATTCGCGGATTTTGCGGATTGCGAGTTCGCAAATCCGCAAAATTCGCAAACGCGAGATCCGCAAAATTCGCCCATGCTTAATCTGGAGGACTTCAAAAGGGTGATCGGGAGGATGAAATCCACCTTGCTCTACAGGGACGCTTTTACCTGGATTGAACTGACAACAGATCATGCAAGTACGCACTTTCTGTTTTGCTGCTGATCGTAAGTGTTTATTGCTCCAGAGATTTTCTAAACTATCTAACATCGCTTTCTCTCCTAGATGTGCTGGACTATGTGCTGTATTGATTATGACTTGAACCATAGAGTCGGGGAGAAACCATGTAGATTTTCCCTTCGTCATCCAACCTTGATCTGTCTGGATCCCTCCTAGTTCAGTCCATTTCTTTATTTCATCTGCAGTAGCATGTGTCTGAATGTCAATTACATCTAGGGTGGGATCCCTGACTGTCATACAATGTGTCGGTACTATTGTCTTTGTCACATCCGTTGTCTGGGTGTGAGTCAGTGCTGTATGTTTTGCTGTCTGGTCTGCCAGGTCGTTACCCTGGGAAACAGAATCTGTAACTTTGGTATGTGCTTTGCACTTCATGACGGATATGCCTGAAGGCAGATGTATTGCTTCTAACAGTGCTTGAATGAGGGGACCGTGTCGGATCTTGGCACCGTGAGAGGTCAAGAAACCTCGTTCTTGCCATAACATTCCGAAGTCGTGTACAACTCCGAAGGCATAACGGGAATCAGTGTATATGTTAACATTTCTGTTCTTGGCTATGATACAGGCTCGGGTCAGAGCGATGAGCTCTGCCGCTTGAGCGGACAGTGTGTCAATACGGTGTGTTTCTTTGACTTCAGTTTCAGTGGTCACTGCATACGCGGCAACTAATTCTCCTGTACTTGTTCTCATACATGAACCATCCACATAAAGTGTCAGGTCTGGATTTGTCAATGGAACATCTGTCAAGTCTCGTCGGGGCTTGGTTACTGCATTAATGATCTCTATACAATCATGCGGAGCTGGATCTGTCATAACTGAAGGTAACAATGTTGCGGGGTTCAGAATGCTACAGCGTCTGATTTCTATGTGTGGCTGGAATAGCGTTAATTCATAACCTGTCAGTCGTGCTATAGTCAAGTGATGAGTCTGGGTTCTGTTTAAAAGAACCTCTACAGAATGTGGAACTTGTACTGTTAATTGATGTCCTAAAACAATTGAATCGCTCTGTCTGATTGCTAATGCTGTTGCTGCTACTGACTTTAAGCACGCAGGGAGTGCCTGGGCTACTGAATCCAATGTACTTGAAAAATAAGCGCAAGGCTTATGTGAACCTGCTTGGTCTTGAGTGAGGATAGACAATGCTGTACCATCACGTTCTGTAACAAAAAGTGTGAAAGGTTTGCTGTAACATGGTGTCGCTAAAACTGGTGCTTGGCATAAGGCGTTCTTTAATTCCTCAAAGGCTTGTGTGTGTTCCTGAGTCCAAGGGAGGACAGTCGAAGTCGCTGCCTCTTGTGTCGTTAACTGAATGAGTGGTTTAGCTAGAAATGCATATTGAGGAATCCATTGTCTGCAGTACGAGGTGAGGCCTATAAAGGCCCGCACTTCCTTTTGTGTCTGGGGTTGCGGCATATTTACAATTAACTGGATGCGATCAGGAGTGAGCTGTCTCCCCACTTTGGACAGCAAGTGACCCAAGTACACAACTTGCTGAAAACAGAATTGTAGCTTCGAAGGAGACACCTTGTGTCCCTTGTCGGCCAGAAAATGTAAAACTGTCAGTGATGCTTGTTCACATTCGGGCTCACTTCGTGCGGTGATCAGCAGATCGGTGACGTATTGCAGTAAGGCTGTGTTAACTGGCATTTGAATACAATCTAGTTGTCTTTTCAGTGCTTGACTATAGATGCTGGGGCTTTCTGTGAATCCTTGAGGTGCACGGGAAAATTTGAAACTTCGTCCATTTAAACTGAATCCGAAGAGATATTGGCTCTCTGGATCAATGGGTACACTAAAGAAGGCGTTCTTGAGATCAATTACAGTAAAGAACGTTGCTTCTGAATCAATAGCAGTCAATAGGGAAGAGATATCGGGGACCACAGGGTACTGTGGTACAATGCATTTATTCAGTTCTCGCAGATCAATCACCAGCCGATATACTGGCGGTGCATTGGGATCAGTACGTTTAAGAATCGGGATGATAGGAGAATTACAGATATTGGAGTCGGTCTCTACGACCACTCCTTGGGCAATGAGCTCTTCAATGATTTCCAGTAAAGCCACTACAGCATCGGGTGGTAACTTATATTGTCTGATTCGGGGTAAAACAACTCCTGGCTTGAGTGTAACACGGTAAGGTGTGATATGCATACAGCCTACATCAGTTGGGCCTTGTGCCCATAAGTGATCTAGTACATTTTTCAATCTGACATCAAACTCTCGTAATACATATTGACCCTTGAAATCCCGCAGAAAGAGTCTAACTCCCTCCGGGGAACAACATATTATGGCCCCTAGAGCCTTCAATGTCTTTATTCCTAACAGATTTTCTGGGCATGATTTCGTCAGTAACAGGTCTGTAACTCGTGATAAGGGACCCACAGCCAGGGGGACTGGTTCTGATACCTCATTTACAATAGGCTGTCCTGAAAAACCAAGGGAAACATTCTGTGAGCCTGAGAGGGGTGCCCCTGGGACTTCGTTATGGCTGATTGTTGTGCGGCTTGCCCCTGTGTCAATTAAGAATTTTCTGTTTTTTCCCAATACTTGACTGTGTACATAAGGACCCTCTTGATCTACAGGAATTTCAATAAGAGGCAAGCCAAACTCCCTCTCTAGGCTGTTTCATGCGTATCGTTGGTAATCGGGGTAAGCAGATTGGGCATACTGGTACATTTGTTGTGAAACTTGCTGAGTCGCGGCAATGGGATGTGGCTGTGGTACCGCTACTGTCTGTGCTGTATGAGATGAAGCATGTGTAGGCTGTGTATTCTGTATGGGCTGTACATTCTGTGAAGTCTGTTGCTGGGCCTGATCTTGTCGTGGTGGATGCGGTCTCTCTTTAGTTTTACCTGTTGCTATGTTATGTTTCAGAACTGGACATTCATGTACGTAGTGACCTGGCTGCTTGCAATAGTTGCATGTCCCTTTAACGGGAGCCGCTGCGTGACCTGTCTGGGTCGCACCCTTTCTCTGGCCGTCGTCTGGAACCGATTGGGCCACTAACATTTTCATTTTCGTGTCTTTCATACGCTTCTGTTCATGATCCTGTTCTTCTCTAATTCTGTTCTGATGGTATTGTAACATTTGTAACATCTGTGATGGCGTATTTGCTTGCCATGTACTCTCAACCTTGTATACACGGTTTTTAACTGCTAACAGGGAATTCTCCACTAACTTTGATACAAAAAGATGCGGGTACGACTCGCTACTTGGTTTAAGACCACTATTAATAATGAAACATTTCTCGAATCTTGAATAGAAGTCACTAGTATCTTCGTCTTGCTTCTGTTTACAGGCTGAGATAGCGTCCCAGTCTTCCTTTCTAGTTGTCAATAATCTTGGCAGAACCTGTACTATCAAACCTGGTAATGCTTTAGTTTTCTCCCCAAGGCCTAGCCCTGGGGTACGTTTGTTCTCTTCGTCTTCTATTTCTGCCTATACAATCTTTTTCTCTCCCACCTCCCATTCTTTTTCCTTCAGTTTCTCGTAGATGCCCGTGGGCAGCAGTACCTTTAACATTTTCATGATATCTTCATATGTGTAATTCCCCATCAGTAACATGTCTTTAAGTTCTCTGTGAAAACCTGCGGGGTCTTTATCATGACACGGTACTAGTTTCTTCATTTCTAACAGTTCTAATTTGGTCAGGGGCGTGTGTACATACACACGTTTCAAGGTCTGATCGGCACCCATAACTGGATGTACTTCTCGTAAGGGGTTCTGACTTTCAATGCCATGCAGACGCTCCATATGATACATTTTTCTTTCTGGGGGCGGGGCGGGAACATATTCGGCGCTTACGAAGGTGTTGTATCTATGTCGTTGTTCTAGAATTATTTGTATTAACTTGGTACTTAAACCTTTCCATCTATCCATGAGTAGTGCTTCTAATGTATCGTGTAAGGGACCTGGATCAGAATGTTGGTTTCTGTATAACGTGAGGAGGTGCTGAATCATGTATACACCTGCTAATTTCTGCTCGTCTGGGGAAAGGTTCAGAAATGTCTGCGCTACTGTGTCATCATTGTATATGTTCGGATTGTCAGCCCATAATACTGCTGGCCGGGCTAGTTCTTGTTCATCCATAGAATTGAGTACGTGGTACCCTATTCGATCTCGAAGCCTTTTATCAGTCTCTTGGAACTGATGTTCCGGAGAATTCGGTTTGGTTATGCCAGAGAGAAAAACTCTCTTGCTTTCTGGACGAATGCCTTTCCTAAGGTAAGTTCCCTTACCTACATACGCTATCGTGTCTGTAGTCTTTTCTGGTTCTTCAAGTTCTTCTTCCTCCTCGGAGGGAGCCTTTTCTTTCTCTTTTTCGTGTATTTCTATCACTGCTTTTCTTATTCTCTTGTACATACTGGCTATGCAACTCCCCTTATCATGTTTTCCTTCAGATATATTTTGGCCCCACTTGTTGAGTGCATCTAATTCATCCTGTTCTGTTTCAGGCCTGTCTCGTTCTCTTATTAGGCAATTTATAAAAAAACGTAATATGTATGCTTGAGTGTCAACTTTCTGATGCTCCATGGCATCCTTAATACTTTCACGGTCTTTCCCAGTCTGAACAAAGTGATATATTCTATCTAGGTGCTCTTTCATTCCTGCAAATAACAGCAGGTAATCTGCAGCATATCGTAACCGTAGTGATGCCATCATCATTCTATCGTCTTTGCCGGGTACTGGATCATATCTGCAAACTGCAAGTGGTTCTTTGAGTAGGTCGAGACGGGGTGATTTGAACGTGAAAGGGTTCTGCATATCCCTAAGGTGTAATCTGTGTGTTGGGGGCGGGGTCTGGTGACCCCCGGTCGCACCTCCTGAAGCGGAAGCGTGGACATTACCTCTCTGTGGAGTCTGTATCTGTACTTGAACTTGTCCTTTAGTAGGATCAGGTAGAAGCGGTTTTGGTAGATCAGTTTTAGATGCGGGAAGTGGTGGAGGTGCAGGAATGATGGGCTGTCGGACGGGGAAACCTTGTTGCAGTTGCGGCGGATTTTGGTCTGGAGGCGGGTTGCCACCTCCGTCACCGTCAGCAGGCGGGACACGGACAGGCAGATTGGTG
This sequence comes from Lissotriton vulgaris, assembly GCF_964263255.1. NCBI lineage: Eukaryota > Metazoa > Chordata > Amphibia > Caudata > Salamandridae > Lissotriton > Lissotriton vulgaris. The sequence continues at coordinate 82,334,632 of NC_141695.1, forward strand.
TAAGCGGGTGCTACATCCTCTAGATAGGAATTCAGAAATATGTCTTTAGTAGTTCTGTGATTTACTTTAGTTGGGACCAATGGTGGCGGCAGATTTTTCGGTATTTCTGAAGTGGCTTCAGGCGAACCCTCGGCCACAAGATACATACCATTTACAAGATTGTTTCGTGCGCGGTCTGATTGTTCTGATTTTACTCGGATCCCTTCAGTAACTAATTCATTTTCTTGAGCTTTATCTGATTCTTTAAGTCTGTCTTCTCTACGTAGTGCTTTTTCAGCACGCTTATGTGATTCCTTACGCCAAAACTCTATGGCGTCTTTCTGAGATTGTCTGGCTTTCTTTTTCCATAATGCTTCCTCTACCTTCATGATGCACTCGGCATCCCATGTTCCGGTAACAGGCCATCTGTGTCTTTCGTCTAGATGCTTAGTATAATCAGCCCATAAATCTAGATACAATATGGCATCTAAGCCATGCTTGTGGTACATGAAATTTCCAGGCGTGTCCCTGGGGGGAATAGGAATTTCTTCCTCCAGTATCCCTTTCCTAGTTCCTATCTGCTTTAACTTGTTGAAAAACGGCATCTTGTTTACTTAGTACTGAATGCTCAATCCTTGCTACTGAATTCTGAATACAGCTAGTTACACAAGAATACAATAATGCACATTAAAACAGTCACACTCATACCACGACATTAATCACATGAAAAACATTTGAGACATATATGACTACCCCCTATACCGGATGTACTGCTAAACAGCACAGATACACTGCTAAGAACAGTGCAAGAACTTGAAATAACTGATGTACTGCTAAACAGTACAGATACACTGTCTAAAACAGTGCAGACCGAATTTGTGTACCCAAACCCGTCTTGATACGTCCCAGCAATGGTACTCACCGGGAAGCACGGAAACAGAAGGCCTCGGAAAACTCGACTGGACTGGACCGGACTCGACTTCGACTCGACACGTGGATACTTCGGAAACTGGTGGGCCTCTTGACACCTCGGACCTTGCTTCTTTCGGCTAGGCTCTGGTCGGGATCCTCCGCACTCCTCACCGCCTCGTCTGGGTACTGATCGCAGTCTTCGTCACCTCCGTGGGCCAGAGGGAGATACAGGAAATCCTGCCGGTACGCGTAGTTTCCGTCTAACTGATGGCAGGGGACAGAGCTTGCAACGCACCAACCGGCGCGTGAGGTGGGGGAGGGGTCCCTATTCGGGCGCCAAAATGTCGTAAATATTTAATTTACCGTCTTAATTTCTATGCAGGTAAGTACTTAATCAATAATAACTCAATCGGAAAGAAAAAAACAGAGTCCGTGGTGTTAGAGTTCTTAGGGGTTTTATTCCTTAAAAAGGAATGGTCATGACCTGGATATCATATTCCTGCAACCACAAGGGTCCAGGAAGGGATAGAGCCATAATTTATTGACAATACATAGCTTATATACTTGAGTTACATTATAGAAACCAATATAGTAGGCGTAACAGCTGAGAGAAACAAGATAACAGCATACACGTGGTAGTGATACGTAATTAGGAGGCGTGAACTAGGCGTGAACATAGGGGTGTGTGCTAGAAACGTCACAGGTAGGTGTCATAAGTAGGTGGGTACAAAGCAGAATTTCGTAATGTCACCAGAAATCTGAGGCATGGATGCGCGTGCAGCTGCATGACGTGTGATTGACGTGGAAACTGGAGGGTACAGGGGACTTGACATTTACACTGACGGAAAGAGACAGAAGTCTGGCATGTCAGATCAACTTGTACTTCTATCATATCTGATATCTGATGTTTGGGAACCATATTATCTAAACGGAAAGGTCTCTGGGGCAGAAGCTATTCTATACTGACTGTGAGTGCGTGTATAAGCGCCTAAGTGTCTACATGAGAATGCGGGGGGCATGGGCCTACCATGGTAACAGAGGCTATGAATTACTTGCATGGAGACAGTGAGGCCGGGACCTTGCTCTGCAGCTGGGAGGATGTTTACTTAAACTAGTAGGCAGGAATGTATTCTCGAAGAGCGGAACAGATAATTTGAAGGTTGAAGTCAGTCTTGGCAGGCAGCAGGCTGTGCTAAGCGCCGGGAGCCGCACAGAAAGTAAGTCAGAGGTCACGGGTACAGAGGCAGCCTGGGCTGAGGCTTTCAGAGTCAGAAGCCAGAAAAAAGGCTCGATGGCAGAATGCAGGGCCTACTTTGCCAGAGCAGAAAAACGTGTAAAGTACACTACAAAAAGACGTTGGCATAGCATATTTAGAAACGGAATATTCAACCCATTCAGGGTGGGTCTGAAAGAGGACATGTTAACGTTGGACGCAAATGTATTTGCGTCTTCATAGCTGGCACAGGAGGGAAGTTACATGCACTTCAAGCTGGTACATGGAGTCGGTGGGGTACACGCTAGGGAACACAACTTGACCATAAAATTTATATTTCCTCAACATCACTGATGACACCATCCAGGGAATATGTGTCTTTCTGAAAAATAAATATTAGTGACTAATGTTTAAATATTTAAATATATATATTAGTGTTTCACTTTGTGTATAAGTGGCTACATGTGTTGGTAAATAGCTACATGCGTATGTATATGGGTTATTAGATGTTTCTCTTAGTATCAGTATGAGTGTCTATATGGTTTGGTGGGGGTATTACTTAGCACATAGATGCATGAGTGACTGACTCTCTGTTTGTATGTGTTTTGAAGACAGCATATGTGCAGGACTGGATGAGTGTGTATATGTGTTTGTTAGTGAGTGAATGACTGTCTCACTAGTGTCTTTATCAGTAACTACATATGTTTTAATCTAGTATATGTGAATATTGATGTATATAAGTGAGTATATGTGAGAGTAAGAGATTGTAAGAGTTCTTGTTTAAATAAGTATGTGTTTCTATAAGTGATTGTTTAAGAGAATAAATATGTGTAATTTTCAATAGAAGTAAGGTGGAAGTGTGTGTATAACTCTATATTCAAATAAATGGATGTTCAATAGTTTATTTGCACGTGTGAGTATGTGTGTGAGTTACCTTTGGATGACTGTCGGTGTGTAACAGGATGTATAGGTGTATCACTTCATATGATGAGTGAGTATATGTATGAGTGACTATATAGAACTGTTGGTGAATGACTGGATGTGTATATAGATGGTGGAATTACTGAATTGCTTGTTGTAACTGATATGGGTATCTCCATTTTTTTTTAAATTTTAGTTTCTATTTTTGAATATATGTTTCAAGGGTTACATTACAGTGAAAGGAGGTCTGTCACTATGTCACAAGGATGGTGTCATCAGTGATGTCATGAGTGATGTCACTGACCATGTCATGAGTGATGTAATATGTGACGTCATCAGCAGTGCATTGCACGCGCAAGTTATAGTGAGTCCAACTAACTATAACGTGGAATTTCATTGGTTTTATATTAGTAAAATTTCCAGCTAACTATAACATGTGTCAAACCTATGGTTTTTTCAGTGAATATATATATATATAATATATATATATATATCTATACTACTATTATAAAGAGAGAACTGTGACCTTTGAGCCAGGTAAACTCGAAAACTACACCACCAATCCAAACACCCAATACATATTTGAAAACGTCAGGACAAGCAGGCTATTTAAACAAAATATATATACCTTATTTAAAAAATGTATGATTAAAAAAAAGTAGTCCCTTGGAAGTAGCGCCGGCTGGCCGCGACATGCGTGCTGACATCAGCAGCGCACGGAGGAGCGGCGTACAGGCGCCCGAGGAACAGCGGTGGACATGAGCACGGGGAGGAGCTGCGGAGCGGCGAGAAGTGGAGGAGCAGTGGAGTGGTAAAATCAGCAGTGCGGGGAGAAACGGAGGAAGAGGTAAGAGAAGCATCCGAGGGTGCGCACCGAGGGATGGGCAGGGGCCATGAACACCGAGTGCTCAAAAAGCCTTTTCCTCAAAGTCGGGACGTAGGGGGAAACAAAGTGTGGGCAGAAGCGGCCAGGACCAACGACGGGCGGGGGCCATAAACACTAAGTGCTCAAAAAGCATTTTCTCAAAGTCGGGACGTAGGGGTAAACAAAGCGTGGGCAGAAGCAGCCAGGACCAACGACAGGCAGGGGCCATAAACACTGAGTGCTCAGAAAGCATTTTCTTCAAAGTCGGGATGGCGGGGAAAACAAAGCGTGGGCAGAAGCAGCCAGGACCAACAAACGGCCGCTCTGCTGCGCCACTCCTGCTGCGATGCTGCCCCCAGTCCCCTTCCGCCGGGGCGGGCTGCTAGTATATATATATATATATATATATATATATATATATATATATATATATATATATATATTACCTACTGGCGATAGCCAGTAGGTATATATAGTTAGGATTTTTTCTCTATGGAACTTTTGAAAATTCTATGTCTAATAACTTTGGCGTTTGTGGACGGAATCGGCTGAAATTTTGCAGGAAAATGGCACATTTTGTTTCTGAGCAGCCCCTGAAAATTTTGGGGGGTTCCGTCAACTTGGCAAAATTGTAGGGACTGTTAGCCCGATGTGCCTTTGCTGGGTCTCAATATATGTGCTCCAGTGGATTTTGAGAAATTAACGTTTAAAAAAACAGATATATCTGTGACAGCGTCCCGGGTAGCGCTCCAGATCGCGTACTTTTCGTGTAACGGAGCTTTGCAAAGCGAACCTGATTGGCTCTCCGGTGTCTGTCAACATTCTAAACAGTCCGGTGCGGCCGCCATCTTGTCTCTCGGTAGGATCGAGAGACAAGAGGAGGAGAAAAACGAAGGGGGAATTTAATGAAAGGGGGCAAGGTAGACCCCTCTTGACCCCCTAGGAATGATGTTAGGGTTATTAAAGGGTCCCGTGGGGCAAATAAAAAAAAAATGATTTTTCGCGGTAGAAGCGCTTCTCGGTTCGCGAACCGGGTCGCCATCTGGTAGCGAAACGTGAATTCGCCATTTTGTGTTTGGATTTAATTAAATTACTAGATGGAGGAAAAGCAATGTGAGTATTGGGTATAAGGGGGTATGGGAGACGTATCCTGACCCCCTATGTTTTCTGAGGGTGGTTGAGGAGGCTTATATATGTTGATACTTGTCTTCCAGCGGTTGCACGTGAGCGTTTTTTTTTTTTTTTTTTGCCGCTTGACTTATGTTAACGTTCGATTCGAAGGAAATTAGGAAGTGTTGATCGCCATTTTGACACTGCGAGTAAATATATTGTCAAAAATAATTGTTATAAATTAATCTGTATTGATAAACATTGTCTGCGCCATTTTTTTTTTTTCCAATGCCACACTTTTGTCGTGCACGGCAGCAATTTTAGATGCCTTGACCAGACCCACTCTCTGCACGCCGCCGATCCTCAGCATGGCTCCCCACCCTCGCAAGCATCTCCCCCACGCACTGGTCACCCCTGCTCTCTCTCTCATGCATGGGCCATAAACTTCACCCCATCTGCGCTGCTCCTCCCTGAGAATCACACCCTGTGCCCGCCGACACCTCCCTTTCACCCTATTCAATACCGCACCCTCTGACACTCCTCTTCCTCTGTGTCTGATTGTCTAGGCCGGTCCCAGGCTATCACCTAGCCCTGCGGATGTAGTTTATGGCCCCAAGTGTAAAGAATCACCCCTGTTCAAAGGAGTTACAGTAGATCAAGGTCGCCACCTCATGAGATCCGTCACACCACACTTGTTCCTACTATCTGATAACGATCCTGTATTGTGATTGGGGAGGGGATTCTCACTGTAAGGGTGTGTGGGACCGAGCCTGCAGCGGAAGATTCCAGGGATGCCTTTTTGTACATCAAAGTCTTCACAATTATGTGTCACATTAAAAATTTATAGCACTCCAACAAAGTAGTAGCATTATAACACTTTAATAACTTATAAATATATACAACGCTCCAACAAAGTAAACACATTAAAAAAAAATTGTTAAACAACTATTTATATGACATTGCTTTAACCAGGATAGACAAAGAAATGACACAGTGATGTAAAAGTTTCTGAAAGAAATGCCAAGAACGTCCCATGTGAAAGTGAATTTTATCTGGCAATTTTTTTCTTTTCCTTCTCATGAAAAGAAAGTTAATGCCAGGTTCATTACCTGCCTCATCTGCAAAAAAAAAAACTCTCGAGAGGGACCGCAAAAATACATAGCTATGGTAATCATATCATGCATCGGCACATGGAGAGGTGGCACCCTCCTAATTATTCTAAAGCACAACTTCGAGATTTGGTGGATAACCCCCGACCGGCAAAAACATCCATCAATGACTTAGCAATAAGTGAGTCAGAGGCAAGGGAAACGGTCCCAAATCTGCCAAAGAACTTTGGGCAGATGAGATTGACTTGTGTAGCATGTGGAAAATTAATTTCATGCGGAGAGATGAGTATTACTTTAATAAATAGATCATATGAAAATCATCAATGTCCAAAACGTCCTAGAAAGTAATTTTTGTCATTTTTGAGGAAGAGAGATAACCTACAGTGGTACGGGGCCGTTTTCGTTCGTACTAGGGGGCCAGGTGACATTCCTTCGGGGTGGCTTAGGGGCATTTAAAACAACTTCCCTGATACAGGTAGCATATAAAGTAGAGGCTAAATACCAGGATCTTTATCGATTGCTTTATGCTGTACAAAAATGAAAAACACATAAAACAAACCTGGACCATTCATATTTTCAATGTTTCTGCGTACTATACTTTTTAACCCTTAACTAATTGAGCTGCTTCATTTCACCTGCTTTTTTTTAAAATCGGAAACAGTGGCCATTTCTTCGAAACTTACCAATGTACGCGTTACAACTACGTTTGCTTTTTCAAAAATCTTTAATAAAAATGTTGGTGCCCAAATACAGGCCTACAACCCCGTGGGCCGGTCACGGAGCAGGCTGGAACTGTAAATGGGGGGGGTATTTATTTGTGGAAAAATAACAGAGTCAGTGGTCGTTGATTTCACAGTAAAAAGTGCGACAAGTGCAACAAAATCATATCGATAATTCATTGTGAGCAAGTACCATTAGTGTCGACAATTCCAACCTTCAATAATAAATACAGTAATCAATGTTGCATTTGAACTTAATATCAATTCATTGTTCGAACGTGTAATCAGTCTTATCCCATATCAATTCATGTGGTAAAAACTGCATACATATCTCATGATATCAAGGCTCTAGCAATCGGGGCACAACAAGGAGTTGAGAGTTTCATTTGTACCGGCGCCATTTTGGATGAGGTCAGGAAGGTCCAAGTATAGTCTAAATGTCTCCACCAACTCATGGTTGGACCGGGGCCTCTTTCGGCAGTCCAAATGTTTTCGTTGAAGGGTAGCAGAGGGGACTGGTGACATGAACCATCAGTGAAAGTGGGGTGGGAGGAAACAATCTCTCCTACCAGGTCATACTGGTGTCCCACCAGAACTGATCAAGTTGGTAGTCTTGCAGGATTTTGATCATTTCAAGACTGAGGCCGGCGCCGGCATGAGCGCGCCGACGTCCCTCGGCTACGTCGTGGTCGTTCCGTGGGTGATCAAGGCAGTCATTTCTCATCGGGGGTCGGGGGCCCCCGTGGCTCTTATAGAATCTTCAAAGTTGAGGAGAACTTTTCTGGACGCAGGACTCATTTTCAGGCTGAACTGAAAAGGGTTGTTGTACCGCAAAAGTAACCGAGACCCCTGCTGGGTGAGTGGAGCATCATTGCCTCGCAATAGTGGACAAGACCTTTTGTCGGGTGAGTGCAGCGCCGCAAGAGTGGAGGAACCTTTTTGTTGGGTGAGTGGAGCGTTGGGGTGCAGCTGAGGGGCCCCCAACTCGGGGGTGGGAGAGGCTTGTTCGTGCCGCCTCTCCCTCCCAGCGCACCCCACGCCGACACCTGGCGTTGATATCCATGATGTCCGGACCAGGCGATAAGAGGAAGGGGGGGTCGGAGGCAGAGGCAAGACATCTCCCGTGGCCTGCAGGGCGCCGCTTCAGGCCCGAACGGGGAGCTCATATCAAGCACACGTGGGAAGCGGTTCAGCGAGCCCGTCTAGAAGAACACCCTCTGGCCTGGCGGACTGAAACTTCATGGACTCACGCCAGGAATTCAAGGCAGCAAGCACGTCGCCAAGTGTAGGAACACCTTTACAGTATTCAGCAGACGGGCCGTGTGGTAGGCCAGTGTCCCCGTCAACAACGAGTCCAGGATACAGGGTGCTGGCCGCCATTTTGTCAGGCGTTGATATCCGTGATGTCTGGACCAGGCGATAAGAGGGGGGGGGTCGGAGGCAGAGGCAAGACATCCCCCCCCGTGGCCTGCAGGGCCCCAGAAGAGAAAGGGAGGACCAGCACATTCCGGGCCGACCATCCCACGACTTCTCCGGCTGATGGCGGCTAGTCGGGCCCCGCCCTGCACGTGTCGAGGCCTCATCTTCCGGATGGGCGTAACCGTGGACCTGTTGCACTTCTGGAGTTTCCGGAATGGGGGTAGGTATCTGCTGATTTGTATCTATTTCATGTTACCGTTATTGGGCGTGGCGGGCGGTGGGACAGACATGCTTGGAGCAGTGGGGGGGTGGCGGAGGTTAGCTACCTCGTGGCTGTCGTAACGTCAAGCTTGGCTTCTCTCACCACTTCCATGTTTCTTATTTCTAGCAAAGTCAAAAACTCATCAGTGGCCTACTGATTTTGTTCGATTTCTTTTCCTTCTTTTTCAAGTGTGTTTCATTGTAAAGTTTTTGTTTAACAGGATACAGTGTTTACTTCGTATTTTACATATGTCTTCTTTATTAGGGGTACTCTCCGGTTGAGCCAGATGATGTACCTCTAATAAATGGTCCGGGTGGAACTAGTTTCTCAATCAGTGGGGAGTAGATGGGCATGACAGATTACAACGGGGGACAAAGGTCCGCATTACCCACCCTTCACTACTTGCAAAGACTAGACAGAATATTTCTATTCCACGTTATTTGCAAACAGAGAATACCTCGTTAGAACTATTCCTTGAACAATAAATGTCCAGCCAATCAATCAATCAGTGGGGAGAAAAACAGGCATGACGGATTACAACGGGGGACAAAAGTCTGCATTACCTATCCTTCACTATCTGCAAAGGGAGACAGAATATTCCTATTCTTCTCTGTTTGTAGACAGGGAATATCTCAAAGAGCAATAATCAATAAAAAATTAACAACTTTAAGGTAAATACTCACAATATGACTACTCAACGAAGTTAAAAAGTAACGGATATAGGTACTTGAGAGGTTTTCGGTGGCAGATAATCTACAATATACACATATGATGTCACTGACCATGTCATGAATGATGTAATATGTGACATCATCAGCAGTGGATTGCGGGTGCGCGATATATAGTTATTGCATCTAACTATATATGCGAATTTCAATGGTTTTGTGCGAGTAAATTAAGGTTTTGTAAATGCTAATCCCTAACTATATATGGCCTAAAACCTATGTTTTTTTCAGTGAATATATATATATATATATATATTTATATATATATATATATCCACCACGAGTCCCCACCAAGGCACTCAGAGCCGCAGTAAGCCACGCTACCTTGAAGAAAAGACGGCAGGACCAGGAAATCCGTGAGTTGAAGTTTTTATTGCGCAACAAACGGCAGCATAACGTTTCGGCCTCTCGCAGGCCTTGATCACATGGTGTTATGCAGTCATCAGGCAGAATTTAAAGTGCTAGTGCTGTAAACGGGAGCCAACCAGAACAGAGTAAAGTGCATGGTGCAATCAACATAGTTGAAATACTATGACATTTCATTCGTTTTATATATATGTGTATATTACCTACTGGCGGTCGCCAGTAGGTATATATAGTTAGGATTTTTTTCTTTTGAAAATTCTATGTCTAATAACTTTGGCGTTTGTGGACGGAATCGGCTGAAATTTTCAGGAAAATGGCACATTTTGTTTCTGAGCAGCCCCTGAAAATTTCGGGGGGCTTCGTCAAGGGGGGGCCAAGAAAAAAGGGGGGTCCCAAAACGCGTTTTTAACATTGAGTTTTCCATAGGGCGTTTGGCCTCACTTTTAGCTCGAACGGCTGAATGGATTTGCACGAAACTTGGCAAAATTGTAGGGACTGTTAGCCCAATGTGCCTTTGCTGGGTCTCAATATATGTGCTCCAGTGGATTTTGAGAAATTGACGTTTAAAAAAACAGATATATCTGTGACAGCGTCCCGGGTAGCGCACCAGTTCACGTACTTTTCGCGTAACGGAGCTTTGTGAAGCGAAGCTGATTGGCTCTCCCGTGTCTGTCAACATTCTAAACAGTCCGGAGCGGCCGCCATCTTGTCCCTCGGTAGGATCGAGAGACAAGAGGAGGAGAAAAACGAAGGAGGAATTTAATGAAAGGGGGCAAGGTAGACCCTTCTTGACCCCCTAGGAATGATGTTGGGGTTATTAAAGGGTCCCTTGGGGCAAATAAAAAAATATTTGCGGTAGAAGCCCTTTCCGGTTCGCGAACCGGGACGCGAAACGGGAATTCGCCATTTTGTGTTTCGATTTAATTAAATTACAAGATGGAGGAAAAACAATGTGAGAAATGGGTATAAGGGGGTACGGGAGACGTATCCTGACCCCCTATGTTTTCTGAGGGTGGCTGAGGAGGCTCATATATGTTGATACTTGTCTTCCAGTGGCTGCGCTTGAGCGTTTTATTTTTTTTTTTGCTGCGTGACGTCTGTTAACGTTCGATTCAAAGGAAATCAGGAAGTGTTGACCGCCATTTTGACACTGCGAGTAAATATATTGTTAAAAATAATTGTTATAAATTAATCCGTATTGATAAACATTGTCTGCGCCATCTTGCTTTTTTTCCAATGCCACACTTTTGTCGTGCACGGCAGCCATTTTAGATGCCTTGACCAGACCCACTCTCTGCACGCCGCCGATCGTGACGTCTGTTAACGTTCGATTCGAAGGAAATCAGGAAGTGTTGACTGCCATTTTGTCACTGGGAGTAAATATATTGTTAAAAATAATTGTTATAAATTAATTCGTATTGATAAACATTGTCTGCGCCATCTTGCTTTTTTTCCAATGTCACACTTTTGTCGTGCACGGTAGCCATTTTAGATGTAAATGTAATGTAAATGTAAATGTAAATGTAAGGTGTTTTGTAGCGCGCTCAATTACTACCGGAGTATCCTGGCGCGAATGACCGCTGGGGAACCCGTCCTGGCTTTCCCTGTGAGATGGTCCCTTGCTGGGTATCTCCAAGGTGAAGCCAGGCATCCCGGGCGTCTGTGGGGGGCCGTTGTAGAGATGAGGCAAGCTTAATGCCCAGAGTTACCGGGTGTGATCACTGCCCAAAGTGGGCACCGAGGCGAGAATTATCAGTCCGCTGACCCTGGTCCGCGACCCTGCCGCGTCGGGAATCGAACCCTGGTCCCGGGCCGTTCTCAGCCTCCGGGTCTGCCGCCTCTAACCAGTGAGCCACACCTCTCTGCTGATCTAGATGCCTTGACCAGACCCACTCTCTGCACGCCGCCGATCCTCAGCATGGCTCCCCACCCTCGCAAGCATCTCCCCCACGCACTGGTCACCCCCGCTCTCTGTCTTATGCATGGGCCATAAACCTCCCCCCATCTGCGCTGCTCTTCCCTGAGAATCAAACCCCGTGCCCGCCCGACACCACCCTTTCACCCTATTCACTACCGCACCCTCTGACATTCCTCTTCCTTTGTGTCTGATTGACCAGGCCGGTCCCAGGCTATCACGTAGCCCTGCGGATGTAGTTTATGGCCTCAACTGTAAAGAATCACCCCTCTTCAAAGGAGTTACAGTAGATCAAGGCCCCCACCCGATGAGATCCGTCACACCACACGCATTCCTACTATCTGATAACGGTCCTGTATTGTGATTGGGGAGGGGATTCTCACTGTGAGAGTGTGTGGGACGGAGCCTGAAACGGAAGATTCCAGGGATGCCTTTTTGTACATCAAAGTCTTCACACTTAATGTGTCACATTAAAAATATATAGCACTCCAACAAAGTAGTAGGATTATAACACTTTAATAACTTACAAATATAGACATCGCAACAAAAACAGTAAACACCTTAAATTTTTTTTATTAAAACAGAAGCAACAATGGTCAGTAGCAGTCTGTTGTGCGAATAGTCCCAAGGCAGTACAACGTGCTGAGTTCTGGACGGCACCCAGGTGATGTTACCTGGGTGCCGCACTGGTTTTGGTATCCTACAATGCTGCTCCGAAAAACGTTGTGGGGCGCCCCCGGGGGGGCGGGAGGCGGCGTGAATGGGCCTCCCCAGGTGGAGGCTCGTCTGCTGTAGTGGGGCGCCCCTTTACCGTTTCAGTTGCCATTCCGCCCGCTTTTGCTACACTGTGCCTCTTCCGCCATTCAGCTGTTTACCGCCCGCTCTTGCGGCTACAGCTTCTCGCTCACCATGTAGTTGAGTTGCTCCCACTCTTGCGGTGCAGCGATAGGCGGCTGCCACAGGACTCTTAAAATGGCGGCTGGCTCTTCGGATTTGGGCCTGGTCCACAAAAATGGCCCTGGGACACCTTGGAACTCGGACGCTTGTCTGCTAGGGCTTGGGCTCCATTCTCGAAAGCGTCCCCTCAGCCTTAAAGATTCTACAGAAGTCTTGGGGGCCACCGACTCCCGCAGGCTTCCGGTGGGGAGCGGCTGCCATGATTGCTTGCGGAATGGCCACGACGGAGCTACGAGATGGTGGTGCTCTCATGCTGACGCCAGCTTCAGTCTGAAACATCCAGAAACACTGTAGACTATCAATTCAATGAGTTCCGGTGGAGCCCCAACGTGACCCGGTAGGGAAGAACTTGCCCTCCCCTTTTTTGAGTGATGGTTCTTGTTGCCTGTCCCCTCTGTTGTCATCTAACGTAACCTTTTTTGATTGCAGAGTGAGAAAAAAAAAGGTGGGTCTTTCATCGTTTGGGAAAAAAAAATGTTTTAATCCAATGAAAAGTGTTATTTTTAGGTCATATGATCAAGCCTTCCATCATTAGGACACCAAAAGTAAAATGAACCAATGAAAAGTTTTATAAACAAGTCACATGACCTGTTATGCGGCTTTGGGTTATGAAAAGCATAAAAAACCCGTTGGCCCATGAGGCGGCGTCAGTAGCGGACCGATGTGCGAATAGGCCGAAGGCAGCACAACGCGCCGAGATCCGGATGGCACCGAGGTGGTGTCCAGCAAGTTGCACTGGTGTGGCCATCCTACAATGCTGCGCCGAAAGACGGCGTGGGGTGCCTGGGGGGAGGCGGCGCGAACGGCCTTCTTCCGCCTCCCCAGGTGGAGGCACCTCATGTGCAGTGCGGCGCCCCTTAGCGTTTCACTCGCCTTCCAGCCGAGTTGCGCCCGCACTTGCTGCTACAGTAGGCCGAAGGCAGCACAACGCGCCGAGATCCGGATGGCACTGAGGTGGTGTCAAGCAAGTTGCCGCACTGGTGTGGCCATCCTACAATACTGCGCTGAAAGACGGCGTGTCCAGCTGAGTTGCGGTCACTCTTGCTGCTACAGTACGCCGAAGGCAGCACAACGCGCCGAGCTCCGGATGGCACCGAGGTGGTGTCCAGCAAGTTGCACTGGTGTGGCCATCCTACAATGCTGCGCCGAAAGACGGCGTGGGGTGCCTGGGGGGAGGCGGCGCGAACGGCCTTCTTCCGCCTCCCCAGGTGGAGGCACCTCATGTGCAGTGCGGCGCCCCTTAGCGTTTCACTCGCCTTCCAGCCGAGTTGCGCCCGCACTTGCTGCTACAGTAGGCCGAAGGCAGCACAACGCGCCGAGATCCGGATGGCACTGAGGTGGTGTCAAGCAAGTTGCCGCACTGGTGTGGCCATCCTACAATACTGCGCTGAAAGACGGCGTGTCCAGCTGAGTTGCGGTCACTCTTGCTGCTACAGTACGCCGAAGGCAGCACAACGCGACGAGATCCGGATGGCACCGAGGTGGTGTCCAGCAAGTTGCCGCACTGGTGTGGCCATCCTACAATGCTGCGCCGAAAGACGGCGTGTCCAGCTGAGTTGCGGTCACTCTTGCTGCTACAGTACGCCGAAGGCAGCACAACGCGACGAGATCCGGATGGCACCGAGGTGGTGTCCAGCAAGTTAAGTTGCTGCACTGGTGTGGCCATCCTACAATGCTGCGCCAAAAGACGGCGTGTCCAGCTGAGTTTCTTCCACTCTTGCGGTACAATGACTCGAACGCGCTGAGATCCGGATGGCACCGAGGTGGTGTCCAGCAAGTTTCACTGGTGTGGCCATCCTACAATGCTGCGCCGAAAGACTGCGTGGGGTGCCCGGGTGGGGGGAGGCAGCACAAACGGGCCTCTCCCTCTTCCCCAGGTGGAGGCACCTCATCTGCAGTGGGGTGCCTCTTAGCGTTTGACTCGCCTTCCAGCTGAGTTCCGCCCGCTCTTGCGGTACAGTGACTCACCCGCCATCTAGCTGAATTGCGGTTACTCTTGTGGTGCAGCGATAACCGGCTGCAACAGGACTCTCAAAATGGGGGCCAGCTCTTTGGATTTGGGCCTGGTCCACTAAAATGGCCCTGGGGCACCTTGTAACTCGAACGTGTTCTAGTTGCCTATTTCTTCTGTTGTCATTTAACGGAACATTTTTGGACTGCCGAAAATGGTTCTGGTCCGATCGCTGGTTGGTGGAGACATTTTTTTTTTATTTTTTCTTCTCAGCAAAAAAACTTTAATAAAAAAGTAGAACATTGGTGCCAAAGCATATCAATGCAAACTGTCTCCAATTTGCAATCAAAACACATAAAATGAAGTCTAGACTAAAAGGCAATGATCATATTTTCTACTCTTGCTATAGTTGTTCATGCACTGAGGGTGCTGTAGAAAAAAATAGAACAATGTACCCGATGCAGCACTATAGTGCAACATACACAGCACCTGGGGTGTCAAGAGTGAACAGGTCCTAGCTGCTTAACCAATGACTGACAAATGCTATATTAAACACTTACTGTGTATAATACTTGCGTTCACAATAGTTTTACTTTACAAAACAGAACAAAATATGTCCCCTGTAAGTAAACCCATATTAGCTGTTTCAGTTATTGAACATCCTAAGGTTTTATGACATGGGGAACAGTAGTGATATCCGGGGCGGGTGATGGAACTGGGATTGTTAATAGAAAAACATCTACAGAGAAAACTATTGGTGAATTATACTTCTCCGGAAATTTAAAACTCACAAATGTTTCATTTGTGTAATCGTTTCATAAACATGTACATTAAAAAACTAAATACGCTCCACTGTTTTAGAAAATCTTTACAGCTTGCTAGATAACCCTTTAAAGTTACAACTACGAAAACCTACTTACTTAAGCTGTTGAATTCGGCTTCAAATGTAAAGCATAAGTTTAAGCTAGCATATCATATGTCTAAAAGGTTAAACATAATTGATATGCAAATTTAAATACTACCCTTTCTTAATGGTGACACCTTATCTCTCCTATATCCCCCAATTTCCATGAGCAAAGCAAAAGAAATTCTGAGGCCCTGAAGAAATAAGGCTTACTGTGGGGTTCAACTCAATCTGGTGTTTGGGCGCTTCCATGTTTTGGGGTGATATTCTGTGACAGGGTGCAGGCACCAGAAGAATTTTAGCCTAGTTCATCACTTTGGAGAATGAGGGTCTGGGTAAATATCTAATCTGGTGAAGAACCTTCCCTTCTTTAAACCACATGGTGACCAACTATAGTTTATTCTCTATTTCGTTCCCTTGCCATAACAAAATAAAAGTCTTGGGTTATTTATGGAAGGGAAGACTTTTTGTTTCTTCCAATTTTTTTTTAAAAACAAAGGTTTAAGGAAAGGCTACCCTTAATGTGCATTTTTTCCACAGAAATTTGCCTTTGAAAACTAGAGGCAATAAATAATTGTTTTTGGATACACATGTTATTTGTGTCTGTGTATTCATTTTTATGCATGACTTTATATGGAATGGTTAAAATAACTTATGATGCAACTTAACAGGAAAGATCACAAACATTCCAATGAGTGCTATGTCCCAGGTTTTACATAAAGTAGTGTTTACCTAGAGTGGTGCTGTGTAGGACACTCTGAATGGAAATTAACTCGATATTATAAGGACCTGCCCCAGTGGGCGTGGCTGTACTCGCAGCCTGCCGGTACTTGTAGTGCCACAGAGGTTCAACTCAAGTGAGCCTGTCTTGCACTCACAGCAGAAATTTAAAGTTTTTTAAAACACCCATGTGGGTTGATGAACTGTCCTGATGTGAACACCCCAAGTATTTCTCAGTTGCCTCCGGAGATTAACTCCCGTATGCACATGGCTTCTTGTGGCGTCATGTCGGGTCCGCACTAGAGCGGCGGGCATCTTCCGCGGCTGGGCTCAGCCGCTAAAATCCAACAACAAGGTTAGCCCCCAAAGGAAGACGCCAGCAGGTAATGACATCGCTCCATCTTTATTCGAGGCAACTGCATAGAGGGAAACGCCAGCAAACAGTCATCTCAGTATCTTCTGCCAAACCGGTTTCGGGAGTATACCCCTTCTTCAATGGCATCCTGCTGCTTGTAGACGGTGTTTCTCGTGTGCACCGATATTATAAGGACCTGCCCCAGTGGGCATGGCTGTACTCGCAGCCTGCCGGTACTTGTAGTGCCACAGAGGTTTAACTCAAGTGAGCCTGTCTTGCACTCACAGCAGAAATTAAACGTTTTTTAAAACACCCATTTGGGTTGATGAACTGTCCTGATGTGAACACCCCAAGTATTTCTCAGTTGCCTCCGGAGATTAATTCCCGTATGCACATGGCTTCTCGTGGCGTCATGTCGGGTTCGCACTCGAGCGGCGGGCGTCTTCCGCGGCTGGGCTCAGTCGCTAAAATCCAACAACAAGGTTAGCCCCCAAAGGAAGACGCCAGCAGTTAATGACATCGCTCCATCTTTATTCGAGGCAACTGCATAGAGGGAAACGCCAGCAAACAGTCATCTCAGTATCTTCTGCCAGACCGGTTTTGGGAGTATATCCCTTCTTCAATGGCATCCTGCTGCTTGTAGACGGTGTTTCTCGTGTGCACCGATATTATAAGGACCTGCCCCAGTGGGCGTGGCTGTACTCGCAGCCTGCCGGTACTTGTAGTGACACAGAAGTTTAACTCAAGTGAGCCCGTCTTGCACTCACAGCAGAAATTAAAAGTTTTTTAAAACACCCATGTGGGATGATGAACTGTCCTGATGTGAACACCCCAAGTATTTCTCAGTTGCCTCCGGAGATTAACTCCCGTATGCACATGGCTTCTTGTGGCGTCATAACGGGTCCGCACTAGAGCGGCGGGCGTCTTCCGCGGCTGGGCTCAGCAGCTAAAATCCAACAACAAGGTTAGCCCCCAAAGGAAGACGCCAGCAGTTAATGACATCGCTCCATCTTTATTCGTGGCAACTGCATAGAGGGAAACGCCAGCAAACAGTCATCTCAGTATCTTCTGCCAAACCGGTTTCGGGAGTATATCCCTTCTTCAATGGCATCCTGCTGCTTGTAGACGGTGTTTATCGTGTGCACCGATATTATAAGGACCTGCCCCAGTGGGCATGGCTGTACTCGCAGCCTGCCGGTACTTGTAGTGTCACAGAGGTTTAAATCAAGTGAGCCTGTCTTGCACTCACAGCAGAAATTAAACGTTTTTTAAAACACCCATTTGGGTTGATGAACTGTCCGAGAGGGGAACACCCCAAGTATTTCTCAGTTGCCTCCGGAGATTAATTCCCGTATGCACATGGCTTCTTGTGGCGTCATGTCGGGTTCGCACTCGAGCGGCGGGCATCTTCCGCCGCTGGGCTCAGTCGCTAAAATCCAACAACAAGGTTAGCCCCCAAAGGAAGACGCCAGCAGTTAATGACATCGCTCCATCTTTATTCGAGGCAACTGCATAGAGGGAAACGCCAGCAAACAGTCATCTCAGTATCTTCTGCCAGACCGGTTTCGGGAGTATATCCCTTCTTCAATGGCATCCTGCTGCTTGTAGACGGTGTTTCTCGTGTGCACCGATATTATAAGGACCTGCCCCAGTGGGCGTGGCTGTACTCGCAGCCTGCCGGTACTTGTAGTGACACAGAGGTTTAACTCAAGTGAGCCCGTCTTGCACTCACAGCAGAAATTAAAAGTTTTTTAAAACACCCATGTGGGTTGATGAACTGTCCTGATGTGAACACCCCAAGTATTTCTCAGTTGCCTCCGGAGATTAACTCCCGTATGCACATGGCTTCTTGTGGCGTCATGTCGGGTCCGCACTCGAGCGGCGGGCGTCTTCCGCGGCTGGGCTCAGCTGCTAAAATCCAACAACAAGGTTAGCCCCCAAAGGAAGACGCCAGCAGTTAATGACATCGCTCCATCTTTATTCGAGGCAACTGCATAGAGGGAAACGCCAGCAAACAGTCATCTCAGTATCTTCTGCCAGACCGGTTTCGGGAGTATATCCCTTCTTCAATGGCATCCTGCTGCTTGTAGACTGTGTTTCTTGTGTGCACCGATATTATAAGGACCTGCCCCATTGGGCGTGGCTGTACTCGCAGCCTGCCAGTACTTGTAGTGCCACAGAGGTTTAACTCAAGTGAGCCCGTCTTGCACT
The DNA here is from genome assembly GCF_964263255.1 of Lissotriton vulgaris. Classification (NCBI taxonomy): domain Eukaryota; kingdom Metazoa; phylum Chordata; class Amphibia; order Caudata; family Salamandridae; genus Lissotriton; species Lissotriton vulgaris. The sequence continues at coordinate 82,353,245 of NC_141695.1, forward strand.
CACAGCAGAAATTAAAAGTTTTTTAAAACACAAGTCAAGTCAAGTCAAGTCAGAGAATTTATATAGCGCACTACATACCCAGAGGGTCTCAAGGCGCTTAGGGAGGGGAGGAGGATTACTTGTCAAATATCCACGTTTTAAGTTGCTTTCTAAATGCTAGGTGGTTCTGGGTAAGGCGAAGGTAGGTGGGGAGTGAGTTCCATGTTTTAGCTGCCAGGTATGAGAAGGATCTGCCTCCCATGGTGGTCTTGTTGAAGCGGGGTACAGTGGCGAGGGCTTGGCTGGAAGAGCGTAGTTGGCGGGAGGGGGTGTAGAAGGACAGTCGTGAGTTGAGGCATTCTGGTCCGATGTCGTAGAGTGATTTGTGTGCGTGGGTTAGCAGTCGGAAAGTGATCCTCTTATTGACGGGTAGCCAGTGGAGGTATTTCAGGTGGCCAGAGATGTGTTCGTTACGCGGGATGTCTAATATGATCCTGGCTGAGGCGTTTTGGATTCGTTGGAGTTTCTTCTGGAGTTTAGCGGTAGTACCTGCGTAGAGGGTATTTCCGTAGTCCAGTCGGCTCTTGACCAGAGCATGGGTGACAGTTTTTTTGGTTTCGGTAGGGATCCAGCGAAATTTTTTTTTGAGCATGCGAAGAATGTTGAAGCAGGATGAGGATACGGCGTTGACTTGTCTGTTCATTGAGAGTGAAGAATCCAGGATAACGCCTAGGTTCCGTGCGTGGTCTGTCGGGATGGGTGCTTTTCCAAGGGCTTCCGGCCACCAGGAGTCGTCCCATGCAGAGGGGGATGTACCTAAGATGAGGACTTCTGTTTTATCTGAGTTCAGTTTCAGACGGCTTTGTTTCATCCATTCGGCAACTTCTTTCATTCCTTCGTGTAGGTTGGTTTTGGCGGTGCTGGGGTCATTGGTGAGAGAAAGGATCAGTTGAGTGTCATCCGCGTAGGAGATGATGTTGAGGTTGTGTTGGCAAGCGATGGTCGCAAGGGGGCTCATGTATACGTTGAAGAGGGTGGGACTGAGTGAGGATCCTAGTGGTACGCCACAGATGACTTCAGTGGCCTCTGACTTGAATGGTGGAAGGCGGACTCTCTGGGTTCTTCCGGTGAGGAACGAGGTGATCCATTCAAGTGCTTTTCCTCGTATTCCGATGTTTCTGAGGCGTTGTAAAAGGGTGCTGTGGCAGACTGTGTCGAAGGCTGCAGAGAGGTCGAGGAGGTTGAGGGCGACTGTGTCTCCATTGTCCAGTAGAGTTCGAATGTCGTCTGTTGCAGCGATGAGGGCGGTCTCAGTGCTGTGTTTTGCTCGGAAGCCAGATTGTGAGGAGTCGAGGGATTTGTTGGCTTCGAGGAAAGCGGAGAGTTGGTTGTTGACAGCTTTCTCGATGACTTTGGCTGGGAAAGGAAGGAGCGATATGGGGCGATAATTTTTGAGTTCGGTGGGGTCCGCTGTGGGTTTTTTCAGAAGGGCGGTGAGTTCAGCGTGTTTCCAGCTTTCCGGGAAGGTGGCGGAATTGAAGGAGCAGTTGATGACGTCTCGGAGGTGCGGTGCTATGACGGAGTCTGCTTTGTTGAAGATGTGGTGAGGACATGGGTCTGTGGGGGATCCTGAGTGGATGGAGTTCATCAGGCGGATGGTGTCCTCAGTGGAGATTGGGTTCCAGTCGTTAAGGGTGTTCAAGGGGGGAGAGTGTTCGGCATATGGTCGGGTGGGTTGGTCTCTGGGTTGGTTGTCGAAGCTGTTGTGGATGTCTGCAATTTTGTTGTGGAAGAATAAAGCCAGGGAGTCGCAGAGGGCTTGAGAAGGGGTGATGTCGTTGGAGTTGGCCGAGGGGTTGGTAAATTCCTTGACGATGTTGAAAAGTTCCTTGCTGTTGTGGGCGTTGTTGTCTAGTCAAACCTTGAATGCTGTTTTTTTGGCCTTACGGATTAGTTGGTGGTGTGTGCGGGTGGTGTTTTTGAAGGCGTCCTTGGTGCTAGTGGTTGTGGGTTGATGAACCGTCCTGATGTGAATACCCCAAGTATTTCTCAGTTGCCTCCAGAGATTAACTCCCCTATGCACATGGCTTCTTGTGGCGTCATGTCGGGTCTGCACTCGAGCGGCGGGCGTCTTCAGCGGCTGGGCTCAGCCGCTAAAATCCAACAACAATGTTAGCCCCCAAAGGAAGACGCCAGCAGTTAATGACATCGCTCCATCTGTATTCGAGGCAACTGCAGAGAGGGAAACGCCAGAAAACAGTCATCTCAGTATCTTCTGCCAGACCGGTTTCTGGAGTATATCCCTTCTTCAATGGCATCCTGCTGCTTGTAGACTGTGTTTCTCGTGTGCACCGATATTATAAGGACCTGCCCCAGTGGGCGTGGCTGTACTCGCAGCCTGCCGGTACTTGTAGTGCCACAGAGGTTTAACTCAAGTGAGCCCGTCTTGCACTCACAGCAGAAATTAAAAGTTTTTTAAAACACCCATGTGGGTTGATGAACTGTCCTGATGTGAACACCCCAAGTATTTCTCAGTTGCGTCCTGAGATTAACTCGCGTATGCACATAGCTACTTGTGGCGTCATGTCGGGTCCGCACTCGAGCGGCGGGCGTCTTCCGTGGCTGGGCTCAGCCGCTAAAATCCAACAACAAGGTTAGCCCCCAAAGGAAGACGCCAGCAGCTAATGACATCGCTCCATCTTTATTCAAGGCAACTGCATAGAGGGAAACGCCAGGAAACAGTCATCTCAGTATCTTCTGCCAGACCGGTTTCGGGAGTATATCCCTTCTTCAATGGCATCCTGCTGCTTGTAGACGGTGTTTCTCATGTGCACCGATATTATAAGGACCTGCCCCAGTGGGCGTGGCTGTACTCGCAGCCTGCCGGTACTTGTAGTGCCACAGAGGTTTAACTCAAGTGAGCCCGTCTTGCACTCACAGCAGAAATTAAAAGTTTTTTAAAACACCCATGTGGGTTGATGAACTGTCCTGATGTGAACACCCCAAGTATTTCTCAGTTGCCTCCGGAGATTAACTCCCGTATGCACATAGCTTCTTGTGGTGTCATGTCGGGTCCGCACTCGAGCGGCGGGCGTCTTCCGTGGCTGGGCTCAGCCGCTAAAATCCAACAACAAGGTTAGCCCCCAAAGGAAGACGCCAGCAGTTAATGACATCGCTCCATCTTTATTCAAGGCAACTGCATAGAGGGAAACGCCAGGAAACAGTCATCTCAGTATCTTCTGCCAGACCGGTTTCGGGAGTATATCCCTTCTTCAATAGCATCCTGCTGCTTGTAGACTGTGTTTCTCGTGTGCACCGATATTATAAGGACCTGCCCCATTGGGCGTGGCTGTACTCGCAGCCTGCCAGTACTTGTAGTGCCACAGAGGTTTAACTCAAGTGAGCCCGTCTTGCACTCACAGCAGAAATTAAAAGTTTTTTAAAACACAAGTCAAGTCAAGTCAGAGAATTTATATAGCGCACTACATACCCAGAGGGTCTCAAGGCGCTTAGGGAGGGGAGGAGGATTACTTGTCAAATATCCACGTTTTAAGTTGCTTTCTAAATGCTAGGTGGTTCTGGGTAAGGCGAAGGTAGGTGGGGAGTGAGTTCCATGTTTTAGCTGCCAGGTATGAGAAGGATCTGCCTCCCATGGTGGTCTTGTTGATGCGGGGTACAGTGGCGAGGGCTTGGCTGGAAGAGCGTAGTTGGCGGGAGGGGGTGTAGAAGGACAGTCGTGAGTTGAGGCATTCTGGTCTGATGTCGTAGAGTGATTTGTGTGCGTGGGTTAGCAGTCGGAAAGTGATCCTCTTATTGACGGGTAGCCAGTGGAGGTATTTCAGGTGGCCAGAGATGTGTTCGTTACGCGGGATGTCTAATATGATCCTGGCTGAGGCGTTTTGGATTCGTTGGAGTTTCTTCTGGAGTTTAGCGGTAGTACCTGCGTAAAGGGTATTTCCGTAGTCCAGTCGGCTCTTAACCAGAGCATGGGTGACTGTTTTTCTGGTTTCGGTAGGGATCCAGCGAAATATTTTTTTGAGCATGCGAAGAATGTTGAAGCAGGATGAGGATACGGCGTTGACTTGTCTGTTCATTGAGAGTGAAGAATCCAGGATAACGCCTAGGTTCCGTGCGTGGTCTGTCGGGATGGGTGCTTTTCCAAGGGCTTCCGGCCACCAGGAGTCGTCCCATGCAGAGGGGGATGTACCTAAGATGAGGACTTCTGTTTTATCTGAGTTCAGTTTCAGACGGCTTTGTTTCATCCATTCGGCAACTTCTTTCATTCCTTCGTGTAGGTTGGTTTTGGCGGTGCTGGGGTCATTGGTGAGAGAAAGGATCAGTTGAGTGTCATCCGCGTAGGAGATGATGTTGAGGTTGTGTTGGCGAGCGATGGTCGCAAGGGGGCTCATGTATACGTTGAAGAGGGTGGGACTGAGTGAGGATCCTTGTGGTACGCCACAGATGACTTCAGTGGCCTCTGACTTGAATGGTGGAAGGCGGACTCTCTGGGTTCTTCCGGTGAGGAACGAGGTGATCCATTCAAGTGCTTTTCCTCGTATTCCGATGTTTCTGAGGCGTTGTAAAAGGGTGCTGTGGCAGACTGTGTCGAAGGCTGCAGAGAGGTCGAGGAGGATGAGGGCGACTGTGTCTCCATTGTCCAGTAGAGTTCGAATGTCGTCTGTTGCAGCGATGAGGGCGGTCTCAGTGCTGTGTTTTGCTCGGAAGCCAGATTGTGAGGAGTCGAGGGATTTGTTGGCTTCGAGGAAAGCGGAGAGTTGGTTGTTGACAGCTTTCTCGATGACTTTGGCTGGGAAAGGAAGGAGCGATATGGGGCGATAATTTTTGAGTTCGGTGGGGTCCGCTGTGGGTTTTTTCAGAAGGGCGGTGAGTTCAGCGTGTTTCCAGCTTTCCGGGAAGGTGGCGGAATTGAAGGAGCAGTTGATGACGTCTCGGAGGTGCGGTGCTATGACGGAGTCTGCTTTGTTGAAGATGTGGTGAGGACATGGGTCTGTGGGGGATCCTGAGTGGATGGAGTTCATCAGGCGGATGGTGTCCTCAGTGGAGATTGGGTTCCAGTCGTTAAGGGTGTTCAAGGGGGGAGAGTGTTCGGCATATGGTCGGGTGGGTTGGTCTCTGGGTTGGTTGTCGAAGCTGTTGTGGATGTCTGCAATTTTGTTGTGGAAGAATAAAGCCAGGGAGTCGCAGAGGGCTTGAGAAGGGGTGATGTCGTTGGAGTTGGCCGAGGGGTTGGTAAATTCCTTGACGATGTTGAAAAGTTCCTTGCTGTTGTGGGCGTTGTTGTCTAGTCAAACCTTGAATGCTGTTTTTTTGGCCTTACGGATTAGTTGGTGGTGAGTGCGGGTGGCGTTTTTGAAGGCGTCCTTGGTGCTAGTGGTTGTGGGTTGATGAACCGTCCTGATGTGAATACCCCAAGTATTTCTCAGTTGCCTCCAGAGATTAACTCCCCTATGCACATGGCTTCTTGTGGCGTCATGTCGGGTCTGCACTCGAGCGGCGGGCGTCTTCAGCGGCTGGGCTCAGCCGCTAAAATCCAAGAACAATGTTAGCCCCCAAATTAAGACGCCAGCAGTTAATGACATCGCTCCATCTGTATTCGAGGCAACTGCAGAGAGGGAAACGCCAGAAAACAGTCATCTCAGTATCTTCTGCCAGACCGGTTTCTGGAGTATATCCCTTCTTCAATGTCATCCTGCTGCTTGTAGACTGTGTTTCTCGTGTGCACCGATATTATAAGGACCTGCCCCAGTGGGCGTGGCTGTACTCGCAGCCTGCCGGTACTTGTAGTGCCACAGAGGTTTAACTCAAGTGAGCCCGTCTTGCACTCACAGCAGAAATTAAAAGTTTTTTAAAACACCCATGTGGGTTGATGAACTGTCCTGATGTGAACACCCCAAGTATTTCTCAGTTGCCTCCGGAGATTAACTCGCGTATGCACATAGCTACTTGTGGCGTCATGTCGGGTCCGCACTCGAGCGGCGGGCGTCTTCCGTGGCTGGGCTCAGCCGCTAAAATCCAACAACAAGGTTAGCCTCCAAAGGAAGACACCAGCAGTTAATGACATCGCTCCATCTTTATTCAAGGCAACTGCATAGAGGGAAACGCCAGGAAACAGTCATCTCAGTATCTTCTGCCAGACCGGTTTCGGGAGTATATCCCTTCTTCTATGGCATCCTGCTGCTTGTAGACGGTGTTTCTCATGTGCACCGATATTATAAGGACCTGCCCCAGTGGGCGTGGCTGTACTCGCAGCCTGCCGGTACTTGTAGTGCCACAGAGGTTTAACTCAAGTGAGCCCGTCTTGCACTCACAGCAGAAATTAAAAGTTTTTTAAAACACCCATGTGGGTTGATGAACTGTCCTGATGTGAACACCCCAAGTATTTCTCAGTTGCCTCCGGAGATTAACTCCCGTATGCACATAGCTTCTTGTGGCGTCATGTCGGGTCCGCACTCGAGCGGCGGGCGTCTTCCGTGGCTGGGCTCAGCCGCTAAAATCCAACAACAAGGTTAGCCCCCAAAGGAAGACGCCAGCAGTTAATGACATTGCTCCATCTTTATTCAAGGCAACTGCATAGAGGGAAACGCCAGGAAACAGTCATCTCAGTATCTTCTGCCAGACCGGTTTCGGGAGTATATCCCTTCTTCAATGGCATCCTGCTGCTTGTAGACGGTGTTTCTCATGTGCACCGATATTATAAGGACCTGCCCCAGTGGGCGTGGCTGTACTCGCAGCCTGCCGGTACTTGTAGTGCCACAGAGGTTTAACTCAAGTGAGCCCGTCTTGCACTCACAGCAGAAATTAAAAGTTTTTTAAAACACAAGTCAAGTCAAGTCAAGTCAGAGAATTTATATAGCGCACTACATACCCAGAGGGTCTCAAGGCGCTTAGGGAGGGGAGGAGGATTACTTGTCAAATATCCACGTTTTAAGTTGCTTTCTAAATGCTAGGTGGTTCTGGGTAAGGCGAAGGTAGGTGGGGAGTGAATTCCATGTTTTAGCTGCCAGGTATGAGAAGGATCTGCCTCCCATGGTGGTCTTGTTGATGCGGGGTACAGTGGCGAGGGCTTGGCTGGAAGAGCGTAGTTGGCGGGAGGGGGTGTAGAAGGACAGTCGTGAGTTGAGGCATTCTGGTCCGATGTCGTAGAGTGATTTGTGTGCGTGGGTTAGCAGTCGGAAAGTGATCCTCTTATTGACGGGTAGCCAGTGGAGGTCTTTCAGGCGGCCAGAGATGTGTTCGTTACGCGGGATGTCTAATATGATCCTGGCTGAGGCGTTTTGGATTCGTTGGAGTTTCTTCTGGAGTTTAGCGGTAGTACCTGCGTAGAGGGTATTTCCGTAGTCCAGTCGGCTCTTGACCAGAGCATGGGTGACTGTTTTTCTGGTTTCGGTAGGGATCCAGCGAAATGTTTTTTTGAGCATGCGAAGAATGTTGAAGCAGGATGAGGATACGGCGTTGACTTGTCTGTTCATTGAGAGTGAAGAATCCAGGATAACGCCTAGGTTCCGTGCGTGGTCTGTCGGGATGGGTGCTTTTCCAAGGGCTTCCGGCCACCAGGAGTCGTCCCATGCAGAGGGGGATGTACCTAAGATGAGGACTTCTGTTTTATCTGAGTTCAGTTTCAGACGGCTTTGTTTCATCCATTCGGCAACTTCTTTCATTCCTTCGTGTAGGTTGGTTTTGGCGGTGCTGGGGTCATTGGTGAGAGAAAGGATCAGTTGAGTGTCATCCGCGTAGGAGATGATGTTGAGGTTGTGTTGGCGAGCGATGGTCGCAAGGGGGCTCATGTATACGTTGAAGAGGGTGGGACTGAGTGAGGATCCTTGTGGTACGCCACAGATGACTTCAGTGGCCTCTGACTTGAATGGTGGAAGGCGGACTTTCTGGGTTCTTCCGGTGAGGAACGAGGTGATCCATTCAAGTGCTTTTCCTCGTATTCCGATGTTTCTGAGGCGTTGTAAAAGGGTGCTGTGGCAGACTGTGTCGAAGGCTGCAGAGAGGTCGAGGAGGATGAGGGCGACTGTGTCTCCATTGTCCAGTAGAGTTCGAATGTCGTCTGTTGCAGCGATGAGGGCGGTCTCAGTGCTGTGTTTTGCTCGGAAGCCAGATTGTGAGGAGTCGAGGGATTTGTTGGCTTCGAGGAAAGCGGAGAGTTGGTTGTTGACAGCTTTCTCGATGACTTTGGCTGGGAAAGGAAGGAGCGATATGGGGCGATAATTTTTGAGTTCGGTGGGGTCTGCTGTGGGTTTTTTCAGAAGGGCGGTGAGTTCAGCGTGTTTCCAGCTTTCCGGGAAGGTGGCGGAATTGAAGGAGCAGTTGATGACGTCTCGGAGGTGCGGTGCTATGACGGAGTCTGCTTTGTTGAAGATGTGGTGAGGACATGGGTCTGTGGGGGATCCTGAGTGGATGGAGTTCATCAGGCGGATGGTGTCCTCAGTGGAGATTGGGTTCCAGTCGTTAAGGGTGTTCAAGGGGGGAGAGTGTTCGGCATATGGTCGGGTGGGTTGGTCTCCGGGTTGGTTGTCGAAGCTGTTGTGGATGTCTGCAATTTTGTTGTGGAAGAATAAAGCCAGGGAGTCGCAGAGGGCTTGAGAAGGGGTGATGTCGTTGGAGTTGGCCGAGGGGTTGGTAAATTCCTTGACGATGTTGAAAAGTTCCTTGCTGTTGTGGGCGTTGTTGTCTAGTCAAACCTTGAATGCTGTTTTTTTGGCCTTACGGATTAGTTGGTGGTGTGTGCGGGTGGCGTTTTTGAAGGCGTCCTTGGTGCTAGTGGTTGTGGGTTGATGAACCGTCCTGATGTGAATACCCCAAGTATTTCTCAGTTGCCTCCAGAGATTAAATCCCCTATGCACATGGCTTCTTGTGGCGTCATGTCGGGTCTGCACTCGAGCGGCGGGCGTCTTCAGCGGCTGGACTCAGCCGCTAAAATCCAACAACAATGTTAGCCCCCAAAGGAAGACGCCAGCAGTTAATGACATCGCTCCATCTGTATTCGAGGCAACTGCAGAGAGGGAAACGCCAGAAAACAGTCATCTCAGTATCTTCTGCCAGACCGGTTTCTGGAGTATATCCCTTCTTCAATGGCATCCTGCTGCTTGTAGACTGTGTTTCTCGTGTGCACCGATATTATAAGGACCTGCCCCAGTGGGCGTGGCTGTACTCGCAGCCTGCCGGTACTTGTAGTGCCACAGAGGTTTAACTCAAGTGAGCCCGTCTTGCACTCACAGCAGAAATTAAAAGTTTTTTAAAACACCCATGTGGGTTGATGAACTGTCCTGATGTGAACACCCCAAGTATTTCTCAGTTGCCTCCGGAGATTAACTCCCGTATGCACATAGCTTCTTGTGGCGTCATGTCGGGTCCGCACTCGAGCGGCGGGCGTCTTCCGTGGCTGGGCTCAGCCGCTAAAATCCAACAACAAGGTTAGCCCCCAAAGGAAGACGCCAGCAGTTAATGACATCGCTCCATCTTTATTCAAGGCAACTGCATAGAGGGAAACGCCAGGAAACAGTCATCTCAGTATCTTCTGCCAGACCGGTTTCGGGAGTATATCCCTTCTTCAATGGCATCCTGCTGCTTGTAGACTGTGTTTCTCATGTGCACCGATATTATAAGGACCTGCCCCAGTGGGCGTGGCTGTACTCGCAGCCTGCCGGTTCTTGTAGTGCCACAGAGGTTTAACTCAAGTGAGCCCGTCTTGCACTCACAGCAGAAATTAAAAGTTTTTTAAAACACCCATGTGGGTTGATGAACTGTCCTGATGTGAACCCCCCAAGTATTTCTCAGTTGCCTCCGGAGATTAACTCCTGTATGCACATGGCTTCTTGTGGCGTCATGTCGGGTCCGCACTCGAGCGTCGGGCGTCCTCCGCGGCTGGGATCAGCCGCTAAAATCCAACAACAAGGTTAGCCCCCAAAGGATGACGCCAGCAGTTAATGACATCGCTCCATCTTTATTCGAGGCAACTGCATAGAGGATAACGCCAGCAAACAGTCATCTCAGTATCTTCTGCCAGACCAGTTTCGGGAATATATCCCTTCTTTAATGGCATCCTGCTGCTTGTAGACGGTGTTGCTCGTGTGCACCGATATTATAAGGACCTGCCCCAGTGGGCGTGGCTGTACTCGCAGCCTGCCTGTACTTGTAGTGCCACAGAGGTTTAACTCAAGTGAGCCCGTCTTGCACTCACAGCAGAAATAAAAGTTTTTTAAAACACCCATGTGGGTTGATGAACTGTCCTGATGTGAACACCCCAAGTATTTCTCAGTTGCCTCCGGAGATTAACTCCCGTATGCACATGGCTTCTTGTGGCGTCATGTCGGGTCCGCACTCGAGCGGCGGGCGTCTTCCGCGGCTGGGATCAGCCGCTAAAATCCAACAACAAGGTTAGCCCCCAAAGGATGACGCCAGCAGTTAATGACATCGCTCCATCTTTATTCGAGGCAACTGCATAGAGGGAAACACCAGCAAACAGTCATCTCAGTATCTTCTGCCAGACCGGTTTCGGGAGTATATCCCTTCTTCAATGGCATCCTGCTGCTTGTAGCCGGTGTTTCTCATGTGCACCGATATTATAAGGACCTGCCCCAGTGGGCGTGGCTGAACTCACAGCCTGCCGGTACAGTTCGGGCTGCCACGCCCTCTGAGGCGAATTTAAAGACACACAGGTGCTAGCCATAGACTTTGGGACTGCCTATAAGAACAGCCCGTGATCAAGTGCTTAAATACCAAAAATCGCGTAGGGCACGAGTAAGAAGGAGGACCCTGCCCTGACCTGTTAACTGCAGCTTTCTTCCCTATTAAAGCGCCTATTTGGAAACTCTGGCTGAGCGGCTTCATTCAAAAGGGCAACTCTTTGTGTGAATACTATGTCGGCCTGTCCAGTCGCGAATGGAGCCCCGCCGTGCAAGCGGACCTGTTGCTGGCGCTTACAACGACAGCAGTTTCAGGGCTGGAGAATGCGTGGAAGCAAGCATCACAATGCCGTTCTGAGCTCAGGAGTGTGTTTTTAACCCACCAGGGATTTTATTTTTATTTTAATTGGGCACCCCACGAGTCATTCACCGGAGGAAGACTGCTAAGCACTACAAATATCAACAGGCAGTTTGGGCTGCCACGCCCTGTGAGGCGAATTTAAAGACGCGCAGGTGCTAGCCATAGACTTTGGGAATGCTTATAAGAACAGCCCGTGATCAAGTGCTTAAATAGCACGAAACGCGTAGGGCACGACTAAGAAGGAGGACCCTGCCCTGACCTGTTAACTGCAGCTTTCTTCCCTATTAAAGCGCTTATTTGGAATCTCTGGCTGAGCGGCTTCATTCAAAAGGGCAACTCTTTGTGTGAATATATATATGTATATATATATGTATATATATTCACTGAAAAAACCATAGGTTTCAGGCCTTATATAGTCAGGAATTAGCATTTAAAAAACCATTGAAATTGCTCCTATATAGTTAGTTGTACTAACTATATTTCGCGCACCCGCAATCCGCTGCTGATGATGTCACATATTACATCATTCATGACATGGTCAGTGACATCACTGATTACATCACTGATGACATCTCAAATGGCATCACTGATGCCATCACTGATGACATCTCATTTGACATCACTGATGACATCACTGATGACATCATCCAGTGACTGTGTGTTTCTGTAAAGTATAAATATGTTTTACATATTGAAGAATGAGTGGATGTATAAGTGTAATTCCTAACTATATAAGGCCTGAAACCTATGGTTTTTTAAGTGAATTTGCAAGGTTTTTAAAATGCTAATTCCTAACTATATAGCTCCTGAAACCTATGGTTTTTTAAGTGAATTTGCAAGGTTTTTTAAATGCTAATTCCTAACTATATAAGTCCTGAAACCTATGTTTTTTAAGTGAATATGCAAGGTTTTAGAAAAATGCTAATTCCTAACTATATAAGGCTTGAAACCTATGGTTTTTTCAGTGAATTTGGAAGGTTTTTTAAATGCTAATTCCTAACTATATCAGGCGTGAAACCTATATTTTTTTTCAATAAATTTCAAAGGTTTTATAAATGCTAATTCTATTAGCGGATAACGTTTATATATGTTATTATCCTTCTGGGACCACCTGAGCAGCCATCTTGTTTTTCAGGAGAAGTGAGCCACAAGAGAGCACAAAACAAGAGTGGAAAACGCAAAAAAGGGGGCTGGGTTGAGACCCCCTGACCCCCTAGCCCTTCTCAGGGGGTCCCACCAAGTGCAAAAAAAAATGTTTTTTTTTTAAATCGCGGGGTACGCGCATGGTACGCGTACCCTACGCATGCGGTGCATGTACCCCACATTTTTTGGGGGGGTTTTTGCCTTGGGGGGCCTTTTGGGACCCCCTGAGAAAGGCTAGAGGGTTGGGCGGTCTCTACCCTGCCGCCTTTTCGTGTTTTCCACTCTTGTTTTGGGCTCTCTTGTGCCTCAGTTCTCCTGAAAAACAAGATGGTGGCCAACACTTCCTGGTTTGGACAGTTTGGAATGTTGACAGTTGACTGCCAGCCAATCAGAAACTCGATTGCGCACGTAAAGGTACGCGCACGTACGCGTACAGTGCACGTACGGTGAGCGCATATAGATATATAATATGATCAAATTCAGTTTTCTCAACAACTACAGGAGGGATTTTCACCAAATATAGAAAAGGCACTACTGCATACCTGTCCCTACCATTTTGCCAAGTTTGGTGTAATTTCGTTCAGCCGTTCAGGCTGTAGCCGTGTCTAAAGGTCCCATAGAAAATGCCATTTGAAAAAATTTCAAATTCAATTTTCTCAAAAACTACTTGAGGGATTTTCACCAAACATATCAAAGGCACATCTGCATACCAGGCTCTACCATTTTGCCAAGTTTGGTGTAATTCCATTCAGCCGTTCGGGCTGTAGCCGTGTCTAAAGGTCCCTATGGAAATTAACATGGGGAAAACACGTTTTGGGACCCCCCTTTCGGCCCCCGCTTTACGAATCCCCCTGAAACTTTTAGGGAAGGAGCGGAGCAGAGCTGGCCAACATTCTGGAAAATTACACACAGATTCCTCAATCGGCACCAAAGTTATTCCCAATATAATGTTGAGCGCATATAGATATATAATTTGCTCAAATTCATTTTCTCAACAACTACTGGAGGGATTTTCACCAAATATAGAAAAGGCACTACTGCATACCTGTCCCTACCATTTTCCCAAGTTTGGTGTTATTCCGTTCAGCCGTTCGGGCTGTAGCCTTGTCAGAAGGTCCCTATGGAAATTAACATGGGGAAAACACGTTTTGGGACCCCCCTTTTTCCTCGGCCCCCGCTTGAGGAATCCCCCCGAAACTTTCAGGGAAGTAGCGGAGCGCAGGGAGGCGAAAATTACAGGCAGATCCCTCAATGGGCGCCAATGTTATTCCCAATAGAATGTTCGGAATTTCCTATGGTAACTAGGTCCTAACTATATAGGTAATATATATATATATATATATACGTCCCATGTAATTATGTAATCTTTATATTTATAACATTGCCTCTAATTCAACATATCAGATGCGCAACTCTCTATCTCACCCTATATCTCTTGCAATAAATCCTCTACCTCCACTATCTGACTCATCTCAAACCTCATTCTACTACTCTTTCCAATACACTACCCTATTTCTCACCCTATACATCCTCTAATATCTCCTCTACCTCCACTCTCTCATTCATTCCAAACTCCATACCACTAATATGATCCCCAAAATACCCCTTTCTAGACTCTTCCATCCACTACCCCTCCTTGCATCATCTCGTTCCTCTCCCTCTGACTCTTCCCCCTCCACCTCCCCTTTACTCAATCCGAACCCCTTCTTACTGCTGTGAACTCCCCCAAAAAAACATAGACCCTTCCCTGTTTTATCACTCTACTATTCCTTTTTCAATCCAAATAACAGACTAACATGTCCACCCCTCAAATCACATTAATTTCATATCTCCCTACACTAATTTGCCACTAATCCTTTTTGCGTTCCAGAGTAGCGTGCTACCCGCCATAAAGTGTTCCAAACCTCATCAGGGGAAGCAAGTGCTATATAAATATAACCCCTTCCCTTTTCCATCCCTCAACTATCCTCTTCAATACAAATAACAGACTAACATGTCCAGCGCTCAAATTAATTTCATATTTCCCTAGACTAATTTACCACTAATCCTTTTTTGTTTTCACCTAAAAATGCTTTGATGCCATAGCAGGGCTATTAAGCACTATATAAATGCAATTACCATATAATTTGCCAACACAGCTCTCTGTGTGTACACACACAGGGTGGACAAACAACTGGCACAGAATACCCTTCCTGCGTCTGTACGCACTGAGTGGGGTCACATACCTCACGCACACAGACATACTTTCCCTGTACCTGCACACACCTGGATGGTCACCCATCTGGCATACACCCAGTGTGTCTGCACACGTGGGGGGCACACTCCTGGCACACAAATGCAATTCTTGAGTCTCCATACAGTAGGAGCAAGGTGGCACCTAGCACAGAAATACCCTCTCTGTGCTTACATACATTGGGAGGTCACACATGTGGCATAGATAACGCCCTGTGTCTGCAAATCTGGGGGTTACCAAAATGGTTGGCACAGAAACCCTCTCAGTGCATCTGCACATACTGGAGGTTCACACAGCTGAAACACACTCACCTTCCCTATGTCTGCACACATTGTGAGGGGAGTCACACAGCTGGCACAGAAGCCCATACCTCTGTTTGTACACACTGGGGGGTGGGGGTCACACACCTGACATACACACACACCTTCCCTATGTCGGCAAATACTGGTGGGGTCACACACCTGGCACCCACACATTCCCTGTGAATACACACAGTAGGAGGGGCACACACGTAGCACACACACCTTCCCTATGCCTGCACACACTATGGGGCACACTCCTGCCACACATAAACACTTCCCGGATGTCTGCACACACTAAGGGGCACACTCCTGGCTCACCTACAACCTTTCCGTATGTCTGCACAGACTGGGGGCACACACTTGGCACACACACCTTCCCTGTGTCTGCACACACTGGGGTTGGGGGGCACACACCTGGAACACACACACGTTCCATACCTACACCAGTCCTGGCACAGACAGCCTCCCTTGCCCTTGTGCCTGCAGGGCGGACAGTGCACAGGTCGGTAGGGGATCACACGCCTGCCACAGACTGTGGGGCGCATTGAGTACAGAAGCAAGGACGAGTGCCAAGCACCTGGCAGGGGGTCACCCCCGTCCCGCGTGCCTCTCGGGTCACACAGTGCAGACTGGGCGGGGGCAGTCACTCAGCCCCCCTCCTCACCCCCCTTCCCACGAGCGAGCGATAGACTCTGCAGATCTGACAGAGAGGGTTCAATTCCTGGAAATAAGCATCTGTTCTGGGTAGACACAGGTTCACTCACGGTGCGTGTGCGGAGCAGCGCCTGGTGCAGCGGGCAGGGCTTCTGGTCTCCTCTGGCCCCTGGGTCTGCGCCTCCTCGACCTCGGCTCTCGGGGGGTGGAGAGTGAAGGGACGGGTGCGCAGCACTGGCAGTGTGAAGAGAGCACTGCGGATAGCGCTGGGCGGCACGGAGAGGCGCTAGAGAGTGAGCAGTGGGGAGTGTGAGTGCCGGCATGCAGTGCCGTCAGTGTGGACAGGGCGCGCTGCGGATAGCACTGTGCGGCGCGGACAGGCGCTAGAGTGAACAGTGAATGTGAGTGCCGGCGTACAGTGGTGGAGAGTGAGGGGTGCATGCTGGTGAGCTGCTGTGAGTGCAGTGGTGGACAGAAGGGTGGAGCAGGATGGCTTTAACAGGAGGAGGCCGAAGGAGGTGGGGGCTTCAGCCTCCATCCCGGTCCGCCTTATTTGGCCTGAAATTGTTTTCCTAAGAAAGGAGATTGAGGAAGTTAGATGGCCAAAGAATAACTTGTTTGCCAGCCCCTGACCCCGGCGCGGCCTCTTCCAGCTGAATGTACATTCCGGTGATGAGGAACCCGCATGTGTGGGCACTCTCGACAACAATCAGCCCCCTCTCTACCCTCCTGGGCTGGCACCGAGAGGACTCTGCAGCCCTCCCCACCCCCGTCAGGGTTGCACTGACCTAGAGGGCAGTGCCTGTCCTGTTTTTGTCTGTTTGAGGGACATTTCTATGGTCAGCTGGGCAGAGTTTATTTTACTATTGATTTCCCTGAAATGAAAATAAACATTGCCTGCAGCAAGCCGCATCTATGCAGTCATATAAACATGATAAAAGCACTTCTAATGCGTGTCTTTACAAGTTCAAAACTGCCCCAATTTGCAAATTGGACATGTGTCAGCTTTTGTAAGGGGACCCTATTTAGTTTCCTGCGCGGGCCTATGTTCCCTCCCAGGGCCAAGGGCTTGCTTCACTCTTTAACTGTAGCCTGTAAAACTCCCCTTGTCCTTGAGAATGCAGAAATAGACAACAGGACGAGGGGAAGGTGCATGCAGCCTTTCAAACAGAAATACTGAGAGATTGTCAAAATACCTACAAGATGGATACATTAACGACAAAACTATTCACAAACTATGGCCCTTCCTTTATAGAAACAAGATTGTTTTTAAAGTGGCTTGTGGCCGACCCCTTAGAATTAAGCGATTTTGTGGCCACACCCACATAATCCATTATCTGCTGCATAATCTGGAGATTTCCACAAATAAAAAAACAAAAAGTTACAAGCTCAAACGGATGAAAAGTTAATTAAAACCACTGCAACAGTGTTCCTTGCAACTCTGTGGAATGCCCTTTGCACAATTGACTGTAGAGGTGGGCGACCAGAGAAAGCTCGAGCAGCGTGTCTGTTTCTGACTCTGCCGTAGGGGTGGGCGACCAGAGAAAGCTCGAGCCGCGTGTCTGTTTCTGACTCTGCCGTAGAGGTGGGCGACCAGAGATACATCGAGCCGCTTGTCTGTTTCTGACTCTGCCGTATTGGTGGGCGAACAGAGAAAGCTCGAGCCGCGTGTCTGTTTCTGATTCTGCCGTAGAGGTGGGCAACCAGGGAAAGGTCAAGCTGCGTGTCCGTTTCGGACTCTGCCATAGAGGTGAGCGAGCCAGAGAAAGCACGAGCCCCGTGTCTATTTCTGACTCTGCCATAGAGGTGGGCGACCAGGGAAAGTTCGAGCCACGTGTCTGTTTCTGACTCTGCCCTAGAGGTGGGTGAGCCAGACAAGGTCACAGTTTGAGGCCGACAGTGATGTAGCCCCAGTCAAGATTTTACCTTCACACTTAAAAACATTTCTGGAGGCAGCCTCCTCCAGCCTCCGTCAGCAGGCCGGATTTGTTGAGTTCACCGAATTGTCTTTCTGTAAGAGTATGGTCACCCTCTGGACTTTTTCACAAAAGTTCAGCAAATTTTCCCAAACTTCTGGAACTTCTTCCTGAAGTTCCTCTTGAGGGTCTAAAGTGACCAAAACACAATCCAAGGGTCTGGAACTTCAACGAGATGGTATTTGAAAGGTTGGGGCCACAATTCCCACAATGCAACTCCCTTAAAAGTCTGCTTGATACACTCCAGGTGGGGGACTCTTGGTGGAGCTGATACAGGTGAGCTCTGTTTACCTGTAGCTTGCAGGGAGCCCTTTCTCTATTCATCGTGAAAAAAGGTACATCCAAAGGGCTGTAGTTCCAGATAATGCAGCAGGCACAGTCAGTCCGAATGCAGGGCCTGATGGTGCAAATCAAGTTTTAGATTGGCAATCCTTCTTCTCTCAGTTTCAAGCAGCAGAACTGAAAGGCACTACCCCTCTCAGATAATGATTCAGTGTTCTCTGGGACAAGCAACAGGGCACTCTTGTCCAATGAGGTGGATCGCAAAACTCCAGAGCATTACCATTTCCTCCAAGGTGTGGCAATGTGGTCTCCCAGAAAGCACAATTTCTCCAAAATTCAATATGGCTCAAGTCTTGTCTCAGCAGAGAGGCAAAAGCTGGCTAAACTAACCTCCAGGATGAATCATCTCCATTTACTCCCTCTCCCTGGCATCCACACATTCCTTCCATAAGCCTACCATCTGACTGGGTTCAAAGAGTAGGGGTTTAAATGAAAATGGCTTTTTCTGCTGGTCCCTTTCCTCTTTTGAAGATCATGGTTTAATACACCTCCCCCTTGCTCACGCATTCCTATGCATCAGAACCCTCTTCTACCAGTACGGCTCTTTCACCCCCGGGGCTACATATCACTTCATCAAAGCAGTCGAGCTAATCCACTTAACTGTGACCAATCAGGACAGATCACTGAAAGGCTGGATTTTGGCTTACAGACAAGAAAGACTTATAACTTCTTGTCTATACATTTCAGGATATAGTCAACACCAAGTGCAACAACTGTATCTGCAAAAATTATAACAAAAAATGGTCTGAAGCAAGGCTGTGTACTAGCCCCACTCCTAATTAATCTTTATACCGCTGACTTGTCTAAAAATTGGCAGGTTCAACTCTGGTAGCTCCACAATTGGGTGGTATACGATTACAGAATGCAATATGCAGACAACATCATTATTATGGACCACACAAAAACAGGTCTACAAAGAGTGCTCATTGCCCTTAATACATACAACACAAAAAACAATATTCTGTGAATGAGTCAAAAGCTAAAATTGTGATTTTTGGGAAACATCAAAAAAGAAAATGTTGTCTTGGCGAGTAGGTGGTCTACATATAGCAACCTGCACTAGCAATAATTATCTAGGAGTTTGGTTTAATGAAAGTGGAAATCAAATAGCCCTTCTCAAACATCTTCGGCCCAAGGGAGCAGGTGTCATACATAGTCTGAAATGCTTGAATCAGCATTTACACTGTCCCACAGCCGAACCAATCCTGAGGGTCCTATGAGCCAAACTACTTCCGGCATTGTCCGATGGTCACCTAGATTTCCCTGGTAAAATTGACTCATTTTTAGTGAACTACCAAATAATGGCCTATAAGAAAATATTTTTGGGTCCCCAGCATGCAAGGAGGCCGAGGCTGAGACTAGAGCTTAGCCTAGCAAGTGCAGGTCTTCACTGTTTAGGAGACCTAATTAAATTCTATATCTACACTTTCCGTGCACCAGCTCAATCCATGAAAGTACAATTGCAATCAGTAGTCACAGACAAACTCTCTCCCTGGCACAGACAGCTGCGCCAGGCAACTTCCACATTGAAGATTGAAATCTCAAGCCTTTCTAATTCAATCATTTCCCTGTCATTGTGGAAAAAAACAATAAAAAGTCAAATCACTTTAGTGTCATTCGAGAGAGACATTGCTCGGCTTCCCAAAAACACACTCCTTACAGCTCTTGATGCTTCCTATATTAAGGGGAAATCTCAGCCATATTTTCATTACTCTCTCCAACCACAGACTCGTAATATTATTATTTATATGAGGCTGTTAGCCCTTCCAATTTATTATTTTAACCCGCTATGGCCTCAGAGGAATGGTCAGTTAACTTGTAGGCTCTGCATTTATCCACATGAGTCCTGGTTACATCTGCTATGTTGTTGTCCCCATCCTGCCAATGAACGTCAACTTCTACTGGTCCCAGTCTATCGGGAAAAACTACTGAGACATTGCAGGGAAGCATCTGATTTGTGCTTCAGTAATAATTCAGCCCAAGTTTTTGCAAGGACTGGGAAGTTTGTTAACATTATTTTAACTGTACTGCATAATGCCAGCACTAAGAAAAGACAAGCACAAACGAACGTTAATGAAAGTAAACTCTCAGAAACAAGCATTGTGACATTTTCTTGTTATCTCTCATATTATATATTCCCCTTTTGGACTAATCGGATAATTGAGATATATTGGAATCAACTTGAAATGCTGCTTTTGGAATTGAAATGTTTTCGTATTGCCAGATTTTATACATATGTATAGAAGTATTACTATGAAGTTTGTATGTTACGGTTTTAATTAACTGTATAATAAATAATAATAAGTCAACAACAGCATATTGTTGGATTTATCAATACCATTCTAGTAAACCCTTGAATAATATTTTTTCTGTTTCCCGGTGGGATTTAAACAGAATGAGGCTCAGCAGTGCATACATGCAAGTGCAGAAACTACTGCTGGCCACTAAACTGCCATGTTCTATTATATATTAGGGACTTAAAGATAATTTTGATCCCCCTGCCCTATGATGGACTAGGTTCTTATAGGGTACCTCATGCCTAACCCACAGTGTACCCTAGTGTATGTAGGCATTTTCACTGTATTATAAGTGTCTTTTCACCATAGCACTGGTCCTAAGTGTGGTTAGGCAGAGCCCAGGGATAGTCAGTCAGTTACCACCAGTACCAGTCAGCAAACAAATGGGGGTGCCAGTATTTGGATGACTTTGCAACAGCTGGTGCTCAGGGTCAGCTGTATCAGTTTTTTAGTAACTCAGTAAACCACTTCACAGAGACTTACTGTCTTCCTGCCCCACCAAGCCACTGTAATGCAGCACCAGCATCAAGGGCACTACTCTGCCATACTGTAAATTGAAGCTGAGGGCCAGGTTTTGATCTGGCCCCCAGTCTCCGGCCTTTGTGTCGCTCTCACCTCAGTCCCCTGCCTCTTGTGGCCTGCATGGTCCAGAAGCAGTGTGATCCTCCAGTGGGCCATCACTTTCAGGCCGTGGTGGAGTATGCAGGGCCTCGCTGGGGTGGCAGGTGATTTTGTGCCCTTGGGCCATTGTCATCTAAGCCCGCCCCACCTGAAGCAGCAGCAGCAGTAGAGTTCTTTTCATGGACCCTCTCCTGCTAGGTCATCTCCCTGAGGCTATGTTGGGTTGGGGAGGGTATAAGTAAGAGACAGTGGTGGCTGGTGGTATTTTAAAGTGATTGGGCATACTACGAGCGAGAGAGCAAAGCGATTAAGCCCAACTCTTTTAAGTGGGGTTTGGAACAGGTTCACCCCCTGGGAAAATATAAAACAATTGTTGTATTTTGGTGAAATTGTCGCAACTATAGCACTATTTCTGTGATAAATGGGCCAAAAATAAAGTTCCTCTAGGCATTTATAAAGGAAAACAAGAAGTTGTCAATTAAGGCAAAACAAGGGCCATACCTAAATTGTCACTAGTCCCGAACTCTAGCATCCTGGAGGTGCACTGAACAGAGGAGGGGGACGCCTCATGTGACCATAGGAGGGATGGTACGCCTGGCCTTCGTAAGAATGAATTACCAATTATTCTACACAATGCTAACTAAATAAAAAGTTGCCTAGAGATTTGTTTGCACAATTGCAGGAAAACAACAACAGGCAAAGCGCCACTTTGTATCCATGTGGGGCAGTGTATATAGTGTATTATTTTTGTTAATGACTATGCGCTGTCTGAATAAAGTGTTTATACTCAGGACAGCAGGCTGTTCATCAAGAGGTGGGTGGTTATATGTTTCTATGCATCACCCAATTTGAATTGTGCCTAGTAGTGGGATGAGCTGCAATCTCCCCACAGCGCACTTACTGCTAGAACACTCGCTGCTTAAATGCAGCTCCTCATACAGTGTGCGGCTGGTCAGGGCCCAGGGGTGCAAGAGTTTGAAGGAATAATGTATTCTAGTGTGCTGTTGGGAACATCAGCGCCAGTCTGACCACTGACATGTGCGACTTGACGGCACAGCAAAGGTGGAAATTGCACGGTCTTAAAATGTCTAAGTGTATTTCTTTAACATGTAGAAGTTTTGACATTATCACGTCACATTATAGCACTGAACTAAGAAGCATTTGTTAATAGTGATAGGGCTTAAACATTAACTTGTAATCAATCTGCCCCTGCCCCTACTCTGGTGACAGTGACGTTAGTGCACTAAGAGGCAAGACAGTTGTCATGTGAACTCTGTATGTGGGCTAGATTCCATTTAGCTTGAGCAACATCACAGTCCATCAAATCAAACTCACCATGTTTCTGTACAGCTTGCCTTCTGAACATGTAATGTGCTCACAGAAAAGGAAGATCTGTAAAATCAAATATTTAGGGGCTGATTTACAAGCCCCTTGTACCCCCGGTACGTCACTTTTCCCCATATTGAAAGTGACGCACCGGTGGCACAAGAGGCTTGTAAATAAGCACCTTAGAGTTTTAAACTTACATTGCTGGCCGTCTGGAGGCTCTGTCGCTTTCTGTCCTGCAGGTTGGTGAGATGAGGCCCAGGTTGGGGTGCTGCCTGTTGCTGGGGAGGTGTCTGATTCCCAGCCACAGTTCAGAGGAGCTGAAAGTGAAAGCTTTACTCTGCAAACATGGCAACAATGCTATAAACAAATACACTGCACACAAGTATGCTCAGTGTATCTGTTTACAGCATTCAGCATGTGAGTGACGTCGCAGAATCATGAGTTTGAGCCTCATGACTCTGTGAGGTCATGTCATTCTAGCTAAAACACATTTCTTTTTACAAAATACAGCATTGCTACAGTAATAACAGCACAATACAATGTGCTGTTATTATTGAAGTAAGTTGCTTACACAGTCAAAATAAATGTATAAATGACCCCTCCCTTTCCCCTCTCGTCACACAGATGACTTTAGAAAGGGCATGTCATCAATGTTACTCAATAAATAAGCAGCCTTGGGAGGTACAGGGCTTATACTGTACCTGGTCGGGGCTGCTTTGAAATGGTGCTGGGTATTGGATATTAAGCCATACATGCCAATAGACCAGATTCAGGCTGGACACTACCGATTTTTCAAGCCAAAAATGGCTTTATTTTAGCTGTCTCCCACCTGAAATTGCATTTTCTGCAATAGAAGTCAATGGGGAATTTTCAATCTCCCGATTTCTTTATTTTAAATCTCCCACGTCCCTGTCCTAAAATGTTGGCTTGTATGATTAAGCATGTAACCCTACGTGGGATAGGGGACTCAATAGCCCAATGTCCTCTCCCCCGACGTGGGACACCTACTTAATCAGAGAAATTCATGTCTAATAATAGTTAAAAAAAAGAACCTTAATAGCTCAAAACTCACTATTCGTAAAATTAACCTTATTAACACCATCTAATAAGGTATCATCACAGGAGATTGTGCAGGAAAAATGGAACCATGACACACATGGTCTAGACAGCTCCATCTCCCACAAGCCATTGCTTGCTATTGGGTGCAGCCCTACTCATGATAGAGGACTTGCATTTCTGATGGCCTCTTCCCTGTCAAGGGGAACTTACATTATCAGAGAAAGACGCACTGATAACAACAGGAACAAACAGAAGGGTGGTAAGGACTAATCCCTACACCAATATAAACGCACACTCGATTTTCAGTACCACAACAATGACTAATTAACCACATGACCCGGGTACTAACATTTATTCTCGTGACAACTGCCCCAAGTCAGTAACATCCAGGGACGCAGGGAAGCACAAGTAGTGCGGATGCGCTCCCTTGACAAGTAGGAAATGCTCTCTCTTCCCCTCCCCTTTTTATACCGGATGGATGGGGTCTTCAACGATCTAATAACATGACATTATGAATTTCTTGTCTCAGTGTTTGACTACAGGGACAGTCCTCCCCTGCAGTAACGTATGGTTACATAGGTTTAACATATGTTATAGTTAGAAATTAGCATTTGAAAAAACCTTAGAAATTCACTAAAAAACCATAGGTTTTACACCAGTTATAGTTAGCTGGACATTTTACTCATACAAAACCATTACAATTCCCCTGTTATAGTCAGTTGTTCTCACTATAACTTGCGCGCCCGCAATCCACTACTGATGATGTCACATATTACATCGGTCATGACATGGTCAGTGACATCACTGATGACATCACTGATGACATCTCAAATGACATCACTGATGATAGGAGAGCAGAGTGTCAACCTATTAGAAAATAAGATTATGCAGCACCAATGCTCACGAAAATATTTTTTTTTAGTTTGTTTCTGTTGAACAGTTTTTCGTTTCCTGTTTATTTTTTCATACAAAAAACACAAAAAAATATATAAAACTGTTCAAAAAAGAAAAAAAAATATATAAAACAAAAAGACAAAAAACTGTTCTTTTCAGAACTAACTTCACTTCTCCAAGAAGAGCTGTATTTCTTATATACTGTGTCATTCTTTTTTTTGAATGAATGTGTAGTGTATAAATGAATGACTGAAATGACTGAGTGAAGGGGAGGAAGGGACTAAGAGAATGAGTGAGGAAAGAAGAGTATGATGAGTGAGGAAAGGGGAGTCAAAGAGTGACTGAAACAAGGGGAATTAGGGTAGGAGAGTGAGGTAAGGGGAGTGAAACAGTAAGGGAATGTCAGTAAGGGAAGGAGAGTGAGGGAGAGTGAGGGAAAGAGAGCAGAAAAGAGAAGGGGGGTGAGATACAGACAGGAGGAAGTGTAATGGGGGAAGGGGAGTGACAGTGCCTTAAGGGCAGTGACAGTTAGTGAAGGGGTATGAGGGTGAGGGAAGGAGAATTAAGGAGAAGAAATGAAATAAGAGAGCAGTACAGTGAGTGAGGGAGAGTGGGGGAATGGTAAAAAGACAGAAAAAGAAGATTAAGGGTAAGGGAGAGAGAGGGAAAGAGCGACAGAGAGGGAGACCACGCGACTGAGAGGGAGTGAGGCAGTTAGAGTGAATTCAACAGAGGGAGAATGAGAGAGAAACATAGAGGGAAAAAAGAGAGGGAGGGAGTGAACGAAAGTGAGTAAGTGAGATGGAGTGAGGGAGTGACGAAAGACGAGTGAAGGAAAGGGAGTGAGGTAAGGGGAGTGAGGGAAAAATACTGAGGAAGAGTGAAAGGCAGTAACACTGAGAGAAAGGGTTTGAGGGTGACGAAAGGGGAATGACAGAAAAGGAAGGAGATTGAAAGAGTGGAAAAGGGACTGAGGGATAAAGTAGGAGTGAAGGAAACAGAAAGGGAAAGAGAGGAAGGGTGAGTAAGAGAGAGAGAGGGAGAGAGTCAGAGAGAAAGAGAGGGAGAACAAGTGACTGACAGGGAGTGAAGCGGTTGGACTGAGTGAGACAGAGGGAGAAAGACAGAGAGAAATGGAGTGAAGGTGAGTGAGGGACTAAAAGAATGAGAGTTAGCAAAAGTGAATGAGGAAAGGGGAATAAGGGAAAGGTATTGAAGGATGGAGTGAGTGAAAGACAGTGAGGGGGAGTGAGGGAATTGAAGCAGGAGAAAGGGAATGGGACGATGCATAGTGAGGAGAACATGAAGTGGGGGAAGAGGACTCAGATTGAATGAAGGGCAGTGACAGTGAGGGAAGGGAGTGATTGAAAAAGAAGAATATTAAGAGAAAGGAAAAATAAGTAAGTTAGAGAGAAGTATTTATGGAAAGAGAGAGAAAAGAAAAGGAAGAGTAGTGAAGAGAGAGGGAGACAGTGAAAGAGACAAACAGAAGGAGAGTGAGGGAGTTTGAGGAGTAAAACAGTTATAGTGACTGAGACAGAGGAAGAGATTTAGAGACGGATGGAGGAAAGGGGAGTGAGGGAGGGAATAAAGGAAGGAGACTGAGTGAAAGGGAGTGAGGGAGTGAGAGAAGTGGAGTGAGTGAAGGTGAGTGAGGGATGATGTTATGGAAAGAGAGTAAGGGGGAGTGAAAAGAGACTGAGCGATACAGCAACACAAGGGTAGTGATGGAGGAAGATAGGAAAGAGAAGTGAGGGACAGACAGGGGAAAGAGAGAGTTGGACAAGGTGAGTAAGGGTGAAAAGAGAGTACTGATAGTGACAGAAAGAATGTAAAGGTGAATGAAGGGCAGTAATGAGAATGAGAACAAGAGTAAGATGAGTAGAGTAAGGGGAGTAAGAGAGATTAAAGAATGGGAAAGATAGAAAGAAAAGTAAGAGAGTGATGAAAAAGTATTTTTTGTTTGTCATACTTACCTTATAAATAATGACAACTTAATGGTATTTTTTTTATAAATATAGTATCTGTAGAAAACAAGAAAAAATTGAGTTATAATATATATTTCATAATACAAAAGAAAGAAGAAGTGAAGAAAACAGAAAGGGAAAGAAAGGAAGGGTGAGGGAGAAAGACAGAGGGAGAGAGTGAGAGAGAAAGAGAGGGAGAGCAATTGACTGACAGGAAATGAAGTGGTTAGACTGAGTGAGACAGAGGGAGAGAGGGAGAGAGAAATGGAGTGAAAGGACTGAGAGACTAAAGAGGCTACGAGTAAAAAGCACTGGATGTCCTAAAGCCTAACTCACTCCATGAGTACTTGTATTCCCATGTCTTAAAACACATACACCGAGCAAGTGATTCTGTCACAATATTTAAAAAAACACACTGACTCGCATTCTGAATGAAAACAGATAGAAATATGCCTTGAAATTCACTGAAATGTTTACTACATGTTACAGAGAGAGTTGGTATGGCATTTCTACAGCACAGCCAGGATCTTCAGTACACAGCATGGAGACTATTTGCGAATTAAAGAGGCCTGACAGACGTACTGCATAGCAGTTTCTAGCGCTACATATCCTAAAGCCTGACTCACTTCATCAGAACATGTATTCCCATATTTTTAAACACATCAACTAAGCAAATTATTACAATTGTACAAAAAGACTCTCTTGAAACATTTTTAAATCTAAATCATAAATTTATTCTTCAAACATTTCATACTGTAATAAAACATCCAGCATGATTTAATCTGGAATTTTGTTTGCATTGGCCTCAACTTCAAAATTTGCAACTTAAAACTCAATGTCATCTACTGCTTCTATCAAGTCATTGTCCAAACTTTGATTAAAAAATCACTGCTTAAATCTCCTTCTCCATTATCTTGTTTATCAATGTTGTCCTCAAAAGGTACATTTAAGTCCTCTATGACATTGATGGAAATTTTAAAATTGACTTGAAAGTTGTCCTGATTTTGATCAATTATATATAGTACAATGTTGCTGGACCTTGCAAAAAAATATAAACACTTAATTAAATCATTTTCACTAATAGATAATACAAAACTAGCTTTATCAACTTCATAAGTACATGTATTCCCATATTTTTAAACACATCATCTAAGCAAATTATTCTCCCACTTTCTTCTGAAATGAAAACTGACTCACACTATGATCTTAGACACATAACACTATCTCTTGCAATTCAGTAAAATGATTACTACAGTGAAAGGGGGTCTTGCTGGGAGTATTCTGTCAGGGTTTACAGCACTGCAGTAGTGTTGAAAGAGTTTAGAATATTTTTCTAGGGATGGAGTTTCAGGGTTTAGGACAATGAAGTGGTGTTCAAGCCGTGGAGAGAGTCAAGGTGGGACTGAGAATGTACAAATGAAAATTCACTGAAATGATTACTACATGCTACAGAGACAGTTGCTTTTGCATTTCAACAGCACACCCAGCATCTAAATTGCACAGCATAAACACAATTTGGGAATTAAGAGGCCTGAGACACATACTGCATAGGACTTTCTACAACTACATCTCCTAAATCATCACTCACTTAGGTGATTTAGCACACAGAGGGAGAGAAAGTACAAACAGAGACAAAATGGTACAGGCAGACGGTGCGAGACTACAGGCAGAGAAGGAAAAGATTTAACATGGTAGCGCTGTCTAATACACACCAACAGCCATATCATAATAGGCCTCTGCAGATGCACATGAGAGGGTGCAGGCAGAGGGTGCAGGCAGAGGGAGAGAGATGGTGCAGACAGAAAATACATTTCCAATTTACAGCACTACTTCTATACCAGCATTTAATCAAAACATGAGACACAATATCAAAAGAAAGAGTACCCTATAAGCAGAGAGATGCTGACTGTGAGGAGACACAGTTGACAATATAGAAAAAGGTGCAAATATAGTTATAGAGACAGAACACAGCTCATGTATATGAGCACTACATTACAGTGGAGAAACCTGACTCATTTCCAAAATACATTTCCAATATGCACCATTCGTTTTTTGCCAGCATTACATCCAAACGTGATACACAATGCAAGAAGAAAGAGGCCCAATATGCTTGTAAATCCGCCCAAGAGTGTATACAGCACTCTATCTATATTAAGTGGGTAATTGCTAAGAGGAGGTCTAATAAAACAGAGAGTATTATTAAGAAAGCAGAGGAGGGAGTATAAAACGAAATGGGAGCATTAGGGGACAGTAAAGACAACCACAACAGAGGGAACACAAGAGAGAGTTAAAAAAAATAGCACTCTCAAGAAAGACAAGAAAAAATAAGGAAAGAGTGGAAATATCAGAAAACAAAGGACAGTATAAGCAGAGAGAGGTAGACTGTGAGGACAGACATGGGAGATTGTAGAAAAAGATCCAAATATAATTCTTTCATGTAGACAGACACTCAGTGTGATCCTGGACCAAAAATTTAAAACCATACATTTTACCAAAACACATTTCCCATCCTAAAACATTTAACTGACTAAAAACATTCAATGTATATGACCACTACATTTCAATGAACAATCCTAAGTTAATTTTCAAATATATTCTAAATTTACTTCAATATTTTTTCCCAACATTACAACCAAAAACAATACATGGTGCAGGGCTGCAGGCAGAGGAGAGTTGCTGCAGACAGGGGAGATAAAACAGAGACAGGGTAATATGGTTCACACAGAGAGACAAATGGTGCAGACAGACACAGAGAAAATGCACACATAGGGATAACATGGTACAGCAGGAAAGAAATGCTGCAAACAGAGAAATAAATGTTACATGCAGAGGGGAGATGAAACACACAGAGAGGGAGATAGTACATACAGAGAGAAAATGGTACAGAAAGAGGGTAAAAAGCTACAGACAGAAAGAGAAAAGTAAATTATTCTGCCAGAAGCTTCTGAAATGAATACTGACTCGCACTGTGATCTTAGACACATAATAGAAACCCTTGCATTTCAATCAAATGATTACTACAGTGAAGGGGGGGGGGTCTTGCTAGTAGTGTTGTATAAAGAGAGCAAGGGTGAGGGAGAGAGAAAGAGGGAGACAATGAGAGGGAAGGAATAAACAAAGGGAAGTAAGTCAGATGCAGTGAGGGAGTTTGAAAAGAGGAGTAAAGGAAAGGGAATGAGTAAACAGGAGTCAGAAAAAAGTACTGATGGTGAATGAAAAGCAGTTACAGTAATAAAAGGCATATGAGGGTGACAAAAGGGGAATGAGAGAAGAAAAAGATTAAAAGAGAGGAAAAGTGACTAAGTAAGAGTGAAGGAAACAGAGAGGAAAAGAGAGGAAGGGTGAGGGAAAGAGAGACAGGAAGAGAATAAAAAAGAAAGAGAGGGAGAATGAATAACTAACAGAAAGTGAGGTAAGAGAATGGGAGTGATGTACAAAGAGGACAACATGAAGTGGGGGAAGAGGAGTGAGATTCAGTGAAGGATAATGACAGTGAGGAAAGAGATATGAGGGCGAGGAAAGGAGAGTGAGAGAAAAAGAAGCATATTAAGAGAAAGGAAAAAGGAGTAAGTGAAACAGAAGAATTTATTGAAAAAGAGAGGAAGGAAAAAGAACAGTGGTGGAGAGAAAGGGAGACAGTGAGAGAGAGAGAAAGAGAGGGAGAGTGAGGAACTTCCACATTAGAAGATATTTTTCTTATTAACTTAAAGTGCACAACATAGTTCCCCTTGCAAATTAACAACTCACCTTTAAAAATGCCTTTGAAGATTTAGAACAGTGTCAATCACACACCAGATTTTCTTAAGCAAAATCTCTGAAATGTACCTCAGACACTGCAACCACAAAACGGCCCTGATTCCCTCTCATTTTTCACACATATCCATGTACATAACCAATGAAATTTCTTCGCACACGAATTTAAAACCAAACTAACATTTTAATTGGTTCTACATTTCAACACTTTCAAACTCACATAATGTTCAACCTTCCCCCACTGCTCTCTCTGCCTGTTACCATGGTAACTCTCCATAGAACACCTATCTGAACTCAAAAGGTGAAAAGTTCATCACTCAATGTTGCAAACCAAATCAGCAAGTGTGTTTGACTTCTCAATATACCAGCTTATCCTGTGCAATGTTCTTTTCAATGACTTTTTCTAAACCAATAGTATTATTCCTTTTAAGAAACAGTAGTATGCACCCTAGTTTTCAATGTTCATTTTCAGAAACCACCAATCATTTCTTTTTTTTTCAAGTGCACTGAATCTCATCCACATTTTTTTCTAAACTGTTTTTCAAACTGCCATTTCATCTCCAAAGCCCATCTGAGTACAACCAAATCTCTCTTCATGATGCTTAGAGTGTGGATTATAGGACACAGTTATATTTTCCGGAGAGAAAGTTATGCAGCAAATAGATGCTTTCTCAACCTTGATTTACCAAATGTGGATATTATGTTGATTGGCCAGAGAGGATTGAGATGTCACCAATCGATGCCATTGGCAAAATCCTTTTTACATCTCCCTCACCCTGATCTCATAATTGTGCACTGTGGTGGCAATAACCTAAGCACTTTGACTGGGGTAGGTCTGGAAATGCTTTCAAAGGACACCTTTGGAGAATTGATGCCACTTTTCCCACAAACTGCCTTTGTATATTCTAATATATGCCAAAGGCAAAAATGGAACTGGTCCAACCAATTTTGTCCGCAGATTGAGAAAGCAAGGAAACATGTGTATAAGTCTATTTCTGCTTTCCTCAGAGACTATGGTATGGGTTCTATATACCACAACAACTTGCGTTACAACATGCAAGCCATTTATAGAGGAGACTGTGTACATTTCACAGATGAGGGGAACAGAGTCTTCCTCTTGAATTTTAGACTCTGCATCGGTACTTACTTGTAGGTACAAAAAACACAAAAAAACACAACAGCTCTTTTTAGAGCCAACCAACATCTAAACACTCAAACTCGTTATTTAACTGTATTTTTTTATCTTTGGGGTCCTTCAGGGACCCCCTGAGAAGGCCTAGGGGGTCAGGGAGTCTCTACCCTGCCCCCTTTTCATGTTCTCCACTTTTGTTTTTGGCTCTCTTCTACCTCAGAGTGACAAAATGGCGGCCAAAGGGTGCGAGCAACGTGCGCGCACCTCGCGATTTTTTTTCCCCCCCAAAAAGTTTTTTTTGCCCTTTGGGATTCTTCTGGGACCCCCTGCGCGAACCTCGCGAACATGGGGAATACATGTTTTAGGACCCCCTTTTTTCTCGGCCCCCGCTTCATGAATCTACCCAAGACTTTCAGGGAAGAAGC
The DNA here is from genome assembly GCF_964263255.1 of Lissotriton vulgaris. NCBI lineage: Eukaryota > Metazoa > Chordata > Amphibia > Caudata > Salamandridae > Lissotriton > Lissotriton vulgaris. The sequence continues at coordinate 82,384,364 of NC_141695.1, forward strand.
AGAACGGAACGGGCCATCTTCTTTGAGAAATTCACCAAGATTCGTCCACCGGCGCCAAAGTTATTCCTAATAGAATGTTGCGGATTTCCTATGGAAACTAGGTCCTAACTATAACTACTTACTGGCGACCGCCAGTAGGTAATATCACTTAGAAGAGCTCCGCCTACAAACGTCTCAAGCCCACTCAATCACACTAAGTGGCTGAGTGAGGGTCCAATGATGAAGCAAGCCATGAGTGGTACCAGTGGGTGAGGACCCTATATATATATATGTTCACTGAAAAAACCATAGGTTTCACACCAGTTATAGTTAGGAATTAGCATTTAAAAAACCTATTAAATTCACTGAAAAAAACCATAGGTTTGACACCAGTTATATTTAGCTGGAAATTTTACTGATATAAAACCATTGAAATTCCCACATTATAGTTAATTGGACTCACTATAACTTGCGCGCCTGCAATGCACTGCTGATGACGTCACATATTACATCACTCATGACATGGTCAGTGACATCACTCATGACATCACTGATGACACCATCCAGTGAATGTGTGTCTTTCTGAAAAATAAATATGTTTTATTTATGTATATGTAAAGGGTGATGGAAGAATAAATGTTTAAATAAGTGTCTAAATGGATGTTTTTAAAAAAAAAAATGATTGGTTAACTGGCTTATTAAGTGTATCCTAGTGAATACATATATTAGCGAGTAATGTTGAAATATTTAAATATATGTATTAGTGTTTCACTTTGTGTATAAGTGGCTGCATGGGTTGGTGAGTTGCTACATGTGTGTGTATATGGGTTATTAGATGTTTTTTTAGTATCAGTATGAGTGTCTGTATGGTTTGGTGGGGGTATTACTTAGCACATAGATGCATCAATGACTGACTCCCTGTTTGTATGTGTTTTGAAGACAGCATATGTGCAGGACTGTATGGGTGGATGAGGGTGTATATGTGTGTGTTATTGAGTGAATGACTGTCTCACTAGTGTCTTTATCAGTAACTACATATGTTTTAATCTAGTATATGTGAGTATTGATGTATATAAGTGAGTATATGTGAGAGTGAGAGATTGTAGGAGTTCCTGTTTAAATAAGTATGTGTTTCTATAAGTGATTGTTTAAGAGAGTAGGTATGTGTAAGTTTCCTTAGAAGTAAGGTGGTAGAGTGTGTATAGCTGTATATGCAAATAAATGGATGTTCAATAGTTTATGTGCATGTGTGAGTATGAGTGTGAGTAACTATCGGATGACTGTCGGTGTGTAATAGGATGTATAGGTGTATCACTACATATGATGAGTGAGTATATGTATGAGTGACTATATAGAACTGTTGGTGAATGAGTGGATGTGTATATAGATGGTGGAATTACTGAATTGGTTGTTGTAACTGGTATGGGTATCTCCATTTTTTTGAAAATGTTAATTTTTATTTTTCAATATGTGTTTCAAGGGTTACAATAAAATGAAAGGAGGTCTGTCACTCTGTCACAAGGATGGTGTCATCAGTGATGTCATGAGTGATGTCACTGAGACATCATCAGCATTGCATTGCAGGCGCGCAAGTTATAGTGAGTCCAACTAACTATAACGTTGGAATTTCAATGGTTTTATATCAGTAAATATTCTAGCTAACTATAACCTATGTTTTTTTCAGTGAATTTGAAAGGTTTTTTAATAGTAAATTTCTATTGCTATCAAATATAATATTTTTTATAATGAATCCTATATTGTATATTTATGTAATATTATTTTTATATGTATATATATATATATATATATATATTTTTTTTTTTGCCCTGGTGCGCTCCCGGTGCACGTACCGGTGAGCGCGCCGATAAGCGCAGTCTTGCGACGCGCCCCAGTGCGCGTACCAGTGACGAAAACATCATCGTGACGTATAGCATAACCGCGTCCGCGGGATACGCACTGCGTAAGCGCACCCAGGAGCACCCGCGCGCATACGATCACGCTACGGGCGCGCCCCGGGGCGTGTAGCGTAAGCGCGTCGGGTCATGTGACCTGAAAATAACACTTTCCATTGGTTCATAACAGTTTTGGTTTCCAATCTTGTGTCTCGGTAAAATCGAGACACAAGAGGTTTAAAAATCGAAGGGGGAAATGACCATAAGGGGGCAGGGATAGACCCCACCTGACCCCCTAGGTTTGATTTGGGGGCCATAAAAGGGCCCAGCGGGGCAAAAAAATTTGTGCGGGGGGAGCGCCCGGTATGCGCACCGGGGAGCGGACCGGGGAGCGTACCATGGGGAGAAATGAATAATAGTTTTTAAAAAATGTAGCCTTTTTTTAGAAATTGGAGGTAGTTCTAAAAAGAACTGTTTTTTTCTTCTTTTTGTTGTTTTATATTTTTTTTATTGTTTTTTGAACATTTTAAACTTTTTTTGGGTTTTCAGAACACTTTTATATTTTTTTTGTGTTTTCCTGGGGAGAAACGAAAAACAAGGGAATTGAAAATGGCTCCACTGGAGCGAAAAAAGAAAATAAATAATTAGGGTTGATTGGGGCATTTGTGGTTGTCCCCAGCAAGGACGATGAGCTTTACGCTCTGTTCTCTGTAGGATATGGTCTTCCCACAATATTTACAGATAATTCGGAAATCTGCAAATCGTGGCTGAACGCAAAGCATCGTCTCACTTTCCTCTGGTGCTGATGGAGTGGGTTGCTTTCTTTTTGAGCTTGTTCTTGTGGATTGGGGAGGGTTGCTGGCCAGTTCCATTATCTCTGCAGCAGAATAGTTAATAGGATGCTTGCGCTGCATGTGGCGAATCATCGTGTGGTTTCCAAATGAATATTTTTCAGTAGGGTTCCCCCTAGAAAGTTCCATGCCACAGATTAGGCAAGTCACCTTGGCTGCATTTACTTTTTTCTTCCCCTGTGGAATCGAAAATAAATCCCAAATAATGTGTGGTCTTGGCTGGTATGGGGTATTTTGTTCTTGAAGCCATCTTCTCCTCCCCTCTTCCTCCTCCTCCTCCTCTTCCTCCTCTTGTTGACCACCAATGAAATCTTGTGGTGGTCCTCTTGGTGGTTGTGGTGGTGGTGGTGGTGCAGATGCACCAGCTGCTGCTGCTACTGAAGCCATTATAAAGATCAAAAAGGTACAGAGAGGTACAAACAGGTCTTCCTCAGTCAAAGGACAAAGTCAGAAGAAGGAAAAAAGGTGGGGTCTTTCATCATTTGGAAAAAAAAGGCCTGAACCAATGAGAAGTGTTATTTTCAGGTCACAAGACCAGAGAATTCATCATTATGAAACCAAAACTGTTCTGCACTAATTAAAAGTGTTATTTTCAGGTCACATGACCCGACGCGCTTACGCTACGGGGCGCGTAGCGTAAGCGCGTCAGATGCCCACGTTGCGCGATCATATTCGCTCAAGTGCTTCCGGGTGCGCTTACGCCGTGCGTATCACGCAGACGCGGCTATGCAATACATCACGATCATGTTTTCGTTCACGATAATGGCGCTTACGGGACGCTCCCCGGTGCGCACCCCGGGGCGCTTCATATAATTATGCTTTCGGGGGCTCTCACCGGGGCACGCACCGGGAGCGCTCCAAAGCAAAAAAATAAATACAAAAAAAACAATATACCAAAAAAAAATGGCAAAATTGTAGGGACTGGTAGCCCGATGTGCCTTTGCTATGTCTCAAGATATATGCTCAAGTGGCTTTTACGAAAATTAACTTTGAAAAAATATATATTGGACTACATTGTGCTATATATATGTTAGAGCCCAAATGTAGCCCAATGAAGCTCAATGTAGCCCAATGTAGCCCAAAGATAGGCCACCAGAGACAAAAAAAACAAATGTAGCCCAAATATCAGCCAGATGTAGCCCAAATATAGACAAATGACAGAATGTCCCAGAGTGTTCTAAAGAACAACTAGAGCGCTAACAGTCTTACTTATAAACTGGGACTTATAGTTAGGAATTAGCATTTAAAAAACCTTTGAAATTCATGTCATGAGTGATGTAATATGTGACGTCATCAGCAGTGCAATGCACGCGCAAGTTATAGTGAGTCCAACTAACTATAACGTGGGAATTTCAATGGTTTTATGTCAGTAAAATTTCCAGCTAACTATAACTGGTGTGAAACCTATGGTTTTTTCAGTGAATTTAATAGGTTTTTTAAATGCAAATTCCTAACTATAACTGGTGTGAAACCTATGGTTTTTTCAGTGAATATATATATATATATATAACCATAAATATATATATATGTGAACAAGAGCACTCGTTGCTCGAAATGCGTCGCCTGAGAGGTCAATAAATCTACCTTGCCGACAGCCTGGGGTCCGTGTCTTCATTTCGCCGTGTGTCGGAAGTGGTGAAGGTTCGTGGTCTATATATATATATATATATATATATATATATTACCTACTGGCGGTTGCCAGTAGGTAGTTATAGTTAGGATTGGCTACCATAGGAAATCTGCAACATTCTATTGGGAATAACTTTGGTCTCGCTGCCCCCCGCTCCTTCCCTGAACGTTTCGGGGGGATTCGTGAAGTGAGGGCTGAGAAAAAAGGGGGGTCCCAAAACGTGTTTTCCCCATGTTAATTTCCATAGAACGGTCTGACAAGTCTACAGCCCGAACCGCTGAACGGAATTACGCCAAACTTGGCAAATTTGTAGGGACTGGTACGCAGATGTGCCTTTTCTATATTTGCTGAAAATTGTTTCAGTGGTTTTTTTGAAAATTTACTTCAAAAACACATATATATCTATAGGCGTGCTCCGAGCGCTCACTGGTGCGCGTACCTGGGAGCGCACCCGGCGCGCTACGGGTGTGCGCGAGCGGAAAGCTGATTGGCTGTCGGGTGTCTGTCAACATTCTAAACAGTTCGGAGAGTCTGCCATCTTGTGTCTCGGTAGAATCGAGACACATGAGGTGAAAAAAGAAAGGGGGATATAATTAAAAGGGGGCAGAGTAGACACCCCCTGACCCCCTAGGTTTTCTGAGGGGGGCCTAGAAGGACCCTGAAGGGCAAAAAAACGTTTTTATTTTTTTTATTTTCGTGGGGTAAGCGATGGGTGCGTTTCCGGTTACGCTCTCTGGTACGTGCACCCTGAGCGCACCACGGGGAAAAACAGTGTAAAAAAATAGAGTAAAAAAATTATGTAGAGTGTTTAGTGGTAAGTTAGCTCTGAAAAGAGCTGTTGTGTTTATTGGGTGTTTTTTGTACCTACAAGTAGGTACCAATGCAGAGTCTTATATTCAAGAGGAAAACTCTATTCCCCTCATCTGTAAAATGCACACCATCTCTTCTATAGATGTCTTGCATGTTGTAACGCAAGTTGTTGTGGTAAATGGAACCCATAGCTCAGTCTCTGAGGTAAGCAGAAACATATTTATTTACATGTTTCCTTGCTTTCTCAATCTGTGGACAAAATTGGTTGGACCAGTTCCATTTTTGCCTTTGGCATATATTCGAAAATTCTAAGTCAGTTTTTGGAAAAAGTTACATCAATTGGCCAAAGATGTCCTTTAAAAGCATTTCCAGACCTACCCCAGTCAAAGTGCCTAATTCATTTCCACCACAGTGAACAATTATAAGGTCAGGGTGTGGTAAATGCATAAAGGATTTTATCAATGGTATGAATTGATGTCTCCTCTATCCTCTTTGTCCAATCCATACAATGTTCACATTTGGTAAATCAAGATTGTAAATACCTCTGTTAGTTGCGTATTTGTGAGCCCAGTGGACATAGCTATGACCCACAAACCAGATTCTTGTCATTTTGAAGGTAGGTGTGCTTCTAGTCAGATGAGTTGTGGAAATGAAATGGCAGTTTGATTATGATAAAAAAGTGTTTGAGAATCAGTGCAGATGAATAAGTACAAATGATTGGAGCTTTGTTAAAAATCTCCACTGAAAATTAGGGTGAATGCTTTTTTGTTGTTAAAGAAGTCATTTCAATGGTTGAGAAAAAGTCATTTAAAGAAACATTGCATTTTATTAGCTAGTAGATTGAGAGGTCTAGCAGGCTGATGGATTTTTTTGCAACATAGTAAAATGAACTTGTGAACTCTGTGCTGGTTTTAGAGGGAGTTACCATGGTTACTTGGTGAATGAGCACTGGGGGGATGGGTGAATGTTATGTGAGTTTCAAAGTCTTGAAATCTTCAACCAATTAAAATGTGCAGTTTGGTTTTGAATTTGTGGGGGAACAATTTTTATTGGCTATGTGCAAGAATATGGCTCTGAAATCAGAAAGAATCTGTGGCATTATTGAAAGGATCCCAGTGAAGGAAGCATTGTTCAGAGTGTCTGTGTAAGAATTTCTGTTGACTGTGACTGACACTGTTTGACATCTTCTAAACCATTTTTAAAGGTGAGTAATGATTCTTTTAAAAAAGATAGATAGTTTAAAGATTTTTTACAAGTATCATAGTGTGTGTCTCTGTGAATTAAGGAATTATATTTTTACCTGTTTCCATAATGTTAGCTGTGTGTTTATAAGGTAGTCTTCTTTATAATTTGTTTTTTATAATTGGATTCAATGCTGGTTTAGAAATTGTGTAATAGTTTCATTGTAGTTGTAAATATTCTCATTTTTATGAAGCACATTGTGCAACCTGTATTATGGGTGGAAGGAGTGAATGTCTGAAGAGGGATAGCAATAGCAGATAGAAAACCATATGAATTGGTGGGGAGATGCATAAAGTATTTCAGTAATGGTATTAAAAGAGATGTAATATAAGATAAAGAGTAATATATTTACAAGACTTTTGCGCAATTTTAGACATGGATGGAAGCAGAAAATGCATGCAGAAAAAAAAATATGTACCCAGATAAGAATATGAAATGCCATGAGAGATGTTTAAATTGTGAGAGTCTACCTTATAAACACACAGCTATGTCAAAGATTGTGCACGCAGCTTGTAAATATGCAGGCAGACAAAGCAATATTTGATATAGCTGTGTGTTTATAAGGTAGAATCTCACAGTGATAAGATCTCTCACAGCATTTCATATTCTTGTCATCTCTCACATTACATAAGTAAGTGTGAGTAAACTAACTATGTAATACAGAAATGTTACACTCTATACCATAAGTCTCACTTTATACCACAATCATTTCACTACTATCTCATAAATTTCAAGTAAAATAACAGAAAAATGTCTCAAACAATTTATAATTTATAAATATAAATGTATTCTTCAGAACTTTCATAATTTAGAAGTACTTCTAGCATTAATTGATCAGGAATCTCCTCATCAGAACTCTTCATAAATGACTCCTGGAACTCAACATAGTCCAAACATTCCATTAATTCAACATCCAAAGTCTCATCATTAAAATCCTCCATTCCATCTTCTCTCAAAACAAGGTCTTCTTCTTGGATAGTGTTATGAATAGGATCATTTGAGACCTCAATCAAACTCTTCTCAACAAAGGTTGCAGAAATATCAAAATAGATATTTACGCTGTCCTCATTGAGATCCATATTATTTTTAAATTTCTTGCTGAAAATAGTGGAAAAAAACCACTTTAATTTATCGTTTTTAGTAATAGATAATATTAAACTAGCTTTATCAAGTATTAAATTCCCCTTACAAATTAACAAATCACCTTTTAAAAAGCAGTAGAAGAGATAATACTGTGTAAATTTCACACCAGAAATAGAACACCAGAAATTCCTCACAAATGTACCTCAAAGAGTACTATCACAAAATGGCTGTGTTTCCCTCTCATTAGAGAACCATTTCATTAATAGAAAACCAATGAAACTTCATCACACACAAATTAAAAACCAAAGAAACATTTTAATTGGTTGTAAATTTCAAAAGCTAATTGGCTCTTGAGTGTCTGTTAACATTCTAAATGGTCTGCACAGTCCGCCATCTTGTGACTCTGAAGAACAGAGACACAGGAGGTGAAAAATAAATGGGGAAATAATTAAAAAGGGGCCGAATAGACACCCTCTTACCCCCTAGGTTTTCTGCGGGGGGCCTAGAAGGACCCTGACAGACGAAAAAACGTTTTTTTTCTAAAAAAAAAAATTGCGGGGTAAGCGCTGGGTACGCTTCCGGGTCCGCTCTCCGGTACGCGCGCCGTGAGCGCACCGGGAAAAATGTTACAAAAAAATATATACATTTAACAAATGTTTTTTTTAAAAAAAATATATAAATAATTGTTGTAAAAAACAGCTAACAAAAAAAAATAATCATAGGTTACAAAATCGATATACAAATGAATTAGCTTTTAAAAAAACTATGAAATTCACTGAAAAAACCATAGGTTTCACAAACGTTATAGTTAGGAATTAGCTTTTAAAAAACCTTTCAAATTCACTAAAAAAACATAGGTTTCACAAGCGTTATAGTTAGGCATTAGCTTTTAAAAAACCTTTGAAATTCACTGAAAAAACCATAGGTTTCACACTCGTTATAGCTAGGAATTAGCATTTAAAAAACCTTTGAAATTCACTGAAAAAACCATAGGTTTCACACCAGTTATAGTTAGCTGAAGAGTTTACTCATACAAAACCATTGAAATTCCCACGTTATAGTTAGTTTGACTCACTATAACTCGCACACCCGCAATCCACTGCTAATGATGTCACATATTACATCATTCATGACATGGTCAGTGACATCACTGATGACATCACTGATGACATCTTAAATGACATCACTGCAGCCACTCCTGCTGTGGAAATAATTAGAACAGCTTTCAAGAGCAAAAAAGTCTTACAATGGAAATGTGCATATTGATCAACAGTGTGACAATTATTGCCAAATTTAATATATTTCAGCAATAGATCAAAGTGAGAGCCTTCTGGTCTAACATTCAACACAATTACCTAGTAAGTCTGTAAGGTGCTCTAGTGCCTATGTATGTATAAAATAGTGCAAAAACATCCAAGACTAAAAACAAAAATTGAATGAAACAGCTGGCAAAGTCTGTTCAAGCCTGAACAGTCAATCCTTAAAATGGCATTAATTGGCAGACAGCACCCAGGGAAATACATAGTAAAATACATATTTACACAAAGTCAGATTCAACTCAACAGTTGATTACAATTGTAAATCAGTTGCTAGAGAAAAGACCCTTGTGCTATATGAAACTCAGAATACACATAGCGGATCATAACACATTATATGGATCCTCGCTATTGTTGAGGGCATTAGGCATTTTGGTATCTAGGGACAGTATAAAGTGAGTCTCCAGCTGACGGAGAGTTTTTTCACGATTCCCACCCCGTCTGGAAATGGGAACTGCCCCAAGAACAGTTTATTGTAGGTCCTTGAGTTTGTTATTATGAACCAGCTTAAAATGTCTAGCCATGGGAGAGTTGGGGTCTGAGTTGACAATGGCCCTGACATGCTGTAAAATACGTTTGTGTACGTGGAGTTTTGTCCTCCTGAAGTAATCAAGCCCTCAGGTGCAGCTGACTTTATATATAGCAAATTCCATGCGGCATGTCAATTGTTCCTTGATAGGAATTCTTTTGTGGTTTAATGCCGTAGTATAATCAACACTGTTTGTAGCAAAAATACACGTGCGGCAGGAATTACACTTAAAAAATATATTAGAACATTGGAATGTTGGGAGCTCCATTGAAAACAATGGAGTGCTCTGGGCTTATAATGGCTGGTATAAGCATGGCGGTCCAACATTCCAATGTTTCTTTGTTCACAGCTCTGGCTGTGAACAAAGGCTTCAGGGAGCCTGAGGGGATTCCAACCCCCTCACGCTTCCAAAAGGCTTTGTTTTTTTGTTAGAACATTCTGTCCTCTAGTGGCAGAATGTTCTAATAGCCTTATACCACTATTAAAGTCCATCTCCCTTGTTAAAGGCCCTCGCCTTCGGCTCGGGGCCTTTAATGCTGGAGAGGGCCTTTAATAGCTGGTATAGCCCTCTACGGCGGGCTATAAGGCTATATTAATATATATAATTATATTTATACACTAGCAGCCCGTCCCGACGTTGTCCGGGTATGAACTGCTGCCGGCCAGTAGTATATTGTTTTGTAGCATTTCGTTTTGATAGCATTTCTTATCTGTGACAGGGCTGTGAAACACTCCGATTCACAGTGCGCTGCTGATGCACTTAAGAGTGTGCGTTCAGTAGTGTGTGAACTCGAGTTTCCCTACTTTATTTTTCCTTGCAATATTATATAGCGCAAACTCGACAACATAACATGAGCACAATTTACATTACAGAACAACACATTCATTTTTGGTAGGCACGGGGAGACAAAGCGATTTGCCTGGAATCACAGGATGTTGAGCTGATGCTGAAATTCGAACGTACTTGTGGGGGGAGGTGTGTCTAAAAGTGTATATCGGTGCTGGCCATCAATGAGAGAGACCTGTGCATTTTTCAAATGGGTGGTGAAAAAATATGAGTATGTTGCTGGAGATGTGGGCCGCCGTGCCACCAATGTACTTACTGGGGGAGGGTAAACACCCATTATTCCGCAACTTTCTTTCCGCATACCATCACTCCGCATACTTTCATTACGAAAAAACCATGACTCCGCAAAGCAATTGTAACGCATGGCATTACATTTTATATGCTTTTACCACGCATACATTTACAACGAAATTCGTTGTAAATGCATGAATGGTAAAAGGATTTTTTTTAAATGTTTGGATAAGGTAAGTATGGGTATAGGGGTATATGTTTTGGGGTACTGAGGTATATGTGTTGGGGTGCTTGGGTATTTTAAGGGTTCAGATATAGTTTTGGGTTATGGGGCACAGGGGTAGTTTCAGGGTTTAGGGATAGGTATGGGTTTTGGGGTGCAGGGGTATTTGTAGGGTTCAGGGCAAGGTTTGGGTTTTGGGGTATAGGGCTATTTTTAGGGTTCAGGGTTAGGTTTGGGTTTTGGGGTAAAGGGGTATTTTAAGGTTTTAGGGCTAGGTTTGGGTTTTGGGGTACAGGGGTATTTTAGGGTTCAGGGGTAGGCTTGGGTTTTGGGGTACAGGGGTATTTTTAGGGTTCAGGGCTAAGTTTGGGTTTTGGGGTACAGGGGTATTTTTAGGGTTCAGGGGTAGGTTTGAGTTTTGAGGTACAGGGGTATTAATAGGGTTCAGGGCTAGGTTTGGATTTTGGGGTACAGAGTATTTTTAGGGTTTAGGGATAGGTTTGAGTTTTGGGGTACAGGGTATATTTATAGGGTTAAGATGGGTTAGTGTTTAAGGGTTATGGGTATTTTAAGGAGTAAGGGTGGGTTATGAATATGGGGTGCAGGGGTATTTAAAGGGAGCAGGGTGGGATTCGTTTTTAGGGTGTAAAGGGTAATAAAATAAAATAATAAAAATAACATAAATAATACCATTTTAAAGAATAAATGATTTAATTAAACAAAAAAATGTGTGTATATATATATATATATATATATAGTATATATATATATATATATATATATATATATATATATATATATATATATATATATATATATATATATATATATATATATATATATATATATATATCTATATATATATATATATATATATATATATATATATATGTTGGACTTGGCCCTTCTGGCAGGTTCACCCCTAAATCTTCTTGTTTATGAATGTGATTTGGTGGTAGTGATTTTTGTTTTCTGCGCACTTTCACTGTGCCCCAGTGGAAAGTGCGTGCGCACTCTGAGTGCGTGGAGTAAGGTTGGCCTGCCCTCCCATAGGAATGCATGGGAATGTTTGTGTCCCTAGTAGTTTCTGATGCGTGAGGTGTGCAGGCTCGAGTTTGGTATGATGTATGCAGCATGAGTGTGTCTAGTGTGGAAGTGCCACTTCTAGACATAGGTGTGCTTGTGCAGTGAGGGTGCTGGCGTGTGATTGGTTGGAGCTCGCTGGTGAGCCTGGCCCCAGGAGTCTGGGTGGGTCTGCCCGGTGTCACTGACCATGTCATGAGTGATGTAATATGTGACGTCATCAGCAGTGCATTGCAGGCGCGCATGTTATATTGAGTCCAACTAACTATAACATGGGCATTTCAATGGTTTTATGTCAGTAAAATTTCCAGCTAACTATAGCTGGTGTCAAACCTATGTTTTTTTCAGGGAATTTAATAGGTTTTTTAAATGCTAATTCCTAACTATAACTGGTGTGAAAGCTATGGTTTTTCCAGTGAATTTCATAGGTTTCTTAAATGCTAATTCCTAACTATAACTTGTGTGAAACCTATGGTTTTTTCAGTTAATTTCATAGTTTTTTTAAATGCCAATTCCTAACTATATATAGGGACTCAAACCTATGAAATGTAATATGTTTTATAATGAATCCTATATTGTATATTTATATAATACTGTTTTATGGTTTTTTTTTCGCCCCGCGGGGCCCTTTTATAACCCCCACATCAAACCATGGAGGGTCAGGGGGGGTCTACTCTGCCCCCTTATGGTATTTTCCCCCTTTGTTTTGGCCACCTCTTGTGTCTCGATCCTACCGAGACACAAGATGGCGGCCGCTCCGGACTGTTTGGAATGTTTACAGACACCCGAGAGCCAATCAGCTTTCCGTCGGCACCTCGCGTGGCGCGCCCGGTTCGCTCTCCGGTGCGCGTACCAGGACGCTGCCATAGATATATCTATTTTTTTTAACCTAAATTACTCAAAATCCACTGTAGCACATATCTTGAGACATAGCAAAGGCACATTGGGCTACCAGTCCCTACAATTTCGCCAAGCTTGGTGAAAATCCATTCAGCCGTTCGGGCTAAAAGTGAGGCCAACCGCCCTATGGAAATTAACATGGGGAAAACACGTTTTGGGACCTCCCTTTTATCTTGGCCCCCGCTTGACGAATTCCCATCAATCTTTCAGGGAAGGAGGGCCACGAACTTTGAGAAATTCGCAAAGATTCGTCCAACGGCGCCAAAGTTATTCCCAATAGAATGTTGCGGATTTCCTATGGAAAGTAGATCCTAACTGTAACTACCTACTGGCTATCGCCAGTAGGTTATATATATTTACCTACAAAATATATATTTTGTACCTACTGGCGATAGCCAGTAGTTAGTTATAGTTAGGATCTACTTTCCATAGGAAATCTGCAACATTCTATTGGGAATAACTTTGGCGCCGGTGGACGAATCTTTGCGAATTTCTCAAAGTTCGTGGCCCTCCTTCCGTGAAAATTTGGGGGGGATTCGTCAAGCGGGGGCCGAGATAAATATATATATATATGTATATATATATATATGTATATATATATACAAGCAGCCCGTCCCGACGTTGTCCGGGTATGAATTGCACCACACCCTGCTCCCTTTAAGTACCCCTGCACCCCATAAATATAGCCCACCCTTACTCCTCAAAATACCCCAACACCCTTAAACGCTAACTCATCTTAACCCTATAAATATAACCTGTACCCCAAAACCCAAACCTATCCCTAAACCCTAAAAATACCCCTGTATCCCAAAACCCAAATCTAGCCCTGAACCCTATAAATACCCCTGCACCTCAAAACACAAACCTTCCCCTGAACCCTAAAAATACCCCTGTACCCCAAAACCCAAACCTAGCCCTGAACAATAAAAATACCACTGTACCCCAAAACCCAAACCTAGCCCTGAACCCTAAAACTACCCCGGTACCCCAAAACCCAAACCTACCCCATAACCCTTAAAATACCCCTGTACCCCAAAACCCAAACCTACCCCTGAACCCTAAAAATACCCCTATACCCCAAAACCCAAACCTAGCCCTGAACCCTAAAAATACCCCTGTACCCCCAAACCCATACCTATCCCTAAACCCTAAAACTACCCCTGTACCCCATAACCCAAAACTATATCTGAACCTTTAAAAAACCCAAACACCCCAAAACATGTACCTCAGTACCCCAAAACAGATACCCCTATACCCATACTTATCTTATCCAAACATTAAAAAAAACATGCTTTTACCATTCATGCATTTACAACGACTTTCAGTGTTGGCAGCTCCAAGGGCGTGACCTATAAAATACGAATAAACAGACTCTCGCTAGTAAGAGCGATAGTTTCCTTGCAGGCTTCAGCCAATACCTTATAAAAACGGGGCAGATATAAAACGAAGAAAAAGTAGTCCCCTTTGCTGAAACAATACTAAAACGCCCAGGTTCTTTCCCGATGTCATCACGCAGACGTTGCGGCCGGCGCTACTTGCAACGGACTACTTTATTTTTATTCCTAATTTTCTAAACAACGTATATTTTTTATTTTTATATAGCCTATGTCCTTCTGCTTGCCCTGAGGTTTTCAAAGATGTCTTGGGGGTTTGGGTTGGTGGTGTACTTTTCGAGTTTACCTGGCTCAAAGGACACAGTTCTCTCTTTATAATAGTAGTATAGATAAATGAATGACTGAAATGACTGAGAGAAGAGGAGTAAGGGACTGATGGAATGAGTGAGGAAAGGGTAGTATGGTGAGTGAGGAAAGGGGAGTCAAAGAGTGACTGAAACAACGGGACTAAGGGTAGGGGAGTGAGATAAGGGGAGTGAAAGAGTAAGGGAAGGGCAGTAAGGAAAGGAAAGTGAGGGAGGAAGAGTGAGAAAAGGGGAGCAGGGGACGGAGATAAGGAAGGGGAGTAAGAGATGGAGAGGGAGAAGTAGAGCAGGGTAAAGGGAGTGAAGGTAAGAGAAGTGGAGTGACGGTGACGGAAGGGGTATGAGGATAAGAAAAGGGGTGTAAGGGAAAGTGAGAGATGGGGAGTGAGAGATAGAGAAGTGGAGTGAGGGGATAGAGGAAGTTAGAAAAGGAAAGTGAACGAAGGGGAATAAGATCTGGAGTGAGAGAAGGAGAGCGAGGGGGAGTGAGGAAAAGGGAGCAGGAAAGGGAAGGGGTGAGAAATACAGATAGGATGAAGTGCAGAGGGGGATAGGGAGTGACGGTGAGTGAAGGGCAGTGACAGTTAGGGAAGGAGTATGAGGGTGAGGGAAGATGAATGAGGAAGAAGGAAGAACATTAAGAGAGAGGGAAAGTGAGTGAGGAAGAGAGGAGGAGTGATAGAAAGAGAGAGGAAAGGAGTTTAAGGGTAAGGGAGAGAGAGGGACAGAATGAGCGAGAGGGAGAGCAAAGAACTGAGAAGGATTGAGGCAGTTAGAGTGAGTGAGACAGAGGGAGAGAGGGAGAGAAAAATGGATGAAAAAAAAAGTGAGGGAAGGAATAAACAAAGGGGAGTAAGTGAGATGGAGTGAGGGAGTGAGGAAAGAGGAGTGAAGGAAGGGGAGTGAGGGAAGGTGAGTGAGGGAAAAGTACTGAGGGTGAGTTATAGGTGGTAACAGTGAGAGAAAGGGTATGAGGGTGACAAAAGGGGAATGAGAATTAAGGAAGGAGATTAAGAGAGAGGAAAGGAGACTGAGGGATAAAGTAAGAGTGAAGGAAACAGAAAGAGAAAGACAGGAAGGGTGAGGGAGAGAGAGAGAGAGAGTGAGAAAGAGAGGGAGAGCGAGTGACTGAGAAAGAGTGAGGCGGTTACACTGAGTGAGACAGAGGAAGAGAGAGAGAGAGAGAAATGGAGTGAAGGGGAGTGTTGGACTAAACGAATGGGAGTTAGCAAAAGTGAATGAGGAAAGGGAAGTAAGGGAAGAGGACTGACGGATGGAGTGAGGGAAAGAGAGTGAGGGGGAGTGAGGGAATGGGAACAGGTGAAAGGGAATGGGAGGGATGCACAAAGAGGAGAATATGAAGTAGGAGTGAGATTGAGTGAAGGGCAGTGACAGTGAGGGAAAAAGAAGCATATTAAGATAGAGGAAAAAGTAGTGAGTGAGAGAGAAGAATTTATGTAAAGAGAGAGGAAAGAAAAGGAAGATTGGTGGAGAAAGAGAGAGAGAGACAGTGAGAGAGAGAAAGAGAGGGAGAGTGAGGGACTGTGAGAGAGTCAGGCTGTTATAGTGACTGAGACAGAGGAAGAGACTTAGAGACGGGTGGAGGAAAGAGTAGTGAGGGGGGAATAAAGGACGGGGAGTGAGCAAAAGGAAGTCAGGTAATAAGAGAAGGGGAGTGACTGAATGTGAGGGATGATGTGAAGGAAAGAGAGTGAGGGGGGAGCAAAAGAAGGGTAGTGATGGAGGAAGAAAGAAAAGAGAAGTGAGGGTCATAGAGAGGAAAGAGGGAGCAGAAGAAGGTAAGTGAGAGTGAGGGAAGGGTACTGATGGTGAGAAAAGGAGTGTAAAGGAGAATTAAGGGGAGTAAATAGAGTGAGCGAAGGAGAGTAACATGAGCAAAGAAAGTTGAGTAAGAGACAAACTGAAGAAAGTAAAAAAGGGAAAGAAAAGTAAGAGAGGGATGAGAATGTATTTTTGTTTGACATACTCACCTTGTAAATAATAAAAAGTTAATAATATATTTTTAATAAATATAATATCTGTGGAAGTGAAGAAATAATTGAGTTATAATATATATTTCAAAATACAAAATAATTTGTACAATATGTTATGTATTTTATTTTGCTGTTCTCAGAATATATTGAATTTAACTGAAAACAGTGAGTTCAATAGTACTCATCATATAACAGCTGGCAAAAAAAAAAAGATAACCAATAACATTTTCATTATGAATGTAACAATTAGAAAAACATATCTTAAATGTCTTTTTCAAACAGCAATTTTTTACGTAAGTAATATCGCTGAGATACCCGCCACCCCCTCTCAACACAATCCCCAAGGAATGGGAAACCGGAAACGGTTCTGAACTTATGGAAGACGGGAGGGAGTGACCCTCCCGGCCGTATTTATTAAAATATGAAACAAAATTAAAACATTAAAATAACAGTTTCATATTATGTACAATTTCATTTCCACATTGCGATGTTTGGCTAACCTTAACATATTCTCTAATACAAAGGTTCACCTAGCCGAACTAACATCCTACCAAACATTTAACTTGAAATTGTACATCCTGACGTTTAAGGGCCAACGGCAAGGTCGTAACCGGTGTCAGATCCCTAAACCAGAAATATCCCCCTCACTTGTGAGGGGCGACCGCACAGAGGCGTACCTCACGTGCATCTACCAATTACCCTTGACTTGACGGGGGCCCCAATAAACTTGACGCCATTTAAAGGTCGTCCGAGGACTCGTGTGAGGTATCTAGAAGGTAGCGTAAACCCCCTCCCAAACCCCACACAACTTACCACATCTGCCGTCGCAGATGTCCTGGCCCCGGGAAATTCCCCAGGAGGGGGCTGTAGCCCCTCCTACCCAGGAAGGGGCCTTGACCACATTTCCTTTCCTTTCGGCGGCCCATCCTTAGAAGGGACCGCCTCCCCGTTGAGGGGCCAATGGCCACCTCCCTCGAGCGCTCCCATCCGTAATGGGTGACGCCCCCCCATAGGGATCTTCCAATTACTGCTCACCGATCATGACCTTACCGCCACAGGCCGGATAGTTGACCGGCTATCCGGACCCCCCACAGCACTCCTGCCTAAAGGTCATGTCATAAAGTCTTCAGCCAAGCTATCAGGTCTCCTATGAGTAACTCGTTCCCCATCCGGGACAAATGAACACCATCCCCCAAATACATACTGTCCCCTTTAATACAACCATGCGAAACAGAATGCAGTGTACTTGAACGGAACAATCTACTCACTTTATTATTAATTTTCCTTACTGAATGATTCAGAGCAGAAACCGAAATAGCCCCCCGCCACACTTTCCGTGGAATCATATGGGACCATGCAATTGTGCACCCTGGAACTCTTCTCGCTAACCAACTTACAGTGGAAAGCATCCCCTCAAGAAGAAGTCGTCTACCAGTGGTCACCAAATCGTTGCCCCCGAGATGTACTATAACTACAGACGGCGGTGACCTTGTCTGCCCTAACAAGCCCTCGAAATATGATTGAAAATGGTCAATACAGAGCCCGCCCTTTCCGTAGAAGGACACACTGTACCCGTATTCCCCAGCCACGTGAATCATGTCACCTGCTTTGAATACGTCCGCGGCACGCCTCACGTATGAGTGGCCCACGACCCACACCTCCTTTTTCACAGCCGGTGATGTCTGACCGCTGGCCCCCCGGTGTCGGGTCGACTGCACAGTTCGCCCCGCCTCGTAGACTCGCGCAACTGAAAACCAAACAAAAACAAGAAGCATGAGTACATCATTACAGCTTCACAACATGTGCAACCGCACATACCTCTTATAACAGTTCGAGGACCAACGCCCCACACGTTTTACTTGTTCAACACTCAGACCCCTGGCTGTCGCCTCTGTAGCAGCCCCTATCCGAAAGGAATGGGTCCCAAACTCGCCGGGGTTCAAGCCCGCGGCCGAAATCGACATCGCAAGCACCCGCTGAAACTGAAACCTCGTCAGTGGGGTGGTGTCAGCGTGTCTCAACAAGGTCCCCCCCCATGATGCCACCCTTTGTGCTAAATATTCCTCTACGCACACCACAGGGCACATGGAAGACCCGGGAATCCTTTGTATGATTATGCAGTCCCCAATCGCACCCTGATCGGTCTTGGACCTGACACATGAGACAGTCATTGTCTCCCCCCTGACCTGAACGTGCTCTCGGCACAGTCCCCCCATGGCATCCTGCTTGTTCTTTGCCACTAGTTCGCTTACCCGCATAGCCCCACAGAATGCTAGCACAAAAGCGGCTCGGAATAACACTGTTTCATACTGGGATGAACACGTTGTAGGAAGTACAGATAACAACAGAGCTAACCTATCCAGACCTATCGGGCGCCTTTTATCTACTCTGCGACCCTCAAGGCGTTGCCACCCACGTAGCGCTTTTTGCACAACGAAAGACGCAGTCGGGTCCTGGATCCCATGAGCCCTTGCCATAAAGGAAATGGCGGCCCGATGCCTCTGGGCTGTAGCCACTGATCTGCCTGCCTGATGTAAAGACAGCAGGAATTTTACTACTAGCTCTTCCTGGCCCCAAAGCTCTCCCCTAGCCGCCCCAAAAAAGGCCCAATAGGATCGGAACGCCCCTTCATATGCCTTCCTTGTCCTGGGTGCTAAACTCTCTCCCACGAGGTTCTGTAGTTCGGGGCACCGAAAGACCAGAGAGCTTCGGGAAAGGGTGCCGCCACCGGGTCCGCTGTGGGCAGAAAACCCCAGAAGGCCTGCATACGAAAACGAGAAAGCGCATCAGCCGCTTGATTCATTACCCCCGGGACATGTCTTGCCTTAAATAGCACGTTCAATTGCATACACAATAACACAATTTCTTTGAGCAATCTCAGAATCCATTTGCATCGTGCTGCCTGGCTATTAATGCACTCAACCACGGTCATGTTATCAGACCAAAATATCACAGAGTGATCTCTGAAACCCTCAGGCCAAGTTTTCAGGGCCACCAGAATGGGAAAAAGTTCAAGAAAGGCTATGTTACTTGTCAGCCCACACTCATGCCACCATAACGGCCATTTTTGAGCCGACCATTGTGTGCCGAATATGGCGCCAAAACCAATGCTCCCAGCCGAATCTGTCCACAGCCCCAGCTCCTCGGAGGACACCGCCGGTTTATTCCAGACGATTCGACCATTGAAATCCGCCAGAAATGCCAACCAAATGCGCATGTCCTGGCGAACCTCTGCCAATAGCCTCGTGAGATGATGACCCTCCTTCAGGCCGACCATGGCCTGAGCGATCGAGCGGGAAAAGGGGCGGGCCATCGGCATTACTCTCAGGGCAAAATGCAGCTGGCCCACCAATTGTTGTAATTGATGCAGTTTAACCTTAGACTCACTAATACACGTTTCCAGGGATGCCCTGAATCTTAACACCTTTTCTCTTGGTAATCGAAAACAACCTTCCTCTGAGTCGAGCTCGATCCCCAGGAACTCGAGGCAAGTCGAGGGACCCACAGTCTTACCTGGTGCCAATGGCACACCAAAATGCTTCATTAAGACACAAAATTCAATCAAAGCCTGTCCACATTCTGGATCCCCGGCTGCCCCCAGAAACAAAAAGTCATCGAGATAATGCATAACATGTTGGAAACCCGTCCTCTTTGTGAAGACCCATTGCAGAAAACAACTGAACTTTTCAAAATAGGCACAAGATATAGAGCAACCCATCGGCATACATCTATCCATGTAATAGTGACCCTGGAACATGAAACCAAAGGAGACGCTGATCGTCTGGGTGTACCGGGAGCAACCGGAACGCTGACTCAATATCAGATTTGGCCATCAGCGCACCGGGCCCTAGGCGATTCAACATGGCAACGGCCTCATCGAAAGATGCGTACCGCACCGAACACACTTCCGGGTCTATCGCATCATTCACGGACAGACCACGTGGGGCTGATAAATTATGTATCAGCCGAAACTCACCCGGGTCCTTCTTGGGGACCACCCCCAAAGGGGAACAAAGAAAGTTAGCACATGGTGGCACATCAAATGGACCGGCGACTCAACCTCGAGTAACCTCATTCCCAATCTTTTCCTGTACTACGGTCGTATGTTGCAAGACCGACAGTTGGTTCTTACATTTTTCTACACCCTGAAAATCCCCCACTGGGATGCGGAAACCATATGAAAACCCGTTCCGCAACACCCCAGCGGAAGCATGATCCGGGTATTCGTTGAGCCAAGGAATCATTGCCATGGTATCAATCGGAGTAGGTAAAGGCGCCCTTCGGACTATTTCAGACCTGTTTGGCGCTTCCCCTACCACCGTTATCACCCGTCTTGGCTCTGCACATGGACTCAGGATGGGATGGCTACCCACACCCTCCACATTCGTGTCTAAACTTGCATGACCCCTGGGGCCTCGTACATTTACCCCTGTTAAAATTCCAACAAATCCCCCTTTTACCCGTGTTGCCATTTGGCTTCGAGTGGTAGTCGTTACCTGTACCCGATCGAAAGGGTGTCCCAGCATATTGGCGGGAGGATTCACCCCCGCTACTCCCTACCAATGGTACCTTCAACATACCTGTACTCTCCATTTTTGACCATGAAACAGAGTCGTAACAATCCCAAGTCAAGTTTTTGTCGTGTTCTTTCGCTTTTCTAAAAATATTATCGTAACAGAACCACTGATTGCCCCCATATGATCCATAATACTCCATGATCCGTGACTGATAAATAGGCAATTCGGTCAGTAACTCGGGCCTACGTTCGCCCATGATGGAGGTAAAGATTCCCCATGCTCTGCCCCAAGTTCCAATGTTTTCGTCAACCTTAAAGGCGGCCATTTTTGCACGCCAAACACTCGGATGCATGAGCTCCTTTTGGCTCTTAACATGCTCCATCTCATAATGGTCGGTAAGCAAAGAGAAAATGTTTACATACTCATCTGCCCACATCTTTTCCTTAATTGCCAGAGGAACATGCTGACCCACCTTTTCCCTTCGTGAAGGTGCAGACCCCTCCCTCGCAATCGGCAATGGCCGCTTACCTGAACCAGAAGCTGCATCTGCCGCTGGACCTGATCCTGTTGCTTTTCCCACCGCCGGAGACAGCGGGATATCTGGCGCTGGTGCCTTCACCGCCTCCCTAGTTTCACGCAGTTGTTTCATTAACACCCGTGCGTCATCAGCCGTGGCGCCCTCGCTATCTTTCCCCAACCACGCTGCCAATTGTGCTGCTAACTCAGGAGGCATATCCTCCCCGGACACAGGAGTGACCACCACGGTAATCGGATTCCCCTCCCTCGGCACTGGAGTTGGCTCTTCAAGTGGGGTATCGGGAACCGGGGTGTCCCCCCCAGATGCCCCCCTTCTGGACCTCTTGCCTTTCCCTCCGGGAGCTGCTCCCGACAAAGGTCGTTTCGGTCCCCCTTCCCCGTCTTTAGCCGCCATCTGCTTCTTCAGATCGGTTACTTCTTTCATGAGCATACGGAGCATCTGGTCGGTAGTAACTCGCTTTCCGACTTTCTTAGGCATTCTCCGACAGGGTATCTGTAAGACAAAAAGAAAGATTACCACGCTCAAAATTGGCTCTTCGTTCCGTCTCGAGCTCACGTGCAGCAAGGAGGTGCAGCTTCAGAGCACAGGAACAAGAGGATGCTTTCTTGGCTTGTTGCTCCTTTTATCCATCTTCAGGGCGGGCGTAAACCCGCCCCTGCCTGCCCCAAGGGCGTGGCCGGACGCGTCAGTGTCTAGGCCAGCCCACTCTAGGGCAGGAAAAGGCGCGCCCCGGCTACGCCGCTACGGGCATACCAGCCGAGCCTCGCCTCCCGCCCAAGATGGCTTCCCGGGGGGATCGTGGTACTCCGCCATACGTTCGGGGGGACCGAATGGTCGCCCCTTTCCAGGAACATTACCAACAATCACAAAGTAACAAAAGATTATTACTTCTTTTTTATACACTCTAAATAAAGTAATGTACAACATTTACCCGAAATAGTCATTTTTGTTTCAAATACCATTCCTCATGGCCAAATAGTATGTGTGAAATCCTTAGTTTGGAAGATACTTAATAGTACTCTTAAGCGTCAGTTTACCAACCTTCTGAATCAAAAGCACCAGCATCTTTTGTACCATCTAACAATGGTTATACCTCTTCCCGATTCTATTTATCATGTACATAGAACCTTAAACAACTAGCATGCTATCAGAACCTCAACATCATCTGGTATGCCCGTCACACTCTGTTCATCCTTCATCTTACCAAGGAGCTGTATACCATTAAAATTAACCTCTACAGGTGAATAAAAAATGTCACCAACATCTCCAACAACTGCAACAAATCTAAAACAGCTCTGCCTCACTGATGATCAACATCTCCTGTGATAGCCACATCACCCACTATCTGATACACTTACACTACCTCTACGTCAACTACAATAATTTTTTGAACCTGATCACCCCGACTCACAAAGTACTTTTCAACCCCAGACTACCCTTTCTTAACAGCAGTAATTTTCCCAGGCCAATTATTTTCCCCAAAATTTGGGTTGTAAAAACACTAGGTAAGAATTTGGTAAGTCATAAGGCAAACGTTGTTTAAAAATCAATTGAGTATGAGTGGAGAAGTGTGGCTCAGTGGTTAGAGGTGGCAGACCCGGAAGCTGAGATCAGCCCGGGACCAGGGTTCAATTCCCAATGTGGCAGGGTCCTGGGTCAATGTCCGCAGACTCCATAATTCTCACCTCGGTGCCTACTCTAACCTTGGGCTCCACTCTGCAACTCTTTGGCAATAGCTTGCTTAATCTTCACAATGGCCCCTTCAACGCCTGGGATGCCTGGTCTCACCTTGGGGGTGCCCAGGAGGGACCATCTCACAGGGAAAGCCAGGACAGGTTCCCCAGCGGTATACAGGGCCAGGACACTCCGAGATGGAGTAACAGTGCGCTTTACAAGTATACTTCATGTCATCATTTCATTCATTACAATGAGTCCAGCCTTTTGTACATTTTAAATAAGCTGTGTAATGTCCTGATGTTGTAGAAGGACCATCATGGAAAATAATTGCTACACTTACAAAAGTTCTTCCTGATATTGATAGTTGAGGAGCCACAATTTTTTTTATTAAAGTTGTCAGTTTTCTTCCATCAGGTCTGCATCGTTGCAGCATTAAAATTACATACTGTCCATATCTTTGTATAAATAATGTTCATAACATTTGTGAGTTACATTGGGTACAGACCATGTTTTGATTTGCTTCTCTAACTAAATTATTAAAAGACACTGATTTGCAGTCTGGTAAAGTCAAATATAATAAATCTTTCAGTGTCTATTTCAGTACTACTTGAAAAGGAACAATTATCACAGTCATGTTGCCATTTATAAGAAAGGCCAAAAAGATTTTCAATATCTACACGTTCATCTTGCAATACAACAAGCATATACATTAGAAATTCCTGACAATCTTGCTGAATATTCTGTGAAAATTGATTTGAAACCAGAACATATGTGTAAAACATTTCGAATATCAGAAACACTTTCTATTTTAGTTTTATCACTACTACATTTCTCAAACACAGAATTCAACAAACAACAAATTCTTGTGTCCCGATTTTCAATAATTTGTTGTAGTAAAGTTTCAAGAAAAAAAACAACATTAACCACTACATTAGCAAAGCAGTTGACACCAGAACTGTTTTCAAACTGAAAACCAACAACCTCTTCAATAGGATCTTTTTTCTTTTTGCTTACTATCACTGGTTCATCTAGTTTTTTTCTTTTCTCTGCAACCTCGCTACAATTTTTCTCATATCTTCTTTTTCGACTTACCACACGCTGTTGAAGTACTGGATATTGAGGTAAATTAGGAGCATGTTCTCTTCTTAACCTATTATACTCTTTTACACAATTTACATCTGCACTAATCTTTGTGTCATCAAAATCAATCAGGTATAATCCAGATAAAGTTCTGACTCGAGATAAAGCAACATATGCCATACCCTCTTTAAACACAGTACTTCCAATATTCACCAAAGCACAATCTACACTTAAACCTTGAGATTTATGAATAGTCACTGCATATGCCAAACAAACAGGAAACTGTTTTCGGCTGACATATAAATCTTTTACAAGCAAAAATCGTGCTGAACAACGACTCAATTGTTGTACTTCTTTAATTTCATCAAATTTGATTTTCAAAAATTCAATGTCTTCTCTATTTGGGTAATTCACAAAATCAACAACATTACCCATTGCTCCATTTACTAAACCTCTTTTCACATGTAAATTACGTCGTAAAATGATCCGACAATTTATACATGCATATAGATTCTTTTCTAAACCAGCAGTTTTGGATATTGATTTCTCTAAAGAATCCAATTTTGACTTCAACTTTTGTGACAAAATAATAGTAGCTCCCTTATGCTCTATTCTATCAATAGCTTCCAGTTTTATAATTTCTTGATTTTCTAACTGTAACATTTTTTAATTGAATATTGAACATTCTTTCAGAGTTGGCATCAAGCATATCACTGATTTCTTTTCTGCAATTTCTCTATATATATTCTCTGGGAGAATATTTTAGTTTGGAAACAAATGTGTAAGTAATCGTGCCTGTAAAGCTTCTTAGCCATGTTCACTCACTTTTCCAATTCTTATATCTTCAAGAATACTTTTATAATCAGCGTCCTTTGTCTGTAGCATATTTGTAATGAGTTCTGAATATTCAAAATATGACCAAATATTAAAATTTCCAACGCTTCCCAGGCACTTTCTGGTGTTTAAATACTGGCTGTACTTTCACAGGAGTAAGTTGTAGTAGATCTCCAAAAACAATGACGTGTTTGCCTCCAAATAACACATCATACTCTGTTTTAAGGATTTGTTGTATTCTTAAATGCACAAAGGCAAGCATTACATTTGATATCATGCTTACCTCATTAATATTGAGAAGTTACATTTTTTCAAGACTCTAGAAACTTCACAACAAGCTTCTCCAGATAGCTTGTGGTATTCTAATTTATTTTCATGCTCTACTGGCAGCATCAATAAACGAAGTAAAGTAATCCCTTTAATGTTATGTGCTACCAATCCAGTTGGAGCAGTCACAACACAATACAGTGACGACTCAGTTCTTTTCTGTAGATAAGTTGCAATTCCTTTAATTGGAAAACTTTTTCCAGTTCCTGCTTCTCCACTCACGTACAGTCGGACAGGTTTAAATGACGTACATGAGCACTCTTTTTTCTCATGATATAAACCATGCTCAATCTGTTCTGTCACTTGATCGTATATTTGTTTTTGCTCAACATTTATTTGTTTTTCCAATGCTTCTAAGTTTATTACATCCTCTTGAGCTTGTTGCATTGCTTTTCCACCTCATCAATGGAAGTTGCTGCTTCATTTTGGATAATTGGTTCTCCTAGTGCATCGTGACTCAACGAAACAGAACTTTGACTGTTTTGAGATCTGTCTTTAGCAATCTCTGCTGCAATTGTAGCTTCCTGCTGTATTTCGTCGTTCAACATTTTCAGATAATTAGTAAAAACAGGACATTCTATAGTATTTTTAGTTGCGTTGAATGAATCTTCATAACTGTCAAAATCTCCAAGTAGTTCCAGTTCTGTACGCCATGGCTTAAAGAGTTGCAAAAGAGCTAAATAGTAAACTTTCCTTTTGTCAGGAGTTTCGCAACTCAGTTTTCGGTGATTAATCAAATGTCCTTTTCTTTGTTTCACTAAACATCCTTCAGATCCAATCACAGCATATACTCCTTTATTGATATCTTCTGTAGTATTTCTCTTAAAAGTATAGCTTTGCAGTACTTCATAGAGACAAACGTTCTCAAGATGATTACTTCTATTTGGATAGTATGTATCCAACATATTTGTCTTCAAAATATCTGTACTGTCTGGTTCTCTCTCTGCTAAATACTCAATTTCTTCCACAGATTTCAATACTCGGTTTCGTGTTCTTGTAAGACCTAAACTCACCCAAATTATTGTTCTAGATTTGGAGAATAGACTTGCAGATGATAAGTAGGTAATATATATTTACCTACAAAATATATATTTTGTACCTACTGGCGATAGCCATCGAGTGCAAGAAATAAACCATCCAAGCCAACTTTCACGTTTCCAAGTTAGTTATAGTTAGGATCTACTTTCCATAGGAAATCTGCAACATTCTATTGGGAATAACTGTGGCGCCGGTGGACGAATCTTTGCGAATTTCTCAAAGTTCGTGGCCCTCCTTCCCTGAAAATTTGGGGGGGATTCGTCAAGCGGGGGCCGCGATAAAACGTGTTTTCCCCATGTTAATTTCCATAGGGCGGTTGGCCTCACTTTTAGCCCGAACGGCTGAATGGATTTTCACCAAACTAGGCAAAATTGTAGGGACTGGTAGCCCGATGTGCCTTTGCTATGTCTCAAGATATGTGCTACAGTGGATTTTGAGTAATTTAGGTTCAAAAAAATAGATATAACTATGGCAGCGTCCCGGTACGCACACAGGGGAGCGAAGAGGGCGCGCCACGCGAGGTGCGGACGGAAAGCTGATTGGCTCTCGGGTGTCTGTAAACATTCCAAACAGTCCGGAGCGGCCGCCATCTTGTGTCTCGGTAGGATCGAGACACAAGAGGTGGCCAAAACAAAGGGGGAAAAGACCATAAGGGAGCAGAGTAGACCCCCCCGACCCCCTAGGTTTGATGTGGGGGGAGCGCCCGGTACGCGCATCAGGGAGCGGACCGGGAAGCGTACCATGGGGAAAAAAGAATGACAGAGTTTTAAAAAAATGTAGCCTTTATTTATAAATTGGAGGTAGTTCTAAAAAGAACTGTTTTTTTCTTCTTTTTGTTGTTTTATATTTTTTTTGAGTTTTTTGAACATTTTGTAGACAGTGTAAGTAATTCTTTATTTAGATATAAAAACATATCTTTAAAAGATTGCACAAATCACATTATGTACAGTTTTATAAATAAAAAATGATAAAAGAATAAAATGTAACAGTAAGCATGCTAGTTAAAACATTTCAATTCATAGATTGGCCCACCCGGGCATTGCAAGTTCTGTTAAAGTGCATGTTCGATCTTGTCAATCGGCAGTACAGTCTCCGCAATGTCCATTTTATCTAGGGTGCGGTAAGCGTGCTGAATGAATTTGGACAAGTTTATGTTTAAGACAGTATTATCTGGAGACAAAGCAGCGATAATGGCATGCCTACAGGTCCGAATTCCCAGCCTGTTCCATTCTGGCTTGAGCAGACACCTGCGTTGGAAATTAAATGAGGGACAGATGCAGAGCACATGCAGGATTGTTTCTGTTGCTAACCCGCATCCTCTGCATGTTGTGTCTTCCTTCTTACGGCGCCAGGTGGGTAGGCTTTGGAGAAAGCGCCAATCTCCCATTCTTAGGGCTATCAAGCAGCGCTTTAGATAAAGTGAAAATGTCATGGAGAGGTAGGCTGCAGGGGTCAGTCGATTGTAGGAGTTAACTACCGCCCAGGAGTGACTACGTTTCATGACAAGAGCTTTGTCTAACACCAGAGATTTCAGTCTTACACATTTTTTGATTACATTTTTAAAAACAGTCTGACTTGGGTTAAGAGCCCAGAGATCAGCAACTGACATTTGATGGATGTAATCATTCAGAAGGCACCCGAATGTTCCCCCTGGATTAGTCTCGTTGATTTCTTTCCAGGTTAGGGACTCTAGTGTACCTGCTTCGGCCTGTCTTAATTTATGACACAGCTTGAGGTAAGTACCCACGTTAGAAGCTTCATAGTTGGTTAATCCCAGCTCTAACCTAATCTGGGCCGGGGAAGCAGTGCTCGGTAAATGAAGTACCTTTCTGTAGATTTTGGTTGTGTGTTTATTTAGGGCAGTATTCATTTTACCTTTAAAGGTCTCTATACCATAAGAAAGTGTTGGTCCAATTTTTGCTCTAAGGACTTCTAGTAGAGGGGCAAGGGTTGGACCTGAGAGTTTCTTCGATAGCTTGGCCAAGGATACCACTAGGGCCGTAGTTTTATCTATGATCACACTACTTTGCTTTGAAAAGCTGCCCCTTGCGTCCAAATGGACCCCTAAGTATTTGTATGATTGGCCAATCGAAAGATTTATTTTGTTAATTGACCAACCACCGCCGCTGTAGTGTTTCTTACCAAAAGGGACTATCAGAGTTTTCTCCATGTTAATTTCTAATTGATTGCCAGTCGTATATTGCGATAGTGCAACAAGGAGCCTTTGTAACCCTACTCTAGTAAGACTAAACAGGGCCAGGTCGTCGGCATATAAAAGATTACATATTGCCGCTCCTCCTATTTTGGGTGGATGACTATTTACCTTGTCTAGAATACTTGACAGGTCAGATATGAATAGGTTAAAGAGAAGAGGGGCCAGCACGCATCCCTGCTTTACACCGCGTGAGGTCATAATTTTTCGCGAGAGGTGCGAGCCGGACCCTAACTTCACTCGAACCCATGTGTCAGAGTAAAGCTGAATAATTGGGTTCAGTATGTTGTTTGGAATACCCCACTGTGTCAGTTTTTTCCAGAGAGCCGCCCTAGGCACTCTATCAAACGCTGCTTTAAAATCAACAAAGCAGCAGAAGACCATCCTGTTTGTTGATAACGCTTTATTGATTATAGTGGAAATTGCCAGAAAATTTGTCGTAGTTCCTGAATTAGCAACAAACCCTGTTTGGTTCAGGGGGATCATATTGTGGTCCTTTGCCCATTGCCTTAAATCCTCCAGAATGAGTCCTGCAAAATGTTTTGCCTCTATGTCCAGTAGGGCGATCAATCTATAATTGTTAGGCATAGCACGTGATCCAGATTTATGAATGGGATGAATTATTGCGCCCCGCCATGAGTCCGGGATTGTCCGTGTTCTCAGGGTGTAGTTAAAGAGATTTAGTAACACCATGGACCAGAAGGGAATGTCCGATTTGAATAGCCTTTGTGGTAGGCCATTCGGGCCTGGTGCTCCATCTTGCCTCCCTTTTGTCACAGCTTTGGCAACTCGATCCTCAGTTAGTGCATATGCATGGGTGGGTCCTCGGATTGTATCCAGGGAGATATTTTGTGCTGCATCTTCCGCAATCCCGCAGCCCCTGGGGGATCTGATGCAGTCCTGGTCGTCTTGTGCCTGAAAGTGATCTGTTAGAAATGTTGCCCATTCCGCTTCCTGTATGTTTGCAGAGCCAGAGTTTGTTAGGGGCAGGTTGGTGCGGTTAACAAGGGACCAGAATTTCCTTGAGTTTTTTTGCTTGCTTTCCCACACCAATTTTACCCAGTATTGATTTTCCTGAGCCCGTTTCTCTTGGAAGACTGCCCTCCTGAATGCTTTTTGGGCGTGGTGATATGTGGCGAGGAAGGCACTATTCCCCGGGAATTTTAACGCCAACCTCAAAGCGGTGTTCCTTGCTCTCTTTAGTGGTTTTAAGACAGCAGAGGATGAGGCCCCTACTGAAGGTGGGCTGTTTAATCTCCGCGCAGTCGCAGGATATGAATTGATCAGATGAAGGCACAGCTGCGACCATTTCCATATCGGGTTGACATCTTTGTCAGAACTACCTGTTATGAAGTCCTTGCTTGCTTTTAAAACACTCGGACTGTTGGATTCATTCCATTTGAGGCGCTTGAGGTTTTCGGTGTGAATTCCCTCGTAGGTTATGGGAGCCACTTTATGGAGTTCAGGGTTTGTGGTGAAGGTGATGACCTGGGGCCTGTGGTCGCTTTCAGACCGTGGGTGGATGCAAAAACAGTTCAACTTAAACAGTAGTTCTGAGTTGCAGATAGTAAAGTCTAAGTAAGACTCTTTTTTTCCATTCGACCAGGTCCAGTTTGGGGGTGAGTCACTTGCTGTCCTTCCATTCACTACCAGGTATCCTGCGTTATAGAATCTCGTCACAGAGAGTTCACCTAGTATGTTTGGGGCTTGCTTTGAAGGTTTGGATTGAGTCAACACCTCAAAGATGTTAGTCAGGTCCGGTCCTTCCATGTCTGCTACGTTCCCCTGAAATAGATTTGTATTGAAATCTCCCGTGATGATGCGGTCTGAGTTGGGATATTCAGTAGCTATGTCATTCATGATTTCGCACAGTCGGACCAGATGGTCTTTTTTTTGTACGGGTGCTGGGATTAATGTACACGTTGACGAGGAGAATTGGATGCTGCATCCCCCAGGGGTTAAATTTGACCCCAAGTAACCAGTCTTCTTTGAGGTGAAATTGATTGAGAGCGCCTTTCAGGTTATTTGAGATGTATATGGACAAACCGCCTTTGGGGTGGCCAAATTGGTTGTCCCTGAGCGCTGGTTTCCAAAACTCGATATATCCTTCTATGGGACGGCCCTCTGTCGCCCAAGTTTCCTGTAGGGCGATTGCTGTGTGTTTGCACAAGAAAGCCATAGTGTCTTCGTTTGAAGTTTTTTGATGAAGTCCACTGATATTCCATGAGCACAGTGAGAATGGAGGCCGTCCCTGCTTGGTGTCTCTTTTGTGCCATATGTCCGCCGCTGCGATGGATTTTCTAGAGGGGATGAATGTTTCTACGGGTGTTTCCCCCGCTGGCGGTCAATTTGAATGTTTTGATGACAGAATTGCCGGCAGCCAGCCCCAGCTGTAGTTGGATTCTTCATTGGCCCCGGCTTTTTCCGGCCCTTTTGGTTTGATGTCGGCCCCTATAGCAGTTTTTAGGACCAAGTAGGGTCTCACGCATCCTGTTTTTTTGGATGTTAACAGGTGGCTGGGTGAAGTCGGCCTTGTTAACAGGGAGGTGGGGTACCCGGGGGTGGAGTAAGGGTACACTCTGATTCCCCAGTTCCGCAACGTCGACTTCTGTTCAAGAAAAGCTCCTACCCAGCTAGTCGATGAAAAAGTCACCACAGTGACCTCAGATGGTTGATTACCTCGAGGGGAGAGGAATTCGATGGATTCAATATTGTTCGAGGCCAGTCCAGCTAGACCTAGAATTCCTTCTGCTAGTTTTAACAGGTTGTATCTATTAAGAATGTCGTGCCGCCCTTTAGATTTATATTCGGGGGCCAATAGAATCTGATGGCACGGTGGATCGTTGTTGATTGACTCCGGAACACTTGTGGGTTTGGTGTTAGAGTTTTCGGGTGTCCTGTCTGGTTTGATTTCATATAGCTGTGGTGACAGTCGTTGCGGGGCCCTCGTCGAGTGTAAACTATGGCTGGTCGCAACTTTGGAGTCATTGCAGATGGTTTTAGAGTAATTGATTCTTGACATTGCATTTTCTTTTCCCGGGGAAATGAGAGTCGTCGGTGGTCTGGAAGTTTCTGGTGTCATCTTGGGCCCAGATGCACTTGCCGTGTCTGTGCTCGCCTTGATGGTATCTGTGTGAGCCCTGCCCTCGGTTGTTTCTGGGGCCATTGCTTGAATGCTTAGGACCTTTGGACTACTCGCAGTTTCTTGGGTAAGTTTTTCTGGGGAGACTCCCTTGACGCTAATTCTCTGCTCTGCGGCACTGTTTTTGACCGGGGGGTTTTTGTATTCGACTTTTTTGAAGATAGGGAAGAGTTCCTGGTGGGCCATGTTGGAGTTAGCCTTAAGTTTATTTCTGGCTTTGCGCTGGCGTTTACGCTCTCTTTTACTGCGTGGTAGAACTGGCCCCGAGAAGGCCACCGTTGTTGAGTCACTTTGAGAAATGGGGCTGTTTATTTGCACAGGCTCAGGATGATCATGCCTGGTAGTGGGTCCGATTGATGACAAGGGGGGGCTGTTTTCTGCCGTCTGGTTTGATTTTGATTGGGCGCTCTGAGTGTGACCGTTCAGCTTCGTTTGCCCAGTGGTTGTTCCTATATTTGGAGCCTCTCCTTCTTATGAGTTTGTGTTCTGCTTGGCAGGAAACTCAGTGGGTTTTATATATTCTTGCTGTGCGGGGGGTGGCAATTTGGTAGACACGTTTCCTACTCTCAACAGCTTTACTTCCCTTATGACTGTGGTTAGGCATTCTGGGAGCAGAGAGAGAGAATCTATGATTGGGGAGCAACAGCAGGTAGATTCGGCAAGCTTCGTGGAGGCTTGCGCTCGTATGATTAACGAATTGAGTTTATCTAATTTGCTATCAATCCCAGAGGTGAATAGTGCTAGAGTGTTTAGGAGGTCGACCTGTACGTCCAGTTTTATAGAATGGTAATTGAGTGCGTTAACTGTTTGCTGCAGGGTTTGTAAAAGTTGTGGCCAAGCGCCGGTCCCGGTGTTTTCTTCAATATTTTGTTTTTCTTTTTGGATCGGGCTGGACCTGGGTGAACTTTCAGACGTCTTGAAGAAAAGAGACAGGTCCGTTATAAACTGATCGTTCTGGGCAGGCAGTGCTGGCTGGCTTTGCGATGTATCCTTTGTGTGTCCAGATGGTGAAAATATCATGTACGGGGGGCTCAAAACTGGTGGTAATGTTGTGGAAATTATTGTTTGTGGGGTTGAGGATTGTTGACTGCTATTGGAGTGCTCGGGGTTGTCATGCCCGTGGATTTGTGCCGTCGTTATTTGGTGAGGAGGGGCCACAAGAGGCATGGTCGTGGCCGCTGCGTTAGTTACAGTAGGTTTAGACTGCTTTACTTGGACCTCTGATGGGCACATAGTGGTCTCCAGGTGGGTTTGTAGCGCTTGACAGGGCCTGCGGTCCACTGCTGGAGACACTGGAAACTTGTCCGATGGAAAGAGGTCAAGTTGAAAGTTTTTGCTGTTTTGGTCATTACAGGTGGACCCAAAAATATACACCTCTGATGGCTCGATTGCCCTCGCAGTTTCAGGTGCCCAATGTTGCACCAAGGCCAGGTTAGGCGACCCAGGTTGAACCAAGTTAATCGAGCCTGGTTGCGCCAGGGGAGTAATGATCGTTGCCTCCAAAGACTGCGCTCTTGGTTGAGGCGATTCTGCAGACTTAGATGACGTTTTTTTGAAGAAGTCCCGTATACTTAGCGGTTTTTGTGTTGTTAAAATGTGGCTGGTGTTGGCCAAGGCCTCTGCGGCGTCTGGTTTTGTAGCTTTCCTTCTTTTGGGCGCTGTGTACTTCCTCACTTTTCCTGATCTCATTGTTTTCCGAGGGCCTGGGCTTGGGCTTGGGCTTGGGCTCTTCTGGTTGCTCTCGGTCCAACACCAGGGGTACTTTGATGCAGCTTGGATACAGCAGCAGAATGTCGAGGGAGTAGCTGCTGGCTTCTGGATCTGTGTGCAGGTTAAGCAAGTTAAGCGTTGAGCGGCTGAATTGGTGTATGGCACCCCCCTGCTCACCCCGTCCCTCCTGCGCGGGTCTCCCGGCCCTACCCCTACCCACCGACACCACCTTGCCGCCCTGCCCCACTGGATCAATCCAGAGTCAGAGGGCTACTGGAGCTGCATGCTGCGCAACTCTGGGAGGCACGTGCAGGCACTACTTGGTCAAGGGGTGAGATGAAGCCGGCAGGATCTGGGGGGCTAGTCAGGGCCCGGCCGGCACTGGACGGAGAGCAAGGGGAGCTGCCCCAGAGCTGGTGAGCACCGTAACCCGCCAAGCGGCGAGCAGCAAGTAGGGGATAGCTAGGGGAGGTAAGCGCCAGAAGGCTGGGGCACCCACGAGAGCAAGGGGGCACCGCAGGCGGCAAGGGCCGCAGGAACCGAGCCGGTGGGGAGAACTCTTAGAGAACACAAGGACGCAAGGACACAAGACTCTGAGGCTCTAAGTGCGTTGAGCACAGATGCTAAGCAGACTCCAGGCAAGCAGCGCGTCAGGAGGGGTGAGGGGGGGTGAGGGGGACCAGAGAAGAGCCGCTCACTCACCGAAGTGAACAATGGTATCGGTGGTAAAAGATACGACCTCAATTGCCCTCTTGGTCACCCCTGTCAGCCCCTGTCAACCTCCGTGCCCCCACTCGCGTGCGCCGAGTACTGCCGAATGCTGCCTTACCTTGAGTCACACCGGTCTCTCGGTCTCTCGGTCGTCCTCAGTCGTCCTCCCCCGAGGGCTCGCCCCGCTGTGCCCCCGCCGTGTCCCCGCTGAGCCCGCAGCTCCACGCTCTCAGGGCCGCCCCCGCATGCCAAGCACCTACACCCGCCCCCGGCAGCGTCTCCACACACCTGCATTGCCGCGCCTACCCGGCGAGCCACGAGAATCACGCAGATGGGACGCGGCCAATTACCGTCAGCCTTCGACACCTCAATCCGACACCTCTCCGATATGACATTTTGTACTTTTTTTGGCTTTTATGAACTATTTTTTATCTTTTTTGTTTTTTTATGGAGAGAAACAAAAAACAGGGAATTGAAAATGGCTCAACTGGAGCAAAAAACAAAAAACTGAAAAAATTAGGGGTTTTTTGGGGCAATTGTGATTGTCGCCAGCAAGGACGATGAGCTTTACGCTCTTTTCCCCATAGGAGATCAGCTTGCCAAAATGAATGCATGTAATTCTAAAATCTCCAAATCGTTGTTGAATACAAGGCATCGTCTCCGTTGTTTCTGGTCCTGATGGAGTGGGTTGCTTTCTTTTGGAGGTGGTCCTTGAAGACTGGGGGAGGTTACTGGCCAGTTCCCTGAACTCTGCAGCAGAATAGTTGATTGGATGCCTGCGGGTCATATGCCTAATCATGGTATTATTACCAATTGAATATTTTTTGTTTGGGTTGCCCCTTGAGAGTTCCATGCCACAGATTAGGCAAGGTACCTTGGGCGCATTCACTTTTTTCTTGCCCTCTGGGATTGAAAAAAACTCCCATACAATGTGTGACCTTGGCTGGTAGGGGGTATTCTTTTCAGGCAGCCATCTTCTCCCCTCCTCCTGTTCCTCTTCCTCCTCCTCCTCTTCTTGACCACCAATGTACTGTTGTGGTGGTCCTCTAGGTGGTTGTGGTGGTGGTTGTGGTGCAGATGCTCCAGCTGTTGCTGCTACAGTAGCCATTTGAAAGTACAAAATAGTTCTCTGTATTGCTGAAACAGGTCTTCCTCAGTCAAAGGACAAAGTCAGAATAAGGAAAAAAGGTGGGGTCTTTCATCATTTGGAAAACAGAACTGTTCTGGACCAATGAAAAGTGTTATTTTCAAGTCACATGATCCGGGCTTCCAACATTTGGAAACCAAAACTGATCTGCCCCAATAAAAAGTGTTATTTTCAAGATCACATGACCCGATGCGCTTACGCTACGCACCCCGGGGCGCGCCCGTAGTCGCTCTCCAGGGTGCGCCCGGGGGCATGTAGCGTAAGCGCGCCAGAACGTTGCGCGATCGTATGCGCTCGCGTGCTTCCGGGTGCGCTTACGCTGTGTGTCATATGATGCATCACGCGTCTACGCGATACGTCACGATGTTGTTTTCGTTTGCGGGAGTAGCGCTCCCGGGAAGCTCGCCGTAATATTGCGCTTACCCGTGCGTTTACCGGTTCGCGCCCCGGGAGCGCCCCGGGGTAAAAAAAAAAAAAATACCATAATTATACAATATAAAATTCGTTTTTAAATTTTTTACTTTCTATACCTATAAAGATTTGCTATTAAAAAACCATTGAAATTCACTGAAAAAACCATAGGTTTCACACCAGTTATAGTTAGGAATTAGCATTAAAAAAACCTATTAAATTCACTGAAAAAACCATAGGTTTCACACTAGTTATAGTTAGCTGGAAGTTTTACTCGCATAAAACCATTGAAATTCCCACGTTATAGTTAGTTGGACTCACTATAACTTGCGCGTGCAATGCACTGCTGATGACGTCACATAATACATCACTCATGACATGGTCAGTGACATCACTCATGACATCACTGATGACAACATCTTTTGTGACAGAGTGACAGACCTCCTTTCACTGTAATGTAACCCTTGAAACAGGTGGCAGGGGAAAACATGGCGGCAGTCGGCTGACTGCAGCAGTGCTCCGCTCCGTCTCGCTCCCAGATGCCTGACCGTTAGCGGTTCCGACTCGCTCATTCCTTTGAGATTAAGCGGCAGCGTTAAGTACATTTTCCTCGAGACTCAAGACTTCTCTTATTTTTCCTTCGTGACAAAGCTTAAACAATTAAACAATTTCTTCGCTCCTACCTCGATGTGCTGTGATCTTAACGCAAGCCTCAGCGCTCAGGAGGGAGGGCGCAGCGGATCCACGAAGTCGACCAGCTGCAGCGGAGGCGAACGAGGAGGTGAACGCCCTTCTCGAGGCGAGCCCATACCTGCGCGGTTACGGTGGGAACAAGCCGCCCTGGAGCTCCACAGAGCCAGGCGGATTCAATGTCTCCTCAGGGTTTCCAGTACTAACGGAGCCTCTCACAAAAACAAGTCGACATCTGGAGTTAGAGTTTTACCGGCCATAAAATCAGACGGTGGTTTTGTTCTCCCGTGCACAAGTGCCTCACATAAGGGCGATACCAATGAATCTTCCACAGTAAGTGAAAACTACCTTAAAGAGGAGATAAACAACAGAAATATTCGGAAATCCACAAGCTCAACTTTGGCACACATGAGCGCTGCAGAGTCTGCTAGGAAGTTAAGAGGTAAGAGCGCAGCAAAGGGCTTGGTGGGGACCAGCATATCCCGTAAAAAGAAAGCTTAAAGCGCGCTGCAAGTTACTGAAGATGAGGCTGGCAGGGAGGTTTTTGAGCTAGGAAAAAGCCCCCAATCCGGCGCAAAATTAAATCCAGATCAGGAAACATCCTCTTATCTTTCAACTGAGGTTAAAGCAAAAAGGGGTAGGAAACGCAGTAAAGCGAAACCCCCTACAGCTCCCATACCCAAAATCACCCCATCTCTGCGCTCATATTTCAAGGTGGTTCCCCAAATCTTGAATTTTGGGTAAGAACATTCCCAATCTAGCAACAATATTTTCGAAACCGGTTCAGAGATCATGCCAATCAATGGGCAGGTTCTGTCCCCCGTGACTGAGGCCTCAGCCAACTCTTTAGACAATCAGCTTCAAACAGCTAGTATTGACCCCTCTCATACATCACGACTAGAGGAGAGACCATCTAATGAGGTTGAGGTAGAGAGTTTAATGCTTAAAAATACAGCAGACCAAGCTACAATAAACTCTGATATGTCAAAGGCAGTGGATGAAACGGCATTACCCTCTGTACCAGCAGATGGCTGTAGTGATCCCATCAGTGTAGTTACAGTTAACATGGAAGATAATTTTGAGGCTGGAATATTTTCTGAACCCCCTTTGATAACATCCCAAGAATTAAGTGAAGCCGTCGGGTCATGATCAGAAACTATCTCTGTAGCCTCAATACAAACTATGTTTGCAGCACTATCTGCGGAGATTAAGCAAGGATTTGCGGAGTCAGCCTCCAATCAGAGAGAGATAAGGAGTTTTTGCGAGTCTCTTGATTAGAGAGTAGGCACCCTGACGCTGAGAACCCAAGCACTGGAGGAAACTGTGGGCCAAATATCGATGAGGGCCGAGGGCACCACGGAAGACATTGCAAGATTAAAAAAAGAAGATCAAGCCCTCTCGGAAAGAATGGAGCTTTTAGAAAACAACGCAAGGCGTAGTAATATACGCATCTTGAATGTTCCTGAGGGAAGCTAAGGCTCGGACATTAAGAGTTACATAATCACTCTACTAAAAGAAACTTTAAACCTTTCCCACTCTATTGAGGAGCTAGCAATGGACATTCAACGCGTACATTGGGATCCTTTTAGACGCAACCCCCAGCGGACTAAGCCTAGGAAAATTCTTCTAAACTTTCATACCTACTCCTTGAAGGAACATATCTTAAATGAAGCACTTAAGCTTAAGTCACAAACATTCAAAGGCTTTAACTTTCAGATTCGCTCAGATTTGTCCCGCTTCACCTTAGATAAACAGTGGGAGCTGGGCCAAAGGATGGACGCTTTTCGTAAATTGGGCGCTACAGTACAGGTGGGTTTCCCTGCATCTCTCAAGATTATGCTAGACAACAAAATGTACAACATTAGATCCGTGCAAGCTGCAGATGATCTCCTACTATCCTTTGGCAGCAGGAAACAAAGGGAGTAGTACTGAGATGTGTTGAAACAGCCAAAAAAGAACGCCATCAACTCTTAATCCCTGAATGCCTAATGCCTAAATGCCTAAATGCATTAATTTAAGTAATGTCGATAAATTATAGTATGAGTAAATGAAGGCGTGAATTCACCTTGGGTAATTAAAAAAAATAAAGAGAAAGGGTGAGAAAAAGGGAAGGGTAAAAAAGGAGACAATAAAGGGAAAAAGAAAAAAAAATAACTAAAAAAAAAAAGGGATTAAGTGATGGGGAAAGGAAAAAAAAAAACACTGGGAAAAAAAAACACACAATAATACTTGCCCATAAGATAAGCATAAAGTCTAAAGGCGAGTCACACTATAAATACTAGAGGCACATAGCGTTGAGATGGGGAAGAGCTAGGGGCACTTACTTCCGGAAATTTTCCGGTTGGTGAGTACAGGGTTTTCCCAGGGTAGGGAGGGGGGGTGGGTAGTGCATGGGGGGTTTGGGGGGCACAACCACACTTCTAAGAATGAGCTCTAATCTTTTTATGTGAATAAGTTTTTGAATACAATGTTCTTCACTCATCTCAAGCCAAACAGCAATAATTTACATAAATTGTCACATAATTTATTCTTCTTATTGTCAGTCCTACCAAATAACCTAAACTTACAACACAATGAGTAAACTCAAATTATTATCCTGGAATGTTAATGGTCTCCGCACCAAGCCTCGTGCTAATAAAATCATGCAATATCTTTGAGATACCGATGCGGGAATCATTATCCTCCAGGAGACACACTTAATTGAAAGTGAGATACTCGAGTTGGCTCGAAGGAATAGATGGATAGAATCCTCGATTTCAACAACACAAGGTTCTAATACACGGGGGGTTTCGATTCTCTTCAAGAAATCCGTTAGGTTTAAGATAAAACAGCAGAAAGTCGATTCTGGAGGGAGATAGGCCATCGTAGCAATAGAATTAGGAGACATCAAGTTAACACTTGTGGGCTATTATGGTCCAAATATTGACGATCCCTCAGCACTGAAAACCCTCTTCAACCACTTGCTTAGTTTCCCAGACCCGGTGATTATTGCTGGGGATTTCAATATCACTTTGAACCCACTTCTGGACAAATCCCCTAACAGTAGACAAAAAATCGTCTCTAAATCCAGAAATTGTCTTTTAGGTTTAATGAACCAATATGACTACATTGACATTTGGCGGTTTAGAGAGGGTCAAAGGTAAGATTTTTCATTCAGGAATTCGAAGTATAGACATAAAAACTAGAATTGACTTTATTCTCACTAGTAGAGCTCTAGCTGAGGACACTACCTCAATACACTACACTCCAATGCATCTCTCTGACCATTCTGCAGTTGAGTTAGAACTAAAACTGGCTATGACACCTCTTAAAAGAATATGGTCCTTTGACAGGTCTCTACTCTCATCAATAGAGGATATTGAATTTTTACAATCAGAAACACGCCACTTCTTTAATACCAATAAAGGTACAGCCTCAATAGGAACTATCTGGGATGCATTTAAGTGTACATTGAGAGGCCTCATTAAAAACAAAGTAGCCTATCGAAGAAGGCAGTATACAGAGGAAGTAACCTCCATTAAAAGTAATATCTTGGCAGTTCAGAATGATATAGACAATACCGCTCTGACAGATAATCACAACCTTGCCGAAAAACATGCAGAGTTGGATAGGCTAAAGTATTCATTATCTGCAATTCTAGAGAAACGTGTCATGCAGAGATGGGAGGCAAGTAAGCTCTCGCATTTCCAATATGGAGAGGGGGCAGGGAAATTACTTGCCTGGAAAACAAAATCTGACCGGGTCCGTAACAATATATCTTCTGTTACATCCGCGGGGGGCACCTTTTCTAGGGACGATGAAATCAGGGTAGCTTTCAGAAATTTCTTTCAATCCATATATCAGGACGACCTTAATCTTACTCAGAATGATATAATGAGTTGGCTCGAAGGTATCTCTCTTCCATCTTTAACAACAGAACAGTCCTGCTCTTTGGATGAGGAAATAACTACTACAGAGGTAGAGGAGGCTATAAGGAAAGCAAAGAGTGGAAAGGCTGCAGGCACTGATGGTTTGCCATGTGAAATTTACAAAAAACTCATCACAGAGGTCTCTCCAGTGCTGGTTACTCTTTTTAACCAAATTTTAAGAGACGGCGAGTTGCCACCCGAATCATGGGATAATGCCTCCATAACCCTCATCCTGAAGCCTGGTAAACCCTCCTCGGATTACGGCTCATATCGGCCTATCTCTATATTAAACGCTGACTATAAAGTCTTTACCACTATATTGGCCAATCGGTTGGGCCGGGTAGCTCCTGATATTATAGCCCCGAACCAAAAAGGGTTTATAAAAGGGAGACAGCTCTGTGAGCTTACGTTTGAATTACTAGGCTCTATAGATATTGCTATAAAAGAGGCAATCCCTCTGGTTGTCCTCACGTTGGATGCTACCAAGGCTTTCGACAAGGTGAATTGGCTGTACTTGTCGGAGGCCTTGAGGAAATTCAAAGTGGGGGACAGATTTCGGAGAACGATAAATCTGCTATATCGAAGCCCATCCGCTTCACTGTTGATAAATGGAGGCTTGACGGAGCCCTTCATGGTTACAAGAGGAACTAGACAGGGTTGTCCCCTGTGCCCCCTCCTCTTTGATGTATATATCGAACCCTTCGCTCAAACCATAAGAGACAGTATACTCATTAAACCTTTTATTTTTGGTGGCTGGGATAAAAAGGTGGCACTTTATGCAGACGATATTATGAATTTTTCTACGAGTTACGACGAAGCATACCCAGAGATAATCGAACAGGCCCTCAAATTTGGCAAAGTGTCAGGGTATGAAATTAACGCTTTAAAGATAGAGTCAATGTCCTGGAATATTAATACAACTGATAATAACGGGACATCCAAAACCCAAATTCGCTATCTGGGGGTAAACATAGTTAAAGATATCAACTCAATTGCTTCTCTTAACTTCAACAAAGTTGCTGCAGAGTGTCGGAAACTCATGAGAGACTGGTCTCATCTTCTGCTCTCTGTTTTGGGTAAGGTTAATTTGGTGAAGATAAGTATCCTACCGAAAGTTTATTTTTTGTTTAACTCAATTCCACTTCTTTTTGATCCAAAATTAATCTCAAAACTACAGAGCGCGATTACCAGCTTTATTTAGAATAGTAAGAGCCCTAGAATCTCGTGGAAAAAAATCAGGCGTCGCAGGGAGAAGGGAGGGCTCGCTGGACCAGACCTTCAAATCTACGCATGGGCGTTTCAGCTTTCGCACACGCGTATGCTGCTTAAAACCCTTACATCAACAGGGATGGGCCTTCTTTTTTCCACATTATTGGAATGTGAAGGAGTAGACCAATCTGGTTTTTTGTTTCAATTTGGCGACCCCAAATTCTTTAAGAAGATAAAATTGAAAGTTTTACAAGGGATTGTATCTACTTGGTACAAAGTTAGGCAAGCGACAAAGGTTGGCTACTATTCTACGAAGGCTCCTATATGGAACCTACCGGCCCCCCCCTCATGGACAACAGATGCCCTTAATAATCCGCTAATAGAAGCTGGTATCAATAGTTGGGATGACTTGTTTATGGATGGGTCTTTACTTCCATGGGACTATTTAATTAATAAAGTAGGCCCAAGTCTGTCGAGATTTAAATATATTCAGACCTCAGCTGGTCACAGTCATATAAAGAGCAGCCAGCACGAATTAACAAGCCGCCTATAGGTGGTTATAGTGATTTGGTAACTTGCCTTTTAGACAGCCCAGTGGCAAAGAAAGAAATTTCAGGTTGGTACAATAAAATAATCGATGAAATAGATGTTAACTTTCAGCTACCGACATCACTGTGGGCTGAGATAATGCCAGGCTTAGATGTGGAAGAGCTCTGGACTGCTTCTTGCTCAACACTTTGGGACCTAGTTAAACCCTCGTGGCTTCGTAGGAACCACCTCTTCACTATACATAGGGCATACTATTCCCCCATAGGTTAACTAAGTTCTCGTTAACAGGCCCAGTCCTATGCCCAAGATGTGGGTCAATTGCAGCCTCAGACATAAATATGTTTTTCGAATGTCCAAATTTATCGGATTATTGGGAAGCCATCAGGAATAAGCTATCACAATCTTTGGGTGAACATATCTCTATAGACCTTGCTCTTGTTATCTTTGGTCTTAAAAGTAAAACCTGCAACGCAGCAACTAATTTGATATTTTACTCCATTCTAGCGGCACGTAGGGAGATATGTAGACACTGGAAAGATGCTCAACCGCCTACAGTACATGAATGGCGAACGTCACTCCTTCAAATCTCCAAACTAGATCTAGCCAGAGCAGGAAATCCCAATAGGAGAGCTTTTTGGGCTATGCTTGGATAGCAGTGACAATACCTGTTTTTT
The DNA here is from genome assembly GCF_964263255.1 of Lissotriton vulgaris. Lineage (NCBI taxonomy): Eukaryota > Metazoa > Chordata > Amphibia > Caudata > Salamandridae > Lissotriton > Lissotriton vulgaris. The sequence continues at coordinate 82,427,047 of NC_141695.1, forward strand.
TTTTTTTTCCCCCAGGTCCTATGATTAATGTGTGCATTACCTATCCTAGCTACCGTGACTAACAGTCTTGGTGTTATAGGGGTCTCGATAACTCGGGCACTATCTACTAAGGCACTGCCCGAAGCAAGATCATGTTTGGTCTGTGTGTATGGTGCTGACGGGAACTGGTCTTCCTCCTTACTGTATGAATTCTCCCACCAGCTATAAGCTGAGATAGCACAGAACACGACCATTCGCCTCTTTGCTCTGTGGCGGTTTTTTGGTTTTGATAGATTGGAGCTATGCACGCAAATGAGGATAACAAGAAAAAAAAAATGTAACCCTTGAAACACATATTCAAAAATACAAACTAAAATTTTCAAAACAATGCAGATACCCATACCAGTTACAACAACCAAAATCAATATTTCTAGCATCTATATACACATCCACTCATTCACCAACAGTTCTATATAGTCACTCATACATGTACTAACTCATGATATGTAGTGATACACCTATACATCCTGTTACACACCGACAGTCATCCAAAAGTTACTCACACACATACTCACACATAGAAATAAACTAATGAACATCTATTTATTTGCATATACAGCGATACACACACTACCACTTTACTTCTAAGGAAACTTACACATACTTACTCTCTTAAACAATCACTTATAGAAACACATACTAATTTAAACAGGAACTCTTACAATCCCTCACTCTCACATGTACTCACTTATATACATCAATATTTACATATACTAGATTAAAACATATATAGTTATTGATAAAAACACTAGTGAGGCAGTCATTCACTCACTAACATATACACACTCATCCACCCATACAGTCCTGCACATATGCTGTCTTCAAAACACATACAAACACAGAATCAGTCACTCATGCATCTATGTGCTAAGTAATACCCCCATCAAACCATATAGATACTCATACTGATATTAAAAAAACATCTAATAACCCATATACATACACATGTAGCTACTCACCAACCCATGCAGCCACTTATACACAAAGTGAAACACTAATACATATATTTAAATATTTAAATATTACTTGCTAATATATGTATTCACTAAGATACATTTAATAAGTCAGTTAACAAATCAATTTTACACAAAAAAAACATCCATTTAGACATTTATTTATCCATTTATTCTTCCATCAACCTTTAGATATACATATATAAAAATATTTATTTTAAAGAAAGATACACATTCACTGGATGATGTCATCAGTGATGTCATTTGAGATGTCATCAGTGATGTCATGAGTGATGTCACTGACCATGTCATGAGTGATGTAATATGTGACGTCATCAGCAGTGCATTGCACGCGCAAGTTATAGTGAGTCCAACTAACTATAACGTGGGAATTTCAATGGTTTTATGTGAGTAAAACTTCCAGCTAACTATAACTGGTGTGAAACCTATGGTATATATATATATAAATACAGATATATACAAACATATATTTGATGTTTTAATAATGTACTTTTACAATGTATATGCCTTTACCACACATGCATTTGCGTTATAATGGCATGCGTGATAAAGTCATATGCGTTGTAAAAGTTTTAGAAATGATGTCTTTGCAGAGTAATAGTCCTGCGCTATGAAAACTGCGGAGTGATGGTATGCGGGATGTTGGTTTGCGGAATATCATCACATATTCCCGGGGGAGGGATAGTCCCTTTATTGCTATTTCTGTGTAGGCGGGCCTTGTATCCCGATGTGTGTGGCGCGAGGCCTGTGCGCAACAGAAGTGGATAATCTCCAGTGTGCGCTTCAGGCGTCACCGGAAGTTAAGGCGAGATTACATTTCCTGCACAATGGCCCCTGTTTGCGCTCCTTCCGGCACTTGGGAATAGCGCTATGCCTGACCCCCATACAGTAAATGTAAATGTAAATGTGCAGGATTTGTAAAGCGCACTGCTGCCCGTAAGCGTCCTGGCGCTGAAGACCGCTGGGGAACCCGTCCTGGCTTTCCCTGTGAGATGGTCCCTTCTGGGTATCTCCAAGGGGGAGCCAGGCATCCCCGGCATCTGTGGGGGGCCGTTGTAGAGATTAGGCAAGCTTAATGCCCAGAGTTGCGGAGTGTGGTCCCTGGTTAGAGTAGGCACTGAGGCGAGAATTATCGAGTCCGTTGACCCTGGTCCACGGCCCTGCCTGGTCACGGGTCTTTCTCTGCTTCCGGGTCTGCTGCCTCTAACCGGTGAGCCACACCACTCCACTAAAGCAGGTGCACGTAACTGGGAGCACGGGGCAAGCACACCCGGAGCTGGAATGTACAGAACCTGGGAAGAAAAAACAATGAAATATTGGGCACAACGCTCGCTTTATTTTTTCCATAATCTGGCGCCCCACAAACGCCAATGCCCCAAGCACACGCCCACAGCACACAATATGAGATATGGCATGAAGGGCGGAACGTACCACACGCCCCCAGCGTTTGTCACGCCGCCAGCACATGCCCACATGATCAATAAACCAAAACTGGGTATGGGTTTCCAGACAGTAAGGCCAAACCCTGCCTTAACTATTGATCCAACACAAAATGCCAATACTGTCAGATGATTTCAAATGTACTTAATTTACACCATGCATATGGACAAGACTGTATGCAAGAAGGAATTTATCTCAACAGAATAAATCAATTCAAATCTGCATTTTATTTGCACAATTCATAAATTTTGTTGTTTTTTCAAAATGTTTTTTCTTTTCAAGAAAGCTTTTTGAAGCACATTACAAATACACAATACAAAAGATAATCATGTCATAAATCACCTATATACACCATTCACACCAAAAAGACATTGCAATCATACTGTGAACTCATTCAAACTCCTAACACTCTAAAAGGTAAAGAAACACACTTTATATACAATTATAAGCAATATATGGAAGAGAAACCATAGATGTACAATTTCATATGAATCACTTTGATGTACAGATTTGTTCAATTCTCTTATGGTTTCCACGAGATAAACGTGTTATCAAAAGGGTCTACGCGTTTCGAACTCCAGGTTTAAGGAGTTCTCGTCAGGGCCAATAGCTGCAAATGACAGAAACATGGGGACCTGTATTAGTGTGTGGCCTCTTAGTGCATAAACCCACATGGGTTCTACACCCACATCTCTGCCTCTTACCTCTCTAAATGTAGCAAGATGTGCCTCATATATTCGCAGTAATCACGGAGCGGGACCACCTGTATAGCAATTGAATACATTTACTTAAAGTGGCTTAATCATGACACGGTTTCATTACAGTCACACTCGGTCTCATACTTACTCGGTGTAGGATGTTGTTTATCCTTGGTTCTAAAATGAGTAAAGGACAAGAATTCCATCAGGGATAGGAATTATAACTGTGACTTGGGTTTTGACATGTGAAATACGGCGCTTCTCCGTGATTACTGCGAATATATGAGGCATATCTTGCTACATTTAGAGAGGTAAGAGGCAGAGATGTGGGTGTAGAACCCATGTGGGTTTATGCACTAAGAGGCCACACACTTATACAGGTCCCCATGTTTCTGTCATTTGCAGCTATTGGTCCTGACGAGAACTCCTTAAACCTGGAGTTCGAAACGCGTAGACCCTTTTTATAACACGTTTATCTCGTGGAAACCATAAGAGAATTGAACAAATCTGTACATCAAAGTGATTCATATGAAATTGTACATCTATGGTTTCTCTTCCATATATTGCTTATAATTGTATATAAAGTGTGTTTCTTTACCTTTTAGAGTGTTCGGAGTTTGAATGAGTTCACAGTATGATTGCAATGTCTTTTTGGTGTGAATGGTGTACATAGGTGATTTATGACATGATTATCTTTTGTATTGTGTATTTGTAATGTGCTTCAAAAAGCTTTCTTGAAAAGAAAAAACATTTTGAAAAAACAACAAAATTAATGAATTGTGCAAATAAAATGCAGATTTGAATTGATTTATTCTGTTGAGATAAAATCCTTCTTGCATACAGTCTTGTCCATATGCATGGTGTAAATTAAGTACATTTGAAATCATCTGACAGTATTGGCATTTTGTGTTGGATCAATAGCACATGCCCACAGCACAACACAGACACCCCCAAGAGGGACTACTTTGCTGGCACGGTTCTTTTACCTTTTAAATGTTTATGGTGGGTGTCTGTATAGCCTATGTCCTTCTGCTGCAACTGCCCTTTCCAACGCTGTATTGGGTGTTGTGATTGGTGCTGTGGTTCCTGAGATTACCCGCCTCAAAAGTTTGGGCTCTCTCTTTATTATATTAGTATAGATTGATTAGTTGGGTCAGTATTTGTATGGGACACTGAGTTTGTGTGTGGTGGATGGGTTTTGTGTAACTCTATGCATAGATGTGTGAACGGTTGATTGACTAGGTGTACAGGTTTAAGAGTGCATGTGGAAACAGTTGTTTGGGTGACTGAGTGTATTTATTTGTGTGTTGGTGAGCGAATATATGTTTTAGTTGTATATCTTCAACAAAGTAAAAAAATAAAAGGTATTGTTTGTGGGAGTTGGTCTAAATATATAAGTATATGTAAGAGTCAGTGATTGTGAGGGTAACTATATGAATGAGTGTATAATTGTAATGGTGATTTCTTAACATATTAACTATGAGTTACTATGTGTTTGAATAAATGAGGTGTTGTGTGTATAATTGTGTAAGTGAGTAAATGTAAGTGTGATAAATGTTTTTCATGAGTTAGAATGATGACTGCATATCCGACTAAGATGACTGCTGATGTGTCAATGTCTATATATGTGTATAAGTGCATTTGATAGTGTTCTATTAATTAGTGACTGAATGTATAAGTGATTCTGAATGGGTAGTTGTGTGTGTAGACCTAGGAATCAGTGAGTGGGTATGTAGTAACTGGTATTGGTGTTTCAATGGTTTCAAATATGGTACTCTGTATTTTACAGTGAGGGATGAAAGGTTATACTAGTGTATGATGAGGTGTATCAGATTGTCACGTGGATGATGTCATAAGTGATGTCACTGACCATGTCATGAATGATGTAATATGTGACATCATTAGCAGTGCATTGCGGGCGCGCAAGTTATAGTTAGCAGAACTAACTATAACGGAGGAATTTCTATTGTTTTGTACGAGTGAAAGGTCCAGCTAACTATAACACCCCTGAAACCTATGTTTTTTTCTTTGAATTTCTAAGGTTTTTTAAATGCTAATTTCTAACTATAACGTCTCTGAAACCTATGTTTTTTTCAGTGAATATATATATATATAAAATTTCTATGGCAAAATGAAACCCCTCATTTTGTTCCTTTTCAAATTAAATGTTTTAAGTGTTAAATTTTTATTCTAATCAAGATCTCTTCAGGTGTGCCATACATTTGTCATAAGTAAGACTGTTAGCGGTCTAGTTGTTCTTTAGAACACTCTGGGACATTCTGTCATTGGGCTATAGTTGGGCTACATCTGGCTGATATTTGGGCTACATTTGGGCTCTTTTGTCTCTGGTGGCCATCTTGGGAGACTGCATATCAGAATTTGTTTAATGAAATATAAGAGGATTTGAGAAGTCACTCAAAATGTGCCCTAATTTTTCTTTCTTCAGCACTAATCATAATTTCTATGGCAAAATGAACCCCCTCATTTTGTTCCTTTGCAAATTAAATGTTTTAAGTGTTAGCACTTTATTCCAATCAAGATGACTTCAGGTGTGCCATACTTTTGTCATAAGTAAGACTGTTAGCGCTCTAGTTGTTCTTTAGAACACTCTGGGACATTCTGTCATTGGGCTATAGTTGGGCTACATCTGGCTGATATTTGGGCAACATTTGTTTTTTTTGTCTCTGGTGGCCATCTTTGGGCTACATTGGGCTACATTTGGGCTCTAACATATATATAGCCCAATGTAGCCCAATATATATTATTCAAAGTTAATTTTCGTAAAAACCACTGGAGCATATATCTTGAGACATAGCAAAGGCACATTGGGGTTCCAGTCCCTACAATTTTACCAAGTTTGGTGGAAATCCATTCAGCCGTTCGGGCTAAAAGTGAGTCTAACCGCCCTATGGACATAAACATGGGGCAAACATGTTTTGGGACTCCCCTTTTATCTCGGCCCCCGCTTGGCGAATCCCCCCACATTTTCAGGGTAGGAGCGTAGCGGAGCGGGCCATCTTCTTTGAGAAATTCGCGAAGATTCGTCCACCGGCGCCAAAGTTATTCCCAATAGAATGTTGCGGATTTCCTATGGAAAGTAGATCCTAACTATAACTACCTACTGGCAACTGCCAGTAGGTAATATATATATACATATACATAATATATAATATATATATATATATATATATATATATATATATATATATATATATATATATATATATATATATATATATATATATATATATTCACTGAAAAAACCATAGGTTTCACACCAGTTATAGTTAGCTGGAAATTTTACTGATATAAAACCATTGAAATTCCCACGTTATAGTTCGATGGACTCACTATAACTTGCGCGTGCAATGCACTGCTGATGACACATATTACATCACTCATGACATGGTCAGTGACATCACTCATGACATCACTGATGACACCATCCAGTGAATGTGTGTCTTTATGAAAAATAAATATATTTTATATATGTATATGTAAAAGTTGATGGAAGAATAAATGTTTAAATAAGTGTCTAAATGGATGGTTTTTAAAAATTGATTGGTTAACTGGCTTAATAAGACATCATCAGCAGTGCATTGCACGCGCAAGTTATAGTGAGTCCATCTAACTATAACGTGGGAATTTCAATGGTTTTATATCAGTAAAATTTCCAGCTAACTATAACTGGTGTGAAACCTATGGTTTTTTCAGTGAATTTAATAGGTTTTTTAAATGCTAATTCCTAACTATAACTGGTGTGAAACCTATGGTTTTTTCAGTGAATTTCATAGGTTTTTTAAATGCTAATTCCTTTGTATATCGAGTTTCTAACCTTTTTTTTTTTTTACAATTTGCTGTTTTTTTTTAAGTATTCATTTTTTTTATATAATTTTTTTCTTTTGCGCTCTGGGTGCGCGCTCCGGGAAGCTTTCAGCTAAGCTCTCCTGTAAGCTTCTCCGAGAGCTCATCTGAAAGCGCACCCAGAGCGCAACTGTCGTTCGTGAAAAAAAACATATGAATGAAAAGTTAATAATAATGCAAAACATTTCGTACCATACAAATAAAATTTGTTTTTTTTAATATGGAAAATGATTATGCATTTCTATAAAAGATTGATGACGTCACTTCGGCGCGCAACGTAAGTGCCCTCGGAAGCGCCTACGTGCGCGGCGCCTAAATGCACGCAAAAGCGCCTACGATCGCGCCACGTTTGCGCCCCGGAAGCGCCTACGATCGCGCTGCGTAAACGCACCGGAAGTGCTCCGGAGCGCGCAGCGTAAACGCGTCGGGTCATGTGACCCTAAAATAACACTTTTCATTGGTTGCTAACAGTTTTTTTTTACAATGAATGAAATCCCCACCCATTTCCTTCACTTCTTCTTTCACTTTTGTGACTGAAAGACCTGCCTTTTTTGCTGCTCCATATTCCTGGATTCATCATGGCTGCCAGACCATCCAGCAGTGAAGATGACTCCAATGATTTCATTGATGAAGAGCCTCCTCAGCCGAAGGTCAAAGAACATTTCATCTGGAAATTTTTTAAGTTTCCAGCAGACCAGAAGAAGGTGAATGCACCAAAAGTAGAGTGCAGGATCTGCAAACAGGTCCTGTCACGGGGTAACCCCCCAAAAAAATACTCTTTTGGCAACTTCACCATGATTCGCCATGTGGAGAGGAGGCACCCCCAGAATTTTGCCCGGGAAAGTGTCAGGGCTCTGGCACAAGAGGTTCCCAGAGATGGGGCCTCTACATCAACAGGAGGAGCAACTTCTTCTGGAAGAGAACAATCGCAGGGGCAGGTAGCAAACATTCAACCTGCATTTAACCATGGGGTCGTCAGATGCAGATACTGCAATCAACTCCTCACCTATGGGGAGCAAAGTGTCCTGCTCATGGTTCGGGCATTGGAGAACCATCACTGCCCTTCCCACCCCTAATTTTTTTCTTTTCTTTTTGCTCCTGTTGAGCAGTTTCTATTCCCTGTTTTTGTTCCTGTTCAGTTAAAAGAAGAAAACCAAAAGTTCTTTTCAGAACTACCTCCAATTCTCATCAAAGAGCTATAATCTTAAAAAATGAAGAGTAAGTGAAATATAGTGCATTGATAATTGAAAGGAGAATGAGTAAGAAAGAACAGAAAGGTATGAGAGGTGAAAGGAAGTGAAGTAGGAGGAATGAAAGAAGGTGAGTGTTAGAAAAGAAAGTTATGACACAGTGAATAAACTGGAGGCCTCATTTCTGAAAAGTGACGCATCGCTACGTGAAAACAGCGATGCGTCACTTTTCTGGACGCACTCCTTATGACATTCCAGATATGTCATATTTAATATATGACTAATCAATTCGCAAGGAGTTACAGATATGTCAGTATTTCTGACATATCTGTAAACACAAAATTAACGCATTGCAGGAGTGCGTCACAAAAGTGACGCAACTCCAGTAATGTGTCCTTTCACATGGAAAAAGCACCATGTGAAAGGTTTGCTGTGAAGCAGGCGCAAGATTTTGGCGCAACTGCATCCTAAAAGTGACGCACTGCGTCATTATTACCAAGCTTTTTGCAAGGAACACCCCCTCTGCATGCATTATACCTGACACTATTTTTTAAAAAGTGACGCATCTAGGTACATGGGTCACTTTTTAAAACTCTGCGCCATATTGTATCTGCATCAGGTATAATGTATGCAGAGGGGGCAATCCCTCGCAAAAAGCTTGGTAATAACGACGTACTGAAATCTATGAGATTTCTCTGCGTCACTTTTAGGATGCTGTTGCGTCAAAATCTTGCACCTGCCTCGCATCACTTTTATGTTTACAGATATGTCAGAAATACTGACGTATCTGTAACTCCTTGCAACATGATTCGTCATACATTAAATATGACACATCTGGAATGTCATAAGGAGTGCGCACAGAAAAGTGACGCATAACACCAGCAGTGTAATAAAATGTACCTTGTTGCACTATATTTAAAAAGTGACGCATCTAGATAGATGCGTCACTTTTTAAATATTGCATAACAATGCGCATTTTTTTACACCGCTGGTGCGTCACAAAAATTGACGCACAAGAAGCGCAAAACTAACAGCGCAAGGCCTTCATAAATATGGTCCTGGATTTTCCCCGTGCTTCGCCGGTGCGCGTACCATGCGCTTCCCCCGCGCAAAACGAAATTTTTTTTTTAATGCCCTGCAGGACCCTATTTTAGTCCCTACATCAAACCTAGGGGGTCAGAGGGGGTCTACTCTTCCCCCTTATGGTCATTTGCCCCTTTTTTTTTCAAACCCCTTGTGTCTCGATTTTACCGAGACACAAGATGGCGGCCGCTCCGGACTGTTTAGAATGTTTACAGACACCCAAGAGCCAATCAGCTTTCTGCGCGCAAGTCGCGTGTCGCGCCTGGAGCGCACTCCGGTGCGCGCACGGGAGAGCGCCTATAGATATATATATTTTTTTGAACCTAAATTACTCAAAATCCCCTGGAGCACATATCTTGAGACATAGCAAAGGCACATCGGGCTACCAGTCCCTACAATTTTGCCAAGTTTCGTGGAAATCCATTCAGCCGTTCGGGCTAAAAGTGAAATCGACCGCCCTATGGAAATTAACATGGGGAAAACGCGTTTTGGGACCCCCCTTTTATCTCGGCCCCCGCTTAACGTATCCCCCCCAAACTTTCAGGGAAGGACCGGAACCCCGCGAGGCCATTTTCAGGAAATTTTCAGGCAGATTCGTCAACCGGCGCCAAAGTTATTCCAAATAGAATTTTGAGATTTAACATTGAAAAAAATCCTAACTATAACTACCTACTGGCGACCGCCAGTAGGTATATATATATATATATATATATATATATATATATATATATATATATATATATATATATATATATCAATCCCTGCTACCTCTCGCCCGGAACCCAGTCCTGGAAACCGCTGCGCAGGAAGAAGAGAGGAGACCTCAGGTGCAGGTGAGCATTCATTTTTATTTCCTCGAGGAGATATATATATATATACAAGCAGCCCGTCCCGACGTTGTCCGGGTATGAATTGCACCACACCCTGCTCCCTTTAAGTACCCCTGCACCCCATAATTATAGCCCACCCTTACTCCTCAAAATACCCCAACACCCTTAAACGCTAACTCATCTTAACCCTATAAATATAACCTGTACCCCAAAACCCAAACCTATCCCTAAACCCTAAAAATACCCCTGTATCCCAAAACCCAAATCTAGCCCTGAACCCTATAAATACCCATGTACCTCAGAACACAAACCTTCCCCTGAACCCTAAAAATACCCCTGTACCCCAAAACCCAAACCTAGCCCTGAACCCTTAAAATACCCCTGTACCCCAAAACCCAAAACTACCCCTGAACCCTAAAAATACCCCTGTACAACAAAACCCAAACCTAGCCCTGAACAATAAAAATACCACTGTACCCCAAAACCCAACCCTACCCATGAACCCTAAAATACCCCGGTACCCCAAAACCCAAACCTAGCCCTGAACCCTAAAACTACCCCGGTACCCCAAAACCCAAACCTACCCCTGAACCCTTAAAATACCCCTGTACCCCAAAACCCAAACCTACCCCTGAACACAAAAAATACCCCTATACCCCAAAACCCAAACCTAGCCCTGAACCCTAAAAATACCCCTGTACCCCAAAACCCATACCTATCCCTAAACCCTAAAACTACCCCTGTACCCCATAACCCAAAACTATATCTGAACCTTTAAAAAACCCAAACACCCCAAAACATGTACCTCAGTACCCCAAAACAGATACCCCTATACCCATACTTATCTTATCCGAACATTAAAAAAAAACATGCTTTTACCATTCATGCATTTACAACGAATTTCGTTGTAAATGTATGCGTGGTAAAAGCATATAAAATGTAATGCCATGCGTTATAATGGCATTGCGGAGTCATTGTACTTTCGTAATGAAAGTATGCGGAGTGATGGTATGCGTAAAGAAAGTTGCGGAATAATGGGTGTTTGCCCTCCCCCGGTAAGTACATTGGTGGCATGGCAGCCCACATCTCCAGCAACATACTCATATTTTTTCACCACCGATTTGAGAAATGCACAGGTCTCTCTCATTGATGGCCAGCACTGACATACACTTTTAGACACACCCCCCGCCACAAGTTCTAGAATTGCGAACTTTAGAGCTGGGGAGCTACGTTCCAATCTCAACATCAGCTTAACAATCTGTGATTCCAGGCAAATCGCGTTGTCTTCCCGTGCCTCCACAAATGAATGTGTTCTTCTGTAATGTAAATTGTGCTCATGCCATGTTGTCGAGTTCGCGCTATATAATATTACAAGGAAAAATAAAGTAGGGAAACTCGAGTTCACACACTACTGAACGCGCACTCTTAAGTGCATCAGCAGTGCACTGTGAATCGGAGCGTTTCACAGGCCTGTCACAGATAAGAAATGCTATCAAAACAAAATCCTACAAAGCAATATACTACTGGCCGGCAGCAATTCATACCCGGACAACGACGGGCTGTTAGTATATATATATATATATATATATTCACTGAAAAAACCATAGGTTTCACACATGTTATAGTTAGCTGGATATTTCACTCATACAAAACCTCTGAAATTCTCACTTTATAGTTAGTTCAGCTAACTATAACTCACGCTACTGCAATGCACTGCTGAGGATGTCGCATATTACATCACTCATGACATGGTCAGTGACATCTCAAATGACATCACTGATGACATCTCAAATGACATCACTGATGACATCACTGATATTTTTTTGCCCTTCGCGGTCCTTCAGGGACCCCCTGAGAAGGCCTAGGGGGTCAGGGAGTCTGTACTCTGCCCCCTTTCCACATTGTCCACTATCATTTTTGACTCACTTCTGCCTCAAGGGTGCGTGCAATGTGTTCGCACCCCGCAAATTTATATATATTTTTTTTCTTCGGGGTCCTTCAGGGACCCCATGAGAAGGCCTAGGGGGTCAGGGAGTCTCTACCCTGCCTATTTTTCATGTTTTTAAAAGCATTTCACAAAAATCGGGTTTATCGTCATTACGGTCGCGCAACGTGCGTGCGCCCGTGCCCACCTGTGTGCGCACGTAAAGTCATGTGACTTGAAAACAACACTTTTGATTGGTTTATAGTAGTTTTTTTCCAGAGTCTTCAAACACCCCACCCACTTCCCTCACTATCTCTTTCACTTTGATGGGAGAAGGATCTTTGGAGTTTCTTCCTGCTTTTCAAACTTGAGGAAATGGCAGAGCAACACCAGCCTGAAGATTCAACATCTGATTCTGATATGGACATTGTTCCAGAGCAGCCACTTCCTAAGAAGAGCAAACATTCATTCATTTGGAAGTTTTTTAAGTATCCAGAGGGGCAAAAGAAAGTTACAGCCTTATTCATGAAGGCTAAATCGGCTCGCAAAGGGCCGGATTCTGAGAATCCGGCCCTTTGCGAGTGCGATTTTTGCTTTTGGGATTCAGCATCCCAAAAGCAAAAATCGCTAATTGCGATGTCGCAAATGTGCGAGGAAATGACATTTAAGGAATCTCTATTTGAGATTCCTTAAATGCTATTCAACATCCTATTCCAATTTGCGATTTCGCAATTTCTAGGCGCAATTTACCGCGAGGTCAGACCTCGCGGTAAATTGCGAATACTCAGAAAAATGCATTTAAATGCATTTTTCTGAGTTGCATGTTACACACACACATGTCCTTTGGACATGTGTGTGTGCAACACCTGTGTCACAGATCACTTGAGGGGTGCTACAGGGTGTCCTTTGGACACCCCTGGCACCCTTCAAATCGCTAACTTATTTGCGATTAGCAAATTGCTGATCGCAAATAAGGAATACTCACCATTCATTCCTATGGGCCTTTTGGCCCATAGGAATGCATGGGGAGTTTTTCCTTATTTGCGATTAGCAATTTGCTAATCGCAAATAAAGAATGTGTAGGAATCGCAATTACTATTGCGATTCCTACATGAATACCGTTTTGCGAGTCTCAAATAGCGATTCCTTATGATTCGCTATTTGAGCCTCGCAAAACGGCCCGTACATGAATCAGGCTGTTAATGCCCCCAAGGTTACCTGCACAATATGTGGAAGTGTGCTTTCAAGAGGGGATCCGAAGAAGCACTACTCATCTTGCATACATACCATGATTAGGCAAGTAAAAAATGTGCATCCGGTTAACTTTGCAAGGGCATCTACTCAAGCCCTTGCAGCCAACCCTCCAGCTGCTGTCCCCAGCACCTCTTCTGCTGCAGCATCTCCTTCATCCACTCCTTTGGAAATTCAGCCACTTTCCAAGAATGTACATATTCGTTGCAACTTCTGCAATGAGATTCTGTGTTATGGTGAGCAGAGTGTCAACCTGATTGAGATGAAGATAGGCAGCACACATGCTCCAGCACTTAATTTTTTTTGTTTAATATTTTTGTTCCTGTTGAACAGTTTTTCGTTACCTGTTTAAAATTGTTAAAAAACTACAAAAAAAAGAAAGAAAAAAAACTGTTCTTTTCAGAACTAACTTTACTTCTCGAAGAAGAGCTATATCTCTTATATACTGTGTCATACTTTTTTTGAATGAATGTATAGTGTATAAATGAATGACTGAAATGACTGAGAGAAGAGGAGTAAGGGACTGATGGAATGAGTGAGGAAAGGGTAGTATGGTGAGTGAGGAAAGGGGAGTCAAAGAGTGACTGAAACAACGGGACTAAGGGTAGGGTAGTGAGGTAAGGGGAGTGAAAGAGTAAGGGAAGGGCAGTAAGTAAAGGAAATTGAGGGAGGAAGAGTGAGAAAAGGGGAGCAGGGGACGGAGACAAGGAAGGGGAGTAAGAGATGGAGAGGGAGAAGTAGAGCAGGGTAAAGGGAGTGAAGGTAAGAGAAGTGGAGTGACGGTGACGGAAGGGAAGTGACAGTTAGGGAAGGAGTATGAGGGTGAGGGAAGATGAATGAGGAAGAAGGAAGAACATTAAGAGAGAGGGAAAGTGATTGAGGAAGAGAGGAGGAGTAATAGAAAGAGAGAGGAAAGGAGTTTAAGGGTAAGGGAGAGAGAGGGACAGAATGAGCGAGAGGGAGAGCAAAGAACTGAGAAGGATTGAGGCAGTTAGAGTGAGTGAGACAGAGGGAGAGAGGGAGAGAAAAATGGATGAAAAAAAAAGTGAGGGAAGGAATAAACAAAGGGGAGTAAGTGAGATGGAGTGAGGGAGTGAGGAAAGAGGAGAGAAGGAAGGGGAGTGAGGGAAGGTGAGTGAGGGAAAAGTACTGAGGGTGAGTTATAGGTGGTAACAGTGAGAGAAAGGGTATGAGGGTAACGAAAGGGGAATGAGAGAGAAGGAAGGAGATTAAGACAGAGGAAAGGAGACTGAGGGATAAAGTAAGAGTGAAGGAAACAGAAAGAGAAAGACAGGAAGGGTGAGGGAGAGAGAGAGAGAGTGAGAAAGAGAGGGAGAGCGAGTGACTGAGAAGGAGTGAGGCGGTTACACTGAGTGAGACAGAGGAAGAGAGAGAGAGAGAGAAATGGAGTGAAGGGGAGTGTTGGACTAAACGAATGGGAGTTAGCAAAAGTGAATGAGGAAAGGGAAGTAAGGGAAGAGGACTGACGGATGGAGTGAGGGAAAGAGAGTAAGGGGGAGTGAGGGAATGGGAATGGGAGCAGGTGAAAGGGAATGGGAGGGATGCACAAAGAGGAGAATATGAAGTAGGAGTAAGATTGAGTGAAGGGCAGTGACAGTGAGGGTAAAAGAAGCATATTAAGATAGAGATAAAAGTAGTGAGTGAGAGAGAAGAATTTATGGAAAGAGAGAGGAAAGAAAAGGAAGATTGGTGGAGAGAGAGAGAGAGAGAGAGAGACAGTGAGAGAGAGAAAGAGAGGGAGAGTGAGGGACTGTGAGAGAGTGAGGCTGTTATAGTGACTGAGACAGAGGAAGAGACTTAGAGACGGATGGAGGAAAGAGTAGTGAGGGGGGAATAAAGGACCGGGAGTGAGCAAAAGGAAGTCAGGTAATAAGAGAAGGGGGAGTGACTGAATGTGAGGGATGATGTGAAGGAAAGAGAGTGAGGGGGGAGCGAGAAAAGAGTGAGGGATAGAGCAAAAGAAGGGTAGTGATGGAGGAAGAAAGAAAAGAGAAGTGAGGGTCATAGAGAGGAAAGAGCGAGCAGAAGAAGGTAAGTGAGAGTGAGGGAAGGGTACTGATGGTGAGAAAAGGAGTGTAAAGGTGAATTAAGGGGAGTAAATAGAGTGAGCGAAGGAGAGTAACATGAGCAAAGAAAGTTGAGTAAGAGACAAACTGAAGAAAGTGAAAAAGGGAAAGAAAAGTAAGAGAGGGATGAGAAAGTATTTTTGTTTGACATACTCACCTTGTAAATAATAAAAAGTTAATAATGTATTTTTAATAAATATAATATCTGTGGAAGTGAAGAAAAAATTGAGTTATAATATATATTTCAAAATACAAAATAATTTGTACAATATGTTATGTATTTTATTTTGCTGTTCTCAGAATATATTGAATTTAACTGAAAACAGTGAGTTCAAGAGTACTCATCATATAACAGCTGGCAAAAAAAAGATAACCAATAACATTTTCATTATGAATGTAACAATTAGAAAAAACATATCTTAAATGTCTTTTTCGAACCGCAATTTTTTACGTAAGTAAGGAATATTACCAACAATCACAAAGTAACAAAAGATTATTACTTCTTTTCTATACACTCTAAATAAAGTAATGTACAACATTTACCCGAAATAGTCATTTTTGTTTCAAATACCATTCCTCATGGCCAAATAGTATGTGTGAAATCCTTAGTTTGGAAGATACTTAATAGTACTCTTAAGCGTCCGTTTACCAACCTTCTGAATCAAAAGCACCAACATCTTTTGTACCATCTAACAATGGTTATACCTCTTCCTGATGCTATTTATCATGTACATAGAACCTTAAACAACTAGCATGCTATCAGAACCTCAACATCATCTGGTATGCCCGTCACACTCTGTTCATCCTTCATCTTACCAAGGAGCTGTATACCATTAAAATAAACCTCTACAGGTGAATAAAAAATGTCACCAACATCTCCAACAACTGCAACAAATCTAAAACACCTCTGCCTCACTGATGATCAACATCTCCTGTGATAGCCACATCACCCACTATCTGATACACTTACACTACCTCTACGTGAACTACAATAATTTTTTGAACCTGATCACCCCGACTCACAAAGTACTTTTCAACACCAGACTACCCTTTCTTAACAGCAGTAATTTTCCCAGGCCAATTATTTTCCCTAAAATTTGGGTTGTGAAAACACTAGGTAAGAATTTGGTAAGTCATAAGGCAAACGTTGTTTAAAAATCAATTGAGTATGAGTGGAGAAGTGTGGCTCAGTGGTTAGAGGCGTCAGACCTGGAAGCTGAGATCAGCCCGGGACCAGGGTTCAATTCCCAATGCGGCAGGGTCTTGGGTCAATGTCCGCAGACTCGATAATTCTCACCTCGGCACCTACTCTAACCTTGGGCTCCACTCTGCAACTCTTTGGCAATAGCTTGCGTAATCTTCACAATGGCCCCTTCAACGCAGGGGATGCCTGGTCTCACCTTGGGGGTGCCCAGGAGGGACCATCTCACAGGGAAAGCCAGGACGGGTTCCCCAGCGGTATACAGGGCCAGGACACTCCGAGATGGAGTAACAGTGCGCTTTACTAGTATACTTCATGTCATCATTTCATTCATTACAATGAGTCCAGCCTTTTGTACATTTTAAATATGCTGTGTAATGTCCTGATGTTGTAGAAGGATCATCATGGAAAATAATTGCTACACTTACAAAAGTTCTTCCTGATATTGATAGTTGAGGAGCCACAATTTTTTTTATTACAGTTGTCAGTTTTCTTCCATCAGGTCTGCATCGTTGCAGCATTAAAATTGCATACTGTCCATATCTTTGTATAAATAATGTTCATAACATTTGTGAGTTACATTGGGTACAGACCATGTTTTGATTTGCTTCTCTAACTAAATTATTAAAAGACACTGATTTGCAGTCTGGTAAAGTCAAATATAATAAATCTTTCAGTGTCTATTTCAGTACTACTTGAAAATGAACAATTATCACAGTCATGTTGCCATTTATAAGAAAGGCCAAAAAGATTTTCAATATCTACACCTTCATCTTGCAATACAACAAGCATATACATTAGAAATTCCTGACAATCTTGCTGAATATTCTGTGAAAATTGATTTAAACCAGAACATATGTGTAAAACATTTTGAATATCAGAAACACTTTCTATTTTAGTGTTATCACTACTACATTTCTCAAACACAGAATTCAACAAACAACAAAATCTTGTGTCCCGATTTTCAATAATTTGTTGTAGTAAAGTTTCAAGAAAAAAAACAACATTAACCACTACATTAGCAAAGCAGTTGACACCAGAACTGTTTTCAAACTGAAAACCAACAACCTCTTCAATAGGATCCTTTTTCTTTTTGCTTACTATCACTGGTTCATCTAGTTTTTTTCTTTTCTCTGCAACCTCGCTACAATTTTTCTCATATCGACTTACCACACGCTGTTCAAGTACTGGATATTGAGGTAAATTAGGAGCATGTTCTCTTCTTAACCTATTATACTCTTTTACACAATTTACATCTGCACTAATCTTTGTGTCATCAAAATCAATCAGGTATAATCCAGATAAAGTTCTGACTCGAGATAAAGCAACATATGCCATACCCTCTTTAAACACAGTACTTCCAATATTCACCAAAGCACAATCTACACTTAAACCTTGAGATTTATGAATAGTCACTGCATATGCCAAACAAACAGGAAACTGTTTTCGGCTGACATATAAATCTTTTACAAGCAAAAATCGTGCTGAACAACGACTCAATTGTTGTACTTCTTTAATTTCATCAAATTTGATTTTCAAAAATTCAATGTCTTCTCTATTTGGGTAATTCACAAAATCAACAACATTACCCATTGCTCCATTTACTAAACCTCTTTCCACATGTAAATTACGTCGTAAAATGATCCGACAATTTATACATGCATATAGATTCTTTTCTAAACTAGCAGTTTAGGATATTGATTTCTCTAAAGAATCCAATTTTGACTTCAACTTTTGTGACAAAATAATAGTAGCTCCCTTATGCTCTATTCTATCAATAGAATAGCTTCCAGTTTTATATTTTCTTGATTTTCTGTAACATTTTTTGATTGAATATTGAACATTCTTTCAGAGTTGGCATCAAGCATATCACTGATTTCTTTTCTGCAATTTCTCTATATATATTCTCTGGGAGAATATTTTAGTTTGGAAACAAATTTGTAAGTCATCGTGCCTGTAAAGCTTCTTAGCCATGTTCACTCACTTTTCCAATTCTTATATCTTCAAGAATACTTTTATAATCAGCGTCCTTTGCCTGTAGCATATTTGTAATGAGTTCTGAATATTCAAAATATGACCAAATATTAAACTTTCCAACGCTTCCCAGGCACTTTCTGGTGTTTAAATACTGGCTGTACTTTCACAGGAGTAAGTTGTAGTAGATCTCCAAAAACTTTGACGTGTTTGCCTCCAAATAACACATCATACTCTGTTTTAAGGATTTGTTGTATTCTTAAATGCACAAAGGCAAGTATTACATTTGATATCATGCTTACCTCATTAATAATGAGAAGTTACATTTTTTTCAAGACTCTAGAAACTTCACAACAAGCTTCTCCAGATAGCTTGTGGTATTCTAATTTATTTTCATGCTCTACTGGCAGCATCAATAAACGAAGTAAAGTAATCCCTTTAATGTTATGTGCTACCAATCCAGTTGGAGCAGTCACAACACAATACAGTGACGACTCAGTTCTTTTCTGTAGATAAGTTGCAATTCCTTTAATTGGAAAACTTTTTCCAGTTCCTGCTTCTCCACTCACGTACAGTCGGACAGGTTTAAATGACGTACATGAGCACTCTTTTTTCTCATGATATAAACTATGCTCAATCTGTTCTGACACTTGATCGTATATTTGTTTTTGCTCAACATTTAGTTGTTTTTCCAATGCTTCTAAGTTTATTACATCCTCTTGAGCTTGTTGCATTGCTTTTCCACCTCATCAATGGAAGTTGCTGCTTCATTTTGGATAATTGGTTCTCCTAGTGCATCGTGACTCAACGAAACAGAACTTTGACTGTCTTGAGATCTGTCTTTAGCAATCTCTGCTGCAATTGTAGCTTCTTGCTGTATTTCATCATTCAAAATTTTCAGATAATTAGTAAAAACAGGACATTCTATAGTATTTTTAGTTGCGTTGAATGAATCTTCATAACTGTCAAAATCTCCAAGTAGTTCCAGTTCTGTACGCCATGGCTTAAAGAGTTGCAAAAGAGCTAAATACTAAACTTTCCTTTTGTCAGGAGTTTCGCAACTCAGTTTTTGGTGATTAATCAAATGTCCTTTTCTTTGTTTCACTAAACATCCTTCAGATCCAATCACAGCATATACTCCTTTATTGATATCTTCTGTAGTATTCCTCTTAAAAGTATAGCTTTGCAGTACTTCATAGAGACAAACGTTCTCAAGATGATTAGATGTTTTCAAAATATCTGTACTGTCTGGTTCTCTCTCTGCTAAATACTAAATTTCTTCTACAGATTTCAAAACTCGGTTTCGTGTTCTTGTAAGACCTAAACTCACCCAAATTATTGTTCTAGATTTGGAGAATAGACTTGCAGATGATAAGTGATCTGAACATTCATATGCTCCTATTTCTCGATGAGACAACATCTTCAGACTGTAGCTGTACAATATCTTACTTAGGCTCTTTTCATGAGAAATTTCTTCCCACATTTCCTTTAGTTCCGTCTTTTCAGATTTAGTAATGTAAGACGTTACATATTGAGCCACAGCAATGGAGTTGTCTGCAACATATTGAATATCCATGTTAGCATTCCACATGGACAAAATGACTGGGTTATAGTCATTTATGTATTTTGACTCTTCATTTTTTCTTAAGTTGTAGGTATTTTTAGGTGATTTTCTTGTGACAGTATGTCACAAAGATGACATAAAATTGTTCACTCTTCCTTTTGGTAATACTGGACGTGGAAATGCAAATCGACATTTTGTGTAGAACTTATCCTTAGATTTGTACATTTGACGACAGTATTTTATTTTATTTTATTTTATATTCTTGTAAAGCGCCAGACTAGACCCCCGGAGGGGTATCTCCGCGCTATTGCTGCAGCTGGGAGAGTTCTAATTTGAATTGTGTGTCCAACCTAAAGATAGGAAACTACAGGGCATTATTTGTTAGGGTACGGATAGGTTTTTAAAGTTTTCCGGAAGGTCAGGTGGCTAGAGAGAGATCTTAATTCCGGGGGCACGGCCACCTTGTCTGGTCCTTTTTACTCTGGGTACTTGCAGTAACTGCTGATGACTGGAGCGCAAGAGGCGCCCAGGGGTGTAGGGCTGAAAAATAGAGGCCATGTATTTTGGGCCCTCCCCTATCATACTCTTATGGATAGTACACAGTGTTTTAAACTGGACTCGTTTCCTCACTGGAAGCCAGTGGAGTCTCATCAGCAGGGTATGTGAGGGTGTCCTTGAAGGGGCATTCAGGATAATCCTTGCAGCTGTATTTTGGATTACCTGCAGTTTACTAAGTTGCTCCTCGTTAGCTCCAAGGAGCAGACCATTGCAGTAATCAACCCTGCTGATGACAAGAGCCTGCACAAGCGTCTTTCTATGATGGTCCGGTATGTAGGGGAAGACACGTCTTAACATACCAATAGCCCGAAAGCAGTTTCCAGCAACTTGGTTAACGTGGCCCTTGAAAGTAAGCTGCTGATCAAAAAGCACTCCCAAGTTTCTGACTGTACTCTTGGGGGGAGGGACAGGGCCCAGCTCTAGGGGCCACCAATCGGATGCCCAGTGTGTCGCCGCTTGCCCAAAACACATGACCTCCGTCTTCCCTACATTACACTGCAGGCAGTTAGATGACATCCACTCTGCAATGGCTCTCATGCCATCTGCAAAAGATCTTTTTATTGCAGGTGTAAGATTTTTAAAGGGGAAAAGGAGTTGGGTATCGTCGGCATACGACACAGGGGTGAAGCCGAAAGATCTTGCTAAGTTGGCTAGGGGGGCCACATACACATTGAAGAGTGTAGGACTCAAGCACGAGCCTTGTGGCACTCCCTTATTGAGCTCCCTAAGGGTGGATTTGTGGGAGCCCAGCCTAACTTCTTGATAACGGTCAGTCAAAAAGCTCTTCATCCATGCCAGAGCCACTCCTTCTACACCCACCTCGCCTAGGCAGTTAAGGAGCACCGTGTGAGACACCGTATCAAAGGCGGCGGAAAGGTCCAACAGCACCAGAATCATTGAGCTGCCATCATCCAGTGCCATTTTGATGTTGTTGGTCACTGTCTGAAGAGCTGATTCTGTGCTGTGGTTTGGCCTGAACCCAGATTGTGAATGGTCCAGGCCGTCCGTCGTCTCAAGATGTTGAGAGAGATAGGTGTTCACGTGCCTTTCCGTAACCTTGCCCAGGTAAGGTAGGAGGGAGTTGGGTCGTAAATTGGAGAGGTCTGTCCATGGGGAAGATGCCTTTTTTCTGATGGGGTTCACCACCGCCTTTTTCCAGTCTGCTGGAACCTGACCTTTTGTTAGTGAAATGTTCACCAAGTCTAATATGGAGGGTCCCAGGAGAGAGATCATGGGGCCAATCATCTTGGCGGGAATAAGGTCATTTGGGGACCCTGATTTAATTTGACCGCAAAGGGAGAGGAGCTCTGTATTAGTAACTGGGGGAAAGGATGTTAGAGGTGTTTTATTGTTGTTTGTTGTCGGGGTCAGAGGATAACTCTTGGTGGTTTTATTTATAGCGCTGTTGGCTGCCACTATTTTTTCATAGATGTTATTTATTTTATCCTCAAAAAATGTCGATACTTCATCACATAAATCTTGTGAGAAGTCCCCTGAGCTCTCACATGCAGTCGGTTTAATAAAGTTCTGAAGGATATTAAAAAGCTCCTTAGAGCAATTGCCTGCTTGTGATATCTGTTGTGTTATGTGCTGTTTTCTGGCAAGTTTAATATTTTTGTAGTACTTAGATTGAGCGTCTAAAAAAACTGCTCTGTTACTCTCGGTTTTTCTTTTCCTCCAAGCTTTCTCAGCTCGCCTACAGTTTTGTTTTTCTGCTCTCAGTTCGGAGGTATACCAGCTATCTTGTTTGGACATAGGATACTGTTTGTGCTTTTTCAAGGGGGGCACAATGTCAAGGGCTTGCTTTATAGAAGTATTAAGTTTGGCTAAAGCCGTATCAGCTGTGTCTACTGTCAGAATTTCCGGATCTTTCCAGAATTCCTGGATTTTGTTAACAGTGACTTTGTGCCATTTTCATCGCCAGATGGGGGGAAGAGAAACACGCTTTGCAGTGCTTAAAGGCGTTACTAATAAAAATTCTAATATTGAGTGATCTGTCCATGTCATTTCTTTTGCTGGAGAGCAGATAACTTTGGCACAATTAGTAAAGAGTAAATCCAGCATATGTCCTCCTCTATGAGTGGGACCTTGATTTTGTAATTCTAGGCCTAGGTTAGAAAGGTCAGTAATCAGGTCAGAGGATTCGGAGAGTGTAGGTAAGTCTACATGTATATTAAAATCACCCAAAAGAAGAAAATCTTCTTTGGATTTAATGTGAGGGGCTAAAATTTCCTGCAGAGTAAGTGCAAATTTAGGGTTAGGTCCTGGAGGTCGATAGACCAGAGCACCTTTCCAGGTGATGCGGTTAGTAAGTGTAAGTTTAAAAATCATTGTTTCTAGCTGTGGGTGCATGTGTTGTTCACTAATAATTACTTTTATGCAATCTTTGTATATAATAGCCAGACCCCCTCCAGTTTTGATGTCTCTGTCTACATGCTTGATTTTATACCCAGAGGGAATCCCCATAGCGATGGCAGTAACAGTATGGGGTTTTAGCCATGTTTCAACGAGAAAACAGATATCAGGCTGCATAGTATGAATCAAATACCAAACCTCGTGCTGATGTTTGGGTAAAGATTTTCCACAACGATGGGTTTGAAATCGTAAGACTTGATGTCTTAAGTTCTTTTGTTCTGTACTTTTTGGTACATCACATGAAGAATATTGTTCAATAAAACTCATCACTGTGTCATCTGAATCTGTTCCAAATTTGGGGGCATCTTTTTTTTTGTTTGTGATAAAAGAGATCATAGCTTCAAATCTATGCTTGAAGTACCTGCATACATTAACTAGATCCAAAGAGCACAGTTCTCCAGGTGTCTTGTATTATATATTTTCTATGTTTGCATTTGCCTCTCGAAGAAATTGAAGTAAATCTTCCCAAGCATACTCTGCACAGCTTAGAGTAAGGAACCATGTAGGAGTTCCTAAGTTTCTTAGCATACATTTCAATTCCCCATGACAACGGTACCAATACTCATTAGTACCACGCTGACTTGCCATGAGATTAATTAGCTGAGTTTCCAAAACAGTATCTTTCTGTTGGACTTTATCCACAAAGTCCTTTGCCGAAATATTTTGCAAATGTACTCCACTTTTTAGTATATGGTTTACTGCATAAGAAAGTCCAGACAAGTCACTCTCAAACAGAAGATAAAACAGATATGGAATACATTGGCGAAACCTTGGGTCTCTGCATATAATCTTGATGTCCGGTATTCAGATGCAGGAATCTGCACAGGTCATTCATCATATCGTCCACCTTTGCCTGTTGCAAATAACTGAGGGAAACAACGAGCTTCCAAGCATTCTTCCCAAACACTAATGGGACTTCCTTTCGCTTCTTTCATTTGAAATTACTCAATAGTATTCCCCATCACTTCTTTAGAGTGAAGTGGATGCACACTATAATGTTCCTAAATTTCTTCAGTTCTGGACACATCCACTTTTTCAATTTGTAAAGTTGACAAATCACTGTCCTCTTCTACAGTTGTTTCCTCTTCTCCAACAAATACATTTTTATCATATGGATTATTTTTTACCAAATGCAACATTGCCTTTTTCACTTTTCTAAAATCCACTAATTCTTGCCAGATTTTCTTACTCTTCGTTGGAACGCCATTAACTAGAATAACTAGAGGTTCCTCTTCCACAATTTCTACACCAATTGTTTCAATATTTTTCTTTAAATCTCAAGGCAAATAAACAACTCTTCCCTTAATCTTCTCTGTAAATCTGAAGGAGGCAATTTCCCTGTCTTAGACTCCATACGAACAATAGCCTGAAATGGATGCTCACATTGAATAAGAATAGACTCATAAGTATTTATATCCATCAGGTCAGAAGTAATATTTACCAACTCACGATTATTATGTACAGCTCTAGCAAGCATTTTGTTTTCATTTAATTTACTATAACAATATTTACAAATACGTTGATCTGACCCCAAATCAAAACTATTCTCTACCAAGAAATAAGTTGCAAATTCCTTCCACTCATTATTATTCTCCTTTTCACTTTTTAAATATAGATCAACTAACCTGGTCTGATTTTTATAATGAATTTGTCTACAACAAATACAAGGCAAGTTTGGCTTTTCACCCGAAATGACCTTAAACCTTGTCATTTCTTGCTCAAAATTTTCTGTACTAAAATTCTGTACATTTTCTTCCACATTGTCTTCTAATAATGTATCTGTTTTTGCACTGTCTTCTTCAGGACCAAAGTAACTAACCTCAATTTCTTCACAAATGTTGATCACATCTAATACAGATCCATGCAAAAGAGCACTGTTTAACTGTTTTAGCTTAAGTGCTAGACTTTTTGCATAATACAACCTTCTCACTAATGTCCTCACTTGAGTATGATGCACTGCTAACATCCTGAAATGGTGAAAAACACTCTGACATACTTTTTTAGAAAGACAAGCCAGAGAATGACCTTGCAAACCCGTTTTTTCTCTAACTTTGCAAGGATCCAATTCTTGCAACATCTTAATCTTTTTAACACTTTTCTTACTATACTTACGTAAGAAATTGCGAAAAAAATCAATTGAATACTGTCGTACACTACAAATACTACTACAAATCCAAGTGTACACTGGAGCCTTGGGACATCTCCCTAAAACTTCATCAGCTAACACCTCTTCTGCATTTCTAGGGACCATTTTCTCTTTTTCAATCAGACAACCATTCTTGACCTCATAAGCTCGACCACTGGTGTCAACTGCATGCAACAAATCATTACTCTGAAGGTATCTCTTTTCATTAAAAAACGGCTCACAACTCTAACCTTGTTTCCATTCTCCAGAAAAAACATTACAAAAATGAGTTCTATTAATTCGTTTTTTCCACTTACTTTTGGCCTTTATATCATTGATTGGCTTATCTAATGTTCGAATCCTACCGATTACTAAAAGGAACAACTTTTTTTTTAATTCAAAAGCTTTCTCAACAATTGTCTCTATATGTTTTTTGTCTTATAAAAAGCTGTTTTTCTTTTACAATTCTTTATATTTTTTAAGTAAATTTGAAACAACTCTGTTATGAAACATTCGCTTCCGAATTTCAACAAACTGATTTTTTTGGCTATTACTATAAACAATATCTTTACCACATGTTTTTCCATCATTTTTATTTTTTCACAGATTTTTCTTTGTAGTTACAGATTATTATTTTTTTCCTGATTCTTCACACTTTTTTTAATTTGTGTTATTTTCCTTATAAAATCCTTTGTTGACTTACCAGGAGCTTTCTTTGTTTTTTCCACATATTGCTGTCTAGATAAATCTTGTACTTCTTTTTTCTAGGGAAAGTAAGCCTGTTTATATCTTTTTTATTTTCTGAATGTTTGACAGCATATTGTTTTTTCTTTCTGTAGATAATTAAAATCTGTTGTGAAGATTTTTTTTTTTTTTTAACAATTATAGACCACTACTAGCATACTATATAGCAACTAGAAGCAATATATGTTGTAAAGTCTGGTTCACTCCATAAGTAATTGTACGGCACAGCAGCAGTGTTCGGGCAATATATGAGATCATGCAGGGAGTGCTGTCTCAGGAAATAGTTCAGAAAAGGGGGTGGTGATGAAGAGAGTGTCTGAATTAAGCGGACCTCTCTTACCCAGTCCAAAGATCAGGGCTTGATCCATCACCGTTTTTTAGCTCACTGCACCATCCCAGCTCAGAACCTGGCTACATGCAAATTAGTCTGTTCCTGTCCAAGTGCATGATGGGAACAGGGCAAACCAAACTACCAAGCCAATTCTTATACTGGGAAGGAAACAAGCTTCCGGGGACCGGTTTCTGGCATTTCAGCCGTCGTCGGCCCGGCTTGCTTGAATCCTGATGGTGCAGTGAGCAAGGGACTCACATCTGAGTATACGCCTACGGTGGACAAAATGATTCAGAAAAGGGGGTGGCGATGAACAGAGTATCTGAATTGAGCAGACCACTCTTACCCAGTCCAAAGATCAGGGCTTGATCCATCATAGTTTTTTAGCTCACTGCACCATCCCAGCTCAGAACCTGGTTACATGCAAATTAGTCTGTTCCTGTCCCAGTGCATGATGGGAAAAGGGCAAACCAAACTACCAAGCCAATTCTTATACTGGGAAGGAAACAAGCTTCCGGGGACCGGTTTCTGGCATTTCAGCCGTCGTCGGCCCGGCTTGCTTGAATCCTGATGGTGCAATGAGCAAGGGACTCACATCTGAGTATACCCTTCCACGCTTATGGTGGACAAAATGATTCAGAAAAGGGGGTGGTGATGAACAGAATGTCTGAATTAAGCAGACCACTCTTACCCAGTCCAAAGACCAGGGCTTGATCCATCACCGTTTTTTAGCTCACTGCACCATCCCAGCTCAGAACCTGGCTACATGCAAATTAGTCTGTTCCTGTCCCAGTGCATGATGGGAACAGGGCAAACCAAACTACCAAGCCAATTCTTATACTGGAAAGGAAACAAGCTTCCGGGGACCGGTTTCTGGCATTTCAGCCGTCGTAGGCCCGGCTTGCTTGAATCCTGATGGTGCAATGAGCAAGGGACTCACATCTGAGTATACCCTTCCACGCTTATGGTGGACAAAATGATTCAGAAAAGGGGGTGGTGATGAACAGAGTGTCTGAATTAATCAGACCACTCTTACCCAGTCCAAAGATCAGGGCTTGATCCATCACCATTTTTTAGCTCACTGCACCATCCCAGCTCAGAACCTGGCTACATGCAAATTAGTCTGTTCCTGTCCCAGGGCATGATGAGAACAGGGCAAACCAAACTACCGAGACAATTCTTATACTGGGAAGGAAACAAGCTTCCGGGGACCGGTTTCTGCCATTTCAGCCATCGTCGGCCCGGCTTGCTTGAATCCTGATGGTGCAATGAGCAAGGGACTCACATCTGAGTATACCCTTCCACGCTTATGGTGGACAAAATGATTCAGAAAAGGGGGTGGTGATAAACAGAGTGTCTGAATTAAGCAGACCACTCTTACCCAGTCCAAAGATCAGGGCTTGATCCATCACCGTTTTTTAGCTCACTGCACCATCCCATCTCAGAACCTGGCTACATGCAAATTAGTCTGTTCCTGTCCAAGTGCATGATGGGAACAGGGCAAACCAAACTACCAAGCCAATTCTTATACTGGGAAGGAAACAAGCTTCTGGGGACCGGTTTCTGGCATTTCAGCCGTCGTCGGCCCGGCTTGCTATAATCCTGATGGTGCAATAAGCAAGGGACTCACATCTGAGTATACCCTTCCACGCTTATGGTGGACAAAATGATTCAGAAAAGGGGGTGGTGATGAACAGAGATGGCAGCCTGTGGACTGTCTGCGGGAGTTCCCCCCTATTATTGAGGCGGACTTCGACAGACTGGCTCGCGGAATTTCATCGGGATCTGCTCTGGACCCTATTCCTCACAAAATCTGGAAGGCCTCCGGAGAGGAACTCTTCCCCACTCTCTGCAGGATCTGCAATCAATCTCTGCACAGTGGCTTAGTCCCTGCTCCCTGGAAGCAAGCTCTTATTACGCCATTGTTGAAAAAACCCTCCTTAAATCCTGAGTGTCTACAGAATTATCGCCCCATCTCCCTGCTACCATTCCCGGCAAAAATTGCTGAGCGCTGGGTGAGCTCTTGTCTCTCCAAACATCTGGAGCAGAATAATTTTCTGGACAAAATACAATTTGGTTTCCGTCCAGCCCATGGCACCGAAACAGCCCTACTCACCGCCATGGAGGACCTCCGAATGCGTGCAGACAGGGGCCAGACAGTAGCTCTGATTCTGCTGGACCTGTCTGCCGCATTCGATACGGTTAATCACGGGATTCTATTGGAGAGACTGAGGGAGGCCGGGGTGGGGGGCATTGCCCTGCACTGGTTTCGCTCCTTCCTGCGGGATAGGAAGCAGGCTGTGTCCCTTCCCCCGTTTCAATCGGCCTTCTCCCCAGTGTTCTACGGGGAGCCTCAAGGCTCGTCCATCAGACCGATTTTATTTAATGTTTACCTTAAACCACTGATTAGCGACATATAGCACCGTCCCCTGCAGGTAATGAATTGAGAGCCTTCAGGGTGAAGCTGATTGTCGAACTATTCGGAAATAAAAAGCACGTTGCTCTTTATGCAATAATGGAACCTGCCTGAAAGCTTCTAACCTTACTAAAAGGAATAATGTTGCAGAAATGACTACAAAGCAGTGAACTGACCCCTGAACAGACTCAATAGTCCAACATGCACCAGAATAATGTTTGCAATATGTCGCCAATCAAATGCGAGCATGTCAATCAAATAAAGTGTAAACCAATCAGGGGCGAGCTGAGTGCCTTGTTGCTGCGAGCCCATGAAGAAGCGGCGAGGAAGCCGTGAAACGCGTTGGCTATTTGAAACAGACTGTGGAGCTTGAAAGCAGGCTGCTTTTACAGAGCCGGAGGGCAGAGTAATGCGAGTGACCTCTTGAAAAGCTGGGGCACTTTGGGAGGAATTGTTTACACGGCCGTCCTGCCGTGAAGAGGAGCACCGTCCCCTGCAGGTAATGAATTGAGAGCCTGCAGGGTGATGCTGATTGTCGAACTATTCGGAAATAAAAAGCATGTTGCTCTTTATGCAATAATGGAACCTGCCTGAAAGCTTCTAACCTTACTAAAAGGAATAATGTTGCAGAAATGACTACAAAGCAGTGAACTGACCCCTGAACAGACTCAATAGTCCAACATGCACCAGAATAATGTTTGCAATATGTCGCCAATCAAATGCGAGCATGTCAATCAAATAAAGTGTAAACCAATCAGGGGCGAGCTGAGTGCCTTGTTGCTGCGAGCCCATGAATAAGCGGCGAGGAAGCCGTGAAACGCGTTGGCTATTTGAAACAGACTGTGGAGCTTGAAAGCAGGCTGCTTTTACAGAGCCGGAGGGCAGAGTAATGCGTGTGACCTCTTGAAAAGCTGGGGCACTTTGGGAGGAATTGTTTACACGGCCGTCCTGCCGTGAAGAGGAGCACCGTCCCCTGCAGGTAATGAATTGAGAGCCTGCAGGGTGATGCTGATTGTCGAACTATTCGGAAATAAAAAGCACGTTGCTCTTTATGCAGTAATGGAACCTGCCTGAAAGCTTCTAACCTTACTAAAAGGAATAATGCTGCAGAAATGACTACAAAGCAGTGAACTGACCCCTGAACAGACTCAATAGTCCAACATGCACCAGAATAATGTTTGCAATATGTCGCCAATCAAATGCGAGCATGTCAATCAAATAAAGTGTAAACCAATCAGGGGCGAGCTGAGTGCCTTGTTGCTGCGAGCCCATGAAGAAGCGGCGAGGAAGCCGTGAAACGCGTTGGCTATTTGAAACAGACTGTGGAGCTTGAAAGCAGGCTGCTTTTACAGAGCCGGAGGGCAGAGTAATGCGTGTGACCTCTTGAAAAGCTGGGGCACTTTGGGAGGAATTGTTTACACGGCCGTCCTGCCGTGAAGAGGAGCACCGTCCCCTGCAGGTAATGAATTGAGAGCCTGCAGGGTGATGCTGGTTGTCGAACTATTCGGAAATAAAAAGCACGTTGCTCTTTATGCCATAATGGAACCTGCCTGAAAGCTTCTAACCTTACTAAAAGGAATAATGTTGCAGAAATGACTACAAAGCAGTGAACTGACCCCTGAACAGACTCAATAGTCCACATGCACCAGAATAATGTTTGCAATATGTCGCCAATCAAATGCGAGCATGTCAATCAAATAAAGTGTAAACCAATCAGGGGCGAGCTGAGTGCCTTGTTGCTGCGAGCCCATGAAGAAGCGGCGAGGAAGCCGTGAAACGCGTTGGCTATTTGAAACAGACTGTGGAGCTTGAAAGCAGGCTGCTTTTACAGAGCCGGAGGGCAGAGTAATGCGTGTGACCTCTTGAAAAGCTGGGGCACTTTGGGAGGAATATATATATATATATTACCTACTGGCGATAGCCAGTAGGTATATATAGTTAGGATTTTTTCTCTATGGGATTTTTGAAAATTCTATGTCTAATAACTTTGGCGTTTGTGGACGGAATTGGCTGAAATTTTCAGGAAAATGGAACATTTTGTTTCTGAGCAGCCCCTGCCAATTTGGGGGGGTTTCATCAAGGGGGGGCCGAGAAAAAAGGGGGGTCCCAAAACACGTTTTTCCCATGTTAATTTCCATAGGGCGGTTGGCCTCACTTTTAGCTCGAACGGCTGAATGGATTTGCACGAAACTTGGCAAAATTGTAGGGACTGTTAGCCCGATGTGCCTTTGCTAGGTCTCAATATTTGTGCTCCAGTGGATTTTGAGTAATGTAGGTTCAAAAAAAGATATATATCTGGGCGGAGCCTAACCACACATCTGATCTGATTGGCTGTCAGCACTTCATCCAAGAAGTGTTGGCAGCCATCTTGGGACCAATATACATGATAGCACCTCATTAAAAAGCATTGTAGTTAATAGAGGGTTTTAGGACTTTAGTTACATTATAAATCATTTGTTGATGGTACCATACTCGTTTTAGGAATTGTGGTGGGTTCTAAGGTGATTTTACCATGTGAAAAAACCTTCTGCTGTGATATCATGAATATTGTTTGAAAGAAAACTAATATCTCATGATTTTCCCACAGTGGTTTGGAAGGGGATCTATAAGCTAAACTGAAAGCATATTTTCTGTAAATTCACATTATCTTTCTCAGTCATGTGAAAATGAAGCCTGACATTCTCAGTAAAACATGTACATCCAACAAGGACAGAGACTGTCAGTTGATTGCTTTGTGTTCTACTGCAGCCTCCTAGAGTGTTCTAAAGAACAACTAGAGCGCTAACAGTCCTACTTATTACAAAGGTATGGCACACCTGTAGCCATCTTGATTGGAATAAAGTGGTAACTCTGAAAACATTTAATTTAAAAAGAAACAACATGAGGGGGTATATTTTGCCATAGAAAGTATGATTAGTGCTGCAGAATGAAAAATTAGGGCACATTTTGAGTGACTTCTCAAATCCTTTTCTATTTCATTAAAACATTCTGACATGCAGTCTCCCAAAATGGCCACCAGAGACAAAAGAGCCCAAATGTAGCCCAAATATCACCCGGATGTAGCCCAAGTATAGCCCAATGACAGAATGTCCCAGAGTGTTCTAAAGAACAACTAGAGCGCTAACAGTCCGACTTATTACAAAGGTATGGCACACCTGAAGCCATCTTGATTGGAATAAAGTGGTAACTCTTAAAACATTTAATTTAAAAAGAAACAACATGAGGGGGTATATTTTGCCATAGAAAGTATGATTAGTGCTGCAGAATGAAAAATTAGGGCACATTTTGAGTGACTTCTCAAATCCTTTTCTATTTCATTAAAACATTCTGACATGCAGTCTCCCAAAATGGCCACCAGAGACAAAAGAGCCCCAATGTAGCCCAAATATCACCCAGATGTAGCCCAAGTATAGCCCAATGACAGAATGTCCCAGAGTGTTCTAAAGAACAACTAGAGCGCTAACAGTCCTACTTATTACAAAGGTATAGCACACCTGGAGCCATCGTGATGGGAATAAAGTGGTAACTCTTAAAACATTTAATTTAAAAAGGAACAAAATGAGGGGGTATATTATGCAATAGAAGGTATTATTAGTGCTGCAGAAAGAAAAATTAGGGCACATTTTGAGTGACTTTTCAAATCCTCTTCTATTTCATTAAAAAATTCTGGCATGCAGTCTCCCAAAATGGCCACCAGAGACAAAAGAGCCCAAATGTAGCCCAAATATCACCCAGATGTAACCCAAGTATAGCCCAATGACAGAATGTCCCAGAGTGTTCTAAAGAACAACTAGAGCGCTAACAGTCCTACTTATTACAAAGGTATGGCACACCTGAAGCCATCTTGATTGGAATAAAGTGGTAACTCTTAAAACATTTAATTTAAAAAGGAACAAAATGAGGGGGTATATTTTGCCATATGAATTATGATTAGTGCTGCAGAAAGAAAAATTAGGGCACATTTTGAGTGACTTCTCAAACCCTCTTCAATTTCATTAAAAAATTCTGACATACAGTCTTCCAAGATGGCCACCAGAGACAAAAGAGCCTAAATGTAGCCCAAATATCACCCAGATGTACCCCAAGTATAGCCCAATGACAGAATGTCCCAGAGTGTTCTAAAGAACAACTAGAGCGCTAACAGTCTTACTTATGACAAAAGTATGGCACACCAGAATCCATCTTGATTGGAATGAAGAGGTAAGTCTGAAAACACTCAATTTAAAAAGGAACAATATGAGGGTGTTAATTTTGCCATAGAAAGTATGATTAGTGCTTCAGAAAGAAAAATTAGGGATCGTTTTGAGTGACTTTTCAAATCCTTTTCTATTTCATTAAAAAAATTCTGACATGCAGACTGAAACATGCACTTTGAATACCAGCAGCAGACGTCCCTGGTGAGCAGTAGCTTTACTACAGTGATCTAATGTGCAACTAGAGTGCTAACATTCAGAATTTTTGGCAAATGTGTGACACATCTGAATGCCTTCTTGATGGAACCAAAGTAAACAAGCATTGAAAATGCAATAGATCTCGCCCTCGTTTAAGTTAAAGCCATTCTGTTTGTAATGAGGTGGCTTTTTAGCTTTGCTTTTATTAGTGTTTTTTCAACTTTCATGTAAATAACATGCATCTGTATGCTTATAAGTATATGTATGCATGCATTTATGTTTGTATTTATATAGATATACAGATGATATATGTTTATATATGTATGTATATATATATATTCACTGAAAAAAACATAGGTTATAGACCATATATAGTTAGGAATTAGCATTTACAAAACCTTGAAAATTCACTGAAAAAACCATAGGTTATAGACCATATATAGTTAGGAATTCGCATTTACAAAACCTTGAAAATTCACTGAAAAAACCATAGGTTATAGACCATATATAGTTAGGAATTCGCATTTACAAAACCTTATTTTACTCACACAAAACCATTGAAATTCCATATATAGTTAGTTGCACTAACTATATATCGCGCACCCGCAATCCACTGCTGATGATGTCAAATATTACATCATTCATGACATGGTCAGTGACATCACTGATGACATCACTGATGACATCTCAAATGACATCACTGATGACATCTCAAATGACATCACTGATGACATCACTGATGACATCTCATTTTACATTACTGATCACATCACTGATGATATCATTCATGTGATAATACGATGAACCTCTTCAGACTCTAATATAACCTTAGATACAATCAGTGTAAACAGACACTCAAAGACTGTCACTCATCCATGGAGTTACTCACACACCTAGTCAGTCATGCAAAGAATCAATCACACCTCCATTTCCTCAACTATACAGTTATACAAACTTTACTTATTCAAACATATACTAACACATATTTACTCTCTTATACAATCCCTGATACAAGTTCACAATGATCCATACAGCCACTCACACATTCACTGGCTCTTATGCACAGTTATTTATATATGTCAACTCTCACATGTACTGTGTTTTACATATGTACTTACTTTGACATGTAGCACTGAGATATCCATTCACTCACCAATACACTCATGCACACAGTCAACCGCCCATACAGCTGTTTCCACATGCACTTTTGAAACCATACATCTAGTGAATCAACTGCTCACACATCTATGCACAGAGTCATACACCTCCCAGCCAGCCACACACACACTCAGTCTCCCATACAAATACTTGGGCAACCAATCAATAACCCATATAGTTACTCATATAGCTACTTATCAACACATGCAACAGTTTACAGAACAACAGACATAATGATGCACAAATTAAGACAGTTTAGTCACTAACCCATGCACTCAGTGAGACACATTTAATCACTCACTCATACAGTCAGTCATGCACCTACTAAATCCTTCATCCAGACACTTATACATCCACTCATTCTTCAATATGTAAGACATATTTTAACTTTACGGAAACATACAGTCACTGGATGTTGTCATCAGTGATGTCATCAGTGATGTCATCAGTGATGTCATTTGAGATGTCATCCGTGATGTCATCAGTGATGTCACTGACCATGTCATGAATGATGTAATATGTGACATCATCAGCAGTGGATTGCGGGTGCACGATATGTAGTTAGTGCAACTAACTATATATGGAATTTCAATGGTTTTGTGTGAGTAAAATAAGGTTTTATAAATGCGAATTCCTAACTATATATGGTCTATAACCTATGGTTTTTTCAGTGAATTTTCAAGGTTTTGTAAATGCGAATTCCTAACTATATATGGTCTATAACCTATGGTTTTTTCAGTGAATATATATATATATATATATATATATATATATATATATATATATATATATATATATATATATATATATATATATATATATATATATATTACCTACTGGCGATAGCCAGTAGGTATATATAGTTAGGATTTTTTCCCTATGGGATTTCTGAAAATTCTATGTCTAATAACTTTGGCGTTTGTGGACGGAATCGGCTGAAATTTTCAGGAAAATGGCACATTTTGTTTCTGAGCAGCTCCTAGAAATTTGGGGGGGTTTCGTCAAGGGGGGGCAGAGAAAAAAGGGGGGTCCCAAAACGCGTTTTTCCCATGTTAATTTCCATAGGGCGGTTGGCCTCACTTTTAGCTCGAACGGCTGAATGGATTTGCACGAAACTTGGCAAAATTGTAGGGACTGTTAGCCCGATGTGCCTTTGCTAGGTCTCAATATATGTGCTTCAGTGGATTTTGAGAAATTAACGTTTAAATCAAGATATATATCTGTAACAGCGCTCCGGGCAGCGATCCGGTTCGCGTACTTTTCGCTTATCGGAACTTTGCGATGCGAAGCTGATTGGCTCTCCGGTGTCTGTCAACATTCTAAACAGTCCGGCGCGGCCGCCATCTTGTCTCTCGGTAGGATCGAGAGACAAGAGGAGGCCAAAACAAAGGGGGAAATGAAGGAAAGGGGGCAAGGTAGACCCCTTCTGATCCCCTAGGATTGATGAGGGGATATTATAGAGTCACGCTGGGCCCAAAAAAAAAAAAAAAAAGAAAATCCGATTTTTTCGCCGTAGAGACGCGTCTTGGTACGCGAACCGGGCAGCTAACCGGGAAGCTAACTGGCAGTGTAATGGGAGTCTGACGAGTAGCTGATTGGCTGTCAACATTGTAAACAGTCCGGAGCGGCCGCCATCTTGTCTCTCGGTAGGATCGAGAGACAAGAGGAGGCCAAAACAAAGGGGGAAATGAAGGAAAGGGGCAAGGTAGACCCCTTCTGATCCCCTAGGATTGATGAGGGGGTATTATAGAGTCACACTGGGCCCAAAAAAAAAAAAAATTCCGTTTTTTTCGCCGTAGAGAAGCTGATTGGCTGTTATCATTGTAAACAGTCTGGAGCGGCCGCCATCTTGTCTCTCTGTGGGATCGAGAGACAAGAGGTGGAAAAAAAAAGGTGTAAATGAATGAAAGGGGTAAGGCAAACCCCTCCTGAACCCCTAGGATTGATGAGGGGGCTATTAAAGTTCCCTGGGGGGTGAAAAAAAAATTGCGATTTTTCGCGGTAAAGGTGCTTCCTGGTACGTTAACCGGGCAGCTAACCGGCAGCGTAACGGGAGTCCGACATATTGTGTTTTTTGAACGTTTATGATATGTGCACGTGTGGATTTTGTCTAATTAAGGTTAAAAAAATATATATATATATCTTTAAGCGTGTTCTGGCGCGCTTACGTTTTGGGTTTGGTTTGCGCTGCAGAGACGATACGTCACGGTTATGCGATGCATCCTGAGGCGTCTCACGGGCTACGTGATACGTCACTTAATAAAGAATATATTTTACAGCTATAGATATTAGCTTTTAAAAAACCAATGAAATTCACAGAAAAAACCATAGGTTATAGACCATATATAGTTAGGAATTTGCATTTACAAAACCTTGAAAATTCACTGAAAAAACCATAGGTTATAGACCATATATAGTTAGGGATTAGCATTTAAAAAACCTTATTTTACTTGCACAAAACCATTGAAATTCCATATATAGTTAGATGCACTAACTATATATCGCGGACCCGCAATCCACTGCTAATGATGTCACATATTACATCATTCATGACATGGTCAGTGACATCACTGATGACATCACTGATGACATCTCAAATGACATCACTGATGACATCACTGATGACATCTCAAATGACATCACTGATGACATCACTGACATCTCATTTGACATTACTGATTACATCACTGATGATATCATTTATGTGATAATACATCTTCAGACTCTAATATAACCTTAGATACACTCAGTGTAAACAGGCACTCACAGACTGTCACACATCCATGGAGTTACCCACACACCTAGTCAGTCATGCAAAGAATCAATCCCACCTCCATTTCCTCAACTATACAGTTATACACACCTTACTTATTCAAACATATACTAACACATATTTACTCTTATACAATCCTTGATACAAGTTCACAATGATTCATACAGCCACTCTCACATTCACTGGCTCTTATGTTCAGTTATTTATATATGTCAACTCTCACATGGAGTGTGTTTTACATATGTACTTACTTTAACATGTAGAACTGAGATATCCATTCACTCACCAATATACTCATGCACACAGTCAACTGTCCATACAGCTGTTTCTACATGCACTTTTGAACCCATACACATAGGGAATCAACTGCTCACACATCTATATACACCTCCCAGCCACCCACACACATACTCAGTCTCCCATACAAATACTTGGGCAACCATTCAATAACCCATATAGTTAATGATATAGCTACTGATTTAAACATGCAGCAGTTTACAGAAGAACATAAATAATGATTGCCAAATTAAGACACTTTAATCACTAACCCATGCACTCAGTGAGACACATTTAATCATTCTCTCATACAGTCAGTCATGCACCTACTAAATCCTTCATCCAGACACTTATACATCCACTCATTCTTCAATATGTAAGACATATTTTAACTTTACAGAAACATACAGTCACTGGGTGTTGTCATCAGTGATGTCATCAGTGATGTCATTTGAGATGTCATCAGTGATGTCATCAGTGATGTCACTGACCATGTCATGAATGATGTAATATGTGACATCATTAGCAGTGGATTGCGGGTCCGCGATATATAGTTAGTGCATCTAACTATATATGGAATTTCAATGGTTTTGTGCAAGTAAAATAAGGTTTTTTAAATGCTAATCCCTAACTATATATGGTCTATAACCTATGGTTTTTTCAGTGAATTTTCAAGGTTTTGTAAATGCAAATTCCTAACTATATATGGTCTATAACCTATGGTTTTTTCTGTGAATATATATATATATATATATATATATATATATTCACAGAAAAAACCATAGGTTATAGTGGATATATAGTTAGGAATTTGCATTTACAAAACCTTGAAAATTCAATGAAAAAACCATTGGTTTTAGGCCATATATAGTTAGGAATTAGCATTTACAAAACCTTATTTTACTCACATAAAACCATTGAAATTCCATATATAGTTAGAAGCGCTAACTATATATCGCGCACCCGCAATCCACTGCTGATGATGTCACATATTACATCATTCATGACATGGTCAGTGACATCACTGATGACATCACTGATGACATCTCAAATGACATCACTGATGACATCACTGATCACAACATCCAGTGATTGTATGTGTCTGTAAAGTTTAAATATGTTTTACATATTGAAGAATGAGTGGATGTATAAGTGTCTGGATGAAGAATTTAGTAGGTGCATGACTGACTGTATGAAAGAGTGATTAAATGTGTCTCACTGAGTGCATGGGTTAGTGACTAAACTGTCTTAATTTGTGCATCAGTATGTTTGTTGTTGTGTAAGCTGCTGCATGTGTTGATCAGTAGCTATAAGAGTGGCCATATGGGTTATTGATTGGTTGCCCAAGTATTTGAATGGGAGGCTGAGTGTGTGTGTGGGTGGCTGGGAGGTGCGTGACTCTGTGCATAGATGTGTAAGCAGTTGATTCACTAGGAGTATGAGTTCAAGAGTGCATGTGGAAACAGCTATATGGGCGGTTGACTGTGCATGGGTGTGTTGGTGAGTGAATGGATTTCTCATTGCTACATGTGCAAGTAAGTACGTATGTAAAACACAATACATGTGAGAGTTGAAATATATAAATAACTGAACATAAGAGCCAGTGAATGTGTGAGTGGCTGTATCGATCACTGTGAGCTTGTATCAGGGATTATATAAGAGAGTAAATATGTGTTATTATATGTTTGAATAAGTAAGATGTGTATAACTGTATAGTTGAGGAAATGGAGGTGTGATTGATTCTTTGCATGACTGACTAGGTGTGTGAGTAACTCCATGGATGAGTGACAGTCTGTGAGTGTCTGTTTATACTGAGTGTATGTAAGGTTATATTAGAGTCTGAAGAGGTTCATTGTATTATCACATGAGTGATGTGATCAGTGATGACAAATGAGATGTCATCAGTGATGTCATTTGAGTTGTCATCAGTGATGTCATCAGTGATGTCATTTGAGATGTCATCAGTGATGTCATTTGAGTTGTCATCAGTGATGTCATCAGTGATGTCATTTGAGATGTCATCAGTGATGTCATCAGTGATGTCACTGACCATGTCATGAATGATGTAATATGTGACATCATCAGCAGTGGATTGCGGGTGCGCGATATATAGTTAGCGCTTCTAACTATATATGGAATTTCAATAGTTTTATGCGAGTAAAATAAGGTTTTGTAAATGCTAATTCCTAACTATATATGGCCTAAAACCAATGGTTTTTTCATTGAATTTTCAAGGTTTTGTAAATGCAAATTCCTAACTATATATCCACTATAACCTATGGTTTTTTCTGTGAATTTCATTGGTTTTTTAATAGCAAATATGAAAAGCTTTAAAATGTCAAGTACGTGATAGATAAAAACATTTTCGTATTTATGCACGCTGATGTGCTTTGAACGCTGCACCCCCCCCCCCTCCCCTCTTTTGTCTTAGTAGTACTCTCTCTTTGCAGATACTGAAGGGTAGTTAACGCAGGCCTTTACCCCCGTTGTAATCCGTCGTGCCTCCTTGTCTCTCCATTTGATTGATTGTTGTCCAAGCATTTACTGTTTTAGAATTGGTTCTCTTTGGATCATTCTCTATTTACAAACAAGCACAAAGTCGCAATACTCTGTTTAGTTTTTGCAGATAGTGAAAAATCGTGTAAAAAAATAAAAGTAATCGAGCAAAATCAGTAGGCCACTAATTGGATCTCTTTTTGACCTCGCTAAAATAGAAATATTAGGAACAACCCTTCATGAGAAATACGAAAATAGTGAGATGAACTGAGCTCCACACCATGAGGGCTGCAAGACAGCTCGGCTCCATCACCCATCCCGCACAAAATAACGACAAACCCTATGCAAATATTAAAAATATAGACAACACACCAGCAAAGAAACAGGGTAAAACATTTTATTAAAAAACTATTTACATAACGTTGGTTTATAAGATGATGTCAGTAGTGGACCGATGTGTGAATAGATCGAAAGCAGCACAAGGCTCCAAGATCCGGATGGCAAGCTCCTGGATGTTGGGTGCCATAGTTTAGAGTTCTGAATTTCAGCCTTTTTCAATGCCTGTGCTTTGTTGAATCAAAATGGCGGCTTGACACAAAGCTGACTCAAGCGTTGCTACTGATGCTATGCAGACCAAAACTGGTTTTCAGTTTGTACATTTTTCTAGATTTTTCAATCCAAGTTTGGTTGACTTTGTAGAACGATGGCTTCAGATTTTCAACATACGGTGTGGTGGCGCTGACTGGGAGGGGGCGCTTCGCTCCTGCCCCCTCCCCAAGTAAGATTTTCATACGTGAAAGTACGTTAATGGTTTTGGTCCCTGAGATGCTTCGATGTCACTGCCATTCTCAAATAGCATAAGTTCTGGATGTTGGGTGCCATAGTTAAGAGTTCTGAGCAGTGCTTGTAACACTGTCTGAAGCTTATTTCCACCTACTGCAGCTTCACTATTCTCAAAGTAAGTGAGTGTCGTTTGTGGACCTGACTGCATTAGAAAACAATGTGATATGTTACCTTCCTAAACAGCTTGACGGAGGCCCCTGAGGGGCGGTGTGATGGCCATGGACTCGGAGAAGACGCTTGGCTCCGACACCCTCCCCAAGTCTTATAGCAGTGGTGTAGCCTGAGATCGCCCCCGACATAGGCGGCCGGCTCCCGGGGTCCGGCGGAACTTTTTGCCTTTTGATGACTCTTCAATTCTGGACCTTGTCCCACAATCCGTTTGACCTGAAGACAAGCTGTAGTGGGGCGCCCCTTTATCGTTTTAGTTGCCATTCCGCCCGCTTTTGCTACACTGTGCCTCTTCCGCCATTCAGCTGTTTACCGCCCGCTCTTGCGACTACAGCGTCTCGCTCACCATGTAGTTGAGTTGCGCCCGCTCTTGCGGTGCAGCGATAGGCGGCTGCCACAGGACTCTCAAAATGGCGGCCGGCTCTTCGGTTTTGGGCCTGGTCCACTAAAATGGCCCTGGGACACCTTGGAACTCGGACGCTTCCCTGATAGGGCTTGGGTCCCATTCTCGAAAAGCGTCCCCTCAGCCGTGAAGATTCTACAAAAGTCTTGGGGGCCTCCGACTCCCGCAGGCTTCTGGTGGGGAGCGGCTGCCATGATTGCTCGTGGAATGGCCACGACGGAGCTACGAGATGGTAGTGGTCTCATGCTGGCGCCAGCTTTAGTCTGAAACATCCAGAAACACTATAGACTACCAATTCGATCAGTTCCGGTAGCGCCCCAACATGACCCGGAAGAGAAGAACTTGCCCTCCCCTCTTTGACTGATGGTTCTTGTTGCCTGTCCCCTCTGTTGTCATTTAACAGAACTTTTTGGACTGCTGAAAGGGGTTGTGTTCCGAACGCTGGTTGGTGGAGACATTTAGACTATATTCTTGACCTACGTTGTCGCGTAATGCGTTTTATGACACGCCGCGTTAGCGCACCCGGAAGTGATCCGAGGCGCGGCGCGCAGCGCGTAACGTAAGCATAACAGGTCATGTGACTTGTTAATAAAACTTTTCATTGGTTCATTTTACTTTTGTTAATTTAATGATGAAAAGCTTGGTCATATGACCTAAAAATTACGCTTTTTATTATTTTCGAACAATATTTTTTTTTCAAACATATGTTATAATATTCCAGGCTAATGTACTTTCCCGGAAAATTTACAACTGTCTTGCAAGTAAAATATATTCCTTTTTCGAGAAAAAGGGCGTTTCTTCCTTCCATGACGGAGCCGTTGAGTAAAAGAGATTCGGCCTGCTGTCTTAGTCGCCGATACGCCTGATTATCAGATTCTTATCGATCACTTTATGTTGCAGACATGAAAAACACAACTGCCCTTGACCATTTATCTTTACTGCGTTCCTACATATTATACCTTTTATCCGTCATGTAATTGGACTGCTTTATTTCACTTGCCTTTTACTGATTCGAAAACAGTGACTAAAAGTAAAAACTTTACCAATGTAAATACTACTACCGTGTTTTGTTTTAAAAACCTTTATTGTGAAAATGTCAGTATACAAATACGGGCCTATAACCACGTGGGCCGGCCACGGAGCAAACTGAAATCGTATATGATGAGGAGACATTTACACTGTAGAGGAACGTAACGAGCGGGCCATTAGGTTGCAAGAACTAAGGTGTCTAACAGTTGCGGAATCGGTGGACATACATTTTGTAATTAAAATAGAACAGGGCCACTTACAATAACATTTTCTAGATATACATTTGCGGGCAAGGAGTTACGAGTCCCATTTATACCGGCGCCATTTTGGGCGAGGCCGGGCAGGTCCAAGATATAGTCAAAATGTCTCCACCAACCATCGGCCAGACCAGAACCCCTTTCGGCCCTTTATGCTACAAGATGGTGTCTTCCATTCAGAAAATATTGTTGGCAGC
Source organism: Lissotriton vulgaris (assembly GCF_964263255.1). Classification (NCBI taxonomy): domain Eukaryota; kingdom Metazoa; phylum Chordata; class Amphibia; order Caudata; family Salamandridae; genus Lissotriton; species Lissotriton vulgaris. The sequence continues at coordinate 82,469,746 of NC_141695.1, forward strand.
ATTTTGAAAGGAAACAGAAACAGCCGTTCTCCTAGTGAGTTTCACATTGTTACATTTAGGAAGAATGTTGAAGAGTAGTATGTGGAAAATCTGAAGCCATTTTTCTACAAACTCTCAATCAGACTTGGATGGAAAAAAAAAACCTGAAGAATGTACAAACTGAAAACCAATTTTTGTCTGTATAGCACCAACAGTAACGCTTGAGTCAGCTTTGTGTCAAGCCGCCATTTTCATTCAATCAATAGCGTCCCCCTGCACACATTCAGGGACCTGATCGTGTCTTCAGATGAAACGGATTGTAGGAAAAGAAGCAGAAAGGAAAAGGAAAAAAGTTCCGCCGGACCTAGTGAAGCTGCAGCAGGTGCAAATAAGCTTCAGACAGTCTTACAAGCACTGCTCAGAACTCTCAACTGAGGCACTCAACATCCAGGACTTGCCATTCGGATCTTGGCGCCTTGTGCTGGTTCCGACCTATTCACACATCGGTCCACTACTGACATCACCTCATAAGCCAACGGGGCACCCCACGCCGACTTTCGGCGCAGCATTGTAGGATGGCCACACCAGTGCGGCAACTTGCTGGACACAACATCGGGGCCATCCAGATCTCGGCGCGTTCGACTCACTGTACCGCAACAGTGACCGCAACTCAGCTGGACACGCCGTCTTTCGGCGCAGCATTGTAGGATGGCCACACCAGTGCGGCAATTTGCTGGACACCACCTCGGTGCCATCCGGATCTCGGCGCGTTCGAGTGACTGTACCGCAACAGTGACCGCAATTCAGCTGGACACGCCGTCTTTCGGCGCAGCATTGTAGGATGGCCACACCAGTGCGGCAATTTGCTGGACACCACCTCGGTGCCATCCGGATCTCGGCGCGTTCGAGTCACTGTACCGCAACAGTGACCGCAACTCAGCTGGACACGCCGTCTTTCGGCGCAGCATTGTAGGATGGCCACACCAGTGCGGCAATTTGCTGGACACCACCTCGGTGCCATCCGGATCTCGGCGCGTTCGAGTCACTGTACCGCAACAGTGACCGCAACTCAGCTGGACACGCCGTCTTTCGGCGCAGCATTGTAGGATGGCCACACCAGTGCGGCAATTTGCTGGACACCACCTCGGTACCATCCGGATCTCGGCCCGTTGTGCTGCCTTCGGCCTATTCGCACATCGGTCCGCTACTGACGCCGCCTCACGTGCCAACGGATTTTCTACGCTTTTTGTAGCCCTATGCCGCATAACAGGTCATGTGACTTGTTTATAAAACTTTTCATTGGTTCATTTTACTTTTGGTTTCCTAAAGATGGAAGGCTTGGTCATATGACCTAAAAATAACACTTTTCATTGGTTTAGAACATTTTTTTTTCCCAAACGATGAAAGCCCCACCTTGTTTCTGGATCATTCAGACTGAAGCTGGCGTCAGCATGAGAGCACCACCATCTCGTGGCTCCGTCGTGGTCATTCCGCGAGCAATCATGGCAGCCGCTCCCCACCGGAAGCCTGCGGGAGTCGGGGGCCCCCAAGACTTTTGTACAATCTTCACGGCTGAGGGGACGCTTTTCGAGAATGGAGCCCAAGCCCTAGCAGGCAAGCGTCCGAGTTCCAAAGTGTCCCAGGGCCATTTCAGTGGACCAGGCCCAAAACCGAGGAGCCGTCCGCCATTTTAAGAGCCATGTGGCAGCCGCCTATCGCTGCACTGCAAGAGTGGGAGCAACTCAACAACATGGTGAGCGAGACGCTGTAGCCGCAAGAGCGGGCGCAACTCAGCTAGATGGCCGCCACCTGGGGAGGGCCGTTCACGCCGCCTCCCCCACGCCCCCCCCGGGCCGCCGCACGCCAATTTTCGGAGCAGCATTGTAGGATACCAAAACCAGTGCGGCAGTTTACTGGACATCACCTGGGTGCCTGTCGTACATGTTGTGTCAGCCATGTGACACTGGACACAGACGGCTACTGACGAGGCCTCCCCCCGCACCACCCGGGACGCCCCACGCTGTTTTTCTGTGCTGCATTGTAGGATCCCTAAACCAGTGCGGCACCCAGGCGACATCACCTGGGTGCCGTCCAGAACTCTGCACGTTGTGCTGCCTTGGGACTATTCGCACAAAAGACAGCTTCTAACCATTGTTGCTTTTTGTGTTGAGAAATGTTTAAATGTTTTTAGTTTTTGTTCCGTTCGTTAAAGTTAATAGTTAATAAAGTTTTATAACCTTACTTTGTTGGAGTGTTATCTATTTTTTTTAAAACTGGTGAATTGGGCCTTGAATCGGGTTATTGTCATGTGTGGGCTTTGGAAGTGTGCTGCTGCACGATCGGACATTTCAAACTCAAATGCACGTTCTTTTTCTTACCTTTCCGAAGCATGGAGCGCAATAGCAAGCAGAGAAAGGGTGATGCACGTGTTGAACACTACCTGACCTGGCAAGTTGCTGGCAGTGCCCCCCCGCCCGCTCCTGAAAGAGGAAACACACACACCGCCGCTCCGAGTACTTCACAAATCTTTAAAAGACCATGCGCTTGTTCATGAGGCTTAAATGGTTTATCACCTCTTCTAGAACCTCTGCATCGACCCTCTGACGTTTCCTGGAAAAATTACCATGTAACACAATACCAAGCCCTGTCAGCTGAAACCCCCAAGGAATCGTGGGGCATATTATCAAGGGGTTTATCTCCGCTTTTTTGGCTTTAAAAGCCTTGAAAGCGGAGATAAAATTATCTCCCTATTACCAAGCTGTCGCTAACACCAGTTAGTGACAGCTAAAAGGAGATAGCGACCATCTTGGGCCCCGCTTTGCATGTCAGTGATACTTATCACTAATGACATGCAAAGTGGCGTGCCAAGATGTTAGCGACTGGAAACAGTCCCTAACATCGCTACCTTCTATTACCAACTTTTGGAGATATTCGCGCTGTTAGAAACGGGATCCTGGCTGGCCAAGACTCGCGTCGAGGTCAGTCAGGGATCACCATTCCTAAGGTCAGGGCAAGGGAGTTACACGCCAAGATAACCCCTACTCGCCCTCTAGGTAACGTGGCGCGAGCAGCAAGGCTAAACTTGGAGGCGATGTAGGCTAAGTATTTGCGCACGCACCCCAGCAACAACACCCAAGGCCCACCACAAAGGAAACTCCACACAAGGTTATATAAAAAATAGCCTTTGTATTACACCAAAATACATTAGATAAAACACACACTTTACAATGTGCCAGAGGCACGGGCAGAATTTACAGGGGATATTTACAAGACAGGGCCACCTGGACCACTGTCAGGAATCAGCACTTTCAGAAGTAACACTTTTTAGAAATAGCACTTAGAATTATCACTGTAGCGCAAAAATAACATACAACCAGTCACTACTGGTACCAGGCGAGCACCACCTATGCAACCCTCACTATCTTAGGAGATTACACTAGGGAACCTGGGCTCTGCTAGCACCACCTGTACTAGCAAGGAAACAACCACCTACATATCACACTACCTGTAGGGGTGTAAGAACATAACACATGATGCAATGCATAACATTCATTCAGAGGTGTAAGGAGGGAAAACACATGATGCATCAACAATACATTCAGAGGTGTAGCAATCAAAATTGCGCCAAATCCACATTAGCCACCACCTGTGGCAGTCCCTGTGTCCCAATGTCAGGGGGGGGGGCCTAAACGTGGCAGTTGCCCACAAAGTGCTGGGCAACTGGGTGAGGATGGGGCAACACGAGGGAGCCTCGCAGGCTCTGCGTAAAAGAATTTCCCCTAGAGCCTCTCTGGGCTCTCAACCAAAAGATGCAGCCTCACTGGGCTGTTGGGGTCCCTCACGGGGGACCTAGAAACACTGGGGGTGCCTCGAGCCTCTCTGGGCTGGAGGCACCAATGCGGGCGTGTGGGAGTCCCTCCTGGACTCAAGACTCGAGTAGTGCCCACACGAGCCCCTCTGGGCTCTGAACGACTAGATGCTGCCCCTGGAGCCTCGTGGCTCCAGCAAACCAAGATGCGGGCGGGGGAGCCTTCTCGTGGGCTCGAAGAACTAGTGGCAGCATTGGAGTCCCTCCTGGACCCTGGATTCTAGTGAAAATGCCCCCAAGAGCCTCTGGGGCTCGAACAGCAGCAATGCCTCAGGACGTCCCCACTCACCGGGTCTCCTGCGGCGGCCGGCTGCTTCACGAGAGCTCCCGCTCCTCGGGGCTCTCTGCAGACTTCTGCCCTCTCTCTCCTGGGCTCTCCCTCGCTTTGGGGGCCCGGCGGGGAAAAGGGAAGACGCCGGCTTCTCTCTCCTCGCTCACCGGATCCCGGGGTCGGCTCCCGGCAGCTTCTGGCTTCCTCCTTCCTGTCCCGGGCCGGCAGCCAATCAGAGCGCGGCCCGGGTCACGTGATGTCCCGCAGTCCCGCCCCCGGCCTGCCTGACTTCCTTGTCGCGGGCCGGGCGGCGATTTTTCAGCAATGTACGGGGCAAATGCCGGGTGGGCACCGGCTCTTTTAAAAATACAATAAATCGAGGTGGGCACTCGATCTGGGGGCATTAAAATCGGCAAACCAGCGGAGTGGGCTCCCGCGCCTCATGCAAAATGCGGGCCAATGCCGGGTAGGCACCGGCTGTGCACAAAAGCGCTCCCCAGCGCTAGGACCAGAAATAAAGCGCTCTCAAGCGCTAATGGCAAACAAAGCGCCCCCAGGTGCTGGGAGCACAAGCACAGCGCTCCCAGATGCCCTCAGCAGGGCAGAGTTCCAGCAAGTCCAGCAACGTCCTTTCAAGGGGCAGGGGGCAAGGCTGGGCCCAGAGCCAGCTCACTGGGTCTCCAGGCAGGGAGATACCCCAAGTGGCGGTCCTCTGGCCCAGCAGCAGCAACAGCAGCCCCCTCAGGATCCTGGAACAAGAACCACTTCTGTGGGGACACAGCCCCATTTTTATACAGTACATTCCTTTGTCTGAAGGTGCAGGGTGGGGGAGAAACCAGTTGCAGCTGGTTCTTGAGTACCCTTGATGGCCCAACCACCCCTTTCTTTCACTGGCAGGGCTAGGGACATCAGTCACACCACAGGGGGGTGGAGCCAGCATTGTCTGGGGAAAACCCAGCCTCATTCAGGCCACAGGTACACTCCTCCCCAGCCATCAGCATGCTAATCTCCCACTCACCACCGGGCAGACCCATCCAGCCTTCCTGGAGCCAGGCTCACCAGCCTGCCCCAGCCAATCACACGCCAGACACATTTTATATTAATATGCCAACTCCTAGAAGTTGCACTTCTACATATGACACACTCATGCAACACACACCATTGAGAAGCATTCACTCTCACGAGTTCGCACATATCAGATTCGAACCTGTACACCCCACGCATCAGGAACTACCAGGGACACATACATTCCCCATGCATTCCTATGGGAGGGCAGGCCTATCTCATCACATGCACTCAGAGTGCGCACGCACTTTCCACTGGGACACAGTGAAAGTGCGCAGAACCCAAAAATCCCCATCACCAGGTCACCATTACAAGCAAAAAGTCTAGTGGTGAACCTTCCATAAGGGCCAAGTCCAACACAACCCCCTTCCAGCCAAAACGCAGGGGAGAACAATCACCACCGTGATGGACTTCCCTGCTTGGGGCGATAGAACACGGACGCGGGCCCGCAACTGCAGGGACACCCTCCTGTTCTACGCCATGGTGAACCCATGGGATTCCTTCTCAGCACACTGTCTGGACCAACTGGGCTACCCCACTGGTACTCCCAAGCTGTCCGCGGCCAGGACCAGGCTCTGGGCCACCCAGGTGCCACCGGTCCTTGCCAATTCGCAGAGCGGGGGGTAGTAACCCCTGGTACATAGTAGCCATTCTCCACTCTCCCTGTCTGCAAGACAGGACTAGACTGCCACTGGTTCTCCAGCCTAGGGCCTACAACCTCAGGCGGACCAGGAGTCTCAGGGAAGGCTCTCCTCCCCCTACCTCTTCTCCTAGGGTTCCTCCTCCTCCTGCGAGGGGTACCCTTACAATGCCACTCTAACCCAGGGTTTAACCCCTCAGGTTGCACCGGGGTCAGAGGTGGGCTTTCCCACCCTCTGCACCCCCTTCCAGCGGTCTGCCCTCTCCCAACTGGAGAAGTTCCTCTGGAAGAAGAACCGGTCAGGACACTAGTTACAGTCGTCCTACCCTTCAGGTCAGGCTGAACCTGAACCTGGCCTCCCAACCTCCGGTCTAAAACCTTTGGTGGAACAATTGCCTGGCACTCCAGGACTTCTGGGGACTCACACGCAATCCCCCTGAGGCTGACACATGACCCATGTGTCGTGTGACTGTCTGCCTGGCGCAGATCTCCCGCCTCCTGTCCACCTGACAGTGCGCAAAGATCCCCCAGCACAGAAGTGGCGCCACCCGGGTCCCCCCAAGAAGATCTAGCCCAACTGGCTAGTCTCTGGTCCACTGGTGCATCCACTGGGAAACTCATCCCCCAATCACTCCTCACTTCGGACTTCTGTGCACTCCCTCCTGGAGTAGCACTGCCGGACACTGGAACCCCTGGAGCTCTAGTTACAGACGCTCCAGGTTCCCTAGACACTAGGAGATCCTCCTCAAGTGTACTAACAGGACAGCCTAGGTCCCTAACCTGGTGTTCCCTCAAGAAACCACCCAAGTTCTGAGACAGGGCTTCGGGCCTCTGGGGGCTCTCAGCCACCCACTGACTCCTGCTCCACTGAGCCAGGTAGCCAGCCTCTCCACCCTTCTCACTATACTGGGACCTAGCTGGGCTACACTGAGCCTGTTCCACCACGCTGGGCTGGAAGCTCCCTGTACCACTACTGTTGGACCCACTCTCCAATGACTCTACAGAACCTCTGGCACTCTCCCAGCGGTCTGCTTCTTCTGTAAATAGTCTTAGATCAGAAAATTCACCTGCCAACAGGTGTTGGCGCAACTCAGGACAACAACTACTGAGCATCTGCTCTCTGACAATCAGCCTGAATAGTTCATCATAGTCCTCTTCCTTGATACTCATCAGCCACTAAGCCAGTGCCTCATCACATACATCTGAAAAATCTGCCCAAGACTGGTGAGGCAGTCTCCTACTGCCCCTGAATTTCAACCTATACTCCTCCTCTTGGGAACAAGGTATCTTATGTGGGGGACGTGGACTGGGACTTCCTACACTGAAATTTAAATAGCTGCCACCACTGGACCCAACCCTCCCTGGGGGATCCAGAACATTATGACTGCGGTCAGGGGACAATCTACCCTCTAGGGCTATCTTCTCCCTGGCCAAGGCCCTCTCAGCCTCTGCAGTCTGCTCATTCACACCCAGCTGCGCCATCTCTCTGGCATGCTCTAACCTGAGCTTCTCCATGGCCAGCTGGTGCTCCCTCTCTTCTCTCCTATCCACCCACTCCTCTGGGGACAGGGAAAGGGATGGGGTGCTACATCTGACACTGGACCCAGCAAGGGACTCCCTATCTAGGGGGTACTCGCTCTCTGCTGGCGTCCCTGTGCTATCATTTTCTTCCTCCTCCTCTGAATCTTCAGGGCTCCCCACAGACCCACCACCCTCCTGGTGTGAATCCCGGGCCCTTTCCTCACTGCGCGCAAGATCCCACTGACCCTTTTGCCACAGGATCAGGCTGCTCCTAAGTTCGGACTGAGTGTCTAACTCATCCACCCCTATGTCTCTCTCTTCACAGAACCTTACCAACTCTCCCATACTGTATCTAAACAGATCACAGACATCAAAAGCAGGCTCCATTCTGGCGGACGTTCTGGAGAAGAGATCACACAGGGAACCTAGGGGTCTGAGCTAACACAGGAGTACACAATTCACAAAGGTTCAGCAAGTTCCCTCTCCCAGAGAACTCACACTCACTTGCCTAGTGCCACACACCATTCATTCACACACAACCCCCCCCTCGGACCGGTAAGGCAGTTTCTACCACCCCTGATTCCTCAACCTGACCACACGTGACACAGGTACCAAACTCTGGGCGCGGGGCAGGGGAACAAATGTACTGGACACAATTGCACAATGATACCTTCAGGAGGAGAAAGTAATGGAACTTCAAAAACAATAATATCCCCTAAAATGTGGTCATCTAAAATGCAGAGTTTTGTAATGTGGCCTGTCGCCACTGTGGTACAACGCAAACACAAATTCTCATCCTCACCGCTTGCCGCCAATGTTAGAAACGGGATCCTGGCTGGCCAAGACTCGCGTCGAGGTCAGTCAGGGATCACCATTCCTAAGGTCAGGGCAAGGGAGTTACACGCCAAGATAACCCCTACTCGCCCTCTAGGTAACGTGGCGCGAGCAGCAAGGCTAAACTTGGAGGCGATGTAGGCTAAGTATTTGCGCACGCACCCCAGCAACAACACCCAAGGCCCACCACAAAGGAAACTCCACACAAGGTTATATAAAAAATAGCCTTTGTATTACACCAAAATACATTAGATAAAACACACACTTTACAATGTGCCAGAGGCACGGGCAGAATTTACAGGGGATATTTACAAGACAGGGCCACCTGGACCACTGTCAGGAATCAGCACTTTCAGAAGTAACACTTTTTAGAAATAGCACTTAGAATTATCACTGTAGCGCAAAAATAACATACAACCAGTCACTACTGGTACCAGGCGAGCACCACCTATGCAACCCTCACTATCTTAGGAGATTACACTAGGGAACCTGGGCTCTGCTAGCACCACCTGTACTAGCAAGGAAACAACCACCTACATATCACACTACCTGTAGGGGTGTAAGAACATAACACATGATGCAATGCATAACATTCATTCAGAGGTGTAAGGAGGGAAAACACATGATGCATCAACAATACATTCAGAGGTGTAGCAATCAAAATTGCGCCAAATCCACATTAGCCACCACCTGTGGCAGTCCCTGTGTCCCAATGTCAGGGGGGGGGGCCTAAACGTGGCAGTTGCCCACAAAGTGCTGGGCAACTGGGTGAGGATGGGGCAACACGAGGGAGCCTCGCAGGCTCTGCGTAAAAGAATTTCCCCTAGAGCCTCTCTGGGCTCTCAACCAAAAGATGCAGCCTCACTGGGCTGTTGGGGTCCCTCACGGGGGACCTAGAAACACTGGGGGTGCCTCGAGCCTCTCTGGGCTGGAGGCACCAATGCGGGCGTGTGGGAGTCCCTCCTGGACTCAAGACTCGAGTAGTGCCCACACGAGCCCCTCTGGGCTCTGAACGACTAGATGCTGCCCCTGGAGCCTCGTGGCTCCAGCAAACCAAGATGCGGGCGGGGGAGCCTTCTCGTGGGCTCGAAGAACTAGTGGCAGCGTTGGAGTCCCTCCTGGACCCTGGATTCTAGTGAAAATGCCCCCAAGAGCCTCTGGGGCTCGAACAGCAGCAATGCCTCAGGACGTCCCCACTCACCGGGTCTCCTGCGGCGGCCGGCTGCTTCACGAGAGCTCCCGCTCCTCGGGGCTCTCTGCAGACTTCTGCCCTCTCTCTCCTGGGCTCTCCCTCGCTTTGGGGGCCCGGCGGGGAAAAGGGAAGACGCCGGCTTCTCTCTCCTCGCTCACCGGATCCCGGGGTCGGCTCCCGGCAGCTTCTGGCTTCCTCCTTCCTGTCCCGGGCCGGCAGCCAATCAGAGCGCGGCCCGGGTCACGTGATGTCCCGCAGTCCCGCCCCCGGCCTGCCTGACTTCCTTGTCGCGGGCCGGGCGGCGATTTTTCAGCAATGTACGGGGCAAATGCCGGGTGGGCACCGGCTCTTTTAAAAATACAATAAATCGAGGTGGGCACTCGATCTGGGGGCATTAAAATCGGCAAACCAGCGGAGTGGGCTCCCGCGCCGCGCCTCACGCAAAATGCGGGCCAATGCCGGGTAGGCACCGGCTGTGCACAAAAGCGCTCCCCAGCGCTAGGACCAGAAATAAAGCGCTCTCAAGCGCTAATGGCAAACAAAGCGCCCCCAGGTGCTGGGAGCACAAGCACAGCGCTCCCAGATGCCCTCAGCAGGGCAGAGTTCCAGCAAGTCCATCAACGTCCTTTCAAGGGGCAGGGGGCAAGGCTGGGCCCAGAGCCAGCTCACTGGGTCTCCAGGCAGGGAGATACCCCAAGTGGCGGTCCTCTGGCCCAGCAGCAGCAACAGCAGCCCCCTCAGGATCCTGGAACAAGAACCACTTCTGTGGGGACACAGCCCCATTTTTATACAGTACATTCCTTTGTCTGAAGGAGCAGGGTGGGGGAGAAACCAGTTGCAGCTGGTTCTTGAGTACCCTTGATGGCCCAACCACCCCTTTCTTTCACTGGCAGGGCTAGGGACATCAGTCACACCACAGGGGGGTGGAGCCAGCATTGTCTGGGGAAAACCCAGCCTCATTCAGGCCACAGGTACACTCCTCCCCAGCCATCAGCATGCTAATCTCCCACTCACCACCGGGCAGACCCATCCAGCCTTCCTGGAGCCAGGCTCACCAGCCTGCCCCAGCCAATCACACGCCAGACACATTTTATATTAATATGCCAACTCCTAGAAGTTGCACTTCTACATATGACACACTCATGCAACACACACCATTGAGAAGCATTCACTCTCACGAGTTCGCACATATCAGATTCGAACCTGTACACCCCACGCATCAGGAACTACCAGGGACACATACATTCCCCATGCATTCCTATGGGAGGGCAGGCCTATCTCATCACATGCACTCAGAGTGCGCACGCACTTTCCACTGGGACACAGTGAAAGTGCGCAGAACCCAAAAATCCCCATCACCAGGTCACCATTACAAGCAAAAAGTCTAGTGGTGAACCTTCCATAAGGGCCAAGTCCAACACGCGCTAAGCGCGAATATCTCCAAAATCTAACACCTGCCCTGAGCAGTTCTTAGCCATGTTATCCAATGGGAGGTGGATAACATGGCTAAGAGCATTTGCTCGATAATACATGAATATCGCTGACTTTTCTGCGATAATAGCAAGGTTTATCTGCGATAAAAATCGCCGATGTACTGCGATAATTTTTGTCTCTAAACAAGTTAGAGACAAAAATTATCGCTAGTTGTTCGTAATATGCCCCCGGGTTTTTGCTTGCAGAAATCGGGAGGCGGGAGACTAGCACTGAAATCAGTAGTCACACGCCTGAATCGGGAGGATTGGCATGTCTGAATTCTCTACAGCTGGGGCCATAAACTACATCCGCAGGGTTAGGTGATAGCCTGGGACCAGCCTGGCATCTAAAATGGCTGCCGTGCACGACAAAATTGTGGCATTGGAAAAAAGGCAAGATGGCGCAGCCGCTGGAAGAGATGTATCAACATATATCAGCCTCCTCAGCCACCCTCAGGAAACATAGGGGATTAGGATACGTCTCCCGCACCCCCTTATACCTAGTACTTTAATTAACGAAGCACAAAATGGCGAATTCCCGTTTCGCTACCAGTTTGCGGCCCAGTTCGCGGCCCGTGAAGCGCTTCTACCGTGAAAAATCATTTTTTTTTATTTTCCCCACGGGACCCTTTAATAACCCCAACAACATTCCTAGGGGGTCAAGAGGGGGATACCTTGCCCCCTTTCATTAAATTCCCCCTTAGTTTTTCACCTTTTCTTCTCTCTCGATCCTACCGAGAGACAAGATGGCGGCCGCTCCGGACTGTCACGCAGCAAAAAAAAAAAAAAGCTCACGCACAGCCGCTGGAAGAGATGTATCAACATATATCAGCCTCCTCAGCCACCCTCAGGAAACATAGGGGACTAGGATACGTCTCCCGCACCCACTTATACCTAGTAATTTAATTAACGAAGCACAAAATGGCGAATTCCCGTTTCGCTACCAGTTTGCGGCCCAGTTCGCGGCCCGTGAAGCGCTTCTACCGTGAAAAATCATTTTTTTTTTTTTTCCCCACGGGACCCTTTAATAACCCCAACAACATTCCTAGGGGGTCAAGAGGGGGATACCTTGCCCCCTTTCATTAAATTCCCCTTTCGTTTTTCACCTCTTCTTCTCTCTCGATCCTACCGAGAGACAAGATGGTGGCCGCTCCGGACTGTTTAGAATGTTGACAGACACCGGAGAGCCAATCAGCTTTCTGCGCGCAAAGTTCCGTTTCGCGAAAAGTAAGCGGACCGGATCGCTGCCCAGAGCGCTGTTACAGATATATATCTTGATTTGAACGTTAATTTCTCAAAATCCACTGAAGCACATATATTGAGACCTAGCAAAGGCACATCGGGCTAACAGTCCCTACAATTTTGCCAAGTTTCGTGCAAATCCATTCAGCCGTTCGAGCTAAAAGTGAGTCCAACCGCCCTACGGAAATTAACATGGGAAAAACGCGTTTTGGGACCCCCCTTTTTTCTCGGCCCCCCCTTGACGATTCCGTCCACAAACGCCAAAGTTATTAGACATAGAATTTTCAGAAATGCCATAGGGAATTAATCCTAACTATATATACCTACTGGCGATAGCCAGTAGGTAATATATATATATATATATATATATATATATATATATATATATATATATATATATATATATATATATATATATATAAACACACATATGAAGGCATGCATGGTAAAGGTGTGCGTGGTAAAGGCATATGTGATATGCATGGTAAAAGTAAGGTATGCGTGGTAAAGACAATGAATGGTAAAGGCTTTGCATGGTAAAGGATTGGTTGTAAAGTCATTGTGTGGTAGCAGACAGCATTGTAGATGCCTGCTTGCTTTGTTACATTTTGCCACCAAAGATGCTACAGTGGTGTGTAAGCATTTCAATGGCAATCATTTCCAGATCTTCAATCAATATTTATACATTATGACTTTCAATATTTACTACTCTGCCTATGGGCTCATAAATCTAATAGGCCCGAAATTTCTCAGCACAGTCTTTACACCATATGTCCCGGGCCGTGCACTACGATCTAGCAATCTCCAACTCCTCAAGGTTCACAAGATTAAAAAAGCCCGTCAAGGAGGTAGGGCTCTGGCCTATACTGGGCCTGTTCTGTGGAACACCCTTCCCCTCTCACTAAAGCTCAGTTCTGATCACTTATCTTTTCGTAAAACCCTGAAAACCTACCTCTTCTCTAGCATTTAATTTTATTCCCCCATTATCTATTGGTATTGTCCGGGTACAGTAGCAGGTTTCGCCTGGATGGCAAAGCGCAGAGATACCCCTTCGGGGGTCTATTCAGGCGCTATAGAAGCATATAAATAAATAAATAAATAAATAATAATAAGCAGTACAAAATAATGCACATTGTAAATAAACTCATAAATATGTTAATAAACCAGCTAATCTAGCATCCACCGAAGACCCCAAAAACTCAATGGGTTCCATGCACACTTTGAGCATACCTCAGAGTCAGCCCACGGGAAATTTACATACATTTCAACTTATCCTGTTATCAACGAGAGACTTGGGGTGCCATTTTTTCTAACATAGTTAGGGACGTTTAGGTGGGTGTGGGGACCCACCACTGCTCCTGGGTTTACTCTCAATACTACAGAGTCCCTTCCTTTTGTGTCCCAAACACAATATCGGTTATACAGGAATAAACCATCCTTATAAATGTCCGTTAAGCAGGGACATTCTGGATGGGCTCCTTAATAAACTCTAATAGTACACTATAGAAGGGGTATATTCAAGCATATAGGCTGTGATTATACATTAATGTGATCACTAGGAGATTGACACCCAACTTAATCCGAGGTTGTCATTCTTTTTTCCATGATAGCTGAAATGTTTTTAGACCTATGACATATTCACTACTAGAATAAATTGTTCGATTTGATTGCCCTCTTCCTCAGACGACACTCTTATCCCTCCGTACCCAGAACTATAGTATTTTGGGTATGTAGAAGACTGGGTTGAGTAACATCCTTCACAAATTCACTTATTTAAGAAACCTTGAAATCCAAAACCTCTGAATGTAACTCATAATGGAACGTGACAGAGCCTCTGTATTTCCAGAACGGTATGAAGAGTGGTGTATTGGAGAAAATAATCTATTTGGTCTATTAATGGAAGAGCACTTCTGCAATCCTAGAAGAGGCCAGAAATAAAGAGGGGCTGATCACAAAAACACTCCACTAATAACATATCATGGCCTTTCTTGTTTCAGGATCTATGGGTTGATGCCAATGCCTTGGGGCATTTAAGGGGGGCATCCATTCTAGAGAAAAAAAGCAGTTCTCCTTCCATGGTTCTGCATTACCAGTACTAGGTATTCCAGAATGCCCTTTTGTTTGAAGATATCTGCTTGTGTTTTATGACTTACTGTTACATTTGCACTAGTCACCCCCTTAAGCCTCAGAAGAGAACCCCAAGTATCTCCGTTCACCTAAGTAGGTCCACAATTGTAAATAGCCACCATCTCCAAGTATCTATGTACTAGGCTGTACATTTATATGTGCCTCTCTGCAGCGAATTTTTATAACTTAAGACAATATTTATGACACTATGTATGCCAGGTGGCTGATGTGTGTGCTCTTAGACAATTAATTCTCTTTTTTCTCTGCTTTCAGGGATCCTACAGGCTAACTTTTGATTTTGTTCACAACATCAATGACCCATCAACAACTTCCTGCAAGGGCTCAGAGTCAACCAGTCATGCTCCATCTCCATCGACTACAAGAAATTAACCATCCAAGCCAACTTTCACGTTTCCAAGTGACACCGGACACAGCTCATTCACAGGGGTCCTTCATATCACTGCATTTCTCCTGTCAGCATTATCCGTGGTTGTTACACTCCTAGATTCCTAGGTTAAACATGTGGTGAACACTGTTCACTGGAAAGCATTAAATGGCTTTCAGAATCTGACTACCAACAGTTACTCCTATGCATAAAATTATATATCTACACAATGCAGTATGGGTATAGACCTACTCCAGACCTTTACTCTCTTTCTTAGCATTCTCTTCACCCATAACGTGGTGGTATCTTGCTTCCCTCTCATTAATGCCCTAGTAGCTGGCAAATATTGATTATATACTCAGCAGCAGAAGGCATGCACATCAATTTTTACTGATAAACCGGGCAGAGAAGATGAGAAAGGGGTCCAGCTGTACTAAACAAATATTCCAATTCAGTCTTTGCAACTGTTAAAATGCTGTTTCCTAAGTACAAATGCTAGTTTTTTCCAACTCCTAAAATAGGATTCTGAAATTGGGGTGCTATAGGCATCCTTCCAAATACAGAGTTGGACTCTTATATGTCAACGCTTTGCTACAGATATCCATTCTAAATGTACTGACCCCCACACAGGAGGTGTTAAAACATTCATAATAGGAAAGGATTCCTTTTTGGACACCTTATTCTTCATGAATGGATAAAAATTATTAAACAAACTGTCAAAATAAAAGAACACTTCTTTTTTAAAGCAAGACCCATTTTTTTCATAAAAGAAAATTGGAAAAATGAAAAGCAGTCAAAGACATGGTTGTCAGTTGCAATTTGATACCTACATCACTAAGATTGATGGGGTAGATAGATCGAAACGTGATCCGCTACAATTTGGTATTTTTTAGAACAGACCTATTAGTAAATAGGACGTTCTTTAAAATCTTTAATGGTCGCAAAAATACTGTTCACAATTTGTGACCAGTATTTTGTGTCCTGGTATTCATACATCTGGCCCACAGTTCTTTAACTTAGCTTACAGATCCAGTTTCAACTAGGAGGCTTGCAGCTGCATCCATTAGTGTTTTTTTCCCATTGAAATCAATCCTTGATTTGTAGTACGAAAAATAAAGCTGCCCAAATTAGTTCTAAAAATGATGCTGGGACAGGTCTCCCCAGTGCACTGGGTTGGTCAGAGAGAACCTCATAGTTTTTAAGGGGAGGTCTTACGAGGGGCTGTTGTGTCCATCCTACTGAAGCGAGAGGAGTCACAAAGGAAGAAGGAACTATAGCCTTTAATCCTGTTCTTCGACTATTGGACCTCATGGCTACTAGCAAGGTCCAGACAAAGTGAAGAGGTCCTGCATGGGCGTGAGCATGCTTATATACCTGTGACCTACATTCTAATGTCCTCAAAGGTCAGGCCCCTGGTTACCACTTCTGTACACAGGACTGTCTTACTGGACTGGATCCCCTGATCCAATGTCACTAACATGCTAGGGTCATGCAATATCTACTTTTAGACACACTATCTATCCGTGACTCTAAAGTTGGGCACACATCATTCTTCTTGGGTGAAAACAACTTTGTAGTTAACATAAATACTTGGATTTACTGTGCTATATTCTTCTTTTCTTTATGTATCTGCTGCATCATTTAAGTTGTGATAAGCTAATGATCACAATCATGTATTTGGATACATAAACTATAATCAGTGGCAGATCGTTTTTGGAAAGATAATGGTTAAAAATGTACTTGGTTGAATCATAATTTCTCTAGTTTGTTTTATTTGTACTTTTCATATATCCATCAATGTAAAGGCCAAGCTGTTCATCTGTGGAATAAACAGTAGTTCATTGACCAATGTAATTATCTCATTTGTGAAGGCATTGTGAGGAGGAGGGTGATACACAGACCAATGGCAGCTGCATAGATGGCATTGTGAGGCTCTGAAAGTAAAGAACATCTCTAGATGATGGAGACAAATAGAGATTCACAGTGTCCAAGCCCGCAATACCGATTCTGTCCAACATTGTAACTTTACTTAATGGAATTCATTTCAGTGTTTCTCCCTTTTTTGGAGGTCTTAATGGAATCCATAACAGTCATATCCCAATTGCTCTGCAGTCCTCCTCCATTTCTGTGATGAGACAAAGTCAGAACACTTTGTAACACCAAATGTACAATATAATTATCCCAGGCAACTACAAATACACATTGCAAATTCCCTCCTGGGAAGGCTTTGTTTATGTTGCCTTGCTGTGAAGGTGTGCCCAATTCAATCCTGCTCTACTCTCAGTCAGCACTGAATACTGGTGTAATCACAAAGTGTTTGACAGGCTTTGTAAGGTAGACGTATGTGTAGCATGCAGGTCTCTAGTGAAGCCGAGACTGTCTGCGATCCTGCAGATGTTAATAAAATATGACTTACTACATTGGATAATGAATTTGGAAATGAAATCCCTTGCACAGTATGTTATAAAATGGCATGCCCATTCTGAGCCTCAGAACGCTGCAGCAACTCCAAAACTCCCTGGACCACTGTTGAAAATAGGGTATCTGGTTGGCAGAGGTAGGCACCCTTCCCAAGTAGTGACCACCACTCTATCCAGAGTAAGCTAGATGCACCCTAAAAGATAACTTGTGCTCACCCTCTGGTAGCTTACCACAGAGCAATCAGGCTTATCTAAAGAGGCAATGTGTAAAGTATTTATGAAACACACACACAGTAACACAATGAAAACACCACAAAATGACTCCACAGTTGTTTAGAAAAATTAACACTAATTTTATAAATAAATCAAGACCAAAACAACAAAAATCCAATCAATGCAAGGTGAGTTATTCATTCAAAAAAATAATAAAATAAGTGTAGCACGTAGAAGTAATGAGCACCAATGGGGGCAATCTGGTCATGCTGGACAAAGGCAAAGTCAAAGTTCAGGCTGCATGCGATGGAGCACAGGCCGGCTACATGACTCATGCAGGCCCAGTGAACAAAGAACCTTGATCCTGGGTGTAGCAGCAACATGTGGGGTGCAGACGAGCGATGTGTCGATATAGAGCCCCGCAGTCAAGGTGATGTGTACATTTTCTCAATGCAGTGGTGGCAATACATTAGTTCTTAAGATGAAGAGCCAATGCGGAGTTGCGTTCCTTCCAAAAGCGATGCGTGGGTTTCCCCCTGCAGTCAAGGGGATGCTTTGACCTCTCCAGATCGATGGGCCGACTCCCACAACAGGGTCGATGTGCCGAATCTGCTACTGGCAGAATGGAGGTGCCTTGATTTCTCTGGTGCAAGTATCTTGGTCTACTCCCAGTGAATCATGCACAATGAGCATGTATAGAGTGTAGGGGCCAGATGTACGATAGATATTTGCATGAGGAAAGACCCTTTGAACATGCAAAATCGTTTTGGTCATGTACAAACCCTATTATGAGACTCACTATTAGGAAGGGGAGTTCCCTTCCTAATAGCGACCCCAAATGCCTTGTACGACTGTTTTGCGACAGCAATTGGGATCGAAAAACAGTCACAGTTTACTACCTCTGCATGGACTCGGGCCCAAGCCACTACAGAAAAATTTTAATGGTATGCTCCGACCAGAAGCCTTCACTCATCATCAGATAACTTGGTAAATGTGCCTAGGTTTAGAAAAACAAGGTTTGGAGGAGGAGCTTTTCGTTCTGCAGCCACTCGGCTCTGGAATAAACTTCCATCTCATCTCAGACATATCGAAGATCTTTTACAGTTTAGGAAAAGGCTTAAAACATGGCTCTTCCCAAAAGTATAGTGTAGATCAGTCATCATCCTTAGTAATTGATATCCTCACAGTAACACTTGCGAACAGTAGGGCTGTTGTAATTCAGCGCCAGGATACCCGTGGGGTGATAGTGCACTTTATAAGTCTGAATTATATAACATAACACATCAGAAAATGATTCCCTCTTAACGATACATCGTTCATTCCTGTGGTGTGACAATTCACACTTCTACTGCTGAATGCTTACTATTTTCTTTAAACAATATTTATGCACTTAATTTGGATCTATCTGTAATTTTCTCTCTCACACCACTGGGAAGCACAGCAACATGTTCTCAAACTGAATAACATCACATGACCTCAGAAAGCAAACTCTATATAAATCTTCTGCGGGTTAACTGAGAGGGGCATGAAATATTGTTTTTAAATGAGCAAGCAGTGTTTCAAAGGGTGCAGGGAAAATAAAGTTTGAAAAAGCTAAATCCACCCCTGTCTGCAAAATATTTAATTACTTTGAACACCGGCAAGATGCCCTCAGAGGCATGCTGGTTAGTGTAGGCATACAACCCCCAGACTGACCGGAAAAAGACACAGGTTGTGCAATCCAATGCCTGGGACAGCCCTGATCCAAGAGGTGCTGCTTACCTACCCTTCCATACCTGTTGGTCTCTTGCTCTTTCTTGATGTCCTCAGCTCTCTCTCTAAGTTCACACTATCCTGGAGAGCGCAGAGCTCCATGGGGGCCCTGACCCAAACTTTCTGCCCAGGCTGAGGCTCAGAGTGGCATTTTGATTGTACTACCAATTCATCTCTTCCTGGTTGGCTTCCTGATCCGCCTGGGCGAGTAGCCTGAAACTCCGGGTTTGGTTTCTGAAGGCCAGAATGTAACTATATACATCTTGGAGAGGTTTCCTGGGAGCTTTCTTCCAGCCTTCCTTTACCAAACTCAGAGTTCCTCTTACAGGGTGACCATAGAGCAGTTCAAAGGGGCTGAAACCTAAATCCTTCTGTGGCACCTCTCTGTAAGCAAAGAGAAGCATGGCAGGAGGATGTTCTACTTACACCTCATGGGTTCCTCAAGACCCAGAATCATGCCTTTGAGGGTCCGGTTAAGTGTCTTAACCAGCCCATTACCTTGGGGGTAGTAAGGGTTTCACCTGAATGGTCGCTGCGCATCTGATTGCCAGTGCAGGGTCTGTCTAGAGACCCTGTCCTGTTAATCACAGCGTGACCCAAGCCCTCTTATCCCCCTGCAGTGTGGGACATTCAAATGAGCACTGCTGGAATCTTCACCAGCTACTCTTGTAAAGGATACTCCAGCCGAGGTAATTACACGCTCCTCGGAAGCAAAGCAGCCTCTACCCTGCAATCCTGGAGCATAAACCCAACCTGCCATGATGAGTATCAGGGTACCGGTACTCTCCCTGGCTACAGAAAAGTGCCGGTACTAACGGCAAAAAAATCGGAAGCGCCGGTACTCAGTACCGATGAGTACCGGTCCATTAAAGCACTGGTTTAAGCGAATATCCTTCACAGATAATTGCATCCTTAACAGTGCAACCAAATATACGAACCCCAAACTGAGTATTATATGATTCAAGAACAGAGTGTTACTGAGGGACCCTCGCTTAGCATATTCCCATATTAATAGAAAAAATTGCTAATAGTCCATCGCAATATGCTAATTTCCCATACAAATAAATTCCTAATGATCCGGCTCATTTATGGTACACTTCTCCCAGTTAGTATTGTCTCAACAAAATATTTATTAATATCACCATCCAACCCAAGTAACGCTAATTGCTCTGCTGGTTGTCCTATGCGATATATTAATTCCCCATGAAAATAGGTTCCTATTGATCTGCGACCTATTGCCAGTTTGTTCGAAACAGAAGCTCTCATCATTATTATCTATTCCGATGCCAAGTGTTAATAAAAAATCACTCAAATCTGATTGAAGAGTATATAATATTAATACAATGTTTTGCCCTTCATCAACTACAAAACGCAAACAACTATAGAGTTCATCGTTATTTTGAAAACCAGTCCCAGACATACCAAGACCCTATCTATTTATATATGTAACCTTTGCATTCTGAGTTGCTATTCAGACCTCTATTTACAGTTCTACATCTGCTTATCCATCAGGCCTCCTGCTGCATAACACTGAGGTCCCAATCGCCTCCTCTTTTTCTAGGCATAATCTTTTGTATGCCGTGGAACTTAATGTTGACCTGTCTGCTATAATTTTCTTTAACATGCTGGTACAATGGTGATCTAACATCATGATTAATGATGGCCGGTTTATGTTCTTGGATTCTCAATTTAAGCATTCTTTTAGTGCTACCAATATATACTTGTTCGCACTCTCGTAAAATAGAATCAATTACCCCAGTGCTATTACAATTGATAAACTCTTTGATGACATACTTTCGATTGGTCTTGTAAGAAAAATCCTTAATTCTATTGATTCCTGAGTCACAAACACTGCAGACTCCACAGACATAAAATCTATTGGGAGGCTTGGGTAACCAACTTAAGTCCCCTGTTCATATGGGCTCTATATAATCCCTAGTGACCATATCTTTAATAGTTGGACTTCTTTTAAAATTTAATGCTGGTTTGTCACTAATCAAGTTTGTAAAAACCTGGTCCACCCCTCAAAATATTCCAATTATTGCCCAAACCTTTAAAAATACCTTCCTTCTCCTGTATCCTGTACAATAAGTAGTGATGAATGCCACACATTCTTTTGAATAATCTTTGTGTTTTTGCTCTAAAGTAGATTCTCTCTTTACATGCATTACTCTACTGGCATGGAGATAACACTGTGTTAAGTTAGCATGAGCTTATTAGAAGTTTAAACGCCATTTTTCCTTTCTGCTGCTTCTGCACACGGCACATATTGTTATTAATGCTTTGAGCCTAGTAGAATATTTTGCTTAACACGAGAATAATATGTTTTCCTATTGTATCAGCTTTGCTTGGTAAGCTATGTCTGAACAGTGAGTGTCGAGGCCTTCAAGGTTGTTGTTCGGTCTGCTCAGCGCACGTCCTAGACATAACATATATGCAGCTGTGGCCAACTCTGGTTTTGGCGCGTTTAACAATGCACTGCACAGAGCATGCACACACACTTGATGAATATTCACATGCAGAGAGCTGGTGTAGAAGATGATGTGATCCCTTTCTACTAAGACCAGAGGTATGGGGCCGCCCATCTAAAACCCAAAGACACCTTCTGTAGATATAATATAATATACTAGCAAGGGAGGGTAAGACTGAGGTGTCATTCAGCCTTCTTCCCTTTAGCATATTAACATGCTTTCTCCCTTTGTATTTTATGGAATAGTAATTATGCTGATAACCTTGTTGCTTATAACATGTTTGGTTGTATTAGGTAATATACTGCGACTGAGAACGCGGCATTAGAAATAAATATTTCAAGCTTGCACGTGTCTTCATTTACTCCTCGTTCTGGACTGGTATGATAGTATAGAGTGTTCATGTGTCCCACGTTACCTGAGGTGTTCTAAGTACATGTTCTGGGTTGTCTAATCATTGGGGGTATGGAAGAACCAATGAGACACTGATTGCTAGTCTTGTAGGCGATTTTGGATACTAAGGTGAGTTTTGGTACACCTTAATTCACTGAGGTTCCAAGTCTCTATGCACAGTTCTGTGTAGGAACAGCATCCCTGCAACACTCCCACTAGCTTTTTGTAAATCTTTGGTCCTGTAACCCCTCTGTTCTTTTCTGAAATCGTCATCCTTGCTGCAGTTCCTGCATATTCTGATCATTTCCCCGAAGGGGAATCTTCTGATTACTGATACAGGATAGGCACTTTCTGCTCTTAGTATAGAATTTGTAGCAGTGCTTTTTCTAAACAATCTACTTTTGATAGTATTACCATCTACAGATAATTCCACGTCCAAAAATCTATTTTATTACAATTCCAATTCACGGTAAACGTGACATTAAAATCATTCATATTCAAATAGTCAAAGTATTCCATCAACTCTGGTTAAGTGCCCTTCCATATCAGTAAAATATGGTCAATTAAGCGAACCCAAAACAGTATATGATCCGTCCATTTAGATGCTCCTTGGCTCCAGGCATGCTGCCTCTCAAACCAACCCATGAATAGTTTGGCGTAAGAGGGAGCAAACCTGGAGCCCATTGCAGTTCCCCTAATCTGATGGAACCATTCATCCTCGTAAAGAAAAAAAAATATTTTTCAGAATCAACATGCTCATTACTTCTAACATTTTTGAATGGTCCCTTAGGCTCGCACTGCAACTTCGCAAAAAAATATTCACAGCCTGTGTTCCTTTTGTAGAGTCAACGCATGTATATAGTCCTACTACATCTAGTGTAACAAGAATTAGTCCTTCCTCCCATTTCACACCCTATAATTTATTTAAGAGATAAATAGTATCTCTTATGTAAGAAGGTAAATTGACTACTAATGGTTTTAAAAAAGAGTCAACACATTCTGACAAATGTTCCGTTACATTGCCTATAACGGAAACTATAGGTCTCCCTGGAGGGTTTGTTCTCGATTTATGAACCTTATTCAAGATATAAACAGATAGGTGGGATTGGTCACATTTAAGTATTTAAATTCTGCTTCATCAAGTAAGCCTTCCTCCGTCTCGAGACTTCTCTTATGGGATTCCCTGGACCTTCACATACCATGTAATATCCTCTAATTGTCTGGAAATTTCCCTACAATAGTCTGATCTATTTATAATCACAATGTTACCGCCTTTGTTGACTTCTCGAATTACTATGCTATTATCAGACCTCAAATCCCTTAAAGCCGCTCTCTCAGATCGCGTCAAATTATCATTATGTACATTCCACCCTTTCCAATCTCAGTCTTCCAATCTATGATATGCTGCCAAAGGTTTTCCAATGAACAGATCGATTGCAGCAAACTGCATACCATGGGGTGTGAATTTGTATTTTAGTCTCAAACCACTAGAACAACTATAATCAGTAGAGTTAATAAACATGGTTGCTACATCCTCCACTCCCAACTCATCACCCTCAGTTATTGACAATAATAAGTGTGTATTCTGTAATTCCGATATAGTCAATCAATCAATCAATCATCATATTTATATAGCGCACTACTTACCCAGAGGGTCTCAAGGCGCTGGGAGGGGGGTCCGCTACTGCTCGAACAGCCAGGTCTTGAGTTGCTTCCTGAAGGCGAGGTGGTCCTGGGTCAGGCGGAGGTGGGTGGGGAGGGAGTTCCATGTCTTGGCGGCAAGGTAGGAGAAGGACCGTCCCCCTGTGGTGGCTCTGCGGATGCGGGGGCAGCGGCGAGGGCGTGGCAGGTCGAACAAAGCTGGCGTTTGGGAGCGTAGAAGTTGAGGTGGCTGTTGAGGTAACCTGGGCCTTGGCTGTGTAGGGCTTTGTGTGCGTGGGTGAGGAGACGGAAGGTGATTCTCTTGTTGACCGGGAGCCAATGCAGATCTCTCAGGTGTCCGGAGATGTGGCTGCGACGGGGGATGTCCAGGATGAGTCGTGCTGAGGCGTTCTGGATCCGCTGGAGTC
This sequence comes from Lissotriton vulgaris, assembly GCF_964263255.1. Taxonomy (NCBI): domain Eukaryota; kingdom Metazoa; phylum Chordata; class Amphibia; order Caudata; family Salamandridae; genus Lissotriton; species Lissotriton vulgaris. Next base: position 82,493,657 of record NC_141695.1, read on the forward strand.
TCTTCTAGAGTTTGGCGGTGGTTCCGGCGTAGAGGGTGTTGCCGTAGTCCAGATGGCTGGTGATGAGGGCCTGGGTGACTGTCTTCCTGGTCTCGGTGGGGATCCACCGGAAGATCTTACGTAGCATGCACAGGATATTGAAGCACGACGAGGAGACGGCGTTGACTTGTCTGGTCATGGAGAGGGAGGAGTCCAGGATGAAGCCCAGGTTGCGTGCGTGGTCTGTTGGTTTGGGTGCGCTGCCTAGGGCGGGGGGCCACCAGGAGTCGTCCCAGGCGGAGGGTGAGGATCCCAGGATGAGGACTTCCGTCTTGTCCGAGTTCAGTTTCAGGCGGCTGTTCTTCATCCATTCGGCTACCTCTTTCATCCCTTCGTGAAGGTTGGCTCTGGCGGTGGCGGGGGCGTTGGTAAGGGAAAGGATCAGCTGGGTGTCATCGGCGTAGGAGATGATGTTGAGGTTGTGCTGGTGTGCAATGTCTGCGAGGGGGCTCATGTAGATGTTGAAGAGGGTTGGACTGAGCGAGGAGCCTTGAGGGACGCCGCAGATGACTTTGGTGGCTTCAGATCTGAATGGGGGGAGGCGGACTCTCTGTGTCCTTCCGGCGAGGAAGGAGATGATCCACTCCAGTGCCTTCTCCTGGACTCCGATGTTGCTGAGGCGTTGTACTAGGGTACAATGGCAGACAGTGTCGAAGGCCGCGGAGAGGTCGAGGAGGATGAGGGCCGCTGTTTCTCCGTTGTAGTGATCTCCGATATAGTGATCTCAGAACTTTATTAACATATCTCACATGCATAGGTTTTTCAATTGTGGCAAAATAACTTCTTTATTTCATTTTCCATGAACATTTAAACAGATCTATTTCCAAAACGGTGAAATTACAATGGTTCTTAGGGCAGAATGACAAACCTTTTTTTGAAACAATTAATTCATTGTCTTTTAGTTCTCTATCTGAGAGATTTATAACCTCCAGTGTGTCCGCCCCATCCAAATTCAAAGGTATATTATTAGCTGAGCTGTCTATTTTCCCATCTTGTCCTGACTTCTTGTCCCCATTCTGGTACTTCCTATGTTTCTGCCCCCTTCTTGTGCTATAGGGCCCTTTTTCCTTCCCAATTCGATTCTCAAAATCTTGTCTAAAAAAGAAGAGTTTTTGGATGGTACACCCCCTCCTGCTCCTAATGAGGGTGACTCATTGGTGGATGAGATGCTAGAGGTGCTATAATTGACCGAACTCAATTCGCCCTGTATCCCAATTGCTGCTGTCAGTTTTGGTTCTACTTCATCATAACATTTTGCAAATGTGAAGTCTCTTCCCTGGCTATTGTCCCTCTCGTCTCTTCTAATTTTACTCAGTTGTTTTCCTTTATCTGTAGTTGATGCCTGTTAATGACTACTTTTAAAATACCATAATTTTTGTCTGTTAATTCAGTCAAATTCATTTCCTTAATTTCCTTTTCCAATTCCGCTACCTGTAGTTTAAGTTTTTCCACTTTTCTATCAGCATTTTTGATTAGTATATTCATCATAGTGAATGAGGATGCATACACATTTTCTTCCCACTTCTTCAAAAGGTCCTCATCGAGGTCATTGAAAGTGGGGAAAATTAATTTCTTCAGGCCTCTGGGAACTCTCTTCAGCTCAATATAATTTTTGAGGGTCACCCCGTCTCACCATTTTGATAATTCTAGTTTCTTAAGCTTTTTTAATTTAAGAAACTTATCCCTTAAACTGCTAGTAGGTGGATCTTTCCTTAAGCTAGTGCTGATGCCTTTACTTTGTTGGAATAGTTCTGCTGCCAGTTTCTCCTGATCATCTTCCATGATTCAAATATATATCCAAATATGTATCCTTCTCCCGTGCTATACACCTTAAAAAACTATACACAAATCAACAACGATGAGGGAAGCACTTAGTATACACTGGTGAGATATTTTGTGGTAGTCCAATTGAGTATTATTAGTTGCGGCGCTTCACTTCCTTTGACCCACCGTTGAGACCAATCACGTGCCAGCAATGAAAATAGTATGCTCCTTCCATTACTATTTTCATTGCTGACACTTTATTGGTCTCAACGGTGGGCCACAGGAAGTGGAGCGCCGCAACTAATAATACTCAATTGGAATACCACAAAATATCTCACCAGTGCATACTAAGTGCTTCTCTCATCGTTGTTGATTTGTGTACACATTTTACAAGCTGCTTCTGTGGGTGGCACAACGAGTGCTGCAAGCCCATCAGCAACATTTGATTTACAGGCCCTGGGCACACATTGTGCACTGTACTAGGGTCTGACAAGTAAATCAAATAAGGCAATCATGGAGTCACTAATCCAATGCAACAATTTACAATAGGGAGCACTTGCACTTTGGCACCGAATATCAGTGACAAAGTGCCCAAAGCATCTAGACCAGCAACACAAATAGCAAAAATACAGGAGGCAACGGCAAAAAATGGAAGGGAGACCAACGTCAATTCTGTGGATTTTGAACCCTAGCTCAGATGGCACCTAGGGAAACCTAGCAAACCTATACATTTTTTAAAACTAGACACCAAGAAGAATTCAGGATGGGGTGACTTGTGTGGCTCTCCCTGGGTTTCTGTTGCCCAGAATCCCTTGCAAACCTCAAATTATGCAAATAAAAAAACATTTTCCTCACATTTCTGAGAGGGAAAGTTCTGAAATCTGTGTGGATCCATGAAATTTCACTCAAAGAGCCTTCATCAAAGTCTCCCAATAAAAATAGTACCTCACTTGTGTGGATTTGCCTAGTACCCGCGACAGGAAACTGCCTAAAATGCACTGTGGACACAACACATTTATACAGTGAAAACTGACCCTTTTTTGCAAAGTGCCTAGCTATGGATTTTGAACCCTAGCTCTGCTGGAACCTAAGGAAACATAGAAACATATACATTTCTGAAAACTAGACACCCAGGGAAATCCAGGATGGGGTGACTTGTGTGACTCTCACCAGGTTCTGTTACCCAAAATTCCTTGTAAACCTCAAACTTTGTAAAAAAAAACCTTTTGCTCACATTTCTGTGATAGAAAGTTCTGGATTCTGCATGATCCACAAAATTCTACCCACCCCACATTTCCCAAAGTCTCCCAATAAAAATGGTATCTCACTTGTGTGCTTATGCCTAGTGCCCGCAACATGAAAAGGCCCAAAACGCAACTTGGACACACCGTATTTTTACAGTGAAAACTGACCTTTTTTTTGTAAAGTGCCTAGCTTTGTATTGTGAACCCTAGCTCAACCTGCACCTAGGGAAACGTAGCAAACATATACATTTTCTAAAACTAGATACACAGGGGAATCCAGGAGGGGGTGACTTGTGTGACTCTCACCAGGTTCGGTTAACCAGAATCCCTTGCAAACATCAATCTTTGTAAAAAAAACAAGTTTTGCTCACATTTCTGTGATGGAAAGTACTAGAATCTGCGTGGATCCACAAATTTCCACCCACCCAGCATTTCCCCAGGTCTCCCAATAAAAATGGTTACTTACTTGTGGGGGTGGGCCAAGTACCCGCGACAGGCAAGGGCCCAAAACTAATTATGGAGACATCAAAATTACCTATCATAAAATTACCTGGTATTGCAAGAGGGGTCACCTGGATTTTTGGCCCCGGATTGGCGGCCATCTAGGGAAATCTGCCAAACCCAGACATTTTTTAAAACTAGAAACGTGAGGGAGTCCAGGTAAGTATGCATTGCGTGGACACCCCCAATGTTTTTCTACCCAAAATTCCCTGCAAATCTCAAATTTAGCTGAAGAAAAATCAAATTTTTCTCAGATTTCTGTGTGGGAAAATGTGGGATCACCAGGCTGATACAGATTTCCTACCACCCAGCGTTTCCCCCGGTGTCCCGATAAAAATGGTACCTCAGTCCTGTGGGTGGGCCAAGTATCCGAACAGGCAAGTGCCCAAAACTCATTATGAATATATCAAAATTACCTATCACAAAACGACCTGGAAGACCTGGGGGAACTCTGAGTGGTAGGAAACTTGTGGTTTTTCTGAGACCAGAATATTATGACACAGTAATGCAAGGAAAATGTGTGACTGGTGTCACATTTTGATTTGTGCATGGCACTGTGAGGAAAAATACATTTTGGGACCCATGAGAGGCACACCACCCAGTACTCCCAATTTTTTTTAGTTTTCAAAAATATCTAAAGTTTGTAGATTTTCCCGAGTGCTAAACTACAATTTAGCACAGAAAGACAGAAAAGACAAATATGACTGCCTTTTCATCTGTACACACACATACTGGTTGGATTTGGCATGAGGGTGATTGAAAGGTTCAACATGTTTTTAAGAGATTTCACAAATATGAAATGCACTGTTAATAATCAAAAGTTTAAAAAACTGAACAAATGACTCACAGCTCATGAGCTGTAAAGCCACGGCAAGGCACCAACTTCTTTACAGGCCATTCACACACCGTTCATACTTGACACATGTGTTCAGACCACCAGCTGCGGGCACAGCACATTACAGCACTCACATCAACAGATAATGTAGAGATAATATACACCCTTGCAAAAAAAAGACAGAGAAGACAAATATTACTTCCAAACTAGCTATTCCTCAAGTGCACACACATACTTTTTGGGTTTGGCACAAGGGTGAGTGAAGATTCAGAGCATAACATTTTATAAACAAGAGATTTAACAAAAAGGAAATGCACTGTTAATAATTAAAAGGTTAAACACCTGAACTAATGACTCATAGCTCATGAGTAAGCTTGGGCGGTGAACTCCGCTCTGTTCGAGGAGTTTGTGGAGTGCAGAAAACTCCACTCCATGTAGTGCAGCAGAGTTTTTTCCCTGGTCACGCTCGCAAATGGTAAGTTAGCGAGCGTGAGCTGCAGCTTGGGTAGGATTTCTACCCTAGCGGCAGAAAAACCAGCGCGAACAGCAGTTCACAGTACAGTCTGCCACTTGAGGAACTTTGCAGAGTTTTTTTGTCACTTCCCGGAGTTCTGTGTAGCAAAACTCGGTGAACTATGCCCAGGCTTGCTCATGAGCTTTAAATCCATGGAAAGGCACCAACCTCTCCACAGGCCATTCACACACCTTTCATATGTGACACACAAAAGACTATTCACACTGTCGGCCGTGGGCACAGCACATTACAACATTCACTTCAACAGACGGCGCCATTCAAAGGCCTATCACTTTCATACGCCCACATGACTAACACAGCAATCACACTGGCTAGTGGTTGATGTAGTGTGTACAGTGGTGTTTGGCTAGCAGTGTGTTTAGTGACCAGCAGCAAGTTACTACTCACACACCGCCAGCCAAATACGAGCCCACGCACGTTGCCAGTCAAGCACCAATCCACCCACATTTCCAGCAAGTGCCAGTCCACGCACACCATCAGCCAAACAACAGTCCACGCACACTGCCAGCCAAGCGCCAGTCAGTATACTCCACCAGCCAAGCGCCAGCCCACGCATACCACCAGCCAAGTGCCAGTCCATGCACACCACCATGCCAAACGCCAGTCCATGCACACTGTGTTCAAATTTTTTATAACAAGAAAGAAAACACAAACCAATTGAACCTAGATACAAAATTATAACCACAAACACAACAAGAGTAACTAAATTCATAATTCTAATGCCAACTGTGAAATTGAAGAACAAATATAAAACCATACAGACCAGGCAGTCCACTACTGGACTCATAGTTGCTCCCAAAAACTCTTTTGAGTGTGATACAATATGAGACATGTGGGCACACACAGCCCAGGATTAGAAGGACAATCAGCACAGTGCGTATGACTCTCCTTCCGCATACCTCTTTCCAAACAGGCTCTATATCTCTTATAGGAATTGGTATTTTTTTGGGTGTGGTTGGAATTTAATCAGGAAAGTGGTGATCTTTCAATCATGCCACATCCTCCACCACTCCAACTCTAGGAACACTTGCCTGTTCCACTACAACAAGGGTGCCTATCACAGACTCCTGAAACTGAACAAAAGTCATCCTTGACTCTGGAGAACACTTCTTGAACACAACAAAAGCATTAAAAATTGATAAATTGAGGAGATGGATGGCCAACGTCTTATACCAAATGTAAGTCTTATGAACAGCAGTATAAGGTTCGAACCTCTGATCTACTTTATCGACACCACCCATGTGCTTATTGTAGTCTACAATCACACAGGTTTGAGCACTTCAGCAACCTGACCATGAACAGTTACAGGTGAAGTACTTTCATTGCTAGCAGTTCCTCACTATGCAAGGCACTGCACTGTCCCCTCTCAAGCTTTTTAGAAACACGCTCTTTTGGGTAACCTTTATATTTAGAGCGGATTGTACCACAAGCAAGAGTGTCCAATTTGAACAATTCCTTAAGCAATTGCACAACAGTGTAAAAGTTATCTAGGTACAAATGGTGACCTTTGTTAATATGTCCCACACAATTTTCTCAGAAACTCCTAAAGTGGACGTGCAACCCGGGGGGTCAATAGTGGAATCCCTACCAGCATATACCCGAAAATTATAGACATATTCTGTCCTACTCTGAGACAACATATAATTCTTAATTCCATAACGTGCCTTCTTGCTGGGAATGTACTGCCTAAAAAACAATCGGCCCTTGAACAGGACCAAAGACTCATTAACAGATATTTCTTTCCTTGGAGTATAGATCTCTGAAAATCAGTCTACATAGTGATCAAGGACAGGCCTAATCTTAAAAAGATTGTCACAGTCAAGGTGATCTTGTGGCAACGCCGTAGCATTATTAATAAAATGGAGCATCCGCAGCAAACGTAAATACCATCATGATTCATAATTGCAGGAAATATGGCCGTTGCCATCAAGGAACAGGTAGATCAATTGAAGACAGGGGTTGCTTCCTTGTCGAGCCCATAAAAAGAAAGTTAAACCCAAAAACTTCTCCATCTCATCCAGATTTATGGGAGTCCACTGGTTAGCTCAAGAGCGGGGCTTAGGTCCGGCACTGTTGTTCCTCAAAAACTGCTTAGCATACAAAATAGTCTGTTCAATAATCACAACCAAAAATACAGCATAAATGAAGAGGCAAATTCACAATTCACTCTACACCCTGCATCACCACTAAAGGCAGGCAACACCGGCTGCACAATGTTTGGATCAAACCAGAGTCCAGCACTTCCAATGGGAAGCCTTACAGCCCCAGGCTGAAATCCAGATGCCTCTTGCTGCACCATCGACACATCAGTGTCCTCCTGTAAAATAAGCACTTCATCTGCACCGAGAGTAGCTTCATCCTCACAGAGAGTAGCTTCATCATCAGATGATTCCTCATGGACATTAAACTCACTTCCAGAATCTTGCACGTCCTCCTCTGCCTCAGATACACCGTCAGTCTCATAATCATGGTCAGAGAAAGATTCGAAAAGCATACCAACCACCTGCTGAGCAGTAGTCCTGCGGCTAGCTATAATCCTGAAAAACAAGTCAACAACAACAAACTCTTTGTAAAATAAGTAATAAACACAATGTGGCTTTATCACAACGACCTATGTACTCCAAAACAATACCACTCACTAGCCAGAAACACCTAGACTCACCACCACCTACTCGGCACAGATGCAGCAAGGACCAACAATATCCCAATAAAAATGAAAAAGAAAATTACACTTGAAACAACACAATACACATTGTGCACAAATCCAAAAACAATTTCATACTGAAAACGTATTCTAAATATCCTGGTAATATGATACCACTTACAAAAAATTAATTCATGGATGACAATAATAGTAATTTGGAGTAAACACAACAAAACTGTTTTTCTTACCAAACACCTGCAACTATGCAAACGGCAGATCAACCACTGCCAAAACCACAAACAGGAATCTAAAGCTTTGCACTAGAATAAAAAGAGGAAATAAAACATTACAATCACATATGCAAGTAATGCACCACAATCTACAAGGCATGCTGGGGGGCAGATGGACCTCAAAATAAAACCAAAACATGCACTCCCAAAAGAGGCCTCTCCCTAAAACAACTTAGTGAAACCAATGTCCCCGGTGTCTAGTGGCTTCTGCCCGCCTTGGGGGCAAAGGACTTAAACGATAGGGTTGATCTACCCCCAATTGTGGCAGAAACTGCAAACATAATTACCCCAGTAATGGAGCGGGACCCTTACCCATTGGGCCACCCCCCAACATCACATAAAACATAAAGAAATTCCTGGTGTCCAGTGGCCTCTGAACGCGTTTAGGGGCAAATGGGCCTAAAAACACACGGCTGATTCAAATGGCCCAATAATTCACCCCATTGACCCTTCCCTAAGGGACAACTCCCCAACATTACCAACACTGATTTAAAAAAGAAATTCCTGGTGTCTAGTAGCGTCTGCCCATGAGCTAAAAAAACATAAGGCCTATCTGCCTCCACGGGGGACAGAAATGGCCCAAAATCATTATTCCAATAAGGAGGAGTGACCATTGCCCAAGGGGCCACTCTTTTAACATTGCCAAATAAACCCTGGTGTCTAATGGCTTCTGCCCCCCTTGAGGGCAGAAGGGCCTAAAAACATAAGGCTAATCTGCCCACAGCGGGGCAGAAACTGCCAAAATAATTACCTCCATTAAGGGCAGTGGCCCTTGCCCAAGGGGCCGCTCCCCTACATGAAAATAAAAGAAATCCCTAGTGGCCTAGTGGGGCATACATAATAAAAAAAACAACTGATGATCTGCCCCCGGGGGGCAAAAACAGGCAGCATGATGCAACCCTATCCCAGGGGGCCTCTCCTCGAAACACAAAATTGATTTAAAAAAATCCCTGGTGTCTGGTTGCCATTCCTGCTGCACGATGGCGCCCCTTGCATGATCGTGCAGCAGGAATGCTCCGACTAGACTTCGGAGGAAAGGAAAACCCTTTCTTTTCCCCCAATGCCTCTTTGATTTAAAAAAAAAACTCCCTGTGGAGAAACTCACCTCCTCTTTCTGGACGGGCTGGACGCAAATGGCTTCTAGCACATCTGACTTCATCTAATGACGGCCCGTGCGGTGCACGCTGATGTTATTAGATGACAGGGTGGGGGTGCATAAGGGCAGCGGAAGGGCTTCCTCTGCCTTCCCTGATGAGGGCTTCACAAAGGGCGGCACATGGGGGGAGCCCCAGTGCTCCCCCCATAGGTGGGTGCTAGGACGTTCAGGAGCTGTTCGACGCACATGCCCACTGTAGCGTGTGATGGCTCCCGGCCACCACATGCACAGAAGGGGTTAAATTACATCCCTCCATGTATCCCTTTAAAGCCAGAACCCGTTTTGGTCCCAAAAATAATAAAAAACATTAAAAATATTTAAACAAAAAAAACACATCAAATGTATATAAAATATATAACAAAATACATAACACAAACCGATATTACTTACCTTAAAATCAATATTCTTGAGAACGATATTCTTGCGCCCAATATTTTTATTGCACTATATGTTTTACTCGATATTTTTTACTCAATGTTCTGTCTCACCACCACATACACTTAGTCATCAATGTGTTGTAGGGAATTATCTGTCTGACAAAGCATCCAAATCTGCAGTAGCCACAGCTAAAATAGCAGTAGTTACAAGCTCTAAATCTCATATAGATAATGATATCTTGGCTGCCGTCGGTGCCAGTAAAGACGGCTCTCCATTACAGAAAGGTTATCCTTTCAAATACTCCTATCATTTCAATATTCCGAATATTCCTTTTGTAACTATTCCTGGGGTTGGTGAGGACAACAGACATGCTTAGATTTTAGTGGCCAATGATGGTGTTCCTTCCGCTCATGCTGGAATGGCAGCCACAATTTTTTTGCCGTAGCAGGATTACTGGTGGCAAGGCTTATATCAACAGGCCAGGAAATATGTTCTCAGTTGTGACATATGTCAACAAATAAAACCTAGCATGGTCACACGTCCCCCTCAGATGGAGTTCTTTATTTCTAATAATTTTTTTAGCTGTATATACTTAGATCACTGAGGTCCACTAATTTCAGATACTGTGTTCAAAATTATTTTGGTTGCAGTCGATTCTTGCTCTAGGTTCGTCTGGGTTTAGCCACAGTGCTCAGTTGATGCTCTAACTGTATTTAAGACTTGATGGTCTTCATCAGGACATATACCTGCTGCACATTCAATTCAGACCAAGGACGGTTTTCCGCTTCTAAAGCGCACCATGATTCAATGAATTTGATGGGTGTGCAGGTGCGCGATTCTTCACCATGTAGACGCGAAGGTACCTCTGTTGTGCGAAGAAAGAACAGTGACTTAAAGCAGTCCCTAGCATCTAGAGTATTATGTATAGGGCATGGTTGGTTTCACCATCTCTATGGGGTTCAACAAGCATTAAATAACTCCCTAAAAACATTTCTGGGTGGGTGGACCCTGTATGAAATGTTTTTTGACATCAAGATGTTTGTTCTGGTCCTTGATGGTCCAAAGATTATGGATGAAGCTGGATCCTTTCACTTTGATGATAATTATGATGTCTTGCAGGACCTACAAAAGTTCTGTGAGACTCAATCACATCATCACTTCCAATGCTGAAAAGCAACTTCCAGTTGGCGGAAGGCTTCTGAGAGCTGGACATCTGATTCGAGAGAAGATGGCCTTTATAAAGGAATTTGACCAGGCATTTCATGCTCCTGTTCCAGTCCTAGGTATTCAGGGTACATGTACTGTAAGTTTGCCATCTCTCCCAGGATACAAAGACAAATGCTTTGTCTCCATTGAAAGTGTCAAACTACACCATGTGGCCAATTCTTCAAGTATGCCATGGAGTAGCCATTCCTTCCTGCAAGACTTTTCTTTGTAACCCATGAGCACCACTGATGTTGATCCTCCCCGGAAGTGAAATGCATGGCAAGCTAACAGTAGCATAAGAGAAACAATGAAAAAGAACTATGAGAAAGGCATGAAACATTCATAAGAAAACTGAAAGAGAAAGGTAGACTGCAAGAAGGCATTCCGGTACTCAGCCCTCCGCTGCCTTCAGTTGTCAACACTCCAGATGCAGTGCCCCCTGATTTTGGGGTTGTCGTGGCTGCACAGTACTCAGCGTTTGATCTCCAGGGCAGAGGAGAGCTTCAAGGGGTTCTTGGATTTATCCTTGTCCTGCTTGTTCATGAGTACAGCCACCGCCTGGAGAGCCAGGTTCCTGTTGCCCTGGAAGCGGGACACTCTGTTGTGAACTCTGCCCCTGTGCTGAGAGCCCCCAGAGTTCTGCCGGAGGCTGCTGGGAGCTTCGGTGTGGGAGGACAATGGTAGGGCATGACCCTCCATGGGAGCTGGAGTGGGAGTGTCCATGTCCTGAGTGGGGAGGTCAGCAAGGAAGTGGCGCAGATCGTCCAGGTCAAAGAATTCTTTTGAGTCCCCGTCATTGGTAATTCTAAAGTGAACAGGCTCAATGAGTCCATATTTAATTTCCAGCTGCCAGAGCGTGGGGTGGAGAAATAAGAAGGCTTTGCAACACCTGTTCATCTTCCTGGAGAAGTCCGCCACCATCAGCACCTCATGCCCCTTGTAAATGTACAGGCCATGAGTTTGAGCAGCTGAAATCAACTGTCTGGCCTGTTCATGGTGCAGGAAACAGGCATTGATGAATGAATGAATTATGTCATTTATAGAGTGCAGCTTTCCGTTCAAGGAGCCTCTTGGTGCTAAAGCGGGGAGGCAGTGATTTGGAGGTATTAGGAACAGTCAGGAAATTATCAGATGAGTGATAACACTAAAGTGAGTAGACTGTAATTAGGTTTAAAATGTTAATATCATAAGAAAATGCTTACAATGCTAGAATAGTAAAAACAGTGAGAGTAGATTAACAGGGTTAAAGGGAAGTGAAGTCACTTCCAAGCGGTTAGCACAGAACTCTGAGGACTACCTCCTCCACACTCACCCGATGGGCAGCAGACATGTGGACGGCGCTCCCTGCCTTGGTGGACCTATGGGGTGAACTTGCTGTATCTCCAAAAGGTCAGTCCAGTGAGCATCGGGAGTGTGTCTTTAAGGAAGGTTTTGGTAACTGGCCCCTCTGTGAACTTCAGGAATCCAAAAAAGCGTACATTGTCACGCCGATTCCGGTCCTTCAAGTAGATTGCCATGCTGCAGAAGATTAAAAGTTCCTGATGCCGCTCTGGCAGGATATTGATGTGGTCCTCCATCACAGAAACTTATTGGGTCAGACCATCCATCCTAGTCTGGAAGCTTGCAATGTCCGAGCAGATGGATTTAGGCTCATCCGTCAATGGGGATATGTTTACATCCATGCACTCCAGGCAGTGGCCTACACCAATAATCTCTTGAAGGATGTGTTCAATGGTGGGTCGAGTTGAGTTCGGTGCAGAGGGGGCTGCGCCCGGTGGGGTGGATGCAGTATGAAGTAGGTTGAGGGCCTCAGAGAAGAGCAGCTGTTAGGCAGGTTAGCCGTTATCTTGCAAGGAGACATCCCCTGTCCTTGCACTGCAGTTGGCGGGTGCTCTGTGGTGGGTCTGGGAGGTGGCAAAGGCAGGGCACATTGGTGAGGCCACTGGTGCTAGAGCGTCACCTGCATGTGGTCCCCCAGTGATTCGGTGGCGACCGTGCACAAGCTGCGTAGGGGGTTGGTGACACAGAATCTGTGGCAAAAGGGACAGGAAAATGAGTAGCCCTGGTCAACACCTGGGCTCAACTGTCCACGGTCTCAGCAGCCACTCGCCCCCACATTCCAAATAGCCTTCAGGTTTCCTCACGCCTTGGGGCTGTGCTCTATGTCGTACAGGAGGGCTCAGTGGTGCACAAGATGATGGAGGTGCAGCGCTCTTGGTTGCCATCAGTGGGGTCCCCAGATGAGAGGAGGGTAGTTGGGTCCTCATGTGGTCTATAGTAGAGGGGTTACCATGTATGTAGTTGGCCACTCTGGTCAGACCACTGCAGGGTCTTCTCCGTGCCATTAGGCCCCAGTCTCCGTGTGGCAGGAGCACTGGCCCACAGTTCAGTAAAGAAGAAGTAAAGGGGGGCACAGTAAGAGCAAACGGTATGTGTCCCCCTCATCACCCCGCACCCCGTGGCCACTTAATGCCAACCTGGCCACAGCGGTCTCCAGGTATGTCATGGAGCTTGCTGGCGGAGGCTCAACTGATGATGAGACCCAACTGTTGAGGAGTAAACCATTTAGCAGGTGTGCTAGCTGCGGGAAGTGTCCACTGGTGGGGTCAGGCAGAAGACAAAAGGAAGATGTGCTAGTGTCATCGGGGCCGGCGGCTCGCGTGCAGTGCGTCAAGATCCTCAGCTGTGGCCTGTAGTCAAGGTGCATGTCAGGTGTGGTGGGGGTGTAGTGGTTCTGGACCCCACCGCTCACCCGACAGTAAGCCGAGAATCGGCCCGGTCGGTCCTCGTGCGATGCTGTGGCCTGCAGCTCCTCCCCGCAAAGGTCCGGTCCATGTGGGTTCAAGAGAAGAGATCCGCAGGCTCCTTGAAGCCACCCGTCACCACCGCAGGTGCAAAGGTGGGTTTTGCATATGTCAGGGGAGGCAGTGGGCAAATTGGATAAGACCCCGCATTACAAGAGACCCCTGTCTGGGGCCTGTCCTCGTATGGAGCTCTTGGTTCTAATTGCCATCTCTGTTCATGACCAGCTAGACGTTTACTTTTGAGCAGGTCCTATGGCCAGTGATTCTTTGGTTCAGGGAGTGTCTTTTACCTGTGGGATGCACAGGATTTCCTTTACACCAGCGGAGTTCTAAAATTGCCTTTGGCTCCCATAGGTGTTTCTCTTTCCTGGGGAACTGGTTTCTGGTCTGGGATGAGTCGCAGTCATGCAGTTGCAGGTTGATTGCCACAGATGCAGAGTATTGCTCCTTTGCTTTGTGAAGGTCCTGAAGCTGCAGACTCGGGTCTCTCCTTCGTTGCAAGTTGAATCAGAACTGCAGTTCTGGTGCCAGGGGTGCTCCATAAGTCCTAGATGTAGGGGCATTATGGGTGTGGGTGCAAGTAGCCAATGAGCTACAAGCCACAGTCACTAATCCACCCTTGAAGTGACTACATCCGTGAATGTGTGCCAACTTTTCTACCCAGCACTCTCTATTCTGCCACTTTTAAAAATGTTAGAAACTGTCCTTGGTTGAAAAGAAAAGGTAGCCCACCTTAGGGGTGTGGCTCATCTTCTAGGAACATACACCTCCTAACTTCCTAATTTTCAGACCTGTCTGGGGGCAAATGTCCCTGGGACAGGGGTTGGTTGGTTGGTTCCTTCTCTGGATACATATCAGTGGCAATTTAAGCTTTGAATATCGTCGCCTTGATGTGCCACATTACTAATCATCCTGGCAGGGTCGGAGGTGTATCCTCCTTCTCAGGCAGGCCTTTGTTTCTGAATCCTGGGTGTTTTTACACCTCTTGTCATGGTATCAGATTACTGTCTTGGCAGCAGCAGCTGTAGCCTATCAGCCAGGGCACCAGAAATGCTAGGGCAACGAGGTGGGGGAAAACAGCCTTTATAACACTGGCTTAAGCATGCATGCCATTTCCCCAAAGCAGACCAATGATTGCCTTAACGTGGTTAAGGCAGTTGGTGTTTTGGCTGTCTGAGCAGATGGGCAGGGATGTTAAAGATTGTAGGGATTTGTTAGCATGAGCTGAAAGCCATTTTGTATTTGGCATCCATTTTAGGTACCTATGTGCTCGCCATGGGCTGTTTCCTTCGTCAGAGCCTTGCACATGCTCAGAAAGGCCTAGCTAGTAGAATTCACCTGCTACTCTTGTATAACTGTCAGGCTATTTTTGCTGCTGTATGGAGAAGTAACTCTCCTCCCACTTTGTTGAGCAAGCAGATCTTGTATGCCCATATTAAGCATTTTGCATGCTTACATGTGCCAGGACCTCCCCTTGGTCTTATGCTGACTATGTAACCCTAAGCATATATAAGGCCTCTGTTTTCTGTACTCCATAGGCTTCTGTGTGACATAGTCTCCCTCATTTGAGGTTACTAAAGATGTTACTTTTATATTACAGCTTCTGTGACAATTTCTTCTTTGTTGGTTTAAAAGGACCAAGTAGCAGTGATACCCCTGAGAAGGTTTCTATATTCTACAAATGGTGCTCCAACGTGGACCTCATCAGAGAAGTGGCTATGTAAGGGAGTGATCTTGACAGGAGACAGGAATCTACTAAAGAGGACAAGACAGGACTCTACTAAGGAGGTACTCTGTGCACAGAGATTCTGGGGATTCTCTGTCTCTGCAGCCAAGTATATTTATGGTCTTCCTGTTTTGATCCTCCACATAATGTTTTCCCACTCCTGACTGAGAACCTTTTTGGCGTGAGTATTCTAAAAACGACCATTAGGTAATTCACAACTTGGCAGTTAGATTTTGGACAGCAAGTGATTGGTAAGGGTTGTTTTGATGCAACACTTACTGTTGGTTTTGATGCCTGGGATTGGTAAGGTAGTTGAGTAACGCTTACTGTGGCTTTGGATTTGTATGATTGGCCAAAAGTTGTATTTGGAATTTGTAATATATGAATTGCAATTTGTGTAGGCAGGTAATGAGGAGAATCTTCTCTGTTTTGAATTGATTTAAACGGCACACAGTACAAGAGTACCTCAAGTCCTACTTTGGTTATAATACTGCATATTCTGCACTATTTTTGGCATGCCTGTTTCAAGCAAACATCGAAGAATGTGTTCCTTTTTGGAGGTTCCATAGTGAGATGTGAATTAAATTAGCCGGTTCCCCCGAGGGAATACCTAAATAGGTTTATACCTAAATAGGTTTAGGTATAAAAAACATATTTCTTCCTTGGTGACTGTGTATCCCCATGGAATTTAAATATGGACATAAAACAAACAAGGATCCTTTGCTGTGCATTTTTAAGATATGCAGAGCAATTCTTTGGTGTTCTGCCAGCCAAAGCTAGTGAATTGAGTGTATTTTGGCTTCTTGTAAATAAAACAGCCTGTTTGGCTGTTTTTTGCAGTCTTTTGGAATACTATTGAGAAGCTCTTCTTGTAAATATGACTTACAACTAGTATTTACAAATGGTTTGGTTTAAGTACAGTCTGTGATCTGTCCTTTGTTTCTGTCATAAGTGTTGATCTGTGGGTTAAATGTGTGTTTAAATGTCTATGTGGTTCGTGGTTTCACATTAGTGGTACTTCTGTGAGTAAATAGCGATTGCGCTCTTTGTGAAATAATGGCTAGCCTTCAGAGCACTGTAGTATGTGTTCTGAGTGTATGATCCCTTCTGTATATGTCTGGAATTAGCTCAATGTGTTTGTTTGTGTTTTTTTTTTTGCTGTCATCAGTCTGTTATGCAAAATGTCATTTAATTAATATTAAATAAAAATAATAAAAATCCAGAAATGAACCATATGATATGCTAAATAACGACATGTTACTATTAAATTGACGTAGTAAGCAATTATGCACATGTACAAACTGCAAATGCTTAAAAGATACAATTAGAATTCACATTGAAAAGGAATAAAATAGGCCTCAAAAACAAAATTGTGTGTTTTGCAATAAATAAACAATTATAAGATGTTACAGCATTTTCCTTAGATACATTGTATTAGATATTAACAGGCAACCACATCATCTGAGTAAATTGGATGTTGCTAAACACACATTATAGAACATGAAAAGCCTCTGTTTTAAATAGACTGTCACTGTGCTTACATTTCAACACTAAAAAAGAAGCTTTCCAACAGCTGTGTTTTAACTGCCGCTGAAAAACAGCTGTTGTTTTGATTGTATGCCATGGAGAGACAGGAATGTTGACTTTGCTAGGATTTTTTCAGTGTAAACATGGTGTAAAACCCTGCATTTCAGACTGCTGTTTAAAAACGTTACTAAAATCAGATTCATTATTTTGGATAACAGGAAAACATTTAAAGTAAGGATTTCCTTTCTTTAAGCCTTTTTACATAAGCATATCTGTGGTTCTGATGTTAAATAATGATTGTCCTTTTAAAAAGTGGCGCAACATTTTTCATGTTTCAAATTAGGCTTCTGTGCTTAGGCTTATGAATGAATGCGTCTAAATATGATAGGCAAGGAATGAAGCTTGCTTTTTCTATGTGGAATTATCAAAATGATTGGTTTTATTAAAAAAAAATAGTGCTTTTAAATACGTTTTTTAATGTTTATAAAGCTTAATACTCATACTGTGACCTCCTAGCATTAAAATTAAATTTAAGTTGTGTTGTACCGCATAATGAGGAAATTTGAATGTGAAATATCACTCTGCACAGGCGTAAAAACTCACTTTTATATGGGTATATATGATATATTTCTAATTTCCCATTCCTGGGCTATCTAGAGAACACTCTGGGGATTCCTATTATGCAAAAAAATTCTAGGATATTCATTTTTAAGTGCCACAAATATCAAAGTCGAAATTGGGTAAAATTCACTAATTTAAAAACAAATTCTGCCATTCAGAGCAGTTTTAAACTGCCTTAGACTTCAGTAAATGCATACATTTAGGTATAATACGAACAGCTGACTTGTATATTGTTAGAAACGTATATTGCACACTGCTTACAATTGAAAATATTTATACAACCAGCAGATTTTATTCTCTTAACTCTAAACTGACAAACAGTGGGATAAGTGCTTTCCAGCTTTCTGTCTCTAGGGTGACTTTGAATTGGGACCGCCGCATGGAAACCCTTGCATACAGAATAGGATAGCTGGGAAGAGTTAAAAGTCAGTTCTATATTTAGATGCCTAGCAGGGCTCCCAGAGCAAGGTCTGTTTTGACATTTTGACATCTGAAACTTTTTGAAAGACAAGATGGCAGCGCAGGGAAAGAAGGAGGAGTTGTGCTTATTTTTTATTGGCAAAAGCAAGTTTTTATGCACTCATATGAATATACCACAATACAATTGTGTTAGACATGGCATCCTTGGCGTGGTTTCCCCCTATCTTTTTGCCTCTATCTCCTGTATTTTTGATGCTGTGCTGGATTTCGTTTTTGCTGGTTTCGAGGCTTTGGACACTCCGCCACTGCTGATCAGGGTCAGCGTGTAAGTGCTCTCTGTGTAAATTGTTATTGTGATTGGATATACATGATTGACATATTTTTATCACCAAGAAGTCCCTAGTAAAGTGCACTGCGTGTGCCAGGGCTGGTGATGACAAATGCTACTAGTGGGCCTGCAGCACTGATTGTGCCACCCACATGAATAGCCCTAAAATGGTGTCTCAGGCCTGCCACCGCAGTGCCTGTGTGCAGTCTGTGAACTTCCATGTCCGCCTGTTCAGTGTCCCCACTGACCGGGCCTAACCCTTCCCTTTCTGTGCACATTGGTCATCGCTATATTCCAAGGAACCAAGGTAAGGCATGTACTTGTGCAGGTGACATGCTCTTGTAGTGAATTACAGCCATTTCCGTTTTTCACTGCTGTAAGGCTATCTTGCTCCGTAGGCTATCATGGGGGATGCTGGCTACAGTGGCTAGCAGCATATCTTCCCATAGGAACTAGATAGGACATAAAAGTCTGGTATCCCTGAACTCAGAATTTAATAACACATCTTTTAGGAAAGGTTGTTTTTAAATCCTGTGCTTGAGAACAGCACTTTTAGAAAGTAGCTGTTCTCTTGTCTGACCTTTCTGTGTGTCTTGGCCTGTTTGTGAATTAACTGTCTGGTTTGAGAGTGACAGGGGCTGGGGAGCCCCAAGGAGGCTGGCTGGGTCAGCCCTAGGCTGAATGACTGCATTTGCAACTTGAGTGGTGGGAGAAGATAGCACCTGGGCCTGAATAGGGCCGTGCCTGCCTTCCACAATGCTGGCTCCACCTCCTGCTGGGCAGCTGACGACCCTGCCCCTCAATCTGAAAGGAAAGGAGAAGACAGGAAAACAAAGTGCTCAAGGAACACCCAGAACTGGTTCAGACCGGGCTCAGGGCCCACTTGCACAAAGAGAACAAAGACTAAGATAAAAATAAATTAACTTTTAGGGGTATAAGTACGGGATCCCTCACAACAGAAAATTAGATCATCCAGGAATCAAGAAGGAACCTCTGCTAAGGAGAAAGCAGAAACTGAAGAAGGAAGACTGTCCTGCTGTTGCTGGACTGACCTGCTGTTGCTTTGCTGCCAAGGAGAGGGGAAGGACTTTGCTTTGTGCTGTGTCCACTTGCTTGAAGGAATCTCCATGGGCCTGAGAAGAGGAAGGTCGAGATCGTCGCAGCCCCTGTACCCGCTGCCACAGCTGTTGCATCCTTCGTTTGCGGGACGCACCAGACCGGTGAGGGAAGATTACCATCGCTGCGAGTGTCGTCGCAGAGCCTGTCGTCGCTGGGTGAGATTGCCGCACCGCTTGTCTGCGGACCGCATCACGTCGCTGCGTGTGTCATTGCAGAAGCCATCGTATCAAGGAGCTGCGAGAGAGAGATCACCGCTGGTCCGCGCATCGTCGCCCCAGAGATCGTCGCAACTCCAAAGATCATTGCATTGTGCCTTTACGAGAGAAAACTTCCTACGGAATCTACGCCCCGGAATCCATACAAGTCCACCTTCCTCCCCATACAGACCGGATTTGTCGCAACACGCCCGCTGCTGCAGCGGGGTTGTCGCATCACCTCCCCAGGGTCTCAGGAGTAGGTATGGGCGGAAAATCCGTTTCGCTCGCGGATTTTGCGGATTTTCGGGAAATTCGCAATCCGCGAGATTCGCGAATCTCCCGCAAAATCCGCAAATCCGCGAGCAGCGGATTTTCTCGCACTGCTCGCACTGTTCGCGTGAGTTCGCGGCTTCCCAGTACAACTTCGCGCCCCGCGAATAAGTGCTAAATTGCAGAAATACGATCTTAGCAAAACTGAAACTACTTACCAGGTTCAAAAGTTCAGGCTCATCATTAGTAGCCATTTCCTGTAGTGCTTCCTGAGGGGCCCCTCCAGAGTTCAGTTGCCAGTTGCAACTATTATGTGACCCTGCTCTGAACCTCAGAATAGTTACACATATGCCACAAAGGTCCTGAATTACAGCTAAGGGAGACAAGCAGGAGCCAGGCTGGAAGTTAAAATCCATTAATCAGCCCCTAATGAGCAAGTGCAAAAGATCACTAATCAGGGCGCACTAAGGAAGCAGGTGCCAGCTAAAAAAATATTCTGTGAACATTAATCAGCCCCAAATTAATTCAGGTCACTTGAGGCAGGGAAGGTGTGCTTTGCTTTGCCGAAAATAATGTACACTGGACAACCAGAGGGTGTGGTGATGAAACAGAGGGTGGTATGGGTGGGCCAGAGGGTGGCATGAGTAGTCAGAGAGTGGCAGTGGTGACAGAGAGTGGCAGTGATGAAGAAGAGTGTCCCAAACAGGCTGGACAGGTAGAAACAACAAGTTCGCAAAACTTGCGACCCGACAGGTAAGTTCGCAAATTGCGAAATTGTAAAAACCCTCGCGAACTGGCAGAAACACGGGCGAACACAAAAAAAAAAAAAAAATCCGCAAATTCGCGGGAATTCGCGGATTTTGCAGATTGCGAGTTCGCAAATCCGCAAAATTCGCGAACGCGAGATTCGCAAAATTCGCCCATGCTTACTCAGGAGCAACGCATTGTTTTCCACACCACCAGCTTCTGCTTTGGAACTTTGTCGCATTTAAAAGGTACTGTTGGATAAACGTGACACAACTGTGAACTTTTCACACAACTGTGGATTATTTTATCGCAACCTTAATAACTCTTTTGCAACCATATTCTTGAACTGAGTATGTTGGATTTTTATTGTTTTGGTCTTGTGTAGTTTAGATTAAATAACTTTAGTTTTCTAAACTGTTGTGGAGTCAGTTTGTGGTGTTTTCACAGTGTTACGGTAAGTGTTGGTACAAATAATTTACACATTGTCTTTGATAAGCCTGACTGCTTGTGCCAAGCTACCAAGGGGGCGAGCAGAGGTTATCTAAAGAGTGTTTCCTCCTTACCCTGACTAGAAGCAAGGGTCCCTATTTGGACAGTGGTGCCTACCTCTGCCAACTAGAGACCCCAGTTCTAACCTTGTTGGTCAGCGGAGAGATTTGAACTTGTATTTGTACTAGTCCCACATAAGCATGGGCGAATTTTGCGGATCTCGCGTTCGCGAATTTTGCGGATTTGCGGATTCGCAATCCGCAAAATCCGCGAATTCCCGCGAATTTGCGGATTTTTTTTTTTTTTTTGTGTTCGCCCGTGTTTCTGCCAGTTCGCGAGGGTTTTTACAATTTCGCAATTTGCGAACTTACCTGTCGGGTCGCAAGTTTTGCGAACTTGTTGTTTCTACATGTCCAGCCTGTTTGGGACACTCTTCTTCATCACTGCCACTCTCTGTCACCACTGCCACTCTCTGACTACTCATGCCACCCTCTGGCCCACCCATGCCACCCTCTGTTTCATCACCACACCCTCTGGTTGTCCAGTGTACATTATTTTCGGCAAAGCAAAGCACACCTTCCCTGCCTCAAGTGACCTGAATTAATTTGGGGCTGATTAATGTGTCACAGAATATTTTTTTAGCTGGCACCTGCTTCCTTAGTGCGCCCTGATTAGTGATCTTTTGCACTTGCTAAGTGCTTTCATTGTTGCAAAATTAGTTACAACACCTGCCCTGCCCCAACTGACAATAATGAATTAGGGGCTAATTAATGTGTCACTGAAAGAATTTAAAGTTCCAGCCTGGCACCTGCTTGTCTGCTCCTTTAGCTGTAAATCAGGACCTTTGTGGCATACAGTTAAGGTCAGAGCAGGGTCACACAATAGTTGCAAGCAGGCAACCGAATTCTGGAGGGCCCCCTCAGGAAGCAATACAAAGAATCGTTACAAATCATGAGGTTGACCTTTTGCACCTGCTCATTGCTTTTGCTTTTGCTGAAATCGTTTTGCGGTTTTTTTCGCGCTATTCGCGGGGCGCGGCGTCGTGCGAAACCGACCGCGGAAGCCGCCAATTCGTGCGAATGAGCATTTTATTTTTTTGCGGCTTGTTGTTTCGCGAGTTTTTTTGCAGTATTCGCGAGCCGCTTGCAGCGCAACACGCGAATTTACCCCAAGGTCGAGTACGGGCGCGGCCATTTTGTTTGCGTGACGTATTTCCGTTTCCGCCCGCTATGTATAATCTCGCGCAGTAAGCGCATTGCGAGTAGAGGTTCGCACGAGATCGCGCGGGAAATCTAGAGGTTCGCACGAGATCGCGAGGAAAATCTCGCGCGAACTGACTTTCGCGCTCGGAAACGGGCGCCGGCCATCTTGTTTTTCATTCATTTCCTGTGTCTGGGCATGGTGTTTAATCCTCTTGATATCTTTCCCATCCTTTGCTTGTTTTCAGTTTTTTTTTTACGATTTTGCTTCTTATCTATCCCTCTCTTTTCCTAGCTGTATATTTTTGTCTTTTCTGCTATTTTTCTTTACTTTTAAACTACTTTTGTAAACTCTTTTCTTTTCTTCTTCCCTATCCTATTCTTTCTTAATTTTCTACTTCTTCCTACCTTACCTGCCCAGACCATGGTCAAGCCAGGCGCCGTGAAGCTGCCCAGGCACTTGAGGGCCGCAGCGGCGGCGGGGAGTAGTGCTGGACCCAGTGGCAGGACAGCAGGCGTGAGATCGAGGGGGGAGCAGGTGACGCGCCGGGAGATATTCAGCCCGGAGGAAGTGGGCGCGCTGGTGTACTTTGTCCAGCGCCGCCTGCCCAGGACCATCGCGGGAGGCGGCAGGATCGCGGCCGGCGGCTATAACATGCGGGAGCGCCGGAAGCGGTGGGAGAAGGTGTGCTGGGCCATATCCCACCTCTACGGGGTCCAGCGCACCTACAGCCAGGTCACCCATCGCTGGACGGACCTCCTGGACCGCGAGCGCGACCTGCTGGACCAGCTCGGCTTGGAGATCCCCGGCCTTGGTGAGTAGTAGTAGCCATTGGCATTTAATCACTCACTACTATGATGTTTTCTCCTGCTCTGTGTTGTTGTATTGCAAATATTTGTTTTTTACATGGAGCAAGCCAATAATGCCGCTGATGACGATTACATTGTAGTTAAATTATATTTCAAAATCTTCTGTGCATTTCAGGTGCACTGCTCTCCTTCTCAGTGGGGTTGCTACTATGCTTATTTGTTTTCTATTTCGTGGTCTCATTGGCCTGAGTAACTATTATGTATGAGTGTACTTAACAGAACTGCGTAATGCTAGACACTAGGGGGCAGATTACATTTACAAGCCCCTTGCGCCACGTTTACGTTGCCTTGCGTGACGCAACAGCGGCGTAAACGTGCCGCATCCCTGCAAGTCATTTACAGCATGACGCATCTAGGGAGATGCGTCACGTTATAAAGCCATGGGCCTGCACCACAATGGGTGCGTTCCTAGTACGCAGGGTGGGCGGTCCAGCGGCTGTGCGCCTCGCAAAATTGCCTGCGTGAAATCTACAAGATTTAACGCAGGCACTTCTGCGCCGCTGCTACGTCAATTCAATTCCTTATGTCTGCTCGAAGCAGGCGAAAGGACTGACACAGCATGTAAAGTATTGGGTGGCCCTGAGCATTACTGGAGTTGCATTGCGTTGGCGACGTGACTCCAGCGATGCGCCGCTCTTACGTGACGAGATGCGTCACGCAAGTGCCTACCCTTGCGCCAGGGCGCGCCGCATTGTAAATGAGGCACATCTGCCGTGTCGCAAGGGTAGTTTTGCGTGACGCATTTGATCTGGCGCATCTCTGGAGATGCGCCAGAACGCGTAAGTAAGTATGCCCCTAAGGGGCAGAATTGCAATTACCGTCGCATCCCTGCAAAGTAGCAGGGATGCGCCATTAATTGTGCGGCCCGCTACCACCACCAAACATGGTGCGCCGTATTTGCAATGCGGCGGCGGCGCCCCATGGGCCCAAAACGTCACCGAAGCTTTACTGCTGGAGTTGCGTCGCAACGATGGCGCAGCTCCATCAATGCTCTGGGGTACCCTATCTCCCCAATGCTGGGTCAAGCCGTACGTCTGCTTCAAGCAGGTGCAGGGTTTGTGTGACGCATCATTGTCCTAAAGGTGACTGATTGATATTTTGTAGATTTCCCTCAGCCACTATTAGGATGTGTTCCAGCGCAGGAATGCCCTCCCTTGCGCCGGAACGCCCCCTGATGGCGCAGGGCTTTATAACGGGATGCATCTCCCAAATGCGTCACGTTGTTATAATATTATACGCCGCACCATGGCGCCCTTTTTTGTTTAGCTGCTGCGTCACAAAAGTCACGCAAGAACGGCGCAAAAGAGCCGCAAGGGCTTAAATCTGCCCCTTCCTTTGTAACCCTGACAATAAGAAAAATAGTGGCGGTGGATTGATAGTTTGAATATTTAAATGACTGGTAATGTAGCAGGCAACTGTTAGTGTTGTCACTGATCTGACTGAAATCACAATGGAGTTTGTCTGTCACTTTGCGTCTTGCCTGCGGACTGCTGCCTGCCAGTCCTAGGTGAACGTTTCAGTACTTTGTTTAGTGAGTTACGTGACTTTCGAAGTCACAGGTCCGCATATAAATGAAAAGTAACCATAATCAATATAATTTCGCAGAAATATTTTGTTATTGTTCTTTTGAAATGTTTGATTTGGTTGACATTGACAAGCAACAATCATCCATGTTTTCTGTTCTTTCTTTCATGTTGTACGTCAGCTCCCCCCAGGGGCGAGAGGAGGACACAGGAGCAGCAGGCGGCGGATGCTGTTCATCAACAGGGCCAGGATCGGGCAGGCGAGGGCTCCTCTGCTGGCCCCAGTAAGTTTTCATTTTAGACTAGTACCTATTTTTCCTAGCGTTCCTCATTTGACTTTTTTCAAAATTGTCTTTGCTCTTCTTGTAGACTGTATCTAAATTCTTATCCTGCCTCTACTATGACTCCCTGTGGTATTACTAGATTATTCTTATTAGTCTGTCTGTGTAGCTAACTAAGATTGCACGGTTGGCGAAACTCCCATGATTCTAGTCAGCAATAGCTCTATCAACTTAGTGCAGTCCTCTGGGATTGTCCATAATGTCTTTTGAAGTGTTCTATCTGGACTCATGCTTGCAAAAATTGCAAAACCTTTCGCTCAGTCACTCTAGTCTGGACCAAAAAACACAGATTGTATTTAAGTTTAAAAGCTTTATTAAAAGTAAACACATTTATTAAAATGAAGTCATAATAAAACTAAACGTTTAACTGATAATGGAAAAGTGGTTAGTGCTGACGATTAATTGAAGACATTTCTTGTGGTCGAGCCGAGCTCTCACCTGGTTTCAACTTGATCTTGTTGTTAGAAGTCCATCTTCTGTCTGTGTGGAGAAAAATGGTGCGTGTTAAAAAAACAGCCTTCATCAGTTGTGCCAAAAAGTGCAGCAAGACAACCTTCCCTGGAAAAAGGGACATTTTTTTTTTAACTTTAACGACAGTCACAAATTACATTGTTTTCACATGTCTTCATTCCTAGACCAAATACTAGTGACTGCTTTATTCTAACATTCTTAAATGTACTTTGTAGGTGGAACATCTGGTGGCGGGGCCAGTGTGGAGGTGGTGGTGCTCGACACCGAGGCGGAGGGCGAATCGGGCGATGCTTCAGGGGAGGAGGCGGCGGCGGCAGCTGTGAGAGTTGAGACGGTGGTGGTGGCGGCCAGAGGTAAGCTCTTATATATTCCTTACTTATTGAGATTGAAGACTAGCTGGGAAGGCAAGAATATGAGATGCATGGCTGGGTGAATGATGAAGCAATGATGGGTGGAAGGACAACAGCCTGGGTGGGTGACACAGAAACTGTATGTGTCCATATACCTGGATCATGCTACTATCTGACTCTTAGATAGCATATGTGTATCTAGAGCAGGGGTACTCCTAGTACGGCCCGCGGGCCGGTGGTGGCCCGGCAAGCCTTCGTTGGCGGTGCGCTGACCTTGCAGACAATCACTGCTCCCCCGGCCCCCACAGAGCAGAGGCTTTTTTGTATTTCACCTGTTAGCGCCCCTGCATCTCCACTCTGACAATCACTGCTCCCCCGGCCCCCACAGAGCAGAGTGGAGATGCAAGGCCACAAAGAGGTGAAATAGAACTAAGCCTCTGCTCTGTGGGGCCGGGCAAGCAGTGATTGTCAGGGTGGAGAAGCAGGGGCGCTAAAACAAACAAAGCCTCAATAATATGTTAATGGTCTTTTAAAGACCTGTTAAGTACTTTGGTGTTGTTGTCTGTGTGTGCGCGTTGAGGAAGCGGTCTCAACCCGGGCTGAAGGCTGACACAGATAGACACACACACAGTGAGATGACAGAGGGAGAGGGAGGGCAGGAGGGAGAGAGAGATGGAGGGAGGGCAGGAGGGACAGCAGGAGGGAGAGAGATGTATGTAAATGCTGGGTCTGGTGGCTCAGTGGATGAGGGCATCTGCTGCAGGGACCTGTGTGCAACCTCATGGTCACAAGTTATCGTTTTGCTTTAGCCCCGCCCCCTCTGACTCCGCCCCCACCAGTGCGGCCCTCGGCCCCAAACTACACTGTAAATGTAGCCCCTGAGAGAAAGTTTGTGAGTACCCATGATCTAGAGAGAGTAGACGGTCAGTGGATGAAGTAAGTGTAACTTTGAAGAGCATGTAACACTAACACTGCACCCGCACGTCCGTTCCAGTGTAGGAAAGGCAAGGAAAAGAACTTTTAATTTTGTCCAAATACTACCATAAATAGTAGCAGTAGTTTGTATTGCAAGCACTGCATAGATCCGGTTATTATGGTGGCCACTCCCTACCTCTCTTAATAAGTTTAGTAGTACTCAGTCATTCATGTGTGGATGTATCACTGCCTGTCACTCAATAAAAAGCAAAGCACCTAAAGTCATCCCATATATAAGCAAAAACATCCCATGTGAAGTGATAGATAATCAGATTATTTATCTTCTTCAATTTTCCATTTCTAGTACTCATTTCCACTGTAGGGTGAAAGTTAAATTAATTAAGCAGTAGCCCTTGAGTTGTAACAGAGTATTCTCAGTGCCACCCGTAATAGAAAAGTAAGAGATTCACCACCTGCATGTACTGGACGGGTACAGTAACGCAACGGCAACGCAAGTCTAGGTCACTCCTCATGGCGTGCGTCTCTTTTTCTCGGGTGCAAGTTTACCGCGCTGGCATTATGCCGGCTTGCAGAAAATAACGTACCAATTTTCCAAAACAAGAGACAAGAAGAAGAATAAGACTGGTGTACTTTCATAGTCGACTCCAATGGAAGTCCACAGTGCTCATAGAATTTGTTCCTTAAACTCCCACTAATGTTAGAGCAAGGATGAAGAAGTGTGAGGTTAGATAGATACTGGCCTCAATAGTTATGTAATGCGCTTGCAAGTTGCTAGTTGTACTGCAGCACACATTTCTGCTGAATGATTGAGTTAATCTTAAAGAGCATTGGTTACAGACTATGTCTTTCTTTCTTCATATAGGTTCTCCTTCCAAACGAACAAGGAGGAAGGAGCTGGCTAGAGCGGCCCGGCAACGGAGAATCGAGGCCACTGTTGCGGAATATCGGCGGCTGGTGGCCCTGGAGGACGTGGAAAGTGTGCGGTCGACAACAACGACAACGTCGTCCTCCGTGGCCTCACCGGCTGCCACCGTGACCCAGCACAGTGGTCCACCGAGACTGAGCCGGGCTGCCAAAGGCAAACGCCACCGCCGAGCAGCAAGGCCAACAGCTGCTTCTCACAGGCCTTGCACCTGCAAGGCAGTGAAGGCACGCCTGCGCCGCACCACCCTGATGGTGTCCCGCCTTCAGCAGGAGCTCGCCTTGCTCCGCGAGGAGCATGATGCCCTGGCCCAAAAAGTGAACAGCATCCACCCCTAGTGTCCCTTGCCCCTTTTTTAGAGACTTTTGGGGGGTGGGAATTGGGAGTTGGGTTTTTGGGGACTTTTGAAGGACAATCGTTGGGGTTAGGGAGGGTCTTGCGGGAGATTATTTTGTTAGGGATATAAATATACTTTTTCAAACTTTATCTGAGCATACCTGTTTTTTACTGCTTGCCTGGTGGGTGGGGGTTTAACGTTGACTGTTTTCCTGAAAGTTTAGTTCCATTTTCTTCCTTTAAGTGTAAATGCCCAAATGTTTTCAACACTAAGTGCCTCTCACAGACTAAGTGAAGTGAATCCAAGAGTCCTAGGACTTTAGTAGTACTACCTTCAGGCTCTCGTCTCTCGTACTAATACTCCATTATACCCCCAAACCACCAAACGCTTATCTTACCTGTAATTTGTGTTTGAAAGTAGGGCTAGGCCCAGGGCTGGCTCCACGGGAAACACCGAATAACGTTGGCAATCTTGGTCGGATAAAATTTCCTCATAGCGGTGGTAGTAGTGGTGTGCCACAGTGGCAGTTGCATGCCTATGAAAAAAAAGAAAATGAAATCTGGTTTGTCCTCCTGAGCAATTCAACGGTACAACTGAGAATATAGCAGGTGACAGAAGTACAGTAGAGCAGTGCCACATTGTAGCCTAACAAATGGTAAAGTATAACTACTAATTCGGTTGAAGTTCTTTCACATTAGCAATGGTTCTTTGTCAAGCAGAGTAAGAATATATCATCGACAACTGTGGAAAGAAAGAATGCGACAGTACAGGGCCTGTGTGGAATTATTGATAACTATATTCAACATAAGGTCTCTGTAGCCAGATACCCGAGAGCCTTGCTGGTCACTATAAATCCATTCACAACAACACTCAATGGGGTTGGTCTGGAAGGTGTCACGTTTACTCCCCGTGATCCAGTCGATGCAAATATGGTTCCACCTCCAAATGTCACCAACACCCAGAAGTGTAAACACAGGGTGTTCGAGGCATTAGGCGAGGGAGAAAAATAACAAACTAAAATAAAAAATGTGGGATGGGTAAAGGTAGGGTCAGCAGGGAAAGGATACCTGTAAGAGAAGACAAGACAGGCATCAGTGAAGTGATGTCCTAACATACAAGGGTACTCTCATATAGTCTCACTAAATAGTCTGCAAGTCTCCCGCCTACTCATGGGAAATGTAGTTTCATAGTACGGTAGGCGCTTAGGGGCTGCGTAACCTGACAGAAGGTATAGTAGATAGAAAAGGAGAAATTGCTTTTTTTCTAGGTGTCCCCTCACTCACCAGGGTTGCCCCTTGGTGACATGCTTCATCATTGGGGCCATCCCAGTCCTCTACGGCCTGGGGCGTGCTGCGACTTGCGAATTACGTAGGAGCACTTACAAATGACTATGTGTGGTGCAGATAGTGGAGTGGACTAAGTGATGTGTTAAGGGATCAATGTAGAAGCCGAGAGAGAGCAAAGAAATGCAGTCACAGTCAGAGAAAAAGGCAAGGGATACTGTATCTATGTGTGGTTGTAGTGGTCCTGTTGGAAGTGGTAAGTAAGTTGCCCGCAGAAAAAAAATCCTCCTATTAGCGGCACTCCTCCATTGCAGCCGACGCTTCGTCCACCGATGTTGGTCACCAGAAGACACCCTGTCCACTGCCTGCCTGATGCTGAATTGTGGCTCGCTACTGTGAAGCCTGACTCCATCCTTTTTTCCCCATTGCAGAGACTGAAACCCGGCCTGTAATTATTCAACGAAAAACAGGAAGTGATATAATATTACAACACCACTGATAAATAAATATAAGGTATGTAGGCTGTGGAGTGCAAAAAGTCACAATTTGTTTTTCCTAGTAGACAGACAGTACAATGTTTTTGAAAGTGCGTACTCTGAGTCACCTTTTGAAGGATAAGTAAGTATGGGCAAATTAATGTAGCGGATCTTGCCCCTCAAGCTAGGTGTACTGTAAACTGTGTTTTAGAACAAAAATAGATCTTCCTAGCAGTGCTCCCACCCAAAAAACGAGGCCTAGCAGAAAACTGGAGACAAAACTTACTTTGAAAGTAAAAGTAGGCCGAAGTACCCTAATTACCCATTACCCCCCGTGGATTGTATTCAAACCACTTGCAAGCAACCAAGCAAAAGTAGCCATAGCCAGCATCGCTCCAAGACTCGAAATCCCCCCCACTCAAACACATGCAATAGAAATACTGCTAACCCTAACGAACCCTAAGTTAAGAATAGTGGCAAAGGCTTTCTTTAACTATGCCAAATCCCCCCTTTCCCACCATGGATTTTCTTCAAATGACTTGCAACCAAAATTACACATTCTCACGAGTGCTCTAAGACCCCAGAACTCAGTTTGAAAAATCTAGAACACCCCGATACACATGCAATCCTGGTGCTAGGGCTAACCCTAACGAACCCTAAGTTACAAAAAGTGCCAAAACTAAAGGCTTTTCCGCGCGGATTTTGTCCCAACCACTTCTACCCGGTATTAGACCTTCCCAGGAATGCCCCAAGACCCGGCAACCCACCCGCCAAGAAGCATAACACCCCCAAACAGGCCAAAAGAAAAATCTCATACTTGCAATATTTCTGGGCCTTCGGTCCAAACGCGCTGCGTAGCTAGGCCATAAGTCGGGGTTGGCACGACGGATTTCCTGAAAAGCAAATGCAATCAAGATTAGAGTGTCCCAGCAGTGCTCCCAGACCACGAAACTCACCCGCAAACAGACGGAACCCCCCCTAAGAGCACCTCAAAGGCAAGCAAGTCATCAAAAACACAAAAAAAATTCCGCCTGGGATTTGGTCCAAAACACTTTTATCCGGTATTAGAGCTTCCCAGCAATGGCCCCAGAGCCGTCAACCCAGGAGAAAACGAGTAGAAGACCCCCAAACAGCCAAAGAGCAAAAGTACAAAAATGGGGACTTAGTCACTTTTTCACAAATTTCCCAAATCACTCCGCGCGCGCTCTGCAGCTAGGCCCTAAGTCCCCTCAGCCACCATGGATTTGCTTCAAACCTCTTGCAAAGTAAAGTATATATAGCCAGCAGTGCTCCCAGACCACGAAACTCACCCGCAAACACCAGCAAGCCCCCCAAACAGGCCCCCGAAAACGCTACATAGAGCAAAATGTCTGAAATAGCCCAAAAAAAAAATCGGCCTGGATTTTGTCCCAACCACTTCTACCCGGTATTAGACCTTCCCAGGAATGCCCCAAGACCCGGCAACCCACCCGCCAAGAAGCATAACACCCCCAAACAGGCCAAAAGCAAAATCTCATACTTGCAATATTTCTGGGCCTTCGGTCCAAACGCGCTGCGTAGCTAGGCCATAAGTCGGGGTTGGCACGACGGATTTCCTGAAAAGCAAATGCAATCAAGATTAGAGTGTCCCAGCAGTGCTCCCAGACCACGAAACTCACCCGCAAACACCAGCAAGCCCCCCAAACAGGCCCCCGAAAACGCTACATAGAGCAAAATGTCTGAAATAGCCCAAAAAAAAATCGGCCTGGATTTTGTCCCAACCACTTCTACCCGGTATTAGACCTTCCCAGGAATGCCCCAAGACCCGGCAACCCACCCGCCAAGAAGCATAACACCCCCAAACAGGCCAAAAGCAAAATCTCATACTTGCAATATTTCTGGGCCTTCGGTCCAAACGCGCTGCGTAGCTAGGCCATAAGTCGGGGTTGGCACGACGGATTTCCTGAAAAGCAAATGCAATCAAGATTAGAGTGTCCCAGCAGTGCTCCCAGACCACGAAACTCACCCGCAAACACCAGCAAGCCCCCCAAACAGGCCCCCGAAAACGCTACATAGAGCAAAATGTCTGAAATAGCCCAAAAAAAAATCGGCCTGGATTTTGTCCCAACCACTTCTACCCGGTATTAGACCTTCCCAGGAATGCCCCAAGACCCGGCAACCCACCCGCCAAGAAGCATAACACCCCCAAACAGGCCAAAAGCAAAATCTCATACTTGCAATATTTCTGGGCCTTCGGTCCAAACGCGCTGCGTAGCTAGGCCATAAGTCGGGGTTGGCACGACGGATTTCCTGAAAAGCAAATGCAATCAAGATTAGAGTGTCCCAGCAGTGCTCCCAGACCACGAAACTCACCCGCAAACACCAGCAAGCCCCCCAAACAGGCCCCCGAAAACGCTACATAGAGCAAAATGTCTGAAATAGCCCAAAAAAAAATCGGCCTGGATTTTGTCCCAACCACTTCTACCCGGTATTAGACCTTCCCAGGAATGCCCCAAGACCCGGCAACCCACCCGCCAAGAAGCATAACACCCCCAAACAGGCCAAAAGCAAAATCTCATACTTGCAATATTTCTGGGCCTTCGGTCCAAACGCGCTGCGTAGCTAGGCCATAAGTCGGGGTTGGCACGACGGATTTCCTGAAAAGCAAATGCAATCAAGATTAGAGTGTCCCAGCAGTGCTCCCAGACCACGAAACTCACCCGCAAACACCAGCAAGCCCCCCAAACAGGCCCCCGAAAACGCTACATAGAGCAAAATGTCTGAAATAGCCCAAAAAAAAATCGGCCTGGATTTTGTCCCAACCACTTCTACCCGGTATTAGACCTTCCCAGGAATGCCCCAAGACCCGGCAACCCACCCGCCAAGAAGCATAACACCCCCAAACAGGCCAAAAGCAAAATCTCATACTTGCAATATTTCTGGGCCTTCGGTCCAAACGCGCTGCGTAGCTAGGCCATAAGTCGGGGTTGGCACGACGGATTTCCTGAAAAGCAAATGCAATCAAGATTAGAGTGTCCCAGCAATGCTCTCAGACCATGAAACTCACCCACAAACAGACGGAACCCCCCCTAAGAGCACCTCAAAGGCAAGCAAGTCATCAAAAACACAAAAAAATTTCCGCCTCGGATTTGGCACAAACCACTTTTAGTGCTTCCCAGCAATGGCCCCAGACCAGTCAACTCACCTGCAAAGAGGTAGAACAACACCCCCACAAGTGCTGAGTCTTTCTTCATTGGGCGTAAACCAGCCCTCTGCTTTGATGGAAATAGGAGTCTGGAGGAGGAGGATAGAGGAGCATGTTCTTCTGAACTTGTGAACCTGAGGAATGCAGACTGCGGCACCTTCAAATAAATTAGCAAACAAGTGAAGACAGTTCTGCTGATGGGCTTGTCTTTGTGATAATCTGATTAAAGTTTGAATTATATTAACTGTGCACAACAAAGAAAGACAGACACACAGGAATAAAAGTGAATAAGGATGAAAAAGAAAGTTATTGATTCGTTGTCTCATTTTCAGGGCTCGAAGTCGGAATCACGGTCCAGGAATAAGAATAAGGCTTCGTCATCATACTCTGCGAATTCAGCCCGGGTGAGGTCAGTGCCACCTGACAGAGTAGAAATTCCCTCATCTATGGTGCTGGCCACCTCCTCTTCATCCGGCACGCTCTCTCGTACTCTTATATCTGGTGGTATGAGGTGCTGATTCATCTTGATCATTGTTAACCTCTCCACATTTTTGGGCGAGAGGCGGCTCCGTTTGGGAGTTACAATCCCACCAGCCGCACTGAAAACCCGTTCAGAAGACACACTTGCGAGTGGGCAAGACAAGTAGTTTAAAGCCAGGTTGGTGAGCTGTGGCCACAATTCTTTTTTCCCATGCCAATACGCCAATGGGTCAGAATTAACATAGACCTCTGTGGAGTCATTCAGATAGTCCTTCACCATCGACTCAAGGTCCTCCTCCAAGGTTCCTCCACTTTGCGTAGCTCTTGCTGTGCCTCTGGCCTTTTGAGAACCAAACCCACGCAGAGCTAGCCAATCCTCTTCAGCCTCCAATGTTTCTGCTGTCTTTCGTGCAGATGATGCGGTTGCCGGTGTCTTTAACGGCTGAGAGGTCACTTGTGCCACAGCCACAGGTGCAGAAGTGGATTGTTTTGACTGGGGATGGCCTGCTGATGTACTGCCATTTCCTTCAATTTCCAGCCGTTCTGTTTCAAACTTCTTGGCTGACAAGGCTAGCCAACGTTTGTACTTTGTAACATCTTCATCAGCAAAAGCAAAGAATGCTCTGCCTGCCAGCGCCTTTTTGTAGCGTGGATCCAGAATAGTAGCACAAATGTAATGCTGTTCTGAGTGGATCTTTTGAAGACGTTCATCACCTTGTAGGAGCTCTAATAATTGCTCAGCCAGAAGCAAAGAAGAGCCTTTCTTTTTGTCATCTTTTCGAAACACAGAACACACCTCCTTCAGTTGGTCCTCCAGCATGTACAACAATGGGATAGCTTTTCCCAAATTAGAGTCCTCCTTGCTGACTGCACGCGTGAAGACCTCAAAAGGACGAAGCATGCGTGTTAGGCTTTCAACTATGTTCCATTGCGGCCCACCCATCCTCAGCTCCTCTATACCCTCTTTCAAGAAATATTGATCGAGTTGCGTATACTGCTCATACAGACGCTCAAGCATGTAGAAGGTTGAGTTCCAACGTGTTACCACCTCCTGGATGAGTGCTTTCACTGGCATTTGACATTGATATAGCATGCTCCTCAGCTGCTTGCGGGCCTTAAAAGAATGCCTGAAATGCTTGCAAATTTTTCGGCAGTTCTCCAATACACTGCACGCTGCACTGTCTTTATTACCCAAGAATTTTTGGACAACCAGGTTTATACAGTGCGCCAAACACGGCACTCTGAAATAGTAACCGTCCCTCATGGCCTTAACTATATTGGAGCCATTGTCCGTGGAAACATAACCAACCTTGCGTTTTAGTGGGGACAGACAGTTAAGGACCTTTGTGTTAAAGACATCCAAAATGTTTTCTGCTGTGTGACGTTTCTCCAAACCAAACATGGCTAGTGTTGCATGTTTCCGAGCACCTTTAAAAACAGTGTTAGTGTCAACACCTGAGTTTAGCTTTGCTTTAGCCCCTGAAAAAGAGACCCAGTGTGCAGTGATGCACATGTAATCAGCGCCTGCGCCACTGGTCCACATGTCTGTTGTCAGATGTATAGTGTGAACAGCACTCTTCTGCAAAGCTGCCCCAATCGCCTTCAGAACATCTTCATGTAGTGCTGGAACCGCAACTCGGGCAAAATAGAACCGGCTAGGAACCTTCCATTTAGGGCAGAGCACTGCCACTAATTCTAGAAAACCAACCCCTTCGACAAAAGAAAAAGGGAGAAGGTCCAGAGCTAGCATTTTAGCCAGCTTAGTGTTATACAGACGGGTCATTGGGTGGTTGCGTTCATATTGCGCTTCTGTAAACAACATCTTTTTAATGTTGCCCTGGACCAATGATTTACGGGATGATGATCTCTTCGACCCAGTTACGCTCGCTGATGAACTTTTCCGCATTGATGTCTCACTCTCTCCCACACTCTTAGTGTGGCTCCCATGGGGTGTGCTGCTGACATGGGAACTGGGTGTAAGTGAAGTGTTTGGATCGTCTTCTTCTACCTCCTCGTCATCAGCAGATGACAAATCAACGTTTTCATTACGTGCAATTCCGGCTTTCTTGACCGCCTCTAGGTGCGGAAACCATTCGAGAGGGTGCCTTCTCTCAAGATGACCTCTCTGGCCTCCGGTACCATAGTTAGAACCAAGCTTACCACGACTATATCGAAGCTTACAAAGGCTACAAATGGCTACGTTTGCCTTTTTTGGGCAAACACTAAAGAAGTCCCAAACTGGAGACTTGAAATGTCTTCGGGGGCCGCCGCCGGAGGAGGCGTCGATACTGGTGGTGGTGGTCCTGCTGCTAATGACAGATGAAGTGGAGGATGTGGATTGCCGAACTTCAGTACGTTTTGCACTTTCACCACCACGAATTGAGGTCGAGGACGAGGTGGGTACCTTCTTGCGAGGAAGAAATATGGAAGCGGTAGGTTTTGGTGTACTACTTAACTCCAAATCTAATGATTCCATTTCCATTGCCTCCTCGCCGACATCATCATCACGCTCAGCAGCTTCTCGGGATAGGGTCAAAATGTCTCTTTGCTGCATGCCCGGTGGGGCTGCAGTGACCTTTGTGATGACTGCCTCGTCGTCA
Source organism: Lissotriton vulgaris (assembly GCF_964263255.1). Classification (NCBI taxonomy): domain Eukaryota; kingdom Metazoa; phylum Chordata; class Amphibia; order Caudata; family Salamandridae; genus Lissotriton; species Lissotriton vulgaris. The sequence continues at coordinate 82,529,469 of NC_141695.1, forward strand.
TCGTGAGAGGCTTCATCACCAGCAGTATCTGTCACTTCTTGTTGAGCCTCATCACACTCCATAGGTTTGAGTTTTTGGACGACCTTCCTTTTACGCTTAGGTACCGGTGGCAGATCATGGTGTGCCTCTGCCTCACTGTCAGACCGCAGTTGTCGTGGTTCCCAAGACAGATCACTTGCACCAGAACGAGGTGGGCTTGAAGAAGATGTAGACACCCCCCTTGATCTTTTCCTTGCTAGGGATGTGGAAGACAATGAATGATCATCAGGAGGAGTGGCTTCCAATGATACCTCAGCTTCATTGTCGATTTCCAAATGTGCCCCTACTTCGGGAGGAACAACTATTGTGGGCACTTGTGAACGTCCATGCACCTTTGCTTGCGCATCTCCTTTTGCTGCCTCTCCTTCCACATGTACTTGGGCGTGTACTTGCACATGGTGTTGTTGTTGCGGCTGTGGTTGTTCAACACTTGTCAGATGAGTTACAACAACCTGTGTTGATTCAGGGACATTGCTGCTACTTTCTTGCGATGAGCCAACATCACTGGTCGATGGTGATTGGAGAAGTACACTGACTGCCTCTGAAGCACTCAAGGGCTTTGACTTAAGTTGGCGTGGTGGTGGAGGCACTGAACCCAATGGAGCAGGGGTGCTGCTCTCAGGTTGGTCCCCAGCAGATCCTGCTGCTGCAGGCGTACTTTTTCTTTTGCTCCCAAAAAAAGTGGCGGGTGACACACCAGCCTCCTTGGTAACTTGCTTCTTCTGCTCCTTACTAGCAACTTTCTTGCTAGAGGAGCTACGGAGAACTTTCTTTGGGGGCGGGGCCATCTTCTTCAGAGCAGGTCAGACAGCAGGCCGCAGTTGCACGAATTGTAGAGTTGTCTGAGGCCAGACGTGACGTCGCGTGACGTTATGCTGCACACACACACCGCTGCAGGACTTCTTCCTGGCACTGGTGGTTCTCTTGAGTCTTGTGCACCTAAAAAAAATGGAAGACAGAGGAACATCAGTTCAGTTATAGAGCACAAAAAAATCGAAAAACACTGCAAAATCAGCACAATCCCAATCCATCCATGCCCTCCATAATGTTTAAATTCAAGACAACCCACAGAAAGACTAGGCCCATGCAAGACTCACTACCCCTGGGCATAAATAAAGGTTGAAAAGTAGGCAAAATGGTTGGAGGCCTAACAACAAAGCCTGCATTCAAAATGGCCACTTGCCTGCCAAGCACATGGCCAGTGCCTGTAGCTGCACTCAAAATGGCCACCAGCCTCATGGCATGTCCCTCCCCATGAACACCCCCAAAAATCGAAAAACACTGCTAAATCAGCACAATCCTATTCCATCCATGGCCTCCATGATGTTTAAATTCAAGACAGCCCACAGAAAGACTAGGCCCATGCTAGACTCAAATACCCCTGGTGAAAAGGCCCCAACAACAGGTCAAAAATCGAAAAACACAAAATTGTACAAAAAAAAAAATTCGAAAAACACAGAAAAATCAGCACAATCCCAATTCATCTATGGCCTCCATGATGTTTAAATTCAAGACAACCCACAGAAATACTAGGCCCATGCAAGACTCACTACCCCTGGCATAAATAAAGGTTGAAAAGTAGGCAAAATGGTTGGAGGCCTAACAACAAAGCCTGCATTCAAAATGGCCACTTGCCTGCCAGCACATGGCCAGTGCCTGTAGCTGCACTCAAAATGGCCACCAGCCACATGGCATGTCCCTCCCCATGAACACCCCCAAAAATCGAAAAACACTGCAAAATCAGCACAATCCCATTCCATCCATGATGTTTAAATTCAAGACAGCCCACAGAAAGACTAGGCCCCATGCACCACTCACTACCCCTGGTCAAGGCCCCAACAACAGGTCAAAAATCGAAAAACACAAAATTTTACACAAAAAAAAATCGAAAAACACAGAAAAATCAGCACAATCCCAATTCATCTATGGCCTCCATGATGTTTAAATTCAAGACAACCCACAGAAATACTAGGCCCATGCAAGACTCACTACCCCTGGCATAAATAAAGGTTGAAAAGTAGGCAAAATGGTTGGAGGCCTAACAACAAAGCCTGCATTCAAAATGGCCACTTGCCTGCCAGCACATGGCCAGTGCCTGTAGCTGCACTCAAAATGGCCACCAGCCACATGGCATGTCCCTCCCCATGAACACCCCCAAAAATCGAAAAACACTGCAAAATCAGCACAATCCCATTCCATCCATGATGTTTAAATTCAAGACAGCCCACAGAAAGACTAGGCCCCATGCACCACTCACTACCCCTGGTCAAGGCCCCAACAACAGGTCAAAAATCGAAAAACACAAAATTTTACACAAAAAAAAATCGAAAAACACAGAAAAATCAGCACAATCCCAATTCATCTATGGCCTCCATGATGTTTAAATTCAAGACAACCCACAGAAATACTAGGCCCATGCAAGACTCACTACCCCTGGCATAAATAAAGGTTGAAAAGTAGGCAAAATGGTTGGAGGCCTAACAACAAAGCCTGCATTCAAAATGGCCACTTGCCTGCCAGCACATGGCCAGTGCCTGTAGCTGCACTCAAAATGGCCACCAGCCACATGGCATGTCCCTCCCCATGAACACCCCCAAAAATCGAAAAACACTGCAAAATCAGCACAATCCCATTCCATCCATGATGTTTAAATTCAAGACAGCCCACAGAAAGACTAGGCCCCATGCACCACTCACTACCCCTGGTCAAGGCCCCAACAACAGGTCAAAAATCGAAAAACACAAAATTGTACAAAAAAAAAAATCGAAAAACACAGAAAAATCAGCACAATCCCAATTCATCTATGGCCTCCATGATGTTTAAATTCAAGACAACCCACAGAAATACTAGGCCCATGCAAGACTCACTACCCCTGGCATAAATAAAGGTTGAAAAGTAGGCAAAATGGTTGGAGGCCTAACAACAAAGCCTGCATTCAAAATGGCCACTTGCCTGCCAGCACATGGCAAGTGCCTGTAGCTGCACTCAAAATGGCCACCAGCCACATGGCATGTCCCTCCCCATGAACACCCCCAAAAATCGAAAAACACTGCAAAATCAGCACAATCCCATTCCATCCATGATGTTTAAATTCAAGACAGCCCACAGAAAGACTAGGCCCCATGCACCACTCACTACCCCTGGTCAAGGCCCCAACAACAGGTCAAAAATCGAAAAACACAAAATTTTACAAAAAAAAAAAATCGAAAAACACAGAAAAATCAGCACAATCCCAATTCATCTATGGCCTCCATGATGTTTAAATTCAAGACAACCCACAGAAATACTAGGCCCATGCAAGACTCACTACCCCTGGCATAAATAAAGGTTGAAAAGTAGGCAAAATGGTTGGAGGCCTAACAACAAAGCCTGCATTTAAAATGGCCACTTGCCTGCCAGCACATGGCCAGTGCCTGTAGCTGCACTCAAAATGGCCACCAGCCACATGGCATGTCCCTCCCCATGAACACCCCCAAAAATCGAAAAACACTGCAAAATCAGCACAATCCCATTCCATCCATGATGTTTAAATTCAAGACAGCCCACAGAAAGACTAGGCCCCATGCACCACTCACTACCCCTGGTCAAGGCCCCAACAACAGGTCAAAAATCGAAAAACACAAAATTTTACAAAAAAAAAAAATCGAAAAACACAGAAAAATCAGCACAATCCCAATTCATCTATGGCCTCCATGATGTTTAAATTCAAGACAACCCACAGAAAGAATCAGTCCACCCACCACTGAGTACCCCTGGGAAAAGGCCCCAAAACAGCAAAAAAATCGAAAATCCCAAAATTTTAGTTGCAGCAACTGTAATGCCCCAAACAAACTTACTTGTAAAATTTCTAATCCAACAGTGATCCAAAGAAAGTCAAAAAGGCCTCAAATCCAAAGATCCAGCAGCATCCACAAAAGGTAATCCTTCCAGGTCCACATCCGAATGAAAAGTGACCAGGAGATGGACAAAGCACTGGGAGGAGCCTGCTGAACAGGAACAGGAAGTTGAAGACTATGGGGCACTTCCTTCCTCCCACCCCCCTGCCCCCCTCCCCAAAATGGACTCCTCGCTAAAAAAGTGCAGGCAAATGTCAAACTAAGGAGTTATTCACATAAAAATCATCATTTCTAGAAGGTTTATGCTGCTTGCTGGTGGATTTCTTGTGCAGAATTGCAAATTTATATTTTCGCGCGCCGCATCTCAAATCTCGCAATTTGCGAAGTACCGCGAGACGTGATCTCGCCGTACTCGCGTTGACAAACTCTCGCTGGCAAGCCGCGATGACGTAATCGCGCTCGCCAATTCCCGCGGGATCACACAGCAAGATCCAAAATGGCGCAGCACTCGCAAACTATCGAAAAAAACAACTCGGCAAACGATGATAAACGCCGCGCGCCGCAAAAATTGTATCACCAACGCCGCGCGCCGCCAAAAAAATCCGCTGCGTGCGAATTTGCGGATTTTGCGGGAAATCCGCAAATCTCGCGGATTGCGGATTTCCCGAAAATCCGCAAAATCCGCGAGCGGAACGGATTTTCCGCCCACGCTTAATCCTCACTGGCCTCAGTTAAAGAACAGGTGGTTTCCTCTGTGCAATCCTGCAACCAGATAGCGGAATATTTCTATAAAAAGTGCAGGACATTTATTTCACTTTTCCTAGGGAAGCCAAGGCCAGGTCCAGTGGTGAATGGCGGCTGGAGGAGGGAATTTTGGAAAAGGATGGCCTAAGGGCCTTTTTGGTTCCAGAGGAGTAGTTGTTAATTAAGGTAGCCAAGGGGGTGAAAACAGGTTCTCCTAGAGATCCAGCTCCCGCTAAAATCCTGAGAGGGAACATTGAAATGATAGCACCTTATGTTAAGCACCTACTGACTTTATCTTTCGAGACAGGCAGGGTGCCGATAATCTGGAAACAAGCAGTGGTGCTTCCTCTCAAGAAAAAGCAGCAGATTAGTATAACACAACTGAACAATCTGCGGCCCATTTCTCTCCCCCCCTATTTTTCCATCATAGCCAAGAAACTGGTTAATCTACAGCTCTCAGCATATATTGAGGCACACGGGCTACTACATCCCTCCCAGGCAGGTTTCCGTACTTACCACTCTACTGAATCTGCCCTTCTCTTTACGACAGAGGCTATGCGGAAGCATGTAGATGAGGGTCAGACAGCGGCCCTGATTCTTCTCGATCTTAGTGCCGCATTCGACACTGTGGCACATCACACCTTGCTGCAGTGTCTGAGGAGGAGTGAAGTGACTGGGAAGGCATGGACTTGGTTGGAATCTTTCCTTCATGACCGTACCTTCTATGTCGAGCAGGGCTCTCATAGGTCAGAGGTTTTCAACCTTAAGCAGGGAGTTCCCCAGGGTTCTAGCCTCAGCCCCACCTTGTTCAATCTTTATGTGGCGCCAGTAGCCTTAATAACCGAACAGTATGGGGTGGAGGTAGTAACGTATGCCTATGATTCTCAGCTTGTTGTGGCTCTGACACAGCCAGCTGAGCACACAGCCAGCAGATTTGCATCTTGCCTTCAGGATCTGGCAGGTTGGATGGCCAACAACTGTCTCAGACTGAATGGGGACAAAACTGAGGTGTTAATTGTTGGTAAGTTCCCGTCAGTTTGCACCTCGGTGTGGTGGCCTCACACGTTGGGCCCCCTACCTATTGCTAAGGATCAGGTTAAGAACCTCGGCATATGGATTGATTCTAATATCTCTTTTGACTATCACACCCAGCGTGTTGCTGGGATGTGTTTTGGTATTCTTCGCTGCCTGAGGAAGAAACTTGATTTGCTCCCCATTTCAGCTAGGAGGGCCCTGGTCATGCCCTCGTTACTTCCAGGCTGGACTATGGGAATGCCTCCTACCTGGGAGCAAATACTAGGTGTCTCCAGAGACTGCAGCATATCCAGAATGCTGCGGTGCGTCTGGTGCTGCAGTTGCCTAGGAGAGCGCTCCTCTAAAAGGGCCTTGAAGGCACTACATTGGCTCCCCATTAAGGAACGTATCCAGTTTAAAGCTCTCTGTGTTAGCCATAGGATTGTTCAGGGGAAGAACCCCGGCTTTCTGCTCAACCTGCTTACACCGTATACTCCTACTTGACTTCTGCGGTCTCAGGGTGCGGGCCTGATGCATGTCCCCAGGTTTAGCAGGGCTAGAATGGGAGGAAGATCCTTCCGCTCCCGAGACCTCAGGGAGGGTGTTCCGGAGGGAACTTAACAGTTTTCTGTTCCCAAGGTGAAAGTGTTAAATGCTGCCTGTCGAGGGCTTCTGTTTGAATGATGCTTAGACCATGAATAGCGCGTGGACACACTGTCAAGTGTAACCAGGCGCTTTATAAGCTCTGTATTATTTATTATTATTATTAGAGATACTGGAACATACTAGAGAGTTTTATATAATAAATACATATTTTTATAAATACTTGCTGTGGTTCTTTTTCAATTAATCAATACTATAAGATTGCATTCTGGTGAAACACGCTACTTTACACTCCTTCTGGACTAAGTCTGAAGGCTGCCATCTATAGCTTCCACTAGTAGAGCTTTCTAAGGTTGTCTAAGACCTCTCAAATCACCATAAGGGTTGTCTGGACGGGTGCAAGGTGCCCACTTACATTAGTGGACATCATATACCAGGCCAGCTTCTCATAGATTCCTTAAATGTGTTTGTGTTTATTTTCTGCATGTATGACGTTAGCAAGTATTTTATTGATTTTCATGTCATTCAGTCAACTAGGATGCATTAATCACCAGGTTCACGAATCTGCACACTTGTTTTACTTGATTGCATTCAATTTGAGCAGTTCTCCAGGGATGTAAACCTCTGGTATTTTACAACATTTAAGTTGAGCACTGACCTGGGTCCGCAAATTTGCAGTGCACCTCTGTGGAGTAGTTATTTTTTTGTTTTAATGTTGCATAATTAAGTGCACAAGTGAAGGAAGTTATATAAACTGGGGGATCACACACCCACTTTGGGTGGAAAAGAAAGCCCTCACACACCGACCTAGTCAGTGTCATGCTTCATCATAGGGCCCCACCAAAGAGGCCGAATGCCTCTTTGGTGGGGTCAAATGATGAAGCATGACACTGACTAGGTCGGTGTGTGAAGGCTTTCTTTTCCACCCAAAGTGGGTGTGTGATCCCCCAGTTGCTTCGCTCCGTCTCTGTGGCTTCTTGAGACCAACTTAACCTCTCTTCTCTTGTTTATTTGCATTTAACCGGGGACGAAGAGAGTGTTCCTTAATCTCCCTGCCTCTCCTATTGTTGTTTTGCAAGTTATATAAAGACAGAAGTTTTGGTGGCGAACATGAGTGTTTTAGCTAATCTTACTGCATGCACTTGGTGAGAGTCTGGGGCAGAGCATGTTTGTTTTGCAGTCAATAGAAACTTCAAAACACTATTTTGAATATTTTGCAATTGGCTACGTTTATTTAGCGCCTGCACTGGACCATGTTTCTTGATTTGATCTATTGATTGAATTTTATGTGAACCACATCATAAGACATCATGTTCTTTTTGAAGTTGGTGACTGTTAATATTTATGGGATGCTTTTTAATTGTAGTGACCCCTGCATTGGGATTAACATTGAACAGTGAACTAATGAGTGTTTTGGGGAAAGGCTGATCGGCATTGTTGTTGAACCTTGTCAATGAACATATGGAACATATGGATGAAATAGGATTACTGATGGATTCAACCTGATTGACAAAGGAAATAAATCAATTTGAATTTGTTGACTGACTATCCCTTGGCACTGCATCTTCCGCTCAAAGAGCCTGATGAGGTTTGAGCATTTGTCCATTTATTTACATGAACAGACTGAGTGTATTACTTGATACTACGCCCCACACTATTGAATGTGAGCAATACAAGTAAAATTGAAGACTGTGGTGCATTCTACTGCATTTTTTATGATTTTCTTACTATAGCCATTTGGTGCCTGCTGAATGTCTCTGATCACTTTGTGGGTTGAGTGACAGCTGGACTTTGTGTGGTTTCTCTCTAGACAGTAACACACAAAGGGAGCGTAGGAGTGACTTGATGGGCAATCATGAGAGATGGGAGGGAGGAGCTGGGCACATCCTCACATTTAAACATGAATGGGCTGTATCCTGTCCACACACAAAGGGCTGCATACCCCCGCTTTGTGAGTCTGGAGTCAGGGCAAGAAGGGAAGAATACTGTGCACTTCAAAGGCCCTTTTTTGAAGTTTCCCCCACTTCAAAGTCACAACTGGGAAGAAGTAATTTACCCCTGACACAATGACATCAGTACACTTCTGTGCCTGTGACCACTCTGCCAGGAAGAACTGCTGTGCTGCTAAGGGACTGCCACTCAGCTGGACTACTGTTTGCTGGATTGCCCTACTACCTGTTGCTCTCTTTTGGCTGGGTGAGAAGGACTAAAGAAGTTTCAGGCACATAAAAGACTTACAACCATCCTGCTCCAACACTTCAACAACAGGATCAGCGCATTGACTCAGAAGCAGCGGATCGACTTCGGAACGGACACTTTACCAGCATTGCGTGAAGCTCGACACATCACCTCTACTACAAGGGGAAACTCAGTGCATTATCTTTGGAACCACCGCATCTGAGAACCGACGCATTGCCTTTGGAACTGGTCCATCGCTTTGGAACTGTCGCATTGCTGCCATTGTGTGAAAAAAATGTATGCATCAACCCAACTGCGCGGTGAACACTGACCCTCAGCTGCACCCTGCTTCTTCAACGACACAAAGCAAAAATTAAGGAACTTTGTTAAGTGGACTCTCGACATTGTTCCAGTATGGCACAGTCAGATTTTCCATTTATGCACTTCGAGTTATGTTTTCAACAAATTGATGCAATGCTGCACCATAAGCCAGCTTGCTGCGCCTGAAGAAAAGTTCTGGAATGTGTTGTATTAATAACAATAATATGCATCCCTATCCTTTCTGTTGTGCTGGCTAACAATTGGCTGCCACATGTCAATGCACACATCTTTTCACCGTGGTGCAAGGATGTCTACATTGTAGGAGTCAGTGTTTTTGTGCAGGAAGGGACACCTTCCTTGACAAAAACAATCAATGGCGGTGTCTTCGTCCTTCAATGTGTGCTGCCGAATGCATTTCTCCTTGTTATGCCTCCCCTGGGGAGGTATAGGCTTTTGACACATAACCTCAGGTTTACAAGACCTAATAAATCTGGAAATGTGTCAAAAGCCATGGGTGTTTAGTGTGAGCTCCCACAAAACCCCCAAGGAACGCCTCTTTGAGGAAACCTGGGCAAGGGCAACGACCGCCATTGGTGGCTTTTACGAACATTTTAAACCAGCGACCAAAAGGACAATCTTTGGACGCCCGTCAGGGGGCCTCTCTATCTACGTAAGTCATGCGTGCAAAATTAACACAACTGAATTAAAGTTGGGGTCTCCTGATCTTCAAGCCATCCTAATCAGTGGGTTGTCATCGGGTCGAAAATCTCGCCCCCTTCTACTAATCAATTGTTATTTCAACCCAATTAAGTATCAATCCTCCCAGGCCATGGAATCACTTATTTCAATTTTGGAAGATCTTTTAATAAATTGGAAGGACCAAGACGTAATAATCGCGGGCGACTTCAATCACAGAGGCCTGGGTTTAATTTCGGAGACTCCATCAAGCAAGAAGTCAGTCCCACTGACTGAATTTCTCGCAAATTTTAAGCTGCACTCCACCCATAGAATACAAAAAAAGACCCAACCTGAATGGACCGCCATTCCGACCTTTAGAAATGTCTCTACTATAGACTACATCTTTATCAATGAAGGGCTTGCCCACAATCTTTGCAACTTCACAGTGGACGACAGAGAGGAAAGCGATCATAGGCCCCTCCGCGCCACATTCAATCTGGCGCGGGTACAAGCAGAATTACAAGCAGTTATTGGAACTACCACGGGGGAGGAACATCACAATGTGCTCAAAAGAATAAAATGGTCAACCAATCTCAGTCATAGCCCGCTAGACTATGTAGCTAGAAGGGAGGAAGAACCTAACCCAGTTCAAACTAAGAACATCATCCACATCTGGGAAACTCTGACCTCCGACTTATTGGAACGTCTGGGCAATAACCATCATCCAAGAAGTCGCCAATTCCACTCTGATCCTCGCCGTGCAACATCATGGTGCCTGTCACAGTGTAAGCGTGCTCTAAATAAGGCAATCAGGGCACAAAAGAAAGGCACTCATTTGTCAGGGAGATACTCCATTGCTGCTCTGCGAACAGACTATAAAAAGAAAGTCTGGGCCCACAAAAAACTGCAGACTGAACAGAATTGGTTGACTGTGTTCTCCTTAATTAAAGGTAATGACAATAGCAAGCTTTGGCGTTTCATTAACAGTCTGACCCCCAGAGGAGAGCAAAAGGAAAATAGTGTTGCAGGGAAAGTGTGGGAACAGTATGCCAAGGGGCTGTATACCTGCCAGTCAAATCAGGCCACTGCAGGAAGCCGTGCGTGGTCCAAGGTGGCGGCGGAAATTATCAAACCCGAAAGAGCTACGTCAGAAGGCGTAAACTCGACCTGCACCGGATCATTCACAGAAATGGAGGTACTAAAGTGCATCAAGGCCATAAGAACTGATGGCGCTCCAGGCCCAAATGGGATTCCGGCCCAGGTTCTGAAAACTGCCTCAGCCTTTTTTGCATCCAGACTCACCCCTTTATTTAACCATTCTTTTGCCACGGCAATGTTGCCATCCTCTTGGAAAGGTTCTATTCTATTCCCCATCCATAAAAAGGGGGACCACACGAACCCGGCCAATTATAGGCTTATAGCTCTCCTCGACATAGAAGCAAAGATATACGCCCGCCTTCTTCTCAGGGATCTGGAGGATTGGGTGGACAAGAACGGCATTCTTCCACCCACACAGACCGGCTTTAGGGCCCATGAATGAATGAATAATGAATGAATGGTTCCATGATGGAATATCGTTAACATAAATATCGTCAGAAATAAATATCGTCACTAAAATATCGGTTACATTAATATCGTCATCCTATACTTAAACAAGGATTCACACAAATATCGATGATTTTTTATCGACAACCCTAATATCGTTCACACTAATATCGACAACATTAATATCGACTACTACATTATCGACTTTCTTTAAAATAACATTACCTTAGACATATATATTGACTACACTAACATCGACGACCTCTCTGCTTATATAAAGATACAAAAAATATTGTCTTTTAATTACCAACTCGATATGCACTTTTCTTTTATTTTACTCACTTTTTTCTATTTTACTTGACAAAACTATTCACACATATATTTATTTAGTTTTCCTATTACTTATTTATATAAAAATAAATAATATAGGTCAAAAAATTTTACATTTACTGATACTATCATACACTCCGATGGCCTAAATGTGAAACACATTGCATTATTTTCTACATATAAACTATTTACATATAAAACAAAATAACACATATAAAACTTTTTACTATGTAATTTAACAAACAAATAGTGATGCAACAAACTCTTACGAAAATAACGGTTTTCTAATTCAAAATAATGTTCTCAACCAATGAATTTGAAATTTCACTAATTGAACCAATCAAAAGCTACCATTAATTAACTCACTAATATAAAAACAATTACACACTTAACGTAATTTACCATTTTTGGCCCAAACTTGGAGAAAAACGGTTACCTTGCTGAGAGAAGAGAATACAAACCTACGACTACAACTACAAAACGTTATACTACACTTCAAGTAAGTAAAATCACATTCCTTTTTTCATTCGATCTTAGCAAAAAGTAGATAAACTCCCTAATTTAAAAACTGTTCTTCTTTAGAGTGAAAACAAAACATGTTGAACTTATCAACAACGACCAGAAACTTAGATGTAAAAACATTTATAAACTACCTTATCCATTTCTACTTAGATAGCTGATAAAAATGACTTAAACTTGCTAAGTAAATGTACAATTTACTTCATATGCTAACAGCTACTATCATCCAAATACTATAAGTAACACAATGATTATTTTTTCAACAGAGTCTACAAAATTATTTGCCTATCTACAACTACACTACCAGCATCTTCTACTACATCAAGTAAGTATAGTCACTGTATGTATAACAATTCTGAAAGTAAAATCAAACACCTATTACACTAAATTATGTCTTTCAATTATTCTTTAACACTACTACAGAACTTAAAAAGGAGAAAATTCAGAAATAGAAATAAGAATAAAAGAATTACCAGTGAAGCCACATAGTAAGTATATGCACATTCTTTTTCCTGCACTTATACACACCTCTATAAATCGTGTTCAATGTTCATAAAAATACATATATATATTTCCACAGATCTACCTTAGACATGGCAACTGGAGCTACTTTCATTACTTCGCAAAAAGGGAAACTAATGCTGAGCTACATGGGTTACACCTACACCCAAGAAAGAATAAAAGCGAATAAGACCCATTGGAAATGTAGCAAATATTACTCAAGTGCATGCTATGGGAGAGCAACAACTGTTGATAACAATGTGGTAAATGTACGTGAGCATAACCACCCACCAAATGTAACAGAAGTGGAAGTTAGAGAAGCACTGGAAACATTGAAAGATGCTAGTACAGGATCACAAGAAACAAGCACTAGTATTTTGAAAAATGTTTTAAGCAAAGTGCCAGAACATGTGATAGGACAGCTACCTTCTATTCCCAACTTAAAAAGATTAATTGCAAAAACTAAACGTGCTTCAGATCCAACTTCACCAACCCCAGAAAGTTTTCAGGATATAAAAATATATCCTGAATATACCATTACACATAATGAGTATAAATTCTTAATGTATGACAACCACAGTCATGACAAACAAATTTTACTTTTTGCTACTAATAGTAATTTGCAAAAACTTAAATCATGTGAAACATGGATGATGGACGGGACTTTTAAAGTTTGTCCCAAACCTTTCTATCAACTTTACACCATCCATGGTGAATACCAAGATACAAATATCCCTCTAATTTATACTCTGCTGCCAAACAAAACAAATACTACCTACGTTGAACTTTTAACAACGATCAAATAATTAACTGATAATTACTATCCTCAAAGAATTATAATTGACTTTGAAATGGCCATGATTCAAGCTATCCTTAAAATATATCCCCATACCTCAATACAAGGTTGGTATTATCACTACAACCAAAGTATATGGAGACACTTACAAAAATCTACTTTAAGCATTGAATATTCTACAAACAGTCACTTTGCTTATCAAATAAAAAAATTAATTGCATTGGCATATGTACCAACAACAGAAGTAGCTAACTACTACAATTTATTAATTGACAGCCCTTTCTACCGCACCAATGAGAAAAAACTAACTCCCTTCTTGGACTATTTTGAAGATACCTGGGTTGGAAGATTACATCGTTCAGGCCACCGTAGACAACCTAAATTTCAAATTCCATGGTGGAATGTGTATGCTAGTACAATAGCACAGAAAGCTAAAACTAACAACGCAGTTGAAGGATGGCATAATGCCTTCCAAGCCACTTTAGGAAGAAGTCAACCAACACTTCACAAACTAATCCAAAGCATTAAAAAAGAACAAAGCTACCAAGAACTCAGAATAGAGCAATCCCTTTCTAAAATTGGCCCTAAACTAAGTAAACAAACATTAAATATGTACAAATATCTCCAGCAAAAAACTAGATTGTACCCAAGTATAGAAGGTCTAGCATACTTAGACCTAATAGCTAAATCCATCCTTTAAATATAAATACCTAAAAAGTAAGCAAAGCATAACAAAACATCCTATGTAGTTAAATTTAGTAACATTATGTCATGTAAAAATATACGTAATAAATTATTACAAGACATAATAACATTACATTTAACTAAATAGTACACTATAACACAATGCAACCCAAAAGTAAATTTCACTTTTACTTACGGTTCTGCTGCTGTAGAATATGTTCCACGGTGATACTTTCCACAGCTATCCATATAGTGTTTAAAAATCCCAACAAAATGCAAAAAATACAACTGTTTGATAATAGTCCCACGTCGCAATCCTCTCGAAATTGAAATCATTAAAAAGGTGATAAATAATCACGAGTAAAAAAGTAGAAAACGCGAAAAAGCAGGGAAAGTAAAAAAGTATGTACCTGCTTTAAAAAAAAAGCGTTACAATCCATCTGCTCCCCAAAACGAAGACCTGTAAATAATCGAAACAAAACGCAAACTCTAAACATACGAAACACACATAGCCTACACATAGCATAGAAAACATATGAAAACATCTGAATTCATCCATTATTACAACACTATACGTTACTTGTGTTCGAACTACCTCACAAAGTACGTTCTACATAACGACGCTAAATAACACGTAATTCGCACATAAAGAGTAAAGTACTACACATATCAAAACGTACACACTACAACTATCACTAAAATAAATTTTAATATCTTTAAAATTAATGTAAAATAAACTTACCTTCACCAACAAGAAGCAGCTCCCAACCGCGAGGTTCCGTTTTCTAAAATGACCCAAACAACGATGTTGATAGAGTAAAAAGTGAAGTTCCAAAAACAAAATGGCTGCATAATAAAAACTAAAATAGGACTAAATACCCTTTTGATCAAAAATAAATTGTATTAAATAGCATAATATTTTCCATGTTTAGTAATATTTTTTTTATTGTTAAAAAACATATGAATATTGTAAAATATACATTAATATGTTCAATAGAATTATGTATTAATTGTTTATTGTATATTAAAAAATGTTTTTCATTGTTAAATATTTTTCTCAGATGTTGAAAAATGTAAATTTATGTTATGTACATATCTTGATAAAAACAATGACATAACAAATATGTCATATATTAAATTTTAATTAAAAATATTAAAATTTAATATACTAATTTTTGCATTATTGAAACTGTATTTATGTACAAAACTGCAATATAATTTGTTACCAAAAATAATGTTAAATGTTTTATAAAATGTTCAAAATCTTTACAGTAACAAATTAAACTATGAATAAATAAAAATATTTAAAACAAATCTTTTGTTTATTAATTTAGAAACTTGTCATATATATCTAAAAATGTTATAAAAATGTTTTTAATTCATATTGTTGAAATGAATATTACAACATGACATATATTATTCTTATTAAAAATAGTAAATAGATAATACTGGATAATAAACCATAATAATTAACTATTCTAACTCCAATCCAACATAAGTCAGGGTAAATGTGGATGGTAAACCATTATAATTAACTATTCTAACTCCAAACATACCATAACTCAGGGAAAGTGCTGGATAGAAAACCATAATAAATTACTATTCTAACTCCAATCCAACATAAGTCAGGGAAAATTCTGGATAGTAAACCATAATAAATTACTAGTCTAACTCCAAACATAACATAAGTCAGGGAAAGTGCTGGATAGTAAACAATAATAAATTACTATTTTAACTCCAAACATAACATAAGTCAGTAAAAGTGCTGGATAGTAAACCATATTAAATTACTATTCTAATTCCAAATAAACATGAATCAGGGAAAATGCTGGAGAGTAAACCATAATAAATTACTATTCTAACTCCAAACATAACATAAGTCAGGGAAAGTGTTGGATAGTAAAACATAATAAATTACTATTCTAACTCCAATCCAACATAAGTCAGGGAAAGTGCTGGTTAGTAAACCATAATAAATTACTATTCCAACTCCAATTCAACATAACTCAGGGAGAATGCTGGATAGTAAACCATAATAAATTACTATTCTAACTCCAATCCAACATAAGTCAGGGAAAGTGCTGGATAGTAAACCATAATAAATTACTATTCTAACTCCAATCCAACATAACTCAGGGAGAATGCTGGATAGTAAACCATAATAAATTACTATTCTAACTCCAATACAACATAAGTCAGGGAAAGTGCTGGATAGTAAACCATAATAAATTACTATTCTAACTCCAATCCAACATAAGTCAGGGAAAGTTCTGGATAGTAAACCATAATAAATTACTATTCTAACTCTAAACATAACATAAGTCAGGGAAAGTGCTGGATAGTAAACAATAATAAATTACTATTCTACCTCCAAACATAACATAACTCTGTAAAAGTGCTGGATAGTAAACCATAATAAATTACTATTCTAACTCCAAACATAACATAACTCAGGGAAAGTGCTGGATAGTAAACCATAATAAATTACTATTCTAACTCCAAACATAACATAACTCAGGGAAAGTGCTGGATAGTAAACCATAATAAATTACTATTCTAACTCCAATCCAACAGAAGTCAGGGAAAGTGCTGTATAGTAAACAATAATAAATTACTATTCTAACTCCAAACATAACATAACTCAGGAAAAGTGCTGGATAGTAAACCATAATAAATTACTATTCTAACTCCAATCCAACATAAGTCAAGGAAAATGCTGGATAGTAAACCATAATAAATTACTATTCTAACTCCAAACATAACATAACTCAGGGAAAGTGCTGGATAGGAAACCATAATAAAAGAATATTCTAACTCCAATCCAACATAAGTCTGGGAATGTGCAGGATAGTAAACCATATAAATTTTTCTATCTAAATTATATTTTAAACCCTATTCCCCTATAATACCAAAAACTCACTTCTTCAATATTAATTTAATAATTTTTATTAATATTAAGAAATAAATTTTGTGTAAAATTTTACATTTCGATGTTAAATTTTGATTTCATGATAATTTTCTAATTTATAAATATTTTATACAATTTTTTAACACTACATTTTTAATTTACTACCCACCCTAATCCCCTATAATACCAAAAATTCGCTCCTAAAATTTTATGTTGAAATTTAAAAATATTATTACAAAATTAATTTCGTGAACTAATCGAAAATTCTAATTAAAATTTCGATTTCTTAATTAATTTATAATTTTTTTATATTTTATAAAAAATGTTATAACCAATTTTTAAATTACTACCCACCCTAATCCCCTATAATACCAATAACCCGCTCCTAAAATAATAATTTTAATTATTTAAATATAATTATAATTGTAATTTCGAAACCATTTCTAACTTTCGATTTAAAATTTCGAGTTCATAATAATTTTCACATTTGTTATTATTTTATAAAAAATTTTAAAACTACATTTTTCAATTACTACCCACCCTAATCCCCTATAATACCAAAAACCCGCTCCTAAAATTTTATTTTGAAATTTTAAAATATAAGTACAAATTTAATTTCGTGAACAATTCGAAATTTCAAATTAAAATTTCGAATTCTTAATTAATTTCTAATTTGTTTATATTTTATAAATTTTTTTATAACACATTTTTTAATTACTACCCACCCTTATCCCCTATAATACCAATGAACCGCTTCTAGAACTTTTACCATTCTTTTGTAGAAAATATTTTTTTACACATATTATTACTAGTAGTAGTTTTGTTACTTTTGTAAAAACATAATACAGATTTTTTTATAAATTTTATAACACCTTATATTTTTTTGTCGATATTATAAACAACAACATTTTAATCAACGATATTCTGTTCATCGATATTTTTTATTGACGATATTTTTGTCATTCTCACAAAACGATATTTTTTACAACGATATTTACTACTACGATATTTTTTACATTTGATATTCTAACCACGATATTAATGCTAGTCGATATTTTCCCATCGATATTCTATCTTTATACCGAATGAATAAGGTATTTATAGAGCGCACGGTGGCCAAGCGGCTTCCTGGCGCTGAGCTCTACTGGACAGAACAAACAGGGCTGAGGAAGTTAAGCGGGGTAGGCCTGGGCAAACAAGAATGTTTTGAGCGCTTTACGGAAGTGTGAAAAGGTGGGGATAGAACGCAGGGAGAGAGGGAGGGAATTCCAGAAGCGGGGGGCAAGAACGGAGAATCTGGTTCCACCAGCGCGGGATTTGCGGAAACGGGGAACAGTGAGGAGGGCCAAAGAAGAAGAGCGGAGGGTACGAACAGGGGTGTGAGAAGAAATCAGGGAAGTGATGAACGCTGGGGCAGAGCGATCAACAGCCCGGAAGACTAGGCAACCTAGTTTAAACAAGGAGCGTTGCAAAACAGGGAGCCAGTGAAGGGATTTGAGAACAGGGGTGATATGGTGAGTTTTGGGAAGGTAAAAGATGAGTCGAGCAGCCTGATTTTGGATTGCTTGAAGGCGACGGGTTTCGTAGGCAGGGATACCCACGAACAAGCTGTTTCCATAATCAAGGCGGGAAGTGATGAGGGCCAAAATAATAATTTTAAGAAAATCAAGGGAAAAGAAACGGGAAATTTTCCGAATGAGACAGAGGGAAAGAAAACAAGAGGACACAACAGAACTGACCTGGCCATGCATTGACAGGTCATGGCTGACCTTAATGCCCAGCGTTTTGACAGAGGGGACAGGGGTGGGAGGGGGACCAAAGATAGGGGGCCAAAAAGCAGAGGACCAAGGGCTGGACGAGCCGCCGGTCAAGACAAGCTCAGTCTTGTCTGGATTGAGCTTGAGGTGATTGGCGCCCATCCACCCCGAGATGAAAACCAGAGTAGAACGAAAAAAAGATAGAGAATGAGAAGAAGAGGAGAGATCGAAAACGAGCTGGAGGTCATCTGCGTAGTTGTACACAGAGACCCCCAGATCAAGAAGAGAAACAATAAGAGGACGAATTTAAAGATTAAAAAGAAGAGGGGAAAGGGAGGAACCTTGGGGAACCCCACAGGACACCGGAAGGGGGGGGGGCAGAAAAACCAGGGAGGTGGACAGCTTGTGAGCGTCCTGTGAGAAAGGACGTGATCCAAGAGAGAGCGGGCCCCAGAATGACCGCTGCGCTGACACGGTCAAGAAGGATGGTATGATCGACCGTGTCAAACGCAGCGGACAAGTCGAGGAGGACCAAAGCCTGAGGAGAGTTGGTGTCAGCCTTAGCCCTCAACTCATCGAGAACCGCAAGCACCACTGACTCGGTTGAATGGCCCGAGCGGAAGCCTGCCTGATGGGAAGCAAGGAGGTGGTTCTGCTCAATGTAGGAAGAAAGACAGGAGGTGACATAACTTTCAAGAATTTTAGCAAGATAGGGAAGAAGAGAAATAGGTCGGAAATTGGAAGGGAGGGAAGAGTCAAGACCAGGTTTTTTAAGTAAAGGAAAAACGATTGCAGATTTAAATGAAGAAGGGACCAAGCCAGTTGAAAGAGAGGCATTTAGAAAGGAGAGAGGAGTGGTAGGGCAAGAGGTAAAAAGGGTTCTCAGAACGCGAGCAGGGGCACAATCAGAGGGGGAACCGGACTTGACTTTGATAAGCAGAGCCAAGAAGGAGTCCAAGGAGATAGGTGGGAAAGAGGAGAAGGAGGAATTGGACACAGAGGGGGCAGGGAAAGGAGAAGAGAAGGGAGTGATAGGAATGTTAGATTTAATGTTAACGATCTTCTCAATAAAGAAGTCGTTAAGAGAAGAGCAGAGGGCCTGGGAGGGAATAAGCTTGGGGCAGGCACGATCAGAGGTAGCCAGATTAGAGACCAAGGAAAAGATCTCTTTGGATTTGTTGGCAGATAATGCTACCTGCTCCGAGAAGTACTTCGTCTTGGACACAAGAATGGCTTTTTTGTAGTCGTTGATGAGACGTTTGTATTTGGCCTTAAGATCGGGACAGTAATTACGGCGCCAAAGACGCTCAGAGCGCCTGAGTTCCAATTTAAAAGCTCTAAGTTCAGAATTGAACCATCTATGGGCCTCATGTGGACGGATAGACTTAACTATTTTCACAGGGGCAACTTGATCACATCCAGAAGCTAGCCAATTACTGACTGCAGTGTCCTGGAGATCAAGAGGGAGACCATTAAGATCGGGAGGGGAAGATGCAAGAGCAAAGGAGAGGAAAGGGAGATCCACGCGGTTCCAGCTGCGGGCGGAAACGTTCTTGGGGCGGGAGGGCTTGTGAAGGGAACCGAGATTAAGAGTGAAGTTGATAAAAGAATGATCGGACCAGGTACAGGGAAGGATGCTAGGGGGAGAAACAATATCTTGAGATGACCATACTTGGTCCAGGGTATGGCCAAGAGTATGGGTGGGAGCAGAAACATGGGACTGAAAATTAAGGCACAGGAGGGTAGCCGTAAAGTCCTTGGACGCCAAGTCCTCCCTGGGATCGCCGGGCCAATAATTGAAATCTCCCAGCAGCAGGACCGAGGAGTTGTTAACTACCAAAGTAGCAAGAAGCTCCTGCAGGGAGGCCACAAACAGAGGCATGTTCATGGGGGGCGATACACAAGGACCACTGTCAGAGGAGAGGGAAGGTTAGTAGAACGGGCAACCAAAAAATCCACTCCAGCTATGGAAGGTTGAGAGAGAAGCTGGAATTGGAGGCTGGCCCGAACAATCATGGCTACACCCCCTCCGGTCCTGCCGTCAGGGCGATCAGCCCGGAGGGCATAGTAGGAGTCGGGGAGGATGGCCAGGATATCAGGGAGTGAAGCCTCAGAGAACCAGGTTTCTGTTAAAAACAGAAAATCAGGGGAATCTGAGGTAAGGAGATGGAATAATTGCAGTTGGTGCTTGCCTGCAGAGCGAGTATTAAGAAGGCATGCAGAGGCGATGTGAGAAGGAGGTGGTGTAATGGTAGGGTGCGTAGAATCCAGGGAGGACAGGGAGAGGGTAGGCCTCGACGAAGAGGGCCGGGCCCGGCTAGGATGGGAAGAGTAAATACCCAAGGAAGTGAGTTGCTGCGTGAGGGAGTGGTCTAGGGGCACATCAGCAGAGCAAGAAAGTAATTGCGCTGATGTGTATACCAGTGGGGGGCAGGGTCTGTGGCCCCAGGTCCCGGCCCATCGCGGACGGGCGCAGACGGGCTTAACTTAGGCGCAACTTCGGCGTGCCTTCGTCGCGCCCGCTGCGCTCATCCGCTGCGCGGCCAGGATTGAACTGCCATAAAGTAGGCCACCGGATATTGTAGGGGCGTGGCAGGGGGGGGAGGGACAGAGGAGCTGGCCCGCCAACCACCGAGCAGCCCAAGATGAAGTCCACGCCCGTCCCCGCCCCAGTGACCTGCCCGTCAGAGGGGGGAGGGAACGATCAGCGTGGGTGCTCCGACGGCGGGAGCCATAGCTCCACTCTTGACAACATCTTAGCCCTTTCCTACCTCGCGAAGAAGGCCAATACGAAGAACAAACCGCCCCTGTTCTGCTGTTTCATAGACTACTCCACAGCCTTTGACCGAGTGAACAGGGGCCAGCTCTGGGCAAAACTTGACTCGTGGGGGCTACCACAGGCTCTGCTAAAAGCTATAAAAGCGCTCTATGAGGGCACCTGGGTCAAGGTGAAGCTAAACCCTACAATAACAACCGAAAGAATTGAAACCAACTCGGGCCTCAAGCAGGGGTGCGTCTTGGCCCCCATGCTTTTCAACTTGTATACTGCGGACATGGGGACAGCTCTGAAAGATGCCAACTTAGCACCTCCAAAACTGGGGAGGCTCGTCTTGGGAACACTCCAGTATGCAGACGACACAGTGATCATGGACCACACTAGGATGGGGCTCCAAAGAGCCTTAAGCAGTTTGGCCCTATACAATAAGTCAAATGACCTACGGATCAACGTGAGCAAGACCATTTTTGGCAAATACCCCCTCAAAAAAGAAGCTTCATGGTCTCTGGGGGAGCACCGTATCGTCACTGCCCCATCCTACAACTATCTGGGCACCTGGGTCTCTGAGAGTGCCTCTGCAGTCAAACATCTGAAGGAGCTTAAACCTAAAATTAACAAAACCATTCTGTCGCGAAGACGCTTATGCCACCGCTTGGACAGTCCCTCAGCAGAACCAATGTTGACAGTGCTCCGGGCAAAACTGATCCCTGCCATTGCATATGGGCATATAGCCTACCCTGGTGCATTTGACAAAGTGGTAAACGCGGCCCAAGCGAAAGCCTATAAGATGGTGCTACAGGCCCCTAGATACGCAAGGAACACTAGATTAAGGCTAGAAATAGGCCTTAAGCGACCTGAGCTGGTATTACTGGGGGACCTTTTAAAACTCTATATTAGAGTATTGAAAGCACCAGAACATTCGCTAAAGCACTCCCTAAAATCAATCTTTGATGAGGTGGGCTCCCCCTGGTACTCAAAGGTAGGACAAGCTATTGCAGCATTGAAAATTGAAAGAAGGAGTTTGCCCCTGCACGAAATTCCTTTCTCAGCCTGGGCCCAAGCAGCTAAGCGCCAAGTCCGGATCATCTCCTTTGGACTTGACCTTGCATCTCTTCGGCAAAATCCAATAACTCAGGCCCTGGACAAATCATATATTCCAGGTAAACCCCAACCTTACCTGCAAGATCCAGTATCCACTTGCGCAAGAAAGAAAATTTTGTACTTTCGACTTTTGGCCCTCAGGATCATGGACTTCAACCCCAAATGGGCCCGTACGGATGGCACCCTGGCCTGTCGTCTATGCAATTACCGCAGAGAATCCTGGCTACACTTGCTGTGCTGCTGCACAAAGCTGGCCAATGATCGCCATCGCTTGCTGCTTCCGATTTTACGGAATACGGACTATAGAACTTGCAGAGAGGCTTCGGACTGGTGCCTCTCAGTCTCCACGACCTGTTTGATAGCCAGAGTTGCAAAATTTATACACCAGGTAAAAATGGCACTCGACTCCCACTTAACGGCATTGTCTGCAAAGTAACTGGAAGCCCTCCGCCCCAGTTATCCAACCTGGGCTGTTTTAAAGACCCACGAAGAATCCATCTTTCGTCAACAGCCCTTGGTACATGAATTGACTCTACCGAACTTTCATGTGCCTCCCCTTATCAGTTTGGAAACACTGGTACAACCTATACATCACTCCTTTTAAAAGAACTCTGCTTTGGACAGCTAATCAGGACTAATATGTTAATATTTAACCTAAAGTGACTTTCACTTTTATGTGTGGATGGGACTTGTGAAGGGGGTGAGTCGGGACGTTCATAAAGCTTCTTTTTTTGTTATTTTTATCTTATACTGTAAAGATTTTAAGTAATCATGCAGTTTATTAATAAAATTGTCAAAAAAAAATTTGCCTCTTTGACGCAGAGTAAGGCCAATCAAGGACTTACGCTGCTTTGCCTTACTCCATATGTATGAGCCATGAAAAACTACATAAAGCGGCTTTACGTGGCCTCGTAAATACGGGTCTGGACTTTGCGCCACTGCTAAATAAAAAAAGTGATGCAGCAGTAATGCTGGCTCCTTCTAAATCCGCCCCCTATTGCTTCTAAGTGCTATTTCACAGTTTATTCTTTAAAAAAATCATAACTCAAGTTCTACTTATTGGATATATGTTGTTTTGGCCTTGTTTTATTTCTTAAAGTAACTTAGTGTGGAATATTTGTATGTGATGTTTTCACTGTTTAACTGTTCGAAGTGTTGCACAGATACTTTACACATTGCATCTTAAGTTAAGCCTGACTGCTCTGTACCAACCTACCAAATGGCAAGAACAGGTTCATTTAGTGTGTGATTGTGACTTACCCTGACTTTGATTGTGATTACAGGTTGACCAAGGCTTCCACCCCAGTCAACCAGGAACCAAAATATCTAACAGTCACATACACAGGGACACAGACCTGCTACTGGAAAATATTAATTTGAAACAGACTTAGTTATTTCAAGGAACTGGTGCTTCTTTAACAAAATAGGATTTCCTCTTTGAGAAAACATGGGGAAGAGCAGGCAGTAGACCCCTGAAAGACTGCCTACTTCTCCTGAGGCTGCCAAAGTGATTCTGTAAGAGGAAGGAGTTCCATGGATATCTTCTGTAAGAAGGTGGCATCTGGTCAATGTATTGTACCTTGGATTTGCAGTTGCAAACTATTGACAAATATCAATGTAGGAGGAGCACCTCTTTCACATACATACCAAACTTTTTTCAGTATGGATTGCAAAACCCATTTTACGAGTCGGAATAACTTTTCTGAATCATTAAATGGGTTTGTACACTGGAAATAGGAAATTCGCATTTTCAAACCCTGCAATTTTGCAATTGCAAAATTGCTGATTACATCTGGACGAAAGTTCCTCAAGTCATGAGCAGGAAATCAAATAAGTTCAACCTTTTAAATAAAGAAAAACATTTTTCCAGCATTTTTCTTACATGTACATTGGTTAACAGAAAGTAAAGTTAATTGTGTTTGTAGCCGTGCAACACCAATATGACATATAATACACATTCTTCACTCTGTACCTGTTACTGGGTAACAAAAAACTTAACAAGCAAACATCTCATTCTGAATACAAAGCCAAAATCTTACACATGTTAGTGCCCAAATTACGGATATTATTATTGAACAATGCAACATTTTCATGAGTGAGTCTCATTAACAGTCTTCAAATGTTCTGACCATGATAAATTAAACAGAGACTTTCAGGTGCCACATCTCATGCCTTACATTTCCTCAGGGCTTTTTAAACTCGTTTTTTTTCAGACTGTATATGAAAGGGTTGCATAGTGGCGCAATAGCAACATACATAAATGACATGACTTTTTCATCGTAATTTGAATATTTTGATGTTGGTCGCATGCATGTAAAACAGAGAGATCCATAGTATAAAATAACCACAGTGAGGGGAGAGGCCCACGTGAAGAAAGTATTTTGCCTTCCCTGTGTGGACTTTCTTTTCGAAATTGAACAGATGATGTTGAGGTAAGATGCAGCTATGAAAATAAAAGGAACCATTCCTAATATAGCACCAAGGACATAGGTAAGAATCACAACATTTTGAGTATTTTTACACAAAAAGTTTCAATAAAGCTGTCAAATCACAGAAGAAGTGGTTGATTGCTTGGGAACCACAGTAGTTGACCCTAGACATGAGTATGGTGTGAGGTATTGGATTTAGCAGTCCAAATACACAAGTTCCTGCAGCCAGAAACATGCACACATTCCTGTTCATGACGGTTGAGTAACGTAGTGGAATGCAAATGGCCATGTAGTGATCAAAAGCCATGACTGCAAGGAGGATAAGTTCTGTAGATGTCAGATCAACAAAGCCATACATTTGCAATAGGCATTCTGAGTAGGAAATGTGTATACAATCCAGAAAGATGTTAGCCAGGGTTTTAGGAAAAAAGTTTGTCGTGTAAATAATGTCTAGGCAAGACAAATTTGTGAGGAAGAAATACATAGGTGTGTGCATGGACAGAAGTCATATCCATTTCAAGGAGCCACTACCCAGTCCCATATTGGCCATTGTAGCATTGAAAAAGTCTAAGCTTAATGAATCAAAAGCTTTCTCCATATCTATAGTGATCACTAGTGCTTAAGATAATCTCCTACTGGAGTGTGAATGACTTGGAGTAGTTGGGGAATATTAGGGATGGTGCTATGTTTTAGTATCAAACCTGTTTGGTCAGTGTGAATAAACTTACCCTGATGGGGGAGTAGCCAGGTAACCAGAATGTTACTAAGGATTGTAAAGGCTATGTTTCATATAAAATAGGCCTATAGGAGGTAACCTGGTCACTGTTATTATTATTATTATTATTATTATTATGTTTCTTATATAGCCCCAGAATCGACCCCCGAAGGGGTATCTCCGCGCTTGCCTTGGGAACCCGTCCTGGTTTTTCCCTGTGAGATAGCCCCTACAGGGCATCCCCAAGGTGAAAGCCAGGCATCCCGCCGCGGGGGGCCATTGTGGAGATTAAGCAAGCTTAATGCCCAGAGTTGCAGAGTGTGAACCCATGATTAGGTCAGGCACCGAAGCGAGAATTATCAAGTCCATGGACATTTGAGTTCAAGACCCTGCCGCGTCGGGAATTGAACCCTGGTCCCGGGTCTGACCTCTGCTTCAGGGTCTGCCTGCTCTAACCGGTGAGCCACACTTCTCCACTGTGCGTATCCTTTTTTAAGGAGGGGCACCAATAGAGCCTCTCTCATTGTTGGTAGGAGCTCTCCCTTGGCCAGAGCAACCTTATATAGTGAGGTTAGAACAGGGGCTAGTGTATCAATATATGTTGCATTAAATTCTAATTACTGGCCATCTGAGCCTGGTGTCTTACCATGACTAGAGCTGCAATCATCTCCCTCACCTATTCAATTGTGATATCACTGCCCAGGGCCGCAGTGAACATTGGTCGCAGCCTCTTTGTGTGCTCTGCCAGAATATATTCATGCATGGGCCAGATGGGGGTCAGCTCTTAGCACCTACAAAGCTTGGAGTAATAGGCTGTGATGGCCACATTAATCTCTGCCTGGTTAAAAACAAGCTCAGCCTCTTTATTGAGAATCTGCATGATTTGTAAACCCAGAATTCTACTGTTCTTGTTCTGTTCTACATGTGGTCTTGTTAGGTATGCCTGATAAATGTATGCCTGAAGTTGGTCCTCTATTTTGAGAAGTTTCTCCCATTCTCCCCATAGTTTGGCTTAGGGTACCTGCACTCTGTCAGTTAGTAGTTCTAATATCTTTATTATGTGCTCCTGGCATTTGATCTTGGCATGAAGTTGGGGTTAAGTCCCCAAAATTGCTTAGATATAGTGGCCGTGCACTACAAGATTAAACACCTCCCATTCTATGAGTAAGAAAGAGTCCATCCCTGTGTTATCCCTAAAGTCATAACTGATCACAGTGTAGTTCTCAAGACTGGATAAGCCAATGTAATGGTCTTTAGTTTCCTAGTTGGAATACAGGGTTTCGGTATCAGCCAGTTTAGAATCAACACTAAAGGGTTATGCTCAGAGTGTGTTTTTGCAAGATATTCTGCTCCTTTTTCTTATCTCAGATATATGGCGGAAGAACATAAGAGGGTCTCTAGGTGCACAAATATGCCAGGCTACAAGTATTGTGAGAGTAAACTCTGTACTCTGGGTTTAAAACCCTCAAAGGATCTATAGGATACCACACTACATTACCTATAGCCTGCCATTGTACCATGCACTGTGTTTTAATAAATGCAACGCTTTCACATGATATAACTGATGTAATAGCCAAGGGCATAGGTAGTGCATAGAGAAGGGCAAGTTATAGTTCATGTAGTGTGGTGAGCGAGGTATCAAGAGAGTGTTCTGAGGTGCATACGTGTATATGTAAGTTGTAAGTAGCCCTGGGCATAAAACTCCTCTCTGCTTGTGGAGTTTGCAAAATTTAGCAACTCAGCGTTTCGCGGATAATGTGGAGTTACCAACAAACGATACACTTCACAACGGAGTAGATTTGTTTTTCATTGGAGCACTCAAAATGTAATTTCACGCATGCAGGGGAGCGACAAGGGACTTGCCGGGTACTCATGAGCACCAGGAGATGTTCTATATGCCACTGAGCTCCTGCAAGATTTTGCTGCCACTAGTGCAGCTTTAGGCCCCACCAGCGACTTCTGGTACTTCTTTTGTGAGGCACGTGAGTACAAGTGTGTGCGATCGACCATGGTGAAACCTAGGGAAGATTCTCTGCTTAAGAAGCAGCCAAATCAACTCAAAATGACAATTTGGAGTTAAAAAACTTCTCAAATGGACCGTTTGCGTTGAATTATTGTGCGAGGGGTCCTTTTTTTAACTTAACAGAAAGGAAGTGACCCAGAGTCTCCACCTTTCTGTTCCTGTCCAGCTGCATCCTCCCAGTGCTTTGTCCATCTCCTGGTCACTTTTCATTTGGATTTGGAGCTGGAGGGATCACTTTCCTTGTCTGCTGCATATATACCATTGGATTTGAGGACTTTGCATTTGAGATTTTGCAAGTAAATTAAAAAAATGTTGTATAAGGGTATTATTTGTTTTATTAAGGGCATGCATCACACCAGGATTTATTTTTACTATTATTCAATTTTTTTAATTGATTCTGGTGGTTGGCCTGCTGTTTCAGTAGGGGCCAAGGTATTTTTCTTCTTCTTTAAAAGCAAATTGTTGCACAGTTTATCAAATGTTTCCTATGTTTTTAATACATTTGCAATATTCATTTAATTCAGTATTTGGCCTAGTCCGCTAATGGCCTTTTAGCCAGTAGGCTCAGTACTGGTCACTGGTACATGAACCAACAGTTTCTGTGGTGTCTGTTTAATTAAAACATCAATTGGGTTAAATTACCAAATGTGTTTTCCCAGGGTATTTCCCATTTTTTTCTACAAACAGTGCATAGGTGTCATAATATATTTGATGCTTTTGGAGGATGTGATTTTTATCCCACTTAATTTACCTTTTTGACATTGCTGAATTAATGATTTTTTCTCCTGTGTTACCATGCCTCCATTTCCTGGCCAGTGTGTAAGTGTGCTTGCCATAGGCCACAATTTGTCTTTGTTCCCCATGTCATGTGGCCAGGGGCCAGTTTATATAGTCAGTGCCCATAGGCAGGCATGAATTCTTTGTTTTCCATACCTCCTGATTCTTGTTTTACCATGTGACTGGTGGTCATTTTGTATAGGCATCCGGTGTGCTTTTGCCATTTTTTATTGTGGCCATGCGGCTGTCAGCCATTTTGTATAGCTAGTCAGTGTGCTTTTGCCATAGGCTTGCATGTGTTCTTTGTTGCAACCATGTCTTCTTGCTGGTTATTTTTGTTGTGACCATGTGGCTGGCGGCAATTTTTTGCAGCCAGACAGTGTGCTTTTGCCATAGGCCGGCATCTGTTCTTTGTTGAGGCAATGCCTCCTTGCTGTTTGTTGTTGTTGTGATCATGTGGCTGGTGGATATTCTGTGTAGCTAGCCAGTGTGCCTTTGCCATAGGCTTGCATGGAAGGATGCAATGTTAATTTAATAATATGCTTGAGGACTATGTCACATGTTCCTTTTTTTATTTTACTTTAGTTATTTAAAAAATAATAATATACATTTTTAATTTTTATTGTTGTTTATTTAAATGATTTATTTCTTGTAAAATGTATTTTAGTGTTTTAAATTTAAATTTTGTAAATTTTATTAAATTTTTTTATTTTAAAGTTTTCAAATTATTTAATATTTAATTTTTTTTCAATTTTTTTATTATACATTCTTTGCCCCAATTTGCCTCAGTCGATCTATCATCCTTCCATCCATCCATCAATGCATGCATCCATCCATCAATCCATCCACCATAAGTGCACAACCAATCAACACCATTCAGTTATTTAGGTATATCATTCAGTTTCCTCCTGGAAACCCTGGCCTGGTGCACTTTAGAGTGGACATTAGCATCATTCATTTGCGTAATGATGAGGATTACTATTCCATTACCCCCGGACCAAATTGCCCGCCACTTACCTCCACTTTTTAAAAGATTACTATTCCATTTACCCATTCGGGTCAGTGAATGCCACAGGTGTCTCCCTTAAAACATATGGACATAAAGGAGAGAGCTCTATTGTTCTGTATATTGTGTGTTATTCTGATGGGGAGTTATGGTATGGTGGTGTGGTTTGACTTAAAAGTGTTTGCCTAAGTTAACAATTTTGCCTTTGTCTGTACCAATTCAAACCGCAAACAATGCCACATTTCACACTAAGAGGCCCATTAGAATGGTGGGAGGATCACCCCGCCGGGCCGGTGGTAGCCACTGCGGGCCTGGCGGGGGCGATTCGCCAGCCAACCATTGCTGATTGACCCCCCACCATATTAGTATGACTGGAGAGTCTGCGGAGGACGGAAAGACAGTGCGCCGCTTTTCCGCCGGTCGACACGTTGACCGGGCGGAAAAGGTGCATAATATGGTGGCAGTGTCTGCAAGTCACCGCCATCCATATTATGATGCAGGCGGAGATAGGCCTGCGGTCTTTTGTGTTGGGGGCCTGTTGAGGGCCCCCGGAGTGTTGGGGGGTCCCCTTGGGGGGTACTCATGGTACCCCCAACATTTGCATTCACAAGGTGGCAGGCACTGCAGGTGGTGCCAGTCACGTTGTGCATGGAAATATACAACATGTAGTTTTCACATTGCGGGGGGTGCTGCATATAGCACCGCCCGCCGCAATGTGAAAAATGCGGGATGCGACCGCCATGGTGGCGGTCGCATCCTGATTGGCATATAGGAACTGCTGCACCTATGGCGGGCGGTCCCTTTTACCGTTGCGGCGGCGAGCGGACTTTGTCCACCTGCCATCATAATGATGCCCTAAATGTTTTTCTTGCTTGTTTGCTTTTTGGTGCACAAGAGAAGAGGCATTACCCGCAGTATTACCAAATGAAAGGGCTGTACCAAAACACGTCAGTCCTCTGATCCCTTCAACTTTTCAGCTTCCAACTGAGAGCTTTAAGATGGCCTCACAGAGAAGAAGCAGCTTTCCACCAGTGGCATGTCGACCCAAATCTTTTTAGGACCACCATGCTGTGTGCCTGCCGCACTAGCCTCTGGGGAGAAAGCTGAGAGTGGTGATCCTACATCAACAGAACCACCCAAAACACAGGACCATGTCTGTCAATGATGCATCTACTGCAATGATGTTGATGCTGACGTGTAGAGATGTTGAATTGGATGTGTCCCTTTTGTAAATTAGTACACAATCGTTTCAGGATATAGATCAAAGTGGGCAGCAGCCGCAGCCAGCAACAGTACATTTTGCTGAGACTGGAGAACGACAAGACATTCAGCTTCCTTCCGAGCATGAATCTCCTCTTGTAGAATGATTGTCTATGAGATCTCTAGCAACGAAAAGGAAGAGTACCAATCCACCATCTTCTCCAAGCACCCCATCTGATGATGATGATGATAGGGACATGGAGTGGACCCTGGCAGAGTCAAGTAGACAAAAGGAGAGGCAAGGGAAAAGAAAAGTTCCTGTCAGGCTTAGACTCATGGAAGGGGATGATGAGGAGGATAATGATGACAAGACAGTCATTGTGGACGGTGACAGAGAGGAGTCTGACATTGCTATTCAACCTGCTCCAAGGGATGTGTTACAGGTAGCACCACCAGCTCTCATATTTGCACATCTCTAACTGAGACCTGCACCAACCCCTACCTCGGGAGAAGCAGAAAGGCAATCTACAACACCAAACTAACTCCAGTTCTTCTTTAAACATTGACAGCAGCACAGTAAACAAGTACTCCTCTCCAGTTTGGTACTTTTTTACGGTTAGCAAAGAGGGAAAGCACATTGCAGTGTGTACCATTTGTCACACACATTTTTGTTGAGGTAAGCCTGGTACACATTATGGTAATGGAGGCCAAGTGTTCCATATGAAAAAACATCACAAAATCAAGTGGGAGAAGCACCTTAAAAAAAATTGCTGAACGTAGTCGTGGTGGTAAGGAGAGACAGGGATAATCAGCTACAAGTCCAATCACAGTGGGCCCGATTCACAAGAGTAATCTGAGACAAAATCCTAACTTTAGGACTTTTGGTATTCACAAAAGGCATTTCGTAGTAGTAAAGTTAGCATTCCTCTTTTAACTGTACTCTGTCATACTCATTCCTTTGTTTCCTGCCATAACAGTATGATGATGAATGATGTGTTGCTCACTGCCCAGATGAATGTTGTCCTTGTTTAGTGTTTCTCTGTGTCAAACCTTTTCCCTAAATCCCCTTTCATATTTTGAAATAAAACCCCTAAGCCTCTTTGCCCGAGGTGTGTGATTTATTGAGGTGTGGCTTAATTTATTCCATAAATGGATCACACACTTGGTGGTGCAAGAGTGGTGAAAGCAAAACCAACTTACTTCAGGATCTTCTAAGCAATAGCCTACCCCATCCCCATTTACTCACCCGCACATGGAAGGTGATCCATATTTTAGATATAGAATGAAGAACATAAGTCATCAGCATCATCATTATGGCCTTGTGTTGCGTAACAGTAAACACCTAACCTAAACTTGTCGACTCCAGACAGTCCATGCTTTATGGTCAACATACCTAGAGAGGTATAACTCTATAACTAAGTGCTAAACTCTCTCTTACAAGCAAATACATAGGCTGCATAGAAGCTGAAGGCAGCAGTGCAAAGTAAAAGTAAACAAACTACTGCAGGCATACATTTTGATGAGATAAAATAGTTACCCCTTTATTTTTTACAAAGAAGCCCACACTATCCACCCATACAACATGCCAACCCCTCTTCCCAAACAAAACTGACGAAGCCCTAATTTCTCAAAATTCAAAATGTCCAAAGAAAGTCAAACCCTATCCCAACTCCCTTCCTACCCTCTCACACTGGCCCCAACAAACAAGTCCCTCCACCAAACACATAATGAAAGAAGGACTAAAGAAGGCAGTGCAGATGTCAGTCCAGAGCTGGTTCAGGATCTGCTCCATCGTGGTAAGCCAGGTCTCTATGGTGTCAAGCCGCTGGAGGATGCAGAGCAGCAATTATCTTTTGTCAGTGTTGAAGGGGTTGGCAGCAGTTGATGATTCCAGCTGGCGGCAATGCTGGTGATGGAATGGCCGGGAGGCTTGAGAAAGAGCTGCACCGGCTGCACTGGGGACCAGCTGGGAGGCATTTGTTTCCTGCTCCTCCTCTTCCAGGACCACCAGTCGCTGGTATTCTTCCTGGATAAGCTCTTGCCTCTGCCACCACAGATGGGCCGCTATCTCCTCCTGTTGGGTGGTGTAGCTGGACCAGCAGGAGACAAAAAAGACAAATTGTAAAGAATGTTCTCTGCAAACAATTGTAATAAACTGATGGGAGGCACAGTAGCAGCATATTGCTGGTCCCCTAGAGCCATCAGAATTTGATGTGATTATGGTTAGGAGAGTCACACGGCCAATTTTGTTTTATCCTCACATGCCTGGCATCAAAACACTGACTGTATGGCAGAAAAAAATGGAGGCAGAATAACACTGAATTAAAAAAGGGTGATTGGATTTAATTTTCTTCTAATGGCTTTTCAAGTAACTAGCAACAGACACTTTGAGTGGAAAAATAAATGACTTCTCATTAATAAGCAGAGCCATAATTTATCTATGGAGTATAAGTTGTGTGTTGTGCTAAAATAATGAAGCCATGATCATTGCTAGCCAGCGCATCAGGTATTTTGCTACAGTCTGCAGCGTGGGCAACAATTATCTATTTTCAATTCCAATGGTCCTGCTTTTCTTTAAATGCAATTGTCTTTCTACCCTGACTCCAAAGATCAGATGAAAATTAAATAATAATTTACATCACATATCTCTGGAATTAAATGCAGATATTTTCATGTCTACTGTAAGTAGACGTTTGGTAAAATATGAACTGCACTACATGGAAAGAAATGGGCTATATAGATTGTATTTGGCACATTTGCCACAGTCTATCCCATACACTAAACTTGACATCAAAACATGCACTCAATTCCACTTTATTCATTGGGCTTGCTGGACAGTAAGGAAGGAAAGGAATCTTGACTTCATCCACTGCAAGGTAGGGTAGAGGGATTGGGTGGGTAAGAAAGAGCTTTTTCTATGTAGAGGGGCCACTACACTGATCAACAATTCATCATCTTTGGCTAATTCAGTCACTGTACTGGTCAACAGAAGTCGAAAGGAAAAAATCTGAACAGGTATAAAATAAATCTGTTATCTCTGGAATTACTTCACATGGTTATAAAATCAAATGTGGCACATGCCAACAATGGATTTTCTAATTTGGTAGGCTTGGACTGAAGTACTTAGGAAAAAAAAAAGAAGGAAAGTACTGAGAGGTGACTGAAAGGGCAAAGAGAACCACAATGTTATGTTTGGTTTGCATTGAAAACATTGTAAGTGCTGCAATAACTGAAGCAGACCACATTGCACAACCAACTTAAATCATACTGCACTTCGGGCATAGGTGGCGAAATGCAATGTGTGGGGAGGGCGTGATGAATGATGGGTTGGAAACATCTGGCTCACGTAAAAAATACAGAAAGTCAAGAGAGTCGAAAAAAAGTTAAAGTACCCCCACTTTGAACCATAGCTTTGGTAACCCCACATAAACAAAGTAAGCAAAGTAGGTGAGCAGCATGCTCCTCAATGAGAAGAGCTACCTTGTTCATTCATGCAAACAATTCAAATATTCATTCATCTTTTCATTCTAATTTATCCATAGACACCATGATTAAGCTTTACTTTCTCTCATCCAGTCTTTCACCGACATTTCCAAACTATTACTCATCCATTCAATATCCACCCTTTCTTCCAACCATTTCTTAACCCATCCATCCCTTTATCCACCCATTCACCCACCCACCATTTCACTCATACACCATTTTCCTTTCTTTTAACCTACCATTCTTTCACTTTTCCCCCAAGCCATCAATGCTTATTATGTGAGCTTTTGTGAGTTATAAATATAGGAGGCCATTATAATAAGTCAATCACTGCTGAACCAGGTAAATCTCTGGTACTCCTAGCTAGTGAGTATAATAGTAATTTGGAAGAAATTATATGTCTTACTAGTGACTGTCTCTGCTATCACTTCTCCCCTTCCAACTGAGTTTACTCCTGCAGGGGAGCCGGTATCACTGGTGCGAAGAATATGATTGCCTTGGTCTACAAAACAGTCCAATGTGCTCATGTATTAATTCCTAATGATTACAATGGTTACATATGCTTAATACGGTTACATTCATCATGCATGGTCAAATAAATAAGTCACACATGGAATATCATTATGGTATATGAATGTATAAATGTATATTTGCGACACATATAGTGCGAAGACTTAAATACACTGTTCCAATAGCAACACAGATTGTTGTCCATGGCTAGCATTTTGTTTTTGTACAGTAGCTGATAACATTGTCTTGGGCTGGTCTCCACCTTGTCTGTGTGCCCTTGTTGAAAACAGTGAGAATGATGTGCAGTGGGCAGATTGGTATTGCTATTGTAATGTACTGCCTAACACACTTTGCTTCTCAAAGAAACTACAATTTTTGATGATCAAGAACTGCTGGCAATCAAGGGGGCAAACTGGTGATATTACTAAGTTGGTCACTGGATACAGCGCTAGCCTCACCAGACCATACAAACTTAAGTCTCTCAAACAGTATACAATGTGCTAATTGAAGACATGCCTGGTGGTCCCATCTTTTCCATGGGAATAATACCAATTAAATACTTTGCTTATGGAAAGGAACGTCTAGTGCATTATTCTTTCAAGGAAATGAAGAACAACAGTTTCTGGAAGATCGACCTACTACCCTAGTGATATAGACAATGGGGCCACTAGTTAAAACATTGTTACTTGAACAAATTGGACAGAAAGGTGTACAAATACAAAAGAATGTCACTACCAGGAACAAAAGGGCATATTTCCTGTTCGCATACGGGACGATTCTCAGACTTGGCCCGTTTGCGAACGGGAAAAGTCCTCTTGGGATGTATCATCACAAAAGGACATCGCAAATTAGAGAATCGCAAATTGCGATTCTACATTGCGCAATTGCATTCAAGGAATCACAAATTGCGATTCCTTAAATGCAATGTAGGAAGCACAGAAAAATTGTGATTTGTCCTTAAGGAATCGCAAATTACCACCAACTTCAAGTTAGTAGTAATTTGATATTTCTTTGAAAAATGTACTTTTGTGCATTTTTCAAAGTGCCATGTGGCGCACATACATGCCCTTAGCGCATATATGTAATGTAATGATGTCTTGTAAATCGCATGAATCACCCCACATGGGGTATCTCTGCACTGTAGACCGCTGGGGAACCCGTCCTGGCTTTCCCTGTGAGATGGACCCTACTGGGTATCTCCAGGGTGAAACCAGGCATCCCCGGCGTATGTGGGGGCCGTTGTGGAGATGAGGCAAGCTAATGCCCAGAGTTGCCGAGTGTGATCCCTGGTTAGAGTAGACACCGAGGTGAGAATTATCGAGTCCGCTGACCCTGGTCCACAACCCTGCCGCGTTGGGAATTGAACCCTGGTCCCAGGCGGTCCTCTGCTTCCGGGTCTGCTGCCTCTAACCAGTGAGCCACACCACTCCACATGCCACATGTGCACACATACATTTTCAGGGGTGCAACAGGGTGTTCTTTTGGCACCCTCACAACCTTCAAATAGCATTCTCAATGTGTGATTCTCTGATTGGTAATCGCAATAGTCTTTGCATTCATTCTTATGGGCCTCCTAGCCCATAGGAATGAATGGGAAGGTATTCCTTAATTGCGAATCTCAATTTGCGATTTGCAAATAAGGAATATGTAGGATTCGCAAAATTTTTAGCGAATCCTACTTACATTGCATATTGCGATTCTCTAATTGCTATTCTCTAAAAATCGCAATTTGAGAATCGCAAAAGTCTTTTTTGATACATATGCCCCAGAATGCATAATTATTCCATGAGAAAAAACTATCCCTGACAAAGAAATTTAGACTAAGATCATCAGTTGGTCCTATCACACTCCTTAGTTAGGTCTTACCAGACTTTTAATGACCCACGATATGATTACAAAATTGTTTTGAAGTTATAACTTCAGGAAACAGCACCAAAAAAGATCAGCTTACGGCTATCAATGACCCTGATACAACCATGCCCCACATATAAGAAGCCATGTTATTGCATTTCAGTACTTATAAGCTCTCATGGATGGACAGTCTTGTTTGCCAAAGTGAACTAGTTAACAAAACTGGTACACTAATTCCCATTGCCTACATTTTCTACAAAAGTAAACTTGGCTCAGCACTTTTTAAAACAGGTCTATAGCTCTGTGGCTTCTATTTACGACCATCTTTTGGAATTGCTTACTAAAACAAGTAGGTAGAGTAAACTTCAAATCCACCAGTTGCCATCATCTGACCAATAGGCAGGCCAAGAGGTTCAATCAGTCCTTAAAGTAATATTCACTATACTTTGTGGCAGTATAGAAAGATGAAAGGGTCCACTGGATACCACTGGGGAGTATGGAAAAAAGCACTCTTTGCATAGGCTCCTGTCAGTTTTACATTTTATTGTACCTATGGTTTCCATCTCAAGTAGTGCTCCACAATTTTTGGTATATAATGTTCCTTCTGTTTGTACATTATTACAGTCCCTCTTGCTAACACTAATTTGTAGATAGAGCGTTGCCAGTAACAGTACATACTGAAGAATAAATGGTTTGGTTGTTAACAGACTCTCTTGTGAAAAGTTTGCACCTTGTTACATGGCCCACTTTCATGGTCAAGATGGTGGATCCAAGAGATGATAACTTTTAGTTATATTGAAAAGTGGAAAATTCACCCTGTATTTCACATTTTCATAATTGAACCAGCTCAGGCAAAATCTACCTCTGTTTATAATATCTCCAGCCCAACTAGAATTTTAGATGGGCCAGTCCTGGATTCTCAAATTCAAAGACTCCTTTGTTAATCAGTAGCATGTAAAGGTGATGCTGCCTCATAAAAATGTTGGGGGAGCCAGCCTCTGTTTGTACTTGCCGTTGATATTTCAGAGAGTTCCAAAAGAAATTTCCAAATAAACCTGAACATTCAAAAAAGGTGGGAATTTCTGTAATGGCAAGGTCTCATGAGTTGTCAAAATAATACGCAAGATCACAATAAACCATAGAAAAAAGCAACAAGTACACCTAAGGAAACATTGAGAGGGAAAAGCCTGGAGACTGTGGAAGACCAGACAGTGGCAGCTGGAGCTGACATACAGGGGCCGGGATTTCCATGGCAATTAGAAACTGGCAGCCAATAAGAACAAAAAAAAAACTGCTTCCAGGACCATTTAAGCCGCCTATTAATATCAATCAATCAATCAATCAAAGCATTTGTATAGCACGCTACTCACCCGGAGGGTCTCAAGGCGCTTGAGGAGGGGGGTCCGCTACTGCTCGAACAGCCAGGTCTTGAGCTGCTTCCTGAAGGCGTGGTGGTCCTGGGTCAGGCGGAGGTGGGTCGGGAGGGAGTTCCATGTCTTGGCTGCCAGGTACGAGAAGGATGTTCCTCCCATGGTTGATTATGAATGATTATTAGATATATTTCATCAAATGTCCCTGAACAATTAATCTAAAAGCTACTGAAATTGCTAATAGTGGACTACAGCTAATCTAATTCTATAGTTGTAAACTGAGCCATATATATCCCCCTGCATACCTAATGCCATTAGGCCTGAATTTAGAAACCCCTCCTATCAACATCACTCTTGCAACTGGCCAATTTGTCTTGTCCCCCTCAAATCCTCTCACCTTTTAAATCTTTTTCTTTATTTTTAAGGATTGAGGAGGGACATGTTGCTCAGTTCCTGTATACAAAGAGTTTTTAAACAAGGCCTCAGGTCTACATCAGGAAACAAACAGAAGCAAGTGAATCTCAATGTAACTATTTAAGATATTATGTTGTCCAAGATTTGGACTCAAGGTACTGTAAAAAGTCCTTTGTGAAGACTGAAAATAAAGAAAGAAAAGAATACAAAATGGCTTACTGATATACTTTTTTGACCTCTCTGATATTGCTCATTGAACATTTTGTGGTGTGCCGAACTATTTCTTTGAACTGTAAAAAGTCCTAATGTGAGGAACATAAATACCAATTAGCATGGCTTCCTTTGTGTTGCTTCATTGACAAAAAGTCTTCAAGCACTGCAAAAGGATCTCCATTGAGGATTAAACAAGTGCAGGTCTTTCAGCGAAGGGGTGATGTGGTCCCATTTATCATGGTAGCTCCTACAGATAGCTTTAGTTATCTGTCAACAGATCTTTTGTATCTAATAAGCTAACAAATAATAACCATTGTCTTTTTGTGGTCTTCCTATTCCAGGTAATGGCTTTAAACATTGTTAATCACATCTCAAAAGAGCCCACAGGATATTGGTTTTCTCATCTACTCTCAAACAACCTCCCGAACAAGAAAAACAAGTTTATACCCTGCTTCATGAGACTCCAACTGGTGGCTGGTCAAATGCAGATCAACACCAACACCAAGAAGCCACAGCAACAACTTTCAAATAATCACTGACAGCAAACATTCACTGCATCCTACTTCCACACCTTAAATATGTTCCGGAAGATTTATATGACTCCCCAGTAAAACTAGAAAAACTGTCACTCAATCCCTCCTCACCAGCAAGATGGACTAAAGGAACATTCTCTACAATTGGATCACAAAGCAACTCACTAGAAGACAACAAAACATACAGAATTCAGCAGCCATACTCATCGTAATCAGCTTTATTCAATGTTCTAAAAGAAACCATAAAAGCGTATCATACAAAACCATATTATACATTTCATAATGCTAAAAACAGTTACCAGCTAAAAAGTGGGTCACAAAACTTCATTACAGTGTAGTCATACTATTCCTTAGCTGCATCACAGACTATAAAAAACTAGAAAGCTTACGCCAAATTTATAGTGAGTTCAATTGTTGTCAAAACGGTAATGCGGGACAGCATTGTTTAATTGTTTTTTATGAGACAACTTGTTTTGAAGCGTCAGAATACCAAGAAAGGTAAATTTGAGTGTTAGAATTTTAATGTGCAGTATTGCATTCACCTTTAGGGATTTAGGGCATCCTGCGCTTACATGTTTTTTGTGTATTTTAGGAACGCATGAGTATTTGGTCGTGTTAACGTTACAGAACCTGGCAGTCCAGACGGCATCCTAATTTCTTGGTGAACACACAAGGCGTAGCTGTCTCCCTTTCTTCTTGTCTGTCCCATATTCCCCTTCCCTCTTTGTACATCTGCCAAGGCTTCTGTTTTAGTCAGCAGCACTGAGATGTGTTCAAGGGGGGTTGAGGAACAAGCATCATTCCTGCAAACAGACCTGATTTTCAGGTGAGTGGCTGGACTCACATCTTACACTAATGCAGTGCAACACAGCAGGCATTTCAAAATATTCAGCATGGTTTAGTTCCTTAACATACTTTTTAACACATTTGACCCAGGATAGTACATCGGAGCAGGTTAAGTTATGGAAATCATTTAAAATCAGATGATTAAAACCAGTGTATTCACAAGCCCATACTTTATACCTCTGTAAGATTGTCTGGATTTAATCAAGTCAGATAAATAAATGGCCCCTAATTCAGATAAACAAAAGAGTAACAACTCTCTGGAGCAGACAAGAGATTCCTCAAAAGGGTGTTCTCTGCCACCTGGAGCTGAGAGGTGTTATGGTAACCCCAGATTCCTTCCCCGTATAGGGCTACTAATAGATATTTAAGGCCTGATTATGAGTCTGACAGTCCGAGGATCGCTAGATTTGTGGTGGCATGGTGGTGGCAGTCTAGCCACTGCGACACTGGTGGTACGACCGCCCCATTATGAGTTAAGCAGTCAAACTGCCCTGTGACTGCTGACACTACCAGGGAACTGCCATTTCCTGGTGTTGGTGCAGCAGCGTAGAGGCAGCAATATGCCTGGTGGGACAGCCGTGGTCCCTTCAAGCATATTAAGAGTTTTCTCCTTGCCAGCAATGTCATAGAGGTTCCTGCTCCATGAATACTGTGGCAGAGAGGAAACGAAGGGGGCCCCACGGGGTCCTCTGTGCCTCCTCTGCATGTGGATGCAAACAGGGAGGCAGCACATTAGCTCCTATATGACATGGATTTTACAAACCATGCCGTGCAGGAAACTTGTGTGGCATTCCCATTGCGGTGCTTTTTTCAAGGGTGCCGCCATGCCACCAGCCCGCAAGACCATTTTTGAGTTGTAACTGGTGGGTAGGCTGCGGCGAGTCTCAGCAGGTGGGAGCGTGGCGGGGTAGCCCATGTGCTCCAACACTGCCCAAACTCATGATCGGGCAGTTAGTGTTATTTATGGTTATCATTTTCCTAATTGTTTATTGCCAAACTTAG
Source organism: Lissotriton vulgaris (assembly GCF_964263255.1). Taxonomy (NCBI): domain Eukaryota; kingdom Metazoa; phylum Chordata; class Amphibia; order Caudata; family Salamandridae; genus Lissotriton; species Lissotriton vulgaris. Next base: position 82,570,171 of record NC_141695.1, read on the forward strand.
CAGTGAATTTAATCAGCGCTGAAATAGATTTATTAAAATACATTTTCCTAATGTTTATGGCCTGGGTCCATAAGCCATGGTCATCAAATAAGATACTTACATAACAGAAAGTATGGGTAAAACTTCATTTAGCATTAATAATCACAATGTCGAGGCACTTCCTAATTTACTTCCCACACTTCATTACGAAGGTGGTACCTATATTAAATGTCAGACAAAGGTCGGATAAAAAGGTAACAAAATGGTTTAAAACACGCCCACAGCAGCAAGGAACTATTCAACATCGTCAAAGAATTTACCAACCCCACCGCCGGCACCAACGACATCACTCCCTCCCAAGACCTCTGCGACTCTTTATCTTCTTTCTTCCACAACAAAATCGCTGATATACATAATAGCTTTGAAAACCAGTCCGAAAAACAGTCCACTCCACCCACCTCTGAACCAAAACAGCAGCCTCACAACCTTTGCGCCTGGAACCCAATCACCACTGAAGACACCATCCGCCCGATGAACTCCATCCACTCGAGATCGCCAACCGACCCATGTCCCCACCACATTTTCAACAAAGCAGACTCCATCATCGCACCCCATCTCCGCGATGTCATCAACTGTTCCTTCAACTCCGCTACCTTCCCAGAAAGCTGGAAACATGCCGAACTCAGCGCCCTTCTGAAGAAACCCACAGCAGACCCCTCTGAACTTAAGAACTACCGCCCCATCTCACTCCTCCCTTTCCCTGCCAAAGTCATTGAGAAAGCCGTCAATAGTCAGCTCGCCGCCTTCCTTGAATCCAACAATTCCCTCGACCCCTCACAATCCGGCTTCCGAGCCAAACACAGCACCGGAACCGCCCTCATCGCAGCTACAGATGACATCCGAACGCTACTGGACAACGGAGAAACAGTCGCTCTCATCTTACTTGACCTCTCCGCAGCCTTCGACACAGTCTGTCATAGCACCCTCATTCAACGCCTCAGCAACGTCGGAATACAAGGAAAAGCTCTGGACTGGATTATCTCGTTCCTCGCCGGGAGAACCCAGAGAGTCCGCCTCCCCCATTCAAATCAGACGCCACCGAAGTCATCTGCGGCGTACCACAAGGATCATCACTCAGTCCCACCCTCTTCAACGTTTACATGAGTCCCCTCACATCCATCGCACGACAACACAACCTCAACATCATCTCCTATGCAGACGACACCCAGCTGATCCTCTCCCTCACCAAAGACCGCCAAAACCAATCTACACGAAGGAATGAAAGAAGTAGCCGAATGAATGGAAACTAAACTTGGACAAAACGGAAGTCCTCATCTTAGGATCATCCCCCTCTGCCTGAGACGACTCATGGTGGCCTCCGGCCCTGGGTACAGCACCCATACCTACAGATCACGCACATAACCTGGGCTTCATCCTAGACTCCTCCCTCTCGATGACCAGACAAGTCGACGCCGTCTCATCTTCATGCTTCAACATCCTTCGAATGCTCAAAATAATCTTCCGTTGGATCCCCACCGAAACAAGAAAGACAGTCACCCACACACTGGTCACTAGCCGACTGGATTATGGAAATACCCTCTACCCCGGAACCACAGCCAAACTACAGAAAAAACTCCAACGCATCCAAAACGCCTCAGCCAGACTCATATTGGACATCCCCCGTCAAGCTCACATTTCTGGTCACCTGAAAGACCTCCACTGGCTCCCCGTCAACAAGAGAATAACATTCCGTCTCCTCACCCACGCACACAAAGCCCTCCACCACCTAGGACCCGAATGCCTCAACACACGACTGCCTTCTACACACCCACCCGCCAACTATGATCATCCAATCAAGCCCTCGCCGCAATTCCGCGCATCCATAGATCCACCATGGGAGGAAGATCCTTCTCCTACTTAGCGGCCGAAACCTGGAATTCACTCCCCACTCACCTCCGCCTTACACAGAACCACCTCTCCTTCAGAAAGCAGCTAAAAACCTGGCTATTCGATAAGTAATGCACACACCCTCCCTCAAGCGCCTTGAGACCCTCTGGGTGAGTAGTGCGCTATATAAATTCCTGAACTTGAACTTGAACTTGCAAGGGATCAGAAGCGTGGTGAAAATAAATGCTGAGAGTCATATTCAAGAAGATGGTATCGTAAAACGGTGGTGAAGTGAGTATGATGACAATTGAGGCAGGAACATTTAAATCGCATCTGGTGTGCAAAATTAGCATACTTTTATTTTTGTGTAACACTATGAAAAACTGCAAGTACTCATGCAAAAAAATACTTGTAATTCAGCACTACATTTGAGTATGAAATTTGTCCTTGTGTCAATTTTTGCCATGAGGATGCATTTTGCAGTTAAAAAAAGTAGTGCAAAAAAGGAACAGTTCCTCACATTCTGGATGTTTGTGTTGTTCCTAAGAGCGTGCAGTAAATGTTTGAATTGAGCAGCATATCATTTCGGCAATTTTGCTTAAAATGAGTAATGCCAAATCCCAAAGCAAAATTTTAAAATTACGCTAACAAAGCCAAGTGGTCTGACTTTTCACAATCTGGGGGAATGTGAATGTAATTGTCTTTAATTTGTGATATCTTCACATTGGCAGGACAACAAATTAAGGTGTTGGGCCATGTTATTTTACTTGTACTGCTCAGATCACAATTTCATCTCATGATGTGCCAATGTTATCTTTCTGTTACAGCAAACAAATGATGGATGGAATGCTGACAATGCAAACATGCTCCCCCAGTCAAAAGATCTGGGTTAAATCCATTGTTCTTTTGCCCACTACGCCACCCCAGTTTGGACCCAGCATATGCAAATAAGTCTTGACCCTGTACCCTATAGGAACAGTCCAGACCGAACTGCCAGGGCAGGTCCTCCCTGGACTAGAAACAAGAATCCTTGACCGGTTTCAGGGTATGTCACCCTTCTTCAGCCAGATAGCTTGAATCCAGTGGCACAGTGAGCAAGGGACCCACGTCTGGGCATACCCATCCCACTTAGGCCGAAAAGTGTACACAAAACACTGTTATCTTACTGTCATTAGAATGGTTTATTTGTTGTTGAAACAAACACAAGGAGATGATGGACGGAGCCCTCAAACTTTTCTAACACTCACCCCGAGTCACAGATCTGGGTTGAATTCATGATCGTTCTTTAGCTCTCTTTGCCACCTCAATTCAGACACAGCTATATGCAAATCAGTCTTGACCTTGTGCCTCATGGGAACAGTCCAGCCCGAACTGCCAAGCCTTGTCTTCCCTGGACCGGAAACAAGCATCCTGGGACAGGTTTTGGGCTAAAAGCCCGCATCAACCAAGCTAGATTGAATCCACTGGGAAAGTGAGCAAGGGACCCACGTCTGGGCATACCCTGCCAACTTAGGGTGAACAAAGCAAACACAAGGAGATGATGGACCGAGCACTGAAACTTTTCAGACACTCACCCCATGTCATATATCTGGGTTGAATCCATCATCGTTCTTTAGATCACTTTGCCATCCCAGGTCAGACACAGCTATATGCAAATCAGTCTTGACACTGTGCCTCATGGGAACAGTCCAGCCCGAACAGCAAAGCCATGTCTATCTGGACCGGAAACAAGCATCCTGGGACCGGTTTCAGGCTAACAGCCCTCATCAGCCATGCTAGCTTGAATCCAGTGGCAAAGTGAGTAGGGGACCCATGTCTGGGCAAACCCTGCCAACTTAGGTCGACCAAAGCAAACAAAAGGAGATGATGGACGGAGAGCTGAAACTTTCTCTCTCCCCCTGTTACAGATCTAGGTTGAATCCATCATCGTTCTTTAGCTCACTTTGCCACCCCTGTTCAGACACAGCTATATGCAAATCAGTATTGACCCTGTGCCTCATGGGAACAGTCCAGCCCGAACTGCCCAGCCATGTCTTCACTAGACTGGAAACAAGCATAGTGGGAACGATTTTGGGCTAACAGCCCTCATCAACCAGTCTAGCGTCAATCCAGTGGCAAAGTGAGCAAGGGACCCACGTCTGGGCATATGCTGCCAACTTAGGGAGAACAAAGCAAACACAAGGAGATGATGGACTGAGTGCTGAAACTTTTAAGACACTCATCCCCAGTCACAGATCTGGGTTCAATCCATCATAGTTCTTTAGCTCACTTGACCACCCCCGTTCAGACACAGCTATATGGAAATCAGTCTTACCCTGTGCCTCATAGGAACAGTCCAGCCCGAACTGCCAAGCCATGTCTTCCGTGGACCTGAAACAAGCATCCTGGGACCAGTTTCGGGCGAACAGCCCTACTCAGCCATGCTAGCTTGAATCCAGTGGCGAAGTGTGCAAGGGACCCAGATCTTGGCATACCCTGCCAACTTAGGGCAAACACAGGAGATGATGCACGGAGCATTAAAACTTTTCAGACACTCACCCCCATTCACAGATCAGGGCTGAATCCATCATCATTCTTTAGCTCACTAAGCCAACCCAGTTCAGACACAGCTATATGGAAATGAGTCTTGACCCTGTGCCTCATGGCCCTGTATTCCCTGGACTGGAAACGAGCATCCTGGGACTGGTTTTGGCTAAATGCCCTCATCAGCCAGGCTAGCTTGAATCCAGTGGCAAAGTGAGCTGGGGACCCACGTCTGGCCATACCCTGCCAACGTAGAGCACACAAAGTAAACACAAGGAGATGATGGACGGAGCGCTGAAACTTTTCACACACTCACCCCCAGTCACGGATCTGGGTTGACTGCAGCATTGTTCTTTAGCTCACTTTGCCAACCCAGTTCAGACATAGCTATATGCAAAACAGTCTTGACCCAGTGCCTCAAGGGAGCAGTCCAGCCCGAATTGCCAAGCTATGTCTTCCCTGGTCTGAAAACAAGCATCCTGGGACCGGTTTCGGGCTAACAGATCTCATCAGCCAGGCTAACTTGAATCCAGTGGAAAGGTGAGCAAGGGACCCACGTTTTGACATACCCTTCCAACTTAGGGCGAACAAAGCAAACACAAGGAGATGATTGACTGAGCGCTGAAACTTTTCAGACACTCAGCCCCAGTCACAGATCTGGGTTCTATCCATCATAGTTCTTTATCTCACTTGGCCACCCCAGTTCAGACACAGCTATATGCAAAAACAATCGTCCAGGAGCTCATCAGCTCAAAGCTCAAGGGAGCCAATTTGTAGAAACAATCGCAATGGACCGCACACCGCTAGCCCCTCCTCCGGATCGCCCCTAAGGACTCTGGTACATGGAATTCTTGAGTGGTTCACCCCAGTGGGTGCAAGTAGGTACTTGTTGAACTGATGATCTCTAGACCCGATACATGTCCCAGGTTTTTGGATATCGCCCGAGACATGGCTCGGGTTTCGGGATAACTTCCCTCATCAGTAGAGAAAATAGTTTGGGGTGGAAGAGAAGGCCGCCAAGCAACCGTCAAAGGCCTCGATGCCCAAACCGGAACGCAGGTGCGTCGTCAAGGAGCTCGTCAGCTGAAAGCTCAAGGGAGCCAATATGTAGAAACAATCGCAATGGACCACACACCGCTAGCCCCTCCTCCGGATAGCCCCTAGGGACTCTGGTACATGGAGTTCTTGAGTGGTTCACCCCAGTGGGTGCAAGTAGGTACTTGTTGAACTGATGATCTCTAGACCCGATACGTGTCCCGGGTTTTTGAATATCGCCCGAGACATGGCTCGGGTTTCAGGATAACTTCCCTCATCAGTAGAGAAAATAGTTTGGGGTGGAAGAGAAGGCCGCCAAGCAACCGTCAAAGGCCTCGATGCCCGAACCGGCACGCAGGTGCGTCGTCCAGGAGCTCGTCAGCTCAAAGCTCAAGGGAGACAATTGGTGGAGAGAAACGGCTTCTCTCTGCGAAGCATCGATGACCTGTGATGAAATACTGCTGCCCTTCAAGAACTCCGACCTACTCAAGGTTTTAATGAAGCATTCAAGTAAATGTGTATGAACACTTAACCTACTTAATGGATCTACTTTCTCACCGTTTAAGGACCACAGTTACCGGGAGCCACGCCCATCATGGGCGTTTGTCAATAAATAAAAGTATTGTTACAATAAACGGCGAGCCCTCAGTATCTACACACAGCAGCCCATAATTACGAGGCGGAGTGGCCTCGAAACGCGTCAGGCATGGAAGAAAACAAAGGAGACATGAAGGGCAAGTGGCTACGAGGCGCGCAAACCGGATGCTGAGGCCAGCTTTGAGAGCCCTCTGTAAACTCAAGGGCATTTGCTAATTTATATATATATGTGTGTGTGTGTGTGTGTGTGTGTCTGTGTGTATTACCTACTGGTGTGTATATTACCTACTGGTGGTCGCCAGTAGGTAGTTATAGTTAGGACCTAGTTTCCAGTAATATACACACACACACACACACACATATATATATATATATATATATATATATATATATATATATATATATATATATATATATATATATAAATATATATATATATATATATATATATATATATATATATTCCAACGTAAAGGTTTGCACCCAAGTAGAAACGCCACACACGGTGAGTATTTTCATCTTTAATTCCAGACCTCCATGCAACAATTTCCTTAACGGCATCTTTCAATCCGATCTCCAAAGCCCTACGCGTTTCAAACAACCCAGTGTCCTTGCTCACGGGCGGAGACAATGCAGAGGAAATGGCAAGCAGTTCATAGCGAGCACCTGATAATGAACCGAGTCCTGCCCCCGTGGGCGTGTCTGCCACTTAGCATTCTGGTACTCGTTGTTCTCTCGCTTTCAATCCCCGTGGATGCTGCCCATTTCCCCAGTCAATGCAGCGATTTTTTAGACTGTGCATCAACCCACTTGGGTAAGACTTCGGCAAAGACTGGGGAAATGGGCAGCATCCACGGGGATTGAAAGCGAGAGAACAACGAGTACCAGAATGCTAAGTGGCAGACACGCCCACGGGGGCAGGACTCGGTTCATTATCAGGTGCTCGCTATGAACTGCTTGCCATTTCCTCTGCATTGTCTCCGCCCGTGAGCAAGGACACTGGGTTGTTTGAAACGCGTAGGGCTTTGGAGATCGGATTGAAAGATGCCGTTAAGGAAATTGTTGCATGGAGGTCTGGAATTAAAGATGAAAATACTCACCGTGTGTGGCGTTTCTACTTGGGTGCAAACCTTTACGTTGGAATATATATATATATATATATATATATTCACTGAAAAAACCATAGGTTTGACACATGTTATAGTTAGCTGGAAATTTTACTGATATAAAACCAATGAAATTCCACGTTATAGTTAGTTGGACTCACTATAACTTGCGCGTGCAATGCACTGCTGATGATGTCACATATTACATCACTCATGACATGGTCAGTGACATCACTCATGACATCACTGATGACACCATCCTTGTGACATAGTGACAGACCTCCTTTCACTGTAATGTAACCCTTGAAACACATATTCAAAAATAGAAACTGAAATTTAAAAAGAATGGAGATACCCATATCAGTTACAACAAGTAATTCAGTAATTCCACCATCTATATACACATCCACTCATTCACCAACAGTTCTATATAGTCACTCATACATATACTCACTCATCATATGAAGTGATACACCTATACATCCTGTTACACACCGACAGTCATCCAAAAGTTACTCACACACATACTCACACGTGCAAATAAACTATTGAACATCCATTTATTTGAATATAGAGTTATACACACACTTCCACCTTACTTCTATTGAAAATTACACATATTTATTCTCTTAAACAATCACTTATAGAAACACATACTTATTTAAACAGGATCTCTTACAATCTCTTACTCTCACATATACTCACTTATATACATCAATATTCACATATACTAGATTAAAACATATGTCGTTACTGATAAAGACGCTAGTGAGACAGTCATTCACTCACTAACAAACACATATACACACTCATCCACCCATACAATCCTGCACATATGCTGTCTTCAAAACACATACAAACAGAGAGTCAGTCACTCATGCATCTATGTGCTAAGTAATACCCCCACCAAACCATATAGACACTCATACTGATACTAAGAGAAACATCTAATAACCCATATACATATGCATGTAGCTACTTACCAACACATGTAGCCACTTATACACAAAGTGAAACACTAATATATGTATTTAAATATTTAAACATAACTCACTAATATTTATTTTTCAGAAAGACACATATTCACTGGATGGTGTCATCAGTGATGTCATGAGTGATGTCACTGACCATGTCATGAGTGATGTAATATGTGATGTCATCAGCAGTGCATTGCACGCGCAAGTTATAGTGAGTCCGACTAACTATAACGTGGGAATTTCAATGGTTTTATATCAGTAAAATTTCCAGCTAACTATAACTGCTGTGAAACCTATGGTTTTTTCAGTGAATTTAATAGGTTTTTTAAATGCTAATTCCTAACTATAACTGGTGTGAAACCTATGGTTTTTTTCAGTGAATTTCAAAGGTTTTTTTAATGCTAATTCCTAACTATAAGTTTCACTTTATAAATAAGACTGTTAGCACTCTAGTTGTTCTTTTTAACACTCTGGTACATTCTGTCATTGGGCTACAGTTGGGCTACATCTAGTTGAATTTTGGGCTACATTTACAATTTTTGATCTCTGGTGGCCATCTTTGGGCTACATTCGGCTACTTTGGGCTACATTTGGGCTACATTTTGGCTCTAACATATATTAAGCCCAATGTAGCACAATACATATTTTTATAAAGTTAATTTTTTTACAAACCACTTCAGAATAGGGCTACCTGTCTCTACAATTATCCCATTTTTTTATTTTTTATTTTTGGGGGGAGCGCTCCCAGAGCGCGCCCCGGAGTGCGCCCCGAAAAGCGTATTTCTGAAAAGCGCCCCCGGGCGCGCTCCGGGGAGCGTCTCGTGAGCGCCAATATCGCAAACGAAAACATGATCGTGACGTATCGCGTAGCCGCGACCGCGTGATACGCACGGCGTAAGCGCACCCGGAAGTACTCGAGCGAATACGATCGCAAAACGTAAACTTCCGACGCGCTTACGCTGCGCGCCCCCGTGCGCGTAGCGTAAGCGCGTCGGGTCATGTGAGCAGAAAATAACACTTTTCATTGGTTCATAACAGTTTTAGTTTCATAATGATGAAGCCCCTGGTCTTGTGACCTGAAAATAACACTTCTCATTGGTTCAGGACAGTTTTTTTTTCTAAATGATGAAAGACCCCACCTTTTTTCCTTATTCTGACTTTGTCCTTTGACTGAGGAAGACCTGTTTGTTGCTCTCTCTACTTTTTTGCTCCAAATAATGGCTTCAGTAGTAGCATCAGCTGGTGCATCTGCCCCACCACCACCACCACCACCACCAAGAGGACCAGCTCCAAATTATATTGGTGGTCAAGAACAGGAGGAGGAGGAAGAGGAAGAGGAGGAGGGGAGAACAAGATGGCTGCCAGAAGAAAATACACCTTACAAACCCAAACCACACATTGTTTGGCAGTTTTTTTCAATTCCAGAGGGGAAAAAAAAGGTGAATGCTCCCAAGGTGACTTGCCTCATCTGCAATGATGAACTTTCACGGGGCAACCCAAACAAGAAATATTCTTTTGGTAACTATACCATGATTCGGCACATGACAAGAAAGCATCCAAACAACTACTCTCGTGCAGAGTTCCGGGAACTGGCCAGTAACCTCCCCCAGTCATCAAGGACCCCCTCTCAAAGAAACCAACCCACTTCCTCGCAACCAGAAACATCTGAGGTGATGCCTTGCATTCAGCCGAGATTTGCTGATTTTAAAATTACTTGCACTGCTTGTGGCAAGCTTATCTCCTATGGGGAACAAAGTATTAAGCTCATCGTCCTTGCAGGTGATAATCACAAGTGCCCCAAAAAGAAATAATTTTTTGGGTTTTTTGTTTTTTTGCTCCAGTTGAGCCAGTTTCAATTCCCTTTTTTTGTTTCTCCCCTAAAAAATACAAAAAAAAAATATAAAACTGTTTTGAAAAGCCAAAAAAAGTTCAAAAAGTTCCAAAAACACAAAAAAAATATAAAACAACAAAAAGAAGAAAAAAAAAAGTTCTTTTAAGAACTACCTCCAATTTCTAAATGAAAACTTCATTTTTTTAAAACTCTGTCATCTTTTTCCCTCATTTTACGCTCCCCGGTGCACTACCTGGTGCGCGCACCGAGCGCTTCCCCCGCGCAAAACGAAAAAAAAAAAAATATTTTAAATGCCCCGCGGGGCCCTTTTATAGCCCCCACATCAAACCTAGGGGGTCAAAGGGGTCTATCCCTGACGCCTTATGGTCAGTTCCCACTTTGTTTTAGCCACCTCTTATGTCTCGATTTTACCGAGACACAAGATGGCGACCGCTCTGGACTGTTTGGAATGTTTACAGACACCCGAGAGCCAATCAGCTTTCCATGCGCACCTCGCGTCACGCGCCCGGAGCGCTCCCTGGTGCGCGCACCGGTGCGCTGCTATAGATATATATATTTTTAGGAACCTAAATTACTCAAAATCCACTGGAGCACATATCTTGAGACATAGCAAAGGCACATCGGGCTACCAGTCCCTACAATTTTGCCAAGTTTGGTGTAAATCCATTCAGCCGTTCGGGCTAAAAGTGAAATCGACCGCCCTATGGAAATTAACATGGGGAAAACGCGTTTTAGGACCCCCCTTTTATCTCGGCCCCCGCTTATTGTATCCCCCCCAAACTTTCAGGGAAGGACCGGAGCTCGACGAGGCCATTTTCATGAAATTTTCAGGCAGATTTGTCAACCGGTGCCAAAGTTATTCCAAATAGAATTTTGAGATTTAACATTGAAAAAAATCCTAACTATAACTACCTACTGGCGACCGCCAGTAGGTAATATATATATATATATATATATATATATATATATATATATATATATATATATATATATATATATATATATTCACTGAAAAAAACATAGGTTTTATAGTTAGGAATTAGCACTTAAAAAATCTTAGAAATTCACTGAAAACACCATAGGTTTTAGGGGTTATATAGCGCACACACCCACAATCCACTGCTGATGATATCATATATTACATCATTCATGACATGGTCAGTGACAACACTGATGACATCTCAAATTACATTACTGATGATATCACTGATGACATCATCCATGTGACAATCTGATACATCTTATCATACACTAGTATAACTTTTCAACACTTGTTATAAAATATGGGTTACCCTATTTGAAACTATTGACACACCAATACAAGTTTCTAAACACCCACTCAGTGATTCCTACATCTAAACACACATCTAAACACTTACCTATAGATTCACTCATACATGCTAACAAAGATCAATAGAACACTATTAAATATACTTATACACCTACATCAACATTACACACCAGCACACATCCTATTCACTTATGCAGTTATCCTACTCACTTATGCAAATAATTGATCATACTTATATTTACTAGGCTACACACTTACACAAACACCACTTTATATATATAATATAGATAATAACTCATACTTAGTGTGTTATAAAATCACTATTACAAGTATACAGTTATCCATTGTCACTCATACAATCCCTGAGTCTTATGTATACTTATTTATATACAACAACTGTCACATACACTGCCTTTTATATATCTAGTTTTTTGGCCACTGCTGATGATGTCACATATTACATCATTCATGACATGGTCAGTGACATCACTGATGACATCACTGATGACATCTCAAATGACATCAATGATGACATCACTGATGACATCTCATTTGACATCACTGATGACATCACTGATGACATCATCCAGTGACTTTGTGTTTCTGTAAAGTTTAAATATGTTTTACATATTGAAGAATGAGTGGATGTATAAGTGTCTGGATGAAGGATTTAGTAGGTGCGTGACTGACTGTATGAGTGAGTGATTGAATGTGTCTTACTAAATGCATGGGTTAGTGACTAAACGGTCTGAATGTCTGAATCAGTATGTCTGTTGTTGTGTAAGCTGCTGCATGTGTTGATCAGTAGCTATATGAGTGGCTATATGGGTTATTGATTGGTTGCCCAAGTATTTGAATGGGAGACTGAGTGTGTGTGTTGGTGGCTGGGAGGTGTGTGACTCTGTGCATAGATGTGTGAACAGTTGATTCACTAGGTGTATGCGTTCAAGAGCGCATGTGGAAATAGCTATAAGAGCGGTTGACTGTGTGCATGGAAGTGTTGGTGAGTGAATGGATATCTCAGTGCTACATGTGCAAGTAAGTACATATGTAAAACACAGTGCATGTGAGAGTTGGCATATATAAATGACTATACATGAGAGCCAGTGAATGTGCGAGTGGCTATATGGATCATTGTGTACTTGTATCAGTGACTGTATAAGAGAGTAACTATGTGTTAGTGTATGTTTGAATAAGTAAGGTGTTGTGTGTCTAACTGTATAGTTGAGGAAATGGAAGTGTGATTGATTCTTTGCATGACTGACTAGGTGTGTGAGTAACTCCATGGATGAGTGGCAGTGTGTGAGTGTCTGTATAGGTGTATGAGTGCATATTTGTATTGATGAGTGACTGTATTTATGAGTGATTCCATGGGTGAATAAGTGAATGTGTGTGTAGACCTAGGAATCAGTGAGTGCGTATGTAGTAACTGGTATTGGTGTGTCAATGGTTTCAAGAATGGTAGTCTGTATTTAAAACTGGGTGTATCAAAGGTTATATTAGAGTGTGAGGAGGTGCATCGTATTATCACATGAATGATATCATCAGTGATGTGATCAGTGATGTCAAATGAGATGTCATCAGTGATGTCATCAGTGATGTCATTTGAGATGTCATCAGTGATGTCATCAGTGATGTCACTGACCATGTCATGAATGATGTATTATGTGACATCATCAGCAGTGGATTGCGGGTGCGCGAAATATAGTTAGTACAACTAACTATATAGGAGCAATTTCAATGGTTTTTTAAATGCTAATTCCTAACTATATAAGGCCTGAAACCTATGGTTTTTTAAGTGAATTTTCAAGGTTTTTAAAATGCTAATTCCTAACTATATAAGGCCTGAAACCTATGGTTTGTTAAGTGAATTTGCAAGGTTTTTTAAATGCTAATTCCTAACTATATAAGTCCTGAAACCTATGGTTTTTTAAGTGAATTTGCGATATTTTTTAGCATTTACTCACTTTTTTTGTACTGCACTTAGCACTTTTTTGACATAGGAATTGGAGTGAGCTCTTCATGACAACTGGGACCAGTTGTCAATAGCCAACATGAATTAATCTAGTAATTTTTGCACATGAATGTATGAAAATTGAAATTTTTGCACAGATGGCTTATTTGCACATATGCAACTGCATTTCGGCAGGAATTTTGCACAAAAGGTAGTACCGAGCAGAACACAATATGGTACAACATGGAAGGAGAGTAGTCAAGTTTACAGAATGGCATAATTTTGCACATGTATTCTCAGAATTCATGCTGTAAGAATGTATAATTAGTTATCATTATTTGTGATATGTGTACATTTATTTAACAAATAGTGGTATAGACTTTTATATGGATATATATATATATTTTTATTTATTTATTTATTTATTTTTAATATTTATAGAGCGCTGCATATACCCGATGGGCGTCTTGGCGCTGAAAACCATTTATTTGAATACAAACTGTGAGCTTATGAACCAGTTAATTAAAAACGGACTGTGAAGGAAGAGATGATTATTGAGTGAACAGCCAAGTTTTCAGGAGTTTACGGAACTGAAGGAGCGTGGCACTTTGCCTGATGTTGAGAGGAAGGGTGTTCCAGAGTTTGGGGGCCGCCACCAGAAAGCGACGGTCACCCCAGGTGACCGTTTTGGTGCGGGGGACGACCAGTTGATTGAGAGTGGCTGATCGTAAAGCTCTGGTGGGTTTGTAGTGTTGTAGTTGATTTTTTAGAAAGTGTGGTCCTTGATTATTAACTGTTTTGAACACAATGCAGAGGGATTTGAAGTGAATTCTTTTTTGTACAGTGAGCCAGTGAAAATCTTTTATATTTTTGGAAATGGATTCAAATTTTGTCTTGCCGGAGAGCAGACGTGCCTCCGCATTTTGTACCGTTTGGATTTTAGTAATTACTCTGGTTTGAGCATTAAGGAATAGCCCATTACAATAGTCCAAGGATGAGAGGACAAGGGCAGTGACAAGTGTCTTAATGGCAGAGTCAGGGAGGAAAGGGCGTATTTTCCTGATCATTTTTAATTTCAAGTGTGCCGTAGACACCGTTTTGTTGGCGTGGTCCATGAAGATTAGACCGTCATGAAAGATGACTCCGAGGTTCCTGACCTTGGTGGTGGGAGTGGGAGGGGTACCGAAGGTCTCTGGCCACCAACTAGTTGGCCAGGCTGGTAGGAGTGGTCCAAAAATGAGTACCTCGTTTTTTTCCGAATTTAGCTTTAGGCAGTTGGTAGCCATTCATTCTCCAATATCTAGGAGCCCTTTCTTAAATTTTTCGGCTACTTGCTCTCCATCCCCTTTGATTGCCAACACTAGTTGGGTGTCGTCGGCGTAAGAGGTTAGGCTCATCCCATGTGCTTTGATGGTCTTAGCAAGGTCCGACACATAAATGTTAAAAAGTGTCGGACTCAGGGATGAGCCTTGAGGTACTCCACAAGGAGCAGAGAGTTGGGCCGATTGAAAAGGTCCTAGAATGACCGCCTGCGTTCTTTTGGCAAGGAAGGACGCAATTAAGTCTTTGGCAGTGTGGCAGATGCCAAATCCCTGGACACGGTCGACCAAGGTGTTGTGGTCGACCGTGTCGAAGGCCGCCGATAAATCTAGCAGAACCAGGATGGCAGTGCCTCCTTGGTCCCAGATTATCCTGATATCAGATACAGTTTTTAATGTGTACATAGTAAATAGTTTTAGAATTCCATTTTAAATTATTTACAATGCAATAATGTATGCCACACTAATTTATTCATTTACATTTGCACAAATTCAGTCCATGTTTTCCACAAACGCATTTATGCTGTTGTAGTGTGTAAAAGCTCTGGTGATAAATTTAGAAAGAAATACGTTACAAATGTGCTTTAAAAATAATGAAGCAGGCACTTACCCTATCCTTTACAAGTATGTTTTCACTTTCTATAAATCACGTGGTGTGCTTAGCCAAAACGAAGAAAAAATGACTATTTAAAGTCCTCTGTACCATTGAACCGTTATGTGATCAAGGGTAGTAAAATGTTTTAATAACGTATATTTATTACGTTTATATAGCCTATGTCCATCTGCACACCCTCACGATTACAACGATGTATCGGGTGTGTGGATTGACGCTGTGGTTCCCGAGTTTACCCGCCTCAAAGGTTCAAAGTTCTTCCTTTATAATAGTAGTATAGATATATATATATATATATATATATTCACTGAAAAAACCATAGGTTTCACACCAGTTATAGTTAGCTGGAAATTTTACTGACATAAAACCATAGAATTTCCAACGTGATACTTAGTTGGACTCACTATAACAAGCACGCCTGCAATGCAATGCACTCATGACATCACTTATGACACCATCCTTGTGACAGACCTCCTTTTAGTGTAATGTAACCCTTGAAATAGAAAGCTGATTGGCTCTCAGGTGTCTGTAAACATTCGAAACAGTGCGGAGCGGGCGCCATCTTGTGTCTCGGTAGAATAGAGACACAAGAGGTGGAAAAAAAAAGGGGGAAATGACCATAAGGGGGCAGGGATAGACCCCCCCCCTGACCCCCTAGGTTTGATGTGGGGGCCATTTTTTTTTGATTTGCGCAGAGGGAACGCCCGGTACGCGCACCGGGAAGCGGACCGGGGAGCGTACCATGGGGAAAAATGAAAAATAGAGTTTTTAAAAAATGTAGCCTTTTTTTAAATTGGAGGTAGTTCTAAAAACAACTGTTTTTTTTCTTTTTGTTTTATATTTTTTTAAATGTTTTTTTAACCATTCTGTACTTTTTTTGGGTTTTCAGAACACTTTTATATTGTTTTTGTATTTTTCAAGGGGAGAAACGAAAAAACAGGGAATTGAAAATGGCTCAACTGGACCGAAAAAAAAGAGAAAAGAAATAATTAGGGTTGATTGGGGCATTTGTGGTTGTCCCCAGCAAGGACGATGAGCTTTACACTCTGTTCTCCGTAGGAGATGGTCTTCCCACAATATTTACATGTGATTCTGAAATCTGCAAATCGGAGCTGAATGCACGGCATCGTCTCACTTTCCTCTGGTGCAGATGCAGTGGGTTGATTTCTTTTTGAGCTGGTTCTTGTTGATTGGGGAGGGCTACTGGCCAGTTCCCTCATCTCTGCAGCAGAATAGTTTATAGGATGCTTGCGCTGCATGTGGCGGATCATCGTGTGATTTCCAAAGGAATATTTTTTATTAGGGTCCCCCCTAGAAAGTTCCATGTCACAGATCAGGCAAGTCACCTTGGCTGCATTTACCTTGTTCTTCCCCTGTGGAACCAAAAAAAACTCCCAAATAATGTGTGGTCTGGGCTGGTATGGGGTATTTTGTTCTTAGAGAAATGTTCTCCTCCCTTCTTCCTCCTCCTCCTCCTCTTCCTCCTCTTGTTGACCACCAATGAAATCTTGTGGTGGTCCTCTTGGTTGTTGTGGTGGTGGTGGTGGTGCAGATGCACCAGCTGTTGCTGCTACTGAAGCCATTATAAAGATCAAAATGGTACCTAGAGGTACAAGCAGGTCTTCCTCAGTCAAAGGACAAAGTCAGAAGAAGGAAAAAAGGTGGGGTCTTTCATCAGAAGAAAAAAAAAAAAGTTTTGAACCAATGAAAAGTGTTATTTTCAGGTCACATGACCAGTGGCTTCATTATTATGAAACCAAAACTGTTATGAACCAATGAAAAGTGTTATTTTCAGGTCACATGACCCGACGCGCTTACGCTACGCACCCCGGGGCGCGTCCGGGGGCGTGCTCCGGGTTGCGTAGCGTAAGTGCGTCGGAAGTTTACGATGCACGATCGTATTCGCACGAGTGCTTCCGGGTGCGCTTACGCCGTGCGTTTCACGCAGACGCGGCTACGCGATACGTCACAATCGTGTTTTTGTTCGTGATAATGGAGCTTACGACACGCTACCCGGTGCGCGCCCCGGGGCCCTTCATATAATTACACTTTCCGGTGCGCACCAAGGCAAAAAAAATAAAAAAATATATATATTTAACAAAAATTTGGCAAAATTGTAGGGACTGGTAGCCCAATGTGCCTTTGCTATGTCTCAAGATATATGCTCAAGGGGTTTTAACGAAAGTTAACTTAGAAAAAATATATATTGGGCTACATTGGGCTAGATATATGTTAGAGCCCAAATGTAGCCCAATGTAGCCCAATATAGCCAAATGTAGCCCACAGATGGCCACCAGAGACAAAAAAACAAATGTAGCCAAAATATTAGCCAGATGTAGCCCAAATATAGCCCAGTAGCAGAATGTCCCGGAGTGTTCTAAAGAACAACTAGTGCGCTAACAGTCTTACTTATAAACTGAGATTTATAGTTAGGAATTAGCATTAAAAAAACCTTTGAAATTCACTGAAGAAACCATAGGTTTCACACCAGTTATAGTTAGGAATTTGCATTTAAAAAACCTAATAAATTCACTGAAAAAACCATAGGTTTCACACCAGTTATAGTTAGGAATTAGCATTTAAAAAACCTTTGAAATTCACTGAAAAAACCATAGGTTTCACACCAGTTATAGTTAGGAATTTGCATTTAAACAACCTAATAAATTCACTGAAAAAACCATAGGTTTCACACCAATTATAGTTAGCTGGAAATTTTACTGACATAAAACCATTGAAATTTCCACGTTATAGTTAGTTGGACTCACTATAACTTGCGCGTGCAATGCACAGCTGATGACGTCACATATTACATCACTCATGACATGGTCAGTGACATCACTCATGACATCACTGATGACACCATCCTTGTGACATAGTGACAGACCTCCTTTCACTGTAATGTAACACTTGAAACACATATTCAAAAATAGAAATTATTTTTTTTGTGAAAAATTGAGATACCCATATCAGTTACAACAACCAATTCAGTAATTCCACTATCTATATACACATCCACTCATTCACCAACAGTTCTATATAGTCACTCACACATATACTCACTCATCATATGAAGTGATACACCTATACATCCTGTTACACACCGACAGTCATCCAAAAGTTACTCACACACATACTCACACATGCAAATAAACTGTTGAACATCCATGTATTTGAATATAGAGCAATACACACACTACCACCTTACTTCTATTGAAAATTACACATATTTATTCTCTTAAACAATCACTTTTCGAAACACATACTTATTTAAACAGGAACTCTTACAATCTCTTACTCTCACATATACTCACTTATATGCATCAATATTCACATATTCTAGATTAAAACATATGTAGTTACTGTTTAAAACACTAGTGAGACAGTCATTTACTCACTAACATACACATATACACACTATTCAACCATACAGTCCTGCACATATGTAGTCTTCAAAATACATACAAAAAAAGAGTCAGTCACTCATGCATCAATGTTGTAAGTAATTCCCACACTAAACAATACAAACACTCGTACTGATACTAATAAAACATCTAATAACCCATGTACATACACATGTACCTACTCACCAACCCATGCAGCTACTTATACACTACACAAAGTGAAACACTAATACATATATTTAAAAATTTAAACATTACTCACTAATATTTATTTTTCAGAAAGACACACATTCACTGGATGGTGTCATTAGTGATGTCATGAGTGATGTCACTGACCATGTCATGAGTGATGTAATATGTGACGTCATCAGCAGTGCATTGCACGCACAAGTTATAGTGAGTCCAACTAACTATAACGTGGGAATTTCAATGGTTTTATGTCAGTAAAATTTCCAGCTAACTATAACTGGTGTGACTGGTAGTCCCAGTTCAAACTGAAAATAGTAATTAAGAAACATTTTTTGTGCAAGTTGCTGTGAACCTGTTTCACCCTTTTTTCCACACCCCCCTCGTGCTTGCCCCCACCCCCTACCCTTCCTACTACCCCCCAACCCTGAATAGAGGCTTTAGGACTTATGGTCCTTTAAATGCGAGCCTACCCCCAGCCTCATGCTTTCCCCCATGGGCATTATACTTCAAAAATTTAAGAAACACAAAAAAATTCCATTGCCACTCAAGGAGAAGCAGAGCATAAACAAGAGAGCACCCGAACATAAACAAATATCAAGTAACCAACAGATTTAAGGATCTATACAAATTACATTTTAGCCAGAAATACCTTAGCAGCTAAGGCAGTCATGAAAAAGTGGGTGCGCTCCTTGAATATAACTTTCATTTTAGCTGGAAACAGCAAAAACGCCTGTGCACCCTTAGCTTGGAAATCTGATATAGTCTGTCGAAGCTGCCATCGTAAATCAACTGACTGCTTACAAAGATCAGGACGAACAAAAAAGTCACAGCCAAGCCCACTTCTCTTCTTATCCTGCCGTGCTTTCACGAATAGCTATTAAATGCTACCAATATAGCTCTAGGTTTCCGGTCTCGTTGATTAGGTCTGAGATTAAAAGGAAACCGATGGGCCCGCTCAACCTCCCTGTCCCAATCCCACCTGGTAGATTCTGAGAATGCTTCTTTAAACAGTTCAATTATGAACCCTCTAGGATCAGACCCCTCCTTGCCCTCCGGAATCTGCAAAAATCCTAAATTATTTCTGCGTGACCGATTTTCTAGATCAATCAATTTCCAGTTAATGTCCTCCTTATGAGCAGTTTGTAATTCAATACCTTTCTTCTGTTGGGCCAGTTCACCCTCAAGCGTGGATATACGTGCATCGGCTTCATTAGCTCTCTCAACAAACTCTAAGTGTGATTTAGTAAGGCGCCTTACTGAGTTCCTGGAGTAAAGGAAATTATGTTAAAACTGGGCGGAAATTAATGGACAAGAAAGGACGATGGGCAATAGCAGAATGTAGCTTTGAGGGAAAGGCGCTGACGTTATGATTGATCTATGGAGCTAATTTAGACGATCCTGAACCTATAATCGAGGTAAATTTGGAGCTGGCAACTTGGCCCCAGCCGGTGGTGGTCTGTGGGGATATGAATATCAATCTAACTAATAGGGTATTACAGGAGGGTGTGGCCTCATATAGTGGCCGTAAGCCGAAAGTCTATAAAGCACTGTATAATTTGGTCTATGATCATGGGCTGTTTGATGTGTAGGGTAATTTGAGGCCGGGAGATAGCGGGTTTATGTTCTACTCTTACCCTCACAAGAGTTAGATTGAATGATTTTTTTACCCCAGCTTCATTACTGGCTGGTGCAACAGTAAGTGTCCATCCCAGAATTACGTCAAATCACGCACCCATTGTATTAGAGATACAGTGGGGTCTTAGGAAATCAAAATGTGCATATTTTACATTTGATAGGAAGTTGGGATTAAATAATGACTTTGAAGCGCAAATGGGAAAGTGGATCCAGTACTTTTTCCAGTAAAATAAGGGGACCGCTAGTCCAGGTATTCTCTGGGATACTTTTAAAGCTTGTTTTCACGGCGAATGTATGAGTTTTATGTTCAGGCAGCAGAAGAAAGCTAAACAAGAGTTAGGGATCTTATACCAGCGCCTAGTACAGGCTGAAACTGCATTAACGAATGGTGTAGTTACTGGATTGAATGATGTAGGCAATCTTGAGGATCAAGTAGCTAAATGTCGAGCTAAAGTGGTGGGTTATTGGAGTACAGAAAATGCAAGGAAGTACATGACTTCAAAGATGGAAAAACATGAGTATTCTGAAACTATTGGTAAAAGATTGGCAGTCCAGCTTCGGATGAAGGAGTCGGCCAGAAACATCGCTGCAATGAAGGATGATATGGGTGTGTCCCACTCTGATCCTTATGAAATTCTTCGGATCTTTCAGCAGTTTTTTACTGAATTGTATACAGGGACTGACTGTGATGGGCTGGACTGGCTGGAGATGTTTGAAGGGGGCTTAAAAAAGTTGGACTGTATGGCGGCTCAGATCTTGGAGGCTCCGATAACTGAGGTGGAATTTGAAAGGGCTGTAAAAAGCTTACATGTTGGCAAAGCTGCTGGCCCTGATAGAATACCCTGTGAGGTTTATAGACAATTTTATAAAATTATAAAAGATGAGTTATTACTGATTATTCAGAAGGCCCAGCAGGGAGATCCTCCCAGATTTTGGACAGAAGCTATTTTACTAGACGCAGAAAAAGCATTCGACCGGATGCAATGGGGCTATATGTGGAAGCTAATGCAGAAAATGGGGTTTGGGTCAAAATACATTGTGGCCATTCAGTATTTATATCAAACACCTACTGCTAAGATTTCTGCTATGGGCTTACTCTCTGACTCTGTGAATATTACACGTGGCACACGCTAGGGATGCCCGAGCTCGCCTCTTTTATTTGCTTTATACATTAACCCCTTTTTAGAACAATTGATTGGCAATATTCTTCTTCCACCTTATCTAGTGTCTGAGTATTATTTTTCTGTGTTCGCTTACGGGGACGACATTGCGGTGACAACTACAAACCCAGGCACTGCCATCAAAGAAATTGAGAGGTTGGCGAAGGAGTTTGGGCGCGTAGCAGGATATAAATTAAACATGCTAAAAACACAGATCTTGTGTTCGGAGTCTGTTGTACTGCAAGATAGTAGAGTAGTGAAGGAGGCCACATATTTAGGCATTCAATTGCCGGCTAATATGATAGAATTAGTCGAGGCTAACTGGATGATACTGAAGACCAAAATTAGGAATTCCTTGGATAGGTGAGAACGACTATACTTAACCATTATCAGACGTTTGAATGTTATAAAAATGAATGTGCTACCGAAGGTCTTATATTTATTTAGGTCTATACCCCTAGAGATTGCAAAAGATAAGATAGAGGCTCTGCAGTCAAGATGTGGCAAATTTATTTGGAGTCCAGGGAAACCTAGACAGGCAATGAAGTGTATGACTCTACCAATTGCTAGGGGAGGGATGGGGGTGCCAGACTTTTTTTTGTATTATGTCACTTGTTTTCTATTGAAGATGAGGTTTTTGATAACCGGGGAGACAGAGCAGGATGATGCTCTTGCCCCTTCTATTTTTGAAATACAGTTAGGGTCTGTAGCAAAATAATTACTATTTAAAGAGATTGATGGGAGTTATTACAAGCGGACTCGCTTCAAGGTAGTGATGGGCGCATTTCAGGTATGGAAGTGGGTAGTCAAGACTACAGCAATAGGGAAAATATCTTATTACACAATTACCTGGTATATTCTTTGACGATATGGCCTTAAGATGGCAGCGGAAAGGGGTCAGATGGCTAGGAGTTATGTATAAGGAGGAAGGGATTTCTAAATCTTTTGATGAGTTAAAAGGTCAGTTTCTGTTTCCTAGTAGTTATTTTATTTTAATTTTGCAAATACGAGATTAATTAAAGCATCGAAAAGCCGTCCTACAGCCAATTCAAGTTGTGGAAGCAATTAGGAGGCTAGTTAAAATTGGAACACTTTACCAACTCTTACTTAGTGATCGGAGCGACGATTTAGATAAAGTAAGGACAAAATGGGTGGGTACATTAGAAGATCAAGAATTAGATATAAATGATTTATTACTACTATCCAAGGAGGCACTAATGTCGGCAAATCTAAAAGCACACTTTTTTAAGACACTGTTTGACTTATATTATACTCCGAACCGAATGGCGAAATGGGGTGGAGGGAACGACGGCAAGTGCTTTAGATGTAGTGCTGACGACGCTGATAGTGTGCATACCTTCTATAGTTGTCCCAAACTTCAATGCTTTATTACTGATTTAGAGAAGTTCTTATCCTTTGTAATTGGAATGCCTTTAGCTATCACTCAGGCTATGATGTTGTTGGGGAAAATACCAAAGGACAGAGCAGTAGATCCTTTATATCAACATCGGTATTTTATTTTCTTTGCAATGACTGTGGCACGTTTATGCATATCTACGGAGTGGCTTCAGGAACACCCACCTGTGTTTCACCAAGGGTGTGCTAAAATGCTCAGTTTCTGCAACTTGGAGTGGGGACTTTTTTCCATTAAGGGTGTTAGGAAGAAAAGATTGGGCATAAAAATATGGGGAGCGTTTCGAGATTATTCTGAGGATTAAGAATGCAAGAGAGGCAAGACAAGATGAGATTTTATGAATTTTGTTGGAAACTCGCTGTAATAATAGAAACTGGCTTGTTTATGTTTTTTTTATGTTTTTCTTTTCTCTGTGTATATAAAAATGCAGCAATGTATTGGTAATTTATTATATCTGAACTTGTCAATTTTGAATTGCAATTTTGCTGTGAACACCTAAATAACAAATAAAAAAGAAAGTTTCAGAACAATGTGATTTTTAAATATTAATTAGTTGACATTTACAAGGCCTGTGACTTTACTCTGTTGGAAAATGGCCCTCACTGAAGGTTCCCCACATAACAATTTGCCTACCTCCTACTGTTCTTCTGACCTCATTTTTGTTGGCTTTAGGACTCTGAACACTTAACCACAGCTAACTCGTGCTAAAGTGAATATGCGCTCTCCTCTAAACATGGTAACATTGACTTATACCCAATTGGCATATTTAATTTACTAATAGGTCACTTGTAAAGTGGCACTAAATGTCCCCAGAGCCTGTGACTTAAATGCTACAAGTGGGCCTGCAATATTGAATGTGCCACCCACTTAAGTAGCCCTCAGCCATGGCCCAGGCCTGCTATTGCAGGGCCTGTGTGTGCAATTTAAAACTGCCATATCAACCTGCCAAGTATAACCTCTTGTGTGGCCTAATCCTTCCTTTTTAATACATATAAGTCATTCCTAGGGTAGGCACTGTGCAGCCCAAGGGCTGTGCAGACCAAGGGCAGGATGTGGTTGCATTGGGTCCAGTAATAAAAGCCATTAACCGCAGGCTCCCTGACCCTGTCTGGAACGCCTACTCGGATTTTCTTCGTGCCCAGATCTTGTATTTCTCCAGGTCCCTGGCTGCCGGAATTCTAAATTGTCGTGATCGTTTTATGATGCCTCCCCCGGCCCTCCAGAAGACTCAGTCCCTGGGCGGTCGGACGATCCTCGCCGGATCCCTCGGATCAAGGCTGAGACTTTACCCGCTCACAGCACCCAAACCGAGACAACCCTGTCCTGAAGATGTTCCACATTGGTTAAGGACCGAAACATCGTCGACTCCACAGCGCAAATTATAGGCGCATCTCGTTGTGATTCCATTGAAATTGTGAATTGTGCAATATGAAGTCACTGATTCTCTGTCACATGTTGAGCTATTCACTGTAAATATCTCACTTTGCTCACCTTGTGCCGTCCATCGCTGTTCACTTTCTCTCTTGCGTTGCCACACATCACTTGTACATATTGAGCACCAAGTCTTATCGGTTGTCATTTGAATTGACTAATTGTGTGCTGTATATAAGTATCCCTATATGAATTTTTCCTTCCTTGTTTGAATACCAAAATACAAAAACTAACTTTGACTTCAAATCATTTGAATAAATGTCTCCTTTTTCTGATCTATGTAATGCCTTGTGCATACAATACAAATTGCTTTTTCATTCATACCTTTTGGGATATTGTTTTACCTTTATATGGGCTCATCATCAGCACAGAAGCGGTTAAATCAGAGGAGAACTTTGCTGTTATTTTGAAGTTGCTGCACACTGAAATTTCATCCCAGCTGATTACTTTTTTCCCTCTGCAAGAAGAGATGTCCAACTGGTGACCAAGACAGGGATATGCATACACTCACATTCAAGTATTGGGGAGTTTGGTTATCCAATAGGGGATTTTGGGAGATCAGCTTTCCTTGACATCCTGGATAGGGAGCACATAGTAGGAGTACACTATACCTAGTACTATATGGCAGCATATATACAATGTTTTGCCATGATGGTGGAGTTGTTTTCTTTTTCACTGTCCCTGCATTGCTAATTACTTTCATATATTTCTATCCATCAGCTATTGCATCACAATTCTTATATGCAAGAATCAAAATGGTTCAATAAATACTGAAACCCTTTGTTGTGCCCTTCTTGTATTTCTTTGGTTATGCATGAGTGAATGAGCAAAAAGGTTCTAGATCCGTTACCATGATATCTTGGGGTGTTAGGGTTGTCATGTTCCAAGGTTTGTACTATGAGCTAGCACGACTATAGGCCAACATATCCTGAAGGTGTGCTTGGAATCAGTCTGGCACAAATCCCAAAGTTTATGCATAGTTACCAGTGAGGAAGCAGAAACTGTATGACAGGGTGCAGTGCATAAAAAAATTAGGACATGCAATTTTAAGCTTTGCATGTCCTGGTATCAACACATTTTAAATTAATTGTTCACTACTGCAATACTTATTTCTCCCATAGGATAACATTGGGATTACCTTATTACAAATCATAAGTGTAATTTTCAATCGGTAAGGTACGGTAAGTCAGATTTTAAATTACAATTTTGAAAATACCACTGTTAGAATTATAGCATTTTCCTACCTCAGTCATTTGGTGACTGCTGCCTGTCTGAACACTTTCTGGGTTGGGTGACAGCTAGACTTTGTGTATTCCCTCTAGACAGCCACACCCAAAGGGAGCTTAAGTATGACTTGAAGGGCCATCATTGGAGATGGGAGGGTGGAGCTAGACACAGCCTCATACTTAAATATGAATGAGCTGTGTCCTATCCATACACAAAGGGCTGCATACCTGCCTGTAGTGAGTCTGGAGCCAGGGCAGGAAGGGAGGATTTCTGTGCACTTCAAAGACCCTTGTTTGTAGCCTCCACCACTTCAAAGTCACAACTGGGAATAAGTACTGGACCTCTGACATAATGACTTCAGTACACTTCTGGACCTGTGATCACTCTGCCTGCAACACGAACTGCTGTGCTGCTAAAGGATTGCCACTCTGCTGGACTGCTGATTGCTGAATTGTCCTACTACCTGCTGCTCTCTTTTGCCTGGTTGAGAAGGATTGAACCTGTATCACATGAACCCAGAGTGACTCCAAATACTAGCTGACTGGCCACTTGATGTGAAGTCTCAGGGACATAAAACACTTCGAGCTAGCCTGCTCCAACATTTGAACTCCACAGCCTGCTAGTCTGCCTTGCCAAGTAGTGCCACCCCATTCCTGGACCCTATGAAGTGGGCCTAGGTGTTGGCACCAGCAGAACTGACACATCCTATGTTGCAAGAGAGCAGAACTGATGCATTACTGCTGGTGTGGGAACAGCATTGGTGCATTACACTCAGAGCCAGTGCATCGCCTTCAGAACTGACACTTCACCACCACTGTGTGGATATCAACACATCACCTCTACTACAAGAAGAAAACCAACGCATTACTCAGTTGCACCCTATGTCTGCGTCCACACAAGCCAAGAATTAGTAGGCAATGTTGGATCCTTGTATTAAGCCTACACTCCATTGTGTTCTGCCTAATTTCTTGACTTTGTCCCAGTCTGATGCGACCAGATATTTCATTTAGGCTCGTAGGGGTATATTTGAAACAAACTGACACAACACGGCTCCACAAGCCAGCTTGCTGTGCCATAAGGAAAGTGCCAGGATGTTTTGTATCTACAACAATATGACGCATCTTTGTTTCTTTGTGCTGGTACACAATTGGATGCCTAGTACCCACACATGCACCCTTGCCCCATGATGCAAAGGTGTCTGCATTGTAGGAATGATTGTTTTTGTGCAGTAAGGACACCTTCCTGTGCAAAAACAATCAATGTAAAGTGTTTTCCTAGTTCTTTGTGAGCTACAGAATGCAGCACACTTTGAGAAAAACACTAGGAGAAATAAAGATAGTTGTCCTTGTTGTGCCTACCTGGGGATGCATAGGCTTTTAACACATTACCCGTTTACAAGACCTTGTTTATCTGGGTAGGCGTCAAAATCCATTGATTTTGAGTTGGAACACATACTCCAATGCCAATGGAATGCTTCTTTGATGTACAATAAGGCAACACAGCTACTTGTGCTGCTTTGCCTTACTCCAGATATACGAGGCCATGAAAAACCATGTAAAGTGGTTTTGCGTGGCCTTGTTAATATCGCTCTCGGTTTTACACTGCCATGGTCTTGTAAATATGGCTCTGCACTTAACGCCCCTGCTGAGTGAAACAAGTGGTGCAGCGGCGGCACAGGCTCCTTGTAAATATTCCCGCTATTGCTTCTAAGTGCAATTCTATAGTTTATTCTACAACAATTCATAACTCAAGTGCTACTATCGATGACCAGGCAAGTCAACGCCGTCTCCTCATCTTGCTTCCACACAATCCGCATGCTCCACAAGATCTTCCAATGGATTCCCACCGAGACAAGGAAGACGGTCACCCAGGCCCTCATCACCAGCAGACTGGACTATGGAAACACCCTCTACGCCGGAACAACAGCCAAGCTTCAGAAGAGACTCCAGCGCATCCAGAATGCCTCCGCCCGACTCATCCTGGACGTCCCCCGACGCAGCCACATCTCGAGCCACCTGAGAGACCTACACTGGCTCCCTGTCAACAAGAGGATCACATTCAGACTCCTCACCCACGCACACAAATCCCTCCACGACCTGGGCCCTAGGTACCTCAACCACCGCCTGACCTTCTACACGCCCACCCGCCAGCTGCGATCAGCGAACCTCGCCCTCGCCGTCGTGCCTGGCATCCAGAGAGCCACTACAGGAGGAAGATCCTTCTCCTACCTAGTGGCTAAGACATGGAACTCCCTGCCTGTCCACCTGCGACTGACCCAGGACCACCTCGCCTTCAGGAAACAGCTCAAGACCTGGCTGTTCGAGCAGTAGCAGACCCCCCTCCCCACGCGCCTTGAGACCCTTCCGGGTGAGTAGTGCGCAATATAAATGCCATGATTGATTGATTGATTGACTTATTGGATTTGGATATTCGTTGTTTTGGTCTTGTTTTATTTATTAAATTAAAAGCAATTTTTCTTAACTTTGAGTGGAATCTTTTTGTGTGATATTTCCACTGTTTTACTCTTTGAAGTGTTGCACAAATACTTTACATTTTGCATCTTAAGTTAAATCCAACTGCTCTGTGCCAAGCTACCATATGGTGAGCACACAATAATTAATTTTTGTTTAGTTTTATATGGAGGAAACTTGACCCGAAGATATCAGATATCAGAACGCTTTACATGAGCACCAGTTGCGTTACAGACGGACACATTCATTTTTGTTAGGCGTGCATTTGAGGAAATATAAATTTTATGGTCAAGAAATGTTCCCTAACGTGTACCCCACCGTCTCCATGTACGAGCTTAAAGTACATGTAACTTCCCTCCTGTATCAGCTATGAAGACGCAAATACATTTGCGTCCAACGTTAACATGTTCTCTTTCAGATCCACCCTGAACGGGTTGAATATTCCGTTCCTAAGTATGCCTTGCCAACGTCTTTATGTGGTGTACTTTACACGTTTTTCAGCCCAGGCGAAGTAGGCCCTGAATTCTGCCATCGAGCCTTTCCCTGCCTTCTGACTCTGAATGCCTCAGCCTGGGCCTGCCTCTGTACCCGTGACCTCTGCCTTACTCCCTGCGCGGCTAACGGCGCTTAGCTCAGCCTGTTGCCTGCCAAGACTGTATTCAACCTTCGAATTATCTGCTCCGCTCCTAAAAAATACATTCCTGCCTACTAGTTCAAGTAAACATCCTTCCAGCTGCAGAGCAAAGGGCCCGGCCTCACTGTCTCCGTGCAAATAATTCATAGCTCCTGTTACCATGGTAGGCCCATGCCCCCTCGCATCTTATGCAGACACGTAGACGCTTATACACGCACTCACAGTCAGTATAGAATAGCCTCTGCCCAAGAGACCTTTCCTTCTAGATAATATGGTTCCCAAACATCAGATATCAGATATGATTTAGGAACGAGTTGATCTGACATGCCAGACTTCTGTCTCTTTCCTCTAGTGTAAATGTCAAGTCCCCTGCACCCTCCTGCTTCACGTCAATCACACGTCATGCAGCTGCGCGCGCATCCAGATCTCAGATTTCTGCTGACATTGCAAGATTCTGCTATGTACCCACCCACTTGTGACACTTTCATGTGACGTTTCTAGCACGCACCTCTGTGTTCACGCCTAGTTCACGCCTTCTGATTACGTATTGCTAACACGTGTGTGCTCTTATCTTGTTTCTCTCAGCTGTTACGCCTACTGTATTGGTTTCCCTTATATGATTTGAGTATAAAAGTTATGTATTGTCAATAAAGCATGGCTCTATCCCTTCCTGAACCCCAGTGGTGTCAGGAACCCGATATCCGGTTCAAGAACCATTCCTTTTTAAGGAATAAAACCCCTAAGAACTCTAACACCACGGACTCTGCGTCTTTCTTTCCGATTGAGTTATTTTTTTTTTAGTACTTACCTGCATAGAAATTAGGACGGTAATTAAATATTTACCACATTATTTTGGCGCCCGAATAGGGACCCCTCCCCCACCCCACGCGCCGGTTGGTGCGTTGCAACCTTTGCCCCCTGCCATAAGTCAAGTACGCGTACCCGCAGGATTTCCTGTATCTCCCTCAGGCCTACGGAGGTGACGGAGACTGCGATCAGCACCCAGACGAGGCGGTGAGGAGTGCGGAGGATCCCGACCAGAGCCTAGCCAAAAGAAGCAAAGTCCGAGGTGTCAAGAGGCCCATGAGTTCCGAAGTATTCACGTGTCGAGTCGAGTCGAGTCCAGTCCGGTCCAGTCCAGTCGAGTTTTCCGAGGCCTTCTGTTCCGTGCTTCCCGATGAGTACCATTGCTGGGGACGCATCTAGACGGGTGCATTATTATGTATCCGGTAAAGACGGGTTTGGGTACACAAACACGGTCTGCACTGTTTTAGACAGTGTATCTGTACTGTTTAGCAGTACATCAGGCATTCAAGTTCTTGCACTGTTCTCGACAGTGTATCTGTGCTGTTTAGCAGTACATCTAGTATCAAGGGTAGTCATATGTGTTCAAAATGTTTCATGTGATTAATGTCGTGGTATGAGTGACTGTTTGATGTACACTACTGTGTTTTTGTGTAACTAGTTGTGTTCAGAGTAAGTAACAAGTATCGAGTATCCAGTACTAAGTAACAAGATGCCGTTTTTCAATAAATTAAGACAGATAGGAACTAGGAAAGGGATACTAGAGGAAGAAATTCCTGTCCCCCCTAGGGACACTCTTGGAAATTTTATGTACCATAAGCATGGCTTAGATGCCATACTGTACCTAGATTTATGGGCCGATTATACCAAGCACCTAGAGGAGAGACACAGGTGGCCCATTACAGGAACATGGAATGCCGAGTGCATCCTGAGAGTAGAGGAAGCGCTATGGAAAAAGAAAGCCAGACAATCCCAGAAAGATGCCATAGAATTGTGGCGTAAAGAATCACATAAACGTGCCGAAAAAGCACTCCGAAAAGAAGATAAACATAGAGAAGAGTCGAATGAAGTCCGAGAAAACGAATTAGTTAATGAAGGGATCCGAGTAAAAGCAGAACAAGTAGACCGCATGCGAAACACTCTTGGAAATGGCATGTACTTTGTAGCCGAGGGTTTGCCTAAAGCCACTTCAGAAATACCGAAAGATCTGCCGCCACCATTGGTTCTAACTAAAGTAAGTCACAAGACCACCAAAGACATATTCCTTGCTTCCTATCTAGACGATGTAGCTCCCGCTTACACCAATCCACGTGCCCACGTACCGCCTACTGACGGTGACGGAGGTGGCAACCCGCTCCCAGACAATGTCCAGCCATTGCCGCAACAAAGTTCACCCGTTCGACAGCCTGCTCCACCTGCTCCTCCACCTCCACCACTTCCCACATCTAAGATTAATATACTAAATCCGTTTGCACCTGATCCTAATAAGAGACAAGTTCAGGTACAGATACCGACTCCACAGACACACAATGCTCAAGCGTCCGTCTCAGGAGGTGCGACAGGAGGTTTCCAGACTCCGCCATCAACACACAGATTAAACCTTAGGGACATAATGAAGCAACGTACACCCCAAACACCACGTCTCGACATGCTTAAAGAACACCTTCCAATTTGCAGATACGATCCAGTACCCGGTAAAGACGATAGAATGTTGTTAGCATCCCTACGTATACGAAAAGTTACAGATTACCTAGTGTTATTTCCAGGAATGACTGAACACCTAGATAGAATATATCATTTTATCCAGACTGGGGAAAATCCTGAAAGTATTAAAGAGGCCCTGGCTCACCAGAAAGTTGACACTCAAGGTTGTATATTACGTTTCTTCATAAATTGCTTAATAAGAGAACGAGACAGGCCTGGAGTAGACCAGGAAGAGATGGAAGCACTAAACAGGTGGGGTCAAAATATAGCCGAAGGAAACCATGATAAACTGAATTGTATAGCAAGCATGTACAAGAAAATCAGAAAAGCAGTAATAGAAATACACGAAAAAGAACAAGAAAAAGAAAAAGAAAGTGACAGGAATGACTCCTCTGAGGAGGACGGACCTGAAGAACATGACACGGCTAAAGAAATGATAGCGTATGTGGGTAAGGGAAATTACCTTAAGAAAGGCATTCGTCCAGAAAGCAAGAGAGTTTTTCTCTCTGGCATATCAAAACCGAGTTCTCACGAATATCTGTTTCAGGGTACCGATAAAATTCTTCAATCAATCAATCAGTGACACTTATAAAGTGCGCTACATACCCGTGGGGTCTCAAGGCGCTGGGGGGGGGGGAGCCGCTACTGCTCGAACAGCCAGGTCTTCAGCTTCTTCCTGAAGGAGAGGTGGTCTTGGGTCAGGCGCAGGTCGGTCGGGAGGGAGTTACAGGTCTTGGCGGCCAGGTGGGAGAAGGACCTTCCTCCTGTAGTCGCTCTTCGGATGCGGGGGACGGCGGCGAGGGCGTGGTTGGCTGATCGGAGGTGGCGTTTGGGAGCGTAGAAGTTGACTCGGCTGTTGAGGTAGCTCGGGCCTTGGTCGTGTAGGGCTTTGTGTGCGTGGGTGAGGAGGCGGAAGGTGATTCTTTTGTTGACGGGGAGCCAGTGAAGGTCTCGCAGATGTCCGGAGATGTGGCTGGTTCGTGGGATGTCGAGGATGAGTCTGGCTGAGGCGTTCTGGATCCGCTGGAGTCTCTTCTGGAGCTTGGCGGTGGTCCCGGCGTAGAGGGCGTTGCCGTAGTCCAGTCGGCTGGTGACGAGGGCCTGGGTGACGGTCTTCCTGGTCTCGGTGGGGATCCACCAGAAGATCTTCCGTAGCATGCGTAGGATGTTGAAGCATGCCGAGGAGACGTTGTTGACTTGCCTGGTCATGGAGAGGGAGGAGTCCAGGATGAAGCCCAGGTTGCGTGCATGGTCTGTCAGTTTGGGTGCGGTGCCCAGGGCGGGAGGCCACCAGGAGTCGTCCCAGGCGGAGGGAGAGGAGCCCAGGATGAGGACCTCCGTCTTGTCCGAGTTCAGTTTCAGGCGGCTGGTCGTCATCCACTCGGCTACCTCTTTCATCCCTTCGTGCAGGTTGGCTCTGGCGGCGGCGGGGTCAAGAAGGAATGGGGTACCATGTACTCAATTCTATGGATGAACAAGAACTAGCCCGGTCAGCAGTACTGTGGGCTGACAATCCTAGCACATACAATGATGATACAGTAGCACAGACATTTCTGAACCTTTCCCCAGACGAGCAGAAATTAGCTGGTGTGTACATGATTCAGCATCTCATCACGTTATACAGACAACAACATTCTGATCCAGGTCCCTTACCTGATACATTAGAAGCATTACTTATGAATAGATGGAGAGGCCTAAGTACCAAGTTAATTCAAATAATTCTAGAACAACGGCGCAGATATAACGCTTTCTTAGGCCCACAATATGTTTCAGCTCCGCCCCCAGAAAGAAAAATGTTTCATTTTGACAGGCAGAATCCTTTACGAGAAGTACACCCAGTTATGAATGCTGATAATACCTTGGAACGTGTGTTTGTGTACACACCTTTAACAAAGTTGGAATTGTTAGAAATGAAGAAACTAGTACCCTGTCATGATAAAGACCCTGCAGGTTTTCACAGAGAACTTAAGGACATGTTACTTATGGGAGATTACACGTATACGGATATTATGAAATTGTTAAAAGTACTGCTGCCCACCGGCATTTACGAGAAACTCAAGGAAAAAGAATGGGAGGTGGGAGATAAAAAGATTATTTGTACTGAAATAGAAGACGAGGAAAAAGCTCGTACCCCAGGGCTAGGCCTTGGGGACAAAGCTAAAGCATTACCAGGTCTAATAGTACAGGTTTTGCCAAGATTATTGACAACTAAAAAGGAAGACTGGGACGCAATCTCAGCCTGTAAACAGAAACACGATGAAGATACTAGTGACTTCTATTCAAGATTCGAGAAATGTTTCATTATTAATAGTGGCCTGAAACCAGGTAGCGAGTCATACCCACATCTTTTTGTAACAAAATTAGTCGAGAATTCCCTGACACAAGTTAAGAACCGTGTATATAAAGTTGAAAGTACATGGCAAGCAAATACGCCATCCCAGATGTTACAAATGTTACAATACACCAATAGGGTGTGTTTGTGACTTAGCCTGACTAGGATTGTGATTACTGTTTGACCAGGGCTTCCACCCAAGTCAACTAGGAACCCACATTTTTAACAGTAACATACAGAGGGAAAGGGACCTGGAAAAGTTTTTGGTAAACAGCCCTAATTCCCTCAAGAAACTGGTGCTTCTTAAACAAAATAACAGTTTCCTCTTTGAGAAAACGGGGGAGAGTAGGCAGTAGACCCCTGAACCACTGCCGACTTCTCCTGAGGCTGCTAACATGATTCCCAATGAGGAAGGAGTTCCATGGACATCTCCTGTGAGGAGGTGACATCTGGTCAATGTTTTGTACCTTGGAATTGTAGGTACAAAAAATTGACACATGTCATACTGAATAGCAATTTAGAAGAAAACCTCCTTTCATCTACATACCAAACTGTGTTTCAGTAAAGATTGCAAAACTCATTTTACAAGTTGGAATAACATATTCTGACTGGGTTTTGTACATTGAAAATAGACATTTTGATTTTCAAACCCTGTGATTTTGCAAATGCAAAATTGCTGAATACATGTGGACCAACATTACACAAGCCATGAGCAGAAAATCAAACAAGAGGTTTTAATCAAAAGGTCTATACAACATTTTAGATAAAGAATACATTTTTTTTTTGCATGTACATTGGTTATCAGAAGAAAATCAGTAAAGTGAGGTTCACTGTGTTTGTAGCCATGCCTCAACAATGTGACAGATATTAAACATAGTTCACTCTTTAGCCTATACTGGGTAAAAAATTAAAAAAAGATGATTAATCAAAATATATTCATTCTGAATACAAAACTGAAAACTTGCATATGTTGGTGTCCCAAATTATTGATATTAATGATGAACCATGCTACATTCTCATGAGGTAGTCTCATTAAGAGTCTTCAAATGTTTTGACCATAACAAATTAAACATAGACTTTCAGATCCCACAGTTCATGCCTTATGTTTCCTAAGGGCTTTTTTAAACTCTGTGTTTTTCAGACTATATATAATAGGGTTACATAGTGGAGCAATAGCAATGTACACCAAAGACATGAGTTTGTCATTGTACTCTGAATATTTTGATGTTGGTCGCATGTATGTAAAACAGAGGGATCCATAGTATAAAATAACCACAGTGAGATGAGAGGCACAGGTTGAGAAAGTCTTTTGCCTTCCCTGTTTGGATTGTATTTTCAAGATGGAAGAGATGATGTTGAGGTAAGATGCAGTAATGAACATAAAAGGCACCAATGCTACTATAGCTCCAAGGGCGTAGGTAAGCATCTCAATATTTTGAGTATTTGTACACGAAAGTTTCAATAAAGCTGTCAAATCACAGAAGAAGTGGTTGATTGCATGAGAACCACAGTAGTTAAGCCTAGACATGAGTATGGTGTGAGGTATTGCATTCAGAAGTCCAAATAACCACGTTCCTGCAGCCAGCAACATGCACAAAGTCCTGTTTATGATAGTTGAGTAACGTAGCGGATTGCAAATTGCCATGTAACGATCGAAAGCCATGACTGCGAGGAGGATAAGTTCTGTAGATACCAGATCAAAGAAGCCATACATTTGCAATAGACATTCTGAGTAAGAAATGTGTATGCCAACCAGAAAGACGTTGGCTAGCATTTTAGGAAAAATGATTGTTGTGTAAATAATGTCTAGGCAAGACAAATTTGTGAGGAAGAAATACATTGGTGTGTGCAAGTGTATGTTAGAATGGACAATTGCTATGATTATAAAGTTACCAACCAGAGTCACTATATAAATCAGCAACAAGCAAACAAATAGAGGAATTTGCAATTGCTGGAGATCCCTAAATCCAAGAATCAAGAACTCATTTTTCAAGGTCAGATTTTCTTCTTCCATTTCTCAGTGTTGGAGTTTGGTATCCTAGTACAAATTGCAGACAAAGAGCCGAGTCGTGTCAGTATACAAACTGTACTGTTGTGGGAGAAAATGAAGCCTGGGTGGATAAGAGGCATTAATTACAACTTTTAACTGAAGCAGCTTGTTGAATTGTGAATGGAAAATCTATAGAGAACCCCCACATGGTTATTGATAGACATTAATTGGAAAAAACAAAACACACACATTAATCTAATGTGTTGGAGTATTTATCTCATTTCACATTTCATGAGCTTATTTTTACTTACAATTGTATGATAATCTAATCCATTTGGTGCAGACAAAACAGATATGAACAACAATTAACACAAATAAAAATAGGTTGAACATTACATGAAACAATTTGAAAACGTTCTTTAAAGATCCAGTATTTACTTGACTCAGTAAGTTATTTATAATAAGTCCAAATTAACTCACTCTAATCAACGTATAACCAATATTATCACATGGGGTTAAAGAAAACTTTCCGTAATCACTCATCCGCCAAGACCAATCACATTCTTATTTCTTTAAGTGTAATTGGACATTTTCAGATCTCATAACTGAAATAGATGGTTTGTAAGCTGAGAATGTTTTCCTTTTAATTCCTCAGGAATATGCCAATGCGTTTCGACCTCTGAACATGTTGGGGTATATGATTTCTTTTAGGTCACCATCAGGGCAGTATATGTCTGAACTGGGGTGGCTTGGTGAGCTAATTAACGATGGATTAAACCCATATCTGTGACTGGGGGTGAATGTTTTACCATTGTGCAACATTCCGTCCATCATCTTGTTTGTTTTGCTGTTCACCCTATGTGGGAAGGGTATGCCCAGACGTGGGTCCCTTGCTCACTATGCCACTGGAGTCAAGCTATCCTGGCTGGAGACGGCTGATAGCCAGAAAACGGTCCTAGGATGCTTGATTCTGGTCCAGGGAAGACATGGATTGGAAGTTCGGGCTGGACTGTTCCAATGAGGCACAGGGTCAACACTGATTTGCAAATGGCCATGTCTGAACTGGGGTGGCTTGGTGAGCAAAATAACGATGGATTAAACCCAGATCTGTGACTGGGGGTAAATGTTTTGCCATTGTGCAACATTCCGTCCATCATCTTGTTTGTTTTGCTGTTCACCCTATGTGGGAAGGGTTTGTCCAGACGTGGGTCTCCTTCTCACTACGTCACTGGAGTCAAGCTATCCTGGCTGAAGATGGCTGATAGCCAGAAACCGGTCCTAAGATGCTTGATTCCGGTCCAGGGAAGACATGGCTTGGCAGTTCGAGCTGGACTGTTCCCATGAGGCACAGGGTCAATATTGATTTGCATATGGCCATGTCTCAACTGGGGTGGCTTGGTGCAAAAAATAAGGATGGATTAAACCCAGATCTGTGACTGGAGGTGAATGTTTTGCCATTGTGCAACATTCCGTCCATCATCTTGTTTGTTTTGCAGTATATGACTCATTGATTCTGAATGTAGAGTGGAAAGTAAACAAATGTTTACACTTGTGACTGTATTTGGCACTACAATGGTTATACTCAGGTGCCTAATTGCCCATTCATACTGTGAAACCAAAAAAGTTCATGATCATTTAGGTTTTTTAATTTTTATGGTATTACCCAGTGCTACTGTTGTCAATACCATGTTCCTGTGCTCATTACATGCATGACCCAAGATCAATATTAAACATGTTTCTTAAAAAAAAAAATATATATATACATATATATATATATATATATATATTCACTGAAAAAACCATAAGTTTCACACCAGTTATAGTTAGGTAGAAATTTTACTCGCATAAAACCATTGAAATTCCCACGTTATAGTTAGTTGGACTCACTATAACTTGCGCGTGCAATGCACTGCTGATGACGTCACATATTACATCACTCATGACATGGTCAGTAACATCACTCATGACATCACTGATGACATCTCAAATGACATCACTGATGACAACATCCTTGTGACAAAGTGGCAGACCTCCTATCAGCATAAAATAACCTTTGACACACACATTCAAAAATAGAAATTAACATTTTCTTAAAAAAGGAGAAACCAATACCAATTAAACAACTTATTAAGTAATTCCAACATCTACATACACATCCACTCATTCACCAACAGTTCTATATAGTCACTCATGCATGCACTTACTCATCATATGTACTCATACACCTATACATCCTGTTAAACACTAATACTCATCCATATAGTTACTCACACACAAATTCACACATGCAAATAAACTATCAAAAAACCATTTACTTGATTATACTGCTATATACACACCACTACACATACTTCTACAGAAATGGAAACATATTTACTCTCTTAAACAATCAATTATAAAAACACATACTCACTAACCCACCCATACACACAATCATCCACCCATACAGTCTTGCACACATGCTGTCTTCAAAATACATACAAATAGTGAGTCACTCATTCATGCATCTGTGCTCTAAGTAATATCCCCCACCGAACCATACAGACACTGATACTGATACTCAAAAAAACAACTAATAACCCATATACACACTCATGTAGCTACTCACCAACCCATGCAGCCACTTATACACAAAGTGAGACACAGATACAGATATTTAAATATTTAAACATTACTCGCTAATATATGTATTCACTAAGATACATTTAATAAGTCAGTTAACCAATCAATTTTACACAAAAAAACATCCATTTAGACATTTATTTACCCATTTATTCTTCCATCAACCTTTAGATATACATATATAAAAAATATTTATTTTTCAGAAAGATACACATTCACTGGATGATGTCATCAGTGATTTAATTTGAGATGTCATCAGTGATGTCATGAGTGATGTCACTGACCATGTCATGAGTGATGTAATATGTGATGTCATCAGCAGTACATTGCAAGCGCAAGTTATAGTGAGTCCAACTAACTATAACGTGGGAATTTCAATGCTTTTATGCGCGTAAAATTTCTACCTAACTATAACTGGTGTGAAACCTATGGTTTTTTCAGTGAATTTAAAAGGTTTTTTAAATGCTAATTCCTAACTATAACTGGTGTGAAACCTATGGTTTTTTCAGTGAATTTATATATATATTTTGCACTATGCAATATGAATTGATATTATGGTCAACTTGATTTTGATTGAGACTTAGTTAATTACAACATATCTTTAGTTAGCTCGATCTAACAGTTTATGGGCTCATAAACTCTTTAGCTTTAACAGGAGGTGAACCTAGCCTTATGCTAATATTTGAATAACTGTATGTTTTTTGTTGCACTTTTTCTTGAACCAAAAGAGCACGAGATATGAAATGCACTAATGATATATAATCTGTTTTGCGTCAAACCTTTTGCCAATGCGATATGGGGAGGACTAAGATTTACAAGTTTAATGGAGTAGTAGATTTTATGTAGATGGTCTCACAATGTGATTCGCCCTCACAGGTGGTTCCTTCGGGGGCATCCCGCCGATCCACGGCAATATTCTTGGTATGGGACAATATATTGTGAAACAAGGTAGTATTTTATCTACATACGATCCAACATGATTCACATAATGTTATAACCGACACTCCCATTACTCACATATGAGACCACTTGGGCCCCAATATAATTCAAATCTGGGGTAATATGCCGATACACGGCAACATAACATCAATCTCCAATTGCACCATTCCTGGAAAAGCATACATTAGTAAGGTGACAATTTCACTTTGTTTTTCTGGTATGGTATGTCAACTTAAAGATGGCCCCCGCATATGATTTGTGAATGGCAATGCAGTCCGTTCCCTATGTTCTATGTTTGAGGATTACAAATATAATATGTATGGCTGAACTGTGATGTGCAATCGACACCGAGGAAGGCTTGAAGCCGAAACGCGTCTGTTTACTCTGTTCGAATAAACACGAGTGCAAGCATCAGTTCGTGTGCGAGTGCTGTTTTCTTCTAAAAACGACGAGGAATCGGAGCTGTATATATATATATATATATATATATATATATATATATATATATATGTATATATATATATATATTACCTACTGGCGGTCGCCAGTAGGTATATATAGTTAGGATTTTTTTTAATAGGGATTTCTGAAAATTCTATGTTGAATAACTTTGGCGTTGATGGACGGAATTGGCTGAAATTTTCCGGAAAATGGCACATTTTGTTTCCGAGCGTCCCCTGAAAGTTTGGAAGGGTTTCGTCAAGCGGGGGCCCAGAAAAAAGGGGGGTCCCAAAGCGTGTTTTTAACATTGAGTTTTCCATAGGGCGGTTGGACTCACTTTTAGCTGGAACGGCTGAATGGATTTCCCAAAACTTGGTAAAATTGTAGGGACTGGTAGCCCGATGTGCCTTTGCTATGTCTCAAGATATATGCTCCAGTGGTTTTTACGAAAATTAACTTTGAAAAATATATATCGGGCTACATTGGGCTATATACATGTTAGAGCCCAAATGTAGCCCAATGTAGCCCAAAGATGGCCACCAGAGACAAAAAAAACAAATGTAGCCCAAATATCAGCCAGATGTAGCCCAACTATAGCCCAGTGACAGAATGTCCCAGAGTGTTCTAAAGAACAACTAGAGCGCTAACAGTCTTACTTATGACAAAAGTATGGCACACCTGAAGTCATCTTGATTGGAATAAAGTGTTAACACTTAAAACATTTAATTTGCAAAGGAACAAAATGAGGGGTTCATCTTGCCATAGAAATTATGATTAGTGCTGAAGAAAGAAAAAGTAGGGCACATTTTGAGTGACTTCTCAAATCCTCTTATATTTCATTAAATAAATTCTGATATAAAGTCTCCCAAGATGGCCACCAGAGACAAAAGAGCCCAAATGTAGCCCAAATATCAGCCAGATGTAGCCCAACTATAGCCCAATGACAGAATGTCCCAGAGTGTTCTAAAGAACAACTAGAACGCTAACAGTCTTACTTATGACAAAAGTATGGCACACCTGAAGTCATCTTGATTGGAATAAAGTGGTAACATTTAATACATTTAATTTGAAAAGGAACAAAATGAGGGGTTTCATTTTGTCAAGGCCCCATTCACCCGATTTTTTAAAAATATATAGCACTCCAACAAAGTAGGATTATAAAACTTTATTAACTTTTAAATATAACGAACGCAACAAAAACTGTAAATACATTTAAACATTTTTTGACAAAAAAAGCAACAATGGTCAGAAGCTGTCTTTTGTGCGAATAGTCCCAAGGCAGCACAACGTGCTGAGTTCTGGACGGCACCCAGGTGATGTCACCTGGGTGCCGCACTGGTTTTTGGTTTCCTACAATGCAGCTCAGAAAAACAGCATGGGGCGTCCCGGGTGGTGCGGGGGGAGGCCTCGTCAGTAGCGGTCTGTTGTGCGAATAGTCCCAAGGCAGCAGAACGCGCTGAGATGTGGATGGCACCCAGGTGATGTCCAGTAAACTGCCGCACTGGTTTTGGTATCCTACAATACTGCTCCAAAAATTGGCTTGGGGCGGCCCGGGGGGGGGCGTGGGGGAGGCGGCGTGAACGGGCCTCCCCAGGTGGCGGCCATCCAGCTGAGTTGCGCCCGCTCTTGCGGCTACAGCGTCTCGCTCACCATGTAGTTGACTTCCGCCCACTCTTGCAGTGCAGCGATAGGCGGCTGCCACAGGACTCTTAAAATGGCGGACGGCTCTTCGGTTTTGGGCCTGGTCCACTAAAATGGCCCTGGGACACCTTGGAACTCGGACGCTTGCCTGCTAGGGCTTGGGCTCCCTTCTCGAAAGCGTCCCCTCAGCCGTGAAGATTCTACAAAAGTCTTGGGGGCCCTCGACTCCTGCAGGCTTCCGCTGGGGAGCGGCTGCCATGATTGCTCGCGGAATGACCACGACGGAGCCACAAGATGGTGGTGCTCTCATGCTGACGCCAGCTTCAGTCTGAAACATCCAGAAACAAGGTGGGGCTTTCATCGTTTGGGAATAAAATGTTCTAAACCAATGAAAAGTGTTATTTTAGGGCATATGACCAAGCCTTCCATCTTTAGGAAACCAAAATTAAAATGAACCAATGAAAAGTTTTATAAACAAGTCACATGACCTGTTATGCGGCATAGGGCTACAAAAAGCGTAGAAAATCCGTTGGCACGTGAGGCGGCGTCAGTAGCGGACCGATGTGCGAATAGGCCGAAGGCAGCACAACGCGCCGAGATCCGGATGGCACCGAGTTAGTGTCCAGCAAGTTGCTGCACTGGTGTGGCTATCCTACAATGCTGCGCCGAAAGTCAGCGTGGGGCGCCCCATTGGCCTGTGAGGTCGCGTCAGTCAGTGGGGGCTGTGCGTCTCCCCCAAGATGGAGGCTCCTCGGCTGCAGTGGGGCGCCCCTTATCTTTTCACTCGCCGTCCAACTGAGTTGCGTCCGCACTTGTGGCTACAGTAGGCCGAAGGCAGCACAACGCGCCGAGATCCGGATCGCACCGAGGTGGTGTCCAGCAAATTGCCGCACTGGTGTGGCCCTCCTACAATGCTGCGCCGAAAGACGGCGTGTCCAGCTGAGTTCCGGTCACTCTTGCGGTACAGTGACTCGAACGCGCAGAGATCCGGATGGCACCGAGGTGGTGTCCAGCAAATTGCCGCACTGGTGTGGCCATCCTACAATGCTGCGCCGAAAGACGACGTGTCCAGCTGAGTTTCTCCCGCTCTTGTGGTACAGTGACTCGAACGCGCCGAGATCCGGATGGCACCGAGGTGGTATTCAGCAAGTTGCCGCACTGGTGTGGCCATCCTACAATGCTGCGCCGAAAGTCGGTGTGGGGCGCCCCGTTGGCTTATGAGGTGATGTCAGTAGTGGACCGATGTGTGAATAGGTCGGAACCAGCACAAGGCGGCAAGATCCGAATGGCAAGTCCTGGATGTTGAGTGCCATAGTTGAGAGTTCTGAGCAGTGCTTGTAAGACTGTCTGAAGCTTATTTGCACCTGCTGCAGCTTCACTATTGCCCTGGTGTGGCCAAAGATCGCACATGAAATAGGCGGCCGGCTCCCGAGGTCCGGCGGAACTTTTTTCCTTTTCCTTTTTGCTTCTTGTCCCACAATCCATTTCAACTGAAGACACAACCAGGTCCCTGAATGTGTGCAGGGGGACGTTATTGATTGAATCAAAATGGCGGCTTCACACAAAGCTGACTCAAGCGTTGCTGTTGATGCTATACAGACAAAAATTGTTTTTCAGTTTGTACATTCTTCAGGATTTTTTTTTCCATCCAAGGCTGATTGAGAGTTTGTAGAAAAATGGCTTCAGATTTTCCACATACTACTCTTCAACATTCTTCCTAAATGTAACAATGTGAGACTCACTAGGAGAACGGCTGTTTATCTTTCCTTTCAAAATGCTGCCAACAATATTTTCTGAATGGAAGACACCATCTTGTAGCATAAAGGGCCGAAATGGGTTCTGGTCTGGCCGATGGTTGGTGGAGACATTTTGACTATATCTTGGACCTGCCCGGCCTCGCCCAAAATGGCGCCGGTATAAATGGGACTCGTAACTCCTTGTTGTGTACTGGTTGAACAACTTTGATATCACGAGATATGAATGCAGTTTTGATGCTCATGGCGGGCGGGGACGAGAATTGATTGAATATTTTGACATCCCTATTGATATTAAGTTCTGATGTGTTATTGATTACTGTAGTATTGAAAGTTCGAATTAACGTCACCCATGGTACTTGCCCGCAAATGTATATCTAGATGATTTTTTTGTAAGTGGCCCTGTTGTAATTTAATTACAAAATGTACGTCCACCGATTCCGCAACTGTTAGACACCTTAGTTCTTGCAACCTAATGGCCCGCTCGTTACGTTCCTCTATAATGCAAATGTCTCCTCATCATATACGATTTCAGTTTGCTCCGTGGCCGGCCCACGTGGTTATAGGCCCGTATTTGTATACTGACATTTTCACAATAAAGGTTTTTAAAACAAAACATGGTAGTAGTATTTACATTGGTAAAGTTTTTACTTTTAGTCACTGTTTTCGAATCAGTAAAAGGCAAGTGAAATAAAGCAGTCCAATTACATGACGGATAAAAGGTATAATACGTAGGAACGCAGTAAAGATAAATGGTCAAGGGCAGTTGTGTTTTCCACTCCTGCAACATAAAGTGATCGATAAGAATCTGATAATCAGGCGTATCGGCGACTAAGACAGCAGGCCGAGTCTCTTTTACTCAACGGCTCCGTCATGGAACGAAGAAACGCCCTTTTTCTCGAAAAAGGAATATATTTTACTTGCAGGACAGTTGTAAATTTTCCGGGAAAGTACATTAGCCTGGAATATTATAACATATATGTTTAAAAAAAAAAGTGCGAAATCAATAAAAAGCGTATTTTTTAGGTCATATGACCAAGCTTTTCATTATTAAAATAACAAAAGTAAAATGAACCAATAAAAAGTTTTATTAACAAGTCACATGACCTGTTTTGCTTACGTTACGCGCTGCGCGCCGCGCCCCGGATCACTTCCGGTTGCGCTAACGCGGCGTGTCATATAACGCATTACGCGACAACGTAGGTCAAGAATATAATCAAAATGTCTCCACCAACCAGCGTTCGGAACACAACCCCTTTCAGCAGTCCAAAAAGTTCTGTTAAATGACAACAGAGGGGACAGGCAACAAGAACCATCAGTCAAAGAGGGGAGGGCAAGTTCTTCTCTACCGGGTCATGTTGGGGCTATACCGGAACTGATCGAATTGGTAGTCTACAGTGTTTCTGGATGTTTCAGACTAAAGCTGGCGTCAGCTTGAGAGCACTACTATCTCG
This sequence comes from Lissotriton vulgaris, assembly GCF_964263255.1. Lineage (NCBI taxonomy): Eukaryota > Metazoa > Chordata > Amphibia > Caudata > Salamandridae > Lissotriton > Lissotriton vulgaris. Next base: position 82,614,547 of record NC_141695.1, read on the forward strand.
TAGGTCCGTCGTGGCCATTCCACGAGCAAGCATGGCAGCCGCTCCCCACCAGAAGCCTGCGGGAGTCGGGGGTCCCCAAGACTTTTGTAGAATCTTCATGGCTGAGGGGACGCTTTCGAGAATGGGACCCAAGCCCTATCAGGGAAGCGTCCGAGTTCCAAGGTGTCCCAGGGCCATTTTAGTGGACCACGCCCAAATCTGAAGAGCCGGCCGCCATTTTGAGAGTCCTGTGGCAGTCGCTTATCGTTGCATCGCAAGAGTGGGAGCAACTCAACTACATGGTGAGCGAGACGCTGTCGTCGCAAGAGCAGGCGGTAAACAGCTGAATGGCGGAAGAGGCACAGTGTAGCAAAAGCGAGCGGAATGGCAACTAAAACGGTAAAGGGGCGCCCCACTACAGCGTGTCTTCAGGTCAAACGGATTGTGGGACAAGGTCCAGAATAGAAGAGTCATCAAAAGGCAAAAAGTTGCGCCGGACCCCGGGAGCCGGCCGCCTATGTCGGGGGCGATCTCAGGCTAAACCGGTGCTATAAGACTTGGGGAGGGGGTCGGAGCCAAGCGTCTTCTCCGAGTCCGTGCCATCACACCGCCCCTCGGGGGCCTCCGTCAAGCGGTTTAGGGAGGTACCATATCACATTGTTTTCAAATGCAGTCAGGTCCACAAACGACCCTCACTTACTTTGAGAATAGTGAAGCTGCAGTAGGTGGAAATAAGCTTCAGACAGTGTTACAAGCGCTGCTCAGAACTCTGAACTATGGCACCCAACATCCAGAACTTATGCCATTTGAGAATGGCAGTGACATCGAAGCAACTCAGGGACTAAAACCATTAACGTACTTTCACGTATGAAAATCTTACTTGGGGAGGGGGCAGGAGCGAACCGCCCCCTCCCAGTCCGCGCCACCACACCGTATGTTGAAAATCTGAAGCCATCGTTCTACAAACTCAACCAACCTCGGATGGAAAAATCTAGAAAAATGTACAAACTATAAAACCAGTTTTGGTCTGCATAGCATCATCATGCTCGATCGATTGAGCTAGCCGGATCGGGCAATAAAAAGTATAAAATAGTTATGTAAATAGTTATTTAATAAAATGTTTTACCCTGTTTCTTTGCTGGTGTGTTGTATATATTTTTAATATTTGCATAGGGTTTGTCGTTATTTTGGGCGGGGTGGGTGACGGAGCCGAGCTGTCTTGCAGCCCTCATGGTGTGGAGCTCAGTTCATCTCACTATTTTCGTATTTCTCATGAAGGGTTGTTCCTAATATTTCTATTTTAGCGAGGTCAAAAAGAGATCCAATTAGTGGCCTACTGATTTTGCTCGATTAATTTTAGTTTTTTACACGATTTTTCACGCTTTTTCACTATCTGCAAAGACTAAACAGAGTATTGGAACTTTGTGCTTGTTTGTAAATAGAGAATGAACCAAAGAGAATCAATTGTAAAACAGTAAATGCTTGGATAACAATCAATCAAATGGAGAGACAAGCAGGCACGACGGATTACAACGGGGGTAAAGGCCTGCGTTAACTACTCTTCACTATCTGCAAAGAGAGAGTACAACTAAGAGAAAAGAGGGGGGGGCAGCGTTCAAAGCACATCAGCGTGCATAAACACGAAAAAGTTTTTACCTATCACGTACTTGACATTTGACAGCTTTTGATATTTGCTATTAAAAAACCATTGAAATTCACAGAAAAAACCATAGGTTATAGACCATATATAGTTAGGAATTTGCATTTACAAAACCTTGAAAATTCACTGAAAAAACCATTGGTTATAGACCATATATAGTTAGGGATTAGCCTTTTCAAAACCTTATTTTACTCACACAAAACCATTGAAATTCGCATATATAGTTAGTTGCAATAACTATATATCGCGCACCCGCAATCCACTGCTGATGATGTCACATATTACATCATTCATGACATGGTTAGTGACATCACTGATGACATCACTGATGACATCTCAAATGACATCACTGATGACATCTCAAATGACATCACTGATGACATCTCAAATGACATCACTGATAAAATCACTGATAACATCTCATTTGACATGACTGATCACATCACTGATGATATCATTCATGTGATAATACCATGAACCTCTTCAGACTCTAATATAACCTTAGATACAATCAGTGTAAACAGACAGTCACAGACTGTCATTCATCCATGGAGTTACTCACACACCTAGTCAGTTATGCAAAAAATCAATCACACCTCCATTTTCTCAATTATACAGTTATACACACCTTACTTATTCAAACATATACTAACACATATTTACTCTCTTATACAATCCCTGATACATGTTCACAATGATCCATACAGCCACTCACACATTCACTGGCTCTTATGCACAGTTATTTATATATGTCAACTTTCACATGTACTGTGTTTTACATATGTACTTACTTTGACATGTAGCACTGAGATATCCATTCACTCACTAATACACTCATGCACAGTCAACCGCACATACAGCTGTTTCCACATGCACTTTTGAACCCATACATATAGTGAATCAACTACTCACACATCTATGTACAGAGTCACACACCTCCCAGCCACCCATACACACACACTCAGTTTCCCATACAAATACTTGGACAACCAATGAATAACCCATACAGTTACTCATATAGCTACTGATCAACATATGCAGCAGTTTGTAGAACAACAGATATAATGATGCACAAATTAAAACAGTTTAGTCACTAACCCATGCACTCAGTGAGACACATTTAATCACTCACTCATACAGTCAGTCATGCACCTACTAAATCCTTCATCCAGACACTTATACATCCACTCATTCTTCAATATGTAAGACATATTTTAACTTTACAGAAACATACAGTCACTGGATGTTGTCATCAGTGATGTCATCAGTGATGTCATTTGAGATGTCATCAGTGATGTCATCAGTGATGTCACTAACCATGTCATGAATGATGTAATATGTGACATTATCAGCAGTGGATTGCGGGTGCGCGATATATAGTTAGTGCAACTAACTATATATGCGAATTTCAATGGTTTTGTGTGAGTAAAATAAGGTTTTGAAAAGGCTAATCCCTAACTATATATGGTCTATAACCAATGGTTTTTTCAGTGAATATACATATATATATATATATATATATATATATATATATATATATATATATATATTTTTTTTTTTTTTTTTTTTTTTTTTTTTTTGCACCCGGGACGTGTTTGGAGCGACGGCGGTGATCGTCCTGTGCAAGAAGTTAATGTGGCCGTTTGCCCCGAGGGAACAAGGATTTATCACGGTGCCAGCATTTTGGAAACCGACGAAACATAGGAGCAACGGAGGAACCTACGTGCAGCCTGCCGATATCCGATATCCGTGTGACCGCGGAGAGCCCCCAGCCGCCGCGGACGTCGGAAGACGGTAAGAGCTGCATGTAAAAGTACCCGGGAATCTTTCCTTTGATTACTTCCCTCAGTCCCGTTAAGAGCACACTTGACAGACCCCCCTAAAGACTCTTTAGTAACCCCACACTAAGATATCGCTAAAATCAACACAGCGGTTAGCGCTAGTGCCAAGGACTCCCTCGACATCATGTCCCTGATTGCAGATAGGGAGAAGGAGGCGGATGACGTTTTCAAAAGTTTGAATACCGTCACAAAAAGATCCGAAACTACAAAATCATCCCAGGCACCATTGAATAACCTACAGACTTTGTTCCACCAACTTGAGAAAATCCAGGAGCGAGAAATCAGGAAATGGTGGGAAGCGACGTCATTACAGAGATATGTAGACTGTAATAGAGTGCCTAGAGGCCTACGCATCTTCACCATTCCTTCCTACGAAAACCCAGATCCTCAGCTGTTGAAAGACTGGGCAGCCTATACAGCTGATTCAAGTAAGGGCATGTTATTACTGCTCATTAAATACGCATGGAGCGATAGAGACAAAGCCCTGAATGAAATGCAAAAAATAGAAGATCAGATTGCAAAAGAGAAGGACACAAAGAGCATTGAAGAATTACGTGCAACCATGCAAAAGCGTCTGAAAGAATACGAGGGCGGAATCAAAAAGAGAAAGCAAACGAAGTTCCAAAGGGACGAGCAAGATTATCTTACAGGCAGGATACTCACTTTCGCAAAGAAATTCGACGCAACACGCAAAAGGCTGGCCCAAGGAACCCAACAGGCCAAGCAATATGTTACCTCGGAATCTGAGGTCTCGGCATCTGAAGACGAGGCGCCAAGAACCAGTGGGCCACGAAACACGGGACCCAATCAAGAAGAGGAGCCTTTTTTAGACGAATTTCAGGTCATGCAGGAGACAAGACAGCGCCCCCCAACTCAGAAAGCAAAAAAATCAACAAAAAAAGGAGGAAAACCAGACGGGGCAGAAGGGGTCGCCCAAGACACTGCACCCATGATGACCCGCAGCAAAGGCAAGAGGGGAAGACGCTAAAAATTGAAAAGACCATTATAAACCTCTCTCAGAGAAAACTAACAACCCATGAGGAGAGGGTTCTGAGGAGAGGTATGACTTTTTGTCCGACTGCGAAATTTGACCCTGTGGAGACGAGGATTGATATCTTCAAATTTGTTCGAAAATTAAAACTGGACAAAATCCATGCCAACCGTCCACCATTGGATCCAGCAAAGAACATGGATTCCATGGATGGAACAACTAATGATCTCAGGGACGAAGACCTGTCCCTCCTCCAGATTACACACTCCTTAGCCGGCACTGAAGATCTACCGAGCTCAAGTGAGATTTTCAGGAGGGAAGAAATTACACAAAAACGGGATCCTAGCAATCTCAAGAAAAAATCGAGATTCCTACCTCACGCCACGCATGATGCCATTGATGTCTTCAATGATGCGGTGTTACAGGACCTGGAAAAACTAGCCGCCCAAAAAGTGGAGATCTCAAACAAAAATTCCAACATCTCAGGTATGGAGTGGCAAGCCATAAGATCGCTCAAGGAAGATCACTCAATAGAGATCAAACCCTCAGACAAGGGAGGGAACATAGTTATCTTTGACAAAAACCAATACAAACTGGAGGCCCTCAGACAACTAGAGGATAAAGACTGCTACGAGACGATTAACAAGAAGGAATTCGAACAATGTGTCCTAGAATACCATGGACTTTTGAGAATGTGGCGTGATGATGGTATGTTGAGCAAGAATGAATATGACTATCTATATTGTGAACATCCAATCATCCCCACATTTTACCACCTGCCGAAGGTGCATAAAGACATCAAGCACCCCCCAGGAAGACCAATCGTCTCCTCCATCGGCAGTCTTTTGGAAGCAACCTCCAGATTCATTGATAACTACCTCTCTCCATTTGTCAAGGATCTTCCGTCCTTCGTCAGGGACACACAAGATTTCCTGAGGATCATCGATGGAATACACTGGGACACTGAGATGCTATTCATTACTTTGGATGTTGCTAACTTGTATACGTCAATCGGACACCAAGATGGACTCCAAGCTATCGAATGGTTTCTTAAAAAGAAGAACATGCAATTTCATCAACATAATCGCATGTTACTGAGAATGACTGAATTCTGTCTCTTTAACAATATCTTCTTGTTTGCAGGTACATTATACCGCCAAATCAGGGGGACCGCCATGGGCACGTGCTTCGCCCCCAGCTACGCGAACCTCTTCGTGGGCTGGTGGGAGAAGCACGTGGCCTGGGGTGGGACCAACGAGTACTGCCTTGACCATATCATGGTCTGGACAAGGTACATAGACGACCTGTTTGTGGTGTGGCGGGGCGACAGACCCTCGGCTGAGAGGTTTGTGGCAACGCTCAACGACAACAGCCTAAACCTGAGATTCACCAGCGAGATAAGTGAGAGGTCGGTCCACTACCTAGACCTAGAGGTATTTGCGGCAGGGGGTAGTATACAAACTAAACTCTACCGCAAACCTACAGCAGGGAATGCTGTACTCCACGCTGCCAGTCACCACCCTCGATCCATGGTGAAAAACATCCCATATGGCGAACTATTGCGCATCAAACGGAATTGCTCTGAAACCAGCGATTTCCTAGATGCACAAGAGGCAGCGATATCTAGGTTTCAAGAACGGGGCTACTCCAAATCAGCTTTAGTAGCAGCCTCAAAAAAAGTGGAACAGATAGATAGAAAAGACCTCCTGGTGACCAAGAACAAACAGGCAGAGACAGAATCCACAACGAGAATGATAACAACCTACAATATGAGATCGAAAGAACTGGTCCAAATCTTTAATAACAACTGGCATATTCTGGCTACAGATAACATCCTGAAAAACAGAATATCGCCTAGACCATTGATCACATATAGACGTTGTCAGTCACTGGGTGACCATTTAACCAGGAGTCATTACACTGAGCCCCCTGCAGTTCCAAGATCCAAACCCATACAAGGTTTTTATCCTTGCATGCACTGCAAAGCGTGCAAGTATAGCCAAAAGAAGACCAAATATGAGGGCAGACCGAAAGACCCACGACCAACCAGGAATATCACGAAATTTCTGAACTGCAATTCGGAATTCGTTGTATACATACTGGTTTGTCCGTGCTCCAAGAGATACGTTGGTAGTACCATCAATCCAGCGAAGAAACGTATCTTGGAGCACATGCGTGCCATCACAAACAGGGATAAGAACTATCCGGTGGCACGCCATTTCGAGACCCACCATAACAGCAACAGAGATCTCCTGTCATTCTACTTAATAGACCAACTAGGGAGACAGGAGAGAGGTGGTGACAAGATCAGAACCCTCAGGGCTATGGAATCCAAATACATCATAGACCTACAAACGATGAAACCGACAGGTCTTAATAACGATGAGGAACTTTGGGTTCACTTGGACTGATAAGATGGGGAATCTTTGTTTCAAGTAATTTATGCAACTTCTACAGAATTTATATGTTAACATCCTTTGCCTCTAAAACCCCTGCATAGAGTTTATATGTCACCAATATACTTTTATCAGGGAGTCACTTGCCCATACAGGGCGAGATGTATAAAAACAGAAAACAAATAGGCCCATTCAGGGCATCATAACAACTTTAGGACTCACTCACTTACGTTACAAAACGTGTAAGAGAAGGACCACATGTACAGGATGCACTTGCATATATGATTGTGCAAAAGAAGGTTAAATCACCAATACATTTCCCTTCATTGAATCAAGTGTCTGCCCCCAATTTATCATCTTGCGGGGGACACGCTATGATATCTATTGTCAAATTCATAAGTACCACCATACATATACATATATAATGACTCGATGTATTACTGTTCATATAATGATTTTAATGGTCGAAAATATTTTCTCTTTAATTTGTCAGTGAGCCTAGAAATGTTTAAATTCATTACGAGGGAAGCTGTTTGCCCTCTTGTTTTTTTAATGCACGAGCACTTTATTGATCGCCATTTCTCCCAAGTTGCATAGAAAAGCAGTTAGCATTTGCACCTTACAATATGTCTGCCGTTATTTTTTCAACTATTGTTGGGCTTAGTCCTCTTTTTATTGTGGTGAGAGTTGGAGTTTAAATGGCGATTTTTTATTATTCACAACTGACACTGAGGAAGCCGTTTTTACGGCGAAACGCGTTTGTCTTTTGTTTGGGGTGACGGGGGTCTGTCAATAAACTAAAAGGAACATCGAGCTCTGAGTGCCGTCTGCTTTCTGAAGTACGAGTGAGCGTGCAGCGATATATATATATATATATATATATATATATATATATATATATATATATATATTACCTACTGGCGGTCGCCAGTAGGTATATATAGTTAGGATTTTTTCCCTATGGCATTTCTGAAAATTCTATGTCTAATAACTTTGGCGTTTGTGGACGGAATCGGCTCAAATTTTCAGGAAAATGGCACATTTTGTTTCTGAGCAGCTCCTGGAAATTTGGGGGGGGTTCGTCAAGGGGGGGCCGAGAAAAAAGGGGGGTCCCAAAACGCGTTTTTCCCATGTTAATTTCCATAGGGCGGTTGGACTCACTTTTAGCCCGAACGGCTGAATGGATTTCCACTAAACTTGGCAAAATTGTAGGGATTGTTAGCCCGATGTACCTTTGCTAGGTCTCAATATATGTGCTTCAGTGGATTTTGAGAAATTAACGTTTAAATCAAGATATATATCTGTAACAGCGCTCCGGGCAGCGATCCGGTTAGCGAACTTTTCGCGTATTGGAACTTTGCGAAGCGAAGCTGATTGGCTCTCCGGTGTCTGTCAACATTCTAAACAGTCCGGAGCGGCCGCCATCTTGTCTCTCGGTAGGATCGAGAGACAAGATGAGGCCAAAACAAAGGGGGAAATGAAGGAAAGGGGGCAAGGTAGACCCCTTCTGACCCCCTAGGATTGATGAGGGGGATATTATAGAGCCACGCGGGGCCCCAAAAAAAAAAAAAAAATCCGATTTTTTCGCCGTAGAGACGCGACTTGGTAAGTGAACCGGGCAGCTAACCGGGCAGCTAACCAGGAAGCTAACCGGCAGTGTAACGGGAGTCTGAGGAGTAGCTGATTGGCTGTCAACATTGTAAACAGTCCGGAGCGGCCGCCATCTTGTCTCTCGGTAGGATCGAGAGACAAGAGGAGACCAAAACAAAGGGGGAAATGAAGGAAAGAGGTCAAGGTAGACCCCTTCTGACCCCATAGGATTGATGAGGGGGATATTATAGAGCCACGCGGGGCCCCAAAAAAAAAAAAAAAGAAAATCCGATTTTTTCGCCGTAGAGACGCGTCTTGGTAAGCGAACCGGGCAGCTAACCGGACAGCTAACCGGGAAGCTAACCGGCAGTGTAACGGGAGTCTGAGGAGTAGCTGATTGGCTGTCAACATTGTAAACAGTCCAGAGCGGCCGCCATCTTGTCTCTCGGTAGGATCGAGAGACAAGAGGTGGAAAAAAAAAAGGTGTAAATGAATGAAAGGGGTAAGGCAGACCCCTCCTGAACCCCTAGGATTGATGAGTGGGGTATTAAAGTTCCCTGCGGGGCAAAAGAAAAAAAAATTGCGATTTTTCGCGGTAAAGGTGCTTCCTGGTACGTTAACCGGGCAGCTAACCGGCAGCGTAACGGGAGTCCGACATATTGTGTTTTTTGAACGTTTGTGATATGTGCACGTGTGGATTTTGTCTAATTAAGGTTAAAAAAATATATATATATCTTTAAGCGTGTTCTGGCGCGCTTACGTTTTGGGTTTGGTTTGCGCTGCAGAGACGATACGTCACGGTTATGCGATGCATCATGAGGCGTCTCACGGGCTACGTGATACGTCACTTAATAAAGAATATATTTTACAGCTATAGATATTAGCTTTTAAAAAACCAATGAAATTCACAGAAAAAACCATAGGTTATAGACCATATATAGTTAGGAATTTGCATTTACAAAACCTTGAAAATTCACTGAAAAAACCAAAGGTTATAGACCATATATAGTTAGGGATTAGCATTTAAAAAACCTTATTTTATTTGCACAAAACCATTGAAATTCCATATATAGTTAGTTGCACTAACTATATATCGCGGACCCGCAATCCACTGCTAATGATGTCACATATTACATCATTCATGACATGGTCAGTGACATCACTGATGACATCACTGATGACATCTCAAATGACATTGGTGTGTGGCATGGGTCGGTGGGGGAGCCCGAGTGGATGGTCGCTCATCGTGCGGGCGGTGTCTTTGGTGCTGACTGGGTTCCAGGTGCAGAGGGTGGCGGTTGGGTGCGCTGGTTCGATGGTCGGGTGGTTGGTCAGTGCGCTGAAGCTGTCGTGTATGTCGACGATCTTGCGGTGAAAGAACGAGGCGAGTGAGTCGCAGAGGTTTTGCGAGGGTGTGATTCTGTTGTTGCAGGCACTGGGTTTGGAGAGCTCTTTAACAATGCTGAAGAGTTCCTTGCTGTTGTGGGTGTTGTTGTCCAGGCGCTGTTTGTACGTAGTTCTCTTGGTGTTGCGGATCAGTTGGTGGTGCTTGCGGGTGGCGTTCTTGAGAGCTGTCATGTTCTCTCTTGTTTGATCCTGGCGCCAGGTTTTCTCCAGGGAGCGGCAGATTTTCTTAGAGTTTATGAGGTCGTCCGTGAACCATGAGGCTTTCTTGCTGTGGGGTCTACTGGGTGGTTTCTTCAGTGGTGCGAGTTCGTCGGCGCAGTTTCACATATGTAGTTACTCACACATGTACCACTGAGATATCCATTCACTCTTCAACACACCCATACACACACTCCCCCACCCATACAACCCTTCATAGATGCACTCTTGAACCCATACACCCTGTGAATCATCCACTCGCACATCCATGCATGGAGTCACACAGATACTCAGACAACCAATCAATAACCCATATAGACACGGGAACAATCCTTTACGACGCAACTTTTACCACGCAGTACTTTTACATCACAACTTTTACAACGCAAACCATTACAACGCATTGCACTGGCTGGCGCTCTAGGATAGGGAATAGATTTAATTTACTATCCAACACCTTCCCCACTATCCACGGGCACTGGAGTTGGAATAGTAAATTAAACTATTCACTATCCACCACCCCTCAACACTATGCGTTGTAAAGGCATGCGTTGTAAAAGTTGCGATGTAAAAGAATGCGTGGTAAAAGTATGTGTTGTGATGTCATACATCCATAGACACTCATGTAGCTACTCACCGGTCCATGCAGCCACGTACACACCAACTGACAGACTGATACAGGTATTCACAGAGATTAATCACTAACCCATGCATTCCGTAAGACACATTTAATCATCACTCACTTATACAGTCAGTCACCCACCTACTATACTAAATCATCCATTCAGACACTCATACACCCACTCATTCTTCAATACTCCTTGGTATATATATATATATATATATATATATACATATATATATATATATATATATATATATATATATATATATATATATATATATATATATATATATATATATATATATATATATATATATATATATATATATTACCTACTGGCGGTCGCCAGTAGGTATATATAGTTAGGATTTTTTCCCTATGGGATTTCTGAAAATTCTATGTCTAATAACTTTGGCGTTTGTGGACGGAATCGGCTGAAATTTTCAGGAAAATGGCACATTTTGTTTCTGAGCAGCTCCTGGAAATTTGGGGGGGGGTCGGCAAGGGGGGGCCGAGAAAAAAGGGGGGTCCCAAAACGCGTTTTTCCCGTGTTAATTTCCATAGGGCGGTTGGACTCACTTTTAGCCCGAACGGCTGAATGGATTTCCACAAAATAGTAGGGACTGTTAGCCCGATGTGCCTTTGCTAGGTCTCAATATATGTGCTTTAGTGGATTTTGAGAAATTAACGTTTAAATCAAGATATATATCTGTAACAGCGCTCCGGGCAGCGATCCGGTTAGCGAACTTTTCGCGTATCGGAACTTTGCGATGCGAAGCTGATTGGCCCTCCGGTGTCTGTCAACATTCTAAACAGTCCGGAGCGGCCGCCATCTTGTCTCTCGGTAGGATCGAGAGACAAGAGGAGGCCAAAACAAAGGGGGAAATTACCATAAGGGGGCATAGTAGATCCTCGTTGACCCTCTAGGTTTTATGTGGAGGTTTTAAAAGGGCGCAGGAGGGTCAAAAAAAAAAAAATTCTTTTTTTTTTTTGCGTGATAAGCGCCAAGTTCGCGAACCGGAAAGCGTTCTGGGCAGCGTACTATAAGGATAAAAGAATGATAGACTTTTCTAATACTGTATGTTAATTATATGTTGTTTTTGTTCGTTTTTTTTATTTATTTATTTATTTTGATTATAAAAAAATGTATGGGTCAGAATTTTCATAGTTTATTAAAAATTCCAGCATTACATCATCTGGAATCTCCTCAAACATGCATGTTTCTATGTCTTGTAAGCTTTCAATAAATTGTTCATCAAAAGATTCATCCATAAAATCTTCATCCAAATTTTCTTCAGTTAAAATCTCTTCTGTTGTAATGTCGAAGGAAACATTGATTTTTTCGTGCTACCCTTCCATTTTTTTGCTGTAAATTGCATAAAAAAAATAATTATATTAGAAGAGTTAGGGCACTGTTGGGTTTAAGTTCAGACATGTAGTTCTGTTTTTTTAACAGTGAAGTTAAAGTAAGTAAATTCATAATTATAGCAGAGAAGTGTAAGTCAATCAATAAATTTAACAGAGGAGCTTATCTGTATCTATAACTATAGCAGGGGGACAGTAAATAATTATCAAAAAATGTTTTTACAAATTAATTTAAAGTGCCACTTACAAATTATCAATTTACTTTACAGGGAGGTGAAAAGGCTCTTGAAATGTAGTTCAGGAAGTAGCAGTGAAAATGGCTGTGTTTCCTTCTCTTCCTTTATATATATTCAGGTATATAACCAATCAAATGTCAGGTAATAAAAATTGAAAATGAAAGTAAAATTTTCATTGGTTGTCAATTCCAATACTTTAGACGTGTTTTGTGAAGTAATTTACCTCAGGGTATTTAGATAGGTCTACAGGCTAAATGGCTAAATGAAATTTCAATCAAATTTGTGAGAATGAAAGGGATTGTTATGTATTATGAGCTAATCTATATTTGGTGAGAGTGTCTCTAGTCGTTTTTCTGTAAATTACTTTCCCACCTTTTTTTAGGACCGCTTTCTGGAAAGCGGCCTGGTTAGCGAACCTTAAGCGTCACGGGAGTCCACCATTTTGTGTTTCGGTCGGTTTAAGATACAAGATGGAGGGCAAATAATGTTTAGAATGGGTAGAAGGGGTCATGGTAGACTTATCTTGACCCCCTAGGTTTTCCGAGGGTGGCTGAGGAGGCTTATATGTGCGGAAAAAATTCCGCGAGGTTAGCTTTCGGTTCGCGGTCCGGAGCACTTTCGGGAGCGCTAACGCGACGCGTCACAGTTCCGCTAACGAAACGTTTACCGTTTCGCGTACTAGATCGCGGCATCAAGATGAGCTAACGGAAAGCTTCCCGGTTCGCTTACTGGAAGCGAAGAAAAAAAATATTTCAAAAAAAAATATCAATAAACATCTGAAAAACCATTGAAATTCCATATATAGTTAGATGCGCTAACTATATATCGCGCACCCGCAATCCACTGCTGATGATGTCACATATTACATCATTCATGACATGGTCAGTGACATCACTGATGACAACTCAAATGACATCACTGACAACATCACAGATGACATCATTCATGTGTTAATACAATGAACCTCTACAGACTCTGATATAACCTTAGATACACTCAGTGAAAACAGACACTCACAGATTGTCACTCATCCATGGAGTTACTCATACACCTAGACAGTCATGCAAAGAATCAATCACACCTCCAATTCCTCAACTATACAGTTATACACACCTTACTTATTGAAACATATTCTAACACATATTTACTCTCTTATACAATCACTGATACAAGTTTTCAATGATCCATGCAGCTACTCACACATTCACTGGCTCTTAAACACAGTAATTTATATATGTCAACTCTTGCATGTACTGTGTTTTACATATGTACTTACTTTGACATGTAGCATTGAGATATCCAATCACTCACCAATACACTCATGCACACAGTCAACCACCCATACAGCTGTTTCCACATGCAGTTTTGAACCCATACATCTAGTGAATCAGCTGTTCACACATCTATGCACAGAGTCACACATTTCCCAGCCACTCACACACATACTCAGTCTCCCATACAAATACTTGGGCAGCCAATCAATAACCCATATAGTTACTCATATAGCTACTTATCAACACATGCAGCAGTTTTCAGAACAACAGATATAATGATGCACATATTAATACAGTTTAATCACTAACCCATGAACTCAGTGAGACACATTTAATCACTCCCTCATACAATCAGTTGCACCTACTAAATCCTTCATCCAGACATTTATACATCCACTCATTCTTCAATATGTAAGACATATTTTAACTTTACAGAAACATACAGTCACTGGATGTTGTCATCAGTGATGTCATCAGTGATGTCACTGACCATGTCATGAATGATGTAATATGTGACATCATCAGCAGTGGATTGCGGGTGCGCGATATATAGTTAGCGCATCTAACTATATATGGAATTTCAATGGTTTTATGCAAGTAAAATAAGGTTTTGTAAATGCAAATCCCTAACTATATATGGCCTAAAACCAATGGTTTTTTCATTGAATATATATATATATATATTCTCACAATTCAAATATTCCAGCACTCCGTTAGTTATGCAGATTTTGGTTCATTCAGTGCAAAAAATACAAGCCTACGCGTTTCGAACCCACTGGTTCCTTTTCACGGCGGCATAAACAATTGTCCTACTTCACTTTCAGTATTTAAGTGATTGTAGTTACTAAGTGCATTGTGGGACATGTAGTTGGTTGTAATTAAGCACCAACCACCATCATTTGTAATAATGACATTTACACTGAATTCAGTGTTAATACAAATTAAGCATTAAAATAAAGCTTGTGAGTCACAATTATGGCTAAGTGCCTTAGTTATTCTTAGTAGAGTCTAAATACGGAACCCTGTCCTGGTTCCGACTCCAGCACCGACCTGCCAAGTGCTCCCTTTGCGACAGGACAGTTAGTATTGAATATATATATATATATATATATATATATATATATATATATATATATACAACCTACTGGCAGTCGCCAGTAGGTAGTTATAGTTAGGACCTAGCTACAATAGGAAATCCGCAACATTCTATTGGTAATAACTTTGGCGCCGGTGAAGGTATTTTCGTGTAATTTTCCAAAATTTAGGCCAGCTTCGCTCCACTTCTTCCCTGGAAGTTTTGAGGGGATTCGTCAAGCAGGGGCCGAGAAAAAAGGGGGGTCCCAAAACATGTTTTCCCCATGTTAATTTCCATAGGACGAATAGACAAGGCTACAGCCCGAACCGCTGATCGGAATTACACCAAACTTTGCAAAATTTAAGGGACTGGTACACAGAAGTGCCTTTTTGCCTTTTCTATATTTGGTGAAAATTGCTCCAGGGATTTTTACGAAAATTAGGTTAAAAAACACATACATATCTATACGTACACGGAAGTGCGCGAGCGGAAAGCTGATTGGCTCTCGGTTGTCTGTCAATATTCTAAACAGTCCGGAGAGACGCCATCTTGTGTCTCGGTAGAATCGAGACACAAGAGGTGAAAATAAAAAGGGGGAAGTGATTATAAGGAGGCAGGGTAGACACCCTCTGACCCCCTAGGTTTTCTGAGGGGGGCCTAGAAGGACCCTGAAGGGCTAAAAAACAATTATTTTTTTTTTAAAAATCGTGGGGTATGCACAGCTTGCGTTCCCATGTACGCTTCCCGGTACGCGCACCCTAAGCGCACCACGGGGAAAAACAGTGTAAAAAATTAGAGTAAAAAAATAATTTAGAGTGCTTAGAGGTAGGGTAGCTCTGAAAAGAGCTTTTGTGTTATGTGGGTGTTTTTTTTACCTATAAGTAGGAACCAATGCAGAGTCTCAAATTCAAGAGAAAGACTCTATTCCCCTCATCTGTAAAATGTACACCATCTCTCCTATAGATGCCTTGCATGTTGTAACGCACGTTGTTGTGGTATATGGAACCCATACCATAGTCTCGGAGGAAAGCAGAAACAGATTTATTCACATCTTTCCTTGCTTTCTCAATCTGTGGACAAAATTTGTTGGACCAGTTCCATTTTTGCCTTTGGCATATATTAGAAAATACCAAGGTAGTTTTTGGAAAAAGTTACATCAATTGCCCAAAGATGTCCTTTAAAAGCATTTCCAGACCTACCCCAGTCAAAGTGCCCAGGTCATTGCCACCACAGTGCACAATTATGAGGTCAGGGTGTGGTAGATGCATAAAGGATTTTACCAATGGTATCGATTGGTGACTTCTCAATCCTCTCTGTCCAATCCACACAATGTCCACATTTGGTAAATCAAGGTTGCAAATACCTCTGTTACTTGCATATTTTTCACTCCAGTGAACAAAGCTATGACCCACAAACCAGACTTTTGGCATCCTGAAGGTAGATGTGCTTGTATTCACATGAGTTGTGGAAATGAAATGGCAGTTTTAAAGTAGGAGTTATGAAAAAAAAGTTGTTTAGATTCAGTACACTTGAAAAAGAAGAAATGATTGGTGGTTTCTTAACATTCTCCACTGAAAATTAGGGTGCATGCTCATTCACTAATATATTTGATATATATTTATACATTTCGGTAATGTATAAATCTGGTGTGTGTGACTGACACTGTTCTAAATCTTCCAAAGCATTTTTAAAGGTGAGTAATGATTCTTTTAATAAAGATAGACTGCTGTATGCACTATGGTAAAGATTAAGAAGCATATTGGGCTTCTTTATTCTTGTATTGTGTGTCATGTTTTTTTGTAATGCTGTTAAAAATTATAATGGTGCATATTTGAAATGTATTTTGGAAATGAGTTAGGTTTCTGCCTTTTTTTGTAGTGGTCATTTAAATGGGCTGTGCTCTGTGTCAAAAACGATTTACTATGGAAAATGTTTTCTGGTTAAATGTCTGGGTTTTAAATTTTGGTCAAGGATCACACTGAGTGTCTGTGTGAAATAAGGAATTACATTCTCACATTTTTCAATAATGTCACCTGTGCCTGCTGACAGTTTGCTTCTCTTAGCGTAAAGGGTACTCTGTATTTGTGTCTTACCTTACTCTGTGCCTGTGTGTTATCTCATATATGATTCATTTAATGAAGATAGGCTGCTGTATGCACTATGGGGAACATTAAGAAGCATATTGTGCTTCTTTATTCTTGCATTGTGTGTCATGTTTTTTTGTAATGCTGTTAAAAAAATTAATGGTGCATACTTGAAATGTATTTTGGAAATGAGTTAGGTTTCTGATTTGTTTTGTAGTGGTCATTTAAATGGGCTGTGCTCTATGTCAAAAAACAATTATAATGTTTTTTGGTAAAATGTCTGGCTTTTAAATTTTGGTCAAGGATTACACTGACAATAATGTGTCAAATTCCTGCATCTGAATACCGGACTTTAAGATTATGTGCACACTCACTTTCTTTCAGTCCCCCTTCTTTACTTCCTTTCCCCTCTCTTCCCTTCCTTCATTCATTTTCTCATTCCCCTTCCCTTACTCACCTTACTCCACTTCACTCACTCCTTCTCACATTCTCTCTGTCCTCTCACTTCTTCACTGCTCTCCTCTCACTCTGTCTGTTTTACCTTCACTCGCTCTTCCCCTCATTCTCACTTCCCTTCAATCACCCTCACTCATCTTCAAACCCTCACTGTCATCAACTCACTCTCACTCACTCCACCTTCCTTCTTCCCCACTCCACTAGCCTTACTCGCACTCCCATTACTTTATCCTCCCTCACCCTCTTTCCCTCAATATCAATCCCCTTTTTTCACCTTGACTCATTTCTTTTTGTCACTCTCTGTCACTCTCCTTCGTTCATTCCACTTCAACTCACTCTTGTTTACAACTCACCTTCTCTCACTCCTCTTCTGACACTTGTTTGTTCTGTCACTTTCTCCCCTTCATTGACTCATTTATTTCATTCATTTATTCAGTACACATTCTCAGAATAAAAGAATTGCAAAATCTGTAAAGAATATAGCTCTTTTTGGAGAATTGGAGTTAGTTCTTAAAAGAACTTTTTTTTTTCTTCTTTTCTTTTTATATTTTTAGAAGCTGTTGCACCACCAGTCAAGGTGCTGGCCCCATCTGTCGGTGCATTCCGTGCCAGGTCCCTGACACTCTCCCGGGCATAGTTCTGGGGGTGCCTTCTATGCACATGTCTAATCATGGTGGATTTCCCAAAACTGTTTTTTCTTCTGGGGTCACCACGCGAAAGAATTGTGTGACATATCTTGCATTCCACCTTTGGAGCATTTACTTTCTTCTCACCTTCTGGAATGCTGAAAAACTTCCAGATGAAGTGCTCCTTAACTTTTGGTTGAGGAGAGTCCTCATGGAGAAACTCATCAGAGTCACTGCTGCTTGGTGCTCTTGCAGCCATTCTTTCCAAAGAATTGAAGAGGAGAAAAAGGGAACAGGTCTTGCTCTCTCCAAAGTGAAAGAGGAAGTGAAGGAAATGGGTGGGGTTTTCATTAGTTGTAAAAAAAACTGTTAATGTTAATGTTAATGTTAATGTTAATATAAATTTATTAAGCCCTCGCACGCCCAGGGGCTTCATGGCGCTATAGAGGAAACACAGCACACCGGTTAGAGACAGAGATGGAGCAGCTCAGCAATAGGCCAGGGAAAAGAGCCAGGTTTTAAGGGAGTGTCTGAAACTCAGGATGTTATCGCTCAGTTTTAATTGAGGAGGAAGGGAGTTCCAGAAGGTGGCTGCAAGGTGGTCAAAGCAGCAGCCTCCAAGACGCTTCCTCTTATAAGAGGGAATGATCAGAAGGGATTTGTGAGTGGACCGGAGATTACAGGAAGGGTTATATCTATTGAATAGATCTCTGATAAACTGAGGGCCAGAGTCATGTAAGGACTTAAATAGAATGCACCCAGTTTTGAAGGCTACTCGCTGCTCAACAGGCAGCCAGTGTAGCTGTTTCAACCCTGATCTAACAGACTGTCTTTTAGATAGGTTCAGAATAAGTCTCGCTGCCTGGTTTTGAACCAACTGGAGGCGTTTTAACTCTCCAGCTGGGAGCCCAAGGTAGAGGCTAATGGAAAAGTCTAGTCTAGACAGGACCAGAGAAATGACAATCTGAGTAAGGGCAGCCGAGGAGAAAAAGCAGGCAATTTTCTTAATTTTCTTCAGTTGAAAGAAGCAGGATGACACAACTGCGCCTACCTGTCTTTTCAGGGAGAGATCCTCGCTGATAAGAATCCCCAAGCTCTTAACTGAAGATGACTTGGACGGAGGGGCTCCCATGCTAGATGGCCAGAAGCTAGGGTTCCAACTAAGTACACTCTGCCCAGGCAAGACCAGTTCAGTCTTGCCAGGGTTAAGTTTCAAATGATTGCAGCCCATCCAACTCAGGATGTGAGACATGGTGTTTTGAAAATCTTCCACTGAGTCATTGGTGTTTAAAGGAAAGATGAGCTGCAAATCATCTGCATAGTTGAAGATGGTAACATTCACTTCCCTGAGAGAATACAGAAGAGGGCGTAGGTATAAATTAAAAAGCAAAGGTGATAATGACGAGCCCTGAGGTACTCCACAGGTGGTAGGTATAGTGGGAGCTGTGAAAGAACCCAATCTGACAGATTGAGTGCGGCCAGTGATGAAAGAGTGAATCCAGCTCAGTGCAGGGCCCCTAAGACCTGCTTGCTCGACACGGTTGACCAAGATGGCATAGTCAACCGTGTCGAACGCCGCCGAAAGGTCCAGTAGTACCAGAGCCTGGTGGATCCCCCCATCAGTGTTCCGCCTCAGAGTATTCTGCACCGCGAGGATGACCGCCTCAGTTGAGTGACAAGGGCGGAAACCCGCCTGATTGGGTGCAAGATACTCTGATTCTTCAACAAATTTGGAGATACTGTCACAGACGTGAGCCTCCAATAGTTTGGCACAGTAGGGCAGCAGTGATATGGGCCTATAGTTGAGAGGGTCCAATGGGTCAGCTCCGACTTTTTTTAACAGGGGAATGAGGAGAGCTTTTTTAAGGTTGTCAGGGACTTTACCCTGTGAGAGAGATCCATTCAGCATGGAAAGCATGCCCTCAGGAATGGTAGTTCCCACCACTCTCAAAATGTGTGGGGGGCAGATATCATCAGGTGAGCCTGATTTGACCCTGGCAAAGAGTTTAGATAAGGTGGCACCGTCAATGAGAGGAAAAGATTCCAGGATAGAAGGGTTGTAATAGGTGTCAGCCAGAAGGGAGGGGGACGGAGTTTATTTATTTATTTTATTTTGAAAGTTTTATATAGCGCGAACAGGATCTTTGCAGATATCAGAGCGCTTTACACTGCTGGGAATGCCAGCAAGAAAGTGGGGTTACACATCCGTGGTACAGCAAACAATAGTGCAAGTATAACAGTTAAATGTGTGCATAGATAGTCAGTGGCATCAATCATACAATGCCAGCAAGAAAGTGGGGTTACACATAAGTGGTACGGCAAACAATAGTGCAAGTATAACAGTTAAATGGGTGCATAGATAGTCAGTGGCATCAATCATACAGGTAAGATACATATTCATAGAGTTCGAACAGCGAATTAAATGTGTGCGTAGATAGTTAGTAGCGACAATAATTCAGGTGAAATACATAATCGCGGTGTTACTCCAACACAAAATGGCTCAAGGTGAAATACATAGACATAGAGATCGAACAAAGTAATACAGGTCAGAGTAGGGTCTTTCCAAATCCAGGTTAATAGGTCAAGTGCATTTGGCCATAAAAATAGCTTTTACTTCTTTCTTAAAGTGTGTGAAGGAGGAGATGAGCCTGGTTTCAGGAGGGAGTGAGTTCCAGATCCTGGGTGCCATTCCTGAGAAAGAGCGTTTATAGGTTTTTACCTTCCGGAATCTTCGAGGTTTTAGTAGAAGATTGTCTGTGCCTCTAGTGTTTCTAGAGCCACCAGAGATTGACAGCTTCTGAGTGAGGTAGCCGGGCGAGCTCAGATGTAGAGCCTTGTGTGTCATGCAGGCGATTTTCAAATGTATTCTGGCTTCAAAAGGCAGCCAGTCCAGCATTTTCAGATCAGGTGTGATGTGCGAGTGTTTTTTTGATCGTATCGTATCGTATCGTAAGGGGTGCTTGTATAGCGCACTGACACCATGGGTTTCCTGGCGCTGGTTGGAAATAGAGGGGACAGAAAGACTAACCAGAATGAGGGAAAAGCCAAGTTTTTAGAGATTTGCGAAAAAGAATCAAAGAATTAGAAGTTTTAAGAGAAAGAGGGAGAGAATTCCAGAACTTGGGGGCCAGGTAAGCAAATCTCCGGCCTCCAGATCTGCAGAGCTTGTAAGAGGGGACGGTTAAGAGAAGAAGATAGGAGGATCTCAAGTTGCGGGACGGGCAGTAGGGTAGGATAAGAGATTTTACAAAGATGGGACAGGAGCCAGCCAGGGATTTGAAGATGAGGCAGCCGATCTTAAAGGCTGCCCTAGAGGCGACAGGGAGCCAGTGGAGTTTGACGAGAAGGGGCCTGGCAGATTGCCACTTCGGGATCCCTAAGGCCAATCTCGCCGCCTGATTTTGGACCACCTGTAGTCTGCCCATCGATGTTTTGGGCAGACCATGGTAGATCGAGTTGGAAAAATCTAGGCGAGAGAGGACGAGGGCCAAGATGACCTGCAGGAGGGCTTCAGGTGTAAGGAGGTATGCCACTTTCCTGCGCAGTTGGTAAGTGCAGGATGAGACCACGGTCCCCACCTGCGGCCCTAGGGATAGAGCAGAGTCAATAGTGACCCCTAAGCTCTTCACCGAGGCCACAGGAGTGGGAGACGGGCCCAGTTCCTCCGGCCAGAAGTGTGACCCCCAGAAGGTGGGGCTCCTACCAGGAAGGAGGAGCTCCATCTTACCGGGGTTCAGTTTTAACTGGTTATGGCCCATCCACTGGAGAATGTGGGACATGGCTGACTGAAAGTTAGGAATAGCAGAAGGGGAATTAGGAGAGAAGATGAGCTGCAGGTCGTCCGCGTAATTAAACACGGTGACGTCCCACAGCCTCAGAGAAAGTAGAAGGGGGCGGAGATAAAGATTGAAGAGAAGAGGGGACAGAGAAGAACCCTGGGGGACCCCACAGAGCGACTGCTCTCTAGGGGCCCTGAAGGTACCCAGGCTAAGGGTCTGGGACCTGCCCGTCAGGAAAGATCTGACCCAGGCCAGAGCCGGGCCCTGGATGCCAGCCTGCTCTACACGGCGGAGAAGGATGTTATGATCCACCGTGTCGAAAGCGGCTGACAGATCTAATAATACCAGGGCCTGGGGGGTACCTTTGTCAACACCGTCTCTCAGGGCATCCAGCACGGCCAGGATCACTGTCTCCGTTGAATGGCCGGGTCTAAAGCCAGCTTGGTTGCCCTCGAGAAAGTTGGAGCTCTCGATAAACTGTGAGAGACAGGTGGTGACGTGGGCTTCCAGGATTTTTGAGAAGAAAGGTAAGAGAGAGATGGGGCGGTAGTTTGCCGGGACGGCGGGGTCAGCCCCCGGTTTCTTCAAAAGAGGTACCAATACGGCCTCCTTGAAGGGGGCCGGCACCGTCCCAGAAAAAAGAGAAGAATTTAGCAGGGGGAGAATGCAGTCGGGTAAAGTGTGGCAGATGTCCCTAAGAATGGAAGGGGGGCAGCAATCATCTGGAGATCCCGACTTAATGCGGGTGGCAAGAGTAGCCAGGGAGGAGGAGTCAAGAAGAGGGAATTGTGTGAAAGAAGAAGTGTTGTGGGGAGGGGAGACAGGTCCAGCGCCAGGAAATGTAGTGGGAATGGTGTTCTTGATCGATACGATTTTTTCAATGAAGAAAGTGCTACGGGCGTTGCATGCTTCCTGTGTAGGGGCCTGAGTAGGGAGTGTCCTGGGGTCGGAAGTAAATTCATTGAGAACTTTAAAAATTTCCTTAGTCTGGCAAGGGGCAGATAAAATTTTTCCAGAGGCATAGGTTTTTTTGGCAGCCAGAATAGCGAGTTTATACCCATTGCGGGCAGCCACGTATGCGTCTCTGCTTGCAGGGCTGTAGTCTCTCCTCCACTTCCGCTCAAACTGGCGGAGTTCTAAATGGAGAACTTTTAGGTGGGGGGTAAACCATTTGTGGGAGTTATTGTGCCGGGATTGAGGGAACTTAGTGAAGGGAGCAAAGATGTCACTGGCTGTGGTAAGCCAGTCTGCCACACAACCGTGGAGCTCGTCGGTACCGGTGTCGTAGGGTACCGGGGAATAGGTTTGGGACAGATGAGCCAGAAATTTAGAGGGATCGACAGCCTTCCACTTGCGAGCCGTGCCCCCCTCCCGTAAGGGGGCCTTGATGTGGCCGACCGCTGAAAAGGTGGTATCGATCAGGCAATGGTCCGACCACATACAAGGTGTTATTAATGGGCAGGAGGACGTGACTCCGTGGATCCAAACGTGGTCGAGGATGTGGCCACCCTTGTGGGTGGCAGACCTAACTAGTTGGGTAAAGTTAAGGCTTGAGAGACCCTCGAACAGTTCGGAAGCATGTGGGCCAGCGTCCTCATGTTGGAACCAGTAGTTAAAGTCCCCGATGATGATAATACGGGGGGAGCAGGTAGCAATGTTGGTAAGCTGATCGATAAAGGATGAGGGGAAAGATGGCATGGAGTGGGGAGGGCGGTATAGTAGCACAAGAGTAACTGCACCAACCTCGGTCCCTAGGCTAAGGACCAGGGTGTCTGCATCCGGTAAAGTCATGGGCGCAGAAGCAATGATCTTCAGGTCCTTGCGTATTACAGCCGCCACCCCTCCCCCAGTACGGCCCCCTGCTCGGTTGTTGTTCAGCAGAAAGTAGTCAGGGGGTAGCGTGGCCAAGATGATCCAGTGATGAGTCTGGCTGCAGCGTTTAGAGAGGCTCTTAGGGGTGCAGTGCTGGTTAACGGGAGACCGCAGAGGGCGGTGCTGCCGTATTCAATTCGTGGGATTACTAAAGCTTGTACTGCAGTTTGGAAGTCTTTGGCTGGTAGGAAGGGTTTAAGTTTCCTCAATGTATTGATTTGGAAGTTCGCTCCCTTAGTGGCTTTGCTGATATGCTGCTGCATGTTAAGGTTGGAGTCGAGGGTTATGCCTAAAGATTTCGCTGAGTCCACTATGATGGGTTGGACATTGAGTGCCGTTAACTGTTTAAGCCAGGTTTGCGTGATGGGGATCTTCGCGGGAGGTGCGATCAGCAGGAATTCTGTTTTCAGAGCATTGAGTTTGAGATGATTATCAGCAAGCCAGGATTGGGTGCTTCTAATCGTAGAGTTCAGTAGTAAAATGTCGTTGGGGGATTGTAATTTGAGATATAGTTGGGTGTCATCTGCGTACATGTGAAAAAGTACATTGGATGCTTGAAGCAAGGTGGTGAGAGGTTCCATAACTAGGTTGAACAGGGTTGGTGATAGGGAAGATCCTTGGGGGACGCCTAACGACACAGGTATTGGAGAGGACATCAGGTTGTTACTCTTGAATTTCTGCGACCTGTTGTGTAAAAAGGAAGTGAACCACTTGAGAACAGTCCCAGAAAGACCCATTCTTGTGCTCAGAAGATCGAGTAATTTCTCGTGTTTGACAGTGTCGAATGCCGAAGAGAGATCAAGCAGGATGAGGAGGCAGGTATCACCTTGATCTAGGATTTGAAGGGCGTCGTCAATTATGTGAGTCATAGCAGTTTCAGTGCTGTGTCCTGCCCGGAAGCCTGATTGATGCGGGTTGAGGAGATCAAACAGGTCGATGTGTTTAGTCAGCTGTAGTTGAATGCATTTTTCCAGTAATTTGGCGAGAGTGGGAATATTGGTAATGGGACGGTAGTTGTTTAGGTCGGACGGGTCGGCAGTAGGTTTCTTTAGCAAAGGTGTGACTTGTCCAACTTTGAGGGAGTCAGGGATGTTTCCTTCTTGGAGCGAGCTGTTGATGATTTTAGTCCATAGAGGAAGGAGCAGTGGGATGAAATCTTTGACAGCGTTAGCAGGGAGGGGATCCGTGAGGTGATTGGAAGGTTTCAAGGTGTTGAGCAATTTGCCTATTTCTTCTTCGGAGTAAGTTTCAAAGGTTGACCATGTTGCATTGTTTTTAGGTTCTGTGGGTGTTATGCAGTTGAGTGTGTTGAGGAGTCTTGCGTCATCGCGGAGATCATTCTTTATGTTGTCCGTTTTTTGGGTAAAGAAAGTGGCGAATTCTTCACAGGAGGGTGCTTCGTGCAAGGTACTGAGAGGTTGGGGTTGTTCCTTGGCTTGTGTTCTGATTAACTCAAAGAGTTTTCTAGGGCGATTTTTTGCTTGGTCGAGCTGGAGGCTGAAGAAGTTTGCTTTTGATCGCTTTATTTTCCTGAAGTAGGCGTTTCTCTTTTTCTTCAGGGTTTTCAGGTGTAGTGCAGAGGGAGCTGTCCTCCAGGTGCGCTCTGCCAATCTCATGGCTCGTCTATCTTCATTGAGACTCCCGTCGTACCATGGGTTGGGGATTTTAGCGGAGACTCTTTTTAGCTGCATGGGAGCAGCCTCATTAATTATTGAGGTCACGGCGCTAAGATAGTGGTCAGTCAGGGATTGGACATCTGTAACGCCAGTAGGGGGGAGTAGGAGGTTGCGACTGTTCGGGGGTAAGGATGATGGGTTGAGTTTTTTCAGGTCTCTTTTCCAGACTTTAGTTCTGGTGGGTTGAACCGAGTTGTGTTTGACTTTTTCATTGATGTGAAATGTAACAATATGATGGTCTGACCAGTCACAGGGTTGAATAGTCTCAAGTTGAGTAGTGCCCTCTTTGGCGATGATAAGGTCGAGGATAGAGCCTTTCTCGTGGGTCGGGCTGTTACACAATTGTGTGAGGTCCAGTGCGCTGAGGAAGCTTTTAAGACTATTTACCACTGCATCGTTAAGATCGTTCCAATGGAGGTTGAAGCCACCTAGGTATATTTGGGTGAGCTGTCGTCCTGCGTTGGTTGAAATCAGGTCCATCATTTGTTGGGCGAAGATGAGGTGGTCTCTGGGAGAGTGGTAAATGCCATGGAGAGAGCATATTGGTTTTCCATCACTGATGATATCGAGGCAGATGTATTCGTAGGAAGTTGGGGAGGTTAGGGGTGGCACGGAAACTGTCAGAACAGAAAGGCTGTTCCTGTATATGCATGCGATTCCGCCACCTATCTTGCCAGACCTGTCAAGCCTAATGATGTGGTAGTTAGGGGGAACCAGAATGTCCATTATAGGTGTAGAGGATTCGGTTAACCATGTTTCAGTCAGGCTGATAAGGTCAAGGTCCAGTCTTAGGATGAGATCAGCGATGTTGGAGGAGTGTTTAGAAGCCGATCTGCAGTTTAGGAGAGTGCATTTGAGACGGGGTGTGTCTGGAGAGGATGAGGGTACTAGAGAGAGGGGGACTTTTCTAAGGTTATTTGGGACGGATGTTCTGTTGTTGAGAGTGGAGGATCTACGGGGATTTGAGTGTATTGTGGGGATGGGGAAGTGCGAGGCAGTTGTGAGGTTTAGGGGAGCCTGGTCGTAGGAGCGGAGGAGGGAGAGGGTGTCGAGGTCCGAGAGAGGGTTGCATGTACGACGGGGGTGGTTGTTGCGATTGTGGGCGGGGATCGCGGTCCAGTGAGTGCGGCTGTTATGCTTGTTGCGAATGTGGGCCTGGATCGCGGTCCGATGTGAAGGACGTGGCTTAGGAGCGTCGTCGGGACGAGAGGGTAGCAGGTCGAGAGGGGGGGCGGTGGTGCGTGAGGCGAATCTAGGGGGTGAGGTGAGCAACTCTTTGATGGTGTGCATGTCTTCCTTGATGGTGTGAATTTCTTCTTTGAGTTGTAGGAGGAAGGACATAATCTCGTCTAGCGTGGGATGAGTATTAGTGCTGAGGGTGGAAGTCATGGATGGGTGGATGACCAGGGACTTAGCGTGCGGGTGAGGGGGAGGGTTAGTGTTCATGCAGGGCTCTGTGTTGTCGTCGTGCGGGTTGGAGTTAGGGAGAGAGGGTACGGGGGCGATGGGAGTGGATGGAGTATGGAGGAGGTTGGAGGCGTGGAGGCGGGGGTTCATGTCAGGCGGAGAGAGCGGGGTGGAAGTGGAGTGTATGATGGTGGTGAGAGGGGAGCCTGAAGGGAAGTGAGGGCTGAGAGTGGGGGGGGAGTTGAGGTTGGAGATGGTCCTGTCGTGGGGCGGGGGAGTTAAGATGGTAGATGTGGTGTGCTCTGCATGATTAGTTAGCGTGTGGAAGTGGGGGCTGAGAGAGGGGGGGACAGGGTGTGAGATTTGTCGCTATGTGTGTCGATCAGGTGCTGAACTAGGTTAGAGGGGTTGTGGGCGGGGTCTATGGTGTCAGAGGGGAGAGGATGGATGGGAGAGTTATGAGAGGGGGTCACCGGGGTGGGAGTGTGGGGTCGGCTAGTGTGTGATGGGAGGTTATTTATGTCTGTGTCTGTGGGGTGTGGGGTGGTTGTAGCAGGTGGGTGAGTGACTGGTGTGTTGGGGGAGGAAGTGAGGTGCATGTCGTTCTGGTGCTGAGCTAAGTAACAAGAGTTGTCGGTGGGGGCTGTGAGGTCTGGGGTGATAATACTGGCGGGGATGTGAGTGGAGGTCCGATGGTTGGAGAGGTTCTCTTTGAAAGTGGGGAACAGGTTGTCTAGTAGTTCCAGGTTCCTGTCTGTGGATTGAATTAGGACAATCCCGTTATTGTAGATAGTGATAGTGGTTCTGCCTAGGAAGAGTTGAGAAGGTGTGATGGAGAGAGTTAAGCGGTGAGCGGATTTCCTGGTGGTGGAGACAGTGAGTATGGTGCGGAACATTTCTCTCCATTGGGCTCTGCGTGAGGTGTGGAAGATGATATCGATGTTAAGGGATCCATTGACTGGTGAGAAGTAGGTGTCGACAAAGGGGATTTCAGGGTGAGATCTCAGGAAGTTGTGTTTAAAACGTTTAGCAACTTTTTTGGTGAGTGCAGACGGGTAGTTTATTTTATATGTGTGCTTGCCGATGGGCTCCATGCTGGGATGGCGGTATATGTGTAGGTGATTGTGGTGGTAAAGGTGGGTGTGATAGAATGTAGAGACAGGATACCGATATGTGAGGTAGAAGTCGGTGCGTTACAGGTAAAAATATAAAATATAATATAAAATAAAAATAAAACTAAGAAATATAGAGCCAGGATACCGATATATGAGGTAGCAGTCGGTGCGTTACAGGTAAAAAACACAATTACATAGGAAATGCCTAATGTAAAGCTACTGCAATAGAAGGCAGACTTTCTCATCTAAAAATATATGAGGTAGCAGTCGGTGCATTACATGTTAAAAACATAATTACATAAAAAGACGTATATAGAGACTGGATACCGATATGAGGTAGCAGTTAGTGCGTTACAGGTAAAAAACACAATTACCTAGGCAATGCCTAATGCAAAGCTACTGCAATAGCGGGCAGATTTTCTCATCTAAAAATATATGAGGTAGCAGTCGGTGCACTACATGTTAAAAACACAAAAAGTCGGTGCATTACATGTTAAAAACACAAATACATGAAAAGACGACTAATGTAAAGATACTGCTATAAAAGGCGGACGCTATCATAAGACAGTTTAGACTGTGTACCTCCAAAAATATATGAGGTAGCAGTCGGTGCATTACATGTAAAAAAACACAATTACATAAAAAGACTACTAATGTAGAGGTAGTGTCGAAGGCAGACCCTATCACAAGAAAGTGTCAGTACCGGCTAAGTAAAGTAAAGTGCGCAGTAGTTGAAATTAGTCTATGAGGCCAGATCTTAGGTCATGATCCAGTAGTGAAATTGACTAGTCCATGATGGTAGCCACTGAGAGAGACCAGTTTAAAATGGCCGCCAAGTATGGTAGTTAGAGCCAGTAGTCCTTTGTTTGTTGCTAATCTTGCTTTGAGAGCAGGAAGGGCTGATTCACATCCTGTTTGAGTAAGCCCAGCTCTTAGCCTTCTGGGAGTCTTATCTCTGTTTCGATGGACCTATGTGGGGGAGTAATGTCGAGGAGCCTCGTAGGCATCTGGAGGTACAGGCTTAGATTTATAGGTTCGGTTAGTGCCCCCTGCCCTTTTGAACAAAGGCGGTTTAAAAATTTGAAGCGAGTGAAGTATATGAAGGAAATACCTTATTGTTGTTGCCAGTTCAGTCTGTACCTTATTGCTGAGAGTGCATTAATAATTTGAAGCGAGTGAAGTATATGAAGGAAATACCTTACTGTTGTTGCCAGATCAGTCTGTACCTTATTGCTGAGAGTGCAGATTTGCCGCCATCGTATTTTGCAGTCGACGAGGGTCCAGGCAAAAAGTGAAATTTTTCAGTATGCGGTGACCTGCTGGCAGGCTGCATGTTAGACCCCATGCACGACCTGGGAGCCTCGAATCCCGCTCACCCCGCAAGAAGGCAGTAGGTCCGCCGGTCTGCTCTGCAGGAGGACCGCTCCTAGGGTCCCGATGAACAGCACGCGGGGAGGAGGAGGGGGGGCAACCGGGAGTCACGTCCGCCGTCCGTCAGAACTTCTAGGCTGTTCACGCAGCCCGTTGTGGTTGTTGACTTCAGTCCCGGGATAGTATCCGCAGCTGTTGCTGATCGGGAGTGGGGGAGGGGTCCGGTGTTCGTCTCGCCTTCGTTTTCAATGCCTCTGATGCGTAGCGGGCGGGAGACTTCCTTTGCCCACAACTATCCGCGCAGGTCCCGGTGCTGCAGCCAGTGCCCTCTGCTGCCGATGGGCATGGGTCCGTTGTCGTTGCCTCGACCCCCGGTCCCGGTGTAGCATCTGCTTTGACTGGGGGTGGGGGAGGGGTCCGGTGTTCGTCACGCCTTGGTCCCGGAGCCAGTGCCCTCTGCTGCCGATGGGCATGGGTCCGTTGTCGTTGCCTCGACCCCCGGTCCCGGTGTAGCATCTGCTTTGACTGGGGGTGGGGGGAGAGGTCCGGTGTTCGTCACGTCTTGGTCCCGGAGCCAGTGCACTCTGCTGCCGATGGGCAGGGGTCCATTGTCGTTGCCTCGACCCCCGGTCCCGGTGTAGCATCTGCTTTGACTGGGGGTGGGGGGAGGGGTCCGGTGTTCGTTGCGCCTTGGTCCCGGTGCCGGCTGTTGATGTTTCGAGGCAGCCACTACCACCGACCCGAGCCTCTTACAGCCCTCCACGCCGATGGGGCTCCTCTGTTGTGGTGCGGACTGGACACCGCGCTGATCCGTGATCCGAAGCCTCTCTCCGCTCTCCGACGCTGCTGAGACTGCTCCGGGACTCCTGCTGTGATCCTGGCTGGACACAACGGTGATCACCGGGTGGAAATTAGCACATCCAGTTACTCTTGATCTTCTTGTTCCAGAGACGATCGATGGCTGCTGCTAACAGGGATATACCCGGTTAAGGGATCCCAAGCACGGGGAGCTCCTTCAGGCAGCTCCTACCCGGCGGTCATCTTTTCTTTTCCTGATGAGTGATGAGGATACTTTGTTTTATAGTGCGAATTTTGTTAAAGAAAAAAGAATTCAAGGAATTGCAGAGATCCTGGGTAGGGGCCACAGGTTGAGAAGTCCTGTCGCTGCCACTGAGACTTTCCACGATGTTAAACAGTTCTTTTGATTTATTGCGGAAATTAAGGATTTTTGCCTAGAAATAATCAGTTTTGTGTTTTTGGATAATTTTCTGATAATCCTTTCGGGCCCTACTGTAATTGACTTTATCTAATTCAGAGTATGCTGTTCGCCACTTCCGCTCCTTTTGACGAACTTCAAGTTTTAAGGCTTTCAGCTGGGGTGTAAACCACCTGTGAGCGTCATTGGGGCGGGAGCGGGGAAAATTAGAGCAAGGAGCATGCACATCGGCAGCCTGAAGTAGCCAGTTGGAGAAGGCTTCTTCAGTCCCATCAATATTCTGATCTAATGGGGGGAGGGATGAAGTTAGAGTGTCAATAAAGGCAGAAATGTCAATGTTTTTCCATATTCTGACTTTACCTCCTTTCTGAAAAGGCTGTTTTCGATTTTTTGCAGTGGTGATAGTAAAATGAATCAGAAAGTGATCCGACCAGATGCAAGGGGTGATGGAATTAATAGCCAAAGGAATGTTCTGTGACCAAATTTGATCAAGGCTATGCCCTATTTCATGGGTGGGTAGGTGTATTTGTTGGGTCAGATTCATATCTAATAGGGACTCTTTCAACGCAGCTGCCTGAGTGTCCAACTCAGTGGAGTTCAGCCAAAGATTGAAATCGCCCAGCAGCACGATTTTTTTGTGGTTAATTATTAAAGGAGCAAGATGTTCTGCTAAAGATGCCGCAAAAGTGGGCATGTTTTGAGGGGGACGGTAAATGAGGATCATAAGTAGTGATCCGCTGTTGGTGTCCATTTTGAAAGTCATATTATCAGATCCTATGAGATCAAGAGACGGTAAAAGAGAGAATTTATGTTAACAACCAATGAAAAGTGTTATTTTAAGGTCACATGACTTGACGCGCTTACGCTATGCGCTCCGGAGCGCTTCTGGGGGCGCTTACGTGGCACGTACGTAGGCGCTTCCGGGGGCGCTTACGCAGCCTACGTAGGTGCTTCCGGGGGCGCTTACGCGGCGCGCCTGCATGACATTTTTTTTAGATTTTAGGAAATGCGTTTAAAGTTAAAATTCGGTTATTTAAAATCAAAAATACTACTTTTATAAGTATGCCACTGAATGTCTTGCATTATTATTTACTTTAAATACATATTTATATATTTTTTCGCACACGGAAATAGCGCTCTTGCTACTTGTACGGGTGCGTTTACGGGTGCGCGAACCCAGAGCGCTCCGAGGTAAAATGATAAAAAAAAATACAGGAAAAATACATTGAAAAATTAATTTTAGAAAAAAACATGTTTTTTTAATCAAAAATATAATAATTAATAGTTATAAAAAACAGCTATTAAAAAAACTTAATAATGCACTTTAAAAATCGTAGGTCACAAACTCGTTATAGTAAGGAATTAGCTTTTAAAAAACCTTTGAAATTCACTGAAAAAACCATAGGCTTCACACTCGTTATAGTTAGGAATTAGCATTTAAAAAACCTTTGAAATTCACTGAAAAAACCATAGGTTTCACACCAGTTATAGTTAGCTGAACATATTACTCATACAAAACCATTGAAATTCCCAAGTTATAGTTAGTTGGACTCACTATAACTCGCGCGCCCTCAATCCACTGCTGATGAGGTCTGACATCATTGATGACATCATCCATGTGATAATACGATGCACCTGCTCACACTCCAATCTAACGTTTGATACACCAAGTGTTAAATACAAACTAACATTCCTGAAATTATTGACACACCAATACCAGTAACTACATACGCACTCACTGATTCCTAGGTCTACACACATATCCACTCATTCACACATACAATCACTCATACATACAGACACTCATCAATACAACACTATCATATGCACTCATACACCTATACAGACACTCACACACTGCCACTCATCCATGGAGTTACTCACACACCTAATCAGTCATGCAAAGAATCAATCACACTCCCATTTCCTCATCTATACAGTTATATAGACAACAGCTCAAATACACAAACATATACTAACACATACTTACTATCGTATACACTCACTGATACAATTACACATTGATCCATACAGCTACTCACACAATCACTGGCTCTCATGTATAGTCATTTATATATGCCAACTCTCACATGCACTGTGTTTTACATATCTACTTACTTGGAAATGTAGCACTGAGATATCCATTCAGTCACCAAAACACCCATGCACACAGTCAACCGCCCATACAGCTGTTTCCACATGCACTCTTGAACCCATACACCAGGTGAATCAACTGCTTACACATCTATGCACAGAGTCACACACCTCCCAGCCACCCACGCACACACTCAGCCACACATACAAATACTTGGGCAACCAATCAATAACCCATATAGCCACTCATATAACTACTGATCAACACATGCAGCAGCTTACACAACAACAGACATACTGATGCACACATTCCGACAGTTTAGTCACTAACCAATGCATTCAGTAAGACACATTTAATCACTCACTTATACAGTCAGTCACGCACCTACTAAATCCTTCATCCAGACACTTATACATCCAGGCATTCTTCAATATGTAAAACATATTTAAACTTTACAGAAACACACAGTCACTGGATGATATCATCAGTGATGCTATTAGGGATGCCATTTGAGATGTCATCAGTGATGTCATCAGTGATGTCACTGACCATGTCATGAATGATGTAATATGTGACATCATCTGCAGTGGATAGTGGCCACGCAAATTATGGTGAGTCCAACTAACTATAACGTGGGAATTTCAATGGTTTTGTACGGGTAAAATGTTCAGCTAACTATAACTGATGTGAAACCTATGGTTTTTTCAGTGAATAAATATATATCTATATATAAAAAAACATATTTAAACTTTACAGAAACACACAGTCACTGGATGATGTCATCAGTGATGTCATTCGAGAATTCATCAGTGATGTCACTGACCATGACATGAGTGATGTCATATGTGAGGTCATCATCAGTGCATTGTGCAGGGGAGAGTTATAGTTAGCTCAACTAACTATAATTGCTGAATTTCTCTAGTTTTGTACGAGTGAAATGTCCAACTAACTATAATGTCCCTGAAAGTTGATGTTTTTTCAGTGACAGCAGGGACTTTTCTTTTGAAAGAATAACTTGTGATATATAATAAATAATGCTACCGTAGTAACAACTGTGTGAACCCCAGTGTAAAATTTGAAAATTTAAAAATTTGAGGCAGGGAGCAGCTGCTCTGTTGATATCTTTGAGAATCTTTGAGAATCTTCGGCGTTTGTTGGATATATATTTGTTAGATGTTTCTTTTCCGGCCATTCTTGTAGCAGGAAGTCTTTAACGTCTCCGATGTCAGGATCATCTTCATAGCCTTTTGTCCATTCTTGGCCACTTATCACTTTCTCCGGATCCTCTGCGAAAGCCACAAGGACTTCACTCTTGTCTGCGTTGATCGAGGTTCCTCCATCGCTGAGGCTCTACTGAGCTAATCAGCTACCATATTCCTTGTCCCTGGGATGTACTCCACATCATACCTGTAGTCTACCAGTTTCAGAGTCATCTTGGCAAAGCTGTGTGTTGCGCTGCCATGGCCACATGACATCAGTACTTTGACCAGGGGTTTATGGTCTGTTTTGAGCTTGAACCTCGTGCCCCACAAGAATTGGCGCAATTTCCCCCTGGCCCACACTACCACCATCATCTCCTTTTCTATTACACTAAACTTTTGTTCAGTTGGGGATAGGGACCTGGACGCAAAGCTGAGGGTCGACAGTTCTCCATTCTTTCTTTCCTGCATAAGGACTGTTCCCAGTCCTTTTTCGCTGGCATATGCAGTTAATATGGACTGCCCATGAGGATCATATCCTTGAAGAGTTACGGCCTTGCTGATGTCTTCCATTATTGTATTGAAGTCATTTGCGCCTCTTCTGTCCATGTAAATGTTGTTTTGTCCCATTTGAGCTGCCTCAGGTAGTGCGTCTTGGTGTCGAAGTGTTGCACGAATTTGCTGTAATATTTGGCCATCCCCAAAAAGGACATTACCTATTCTTTGTTCTTTGGTACTGGTGCTTCGCATATCGCCTTGACGTTGTCTTGTTTGGGTGTGATGCCTTGTTCACCGATCTTGTGACCAAGATAGGTAACTGATGTCATTCCGAACCAGCACTTTTCCCATTCGGCCGTGAGGCCATTTCCTTCGAGAACTTGGAGCACCTTGGCCAGCTTTTTGTTGTGGTCGGTTTGATCCTTGCTCATCACCAATATGTCATTTTGGAAGTACTGTACTCCCCTATGTCTCAGAACAATTTGTGAATACGTTTTTGAAACACTGCTGCTGCTGACGCTAAGCCGAAGGGCATGCGGCGGAACTGATAGCATCCGAAGGGTGTTATAAAAGACAGCAGTTTCCGGCTCGTGGGGTCTAGGGCTATCTGGTGATAGGCTGATGTGTGATCAATGGTGGAGAACCACTTTATCCCTTTTGTCTTTGCCAGCATTTCTTCTATCCATGGCAATGGGAATTTCTCCACAATTATGCACTTGTTAAACTTGCGTAAGTCTACGCATAGGCGGACCTTACCATTGGGTTTCATTAGCACCACCAACGGAGCTAGCCACTCTCAGCAGTTTATGGGTTCGATGATCCCATTGTCTTCCAGTCTCTGCAACTCTTGTTGTACTGCTTCCCTGACCGCTATGGGTATGTTCCTCACTTTGTGGGATACTGGCGTGGTATTCTCCTTAACACCTTGGCTGCTAGGGGGTTTTCCCGCTGGGTGCTGCAGTACCAGATTTTCCATTGTTCATGACAAGGTCAACTCATCATAAGCACAGGGCAGGTAAAACCCATGACGAGTTGACCTTGTCATTAGCATGGAAGTGGTTAAGGTCTATTCTATGCATGAATTTCACTAGTTTGCCCACTGTTCCTCCGAACATGTTGGGGAATTCACTTTACATCTTCTCAAAGTTCGGTTGACGTCCTGTGCTGGTCACCAGTACCTGCGTGTCTCCTCCTGGGTTCAATTGTATGCCCAACTCGCCTTGATCCATCCACCCAAGAACCGACGGGCCCTTTTTTGCCACCTATAGCTTGCACTCTGCGCTGCGGCCTTTGAACTCGAACTTCAAGACTCTATATCCTGTGTACCTGACTGGCCTTATGTCCGGGGGTTCCAGGTGCGGTCCTAGACTGGTTTTGAAGTTTTCGCTCCAACTATTCTTTGGACGATGGTGTACGGGGAGCCCGAGTCCGCTACCATCTTGATCTGTATCCCTCCGATAAACATGTCGCATTGAGGTTTTCTGGAGTGTCTGCAGTCAATGCCTAGCACTTGTTCTACAATGCACAGCACATTGTCCTCTTCGTCCTGTTCTCGTTCTCCTTCCTCCTCCGGTTCTTGCATCACGTATTTCACCGTTGGTCTCTTCATCTTGCTGCGACACACTTTTTCTAAGTGTCCCACTATCCTGCAGTACATGCATTTCGCTCGGAACACCGGACAGCATTTGTCGTACGCCGCATTAGACTGGCTTCCGCACCTGTAGCACGTGTTTGTGCTTTCTTTGTTCTGTCTTTTTTGCTGTGCTGGTCTTGCAGTCCATCTATTTGGAGCTTTCCCTTCCATTGCGATGGCTTTACCTCTCTCTGGTGGTTCTGCTTCATCGACTTTATTGACAATGGGTCTCGGGGTGGATTCTCTTTTCGCCGCGTCAGGGCATCTTTTGGATAGTTCCGCCATTTTTACCAACCTTCCTTCAGGGTTGCGTCTCCGTTCACCCATAGTTTGTCTTGGACTGCTTTGTTTGTTGTGTGCATGACTATTTGGTCTTTTATAAACTCATCGTGCAAGACACCAAATTTGCACGTGATTGCTAGTTTTCTTAGTGCAGCTACATAGTCGTCTATAGATTTGCCCGTTTCCTGTTTCGATTGTTAGAAGTTATATCTATCTATGGACATGCACACTGCTGGCCGATAGTGATTGTTTAGATCCTCTATTGTGTGCCGGAACACGTCGTCATCTGCGGCTTGTCTGGGAGTGGGTATTAGATTCTGGAAGACTCTGATCCCTTCTGGGCCCAAGTTGTGTAGCAATATTCTTTTCTTCCTCTTGATGGGATATGCTTCTCCGCTTTCATCCTCCAGGGCTTCTATGTACTTCATAAAATATTCTCTCCAGTCCTCCCACGTCATTAAGGGTTCACCTGGTTTGGGTAAGAACGGGATAGGATTCGTGAGTGGGGACGCTTGCTCGCTCATTTCGGCGCGTCTTCCTGGCTCTGTGTCTTGTCCCCTTGGGCTGCCCGGCACGCTTGCACTGTCACCGTTCATTTGGGTCGGTTGGGGCACTAAGGCACCCCCTTCTCCGTGTTGCCCTAATTCCGCCAGGGCCCTGGGTATCTTCTGGGTTCCTATGACAGGTGACGGCCTTCTGGTGGGGTGTTCTCCCTTTCTGTCTCCTCCTTACCCTTATGATGGTGGGTTTCCTTGTGGGAGTGGCCTCCTGCACTGCCGCGTCTGTGTGCTGCTTGTCATGCTTGGTAAGGCTAGTTCTCCCTGGCTGCTTGCCTGTGGTGGTAATGCCCTCTGCCATGCTCTCCTGCTGCTTATTCAGCTCCCCTTAATTGCTGCTCCACGTGGTGTCTCCAACTGTGCCCGGTGGGTTCGATTTTCTCATTTTTTTTTTCTCCGGAGCCCAGCCTCGTCGCCACTGTAAAGTTCCCAAACGTCCCAAGGAAGCACTGGACAAAGTGGTAGTTTTGCTATATTTTTATTGCTTTCAACAGCAGAAGAGCGCCGGGAACGTCCAGAGCTCTCTGTGTATTTTACTCAAGTGACTCCCAAAACGGCTACCTAGCGCCACGTCATCGTGCGCAAAAACTAGAGCGCAACGCTACAGTGGTTCTCAACAAGGCGGAAGAGCAATTGCTAACTCTAGAACTGTCCTTTTGTCCTGTAAGTTCTTTCAATTATGCAGCTACTAGGGTGGAAATTCATAAAGGAGTGCGAAAACTGAAACTTCAGAAGTATTTCAAACAAAACAATGTGAGAGAGAACATCAAAATACCTTGCATTAAAGACAACACTGCTTCACAACGCAATTAAATACAAATGAGAAGCAATTGGTAACTGCACTTGAAGCACTTCTGGAGGAAGTGGATGTTTCCCCTATGGTCCATAACACACCATTGTCACCTACTATTGTACAAACTTTGGTTCAGACTCACTTAAAACCACCATCTACTTTCTATCCAATTATGTTGAAAGATACCATTGATAGCTTCCAAGATCAAGTAGTGCTAGATTTAAAAAATCTAAATAATAAAAAAATCCAACGCACCGTTGCCGTCAACACAAGAAAAAGGAAAGATACAAAAGAGCTCCAATACTATCAATTAATGAATAAACTCAGTAAGGATCACAGTATAGTCATAAGAAGCGCTCATAAAGGCGGCAATGTCTTCAGGAAGCGTAAGGATTATATCCGTGAAGCCATGACACAGCTAAATGACATTGATTGTTATAGTCGTAGTTGCAAACAGAATTTGATGGCAACACATGGGAGTTACAATCTGAAATTATCGGCCTGGAGAAGTACAGGATTGCTATTCATGGATAAGTATAAATATTTGAAAAACAATAATCCTGTGACTCCTATCTTATACTTCATCCCGAAGATACACAAGGATGCATTCAATCCCCCAGGTAGGCCAATAATTTCAGCTAGAGATAGCATTTTTGAAAGAACTTCGATGTATATCAATCGAACTCTCTCCTGAAAACCCGTGTGCACTACTGAGAAAATGTCTATATGATAATCTTTCTTAACATTGTTTCAACTTCGTCATCCAAAAATTATAACAAAGTGAACAAAGACATAGAGACCAAATGTACAATTCAACTTAAGTTTGTTATTGTCACAGTAAATCCTTGAATATACTTGTTAACATAAGATCAAGCAATCAAAATCGTTTTTTTCACAAATACATCATATTTGTACAATTATCAATCAATCAATCAATCAGTGACACTTATAGAGCGCGCTACATACCCGTAGGGTCTCAAGGCGCTGGGGGAGGGGGGGTGCCGCTACTGCTCGAACAGCCAGGTCTTCAGCTTCTGACTGAAGGAGAGGTGGTCTTGGGTCAGGCGCAGGTCGGCCGGGAGGTAGTTCCAGGTCTTGGCGGCCAGGTAGGAGAAGGACCTTCCTCCTGTAGTCGCTCTTCGGATGCGGGGGATGGCGGCGAGGGCGTGGTTGGCTGATCGGAGGTGGCGTTTGGGAGCGTAGAAGTTGATCCGGCTGTTGAGGTAGCTCGGGCCTTGGTCGTGTAGGGCTTTGTGTGCGTGGGTGAGGAGGCGGAAGGTGATTCTTTTGTTGACGGGGAGCCAGTGAAGGTCTCTCAGATGTCCGGAGATGTGGCTGGTTCGTGGGATGTCGAGGATGAGTCTGGCTGAGGCGTTCTGGATCCGCTGGAGTCTCTTCTGGAGCTTGGCGGTGGTACCGGTGTAGAGGGCGTTGCCGTAGTCCAGTTGCCTGGTGACGAGGGCCTGGGTGACGGTCTTCCTGGTCTCGGTGGGGATCCACCAGAAGATCTTCCGTAGCATGCGTAGGATGTTGAAGCACGCCGAGGAGACGTTGTTGACTTATGTTTGATATTCCACACCACAACATTAGACATGAGCCAGATGCATTTCGGGACTGGTGCCCCTTCTTCGGGGGCCACTGAAATTCAAAAACATACGAATATTTTAATTTTCGAAGACATTCTAGATAACATTATTAATCACTGCTGCCATACAGTCATGGCCCGAGAGGGGTGACAGTGTGTTGAAGAAAAAAAGCACGTACCTTAATCTCCCCACCCATGTGTTCACAAAACATTGAAAGTAATCATAAAACATAATGTGTAACTGTGCACTTGACTCACATCATGAAAGTGTAGAACCAAGACAGCTTTCTCTCGAGGTGATAATTACCCAATGATGCGACACAACCCCGTCTACAGAACGAATAAAACAAATAAAACCAACACATTCGAAACATAAAGTTTAGTATCACGGTACCTGGTTGCTGAGACTATGTACCAATATGCTGTGAAAACCAAGTATACGAATGATCAATGCTGGGAAACTAACTAATCCTTGTCCAAAAAAAGGTAGACACATGTGATTCCCTTCATACCTGTACATGTGGGGTATTGCAGCCTCCACGAAGGCTGTAGTAATTTCCAGTTCCCCGCAAAAAAATTGCCGATAATTCTAAAGTAAAGGACATGTGATTGCTCAAATTTACCGAAATGCAGAAACCGACGAGGGATAGAAAAGCAGGAAAGTGCCCGAACCACACTAAAC
This sequence comes from Lissotriton vulgaris, assembly GCF_964263255.1. Classification (NCBI taxonomy): domain Eukaryota; kingdom Metazoa; phylum Chordata; class Amphibia; order Caudata; family Salamandridae; genus Lissotriton; species Lissotriton vulgaris. The sequence goes on from NC_141695.1 coordinate 82,654,110, forward strand.
TTCACTGAACCAATGTTCCACCGGTCTCTATGAAATAGTTAAAACAGAGACTCCCGTTACCACCACGGACATATTCCCAGTCCATATAAAGAGAACAAACAATACGACATCGTCCACCTACCAAGTAATCCAAAAATTCAGTCAGTGTTTTCTCTTCGTGGTCTGCACCGTACTGTTTCCAAACGCCAACGTAACCACCATACAAAACATCCGCCAAGCCGGGCATGTGATTACACCATAAAGTAAGAAAGGGGACAGACGCGGCTACTCGTAATGAGAATTATTACTCCCTCACAGGCACGGGCCGTGCCGGGCGTTACACTGGGGCGGTGCCGTCAGGCAGGGGAGGACAGGGTGGGGGGATGTAAAATACGGGATAAGGACCATTAGAGGTAAGTTTCGCAAAAAATAAATAAAACAAATTTCATTGCCCACTCTGCATCGCCAAATGTGATGCAGAGTGGGCAACACATTTTTTTGTGATATTTACCTCTAAAGGTCCTTATCCTGTATTTTACATCCCCCACCCTGACCCTCCCCTGCCTGACGTCACCGCTCCAGTGTAACGCCCGGCACGGCCCGTGCCTGCTCCTTCATGTCACCTAACCTACATGAATGTTGTAATATGTGACATCATCAGCAGTGGATTGTGGGTGTGCAAAAATATAGTTAGTACAACTAACTATTTAGGAACGATTTCAATGTTTTTTTAAATGCTAATTCCTAACTATATAGGGCCTGAAACCTATGGTTTTTTCAGTGAATTTGAAAGGTTTTTTAAATCCTAACTCCTAACTATATATGACCTGAAACCTATGGTTTTTTAAGTCAATTTGCAAGGTTTTTTAAATGCTAATTCCTAACTATATATGACCTGAAACCTATGGTTTTTTAAGTTAATTTGCAAGGTTTTTTAAATGCTAATTCTATTAGCGGATAACATTTAAATATGTTAATATCCTTCTGGGACCACTTTTTAAATGCTAATTCCTAACTATATCAGTCGTGAAACCTATAGCTTTTTCAATAAATTTCAAAGGTTTTCTAAATGCTAATTCTATTAGCGGATAATGTTTAAATATGTAAATATCCTTCTAGGACCACTTGAGCAGCCTTAGGGGGTCAGGGTGTTTCTACCCTGCCCCCTTTTTGCGTTCTACACGTTTGTTTTTCTGCTTCTTTTGTGCCTCGGTCTACCTAGCACAAGATGAATGCCAACACTTCCTGGTTAGAAGTGTTAACAGCCAATGAGCATGCTGCTTTCCTGTGAAAGGCATGCTGATTGGCTGCCACTGTCTGTCAACACTCCAAACCAGGTAGTGTTGGCAGCCATCTTGTGCCTCGGTAGAACCAAGGCACAAGAAAGCAGTGAAACAAAGGTGCAAAACACGCAAAGGGGGCAGGGTAGAAGCACCCTGACCCCCTTGGCCTGCTCAGGGGTTCCCACAAGGACCCCCTCAGGCCCCCCCCCAATTTATTTATTTATTTATTTTTTTAATGTTTTTGAAAAATCGCGGGGTGCGCGGACACCGCGATCCCCCCCCAAAAAAAATGTGGGGGTCCTCATGGACCCCCTGAGCAGGCCTAGGGGGTCAGGGTACTTCTACCCTGCCCCCTTTTTGAGTTCTACACATTTGTTTTTCTGCTTTCCTGTGCCTCAGTCTACCGAGGCACAAGATGGCTGCCAACAATTTCTGTTTTGGAGTAGTTGACAGACATTGGCAGCCAATCAGCATGCAGCTCGCACACGCTAATGTCCGCACACGTGCAAGGACAGTGCAAGGACGGTGCGCGTTGTTTTTAATCGCTCGTATGTGCTGTAACACTCTTTTATAAACAAAACAGGTGATGGACCGAATGTGGATCAATGTCACACACTCACCCCAGTCCAAAGATCTGGGCCCAAATCCATCGTTTTTTTGCACTCCACACCACCCTGGGTTAGACAATGGCGATATGCAAATCAGCTCTGACCCTGTGCCCCATGGGAACAGTCCAGTCCAAACTACAAAAGCCATGTCCTTCCCAGAACGGAATCAAGCATCCGAGGACCGGTTTCGAGGTAACACCTCTCATCAGCCCGGCTAGCTTGACTCCAGTGGTGTGGAGTGCCTGGGACCCACGTCTGGGCATCCCCAGCGCACTTAGGGCGGAATTTGCAAACAAAACAGGTGATGGACCGAATGTGGATCAATGTCACACACTCACCCCAGTCCAAAGATCTGGGCCCAAATCCATCGTTTTTTTGCACTCCACACCACCATGGGTTAGACAATGGCGATATGCAAATCAGCTCTGACCCTGTGCCCCATGGGAACAGTCCAGTCCGAACTACAAAAGACATTTCCTTCCCAGAACGGAATCAAGCATCCGAGGACCGGACCGGTTTCGAGGTAACACCTCTCATCAGCCCGGCTAGCTTGACTCCAGTGGTGTGGAGTGCCTGGGACCCACGTCTGGGCATCCCCAGCGCACGTAGGGCGGAATTTGCAAACAAAACAGGTGATGGACCGAATGTGGATCAATGTCACACACTCACCCCAGTCCAAAGATCTGGGCCCAAATCCATCGTTTTTTTGCACTCCACACCACCATGGGTTAGACAATGGCGATATGCAAATCAGCTCTGACCCTGTGCCCCATGGGAACAGTCCAGTCCGAACTACAAAAGCCATGTCCTTCCCAGAACCGAATCAAGCATCCGAGGCCTGGACCGGTTTCGAGGTAACACCTCTCATCAGCCCGGCTAGCTTGACTCCAGTGGGTGGAGTGCCTGGGACCCACGTCACTCTTTTATGGCCTTGTAATACAGTGCTCCCAACATATTACAGGGACACTCAAGTATATAGATTACATGGTCTGTTTTACAATTTAATGCCTTTTCGATAACGATCTCCCTTTCAATAATTGGCTTTTTATATTTAGTCATCGACAACGCATGCTGGCATGCCTTACAGGTCTTTCATTTGATAAAGCCAGTACGTTGTGACAGCCATGTATTCTTTGTTGGTGGTCCACAAGGATCATTTCTGACCAGAGTGTCCTTCATAGATTTTCCACGGTGGTATGTTATTGCCGGGTATGTATGTATTTTTTTGTTTCACGTGGGGTTTCGTACAATGGGATACCGGGTCACATATAGGTGTATAAGTATTTTTGATAGTGTTCTATTGATCATTGACAGCATGTATGAGTGAATCTACAGGTAAGTGATTAGATGTGTGTATACATCTAGGAATAAATGAGTGGGTTTTTAGATACTTGTATTGCTGTGTCAATGGATTCAAATATGATACTCTGTATATTACAAAGAGTGATGAAAGATTTTACTAGTGTATGTGATTGTCACGTGGATGATGTCATCAGTGATGTCATCATTGATGTCATTTGAGATGTCATCAGTGATGTCACTGACTGATGTAATATGTGACATCATCAGCAGTGGATTGATTAAAAACCTGGCTTTTCCCACAATCCCGCTAAAATCCCTCTGTTTCCTCAGCACCCTTTCAGCGCCATGATACCTCCGGTGACAGTGTGCTATACAAAATTCCCTTAACATAACATAACATAACATAACATTGCGGGTGCACGAAATATAGTTAGTACAACTAACTATATAGGAGCAATTTCAATGGTTTTTTAAATGCTAATTCCTAACTATATAAGGCCTGAAACCTATGTTTTTTTCAGTGAATATATATATACATATATATATATATTCACTGAAAAAACCATAGGTTTTACACACGTTATAGTTAGGAAGTAGCATTTGCAAAACCTATGAAATTCACTGAAAAAACCATAGGTTTGACACATTTTATAGTTAGCTGGACATTTCACTCATATAAAACCAATGAAATTCCCCCGTTATAGTTACTTCAGCTAACTATAACTCGCGTGCCCACAATGCACTGGTGATGACGTCACATATTACATCACTATTGCTTTGAACATTTTTGTTTCTATTTTTGAATGTGTGTATCAAATGTTATATTATGGTGAGAGGAGGTCTGCCAGTCTTTCACACGGATGATGTCATCAGTGATGTCATCAGTGATGTCATTTGAGATATGATCAATGATGTCATGAGTGATGTCACTGACCATCTCATGAGTGATGTAATATGTGACATCATCAGCAGTGCATTGCGGGCACGCGAGTTATAGTTAGCTGAAGTAACTATAACGGGGGAATTTCATTGGTTTTATATGAGTGAAATGTCCAGCTAACTATAACATGTGTCAAACCTATCTTACCATTGGATAGTATGTATCCAACATATTTGTTTTCAGAATGTCTGTACTGTTTGGTTCTTTCTGTGCTAAATATTCAATTTCTTGCACATGTTTCAGAACACAGTTTCGTGTTTCTGCAAGACCCAAACTCACCCACAGGATAGTTCTTGATTTTGCATAAAGACTTGCTGATGATAAGCGATCACAACATTCATATGCTCCAATTTCTCGATGAGACAACATCTTCAAACTGTACGTATACAATTTCTTGCTTAGGTTCTTTTCATGAGAAATGTCTTCCCACATCTCTTTTAGTTCCATCTTTTCAGAATTTGTGATGTAAGACGTTACATATCGAGCCACAGCAATAGAGTTTTCTGCAACATATTGTATGTCCATGTTAGCATTCCACATGGACAAAATGACTGGGTTATAGTCATTTATTTATTTGGACTCTTCACCTCTTCTTAAATTGTACGTATTTTTAGGTGAACTTCTTCTGATGTTATGTCGCAAAGATGACATAAAATTGTTGACTCTTCCTTTTGAAAGTACCGGTCGTGCAAATCCAAAACGACATTTGGTGTAGAATTTAGTCTTTGATTTGAATTTTCGCCGACAATATTTTCCACAATGATGACTTTGAAAGCTTAAGTCTTTATCAGTTGTACTATTAGGTATGTCACGAGTGGCATATTGTTCAATAAAAGACAGAACAGTCTCATCCGAGTCTGTTCCAAATTTAGGAGCATCCTTGATCCATAACAGCATATGAATATGAGGAGCACCTCTTGCTTGATATTCTTTTCTCCAAAAGAAATCCAGTACTTCACCAAGAGGTGGATTTTTCTTGTTTGTAATAAAAGACATCATAGCTTCAAATCTATGATTAAAATATCTTCAAACATTAACCGGATCCAACGAACACTGTTCTCCATGTGTCTTGTAGTTTTTATTTTCCATGTTTGCATTCGCCTCCCGTAGAAATTCAAGTAAATCTTCCCAAGCATACTCTGCACAGCTTAGAGTTAAAAACCATGTAGGTGCTCCTAAGTTTCAAAGCATGCATTTCAAATCTCCATGACGACGGTACCAATACTCATTAGTACCATGCTGACAAGCCATTAAATTAATTAGGTGTGAATCCAAAACACTATCTTTCTGTTGCACTTTATCCATACATTCCTTTGCTGAAACATTTTGCAGATGCACTCCACTTTTTAAGATATCGTTTACTGCATAAGATAAACCAGATAAGTCACTCTCAAACAGAAGATGAAACAAATATGGAATGCATTGGCGAAACCTTGGATCTTCTGCATATAATCTTGTTGTCCGGTACTCAGATGCAGGAATCTGCATAGGTCGATCATCATATCGTGTACCTTCACCTGTAGGGAATAACTGTGGGAAACAACGACCTTCCAAACTTTCTTCCCATACACTATTAGGATTTCCTTTTGCTTTTTTCATCTGAAATAATTCAATAGCATTCCCTATTGCTTCTTTGGAATGCAGTGGATGAACACTGTAATGCTCATAAATTTCTTCACTTCTGGATAAGTCAACTTTTTCAATTTGTCCAATAGACAAATCATTGTCCTCTTCTTCACTTACTTCGTCTTCTTCTACGTATACATTTTTATAATATTTATTGTTTTTGACTAAATACAACGTTGCCTTTTTGACTTTTCTAACATCCACTAAATCTTGCCAGATTTTCTTACTCTTTGTAGGCACACCATTAACTAGAATAACTAGAGGTTCCTCTTCTACATTTTCAACACCAATTGTTTCCATCTATTTTTTTTAAATCAAGTGGCAAATATACAACTCTACCCTTTAATCCTCTTTGTAAATCTGAAGGATTTAATTTGCCAGTCTTAGGCTCCATACGAACAATAGCCTGAAAAGGATGTACACATTGAATCAGAATAGTCTTTAAATCCATCAGTTCCGATGGAATATTTATCAACTCAAGATTATTATGTACAGCTCTAGCAGGCATTCTATTTTCATTTAGTTTATTATAACAATACTTACAAATACGTTGCTCAAAACCCAAATCAAAATAGTTTTCTACCAACAAATAAGTTGCAAAATCTTTCCACTGACTATTATTTTCATCTTCACTTTTTAAATATAAATCAACTAACCTAGTTTGACTTTTGTAATGAATGCGTCGACAACACACACAAGGAAAATTTGGTTGTTCACCTGCAATGACCTTAAACTTTGTTATTTCCTGTTCAACATTTTCAGCATTAAAATTTCCAACTTACCTCAATTTCTGCAAAAATCTTCTTAACATCTTATTCACATCCATGCAAAAGTGCACTATTTAACTGTTTAAGTTTAAGGGCTGGACTTTTTGCATAATACAACTTTCTCACTAATTTTCTCATTTTCGTATGATGCACTGCTAACATCCTGAAGTGATGAAACACACTCTGGCATATTTTTTTAGAAAGACAAGCCAGAGAATGGCATTGCAGACCTATTTTTTCTCGCACTCTGCAATGGTCTAATTCTTGCAACATTACAATTTTTTTTTTTACTTTCCTTAGTGTACTTACGTAAGAAATTCCAAAAGAAATCAATTGAATCCTGTCGAACACTGCAAATGCTACTACAATTCCAACTGTAAACAGGAACATTAGGACGTCCCTCTAAAACTTCTCCAGCTATCACCTCTTCTGCATTTCTATCCACAATTTTCTCTTTCTCAATAGCACAACCATCCTTCACCTCATATGCTCGACCACTGGTGTCAACTGCATGCAACAAATCGTTACTTTGAAAGTAACTCTCTTCATTAAAAAATGGCTCAGAAGTTGAAGTATGCATCCATTTCCCAGAAAAAACTTTTACAAAAATTACTTCTATTTATGTGTCTCTTCCATTTACTCTTAGCTTTTAAAACTCTGATTGCCTTATTTAGTGTATTTATTCTATTAATTACTAAAATAAATAATTTTCTTTTTGTCTCAAACGCGCGCTCAACAACATCCTCCATATTTTTTTTCTTCTTATAAAAAGCAGATTTTCTTTTAGAAACTCTTTCCTTTTTTAATAAATTCGAAACTACTCTGTTATAAAACATACGCTTCCTGATTTCCGTAAACTGATTCGTACGTCTTTTACTGTAGATGTTTTCCTCTCTGCTGATTTGAGAAACATTTTGCTTTTTTCTAGCATTACTCCTTATGATACTGATAACTGTTTTTTCTTTTGAAGATTATCCTTTGCATTATTCCTTTGACATAATCTTTTTAAAAAGTCCTTGGTCCTTACTCTTCTTTTTATCCGTCCTTTGTTGTTTTGATAATTCTTCTAATTCTTTCCTCTTCAAATGGTATGTCCGTTTATACAGCTTTCTTTTTTCATTTCTGGTCGGCATACTAATTTATGTTTCTGATGAAAATGACAATCTGTAAAGAACAAACATAACAAATATTATAGTTTGCTACTAGCATATAACATACAAATTATAACCACAGGTTCATTTTATAAGTAGAATAAAGACAAAGAAACAGTCTCTGAACACAGTAGGAAATCCTATAGTGAATGTTGGTTCTAAATTTATGACAGTCCATAGCTGTGTCAATATTATAGACGTATTTTCTGATTCTAATTTTTAAAGCATACAAACAGTATACTGTTTTTCAAGAACTGTCGGTGACCCTAGTGCTTTTATTTTTTTTTACTATAATCTCTTATACACTTCATGAGAACATGTATTGTCACTCTCATAAAGCAGATCAACGACAAATAGTAGAAAAAATTGTCTTCAAGAATGCTTTAGTATCCAAAATAATTTTATTTATTTAAAAGTTCATATTCTAAAAGAACTTGAAGCACTATTTCTTCGGGTACTTCTTCAAATTGATCACCCTCATCCTCCAAATTGTCCTTTTCCCCTTCCACCATCTCTAAATAGGCACTGTCAAATGTTTTATCCATAAAGTCCTCATTTTCTGTATTATTTTCCTCCTCAAAAACTCCATCTAGTAATTCCTCCAGAAGATCATTTGTGATTTCAAAATTTAATTGACTTTTTTCTGAATAATTCTCAATTTTTCTAATTTTTTTTCTTTCTTCTGTATCCTTTTAAAATAATATAAAGACTAAATTATATCTTTTTCATAAATAGATAACTTAAAAGTACCTTTAGTAATTTTTAAACTACATACATATTTATACTTTCTAACTCATTAACTACATATAGTAAGATAGCACCTTCCTCTTGTTTGAAAACAAATTGACACTATGAGCCAAGATATTAACACTGTTCCTTTTTTTTCATTAAATAATTACTGCTGTAAAAAGACATCTTACTGTAAAAAATGTTTTTAGATTTTCTGGATATCACAACTATTGATAAACTTTATAATTGATTTTTAGGGATTCATATTCTGAGTTCACCACTACAAACTGCTATTCAAACTATATACAGTCTGAAGGAGAGGCTCACATTGTACAAGCCATAACATTCACTTAACAGATTACTACTTCCCTCAGAGACAGTTCCTTTTATGTTTCAACAGCATACTCAGCATGTAAATTTCACAGCATATACAAAATTCCATGCTAACCATGAGAAACCATATCATAATAAAGCTCTGCAAATCTATGTAAAACACTGCACACTGATAGTACAGTCACAGATATGCAGAAAAGATGCCCATCACACCAAGATAGTAAATAACAAACAGAGGTTGCCAGTACTGATATCAATGAATAGTATACATAAGTTATAACACAGCACTTGAAACAACATTCAAGACAGGGAGCTAGTCAATAGCTTTTATTGTTATTTATAACTTTTTCAAGAAAGAAACATATTTTATAAAAACTTCATACAAAATACATCTTCAAAGACGGACATATAATACATACTAGGCGGGAGCTCAAATCAGGAAATCATTCATCATATCAGACATATCACAGGCATCCAACATGCAACCAATCTCTGGGGGAGGGGATACAATAACTGCGAAAACTACAAAAAGTGCAAAAAAGTGCAATATTTACAATGCAATGACAAGCACAAGACAAAGGGAAATACAAGAAAAAAGCCAAAGTCTGCGAAACAATTCAAAGGTGATGTCACAAGAAATTATTCTAAAAGAGGTACATTCCTATATCAGGTCTGAATATCCAGGAAACTTTGTTCAATCATTAAATAAAGGTAATGTACACAAAACAGTGATAAGCAAAAAGAATCCTTTAAAGAGCTTATCACTCTTGCAGACAGCAGTATGGCTGGGGCCTACGCGTTTCGAATCCCGCCGGTTTCTGGGGATTCTCTTCAGGGCCTTTAGTCGTCTCTAAACATAAAAAGAGGGGGAAAGAATTATGAGAATCTCAAAACAAAATGGTTTTTAGACCAAAATCAACGGATCAACATCAGGTTCCTATCTCAGGTTACATCCTCTCCTCCACAAGCTTACCAGAAAGCAGAGGTGCAAGGGGCATGGGAGGCCTCAATGTTCTAACGAGGTGGACTGTGTCTGGGTCTGAAAAAATTAATGCATCGGAGTCAGGTGAAAAATGGAGATTTATATGGAATAGCGGGAGGTCAAGAATGGGAAGCTAGATTTTACTTACCTTATATATCAAAAAGAAGGCTTTTCTTAGAAGCGAACCGGGGCGCTGAATTTAACAGACGTTTACCTGTGGAGTGGAAAACATTGGAATTATCAGAAGAGGGATTCTGATAGTGTTGGGAGCTTGGCGTTCTACAGATTCGTAGTCACTCTCACCTAGTTAATGTAGACCGGAATTTCGGTATACGCAGCCGCAGAAATATGAACACTGGCACAAAGGTCTGAGGAAATATAGGGGAAAATTCTGTATACAAAAACCGCAGGATGCGTGTTTCGCCGAGTCAGACTAATGGGAAAAGTCTTACCAAGAAAACGGAGAGTCGGGTGGGGTATTTAATACAAAAGTTGGCAATCTCTATCAGTGGGTGCTTTGTTAATCTGAAAGGGAGCCAGCAATAAACAGGGTTAGCAACGGCCAAACACCAGTTTTTTACAAGTTTGGTACTATTCGTAAAAACGGCTTACCGCAATAGCAAGTAAAACGCGTTGGACCGCATAAAGCGGGTCGCGAGTACAGTAGAATTCAGGGGACCTAGAACGACATCGAAGTAAGCATTTTAGTGGTTGTTATATTCTCGATGGTGGCAAATCTAACCAGAAGTTTCAAGGGGCTTACCAGCATATCGGCAACGCACGGTCGACAAAAATTAATTTGGAAGGATTAACTGAAATGAAAAAGACAGTACGGGTATTAGTCTAACATTGAAGAAGGAGTGGCTAGCGGTAACGGAAGGAGAATCTAGATTACAATACTTACAACGGATTAGTCTGTCGGGACCTTTGGCTCGGCGGCGTTTGTGATGGCACTATACCCTGGCTCATGCGCAATAGCTGGCCGGGGCTGGGCTGATCTAACTACATAGGCTGACCAGGTGGACAGACACGCCCTCACTAGCACCAAGATAGCCACGGAAAACACGGACCGGAGTGTAGATTTTCATACATACGATCCATGTAGCAGGTGAAACGGGTACTCAAATTAAACGGTCTAGTGTTCTTGCAAGAAACACTGGATTAAAGTTTAAAGATTTCGCTCAATTCATTGAGCCCGGATACTGCTGTGTCAAACTTAACTATGAGAAATGCTTCTCGTTTTGATAATGCCAAATTCTGATCACCTCCTCGAGGATTTTTTTCTATTCTTGAAATCACTGTCCATTTTAGATCACTGACTAAGTTTTGCATCCACGTCCAATGTTGCACCAAAGGAGCATTTTCAACTTTCCTTTTTAGTCTGGATTTATGTTGCGAGATCCGTTGACGGACCTCTTGGTTTGTTTTGCCTATGTATAATAGATGGCAAGGGCATGTAATGCCATATACAACAAACTTGCTCTTACAGTTGCTGAATGTATCATGCTTCCAGGAGATTCCATTGTGTTGGAAAAGGGAACCCTCCACAGTGGATTCACAGCATAGGCAGGTGCCGCATTTGTGATGTCCAAGGATGGGGGGCATCCCCATCATTTGACGTAACGTCGCAGGTTTAGAGACTGGCATAGCCGCTCGGACTATATGGTTGGCAATAATGTTTTCTTTTTTAAAGGCAAATAGGGGCACATCTACAAGACTTTCATCTAGATCCTTCACGAGATGCCAATTCTGTTTTATGACCTTTTTCAAGTGGTTGGCATTGGGGCAATAGGTAGTGACGCATACCTGTCATTTCAACTCAGGTTTGTTTTTGCGTTCCAGAAGTGTCTCACGTGGGGTCCATTGAGCTCTCTTCATACAGGTCTTGCCAAGTTTTTTAGGGTACCCCCTGTCACACAGCTTGGATGTTAGATTTTCTGAATGGTATTGGAAATCTTCTTTAAAAGTGCAGTTCCTGCGTACTCGCAAAAACTGCCCATACGGGAGGTTTTCTTTGAGATTTCTGGGATGATTACTGTTGAACATCAGGGACTTGTTCCGATCGGTGGGTTTGATATATAGTGTGGTCGCTAATTTCCCTTCAGATGGAAAGACCTCCACGTCAAGGAATGCAATCCTGCTTGAGACTCGGTCAGGCTGAATTTTATGTCGGCGGTCCTGGCATTTAGCCATTGGTGGAATCGATTAAGGGTGTCACTATCTCCTGTCCATGTCATAAAGACATCATCAATAAATCGGAGCCAAGCTCCGATGTATTGAATAAATGGGTTGTTATTGTAAATGTACGCATTCTCATACATTGCCATAAACAGTACTGCCAATTCTGGTGCAAAGGGGCAGCCCATAGCTAACCCTTTGACCTGGTAGTAATACTCACCATTGAAACAGAAGTAGTTCTTCTTTAAGGCAAATGCTGCTAAGTCCACAATGAATTTAGTGGGCACCCGCATGGGCCTGGGTCTGGAATCTAGGAAATATGTAAGTACTGCTACAGCTTCATCTTGGGGGATCTGTGTGTACAGAGCAGTTACATCTAAAGTAACTAGTCTGTCTCTGTTTTCACAGAATTCGATGTTTTCAAATTTTTTGATAAAGTCTGTAGTGTCCTGTAGGTAGGATTTAACCTGGATCATGAATTCCTTTAGAAAACAATCTACGTAGTTCACTGCCGGCTCTAGCACCGAACCACATCCTGCCACGATGGGTCTGCCAGGCGGATGGTCTGGATCTTTATGAATTTTCGGCAGTACGTAGAACATAGGCACTTTAGGGTGTTTAATTTTTAGATATTCGAGTTCTTTAGGACCAACAAAACCTTGGTCAAATCCTTCTTGTACAATGGCAAAAAGTTCGTTTTGAAGGTCTGTAGTAGTATCTTTGTTTATCTTACGATAACAGCTAATATCCTCTAGCTGTTTCATTACCTCTGTGGTGTAGTCTTGACTATCCCACACAACAATAGCACCGCCTTTATCGGCCTGCTTGATTATGACCGTGTTGTCAGTTTTTAAGTTATTTAAAGCTGTCATCTGTTTCTTGGTGGTATTAAACTTTACATATTTTTTCTCTTTCTCCATAGCTGATATCGCAGACAAGACACTTTTCTCAAAGGTCAAAAGGTTTTTTGGAACTTTACTAGCTGGAGGACAAAAGGTAGACTTATTTTTTAAGCCTGTGGCTTCCAGAGGCTGATTGGTGGGATTTTCACTAAAGAACAGGGTCAATCGTAATTTTCTGCAAAATTCGATAAATTCTGATTTCATTTTAACAAAATCAGTCCTTTTTGAGGGGACGAATGACAAGCCTTTTGCCAAAATACTTTCCTCTTCTGATGTCAAAACTTTTTTAGATAGATTGAAGATTGGCGACGCTTTCAGTTTTTGTAGTGCTGTCGTCGTGTTTTCATTTCCCACGGGATGGTGTATCTCACTCGACCCCTGGGACGTGTTTGGCCTCTCTCTAAAAAATGAGTGTTTGACGATTGGTTTTGCTGTTGCTGGTTGGCGTTCCAGTTCCGATTCCTATTCGGACGGTTGTAGTTACTGGCACTTCTGTCTCTGCTCCTGAAAACTGCAGCGTGGAGATGCATCCCTGACCTCTGCCTTACTTCCTGCCAAGCGAAGCGGTGCCTGGCTCAGCCTGGCCTGCCTGCCAAAACGGTATTTTGCCTTCAAGTTATCAGTCCAGCCTCCTCGAAAACACATTCCAGTCTAGTGAAATAGCTAAACATATTCCCGGCTGCAGAGCGAAGGGCCAAGCCTTCCTGTCTCCTTCATGTAATTCATTGCTCCCGTTACCATGGTAGGCCCATGGCCCCGCGCATTGCACTTAGACACATATGCATTCAGTATAGTATAGCCTCTGCCCGAGAGTCCTTTTACTTCAGATTAAACATCCTCCAAACACCAGATATCAGATATGTTATAGGAACAGGTCGATCTGACATGCCAGACTTCTGTCTCCCCTACTAGTGCTAAAGTCAAGCCCCAGCTTTCCATAGTTCCACGTCAATCACACGTCATATTAATTGCGTGCGCACCCAGGTTATAGTTTTCTGCTGACTCTGCAGAATCCTCTATGCACCCACCCACTTATGACACTTTCTGTGACGTTTCCAGTACACGCCTCCGTGCACACCCTTGTACACGCCTTTTTGCTACGCACATGTGTTCTTATCTTATTCTTTTCACTTGTCACGCCTACTGTATCCATCACCATTGTACAGTTTTACTATATATGTCATGTACTGTTAATAAATCGTTGACATCTTTTGCCATCATTTTACCCCCTCCTGAACCCTTGTATTGATGGATCTGATTTCCATGGCTCGAGCCATTCCTATTAAAGCCCGTATGACTCAGATACCACGGACTCCGCCTCTCATTTGATTGAGCTATTCTTTTACCTGTCATTAATTATACGGAAAAATTGTACGGTAATTTTATTTACCACATATTTTGGTGCCCGAACAGGGATCCCTCCCCCACCCCACGCGCCGGCGATGCGTCGCAGGCCTTGCCCCCTACCACAGCCGTGACGGACTCCTATGCGCATCTGCAGGTTTTCCTGTATCTCCCTCAGGCCCGCGGAGGAGTTGGAGACTGCGGGTCAGCATCCAGACGAGGCGGTGAGGAGTGCGGAGGATCCCGACCAGAGCCCAGCCGAGAGAGCAGCGTCCGAGGTATCCAGAGGCCCACCTGTCCGAAGCGTCGAGGCGCATGTGTAGTGCGCAGCAGTGACGTCGTAGCAGTCCAGTCTAGTCGAGTTTCCGAGGCCTTCCGTTCCGTGCTTCCCGGTGAGTACCGTTGCTGGGGACGCATCTAGACGGGTGCATTAATTTGTGTCCGGTCAAGACGGGTCTGGGTACACAGATCCGGTCTGTACTGTTTCAGCAGTGCATCTGTGCTGTTTAGCAGTGCATCTAGTAATTCAGTTTCAGTAATTCAGTGATTCAGTATTCTGGTCTTCTAGCATTATCTCTCGTATGTTCTATACAGTATCTGTTTGAAATGTTTCAATGTGTTTAATGTCGTGGTATGAATGATTGTTTGCATTTTATTACTGTGTTTATCGTGTTTGCGTCCAGGTAGAGGTAATCATGCCTCTGTTCTCTAAATTACGTCAGATAGGAACTAGAAAAGGGATACTCGAAGAAGCAGTTCCCGTCCCACCTAGGGACACTCCAGGACATTTTATGTACCATAAACATGGCTTAGATGCCATACTGTACTTAGACTTATGGGTGGATTATACGAAGGACCTCGAAGAGAAACAGAGATGGCCCGTTACAGGGACATGGGATGCCGAGTGCATCATGAGAGTAGAAGAAGCGTTGTGGAAAAAGAAAGCCAGACAATCACAGAAAGATGCTATAGAATTGTGGCGTAAAGAATCGCATAGACGAACAGAAAAAGAATCCAGAAAAGCCGAAAAAAGTAGAGAGGATTCCGAAAAAGCTAGAGAAAAATAACTACTAGAAGAAGGAGAACAAGTCAGAATAGAACAACAAGACAGACAGAGAAATGCCCTTATTACAGGACTGTATCCAGTTCTAGCCGAGGGCCTGCCCAAGGCGACCCCGGAAATGCCAAGTGATCTGCCGCCACCATTGGTTCCGACCAAACTCCGTCACAAACAGACTTCCCCTACTGGCCCCCCTGCTACTGTTCCCCCTACTATTGGTCCAACTAATCCTTTTTCGACTACTGCAATCCAGAGTCCAACCCCATTACATATACCTGCCATGAGTTCAACTGCCACAACACAGTCAAGTTATGCCCACGCTTCCGTTTCAGGAGGTGCCGTAGGTGGCCTCCCCCACACCCCGCCACAATTACAACGAATGACAATCAGAGAATTAGCAACGCAGCGTACTCCGAAAGCGAGCACATCCGAAAAACTTAAACAATTTCTTACAGATTGTAGATATGATCCCGTACCCGGCAAGCAGGGGGACATGATGTTAGCCTCGTTACGTCTAAGACGTGTTACAGATTATTTGATGACATTACCAGAAATGCCGGACCTTCTAGACAAAATATATCACTTTATTCGAACGGGGGAGGGACCAGAAAGTATTCGTGAGGCCATGGCATATCAGAAAGTTGAGACACAAGGGTTAATATTGCGATTTTTGATTAATTGTTTGATAAGGGAACAAGATCAGCCAGGTATTTCTCAAGAAGAAATGGAGGTATTGACAAAATGGAGTCAGAATATTGCAGATTGTAAACATGATAAACAGACTTGTGTAGATGCCATGTCCAGAAAGATCCGTAAAGAAATAGTGGCAATACATATCTGACGGAAAGCTGAAAGGACAACCGAGTCAGACGAAAAGGATTCCTCAGAGGAGGAAGAACCAGAGAATACAGTAGTGACTCAAGACACAATAGCGTACGTAGGTAGGGCGAAACTCCCTAAACAGTATTCTTTTGATAGGCCTTTTGACAGATCGATACGTCCAGAAAATAAAAGACGTTTTCTTACTCCTTTACCAGAAAAATGTTCTCTTAAACATTTATTCCAAGCCACTGATAAAATCCTGAAAGATAGAATAGGTTACAATGAACTTAGTACAATGCGTGAACAAGAACTAGCACGGTCCGCAGTACAGTGGGCCGATAATGACAGCGTATATAAAGATGATTCAGTAGCACAAACATTTTTGAGTCTTACTCCAACTGAACAACGTTTAGCTGGTATGTACATGATCCAGCATATCATTATGCTATATGAGAGTCAGCATTCTGATCCAGGTCCCCTATACAATATATTAGATGAATTACTCCTGGATAGATGGAGAGGCCTAGGTACCGATTTGATTAATGTGATTCTTGAACAACGTCATAGATACAGAACCTTTTTGACTCCACATTTTGTTCCTGTTCCACCCCCAGTAAGCCATCCTTTTCACGTAGACAGACAGAACCCTTTACGAGAAGTTCATCCCGTCCAGACATCTCCAGGGGGTGCGCTTCAACGCGTATTCGTATACACTCCCATAAGTAAAATGGAATTATTGGAAATGAAGAAAATAGTGCCTAGTCATGATAAAGATCCAGCAGGGTTTCACCGTGAAATAAAAGACATGTTACTCATGGGAGATTACACATATCCCGATATTATGAAAATATTAAAAGTATTATTGCCTGCCGGTATTTACGAGAAACTCAAAGAAAAAGAATGGGAGGTGGGAGATAAAAAGATTAATTGGACTGAATTAGAAAACGAAGAAACCGGACGAACCCCAGGTTTGGGTCTTGGGGACAAAACAAAGGCATTACCAGGATTATTAGTACAGGTTTTGCCAAGGTTATTGACAACTAAAAAGGAAGACTGGCACCAAATCTCAGCTTGTAAACAGAAACAAGACGAAGACACTAGTGATTTTTATTCCAGATTCGAGAAATGTTTTATTATTAATAGCGGCCTGAAAACAAGTAGCGAGTCATACCCACACCTTTTTGTGACCAAATTAGTCGAGAATTCTTTACCCCAGGTTAAGAACCGCGTATTGAAAGTTGAGAGTACATGGCAAGCAAATACGCCTTCCCAAATGTTACAAATGTTACAGTACCACCAGAACAGAATCAGAGAGGAACATGAACACGAACAGAGACATATGAAAGACACGAAAATGAAAGTGCTAGTTGCTCAGTCAGTTCCAGCTGATGGTCAGAAAAGGGGTACGACACAGTCCAATAAACCAGCAGCTCCTGTTAAAGGGACATGCAACTATTGTAAACAGCCAGGTCACTATATAAGTGATTGTGCAGTTCTGAAACACAATATAGCTACAGGTAAAACGAAAGAGAGACCGCGTCCACCTAGACAGGATCAGGTCCAACAACATATACCGCAGAATGTGCAGCCTATGCAGATTCCACAACAGACCGTAGCGGTACCACAGCCCCAGCCCATTGCCGCAACACAACATGTCACACAGCAGATGTACCAGTATGCACAGTCCGATTACCCCGATTATCAGCAGTATACATGAAACAGCCTAGAGAGGGAAGTTGGCTTGCCTCTTATTGAGGTTCCTGTAGATCAAGAGGGTCCTTATGTACATAGTAAGGTATTAGGAAAGGATAGAAAAATTTTGATTGACACAGGGGCAATCAGAACTACCATTAGTCATGACGAGGTTCCAGGGGCACCCCTCTCAGGCTCACAGAATGTTTCCCTTGGATTTTCAGGAAAGCCTATTGTAAATGAAGTATCGAAACCAGTTCCCCTTGCAGTTGGTCCATTATCCCGTACTACAGATTTGTTACTTACGAAATCATGTCCAGAAAACTTGCTTGGTATTAAAACACTGAAAGCTTTAGGAGCTGTAATTTGTTGTTCTCCAGGAAGGAGTAAGCCTGTTCCTTCGTGATTTTAAGGGTCATTATGTGTTGAGAGATTTTGATCCCAGGTTACAGAATGTTCCTGCACATTTGTGGGCACAAGGCCCAACTGATGTAGGTTGTATGCACATTACACCATACCGTGTCACACTCAAGCCAGGAGTTGTACTACCCCGAATCCGACAATACAAGTTACCACCTGATGCTGTAGTGGCTTTACTGAAAATCATTGACGAGCTCATTGCACAAGGAGTGGTTGTAGAAACCGACTCAAATGTATGTAATTCCCCTATCATTCCGATTCTTAAACGCACTGATCCGAATGCACCTCCAGTCTATCGGTTGGTGATCGATCTGCGAGAATTAAATAAATGTATTGTACCACAATATCCGGTGGTCCCAGACATCTCTTCCTTATTGACAGCTATTGATTCAGAAGCGACGTTCTTTACTGTAATCGATCTCAAGAACGCCTTCTTTAGTGTCCCCATTGATCCGGAAAGCCAGTACCTTTTCGGATTCTGTTTAAATGGCCGTAACTTCAAATTTGCACGCGCCCCTCAAGGATTCACAGAAAGCCCCAGTGTCTACAGCCAAGCATGAAAACGACAACTTGACAGTATTCACATGCCTCCTAACACTACCCTACTCCAGTACGTCGATGATCTATTGATCACCGCCCGAAGTGAACCAGAATGTGAACAAGCATCACTGACAGTCTTGTATTTTCTGGCGGACAAGGGACACAAGGTGTCTCCTTCGAAGCTGCAATTCTGTGCCCAGCAAGTGGTATACCTTGGGCACTTGCTGTCCAAGTGGGGTAGGCAGCTAACACCTGATCGTATCCAGTTAATTGCACATCTTCCGCAACCCAGGACACAAAAGGATGTACGAGCCTTTATTAGACTCACTTTTTATTGCAGACAATGGATTCCCCATTACGCATATCTAGCAAAACCACTCATACAGTTGACAACACAGGAGGCAGCGTCTTCGACTGTTCTCCCTTGGACTCAGGAACATACACAAGCTTTTGACGAATTAAAGAAAGCCTTATGTCAAGCACCTGTTTTAGCAACACCATGTTACAGCAAACCTTTTACACTTTTTGTCACAGAACGCGATGGCACAGCGTTATCGGTTCTCACTCAGGTTCAAGCAGACAAACACAGACCGTGTGCTTATTTTTCGAGTATATTGGATCCAGTAGCCCAGGCCTTGCCTGCGTGCTTAAAATCAGTTGCAGCAATAGCTCTAGCAATCAGACAAAGTGATTCCATTGTATTGGGACATCCATTGACAGTACAGGTTCCACACTCTGTGGAAGTACTCCTAAACAGAACACAGACTCAGCACTTGACTATAGCACGACTGACAGGTATGAATTGACATTGTTTCAACCACATATAGAGATCAGACGCTGCAATACACTAAATCCTGCTACACTTTTACCATCAAGCACAACAGATCCTACTCCACATGACTGCATGGAAGTTATTAACACAATCACAAAACCCAGACAAGACTTGAGAGATGTTGCATTATCCGATCCAGACCTGACACTTTATGTGGATGGTTCATGTATGAGAACAAGTACAGGAGAGTTAGTGGCCGCATATGCAGTGACCACTGAAACTGAAGTCATAGAAACACATCGCATTGCTCTGACACAAGCTTGTATACGAGCCAAGAACCTTAAAGTAAACATATACACAGATTCACGTTATGCATTTGGAGTCGTACACGACTTCGGTGTCCTCTGGCAAGAGAGAGGTTTCTTGACCTCTCACGGAGCCAAGATCCAGCATGGTCCCCTCATTCAAGCTCTGTTGGAAGCAATACATTTGTCTACAGCCATAGCCATCATGAAGTGCAAAGCGCATACTAAAGTTACAGACATTATTTCCCAGGGTAACAACCTGGCAGATCGAACAGCGAAACATACAGCTCAGACTCATACTCATACGACCGATATGACAAAGACTGACGTGACTTCACTGACGCATTGCATGACAGTTAGGGATCAAACACAAGATGTCATTGACATATAGACACATACTACTCCAGACGAAATAAAGAAATGGACTGGACAAGGAGGGGTCCAGACAGAACAGGGATGGATGACGAAGGGAAAGACCACATGGTTTCTCCCCGACTCTATGGTTCAAGTTATCATTAACACAGCACATAGTCCAGCACATTTAGGAGAGAAAGCCATGTTAGACAGTTTACAGAACCTCTGGTTCAACAAGCATTTACGAGCAGCAGCAAAACAGAAAGTGCGTACCTGCATGATCTGTTGTCAGTTCAATCCAGGCAAAGGTATTCCCGTGGAACGAGGTGGATTTCATCCTCCCGACCATCCTTTTGAAGTCCTCCAGATGGATTATATCCAGATGGACAGATGCCGAGGATTCAAGTATGTCCTCGTAGTTGTATGTGCCCTATCCAGATGGACAGAAGCATATCCCGTCCCAGATTACACTGCCGTAACCACTGCCAAACAGTTGGTTCGTGAATTTTTCCCACGGTACGGTTTGCCCCGTGTCGTGTATTCAGATAATGGACAGCCATTCTCGTCCGAGCTCATGAAGCAGGTTTCACTCCTGTTAGGCAATCCATGGAAATTCCACTGTGTTCGACATCTCGAGGCAGCTGGTCTCGTGGAGAGACACAATCAGACTCTGAAAACCCGTCTTGCTAAAATATGTGCAGAGAAAGGTGTAGATTGGATGGTAGCTTTACCAGTTGCCCTCTTTTATATGCGAATGGTAGCTCATTCTAGGACAGGGCTATCCCCGTATGAGGTGGTCTTTGGTAGGCCTCCTAATATGTCAAAATCACAGATGTTGACAGTTCTATGCTGACAGATTACCTTGCTTCCTTGATGTCTGCACTACTATCATGTCGTTCACAGGTCGCGGCAGCCTTCCCAGACAACACCGAGGTGAAACCGCATGAACTTGTTCCAGGTGACATCGTCGTGGTCCGCAACTTTGACAGATCAAGCCCTCTGGAGCACTCCTGGAAGGAGCCGAAGATCGTTTTGATGACCACAAGGACTGCAGTGAAAGTCGAGGGGAGGAAAGGGTGGCTGCACTCGAGCCACGTGAAAAAGTTTTATGGACTTCCGCCAAAGACTGTTTCCCAGGACTGCCGCATTCCAGACACTGATACTAAACTCCCCCTGTTAGAGAAAACTCTGCAGCAGGAGTACAGGTTAAAATTGAGGTCTAGTAAGTCAGACAGTTTAATTGTTTAAGTCCCCTCCTGGGTGAAGCGGTTAGACAGGTTCCTGACATGTATAAGATAGACCCCAATAGAGAGAGAGATAGACAGGAGATCAAGAAACGAAAATATTGTAAAAGTCTCCGAAGTCGTTGTATTCTGACATTACTTATTATGTTTTTCTGAGTCTTACGTTAATCTGCATTAGTTGGATGTTACATATATTTTTTCCCATGGCACATTCTTTTTCTAATGACACTGCAGAGCACATGTTTAGTGAACTACCCCCACATGAGTTGTCTTATCGACTTGCGCTGCGCAACAATACATTCATCCGTATGTTACACCATTCTCACCAGACCAGTAATGCTACAAATTGTTGGATATGTGGCCGACTCCCTCCCTATCAGAACTACAAGGGAGCTCTGCCCCTCTTTCCTTATCCGTTTACACATTATGGTTCCTGTGGTGCATGGTTTAGTTTAATATCCTCTTTAGACATTGAATCCAGAGTTTCCCAGGGCAATTGGATATGGGGAAATCTGAACACGGTTATGAACAAAGCATGTTTCCCAGATGAGGAAGGTCTGCCACAAATGACAGGGACCGATCTAGAAAATGAAGTGTATGGATTAGGTAATTTTACACTTAACCTCATGATTCTAAATGTTAAGTCTGAGACTAGTCCAGACTTGCCATCAATATCAGTTTTACCAGTGAAAGGAGAATTATGCGTCAAAAAGAGTGGTTCAGTACATCTAGGACACAGTGATTGTACTACTGTGGTCGAATTCAATGACAAAGGCAAGTCTACTTTCAAAGCTTCCCGACATTCATATTTCATTTGTAGTCAGACAGCCTATATACGTTTACCTCTAGATTGGGATGGTACTTGTTTTATTGCATTCCTATTGCCACCTGTTTTTCTAGCCCCATCCGATTATCACAGAAATTCCCGCCTCACTCACGTTAGACACAAGAGAGATCTCCCAATTGTCGATCAGACTGAAACTACCTGGGAGCAATATACAGATTTCAATAAAGGATTCTTTCCTTATTTAGGCACTGTCTCTAATAGTAAATTGATACGCAAATTAACCAGAATCCTTGAAGCAGTAGTGAATGAGACTACTTCTGCCCTAGGTAACTTAACAGAGGAGCAGTCTGCTATGAGACTTGTTGTTCTTCAGAACCGCCTTGTCCTTGACATCATCCTGGCTGATAGGGGCGGAGCTTGTAGAGTCATCGGATCCAGTTGTTGTGTGTTTATTCCTAATAACTCACCATCAGTATACAAAGCTATCACCAGGCTTCACGAAATAGCCCATCTGATACACCAGAATCCAGGCACCTGGACTTGGTCCAGTTGGCTCTGGAGTGTAATATCTGCCTGGGGATGGAAACTATTGTCATTTCTAGGAATCATACTGCTCATAGTATTCAGTTGTTGTCTATGCCTACAATGCGGGCCAGCGATTTGCGGCTTGTGTGCCACAGCCTGCGTTCCCCATCCAAGTTCATGTTCCAGTTCCCGTATGAGAAAGGATGAGCAGATGATGTTATATGAACAGATAGATGGTCTCATGAAAATAGATATATCCTGAAGGGTACGTAGGGGACAAGGAGGGAATGAGGTAATTGAAATTTTTATGGTCCAGTATGTCCCCTAACGTGCACCCCAACGTCTCCATGTACGTGCTTGAAGTACATGTAATTTCCCTCCATGACCGAATATGAAGACGAAAATGCATTTGCGTCCAACGTTAACATGTCCTCTACCAGATCCACCATGAATGGATAAATAATTCAGTTTCTAAACATGCCATGCCAACGTCTTTACATGGTGCACTTTCACGTTTTCCTGGCTCTGTCGAGCTAGGCCCTGATTTCTGACTTCGAACCACTTCTGTCTCTGCCTCTGAAAACTGCAGCGTGGAGATGCATCCCTGACCTCTGCCTTACTTCCTGCCAAGCGAAGCGGTGCCTGGCTCAGCTTGGCCTGCCTGCCAAAACGGTATTTTGCCTTCAAGTTATCAGACCAGCCTCCTCGAAAACACATTCCAGTCTAGTGAAATAGGTAAACATATTCCCGGCTGCAGAGCGAAGGGCCAAGCCTTCCTGTCTCCTTCATGTAATTCATTGCTCCCGTTACCATGGTAGGCCCATGGCCCCGCGCATTGCACTTAGACACATATGCATTCAGTATAGTATAGCCTCTGCCCGAGAGACCTTTTACTTCAGATTAAACATCCTCCAAACACCAGATATCCGATATGTTATAGGAACAGGTTGATCTGACATGCCAGACTTCTGTCTCCCCTACTAGTGCTAAAGTCAAGCCCCAGCTTTCCATAGTTCCACGTCAATCACACGTCATATTAATTGCGCGCACCCAGGTTATAGGTTTCTGCTGACTCTGCAGAATCCTCTATGCACCCACCCACTTATGACACTTTCTGTGACGTTTCCAGTACACGCCTCTGTGCACATCCTTGTACACACCTTTTTGGTACGCACATGTGTTCTTATCTTATTCTTTTCACTTGTCACGCCTACTGTATCCATCACCATTGTACAGTTTTACTATATATGTCATGTACTGTTAATAAATCGTTGACATCTTTTGCCATCATTTTACCCCCTCCTGAACCCTTGTATTGATGGATCTGATTTCCATGGCTCTAGCCATTCCTATTAAAGCCCGTATGACTCAGATACCACGGACTCTGCCTCTCATTTGATTGAGCTATTCTTTTACCTGTCATTAATTATACGGAAAAATCGTACGGTAATTTTATTTACCACACATTTATTCAATACATCGGAGCTTGGCTCCGATTTATTGATGATGTCTTTATGACATGGACAGGAGATAGTGACACCCTTAATCGATTCCACCAATGGCTAAATGCCAGGACCGCCGACATAAAATTCAGCCTGACCGAGTCGACAAGCAGGATTGCATTCCTTGACGTGGAGGTCTTTCCATCTGAAGGGAAATTAGTGACCACACTATATATCAAACCCACCGTTCGGAACAAGTCCCTGATGTTCAACTGTAATCATCCCAGAAATCTTAAAGAAAACCTCCCGTATGGGCAGTTTTTGCGAGTACGCAGGAACTGCACTTTTAAAGAAGATTTCCAATACCATTCAGAAAATCTAACATCCAAGCTGTGTGACAGGGGGTACCCTAAAAAACTTGTCAAGACCTGTATGAAGAGAGCTCAATGGACCCCACGTGAGACACTTCTGGAACGCAAAAACAAACCTGAGTTGAAACGACAGGTATGCGTCACTACCTATTGCCCCAATGCCAACCACTTGAAAAAGGTCATAAAACAGAATTGGCATCTAGTGAAGGATCTAGATGAAAGTCTTGTAGATGTGCCCCTATTTGCCTTTAAAAAAGAAAACAATATTGCCAACCATATAGTCCGAGCGGCTATGCCAGTCTCTAAACCTGCGAGTTACGTCAAATGATGGGGATGCCCCCCATCCTTGGACATCACAAATGTGGTACCTGCCTATGCTGTGAATCCACTGTGGAGGGTTCCCTTTTCCAACACAATGGAATCTCCTGGAAGCATGATACATTCAGCAACTGTAAGAGCAAGTTTGTTGTATATGGCATTACATGCCCTTGCCATCTTTTATACATAGGCAAAACAAACCAAGAGGTCCGTCAACGGATCTCGCAACATAAATCCAGACTAAAAAGGAAAGTTGAAAATGCTCCTTTGGTGCAACATTGGACGCGGATGCAACACTTAGTCAGTGATCTAAAATGGACAGTGATTTCAAGAATAGAAAAAAATCCTCGAGGAGGTGATCAGAATTTGGCATTATCAAAACGAGAAGCATTTCTCATAGTTAAGTTTGACACAGCAGTATCCGGGCTCAATGAATTGAGCGAAATCTTTAAACTTTAATCCAGTGTTTCTTGCAAGAACACTAGACCGTTTAATTTGAGTACCCGTTTCACCTGCTACATGGATCGTATGTATGAAAATCTACACTCCGGTCCGTGTTTTCCGTCGCTATCTTGGTCCTAGTGAGGGCGTGTCTGTCCACCTGGTCAGCCTATATAGTTAGATCAGCCCAGCCCCGGCCAGCTATTGCGCATGAGCCAGGGTATAGTGCCATCACAAACGCCGCCGAGCCAAAGGTCCTGACAGACTAATCCGTTGTAAGTATTGTAATCTAGATTCTCCTTCCGTTACCGCTAGCCGCTCCTTCTTCAATGTTAGACTAATACCCGTACTGTTTTTTTCGTTTCAGTTAATCCTTCCAAATGAATTTTTGTCGACCGCGCGTTGCCGATATGCTGGTAAGCCCCTTGAAACTTCTGGTTAGATTTGCCACCATCGAGAATATAACAACCACTAAAATGCTTACTTCGATGTCGTTCTAGGTCCCCTGAATTCTACTGTACTCGCGACCCGCTTTATGTGGTCCAACGCGTTTTACTTGCTATTGCGGTAAGCCGTTTTTACGAATAGTACCAAACTTGTAAAAAACTGGTGTTTGGCCGTTGCTAACCCTGTTTATTGCTGGCTCCTTTTCAGATTAACAAAGCACCCACTGATAGAGATTGCCAACTTTTGTATTAAATACCCCACCGACTCTCCGTTTTCTTGGTAAGACTTTTCCCATTAGTCTGACTCGGCGAAACACGCATCCTGCGGTTTTGTATACTGAATTTTCCCCTTTATTCCCTCAGACCTTTGTGCCAGTGTTCATATTTCTGCGGCTGCGTATACCGAAATTCCGGTCTACATTAACTAGGTGAGAGTGACTACGAATCTGTAGAACGCCAAGCTCCCAACACTATCAAAATCCCTTTTCTGATAATTCCAATGTTTTTCACTCCATAGGTAAACGTCTGTTAAATTCTGCGCCCCGGTTCGCTTCTAAGAAAAGCCTTCTTTTTGATATATAAGGTAAGTAAAATCTAGCTTCCCATTCTTGACCTCCCGCTATTCCATGTAAATCTCCATTTTTCACCTGACTCCGATGCATTAATTTTTTCAGACCCAGACACAGTCCACCTCGTTAGAACATTGAGGCCTCCCATGCCCCTTGCACCTCTGCTTTCTGGTAAGCTTGTGGAGGAGAGGGTGGAACCTGAGATAGGAACCTGATGTTGATCCGTTGATTTTGGTCTAAAAACCATTTTGTTTTGAGATTCTCATAATTCTTTCCCCCTCTTTTTATGTTTAGAGACGACTAAAGGCCCTGAAGAGAATCCCCAGAAACCGGCGGGATTCGAAACGCGTAGGCCCCAGCCATACTGCTGTCTGCAAGAGTGATAAGCTCTTTAAAGGATTCTTTTTGCTTATCACTGTTTTGTGTACATTACCTTTATTTAATGATTGAACAAAGTTTCCTGGATATTCAGACCTGATATAGGAATGTACCTCTTTTAGAATAATTTCTTGTGAAATCACCTTTGAATTGTTTCGCAGACTTTGGCTTTTTTCTTGTATTTCCCTTTGTCTTGTGCTTGTCATTGCATTGTAAATATTGCACTTTTTTACACTTTTTGTAGTTT
Organism: Lissotriton vulgaris; assembly: GCF_964263255.1. Lineage (NCBI taxonomy): Eukaryota > Metazoa > Chordata > Amphibia > Caudata > Salamandridae > Lissotriton > Lissotriton vulgaris. Next base: position 82,680,967 of record NC_141695.1, read on the forward strand.
TCGCAGTTATTGTATCCCCTCCCCCAGAGATTGATTGCATGTTGGATGCCTGTGATATGTCTGATATGATGAATGATTTCCTGATTTGAGCTCCCGCCTAGTATGTATTATATGTCCGTCTTTGAAGATGTATTTTGTATGAAGTTTTTATAAAATATGTTTCTTTCTTGAAAAAGTTATAAATAACAATAAAAGCTATTGACTAGCTCCCGGTCTTGAATGTTGTTTCAAGTGCTGTGTTATAACTTATGTATACTATTCATTGATATCAGTACTGGCAACCTCTGTTTGTTATTTACTATTACGGCTCAGCCATACTGATTAGAGCCAACCCTTAGTTGTTCTTCGGTCCATCACACCAAGAGCCATATCATAATACACCTCTGTAAATAAAGAAAAAAGGCTGCCAAAGATAATACAGCATGAGTTAGAGAAATAATGAAGACTTAGCAAGAATTGTTCCATGGAAACAGCAATCAATTATAGTCAAAGGATAGATGAACCTGAACTGCATCGAAAAGAAGACATGCACCAGGCCCATAAAAAGATAGTGTCAACTGTCAGTGGAAAAATATCTCAAAATACATATCTAGTACAAGCAGATACAGACATGGCAAAAATAGAAGATAAAATCATGCACCAAACCGAAACTTTGCAAGTATCCAAAAAAATCTTACTTATTATTTTAATCTGCACCCAAAGAAATTGCCTTTCAAAAATACCAACTCACCTGAAAAAAAGAATGTGATTCCTGAAAATTCGAAAACGTGGAATACAAGTTGTTGCTGTTCAGCACCAAACACTATAAAAAAGAGAAATACTTAAATTTAATTCACATATTACAGACATATTTATTACACAACATACACCCATTGTAGCAAACAACAAGCCTAACAGATAAATTCCCTAAGATTCTCTACCATTGGATATCCTAATGCCTAACTAAGTTCAATAATAGTTTTTTCACCACATCAAATAACTAAATATTAAATAAAATATTAATATATAGTAGAAAAGAGACACAGGACAGGAGAGATATAGGGTACAAGAGACAGAGAGACAGTAGGAGGGAGATGGACATGCAGAGACAGACCAGCATTCTAAGCACAAATGGAGAGATAGAAAAATAACAGGAGCAGAGAAAAGTAAAAAAAGACAAGGATGGTACATTAAAATAAAAGATGAACGTAGAAAGGGAATCACAGAGTATAAATAACAGACAGAGGACAAAAAAACAAAAGGCAGGAGGCACAGGGACAGAGAGGACAGCAGGCAAACACTACAATAGGGTGAGAGAGAGCAGAAGCAACACAGAGATGGACAAACAGAGCAGAAGAGAGAGAAAGATGGAGAGAAGAAGAGTGAATAGGAGGCAGACAGATATACACCATCATACAGACAATGTAGGAGGAAGACTGAGAACAGGACACAGAGAAAGATACAAAACGAGCACGAGAAGGAGACAGATATCACAAGGGAGAGTGAAGGTAACAGTGGTTTCAGGCCAGAAAAGAAAAGAATGACAGAAATGAATAAATATAGTAAAAAGCACAACAAAGACAGACAGAGCAAGAGAAACCAAAAGAATAGGACACAAAAGGCCTCATTTATAAAAGGCTTGCGCCACAGATGCGTCAGTTTATCCCATTTTAAAAGTGACGCACCAGTGGCGCAAGGCCTTCACAAATAAGGCCCCATGTGAGGGAGAACAACAACTGCATAGAGAGAAAATGTATGAGAGACAGGAACTGTAGAAATCACAGGATACACAACATAGAGAAAAACTGCACAGTAGACAGAGATACAGAGGACGAGCCAGACACACTAAAATATATGAAGTAAGCAGCACAAAAACAGCAACACAGAAATATGTATACTGACTTCACTAACTTAGTGCAAGAAAGTATCTATTCCAGGAACTTCTGCACAACCTCATACTCACAACTCTTTGTTTCCCTTTAGCCCCAACCCTTTCCTCTCTGACCTCTCACCCACCAGTGCAGCTCTCGGCCACAAACCACACTGTAAATTTTGCCCTCCATATTTTTACATATAGGTATGGTACAACACGTAACATCATACCTACAGCAACTGAGTACTAATACCTTTGACACAGATTCATAGCTGCACAAGTTAAGTAAAAAGTCTGCCTATGCCAGGGCTCAAAAGTGCAGCCCGATAGACAGCAAGCCTACCTTTAAAAAACTGCCTGTGCTGAGACCCAAAGAGACCCGGCCAACTTAAAACCCTGAAACTATCTTAATGTCTCCTTTCTCTTTAAACCTTTACATTTCACTTTCAAACCACGTTTGCTTTCCATGACACACGTTTTTTTCAGTTTTCCACATTCAACGCCTAGACACTTTTCCCTTTTTAGTATCAGAAGCTGCAGCTGCAACATGTCTAATGCACAAATTAATTAGTCTATATTTCGCGTTTTTTCAGTGTTCAAATTCTATACATTTTTTTCACATAAATAGATACGAGCGGCTCAGTACCTCCTACTGGCATAAAACCAAGTCACTCCCTTTCACTTACAAATGCCTTGGAGACGGCAAAAAAATGTCGGGCAGATTTACAAGCCCCTTACGCCAGTTTAGCGTCACTTTTAACATGGGACAAGTGAAGCAAAAGTGCCGCACGGAGCATGTTAATCTGCCCCTATATCTGTATACAGATGAGTGTACTGAAACATGTAATTAGTCATTCACATCCAGGCACTTTCAATTACATGACTTATTTAACTAGAAGCGCTGTAATGTTGCATGTCTTTTCAAAGATTCACCAGTGCCTGTGCCTGCTATAATGCCGACTTTTTCCTTATTCTTCAACAGTCGTTATTTTTCATTCATGTAATGAGAATTATTATGAGTTTTTAAACGACAAAGCTTTGCACCCTGCATATGCTTCGCTGTAAGAATGTAGTTTATCCAGCCCCGCATGGGAACCTTGATGTTTCCATCTGTCCGCGAATTCCGGCCTTGAATTGAAAGTTGAATCACAAGACATGAACAACAGCCTTATTGTCTGTTCCCAAACATATCTCTTTCACTTAGCTAATATTCACGGAGAACTGCATTGCTTATAAAATATTGACCTTCCTTTACAATTTGCTGAGGTGACTCCCATAATCTTTAACGCATCCTCCAGTTCAGGGCTGGCTTATTTTTTTTTATAACTACTAAGCAATGGTTTAGTGACTTCTTTGCCAGAAATTATTTGAAGTCATTCTGCTACTCTTCACTCCATAGTCGCCAACCTATTTTTCTGGACTTCCTGTTGTACTACCAGTGACTGCAGCTTTTGTATTCCTATTTTTTTATTACAAAATGGATGTCCGTCCTGTCTTCGCAAACGAGCCGGAGCACTTAGAAATATTTTGCCAGAGGATGCTTGAATACTATGGCATCCTGCCACTTGTGACTTTGAGTGCGTCATATGCACTATCATTTTGATTTTCCTATTTCACCTGTGTGCAGCCTGTATTTCATTGCCTGAACTGTGATTTCATATGGGCCCTGGACTTATGTCTCTGCAACTTGGTATCTCCTGAAGTGAATTACAATCATCTCATGAATCCATTAATTGGTCATGAACAGCTTTGTTCCGACGGAGGGATTATGGCCTACATGGAGTTCTGGGTCATTGGAATATATTCGCAGCGGCGCAAGATTTCTCGGCACACAGCTACATAGAAAAGACACTGAGTTGTCCTCTGATGGTACTAGAGGCTCCGGTAAATGAAGAGCATGTATGTTCTTTTCATCTTTTCAATTGGATGGCTGACATGTTTTCGGATGATAACAGTGACTTCCTTTTAGAAGCGGTAGCTGCTTATTTCGCCTACTCAGTTGTTGGATGACTCTTATGCAAGCCATTGACGTCTACATTTGTTTTTTCCCTCCCTAACTTTTTCACATTTTCTCGGTTTCTTTTTTAATATGAACAGACCTATTGGCTTTACTAACAATGGACATTACAATTTCGTGCTGGTCAGATTTTTGTGTTTTATGTGCACTAAATTTAAATGTAATATACTTCCTCAGAACGGTGTAGAATAAATTTTGCTAAATCATATTCATTTTACATCATACTATGCTTGCACCGTTTGTATTCTATGGACTAGTGACTATGCCGATTACTTTGTTTCTTACAATATCTGTACTAGTATTAGATAAGAAACTTGCCTTGAAATCAGTGCATTACTGAATAAACATTTCAAATGTACACTTTCTCTCTTTTAATCCATATTCTCAACTGAAATGATTGTATACTGAAAGAGTATTCATGTGTTTCTTGTAACCATAGCTGTACTAAGTTCATGTTTTCTTTTGTCGACCTGACTTACCCATACTAGAACCCCCAGGCCTATGACGGCCCGTCAAGCCTTTCTTAGCGGGTCGCGGACCATAAAAACAATCGTACCTCAGGTAAGAAAATAATTTATTACTGTTACCAAGCACCGCCGCAGTTCCGCTTCACTCACACTGATAATCACTGCTCCCCCGCTTCTACAGACCAGACGCTATGTCGTATTTCACTACTTATCACGCTTTCATCTCCACTATAACAAACACTTCTCCGCCAGCCACCACAGAACAGAGTGGAAAAGCGAAGGCACTAAGAAGTCAAATACGACATACCCTCTACTCTGTGGAGCCAACCGAGCGGTAATTGTGAAAGTAGACATTCAGTAGCGCTTCAAAAAAGCATCTCAATTATATAAATAGTTTTTTGAAAACCTGCCAAGTACTTTGATGCGACTATCTGTGTGTGCGTGCAGAGCAAACTTCCTCAGCCTTGACTGAAGGCAGACACAGACAGACACACACACACTAAGATAACACAGGGCAATGGAGACGGAAAGCAGGAGGGAGATAAAAATGGAGTCAGACGGCAGGAGGGAGACAGATCTATGTATACTCGGTCTGCTACCTCAATGTATGAAGACATGTACTACATGAACCTGTCTACAACCTCATGGTCACAAGTTTTCATTTTATTTTGCTCGGCCCCCTCCCCCTCTCACCCCACCCCCACCAGTGCAGCCCGCGGCCACAAACCACACTGTAATTCTGTCGTCTGACAGAAAGTTTATGAATACCTTAAGCATTAGCACTTGTTGACGACGGTATCACATGTAATGTACCATTTCTCCCTCTATCTCCATTATCTGTGTTTCTGCAAATACCATTTTTTCCTCTCAAAACCAACTTCTCTGATTATATGGAAACGCTTCAAAATTACACAAATAATTGCTGTCTATTTTAAACATATTTTATATTCCATTTTTTGCTGTACACCAAAATTATATACAAAACTATAATTTACACTTGAAAGAATGTGAAGAAAAGGCGCGCAACCCCCATTAAATTCACAAGACTTCAGGCCCCCACCCCCTCCCGTCTGGTGTGGCAGTCCAAGGTAACATATATATTCCAGATACACACAGAGCCGCACCTCAACATTTCACATCTCTGTAAACATCCATTTGAATGTTAATTAGGTCTTGCAGTTGTTTTACCCCTTCTAAAAGCCCCTGCAGCTTTACTTTGCCTACTAATTAAACATTCATGTATGCCTAACAAAATTTTTTAGATTTGCCTCCCCCTAAATTTCGTTCCAGTTTCGTCTCTGACTGACAGTGAATTAAAAAAACTAACAGTAAAAGATTACATAAGAACATGACTGAAGACCATTCAGCTTATTGAAATTTATTACTCAAAATTTTAAACTAATAATTGCAAACAAATAATGTCGTTAAAGAGTGATGAAATGAAATGGAAAAATATTTTTAAAAATACAAGACATTCTCACAGTCTAAAATGAGGTTACTCAGAGACTGTGAGGGAAATAAACTAATTATAGTGACTAAACCACATTTTACGGTACATGACAAAAGAAACAGTTACAGACTTACCTTTACCAATGCTTTGTACGATGTAGAACAGTGACAGTCACAAAACAGATATTCGTTTGACGAAACTCTCAATAATGCTTCTATCAATGCAACCAAGATATCCTGTCAATACAGACTCATATATGTCTCTTCAACCAAACATATTTGTTCCCGCACAATTTTAAAATCAAATTAACATTTCAGTTGGTTGTCCCTTACAATATTTTCAAAGTCACATAAAGGTCACCCATCACCCACTGCCTTCTCTGGCTGTTTCCATGGTAACACCGCATTCTGCACCTGGCTGAAGGCACAGGTCAAAAGTTCATATCGCAACGTTCTACATCAAACTAAGAAGCCTGATTTCCCTCCGAAAACATCTACCTATGCACTCCTTTGTTACATGTCATTTTTTTGACACCCAATAGTACTTTTCCTTTTACATAAACATTAACATGCAACGTAGTCTTCAATCTTGAGGTATTAGAATCAACCAATATTTTTTAGTTTTTCAACCACACCAAGCCTTATCCATTTTTTTATCCTGACTTTCAGCTTCTAACTGCCATTCCACTTCCAGAACCCATCACAGTACTAGTGCATCTGCCTTGAAAATGAAGGTTTGTCTTTTAGGACACAGCTATATTCACTGGAGTGGAAAATATGCAGCAAACAGACAAATTTCCAACCTTGATTTACCAAATGTGCAGATTACGTGGATTGGCCAGAGAGGATTGAGATGTCACCAATTGATACCATTGGTGAAAACTGTTATGCATCTCCCAGAACCTGACCTTATAAATGTGCACTTTGGTGGGAACGATCTAGGCACATTGACTAGGGTAGGTCTGGAAATGCTTCTAAAGGACACCTTTCGGCAATTGATGACACTTTTTCCTCGAACTGTCTTGGTGTATTCCAATATATGCCAAAGACAGAAATGGAATTGGTCCAATCAACATTCTCCACAGATTGAGAAAGCAAGGAAACATGTAAATAAATCTGTTTCTGCTTTCCTCAGAGATTATAGCATGGGTTCTATTTACCACAACAACCTGCATTACAACATGCAAGACATCTATTGGAGAGATGGTGTTCATTTCACGGATGAGGGAAACAGAATCTTCCTCTGTAACATGAGACTCGGCATCGGTACTTACTTATAAGTGCAGAAAAAACTCAATTAACACAAGGGATCTTTTAAGAGCCACCTTATATCTAAACACTCAAACTTCTAATTTATCTCCATCTTTCCTTTTATTTTTGTTCTTCGTGCGCGACCGGGTGCGCGCACCCCGCTATATTTTTGCAGAAAAAAACGACTTTTACACTTTCTGCGACCTTAATAAATCCCTGAGAAAACCTACCAGATCAAACACTCTCCACCCTGCCTCCTTTCTATGCTCTACACTATAGTTTTTCACAGTTTTGTAAATAGGTGTGCGTGACCGAGTGCACGCACCCCGCAACTTTTATTTAAAAAAAAATATATATATTTTCGCGTTCAAGGGCCTTACTGCACCCCCTGAGAAAACCTACGCGGCCAGGCAATCTCTTCCTTGTCCCCTTTCCATGTTCCAACGCTTTGAAATGTACAATATATTGACTCGCACTAACAAAATGGCGGTCAACACTTCCCGATTTCCTCCGAATCGAAAGTTCACAGACGTCACACAGCAAAACATTCCGCTCGCGCACAGCCGCATTAGTGCGCGCAGCCGAGCGCGCTTATAGATATATAATTGACTTCAACTTTAATTTTCTCAGCAACAACTGAATGGATTTACACCATTCAAACAAAAGCATAATCTGCGATCCGGACTCTACCTTTTTGCCAAATTTCTTATAAATCCATTCAGCCGTTCGAGCTGTAGCCGTGTCTAAACGTCCTATGGAAAATAACATGGAGAAAACACGTTATGGAACCCCCTTTTATCTCAGCCCTCACTTGACGAATTCCCCCAAAACTTTCAGGGAAGGAGCACAGCGGACCGAGCAATCTTCTTTGAGAAATTCGCAAAGATTCGTCCACTGGGGCCAAAGTTAATCCAAATAGAATGTTGCGGATTTCCTATGGAAACTAGGTCCTAACTATAACTACCTATTGCCGACCGCCAGCAGGTAATATATATATATATATATATATATATATATACATATATATATATATATATATATATATATATATATATATATATATATATATATATATATATATATATATATATATATGAACAAATATATATTTATTGTCGCACAGTTTACATATGTCAGACAGTTCATATGATCCTAGACCACAATCCCGGTTCCACTCCATGTAACTTCATTGAATCTATCCATGACTTTATGAAATGAATAAGATGAATATGTTTATTTGTATATATAGAAATTTGAAATATTTTTTGAATAGTAGTAAGCCTATGAATTACAGGTTTTTTCGTTTTTCCTTTCTTTCTCCCCTTAGATCTTTAAAACAGTATTTGAACTTGAATATCAACAGAGCAGCTGCTCCCTGCCTCAAATTTTTAAATTTTCAAATTTTACACTGGCGTTCACACAGTTGTTACTACAGTAACATTATTTATTATATATCACAGGTGTTTTTTCAAAAGAAAAGTCCCTGTACATTTGATTGTATATACTATTTTAGAAATGCTTAATTTATTAAACGATGTGAGGGTGAGGAAACACCCGTAATATAAACCAACTGCTTGTATACAGAACATGATGAATTTCATGGTTGCCACAAAGATCAATCAAATTTTAGATATACGTGTGTGTATATATATATACATATTTTTAATGTATACTGTCTAGCGGTTTTAGTTGAAATTTCTGGGGTGCACTCTCACGACTCACGCTATTTACACATGCCATGAACTTTAGAGCCGGTCTGCCCATTCTTTGACCCCCCACACCATCGGCCCAGCAGCATGATCATGATGCATGCTGGGAATTGGAGTTTGCCTTATTCTAACGCAACCCCCAATAGATGAGCTGAATTGAAAATGGGGAGGAGCCTAAAGTCGTTTACAGCACTACAAGTGAGGCAGGACTAGCGGAGCTATTTCATTGACTCGGATGGTAATGGGCACTGAAGAAGGCCACCTTGCCGAAATGCATTCACCGCTGCCATTGTTTGTATCCTGTTAATAAAGAGCTTCCATGGGGACCCCCTCTGGCCTCTGCTGCATCTCTTCACAGGGAAACAGGTTTTTGAATTTATTCTGCGTCAAGCCAGGCACGCAGACAGGATGGCCCTGCCGTACAAGTGATCCGGGCTTTGACTGGCAACACGCTGCCCTGCAGTGCTTCATGTGCCCGAGGGATTGGGCTGTCCAGTATCCGCCGCGACAGAGAAGAGGACAAGTGTGGAGATAGGTATTTTACCTGCATTAGGGCGTTGTGTGCTCACACGGCTGTCCCCGCACATCGCTTTCTCCTCCTGTTTGGCCACGGCAGCCCGAGGGGACCCGTGGGAGCTGTTTTGGACTGGGGTGCACTCTCACGACTCACGCTATTTACACCTGCCATGAACTTTGGAGCCGGTCTGCCCATTCTTTGACCCCCACACCAACGGCCCAGCAGCATGATCATGATGCATGCTGGGAATTGGAGTTTGCCTTATTCTCATGCAACCCCCAATAGATGAGCTGAATTGAAAATGGGGAGGAGCCTAAAGTCGTTCACAGCACTACAAGTGAGGCAGGACTAGCGGAGCTATTTCATTGACTCGGATGGTAATGGGCGCTGAAGAAGGCCACCTTGCCGAAATTCATTCGCCGCTGCCATTGTTTGTATCCTGTTAATAAAGAGCTTCCACGGGAACCCCCTCTGGCCTCCGCTGCATCTCTTCACAGGGAAACAGGTTTTTGAATATATATTTACATATATATATATATATATATATTTTATCCAACAAACGCCGAAAATTCTCAAAGATGCACTCGACAATGCGTCTGCCATTCGGCATCATGGTTCAGCCCGCACCAGCCATCCAAGTTCGTTGTACTGCCTGGCGCGTTTCTGTGGCCAACGTACCACTTCATCAGAGGCATTTTGTCCTGTACGCATTGGAGCGCCTTTTATACTGCATGCTGATTGGTTGAAAAACCCCTAATGGGTTTAACTACTTATTTGATTTCTTCATACAGCATGCTGGGATGTGTGGTCACATCGAGCTTCCATTGACATGAACAGTTTTGGCCGTATGCTTCCGAGTTAAGCAGTGTGGTTATGAGAAATGTAGTCTACATTTTCCCAGCTACATGTATGATATATGAGTGTTTAATCTTTCTACTGCATGATTGCGGAAAATATTAGCTCTTTTTTTAAGTATTTTTGGGGAGGTTTTTCTTAATATGAAGTGTTTCAATCTGCAGGGAGGATTTTTTTTTTCAGTTGTTATATGGCATTACTGCTAAGTATCATAACGTACAATAAAATGATATTTGATCAATTAGAAAACTTTTAATAACTCTGATAGTTCATTCAGACCAGTTTCTGCAGTACGTAACTTGATTATTAAAAGGGTCTCTTGACGTACAAGATAGGAATCATCACCATATTTAGATTACACTTGTCTCAATACAGTCCATTTTAAATCTTCAACAGTGTGATTAATTTCTACAAAATGTTTTACCATTGGCACCATCATATTCCATATTGTATGCTTAATTTTTGTTGCCTAATTCAGTGCCAAACTTCTTGATCAGTTTTGTCAATATATGCCTTTCCACATGGACACAATATACCATACATCAATTTTTTTTTATTTACAGTTAGTGAATTAATTGTGCTGAATAGAAACGTGATTAAAGACAAACATTGTTCCTTCTATTGTAGCCACACATGCCCCACAATCATGGGGCCCCAATATCGGTGGTAGACCAAAAGATGATCTTTAATTCTTTTGTGCACGTTGGATCTCATTGTTGGAGTGGACAAGATTGTCTCTGAGGTTTTTATTCCTCTTGAGGGCAAATAATGGCATCTCGCCAAGAGGATTCAAGAATGAAGCAACTCGGCATTGTATATGTATTATTTTTTTTACATCTGATGTTACAGTATTAAAAGTAGCTACACAAACTAAATGGTCTCTGGGTCCTATTTTTCTTTGGTTCTAGTAGCGACTCTCTCGATCTACACAAACTGCAGACAATAACATAATTTTTACACTTGGTAATGCTGTCTGGTCAAAGAGTTAACCTCATTAGTACCAGTTTAACAACCAAGTACAAAAATAAGCAAATTAATTACATAATTCCAGTAGCTCTGCACATACCATAACATTCAGTACAATGTCATAAAACAGAGTAAAGAAAATCAACACAGTGCAGGTGGAGGCGTGAGAACAACTAACTAAAAGGCTCTCAGCAAACCAATACTTGTTATAGTCAGAAGGCAACAGTCTAAATAAAGGCAGTGATGCCAAGTGAAATGAAACATTCAGTGCTACATGAATACACCATTGTAAATTGGAAGAGTAAGCCAAGGTCAGCAGTCATAATATTTACAACATATTAATAGTTTGCAAATATCTAAGACTACTAAATTGGCAGCTGATGTCCTTTTTAGCCAAACAATGACATTAATTCTAGTTACCCAGGCCTTAAACTTAAGAAATTGGGAATTACTTGTGGTTTTATGAACAGTAAATTTCATCCCACACAGTTATTTCCCTTTATATATTGTTTAACTCAGAATTGTATGACACTGGTGTGATGTAATCACACAGTAACATAAATTACCTATGCAGAGTTTGTCCTCCACCAGTACCATGCAACTCATAATCAAGGCTAATGTAGAGAGCAGGTAGAACATCTACACTTTAGTATAGTTCCCCAAATAAACCTTCATCTCTTCGGTCCCTATTATACAGTATTCCTTTTGTTATATCTGAAATTTCTCCTACACTAACTTCCGCTTCAAGGAGACATCGGCATTCAGGGTTGTAGGAGTAATATTAATTAGATATTTTTTTCTCATTTGTCCAAAAAATGGGGTGGTAAAAGCCATGTGAGGAACAACACTATAAGGATCCAGAGATCTCAACTTGATGAGTGAGCATAGTATGATTGTCATCATAAATACCTGGGATTATGGAGTTTGCCTCTTGTTGCCTTTTTTGTGCAGCAGGGACACAACCTGCTCTCTGTCCCTGCTCTAAGAAGCAAGCACTACTCTTAAATCATAATTCAGGACGCCCAAGACAAGAGGCGCCACCCGGTCAGCACGCTCAAAATTGATGAGACTTTTCTGTAGAAACAGAGCAACTGAGCTTCCTGTAACAAAGGCTGTGCGCTTGCACCCCCATTTTCATGCTTTGATACTGCTGATTATTGAGGAACTCTCAGGAATTTTAGTGGAAATTAATAAGGAAATCGATGAGATCACAGAGGAATTATCTAAAATGATGAGCGCAGATGAATTAACCACAGTTCTAAATGAGATGAAGTAACAAATTGATAAACACACACAGGAGATCAACGATCGAAAGATCAGAAAGTTTAGACACAACACTTTGGATTATAAATTAGGGGAGGTGTACACGTGGGCGGATGTATACGCCCAGAAAAGAAGAAATCGCCCCTATACTCCTTTTACAGACACCTCCTCCTCAGGAAGTGACATGTCCAACAAACCACCTTCTAGAAAAGATCAAGCATCCAAGAAAGGACCTCCTACTACTCATGAGGATACCACCACATCCATGAGACCGACGACATCAGCAGACACAATCGTGCGAAGATGCCTTTTTTAGAACAAAGCCCCGCCCAAACAGACGACCCAGGAGGGGAAAAAGACCCCCCACACACAAGAAGCGTAACCAAAGAGAAAGAGAAGAAGAAGATCACGGGCAGGAACACTTAGTGATCAACATTTCCGACTACAATCTTACAAACCAAGAACTTTCAGTATTACAAAAAGGAACTTCTTTTGTCCCTACTACCCAAACCAATTCGTTAGAACTAGAGGTCAGATTTTTCAAGCTGATGCGAAAACTGAGGTTGCGTCATTTTCTTGACAACATTTCACCTAAACCTTTGTCCCAAGAACCTGATCAATTGAGAGGTTTATGTCCAAAGAGCACATTTATGGCGCCTATGAGCCATAAGACTTTAGACCTATTCGAGACGATAGTGAAACAAGATTTGAACAAAATCAAATGTGAGAAGAGAGACCAACATGACCAAGAAGGATTTTAGTTTGATGAAAAATTTGGCTAACAACCAGAAAACCACGTGTGTGAAGTCAGACAAGGGCGGAGGCCTCCTTATAATGAACACTGAGATGTATCAGAGGAAGATAAAAGAACATCTATCTGATGGGAACACCTATGCCACTCTGGATTATAATCCCACACAAGAATATTTGAAAGGCCTCCACCGCCTGAGGCTCGTATCGCCCCATTTCAATACTCAACGCCGACTACAAGATCTTCACGTCACTTTTAGCTAAGAGGTTGGGGCAGGTCGCTCCCTCAGTCCTACATCCCAATCAAAAGGTCTTTGTTAAAGGTCGCCAGCTTTTCGAACTGATGTACGACCTAATAGGAGCGATCGATATGGCAACTAGCTCATCGATACCCTTGGCTATTCTCACGTTGGACGCAGCCAAAGCCTTCGACAGGGTCAACTGGGTGTACCTGTCGGGGTCCTTTGAAAAATTCGGCGTGGGTCAGGCTTTCCGCAGAGTGGTGGAACTGTTATACCATCATCCATCGGCTTCAGTCTTGGTTAATGGCGGACTGTCGGAACCATTTAATATCACAAGGGGTACACGACAGGGCTGCCCGCTATCGCCCCTGCTTTTCGATCTCTACATCAAGCCATTTGCTCAATTAATTCAGGAAGATAATAACATCATACCTTTCAGATATAGAGATTGGGAAAAAAAATTATCCCTGTATGCCGACGATATCATGATCATAACTTCAGATATCAGCACTGCCTTTACGACAGTCATAAACTTAGCACAACAATTTGGTAACATCTCTGGCTATGAAGTAAATACCACCAAGACCGAGGTTATGGTGTGGAACAGTGTAGCAATGGGGCTTCCTGTGCAACCCTGTGACAACATGAGATATCTTGGCATAAAAATAGTCAAGGATATCAATTTGATCGCCTCTGCTAAATTTACTTTGGTGGCTAAAGAATGTAGGAAACTAATGAGTTCTTGGGGACATCTTCCACTAACGCTCCTGGGCCGGTCAAACTTAGTCAAAATGTCTATCTTACCTAGGTTGACTTTCATTTTCAATAGAGTACCACTCTATTTTGATAAAACATTGATAGTAAAGATGCAGAGTGACATCACCTCATTTGTCTGGAAGAACAAGAGTGCAAGAATAGCTTGGAGGAAACTGAGGCGTCGTAGGGAGAAGGGTGGTTTGGCTGGTCCAGACCTCCAGATTTATGCTTGGGCCTTTCAGTTGACACACGCCCGAATGCTACTTAAAACTCCATTAGATCGAGGCATCGGGTTGATGTTTTCAACATTACTACAGTGTGAAGGTCTAAGTCAGTTTGGGTTTCTATTCAAGTTCGGTGACCCCAAATTTTTTAAGAAGATCAAACTGAAGGTGCTGCAGGGCCTAGCAAGAACCTGGTATAATCTCAGAGTCACCACCAAGATAGGCTATCACTCTAATAGATCTCCTATATGGGATCTCCCTGCTCCTCCGGGCTGGGCTAACGACGTATTAATAAGTCCATTAAAAGACGCTGGAATTTCTACATGGGGAGACATTTTCTTTGAGGGGGATATGTTCTCCTGGGAACATCTAGTGAGCAAGGTGGGTCCTAACTTTTCTTGATTAAAATTTTTACAAATCTCAATTTGGGCACAAGCGCAAAGAACTGGGCCTCCTCGTCGCCAACAACCACTTCTAGGAGGAAGTAGCCAACTGGAATCTTCTTTACTTGATAAGACGCCTGCACCCAAGGAGGTCTCCTTTTTTTATAACCTGATTTTAGAGGAGATTGATGGGGAATTCCATCTTCCAGTCCAGTTGTGGGGCTCCCTGTTGCCTGCAAAAAACTTGCATGAATTATGGTTAACCTCCTGCAGTGTCCTTTGGGATATTGTCAAACCTGCTTGGCTTTGTAGAAACCACCTCTACACTCTTCACAGGGCTTATTATTCTCCTCAGAGATTGTCTAAATTTTCAACAGGCGAACCAGTAGCCTGTGCCCGTTGCGGCCAAGTGGCAGCCTCGGACGCACATATGTTTTATGATTGCCCACATTTAACATCTTACTGGCAATCAATAGGCAATAAATTAACATCTTCAACAGGCACTACCGTGACTATAGATCTCCGGCTAGTAATTTTTGGAGTAGTGGACAAAAAGCGCAGTGCAAATAACAACCTTTTGTTCTACTCTTTGCTGGTGGCTCGACGTGAAATTTGCAAGCGTTGGAAAGAGGTTTCTCCTCCGTCGTTACATGACTGGTGTTCCTCCACGCTACAAATATCAAAAATGGATCTTTCCAGGGCTGTAAAACCCGACAAAAGAGCTTTTTGGCTGAAACTCGATTGGTCCTAATTACTTGAGCTGGGTTTTTTTTTTCCGCCAGTTCCAATGATTACGAAGCCATGATACACTCTTTTCGCTTTAACACTTTCGCCCCTCCTTTTAGGCGAACAGTGGTAATAGCTATGTGGAAACTGGTTAATGGTAATTATCTGTCAAATGGTACGCAAAGGGCAGAGATTAGTTGGGAGAATGACATTGCTGTAGGGTTTTGACGGATTCGTACTATGATTACAACCCCAACCAGTCTTGGACTGAGACAGCAAGTCTATTTCTCATATTCCATTTTTCCCTGTCCACGGTACTGACGGACTAAGCCATGGTTGAGATGGGGAACAAAAAAAATAAATGAATATTTGAACAAACTCACTGAGATTATTCAAAAAGATAAAGATATTGGAATAATAACGGAAAGAACAAATCATTTTCTAATCAAATCTAATCCAAGGAGTCCGACTTTCTACATGTTGCCAAAGGTACATAAGAACTTGTTTGATCCTCCTCTACGTCCTATCGTTTCCACTAGAAATAGTATACATGAACCTACGGGTCAATTCATTGATCGATACATGCAACCTACAGTACAACAGATGGCAACATACGTCAGGGATACAACTGACTTTCTAACAAAACTTAATGAATTACAAATGGAGACCAATGAACGACTGGTGCTATGCACAGCGGACGTCAAATCGTTATGCACCTCAATCCCGCATGGAGCGGGAATCGAAGGTAAGGAAGAAGCTATCCTAGCAACAGATTACGATTTGTCTTTCCAAACCTTTCTTTTGGAACTCATTGTATTTACATTGTACCATAGCTATTTTAAAGTCAACAACATCTGGTACCAACAACTGATCAGAACATCGATGGGCAATTGCGCCGCCCCAGTGTATGCCAACATCTACATGAAATCTTATGAAGAACAGAATGTGTTGAAAGACCCGGTCTGGACAACCAACCTGAGAATGTTTGTTCGTTACATTGACGACATCTTTATCCTTTGGAAAGACAGTAAAGAATCACTTGAAAAAGCACTATCAGACTTAAACAGAAAAAACAATAGAATACAGTTAACCTGGGAAATATCGGCTACTACCATTACCTTTCTGGACGTACGCATCAACGTACGCTCAGGGAAGATAGAAACAGAAATGTTCTGTAAAAACGAAGACAGAAACAACACCCTGAATTTCCAGAGCTTTCACCAAGAACCATTGAAACAACACCTACCGGCATCACAAATGATGCGTGTGAAAAAAATCACATCAGATCCAGTTAAAGCCAGGACCAAAATCAAGGAAATGGGTGATAGGTTTCGAGACAGAGGTTACCCTGCCATCTTGATTAAGCAAAAACTAAAGAAGAGTGGAACTCGCACAGCTTGTTCTTCAAAAGGTTGTAAGTTATATTGTTTTGTAGTGTGCTCGAAAAGGAGATCACTGTCTGGCCAAACAGTGAGGAATCCGCAGGAACTAATACATTGCTCCCCCTCTTGGGAAAGAGCACCTCTGAGCACAACTGGAGGGGACCGGCAGGTCTTATTCAATAAATCTTAGGGTTAACCAAAAGATCATTCCAAATGTACGAAAATGTTCTTCCAATGTTCACAGTTTATTAAACTCATTGTAAATTCATGGCTTAAGTTGAATCTCTGGATAGATGGTATTCACAAAGTGTCTAGATCACTGATAAGTTGTAACACATAATCACACTTCCCGATGCATTTCGGGCCACGCCCTTCCTCAGGGATTACTCTACAAGCAAAAACAGAAATAAAACATATCAACTCTGTATCCTAGTTCTGACAGATAAAACTAAAATCTAACACATCTCCTAATAGCGGGGATTAAAAAGATAGAAGGAGAAAAAGGGAAACTACCAATGAAAACCAAGAGGTAAGCAGAGTGACCATACCAGTGAAATTACGGAAGATCTATAATCTTCATGAGAGCCTTCAAAGTCCCAAACCACCAAGTCATCACCCTGTGGGATTGGCAGACCGTGTTCTGAAAAAACATACATCTAAAAGTTTGTGGTGCGCGTGGTAGGATCAGATAACGTGTGATGAACGAACTGGAGGCTCGGCAAGCGGTTACATCATTGAAACAGTGGGGTCCCGTGGAGGGTACTTACTATAACGTGACTACGCTCGAACTCCGCGGAGTTCCGCACCGTGAACGATCAACCAGGCTCACAGCTGATCGGCTAGGTTAAAGGTGCACAAGGAAATAAACAGAGAGGACGGACTGGAGTGAAAAAAAGCCTTTTGATGGTGATAAAGAATACATAAATCAACAAGAACTAGGTCATAGTCAGGAAAAAGATTACAAATAGCATAGAAATTCCATGCGGTCATTTAACCCATGGGGCACCATTGTGGACATAAATAGGATCCAAAAGTTCTCTCTCTTAAGTAAGGTGTTCTTGTTATTCGGGGTGACCTTGACTTGCTCCAACACTTGGAATTTCAACTGGGCCACGCTATGTCTGTTCTCATGGAAATGTGTTGCCACGGTGTATTTAAAGTTCTGGGTTCTAATGTTACTCTTGTGTTCCAAGATCCTGACACAGATCTTTCTTTCAGTGTGACCTATGTAACATTTCCCACAGGGGCATTTCAGTAAATAAATGACGTTGCTGCTGTTGCAGGTGGCATTAACTCGGAGTTTGATCAGATGTCCTTTCATCGGGTGGTTAGTCGTGTTACCAGGGATACAGTTATTACAATTACTACAATTGTAACAAGGTTTTAGACCTTTGTGAGTGATCTGTATGTCTGGTTTGCAGGGCTGGGTGAGTATTTCTTTCACAATTCTGCCTCTGGTAAAGGGAAACTTCGGAGGCTGGCTGAACAGGCCTTAAAAGTCAGGCTCCATAGTGAGTATTGGCCAGTGTTTACAAATGATGCGTTGGAAGTGATTAGAGATCACTGAATACTTCGAGACCACCACCATGCGGTCTGTATGTTTTTTGGGTTTCGGGTGCAGGAGTTCTCTCCTCATCATTTTCTCGCTTCTATCAACTGCCAGGTCAAGGATCCGGGGGGGGGCAGGGGGGGTATCCCCGTGCCCTTAATCTCTCCAATGTGATTTTCATCTCTTTTTTGCTCTCCTGTTCTTTAGAGACGATGCGTTTAACTCAAAGTTATTGAGCGTAAGGTAGATTGTTCTTTAAGCCCAAGCGATGAAAGCTTTTATAATGTAAGGTGGAGTTTCTATCGGTAGGATTACGGAAGATGGTGGTGGACCAGTCTCCCAGTTCTCTGTGTATCTCCACATCCAAATAATGAACACATTTCTCATTGTCTTCCCAAGTGAATTGTATTCTCTCATTGATGTTATTCCAAGTTCCGAGAAAAGCAACAAGGGTATCTGCAGATCCGCCCCATAGCAAAAAGATATCATCAATGTATCTGAGATACAATTTTCCATGTTCCAGCCAACTGCTTTGGCTCAGTATATGTGTCTCCTCGAATTGTTTCATGAAGATATTCGCATAGCAGGCAGCTGCGCAATTTCCCATGGCCGTGCCATTCAGTTGGAGTATCCACTTGTCCTGTACCGTAAAGTAACTATGGTAGAGGGTAAATATGGTCAGTTGCATCAAAAAGACTTTAAGATCTGGATCCAGATCAGATGAAGCTAAAACCTGTTCAATGGCTTCCATACCCCCATCATGTGGGATGGAGGTGTAAAGTGAACAGACGTCCACTGTACACATGATGAGTTCAGTGTTTTTTAACTCTTCCATAGTAGGTTCCAGCTTCAAAAGAAAGTCCGTGGTGTCTCGTACGTGAGACCCAGTTTTGAGGACGAACGGTTGAAAGTATTTGTCTAAGAATTTTCCAGTGTTCTCGTGGATACTGCCTTTGGTGGACACAATGGGTCGAAAAGGTGGTTCGGTAGGATGTTTGTGCATCTTGGGTAGCATGTAAAGCACAGGTGGTTTCGAGTTGGTCGGTACCAGGTATCTTCTGGTTTTGTCGTTAATAGTGCCATTATCAAACGCATGGTTGATGATTTGAATCAAATTCTTGGAGAACTCCGAAGTGGGGTCCCCCGGAAGGACATCGTAGATGTTAGTATCCGTGATGTGAGCTTCAATTTGTTGTTCATAAAAGATGGTATCCATGATCACCAGGGCACCGCCCTTATCTGCATTTTGGCAGGTGATGGTACGATTGTCAGCTAACGTTTGTAAGATGTTTCTCTCCTTCTTTGACAAATTCCCATGTTTCATGGGTTGTTGAAATGGTAAATTCAAGATCTCCTGTTTGATCAAGTTCCCGAAAGAGTCAATGATTTTGTGACTTTGTGGTGCCAAGAAAGTGCTGTGTGGGCGAAGTCCTCGAAGCATATCTTCTTCTTGTATAGGCATCGGGCAAATGTTCTGAAAGTAATGTCACAGTCGGATGTTCCGTACAAGTTTAAAGGCACTGACTTCTAACTCCAAGGTATTAGTTCTCGTAGTTGGCACAAATGATTGTCCCTTTTGTAGGGTTTTGATCTCTTCCGTGGATAGTAGGGTGGAGGAAATATTAATGACTAAATTGTCATCCTAATTCATCGTCTTCTGTTGGTTCTCTTGTTCTTGGTTGCTGGTGGAGTTTTTTCTGTTTCCTCGGCGGGTTTTTCGACCCCGGGATCTGTTGGTTGATCTTGGCCCGGTTCTAAAAAATGAACCGTAGAATCAGAAGATGTACTCGGTGTCTGAGATTCAGTATTTGGTGTAGTGCGGGTACATCTCTGTCTATTGTCTTCTTCAGAAGATGATGTTTCATTCCCAGAAAAAGGGTTATATGGCTTGTTCGGGCGTCAGCGGGCATACACCTCTGACCAGGTGTACACCTCGCCGAGCTTATAGTCTATGGTGTCTCGTTTGAATTTCCGAAACTTTCTTTCCTGTGTTTCCCGTGTATGTTTATCCAGTTGGATGTTAACATCCTCCAACATTTTGGTGAGCTCTTCAGCGGACAGGGCATTGTCCAGCTCTTTTTTTACGCTCATTATCTCATGGGACAGTTCTTCCAATGTTTTCGATAGCTCTTCCACGATCAGTAGGATTAGGTCGAGGGAGCACTGGTTGAGGATGGAATACCATCGTTCAACAAATTTAACATTGTTTTTACAAAGTAAAGGTTTTAAAGGGACCCTCAGGCCCCGCGGGATCCGTTGAGCACGATGGTACCATACAAGGGTGCTGGCGTGCAATTTCTGATTAGATTTGGATCCGATTTATGTCCACAATGGTGCCCCATGGGTTAAATGACCGCATGGAATTTCTAAGCTATTTGTAATCTTTTTCCTGACTATGACCTAGTTCTTGTTGATTTATGTATTCTTTATCTTTGATTTTCAGCTGAATTGTTCACTTTCACGCACTTTGCTTCCCACTCTTTTGCCCGTTACACCAAAAGGCTTTTTTTCCCTCCAGTCCATCCTCTCTGTTTATTTCCTTGTGCACCTTTAACCTAGCCGATCAGCTGTGAGCCTGGTTGATCGTTCACGGTGCGGAACTCCGCAGAGTTTGAGCGTAGTCACGTTATAGTAAGTACCCTCCACGGGACCCCACTGTTTCAATGATGTAACCGCTTGCCGAGCCTCCAGTTCGTTCATCACACGTTATCTGAACCTACCACGCGCACCACGAACTTTTAGATGTATGTTTTTTCAGAACAAGGTCTGCCAATCCCACAGGGTGATGGCTTGGTGGTTTGGGACTATGAAGGCTCTCATGAAGATTATAGATCTTCCGTAATTTCACTGGTATGGTCACTCCGCTTACCTCTTGGTTTTCATTGGTAGTTTCCCTTTTTCTCCTTCTATCTTTTTAATCCCCGCTATTAGGAGATGTGTTAGATTTTAGTTTTGTCTGTCAGAACTAGGATACAGAGTTGATATGTTTTATTCCTGTTTTTGCTTGTAGAGTAATCCCCTGAGGAAGGGCGTGGCCCGAAATGCATCGGGATGTGTGATTATGTGTTACAACGTATCAGTGATCTAGACATTTTGTGAATACCATCTATCCAGTGATTCAACTTAAGCCATGAATTTACAATGAGTTTAATAAACTGTGAACATTGGAAGAACATTTTCGTACATTTGGAATGATCTTTTGGTTAACCCTAAGATTTATTGAATAAGACCTGCCGGTCCCCTCCAGTTGTGCTCAGAGGTGCTCTCTCCCAAGAGGGGGAGCAATGTATTAGATCTTGATTAAGCAATCAGAACAGAAAGTCAACAACATGCAGAGAACTGATTTATTGAAAACTCATATCAAAGACAAAGATAAGAGATTCAAGAAAATTATACGCAACCACTGGAAAATTCTGAAACCAGAACCAGATTTCAGAAACATATTTGATGAACAACCTATTTTTGCCTTCACCAGAGGTAAGAATCTTGGCGAGCTACTGAAGACCAAAGCTACTCCTGAAGTACAGTTTCGTGGGACTAGATCATGTTTACAGTGCGGCCACTGTAATAACATAATGAAAGGAAACGTTTTAACACATCCGATGAAAGGAAACAAAATCAACCTCCGAGTCAATGCTACCTGTGACACGGCCAATGTTATCTACATGCTTAAATGCCTGTGTGGGAAAGTGTATGTTGGTAAGACCACATGCAAGATCAAAGTGAGATTGAATGAACACAAGTCTAACATTAGAACTGGTAATGTTAAATCCTGTATAGCGTTACATTTCAAAGATGCACATCATAATGTATCTCAGTTACAGTTTCTGATTTTGGAGGTGATTGAAAAAATGGAAGGACGTGATAACAACTGTTTTTTATTACAAAGAGAAAACAATTGGATGTATTTGTTGAATTCTCACAAGCCATTTGGTTTGAATGATCGGACTGAATTTACATGCTATTTATAATCAATGACTCGTGACTAAGCCTTTAGCCTATGACAGAGGATGTGTGTCCTGTCACCTTGTTTATCACTTTGTTTATCACTTTGATTATCGTTCTTTCCTTATAGTCTGTCTAATTTTGTTTTTCCAACAGCACTTCGCATTATGTTCATGTTTGATCTATGGATTTTTACAACTTTATTTAGATTGTATTCTGACACTCACAACAGTTTCATAAGATATTTTGACCCAGATTTGATTGGCCGCTGTCCGGTCATGTTATTGGAAGATAGACCAATCACCACATAGCTTAGATAACAGGCACATACACACTGCATAATAAACAGAATGATTGGGAGCGATCGCGGTCGCCTTGAAACACTGCACATTGTTTGAATGGTGGGGGAAACTCTGAAGGAGACGTTTCGCGTCTTACGAGTAAGTTTGGCTAACTGGTCTACATACAATAGTTAAGGAACGCGACCATATCAACACAAGATGTACTAACAACATTTTACTTTTCACAGCTTTATAGTTTACTCGTGTGAAGACAACTTTCAGTTGACAGTTACAGACGTGTGAGTGCCTGAGGGCATTTTTCTTGTTGTTTTTTGTTCACATCAATGCACATTGTCACTTAAATACACGATATTCGTACACAAAGCATGCATGATGTATCTTTTTTGTTAGTTGTTTTTTTAATGATATAGGTATTGATTATACTTTCACTGTACCTTGTTTTCAGCGTTAATGTCCCAGATGAACGGCCAAGATGCCCGAAATGCATTGGACTGACGATGTAATATGTGAATTGATATGAAATAGCAGATCTAAAGTTGAATGGATTGGAAATAAATATCCGCGCATTTTATGAATTAAATAAAATTATTGGATAACCTGAACTGTTAACTTTTTGGAGCACTTAAATAAGGAATCCTGGCATATCCAGGAAAACGTTGAGAAGTGCGCCAGAGGATGCTTTCACTGTATTGCAAGCACTACTCTTAAATCATAATTCAGGACGCCCAAGACAAGAGGGGCCACCCAGTCAGCACGCTCAAAATTTATGAGACTTTTCTGTAGAAACAGAGCAACTGAGCTTCATGTAACAAAGGCTGTACGCTTGCACCCCCATTTTCCTGCTCTAAGGAGGCCATTTAAAACAAAACAGAGCAAATTCCACAGTAGCTGTGACATGAAAATGTTAAACAAATCTTTTTTGCTCTAATTATCTAATTAGCTTAGGGATTTGTTATCTGTTATACCACTTTGTTAAGTCCCTGATTTCTCACTGAAGGCAATTTTCTTCCAACTTGCACCTTAGTCTAGTTGGTGCGCAATCTCTCATCAGCATTCAACGTATAGTGGCTTTTCTGAAGCCCACTGCATTTGTGCACAGAGAGCCATGCATTCATGATATACTGTATATGTATAATGCTGTCACTCTCTTGGCAACATACCAGCACTTTGTATTTGAAGACATTCAACTTCTGCCTCTTTGAAGTGAGAGCCACAGGAACGGATCCAGGCTAAGTCTAGTATCTGCATTGAGGATGGAGCAATAAGAGGCATTAGAAAGTATTGAACAAGAAATGAAGAGGACATTGATTCTATCTCATGAGCTGTGGACCCAAATGTATATTTCTATATGTGTGAAACCTTAAGACTCTGATTACACATAACAATATCACCTTATAATTGGCATTGGCTTTGTAAAACTGTTCACTAAAGGACACAGAGACACATTTCAGTAACATTTTTTGTCTGTCATACATCTTTATTCAGTTCGAGGGAACCATGAATGTGAACAGGATAAGCAATGAAATCACAATAAAATACAGGGCACCATACAAAAGCATGAAATAAAAAAAAATATCTTGTTGCACTTAAAATTCCATTTGATTAAAACAAGCCTGAGAAAACTAAAACCTCTTGTTGGACCAATAAAGGTCACGTGAAGGGTCCACCAAGTTGCTCAGGATGTCATTCAAGAAAGGAATCAGACAAGGCTATCAACCAGTATTAATTGAAATGGAAACAGAATACCACTTAGGCTAAGCATAATATTTAATAGGTGGCACACATAAAACCTGCAAACAAGATCAATTAAAATAATACATAATAAAATAAAAAATGGGTTTATATTTAAAGTGCGGTACCTAATGTTAAAAGCACCTCAGTTGTGTTGAGCCAATTCTATTTCTGATAATTTTGGATTTTCTAAGCCCCACAAATAAAACTAGTGATATCAGAGCAACACAATTGTGATTCTAATCATAATCAATCAATCAATCAGTCAATCAATCAGGGGATATAAGCGCGTACTCACCCATGAGGGTCTCAAGGCACTAGGGGAGGGGGGTCCACCGGTCCGTTTAGCTGAAGAGTCATGTCTTGAGGGTCTTCCTGAAGGTGTTCAGGGATTGAGCGTGTCTGATGTCTGTCGCTAGCTCGTTCCAGGTTTTGGCTGCCAAGTAGGAGAAGTATAATTCGCCTGCTCTGGCTCTGTGGATGTGCAGGGTTTCTGCCAGTCCGAGTTTGGGAGATCGGAGGTTTATTTTCGGTATGTGAAAGTTCATTCTGTTGTTGAGATATTTGGGTCCGTAGTTGTGTAGGCACTTGTGTGCGTGGTAGAGGATTTTGAAGGTGGCTTTTTTCTCCATGGGGAGCCAGTGGAGCTTTAATGTGTGTTGGCTGATGTGTTCATACTGGGGGATGCCAAGGACGAGTCTGACGGCGGTGTTCTGTATAGTCTGGAGTTTGCGGAGTTGGGATTTGTTGATGCCGGCATAGAGGGTGTTTCCATAGTCTAGTCTGCTGGTGATGAGTGTGTGGGTGACTGTCTTCCTGGATTTGGGGGATCCATTAGAAGGTCTTGCGGAGTATGCAAAGGGTGTTGAGGCAGCTGGATGTGATGGCGTTGACTTGACGGTTCATGGTGAGTAATGGGTTGACTATGATGCCGAGGCTCTTGGCATGGTCTGAGGGGATTGGCGGGCTTCCGAGGGCAGTTGGCCACCAGGTGTTGTCCCATGCTGATTGGGTGGTTTCAAGGATGAGGATTTCTGTCTTCTCGGCATTGAGTTTAAGGCAGCTGTTGTTAATCCAGACTGCTACATTTTGCATTCCTTTCTGGAAATTGAGTTTGGCGGTGGGGAAGTCTCAGGTGAGGGATGAGCTCGGTGTCATCGGCGTAGTATATGATGTTGTGCCTGTGAGGGGGGCCATGTAGATGTTGAAGAGGGTCAGGCTCAGTGATGACTCCTGTGGGACTCCGCAGGTGTTTTCCGTATGGTCGGAGAGGAAGGGTGGTAGTCGGATTCTCTGGGTTCTTCCTGTGAGGAATGATCGGATCCAATCCAGGGCTGTTCCTGATATGTCTCGCGACTAGTGTGCATAAAAGACGGGATTAGCTTGCCTTATAACTTCTAAACCTCAATGTTATAGGGCGAGGATGGGTTGAAGAAAGGACCTTCTAGGTTGAGAATAAGACCAGCAGAAAAACATAAAAGGGACAAAAGATTGTTTTGCGATGCCATCACAGGGACAAAAGGTAAGCTCTGAAACCTTGAACCCAGTTGGGGATAGGCTAACAGAATGTAAACTGTGCCTAATCTAAAACAGGTGAAGTTGAACATATGTTCTCTGTGAGTGACCCAAAGGAGATAGCTTTCAATCCCCACCTCTTCATGTTTGAATCCTAAATAGTGCTAAATTGAGGCTGAAGATTGTTGATTTGATTGTGAAAGCTCAGCACAGTTCTATGCTGGTATATAACTGTTTTCATCTGTTGGGCTTCCAGAAAGTTTGTTTGGGAGAGAAAGAAGTGCGGAAGATCAAATTCCAAAATGGATTTTCTTAGATATGGCAACCATGGAAAGGCTTTGCCTTGTTCTAATTGTAGGCAGTCCTTCAAAATCTCCTTGGCAAAGAACAAAACGAGGAAGTCCAAACTTTAATACACTGGAGCAAAGGGGCAGCTAGAACTGAGTCTTCAAGAATAGAAAGGCCAATCTGGCAGTGCTCCTGGGGGTGGCTAAAAACCTACAAAGAAACTTATTCTCAATTGTTTGCAGAGGATCAGGAAAAGTGTAGCCCCAGAGTCCTGCCCCATAGGTTTCAAAGGAATGCACTTCGCCTTGTACAAGTGATCAATTCCGGGATTGGTTTGTGGCCTAATTCTTTTTTTTAATGGAATACATGCTCTATTGCCCTCATCATCTTACCTCCTCTCACCTTCAGTAATGTTTCCCATTTTAAATCTGAGGAAAACTGGATGCCAAGATAATTAAACTTTTGTACTCTAGTAATGGGAGTCCTGGGAAAAGGATGTAAACAAGAAGGCAACTTTTTAGGCCCAAAACTCATGGTATAAGATTTGGTATGATTGATTATCAAATTTAAATTCTTCATAAAATTGTAAAAAAATTCCAGTAAAATCGCTAGCCCGTTTGCGGTATGAGCTAAGATTACCGCATCATCAATGTAAAGGAGCACGGTGATGACACTGTCCCCAACCTGTGGGAGATCTTTAGCTTTTAACATTTGTGTTTTCTCCAGGGTGTTAATGTAAAAAAGAAAAAGAAAGGTCGAGAAGATAAAGCCCTGTCTAATGCTTTTATTGGAAAAGAAGGGGGTGTAGTCACCATTGTCGTCAAAACGGACCTGTGTCTTTGTTCCTTCGCGCAATCTACCCAAAGGTCGATTAAAGTTGGATTTACTCTGGCTTCAACAATCATTATCCAGAACTTCTCCCTGTCGACCAGGTCGAAAGTGCTGGATATGTCCATGGAGGCCAGATGGATTGACCCCCCCCCGGCCTTAACACATTTGCCAGAGATCATGAGGAGGTTCAAAGATTGTACAAAAATAAGTTTTTATCGCTAGCCCAATCCTTGAGAAAGGTAGAGGATTACCATCCCCATAATTTTAGACAATGAGTCCAAGAGATAAATGGGCCTGTTACAAATTTGCAAATCCCTGTTACCATATTTTTTTTAATTGGCATTATGCTAGAGTCATTCCAGGAGGACGCGATCTGGCCTAATATTACCCTGCAAAAAAACGTTTATTAGGAGGTGTGAACAAAATGAGGGGTTTTGTTTAAAAACATCAATGGGTACCCCATCTGGTCTGAGTACTTTTCCTGAGGAGGACTTAGAAATTGCTAACATTGTCATATTGACGGTGATGTCATTACCGAAGATTTCTGAGAAGTTGTACTACCATCTGGCAGCTGGAATATGGCATTCAATCATAGGGGATTTGGAGTCACTAAAGTAGGGTTTGTTGACAACTTCACAGAAAGCTCTGGAATCGCAAAATGCACTTGCCCTAAAAAGATTGTCCAAGGCCTGGTCCCTCACTTCCTGTGTCCTGGATGTAACGATTGTTTTATTCACATTCCTAAGGGATTTAATTTG
The DNA here is from genome assembly GCF_964263255.1 of Lissotriton vulgaris. Lineage (NCBI taxonomy): Eukaryota > Metazoa > Chordata > Amphibia > Caudata > Salamandridae > Lissotriton > Lissotriton vulgaris. The sequence goes on from NC_141695.1 coordinate 82,708,695, forward strand.
AATAACATTACATGGTACTATTCCCAAAGTTCCCCCTTAAGGGATTTTAGTGTGGTTGTACATTTGTTGGAAAACCATATAAAAGGGTGACTCTGTTTGGGTTAGTATTCTCAAAATTGTTTTTTAACAACTGAAATTCAGCAAGTAGTCTCAAAAGTGAAGCTAGGATTTAGGACTAGGAGGAGTTTGGGATATACTCATGAATCAGAATATTTCTAGAACCCATGTGTCTAGATTTTGAATTGCATATTTGTCCTCAGAGATTACCAAACTGTTTTCACTTCACAGGGGAGGGATTTCCGGAAGACCAAACCAACTTAGCATTTTTTACAGATGGAATTGAAGTGAGTAGAAATATAAAGGGTAGAAGCAAATTGGCTACTGTCAACTATGTGAATAACCCAGCCTTTTGGGAGTGGTGCATTTTGATCATTGGCAGTATCCAATGACTCTATCACAGATTTTCCAATACTTTCATTCATTTGACAAAGTGGGAGAAGCTACTCACATTTAAAGAATCTACATTCATGGACTTGATAGCCGACAATGGTGATATACTTGAGAGAAAAAGGATGTGTTTCTTAAACAATGTGGACATACTTATGTTCTAAGTGTCCAGGTGCAAAAAGCAGATTTGTCTAAATTGGTATAGTGCGCTCTATCATGAGGGGCTGTGTATGTATGATGAGCAACAGGCTATGACTGAGATATGTGATGACCTCTTTGGTCTAAAACGTTTTAAGGTGTGCTAAAATTGAGTTGTGATGTATTCAAAAAGGAGCTGGAACTTCCAAGTAGATTAAGCAAGTTAGTTTATTAAGATAAGTTGTTAAGTAATAATGTTAACCCCATCAGGAGCAGCTGTCCTGCTGCTCATCCCTCACCCAACTGACATTCACAACGCACTAACATTCCATTCATCCAACATTCCACATCACATGCAATCAAGCTGAGCAGCAGGAAGATATAAGATACAACATATCTCCCTTCGTTGGGAAATTAAAAGAATCAAATAGAACATTAACAACATGTCAAGTACAATTGGTCAGTAGATTCAATAAATTTAAAGACAGCACAAGTAAGATAAAATGTGCAATATAATCAATAAACGATAGGTACCCACATACCTCAGTTCACAACCAACGACACAATCATCAAACTGACGTAAGAAGACACGTCCTGTCCCTTTCCATACTGACACACACACAACAGTCTAAACAAGCATCACATGCATCACATTACTTCCTGAAATAAACAACAAACCTACATCCTACATCCATATGCCACAAATCATACTAGTTGGCCAGACCAGTACAACAAGAAAGACACACAGAAACAAACCATAACACCATATATAAGCATCAGAAAATAACATGCACACCTCAGACCAAGAACAAGCACTCACATAACTGATTCATAACAGACAACCCAATCGCAACCCTGACGTGCGAGACAACAAACATCCCCATCGCAACCCTGACGTGCGAGGTAACAGACATCCCAATCCCGACCCTGATGTGCGAGACAACAAACATCCCTGTCACAACCCTGACGTGCGAGGCAACCGACATCCACATCGCAACCCTGACGTGTGAGGCAACAGACATCCCATTCGCAACCCTGACGTGCGAGACAACAAACAAACCCATCGCAACCCTGACGTGCGAGGCAACAGACAACCACATCGCAAACCTGAAGTGCGAGGCAACAGACATCCCAATCACAACCCTGACGTGCGAGACAACACACAACCCCATCCCAACCCTGACGTGCGAGGCAACAGACATCACCATCGCAACCCTGACGTGCGAGGCAACAGACATTCCCATCACAACCCTGACGTGCGAGGCAACAGACATTCCCGTCGCAACCCTGACATGCGAGGCAACAGACATTCCCATCACAACCCTGACGTGCGAGGGACACTCCCAACACAAACACACCATACACTCCCAACACAAACACACCACTCATACACAACACACACAGATGGGACAGCTCTTGGTGAATTCATCACCAACAGCCAAACAACATCAATGAAGAGAGTTGTCCCCAACGTTGGCTCTTAGACCCCATATTTTGGTTCCCCGTTGTGTTTTCCAATAGGTAAAATAGTCCCAAACATGGTCTCACTCAGCCGCCACTATTTATGGGACCTTCGTCTTGTAACAGCGACCTTTAGTTTTTCACACCTTCCTCTATGTACGCCGACCCACTTTTGTTCAAAAGGCCTTGAAACCAGTTCCAAATCTTAGTCTTATAAACTTTTCAAAACGGTTTCTTTCCTTGCACCTTGCCATTATACTTTTTTTTGCTTAACATCCAAATAGTTAGTCATCATCAGTCGTCAAAAAAACAAACATAACAGAGATGACAGTACCTGATGACCTTCTGATAACACCCTCAGCAATATTTCCCTACGATGTATGGCTTTTCTTTTACTTTCAAAATGGAGGCACATAGAACAACGTAAAGCAGGGTGGTTCATGGCACGCACACGGGCCAAAACATTCTGCGAGGTGAACAATCGTCACAGAAGATGACGGTGATCTACTCTGTGAAGGAAAACCAGTCTCATGCAGATTTGAAAATGAAACGGTAACCGTTACTTCTCCGTGCTTATGTTAACGTACATCACAATACAATGTACTTTACTTTATGCAAAAGTTTATTTTTTTTAGTTAATTTTCACCCGCATCGTTTCCTCCACCTTCATTTAAATGTTGAAATGACACCGCATCGTCGTTAGACTTCACTGCTCACTTCCAGTAGGCAATTCTATGCAGGATCTTTGTTCTTAAACATCTGACAATGGCAGATAATGTGCACACACTTCTCACTGAGGCCCGATTCTTGCCCCCGAGTACAAACAAACAGCAGTACATATTTAACACTTTCCCATCACGTAGGCTCGCAAATCCTCGCTGCCCTTATTGTAACTTTAATTAATCCCAGAAGTCAACCAACACATCAGCACCACCAAGCAGCTGGAATTCTTGAGCTTTCCTCACCGAGGCTCGATTTTTTTGCCACTGGACATAAACAAACTAGGCAGCAGCTGGTTTTCCAAGTACTTCAGACTCCGAGGCTCAATTTTACATCGGCACCACACAGCAGCTGGCAAACTACACAGAGGCTCAATTTCTGCCCCCGATCACTATCAAACAACAGAGCAGCAGTTTTTATCCATCACTCTCCACCGAGGCTCGATTTATCCTTGCCCCCGAACTTCATTTAAACTACAAAACAGCTGATTTAAAGCCCATAATAAACGCAATTCTGGCACCTCTGGATATTAGGGCGACCGATGGCAGGGTCACTGATGGGGTTTTTCCTTTTGTGCCAGACAACGTTTAAGCCAATGGTACGATAAAACATAAAAGTCATTTACCTTGAAGTTAATTTTTCTTCATTTTTCGGTTTCAGTCCAGTCTTCAACCTTTCACTCTTTGCCTTAAAAGCTGCACGCGTAGATTCTTCTTCCCAACAATCTCCAAATGATGTATTCAAAAAGGAGCTGGAATTTCCAAGTAGTAATAATGTTAACCCCATCAGGAGCAGCTGTCCTGCTGCTCAGCCCTCACCCAACTGACATTCACAATACAATAACATTCCATTCATCCAGCATTCCACATCACATGCAATCAAGCTGAGCAGCAGGAATATATAAGATACAACAAGTTGCAAAAGAGTGGAAGGGACAACATGGTAGAGGAAGAGTGTTAGCTGTGAAATTCAAGCACTAAGATCAGACAGTGATAGGGTTACACAAGAGGAAGGACAGTCTCGGGCTTAGTAAATTTTTGATTGACTGGCAATGACGCCACCCTTAAAGTCTTCAACAACCAGTGATGATAGTATGTAGACCAGAATATATGGGAACACACTAAGTACGGATCAAGAGTAGAAACAAAGATTCCAAAATCAGTGGTTTGTATTCCTGTTGGAGAAATAGTGGGACTAGCAAAGATGTCAAGCCAATTATGAATATTGTAAGATGGACAGGGTGATGCCAAGGACCATGCGCAAGGAGATTTTAGTTAGGGTGGTGGTATAGTGGAAGATATCAGAAAAATATCTGATTAACAGGTGCCACATGGGCCTGCCGGAAAGTGAGTAACAAAGAGAAAGAGCATCCAGGAGAAGGATGATACTACCCAGAGTGAGAATAAGAACATCTGCTAATGGTGTGTCAGGTGCCCCGGGCACTCAACTAATAACACAGCATACCATTGATCTGGGGCAGGCTTCTGGCCATTGATAGAACTGAAGTCACTCCCCTTATGCCTGGTATCACCAAAACAACCAACTTCCCTTTTTGTTTGCCCTTTACCCCTGAGGACAAATACCCATTCTTTGTGCTCAGCTCTTCCATCATTACACTTGTTCTTGAGGCTGATTCCGCTCATACCTTAAAGATGCTCTCTGGTTATGCTCCATTTATACCAGACTCTGTTGCCAGGTTCAGACGGATTCTGTTTGAAAAAGACCTCATGGGAACCAAACTATCAGAGGCCATCTGTGTGCGGTTTACTATATGTTCTCCACCTTGGTCTGCGACTATGCTTTGTATCAAAATTATTCAAAGTACACTTATCTGTGTGACCCACTTCATTTGTTTTCTGAAGCCACATGAGTCTACTGCAAGTCAAAAAGGGCACATGACAATTGGCCCCTCATATGAGTCTGGCAGTCCACAACCACTAGACTAGTGGGGTCGCAGTGGTGGCAGTCTCCCCACCGCCCTGTTGCGAGATTGGCAGTGGGATTTCCACCGCCCGCCACAGCCGCCAGGGAACTGCATTTCCCTGTTGGTGTACAGCAGTGTAGAGGCATCCATATGCTTGCCGAGACTGTCGTGGTCGGCCAAGCGTATTAGGAGTTTCCTCTCCACCAGGGTTTGGATGGTGGTTCCTCCTCCATGAAAACCCTGGCACAGAGGAAACAAACAAAAGGGGCCTACTGGTGCTTCTGCACCATGTGAATGAACACAGGGGAGAACAACATGTACCCCCCTGTGTTCATATCCTGATCGGCATGAAGATTACAGTCAATGCTGTGCAGGAAATGTTTTTGGCATTTCAATTGCAGTGCTTGTTTTTAGAGGCACCAATATGAGAATGCCCAAAAAATGTCTGCCAGATAGCAGGAAACTCTTGATCTGGCAGGCAGCTTCACCATGGGTTCGGTGGTGCAGCAGAGGGGTGGACCCAGCACCGCACCGCCAAACATGTAATTGGGCCCAATTATGTTTTCAGAGATGGAAGTGTTGTGAATCCTTATAGTGGTACAAGAATGGACAATGCAATGGTTAGTTTAGGTTTATTTCTGAGGATTTTGCATTTATTGGGATTGGAGAAGAGTTAAAAGTAGGGTCTTTAAATATGATCTGAGTTAGCAGCTACTTGAGATGCATCATGACTACTTAGAATTTCTGATATAGTTGAAAATTGTTCAATTGTAAAAGCCATAGCAACCCTCAAAACATATTCATGTTCAGAAATGTGTTACTACTATGTTTTTGAAACCCTGAGAACCATTAGGTAAACTTCAGCCCTATGACAAGACCACAGTTACACTCATGTCAAAAAAGATAACTCGTCAGCCACCTAAGAACCCTAGAGACTACTAAGGCGGCGAAAAGGAAAGTACATATTACGAAAGAAGAGAATTTAGAGTGGTTTCAGGTCTTAAGACCTGATTTAGATTTTGGCAGATGGGTCAATACATCACAAAAGTGACGGATATCCTGAAGGTTGAAATATAAATCCATACGATATTAAGAGATTTATATTTTAATGGACAGGATATCCATCACTGTTGTGACGGAATAACCCATCCGCCGAAATCTAAATCAGGCCCTTAGTTTGAGTGAAGACTTGATTTGTTCTTCCTATGTTTCCTTTTGGAATTCCGACCTCCTACAGAGAAAAAGAGATCACAAGCAGAAGAGGTATGTCTCCTAAATCTCTTAACATTCCCAGTTATTTCATTTGATCATTGTAGTATTTCATAACTATCCATATTCAGAGGTCGTTTTTACAAGAACCCAAGGAAGACAATTAGTGGTTGCTCTGTTCTTTACCTTGGCACAATCTACCCTGACAGAAAATATCTGGTTTATGTAAAATATCTTGTGGAAAATATTCTTTCCTTGATTCAGACTTCTATTACTATATTGTGTAACTTGTTTATGTGAGGTATTCTCTTATGTGTAATTTTAATATGAAATACCAGCCAATAATTTTTCTCTTTCTGAGCAGTACAGGCCACATTATTTTTTTCGGGCGGGGAGATATTTAAAGAGGTTTTGCAAAGTTTGTTAAGTGTAATAGATATCATTTTATGAGAATGTTATGAATCATGTATACTTCACCCCAAAAATTACAAATTTCGCCCACCCTTAAATGTCATGTGTGTTGCTGGGAGTGCCTCCATGGAGTTATTCTTGTAATTAAGCAAGGTGAACAATTGACATGCCAAGGTGAACAATTGACATGCCCATGTCTGTTGACTGCAGAGACTCCAAGAAGACTGTAAGTAAGAGAATGCATCTTTTGAATTTTCCATGAGAATGGTTGCAGGCTCCAACATCCTGTGTTTAATGTACTAAAATTTACAACTTGAGTGAAATGCAGAATATTTCTTCTTTTTACTTATGGTCGCAAAAGAAAAATCAGCTATTTCCTGGTTCTTCTGTACCATGAACCGGCCTTTCTTTATGGTGACTAAAATATCTTGTCTTACTTGGAGATGACTCAAAAACAGGCATCAATTAGCCTCCACAGTCTGGGACCTGGTTCTGTATGTTCACTGAAAATCAAGTGATTGGTCAGAAATAGTTAGTAAGGAAGGACATCACATTTTCTTTCCGAATTTTCATGCACCTCATAAAAGACCAAATGGGTTGCATCTTAAGCGGGCTTCAAGTTACAGGTTTTTCTTATGAAGTAACTTAAGTCCGGACAACTATCAGAGGTGTTGATTAGGTAGTTCTCAATCTGTTGTAGCTTTTTCTTTGATAAAGAAGACAATGCCAAGTCACACTGATTTTAACGTCTTTTGATAATCCAGCAATCTTTCAACTCGCAGAGGTGACCAAAAGTTGAATAGCTGTGATTTTCTTCATTATTCCTTCCAGTGTCACCGCTGGAATTTTCCAGTTGTAAGGTGTTGGTGCATCTTAACCTTAGCGTACCTCTGAACAGGACAATTATCGGGAAGACCTCTAAAAAGTTATTCATTAAGATAGTCATATCAGAACCCCCAGTGCCTTGAGACCCTCATGGGTATGTAGCGCGCTTTATAAATGGAGTGATTGATTGATTGATTGATTGATTGATAAAAGTCATTAAGAGGTCATCAAAAGTGCAGTTCAATGAGGGGGCACCAAATGTATGAGCTAGATCTGTTAGAAATGAAAAATGGGACAGGGAGGTTCAGCAGGGCATCACCAAAATCTAGGCTTGAGAATAGCATGCTGCAACACAAGGCACAAAGCTTTGCCTCACGGCCTCATACCAACAAAAAATCTTGATGGGTTAAATTTGACAATGGATGGTGAAGAGATGGTTCACATTATTTTTGCTCCAATCCAGGTCAAAAGACTGGCTAGTCTTGCAGCCGGGCATATCAATAGTCAGAGTAGTTTTTGTTCCCAGTCCTATTGCACACCAATGCAGAACAGTAAAGAGAGTGAATGTAGAAGATACATTGTACCATCTATAGAATTTATGGGTGGTTAGTTTACATTTCCCAGCAGTGTAAGTTTTTGGAATCCACATTTTTCTGGTACCGTGATGTGGAATCAAAATTGCTGCTTTTTATGATTGGTGGTGACTCCTCAGGACCCAAAAAGTCACATAAGTACAGGCCAAAGGTTGTAAACCAGATGAAAAGACACGTTAGCTAAGCAAGACATTGTAGATCGGGAAGCTGCCAATGGATAAAAGGATATGAATACTGTTCATTTACCATGGGTCCAGACATTTGAATGGAAGGATAAGGCCTTTAGAGCTCAATAGCAGGGGCACCACTGAGTGAGTGGACCGGAAGATGGTTGGTGTTAGAAAGAACTGGCTATTTCTGGTTGGCTAAGGCTGACGCCAAAGCTAGGCAGAAACCACCATTCTAGTCAGGGCAAGGGAGTCACACACCAAGATAACCCCTGCTCAACCCCTTGGTAGCTTGGCACGAGCAGACAGGCTTATCCCGGAGGCAAAGTGTAAAGCATTTGCGCCCGCACACAACAGCAACAACATCCTAGGCACACAACAAAAGGAACTCCACACAAGGTTATATAAAAATAACTTCTGTATTGTAAAAACACATCAGATAGAATCACACATGTACATTGTGCCACTGGCACGGGCAATATTCACAAGGGATTATTTACAGGACAGGGCCACATGGGCCACTGTCAGAATCAACACTTTTAGAAATAACACTTCTAGAACTTAGAATAAGTATAGCACAAAATAACAGTTATAGATCACATCCAGTAACTACTGGGAACAGGTAAGTACCACCTACGCAACCCAAAACACCTTAGGAGAAATGTCACGCAGGGAACCAGGACCTCACTAGGACCACCTGTACTAGAAAGAACAACCGCCTAAGAATAAAATACATTTAGGGGTATAGGTGAGAACACATTACACGTGATGCAAAACCAACATTCAGAGGTGTAGGGAAGGAAAAACACATGATGCATAAAACATACATTCAGCAGTGTCATAACAAGGCACATGATGCATCAAAACACATTCAGAGGTACCGGAGAAAAACATTCAGAGGTGTAAGGAAGGAAAAACACATGATGCATAAACCAACACATTCAGAGGTGTAAAATCAAGGAAGACACACGATGCATAAAAACATTCAGAGGTGCCAGAACCTAACTCAATGGCGCAAAAACACATGATGCATAAAAACATTGTAAGATCAAGATCAAGGTGCGTAATCATATTAAATACATTACATTTCCTAGCACCACATCACATTGCGCAAAACTCACATTAGGCAATTACCATCACATAGATAATCACATTATGCCTAAATAAAATCACATACCCGCCCCCATCTAATAAAGGGACTAAAGAGCCCTGTGTCCAGAATGTCAGGGCGCGCTGCCATGCAGCGCCAGTCAGGGATGCGCCACTGGCGCAAAACCTAAACGTTGCAGGTGCCCACTACTTGCTGGGCCCTCACTGGCCCTAGAACAAAAGCTGCGCCCAGCTGGAGCCACACAGGCTCTGGGCAACACTGCGCAGAATGTTGGAGCCACACAGCCTCCGACACTACACATAGTCAAACGTTGGGGCCACTCAGGCTCTGAAACACATATGCCCCATGGAGCCCTCAGGCTCTGAAAACAACTGTGCCCCCTTGAGCCTCTCTGGGCTCGAGAACAACGGGGCCTTTGAGCCTCTCTTGGCTCTGAAATAATGAAATGCCCCCTAGAGCCTCTCTGGACTCTCTGCACGAGTGCGGCCGTCGTTGGAGCCTTGCTGGGCTCAAAAACACAGAGATGCCGCCTCGAGCCTGGCAGGCTCGTAAATACAAATGCCCCCGGGAGCCTTTTCGGCTCTACACACCGTTGGAGCGGCACGCTGCCATCTGGGGCCGCTCTGATAAAGGGAACTGCCCAGGCAAAGCCCCACTCACCGGGACTCATGAGGCAGCTCCTCTGTCTCCCTGGGGCAGGCTCTGACAATGCGCCTCGGGCCCCCTTACTCTCACCTTCTCGCTGTGCGGCGGCGGCTCCCCTCTCGGCAGCGCGGGGCTCTCCTCGTCTCACGGGAGCCCCGCGAGCACCGGCAGTCTTTCTCCTCTCCTCGTGCTGCAGTGCAGAGGGCGGGACTTCGGTTCTTCTCCCGGTCAGCCTCAGGGATTGGCTGGCCGGGGATACACTTCCGGGTAGTCGCGGGCAGCGCGGCGGCCTGCTTCAGGCACTTGCAGGCGGGGTCTCATTATCTGAGGGGTAGGCTCCCTCGAGATAAATACATTTTAAAAAGTGAATACGTGGCGTGGGCAGCCGCGGAAGGCCATAACAGCGCTACCACGCGCTGAGGGGATAATTACAGTGCTCCCAGCGCTATAAATGAAATAAAGCGCTCATAAGCACTAGTAGCCAAATAAAGCGCTTCCAAGCGCTATAAATACAAATCAAGAAGGTCAAAGTAAAAATAAAAATAAAGAGCTCCCAGGCGCTAAGGGGGACAGAGTCCATCAGCCCCCAAGGCAAAGACTCTCATAGCAAAGGGGGTCCCAGCAAAAAGTCATTCAGGGGTCCAGGACCTCAGCAGTCCAGGACATAAGGTGGAGCACAGCAGCTCCCATCCCAGTCCATCAGATATCCAGGGGCTGGGCAGGGCCCAGGGATTCCCCTGGGCCCAAGCAGCAGCACGCCCCAGGTAAGATTCAAGTCAGAAACAAGAACATTTTGGAAGGGGACACAGACCCTTTTTATACAGAAAATCCTTTGTCTAGCAGGGTGCAGGCAGTGTGAGAACCAGCTAGAACTGGTTATAGGGAATTCCTTTCACTGGCCAGGCTAGGGACATCAGACGCACCCCAGGGGGTGGAGCCAGCATTGTCGGGGGAAAACCCAGACCCATTCAGAACCCTCAAACCAGACGGTCAATCCACAAGCAGGCCCAGGCTCACTCCTCCTCTCACATCAGCATGCTAAACACTCCATTCACCACCGGGGCAGACCCTCCCAGACTCTTGGAGCCAGGCTCACCAGCCAGCCTCAGCCAATCACACGCCAGACACTAATTACACAAATATGCCAACTTCTAAAAGTGGCACTTCTACACTAGACACATTCATGCCGCATATACCATTGCGCAGCATTCAATCTCATGAGTTTGCACATACCAAACTTGACCCTGCACTCCCCACATATCAGGAACTACCATGGGCATACATATTCCCCATTCATTCCTACGGGAGGGCAGGTCACTCACCACACATACTCAGAGAGCTTACGCACTTTACACTGTACCACAGTGAAAAAGTGCGCAGAGGCCTAAAATAACCACCACCAGGTTCCAGAAAGAGGCTAGGAAAAAGCAAAAAGTCTAGGGTGAACCTGCCAAAAGGGCTGGGTCCAACAGTTGGTAAGTGCAAGAAAGGATCCTCTAGACTGCAAATGTAGTCTTTCCCCAGGCTGCACCTTTTTCCTGTTTTTGTACAGCAGTAGTCTAGTGAGGTGGTACTAGAGTGGTTAGAGTTGTACAGCACAGGAGTTATCTTAAAAATCTGTGTCTCGTGCAAGACAGCGAATCATATAAGTCTGCTCTGGTGATGTTGTGTGGCAGGGCTGCAAAGTTGACTCTGGTGCCCAGATTTACAAAGCCCTCATGTTGCTGTTACAGCATACAAGTTGGTGCAAGGAATTGAAAGAGCTTCAGTAAGATTTACAAAGCCAAGCAGAACCAGCTTCTGAGACTCTGCATGGGTTAGTAAATCTGAAGTAATGCAAGGCAATGCAAGCATCTGCCTTTTTGTTATTCTGTCCTGGGGAGAGGTTCCTTGGGTGGAGCGTGAGTGTTCTCACTCTTCTACCCATGGACTGTGGCACATTCCCAGATTTACAAAGAGGATTCAATCTGGGAATGAGCCACAATGTTACGCCTTCCTAGGTGAGGTATGATGAGAAGAGATATGTTTCTCCTCATGTGTTCCTCTTTTTGAGTGTGCTGAAGGCTGCACTCAGTGTGACAACGCAGATAGAGGGTAGGAATGTGCCCTATCTTAACCAATATGACACATTCCTACCCTCTCCCAGGCAAGCAAAACAGTGCAGCAAGTTCTCTTGCTGCATTGCATGACTTGTTAGCAAATCTGCCCCAAGTGTCCTTGCCATGCTCTTGGGAGCTTCACAGGGACACTGCCATCTTTCAAGCAGCCAACCTTGCATCCAGAGCCTCTTTTGCTTTCTATTCTGTTGTTTCTGGAATGTCAGGATACATGAATTTTCCTTGGCTGGGATGTCCAGTTTCTGGCATGGTCCCCTGAGGTGTATTGCATGATGCAAAGAGGAGAAGTACTATTCCGCCTGATAGAAATTTTTGCACCTTCAAGCATAGGTAAATACTCCAACAACAGTTCACTATGAAGGGCCAATAGTTATGTAGGATATTTACACACAACCACTAATACCTTGTAAGTCACAGGCTAACTTTATATTGGGGGGTTTCTACTTGTTCCCAAAATATAACAACTCCTTTCTTTGGTAAGTGTGCAAACCAGGTATATCAGATAATAGATTGATATTTGATTTAAATTAATGAATCCGTTTCTCCAATAAGCTAAAGTAGAATGATGAATTGAGGCATGTTAGATTTGGCATCCTTAGAGTGGTCTTACCCCAGACTAATTTTTCCTACTTACCTCCTCTTTTTACTGAATCTTTTTGTTAGCCTTAGGACTCTTATCACTCTAACACTGCTAATCTGTACTAAAGTGCGTGTGCCTCTCCCCTAAAACATAGTTTTTTGATGTATCCACAACTGGCCCTTTCAATTTACCTAAGAGTCCCTAAAATAGTGCACTACATGTGCACACGGCCTGAAAATTAAATACTACTGGTGGACCTGCAGCACTGATTGTGCTAAATACACAAATAGCCCTTTAAACATGTGCAGGTTATGCTGCCACATCGACTTGGCACTTAAAACCCTTTTCCAAGCCTTAAACTACCCTTTTATAACACATAGGTCACCCCTAAGGTAGCCCCGTGCAGCCCATAGGTCAGGGTGCTATGTAACTCAAAGGAATGACACGTACATTTATGGTTTGCACGTCCTGGTACTGAAAAACTCCAAACTCATTTTTCACTATTGACAGGCCAACCCCTCTTACAGGTTAAAATTAGGAATGCCTTATTACATGAAATAAGCAGTAATTCATAATTGAGAGAAGGTAAGGATATCAGGTTTAACACATCTGGAAAGGTAATCACAAATCCTCTTTAATTGTGAAAGGGAATTTGTAGTTACCATTCTGAAAATGCTACTTTTAGAAAGCTGGACATTTTCCTGCTCTTATCTCCTTTGTGCTTGCTGCCTGTCTCAGATCACTGGCTATGCTGGATGACACTCAGTTTACTTTGTGTATTCTCCCTTGACAGTTTCACACAAAGGAAGGACTGGGTGTGACTTCATGCATCGTCCTGGGAGGAAGGAGGTGAGGGGATTGGTACTTCCTCATACTTACACCTGAATAGGCTGTGCTCTGACCACACATCTGCATACCCCCCTGTAGTGAGTCTGGAGCCAGGGCAGGATGAAGGGACCTGTGTGCACTTCAAAGACTCTCTTTGAAGTCACCCCCACTTCAATGGCACAACTGAGTATGAGTAGTGAACCTCTGACCCTACCAACTTAGAAGATTTCTGTTTTTGAAACCACTTGTTGACAAGAAGAAGGACTGCTATGCTGAGGATTGCTGCTGGCTGGACTGCTGCCTTGTTATGTTCGCTGCTGCCTGCTTTCTCCCTCTGACTGCCCCAGAGTGTCTCTAGCTTACTGACCTCCTTTTCTTTAAATACTCAGAGAACATCAGAGTCTTTTAACCCTGCTGCTGTGCATGGGTCATTGGAAGTGATTCCAGGCACTTGCTCTAGCAAAATTGCTCCATTATCTGCTGTGGCTAGCAGAATTGACGCATTGCTGGCGAAGTGGTAGCATGATAGGCACATTGCCCTAGGGGACCAGAACCGCTGCATGGACAGCCTCAGTGCTGCCACCACTGAAGGAGAATTGACGCATCCCTTCAACAAGACTTGAAAAACCTAACACATTGGCTACAGACACAGCAAAGAGACCACTGCATCAATGATACCACTGAGGACGATCAACACAATACTTTCAACAAGTATAGAGAAACCTAGAGTATTGACTTTGGAATCAACGCATTGTGGCTCTGAAGTTGATCTTCAGAAACCAGTGCATCGTCATCAACACATGAAGAAAATTCACGCATCTCTTCAACTACAGGAGTGATATCGACACATCCTGCGTCTCATGATCGCGACACCAACTGATGTACTTTTGTTCAGTGGGCCCAGCAGGGGACCTGTACCCTGCCTGCGAAGCTGGCCTGAAATATTGATTTTTTCCTGGCCCTGTGTAACTAGATGACCCCTTAAAGGGCTATTTGCTTCTAAGTGCTAGAACTCCATTTGATCTTTAAAACTGTATATCTCTTCTTAAACTTATTCGATTTTTGTCATTGTGTTCTTGTTTTATTTATAAAATCCTATTGTATTTTTCTTAACCAGTGTGGAGTCTTTTTGTGGTGTTTTCCCAATTTTACTGTTGTTATATTGCACAAATACATAACGCAGTGTCTCTTAAGTTAAGCCCGTCCACTCTGTGCCAAGCTACCAGATGGAAAGCACTAGTTAATTTTAAGTGTGTATCCTTTTCCCTTACTAGGATTGTGGTTCCTGCTTGACAGTGTGCATACCCTGCAACCAGAAGCTCAATTTTCAATATATGTAAAAGTTTTATATAAAGTATTGCGTTGAAAGACATTTTTCAGAAATCTTGCTTTTAGTTACAAAGTGCCCTATGTATGAAAAGAGTGGGCAATAAAAGTAGACACAAATTGATAACTAACAAAATCAGGCCAGGGGCAGGTCTACATCTCCCAGGCTCCTGTGAAGCTCTGAACTGACCACTTTGGCTGGGAGGCGGCTACTTAAACCCTAAGCTACAATTAAGGTGCCACAATTCCCAGCAACCCTGGACACAAAGTTGGGCCTAGGGCAGTGCTTCATATCCCAGGCTTTCCTGGTGCTCTGTGCTGACCACTTCTGGCGGGAACTGGATACGGAACCCCGAGGAGCATTTAAGCTGCCACAAGCCCTGTTGCTAGGATTCTGCTTGGGAGCAGAACTGTGCCTTGGGAGAACAGGACATGAGAATGTAGGCGCTAAGTCTCTCTATCACATGAGTACCTGTAGGACCAAATCTCACTAGCTCACATTGCCTCACCTGAGATCATAACCTTTCCAGAGTAGCAGGTGATTTTGGTGAACCTAGAACATGAACCTCTAGTCCCCAAGGGAACCGTGGCACCAGATCATCACCTTTTATTTCTTACTCATGCATGTTCATTGTAAACAATTGAAAGTCACAAAGGAAGTTTACAATATATTTATTGTAACTATTGTAGTCTTTTTTGAAGCCAGGTTGCGGCGATAAGTAGAAAAATACAGGAGAGGAATGTAATCAACATTCCTAACAGACTGCGACAATGAACAACCCAACCATGTCAACAACCATATATATATTTAGGCCTACCCTCCCTTTATAAGAACAGGGATATATTAGTGATCTCTGGGATCAGCACCAGACCCCATGCCTGGTCTGCATAGTTAGGTGGTCCGCATTATAGGTGTAAACTCAGTTTACTCAAGTCTGCTGCCTCCCTTCTAGGACTAGTCTCTCTACTGTAATTATCGGGATGGGGCGAAACATGGTTTATATGATAAAAACTACAGTGTTAGAAACCTGTAGCTGTGCTACCATATTCATTTTAAAATGTTAGGAGATTTGCTGGCTTGGCACAAGAAAACAGTACACCTTGTTGTTCGACTTTGTACGAAATGTTCAGACCGAACCCCAGGAGTCAGTGAATAACAAATAATATGAGCAGAGCATTTCTAAAATAATATTGTGTCATAAAAACAAATGCATTATGTGTGTTAGTGCAAAACAGAGGCACCCATACACAGCAAATGCGTGCAACTAAGGTAGAACAAAAGTGGGCCTAAAAGATAAATCACCACAGCCCCACAGCGGGTAGGGACTCGAAGGAACAGCAGGCCACCATCCCTGTGTTTTGCATTCCCACAAGGGAAATGCTTTTTTTAAACCAGTCACTGTTTATTAAAGTAACCAGTGGTGTGTTACACAAAAGATTAAATCATTTTTGAGAACACATAAGGGGGAGACGATAGTTGTCCCTCATATTAGAACTCTCCTCACTCAAAAGCGATATTTCATTCCTTACTAAAACCATCTCCACGCACAATGACACTGTCCTCAACACACCCACATATTGTCCGCCAATCTCTATCCCCAACAGAAACACTCCTCCTCCTAGCTACTACACAACCAGCACCTTACCCACTCAACCTTCCTCAATCGTCCCTCCCTACAATACTTACATACCCTCACCGGCACAACTTGGTACTCATCCAATACCCTCTGAAGCTGACAGTTCCACTAACTTAACTTCTAGCAACCACGCAACCAGCACCTTACCCACTCAACCTTTCTTAATTGTTCCTCCCCATACTACCAATATACCCTCATCGCCACAACTTGGTATTCGCACGATAACTCCTGAGCTAACAGTTCCACTAACTTAACTACCTCTCCCTCACCACCCTCGTCCACCATCCCCCCTACTCAACAGTCTACCATCCCAGTTCTCTTAGGAACTAGCAGACTCACCCCTCCTCCGACCTCCCCTAGACCACCCCCACAATTTAGACCTATCCCCCTTGTCCCCCCCACTACTCGCCCAATAACCTCGGTAGCTAACAGTTCCACTAACTTAATTTCTTGCAACTACACAACCAGCACCTTACCCATTCAACCCTCCTTAATCGTCACTCCCTACAATACCAACTTACCCACATCGCCACAACTTGGTACTCACCCAAAAAACTCTGAAACCAACAGTTCCACTAACCTAACTACCTCTCCCTCACCGCCTTCGTCCACTATACCCCCTACCCAATTGTCTACCATTTCAATTCTCTTAGGATTAAGCAGACTCCACCCTCCTCCGTCTTTCCCTAGACCATCCCAACAACCCCAACCCCCAAGTTAGACCTATCCCCCCTTGTCCCCCTTCTAAATCGCCCGACCCCACTCCCCTCTGTTGCATGCTGTTTAATTGCAGATCCGCCTCCTGACACGCTACTGAGATTGCTGACCATTCTTAGTGAAAATATTGACATTGCATTCCTAACTGAAAACTGGCTCACAGCCCACTCCACTCCCATCCTCGATTTGCTTATCCCCCCTGGTTACTCTATCATTAAAAAAGATAGAATCGAACAAACAGGAGGAGGACTTGCCATACTTTTTCAAATTTAACTTAACATCTCGCTCGTTCATCTGCAAGACCCTTTATCCTTTGAATACCTTTGCGCTGATCTCATTATGCCTGACTCCCCCACCACCCGGTTGCACACTATCTATCATCCCCCTGGAAATAACATCCCATTTACGGAAGATTTGACTGATCTTATCATACAATCATCACTCTCACATTCTAATAATCTCTTCCTCAGTGACTACATCATCCATTGGAACAAAAGTGATGATCCTACTGTCATCCTATTTAATGATACCATGGACATCACCAATATGACCCAACTCTGCCATTCTCCCACCCATAACAAAGGTGCCACCCTTGATGCTATTATGACTAACAAAGACCTGGCCTCCCTCTCAAATATACTTCAAGTAGACTGGTCTGACCACTACCTTATCCTCTTCACCATAAATAGAACCATGACTCACCCCGCCCCATCAGCTCTTTACCTAAGAAAGCCACATACAACCTTCACCTTATTCCTCCGGGCGAATTGGAAGCCACAATTAAGGCCCACTTACTTCTACCCCCTCTATCGGACAGCACCACTGACCTAACTAACCATTATAACAATTCTATTCTTGATGCCCTCGACCTAATTGCTCCTATCAAACTCAAACAAAAAAAAGCAACCCTTCTTAGTCTTGGTTCAATTCTGAGGAATCATCATTTGGAGGAATCATCCAACCGTTGACAATATGGCTCTCCTTAGAACTGCTAGAGCCAAGTACAAAAAACATATCTTTAATGAGAAAGCCTCCTTTCTACGATCAAAAATTGATCAAGCCTGAAACCGCCCTAGAGAACCCTTTAACATTGTTAAAAAACAAACCTCCACTGGCCCTCCAAAAATATTAGCCTCTATTGACAGATGTGAAGAAATTGCCAGTTTCTTTACGAACAAAATTAACAAGATCGAACTATCCTTCTCTTCCCTCCCACTCTCACTACAACCTACTCCCACCCTATACACCCTCCCCAACACTCCTAACTCTCCCCCGTCCACTTTTTCCACACCTCTTTATCCCTCTCATTCCCTCCCTGCTCTCCCCCAACAAGATACCTTTCCGAAAATAAGCCCGCCTGCTAAAAACAATGCCTCATGGAATGATTTTAGTACAGTATCTGAATCTATGATAACTAATATCATTGCCAAACTCAAACCCTCCTCCCACTCCAAAGATCCTCTTCCTGCCCTTTTGGTTCAAGAACTTAAATTTATCATTGCCCCTATATGGACCAAAATCATCAACTCCTCTCTTTCCACTGGCTGGGTGCCCACCTCCCTTCAGTTTGGTCAAATCTCACTCATTCTCAAAAACACCACTGCTGACCCCAATGACCTTAACAACCTTCGCCCTATCTCTAACCTTCCATTCCTCTCTAAAGCCCTCGCAAAATGTGTTCTATTGCAATTAGAGAAACATATCGCCTCCTTCAACCTCCTTGATGTTTTTCAATCCGGCTTTAGAAAGGGATGCAGTACAGAAACTGCTATGCTAAATATCACTGACGACATTCATCGCTCCCTAGACAAAGGAGAATCCTCCTTACTAATCCTCCTCGACCTCTCAGCTGCATTTGATACCGTCCACCACTCCACCCTTCTCAACACTCTCAAAGACCGGTTAGGATTAGATGGCAATATATTCAAATGGTTCTCCTCATTCCTCCAAAACAGATCACAGCAAATCAAGCTCAGCCACTTTCTCTCCAAACCTCAACCTGTCTCTCTCGGCGTCCCTCTAGGATCCATCCTCTCACCAACCCTATTCAATCTGTTCATGGAACCACTCACCCTCATCCTCAAACAAGCTAATATCAATTATCACCTCTATGCCGATGACACCCAATTATATTACAAGATCAAATCCCACAAAGACATTCTCCACCTCAATGAGACCTTGACCAGAATTCAAACCTGGTTCCATCGGAACCATCTCAAACTGAACCCAAATAAAACTGAAATCATTCTTTTCTCCCCCAAAAACAACTCCCTTCCCATTCAACTCTGGATAAAGGACATCAAAGCTCTTAACTGCCCACTCACCACCTCTAATTCTGTCAAATCCCTAGGCATCAGTATCGACCAGAATCTAAATCTCATCCCCCACATTAAAAATGCATCCCAAATTGCGCTTTTCACCCTTCTCCACCTCAAGAAACTTAAACCATTTATTCCAGCAGACGATTTCAAACTTGTTGTCCAATCGCTTGTCCTTTCCAGGATTTACTATGGCAACGCCACTTTGACTGGCACCCCTAAAATCCATCTTGCTCCGATTAAATCTGTCCTCAATCTAGCTGCGAGACTCATCTCTGATTGTAAAAAATTTGATCACATCTCCCCTGTCCTCAAAAATCTCAATTGGCTCCCAATAGAAGGAAGATCCACCTACAAGATTGCCTGCATCACTCACAAAGCTCTTCACCAAAACACCCCTTCTTACCTTACAACGAAACTACACAAAGCAGGTTGCTCCAGGTCCCTGAGGAGCACTAACTCCCTTGTCTTGATCCCACCTAGACTCAAATGTCAAAAGACCCAATCCTGTGCGTTCTCTGGTAACGCTCCTACAATTTGGAACTCTCTCCCTAAGGATCTTCGCTGCAACCCCTCTTACCCTCTCTTCAAAAAGGAACTCAAAGAACTCTTTCTCAACAAATACTGGGGTATCTAATGTTACTGACTCTGAACAAGTCCACTCCTCTGTCTTCCCTTGTCCGCTCCTCTTCCCACCCCCTCTCAATCCATTCATTTTTCTCACTCCCCCAGTCTCTTAACCCCCCTCTCTATCCAAACTTTTAATATTTACTTCCCACTTAATGTTTATCTCTCTTTTTCTTTGACACCTTAGCCTTGTTGAAAGTATTATCATACTGTAACCCTTTTTCGCTTAATTGTTAATATTTTCTCATTATGTTCACCACCCTTGTAAAGCGCTCTGATACTCTTGGGTCCAGTGGCGCTATATAAAACCTTTGAAATAAAAATAAATAAATAAATAAATAAACTTCTACCGAGATCGCCTGATTTGATTTCCAAGGGGGGTGCTAACCAATGGCAAAAGCTTGCTATTTGTGAAACCATTCCTTCATTGAGGAGTCAGTGAAGTTTCACTTGTTGTGACCACAATTTGACTAGCAAACCATTGCTAAATACTATTTTGTATCACAGAAAAGAGTAGATAACCATCTCATGCTGCTTACTAATTGTGATTTGGAATGGATTGGTTAGCCCTTGAGAGTTGGAAATGCTGATCCTACTCCCATAATGGGCATATAGTGTAAAGCAAATTTGCAATTGCAACTCCTGTGGGTATGAGACCACAAAATGGCTTTGTACATCTGGTCCATAGAGTCTTACACCATAGGGAGGTGTGAATTCATTTCCATATTTGAAATCAGTACAGCTCTTGTTGGACGACAGAAAGCCTAATGTTACCAGTTTATAAACACTGTGGCTATCACTTTAATTTTGAACTATTGCTGTATTTTTTACAAAGTAGAATACAAACACATAGGGGTCGATTCCGATTCGGGAAAAAACACTCCGAATAGCCGTTCGGAGCGTTTTTCCCGCACAAATCATACCCTGCAACGTCCCCCGTACGTACTACCAAGTACGATTCGTACCAGGAGCCGTACTCCTCTAATCTCCGTACGATTCTCCCTCGGAACCTGCTGTACGCGATATCTGTACGGTTCCCGGATGGTTTTTACGACCCAGCAAGTACGATATGTGTCGGGTACGACCCTTTTCTACGGGAGCTGAAAACAGCCGTAAAAGCAGAGTTCGTGCCAAAACAGGTACGGAACGGCCCCCCCCCGGGTACGGTGTGTACGGTGTGTACCCCCCACGCACCGTACCCCTGCGATCATGGGGTGTATGAGCCGTACCCCCATTGTACGATCGGTGTACGAGCCGTACACCCATTGTACGATAGGTGTACAAGCCGTACCCCCATTGTACGATCGGTGTACGAGCCGTACCCCCATTGTACGATGGTGTACGAGCCGTACCCCATGTACGTACACCGATCATACATGGGGTACGGCTCATACACCGATCGTACAATGGGGGTACGGCTCGAACACCGATCGTACATGGGGTACGGCTCGTACACTGATCGTACAATGGGGGTACGGCTCGTACACCGATCATACACCGATCGTACAATGGGGGTACGGCTCGTACACCCCATGATTGCAGGGGTACGTGCTGTACCCCTGCTTTTCCGTACCAATCACCCTTACCTGACGTGGACCGTACGAATTGCGTCCTGATTCCCCGGTCCGAGTCGTACTCGTCGGGTCGTACGGCGTGTGTACGAGTCGTACGGTTCACAGTCTCAGCCTTGCAATACGTACGAATTGCGACGATTCGGACGGATTCACGGAATGCGGATCGTACTACGCGACTCGGACGGACGGGTACAATTCGTACGGAAAGGGCTACGAATACGAATCGTACGGTGGATTTTTTTACCGGATCGGAATCGAGCCCCTTGTGTATGCTTTTGTTTAAAAGGTTTATCTGTGTTTGGGGCGGTAAAGTGTGTTGAAAACAGCTAATCTTCAAGGCTGTTTCTGTGGTGGTATCAAAGAATATTATAGATATTTTGGAGCGAAAAGTAAGGGTATTATGTTCAGATTCATGAGATTCTCACATTGACATTTTGAGTCAAATTGTTGCCATTAAACTAAGCTTTTTTTCTCATGTTTCAAGGAAGTAAAATTGTAATCTTTTCTTCAACTAAATGGTAGGGCCAGGCTGAGAACCCAAAGCAGTCCTGACAATTTTGTAGGACCAGCAGCCCCCTGCATCCACCCCAGGGGAGGGGAAGCAGGGAATACAAGTTTGAAGCACTGCTGCTTTTGTTACTGGAGGACGATATAGCAGCTGCAAAACTGCCCCCCGCCCTTCCAGACTCTCAGGAAAACGCCTGTTGCCTGCTATTGCCAGGCGGCCCTGCTAAACAGCAATCAGTGCTTTCATAAGAAAAAAATGTGTTTTACATTTCACAGTATAGAGAAACATGAGAACATATTTATTATTTAAAATATTTAGGGCTAGATTTAGAATTTGAAGGATGGACACTGTCAATATTTGACGGATATCATATTTGTCTTATTGTAAATGCATTAGGATCTGTGGTGCTAGAACAATTTTCAGAGTGGTGGTGCTGCCATCGACGCTACATCAGTGAACTTTAGGGGATGCTGAAAAATTCAAGCACCATACATAGAAAAAGTGTCACAAATGAGCCACGCCCATTCAGCAAAAAGAGGTGTAGGAGCGCAATATGTATCTGGTGTTGCATTTTGTAGCACAAACTCACACATATTACTAAAGCATGGTGTAGAAGTGCACTGCCATTTACACACAGCACATTATCCATTGAAATGAGCACTAACTTTGTACAGTCATAGCGGTTTACTGATATAATTTTATATTGCTTAGGCACAATAATGTGTCAAAATTTGATTTCAGCAAGTAGTCTCCTTTAGAGCACGCCCCGCCTCCCAGCTGAGCCTCCCTCCCACTGACTACATACAGCGCTCCCGTCCCCGGAAGCGCTGTGACTATCTCAGCGCTGCTGTGAGAGGGTGCTCCCCTGGCTCCCTGCGTGTCCTGGTATCGTTGTGTGGCGCTTGGGATCTGCATTTACATCTTGTAACGCTATATCTGCACTGTGACTCGCTCTGTGGGCTGCGCTAGAGGTATTGCATTTTAACCTGCTGCGCGTTTATTGCATTTTGACTGCTGGGACGTTAAATATTGAAGTCTGCCTCACACCTTCAGAATACAATTAACAGCTGCGCACTCACTCTCATTGTGCCTTTGCTTTCTCTTCTCTGGCGCTTTGCTGATAGTGCTTGACCATCCGCCGCCATTTCGTTGTTGTTGTTGTTTGCACGGCAAGGCCATACTTTAGAGCACGCCCGCCTCCCAGCTGAGCCTCCCTCGCCCCTCCCCTTCCACCCACTTATGTCAGATGCTCTTGCAAGCAGCGTTCGCGCCCCAGTCGCGCCGAAGGTGCACCAAAGGTAAGCCCGTCTACGCCCGTCCGCGCCTGGACCACGCCCAGCGCCAAACTCCCTGGTCCTCGCAATGCCCAGCCCTCCTGCATTACTTACGACGCCTCCACCCTCCTATCCCTTAACCCCGGACGACTCTCCAATTGCGCCCAAGCCGCCCCTGGACACACCCATGGACCCTTCTCTTGCATTTCCTGCAAATTCGACGGCACCAAGACCAACTACTCATCCTCGAACACCAAACAGAGCTCCAACACTAACCACCTTAAATGCATCCTGCTCAACACCCGATCGGTCCACAGACACGCCATCGACCTCTGGAATCTACTAGACACCATCTCCCCGGACGTCGCCTTCCTCACAGAAACATGGATGAACGCATCCTCAGCCCCAGACATCACCATTGCTATCCCGGAAGGATACAAGATCATCCGTAAGGACCGCACCGACCAAACTGGAGGAGGCATCGCCATCGTTCATAAGAACTCCATCCGCATCTCTACCAGCTCAGACGCCAACCTTAACAGCGCCGTACACCTTCACTTCCAGATCCACACCGACCCCAAGACCACACTCAGAGGCACCGACCTCCAGGATCCCACGCACAATTCAGTGACGACATCACCGACTTTATCACCCCTCACGCTCTCCCCTCCGAGGAATACATTCTAATTGGAGACCTCAACTTCCACCTGGAAAAGAGCTTCGACTGCAACACCACCACCCTCCTGGACAATCTCGCCAACCTCGGACTCAAACAAATTGTTAATACCCCCACCCACATCGCAGGTCACACACTCGACCCCATCTTCACCTCCAGCAAACATATCTCCTTCAGTCACACCACAGCCCTTCATTGGACAGACCACAGCTGCGTTCACTTTACCTACAATAGGACCACAACTCACAACCTCCCTCAACCCACTCTACGAAGAAACTGGAACAAAATCACCATCGACCAGATCTCCTCATCGCTGCTTCAAAACCCCCTTGTCCACACCTCAAACCCCGACCAAGCAGCCATTAACTTCACCCAATGGCTATCCAACAGCGCCGACATCCTAGCACCGTTAAAAAGTCGTCAAACCAAACTAGGCAGCAAAAACGCCTCCTGGTTCAACGATGATCTTAAGAAATCTAAGAAACTCTGTCACTCCCTCGAGAATGCCTGGAAAAAGACCCAAACACCAGCACCAAGGACGCCTTCAAAAACGCCACCCGCATACACCACCAACTGATCCGGACTGCCAAGAAAGCCACATTCAAAGACCGACTAGATAACAACGCCCACAACAGCAAGGAATTATTCAACATCGTCAAAGAATTTACCAACCCATCCGCCAACTCCAACGACATCACTCCCTCGCAAACCCTTTGCGACTCCCTAGCTTCGTTCTTCCACGACAAAATCGCAGACATCCACAACATCTTCAACAACCAACCCGGAGACCAACCCACCCAACCTTCTGCTGTACCTTCACCCCCCTTGAACATCCTTAATGACTGGAATCGAATCTCCACTGAGGACACCATCCGCCTGATGAACTCCATCCACTCAGGATCCCCAACAGACCCATGCCCTCACCACATCTTCAACAAAGCAGACTCCATCATAGCACCACACCTCCGAGACGTCATCAACTGCTCCCTCAACTCCGGCACCTTCCCAGAAATCTGGAAACACGCCGAACTTAGCGCCCTTCTGAAAAAACCCACAGCTGACCCCACCGAACTCAAAAACTACCGACCCATCTCGCTCCTACCATTCCCGGCCAAAGTCATCGAGAAAGCTGTCAACAACCAGCTCGCCGCCTTCCTCGAAACCAACAAATCCCTAGACTCCTCACAATATGGCTTCCGAGCCAAACACAGCACGGAGACCGCCCTCATCGCCGCAACAGACGACATTCGAACTCTACTGGACAATGGAGACACAGTCGCCCTCATCCTCCTCGACCTCTCCACAGCCTTCGACACAGTCTGCCATAGCATCCTTCTACAGCACCTCAGAAACATCGGAATCCAAGGAAAAGCTCTGGAATGGATCACTTCGTTCCTCACCGGAAGAACCCAGAGAGTCCGCCTCCCACCATTCAAGTCAGAGGCCACTGAAGTCATCTGCGGCGTACCGCAAGGATCCTCACTCAGCCCCACCCTCTTCAACGTATACATGAGCCCCCTCGCGGCCATCGCACGCCAACACAACCTCAACATCATCTCCTACGCAGATGACACCCAACTGGTCCTCTCACTCACCAAAGACCCTAATACCGCCAAAACCAACCTTCATGAAGGGATGAAAGAAGTAGCCGAATGGATGAAGCATAGCCGTCTAAAACTTAACTCAGATAAAACAGAAGTCCTTATCTTAGGAACCTCCCCCTCCGCCTGGGATGACTCCTGGTGGCCAGAGGCTCTTGGAAAAGCACCCATCCCGACGGATCACGCACGGAACCTGGGCGTCATTTTAGACTCCTCACTCTCGATGTCCAGACAGGTCAACGCCGTCTCATCATCTTGCTTCAACATTCTTCGCATGCTCAAAAAAACATTTCGCTGGATCCCCACCGAAACCAGAAAAACGGTCACCCATGCACTGGTTACAAGCCGCCTTGACTACGGAAACACCCTATATGCCGGCACCACCGCAAAACTCCAGAAAAAACTCCAACGCATCCAGAACGCATCAGCCAGACTCATACTTGACATCCCACGTAAAGACCACATCTCCAGTCACCTGAAAAAAACTCCACTGGCTCCCCGTCAATAAGAGGATTACTTTCCGCCTCCTAACCCACGCACACAAATCACTTTACGAACTCGGACCCGATTGCTTCAACACTCGACTTTCCTTCTACACCCCCCCCGCCAGCTACGTTCCTCCAGCCAAGCCCTTGCTACCGTGCCTCGCATCAATAAAACCACCATGGGAGGTAGATCCTTCTCCTACCTGGCTGCTAAAACCTGGAGCTCACTCCCCACTCACCTTCGTCTCACTCAGAACCATCTAGCATTCAGAAAGCAACTTAAAACTTGGATATTTGACAAATAATCCCCCCACCCTTCCTCAAGAGCCTTGAGACCCTCTGGGTATGTAGCGTGCTATATAAATCCATTTGACTTGACTTGACTTGACATTTTGATCCTAAAAAAATGTTCATCACACTTCAGAATTAGGAAAAAAGTTCTTTACTTGTGCTTTCCTAACTGCTTACTCATCTATAAAGATTTGTACAGCTCTTTGATAGATTTTTAAATTGTGTTGTGTGATAGTAAAAAACATCACCCTACAACCTTTACTTTGACACCAGCATTCACACATAGTTTGCTTTTCCAAATTCTTACATTTTGCAGTGAGAGAAAGAAAATTAAACATCAGTCTCCATATCAAAGAAATATGCAGCAATTTGTCAGAAGACTAGCCTGACAGTTGACCTCTGACTTTGATTGCACAGAAAAAAATCTAATTAAATAGCAAAATCTAACTAATCTTTAATGCCCATTCACCTTCATAAATCCAGAATGGTTGTTTTGAGGGTGCTGCAGTACCTTCCACACCCCTTGTTCCAGCACCTATGTTTAGGAGGTGATACACTTATAATAAGGTGGACAAAATATCTGTCACGTTTGTAATGGAGCACCTGTCCATCAAACTCTAAATAAGGGCTTTAGTTTTAAATAATATATATGCGTGATATCAGAGCATTATTAGTTCTCCAAATAAGACTAAGTGTATTTGCAGTGATTTTTTCTATATATATTTTTTTCGGGATAGGCAGAATTAACAATGTTTTTCTGCTCGGTTATTCTGATTTGAATTCATTAACACACATACATTAAGGGAAGGCTCAAATCTCTCAAATTTTAGTTGGGTGGACCAGTATCCGGTAGGTTGATTCTCAGTGCCCGATGTTGCCAGTGCTGAGATTATCAGGTACCGGAATACAGGCATGGTCTTATTGGGGACAACTCAACAACAAGAATTACCTTGACACTAAGAACACTATCCATATGGATCTTGACACTTTGGACAAACCTAGAACATTCTGGTCTTGTATATGTGTGTGTCCTAGTTTATTATTATTAGTAAGCTTGTAAAGCGCTTGGTTACTCCAACTGAGTGTCCCCCGCTCTAGAACATCATCAACCCTCAGCGACTGTCCTGAGCTACTGCCCATCCTGCGCATAGGCTAACAGACCAAATAGGTCAAGGAGTATTAGTACCGGCTACCAAAAGGGTGTCAGAAGAGCCAGGTTTTTAAATTTTTACGTAACAAGGACTTCGACAAGCAGGGCCTAAGATCAGCAGGCAGATTGTTCCATGCCTTAGCTGCCAGGAAGCCGAAGGATCTCCCTCCAGCTCGAGCCTTCCGCACCCTCAGCACAATCACCTAGACTGAGTCCAACGACCTCAAATCCCGTGTTGGTTGGTAAGCCGTAAGAAGGGGGAGCAGAAATCGTGGCCCCTTCTGGTTAAGGATCCTGTGACCAAAACACAGGGCTTTAAAGGTAACTCTGGCCTGAATAGGGAGCCAGTAAAGTTTCTTCAGAGCTTCCCCCACCACTGCCCGCCTCAGGGATATTCAGGATCAGGCGGGGTGCAGCATTTTGAACCTTTTGCAAGAGGTTCGAATTTCTGGCGGTCATCCCTAGGTACAGTATGTTGCAATAATCAAGGCGTGAAGTAACAATAGTTCTTTTGGCGTCAACGCGGAGTAGGTCCATAATTTTACGGAGCATTTTAAGTATGCCTAATCTTCTCAGTGAGAGACAGAGTTACATCAAACCAAACTCCCAGATTTTTCACCTTTGCTTATGGTGCCGTCGTAGGTCCCAATACCTCAGGCCACCATCGCGGTGACCAAAGGGAGGGCTGTTTACCAACAACCATCACCTCTGTCTTCCCTGCTTTCAGCTGGAGGCAACTGTATTTCATCCAGTCCGCAAGCTCTCCCATGCATATTCTAAAATCTGATGCCATGCCGGACTCCTTTTGCTCCAGCATAACAATGAGCTGGGTGTCATAGGCATATGACACCAGCCTTATGTCATGCCTTAATACAATACCAGCCAGAGGGCGCATATAAATAATAAACAGGGTTGGGCTGAGAGCCGAACCCTGTGGCACCCCCTGTGACAAAGGACAGACTCTAGAAGTAAATGAATGCTGCAGAAACTGAAAGGATCTGTTCTACAAAACGTTTTTCATCCATTCCAAAGTGCCACCATCGACCCCAAACTCCCGCAGCCTCTGCAGCAGAAGTCTGCGAGAGACCGCGTTGAACGCAGCACTTAAGTCAAGAAGGATCATAGCAGTTGCCCTTCCATCATCGGCTGCAATTCTCAACGCTTCTGTTGCCAGGAGAAGGGCTGACTCCGTGTCAGATCCAGAAGGATGCAACATAATTGCATAAGTTATATTACATATGACATTGCGACAATCCAGTGTTTTTCTCATCAGTTATAATGCGCTTCACTGGCCTAGATCCGTGATCGATCATATGTGGAGACTATAATTTAACAATACATGCAACATTAGATAGCACTAATAGTAGAGACCGGTGGCATGCTAGTGTGAAGAGCAATTGCTGGATGTAATGAGACACCATGAGTGATAGCTATTTGGAGCTCTAGGCACAATGGCTCTGCATCCAAGTTGGACTTGTGGATGGCTGTGAGGGAAATAGCAGGTGTCTGAAACGGGGGTTCTGGTTGGCAGAGGTGTGTACCCTGTCTGAGCAGGCATCAGAATAGTAGTCAGGGTAAGTCACATACACACCCTAAATTAACCTGTGCTCACCCTCTGGTACCTTGGCACTGAGGAGTCAGGATTAACTTAAGAGAAAATGATCAGAGAAAATGTCAATGCATCAAACAGTTAAACAGTGAAATCACCACATAAAATGACTCAACAACAAGTTAGAAAAATAGCTGATAATGTTTAAATGAATAAGAACAAAATTATAAAAATCCAATAGATAGAAGTCACGATGTGAATTTTTAAAGAATAAAGTGAAAATAGGGCTTAGAAGCAATGAGCACCTATGGGGTAATCTGGTTGCACTGGACTGTGGCAAAGTAAAAGCCACGATGGAGTGTGGGCCACACACAGGACTCACACATTGCCTGCTGAACAATAATGACCTGATCTTGGTTGGAATAGCAGGATGGGGGTTGCAGCCAAGCAATACACCGGGGTTGATCCCACAGTTGAGGGAATGCATCAACTTTTCTCCACACAACGGTGGTGAGGTGCCAGTTTGGAAGACAAAGCGTCAGTTTCTAGACACAATGATGAGGTGATTTTTTTAAACTATGCACCTGTTCTGTTCCCGCAACAGCGTCAATGCATCAACTCTACTTTCGCAGCAGAGGATGCGTTGGTTCTGCTGGAGGAAGCACCTGGGTACACTTCCAATAAGTCAGCCACAGTAGTAGGGTGAAAAAATGTGATGTTCCTGAGTCTTAAAATAGAAGACTAGTCAGCTAGGCCTTGGAGTCTCTCTGGGTTTGATGGTGGAGGTCCAGTCTTTACCCAGGTAGTTAGAGTCGCAGGCAGTAGTCTTCAAGATCAGCAGTCCAGCAAAGTGGCAGTCCTTAAGCACAGTAGTTCTTCTTCCTGGAAGAGTGGTGTTACGTCCAGAAGTGTAATGCATTTGTCGGGTCAGAGGTGGGGGTGACTTCAAAGAAAGGTCTTTGTAGTGCACAGAGGTCCTTTCTTCCTGCCCTGGCTCTAGACACTTTAGGGGGGTATGCAACCGTTTGTGTGTGGACAGGGCACAGCCTATCTAGATGGAAGTGTGAGGCTGTGCCCAGCTTCTCCCTCTCATCCTTCCAGGATGAATGCATGAAGTCACACCAAGGCTTTTTTTGTATGAGGCTGTCTGGAAGGAATAAAGAAAATTCATCTGTCCCGAGCCCAGCCTGTGATCAGAGGCTGGTATCAGACACCAAAAGGCTAAAAGCAGGAAAATGCCTAACTTTCTAAAATTGGCATTTTCAGCATAGAAACCACAAATCCAGAAGCAATAGGTGCCTTTGAGATTATCTGGTGGTGCTGGACTGGGACAAAGACAAGAGTTCAGGCCAACCACGATAGAGTGCAGGCTAGATAATGGGTAAACACAAGGTCTGCTGAGCCAAAATACTTTAATCCTGGTTGCAAAAGTAAGATGCGGGGAGCAGCCACGGGATGCATCAGTCTCAATCCACAGTCAAGGGGATGCATTGATTTACTCCTCACAATGATGGTGATGCACCGGTTCTAAAGAAGGATTGCCGGTGCCGGTAATGAGACTTGATAGTTACGAACCCCATGTGCCGGGTTTCTCCACGCAGATGAGGGGATGGATCATTTGTCTCTTTACAGTGACAGCGATGTGGTGATTTTGATGTGCTAGTTCTAAGTGTTTTGCGCTGGTTCTGTTCCTGCAACAGTGGCATTGCAGCGACTCTGCTCTCGCAGCAGAGTATACACCCCTTACGCTGAAGGAAGCACCTGGGTTCACTAGGCCAGGCACAGGAGCTGGGTAGTAGACTTTGATGTCCCTGAGTTTTAAAACAGCAGGCTAGTCAGCTAGCCGTTCAAGACACTCTGGATTTAGTGATGGAGGTCAAGCCTTCACCCAGGTAGTAAGAGCAGCAGGCCACTGGGCAACACAGCAAGGCAGCAGTCTTCCAGATCAGCAGTCCTGCAAAGTGGCAGTCCTTAAGCACAGCAGTGCCTTTTCCTGGATGAGTGGTTTCAGGTCCAAAAGTGTACTGTGTTGATAGGGTCAGAGGTAATTTGTTATACCCAGTTGTGCCTTTGCAGTGGGGTTACTACAAAGAAGGGTCTCTGCCCTGGCTCTGGACATACTACTGGGAGTGTGCAGCCCTTTGTGTGTGGACAGGACACAGCCTACCCAGGTGTAAGTGTGAGGCTGAGCCCAACTCCTACTTCCCATCCTCCCAAGAAGATGTACGAAGTCAAGCCCAGGCTTCGTTAGTGTGTGACTGTTTGGAGTCTAATTGTCCCTCAGCCCTTTCTAAAAGGGCCATTTTCAGCATAGTACCCACAAATCCAACTTTACAGTTAAAGAGGATTTATCATTACTATTCCACAGGTACTAAACACGGCAACTCTACCTTCTCTCATTTTAGAATTTGAGCTAATTAAAAGTTATAAGGAATCCCCAATGTTAACTTATGAGCAGGGTAGACCTCTCAATAGTGATCAATGAGTTTGGGAGTTTTTAACTTTCAGGACACATATCACATGTCCTACCTTTTAGATAAATAACACTGTTCCCTACAGGCTACCTAGGGTCTACCTTAGGGGTGACTTACATGGAATAAAAATAGAAGTTTAAGGCTTGGCAATGGGTTTTAAATTCCATTGCAACATGGCAGTTTAAACTGCTTACACAGGCTCTGTGGTGGCGGGCCTGAGACATGTTTAAGGGCTACTTAAGTGGGTGGCACAAGGAGCGCTACATTCCAACCAGCAACATTTCATTTACAGGCCCTGGGCAGGTGTAGTGCAGTTAACTAGGGACTTAGAGGTAAATTAAATATGCCAACTCTGGATACATCAATCAGACAATATTTAGGGGAGAGAGCACATGCACTTTAGCACTGGATAGCAGTAGTAAAGTATTCGGAGTCCTAAAGTCAGTAAAAAGAATATGAGTCAAGTAGCCAAAATGTTTGGGGAAGACGACCCTAAGCTTGTCAGGTGGGGCACAAATTATGACTCACAGATACTCTCCAATGATTTCAATTGCCCTTTCTGAGCCACTTACCTGCCACCACCGCCGAGAGTCATTCCTGGCCACACAAAGCACTCGCCTGAGCCGACGCCCAAGCCGCCACCGCCGAGAGTCATCACAGGGCATTGGAAACCGCGCCGCCGCTCCGGGAGGACTTCAACTCCCGGCAGGCCTCGCGGCGGTGCGTGAAAGTGACGCGGGACGCGCCGGAAGAGCGCAGAGTGCCCCATAAAGGAGGAGGAGACCGGCAGAGCGGGGGGAGATCCACTTACCTGCCGCCACTGCCGAGAGTCATTCCTGGCCACACAAAGCACTTGCCTGAGCCGACGCCCAAGCCGCCACCGCCGAGAGTCATCACAGGGCATTGGAAACCACGCCGCCGCTCCGGGAGGACTTCAACTCCCGGCAGGCCTCGCGGCGGCGTGTGAAAGTGACGTGGGACGCGCCGGAAGAGCGCATAGTGCCCCATAAAGGAGGAGGAGACCGGCAGAGCGGGGGGAGATCCACTTACCTGCCGCCACCGCCGAGAGTCATTCCTGGCCACACAAAGCACTCGCCTGAGCCGACGCCCAAGCCGCCACCGCCGAGAGTCATCACAGGGCATTGGAAACCGCGCCACCGCTCCGGGAGGACTTTAACGCCCAGCAGGCCCCGCGGCGGCCCGTGAAAGTGACGCGGGACGCGCCGGAAGAGCGCAGAGTGCCCCATAAAGGAGGAGGAGACCGGCAGAGCGGGGGGAGATCCACTTACCTGCCGCCACCGCCGAGAGTCATTCCTGGCCACACAAAGCACTCGCCTGAGCCGACGCCCAAGCCGCCACCGCCGAGAGTCATCACAGGGCATTGGAAACCGCGCAGCCGCTCCGGGAGGACTTCAACTCCCGGCAGGCCTCGCGGCGGCGCGTGAAAGTGACGCGGGACGCGCCGGAAGAGCGCAGAGTGCCCCATAAAGGAGGAGGAGACCGGCAGAGCGGGGGGAGATCCACTTACCTGCTGCCACCGCCGAGAGTCATTCCTGGCCACACAAAGCACTCGCCTGAGCCGACGCCCAAGCCGCCACCGCCGAGCGTCATCACAGGGCATTGGAAACCGCGCCGCCGCTCCGGGAGGACTTCAACTCCCGGCAGGCCTCGCGGCGGTGCGTGAAAGTGACGCGGGACGCGCCGGAAGAGCGCAGAGTGCCCCATAAAGGAGGAGGAGACCGGCAGAGTGGGGGGAGATCCACTTACCTGCCGCCACCACTGAGAGTCATTCCTGGCCACACAAAGCACTCGCCTGAGCCGACGCCCAAGCCGCCACCGCCGAGAGTCATCACAGGGCATTGGAAACCGCGCCGCCGCTCCGGGAGGACTTCAACTCCCGGCAGGCCTCGCGGCAGCGTGTGAAAGTGACGCGGGACGCGCCGGAAGAGCGCAGAGTGCCCCATAAAGGAGGAGGAGACCGGCAGAGCGGGGGGAGATCCACTTACCTGCCGCCACCGCCGAGAGTCATTCCTGGCCACACAAAGCACTCGCCTGAGCCGACGCCCAAGCCGCCACCGCCGAGAGTCATCACAGGGCATTGGAAACCGCGCAGCCGCTCCGGGAGGACTTCAACTCCCGGCAGGCCTCGCGGCGACGCGTGAACGTGACGCGGGACGCGCCGGAAGAGCGCAGAGTGCCCCATAAAGGAGGAGGAGACCGGCAGAGCGGGGGCAGATCCACTTACCTGCTGCCACCGCCGAGAGTCATTCCTGGCCACACAAAGCACTCGCCTGAGCCGACGCCCAAGCCGCCACCGCCGAGAGTCATCACAGGGCATTGGAAACCGCGCCCCCGCTCCGGGAGGACTTCAACTCCCGGCAGGCCTCGCGGCGGTGCGTGAAAGTGACGCGGGACGCGCCGGAAGAGCGCAGAGTGCCCCATAAAGGAGGAGGAGACAGGCAGAGTGGGGGGAGATCCACTTACCTGCCGCCACCACTGAGAGTCATTCCTGGCCACACAAAGCACTCGCCTGAGCCGACGCCCAAGCCGCCACCGCCGAGAGTCATCACAGGGCATTGGAAACCGCGCCGCCGCTCCGGGAGGACTTCAACTCCCGGCAGGCCTCGCGGCAGCGTGTGAAAGTGACGCGGGACGCGCCGGAAGAGCGCAGAGTGCCCCATAAAGGAGGAGGAGACCGGCAGAGCGGGGGGAGATCCACTTACCTGCCGCCACCGCCGAGAGTCATTCCTGGCCACACAAAGCACTCGCCTAAGCCGACGCCCAAGCCGCCACCGCCGAGAGTCATCACATGGCATTGGAAACCGCGCCGCCGCTCCGGGAGGACTTCAACTCCCGGCAGGCCTCGCGGCGGTGCGTGAAAGTGACGCGGGACGCGCCGGAAGAGCGCAGAGTGCCCCATAAAGGAGGAGGAGACCGGCAGAGCGGGGGGAGATCCACTTACCTGCCGCCACCGCCGAGAGTCATTCCTGGCCACACAAAGCACTCGCCTGAGCCGACTGCCCCATAAAGGAGGAGGAGACCCGCGTCGCGGGACGCGAGCGGGACGCCCAGGGCGAAGCCCGGGCAAAGGGTGGGCCCTCTACGGCCCTCATCGGCAGGAGGAGGCAGGGGCAGGGCCAGAAACCCTGCACAAGGCCCTCGAGGCATCCCTCCGTCCAAGTAAGACTGTATTGCTTGTGTTACATAGTTCTCTGTGTGTTTGAGGAGTTCTTGCTCCTTGCTTTGCTATAATCACCAGTATGTCTAAAAAGGGATCTGCACCACCAGCTAATACCATGGAAAACTACATGGTGCAAACAGTGAAAAAAATCAACCTACAGAGGAGAGAATCCCTGGGACTGAGTCAGTCACCTGACCTACACTGTTTGTCCCCTTCTTTAACCCCCTCACCTGAGGACCTAGTTTCCCTGCAGACATTTCCTGATGCCTGTTCCAACTGCCCCACCACGCAGGAATCCGGTACCTTAAATGATAATACGTTGTCTGGTCCTGAGGTTCTTATAGTGGAGCGTGGAAATAATTCTGACAGTGATGTGGATCAGGAAATTTGTGCTGACCCTACAGATGAAGACATTTCTATTACTGAACAATCTTCTCGGTTAGACTCTGCGAAAATCAAAAACCCGCCGAGACGGGGGGGGTCTAAGATCTGGGACCAGGAGGAAGAGGGTAAATACCCCAAAAGTAAACCTCAAGGAAGTTGGAGGGGGAAGTGTTAAGACTAATGTCAGCCAAGATGAGGACTTGTTTGATAGAATTGCTGACTTAATAGATTGTAAAATTAAATCCATTGTTAAACCATTGCTCTCTAAAATTGATAAATTACAATCTGAGGTCAAAAAGGTGGGAGGGCAGTTAAATAAACTAACAGAGGGTGTTGATAATGTCACGATGTTGGTATCAAACCTGGACAATAATAGTAGAGAAGTTGATGATCAGGAGGGGGAGAATACAGACGACGTTTTAAATAATCCACCACCTCAGCATCCAGACCCAAAAACTAATGGAACCAATAATAATAGAGGGGACGGTCATTTAATGGTTGAGATACCCCCTGCACATGCTCAGCCAACTGACCCTCTTCAATTTATAGTCGAAGCCTCTCCTGTTGTCTTAGTACTGGCAAATGTACCACCTTTAGAAGCCGGTACTGAAGAGTCCCCTTCCTCTCTGTCTAATAAAGCCTTGCAGTGGCTCACGACTAATATGAGGTTAGCCCCAGGGGGGGGGGCAACAGCTGGCTCAAGAGATTAAAACCGCCAAAAGGGTTTCATGGCTAGGAAACCGCCCCAAAAAATTGAAGGGGGATTGCGTGGCAGTAAGCTTCTCACACTCTGGCGTGCTGCCTAACATCCTCATTAATCTACTCCCACCCCAACGCAGGCAGGGTTCTGTTGTACCATTAACTTTGAAGTTCTTTTATGGAGAGCAGCAGAACGTCACCTACCCTAAAACACCAGCCTTTGGATGGGATACTAATTCTGATTTAAACTATAGATGGGGCCGTGAACAACATCGGAATACTGTACATCAATCCGCCCCCTTAGTATACCAGAATCCTTTTGCTCATCCCCTCTTATTGTCTAATCGATTTGCACCTTTATCCTTTTTGGATCATAATGACTGACTTCTGCCAGAACACCCTAGACAGATAGAGAATAGTGAGCCAGTACTCAGTATGCTTACCTGGAATATAGCAGGTATTAAGACTAAAGTAGGCAATGCAACATGGTTAAATTTTATAACTAAGTATGATGTCATTGCTTTGCAGGAAACCTGGGAAACAAACAATAGTTTTTCTCTTGATGGCTACAGTTATTTTTGTATTCCTGCCGTGGCTAGCACAGCAGCAAGAGCGAAGGGAGGTCTGTTAAGCCTCTTTAAACTAGATATCAAAGGTAGCCTTAAGAAATGTGACTCAGGATCTGAGCAATGTCTTATTGTTGAATTGTCTCGTGTGGAATCTCCCAATATTTTGTTTATTAATTTTTATAATTCCAACCCTGTTGACTGTACATCATTTAGTCTAGGTAGATTGGATTACTTTCTGTCAGTCTATAGTGAAGATGTCAATGCATTTGAAATCATCTTTTTGGGGGACTTTAATATACACCCTTGTTCACTTATGTGTGTTTGCGATGACTCAGAATCCCCTCCTAATTGTGCACCGGTCCATCTTGAACATAACAAACAGGGGGGTTGTTTAGAGAACTTCCTCGCAAGAAGGAACTTATACGAATCCAGTTGTGGGGAGGGGGGGGTTAGGGCCCCTACTTTTAAGGGCTCAGACAATGGCTCTATTACTGATTACATTTTTGTTTCTGCATGATTTTTATTCAAGGTTTTAATGTATAGAACTGTGGTTTCCGCTTTTAGTGATCATAACCCAGTTTCCATGGACCTAGTAGCGTCTGAACTTTTAGGGCGTAACTATGGTCCTTGTTATGAAGAAAGAAAACTTAAAGTTAAGGATCAGGGACGGAGATTGAAATGGGATAGTATAATCCCAGAACCCTTTGTTCAAGAAGTTCTCTCTGAGGCTGAGGAGGAGGTCGGAGTGTGTTTATCCAGTGATTCTAATGATGGGGAAGTGATCCTTGCATTTAGTAGCATATGTAGTAAGATAAACGGCAGGCTTTCTGTGACTAGTAAACCCAAGTTGAAACCTCTCAAAAGATGGTTTGATCACAGTTGCTCAAAAGCACATTCTGCATT
Source organism: Lissotriton vulgaris (assembly GCF_964263255.1). Classification (NCBI taxonomy): domain Eukaryota; kingdom Metazoa; phylum Chordata; class Amphibia; order Caudata; family Salamandridae; genus Lissotriton; species Lissotriton vulgaris. The sequence goes on from NC_141695.1 coordinate 82,745,814, forward strand.
GCTCAATGCTTTAAAAACCGTACCGAAAGATCGTGAGCTCATCAGTAATAGTAGAGCACAATATAAAAAGGCCCTTGCAGAAAGAAAAAAACAGCTTAAAGATGAAGCCTGGACTCAACTCACTGATCCAGCCATACTAAAAATAGTGGAGAATTCTGGAGGATTGTCAACCAACCCCTACTCACTGGGGAGGATAACTCCCCCCTAGAAACTAACATCCCTGATGAGGGTTGGATCAAACACTTCAGAGACATCTATTCAGATTACAATAATGCTGATTCTAGGGAACAGGATGCGAATATCATTCCAATAGGGAACCATTTGCACTTTGAAGTCAAGGAAGTATTATCTGCAATAGATTGTACCCTGAAAAGAAAGGCACCGGGACCAGACGGTGTTCCTGCTGATGCCTTTAAATGCTTCCCTAACTACTGGTCAAGATTGCTTTGCAGGGTCTTTAATGCCTTAAACCGTGATAATGTCCCCAAGCCATGGAAAACATCAATAATTATTCCTGTTTTTAAAAAAGGAATTAGGCAGGATCCTGCTTGTTATAGACCCATTTCACTGATGGATTCTTCAATTAAGATTCTAAGGAGAGTCATATTAGTCAAATTGAACGAATGGGCCACCGAGAATAATATCTTGAGTAATGTGCAATATGGGTTTAGACCTAAAAGAAGTACCCTGGATCAGTGCCTTAATCTCCACCTGCTGATCGAGAAATACACCAGGGCTAAGGATGGGTCCATGTACCTTGGTTTCATGGACCTCTCCTCTGCGTTCGATATGGTCAATAGAAATAAGCTCTGGTTAAAATTACTTGACATGGGCCTGGATAGATCCATAGTTAATTTATTGGCTGACCTACACTCTGGCCTTACTGCTAAAATTAGAGTATCCTCGAATGGAAGGTGTACAGATGTTTTTGCGTCTGAAAAGGGAGTCGGACAGGGTTGTATACTGGCACCACTGTTGTTCACGTTATATGTGAACGCTTTGGAGCCTGCCCTCAGGGGCGTTACAAGCGACATCCCACGTGCAGGGGAACAGGGGATACCAGTTCTCCTTTACGCGGATGACGCGGTTCTTCTTGCACGCACGGGGGTGGGGCTTCAACGACTCCTGGATGCCTTTGAATCCTTTATGGGTTCACTTGACCTGAAAATAAACGCGAAAAAATCGCAGGTTATGCTCATGGGCAGGGCCTCTAGGAGACCCTTTCACAAAACCTTTCTCTGTGGGCAGGAAAAGCTCGCACGCGTCTCCTCCTTTCCCTACCTGGGGATCACCTTTGACGAGAAAGGTAGCTGGGGTCCTCATGTTAAAAGCAGAGCATCCATGTTGGCCAGGACATCTGCAGCCCTCAATGGGTTTTCTAAAAAACTGGGGGGTAGGCCATTTGCAGCTGTTAGTAAAATATACAAGGCTAAATGCATCTCAGTTGCATCATATGGTGGCTCATTGTGGGGATATAGGGGAGTGGAACCCATACAGACAATGGAAAACACATTTTTTAGATCTGTTTTGGGCGTCCCTCAGTCAACCCCGTCCTATACCGTCCATATGGAATTGGGGGAAGGCTACATCTCAGACCTGATTAGAACAGCACCTTTAGTTGCCTGGCTGAGGATGTGGCTTAATACAGAAATTCCTCTAAATCATATCATAATGAGGGACTGTTTGACCCTAGATAATGTATACAGGATTAGGTGGTTGATGTATATTAAGGAAAGTTTTTTGAGGTTGGGGAGGCCTGAACTTTACAATGTTATTGACTCTATAACATCTGAAGATTTTGTTTACACCAAAGTTGCAATGAAGGAGTTCCTATCCCTGGAGAGGGAAGAAATCGAGCTGAAGAAACCCTGTGCCAGGGCAGGTTTATTGTTGGCTATACCTAATGGTCCTGACAGTTACCTCAACGTGGTGACCCAGGTTTATTTTAACTCGTTTTCGATTTAATTTGATACATTTTAACTTGGGCTTTTATCCGGTTTGGAGTACCCCTGAAAAGGCACCACCCTGTTCTTGCGATCATTTCTCTGAGCAAAGTACTATGCACTTTATTATGTTTTGTAGCCATTACAATGAAGCTCGGAGATTGTTTCTTGTACCTATACTCAAGGAAGCAGGATTCATCCTAGTTAGACCTGCTCTTATTTATTTACAATTGTTACAAACTCCCAGGATTATGTTTCACGTGGCTAGCTTCCTGGTGAGAGCTATAAGAAGCAGGAACATCAGACTTAAAAACGTGTCTTCCACCCTTTGTAGTATAGACCAGCATCCTAGTTAGTTTGTTTGCTGGTGACCTTTTGGGTCAGTATTCCCAGAAAGCACTGTAACAGGGTCTGTAGCTGCCAGTTCTGAACATTTTGTTGGGGACCTTCTTAGTATTTGTAAGCCTTTTTAAGCCTTCTTTGCACTTTAGCACTTTGCACTTTAGCACTTTGCACTTTGTATTACTCATGCTGATATAAAAATGTACTATGTTGTATGTTGGTTTTTAACTTGTTAATCTCAAATTGCTTTTTAATTGATCCTAAATGTATGTGTTGTTTGTATCAATGTATTATATATTTGCCATTGTCTTTGTATGATATTAAGTTATCGCAATAAAGTATTTTGACTGACTGACTGAACTTTCAGGACACATATCACATGTCCTACCTTTTAGATAAATAACACTGTTCCCTACAGGCTACCTAGGGTCTACCTTAGGGATGACTTACATGGAATAAAAATAGAAGTTTAAGGCTTGGCAATGGGTTTTAAATTCCATTGCAACATGGCAGTTTAAACTGCTTACACAGGCTCTGTGGTGGCGGGCCTGAGACATGTTTAAGGGCTACTTAAGTGGGTGGCACAAGGAGCGCTACATTCCAACCAGCAACATTTCATTTACAGGCCCTGGGCAGGTGTAGTGCAGTTAACTAGGGACTTACAGGTAAATTAAATATGCCAACTCTGGATACATCAATCAGACAATATTTAGGGGAGAGAGCACATGCACTTTGGCACTGGATACCAGTAGTAAAGTATTTGGAGTCCTAAAGTCAGTAAAACGAATATGAGTCAAGTAGCCAAAATGTTTGGGGAAGACGACCCTAAGCTTGTCAGGTGGGGCACAAATTATGACTCACAGATACTCTCCGATGATTTCAATTGCCCTTCCTGACTCTATACAGATGCCTAGACTCTATCCTGATGCCGGATCAAAGGGAAACAGTTCACAACAGGTTGAATACACTAGATTCCAAAAATGGAGAGTGGGCACATAGGGAGAATAATAATCCAGAGATGCTTCTAAAAATACTGGACACAATCTTTAGGTTTTCATAGGTGGCAGACAGAGATGTGATGTTTATGGAGAAATATGTGGAGGCAAGAATTCATAGTGAGGAGGAACATCCCGGATGCACCCAAGCTGGGATATGATTTCAGAATAGCAGTCAAAGATATTAATCAAATTGAAAAGGATGGAACTCTTCTAAACCATCCCCAAGATTCATATATGGAATTTTCTATATACTACTTAGAATTGTACATCTGGGGCCATATTACATAAGGTGCCCCGGGGGCGCAATGGGTGTTTGTGTTGGCTCTGCGCGCCCCGGGCACTATGGTATTATAGAAGGGGACGCAGACGCATTTGCATCCCCTTCAATAATACCAATAGCGCTGGAGCACTTAAAGCACCAGTGCTATCGACAGAGGGAGTTTCCTCATTTCCATATGGGAGTGCCCTATGCAAATGAGGTTATTCCTTTGACTCTGCACCCGTGCCATATTAGAGACTCGGGCGCAGAGTCAAAGAAGCCCTCAGAAAGCATACTGACAGTGTGCCATTTAAAAGGTGGCGTACTCTCAGTGTCACCCCTCTCTATGGGATAAAGGGGGTCCTATGGACCCCCCAGACATCCCCTTGTAGTTGGTGCAGTCACTGATTTCACCCATCTACAAGGGGATCTTCAATCTCCTTTGAAAGTGCAGGCAGGTGGTGCCTGCACTGTGAAAACTAGAGCAGCTGCTCCGTTTTCACATGAATGCGCTGCCACCAGGGCAGCACGAGTTCGCAGCTGCCCCAAGGGCAGCGCATTCACAATAATGGAGTGAATTGCCATTGTTTGCACCGGCGCAAAGAATGCCATACATAATACGGCCCCAGGACTACTACTGTTGGTCCATGTGAAATACATTTGTACATTTTTAGCTGGAGCTACACTGGTCTGTGTAGATACTATGGTAAGAATAGTATTATGTGCGCCCACAACCTGGAAAGAGAACAACACTGCTGTACAACATTTGTAGAATGGAAAGCCCCCAAAAGTAATTTTACAAAGAGACCATTGTTAGATCTGTCAGCCTTAGTGTCGTCTTTCCACATAACTTTTGCCTTCAACCCAGCTATTTTTCTGAATTTGTTTTTTGGGCCACAGGACTATGTACACTTTACTACTGCTAACCAGTGCTAAAGCGCTTGTGCTCACTCACTGAAACTTGGCATCTTTGGCCTACACCTATTTGACAAATGTAATTTACTTATAAGTCTCTAGTCAAGTGTTACTTCCTGTACCCCCGGTCTGTAAATTAAAGGCTACTAGTAGCCATGAAGCACTGATTTTTTGACACCCACTTAAGTAGCCCTTAAAACATGTCACAGGCAGTCTGTTTGTCCAGTTTTGAACTGCCATCTTGACCTCACAAAATAAACCTTTTACCACTCCTAAACCTCCATTTGTAATACATATACACAGCCCATGGGACAAGGAGCAGAGTATTTAAAACGTTGGACTTGCACTTTCAGCTTTATATGCCCTGGTAGAAAAAAAACTTCTTAATTTGTTTTTCTCTAGAGTGAGGCCTACCTCTCTCATGGGATTGCATTGAGTTGCCTTATTACATTGAATAAGTGATAGGATTTGACATCTGTGCAAGTAGGAAATTCTTGTTGGGTATCAAACCTTTAAAACCCTCTTTAATGGTAAATTCAGTCCGATTTAAAGTCAAAATTCTGAAAATGACACTTTTAGAAAGTTGACATTTTCTTGTCCTAACTATTCAATGACTGCAGCCAGTTCCTGGGTCACATGACTAGTTGGTGATGGCAGTTGACCTTTGTTTATTCCTTGCAGACAGTCATACAATAGAGGAACTAGGTGTGCCTGGATGGGATATCCCAGGCAGAATAGGGGGGGCGCGTGAAGCGGTGTACAGCCCCACTAACATATCACTATACTTGGCCCTGTTCACACACATAAATAACTTTACACTAGTCTTATGTGCCTATAGCCAGTCTGGAGCCAGAAGAGCGAGAAAATTCCACACACTTCTGTAAGAGGAAGCATCCAAAGTTTTCTCCATCTTCAAAAAATTCACCAGGTATAAGAACAGTACCTTTAGAGTGTGAAGTATCCTCAAAGCATGCCCAAATCACAGCCCATGCTGCTCATTGGAACCGCTGATGCACAATGCATTTTCAATGCAGACCTCACATTGCTTCCTGGGACGGCCAGTGTGTCATGCAAGGCTACACATACAGGATTTAAGGTACATTTCTCAGCAGGCCTACCTTGGTCCCCTTGGCTGGCCCATACTCCACTGTGAGCAGCCTCAAGTTGTGACCTTGTGCCTGTCCAGAATGACCAAATAATCACAGTTGGTGCTTTGTGCTTTTACACACTATTTTTTTTTTAAATCGTTAAAACTGTATATCTCTAGTTCTACTAATTGGATTTTTTTATCATTTTGGTATCAAATAATTTTATAAATTTGACTCTACTTTTCTAACTTGGTGTGGGATTTTTCATGTTTTGTCATTTCACTTTATTACTTTTTGTGTGCTACGTAAATACTTTACATATTGCCTTTAGGTTAAGCCTGGCTGCTTTTGTGCCTCAATTTGGGGGTTTGCTTGTATTTCACCCTGCCAGGGATTCAGGTTGTTGCTTGAGCAGGGCTTCACCCCACTTAAACAACACCATTTTCTACATGTATGGATATCATTTACCCCCTTCATGCAGCACATATATTAAGAAGCATTATTAAATGGAGAGCTGCCTTGTTTGTGTTCCGTCACCACTCAAGAGCGCACCCAACACTGCAGGAGTGAAGTAGGTCCCATTCACTACCCGTGCCTTAACCACTACCGCTCATGTATATCTATCAGAGCAGCAGGTAGAGAAGGCACGGAGCGAAGGTGGGAGAAAAATAACAAGAGACGGGAAGAAACAGGATGTGGCCCCTCAGTGAAATGCTCTCCTTCTTCACTGGCCGATGAATCACTAATTAGGGAAAGTAGCTCTGAGAAGCTGTAGACAAGAGAGAAAGAGAGAAGTCAGGTACTGAGGAGAACAAGAGTCAAACTCTATCAAGCAGCGGTTATGGCAATGTTATTTTACTTCTTTATATGTCTTGAAAACACCTCGTCCAAAAATGGGGTTCCCGTATTTCAGAACATAGAGTATCTTTCACAGGTCCAAAGAAGTTTATAACAACACCTTCTCAGTTGCGGGATAAAAAAACATTCCAGCAAAAACCTGCTAAATACAGGGGCAAAAATAAGGGATCCCTTCTTTTCCCGGTGCGGTCCCTGTACCCTTCATAAAAGCAACCAAGAAACCCACAACAATTAGGACCAGTTACAAAAAAACAGCTAAGTTCCTGTACAAAAAGAAGAAAAAAAAGGGGAAAACAAACAAACAGTCCAGTACTTCACCAGCGAGGTCCAAAAGGAGGTTCCCCAAGCGTAAAGCCAAGTGCCAATCCAGTACTCCAGGGAATACCCCACATGTACTCCAACGCCAAGATTTGAAAAGCCAGTGCATTACTGAGTCAGCAACGGAGGAGGCAGCGCGTATTTCAACAACGCTGCAGGTGAAGTCCTTCCGGTGACATGAACCGGAATTGAAACTGTAGGAAAAAGACAAGGAGGCAGGAAAACTCTTCCGAAAGGTTTAATCAATATTCACCTCTTGTAGGTTCCTCAGTAGATTACATAACGCCTCATCGTTCTCTTTCCCTTCTCCTCCAACCCTGATTCTGTTTCAAAAGAAACATCTGTGTACTTCCTCGCCCCGTTCCACTGCGGCTGACTGTGCCATTAGTGTGGAGGGCGAGGCGCCATCTTGGACTGGGTTGGGCCGGAGTAGGTGGTCTAGCTCATATGGGGAGGCAGGGCATAAAACGATTGGCAGCCCAGGTGCTCTTGGAGGACTTTCAGGTGGTGGCAGCTCCTGAGGTTCGCTGGGGGAATTCTGAGCAACACGAACAGCTACACCTCGCATAATAATACTTTTAAAAGCTTGACGATCGCACCGGCATGATTTAGATGCTGGCGCTGATATGATATTTTAAAACTGTCACTTACCACTTTGCACACTGTATTGTATTTTAAAGAGCATTACTTGAACATCTGTGTACTTCCTCGCCCCGTTCCACCGCAGCTGACTGTGCCGTTAGTGTGGAGGGTGAGGCGCCATCTTGGACTGGGTTGGGCCAGAGTTAGCGGTCTAGCTCATCTGGGGAAAAAGGGCATAAAACATAATGTGCCTACGACAGCGCAGCGGGCGAGCGCAGCGGACGCGACGGTGGCGCGCCGAAGGTGCGCCTAAGGTAAGCCCGTCTGCGCCCGTCCGCAGCTGTCCGGGGCAAGGGGCCAGAGACCATGGCCAAAAATATACTTATTCAGCGGATGATTTACTTTCTTTAAAACCTCCTAATCACCTTTGCCCAATTTGACCCGTGCATGTTTTGAAACGCACCTCCAACTACGGTATCTCCAAAGACACACTCTCTGCTCCCGTTCCCAGATAAAGAAATTTCCTGTCTAGCGTTACTCACTCTATCACTGAGGCACAGTTGAAACTCCGCTGCATGTATCTTAACACACGATCAATGGTAAAACACCAAATGGATATATTTTTACTGTTGACCTCTTAGAAACCTGATATTCTTCTGATCACAGAAACCTGGTTTACTCAAGACTCATTGCCAGATATTCTGGCATCACTCCCGTCTGACTATTACATAATAACTGCTAACCGCCCACCCGGTAAAAAGGGTGGGGGAGTTGCCGCCATCATCCATAAAGATCATAAATTCATAACACTTCCTTCCCTGATCTTAATAGACACGGAGAATATTGTCATTAAAACCGACACCGACAGCGGGCCCTCCTACTAGTCTTGCTTTATTGACCTCCATATTCCATACCCACTTTCCCTACATCATTAGCAGAAGAACTAGCCTCTTTGGTGACGAACTACCCTAGAATCGCCTTGATCGGGGACTTTAACTATTGGTTCGATACTACAGAGGCTAATGCTCAGGCAGCAGAACTTAAGGATTTACTCAGTATGTACACTGTCCCACTCATGAGAAAGGCCACAGTCTGGACCAAATATGGTCCCACAACCTCCCACTCTCCTCTCTTTCCATACTGCCTTGCATCTGGTCTGACCATTTCCTTATACATTTCACACTCACCATCAATGGGAACGCGAAATCGTTACCTCTGGCGGGTGGGGAAATCAGGAAATGGAAAGCCATAAATTTACCGGTATTTTTAGACACACTGGCCACTACACTGCCCTCACTGGGCACAGACATAGATAACATGGAGGAGACGCTCTCTCAATGGCTTCAACAGGCCGTTAACGCTCACATGCCCCTAGTGAGCATTTCTCGCTCACGTAGTAGCGATGCTCACAAATGGTTTACCTCAGATTTGAAGAATCTAAAGCTTCAGGTACGCCAAAAAGAAAGGAAATGGAGAACAAACTACCAACTACAAGACAAAGAGGCCTACTGCTCTGCTCGGAAAAGACCATTTTAAAACATAAAACAGACTACTTTTCAGCAAAAATTTTAAATTCCCAGAATAAATCAAAAGATGTTTTTAACATAGTAAACGATCTTTGCAACAATAAAAGGACTACTCCTCCCGTAACCCCCACGCAAGAACTATGTGATTCTCTGAATCATTTTTTTATAAACAAGATTGTCCCCATAAAACAGAGCATACAAAATTCCTTAAACCAGGCTTCTATGGATGACACCTATTTTAACCCCATTACACTAGAAACCCTCCCCCCCATTGACACAAAATCCTTTGCAGAACTACTTTCTCGTGTTAAATCAGGTTCACCTGATGATATTTGCCCCCAACATATTTTTAAAGAGTTAGGATTAGCCATCCCACAAGGTATTCTTCCTTTGCTAAACGAGTCTCTCCTGCAAGACAAGGTGTCCAGCAGCTTTAAGAACGCCTTGCTCATTCCCCTATTAAAGAAACCAGGTGCAGACCTACAGGTCCCGACCAATTATAGGCCTATTTCCCTCTTGCTGTTCCTGTCCAAAATCTTGGAGGCCCATGTCTCTTGCGACCTGTCGAACTTTATTGAAAGCTCTGAGTACTTGGAGCCGAATCAGGCAGGCATTCGTCCTTGCCATTCCACAGAGACATTGATTCTAGCAGTCCAAGATACTCTAAGGTTGAACGCGGACAGGGACATCCATCAGTCCTTGGACTCCTTGATTTGTCGGCCGCGTTCGACACGGTTGATTATGACATTCTTATCAACCGTGTCGAGCAGGCCGGCCTCAGGGGCCCCGCATTGAGTTGGATAGCCTCTTTTATTGAAGGTCGTACACAATCAGTGAGATTAGGGACTTTCACAGCTTCCAGTTTCTCTGCTACCTGTGGGGTCCCTCAGGGATCCTCACTCTCACCTTTATTGTTCAATATATACCTCCATCCATTATTACACTCCCTAAAGAATCATAAAGCCACCATCTTTAACTACGCTGACAACCTCCAGCTCGTTTTTTCCTTGAATACCGAAGACTCAGTGGCTGAATTCCCAAAATTTATGACACACATACAGAGATGGATGAATTTCAACCATCTTAAATTGAACCCTGGCAAGACTGAACTGATCTTGTCCGGGAAAAGTGAACTCAGCTGGGGCACTCACTTTTGGCCATCTGATTTGGGTGTCCCCCCTAATAAATCTCTGACGGTTAGGAGTTTGGGGGTCATGCTCAGCGCAGATTTATCCCTTAAAGCACAGGTAAGAGCTGTCGTTTATGCCAGTTTCTTCCAGCTCAGAAAGATTAAAAAAATAGCTCACCTGTTAACGCACTCTGCACTCATCCAGGTAATCATTGCCCTTGTTCTGTCACGCCTAGATTTTTCAAACAGCTTTTATTTAGGACTTCCAGCGGGTCTTTTAAGAAGACTACAACTGGTCCAGAATCAGGCAGCTAGACTTATCTGGAAACAACCAAAGTGGCAATCTATTAAATCTGGCCTCGAAAAACTTCACTGGCTACTGGTGGCTCAAAGAGTAGCTTTTAAAACCGGTTGCATCACCTTCAAGGCTCTACAGAATAAAGGCCCTAAATTTATCAGGAAACTGCTCACATGGACCTTGCAATTGTACCCCGGTTTAAGAGGAAACGTCAGGGCGGCAGCTGTTTTCATCTTCTAGCGGCCTCCTTTTGGAACTCTCTACCGCTGTCACTAAGACAATGCCAAGATCTCTTGGCCTTTAGACAAGCCTTAAAGACCTGGCTCTTCAAACAGGCTTATCAATAGAGTGTTATGATGTGTTGTGTTATTCCCATCGAACGCGCCATGAAGCCCACGGGCGTACGAGCACTTTAGAAATTTATATTAACATAACATAACATAACAAAAGATGCCAGCACCAGAATACTCTGTGCAGAACACTATGCACACAACACGAGACAGACACGAGTCATGATACGCACTACCATGCTCGTGTCTTTCACGCACTAATAACATGCACCAATAACACAGCACTATACCCTTTATGAATAAAGCAACAAAAGAAAAACCAATAGAGATTGAATAGTCAAAAAGTTTAAACAATTAACAACTAATTTATAACATATTTCTTCTTTGCAGAATATTTAATTCATAACATAGTATTTGTACCTTGCAGGTAAGCGATGAGCTCTAATGCCTCTTGTAGAAAAATCACCAGAATCATTAGAACAAGGTGCATGATGCTCATCATTGTGTAACTCGATATCCAAAAATACATTGCTGTCATGGTCACACTCTGAAAATGTCATTCCTTTAAATATAGAGAACCTATTCAAGTTCCATACACTTCCTCCCTCTACTCTGACAGCATGCTTAAATACTTCCACAACTCTTTTTGGTAGTGACCAAACCGTGGATCCTTTTAAAACTCCTTGCTTTTTTTATGCAAACTAGATCTCCCACTGAAATTTCTTGTTTACTTACAGACCCTCGTTTCTTTTCCATTTTTTGGGTGAAAAACAGCAATTTTCTTAAGTACAATACCGTACTTCTGACAAAAAATTCTATTTCTTTACAAATAAATTGTGGTCCATTATCAGTGACTACTTCTGATGGAATCCCTTCTCTGCAAATTACATCATCTAAAACTCTATTACATTCTTGGACGTGACATCTTTTACCATTTTAACTTCCAGCCATTTTGAATAGTAGTTGATTAAAACAATTCCAAAAGTTTCCTGTCCAGGTAGAACACCAAAAGGCCCAATAATGTCAAGATCAAGTTTTCGCCATGGACTAGATGGATATTCTACTGGACAGGGTTCAAAACGTAAGGCTTCAGCAAACGTGTCACTGTTGGCACACTTTGTACAAGCACCAACAAAATGCTCCAAACTTACATCAATTCCTGGCCACCAAAAGGATTCTCTTATACGTCTCCTCATGAAGGAAATGCCTAAATGGCATTCTTGTGCAATTCCAATGATGATATTTCTCAATGAAAGAGGAGGAATGAATGTATCTCCCCTCATAAGTAACCCATTCTCACCAGATAATTCATCTTGTACTTTTAAGTAACTCATCATGTTGCCAGACACTTTCCTTTGCTCAGGCCAGCATTCCAAAATATACCTTTTGACATTTGTTAATTCTACATCTTTCTCCATTTCTTGTAACTAAGAATCTTAACATAAAATAGTTTGTTCACCACATATTAAGTGTACATGGTGAGAGGTAAAATCAACTTCACATTCTTCATCCTCTATTTGATCATGAATGGGTAAATGTAACCTAGACATACAATCTACATGAGTATTCATTTTACCTTGTACATATTCAATTTGATATTAAAATGACTGCAATCTCGATGCTAATCCTGCGAGACATGCAGACATTGTTCGCCCTCCGCCTGGTGCCATCATGTAAATAAGAGGTTTATGATCTGTTTTTAGTGTAAATTTTGTGCCCCATAAACATGTTTTAAATTGTTCTGCTCCCCAAACGCAGGCTAACAATTCTCTTTCGATAACTGAGTAATGTTTCTCAGCATCTCCTAATGCTCTCGACTCATACGCTATTATCCATTCTTTCCCATTATCTCTTTGCATTAGAACGGCACCTAATCCAGTGTTGCTAGCGCCCACCATAATAATGCATCTTTTACCAGGTACAAAAGGTTTCAAGCATGGAGCATGAAAAATTGGGTATGAGTTTAGCATAAAATTCAATTAGTGCTAGAAATGCTAACAATTGTTCCTCAAAAGAAGGTACAGGTGCGCTAATAATGCTCTCTACATGTTTGTGCTTCAGTTTGATTCCCATCCCACTAATGGTGTGCCCTAAATACTCTACCTCCATTGCTCTGATTTTGCATTTATCAAGACGTAGGGTAAGTCATTTAACAGATAATGCTGAGATTACTCCCTTTAAATTCTCATTGTGTTCTTCAAAAATGTTTCCAAATACAAGTATATAGTCTTGAAAAGCAATGGCACCAGTTATACCTTCAAGAGTCTGTTTCATCAACCTTTGGAATACAGATGCTGCACTTGCAAGGCCAAAGGGCATGCGTTTGTATCTGAAAATACCTTCTGGTGTGATAAAAGTGGTAAGATTCTTTGATTCTTAATCCAAAACCACTTGACGTTATGCATTAGCCAAATCAATAGATGAGAATATCAGTGCTAAGCATGGGCGGAAAATCCGTTTCGCTCGCGGATTTTGCGGATTTATGGGAAATTCGCAATCCGCGAGATTCGCGAATCTCCCGCAAAATCCACAAATCCGCGAGCAGCGGATTTTGCTCGCACTGCTCGCACTGTTCGCGTGAGTTCGCGGCTTCCCAGTACAACTTCGCGCCCCGCGAATAAGTGCTAAATTGCAGAAATACGATCTTAGCAAAAGTGAAACTACTTACCAGGTTCAAAAGTTCAGGCTCATCATTAGTAGCCATTTCCTGTAGTGCTTCCTGAGGGGCCCCTCCAGAGTTCAGTTGCCAGTTGCAACTATTATGTGACCCTGCTCTGAACCTCAGAATAGTTACACATATGCCACAAAGGTCCTGAATTACAGCTAAGGGAGACAAGCAGGAGCCAGGCTGGAAGTTAAAATCCATTAATCAGCCCCTAATTCATTATTGTCAGTTGGGGCAGGGCAGGTGTTGTAACTAATTTTGCAACAATGAAAGCACTTAGCAAGTGCAAAAGATCACTAATCAGGGCGCACTAAGGAAGCAGGTGCCAGCTAAAAAAAATATTCTGTGACACATTAATCAGCCCCAAATTAATTCAGGTCACTTGAGGCAGGGAAGGTGTGCTTTGCTTTGCCGAAAATAATGTACACTGGACCACCAGAGGGTGTGGTGATGAAACAGAGGGTGGCATGGGTGGGCCAGAGGGTGGCATGAGTAGTCAGAGAGTGGCAGTGGTGACAGAGAGTGGCAGGGATGAAGAAGAGTGTCCCAAACAGGCTGGACACGTAGAAACAACAAGTTCGCAAAACTTGCGACCCGACAGGTAAGTTCGCTAATTGCGAAATTGTAAAAACCCTCGCGAACTGACAGAAACACGGGCGAACACACAAAAAAAAAAATTCGCGGGAATTCGCGGATTTTGTGGATTGCGAGTTCGCAAATCCGCAAAATTCGCGAACGCGAGATTTGCAAAATTCGCCCATGCTTAATCAGTGCACCTGCTAACGTGGAAACCATCTCATGTAAATTTGGTAAGGCATGAGCATCAACCCAGATTGCATTATTGAGACTGCGAAGGTCCACACATAACCTAAGCTCGCCATTAGACTTATATGAAATCACAATCGGAGAAACCCATGGTGATGATTCAATAGGTGCCGAACTGGCACTGCATTATCATTTAATTTAATGACATGTTTGAAACCTTGATATTCTCCAAGTTTCCTGCTGAAAACATCAGGAAACTCTAACTTTAATTGATGTAAAGGACTGGTATGGTCGCTTTCTGCAGTCGTAACAGAATCAATGACAAACATCAAATTGCCCCCCAAAAAGACAACTAAGTCAAATTTGTGCCCCGTGTACCCACCAGGTGTAATATCAGGATTGGACAATTGCTTATCAGGCCAGTTACTTTTGACTACACCAAGACCAATTATAGTGTACCATGCACATGAGTCAACCAGAATCCTCAGTTTGATATCCCACCCTCACTGCTACGAATTTTAATGACAGTATTGATATCATTTTCATTCAAACATTCAACATCATCACTATCTTGTACAAAATTAACTTTTCTATTAACAGTTTTGCAAAATTCGCTAAAATGAACTTTCCTGTTGCATTTAGACATTTAGAGTCTGTCCCAGAATGATGGAGCTGGTATTGGCAATGCTCTGCCTCCAAGCGTGAAACACCCATCATCATCCTACTTTTAAAAGATCCACTTCCCCGTTTAATATCATTTGATTCTCTAAGATGGGGAGATACAGTCCACACTCCCCTGCAGGTAGAAGCAGTGCATATCTCAGAGGCTGCTAACTCAGGGCCTAAGGCTGGCCAGCTGCCCCCTGAGAGGAGCAGGGGACACCAGTCCTGCTGCACGAATGCCACGTAGTGGCTGGAGGCAAGTTACAGTGGCTCAAAATATCACATGCCTCAAACTTGTGAGCTTGAGTGTTTGACAAACAGGACGAAAATATAAGAACAGCAAAAACGTAACCTTGGTAATTAAACTAGCTCTCACCTCGTGGTGTACCTAAAGTCAGACGGAAACCTGGGGTTAGTAACTGGAGACATGTAGGCGGGACCAGGACGTAAGCTGTAGGAGCTGGAGGAAGCAGGACGCATCAGGACAGATAGGTGAGGCAGAGCAGCCCCTCCAAGATGTCTCCTGCCAGCCCTTCTCTCGCCGGCTCTGCCTTTTTATGGCTGAATGTGCTCTCCATGTGTCCTGTGTTGTCTCCGGGGGCAGGGCTCTCAAGGTGTGTTATGTGCAGCCACATCTGAATCGAACAAGTAATTAAATTGTGTCTGTTCATTAAAAGTTGTAAACGAAATGTGATGTAACACAAAACACAAACTTTCGAGTCTTCTGGGACAAGCTGCATCAGGTAATTTGTGGAGGTGTGTGAAATGGAAAAGTTTCTTTACTTTTACCTTTAGTTTGCAAAGTTTGCTGCATGTGCATGGTTGCAAAGATATTGGGACTTTTGTGCTCTTTTTAAGATGTTTCGATTGTAAAAAGAGAGCCAACTTCCTCCCTGGTCTGGGGTCAGAATATGAACAACATGGAAAGATATATGGTAAAGGATGATATTAAACACCAGATGTTCCCTCCACACTGCACAACACACTCATGAAATCCAGGCTGCATAAAGCAGAACATGGACACCGAGGAGAACAGGCCTGTGGTAGCTAGCAAGGCACAGATAATAGGGTGGGACTTCCGGGTCAAATCTTTTACTCTTCTGGAGCACAACAAGCAGAGTCAGTAATGAAAGGGCATCTTCTGAATATACTTTAGCCTGGCAACACGTCATAAGCTGTTTATGGCTTCTCTGGCCCTTTGAGTGTGTCTCCCGGCATCTTGTTTCTTACTCTTATTGGGTTTTTTCTTACTCCTGTGTTGAAGTTCTATGCTACTTATATTATTTGCTTGCAGTTGTTCATTAATCTTGTTCTTTCTGTATAACCCTTAGAGTCTGGGGGCCTCTTTTACGGAATAATTGACGTTTGGCAGCACTGCGAATCATATTGCTGCGCTGGGCAGCCCTACGCCAATTCCAAAGGGCAGAAATACACTGTATTTACAAGATAAGGTGCATTCCGATCCTTTCAGTCAGCACTGGCACGCCATTTGCAGCCAAGTTCTAAACCAGGCACCTGTGCACAAGGGTGTCTGAGTAGTTTGCATGATTGTTTATGTGCAGGAAGGGGCGCCGTCCTGCACAAAAACAATCATGAGAGGCATTTTCCTGAGTGCATTGAGAGCCAAAGAATAAAATGTAGTACTGTAGGGATTTTAGCGGAATAATTTCGCTTGGAGTAGTAAGATTGTGAATAGGTTTTATATACAAAAATAAGTTTTAAGATAATTGTAATTTTTACTGAATTTCGTACTTTTGATAATAGTGTATATGATCTTTTTAATGGACATGTTTTTAAAAAATAAGTGTATGAATTTTTGGCGCATACTCCATTCTGCATTATGCCACTGCATTGTTTAAAGACCACGGTCATAACAAACATATATTTTGACTTGACTTGACATTTTCCTTGATTTATGTGCGCTATAGAAAGCAGCACATGCAAAAAAAGCAAAAACCAAGGAGGAATGTTTACATTTCTCTCTACGCCTGACGCAGTTTCAAAATCCATGGGTGCTGAGTGGGAACACCCGCAGCAACACCCAGGGAATGCCTCCTTGATGGCTGCCTTGCCTCACTCTATATCTATGAAGCCATGCAAAGGCATGCAGGGTGGCTTTGTGTCGCCTCATGGATATAATTTAGAGGCCGGCGCCACCAAATCGTCATAAAAAGTGACGCTCCGGCAGTGCAGGCCTCTTGTAAATGAGGGCCACGGTCTCCAGTTTCAGGGATTTCCTGCTTTACCTGACAGTACTTTAACCTAGATATATATGCCTCTCCATCAGCCGACAATAGGTGAGTCATTCCTGTATACTTACCTGCTAACACTGGCGTGCACTGCTTTTTTTCCCAGAATAATGAAATCTTGTTTTATTTTGGGTGTAAAGTACCGGTGGTGCTGCCTGTTTACATGATACCTTCATCCATTAGCAAGAGCCTCAAGTCAAGATCCCATTGACACATTTTCTGTGCAACTTCAATTGTACTCAGAAATATCCCCAAAGATCAGCAGCCGGCAAAGACAAATTAGAGGAAGATTGTATCCTTTGAGAATACAGGGACTTCAAGGAGGTCTTCAGTCAAAAGTGGGCTGGCCCTCTCCTCCCTCATAGACCAAGCGGCTGTGCTTGTTGTACTTCCAAGTGCATCTACTTCTCATGGACAAATATAACCTCCTAAAACAAAGTAAGAGGGGCCCTGCTTCAATATCTTGAAGAAAAGCATGAGTGAACCTTCGCCACTTTACATCACCTTCTGGGGAGCCAACTATTTACATTCATAAAAAAACATACATAACCATAAAGACCATATATTGAATGCACAAACCTAGCTCCATCAATATCAACAACCTTTAACCATTCATATAATCAAATGAAAGCAACACAGATCTCCTCCAAACCCCACCTAAGAGGCATTTACAACTGTGTAAGTATTCGTGAGGGGTGATCAATGGAAGCGAGCCCTTACACCACGTATGGGCATTGTAAGTATCTTGTCATTCCTTCAGTCTCTGTACTGCCCCAGGTGCCTTCCAGCACTTTGTGAACTATATATTCCGACATCTATTCGACACATATGTTAACATATTTATATGGCATACTTCTGCTCTCAGAGACTGTCTAAAAACATCCAGACCATATGTGTAAGGGCTTGCCAAGACTGAGACAATGATCTGAACATGCTAACATTGAAACATGTGAATTTGAGGTTATCCAAATCACCTTCTGCAGTTTGAAATTTTGGAAGGGGGAGTCAGAAAGGACCCTATTAAAGTAAAGGCTGTTATCCAAAAACTTTATAGGGGATGCAATTGTTTTTTAGGCTTTTCCATTTCTATTGACACTTCATCTTCAACCTCCTTAACCAATCAATTCATGAGACATCCCAATGTGAATTTGAAATTCATTGTTAAAGACTGACGGATCCTCCTTTCTCATTATCACAAAGAGATCCTCTTACTGAGGCATTATACTCTGCTATCTTTATCCTTAAACCCTCAATAGTGCAGAATAAAAAGATACCATCTGTGACTGAGAACAACTGCCACTAGGAAGGCATTCACTACATGGCTTCAACGTCTGGAAGGTCCAAGAAGGACCATATCACCGGGTCACAATTTGGGCAGTTCACAACCGCCTTCAGGACACGACTTCCATGAAATGCACCAATGCCACACATGCTCGCTGCACGATTTTCTTTTCCTGTTTCATTGCATGATAACATATCGACCTGCAGCTGGACACAATACATCTGATGCATCATTTTCAAGGCAATGGGAAGCTAGTGATGAAGCAGTACCACCACCCTGTATCCTTTTCACAACCACAAAAAAAGAAGATCTTATTTCAGGTTTTGTTAAGAAGGTGGGACAGGCTCCACAAACTCTGGATTGTAAAAGAGGGTTTCTTATCATTTTTGGAGATGCAAATTCAAAAGCGCACTTTTATTTGAAAATAGGGTTGTATACCTTCCTAAACTCCCTTTACAGTAACGTGCCCTGTGAAGGTGTCATGATTCCCCAGTTGCAACCTATCCCGGACAAGAAAAGACAAAAGAAATCACAAAATACCATTTCTGGTAGCCTCTATAGGTTGAGTCTCTTCATATTAACATTAATAAATGTGCAGGCACCCTCCTTTAAGAGAAAATCAGCAACTGCAGCACACCCATAGGTAATGTAGTAGGAACTAAACACAACCCAAATATCAAGGAGCGATGTTTTCTGATGATTGAGTAACAAGTTTTTCAAGGGTCCATATATAGTGCATGGCATCCAGGGGTTCCAAAGAATGAGATGAACAGTCCACAAAGCGTCAATATATGATGTTGATTTTTATTGTTCCTTCAAAACATATTGGTTATAAAAAACAGCCATCACGTGTTTCGTCTGTACCCGATAAGTACAATGACTTTCTCAAGGCAAATGGTAGAGTTGTGCAACTGTCAAAGATCCAATGGATATGACCACCGAACTGTAAAATCAATGACGAGTCGCCACAATGTGAGGGCTATGCTCAGCTTAATCCACACTGTCGACCAAATGAACGTACGGTGAGTATGTTCCGCACCCTCGTACATGCTCCAATGTAAGTGCTTCCGGAACCGTGTAAAAGAACCGCAGTAGATTTCACAAATTGCGCCGTTCTGAAGTCAAGACAACACATTCAAGTATGATATAAGCGGTTTGCCAAGAACCACTTATAGCAGAAACCTTCCTAATGGCAAAAAAGAGGTCACGCAGTAGTAGACAAAACCAGCCGTGAAATGTAATTTCCATAAGAATGAGCGGGCTCAAAATCCACGATCCCCCCTGCATGGTAACACTCGACGTAAACCCTTTAAGAGGCCCCAATTCATTACAAAGCCTCTGTGTATCTATGAAATAGGGAAAGTCTCAGGGGCCTCTTATCACATTCTTCAGGGTGGTCCCATCATTTTGTGTTATGCCACAGTTTCCCAAGTTCACCGTGTTTAGGTTCAATGCTAGATTGGTTCTTTGCAGTTGTTCCTGTTCCTTGTTACTTTTCCTTGTGCTTTATGCATAATACTCAGAAGGTTGGTATCCACTTTCCAGGATTTCCTGGGTCCCATCCCTCTATCGATGCATGAGCAGAGCCACTGTAGTCATTTAGGAGTTGTCCGGGTCTTCCAGCTGTGTCCTTCGGCTAGTCCCTTGTGACCCCCTGGCATCGCCTTTGTGACCTGTGCCTCAGAGGTTGCAATAATCAGTGACAAGAACACAGGGGTGGCTTTCTACAGTAATTATTATCTGCTGTTTTCATCATATTGATAGTTAATAATATTTTTTTTAGTCTAATACAAATGGTGCACACTAGGACCTTTAGTGGCAGCTGTAATAAGTGAAAATGGTTTTAAATGTATGCTGTATGTGTGCTGGTGGGTGAGAGTGAGAGAAAGCATGCCGATGCATATGCAAGGGTGTCTTTTTGTGGAAGCATGTGTGTGTGAGTGAAAGTCAAGTGAGTGGGTGAGATTGTGTGAGACTGAGGCTCATAGTTGGTGCACTGCCTTGTATCAAAAGGTGAGCGAAAGAATGTGCCATATCTAAAAAGCTAATGGGCATTATGTTCTCTCCCTGTGCACTGCCTCACTTTTGCAAATGCAAAAAAACAATTGATGGACATAATTCAGAACAATGTCACACATTCACCCCAGTACATAGATCTGGGCCTAAATCCATTGTCGTTTTTTTGCTCACCATGCCATGGACTGGAAACAAGCATCCTAGGACCGGTTTCGAGCTTTCAGCCCTCACCAGCCAGGAAAGCTTGACTCCAGGAAACTGCTCAAGACCTGGCTTTTCGATCAGTAGCAGCCCGCCCAGCGACTTGAGACCCTAACGGGTATGTAGCGCGCTTTAGAAATGCAGTGATTGATTGATTGATTGATTGATTGACCCTCGTCTGGGCATACCCATCCCACTCGGGGTGACAAAAGCAAAAAGAACAATTGATGGATCGAATGCAGAACAATGTCATACATTCACCCCAGTACAGAGATCTGGGCCTAAATCCATTGTTTTTTTGGTCATCATGCCATTCCAGTTTGAACCCAGCCAGATGCAAATCAGCCTTCACCCTGTGCCCCATGGGAACAGTCCAGCCCAAACTGCCAGGCCAGGTCCTCCCAGACATGAGCAAACACTCCCACCCTTGGCCCATAGTGCAAGTTATTGTGCATTCTCTTAAGCATAGGTTTGGCAATGGAAGTGATACCTTCCAGTACAAAAAATATTATTTAAGACGTTTCTCACTTTGTATGTGTGCAGCACAATGTAGCACACATGCAAAGTTGGAAAATGAGAAGACATGAAAAAATTATCCATGTTACGCCTGCCTTGTGGAGGCATAAGCTTTTTTTGCAAAAATCTGTCTTCTAATGCTTGTAGATTGGGATATTCATCAAAACCCATGAGGGGTTGCATGAGAATGGCCATGAAAGACCCATGGCACCACCTTAATACAAAATAACGCAAAGCAGTATATAGGGCAACTTTGTGTTACTTTTGGATACCATCCAATGCTAATCCTCAATTGTAATATTAGGGTCACAGAAAATACCAGGAGTCATATGATGTCACTTCCTGTGTTGCCATTAAGGTCAAGGGATGTGTCCTATCACTTCTGCTACCACTGGCATTATGATGGTTCGACATCCATGAGCAGACATTCATTCACCTGGTGACCGGTGAGTGATTGACTCATACTTTCCAGTTACTATTGCTGCGCACAACTCGTTTTCCTTGAATACTGAACCATTGCTCTATTTTTAGTGTAAAGTAACAATGGTACATCCAGAGAGCACTAAAACAAGTACTGTGATGGGCTCCTATATTCCTCCTTCTCCTTTCCCGTTTTCTCCAAACTCTGGCAACAGAGTGTTACTATTTTGCTTTGGGTGAGGTTAAGCATTGAGTAGACACTGTCGATCGGTCCACCCGTAACTTTTTAGTTTGAGACATCCATATAGTTAACTTGTGAGAAAACTATACATCTCTTGTTTGATGGCCAAATCCTATTTTTGGGTGACTTCTAATAAAGGTCTGAGCATCTAGGCCAGCTAAACCCTGAGCTGGAGTTTCAGATACTACTGATTTAGATGCTCTTGGTAGGTTCACTTTTGGCTTCCCTTGGCATTCTCTGACTGCTTGCATCTTCACTGAGGCCCTCATTGCGAGTTATGTATTACAACTGGAGTTAAAACTCTGCATGTTTTTCCATCACTCATCGTTTTGTGTGTCTCCAGACCTGTTAACCACAGATCCACAAACTCTGGACTCAATAATGTCATGCTTGGTGACACAAGAGCCTATGTCAGTTTTGAACTCCTAGAGATGACCATTCAGTAAAACCTCTGCAGGGACAGGGCTTGTGTATGGGAAGGAGCACAGACCTACTCACCCTCAGCAGCACCACAGGGGAGCACACAGTGCCCTCCACAGTCAGGCCCAGGCATACCTCGCACTCCTCCTTCAGGCATCACAAAGCAGCAAGCCTGGGGAGCAGAAGGTGCCCTGGACCCCATACTGTTTCCCAGGACTCCTCCCTAACCTCCTGCTCATTTTAAGACCAGCCCTGAGCGCTATATGGGGGCAGCCCACAATGCAACCACACCCCTAGCCTGGCATGCTCTGCAGCCCTAGCCCCCCTGCCTCCAACCTCATCCCACTTTCCACTGGCCCTCTTTCCAACATCATCCAACATATTTCCTATTAGGACAGGCAAATGCTCGGATATTTGAAATATTAGGGTTGGTATGATGTAACCAAGTACCCAGAAATAACAAAGGATAACCTGAGACATTACAACATGCATTCCAGAATTAGTGAGTAGATTTGATGTTTCATTGAAATATTCCTACCAAGGCTGAGTTCTTTTACAAGTAAGACAGGCAAATGGCCTGTCTCTGCTATGGAAGTATACAGCATGCTCAATCAGTTACTAGCGATGACACATAGTTCTTATCAAGACACACACAATTGTTTTGTTTTCAAGTGTAGCAGATCTGACATTGTTTGGTTTATTAGTGAGTAGAAAATATTTGCCATTCCAATACCCTAGGCACAAAAATGAAATTGAAGCAGGATAAGTATTCCTTAACAACATTGATTTAGACAATGTGCACTGTTGTAATGGCTGCCTTTCTGCCAGCTCTCTGGAGAAGAAGAATGATGGAGAGTGACTCCAGCCTATCACCTCCATAACATAGGGATTAGGCCGATAGATAGGGACCCTGTCTTACAGATATAAGGGCATTTTCGTGCCATTTCCCTTAGAGTAAGGCTTATGAATTTAAGTGAGGGGTTAGATATATAAGTATTAGTCATGATTTACTCATTTGCTAACATGCCGATCTGTTTCTCATGGAGCTATGCATATTATGGGCTCCGTAGGCCTTAAGCGAGACAGACTCCATTTTGCTTTCTGCCTGGTAGCTCGAGAAGGCTTTCTAGGTGAAGTGTAATGTTTTAGTTTCAAGCTGTTGTCCGCTTGGAGAGAACCGGTTCAGGCTGACCCTTATCAAAGGAATGTATTTTTCTCCACTCCGAAGACACAACTTCAGGCCGGCCGGCTGGGAAAGTGTCCTTGGTACGGGGAGGTACAAGAATTTGGTGGGCGGCAGGTTACTGGCCGTGAATTTCCATGAAGGAACGGGCTTTGATATTAGCGAAGGTGTTAGTCTTTCAGTCAGTCAGTCCGTAGGCGGCATCTAGCCGTTAGCATCTCTGCCATTATTCACTTTCATGGTGGACAAGTCGCCATCTTTGAAGTCGGAGAAAGATTTAAGACCGAAACTCTCTGAAAATAGACTGAACGAGAAGTGGCGCGGAGCGCACTAACGCAGAGAGAGAGAGAGACGGTAGCTAATTAACAGCAAGGTTCCGAGGTCCTGAGGGAGAGCAGACGAGTTTGAGCCTATCAGTGCAGACGTGTACTTGTGACGGCTGAGGGTGACTGCAAGGCGAGCCAGGACCCAGAGACGAGACAGGAGCCTAGATGACTGCCGAGTCCCGATTTCCCATTAACCAGGTGAAGTCCAACCTATTCTTATAGTGCGTGCACCCTAATCTTTATCTTTTTATTCCCTTTGCAAATGTAATGCTGCATAGTAATGTGATTTATGTTTATTGTCAATAAATACCCTAATTCATATGGAATTATCGTGTACCTGGTGCTTATGTTCAATCTTGGTAAATGAGGCTTCTAGTTGAGCATTGTTTAGACGAACGGATGAGAAATCCCGATCAGACGAATGGTAGCCAAATAAAGAGGGAGTGAGTGGACCTTTGATGTTATAAGCACGGAGTACACTATACAATCTGAATTCATATCCAAAGTTATTATTTTAGTTTTATCCTAAGTAGACTGTTGAGATATCATCCCAATAATGTTTCATAGGAATGTGGTCGTCGTTGATATGCGGCGTTAATGAGAACGGCGGGAGGGATACTGCCGTGTAAAGCCACCGGATTGTGGTATAAGACTAAATGAGAGCGACAGGGGGGACACTGTCGTGGATGTTTCGCAGGATCGCGAACGATTTGGAAAAGGGAGCATTGGGTTCTGCAGGCCCGTGTGTAGACACGCCGGATTGTGTGTCAGATCTGCCCTAGGGTAGAACGGTCTGGGTCGGGGCGACCGCGAGGCCAACTGATGTGAATAAGATATTGTAGAAAATCCATATATGTATATTGTCATTCCCCATTCTTAGGTGCAACCTGTATATTTATCCGTATAGCTACTTATTGTGAATACGATCTAAGGAGGGAAGGTGAGTTCGTTTTGGCTGGGTCACAGGGGCCCCTGGGGGCTGATCCCATCTAAACAGAAAATCCAGCCATTACATCTGGCGTCACGAACTGTTTACGAAGCCTGTGTGCATTGTGTTGTTTTCATCTCGTTGGTTTGCGCTCGGCTTCTACGTATGAAATTTTGTTTATAATTTTGTATATACTTTTTTTGCGTGTCATTATGTTTGTTAAAAAATCACAGTCGGTTTTTAAATTACCGATCCAGATTCCCGGCTGGGAGTCTACGCCTTACGAGGCTTTGGCCCGTGAGTGGGCTGATTCTACTGGCTTAAGTGAAAATTGGTCTTCATTCTTGGAGCAGGCGGAGCCTGCTGATGTGATCTCGTGCCTACAGAAAGCGCCAGTGGTGAAGGGTGATGAGCTTCCTATTTTAGGACGCAGAGGGTGGATTGTTCTTAATGCATACAGATTATTGCATGAGAGGCTTGTGCAACTACAGAAACAGTTTAGAGACTCGGAAGGACAGTGTGTCGATTGCAAAATGCGCACACTTTGTTGCGTTGTCAAAATAAATTGCTTGCCGATAAACTTGAAACATATCAGACCATTGCCGAAAGGGCTGCGGTCCGTATTGCACGATATAAGTATAAACATCGCCGTGGTCGTGTGTCTTCACGCAAAGTGCGTATGGTCGTAGCAAAAGCTGGAATGGATTGGAACCCCGACGAGTGGGACGGTAATATCTGGGATTCTCATACTTCTGACTCCTCGGCAGAGGAGGGTGACAAGCGCGAGTCTTCTCGCTCCGGACGTGATTGTAAATCTGCCTCGTGCATTGATTTGACTACCGATGGTGACCGTGCTCGTTCTTCCCGTGCGGATGACGTAGCTTGCCCTGATTGTTCTGTTAAATCTAAGATGCGGGCTTCCTCGGAAGCTCTTCCTGCAGTTTCTGCTCACCCGATCTTTCGACGGAAATTACAACAAGCCCCTGGTAATCCGGGTGGTATCCCTCTTGACTGTATTGAAGATTTTACTCAGCAGGAGATTAGTGACATCCTGCAACGATTTAAACAACGGCCTGGTGAGGCCTTGCTTACTTGGATGGTGCGCCTGTATGAGCTTGGCGCTTCCGGTATTATGCTCGATGCTGTCGATTGCTTACGATTTTGTTCTTTGAGTTCTGATTCTACTATTCAGGACCATTTTCGGAATTTTAATGGTAATGTTCAGACTTCTCTGCTCCAGCTTGCGTCTGAGGGCTGTAATCATAAATATCCAACAGAGTCTGATTGGCCCTCTGATGAAAAACCGTGGTACACTCTGCGCGATGCGTCGCAACGTTTAAAGGAAGAAGTCATGAAAACTTGTATCTTCCTTAGTACTGCTGACAGGTTATTGGATGGTTTGTTAACATCTTCCGTGCGTAACCGCATTATACGTACTTCTCCTGTTGCTTACAAGCAGGTCATGATGACATTATTGATTAACCAAACTGGCAATCCTTTGTCTGCTGTGCTTGAGTCTGTTCGTCAGCTTGGTGAGCTGGGTGAATGGTTTAAACCTGAAAGACAATCCCGACCTGAGGGTCGTACTGGTGGGGACTATAAGTTCTCTAGACGTGACATGTTTCTTGCTCTCATTGCTGATGGTGTCAAAAGGGAAGAGATCGATGGTGAACCTAATAATATCCTATGGGATATGTTTCGTAAGC
Source organism: Lissotriton vulgaris (assembly GCF_964263255.1). Classification (NCBI taxonomy): domain Eukaryota; kingdom Metazoa; phylum Chordata; class Amphibia; order Caudata; family Salamandridae; genus Lissotriton; species Lissotriton vulgaris. Next base: position 82,771,941 of record NC_141695.1, read on the forward strand.
GTGGTTTGGATCGGAAGGAAGGTGCCCGTCGTGTGCGAAAGAATGATTATGATCGTGGTTCGGATGATAGTGGTGATGAGAGACGACGTGTGACTTTTGATCGCCGTGATGATCGGCGCCAGGAACGTGGTGATTCCCCCCGTCGTAGTGATGGGAGGGGGAGAGAGGATGATCGTGAAAGGGGAAGAGATGATCGTGGTTCTAACAGACGTAGAGATGCAAGAAGTTTTTCCCCTGATGTACGAAGGAGGGAGGATCGTAACAGACTCTCCGACCGTAATTCACAACTTTTTGAGCCTGACACTAATCCGTTTCGTACTGGAGACGGATATGAACAAGAAATTCTGATACCGAAGAAAACTGAAAACATTTACCCTGATCTGTCTTGGTTGACGGAACGCGGGAAAAATGACTAGGAAATAGGTCAAGCTCCGGTACGCAGGTGGGCCCACAGAGATTACAGACCATATGTAGATATTGAGATTTTTTGGAAACATCGTAATATCCAAAGGGCCCGAGCGTTAGTTGATACTGGGGCGGAGGCCACTTTAATTCATGGCAAGTCGAGAAAATTTCATGGACAGTCCTTCACAATTACCGGGTTGGGTGGTAAAGAAACACCCGCAGTTCAAACTGCACTTGAAATTAAAATTGGTAGGATTCCTCGTAGAGAATACTCTGTGTTGGTTGTGCCACTTTTGGAATACATTATTGGAATTGACATCTTGAAAGGTATGATTTTGCATTTGGATGATGGTTACTATCAGTTTGGTACTAGACAGTACATTTCGACCAGACCCGTACGGGTTGGCCGTTTACGCATGCCACCTATTAAGATACCTTTAGCGACGAAAGTGATTTCTCAGAAACAATATCGCATCCCAGGTGGTCATGAAGAAATTACAGCTACGATTCAGGATTTGGTTGACGCAGGAGTCATTACTCCGGTCACATCTGCTTGGAATAATCCTGTTTGGCCCGTGCGCAAAAGTGACAACTCTTGGCGCATGACTGTTGATTATCGAGAATTGAACAAACATACACCTAAATTGACTGTTGCAGTGCCTGACATTGTTACACTGATTGAGAGAATTCAAAAGCATCCAGGTACATGGTATGCTTCTATCGATATTGCTAATGCATTCTTTTCGATTCCAATTGCCCCCGAATGCCAAGAACAATTCAGTTTTACATGGAATGGACGTCAAATGACGTTCCGGAGTCTTCCTCAAGGCTATGTACATAGTCCTACGATCTGTCACCGGCTGGTGGCGGAACATTTATCTGAAGTGCCCACGATTCCACAAGTTCAAGTTTGTCATTATATTGATGACATTTTGATTCAAGGTGAAACGCAAGACCAAGTACAGTCTCATTTAGATCAGATCATTGACTGTTTGCGAGCAAAAGGTTGGGAAATTAATCCTGACAAATTACAAACTCCATCCCAAGCTGTGAAATTCTTAGGAATTAATTGGCATGAGGGTCACAGAGAGGTGATTCCACAGGTTAAACGGAAAATACTTGATTTTGCCGTTCCCAGAAACAGGAAAGAAGCTCAATGCTTTATTGGTTTATTTGGCTTTTGGCGTCAGCATATTCCCCATCTGAGTCAGATCTTGGCTCCACTGTACCGAGTCACTCGTAAAAAGAATGCGTTTGAATGGGGTGAACCTCAACAGACTGCGTTTAATTTGGCTAAAGAAGCTATTCAGTATGCGTTGGATTTGTGGCCTGTGAGTGATGGTGACGTGGATTTGAATGTGTCCGTGGAAGGTCTGTATGCTAATTGGAGTTTGTGGCAAAAGCAAGGCAGACAAAAAGTGCCATTAGGTTTTTGGTCCAAAAAGTTACCAGAGGCTGGTGAGCGTTACTCACCTTTTGAAAAACAGTTGCTTGCTTGTTATTGGGCTCTGGTGGATACCGAGCAATTGACTTTAGGCCATGCTGTGATTTTGAGGCCTGAGATTCCCATCATGCAGTGGGTTTTGAGTTCACCGAAGTCTCATCGAATTGGACATGCTCAGGAGGCTAGTGTGATTAAATGGAAATGGTACATTCAGGACAGGGCACGTGTGGGTCCGAAAGGTGTGGCGGTTTTACATGAGCGAGTGGCGCAGGCGCCCTCCAATGAGGCTGAAAGTGAGTGTTCGGTTCCCGTAGTGCAGGAGTCTCCCGTGACGTGGGGTAAATCATTTGATGATCTGTCCGCGGAGGATAGAAAACATGTGTGGTTTACGGATGGTTCTGCGAAGTTCATTGGTGACAAGAGACATTGGAAAGCTGTCTCCTATAACCCGATTACACAGAAATTACTGAGCACAATTGGAGATGGTAAGAGTAGTCAATATGCTGAACTCTATGCAGTTTACCAAGTTTTGAAACAGGAGTTACCAGGTACATGTCATATTTTTACTGATTCTTGGTCCACTGCAAATGGACTGGCTGTGTGGCTGCCTACATGGCACTCGCATAATTGGGAATTGCATTCTAAAGAATTGTGGGGTAAAGAATTGTGGCAAGAAATTTGGGAATTGCTTCCGCAGAGTACTGTAACAATCTTTCACGTGGATGCTCATACTCCAATAGATTCCCTTGACAAATTTTTCCATAACATTGCAGATGAACAGTCTAAAATTTCTGAGGCAGTGGTTGACATGCAGGATTCTGATTTGGCGGGATTGGCGAAATGGGCCCATCAGAAAGCAGGACATTTTGGAGAGAAAGCCACTAACAGGTGGGCTGCTGATAGAGGAATTCATATTCCCTTTTCTTTAATTAAAGATGCCATTCTACATTGTCCCATTTGCCAGCATTCTAGAAAGAAAGAGGTGCCTCAAATTGTTCGAGGCCACTTACATCGGGGTAAATTGCCCGCCCAAATTTGGCAGATTGATTATATTGGTCCGCTCCCTATGAGCAGAAATTGTCAATATATTTGTACAGTGGTTGATACTTATAGTGGCCTTTTGGTCGCTTTCCCTTGCAAGAATGCTACCCAAGTGAATACAATTAAAACCCTGGAGCTAATCATTCTGTATTATGGTGTCCCATTCCAAATTCAATCAGACAATGCATCCCACTTTCGTGGAAGATTGGTGCAGGAATTCTGTACGGAAAACAACATTGACTGGGTGTTTCATATTCCATATTATCCACAAGCTTCAGGATTGATTGAGAGAATGAATGGCTTGTTGAAAGAACAGTTGCGCAAGTTGACTGATGACCGTTACAGCCAGTGGAGAGATGTCTTACTTCAAGCTTTGTTAATACTGAATAATCGTCCTTTGTTGCATGCTGAATCTCCTTTGATGCGTTTGTTTCCTCCACATGTTGATGCGAAACCTAATTCTGTTGGAAGTACTGTCACTTATTGGGAAATTACCCCCGGTGCTATGTCTCCATGTAGAGCAACCCCAGGTTCCGCAGGCCTTGACCTGCATGCATTAAATGATGCACACTTCCCAGGAAAAGATCGAATAATTGTTGAAACTGGCATTGGTGTCTCCATACCTGCCGGTAGTTTTGGATTAATTGCCCCTAGATCTGGCCTGGCCCTGAAAGGTGTTCAAGTACTCGGAGGAGTGATCGACAGTGATTATCAGGGAGAGATTAAGGTTCTCTTGCTTAATAGCAGTGAGACGGATTTGTTTATCAAAAAGTCTGACCGTGTTGCTCAGTTATTGATTATGCCTGTCTTCAGTGGTGAGATCAAAAAAGGCTCTGCCCCAACGTTGCTGACTGTGCGAGGACAAAAAGGCTTTGGATCCTCTGATCTTCCTGGAGCTAAAATATGGGTGCAATCGCCTAAAAATCCTCCTGAACAGGCTGATATTATTGCGACCGGTCATGACAACACCGTTTTGGTGATGAAGCCAGGGCAAGATGGCTGGGAAGCTGTCCCAGCTGATAAATGTTACTTACGAGAATGATTAAGGCCTGTGTTTGTATTCTTTCAGATCATTCTTTGGACTGCTGCTGCAGGATGTGTCGTCGTTGGACTCCTTTTGGCTTGCTACGCCGGGAGAGGAGAGGATCTACCGACGCCGAGTGATGGGATAACAAGAGCCGCGCGATCTGCGTGGCGGACATCTTCAAATTTCTGGATCACACTCGCTAAGCGAGTGACTAACTCTCCGCATTTTTGCCTTACCCCCATGAAGTCTGTCACGGACATTTTATCGACCTGTCTGGTTGCTGTCCCTGCATCTACTGATACACTTCGTCATATATTTAATATATCCAGTGCCCGACCTAATGTCATTTTGGGCGACTTCTTGACCCATGAATATTGTCCCTCATGTACTGTTCTTCCAGACCAGGATGCCCTTATTAATGCCAGAATCACTACTTTTAATATTACCCCTGGTGACCTTTGTTTCATGATGACCTGTAATCCTAAAGCCATCTCTGAATGTTTGCGGTTGAAACTCCAAGCCGCTACTACTTTTTCATTTCACCAGCGTTTGTTATGTATGAAAAGACTTCCTAATTCATGTTTTTCAGTGAAGAACAATATGACTTGCAAAAGTTTGATTGTTGCCACTAGCCATTATCGTTCAATGTTGTTACCTGCTGGATGGCTCTTTTCATGCGGGAATTCATCTTGGCCCTATATTCCTGCGAATATTTCTGGTGGCCCGTGTGCCATCACTAGATTAAGTTTGCTAATGTTTTCTTCACATCCTCCTTCACATTCCCGTATTGTTCGAGATTCCATGTCATTGCATGAAGATTGTGATTCCTCTGTTCATCTTTATTCCAGATCAGAATATCTTGGTTTAGCTTTTTCTATTATTGGTGTTCCTGCATTGGCCGTTTATAATGCCAAAACAATCGGCAAGATGGTCTGCTGGATGGTCAAATCGATCAACCAAACTTCTACTGTTCTGTCTGATTTATTATTAGATTCCCAAGGTGAACGTAGAGCTATTTTGCAGAATCGTGCCGCTATTGATTACTTATTGTTGAAACATGGACATGAATGTTCTGATTTTGAAGGGCTATGCTGTTTTAATTTGTCTGATCATTCTAAAGAAATCCAATCCCATATTAACAAACTCCACGACTTGACTGCAGAAATTAGAGAACACATAGATCAGGGTTTCTTTGACTGGCTTTTTAATTGGCTCCCTGACATGCATTTTTTACGACAAATTTTGGGAGGGGTTATTATTACTGTCTGCATCCTTATAGGGATTTGTTGCTTTATTCAGTGTATTCCTTCCCTGCTACAATATTTTAGGCTTACTAAGGCTCATAGATCAGTTAGTTTTGTTTCATATTATTCGTCTACTGACGTTAGTTCCATTTAGTTTGTGGTTAATAGACTGGAGTCAAGGGGTGTAATGTAATGGCTGCCTTTCTGCCAGCTCTCTGGAGAAGAAGAATGATGGAGAGTGACTCCAGCCTATCACCTCCATAACATAGGGATTAGGCCGATAGATAGGGACCCTGTCTTACAGATATAAGGGCATTTTCGTGCCATTTCCCTTAGAGTAAGGCTTATGAATTTAAGTGAGGGGTTAGATATATAAGTATTAGTCATGATTTACTCATTTGCTAACATGCCGATCTGTTTCTCATGGAGCTATGCATATTATGGGCTCCGTAGGCCTTAAGCGAGACAGACTCCATTTTGCTTTCTGCCTGGTAGCTCGAGAAGGCTTTCTAGGTGAAGTGTAATGTTTTAGTTTCAAGCTGTTGTCCGCTTGGAGAGAACCGGTTCAGGCTGACCCTTATCAAAGGAATGTATTTTTCTCCACTCCGAAGACACAACTTCAGGCCGGCCGGCTGGGAAAGTGTCCTTGGTACGGGGAGGTACAAGAATTTGGTGGGCGGCAGGTTACTGGCCGTGAATTTCCATGAAGGAACGGGCTTTGATATTAGCGAAGGTGTTAGTCTTTCAGTCAGTCAGTCCGTAGGCGGCATCTAGCCGTTAGCATCTCTGCCATTATTCACTTTCATGGTGGACAAGTCGCCATCTTTGAAGTCGGAGAAAGATTTAAGACCGAAACTCTCTGAAAATAGACTGAACGAGAAGTGGCGCGGAGCGCACTAACGCAGAGAGAGAGAGAGACGGTAGCTAATTAACAGCAAGGTTCCGAGGTCCTGAGGGAGAGCAGACGAGTTTGAGCCTATCAGTGCAGACGTGTACTTGTGACGGCTGAGGGTGACTGCAAGGCGAGCCAGGACCCAGAGACGAGACAGGAGCCTAGATGACTGCCGAGTCCCGATTTCCCATTAACCAGGTGAAGTCCAACCTATTCTTATAGTGCGTGCACCCTAATCTTTATCTTTTTATTCCCTTTGCAAATGTAATGCTGCATAGTAATGTGATTTATGTTTATTGTCAATAAATACCCTAATTCATATGGAATTATCGTGTACCTGGTGCTTATGTTCAATCTTGGTAAATGAGGCTTCTAGTTGAGCATTGTTTAGACGAACGGATGAGAAATCCCGATCAGACGAATGGTAGCCAAATAAAGAGGGAGTGAGTGGACCTTTGATGTTATAAGCACGGAGTACACTATACAATCTGAATTCATATCCAAAGTTATTATTTTAGTTTTATCCTAAGTAGACTGTTGAGATATCATCCCAATAATGTTTCATAGGAATGTGGTCGTCGTTGATATGCGGCGTTAATGAGAACGGCGGGAGGGATACTGCCGTGTAAAGCCACCGGATTGTGGTATAAGACTAAATGAGAGCGACAGGGGGGACACTGTCGTGGATGTTTCGCAGGATCGCGAACGATTTGGAAAAGGGAGCATTGGGTTCTGCAGGCCCGTGTGTAGACACGCCGGATTGTGTGTCAGATCTGCCCTAGGGTAGAACGGTCTGGGTCGGGGCGACCGCGAGGCCAACTGATGTGAATAAGATATTGTAGAAAATCCATATATGTATATTGTCATTCCCCATTCTTAGGTGCAACCTGTATATTTATCCGTATAGCTACTTATTGTGAATACGATCTAAGGAGGGAAGGTGAGTACGTTTTGGCTGGGTCACAGGGGCCCCTGGGGGCTGATCCCATCTAAACAGAAAATCCAGCCATTACAACTGTGCAGGAGGGCGCCGCCCCAGGTTCACACGAAAGAGCAAGCATCTTGATAGTTTTTTAAATGAATTCTTCTTGCATGAAGAGGTGAAGATGGATGTGGCTCAGTTGGTTGTTGATTTGTTGTTCTGCTGTCAAGGCAACACACTGCCAATAATGTTGTCTCTCACCCTTGCATGAGGAGGGTTTCCTTCTATCTAAGCTCCTATCCATGAGATAACTAGGTATGATGTGATTGGAATTCCTGCCCCTTTGTGAGCTTTTGTTAGAATGTTATGGGGTAGGTGCACAATCAACTGTTCAAAAACCTGATTTCCTTGTTTGTAGTAGCAGGATTTTGAGTTTGGCCAGATTACACAGGTGTACTTCATTTGGCAACATTTATTGCTCTTCTGCTTTTCCTATGCTCATGAGGTGTATTAGTACAGCAGTAGGTAATATCCCTGCAATTACAAAATTGCATGACTACTTTTGATGTCACCTACTTCCATCCATGGCCATGAGGAATCATTTCACTTATGAAGAATCATGCCTGCCATGTGCTTCATGCCATATTAAATAATGGTTTATCTGTCATACCCCAATGTAGCCCAGACCACAAGTTGGGCTGAGTGGGTATTCTGTGTGGTCTGAGCCCCACTCATTCATGAGAGGGGTGGTGCTCCTGCACCTAGATTTTCCATTCGCAGAAATAACGGACACAATTTGACCTACCTGAAAAATGTGACAGTAATATTGCATTGGAAACATCTGCAGTATAGTGAAGCCTTTTTACCTGGCTCCGTCCTGATTTTTCCCTTATCCCAGGTGGATTCACTGACCCATATACCCTTGCATAAAATAGAGGCAGGGACCCACGGCAGGATGTTTGAGGCTCCAAAGCAGCCAGAGCCACTGAGAGTCCCTGGCACAGTGACACCCATCCAGCGCGCAGCACCTGCAGAGCAGGCTCACACACCTGGAAGGCATGCAACATCAGCATCACCACAACCAGTGTTGCACTGCATGTGGGCCCGAATCACAGAACTAACTGAAGACAAAATCCCAAAGTTACTACTTTTGGTATTCACAGAAGTTAGGATTTTGTCTTAAGTTTGTCTTAAGACAAACTTAAGACAGACTTAAGACAGACTTAAGTTCGGATTTTGTCTTAAATATGTCTTACGTCAGTCTTAAGACAAACTTAAGACAAAATCCTAACTTCTGTGAATACCAAAAGTAGTAACTTTAGGATTTTGTCTTGAGTCAGTTCTGTGAATCGGGCCCTGTGTCTCATGACCCTTGAGGTGAACTGACAGTGATGGATCATTCCCACATACTTGTAAGCAGTAATTGTGACCAGTAAAAGGATCTGCGGACCTGTACGAGGTTTGCAGCATGTGCAACTGGTCGAGGGAGTGGGTGCTGGGAGCTGGTGTTGTTTTGTCTGGGACCCTGATCAACTCAAGAAAAACCCGTGACTGGATATCCGGGTGGGTGATCATGCGGCTAAATTTGTGCTTGACAGTGGCGCATCCTTAAATTATATTCCAGTGACAAAATATCGCAGAATGAATCCAACCCCTCCGCTGAGCCGGGCACCCGTGAGGGTGTACACATGGATGTCGAGAAAACCACTTCCCTGTCTCGGAAAATTTGCAACCACTCTCACCTACAAGGATCACACCATGTACACTCACATACATGTGATTGAGGGACCAGAAGCAGATTGCCTTCTCAGCCTTCCCACTGCCAAACAACTCAGACTGGTAGAGATCCTCTACAGTGTAAGTGACGACCTGGACATCATCCACAAGTTTCCCAAATTGTTCACCATACTTGGAAAAATGGTTCACTGTCAGGTGCCGAGTGGGCTGGGTATGCTCAGACGTGAGTCCCAGGCTCTCCACATCACTGGAGTCAAGCTATCCAGGCTGAAGAAGGCTGATAGCCAGAAACCGGTCCTTGGATGCTTGAATCCGGTGTGGAAAGACATGGCTTGGTAGTTCGGGCTGGACTGTTCCAATGAGGCACAGGGTCAAGGCTGATTTGCATAAAACCATTGTCTGACCTAGGGTGGTGTGGAGTACAAAAAACAATGGATTTAGGCCCACATCTTTGTACTGGGGTGAATGTAAGACATTGTTCAGCATTCTGTCCATCAACTGTGTTTTTTGCAATTTTCACTGTCAGATGCGCCTACACATCAATGAACGGGTGACCCACGTAGCTCAGCATCACAGAAGGGTTCCATTTCATCTCCAAAGGGCCTTTGAAGAGAAATTACAAGAACTACTGCAAGCTGGCATCATCGAACGGACAGATGGACCCACCCCATGGGTTTCTCCAGTGGTGATTGTGCCAAAAAATGGTACCCCGGACAAAGTGCGCCTCTGTGTTGACATGAGGGCACCCAACACCGCCATTGAGCGAGAACGACATCCGGGGCAGCACTTGAGTGACATGATTGCGTCCCTCAACAGAGTTCAAGTATTTTCCAAGTTGGACCTTAACAAAGGATATCATCAACTTGAGCTACATGAGAAATCACAGTACATCACTATGTTTGATACTCACCTCGGACTCTTCAGATAGAAGCAGCCTAGTTTTGGGGTCTCCTCTACAGCTGAGATCTTTCAAGAAGCCATAAGAAAGACAATTCAGCACATTCCAAATTCTCTAAATTACAGTGATTACATCCTGGTTTATGGTGCAACAGTGCAGGAACATGACACTGCACTAGACAGGGTTTGTCAAGCCTTGCTAGACGCCAATCTCACTTTAAATAAAGAAAAATGCGAATTTCATAAGTCCACGTTGAAATTCTTTGGACACATATTCTCAGGTTCAGGGATGAAGCCAGACTTTGAAAAGGTAGCAGCTTTGAACGACACCACGAGTCCTCAGGATGCAGGAGATGTGCGATCCTTTCTGGGAATGGCAAGCTACTGTGCTAGGTACATAAGAAACTATGCAACCATCAGCTATCCATTGCGTAAACTCATAAAACAAGGACATCCATTCCAATGGACAACGCAATGCGAGAAGGCCTTCCAGGAGATTAAGATGACAGTTGAATCCGCCAACAACTTGGCATACTTTAATCCTAAGAGGAAAACGGAAATCACAGTGGATGCCAGCCCTGTTGGCTTAGGAGCCATATTAGCCCGGTTTGATCACAACACCGACCAACGACACATTGTTGCATACGCCAGCAGGAGTCTAACGGACACAGAAAGGTCCTATTCTCAGCCTGAGAAGGAGAGCCTAGCCGTTGTATGGGCTTGCAAATATTTTCACATCTTCGTGTATGCCAAACACTTCACGTTGGTAACAGACCACAAAGCCTTGGTCACCCTCTTTGGCAATCGCTGAGATAAAATGCCTCCCAGGATAGAACGATGGGGTCTCAGTCTCCAAGAGTATACATACACCATCATACACAAGCCCGGGAAAGCAGCTAATCCTGCTGACTATATGTCGAGGCATTCCCTGGTCACGACCACATCTGGGCCCTCCCTAGCTGAAGAGTACATCCATTTTGTGGTTGACCACGCCAGACCACCTGCTGTTCCGCTAGAGGCTAGACGAGAATGAGCTAAGGGAACCGAGTGAAAGGCAAGAACTGATTGCGTTCAAACATGTGAAAGATGAACTATCTGTAGCTGCGGATGGACTTGTGCTCCGAGACCAGAGGATAGTCATCCCCATACAACTTCTCCTAGGTGTCATCAACCTGGCGCATGAAGGACATCGTGGAGTGGTGGCGACCAAGAGAGCCCTCAGAGAGAGGGTGTGGTTCCCGTTATTAGATCAGATGGTAGAACTGACACTGAAAGGCTGTCCCCTGGGCCAACTGGTGAGCCAGGGAGAGCCCCCGCTCCCCTTCAAATGTCCACATTACCCAATGGTGTCTGGCAAGACGTTGCCCTGGACTTCTTTGGTACTCTTCAATCTGGGAAATACATTCTAGTTATCATACTCAAGGTTCCAATCGCCCAGTTTGTCTCATCAACAAAGGCTGCTATCACCATAGCAGTCCTCGATGAAGTGTTCGCTGCATGGGGCATACCGAAAATGGATAAAGGACCGCCATTCAATGGGCAGGAGTTTGGGGAAAGGCTGGCCTCACCTAAATGTCCCCTTCACCTGGCACAACAGAATCTGCAGGTCCCTCTTCCCACCTACTCTCTGGAAGTCTAACTAGCAGACCCTTGCTAACAAAGTCTTCACTCCATGTTCAAATGCCAGCACTCTCACCCCAATGCCTGGATCTCCGCCCACATGAATGCTGACAAAATACTTCTTGCCTGCGGAAGCTGCACTCGCCCTCTATTTCCTAAAAGGTCAAACCAGAGGAATCCTAAATGGATCACACTGAGCAAATCCAGTTCCCAAAATCAGGCATCTTCAGACTTTAAAAATTACTTTTTGGTCTGTAGGAAACATAAATTGCAATTTGTTAACATGTTACAAAATCACAGTTTAGAAGGAGTGTGGAAAGAGCATACCTTGGAAATACCACTTGAGAATTGGATTTATCAATGTTTTGCGACCTAAATCTGGTCACAAAACATTAATGCTTTACTGACTACACAAACAGAGGTGAGTCACTCGCAAACAGGGAGTTCCCATGGGACCCGTTTGCCTTTCAGAATATTGAAGAAAAAAAATTAGTAGTAGGAATGGGTCCCAAGGACTACTGCCTGCTCTTGCAAAATGCTAATAACAATTTTCATTTTTTTTTGTTAAAAACACATCCTGTATTCTTTTAAAGAAAACGTTGTTGTTTTTAAAAACATCCTTCATTTAAAAGCAGTCACAGACAGGGTGGCCTGCTGTGGTCTTCCCGTGATAGCTGCCATACACAGAGGGTTGCAGTTTGCGACCTACCTCATTAACATTCATGATTTGGGTCATTTGCGACCCACTAAGAAATTGGGTTTTTGTGACCCCACGTATTATTATAGAGTTTGATTCACAAAAGCAGAATTGATTCAGTAAGTCAGTGCACAGTTTGCAAGCAAGTTTACTGAATCTATTCTTAGTACATCTGGCCCCAGAACACAATGCTGCCTCTGGACATTTCAAGGCTCAACACTGTTCTGAATCGTACTTCTAAGCAGGAGTCATCTGAAAGTGGGAGTTGTATTGAGGCCGAGCTGTGCACCACTTAGATTTTGAGATTACTGCGGTTAGCTGAACATGTGTGATCTAGCAGGTTTTACTTTTGATCGTTTCATTTACGTTTTCTGTTGAATTAATTCCAATTCACTTCAACTTGTAAATATGCAGTTTTCAAGTGTTGTTATTTTATTTCATGGGTAAGCCACGTGGTATTCTGTGATTATTGAATGCCTCCTGCATTTGTTCAGTGGGGGTTGACTTGCACTGGGAGGTAAAGAGTGTTGCTGCTTGGTTCGAAATGAAGTGTGTTTGCTCAGTTGGTGAAGCTTGAGGTGTCACCAGCAGCTCGACCTGATGTTTCCAATACACTGAACTTCTTATACTCCAACTCCATTCTTCCTTCTTCTGATGCATGTTGGTGTTGTTTTTGACTTTGTGTTGCATCGCTCACTTTTTTGCATGGACTCACAAATGTGTGCCTGAGTTTTCTGTGATGGTCTCCAGCCCCCATGCCTTAGCAGAAGAGGCTGCTGTTTGCCTCTTTGGGAAGATCATTCTCTGCCTCTTCGTCTAAGTTATGGCATCCCCAGGTACACCACTAACGCCAGCCTGGCTCCAAGAAGCATATGACCTTCACTGAGGTTGTTTACAGCTACATCTTGTTTGAACCAACATGACCAAGTGTTCATGGAAGTCAAATATTCCACTCTGCTTGATACTGGTCCATACCGAGCTTAAATGCACTTGTTTAGTTATTTTGAGAAAGAGCTGGCCATGTTCCTCCTGAAAAATGATGTAAAATGCAATCATTAAAATAATAATCTTATTGCACCTTCACTATATTCAGTCACATACTACACATTATTTAAATACTTATCTATGAGAGGGGCGTGGCTTGCGCGCCGCTCTGAGATGGCGGATCGTGCTGGAGCTCGGGGGCACAGGCGGCTGTCGGGACGATTTTGGGATCCCTTTCGTTGCCATTTTCAGCCCCGAATTCCAGATAATGTACTGGAATGTACTGTGAACGTCTGGATGTACATTACTGCAACTAAAGCAGGCAAGAACTGACCTTTTCGTCGCTTGGGAGCCTCGCTGCTGGAACCCTATCGAGCGGCCGCCATTTTGTTTTTGCGGTGGTGACGCTCCTTTTTCTGTCACGGAGCACTACAATAGAGCGTTGTTTCTTTTGAAGATGACAAGAGGAGATGGTATTTATGTTTTTCCTTTATTTTGTTGGTCCTTTGGACCTGCCTTTATGACTACAAGCGCGGATATGTTTGACTGAATTCTTTTACCTCCCTCTGCTGTCTCTTCTGGTAAGCTACCTCCCCTGAGGTGTTAGCGCTGTGTGACCTAATCTAGAGGTTGCTTGTCAATTGGTCGATACTGCTGTTTTTGCGCTCTAGTGGTAGCTTGCGTGTCTTTTTCTTTTGCCTCAACTGTCCCTGTCCGTCATTTTGAGGCGTATACAGCGTTTACTGTCAGTGAAACGTGGTGAAGTGTCGGTTGGGTCCCGTTTGGCCTATTTTTGATTGGTCCCTCTACGCATCCATATCCTGGTGCATTTTTTGGTGCATTTACTGGGTCCTTGTTCCTATGGCGGACAACATGGGGCTGACCACTACTAACAAAGACTCTAAAGGGACTCTTAAACGATCTAAACAACAGTCCCCCACTCCTGAGTCCCCTCAGAAAGACTCTACTATCACTTTGGATGCTATTTTGGCACGTTTAAATGTTGTCCACAATATTGCGCAGTCTACCAAGACTAATACCGATTTACTGCAAGTTGAGGTAGCAGTTATCAGGAATGACTTTAAAGCCTTATCTGTCAGGGTTTCCACTGCAGAATCCCGTATCAGTGTGGTGGAGGATAATATGCACCAACACTCGAGGGCTCTTCACCAGATGGAACGTTCCATGGCGGCTTTGTGTAGAGACCTTACAGAGCAAGAAGATCGTAATCAGAGAAGTAATCTACGTATTTTTGGTCTTCCTGAGGATACGGAGCAATCAGCCTCCTCAATGATTGATTTTCTATCCAAATGGCTTCCTTCTACCTTGCAAATTTCCTTTCAGAAAGACTTTGAAATTGAAAGAGCTCATCGAGTTCCTACGTTCAAACCCAAATCTTCAACATATCCGAGAGCGGTCATTTTTAAAACGCTGCGTCATCAATATTCAGAACAAATTTTGGCTCATATGAGGAAGGTTAAGTCAGTGACTTGGGAAGGACATCGAATTACTATCTCACAAGATTTTGCTAGAGACACTGTAATTCGGAGAAAAGGTTTTCTCAATCTGCGTAAACGTCTTTTGGACATGAACACCCCCTTTTCCTTTGCTGGTCCTTCCAAGTTTTGTATCTCTGTTAAGGGTCGATATCGTATTTTTAATGAACCTTCTGATCTTTCTTCCTTTTTAGATAACCAATCTGAATCGCAGATGGATTCTTCTCCTGCTCCAGGTCTCTCCTCTCCTGCTCCGGGTTCTTCTGGAACTTGATTCCCCTTCTGTTTCTTTTTGTCTTGCTCTTAGATATGCCTGTCTGACATATGTCGCTGTTTCAGTGTTACATGCTGTTTTTTGCTCACCCTCCTTTTCAGGTGATTTGCTTCTCGTATCTCTATCATCATGGTTACCTGTGCTTTTTCAGTAACCTATTAGTTTTCTTTGTTTTCCTTTTTTGTTTTGCTTTCTTCTTCTCTATCTATTATTCCATCTGCGTTGGTTGCTATTTTGTGTCCTCCATTATTTTCCCTTTACACTTGTGTTATTTTCTGATTGTTAAATGTCATTATCTTTGACACTTGTTTCTTGAGGTGTTCTTTTGCTTTTTTGTAGTTTTTATACCTCTTGACAGGATTTTTCATTTCTCCGTCTTCCCCTTATGTTGTATCATTCCGATTCGTATTATCTTGTTGTTCTACCTTCTCTGTATGGTTTTTCTCTTTATTTGCAGTTCTGTTTTTCATTCCGTTTGTTTTGGTCTTTCGTTGATTCTCTGTTTATTAGTATGCTTCGGAAGTTTCATTTCACTTTATATCTTGTTGCTTTCTTGTTATTACGGTTCTCTCTTCACCCTTTCTATAACTTAGATAATGTATTTATCTTTTTTTTGTACACCTTAGTGATTATAGTTCTATTTCTACTTTTATACTGTTTATGATGTTATAGGCCCTTTTTCTACTCTCTTTGTATTATGAGCTCCGTTCCCTAGATGGCTTCCCTGTCCTTCAGGTCGGACGTATTTCGTGTGTTGACAGTTTTTTTTTTTTTATATTGATCATATGTTTAATTCTGTCTTTTTGTTTTGTGCTTGGAGTCTCTGTTCGAGTTCTACTCGGTTCATATGTTTGATTGCTTTATTATGTTCCCGTATTTTATAGACTCCTTGTCTACTTTATCCACATGTTTCCCTATATATTCCTTTTTCTTGATCTTTTGATAAATTTCTATTTATATTTATTGCTGATGATTTTTAGTACAGTATTTATTAAGTATTAATTCTGCCTATTGTTATGTTTGATTAATTCACTGACTGTTTCTATTATATGTATATAGTTCATATTCTTTCGGTTCAATAATTTATATGCTCATTGTATCCTTTATCTAAATGCTTCATTACACGTTTCTTTTTCTTGTACTTTTGATGAATTTCTATTTATTGTTATTTCTGGTTCATATTCACTCATGATGTTTTCTATTACAGTATGCCTTACGCATTAACTTTGCCTGTTGATATTTTTGCTTTCTTCACTAGTGGTTTATATTTTATGTATATAGTTCATTATATTGTCCATCTCTGATTCATAGTTTTGCATTCTATCTCTTTCTTATAGAATTTCTTAAATAATAAGTCTGCATATTTTCTACTTATGGTCCATATACAAGATACTTGTTATTTCTTTTCATTTAGTTGTTTGTTTGCTTTTTAGTTCGTCTTCTTCTTATAATGATTGCTTGCTAATATATCTTTATGATGTTTATTTTTTTATCATGTATTGCGCCTTTGTTTTCCTATTTTTCTTTAGCTCACAAACCTCTTAAGACCTTCACACTTCTATCTCGCTCTCTTTTTTGCATTGCTCTGCTTCTTTTATTACCCTTTTTGCTTATCTCCTACTTTTCTGGCTATAATTGGGTTGTTAATTTTACTTTGATTATTGGCTATTTCCCGGCAGCCTGCTTGCTTCCCGCATCCATGACTCCCCTAGTATGAGTTTGGTCCTCTCTAGACCTCCCCTGGTGAGTTTCTCTCCTTTGATTTTTCTATTCTTTTCTGGTTCTTCTCTTTCTCCCCTTCTTTTCCTCTTATTTTCTTCATTCCCTTTCTTTTCCTTTTTCCTTCTGGATCCTCGTGTAGTGCTCTCTTTTGGTATAGAGCGTTGTTGGTCCTTGGTATGTGTTCTGTTTGACGTCTTACTCCCTCTACCATACGTCTGGTTCGGTTTTTATTTCTATGTTAGCCTATGACTGGTTTGAATGTAGTTTTCCTTAATGTTAAGGGATTAAATCATCCGGTTAAGAGGGACAAGGTTCTCGATTATTGTAAATCTCTCTCTTCGGATTTAGTGTTCTTACAAGAAACAAAGGTCTCCTATAAAGAAGCGCTGTTATTACGGAAAGAATGGGTTCTTGATGTGATGTGTTCGGATGCCCTTGGTAAGAAGAATGGGGTCATAACACTTATTTCTAAAAAATATGGGTTATCAGTTATTTCGGTTGAGCATGATTCTGAGGGCCGTTGGTTGTTATCTCGATTGTCTAATGGCTCTGCTGATCTTTATGTTTTGAACATCTATGCCCCAAATGCTGATGATCCTTCTTTTTGGCAAAAGATCACTAAACATTTAGCTCTTACTCCACATAATGGTAATTTGATCGTTGGTGGTGACTTTAATTTACCACTTGATCCAGTGTTGGATAGAAATTCGGCTTTCTCTTTCCGCCATCCTAGATCTCATAAACAATTGTTGAATATGTGCTCTTCTGCAAATCTTCAAGATATTTGGCGCCTTCATAACCCCACAGGTAGTGATTTTTCCTTCTTTCCCCCCCTCATTCTAGTTTTTCTCGTATTGATTGTGTCCTAGTGCTGTGGTTCCCAAAGTGTGCGCCGCGGCGCCCTGGTGCGCCGTAATTAGAAGCCAGGGGCGCCGCGGAGCGGCGCAGGATGTGGGTCATGGAAAATGCAGCAGCAATTCCTCCCCCTCCTTTGTGCTGCCAGGTCACTCTTCATCTCAATTAGTGATTAATGGAGAAAGCCTTTAATTCTCACATGTGGCAGACATTGCCCCAGGGCACGCATCTCCCGGTGTTTTCTTCTCGCTCCTATCTGGACTGTTTCTCTGAGCCCGGTGCAGCAGCCTGTCCTGTTTCTCTGAGCCCCTATGTAGCTGACTGCCCTGCTTCTGGGACCCTGTGGAGCAGCCTGTTCTTTTCTGTACCCCGGTGGAGCAGCCTGTCCTTTTCTGTGAACCCGATTGCGCTGCCTGTCCTGTTCCTCTGCCCCCAGTGCAGTTCTTTCTGTGAGTCCAGTAAAGCTGCCTGTCCTGTTTCTGTGCCCAGTGGAGCTGCCTGCCCTGTTTCTGTGAGCCCGGTTAAGCTGACTGTCCGGATACTCTGTGAATGAGTCCAGTGCATGTCACTGCCGTGTCACTCTGTGAGTCTCTGAGGATGCTGTTGCCCTATTTTTCTTCAAGGAGAGCCTGTCCTGTATGAATGCGCCGTGTCCACAGTAGGCAGAATGTCCCACTGCCATGTACCCACTTGCACTCTACCTATGGTTGAGGTGCAGCGCCCTGCCCCCTGGCACGGACAGTGTTCACTCTATGAGCTGTCGGCTCTGTCCTGTCACCTGGTTTCCTGCATGAACAAGTGGCAGTGTGTCCCAGACTGACCCCAGGCCAGGGCCTGTCCCCTGTGTGGCCAAGCCCAGTCGCTACACTGAGAGAGGGCGTTCTAATGCTCCCTGCCCCTTCCCTAGTTGGGTGGGTGCAGGGTCAGGGACCTGGTGGAGAGCGTTGGGTGGGTGGCTGCAGGGACAGAGGCATGGTGGAGAGCGTTGGGTGGGTGGCTGGCTGCAGGGTGAGGGGCCTGGTGGAGAGCGTTGGGTGGGTACAGGATCAGAGGCCTGGTGGAGGGCGTTGGGTGGGTACAGGGTCAGAGGCCTGGTGGAGAGCGTTGGGTGGGTGGGTGCGGCGTCAGGGGCCTGGTGGAGAGCATTGGATGGGTGCAGGGTCAGGGGCCTGGTGGGGAGCACTGGGTGGGTGCAGGTTCAGGGGCCCGGTGGAAAGCGTTGGGTGGGTGGTACAGAGGGTAGAAGGGTGCAAGGCAGAGGGGAGAAGGGTGCAAGGGAGAGAGGAGAATAGTTCAAGGCAGAGGGGAGAATGGTGCAAGGCAGAGGGGAGAATGATGCAATGCAGAGGGGAGAAGGGTACAAGGGAGAGAGGTGAAGGGTGCAAGGCAGAGGGGAGAAGGGTGCAAGGCAGAGTGGAGAAGGGTGCAAGGCAGAGAGGAGAAGGGTGCAAGGCAGAGGGGAAAATGGTGCAAGGTAGAAAAGGGTGAAAGGCAAAGGTGGAGTGGGGTATAAGGGGGAGGGGGAGATCGTTGCAAGGGGGTGGGGGCGAAGGGTGCAAGGGGGAGGGCGAGAAGGGTGTAAGGCAGAGGGGAGAAGGGTGCAAGGGGGATGGTGATGAAGTTTAAAATTTGCCCCCGAAACATTTCTGCGGATGCCCATGATCCGAGCCCACCCCACGTAAAATTCTTGTAATGCCACAGAGCTCCTTGAGTCTCTCTAGCCTGGTTACTTTTAGTTGGAGTGTTTGGTACTACTCTATGATGGTGTTGTATGCATTGAGATGTACTTTATAAGATATTTGTGATTGCAAATAAAGTTTTATGATAGTGATGGCTACTCTCTGAATCCTTCATCACGTCTAGGCTTGATTCTTCATGTAGGCCAATGGTTCCCAAAGGGTGCGCCGCGGCACCCCGGTGTGCGTGTAAAAAAAATGGTGGGGAGCCATGGCCAACTGCCAATTAGGTCAAGGGAGCCACGAGTCAAAAAAGTTTAAGAACCACTGTCCTAGTGCATTCGTCTTTAGTGCAGCAATCATCTTCTCCGTACATCCATCCTATTCTTATCTCTGATCATGCGGCTGTATCTTTTTCTTTCCTAAATCTCGCTCCTAAGAGTAAACTTTCCTCTTGGAGACTTAATACGGAAGTTCTCCATGATGATGTTTAAGTTCAAAACATACACGATGAAATTGAACGTTTCTTTTCTGATAATGAAGGCTCAATTAGTTCTCCGGTGGTCTTATGGGACTCTTTTAAGTTTACTCTCCGACGACACATTATTAAAGTTATGGCAAAAAGAAACCCTGACATCAAAAGGGAACTTGCGGAGTTAGCAGATAGTATTAAACAGCAGGAGCTTCTTTTTCGCTGTACTAATGATGAACAATTGTTGCAATCCATCAAGAATTTGAAATATTCCTACAACCCTATCGTTACCAAAAGGGCTCATATTGGGGTTCAGGCCCAGAAATCCAAACGGTTACTCCTGAAGAATCGGGCTGGTAAGATACTAGCTGCAACTTTGAAATTTCAAGAGTCAAACTTTAAATCCTCTAAATTTATTCTATTACTGATAAATCTGGGGTTAAAAAATGTCAAACTAAAGAAATTCTTGAGGTGTTTCGAGATTTTTATAGTTCTCTTTATACCGCCACTAATCAATCCTCCTTTGATGCTTGCCAGGAATTTTTAAAAACTATTCTTCTAGAAACTGTCTCCTCTGCGGATGGAGAGAACTTAGGTGGCTCCATCACATCTGCTGAAATTATACATGCTATCAAGTCCACTCGGTCTGGTAAAGCCCCTGGGCCGGATGGTTTTCCTATCATCTTTTACAAGACCTTCCTCCCTTCTATGGTTCCTCGTCTTAAAGCTGTTTTCGATGTCTTTATTCATGAGAGTGCGGTTTCTGGTACTGCGGCAGATGCCGAAAGACGGAAAAGATATCTCAGACCCTAAAAACTTTCGCCCTATTTCCCTTCTTAATATGGAGGCTAAAATCTTTGCTAAGATTCTGGCCAAGCGGTTAAAATCTTATATAGTTTCGTGAAGGGTAGACTTGCTAGGGACAATATCCGTACCTTCTGTCATATTCTCGGTACTGCTAAACGGTCTACGCTTCCAGCGGCGGTTCTCGCATTAGATGCCAAGAAGGCCTTTGATAAGGATTCTTGGCCTTTTATCTATGCTGTTTTTCGTGCCCATAATCTTGGAGACTCTTTTGTCAACATGGTTATGTCCTTATATGCCCAACCGAGAGCTAACATCCGTGTCAATGGGGCTACTTCTGAGTTTTTTAGTCTCCGTCAAGGTACCCGTCAAGGCTGCCCTTAATCCCTGCTTCTCTTTTTATTAGCTATTGATCCTCTTCTTAGACTCATTGATCTACATCCAGATATCAAGGGGTTTACTTTTGGTCCGCATCGCATAAAAACAGCGGCTTATGCGGATGATGTTCTTATTTTTTTGAATGATAATGTTTCGGCTCTTCCCCGCTTACAGATATTATTGCTCGTTTTTCTACGGTCTCTGGTTATACGCTTAACAGAGACAAGGCTGAGATGTTTCCCCTGAACGCTTATTGTTTTCCGGCACATATGGGTACTGCTGGCTTTAAGTGGCAATCTAAACATCTCAAGTATCTAGGGATTTGGTTTTGTGGTATGCTCTATGATACGGTGGCACATAATGAGGCGCAACCTCTTCTCAAAGTTTGTCACCTTCTAGATACTTGGTCCCCTAAACACATTTCTTGGTGGGGTCGTATTCAAACTCTTAAAATGATGGTTACTCCTATTATTAACTTTGTTTCCTCTATGCTTCCGGTGAAATTGTCCTCTTCTTTTTTTCGTGAGATTGATTCCATTACTAATAAGTTTCTTTGGAGTGATAGGAGGGCTAGAATTGCGTATAAATATTTGAGGAAACCTTATGAGATGGGTGGTTGTAATTTTCCTGATTGGGAAAGATACCAGACTGCCACTTTCCTCCTTTTTAACCACATCCACTTTATCTATTCCTTTTTCGCTCCATTATTTTAGATACTATTGCAGCGATTAAGTCTGTGGATAAGAAAGTGGCTACTCCGATCCATAAATTGAGGTGGTCTTCTTTATGGCGTAACCCTAGTTTAAAATTTGTTATTGATCCTGCGTTGATCCCTTATTGGTCCTCTAAAGGAGTAACTTTAGTTCGTCATTTATATGACTCCAATAATGATCCCTTGCCCTTTTCCTCTTTAGCTCAACAGTTCTCGCTCTCCAATTTGGACTTCTATACTTTTCTAAAAATCAAAAGTAGCTCCTGCTAAAGTACGCCTGGAGCCCAATTCTCCTACTGTTATGTTATTTTCCTTGTGGCTTCGATCTGGTAAAGTGGCTTCAAAGATTTATAAATTTTTGTCTCCCACTTCCTCTGCCTTACATACTGTTACCCAACAAAAGTGGTTACATCATTTTGATAAGGATATTACTGACCATATTTCGCCAGACACCTGGCAGCTGATTGGTAAATTTTCTCTCCGTGATAAGATCGCACCTTTTTTAACCCAATCTAAATTTTTCTCGATCAACCTTCTCCATTGGACTCCTGTGCGTTTGCATTTGTTACACTTGAAGGACGATGATCTCTGTTGGAGCTGGGGTCTGGATACTGGCAATTATTTGCATATGTTTTTTACCTGCTCTCTTTTACAACCCTTCTGGGATCTCATAAATAAACATCTCATATTCATTTTTAATACTGATTTTCAGCTTTCCTTCCCCATGGTCCTCTTGGGCCCTTTAGCTTCCCGAGTGCCCTTGCCTTTGGATACCTTAGACTTGCAATTGCTTGATCTTTTACTGACAGTTGCCGTTAAGGTAATCCTTATGGAATGGAAGTCTTTTTCTTCTGTATCCTATCATACATGGTGGGCATGGGTTTCTTTTTTATGCAGCGCACACATTTCAGTCGATGTGGCTCATCTTACCCCTACGATTTTTAGTAATGTTTGGAAAGCTCTGGACGCTTATATGGATTTGGCTTCGAAGGGTTTGGTTGCCCAGTATCCTTTTGTGTTCTCTACTTGATTGCTGTTTGTTATTTGTGTAATGTGTGTTTGTAGTACTGCAGTGGATCCTTCCCTTCCCTTCCTTTTCTCTTTTTCCCTTATTCTTGCTACCTACTTTCTACTTTTTCTTCCTCTGTCTTCTTTTCCTTTCCTTTCTTTTCTTTCTTTCTACTTCTCTCATTCATAATAGTGATACGGTTTACGGATATTTTGGTCATTGATTTTTCCCTTATGAATTTCTTATATTTTTTCCTTTATATTGGTTACGGGAATTCTTTCTATTTGACTCAATCATAAGTACTATGTCTTTGGATTTCGATTGTATCACTATGTATCATTATGTATTGTATTTATATACTTCTTATACTTTTTAAACTTAATAAACTTATTGAACACAAAAAAAATACTTATATATGAGTAACATACTCTAGCAAACTATTATAGGGCAATTGTTTTATTAATGAAAATCTGCCCTTCAAAACATGAACTTGTGAGTGAATATATGAAATGCAATGGGAGGGTACATATTCAGAAAAACACAGGTTTTCCCTCAAGCCTGTGGGCTTTGACAAGGACAGTGTTTTTTTAATGCTTCTGTAAATCTCCTGTACAAAAACATTAAACAAAAGGTGAATATGCATGCATACCCATGGGTTCAAAAAGACTGTCGTAGTTTAACGCTTTTTCAATAAAGCTTTACAACACACACACAAGTTGAAATTTTTGCATGTATTTGTAAATATAGTTTAACAAAAACATAACATGGCCACTGCTGTGAACACAAGGACATGCAAACACAACAGGTGATGGACCGAGTGTGGATCAATGTCACACACTCACCCCAGTCCAAAGATCTGGGCCCAAATCCATCGTTTTTTTGCACTCCACACCACCCCGGGTTAGACAATGGCGATATGCAAATCAGCTCTGACCCTGTGCCCCATGGGAACGGTCCAGTCCGAACTACAAAAGCCATGTCCTTCCCAGAACGGAATCAAGCATCCGAGGACCGGACCAGTTTCGAGGTAACACCTCTCATCAGCCCGGCTAGCTTGACTCCAGTGGTGTGGAGTGCCTGGGACCCACGTCTGGGCATCCCCAGCGCACTTAGGGCGGAATATGCAAACACAACAGGTGATGGACCGAGTGTGGATCAATGTCACACACTCACCCCAGTCCAAAGATCTGGGCCCAAATCCATCGTTTTTTTGCACTCCACACCACCCCGGGTTAGACAATGGCGATATGCAAATCAGCTCTGACCCTGTGCCCCATGGGAACGGTCCAGTCCGAACTACAAAAGCCATGTCCTTCCCAGAACGGAATCAAGCATCCGAGGACCGGACCAGTTTCGAGGTAACACCTCTCATCAGCCCGGCTAGCTTGACTCCAGTGGTGTGGAGTGCCTGGGACCCACGTCTGGGCATCCCCAGCGCACTTAGGGCGGAATATGCAAACACAACAGGTGATGGACCGAGTGTGGATCAATGTCACACACTCACCCCAGTCCAAAGATCTGGGCCCAAATCCATCGTTTTTTTGCACTCCACACCACCCCGGGTTAGACATTGGCGATATGCAAATCAGCTCTGACCCTGTGCCCCATGGGAACGGTCCAGTCCGAACTACAAAAGCCATGTCCTTCCCAGAACGGAATCAAGCATCCGAGGACCGGACCAGTTTCGAGGTAACACCTCTCATCAGCCCGGCTAGCTTGACTCCAGTGGTGTGGAGTGCCTGGGACCCACGTCTGGGCATCCCCAGCGCACTTAGGGCGGAATATGCAAACACAACAGGTGATGGACCGAGTGTGGATCAATGTCACACACTCACCCCAGTCCAAAGATCTGGGCCCAAATCCATCGTTTTTTTGCACTCCACACCACCCCGGGTTAGACAATGGCGATATGCAAATCAGCTCTGACCCTGTGCCCCATGGGAACGGTCCAGTCCGAACTACAAAAGCCATGTCCTTCCCAGAACGGATTCAAGCATCCGAGGACCGGACCAGTTTCGAGGTAACACCTCTCATCAGCCCGGCTAGCTTGACTCCAGTGGTGTGGAGTGCCTGGGACCCACGTCTGGGCATCCCCAGCGCACATGACTCATTCTACAAGCTTGTTTAAGCTCCTTTAATACTCTTCCTTGCAAGCCCCAGTGTCTCCTCCAGCACTGGCTTAGCGTGACACATCTCAACACTAGAGCCGACGCAGTGCAATACAAATCTTCGAAAGCCTCAGAAGCTTCCACGACAATGATGCAGGACCTCATATTGAAACTCTGATCAATCATCTCAGATTTTGCTGTACGATGCACCTCAATGCAGGACCTTGTATGGCAACCTCCCATCGACAGTTCCTCGATGCCGGCCAAAGCAACTGCACATCTTGGCACCCAGGCACAAGGTATTATTAAGAGACTGAACTCAGTCCTGTTTCCAGCCCATGCTCCATTGTGTGTGGTCAGCCTGAACTTGTGACTTGGACCCGGTCTTTATAGCTTCATTTAATCATAACCTTTCAAGTTTTATATCTTCAGTTGTAATAATTGAATGTATTGGACGATGATCTACTATTCATACTACCGGTAAACAATGTGGCCTAGTCTTTTCCTCTACATTCTTAACCTGCTGCAGGCGCATGCGGTCGGGAAGCTGCTGCTGTGGCCCTTTTTCGACAGGCTACCTTACCTTCTCTGGCATGGCATGGCACTTCCTCCTGGAACTGTTGGAAAGCTCTAATGACATATAACTCTGCCATCAGGAGCACCCAGGGCTTCAGCGTGTTGGGGATGGCAGGTAGCGACCCCTTCCCAAATCTGCTGATTCACACCACTGGTTACCTGTCCAGCAGGCATGTCTCGTGCACTAAGGAATGCGTGACCGTGCACCTGGCTATCTGTGGACAATGATACTCCCTTGCCTGCCCACCAGGCTCCTGGCTTACCAGACCAGACATCTAATCCTCAATTGCAATACAAATATTTTGTTGTGAAGTAATCGGTATAGAACTTTCTACCACCAAAGCTGTACCTTTAGGTGGTTGATAGAAAGTACAGAAAATGTGTGCAAACATCCCT
This sequence comes from Lissotriton vulgaris, assembly GCF_964263255.1. NCBI lineage: Eukaryota > Metazoa > Chordata > Amphibia > Caudata > Salamandridae > Lissotriton > Lissotriton vulgaris. The sequence continues at coordinate 82,797,329 of NC_141695.1, forward strand.
CTTCCACAAGCTTCAAGAACCGGTCCTGCCTTAGCTGGTAACATATAACCTAGATTGCACCTCCTTCCATGCCTCCCCACTGTTAAGTCAAACTTCTATGATAGCTGGCAGTCCAATGGCTGAATGACTCCTATTCAAATAATCAAATACAATAAAAGAATATTTAGCGCTAGAGAATACTACTAAGCAGAAAAGAGAGGTCCTTTGAAAGTATGGCCCTGCTAACTCAGTAAGTGACTCCATTCAGCATACAAAACAACAAGAAAACCTCAATCTTTTGATTGTTAAGCTACATCTACTGAACTGAAGACAAACACAACACATTGATGGGTTTTTGTGCATCAATTATTTTATTGGCATACATTAAGTACCAAACAAGAAATGTCAGAAAATTCCATGAAATGCAAGTCCACCATAAAATCCATAGTAAGATACAAATGCTGTTTGATGCTTTTCATAATTGCTTACATTATGACATAACTTTAGCCTCAGAAGGAAGAAAGGCTTGGTCTGCACTGCCTAGGTTGAGGCCTGATATGCAATGTGTAAAGCAAAACGATACTTCTCCCTGCAGATTGGGGTGAGGGGCCCTGATAGTCCTATATCTCACAGATTGCGTAGGTCAACTGGGGTGGGCACCTGCATTCTTTTTTATGAAGCGGGACATATTTTTCCTTAATTAGACTTTGACCTTGAATAAGAAAGAGAAAGTTAGAAATGTGGGAAAGAAAGAGAGTAAAAGAAAAACGACATAGAGAAACACTTAAAAACATTGACCTGGAAGAGTGAGATAAAATTGCAGGGAGTGTAGGGTGGTGGATAAAAGAGGCATGGAATGGAATCAAGACTATGCAGCCCTGGCATGCACCAATCCCAAACCCACAACAGACTGAACAAGGGCTTCTTAGAAAAAGGTGTGTCTACCAGCATTTATTTGACAAATTAAGCATTGAAGAGTGGCCCGAAGGCCAGAAAGGACCTGCCACAGGTTGCAGTTGCAGCTGCTTCCCCTTATTTTAACCTGGGGGTTGTAGTGAGAGCTGCAGTAGAAGGCAGTCTGAACAGTGAGAATAGTGGTAGGAGCAGAAACAAGTGATGTCCATCAAGGTAAAGCAGGAGAGCATTGTGCTCTGCATTACATGACTCAAGGTGGCCGAGCATGGCTTCATAAATCTCACTTAAGGTTTGCATCGTTCCTGCACCACATTGCATGGTGCAAAAGAGATGCAAACAAAGCCATGAATATGGCCCAGAATGTGCAAATGGATGGTATGTCAAAACCCTTACTATACACTCTAGATAAACGTTTACATATGTGTGAATTCTCACCCACATTACCATTGAACTATTTCTAATTGTGCTTTTTCATGTATATGTTTAACCCCTACGCATCTAGGAATGGAGCTGTCACTGAGAACACTGACAGGATACATAGAGTGAGAAGAAGGAGCCATGTGGGTGAGCTGTGCCCGGAGTCAGCTCGAGATGTGGAGTTCGTCCCATTGGGCGTGGATGGGATATTCAACACCGTTGATGGAGGTGGAGCATAACCAGTTGACTCGGAGTCGTTGCAGGGAGGTGTTGGAGGGTCAGTGATGTTGTGAATTAAGCCATAGCTCCATAGGAAGGATTCCTGAAAGCAGAGAACAGAGTGGAGTGAATTAATCAAGCACATGCATCAGTCACCTGACATTCTCAGAAATAAATATTGTTTGATGAGTTTCATAAATGTTGTACAGAGAGCGAGACACATATACATGTACATTCCAGAACATAGGCATACAGTAAAGTTTTCTGTTGACAGTGGGCCTTCTTAATAAATAAATAAATCCAGTATTTGCATAGCGCACAAATCACCCCCGAATGGGTATCTCAGTGCTGGGGGCCGTTGGGAGGATTAAGCGAGCTATTGCCCAGAGCCGCATGGTGCTGGGCAAACTCCTGCCACCGGAGCCAGGGATCGAACCGAGACCCTCACCGTCAGTCGCCCTGGCCACGGCGCCACACCTCTACCCATTTTAGGTGAGTAGAGTTAGTTGCTGCCCTCTTTTGATGCCCCAAAGGGGTATCTGGTGAAAAATATCACAGCCAGTCTAAAACCAAGCAGACAACATCAAACACAGGACCATTCTTTAATGTCTGCTCTTGGTAATGCTGGACCAAGTAAGGAGAACTGTTTTTTTTTCTCTGCACTGGACCCCATCCTAAAAATCTCTTCACTTCTCCCAAGACATTAGCATTAAGCCATGGATCCAAAGACAAGAAATGTCATGGTATTCATAGAGTACTGTCCTGTTCAGTCTCTCTTCATTTCAGGCCCCTTCTATCATTCCAGGAGCATCCCATCTGACAGGCATTCACCCAATTCTAGGGCATTGAAAGCAGCAGATCATTAAATACCAGGAATTAAACCGGTTATAAAACAAATGCACATATAACTTGGCTCAAATCAGTAGATCTACATCATCTGTTTAATATACCATCACACACAAATGCCTTTTTTTAATTCTTCACGTGGAAATAGAAAACAGCTTACATTCGAATGAAACACTACATTCAACTGAAGGGTTTCCTTTGTTGCCCGTTGCACCAATGCAATATTATCAGGGGTCCAAGACACGTTGTTCAAGGCGCTAGGGTTGCTGCAAAAGAAAAGACAGATTGGTTAAAAAAGGCCTTTTAGTTTCCTATATCACTTTTTAAAGAATACCGAAATGATGCTGAAATAAACGATCAAGGACTTTCAAACAAAGTCCCCAAGAGAGGGTCTCAGTGCCCTGAAGTCCTACAGCACTTGGTGGTGTCTCCTTTCACTGAGGCTAACAGCGCATATCAAAGGTGGACCACCCCCTTTAAAAATATCCTCAAAATATGGACGTGACTGAGAGGTGGGCAGAGGCAGCTCCCCTACCTCTGACGTCCTCTTTGGTACGTCAGAGTCTGCCCCCACGGAGCCCAGTGGCAGAGGCAGGACTCTACTCAGGGCTCGACCATGTGCTACCCCTGATGAGGCTGATGAGAGGCTACAGGAAGCACGAGGCTGTAACGTCACTTCCTGCTAACCCTGGTGATTTATAATGTGGCAAACAGCCCGGACGTGCTGTTCAGCCATTCATGGCCTTTGGACCTGTCACACTACGTCATTCTTACACGAGGTTCATTTATTTATACATTGCCTAAAATAATTATGGCCTTATTTATGAGGCCGTGCGTTACTTTTACGCTGACGGTGCGTCACTTTTTGTGACGCACCAGCAGCGTAAAAAATGTGCCTTGTTGCACCATATTTACAAAGTGACGCATCTAGGTAGATGCGCACATTATACCTGCGCCAGGTATAATGTATGCAGGGGGGGCCTTCTGACGCAAGAAAGGGTCATAGAAGTGACGCAGTGAAATCTATAAGATTTCACTGCGCCACTTCCAGGATGCAAATGCGTCAATATCTTACGCCTGCCTCACAGCAGGCGTAAGACTGATGCAGGCCCTTTCACAGGGGCTTTTCCCAATGTGAAAGGACACATTGCTGGAGTTGCGTCACTTTTGTGACGCATTCCAGCAATGCGTCACTTTTGCGCCATATGTATACGTCAGAAATACTGACGAATCTGTAACTTTCTGCGACATAATGCGTCATATAGTAAATATAATGCATCAATCATGTCGCAAGGAGGGCGCACTTAGAAGTGACGCATCGCTGCTTTCACGCAGCGATGCGTCACTTCTTATAAATGAGGCTTTTACTACTTTGTTCAATCGTTCTAAGCATAATAACTGCCTCACCTGCTCATTTATTTGAGTAAATCTAGAATTGTTATGTTAATAACTCAACAATAATGTAATGCTGTCATGTCAGCAAAAACAGGTTGGTCCACAAATTGCTTCAAATATTTCTTTAAGACCTTTAGATACTAGCAGCAGCACACCCTATCTGGCTTCATCATACCCGTCATTAAGACCAGACAAGTGGGACATGTCACTGGAGGGCACTACAGGCATCATTTACAGTCTGGTACACTGAGCGCGTCATGACAAACCAGCTCTCTGTCTGCCAACCTAATGGTCCACCGGCTCTAGTTAGAGTTAGAAGGATCTTCAGAGTTCTGCCATTGGTACCGCCGGAGTCTCCTCTGGTTTATACCTCACACTGAAAGCCTGTATCATCCTATTCACTCTAGTTAGAGCAGAAATAACTTTTCTTTCTGTACCACCAGGGAAACCCTGGCAGTAGCAAACAGAAAAATAGAAAAATAACACCCACACATTTAGAGAAAGCATCCAGGTTGTGAGGGTCAACATGGTTTTGTTTTTCAAAAGCAAGTCCTGCTTTTGGAGTTTGATTTTGAAAGTTGGCGGAATGGCAGAAGAAACATGGCATCCACTCAGCAAACCGTCAGCGCCTTCAGAGGAGCCGCCGCGGTATCGGCTCCTTGAAAGGAACATGGAGCTCCACCAGGCCTGCAGAGATTTCTAAATATGGTGTGCAGGGCCTATCCTATGTCTATTTGAAAAATATAAAAAAGACTGATTATCAAATTTACTCCAGACAACAAGTAAGGCACTTTCTGTTGATGTGTTTGTAGTGATAGATAGATGAGACTGAAGAACAATATGTTTACCTTCATTTCCACCTGGTGGATACTCAACCTAACCAGAGATTGCTTAGCATGCAGCAATTACTCCCACACGCAGGTAGAAGGTATTATCAGACTGCACAGCGGCTTTGCATTGCCTTCAGAAGCGACGGCAAGGATCCATATATTTTTTTTCTTAGAGTGTTATATAGCGCAAACTAGACCCGAGGTATCGGGTATCAGAGCGCTTTACATGAGCACAAGTTTTGTTACAGAAGGACACATTCATTTTTTGTTAGGCACAGGCAGATTAAGTGATTTGCCCAGAATCACAGGATGTGGAGCGTCGTTGCAGAGACTGGAACCAGGATCCATAGCTTCGAGGTCGACCACTGTAGTCGTAAGGCTACAGGTGTCAACCCTACGCACTGAAAGCAATTTTCTTTTGATACTCTTGTGAGCATTTGGGTGTGGATCAATTATGACAGATTACCAACATGACAGAGTGGAGGACCTAACTTAGGGCCTTTATGGGAACATAAAAGCCCGTTCCACAGAGCCCACTCCACTGGGAGGGAGGTATGCAATCTGCAGTAGGAGAGAGTATCCACTAGAAAGAGCATTACTGAAGGTAAGTCATTTTTTCTTTTGATGGATACTTCTACCTGCACATTCCTCACTCTGTGAATAGATATGAAAGTAGTACCTCACAGATGGTGAAGGATCCGAGAGATGGGCCTTTAACCAGTTCTGCAGGAATGAGTGGAAACATGTCCCTGCTCACAGACTTGAGAGTCGAGACAGTGATGGGTGAATGTGTTGATGGATGCATATGGAGAAGCCTGGTATATGTCCCTCACCCGAACACCGCTCACTGTTGCTGTAGAGGTAGACTTAGTTATTGAGGAATGGGCCAAAATACCCTCAGGAATCTCCTTCTTTGCCAGAACACAACACATTTTTAGGTGCAAGTTGATCCATTTGGTGTTTCCTTTCCTAGTAGCATCGAATCCAGCGAAAACTAATCTTGAGAAACACGGTGCCCACTTTGAATACAACTGATGAAGCCTTTAAACCTCTTAAGCAGGATGTGGAACAGAAAGGAAGCCAGAAAGTGTGATGGACTCCCACGCATGGAAGGGCCACACTACAGTTGGCAGAAAAGCATCTATGCACCAAGTTGTCAGGGAAGAATGTGATATATATGGTGAGTGTACTGACAGCACCCATAGCTCACTTGCATAGAAAACAGACGTCTTTGCAATAAGGAAAGCATTCATAATGCACAGCTACATCAAAGAACGGCTGTGCAGAGGCTCAAAAAAAGTGCATATCAAGAAAGTGGAGACCAAGTTAAGATCCCACTGTGGCATGGTTGAAGGTGCAGGAGTAAGCATTTAAGTGGGCCCCTTCAGGAACCATATATCAGAATAGATGACCTAAACAACAAAGCATGGCAGAGAAATGAATAAAAGGCCTAATTGGCTTGCTAATAACATTTAGCTATGCCCACAGCAAAGTCTTGTTGGGCTTGCAACAAATCAAAAAACAAAACATATCCTGAAGTGGGTCACTCTGGTGGTCCTCTCAACAGGCCACACTTTTGCCCAGAGGCAAGAATACATTGATTTAGTACATGGGTTCCAAGCCACCAAATGTATGTCTACTACTTCAGAGGGCAGACCAAACGACTGCATTACTTCCATATAAGCAAGTGTCTTTTATGGAGGTTTGAGGGTAGATCACTGATTAATGCTGAGACACAACACCCTCCTGAAGAGGTAGATGGAGCAGAGGTTACAGTCTGAGGCTCATCAGGTTGCAGCACCACTTTCTTGACTAAGTACAGTTTAGCCAGAATGAGGTAAGCTCAGTCCATCCTGACCTTCAGAACTTGGGAAAGAATCAACAGTGGAAAGGCATGTAGGAGAAGGGAGACCCAGTGAGTCTTGAGACAGAAATGTCAATGTGCAGTAAGCATGACACTGTGATCTCTGCAGTAGAAAAAAGGATCTATGCAAGGCATGCCCCAATGACCAAAGAAGTGCTTTGACCCACTTTCTGGGTGCAAATGCCACTAGCTCCCCACAAGATAGCATCTGCTTAGGTCATCCATCTGACATTTAAACCAAATGATTTGTGGCCAGATGGGTTCCTTGGGAGTCGAACCCCCGCCAGAGACATAGCGCTTCCTGGCACAGTGCCGTAGACCCAATACCACCCTACTTGTTGCAGTACCTGTGGTGATTGTGCTGTCTGTCAGGAACAACCACTGATTATCTTTGATAAATGGGAGAAAAGTCTTCAGGGCAGAGAAATAGCTTGCAAACTAAACATTGTCTGACTCAAGTACAAACTGAAGGAAATGTCTGTGAGACTGCAGGATGGGCACATGAAAAGATGACTCTTACAGTCCCCTGGATGCGGGCAGAGAGGACTTCGGCCATCAGGGTCAACATCTTTAACATTACATTCCAAAGGAAGGTGATCAAGAACCAAAGCTCCAGAATCAGTATGAGCCTGACATCCTTCTCAGGCATTCTGAAGTAGTGGGAGTAACATCCCGTGCCCTTCACTAACTCTGGGCACACTTTGTGGCTGCCTTGTCCAACATTGAACTTCTTGGGAGAGAATGCAAGTATGATCTGCAAAAAAAAGAAGAAGAGGAGGGGGGGGAAGACATGAACTGAAAGGTGCAGACATGCTGAACTACCACATACACATATGCAGAGGCACAGAAAATCAGTCCATCTTGTATGAAAGGCAGTAACCAACACAGTGATCAAAGGGAGTCCATTTAGAGCATTCCTTTCTCTTTATTTTCTCATTCCTTTTTTCTCAATCTCATGTACAAAACACTGGCAACCGAGGTATAAGAAAATGACCAGCACCTCTGAACACAATACACCGCTAAACAATGCGCGAAGGAAGATTCTGGATGTCCGTAAACGGACGTGGGATTGATACAAGATGGACTGATTTTGCGTGCCTAGGCATATGCCTAAATATTTGCAAATCTACAGATACGTTTCTCTCTAGTGTGTCTCTTTTTGGGTGGAAGGATATTTATTGCCTGGAGAGCACCACACTGCGCTATACAGATGTCCATACGATTCTCTGGTTGACCCAGTTAATAGATGTGCATTCGCAAGGGGGCATTGTCACCTCTATGCGCTTGTGTGAACCATGCTGAACTACCTGCGGAACTCACTGGTCTGAGGTCATCGCAATCCAGTTGAGCAGAAAAACCATATGCTGCAGTTATGGCAGGGGTCGAGTAAGAGGAAGGTTGGTGTCCTTGCTGATGGCAATGGCCTCTGCCACCACCACATCGAGTAGAGGCACGAAAGGGCTGTGTCGATTGCTGCTCCGACTGCAAAGACTGCATTTACCAATAAGTAAGGTCTCCTCTGAATTTACAGTATTGTTTCTGGAACTGACAGTCTGGAGACAACAAGCCCACCAAATAGAATTTAATTTAAAGCCATTTTACAGGCAGATTATTATGCAGGGGTGTCTAGTATGAGAGAATTAGAGAGACCAGCAGAATGTAGGATGCCCTGCCTATGTGGCACACAATGTAGAAAGCCTGCAATGAGGAGACCACTTAGGTCCCTCTAGATTGGTGCTTTTTGGGGTACGAAGGCTTTTTGGACTTGAATAGAAAATGATACATTCGGACAGTTTTGTGAATGAAAATGGTCTGCATAGGTTTAGTTGCCAGAGTGGTGTTGGAAAAATCATAGCTTTGTTTACAGCAATCTGTAGTGGTGCTGGCAGTGCATTTTTGGGACTATTTTTCTAAAGTAGTTTAGGGTTTTCAATTTCTTTGGCAATGATATGCCAGCCTGCTGTGGGTTTGTAGCCATTCTATTTACAGGGGCTGACAACAGCTGGTGTTTTCTGGAATACTTGTCCCCTGTGACTGCCTCTAAACTAATAGAGATGTAGGGTTCCTGATTCATACATGGGTGAGCTTCCACCTTTTTACATTCCTATTGGTTACTGGCTTGTTTAGTTTTGGCTGCAGCTCATGTGGTGAGTGTCAGTGCATCAGTGCACTCCTGGTCAGCTTGAGTGCAGATGCACTTTTCTGTCCAGACTCAGAAGTTCTACACACAGGGCCAGATGCATCAAAGGGTTTTGCCCATTCTGAGTCTATGGGAAAATGTGTTCATGCATATGGCCCATAGTTGGACCCTCTAGAAGGAAGCTCGTTGAGGCCCAGAAATTTTCAGGCGCGTTAACCAACTTCTGATTTCAAGTGTACATTAATGGTCTTGGCGTTTAATATCTCAATTGCTGGTTGGATGTATTTTGTGATAATCAGATAAGTTGAGTGTGAGGCCACATTCAGGGGCATTTTCATAAAAAATCACCCAGCCCTGCAAGTCACTGTGCTGCGCAGCGCAGTGTGATAGGGAAAGGACAGGAATGCGCCTTACTTAACATAGTATGGTGCATTCCTGTCTTTTCCCTGAGCTGGGGCACAATCTGGACCTAGTGCAAACGCAGGAACCCTTGCACCATGGAGGCTAGTTATTGTGGATGAAGGGGCACCGTCCTGCATAAAAAGAATCCTGAGAGGCACTTTCCTCTTTCTATGTGAGCTGCAGAATACAGCACATATAGAAAGAGGAAGTAAAGAGGAGAAATACAGATATTTCTCCTCATTATGCCTCACATTGGAAAGCTTGGCATTTTGACGCATTCCCAGGGCTATTTGTAATGGAAAGTCTGGGGAATGCACCAAACTCCATGGGTGGGTGCATGGGAACACCCTCGCTCCACCCATGGAATGCCTTCCCAGGGCAGAGTAATGCAATGCATTGTTTTGAATTAAATTGCGTTACCCTAGATTTATCAGGCCAGTCAGGGTCAGGAAAGATGACCTTGTTTTGCCTAACTACTCTAACTTAAGAATTGTGCCACTCTAGTGCACCATTGCATGGTGCAAGAGCAACATTTAATAAACATGCCCCCAAGCACTGGAATGTCACTTTTCCCAGATGTAGGGTCAAGGGGCAAAGCCTCTGGGTGGAGCCTCATGAAGGGAGGCTTGCAAGGCAGATCATATGACATCAACACTATTGCTTTCTGGAAATAATCATTACTCAAACTGCATTTCTAGTTCCAATTTTGCTACTTTCCTCCATACTTGTTCCCTTAGGTGTGTGCTGTTCATGTTTGGTGTTATCGGGAGGACGATGAACCTTCCTAAAGGCCAGACGGATGGGTAGAGTTAAAAAAGAAAGCAATAAAAAAATAGCTTTTCCCTAGAATTCAAAGTGAAGAATTAACTTTTTTGAGTGGGGGCTAAAGCATAACCTGTCACTGAGATGGGGATACACCTAAATGAACAACCAGCTTGACAGGAAGATTTGGACTTGGCAAAAAGAATTAACCATAGCTCATTTATGTATGTACAGATACAAGATGATAACATACACATACCTGGTGATGTTGAACCCAAGGAATGATGAGACAGGACTGTAATCTAGGATGCTCTCACACAGACCGATGCTGTTCCTGGGATAGTAGTAAAGGAAAGCCATGCACATCTCTTCGGTGGTGCTAATACCACCCTAGGGGGAGACACAACAAGACAAGACTAGTTAGTCTGCTGCAACTATTACAATACATTGCCAAGTGGGTGATGTGACCGCTATCTGTGACACACAAGGGTAACACACAGGCTAGAAAGTGGCCACAGACATCAGCGCTGCTTGTAATATCTGTCTTCACAAAATGGGGTATCCATTGGCTCATAACTAGACCTCTCTGAGGGGATTCCAGTCACTTCTCACAAGTCACACAATGAAGTGGAAATTATCCTTTTACAGTGTTATGGTCCCTTACTTTAATCAGCCTAAAGCAGTCCAAAGTATTACAAAGCCATTTTGTTTGTGTTCGTGCTCTACCCAAGATCACACATTTCTCACCTTTTGAATAGATTAGCCAATCAATACTCAACTAGGATGTGGGTGCATGGCTGGTTACACTAAAAATCATGAAGGAATGAGCCTGCAAAGTGACCTTCCCTCCGCAATTTAGAGTCTAACAATAAAGATTTACAAAGGTTTGAAAGTTCTGCCACTGGTATTCCTCTATCTTGATCAGAGATAGCGGAATGAGAACCTAAGCACTCTAATGATTCCTTGTGGGTCAGGATATAGCACATCTTGATGCACCAGATCATCCAACCAAACAATATCCTCTTGTGTTTTGTCTCTCTTTTTCTATCGCTGCCAAAGCCAATATGGAGTTGGTCATCCATTTTGAACTTCATTGTTCTAGGTACATAGAGGCTGATGGCTCTCTTGAGGTCTTGACTGTAGAGTAACTCTTCTTTTTTCTTGGAGTGTAGAGGAGGAAAGAAGGCTGGCACTATGATGACTTGGCCCACTTTAGGCAGGAAAGCAGCCCTGGTTCTGAGAACCACATTATCATGGAAGAACTAAGTGAAGAGAAGCTTTACACTCAATGCTTGCAATTTTCTCCCACATCTTGCTGACTGAGAAATGAGAAATTCTGTTTTAAATGTAAGCAGCTGCAAAGACCAACTGTGCAATGGTTAAAATGGAGAACACATCTAAACAGAACAGGCTTAAGGTCACATTGCCGCCTTATAAATAGTCCTGGATTCAATTTGTTTGTGAGACCTTTCAAAAACCGCATACCAATGGGAGATTTGTAGAGGGCGGCTGATCAGGAAGACAAGGAAAGGCTGATAACAATAATAAGTAACCAGTAACTGTGCCCAATGCACACCCTTGCTTAGGTAGTGATAGGGCAAAATTTAGGATATCAGATAGACTGTCCTAAAGAGAGCCTACTTTTAAAAATGACTTCATCTACATAAAAATACAATTTGGTGGAGTAACAGAGAGCACATAAGATGACATCCACTACCCCAGGAGATATGGAAAATAAATGCTCCACTCAATCTCCAGGCATACATTTTGAGGCTTTGGAGGATGAGGCATCTACCACAAATCCTGCAGTTTTCAGCTATGCATTGCTACATAGAGGAATCAATATCTCCATAGCTCTGGCAAAAGAGTTTGCAGTGTCCAGACCATACTGAATCACCTGTTTAGCCAGATCCTACCCATTCCCTAATAATTATGAAACATGGGACAGCAGATGATCTGGTAAATTGGTGAGAACTGTCTATTCCATGTCCCAGAGAGCTTGTTCATAGTGTCTGTGTAGACAGGTGAGATTATCTACCCACTGAGAAGGGTTTCCCACCACATTTCACCATCTTCTTGGAATCTCTATCTGACAGGGTGGTAGGTGACTGAAGAAAAAAACGTTGAGTTGCAAGATGCCAGGACCACAAGGTTTTATGGTGACGAATAAGGCAATAGGAAAGCTAAGTACCCAGGGGCTGGGGGGAGACTGTGGGTTTCTCACAAACCACAAGGAGGGGCTCTGTGTGGGCCTCATTAAAGGGTATGTGTTGTAAAAAGCAGAACCTCTCTGAGAAAGTTGACTTTAATCTTTGAAGATGGAATGTGGAGTTCCAGCATTTCTACACTTTTCTTTATCAGAGAGTGTTAAGTGATGACCTCAAGTGGAAACAGCCCAGTTGGGGAATATGGTTCCCATTCAGGCAAGGTATCCACACTGGTATCTTTTAACCCCCTCAAAGTCTGTGTTCCAAATCATGGAGTCACAGTGTTTCCATCCCCAACATTTGTATTCTGGCTGGTGTCTATATGAGGATCAGAGTCTCCCCAAAAAATCCCCCCTCTTCTATGTGGCACTGAGTCTCCCATCATCAATGTTGTCAAGGAAACTCTGACAGGGCTAATGTGTCTTGTCAAGCTGGGTGCAGAACCAGTGGCACGGGTGGTGGAGATGGAGAGAAGGGTTACAGCACCAGTGGCATCAATTATGGTGCTAGTAGAGTTGTTTTCAGTACCATAGAGGTAATAGGATCTGCTACTGAAGGAGAAGATTATGAGGGTATAGTGAGCAGAACAGGCATCGGCCATGGCACTGAAACTGCGAGTGAAACTGAAGTTGTATTTGGGGTAGTACCCAGGTCACCAGTGACAAGAGGAGGAATGGAGCAAAGGGAGGAGGATGGTACAGCGGATGGTACTGCATATCTCTTAAAGCAAATCTCATTGGATTCATGGGGTTAGCCGGAGCACAAGAGGGGACTATTTTACTCCAAAGCATTTCTGAAATGGCACCCAAAAATGTTGCTGAATCAATAAAGGAGTTGGGTACTCCGGATAAGGCAGACTAGACTGGGGCATAGGGATTAGTGTCACAGCCTGTAATGTATTCCGGACTGACGCCGAGTCTGAGGGAAATGCAGGTGTCAGATCCTTGTTGGTGTCCTTTATCAGATCTGACTCTGATGTGAATTTTTGGAAGGAGGGAGGGGGTCCAAAACTTACTCTTGGAGTGGCATGGTTCACAATTTGAATGCATTTTCGTATAGTGCTTTTTCAACACCTTGCGAGGATTACAGCAGTTGGAGAATGACCTGTCAAATGTATAACAACTAGGCATGTTGCTAATTACAACCCATGGGATTGGATGCATACAGGGCCGGACAGGCTGTAGCAGGCACTGGGCATTTCCCTGGTGGGCCAGAGGGGTGGGAGCCAGTTTGTACCTGTGGTAGCCGGTTTTGTCACTGGGGACCGTTTTGTTCAGCAGTGCTACAACATCAGCCCCCTGTAATAAAGGTGGGAGGGGTGCTTCTTGCTAGCAACTCCACTCACTTCACTCCTACTCCCATGGGCTGGTGGAACAGCAATCTGCCAGGGCTGGGTGCTGTTGCCAGTCCAGCCCTGACTGCAAATATAAGGAACAAAAGAATAGCAAGCCTCTGTTTGCATTCCAAAATTAAAGTGTTCTTTAACAGCCTAAAATAAATCTCCAATTCGTGAAAAATTGAGGGGTGTAGGCATGGTATCCTGGACCATTTATTATCCCTGTGAGTCTGCTGACACCTATCTCATAGAGGAAGGGAGTCGTAAGAGGTCCCTTCTATCCTTGCGAATCAGTTACCATCTTCTTCGTCCGTAACTGATCAACAGTTTCAATTACATTTGTGATTGCAAAATATTGATACATACCAATCCGAATTGCATTTAGGAGGTAACGTCCCTTTCACACCACATGCTAATTGAAATTTGTTATGGGTCGTTAAATCCATTTTAAAAGTTGTACATTATTTTTTGAGTCATAAATGGGTTTATTAAATAATAAAAATCATTGCCATTCTGCAGACACAAATTATGTGAATTTGCAAATCAGAGTATTTGCAAGTGCAAACTAGGCTTTGACATTCAATCCAAAGTTGATTGTTGAAGCAAACACATGGCTGGTAATTTTCCTTGCATGCAGGTTAATAATGATGAAAGAAAGTATGATTTTTAAAACTGAACTTACAAATGTTACATTGTGACGTCCTGATGTGTTGTATGTGCAAACCGTCTGCAACTCATCTCCCTGGAATTGGAGAATAAATATATTGCTTATTACCAAATCTAGGCCTACATTTTGAAGCATTCACTATGTACTAAATATTTTGAATTTGATCCTAGTTTTACAGTAGAAGAGCAGCATATTGGGCAAAATATGGGACGAAGTGAGTTATTTAAGGTTTGGTGGGTAACTGACCGTACTGACAGGGCAAAGGGGGTTATAACTTCCGCCACCCTTGCATACAGCAATTCTAAATATTTAAACATCTCCACCTTCCTGGTGGGGAACTCAGTGGCTTCATGGCAGCTCCTTTGAACACAGTGTAATTTTAAGGAGTAGCTGCAATGTTTCAAGCACCTGCTCAGCAAACTTTTTGTCTTTTCAAAAACTTTTCAACAAACATTTTGGTTTTTCGATAACAAATTCTCAAAGCAGGATATAAAAAGGTCAGGTGGTCTGATGTACTTAGGCCGAAGGCCAATGTCTGTGAGGCCTCTGGTCTAAATTTTCCACACGCAGAGCCATCTAGGATACTATGAGCAGAAACATTATGGGCCTGATTATGATGTTGGGTGGACATACCCGTTGCAGTTTGGAACCGTCCGACCATAGGTCGGCAGATCCGACTGCATGTTTATGATGAGACCTCCCATTGGGCGGTCGCAAACATCCATTTTCCAATGAAAGCTTTTGCAGTGCTCCGTAAAGGCTGCAGCATAAGTTTCTGTTGAAAAATAGATATTTTTGAACATCCCTGCACTGTGTTGCAGGCACCATTCAGTGCAGGGATGTTTAGGGGGGCACTATAGGAAATAATGACATTTTGTGGTGTAATACCAAATTAAACTTCTGAAGGAGTGTGTCTATTGAAGTAGGCCAGTGACAAAAAGTTCATTCAGTCTCAGGTAATCCACTTACCATTTTGATGGGGATGATCTTAGGCATGTATCTTGTCTCTTGGAGGCTGAAGTCGTAGGACATATCTCGGCTCAAAAATCCAATCTGAGTTCCATTCCTTGTAGATATGAAAGGCTGTTGAGAACTTTCTCATTTGTACAACATCTTCAAAACATTTATTGCCTGCATTTATTGGAGTTTTTCTCTTATACTTGGACAACCCTTTGGCTCCCGAAACAAGGTTTTATTAATAGGGCCTCTAAAGGTGATAGCAAATGTTCTTACCCCAGCTCTTTAAGAGAGTGCCGACATTTGATGTACACCCGCAAATTCAGATCCAAATAACCAAGACCCAGAAAACATTCAGTTACATGCAACCCTAAAAGAGAAACTAACTTACATAGCATAACAAAACCTCTCAGGCACTACTATTTGGAATCAGAACTTTCAGGCCCAGTTATGTTTGCCCCTTGATTGATGATAACCTACTCTTATATGTATGTACCAAGCAGACACACACTTGCTTACTCCAACAGCAAATCTTTTTCCTAGGAAATCCAATCATGGGAAAGTCATCAGCTCTTTTCCGCTCTCCTATTTATGTGTTGTTGGCCAGTAACCCAGTACCCAATGTCTTGATATTTAAGAAGCCTTCAGGAAACATTAAATATTGTAGGTTCATACTGGAATGAAGAATTCCCTTTAGTTGATTTGTCTGACTAATTCAACAAAATTTTGCTTTTCTGTGTTTTGGATGTATTATCAGTGCCCTTAGATCAGATTAACATTTTTGTAATATTAATTGACTCCTGATAAATTACATTGATACAACTTAGTGGTCTCAACAGTATAATGGCATTAAACACAATGACAATTATCTGTAACATATTTTATATATTATTGTTACTTATGCTTGAATTTTGGAAGAGTGTTTGGGAAATTAATGTACACATTTTGAAAATTGGAGACAACACTGATATTAATAATTTCATTTTTTCTCCTCAATAACCACAAGTTAAGCAACACTGTATTTTTTTATTTTTCAGGTATTTAAATCCATTAACACCAATTTGATTTTTTTTAATTGCTTCCTGTCCATACATGATGGACTTGGGCTATATTTACTAGAAAAGGCACACATATCTACACAACTGAAGACCATAAAATGACTCCTGCTCATCACATTTTTGAAAGCTTTTTAATGCTAATGTAACAAATGTATCTTCGAGTAGTGACTAATATTACGTTTTCAGTATGCTGGCTGTGTTGGATAAATAACTGTCTACACATTTAATTATTACATTGTATTAGATTTTGTAAATAGCTCATATTTGTCTTATTTGTTTCTGATATTTAATTTGGCACCTACAATGTATTTGCTTCACAAATACATTTGGATTTCTCTTAGAAAGATTTATATTTTTTTTGTCTTTTTCTAGTTGCATAGAATTTCATACAATTGTTAAAATACATTAATCTGAACACAAAAAACATATTTACAGAAACCAATCAACAGTTTTGTTACAACAATTTTGTTACATTATTCATGTGCCTCCATTACAAGGGCTCAAGTCAGTTTAAATATGTGTGATAAGTACTTTTACATTCCGTATCTAAATTATAAGTTGTACCAATTTTATTCCACCCAGTAACAGTATGTGATAACCTCTTCATCCTTCAGAGGAATTTCAGCAGGTCAGGCCTGACTATGTTTCCTGTGTCAAGAATTCCTGGTAAATACCAGGACATGAAGACTTTGGTCCTGTAATTACCCAAATCTGCATGGTATGCTCGTTACTTGATTGTACAGCTTGGAATAGACCATACTTATTGCACTTGATACATCTCTAGCAGCGGTGTAGGATTGTATCCGGTGCCATCATCATCACATCTGGCATCGGGTCACTGGTAAAGAAGGCCTTCCTCTTGGCCTGGACTCCAGCATCATTCGCCAAAAGCAGGTCAGATACACCTGCTATTAAGATCTTTGCATGTTCCCAGACTGCCTTGCCTTTATGCACATGAGGGTGATCCTATGTGGAGCAAATAATAGGCATTCTGTGTTTTTCCCTCTCATGAACTATTCAAAAGTTGCTAAGTTACCTTAATGATGTAACCTGAAAATTTCAATAATGAAAACTGTGTCAATTTGGACTACTAAAATGAAGTCTGGTAACCGAAACACAAGAAACAAGGAAATCCTTTTGAAGTCTGCATTGTGAGAATCAATTATAAATGCAGAATCTGTCTTTACATATGCTAATTATAATAAAACAATATATACTTAGGCATATTTAACAAAGAGTGGTATCACCCTTGTGCCATGCGATGGGGCACATGGCCGACACAACTTTTGCTTGGCTTGATAAATCAACACAATGCAAATCCCTGCTTTGAGTTACTCTCCGCTGGTAAGGTGTTCCCTAGGTGAAGCGTGGGTGTTACCACATATCCACCCATGCATTTTGGTACGTTCCCAGATTTACCAACACTGCTATCTCTGGGAATGGGTCACAATGCTACGCCTCTTGAGGCGAGGCGTAATGAGAAGAAATAACTTTTTTTCTCCTTGTTGCTTCCTCTTTCTATGAGGTAATTCCTCCTACGATTGTTATTGTGCAAGAAGGTGTTCTTTCCTGCACAAAAACAACTCTGTTTAACACATAGGCACCCTTTCACCATGGTGCAAGGTCGCCTGCATTGGGGCTAGGTAAAAGACAGGAATGCTGTTCAATGTTAAGTATGGCTCATTCCTGCCCTTTCCCTAACACAGAGTGCAGCAAGGTGATGTGGTGTGCTGCGTAATCTATTAATAAATATGCACTCTAGTTTCCTATTGATGTGTCACCATTTTCCTGCTAACCAGAAGCCTTACTAATCACCATGTCACTGCACCACGGCTCTGCTTACCTGTACTGAACCACCTGTACCGCTTTTCCCACCAGGTGAGTGTGGAGGAGGTAAGCAAACACCTGCATATCTGGATTCACCTCGCCAGTCACCTAGAACAAGAAAGGACACATCCCTTCAGGGAACAGTGCTGCACATCAGCATTCCTGCTTCAAGCCGCTCCCAAAGCCTACTCCTGTTAGACTTGCTTGGGCTAAAACAAGAAACATCTCAGAAAGTGGTTGGGATGGATGAAAACGTTTAGGTCAGAGAGAGAAAGGCACATTTGATCATTGGTCCCTCTGTAGTGCAAGCATGATTTTTATCATTAGATTAACTGCCACCAAGGGAGGGAGGCTTCCAATTTAGGCCAATCAAAAAGCTTGAAAAACATTGCACCCAATTCAGAGTAGTAATTCAATGTATGGAGTTCGTCATGTTCATAGATCAATGGCAGATCCTCAGCCAAGGTGGAAGAGCATCGCCCCAATGCCTCAAAGCAGCAAAAGAAAGGAAAAAATAAAATGCTATAACTAATGTTATTGTCATTTTAGTTTGTCATTCTGCTGCGGCAGCTTGCGCGAGGGGTCGGGGCAGGGCTGAAGAGCTGGAGAAGAGCACAGTTTCAGTTTTTCAGTTTATTTTATTATGATTTGGAATTCAAGGGGAATCCACATTAAAATAACAAATTAAAACATCATTCATATGAGTCAATGTGCAAAAGAGTCAAGAATTACAACATCAATATTGGTAAAATACATTCATTAAAAAGATAAGAAATCTGGAGAAGAGTACTATAACCCGCCCACAAACACTATTTGGTTGGACCTCTGGGCCACCCAAAACAGTCATGCACACTTTACATGTTCTCTATACAGGCTACATTACAGCCTGCACGGAGAAGGCCCACCCCTACAACCCCTGGCTGAGTGCCGTGTCATGGTGATTTGATTTGATTTGATTTGATTTGATTTTATGTTTTCTAGAGCGCGCAGCTACCCTAAGGCATCCCGGCGCTAAAAGACCACGGTACTGAGGGAAGGAATGGTCAGGAAGGCGAGCTCAAGGGAAAAGCAGGGTTTGTAGGCGTTTCCTGAACCTGAGGTGGTTATGTTCTTGCCTCAGGGAAAGAGGAAGGGCGTTCCACAGTCTAGGAGCATTATAGGAGAACAGGCGGCCGCCTGTTCTGGCCTTCCTAATTCTAGGGACATTGGCGAGGGAAAGAGAGTTGGATCTTAGTTGACGACTTGACTGTTGTTGAAACACCAGTGTCCTGAGAGGGCCTTCATTGTGCAAAATTCTGTGAGTAATGCACAGGGTCTTAAAAATGACATTCTCCTTTACTGGCAGCCAGTGCAGACTTCTGAGAGCTGGTTTGGCCGAATTCCTCGTTGAAGTTCCTGTGAGGATTCTCGCCGCCGCGTTCTGTGCGCATTGAAGTCTGTGGATCACCGAGGCTGGGGCCCCCAGATACAGGACATTTCCGTAGTCCAGTCTGGAGTTCACAAGCCCCTGCAGCAAGAGTTTCCTGGACTGGAGCGGAAGTAGATGTAAAATCTTTCGAGCCATTTTTATCAGGCCGAAGCAGGTTCCCGCCGTTTTTCTCGCCTGAGTTTTGAAACTTAGATCCTGGTCAAGCCATATCCCTAAACTCTTGACTTCGGACTTGGGAATGGGTGGTGTTCCCATGCACGGTGGCCAAGGAAGGGAAGTGGGAATTTTGTTGGAGGTTCCTAAGAGGAGTATTTCCGATTTCTCCCCATTTAGTTTTAGCCTTGATTCGCACATCCATTGATGCACCTTCTCCAGACAGCTGCTCAGATTGGCCAGGGCGTTGTCAGCCTGGTTAAGGGAGACGATCAGCTGGGTGTCATCAGCATACATTATTGATTAAATGCCAAACGGCTTTACAACATCCTCAAGGGGAGCCATGTAAGCATTAAAAAGTGTGGGGCTCAGGGAAGATCCCTGAGGCACACCACACCTAAGAGACTGAGCAGTGGAGACGGAGTACCCGTCAGCCACTTGGAATGACCTGTCTTTGAGAAAGGATGATATCCAGGCCAGGGCGGAGTCAGCCACTCCTATTAGGCCAAGGCGCTGGACAAGGGTTGCATGGTCCACCGTGTCGAAGGCGGCACTCAGGTCGAGGAGGATCACTGCCACTGATCCTCCTGCGTCCAATATGCCCCTGGCTTCCTCGACAACGGCTAACAAAGCGGTGTCAGTCCCCTGTCCAGGTCTAAAGCCTGTCTGGGATATGCGGAGAAGATGGTTGGTCTCTAAAAAATCCGAAAGTTGCTGATTTGCTACTCGTTCGGCTATTTTACTCATAGCTGGTAGCAATGAGATTGGTCTGAAATTGGAAGGGTCTGTGGGATCTAAGTGCGGTTTTTTTATGAGAGCTTTAACTGTGGCTTTTTTCCAGTTCGCTGGGACTATACCGTTTTCAAAGGAGGCGTTGATCAGCTTAGTGAACAGGGGAGCAATAGTGGGAGCAACTAGCTTCAATTTACTAATGGGGGCTGGGTCTGATGGGGAGCCACTTTTGACTTTCTGTAAAACGTTGAGAAACGTTTCAGTGGAGATTTGGGAGAAAGAGGTTAATCTCGGGGTGTCTTGGAGAGGGGAGGAGCCAAGAAGTGCTTGAGTGGTGGATGGGGCTGGAAGGGAAGTCAGGATTTCAGCAATTTTTGCCGAAAAGAACTCTGCCATTTGGTTGCATTTTGCGCCATCCACGTCTGGGGAAGATGGAGGGTCTTGTATTTTGGTGAGGAGTTTCACTATTCGATAGGTCTCTCTCGCGGAATTAGCGGCTGAGGCTATTTGCTCCTCAAAAAAGTTGGCCTGTGCAGTTTTTAATGCGTTTTTATAAAGTCTAATATGGGTTCTATAGTCGCTTTTGTCATTTGTATTCCAGTTCTTTCTCCAACGGCGTTCAAGCCTTTTGCCCTTTCTTCTTAATTCACGAAGTTCTTCCGTGAACCATGGTAGTTTGGACGATTTCCTACTGGAAGGGAGAGTTTTAAGAGGTAAAACTGAGTCGAGGGAATCTTTTATCCAGTTATGAAGTTGGATTTCAGCTGACGAGGGATTAGGGACTACTAGGGGAACCGTAGACGTCAGTGCCTGATCCCATAAGGTTGTGTCCAGTTTTTTCCAGGGACGAGAAGGGGCTCGAGGGAGGGGGATGTCAGACGATTTGCCTGGAAGTTGAAGTTTAAAAGGGACCAGGAAGTGGTCTGACCAGGGAAGGGGCAGAGGAGTTTGTACAGTGAGGGTGGAAAGGTTGGAAAAGATAGGGTCCAGTAGCCGACCTTTCGTATGGGTGGGTTCTTTGTTAAGTAGATGAAGATTAAGGGAAGCCAGATCGGCTTTTAGGTCAGTTGCAAGTTTGTTGCCTTGATCGTTGAAGTGGAGATTTAAGTCTCCAAGGATTGTAAAGTTAGGGGTCACACAAGCACGAGAAGAGATGGCGTCCGTGAGTGAGCCTATGAAACCCCCTACCTGTCCCGGAGGGCGGTAGATTAGGGCCCCAGAAAGTGTCGTAGATGGTGGCAGGTGAAGGGAGAACAGAACGTTTTCACTATCCAGAATGGGGCTATCTTTAAGTTGGCATAAAAGATTATCACGGTAGATGATCGCAATCCCCCCACCAATACCCTTCGGTCTATTTAGAGTTTTAATGAGGTATCCGGGAGGAAGTGCTTGATTGATGTCTGGATCTGTGCTAGGGGAAAGCCACGTTTCTGTTAAGAACAGAGCATCTAAGCCCAACTCTGCTAGTAGTAAATGGATTTCTGTCTGATGCTTTGGGAGTGACCTACAATTCAACAGGGCCATCTCGAGATGAGCTGGTTCGGGTTGGGGGGATGGGGATAACCTGTAGTCGCAGTTTGGGCAGCCAGTAGGATCGGTTTCTGGCATGATAGTTCCCTTACATCTAATGTTCACTGGTTCCCTGAGCTGGTACAGAGTATCGAGTGAATATTTCAATCGAGGGCAGTTATGGCCAGCCTGGGGTATGGGCTCAGGGCTCGGTCTGGCGCGGACGGGCGCAGACGGGCTTACCTTAGGCGCGCCTTCGGCGCGCAATCGTCGCGCCCGCTGCGCTTCCTGGCGAGGCACATGGTTTATAGTCAGGATGGTGCACAGACGAATCACAACGCTGCATTGCAGCATTGTGATTGACTGTGGGGAGCGTGGGAGCCCTGGTGCTTCCTGCTTCCTGTTTCTCACAGAAGCCAGGAAGGGGATTCTGCAGAGGTGGAAGTGACCGGCCAGCTGGCTGGCCGGGAGGTAAGTGCCAGCCCGCCCCACTGCTGCGCCCTGACAGCAGGTGTGACTGACATAGATTTAACCTTGTGCCTGAGCTTCCATTTTTCTACCTAAATGAAATTCAGGACACTGCAGGGTGAGACTTACATCAGTAGGAGGGTTTGTGCTTTTGTGTTCGGATGAAATGGAGACACATACGGCTAAGAATATGGTAAAGCAGTTTGACCTGCAACATTTCAGGCATATTTTAGACATAAATCTGACCAAATACAGCTCTGCATTGCAAAAGTGTAGATCTCTGTGTATGTTATATATAGTGCTTGCCTGTGATTTTAGCGGGGAAGCTGGCAGTCAAGTTGTAAATAAAACAGCAATAGTATTAAGCATTAGCTGAAGACATGCTATTGTGTCCTTCTGCTAGTTTTTTCTGGCCTCCATCTTGTGTGCCATACATTGCCATGTGCTCGACATAAGGCGAGTCCTCCCTCACTGCTAGTCACCCCTGAAGTTTGCCCAGCAACAAACTATAAATAGGTCTTTGTGCGTTTAGGAGTTACATCTGTCTCTGATTAGCATAGATAGGAATGTGTATTTCGGCGGGTCTCAAGAACCGTTAACTCCACCCATGTATCGATCATGTTCAAGAAATGTCCATATATGGTTGTAAATCACGTTTTGAGTTGTATCCGCCTACTTATGAGCCCCTTCTTTGTGTATAAAAGGGGACTGTGTGTCCGAGTTCTTTGTGCTACCTTGTACAATACTGTAGAGTGTTGTGTGGGCTGTAGTACCACCTTTAAAGGTTTATTAAACTATGTCTTTGTATTTCCAGTTTCCGTGCCAACTTCTTTGTGTAGTCTGAGGACTCTGTGCACAGAAGGGCGAACCCTTTGCATTCGCAGGCCTTGCTGAGGCCTGTACTCATCAGTCAGGGCACAAACACATACATAAAAACTCACACATACTCATGCATTCACACATTCACAAACAAACACACATCCAGTCTCAACATTAGCTCCCAAATGTTTATGCACACATGCACGCATGCCCCAAGCATTACAAATAAAATCCTACTTACCTGCATGCTTAGCACTCTGCCTCAGAGATTGCAGGAGGGCTAGGACTGTTGCCTTTCCTTATTGGCTGACCTAAGTTCAGCATTCCCTTACTCATCACATAGTGGAATGGGGTCAGTGAGATTAATGTAAAAAGTCCACTCTGTGACAAGGTGTCACTGATTGACACTCAGCCCTGGGCAATTCAGGGCGTATAACTGAGGTGCCCAGGTCTGAGGAAATCAGTGATGCTCCCCCTCATCATTATGGGGGTCCTCGAGTTGGTTTGTCATGATGTAGAGGTCATGCCCATAGGAACAGTGACTTTTTCAGCTAAGCAAAGTTGAGCTCAGGCAGCTAGGAGCCTGCACATTTACTGCATGCTTAGCTTCTGGCTTTCAGACTTAAAAATAATGAGTGTCTCTCTGACCATTGCTCTCCCTGACACAATTTTTCATATGGTCAAAACTAGAGTGGGTGTGGCCCCTCAGCCCGTTCGGGCAGGCAATGGCTGGGTATATTAAAGTATATACATTGAAAACAACAAAGAACAAGACATCATCTGATCAAAATATGTTCCCGATAGTGCAAGCTGACGAACATAAATTCTGCCCGCACCATGGGCTTTGCTCTCTTTTGTTTGTGCTATATGGTGTCGCTGGAGTCAGACACATGGGTGAGAAATAGAGAGTGAAAGAGAGTAAGAGTGTGTGTGAATGTGTGTATGTGTGTGTGTGCATGTATGGGGCAATGTGGTTGGGGCATGCATTTTTTTATATTATGATTATAAATGTGTGCTGTGTAGCGTTAGATGTGAGATGGTTCATATAATTTTTATGATTCATTTTTCTATTTACGTATTTGTAATTTTATAAATCTGGCGGTTCACCTATCAAGTTTATATTCCAAAAACGTATTGGGATGGCTGCAATGTTTAATGTTATGCACAAAGAGGTTTTAAGAGACTGCTTTCTATTTTGTTTTTATTTTCGTACAACGTGATTAGTATGGTTGTCTGTAAAGTTAACGAGATTTGAGCATCAATTTTCAAATATTTTACATTTTTCCTTTTTAAGCATTTTTTTTACAATTTTCCATATATGTGGGCATACAATGTACTGTGTTATTTAACCATTTTTCCGAAATTTTGTTTCTGGTTTTTATTTTATAGATGTCTGTCGGTACAAAGCAATAGTATTGCGTGCCACCAATGATGATGAAGTGCAATTCCTTTGGACCCAAAAATGAATACGCCAGATTGGCCTGTATTATTATTATTATTATTATTAGAGTTGATGTGTAAGTAACATTTATGATTTTTTAACTGATTTACATATTTGTAAGTGCCCTTCTGCAAATTAATTCCCCCTTTCCTGCCAATCTGCCTGTCTCTTCCACTTTTATACCAAAAATGTAGAATTAGGACAGAGATAGGACAGGGCTGGTGGCAGATATACGTCTCAACCTATATTAATAACATTTCTGAGAATGTGAAGTAGTTTTACAGGATCACTGTGGCACATGTTCATAAATATCTTTGTAGAGTGCCTCCTCTAGTTATTTTTAACTGTTTAAATAGCTATTTGGAAGGTTGCTTATTATCAAAAACTGTTTCAGACTCATACATTTTAGCTGCAATACACATACAGGGGTTATTGCTCAATAAACTTTACTGCATGAATTGACATTTTTACAAAGTTTGAATCTGGGAAAGCATGTTATAATTTAAAATACATTCAGGGCTCGATTACAAGTTGGAAGGTGAAACAGTGGGACCCCGCCACGCCACCAAAACAGCGTGAGAACCGCCTGTCGGATGTATGATGGTACAACGCGTACCGTTTACACGCGTGCCTTTACAACGCGTCTTTAACAACGCAAGTTGTTACAATGACTTGCGATGATGGGCGCGGATAGTAAATAGTATAATTTACTATTTTAACACCAGTCCCCGTGGATAGTAGGGAAGGTGTTGGAATAGTAAATAAACTATTCTTTATCCTTTAGCACCCTCCAGCGCAAGTCGTGGTTACGACTTGCGTTGTAAAGGACGCGTCGTAAAAGCACTGCGGGGTAACATCCGCGTTGAAAAGGATGTTCCCCCCGCCTGCCATATTATGACTTTTTTAGTCACTGGCAGGTGTTTTTTTGGCCGTTCCCTCAGCAGTTCCTATAAAATAGGTACTACAATGGGAATGTCACTTATAGTGAAGAGGGATTAAACAATGGGAATGTCAAAGGAAGTTCGAGCATGGCATGGAGGAAATTTGTAATATGCTTGGTGGGACGGCAGTCGCGTCAAGCATATAGATGCCTCTTGACCACTGCACTCCTGCTAGGGAATGGAGGTTCCCTTTCAGAGTCAGTTGAGCCAGGGTGGCAGGACCAGCAAGGTCATAATGTGGCAGTCGGAAACCGCCAGCGCAGTCTTACCATTAATCTGGAGGTCTGAGGATGGCCAGACTCATAATTAGGCCCTCAGAATCAAATCAGTGTCGCCTTGGTGGCAGGAGAGTCATAAATAATGATGCCATTGAAATTTTGGTGTAATGTTCAAAGCACAGGTTTAAAATGAACTTGTAATGTTGTGCACTTGTCAAACAGCTGACGGGATATCCTCAAAACTATACATCAGGCCCTTTGCTTTCCTTGAATGGGTATAGTAGCACACTCTTTAACCTGTTAAATGCTGATTACATGAAAATTCTACTATTTATTTGAATAGTATTTGCTATCTTTGGCTTTGGATTTTGGTGGGTGGGTTAGTCCATCAGGAAATATGACAGGTATGCCTTCAACCTTATTACAAATGCTTTGTATTCTAGGGCACTGTTAATGTTGGGGACAAGATATTCATCACATTTGGGAATGAGTATCCCCTTCATCAAACTCTATAATTAGGTATGGTGATAGAATCTTACTTTACATTAAAAAAGAGGTTTACTGGAAAAACCAAAGGTTTAATAAAAGTTATAGGCCGGTTTTGTAATAATGGTGATAGCAAAAATAATGTTTAAAAAACAAAAAAACACAGAATTTCACATGTTCTAGTTTACTGAGCTAACTATAACATATGCCACTGCCATGCATTGCATATGACCTCACATATTACATCACTGAAATGACATGTTACCTGGCCTCATTAGTAAAATCAGTGATGACATCTCAAATAACTTCATTGATAAATAACTTTCAAACTGTTTGGCAAATCTATACAAAACTTTCCTAAAAAAAGTTTTAAAAATAGGTAAAAATTCTGATTGGCTTGGAGATTTTTTTTCCCATCTGCTCCTACTTTTCTACAGGACTGGTGCCGGTCAGTCAGGACAGACCATTCCAATTGGTCAGTAGAAACATGAAGAGAAATGTTGCTGTTGTCATTTCAGACATCAGGAACTTGTTTCTGTGACTTGGGTTTACAAAACAATTGAGATACAACTGACCAGTGTGGGAATACCTGACCCCATGGCCATTGAGCGGGTTCTCAGAAAGCCCTCTTGATCCAAAATGAAAGAAAAAATCCTGCCGATTGTACTGAAGTACTTCCTTGAGACCTTGCACCACTGCTTGTGTAGTCTTACAAGTCTAACAAATGAAGCTTGAGTAATCCTGCACCACCACTGTTGAAACTTCAGCTGCAGCACCTCAAGAGTACTGTGGTACCATAACAATACATCAACAAGAAAAATGTCAGGTAGGGTCAGTGGGCCTCCAGCTGGAGTTTTGGCCACACATTTGGATGGGCACAATTTTGGCTGCAGGCAGGGCACTTCATCCAACCCCAACCCCGCTGCTTAAGTTAACTGAACTATAACTGGTGTATTTCAGTGGTTTGGGTTTTTTAACGTCAGCTTGTCTCATTCCAAAACCTAACTATACCATCACTTTATTTGTTTTTTTTTCCAGTTAATTTCAATTTGTTTTATTTAAGTTATGTTGTTAGTATTTGAAATAACGAATTTCAACTTTATCTTTGTTTTTTTCAGTGTGTGTGTATATATATATATAAAAGGTGAAACATTATGGGCTAATTATGAGTACAGCAGTCCAAGGGACCTCTGTACTCATAGTGAAGGTCTGGCCACACTGCAGACCCGCCTGCAGTGTTCAGAGTGTGGTAGTCGGACCTCCACAGGACTGCTGCATCCTCCAGCAGAGATCCGGTATCCTGTCGCAGTCATGCAACCATCAGGAGCAGGAATATGTTGCAGGTGCCTTTGCAGCATTGCAATGCATATTCTCTGTTCCCTGCCCTCCTCCCTTTTCATGGTGGTGAGCCCGCCGTGAAACGGATGGTGGAGAGGCAACTAAGGGGGCCATAACAGCGCCCCCTGCTGGTCCTGGAGGTGCACCCAGGGGGATTTGCACCCTTGTTTCTGCATGGCGTGGAATGCAGTGACAAACCACGGCAGTCTGCATATTAGGCTCTCCTGTGAACCTAACAGACTGCGACCGTGAGTGCGCCTCAGCATGGCCCACCTGAACAGGATTACACTCATAATCTGGCAGGCGGAGGGGAGCCGAACAGTTTGAGTGGTCCTCCAGTGGATGGCGCTGTGCCGGTGCCACTGGAGGGCCGCCAAAGTCATAATCGGGCACTTAGTTCTAATGAGGAAAACTTATTTCTCCTAGAAAAATTAAGTTTAAACTTCACAAACGTTATTAATTTTAAAGTTATAGGTATAACTGTCATTTACAATTTATCCACCATCTTAAAATTAGTAGCGGACCTCAAAACAGTCTTTTCCGGTCGCTAAAACAGGCAACAGTAATAATAACTCACCTCTCTACTATGTACTGTGTTATGACAAATAATGTCATTTTAGAAGTTAAAAGTGTTGAAATGAATGAAAGGATTTCACATGCTATGAGTGGCGACCTATTTTAGGGTATGAACGGTGTATAGAAAAAGCCATGAGCTGTTGGTATTGTATTGTGGCAAGTGAGGTGACAAGACTATGTTCGCAGGTGCATTACATTGTAATTTGGATTTGATGTGGAAAGTATAAGTTAAAACCTCAATGTGAATCTGCAGCTCGTGCGCCCAACCAAGCGGCAAACTCAACTCAACTTTTTCAGATTATGTGGCCAAGCCCTGGACTCGGGCTGCACCACTGCGAGACCCGAGCAGGTCCGTTCCTTTGCACAGACAGAGTGAGTGCGGAGCTGTAGGGGTCAAATATTTGGAAGGCGTCACCCTGCAACATTGCTTGTACCATATGAACTTTTAAAGACACTTTTAAGGCAGCACCCACTTGGGGAAGTAAAGACTACCAGTCCCATGAAGCATTTTGTTGTTATTGACCTGATTCACATCGAGGTTTCAACTGAAATAAAAAAGGGGACTTAATGGCAGGCTGTGGTTGCCTTTCTTTGTGCCTGAGACTGCCCAGATGAAGGGAGCAATCCTGAAACACGTCGGCAGCACAAAAATGGGGAGATGTCTGGTGTGAGCTGCCTTCTTTCCTGACCCTACCTGCAGCGTGTGCACCCAACGGAGTGGCAAACTCAAATTTTTCAGATTATGTGGCCAAGCCCAGGCCACGGGCTGCACCATGGCGAGACCCAAGCGGGTCCATTCCTTTGCACAGACAGAGTGAGTGCGGAGCTGTAGGGGTCAAATATTTGGAAGGCGTCACCCTGCAACATTGTTGGTCCCATATGAACTTTTAAAGACGCTTTTAAGGCAGCACCCACTTGGGGAAGTAAAGACTACCAGTCACATGAAGCATTTTGTTGTTATTCACCTGATTCACAGCGAGGTTTCAACTGAAATAAAAGAGGGGACTTACTGGCAGGCTGTGGTTGCCTTTCTTTGCGCCTGAGACTGCCCAGATGAAGGGAGCGATCCTGAAACGCGTCGGCAGCACGAACATGGGGATATGTCTGGTGTGAGCTGCCTTCTTTCCTGACCTTACCTGCAGCGAGTGCGCTAAACGGAGCAGCAAACTC
Source organism: Lissotriton vulgaris (assembly GCF_964263255.1). Lineage (NCBI taxonomy): Eukaryota > Metazoa > Chordata > Amphibia > Caudata > Salamandridae > Lissotriton > Lissotriton vulgaris. Next base: position 82,826,430 of record NC_141695.1, read on the forward strand.
AACTTTTTCAGATTATGTGGCTAAGCCCAGGCCACAGGCTGCACCACCGCGAGACCCGAGCGAGTCCGTTCCTTTGCACAGACAGAGTGAGTGCGGAGCTGTAGGGGTCAAATATTTGGAGGGCATCACCCGCAACATTGTTTGTCCCATATGAACTTTTAAAGACACTTTAAGGCAGCACCCAGTTGTAGAAGTAAAAACTACCAGTCCCATTAAGCATTTTGTTGTTATTCACCTGATTCACATCGAGGTTTCAACTGAAATAAAAGAGGGGACTTACTGGCAGGCTGTGGTTGCCTTTCTTTGTGCCTGAGACTGCCCAGATGAAGGGAGCGATCCTGAAACGTGTTGGCAGCAAGAAAATGGGGAGATGTCTGGTGTTAGCTGCCTTCTTTCCTGACCTTACCTACAGCTTGTGCGCCCAACGGAGCGGCAAACTCAACTTTTATAGATTATTTGGCTAAGCCCAGGCCACGGGGTGCACCACCGCGAGACCCGAGCGGGTCTGTTCCTTTGCACAGACAGAGTGAGTGCGGAGCTGTAGGGGTCAAATATTTGGAGGGCATCACCCGCAACATTGTTTGTCCCATATGAACTTTTAAAGACACTTTTAAGGCAGCACCCAGTTGTAGAAGTAAAAACTACCAGTCTCATTAAGCATTTTGTTGTTATTCACCTGATTCACATTGAGGTTTCAACTGAAATAAAAGAGGGGACTTACTGGCAGGCTGTGGCTGCCTTTCTTTTTGCCTGAGACTGCCCAGAGGAAGGGAGCGATCCTGAAACGCGTTGGTAGCACGAAAATGGGGAGATGTCTGGTGTGAGCTGCCTTCTTTCCTGACCTTACCTGCAGCATGTGCACCCAACGGAGCGGCAAACTCAACTTGTTCATAATATATATTATATGTATATGTTTAATAATTTTTTTAATTAAATGATGTATATTACTTATTCATTTTAAATATTATAAAATATGTTTAACTATGTTTTTTTATATTTTTAATTATTATTTAATTGATTGTGCATATTTTTTTAATTTAAAAAAAGGATGTATTTTTTAAAAAAATTGTATTTTTGACATCGATATTTTTTCCCCGATATTTTTGTACTTACCTTGTTGTAGATAGGATGTTGATATTGTTGACATCGATATTAATGCTCCAATATTTTTGTACCTCGTTATTATGTCTTTCTTTATTTTGTCAGACATTCAATGAATTTATGGTGATTTCAAAAAGGATTTAACATCTAAAATGAGTGTGCAAAAGTCTAATCAGCAGGCTTAGGATGTGAACATAGAAGCAGAATTGTTTGAAATGCAAATGAAGAAGGAGTTAATTTGGACGTCCTCTTGAGACTGAAGGACTCGATTATGAAAAACATTTATATCTATATTATGATTAGAATTGCCAGTTAAGTGGTTGTGCCATAGTGACTCCCATTCGGAGCATCTTACAAAGTTAGGCAGGAGTTTGTCAATTTTTAGGAGAGCAAGTCTTGTATTTTTAAAAATGGGAATTGAGCAGCTGGGCGTGCTCATTTTAGCCGTGAGGATGGATGCTGGGGCAAGATTTTTAATTAGGGCTTTCTCAACAGTAAGCTATACAGGAACGTCATCAGCTGGCGGTGTCAGCCAGTAGGTGCCTTGCTTGGCAAGGAAGGCCGTCTGGTATATTTTGAAGTTTGCTAGATTGATCCCACCTATGGATATATCCAGGCATAGTTTTTTAGGCTAATCCTAGCCTTTTCCCTTTCCACAGGAATTTAGAGGGAAGAATTTCTAATTTGTGGTGGAAGTCTTGGGATAAGGTGAGAGGGAGCATCATAATGAGATAATTGACTAAGGAGGAGATCATCCTTTTAATGGTCTCTGCCCTTCCCCACCAAGTTATAAAGCGGGGGGACCAGCCATCCAATTGTGATATAATTTTGTTTAGAGTGATAAATTCATTGTGGTGTAATGTTTCAAGAAGGGAGCTGCCGAATTCGATTCCCAGGTATTTAAAAAGCCAGTTTGCCATGTAAGGCCTGAGGTGGCAAGCATATCCCTGGTACCATGAACATTGAGGGGCTTTACTTCTGACTTATCGCAATTTAATTTGTAGCCCGAGTGTAGTGAGTATCTTTCAATGGTAGTCATGAGAGCTTCTATAGAGGTCTCTGGCTTCTCTGCTTCAATTAGAATGTCATCAGCATAAGCAGCTAGTTTCACCTGTGTGTCCCCGAAGCTCACTCCTGCTATATCTTTAGTCTGTTTTATATCTGATAGAAGAGGTTCAAGGGCTAGGAGAAACAGGGCCGGAAAAAGAGGGCACCCTTGTCTGGTGCCCTGTTGTAGGCGGAATGAGTCTGAAAGGGTACAGTTGATGGTGATTCTGCCAGACGGCGAAGAGTAAAGGGCCATTACATGTTGATGTAGGAGTTCCCTAGATTAAAGGCTGTCATGCAATGATGTAAAAAGGACCAAGAGACCCTATCAAACGCTTTTTCAGCATCAAGGGTTATGTCCATTGGGGAGGGTATTATTTTGGCTTTCTCAGTGGACATATGGTGTTTTAAAAACCCCACCTGGGAATCACTGATTAATTTGGGAAGAATGGCTTTTAGTCTGCTCGCTAGGATTTTTGCGTAGACTTTGCAATCTAGATTTATGAGTGAGATGGGGTGGTAGTTTTTAGTTAGGATGGCACAACCACTCAATAAAATACAAGGGGATACCTCTACACAATGAGATTTGGATCAATAAAGGGTTATTCTTCCCCTACCAACTGTTCTGTAATAGCTACCCACTCTCTTTTAAAGAACTTCAAACCAAATATGGTCAAGAAGAGTTGTATAACTTTTTGAATATTAAAACGGCAATCACTAAAGCAACACTGTAAAAAAAAAAACATCCCTCCCAAGCTACTGAGTCTCCCTTAATAAGTTGGGGCAATAGGTCTCCAGACTCTATAAAAAGCTTCACCCGCAGCACTCTAACCTCAATAAAGAGCTCCAATAGTTTTAGGAAGCTTATTTATTGTTACCAATTACAGAAGGAGAATGGTCCAAAACAAGGGAATCAGCCACAAGACACAAAATAAGCCCTACACTTTCCCAGACGAAGTTTTGGCTTCTCCACAAAGCCTTCTGGACACCAGCGCGTCTCTTTTCACAACATATTAGGGACAACGCTACATGCTGGAACTGCAACGAGAAGGATGGCGACCATGAACATCTAATACTAAGCTGTACATATGTTACGACATTCTGGGACCAAATATTTGCATTTGTCACAAAGGTTTTCTCCTTCTCCCCTACCAGAGAATTCCCTACTTTAGTGACTGGCTTTACCAGAGCTGCTCCATTGTCGGAGGATGACAGGTCCTTACTTGACCTCATGTTCACTGCTGGAGTGAAAATAATCCTGAATAACTGGAAAGACACCAGCAAGGCCTCCTTTAAATGTTGGCTAAACCGTATCACATACCTGAGAGGTTCTGACAATATCTCACTCCAGAACACCCCATGGTGACCCCCTCGTCGACAAATGTGGACATCCCTCGACAATTACTTCAGCTTGCATAAACCCCCGTGATTCTCCGACACACACTTTCTGCCCGCTATGCTCATGGGTTTGTGTCTGCCCACTACCAAATTTATTCAGTAGCCTCTCGTCAGCTTTGGTTAACCTTACCCAGGGAGGGCCACTGTCTGTGTACCAAAGTCCAACACTCCTGTGTAGATGCTATTTACAAAACAAATGTCTGCTATCATGTTACCTTCACTTATTACTGCATATTTTTCTTTTTTCTGTATTAATCCAAATTTCCCTCATTTATTTAATGTACCCAGAATTAAGATGATGTACTATTTCTTTTTCCCTAGTCTTCATTGCCATATCACCTGAGTTTAGATTTATCGCCTATGTATGTTTTTGTATATTTTTGTTTTGTTTTGGAAACTACCAATACAAATTTGTGAAATAAAAAAAAAAAAGTGCCAGTTTAGTGCTATGTATGATTATTTGTTGGTCTCAAATGCCAGAATGTTTTAGTCCAAGATGAAGTGGGCTATGACTCACTTTTAGTGAAGAAGCCCTTAAAAGTGTTTACTTATTAGACTAAGAGAGCAAAGTTGCATCTCCTATCTACTGAAGAAATATGTACCTAGAAATTGAACACAGTGGATTGGGAATTTGAACTTGAAAGCATACAGATTTACTGTACCATATCTCACCCATGCATCTTCATTGTCACCTGCAGTCTACATCTTCAGCAGTCTCCTTTGGACATAGACAGCTAGCGCTATACAAACATTTATAGCATAACATAACATAACATATGCTTTTTAAATATATCATTGCTGCATATATATTGCAACAGAATAATAGAAAGCAGTCAAGACCTACAGTATGTTTAAAATATTAGTCAATGTCAGGAACAGTTGTTGTTACTGTATTTTTGTCAACAAGTGTCAATTTTCCAGCTTGTTTTCAATCATCTTTATGGAAATGCCACTATGAGCTGCTAAACCAAAATCACTACAACAAATCATTAATGTTTTTGAAGGATGCTTTGTAAACTCAAAAAAGAGGACTTCTAACTCGAAAAAGTACTTGATGATACATGATGCTGTTTGAGAGCATTATTGATTCACAATAAGATTGTTTAAACTGGCCTGAAATCAAAAGCCATCCAACTGACCCACAGAGACAAAGGCCTGTACAAAGTATAAAGTCAAAGTTCAACTTCCTGTATGACGGCCATACAATTGAATCGGTGGGCCAGCAAGATACCTCTTCACTCAACCAATAATATGGACAACTGCAGGCAAACAATATTAATAATAATTAGAACATTGGAATGTTGGGAGCGCCATTGAAAACAATGGAGTGCTCCAGGATTATAATGGCTGGTATAAGCCTGGAGCTCCAACATTCCAAGGCTTCTTTGTTCACAGCTCTGGATGTTAACAAAGGCTTCAGGGAACCCTAAGGGTATTCCAGTCCCCTCATGCTCTCATAAGTCTTTTTTTTTGTAATAACATTCTGCCCTCTGGTGGCAGAATGTTCTAATAGCCTTATAGCCCTTCGTAGCTGGGCTATACCGGCTATTAATGTCCCTCTCCCTTGTTAAAGTCCCTCACCTTCAGCTCCGGCCTTTAATGCTGGTATAGCCCTCTACGGCCGGTATAGCCCTCTACGGCCGGCTATAAGGGTCTACATGCCTCACTCATTCTTGGTTTTTATTAATCGCTGGTCTTCAAAACAAGGACCTCCACCACCAGTAAGAAAATGCCTCCATTAGGACTAATTGTTATTGTTGGTCACAACTAACTAGTACACATAAACATGGCAAACAAATGAAAGCATAGTGTAGTGAGAAGTTAATTTAAAGTCCCATTTAAAATATGGGTATAGGCTTGTGCCTCTTACACAAAGTGCAAATTGACACTGTGGTTCCACTTGCTTCTGTGATTCCAAAGTGTAATGGGGGCTTCAGCATTCCAGTTAACATGTACATTAATCTATATATTCAGGCTAAACAACAGACTGTCTACATAAATACATAACAATTATTCACCTTATTGAAAAGCTCAGTTTTGCAGAGTGAGTAAACGTTGAATGATTCTGCCCCTGGAGGGATAAAGCTAAAAGCTCTTGCAATAAGCCCCGTTGACAGTACGCCAATATCATGCTCCCTTAGTACCGGGGTGTAATACAGCCGGATGCCAGAGCTGTCAGTCCGCCCTTGAGGAAAAGAGACACACAATACATCGATTAATAAAACAGTTTTAATACAGTAATAGCATATCTTTCAACTGTTCAGGTGGACATTCAAAGCTCTTAACAGGATATATGTCTGATATGACCACCACAATGTTGGGCTACCATTTTTGGGGATTTCCTTCATTTTGACTTGGTAAGTATTTATGCAGTTATTTTCGATATTGCACTTCATTTTTTAAAAGCCAATATGTTGTACCCTTTTAAGTTGTATTTATATTTAATACATGTATTTTCAATGTTCATATATGTGAATGCACACACATACAGATACACTTCTAAAGAGAAAGAGGGAGGAGACTGAAAGAGAGAAAAAGACTGAGAGGGTCAAAGTGATGTGATAGGTATGAAAAGAAATCTTAGCTATGTTAAAATACCAGAATTTCACAGACAAAAACAAACCTGTATCAACCCAGCCCCCTTATGGCCTTTTTCAAACTGTTTATTGGCACTCTGGAAATATGTTCCAACGTTCTATAATAATGGATGCAACATTTTGTTCACAGTTGCAGCCAGCCAATCATGAAAACAACCTGGAGCTGTCACACTTCTGTAAGGGTTGAGCTAAAAAGAATTGGTACTTTCTCTATTCTACATTGTATGTATCCTCTTTTACTGAAGTTCATGAAATCACTCTGAAACAGGTTTCTAGTCGGGCTCATCTATCCCTATTTGCAATTTCTTGCCTACTTTTCCTTTATAATTCATTTGCATCCTATCTCACATCCAATATTCCCCAGGTGTGCAGGCATGCTGTAATATGTCATGATATGATGCACTTATCAATCCGTCACATAGAAAAAGAATGGAGGCATGAGGTAGCCAGTGATAAGAGCCGCCTTGCCATTCAGGTGCCAGATTGTAGGAGCACTGGTCTCTACTGGAGCTTCATTTCTGCTCAGTGCAGAAAGTAATGAAAAACCTCACCTTACTCCCCAAAGCTCTCAAAGTGTGAACAAAAAGTGTTTTTTATCCCAGATCATTGTGGTAGTTGACTTCTCCAACACTTTGTATGGACAGGTTATTTAACCTGAAAGGTCACTGTGCTTCAAAGATTAGACAATCCAAATGGGTTATACTGTGCTAATTCAGAAAATCCTTTTGTAATATGAAGTGTCTAAAAACGTTGTTACATGCATCCAATGCCTCTGTCAATTCCTTTTGTATTGCACATTTTAGGATACTGCTGCCTTTCCACAGGATATGTCTTTTGTGGGCCTTCTGGGGTTATGAGGCTAACTTTATCTCACAACACAGAAGCTCCCTCTCAGGCAGGCAAAAAAGTAAATGAAATACATTAAATTCTTTACCCTTCTTTGGTTAGCTGTGATTGGAATGGTAGGAGGGGAGCCAATACCATCTGTATATCCTCTTCAAACTTTTCAAGTCGAAGGAATTCCTAAAACACCTCAACACAACCAGAGGATCAAGAAGTAGCATGCCTCTAGATTAATCACTACTTACACCTCATGTCTGTCAAGTGACCTGAAGATAGGGCCCTCTATTACATGAAACATTCTTTGAAAGCCTAATTATACAATGGAAATGAGGCTCTTGCTATCAGTTAGAAGTAATATTCCAATTGGGCATTGGATCTAGTTATCCTCGAGCATGGGCTGCACCTACCCAATAAAACGTCTGCAAAATCTAGAAGGAAAGTCCAACGTTCATACCAACCCTCTCAAAAGTTGCCTCTACCCCTGCCAGCGGATTTTTGTCTGGTCTCCTAATGTACTATTCAAGGGACATGCCAGTCTAAACATGCAGCAGGTGTGCATTGTTATCGTTTACGTATGGAAGAAACACTCCAAGTGGACCTAATGTGTTGTTTTGCTGCAGAAACCTTAAAGAGACCTCAAATATCTTTAAATAATATATATCATTTTTTTTTGAGGAGTCCAATTTCCCAGGATTGTTCTAACATCATCCTTGTTTATTTTACTTTTGGTGCATGGGTTTGATCCCGTAATGTCCCCGCCTCCACTGTTTCCGACGTGTGGGGTGGTGGGGACTGATCGGGGGCTGCTCGTTGTGCCGCTGGTTCTACGAGTGATGTATTGCCTCAACGGTCCTCGTTTTGCTGACAGGCAATTTCACTTGCCACGCGGATCAGGTGCGGGGCAATACATGGGGTGCTCACCTCCATGAGCAATGCCTGGTGGACCCCTTGTGATGTACACACTCATAGCATTTCTCCCTATGTTTCTAAGGTAGCCCTTCTGTTGTGCGTCTTCTCTCTCTCCCAGGTACCTTACTCATTGTTGCAGTTCCCACGGGAGCAGTCTGCGGGGCACCCTAGGGATCTGCTTAGGGTAAGCATCAACCTGCCTCGCCCTCACTTCATTAGCCCTCATGTCTTCGTCTGTGAATCCCAGTTGTGATTATACCCACTACTGCAGTTTTTTCTGTTGTTTTAATTAATTTTCACTAGTGTGTTTGGATAGCGTAGAATGCATGTGACCTAGGAAACAATGGAACCTTACATTGATCACACTCGTCTGCTGTGTATATTTCCTCTAGGTCGCATCGCATAAGCAGGACCAATTGGCCTGCCTACTTATTGACCGCAAGTAATAGGGTTGTAATTTACATTCATTTACTTTTTTCACGGTGTAGTACTGAGCACTTAGGTCCTGAAGAATTGCCATGACGGCAAGAAACATGTTGACCTGACCTGAGGGTGTAAGATATTTTGTTGTGAATCTGTCTCAGCATAAATCTCCCCTCCCACCCCTTTTTAATCAAGGGAGTTAGCCACGCCAATAAAGTTCTCTGTGGACTGACCCACCTTTTTTATTCACCACCACTTCACGACTACACTTTCACTTGCCCTCTCACAGGCATGCACCATATGGCTGGAACAAAAGATCTCCGATAAAGAGCCCCTTCGCGGGTGCCCGTCAGACATTGCAGCGCCAGTCTGACGAGGAGCAGAACCCATATGATGAAGCATGACACCTAGCTTGCTGGGTGTGTGAGGGTTTCAGTTCCAAAAAGGGAATTCCCCCTCCCTTTTTACCATCATCTACGCTACTCACGCATTTACACTCACTTGTATTTCACACTCTCATCGGGGAACTTTTTACCCTTCTTGTGTTACTAGTTTTTCGGACATGTACACTGGACCCCGTTAAATATAGTCCGCCCACTGTTCCCCCCTTTGTTGATAAATTAATTATTTGAACTATTGTCAAAGTAGATGCACATTTTAAAATGCTATAACTCCAATATTACTTTCTGATGTCTGCCATAGCAAGCCCAGCAAAACACACAAGGTGATGGACGGAATGTTGCACATTGGCAAAACATTCACCCGAGTCACAGATCTGGGTTTAATCCATCTGTACTGGGGTGAATGCATGACATTGTTCTGCATTCAGTCCATCAACTGTTGTTTTTGCATTTGTCACCCTGAGTGGAACAGGTAGGCTCAGACGTGAGTCCCGTACTCTCCATGCCAATGGAATCAATCTATCCTGGCTGATGAGGGCTGAAAGCCCGAAACCGGTCCTAGGGTGCTTGTTTCCAGTCCAGGGAGGAACTAGCTTGGCGATTCGGGCTGGACTGTTCCCATGGTGCACAGGGTCAAGACTGATTTGCATATGGCTGGGTTCAAACTGGAATGGCAGGGTGAGCAAAGAACGTTAGGACGTTTAGAACAATACCTATGGTGTGTGCTCAAGCACTTCCCAAAACTCAGACCCTCTCTCTTTCTGGCATGGACAAATATGTAGGCACTTCTCCTATTGCAACAAATTTCCTTCTGTACCTCTGTCATAGCCATAGCTCCATAGAACCCAAAAACAAAGGGGCCCTCCTCACGCAGATAATTGTGCAGCTGGCTAGGCTTGGTATGTCTGAGCTCAGAGGCTATTTTATTTCTCTACAGTATCATGCAGGTATTGCTTTGATTATAAAATACCTGGACCGATTTTAAGGTCTGATTCTCTCTTTTCATACTGAGGCATCGGCTACCTAAAATTTCATACTAATTAGATGGCTACATATTTGAAGTTTTCATATTAAGTCATGTATACGCAATGCCTTTAAAAGTGGGGTACATCGCTCTTTGCAGACCGTTTGCCCTTGGGCCTTTATAGTATTCCCTGTCATTATCCCACTGCTGCTGATGTGCAGGCTTCCAAACAGAAACCAGTTTGGGCGACCATCCCCTTGTTTCAGTTGTACCATGACAGTAATATAAACTACAATATCAATATTGAGCAGAACACCCAGAGGGGATGGGTGTTTATGATTCTAATTTAAATTTGGAATGCAAGAGCCCATTAATGTCCAGAGTGGTGTTTATTGATATGTGAGTGTTTAGCTTTTCAAGGGTTAAGGCCCATGTTTGACTTACATTTGATTTATGTTGTATGTTGTACGTATAGAAATATAGAAGAAGGTAATTCTTCAGATTCATGTTTCTGCACAGTGAGATCTCAATAGAAGCATTGATTTATGATTGTTTTTAAGTTTCTGGTTGTCTCTATTAGTGCTTTCAGTAGAAAATAATGAAAATGCTGCTTACAAGAGCTCCTGAGCCCTGAACCAGTAGGAACTCTTTTATCAACATGGCCTTTTCACTTAACTGATATTTTTGTTATTGCCGGGATGCCTTTGAGCGATTGCTGGATAAGTAGGGCAAACAATATTTGCTTTTCTTGTGTGCAGGGGGTATCCTCTGTCAAGTTTTAATATTCTTCTTGAAATAGCTTTTTACATTTAATTTATGAATTAGAGTTGTCTACCAACAAGAACTGTCAGTGCCACTTGGTTTCTCTGTCTAATTTGCAATCAACAGGCCTGTCTTCATAAAAATTGTTTTAAGAAATAAGTTAATTAAAACATTATTTTGGGGCAGGATAAAGCCACCAAGGCGCCACTTCCTTGTACAGTATGATTTCAAATAGGTGACCTTCAACAGCAAGATGAAGAGTTAATCAATTTTCTTCAAATATTGAGACAGGAGTAAGAAAGCCTATTATAATCTCATATGAATAGAAAAACTACCAAGTGATGGGCGCAGTTCAAGAATTGATTAAAGACATGGCCATGGACTCTGATTGTAATCACTTGGCCAAGGTCATTACTTATTCCCTTGGAGACTTCCCTTGTGTATGTAATTCTAGGTTATCAACATCAATGTAAACTCCTACTAAGATAATGCGGAGGAAGATGAAGAATCTTTCAAATGTCTTAAAAAAAATTGTCATTGATGAATCTGTTAAATCTGGATGAGTGTCCACTTTTGTGGTAGGCCTCAACATGCAGAAACTATGACACCTTCACTCAATTAACAGATATCTGCAATGGATGCTAGCATTAAAGATTTGTCACAAATGTTCTTTGGTCTGTTAACACTGAAGACTGTGGGCAACGTCTCTTTTCAGAAGTAGCTCTAAGATAGTAAGGCAATCTATGAAAAGCACGTTATAGGCTCATGCAGCAAATTTCAAAATGGGTCTAAAATCAGTATTGCTCATTCTCAAATATCAGCCATGTGGTAGATATTAGGAAGGCTAGAGGATAAACAACTGGAAGCAAGGGTTGGTGCAATTGCCTACGTGAGCATGAATATTTCTAATTTGCAGACCATGCCAAGAGATTAGAATTTAAGAGGGCTGGATAACTAGACAGGTTGAAGGGTACTGATACGCCCACATTTATCCCACATTTTAGATGATGACTTTACTACATTTCAGCTCTTAAACTTCTGCTGACAAATTCAGCACACAAACATTACCAAATAGACCTAAACAAAAAGCAACAGGTTACTGGTCAACCTGTATTTATATAGTGAATTTCTTTTTGTTTCTCATCCATAGATCTACTGATACAGATGGCAGAATACATAATATGATACTCGTACCTAGCTATATATTTTACTGGTTCATCTTTTACATTAAAGATTACTGACTTAATCATTGGCAACTCTTAGTGAATGGCAGCAGGATAAACATATTTCACAAGGCAACACACATTCACAGGGTCAATGTAATGGCCCTCCTGTGCACCATATCTGCCCTCCATCATGCAATTTCCGGCATTAGATTATGTCCTTTGAAACATTCATTCTCCTTGGATATATGTATGCTAAGATAATGAAAGCACTGTCTAGATTTCAAAAGTGGACAGTTGAATTGTGAAAATGAAGACAACTCTGTAAGAGAGAAATATGTCTTCTTTGACCAGTTGATCTGAACGCCAGAAGAGGGTCCTTTCCCCTTAAATATTTCAAGATGTTTTTTAATAGAGGACTTTGGCACTGCAACATATAAAAGAAAAGGAAATAGTTACGGAAACAGTGAAATATATCTCCAATATATGAGGCAACATAATGACATACATAATAATTCAAATAATTTCAAATATCAAAAAGAAAGTTTGCCTCAAATTATTATTACTATTAATGTACTGCTTCAAGTTGATAAAAGTAATTTCAATGTATTGTGTATGTGTTTAGTTATGTATTTGTTTTTGCCTCTTTTTTCTAATTGGACACATTATGATTCTTCAGTTTGGTGCAAGAAAATGCATTAGATTACCCTGTACATGATTACTGTTACAATCATGGAGTGTTGGACCCAATACCCATGAATTAATAATCCTATGAAAGAAGCAACATCTGTGATCCCAAGGAATATACTTGCTAAAATAGAACATGCACACTTGAAATGAAAGAAAGTGAAGGTACCCACACCCGAGCACCTACCGCTTTGCAACTTTACGTTGTTATAGTGGATTTCTAGTCGGACATAGTTTGGAGCGACACCTTTACCTAGCGGGATCCCAGCATTGCTGGGGAATGTGAATGCCTGTCAAGGAAGAAAAGAAATAATTATAACTAAATAGAGACAGGGAATAAGCTGGCCATGTTACTGATGTTCAAAGGAACATCATTTGTAAAACAGTAAATGTGACACACAAGGCACTTTGAATTAAAATAAATTTAAACCAATATGTGACAGCTTGAATTATGTAGTGCAAATATAGCTACAAAGCATTGGAAGCAGAAAGGATAGTGTTTTTTACAGTGTGTAGTAAAGTTTGGGAAACTTGGACTGCAGATTAGCCCTTGAAGGTATTCTGACGTCCTAGGTTCAAGGGTGAAGCTACATGCCCAGTTTTTGTCTCACCCAGGCAAGAGGGCAGCAGACCATCACAGCAATGCAACAATTCCTTCAGAGCAGGAGTGCAGCAGAGAGGCATGCCTTTCAGCAGCACAGAAGTCCTTCTTCCTGGCAGAGTATCCAAAGGTCCAGAAATATACACAATAGTTGGTTTCTGAGGTCCTACTTTATATCCTTATGCCCTGGTTCTCAAAGGTGAGAGACGCTTCTAGACATTGGCTTAGAAGTGCTTATAGGTTCCTGCCTTTCCTGCCCTCGCTCCCTTCAAGCTGGGTGCAGTAACAATGTCGGGTCATGAGGCACTATGTATGAAGATAGAGCACAGGCTATCTGGATGTAAGTGGGGCTGTGCTCAGCTCCGTCGCCCATCCTGTCAGAGGATGGCTCATCCAGGAACACCTAATCCCTCCATTGTGTGACTGTCTGTGAAGAATTCACAATGTCTAACTATCAGTAACACCAAATCGTGTGACCCTGGGCAGGCTATGTGCACAATAGGACTAAGGACAGAAAAATTACAACTTTCTAAGTGGCATTTTTATATTTGTGAATAACACCTGACTTTACCAATAAATAAGGCTCTTTACCACAATTCCCAAATCACCAAACATGACATAGCTATCAGCTCTCAATTGGAGATTACAGCTTATTAAATATATTAAGTAATCCCAAATGTTATATAATGGGAGGGGTGGGCCTCACAGTAGTGAAAAACAAATTTAGGAGTGTTTCACTACCAGGACATGTAAAATGTAGCTTTACATGCCCAATCTTTTAGTCACATGGCATCCTGCCCTAAGGCCTACCTAGACCCTATCTTAGGGTTGACTTGTATATAATAAAAAGGCGAGTTAAGTACTTTGCAAGGGAATTTAAATGCCAAGGGAACACGGTAGCCTAAAACTACATTCAAGCTGCAGTGACAGGCCTGGGACATATTTTGAGGTGCTATTTAAGTTGGTGGCACAATGATTGATGCATACCCACCTTTAGCAATTAATTTAAAGGCCCAAGGCATACGGTATGCCACTCTACAAGTGACTTACACGTTAATTAAATATGGCAATTTAACCATGTTTGAGCGGAGGAAGCGCAAGAACTTTAGCATGGGCTATCAATGGTAAAATGCACTGAGTCCTATGGCCAGTACAAACAAGTCCAGCAAAAATGCAGGAAGTGAGGGAAAAAGTTTGGGGGTAGACTATCCTAAGGCTGACAGGTCTAACAGTAGAATACCCATGTTTTAATATACAAATTGAACAATATACCAATTAAATGAATAGTAGATGCAGGAAAGTTTGTTTGTTTACATGCTCCTGATGTGAGTTCACTGCATAACTGAGAAAACACTAGTAATACAAATGTTCTCAGTCCAGACAGGCAGAGAGTTCTTGTAATGCTGAGTTTATATAATAGAACTGATTTATTATATGTGTATGCATTTATGCACACCTAAGTGTGTTCGCTGTATATTTACACAGTTTCCACAATCTCCTCCTAAAAAACAATACACTAGTATAATAACTGAACATTGATCACACTATGTAAAAGACTAGGACATATCTAAATATATCAAGGGAAAACAGCACTCCACATTTGTCTTAAATCATTTATTTAATGTTGCATATGGTAAAACAACCTGTCAGCCAATGTGTTTCGACTAAACAGTCTTTGTCATGGATGGTAGTCCCTTATCACTTTTTGATATTAATACCCACCATACCAGATATTTACTTTGCATTATGGTATTTGTAGATTATGATCACCATATGTTTATGTAAATTCAAAATGTTAACTTAATTCATAAACGATACCAATGTTACACTTCCCACATCTGCAATGACCACATTCAGTCTCTTAGTGAGGTGATCACCACGTTCTCGATTGTTAAATGATGACGATGTTGACGCTCATTCATTGTTTCTGTTAAATACTTGTAGTTCGTATGCATTGATTCATAAAAAAACTGAACACTCAAATTATGTGAATTCATACTGTGATACACTCCAGCATCAGCGATGTCGCAATATCAACTATTGACCTCTGACTGAGGATACAATATTAGACTCCATCAATGATAGTGACTATCCAGTTTATTCAGATATGGCAATTCATTGGAGAAGAAGGAGGTCATTGGGAGTTGGGGTTGGGGCAAGCACAAAAGTTTGTTGCAACATGTGCCACAACCATGGAAGCTGGCCTTGCATTTATGTATGATTATCAATATATGGGTGTGGATATGTCTCTATACATGTTGTTAATAATTTCTATTCTTTTGTTTTTTATAAAAAAAACTTTACTTCCAAACTCTACCCATTCCTTCTCCCTCTGACTCCTCCGAAATATATCTACATACTAAGCACTCAAACATCCTTTTCAAATCTTTCCTCCTTTCTATCCAATTTATCTAACAGACACACACATCCACTACTCCATTAACAATTCACAGCTTTCAATATCTAATCCATCCCTATTAATCAATACCTACTCAAAAATCATTTTAAATGTATGAAACCTCATGAGTCCAAACTTAACAGACTTACCAGGATTAATTAATATGGAAATCAAGTTCTACTCAAAATTTAAAATTGTCTTCCAATGTCTTATAGTTGTCTTCCTGCGGCTTAATCAGTTTGATTCAGGATAAACAGTAGACTGTCAGAACCCTTCATGAACTAACAAGGTCCTTAATATGGATCCCCATTTTGTTCTTTTATTGTGTTGGTAATTGAACCACTAGCCAAAGGGATCAGGTGAGATGAACTTGCACAGCATGCACACAACATGATTGTCTCTCTCCACTACCCCATGTGGAGCAGTCAGTAGTTAATTCATTGTTTTTACTTTAGAGAGGGTAGTCTGGCATTGTGGGCAACTGGGATAAACAGCTTATGATATTGGTGCAGAGTGGGCCCCAGGCAATTGAGTGGCAGTCCCAGCGGTGAGTCAAGATGGCAACTTTAAATACCTGGGTGCGCAAATCTTGCTGAGGTTGCATTTGTGCTGGGTCTTAAATATACTCTCCCGCTTCATAAACTGTGCAATAACTTGTGCAACTGAGACACTCTCCCTCTCCCTATGATGGGTAAAACTATATTATTTAATATGATTGCACTGCCAATGATGCCTTATGTACTCCAAAACTATACAATGTGCCAACCGGCTTCTTCAAAAGGGTTTGGGCTGGTTAGAAAGTGCTGTGAGTAGGCATAAAACCAAGGGTAGACTTTGAGAAGTGTTTACAAGTGGTCTTCAATAGTAGACTTGGTATATCCACCATGCAGATTTATTATTGGATGGCCCAGCTTGACTCCAAAAACAGATGAATGGTTGGTATGAGCAATGACCCAGTTCACAGGTCAAAACTGGTCTGTTTGAATGGTTGTCGCACGTAACATACTCAGAGATGGAGTACTAAACTCCCTACCTTCTGTCACGAAGGCCAACCTGCAAGTGGGGTATAAGGACCATAAGTGGATATTGTGGGGAGGCAGATTGACACATGAAACCCTTCTTTGGCAGGGCTCTAGCTTTCCCAATTGGAACCCCTAAATGGATTCAAACACTGGGACTACACTGGGATCAACAGACTTGGTGAGGTCTAGGGTAGGAGCAATATGAAATCTGAAGGACCGGTTGGATCACATCTGCAAAATTACTTCCTAGACATTTGTTCCCCCTCTTCTTCCATCTTTAAACACAACAGAAGGCATGTTGCCTCAGAGGTCGTGGCTTTAGAGGCAATGGCATAGCCACCATCAATCCAGAATGTTTTTCTCTACACTATGGTACTGATTTGTTGGGTCTTGAAGAGGTGCTCCAACACATTTACTGTGAGTGGATATGTGAATATGGGAATAAAATGCTGATCTTTCATGACCTAGAATGATGTACAACTGTTCCTCGTCTTACTATTTTCGTATTATATGATACATGCCTTGTATTCATTGTCTGAAAATAATGGGCCCGATTCACAGAACTAACTTAAGCCAAAATCCTAAACTTGCTACTTTTGGTATTCACAGAAGTTAGTATTTTTTCTTAAGTTTGTCTTAAGACAGACTTAAGACAAAATCCTAACTTAAGTCTGTCTTAAGTTTGTCTTAAGTCTGTCTTAAGACAAACTTAAGACAAAATCCTAACTTCTGTGAATACCAAAAGTAGTAAGTTTAAGATTTTGAAGAGGGCGTTTTGGATACTCTAATTGGTAAGCAGCTCTGAGCCAATCAGACTGGCCCCTGCAGACTGGCAAAATGGCTTGGTGACAGTGTTGGGTAAATATGTTGACTGAAACACAGAGTGGCATTCTCATACCAGCTGTGCAGTCCAGGACAGCCCCTAGCATCCTAAGAAAAGTATGGATTGTTGCAGCTCCTATCAAATTCTGGTGATAAAGGGAACCCACATTGAGTGAGGGCACTGTGCCTCCTTTGTAAGTAAATACTGCCTGGGGTCGTTATCTCTCTGAGCTATACGCTTGCCTTACTTTATGGTTATGATGCATTTCATAATTGTCTCTGACTAATAGTTGAACAGAAGGTAAAGTGAATAGTGAGCAACATGAGTACTGATGTCTGAGCATATCAGGTACAAGCAAGAGATGTGTATGCCAACAGGACCTGGATTAGTATAATGCTAAATAAAACTAGGTTTGTCTCCTGAGAATCATTGTCAACTCAAGTCAGTCCTGTGATTGTGATCTCAGTAACATCCAAAGACCAACTAGTCTATCTAGTTTTCGTTGAAATAGATGCACCAATTAAATCTGCAAGTGTCGCTGTGCACTCAAGGTTGAGCTTTTATTTAAGTAAGATTAGAAACAAAGGACTATATGTTGGAGTTACTGTACTTTGTTTGTTGTTTTGATTATCAGAAAAAAGTCTCAACTGAAAATGTAAATGTGACCCATCTTGCTCTACTTAGTTTTCCGTATTCTAATGATACTTGGTGTAAACTTTATAGATCATCTTAATTCCTCTTTTTCTATTTTCAATCTAGATTCTTCTTCAGTCCCCTTTATTCCCTTTTCTACATTTGCTTTCTTTCTTCTATCATTCTACTACTTCATGTTCCCACTTTTGTTCTCCAATCCTTGTTTTTTTACATGTCCCTACTTTTATTTTATTTTCCCCGTCCCTCTTTAACCCTTCCATGCCCAGAGTTTAGCCCATTCAAACCGTTCTGAGTCTCATTCAAAATTGTTCTCCTGGGAAGCTATTCAGTGGGTGTAACAAAACAGGACTTAGGAGATCAGTAAGGGGGCATGTTACTGTTGAGTAACAGAGGATACAAGAGTGGAGTGATGGTTGAGCCACATGGAAAGCTACCCCATAGCTCCAATGATGCAGAGAAAGCTCGAGATATAGATGGAATTGAATCACCCTCCTCCATTAAAGAATCCCGCTAGTAGTCTATGGTGCGTGTATCAATGACCACAAACCTTGGACAAGCCCAGTAGTTTATTCACTGACTTACCTTGCCACCAACAGCCCATCCAACAATCACCTCCGAACAGGAATAAAAGTCTGGATTGTCATTACATATCCCTGGGGCAATGGTGACGTTAGTGGAGTTTGAACAGGCATATACCAGGATGTGATGAACCAGATCTTCATTGCCTTCTTGTATGATCGACGCAAACTGTGAGGGGGGTCACAGAGTAGAAAATTAGTTACAGAAGTACATTTTGTTTTTTGTGTTAAATATTAGGGAACTGTTGCAGGAGCATATATATTGTACTCAATAGAATGATAAGCGTAGGAAAGATTTAGGTCAAATCCCTCTATTTGACATAGGAGTAGATTTTATTTAAATCCCTCTGTTTTTGGACCCTCTTGATTTTAATCCACGAGGGACTTTGAAATATTAGTCTATGTATTTGTACATTAGGAGGTATCCTATTGTGCATAGTGCCTGCCAGAGGGAAATTTTTACTGGTGCAAGAATGCACATTTCCAAGAAGTCCAAAAATCTAAATATTTGTCTCAAGTGAATGTGCTTCCGAGGTACTAGGATGGTTTTGAAAATGCACAATGACAGGTGAGACACATATTGGTGTTAAAAAATAAATATATAAACTTTGTCAGTGAGAGGATAAAAAACTATGTATTTATCAAACCTATCAGGTAAAAAAATTCAAGCAAAAACATGGACTACGCATAAAAAAAATGACATTAAATTACACCTACCGTTTATCAGATTAAAACACTTGACTACTAATACTTCATTTATTTGGGGTCCACAACAGCAGGAATCTTGGCACAATTTCAGGATATTCACATATGATAATTTCACATACATGTAATCTAGATGACAATCATCTCACAATCCGTTGTTGTCCTCAAAATCTAGGACACATACAACACCAACAGATTAAGGCAGGACATTCCCAAATATGTATGTACCCATGGTAATTTGGCATTAACTTTATCCAATCATATCCTGATTTTGGCTCAGTGTTGTTGTAGCTTTAGTCTTATACTTGCTAAGTGCCCCATTATTGGGTACATGCTTGTATTCTTATTTCTGATCCATTAACTACCTTTTGAAAGTAATTATTGAATCAGAATATTACTCTAGATCATAATTTCTAAAAAGGTTAGGGGGCCACAAAATATCTGAAACCCTGGATATTTCTTAGGTCTTAAAACAGTAGTCTGGCAACAATAAATATGCATGAGTCTTATGTAAAAGTAAATGTGATCGAAGGAGATTATGTACATGTTTGTTGGCTGTACTGAACACCCAACATTTGTACAATTTGTTCTTTTGAAGAGCCCATCCCTAGTATCTCTTGATAACTAAAGTGATACTAGCTCACATTTTGTGTGCTTTAAGTAACAGTAAATGTGGCTCTTGGATTATTCTTTCAGTTTTATTTGTATATACATCAAAGTACTAGTGGCATGGACCTTCTCAGTGGATTTGGAATCTTCATGACCGTTTGGGCTTATAGCCTTTCATATTTCATCATTTATCATCTTTGAACTACTAACTAGCACACTCCTTCAAAGTGACAATTCTAATTCTTCCTGGCTACCCAATGCTATAACAATGGGTTAGGCATCGATATTAGTCATTTTTAACGTATTAGATTAATAAACCCCTGTTGTTGTGCTCACCTCTAAATTAGAAAAACAGCACCACTATCTGGCAGACTGTCATAGGTGCCGGTGATTACATTTATGTGCTGGTCTGAGCACCGGAACCCACCAGCTCAAATTCAGCACTGCTACAATTACTCCCTGATCTGCTATCCCCAATATTTTCTACCTAAAGGCCATAAATCACCCATTTCCCTTTTACAAGGCCTTGAACACCTAGCCTTTTCTGGGTAACTGTTCTGTTGATTGTTTAAAATCTAGCACCAGGACATACTAGAGTATATCATGCGTCAAGTCTCAGTTTGGGATTCCCTTCATTGGTGGTTCCCTGATTCCTTGAACGTGGATCTTTCCCTGCACCTGTGCTCTTTCCCAGAGTTCCCAGATATTTCTGCCTAGCAAGCCCAGAGTGCAGCTGCTCGCAACTGACTTTTTGCTGAGTCTCCTAGTCCTTTGTTTGATCCTGCTACAATAATCCAGGCTCATCTTTTGATGTAAAGCTTCATAGTTGTTTATTCTATGTTCCTGTTCTTATTACTTGTATGTGTCTGTTGTCTCGTTCTTATTTATCGCGCTTTTTGGTTCCATCGTTTGTCTTGTTCCTAGTTCTAACTGCACACATCTAGACCTGTCTTGCATATACAGATTTCTAGTCTTGTATTTCATAGGATTTTTCTGACTACATTTTCTCGTCCTGTCATAGGTAGAGTGCAGATTCGCAGTTCTGTGTATTCCAGTTCAGACATTGACCCTGTTTCTGATCCAGTTTTTCCCTGAGCTTACTTTCTGTGTACCTTTCATTGTTCTCCTTGTCTTCTTGTGAGTTATAGTAATATCCTGATTTTCATGGCTTTTCAAGTGTGCCAGGTAAACTCCCGGGTAATGGCACAGAGAACCACCCAGTGCTTCTTCTCCATAGGAGTGTCTCTCTGAAATATGTTAAATGAATCTGCTCCTTTTTTGAGTAAGATCGTTTCACTTTCAAGCAGCAGGCAAACTATTATTAATGACAGTTTGTCTTCTATTTCACTGCGTTCACCTTTGTGTTATTTGTACTTGTATTATTGTAATAGTTTCCACTGTAGACTATCCAGTTCCCTGTTCACCACCTATTTCAACCTTCTCCAGACATCATAATCAGTTTTGCTTTCTACCTAGCCTTCAGGTATGCTCTATTTATATTTTACCCCTTTTCTGGAAGAAATAAATCAACTATCCCCTTTACCTTGCCTTGTTCTGAATTCTGGTAGTGTTCATGACATACTGTCCTGAATTTCACTAGATCCCCTGACATGTGTTTAGGTTGACTCATATAATGGGCTTTGTTCAGAGTTCTGAATTTAGCCATGATCAAATACATTTTAGAAGTCTTCTCTCTGGTGGATGAACACATGTGGTAATGTTCATGTGGAGGGCAAGAGATCTACAGGCATATTTGATGTAAGTAGTGATGCTAGAGTGTAAACACACTCTTCATAAGGTAGTGGTTCGCACTCAAATTCACAACATCCTTGGAGTAATAATCCAGGAATGTCCTTTCCTGATGATGGAATAGGACACGTTAAAAATGCAAACTTTTCCAACGCATGCCTTTACAATGCGGCTTTTACATGACAACATCGATTTCTATGCATAATTTTACAACACATGCCATCACAATGAATTTTTAGAAACTAGACTTACAATGCATTCCATTACAATGGATACCATTACAATGCCTACCATTACAACACATAATACTAGAGTAAAATGACCTTATAGACATGATTTTTCTCAGGCAGTTGTGGCAGCGGAAGGTATGCACAGCCGTAGG
Organism: Lissotriton vulgaris; assembly: GCF_964263255.1. Taxonomy (NCBI): domain Eukaryota; kingdom Metazoa; phylum Chordata; class Amphibia; order Caudata; family Salamandridae; genus Lissotriton; species Lissotriton vulgaris. The sequence continues at coordinate 82,848,246 of NC_141695.1, forward strand.
TAGTTTCATCAGATGGTAAAGAAAACTAAATATTGGAAAGAGAAGAGAATGTTGTTAGAATTTCACCAACCTTGGCTAGCTATATTGAAGATCATTCAAAGTGATTGTTATTAAAGAGCAAAGAAGAAATAATGTCAATACAGAAATCCTATATGGCTTTGAACTGAGTACCCATATGGGAAAATCCAATAGTGCAACCGTGTTTAGAAATATTTGTGAAAACTCTTCCCCACCACCATTGTTTATGTAACTTTAAAATACATGTCCTGAAATTTTCCACCTTGATTAGGTTAAAGACCCAAATCTTATGAAATTAAGTGATTTGTTAGACAGTGAAGAAGACAGCAAGAGCCCAATGTACTATAGGTCGGCTCCTAAAGGAGTCAGTGAGTAGTACACCTGCTGGTTTGCCACTAAAACGACATGTTGTGCAGTAACACATGTACAGATCCATCACTGTGCACTACCACCATTCAATAGGATTTGATGTTTTCAACCGTATGCATTATATTGAGGCTGGCTTCTGATTTGCAAATCTTACTGAAAGTCTGTGAATGTAGAGACGGAGCCCTAGAAGAGACGCTGCAGACCTTGAACCATGTGTCACAATCTCAAATCTCTACTTTTTCTTAAGGAACCAAAATGTATGACCGATTCCCGGTGGAGCTGCTCCGACAGCTATTGGGGAGACAGGCTCTGGCACACCGCTATGACCATCACCTACCCAGCCGGACCTCGGACTTATGTCTTGTCTGTTTCTCCACTGCTAACTCTTGGTTCCTTCCTGAGTCTCATTTTTATCCGGCGGAGTCCAAAATGTATGACCGATTCCCGTTGGAGCTTCCCCGACATCTATAGGGGAAACAGGCTCTGGCACACCACTATGGCCGTCACCTACCCAGCCGGACCTCAGACGTATGTCTCGTATCTTTCTCCGCTGCTGACTCCCTCCCGTGGACTCCCTGCTCTCCCTGACTTTTTTCTTTTTTTCCCCTCTCTTTTCTGTGGATCTTGTTTCTCATGATCGCTAATAACTCCTGTACTGAATTTGTAACCTCTCTGTAATTAATCTGATTATTTTTGTAATTTGTAAAATGATGTTGCCTTATGTTAAGCGCTAGACCTAGTTTTTTGGCCGATGCCCTGTGGAGCTACCTGATAGTTATAGAGGAGATGGCCACCTTTGGCCATCACCTACCGAGCCGGACTTTGGGCAGACCTTTTCCTTCGTTTCACATTTGCAATCTCTCTCCCACCCCTTTACCCAAGCCCCTTTCCCCCTATCCTCAATTTTTTTTGTCCCCTATGCTTTTTAAAAGTTTTTCTGTTGAGACCTAGATATTTGGGCGATGCCCGGTGGAGCTCCCTGAAAGCGATAGAGGAGATGGGCTGTGGACTTCCCCCTCGGCCATCACCTACCCAGCCGGACTTTGGGCATACTCTCCCTTGTCTCTCTACCTTTTTCCTCCTACTCCTTTACCCTACCCTCTCTCCCTTATAAGCTCCATCTATCTCGTCTTTACGCTCTTGAAATGTTTTTATAGTAACCGATGTAACTGGTAACTGATGTAATTTGGTAACTTTGTGGAACCTTGTGTAAAGCGCTCTGATACCTCCGGGTCCAGCCAGCGCTATACAAAACTCAAATAAATAAAAATAAAAAAAATAAAAGGAACAGGTTCTGCATTCATAGTAAAATGAGCATGCTGCAAGTGGACATCATGCGGGCCATGCAGTGTTCCCCCTTCTCCTGGGTCTCTATTTCCAGTGCCCGCAGCTGGCATTCACATAGTCCAAGCTGACCACCATGGATGGATTTTACGTTGTGAATGACTGTGAGGAATGTTCTGTATTATATGGTGTGATTGTGAGACTTCCCCATGTAATGCACTGACCAACTCATCTTGGTTCCAGTCAGGCTTGTTTGATAACACCTAAGCTCAACCCTGAGTATGTGTGGTTTTGAGCATTCAATCTGTGTCAAAAGCATTTAGAAGTACCAACACATCTGTACAAGAAATAAATACAACACAGAACTCCAACACAAATCCATAAAATAAGCTCATTTATATTGAATTTATAGACACCAAAGGAGGGACCAGATATATATATATATATTCAAGCAATTCATAAATCGCAGCTTTTTACATGAAAGTGAACAAGTACTGGCCACTACCTAGGTGAGCCAAGACTTTAAAAGTTTATGGAAACTTTTCAAGAAGTTGTGTTCGGATTCTCTGGCTCACTTTGAATGATCATCTCTGGCAGGGAGCAAGTGAAGGGAACCAGTTAGGTTTAAGTGGGCAGTTACCATGATGCCAAAGTAGTCTCCAGTCCAGGTCCAGTCCTTAGACACAAACCACAATAAACCTCAATGGAGTGTTCCTGATTCAAGGGATACAGGATTCTGAAAATGCAAAAGCATTTTGAGGATGCAGTGCTGATGGACAGAGTAGATCTGGGCCTACTCCTCGGTCCACGATCATGGTGGGGTGAGTGTCGCCACACGGGTTGATGTCCCTCAAAGTCAGGGTGAAATAAAGCCAAAAACAGCTGCTACTGTTCTACTGGTCTCCGGCAACAGCGAAACAAGCATTTCCCTTTGGTTAAGGGTAATTTCTTCGTGGGCAACCAAACTGCACTACAACAATTCTTCTGGATCTAGCAGAATTGGGTGAAACTTTTGTGCTTTGGACTCCCAGGCTGCACTTTGCTGGACAGCAAGCAACAGTCAAGCAATTTCAGCTACAACATGCCAAGGCAGGCTTCTTTAGCTCTTATATCCCTGCACCTGGAGTAGGAAATCAGCTAACTATCTCTTAGAGTCACTTTGTCTGTTTGAGGCTCATGGACAACTTTTTCTCCAGCAGAGCACCATAGGCAAAGTCCTCTTTTTTACTGGGTCCAGGAAATAGCATGCCAGTCCTTCTTCAGTCCTCTATCTGGTTCACATGTGATCATAAGGTCTGGGTGCCAGAGGTGCCATATTTCAGTCAAAATCTGCACACTGAGGATGAGGTGGCTACTTGCCAATGGGCTTCAAGTTTGCTACCCTCCTGATGATATCTTCCTGCAACGTGAGTCCTAGAATGTTCTAAATATCCCACTCTCATGATAGCAGAAACCTTCTCTCACTGTGTAGAGCTTGGTAGCCCACCCTAGAGGTTTAGCTACATGAGGGCATCAAGCTGACGGACACAAAAAGTTTGGCAACTGTTTCTCCTCTCTCTGTCCACAATCATAATCTGTCTACCAGAACAAAAGAGAAGCCCCTCTTGTCTGTGTCCACCTTTTTTCCTTCAAACGTGGCTTTCCCTTTGAAGCTTGATTTTTGAACTCACACCACGTTTGGTCTTTTCTGCGAGGGAGAGGTAACAACTCTTAAAACGGCAGACCCTTATTTTTCCTTCCTGGGGTTGGTCACACCTCTTCCCAGGAGGACAGAAGTCTGCCTTATGGCCAACAAATATATATATAGCCACTTGAAACTTAGGCAATAGAGTGGCAACTTTATAAATTATATGAATGCTACAATGCACTCCAATTGTTTTATATGTACAAAGAATAATCCAACTTCCCAATAATAGATGACATTTTTGTGTAGCCCTGGTACGTGCTCCGGCCAAAACACAAGGGTAACTCTTAAAGACTAAAGGTGGTGGCTGGATAGTCAACCCAACCCAGAATGCACAACCTTCAGGCCCACAGTCAACCAAGTTAAACAAAATCGGCACGATTATTACGAGCAAAACAGTGGTGTCCAAAGCCTCTATTATTGAAATCTTGATTGAGCCCGTTCCAAAGTTCATGCAAATAGCTGTTCAAGACTTGTACCTACAGTTAATGACGATTCAGAATTCACAATAAGTGACAATTTCATTGAAGACCCAATGCATTTCGGGATAACCCTTCTTTAGGGATATTTGCTTTATCACACTTGTGGGGGCACAATGAGTGGTACAGTCCATTGGGGACACTAATGTACAAGCCCTGGGTACTCCTGGTACCATACATGAGGGACCCATAAATAAATTAACTTATGCCAATGTTGGTAAACCAACCAGCCATATATATTTTAAGGGTCAGAGCACTAGTACTGAGGCTTGATTGGCAGGGATCGGAATGCTCTGGGTCACAAAACCTGCAGCATCAGTCTACAACTTTGGGGTGGTCATGCAAAAAGAGGTATTCCCTTGCAATAACTACATCCTATTTTGTCTGGTGGTATTCTATGAATAGTTGATACATTCCACTGCAGGAGGAGAGGACATTGTTAAAGGGAGAAATGAGGCATGGGAAATAACCTACAAGAGTGAGATAAAGAGGCTGGAAAGGTCATGGGGTAGATTAAAGAGGCATGAGGTGTAACCAAGACTACACATCCTTTATGATTAGCACACTGATCTGCCCTGCGCATGCAATAATAAAGAGTAAGTCAAGAGCGCTACGAGGCCTCCGGGTAGATAGCGCTTTACAAGTGTAATTTAATAATAATAATAATAATAATAATGATTGGCACCTCGACCTGCAATAGCTCTGTCTGCGGCTTCTGACCAAAATATATGTTCCCAGAACTTTTTGTTCTGCAAAATGAGTACTGGCTACAAAGTATAAGAAAATGGTCAGTTTCTGATCCAGTCTTTCAGACTGACATGAAGCCAATCGTAGTACATTCTTCTCTCGTGTGAGGCAAATTCCCTATTTGCTTGAAAGTGCAGCATGTCAAACTTTTCCTAGAAAAACCCACAGCATACCATGATGACCCCAACAGGTCTCCATTTAGGACCTCTTTTCAAGTGACTAGACAATTCTGCTGGGCAGGTAACTGGTGTTAGCAGCCCTCTCTGAATTACAAGTTTTCAGGAGCAGGAGCACTGCAGCTCCATGGTTTTTGACTGGAGATTTCACCGGCTGCAACCAGCTCCATGGTGATTCATCCAGAGATTTCCCCTCCTGCAAGCAGAAAAAGTTTCCAACTGAAATAGTGTGGAAATTGACATAGTAAGTCAATGTTCACCTGCTGCTGCCCAAATACTCATATTTCCATTATTTCCTATAATTCTTGATGGGGAAATAATGAGGATCATTATGCCCATTTGCAATATAACAATGTAGGAAACCAACTTAAAAGTACTGTGCCAACAACAATCTAAACAATAAACATCAATCCTGATTTTGACTTGGTTGCATTCAAACTCACATACTGTCATTTGCAGATAATATATTCTGCCCACTTTGCAAAGGAGTTTTCTGCCTGCAAATCCTCCTTCATTCCCTAGACAATTTTCACCATTTGGTGTAAACAGAATGCTGCATTAAGTTTCCCTGTGGGAAACTGGTTTTAGTAGAAAAGGTCTCAATGAGGGACATTTTCTTGTTGAACAAGACATGTATTGCTTCCAGTAGCATGTGTGTCTTTTGAATACAAAGTAAACCCTCATGTGCACTTTTCACATTGTGTGTTCACCTATGGTGTTCATCAAAATACTTACTATTTCACAAGGTTTTCAGGAAAATAACACATCGTACTCAAAATAAAAATGTGTGAATTTTGCACTCCTTGCATTTAACATGGTAGAACAATCTAAGCAGCAGATCCATCTTGGAACTGGCTATGAAGAACCTTACTCCCTGTTGTCAACTTTGGCATAGAATCCAAAAGCTTTCTTGAACTTATGTAGTGGTCTCATGGATCCTTAGAAGTACCCCTGTGGCTTAAACAAAAAAAAAGTACCCCTGTGGGTCTGATTGTAAAGATAACACTTTCTTAGAGATATCTGACCTTACTTATATGCTCCTTCTCTTTTCGCACATAAGCAAAATCTGTGACCCTTTGCATCAGTGGGAAACTGATCCTATGGCCACAAGGGGCTACTCAGGGCAAAGGTGGAACTGGTGGCAAGAAGCAGTGGGCCCCAGTTCTCTGTTGGGAGCCACGCACTTGCCCAGAACAAAGAGACTTATTTTGATGTCAATGGTCAGGAGATCACCCAACAAGCAGTTGGTAGTCCGACCACTGAATTTGGATGGGAATGCCATGAAGGCAGTCAGAAATGGCTATGTGTACATGGTAGCTTATGCTGCAGCCCAGGAAAAGGGCTGCAACACAAATCACAGTGTAAACATAGCACTTTGTGGACATCCATGTACCAGTGTATAGATGTGTGTGAGCTCCCAGTGCCACTTTGCAGTGGCCCAAAAAGGCTGGGGGCCCTGTTTGGGGCCCACAATATCCATTTTTGACTGCCTTTTCATGGTGCTTGGACTGCCATGATAGGGCTGTCAGAAATGGGTCTCAAAATCACCACAGCAGTGGTCTTCCTTCCAAGAGCTTGTGGTCCAACTACAGGTATTGTGATCTGGCGGCCGGACCGAAGGGCTATCTGTCGGTTGCACCACCACCAAAGGCCTTTCAGTGGTATCTCATCAAAATAAGCCCCAAAGTTATTACTAGTACTACATCAACTTTGAAGTCTCCAATGCAGCTTGCCCCGGAGCCCATATGGTAGCACAATATCTCAGCCTGAATATCAATTGAAAAAAATATTGTGCCCTAAATATTGTTTACAAAATATTGCCCCCATTGGGGTTAATAGTAAAAAAAGTTAAACTCAATTAATATCAATTGCAATTATTGTTGGAGAAACAATATTGACAGCCGAGCACATCATGAGATATAATGCTGGGAAAAATATGGACTCCCACTGTAAAAAGAAATACAGCCGAAAAAATAAAGGAACTAGAATCGCTGAAGAAGAAAGAAATGTTGGGCTCAAAACTTGCCATTGCCAGGAAAATACAGATACTTAAGGGTACCACTAGAGCTGAACATTTTCCTTTTAATGAGAGGATGGATGGGGAATGTTTCAGCATCAATATTTTACTTTCCCTGGGGCACCAAACATGCTTGATTTATATTTTGCAGTGGGTACCAAAAAAACTCGCTCTGCTCCTATTACTGTTAGATAGCCCAATGAGTAACACTAACCACCATTTTCATACCCATTTGAGGAAGAAAACAGGTATTTCAAACTATAAATCATGCCCTATTGCTGTGTTTTAGGAGCAGTGTCAAGATAGGAGGGTCTTCAGATGCCTTTAAAAACAGTGTTTAATGTAGCGAGCCCATGTGATCCCTCTGCCAAGCATAGGGCACACAGTTTTATATGAATACTTGGAAACAGGTTAACAAACTTTACATATGATGCTCACATTGGACATTTTTATGTCATAGGTGAAGGATGGCTCTGGATCTGGTCCTGATACTGGTGCTGCTGACAGCAACTGGACAGATGCCATGAAACGTTGACTGGATCCATGATAGCGAATGGTGTCAGATGTCCCATATGCTGCAATGATACGCTGGGTGTCCGCCTACAGAGGGGGAAGGTAGACAATGTTACTGTTTAATACTTCAATCTTTAACAAAGCTTTCTAGACTCTCTTGTAGGTGTTTGGTTTGGGGCGGGATGGAGCAAATAAATGAACTATCGCCCATGCTTCTCCTTTGGTGGAGCAAATTTGCACCCATCATTGCTCCAAGTTCTCAATGACATCCTTTATAATGGTTACCTCTATTGCAGTCAGATAACAAGTAACCACTAGACAACAGCAGCACTAAATCACCATAACACCAGGATGATGCATCTCACCCAATGTTTATCACACATAACCACTATGCTAGGGAACAGTGATTGAGAGATGAGGCTGATCATGCAAGACACAGGGTAAACTTGGACCTGATTTATAAGGTTATATCTGAAAGATGCAATTAAAAAAGTCCTAAACTTATTCTTCAGGTCCAAACTTAGATTTCAGGTCTATGTTTATCATTGTGAACTTGACCCACAATTTGGATTCTTCATTACATCACATGCACTGATTATAATCGATTGTCAGGAGCAACCTTCCCACACTCATGTGATAACCACTTACTGTGACATCAACATCGAAGGGGTCACATGTTCTGAACTTGCGGCTGAACCTCATAGTTGTAAGTCCTTCTTTTTCAGATAGAAGCTCAAGTTTGTAATTTTGAACAGTATCCAGCACCGGAGTAACTTCTCCAATACCATGGTAGTCCTGAAATGAAGTACAATTAAAAAAGTTAGCCTGCGGTACAGAGATACTACGTCATGGTTCAATGCCAATACAACTCATGCGTCTTGCACTCAGCCTTTACAATGTAGATACCTTTACCTTGCATTCCTTTAGCCTCATGGTGAGTATTATAAGTAGGAGTGGGCGGAATTAGCGTAATCGCGTTATGCAAATCACCGCAAAACGGTAAAAAAATCTCTGCGATCATGCAGAAATTCCACAAACACGCGGAATTGGTTGTTCGCGTGCTTTTTTACTGTTCGCAATCGCTGTTTGCGTGCTTGGGGGGAATATCTTGCAAACACGCATTTGAGAACGCGTACAAGCAAAAATGTCGCCAAGTCGCAGAACGCAGAATTTTGGCCAATTTCGCGTTCTCCGCAGAACGCAAAATTACCCAAATTCCGCGAGCAGAATGGAATTTACCACCCAGGCCTAATTATAAGGTTTATAATTGATAAAGGTGGCAGTGTGGAATTAATGATGACTGCTCCATTTCCTGTTTGTAGCCACTCTGCAGGGTCTATGGTTCCCAAGTAATGGCGGATTGCATTGATTCTGATGGATATAGTCAGGGGGCACGATCTGCTCACCTCTGCTTCACATAAGGATTTCCCAGTAATTATGTACGAATCACGGGAGGTGTGAAAGAGTAATTGGAGAAGTCTGGGTGCTTCTCTATTTCTGACTTTCAACTCTTCTGTTGCCAAAGGTTATTTTTTTGGATGGCACGTGCCAAGATACTTATTTATTTATAATATTGTAAATGCACGAGTCACTTTCAAATACCAGCAATGCGACTATGCAACTTACAAGCCACAGCAGGAGCATGATGGTATTTTACTGGCACTGTGTACTTTGCCTGTGGACAGCTGATGTTTATAGCACTTTTAAAGCATGCTGGTTGTTGCAGTTTACTATGACTACAGAAATACAGCATGACAGCATTTAAATTGATAGGTTGCGTTTAATACTGATCATTAGTACCTCTGATTAAGGCCCTACGGCGGGCTGAAACGCATCAGGACAGACTGCTCTCATGATAGCACACTGCCGCCTTTATAAAATTTGCAATAAACAGAATGGGCCCGATTCACAGAACTAACTTAAGACAAAATCCTAAACCTACTACTTTTGGTATTCACAGAAGTTAGGATTTTGTCTTAAATTTGTCTTAAGACAGATTTAAGACATACATACGTTAGGATTGTGTCTTAAGTCTGTCTTAAGACAAACTTAAGACAAAATCCTAACTTCTGTGAATACCTGATGTGCTTTGAATGCTGCCCCACCCCCCTTCTTTTAGGAGTATTCTCTCTTTGCAGATAGTGAAGGGTAGGTAACGCAGGCCTTTGCCCCCGTTGTAATCCGTCGTGCCTGCTTCCCTCTCCATTTGATTGATTGTTATCCAAGCATTTACTGTTTTGGAATTGGTTCTCTTTGGTTCATTCTCTATATACAAACAAGCACAGAGTCGCAATACTCTGTTTAGTCTTTGCAGATAGTGAAAAATCGTTAGAAAAAACAAAAGGAATCAAGCAAAATCAGTAGGCCACTAATGGGATCTCTTTTTGACCTCGCTAAAATAGAAACATTAGGAACAACCCCTCATGAGAAATATGAAACTAGTGAGAGGAACTGAGCTCGACGCCATGATGGCTGCAAGACAGCTCGGCTCCGCCGCCCACCCCGCCCAAAATAACGACATACCCTATGCAAATATTATACATATATACAACACACCAGCAAAGTAACAGGGTAAAACGTTTTATTAAATAACTATTTACATGGCAGCCTGCTGCAACATCGATCCAAATGCATGCCGCCGTTCCCGGGATTTCTCCCCGACTACTCTGCGGCCTACGAGATGGAGAGGCCGGGGCGTTGACTAGGCGGGGCCTCCGGCCGCAACCACAGCACCAACGATCGCTGCTGACGGAGGGGAGCCTTGCCGGTGAGAGCCACTGATCTGAAGAACAGCTGCCTGCGGTGCCTCCCTGAGCCGCTTGACGGAGGCCCCCGAGGGGCGCTGTGGTGGCGCGGACTCAGAGGGGGCGCTTGGCTCCTGCCCCCTCCCCAAGTCTTGTTGCCCTGGTATGGCCTGAGATCGCCCGACATAGGCGGCCGGCTCCCGGGGTCAGGCGGAACTTGTTGCCTTTTGGTGACTCTTCCATTCTGGACCTAGTCCCACAATCCGTTTGACCTGAAGACACGTCCTGCGGTGCCCTGGTCCAACCATCACATATACCTGCGCCAGGAGACGGCGTGGGGTGCACTGGAAGGGAGAGGCGGCGCGAACGAGGTGGAGGTTTCTCAGCTACACCCCAGCGCTTCACTCGGCTAGCTGAGTTGCGCCCGCTCCTGCGGCACAGTGCCTCGCTTGGCCAGCTGAATTGCGCCTGCTCTTGCTATTACAGCGTCTCAACCGCCATCCGGCTGAATTGCACCCACTCTTGCGGTACAGCGACAGGCGGCTGCCACGGAGCTCAGGAAATGGTGGTCAGCTCCACAGACTTGGGCCTGGCCTGCAAGGATGGCTTTGGGCAACCCTGGAACTCAGACGCTTGACTGCTAGGGCATGGGCCCCATTCCCAAAAGCGTCCCCTCAGCCTTGAAGATTCTACAAGAGTCACCGGGGCCCCCGACTCCCGCAGACCTCCGGTGGGGAGCGACTGCCATGATTGCTCGTGGAATGGCCACGACGTAGCCACGGGGTGCTCTCATGCTGATGCCAGCTTCAGTCTGAAACATCCAGAAACACTGTAGACTACCAATTCGATCAGTTCCGGTGGAGCCCCAACGTGACCCGGTAGAGAAGAACTTGCCCTCCCCTCTTTGACTGATGGTTCTTGTTGCCTGTCCCTTCTGTTGTCTTTTAACGGAACTTTTTGTACTGCTGAAAGGGGTTCTGTTCCGACCGCTGATTGGTGGAGACATTTTGACTATATTCTGGACCTGCCCGGCCTCGCCCAAAATGGCGTTGGTATAAATGAGACTCGCAACTCCTTGATGTGTACTGGTTGCTCAGCCTTTATATCACAAGATATGTATGCAGTTTTGGAGCACATGGCGGGCGGGGACGGGTACTGATTGAACATTTGGACATCCCTATTGATATTAAGTTCTGATGTATTAATCATTACTGTACTATTGAAAGTTCGAATTAACGTTACTCATGGTACTTGCCCGCAAATGTATATCTAGATATTTTCATTGTAACTGTTAGACACCTTAATTCCTGCAACCTAATGGCCCGCCCGTTACGTTTTTCTACAGTGTAAAGGTCCCCTCATCATATACGATTCCAGTTTGCTCCGTGGCCGGCCCACGTGGTTGTAGGCCCGTATTTGTATACTGAATTTTTGCAAAAAAGAGTTTTCGAAGGAAGTATGGAATCAGCGTCATAACAATCGTCTAGGTTGGTAAGGTTGTAGAATAATGGCTGTTATTCCCAAACAATAGAAGACAGATAATGCAGACCCTTTGTCTGAATTTAGGATGGATTGAAATTTGTATCCGTAACACCTGCCCTTTTGCCAGAATTGTTAGAAAATGGTCGACCGTAGCTTAAGGTATCTGCCGAATGTAAGGTGTGGTATTTTGTCCCATAAAATAAGACTAATTGAGAAACAAATACAAGAAGAGGGAACTCAAATTTAGAGACAAACAAAATGAAACATGTTTTGGCATCATAAGAAGGGGAGGATATGTTACACAGAAAAATAATGCGAAAGGGATAGCCAAGATCTGTTGCATCACACGTTCCTGCAGCTAGTCTGATACATGGTAAGTAGAAGCTTTTTCGTGTTTGCGCGCGCTGACATCCTCTGAATGCTGTATCCCCCCCTTTCTTTTCTCCTCTGTAGGTTACATCCTAGTTCCGACTGAAGAATGGAGTGGACATGGACCGCACCGTGCTCCATGTAAGGAAAAACATAGACAAGCGCTGTGAGATATTGCATGGAGTGCAGACCATCACTGGGAACGTGAAAAATTGTATGGTGTGACTGTGCGTACATGCCCTGATTGTATGGTATGAATGTGTATGTATTCCATATGCCCGGCCGATAAACGTTCTGTTTGCGCAACTGCCGCATTATAAAACAACATCGGGACACATCGCGTAACCGCGACGTATCGCGTTGTCGCGTAATGCGTCATATGACGCGCCGCGTTAGCGCACCCGGAAGTGCTCCGGTGCGCGAGGCGCGAAGCGCAGCTTCCCGGAAGCGATCCGGGGCTCGGCGCGGAGCACGTAACGTAAGCATAACAGGTCATTTGACTTGTTAATAAAACTTTTCATTGGTTCATTTCACTTTTGGGTTCCTAATGATGTAAGGCTAGGTCATGTGACCTAAGAATAACACTTTTCATTGGTTTAGAACTATTTTTTGTCCCAAATGATGAAAACCCCTCCTTGTTTCCTCACTCTGACTTTCATCTTTGTGAGAGGAAGACATTTTTTCATCACTTAGCAATAGCAAGTGTTGTAGCTTTAGCTGGTGCATCCCCACCACCACCACCACCTCCTAGGAAGAGAGTACCACCTCCTCAGGTGGTGGTTGAGCAAGAGGTGCCCCCCCACACATTCTTGTTGCCTGATTCTGCCAGCTTAATCGATCAAGCATGAGACTCTGTTGTGATCTGAAGAACCGCTGCCTGCGGTGCCTCCCTGAGCCGCTTGACAGAGGCCCCGTAGGGGCGGTGTGGTGGCGCGGACTGGGAAGGGGCGCTTGGCTCCTGCCCCCTCCCCAAGTCTCGCTCGGCCAGCTGAGTTGCACCCACTCTTGCGGCCTACGACATGGAGAGTCCGGGGCGTTGACTAGGCGGGGCCTCCGGCCGCAACCACAGCGCCAACGATTGCTGCTGACGGAGGTGAGCCTTGCCGGTGAGAGCCACTGATCTGAAGAATGGCTGCCAGCGGTGCCTCCCTGAACCGCTTGACGAAGACCCCGAGGGGCGGTGTGGTGGCGCGGACTGGGAGGGGGCGCTTAGCTCCTGCCCCCTCCCAAGTCTCGCTTGGCCAGCTGAGTTGCGCCCACTCTTGCGGCCTACGACATGGAGAGGCCGGGGCGTTGACTAGGCGGGGCCTCCAGCCGCAACCACAGCGCCAACGATCGCTGCTGACGGAGGGGAGCCTTGCCGGTGAGAGCCACTGATCTGAAGAACAGCTGCCTGCGGTGCCTCCCTGAACCGCTTGACGGAGGCCCCCGAGGGGCGGTGTGGTGGCGCGGACTGGGAGGAGGCGCTTGGCTCCTGACCCTCCCCAAGTCTTGTTGCCCTGGTGTGGCCTGAGATCGCCCCCGACATAGGCGGCCGGCTCCAGGGATCCGGCGGAACTTTTTGCCTTTTGGTGACTCTTCCATTCTGGACCTTGTACCACAATCCGTTTCACCTGAAGACACGTCCTGCGGCCTGGTCCCTGAATGTGTGCAAGGGGACGGTATTGATTGGATCAAGATGGCGGCTTCACACAAAGCTGACTCAAGTGTTGCTGCTGATGCTATGCAGACAAAAACTGGTTTTCAGTTTGTACATTCTTCAGGATTTTTCCATCCAAGGCTGGTTGAGAGTTTGTAGAACGATGGCTTCAGATTTTCAACATACTACTCTTCAACATTCTTCATGAATGTAACAATGTGAGACTCACTAGGAGAACGGCCGTTTATCTTTCCTTTCAAAATGCTGCCAACAATATTTTCTGAATGGAAGACACCATCTTGTAGCATAAAGGGCTGCGTCAAGGGTGGTATTGCCCAGAATGTCTTGTTTTCTAGTGCTCATAATGACGAAGCCAGAACTGCCGAAAGGGATTCTGGTCCTGCCGCTACTTATTGGAGACATTGAACTATACTCTGGACCTGCCTGGCCTCGACCAAAATGGCACCAGTATAGGAGCGACTTGCAACTCCTTATGAGGTTCTAGTTACTTAGCCTTGACGTTATGGGGGTTGAATGCGGTCTTTGTGCACATGGCGGGCGGGGAAGGGTACTGACTGGGAATACGGACAACCCTATTGATGTCGATTTTTCATTATTGCTTATTGTATTAATAAAGCTTCGAAGTAATGTTACCCATGATACTCGCCCATGGTGTGCGTATGGACGATTTTATTGTAACTGATCCTGTTATACTTTTAATTAAAAAATCAACCTTCACTGATCCTGCAACCGTTTGTCACGTTTAGTTTTTTCAATTAAATGGCTCGCTTGTTACATACTCCTATACCCCTGGCTTTTGAAAGACACCATCTTGTAGAATAAAGGGCTGTGTCAAGGGTGGTATTGCCCAGAATGTCTTGTTTTCTAGTGCTCGTAATGACAAAGCCAGAACTACCGAAAGGGATTCTGGTCCTGCCGCTACTTATTGGAGACATTGAACTATACTCTGGACCTGCCTGGCCTCGACCAAAATGGCGCCAGTATGGGAGCGACTTGCAACTCCTTATGACGTTCTAGTTACTTAGCCTTGACGTTATGGGGGATGTATGCGGTCTTTGTGCACATGGCGGGCGGGGAAGGGTACTGATTGGGAATACGGACAACCCTATTGATGTCGATATTTCATTATTGATTATTGTAATAATAAAGCTTCGAAGTAATGTTACCCATGATACTCCCCCATGGTGTGGGTATGGACGATTTTATTGTAACTGATCTTGTTATACTTTCAATTAAAAAATCAACCTTCACTGATCCTGCAACCGTTTGTCACGTTTAGTTTTTTTAATTAAATGGCTCGCTTGTTACATACCCCTATACCCCCGGCTTTTGACCCTTTCCTACGCGCGGTCTGTACTACCGCCCTCGGGCGATCTATGTAATGAACAGACTACCATTGCTGAAACACAAGGGAATGCCTCTCAGAGAGATAAGTCAAGTACGTGGTAGATAAAAACATTTTCGTGTTTATGCACGCTGATGTGCTTTGAACGCTGCCCCCCCCTCCTCATCATTTAGATTACCACCAGCCCATTGCACAAAAGCGTACCGGGCGCTCCCCACGCAAAAAAAACGTTGGTTTTTTTTGCCCCGCGGGGCCCTTTTAAAGCCTCCACATCAAACCTAGGGGGTCAGGGAGGATCTACTATGCCCCCTTATGGTCATTTCCCCCTTTGTTTTGGCCTCCTCTTGTCTCTCGATCGTACCGAGAGACAAGATGGCAGCCGCACCGGACTGTTTAGAATGTTGACAGACACCGGAGAGCCAATCAGCTTCGCTTCGCGAAGTTCCGTTACGCGTCAAGTACGCGAACCAGAGCGCTACCCGGAGCGCTGTTACAGATATATAATAAAATCAACCTTCACTGATCCTGCAACCTTTTGTCACGTTTAGTTTTTTCAAATAAATGGCTAGCTTGTTACATACTCCTATACCCCTGGCTTTTGACCCTTTCCTACGCTCGGTCTGTACTACCGCCCTCGGGCGATCTATGTAATGAACAGACTACCATTGCTGAAACACAAGGGAATGCATCTCAGAGAGATAAGTCAAGTACGTGGTAGATAAAAACATTTTCGTGTTTATGCACGCTGATGTGCTTTGAACGCTGCCCCCCCCCCTCCTCATCATTTAGATTACCACCGCCCATTGCACAAAAGCATACCAGGCGCTCCCCACGCAAAAAAAAACAATTTTTTTTTTTTTTGCCCCGCGGGGCCCTTTTAAAGCCTCCACATCAAACCTAGGGGGTCAGGGAGGATCTACTATGCCCCCTTATGGTCATTTCCCCCTTTGTTTTGGCCTCCTCTTGCCTCTCGATCCTACCGAGAGACAAGATGGCGGCCGCTCCGGACTGTTTAGAATGTTGACAGACACCGCAGAGCCAATCAGCTTCGCTTCGCAAAGTTCCGTTACGCGTCAAGTACGCGAACCGGAGCGCTACCCGGAGCGCTGTCACAGATATATATATTTTTTTGAACGTTAATTTATCAAAATCCACTGGAGCACATATATTGAGACCTAGCAAAGGCACATCGGGCTAACAGTCCCTACAATTTTGCCAAGTTTCGTGCAAATCCATTCAGCCGTTCGAGCTAAAAGTGAGGCCAACTGCCCTATGGAAATTAACATGGGAAAAACGCGTTTTGGGACCCCCCTTTCTTCTCGGCCCCCCCTTGAGGAAACCCCCCCAAATTTCCAGGGGCTGCTCAGAAACGAAATGTTCTATTTTCCTGAAAATTTCAGCCAATTCCGTCCACAAACGCCAAAGTTATTAGACATAGATTTTTTCAAAAATCCCATAGAGAAATAATCCTAACTATATATACCTACTGGCGACCGCCAGTAGGTAATATATATATATATATATATATATATATATATATATATATATATATATATCCTACTGGCGGTTGCCTCAGGCCACAAGCCGCGTTTGCAGGTACCTGGTGGGCTAGTTGGCCACCAGATACCCTCAAGATTCAAAGGGACTTAATCCCACAAGTTACAACACACCAGGTTTGCACAGTGATGCAGAGAGGGGGCGGCCCTGATATGACAAGTGTGCAAACCCACTCCCAGGAGCTTTGTAAATTTGGGGATTTAGTCCCCTTCAATCCTGAGGGTCCCTGGGGGCCAACTAGCCCACCTATTACCTCCAGTATGCCCCACAGAGCTGTGTTGTAGAGAGGTGGTCCAAGGCCAACCCCCCTTTTTAGACCACTCTGCAAACGCGTCTCTTGGCACACTGGTGGTGGGTTGATGAGGTCCTCTTGTGTCCTGAGGACCTCAGAACACAAGTGGACTTCATCTTCCGAGCAGCAGTGCGCCAAGAGGCGCATTTGCAGAGTGGTGTAAAAAGGGGGTGTTGTGGAAAATAACGAAATTGATGTACATAAGCAGCGTTCATTGTCCTTTCCCATTCCCTTCTCTGTACGTTAACCGCACCACTCCGCCAGTAAAGGCCCGTGCCCACATGTACCTGACAGCCATTTCAGGCACCATGGCCCCTTTTGCCCGCTCATTGGAATCCCCGGCTTCCCTCCTGCGCGTATTTGAACCCCCCCCCTCTCACATGCATAGACCATGAAACCCTCTCCCTCTGCGCGACCCTGCTCTGAAAAGCAACCCTCCTGCTTGACCCATGCACCCCCCCCATTTTCCTCTCGAAGAAGCATCCTTCGCCTCAGCTGACAAAACCCCCCCAGCTGTATCTGACTGCCCCCGTTCTCTCATGTACGGGTAATAAGACCCCTCTCTCTCTGTGCGACTCTGTCCCTGTGCGCACCCTGGCTCCCCCCTCCTCCCTCACATGGGCAAGTCATAAACCTTCTTCTTCTGTGCGACTCTGTCCTTGGGAGTCACGGCCGCGCCTGACCAACACCTCCTTTCCTTTCATGAATAACCCCTCTGTTGGTAAATCCTCCCTCCACGATTGACTGTCCACACAGGTCCGAGGCCATCGCTTAAGCCGTGAGATACTGTTTACGGCCCCTTATTGTATGAAATCACTCCTCTTCAAAGGACCCACTATTGATCCTGGCCTCCCCACCCCCTGGGCTACGATCAGGCGCACATATCCCAAGAATCGGCGGAACACTCAGCTGCTTGATTACCCCCTCCTCTTATCAGCAGGTCAAGGGCCTCTATTGTGGATATATGTGGGGTGGGATTGACACGAGGATTACGGGGATGTCTTTTCCTTGTTTCACAATGTCATTATTGTAATAAGGAGTGTTTTGTAAGGTATAAAAAGCGATGTCTCAGAGCACTTGTTAGAGCACCTCCTGATGACACCTTGTTTCGTGTCCGAAATGACAGGCTCTCCTCATGAGTAATAAAACTCTGTTCTTGTGATTCCTGCTTCCAGCGCCCGTCTCTTTATTTGGTAACTATTCAGAATGGGAACTAAGAGGCGTCTTGCGCCAGCAGCCTGGGCATCGGTTGTCATATGGGCTGACTTTTCCACAATTGGCGCCCAAGGCGGGGCCCATCAGCGACATAAGGTCCGGTAAGAGAGGTCCAGACGATGGGGTGAACATCAAAACGATCGGAGTATACCTGCCTTGAGAGGACCCTCGTCCGGCTGCTGATTGAATGAACTTCACCGATTCCGAACGGACCTCTCTTGAGTGACCCATTGTCCTGACTGGGATCCCACAGGACTGCTGCGGTAAAATCATGGAGTAAGAGAACGATCGGGCGCTGGAAGAAGGAAGGCGAAGAACTGCCCACACGGTCCGGTCCGGGTAAGGTCGCGTAAATGCGACAAATTGTGAAATGATTGTTTGATTTGGATAATACTAGTATTACGCTTTATTGATACCTCTGGAGATTCACCGTCTGCAAACGGAGAAAACAACAGGCTCTCTCTTTGCAAACAGTGAAGGATAGGTAACGCAGACTTTTGTCCCCATTGTAATCCGTCGTGCCTATCTTCCTCCTCCACTGTTTTCCCGAACTGTCGTTCGTGGATTGTTGTCTGGAGATTCTTTGTCTGCAAACAGGGAAGAACAAGGTCTCTCTTTGCAGGTAGAGAAAGAGTGGGTAACGCAAACTTTTTTCGTACCCACTTATTCTCCCCACTGATTGTTTGATTGACCGAACATTGATTGTTCGGTATTGGTTCTTTTGAGGTATTCACCGCCTGCAAACAACGGAGAATAGAAATATTCTGTCTAGTCTTTGCCCGCCGTGATAAGATAGGTAGTGCAGACTTTTGTCCCCGTTGTAATCCATCATGCCTATCTTCTCCCCACTGATTGGTAGCCTGTTTAGCCCGGACCGCTTATTAGAGATGAACCATCCAGCTCCACTGGAGGGCACACCTAATAAGGACATGCTCACTAAGTGTGGACTAGTCGCTATAGCTTATAATAGGTTATGGCATAAAAATACAAGAAAAAGAGTTGAGCGAAATCAGTAGGCCACTGATGAGTTATCAACTTCGCTAAAAATAAAATAAGAAACGTTAGAAATAACCTGCAATAAGAAACATAAAAATGGCGAGGGAAGACAAGCTTGACACCAAGGCAGACACGAGGTAGATTAGGCTTCACCACCCCTCACTGCTCCAAACATGTCTGTCCCACCGCCCGCCACACCCAAATAACGGTAAACATGAAATAGATACAAATCAGCAGATACCTACCCCCATTCCGGAAGCTCCCGAAGTGCAACAGGTCCGCGGTTACGCCCAACCGGAAGGCAAGGCCTCGATGCGTGCAGGGCTCGGCTGGCCGCAGTCGGAAGGGGAGGCTGTGAGGCGGATGGCCCGAAAATCGTAATGATCTCTCCTTTTCCCCTCTTCTGCTGCTCTGCAGGCCACGGGGGGGGATGTCTTTCCTCAGCCACCGACTCCCCCCCCCTCTCTCGCCTGATCTGGCCCTCATCGAAGACCGGAGCCAAGGCGAGGACGGTGGCGCTTCTTTCAGCTATAATGGCTGCAACTACACCTCTTTTCAATGATGTCTTGGGCAACTCTGGAAAGTTGCAGGTGGTCCCGCCAGCGGCAACGCCTGACAGTTGCAGGTAGTCCCGCCACATGGCAGCACCTGAGAGTTGCAGGTAGTCCCGCCACATGTCAAAAGGGGGGGATGTCTTGCCTCAGCCACCGACTCCCCCCCCCATCTTCAATGCCTGATACGGCTGTACCAAAGCGCTGGAGCCGAAGAACGGCGCGGGGTCGCTGGAAGGGGGAGGCGGCGCGAACGAGCCTCCCCCACCTCCCTCCAGGTGGAGGCTTCCAGCGACACCCCAACGCTCCTGCTTGAAGAAGGGGTCCATATCAAAACTCGGGTTTCCTTGCCCGGGACGAGCACACGCCCTGTACTCCTCAGCCTTGAAGATTCTAAAAGAGCCGGGGGGGGCGACCTCTCCACGAGGCGCCCCCCGCCCCCATCCTCCGATGGAGCCACGAGACGTCGGTGCACTCCTGCCGGCGCCAGCCTCAGTTTGGAAATGACTAAAATCCTGCAAGGATACAGATTTGTTCAGTTCCGGTGGAACATCAGAATGACCCGGTAGGATAGATTATTGCCTCCCTCCCCACCTTATGACTGATGGTCCATATTGCTAGTCTGTTACTCCATTGCGAAAAACTTTTTGAACTGCCAAAGAGGTTCTGGTCCAACCACGAGTCAGTGGAAGCATTCCGACTCTACTGGGACATGCCTGACCTCGCCCAAAATGGCGCCGATACAAAATGAGACTTTTTAAAAATCCTTGTTGCACCCTGATAGCTCAGCTTTGATGCTCCAAGATATGTATGCAGTTTTTGGACAATGAAAGTGGATAAGATGGATATTGAGTATGTGCTTGGAAAAGAAAGCGATATAAGAGGGATATTGATTATGTGCCGGGACGGTGAACTGATTTAGAGTGGGTACTAATTATGTGTTGGAAGAAATGAATTGGTATGAAATAGGAACTGATTGAACATTTGGACAATGAATTGGTAAATATTAGGTCTTGAGTAATAATTGGACAATGAGATAAAATTATTGAAAAATGTAATTATTGACATGCATCATACTTGCAGTGTAGGAAAGTTCGATATGATTTTATTATACTGCCGCACTTTTCTGAAATAAATGATCACCGACCTCGTGCCCCTTATGCACAGTTCTAGTCTGCTCCGTGGCCGGCCCACTGGGTTGTAGGCCCGTATTTGTGCACCAACAATATTAATTAAAGGTATTTCGAAAAAGGAAGTATGAAATGTAGCAGTTGCATTAATGAGTTTTTAATGTGTTACTACTGTCTCTAATATAAGCGAAAAATAAGCAGCTTTATTAAGGTTGAAGGGTAAAAAGGCCCGATATTTAGCAGCTACACTATGTATCACAGGCAGCCGGAAAAGTGTTTTTAGACGCCCTCGAGCGATACCGCAGAAATACCACCTGACCGCCACCCTTGCACACGACCTATAAGGCCACGATCGTGTGATTCATGTAGATACACAGACCATCGATGATTATCTATCTGACGCTACTGATCCCTCTGGGCTTATACGCCGAGATGGTAGAGAATGCGGCCCGTGGAGATAGGTCAAGTATGTGGTAGGTAAAAACATTTTCGGATTTATGCAAGTTGATGTATTTTGAATGTTGCCCCCACCCCCCTTCCTTCTCCTCCCTTCTGCAGGTCACGTCGGAACGTCGGCTGAAGTATGGAGGAGTGACGATCGAACAAACCGACGGAAAGGGAAGGAGGGGATTTGAGCATAGTACTTATGCTAGACTTAGAGATGACTGTTCCTCCTTAGAACGTAGCGACTGGGAGGATGGACTGACATAGAAACTTGACGGGTACTGTATGACGGAAATTGACTCGAATTAGCACGTTAGATAATGTAACTATGACGGTTAACTAGATAGGGAAAGGACAAAGAAGAGTCCTGGGGTAAGGGTTACCAAGGCACCACCCGTCTGGAAAGTTAGAAATGTTGCTGATGTTCAAAATGTACCACCTCCTTCTCACACTCTTATAGATATAGCCAAGCTGTCCGACTGTTCTCCCGATCAATACCCGCCGGTGCCTCAGCCTGGAGAACTTCCAACCAAAGGAAGAAACTCAAAAATGGTTTAAGATCCAACCGTGGGTAAATAGCCCGACCAGGTTAATTTCTGACCGGCTGACCGAGGTGTAAGTATTGGCAATTGAGAACACTCGCAAAAATAGCAAGCGAGAGGGAAAAGGAGGGAAAGGTAAAAAGAGCTAAGCACGTAGGTAAATAGGATATTAAAGATACGCAGGATGTAAAAATAGATCTTTTTGGCCAATAATTGTTTTATGTTTTGTCATGAATGTCTTATATATGTAATACATGTACTGTCTTCCTTCGTCTGAGTTTGTGTGTATGTACTGTAGGGGTTTATGTCTTCCCTCTGTTTGCGTCTCTCCGTTACCTGACCCCCTGCTGTTCTGTGTTGTGAGCGCACTAAATGACCTATTTTCGTACACGTCTCTCTCTCTCTCTCTCTCACTCTCTACATGTCATACGTGTACCGAATGGCTCGTTTAGATTGCGGACGACTCTCACTCTCTACGAGAGTCCCCCTGTTCTATCTTCCTTTTTGTGGTAAAATTGTGCCCCGCTGGCACCAGTCTGATTGGATACTTATTGAACACGAAGGTGTTCAGCGAAATTGACAGAAACTAAAATGATTTGCCATATTACTACCTCTCCTTTCTGCAAAATGAATGAACTCGAATTGGCTAAGAAAGAAAGGACAGGTGAGACGACTAAGGTTCCCTAATCTGGCCTTTTATAAGGAAACTATATGTCAATGGCACCCTATTTTTCGGTTCATTAAGAGACAAGCGCCAAGGTCCAGATTGACCCCCAATGCCCAGATTGCCCCACCCCTTTGCACCCAAGCGCGAATGCCCGAAGCGTCCCCGCCCCACTTGATTGACCCCAGCTACTGTCCCCGATATATATATATCTGATGACCATGAGTAACTGTCGCCCCTCGAGAAAAAACCTGTTTAACCCTGTCTTTCGATGATTGCACCCCCGCTCTGTTTTAAAAAAAAAAAAAGAAAAAGTTAGCCAGCTCTAAAGGGAGATGTAAGACTGTTAAGGCTCGGGTTAGAAGGACGAGTCTCCCCTGAATGTTGTCAATCTTGGGGTTTTTGTTGAAATACGCAGGTGATAAGAGTCTGACCTCTGTCCATATATGTCATGAACAAACGCCGATTAGACTTCGTGCGAACGCAGTAGAAATACCCACCTACTTACTTCATGGTAATAGACTTCTGACTATGACCAATGAGCATAACGCCAGGTGCTAGGATTGCGAGTGGAATTCAAATGTAAAAATCTCTTCTCCTGCCAGTTCCCTAAAACTCGTTTTTACCCATTTAAAGATCTACGATCACCGGAGGAGAAGGGTCGGACGTGACACACAGCCTGGCTGCAGATCATGAGACACATGCGACCTCGACTACAGGTGGAGCCACAGCGCAACAGGAATACGGGACGAGGCAGCACTCTCCAATGCGGTAAACGAAAGGATGAAAGGCTGTCCTGAAGCCCTTTTGTCCGCCTACCCACGCGTGCCTGGAGCCTCCGTCCCCCTTTTCAAGCCTGATTGATGGGCCTGCTTGCTTGTTATCCTTTGCTCCCTTGGTCCCTTTGGTGTGTCCCAGGAAATCTGACCCCACTCCGCTCTCTCTTTCTCCCATCGACTACTGAACCATACCCCCTTTTCCACGTGACTTTTTGCCGAAAGAAAGAACAGCATTTAGGTGGAAATGAGGTTATGCCACGGAAATATAGGTGCCAAGCATAAGGCGCCACTAAAAGGATTGGTTAGGGAACAGGACTGTGGTCTAACAGCAGAGGACTGACCGCACCCTGCAACGCGTAAGGATGGATCAGAGCTGGACCTATAGCTCCACCGCCGGTGCTCAACAGCGCCAACGAAAGGACACGGACTAGAGCCTACCAGTGATGGCTCACTGCTAAAAAGACACTGTGACGAAGAGATCTTATTGGACTGAATTCTTCCCTCAACCACTTGGTCAAAAATGTTCATTGGTCACATTTTTTTTTTTTGAAAGTCAGAAGCATTTATGCTATGAAGTACGTTTGCAAATGCAATTCCCTATGTACTGCATTCTGCCAATCACACCAACTGTTCATGATTATATGCAATATGTTAGTATTGACAAATGCTATTTCATCAACCACACATGTTTATATGTATGCCCATTAACTAGGAAGGATAGGAAAATGAACTTTGTTATGTAAAAAGCGGCGACTGTGGAAAATAACGAAATTGATGTACATAAGCAGCGTTCATTGTCCTTTCCCATTCCCTTCTCTGTACGTTAACCGCACCACTCCGCCAGTAAAGGCCCGTGCCCACATGTACCTGACAGCCATTTCAGGCACCATGGCCCCTTTTGCCCGCTCATTGAAATCCCCGGCTTCCCTCCTGCGCGTATTTGAACCCCCCCCTCTCACATGCATAGACCATGAAACCCTCTCCCTCTGCGCGACCCTGCTCTGAAAAGCAACCCTCCTGCTTGACCCATGCACCCCCCCCCATTTTCCTTTCGAAGAAGCATCCTTCGCCTCAGCTGACAAAACCCCCCCCAGCTGTATCTGACTGCCCCCGTTCTCTCATGTACGGGTCATAAGACCCCTCTCTCTCTGTGCGACTCTGTCCCTGTGCGCACCCTGGCTCCCCCCTCCTCCCTCACATGGGCAAGTCATAAACCTTCTTCTTCTGTGCGACTCTGTCCTTGGGAGTCACGGCCGCGCCTGACCAACACCTCCTTTCCTTTCATGAATAACCCCTCTGTTGGTAAATCCTCCCTCCACGATTGACTGTCCACACAGGTCCGAGGCCATCGCTTAAGCCGTGAGATACTGTTTACGGCCCCTTATTGTATGAAATCACTCCTCTTCAAGGGACCCACTATTGATCCTGGCCTCCCCACCCCCTGGGCTACGATCAGGCGCACATATCCCAAGAATCGGCGGAACACTCAGCTGCTTGATTACCCCCTCCTCTTATCAGCAGGTCAAGGGCCTCTATTGTGGATATATGTGGGGTGGGATTGACACGAGGATTACGGGGATGTCTTTTCCTTGTTTCACAATGTCATTATTGTAATAAGGAGTGTTTTGTAAGGTATAAAAAGCGATGTCTCAGAGCACTTGTTAGAGCACCTCCTGATGACACCTTGTTTCGTGTCCGAAATGACAGGCTCTCCTCATGAGTAATAAAACTCTGTTCTTGTGATTCCTGCTTCCAGCGCCCGTCTCTTTATTTGGTAACTATTCAGAATGGGAACTAAGAGGCGTCTTGCGCCAGCAGCCTGGGCATCGGTTGTCATATGGGCTGACTTTTCCACAGTGTGGCTTCCGACAACCTCTTTGCAATCAAGCTCTGTGTTCGATATTAGAGGTGCCTGGTGGGCTAGTTGGTCCCCAGGGTCCCTCAGTATTCAAGTGGAATTAATTCCCCAACTAACAATGCACCGGGGGGCGCGTTTGCGGAGTGATGGAGAAAGGGGCATGGCATTTATCTACCTATCAGCAATCCCACTGTGTGGGGCTTACTGGAGGTAAGAGGTAGGCCAGTTGGCCCCTAAAATACCTCCAGCACCGAAGGGGAGATCAATCCCCATCCAAGAGCTTGCCAGGGAGTGGTGGGCAAAGGGGGTGTGGCCTGCTCTTCGAACCTAGCAATGCTGCTGTGTGGGACTTACTGGAGTTAATAGGAGGGGTAGTTGGCCCCCAAGGATGTTCTTGGGGGCCAACTGCCCCTCTTGTTACCTACAGTAAGTCCCGCACAGTGGGATTGCTAAGTCGTCTTCATAGGCCATGCCCCCTTTTTCCCACCATTCTGAAAACGTGCCTCCTGGCAGACTACGGGATGGGGGATGAAGTACAATTTACTCCTGAGGGACTTTTGGGCCCAAGAAGCCCTACTGGTACCTCCTGTAAGCCCTATGCACCGGAATTCCTGAGCACGGGTCGGAGGCCCAGCACCCTTTCTCCACCACTCTGCAAACACAACTATCAGTTAAAGAAGTGTTTTCAATGTGAAAGGTTTCACATTTGCGAGAATTCAAGCTTTTTTGAGTGGAGTGGATGTACTTTGTGTGTAGTGCAACTATGTGGTATGTTGCGCAGTGAAATTATGTGGTTAGAAAGTATGTGGTATCTAGTGTATAGGAATTATGTAGAGTGGGATTGTGTGTTATGGAGAGTAATTATGTGGTATGGTAGTCTGTGTTGTAGAGTGGCAACCTTAGGTTTAGTCTTCCTCTTTTCCATAGAAGCTCACCTATGAACTCAGTGAGAAAAAAAAAGATGGAATCACTGAGGAGCACTTGTCGACCTAGACCTGTTATGTTAAAAACACTTATATAGCGCATGGCTCACCCGGGGGCATCTCAGCGCTTACTTAGTGTTAAGAGGTCACGGAAAGAGGGAGGAGATTATGTTAACTAGAAGAGAAACGCTTTTAACTGTTTCCTAAAGATATTATAGGAAGGACAGTCTCGCAAAGCAAGGGGCAGAGAATTCCAGAAGCGTGGGGCGAGAAAAGATAAAGCCATGCCTCCTGTACGACTGAGATGTATCCTGGGTACTTTTAAAAGGGCCAAGGTATTGGATCTAAGAGCCCGGTCCGAAGTATGTTTGAGCAGCTTTTTTCGCAGGTAGTCGGGACCTTTTCCTCTAAGCGAGTTGTAGGTTAGACAGCATATCTTAAAATTAGATTGTTTTCTTATTGGGAGCCAATGAAGCTCTCACAATCGGGGGACCAATGGTGAGCAAGCGGGACCGTTCAAGATCATTCTTGCTGCCGTATTTTGGATCACCTGTAGTTTGGCAAGCTGCGTAGTTCCGACTTCAGCCAGAAGAGCATTTCCATAGTTGAGGCGACTAGTCACCATGGCCTGAACTAGGATTCTACGATGTTTAATCGGTAAGTAAGGTAGAATCTTACTCAGAAGGCGGAGACTGTTTTAGCATGAGCTAATTACGGCGGCAATCTTATCTTTCATCATTAAAGAGTGGTGCAGAATTATTCCCAGGCTCTTCACTGATTGTTTTGAGATGGGGGCCGATCCAAGCTGGGATGGCCACCAGTCATCTGTCCAAAACATTAATGCTTTTCCCATCAACATTACTTCCGTCTTACTTGGATTTAACTGGAGGCAATTTTCAGACATCCAGTTTGAAATAGTGACCATGCCCGCCGCAAAGCGATCTTTCTCTAATTCTATATTAGAACCAATTGTGAACATAAGCTGGGTGTCATCCGCGTATGAGATTATTTTGAACCCTAAATGTTCCACAATTTTTGCCAGGGGGGCCATATAAACATTAAATAATGTTGGGCTCAGGCAGGAACCCTGGGGAACACCCCTGTCCGAACAGGTTTTCTTTGAAAGAAAAGGTCCCTACATTACAGTTTGATGTCTATCGGTCAGGAAATTCTGCAGTCATTTTAGGGCCGTGCCCTGGATACCACAGGAGTGGAGTCTCTCCACGAGCTTTAGATGTGAAATAGTATCGAAATCCGCGGAGAGATCCATGAAGATCAGAACAACAGATCCTCCGATGTCCACTACCTGCCTCATTGAGGTCGTCACTGCTAGAACGGCAGTTTCTGTGCTGAAACAGTTTAGGTGACTGTTTGGCCGCACCGACTTTCGCACAGTTATAAGTTTTCTGCATTTGCCACATATTTCATCATCCTCACCCTAATCTGCAGATTTGAACAAAAAAAATCCTTGTTTCTAGCTAAAACGGGTCAAACATTTACCAAAAATGCAGCGTTAAGTGTTTGTGAAGGGGCAGACCTTACCTCCCGGGTACAACGCTCCCGTAGGACCGCCATACGGGCGATAACACTAACCCACAGCCACAACCGGCTACACCTCTTTCTGTTTCCCTGCAGGCGCCAACAGCAATCCTGGAGTACAGCGGACCGGAAGCAGCCTGGACCGACCCCGGAAGTACAACGGCCACTAATGGACCGGAAGTGACCCCATCTGACCCCGGAAGCCTTTCCTCAGGACCCAGAGCAGATGGTAGAAAAGCCAGCGACACAGAGGAGAAGAGGTTCCCAGCGGCGGACTCGTGGCAGGAGTCGGCGAGACGCGACGGACCGACAGCGACGGCTGTAGCAGAGAGGACGAATAGAGAGAGAGAAGAAGAAGACGACGTTTGGTGCGAGGATTGGTGGCATCCTCAGGAGGTGGCTGGAAAGCGGCCGTAACTCGGATGAGAGTTACGGCGGGGCACGTGAGTAAAGTGTTACCATTCTCCGTGTTTTCCCTTTCCTGTGTAACTAGTATAAATAGTGTAAATCTTGTACAGAACTTCACGAGCACCCCACTGTATGTTATAAGCACGCCTGCACTGTATAGTATCTACCGTCCACAACCCCCCCCCACTATCGACACTCTATACCTCCGCCCCGTCTCTTTCGTTCCCCTCTTCCCCGGCCTTCCCTTCCTCCCTCACCGTCTGTTTCCACCCTTAACACTCCTGGTGTCGGTGTCAATCTGTTGAGTTCCGTGGTCGTTGGAACTAACTGCCCCGTGTCTCTTTCCTTTATCTCCGAGGGACACCCCAACTCCCGTCGCCAGGAAGGAGAAACCCGGCCGTGCAGTAGAAGACCCTCCTGGACCCTCCTCATCGGAAACCCTCACGAGGAAGCCCAGCCGAAACACCGAGGATCTTATCGAATAACCAAGGCCAAGGACATAACTTCTATGTACTTAAATAAAACCCTTGCTAATCATAGCACACTATATCCGGCCTCCACGCCTGTTATTCCGGCCCGCACACCCCCACACCCCACAAGTGGTGTCAGAAGTGGGATCGCCAGGAAGCATGGAGGCCGCCGTCAAACAGCTGGCAGAAGGCCAGGAACTTCTCGGCAAACTGATGGAACGGTTCCTTAAGACCGCGGAAGACGACAGGGGGCAGTTGCACGACGTTTTGAAGGGGCAGGGCACGGCCCAGGACCAAGCACTCGAAAAACTGACGACCGTCATGGGACAGCAGAAGCCCATGACCTCACTACCCTCGGTAGTCTTGCAGAAGTATGTGGCTGGCGAAGACCCCGATTTTTTCTTCACTAACTTTGAACGCCTAGCTCAAGCTGCGGCTTGGCCCGCTGACCGTTGGGGTCATTACCTCGGTCCCCTTCTGACTGGGGAATTGCAAGCAGCCTACCAGCAAGCAAACGTGCAAGGTCAGACCCCTTATGCAGATATCAAGAAGTGCATCCTGGAACGTCTGGGGATAGATGACGAAACATACCGGGTTAGGCTCCGCCAGGCCAAGGAGGGGCCACAAGAAAATCCCCGAGCGTTATCCTACCGCATACAGGACTTGGCCGACCGGTGGTTAAAACCTGAAACCTCCAGCAAGGCAGAAATCATGTCTAAGATATATCTGGAGCAGTATCTGGCTTCGCTACATCCAGCCACACAGAAGTGGGTCCGCCAACATGCCCGATTAACTCTCGACAGTGCCGTCGAAATAGCCAGCGCTTACAATCGAGCCCAGGAATCCCAACGAGGGAAGGAAGAACACCCAACCCACATAGCTCGTGGCAGTCATCCCCGGCCGTCGAGACCTCCTCTGGTTGTACGAAAACAAGAACCAGCCCCCTTGATGCCTTATCCGGTCCTGCCAAGACCACCTCAACCAGGACCCCAATGTTATCATTGTGGAGGGTTCGGACACATAGCCCGCATATGCCCCCAGAAGGAGGAACCCATGGAGATTGGACTGCCCAGGAACTATGTGTGTCTTACAACAGAAACCACCCCTCCGCCCTTTCGTTGTCCCGTGCGCATAGATGGACACAGCCTGATGGCGCTTGCGGATACGGGATGTCGCCATAGTGTTGTGCGTCCCCTAGAACTCCCTCATGCAGTGGGACCCGTGACCGGGTCAGTGGCCATCAAATGCGTCCACGGAGACACGAAGTGCTACCCAACAGCACAAGTACGGGTACAACACCCTACCGATAAAGGAAGCTTACTGACTGTTGGCTTGGTGCCTAATCTACCGGAACAGGCAATTCTTGGGAGTGATTACAGCGGTCTTCCCCATCTCCTTCAAGATACCACAGACTCCCTAAAAAAATGGTGGGCGGAGGCTCCGTTCTCCCGTGAAACCCCTGCTTCGGTGGAAAACCCCAAACCGTTGAAGACCAAGGCCCAAAGAAAAAAGGAGAAGAGGGGGTTCGCCCTCGCCTATCCCGCCCAGGTCGACGATCATCCGTGGGAAACAGACCGGGAGTTCCGTGCTGCTCAACAAGAGGATCCAGTATTACAGGATGCCTGGGGTCGTGCACTTCCCAATGAAGACCCTTTACACGTAGGTCCTTATTTCTTCATACGAAATGGACTCCTGTATCGGAAAGGTGGAGCCCAGGCAAATACCCAGTTGGTTATCCCCGGGCTGTTTCGTGATAAGGTTTTGTTTTTGGCCCACAGCCATCTGTTGGGTGGACATTTTAGTGACGAAAAAACTGGAGAGGCGATTTTGGAGAAGTTCTACTGGCCAGGCGTGTATGCTCAAATCAAACGCTATTGTCGGGAATGCACGGTGTGCCAAAGAACCAGCCGGTACCGGCCACCGAGGGCTCCCCTACAGCCCCTCCCTCTGATCGATATCCCCTTCGCTAGAGTAGGGATGGACATTATAGGCCCCATGCTACCCTCCAAGAGCGGCTGTAGGTATGCCTTAGTGGTAGTGGACTACGCCACACGATTCCCGGAAGCTGTACCTCTCCGTCAACCAACCACCCAGAACATCTCCAAAGCGCTCATTTCCATTTTTTCCAGGGTGGGGTTTC
The DNA here is from genome assembly GCF_964263255.1 of Lissotriton vulgaris. NCBI lineage: Eukaryota > Metazoa > Chordata > Amphibia > Caudata > Salamandridae > Lissotriton > Lissotriton vulgaris. Next base: position 82,878,641 of record NC_141695.1, read on the forward strand.
CACGTGAGATCTTGACCGACCAGGGTACACCTTTTGTCTCCTCCCTCATGCGCCAAGTCTGTTCCAGTCTGGGGATTAAACAAATTCGGACTTCCGCCTATCACCCTCAGACGGACGGCTTGGTGGAACGCTACAATGCCACGCTAAAGACCACCTTGAAAAAACTTTTGGGCCTCGAGAGCAAGAGGTGGGAGGAGTTACTTCCTTTGGCCCTTTTTGCCATCAGGTGCAAGGTCCAAAGCAGCACGGGTTATTCACCCTATGAACTGCTGTATGGCCGGGCTCCCCGGACTCTTTTGGACATGGCCCGTGAGGCCTGGGAAGCCGAGCCAGATCGAACCCGTCCTCTCCCTGAATACGTCAACAATTTAAAAACACATTTAGGGGAGATCAGAGAGATCGTGAGACAGAACCTACTGGCCGCCCAAACGTCTCAAAAGCAACAATACGATAAGGGAACCAAAGCCCGGTCTTTTGTACCCGGGGACTTAGTACTGTTGCTTCTACCCTCCTCGGACCATAAGTTACTAGGTCAGTGGCAAGGCCCGTTCACCGTAACAAGACAGGTGACTCCGGTCACCTATGAAGTCCAGACAGACGCCACGAGAGGGTCCGTCCAGATATATCATGTCAATCTCCTAAAGAAATGGGAGGGTCCTCGACCCGTCTTGTCTGGTGTTAGCCCCCTCCCCTTTGAGAGCTGTTTTGATGTCGAGTTACCCGAAAGCAAGAAACAGGACCTGTGCCGGACCCTGTCTTCGGTACAAAAGGTGTTTTCTTCCCTGCCGGGACACACTTCGGTAGTGGAACATGCCATCCACACGGAACCCGGGAAAATAGTCAGACAGCGACCATACCGTGTTCCAGAAGCCCGAAGAGCTGTCATAAAAGAAGAAACCAATCAAATGTTGAAAATGGGCATCATTGAACCTTCCTGTAGTAACTGGAACTCGCCCATCGTCTTAGTACCAAAACCCGATGGTTCCACCAGATTTTGTATTGATTTCAGGGAGGTGAACAAAATCTCAGCCTTCGACTCATACCCTCTTCCTCGCGTAGACGAGATGGTCGAACGCATCGGCAGAGCTAAATATATAAGTACCCTTGACCTCTGCAAGGGATACTGGCAGATCCCCTTGAGAGCAGAGGACAAACACAAGACCGCCTTTTCCACTCCAGAGGGACTGTTCCAATTCAAAGTTATGCCTTTCGGTCTTCATGGGGCCCCAGCGACCTTCCAAAGGGCCATGAATCAGGTCCTACAACCCCACTCCCAATACTCGGGTGCTTACCTCGATGACATCGTCATCTATAGCGACACCTGTGAGCAGCATCTGATTCACGTACAGTCAATCGTCACCTCCCTAGGTGCCTCCGGCTTCACCATTAACCCCTCTAAGACAACACTAGCCGCCCAGAGCGTAAAGTATTTAGGGTATCTGCTGGGGGAGGGGCATATCCGTCCACAAGACAGTAAGGTCAGGACCATCCAAGCCATTCCTTTTCCACAAACCCGTAAAGATCTCCGTGCTTTCCTGGGTATGTTGGGATATTACAGGAGGTTTATACCCAACTTCTCCCATACCGCAGCCCCCCTAACAGATCTACTGAAGAAAACAACGAAAACAGAAGAGATCCTCAAACAGCCAAGCCCCTTGTTGCTACAGGCCTTTCATCTGCTCAAAAAGGCCTTAACATCGGAACCCGTGCTGATGAGTCCGGACTATACCCAGCCCTTTATATTGCAGACCGATGCGTCAGATCTGGGGTTGGGGGCGGTCCTGTCCCAAAAAGATGCAGATGGAGCTGAAAGACCTGTCCTTTATTTAAGTAGGAAGTTGTTTCCCCGAGAAACCAATTACTCAGTGGTTGAGAAAGAGGCCCTCGCCATTAAATGGGCGATAGAAAGTCTCCGGTATTACCTGGAGGGGCGGGAGTTCATTCTGTATACGGATCACGCGCCTCTGGAATGGATGGCACGTAACCGTGGTAACAATGATCGAGTACTCAGGTGGTTCCTCTCACTCCAACCCTTTCGCTTCCAAACTCTACATCGTAAAGGGCTAGAACAAGGCAATGCAGACTACCTCTCCCGGCATCCGCCTTCCACCTCCCGTACCAGTAACAATCCTAGGGAAAGGGGATGTGAAGGGGCAGACCTTACCTCCCGGGTACAACGCTCTCGTAGGACCGCCCATACGGGCGATAACACTAACCCACAGCCACAACCGGCTACACCTCTTTCTGTTTCCCTGCAGGCGCCAACAGCAATCCTGGAGTACAGCGGACCGGAAGCAGCCTGGACCGACCCCGGAAGTACAACGGCCACTAATGGACCGGAAGTGACCCCATCTGACCCCGGAAGCCTTTCCTCAGGACCCAGAGCAGATGGTAGAAAAGCCAGCGACACAGAGGAGAAGAGGTTCCCAGCGGCGGACTCGTGGCAGGAGTCGGCGAGACGCGACGGACCGACAGCGACGGCTGTAGCCGAGAGGACGAATAGAGAGAGAGAAGAAGAAGACGACGTTTGGTGCGAGGATTGGTGGCATCCTCAGGAGGTGGCTGGAAAGCGGCCGTAACTCGGATGAGAGTTACGGCGGGGCACGTGAGTAAAGTGTTACCATTCTCCGTGTTTTCCCTTTCCTGTGTAACTAGTATAAATAGTGTAAATCTTGTACAGAACTTCACAAGCACCCCACTGTATGTTATAAGCACGCCTGCACTGTATAGTATCTACCGTCCACAACCCCCCCCCACTATCGACACTCTATACCTCCGCCCCGTCTCTTTCGTTCCCCTCTTCCCCGGCCTTCCCTTCCTCCCTCACCGTCTGTTTCCACCCTTAACACTCCTGGTGTCGGTGTCAATCTGTTGAGTTCCGTGGTCGTTGGAACTAACTGCCCCGTGTCTCTTTCCTTTATCTCCGAGGGACACCCCAACTCCCGTCGCCAGGAAGGAGAAACCCGGCCGTGCAGTAGAAGACCCTCCTGGACCCTCCTCATCGGAAACCCTCACGAGGAAGCCCAGCCGAAACACCGAGGATCTTATCGAATAACCAAGGCCAAGGACATAACTTCTCTGTACTTAAATAAAACCCTTGTTAATCATAGCACACTATATCCGGCCTCCACGCCTGTTATTCCGGCCCGCACACCCCCACACCCCACAGTGTTACAGCGTGGTGTCAGGCTCTTTGCAAACATAGAATGGTCATGTGTTACTTATTGATAAATGTGGGTGATAAATTAGTACTAATGGTGTGCAAGCCACTCTTGCTTCCCTCTGCACCTATCTTGCCTCTTTCTGCATTTCTGTTGCTCTTTCTGCAAGTTTATTACTTTTTCTGCACTTCTCGTGACCTCATTCTACAAATCTCATGTACTTTCTGCACCTCTCTTCCCTCTTTCTGCACGACGGTTGCCTCTTTATGCACCTCATTTGCTTCTTTCTGCACCCCTGTTGTCTCTTTCTGAACTTGTCTTCCCTATTTCTGTAACTTTCCTGCCTGCATTTGCATCTAACTTGCCTCTTTCTGCACTTTTCTTGCTTTCTTTCCACACCTCTGTTGCTTCTTTCAGCAATTCTCTTGCCTCTTTGTGCACTTCTCACGCCTGTTTCTGCACCTCTGTGCCTCTTTTTACACCTCTGTTGGCTCTTTCTGCACCCCACTTGCTCCTTTATACACTTCTCGTGCCCCTTTCGGCACATTCCATGCTTCTTTCTGCACCTGTCTTGCTTCTTTCTGCACCCCTGTTGTCTCTTTCTGCACCCGTCTTCCCTCTTTCTGTACCTTTCCTGCCTGGTTTTTCATCTCACTTACCCCTTTCTGCGCTTTTCTTGCTTCTTTCTACACCTCTGTTGCTTCTTTCATCAATTTTCTTGCCTCTTTCTGCACTTCTCTTGACTCTTTCTGCACCCCTGTTACTTCATTCTGCACTTCCAATGCTTCTTTCTGCACGCCTGTTGTTTTTTATGTACATCTTTTGCCTCTTTATGCACTTTTCTTGCTTTTTTCTGCACCCCTCTAGCCTCTTTCTGCACCTCATTTGCTTTTTTCTGCAGTCCTGTTGTCTCTTTATGCACCACTGTCTTTCTTCACCTCACTTGCTCCTTTTTACACTTCTTTTGCTTCTTTCTGCAATTCTCGTGCCTCTTTGTGCACTTCTCTTGCCTGTTTCTGCAGTTCGCTATCCTCTTTCTTCACCCCTGTTGCTTCATTCCGCACATTCCATGCTTCTTTCCACACCTGTCTTGCTTCTTTCTGCACCCCTGTTGTCTCTTTCTGTACATCTTTTGTCTCTTTCTGCACTTTCCTCTGCTTTTTCCGTGCCTCTCTTCCCTCTAGTCTTCGCTAGTCTTCCCTCTTTCTGTACCTTTCCTGCCTGTTTTTGCATCTCACTTGCCTCTTTCTGCACTTTTCTTGCTTCTTTATACACCTTTGTTGTTTCTTTCAGCAATTCTCTTGCCTCTGTTTACACTTTTCTTGCCTGTTTCTGCATTTCTATTGCCTCTTTCTGCACCCCTGTTGCTTCATTCTACACGTTCCATGCTTCTTTCTGCATCTGTCTTGCTTCTTTCTGCACCTCTGTTGTCTCTCAATGTACCTCTTTTGCCATTTGCTGAATTTTTCTTGCATTTTAATGCACCTCTCTTCCCTCTTTCTGCACATCTGTTGCCTCTTTATGCACCTCACTTGCTTCTTTCTGCACCCCTGTTGGCTCTCTCTGAAATCATCTTCCATCTTTTTGTACATTTCCTGCCTGTTTTTGCATCTCACTTGCTTATTTCTACACTTTTTTTGCTTCTTTCTACACCTCTTTTGTTTCTTTCAGTAATTCTCTTGCCGATTTGTGCACTTCTCTTGCCTGTTTATGCACTTCTCTTGCCTCTTTCTGCACCTCTGTTGCTTCATTCTACACTTTCCATGCTTCTGCCTGCACCTGTCTTGCTTCTTTCCGCACGCCTTTTGTCTCTTTATGTACCTCTTTAGCCTCTTTCTGTTCTTTTCTTGTCTTTTTCTGCACTTTTCTTGGCTTTTTCTGCACATCTCTTCCCTCTTTCTGCACGTCTGTTGCCTATTTCCACACGCCTGTTATCTCTTTCGGCACCCGTTTTCCTTCTTTCTGTACCTTTCCTGCCTTTTATTACATCTCACTTGCCTCTTTCTGCACTTTTTTTGCTTCTTTCTACACCTTTGTTGCTTCTTTCAGCAATTCTCTTGCCTCTTTGTACACTTTTCTTGCCTGTTTCTGCATTTCTATTGCCTCTTTCTACTCCCCTGTGGCTTCATTCTACACGTTCCATGCTTCTTTCTGCATCTCTCTTGATTCTTTCTGCACCCCTGTTGTCTCTCTATGTACCTCTTTTGACTTTTTTTGCTTTTTTTTGCATTTTTATGCACCTCTTTTCCATCTTTCTGCACATCTGTTGCCTCTTTCTGCACCTCATTTGCTTCTTTTACACCCCTGTAGTCTCTTTCTGAAATCATCTTCCCTCTTTCTGTACCTTTCCTGCCTGTTTTTGCATCTCACTTGCCTCTTTCTACACTTTTTTTGCTTCTTTCTACACCTCTTTTGTTTCTTTCAGTAATTCTATTGCCTCTTTGTGCACTTCTCTTGCCTGTTTCTGCACTTCTCTCGCCTCTGTCTGCACCTCTGATGCTTCATTCTACACTTTCCATGCTTCTTTCTGCACCTGTCTTGCTTTTTTCTGTTTCCCTATTTTGCCTCTTTCTGTACTTTTCTTGGCTATTTCTGCACTTTTCTTGGCTTTTTCTGTACATCTCTTCCCTCTTTCTGGACGTCTGTTGACCTTTTTCCACACCCCTGTTGTCTCTTTTGGCATCCGTCTTCCTTCTTTCTGTACCTTTCCTGCCTTTTTTTATCTCACTTGCCTCTTTCTGCGCTTTTCTTGCTTCTTTTTAGACCTCTGTTGCTTCTTCCATCAATTCTCTTGCCTTTTTCTGCACTTCGCTTGCCTGTTTCTGCACTTCTCTTGCCTCTTTCTGCACCCCTGTTACTTCATTCTGCACTTCCAATGCTTCTTTCCACACCTGTCTTGCTTTTTTCTGCACCCCTGTTGTCTCTTTCTGTACATCGTTCGTCTCTTTCTGCACTTTCCTCTGATTTTTCTGCGCCTCTCTTCCCTCTAGTCTTCACTAGTATTCCCTCTTTCTGTACCTTTCCTGCCTTTTTTGCATCTCACTTGCCTCTTTCTGCACATTTCTTACTTCTTTTTACACCTTTGTTGTTTCTTTCAGCAATTCTCTTGCCTCTTTGTACACTTTTCTTACCTGTTTCTGCATTTCTATTGCCTCTTTCTGTACCCCTGTTGCTTCATTCTACACGTTCCATGCTTATCTCTGCATCTTTCTTGCTTCTTTCTGCACACTTGTTATCTCTCTATGTACCTCTTTAGCCATTTTCTGAATTTGTATTGCATTTGTATGTACCCTTCTTCCCTCTTTCTGCACATCTGTTGCCTCTTTCTGCACCTCATTTGCTTCTTTCTGCACCCCTGTTGTCTCTTTCTGAAATCATCTTCCCTCTTTCTGTACCTTTCCTGCCCGTTTTAGCATCTCACTTGCTTATTTCTACACTTTTTTTGTTTCTTTCTACACCTCTTTTGTTTCTTTCAGTAATTCTCTTGCCGATTTGTGCACTTCTCTTGCCTGTTTATGCACTTCTCTTGCCTCTTTCTGCACCTCTGTTGCTTCATTCTACACTTTCCATGCTTCTGCCTGCACCTGTCTTGCTTCTTTCTGCACCCCTTTTGTCTCTTTATGCACCTCTTTTGCCTCTTTCTGTACTTTTCTTGTCTTTTTCTGCACTTTTCTTGGCTTTTTCTGCACAACTCTACCTTCTTTCTGCACATCTGTTGCCTATTTCCACAACCCTGTTATCTCTTTCGGCACCCGTTTTCCTTCTTTCTGTACCTTTCCTGCATGTTATTGCATCTCACTTGCCTCTTTCTGCACTTTTTGTGCTTCTTTCTACACCTTTGTTGTTTCATTCAGCAATTCTCTTGCCTCTTTCTACACTTTTCTTGCCTGTCTCTGCATTTCTATTGCCTCTTTCTACACCCCTGTTGCTTCATTCTACACGTTCCATGCTTCTTTCTGCATCTCTCTTGCTTCTTTCTGCACCCATGTTGTCTCTCTATGTACCTCTTTTGCCTTTTTCAGCTTTTTTCTTGAATTTTATGCACCTCTTTTCCCTCTTTCTGCATATCTGTTGCCTCTTTCTGCACCTCATTTGCTTCTTTTTGCACCCCTGTTGTCTTTTTCTGTAATCATCTTCCCTCTTTCTGTACCTTTCCTGCCTATTTTTGTATCTCACTTGCCTCTTTCTATACTTTTTTTGCTTCTTTCTACACCTCTTTTGTTTCTTTCAGTAATTCTCTTGCCTCTTTGTGCACTTCTCTTGCCTGTTTCTGCACTTCTCTCGCCTCCTTCTGCACCTCTGTTGCTTCATTTTACACTTTCCATGCTTCTTTCTGCACCTGTCTTGCTTCTTTCTGCATCCCTGTTTTGCCTCTTTCTGTACTATTCTTGGCTTTTTCTGCACTTATCTTGGCTTTTTCTGCACAACTCTTCCCTCTTTCTGCACGTCTGTTGCCTCTTTCCTCACCCCTGTTGTCTCTTTTGGCATCTGTCTTCCTTCTTTCTGTACCTTTCCTGCCTTTTTTTGTATCTCACTTGCCTCTTTCTGCACTTTGGCATTACTCTCTTAGAAATGCCATTTATAGAATATGTCTTATGCGCTGTGGTGCCTGGCTCTGGTGGACATGATGGGTCAGGCCTACCACTAGCACAACAGACCCCTCCATTAGATCGCCAAAAGGATAGATTGGAGGCAGAGGTATTCACACTTGGCCTCAGTGGGCTGGATCATGGCTCTACTAAAGATTCAGATCTGCAATCTATGGCCCCAAGGCAGAGATCTTACAATTTAGGAAGAAATCCGTGGCTCAGAGGTAAACCCCTTCAACCACCCCTAATCTTCAAAGACACATGACAGTATCACCACATGTGCCATCCTTCAGATAAGGGTGAGATAGACTTGTGGGGATGCATGCCCAGAAAACAAGTACTGCATTGTGCACACTGCCAGAGGACTCTGTTGTGCACTCAGAGGATTACTGCCATTGAAGGGTAATACCTGCCCTTTCTAGATAGTGGCTATCCTGGGCTGAAGACCTGCTGAAGTGTGGTGGCTTGAAGTGTGCTCTACCACGGACCATTGGTGGGCTTCCTGTTCTCTTGGAGATCTCAAGGACATCAAAGATCTCCCGCAAGGGACATACACCATTGACCTTTTATATCTTGAAAGCGGTGTCCTCTGATGCCCCTACATCTGCTACTGAATCCCAACGGGTAGCGTGGTGTGAGCACGGAACTTAGACTTGTGCCTAGAGATCCGATTGTTTTTTGCAGGGCCCCCTAAATCTTGCCCATTTGATTGCTGTAGTTCAGGGACTTTGACAACCATAAGCATATTTTTGAAGGGTGAGCAGATTCATCAGTTGGGCTGTTTCGTTGATAGTGCCACATCTCTCTTGTGCTTCACTCCTACTACATGCTCATTACATGTGGTATCTGATTCATAGGGTGCAACCTTTGTAGGTGGGGTGTAGCCATAGTAGTACCTCATTCTACCTCTTGTGGCTCTGCTGAACTTGCATCTGTGCGTGTAACCGGACTAGTCTGTATAACCTTTATCATCATACGCTGGATGATGTGCCTCATTTTCATTGCGGTACAGAATTTGCAACTCTTCACTGTGTGTGACCGAGTTGCCTGTTGTAGCCCATATCAACGTGCACCCGTCATTGTGCCTCATTTCCCGGGAGGTATGTAATTTTCAACTCTTCATGTTTAAGACCTGAAGTGTCTAGTGGGACACAATACCTACCTCAAGGAAGCGATAGATGAGTTTGCAGTTACCTCTATCTGAGAAAATAATATAACCAATGCTTCGTTTAAAAAAATAATTAATAGAACTGCAAGCCAATTATCCATTGTAAGCAACAAAGCTATCCTTATAAAGAGGAAACATGCTTGGACAATTATAAATGCTTACAAAAAAAAGGAAATACAACATTATTTGGAAATACCTTGGACTGAAAAAAATAAAAAGGTGTTTCTTAAAGCGAGATTTGGAATTATGCCGGGATTATGTCATCTTCCCCCATGGAAAAACATGGAAAAACAAACATTATGTAGACTGTGTCATAAGGGTGAGGAGAATATCCTTCACCTATTATGTATTTGTCCTGAACTCCTAAATGAGAGAAGAGCATTACTTAAATTACCGCTCAACGTACGTGGAATAAGGACATGCAGACAGGCCCTGATAAGGTGCCTTCACTCAGATGACAGAAGTTTGAATGCTATTTTTGTAAGGTTCCTACTAAAAGTGGAAAGGAAATTATGAGAATAATACTTTTAAAATGTAATTTATTAAAATTAAGAATTTTATGATGTAAGGGTAATTTTAACTGTTTTAAACTTAACCTAATTTAAACTTGTTCTCTGCATTTACCTAGTGGGACACAATACCAACATGCACCAGACGCCCAGAGCAGTACAGAAACTTTCGCACCCACTCACATACCTATACAGATAATTTCACAGCCATACTGACACCCATACAGACACTCGGACAGTCACTCTGTTACACCAATGTATGCACTATCACAGCCAGATACGTATGCAGACCCTGTCTACCCACTCGTAGACCCACACCCAGATTCAACTCACAATCATAGATGCAATCTAAACCCTCTACAAGAACTTTTAAAATGTGCTGTTTTGCATTGAATGTGTGCTTTTGGTTTGTCCTTTGGATCAGCAGAGTTAAGAATTTTTTTTAGGGAAAGTATTTACCCAAAAAAAGAACAAGTGTTTGGATAAAAATGGCTCTGATAAGAGCCTTTGTGTTTATTGTGTGCATGTCGTCACTGCACATAAAATAGGATGCAGTCTTTCAAATTGTTCAGGAACATCCTGTTGCTGTTCTCTTTGAAATGCAATCTATTGGGTCTTTAACTCCCATCCATGTCAAAGCGCAAAGCACAATTTAATAGGATTGCAAAGATGCTACCCCAATACAGGATTAATCTATGTCAGCCATGTAGGATAACCCTGCAGCAGGAAAAGCCTCATAATGTAATACCAATGACTCCAATTACCCTCAGACTGCTACCACTATGGAAGCTCCACATGGCTTTTTTGCTTTGTTTGTATTTGGAAGATAGATATATCTAAAGTCCTGATGTACGACGTTGGATTTAAAAAAATGTGGTTGCAAATTGCAAACAAGTTCAAGTTCAAGTTCAATATTTGTATAGCGCACTACTCACCCAGAGGGTCTCAAGGCGCTTGAGGGAGGGTGGTACTTTACTTATCGAATATCCAGGTTGTTAGTTGTTTTCTGAAGGAGAGGTGGTTCTGTGTAAGGCGGAAGTGGGTGGGGAGAGAATTCCAGATTTTGGACGCTAAGTAGGAGAAGGATCTTCCCCCCATGGTGGATCTATGGATGCGCGGAATTGCGGCAAGGGCTTGATTGGATGATCGTACTTGGCGGGTGGGGGTGTAAAAGGACAGGCGCGTGTTGAGGCATTCGGGTCCTAGGTCGTAGAGGGCTTTGTGTGCGTGGGTGAGGAGACGGAACGTTATTCTCTTGTTGACGGGGAGCCAGTGGAGGTCTTTCAGGTGAGCGGAAATGTGAGCTTGGCGGGGGATGTCGAGTATGAGTCTGGCTGAGGCGTTTTCGATGCGTTGGAGTTTTTTCTGTAGTTTGGCTGTGGTTCCGGCGTAAAGGGTATTTCCGTAATCCAGTCGGCTTGTGACTGGTGCGTGGGTGACTGTCTTTCTTGTTTCGGTGGGGATCCAACGGAAGATTTTTTTGAGCAAGCGTAGGATGTTGAAGCATGATGATGAGACGGCGTTGACTTGTCTGGTCATCGAGAGGGAGGAGTCCAGGATGAAGCCCAGGTTACGTGCGTGGTCCGTAGGTATGGGTGCGGTTCCCAAGGCCGGTGGCCACCATGAGTCGTCCCAGGCAGAGGGGGATGAACCTAAGATGAGGACTTCCATTTTGTCCGAGTTCAGTTTTAAACGGCTGTTCTTCATCCACTCTACATCCTACTTCTTTCATTCCTTCGCGTAAGTTGGTTTTGGCGATGTTTGGGTCTTTGGTGAGGGAAAGGATTAGCTGGGTGTCGTCTGCGTAGGAGATGATGTTGAGGTTGTGTTGGCGCGCGATGGATGAGAGGGGACTCATGTACATGTTGAAAAGGGTGGGACTGAGTGATGATCCTTGTGGTACGCCGCAGATGACTTTGGTGGCCTCTGATCTAAAAGGGGGGAGGCGGCTCTCTGCGTTCTTCCGGCGAGGAACGAGATGATCCAGTCTAATGCTTTTCCTTGTATTCCGATGTTGCTGAGGCGTTGTATGAGGGTGCTATGACAGACTGTGTCGAAGGCTGTGGAGAGGTCAAGTAGGATGAGGGCAACTGTTTCTCCGTTGTCCAGTAGTGTTCGAAGGTCGTCTGTTGCTGCGATGAGGGCGGTTTCGGTGCTGTGTTTGGCTCGGAAGCTGGACTGTGAGGGGTCGAGAGATTTGTTGGATTCGAGGACGGTGGCGAGCTGTCTGTTGACAGCTTTTTCAATGACTTTGGCAGGGAATGGGAGGAGCTAGATGGGGCGGTAGTTCTTAAGTTCAGTGGGGTCTGCTGTGGGTTTCTTCAGAAGGGCGCTGAGTTCGGCATGTTTCCAGCTTTCCGGGAAGGTAGCGGAGTTGAGGGAGCAGTTGATGATGTCTCGGAGATGGGGTGCAATAATGGAGTCTGCTTTGTTGAAAATGTGGTGGGGACATGGGTCGGTTGGTGATCCTGAGTGAATGGAGTTCATCAGGTGGATGGTGTCTTCAGTGGTGATTGGGTTCCAGGCGCAAAGGTTGTAAGAGGGGGGTTTTTGTTCGGAGGTGGGTGGAGTGGACTGGTCTCCGGACTGGTTTTCAAAGCTGTTATGTATGTCGGTGATTTTGTTGTGGAAGAATGAAGCGAGGGAGTCGCAAAGTTCTTGGGAGGGAGTGATGTCGTTGGTGCCGGCGGTGGGGTTGGTAAATTCTTTGACGATGTAGAATAGTTCCTTGCTGTTGTGGGCGTTGTTGTCAAGTAGATCCTTGAATGCTGATTTCTTGGTGGATCGGATCAGTTGGTGGTGTTTTCGGGTGGGGTTCTTGAAGGTGGCCAGGTTGTCAGTGGTTGGGATTTTTTCTCCAGGCTTTCTCGAGGGTGCGACAGAACTTCTTGGATTTCTTAAGGTCATTGTTGAACCAGGGGGCTTTTTTGCTACCTTGCTTGATTTGATGGTTTTTCAAGGGTGCTAGTACGTCGGCGCTGTGGGTGATGGTTGGTGTGAGGTTGGTGGCTGCTTGGTTTGGGTCCGATGATTTGACAGGAGGGTTTTGGTGAAGCGATGTGAAGAGCTGGTCGGTGGTAATTTTGTTCCAGTTTCTTTGGGGAATTGGTTGTGGGTCGTGGTCTTTTTGTAGTTGAAGTGAACGCAGCTGTGGTCCGTCTAATAGAGAGCTGTGGTGTGATTGAAGGAGATGTGCTTGCAGGAGGTGAAGATTGGGTCGAGCGTGTGCCCGGCGTAGTGGGTGGGGGTATCAACAAGTTGTTCGAGTCCGAGGTTGGCCAGGTTGGCCAGAAGGGTGGTGGTGTTGCTGTCGTTATTCTTTTCCAGGTGGAAGTTGAGGTCTCCCAGTAGAATGTAGTCCTCGGAGGGGAGGGCGTGTGGGCTGATGAAGCCCAATTTTTTGTTAATCCAAAGAGATTTTGCCAACCAACCTATGAAATATAAACTCTTGGAGAGGGCTGCAATTTGACCCACTGCATCAATTTTTATGAGGTAGGGCACAAATTGCAACCCACTATGCCTAGGCGCCATCATAGGGATATTTGCCTGTTAGGGTCAAAAGACCACCAAGTCAATTGTGATATAATACATGTTTTTTATATGGAGCCCATTTTTCTTACAGGACACATTCATGTATTTAAGAAAAAAATGCTGTTTAAAATAAATTGTTTGACAATGGTTCCTGTTAGAACTGGGGGTCTCTAGTTGGCAGAGACTGTCGAAATGGGGACCCTTGCTTCTAGTCAGGGCAAGAAGGAAACCCTCTGAGATAACCCCTGCTCACCCTCTAGGTAGCTTGGCACGAGCCGTCAAGGCTAATCAGAAGGCAATGTGTAAAGTATTTGTACCAACACTCACAGTAACACAGTGAAAACACCACAAACTGACTCCACAACAGTTTAGAACAATAAAGTTATTTAATCTAAACTACACAACACCAAAACGACAAAAATCCAACATACACAGTTGAATAATATGGTTTAAAAAGAGTTCTTAAGGTTGCAATAAAGGTTCTTTTGGTTGCTATAAAATAATCCACAGTTGCGTGAAAGGTTCAGAGTTGCGTCACGTTTCAGACACAGTACCTTTAGTTGCAACAAATTTCCAAAAGCAGAAGCTGGTGCGGTGGAAAACAAGCAATGCGTTGCTCCTTAGACCCTGGGGAGGCGATGTGACAGCCCCGCTGCAGCAGCGGGCGTGTTGCGATGAATCCGGTCTGTATGGGGAGGAAGGCCACTTGTATGGATTCTGGTGCGTAGGTTCCGTAGGAAGTTTGTTCTTGCAAAGTTACGATGCGACGATCATTAGAGTTGCGACGATCTCCAGGGCGACGAGGCGCGAACCAGCGGTGATCTTCTCTCTCGCAGCTCCTCGATGCGATGGCTTCGGCGATGACTCTCACAGCGACGTGACGCGGTCTGCAAGCAGGCGGTGCGGCGATCTCACCCAGCGACGACAGGCTCTGCGACGACACTCGCAGCGATGTTAGACTTCCTGCACCGATCGGGTGCATCCCGCAAACGAAGGATGCGACGGCTCTGACAGCGGCAACTGGCGCTACGATGATCTCGACCTTAGTAGCGGCGGGAATCTTCTCGCAATGTCGGGGATGCGCTCCGCAGCGAGCAATGCGTAACTTTTCTGTAGCAAAGTCTCTCAAATCTTGGTTTCCAGCTTCCCAGCACAGGTACAACTTTCAGAGGCACCACACATGGGCCACGCTTTCCAGGAAGGACAGAACTCTCTCAGTAGAGCTCAGTGGAAGCTGGGGGTGAAGTCTGTTTGTTCCTGGGACTCCAGAACAGGGAGCCAGCTCTTCTCAGGCCCTTGTAGATTCCTTCAAGCATGGTGAAACAGCACAGCAAAGTCCTTCCCCTCTTCTTGGCAGCAAAGCAACAGCAGGGCAATCCAGCAGAGCAACAGCTGGACAATCCTCCTTCTTCAGTTTCAGCTTACTCCTTGGCAGAGGTTCCTTCTTGATTCCAGGATGATCTAATTTTCTGTTGTCAGGGGTCCTGTACTTATACCCCTAAAAGTCTTTGTTCTCTTTGTGCAAGTGGGACCTGAGCCCGGTCTGAACCAGTTCTGGGTGTTGCTTGAGCACTTTGTTTTCCTGGATTCTCCTTTCCTTTTGGAGTGAGGGGCAGGGTCATCAGCTGCCCAGCAGGAGGTGGAGCCAGCATCGTAGAAGGCAGGCACAGCCCTATTCAGGCCCAGGTGCTATCTCCTCCCACCACTCAAGTTGCAAATGAGGTCATTCAGCCTAGGGCTGACTCAGCCAGCCTCCTGGGAAATCCCCAGCCCCTGTCACTCTCAAACCAGACAGTCAATACACAAACAGGCCAAGGCACACAGAAGGGTCAGACAAGAGAACAGCAATCTTCTAAAAGTGCTGTTCTCAAACACAGGATTTAAAAACAACCCTTCCTAAAAGGTGTGTTGTGAAATTCTGAGTTCAGGGATACTAGACTCTTAAGTCCTATCTTGTTCCTATGAGAAGAATGCTGGTAGCCACTTTAGCCAGCATCCCCCGTGTTAATCTATGGAGCAAGATAACCTTACAATAGTGAAAAACGAAAATGGCTTCCATTCACTACCAGAGCATGTTACCTGCATCAGTACATGCTCTACCTTTCAAATACACTGCACCCTGCCCAAGGGGGTAGCTTGGGCCTTCCATAGGGGTGACCAATGTGCACAAAAAGGGAAGGGTTAGGCCTGGTCAGTGGGGACACTGACCAGGAGGACATGAACGTTCACAGGCCTGAGAAACCATATTAGGGCTACTCATGTGGGTGGCACAATTAGTGCTGCAGGCCCACTAGTAGCATTTGTCATCCCCAGCCCTGGCACACCCAGTACACTTTACTAGGGACTTCATGGTGATACAAATATGCCAATCATGTATATCCAATCATCATAACAATTTACACAGGGATCAGCAGTGGCAGAGTGTCCAAAGCATCTAAACCAGCAAAAACGAAATCCAGCAGAACATCAAAAATACAGGAGGTAGAGGCTAAAAGACAGGGGAAACCACGCCAAATATGCAGGTCTAACAGTTCCCTATATCACTGCCAAACAAACATTCTTCATGGGCACAAACCATTGATACATTTCAAGCCCCCCTTTGCAATTTAGTAACCTGTTACAGAATTGCAAAGTTGCTTTAGGCCATTTTGGAGTGGTAAACCTCTGCCTTGCCACTGCAAAATGGCCTTTTATCAGGCCCTGTGTTTGTTCTTCCTGATGCCAGAAGTAGGCCATCTGATATGTTTAAGTATACCTGCCCTTGGTGATGTTACAAGCAATAAAGGGCGTCGCTTCAAGAATCTGTGCCAGTAATAATCACTATATTTGTTGATGTTTTGCTCAGTGTTTTACGATCATGACTACTTTGTTGTGTAATATATAATAATGTACATGAACACATAACTCCTGTGTTGGTACTCTCTTTCTTTTCCAGATTCTACAATCAGGTGTCTTAAAGATTTTGTTCAGGCCTTAGGTGTTTAGCCCCATTATGTAAAGTTAGAGGCGTAAGGTTTTTTCATTTCACCTTTAGTTTATTCTTTTTCTCTCTATGTACTTATCTGACTCCTCTGAAACTACTCTGGTCCTTTCTCAAGAGCCTAAGTATACACAGATATCCACCATTTGCTCATACACACAGCTGGTTATATCTGCACAAATTATTTAACAGCTCAATAATTTTCTGTCTCCCATCAACATCTGAATCTCCATTGGGCCAGATGTATCAAGTTTGTTGAACCTGGACTACAAGAGGATGGCATTGCCTTTTTGACAAATGAGGGCACCTTGGAATTTAAGATTAGCACAACTTTTAATGGAATTTAAAGCTTGTTTAGCATGTGAAATTTCATAAGAGGAAATAATGGATGCAGTTGATTGAATTGTAATGTGCAAGTTATTGGGACAAGATGGTTTTGTCAGCACATTTTTTAAGACAGGGAAACTATTACTGATTCTGTGAGGTCTTTAAGGAGGTGAAGACGGGTACCTTGAAACCCATAAAGAACCAAGCGATTATTAACCTTTTAGTGAAGGGGGGAAAAAACTTTTGATTATGGACTGATAACCCTTATTGATGTTGGTATTAAGCTATTTGGCACAATACTGGTGAAAAGACTACATAGGGAAATCTTCTTCCCGGTTGGCCCAGCTCAGGCATGCTTTGTGTCAGGATACAACTGGAAACCACTGGGCGAATTTAGCAATCTTTCAATTAGCACAAAAGGAGCAAGGTAACTTGCTGCTCTGTTTGAGAGGGAAAGGGGAGGAATGCACTGTATTCAATATTATATGGTGTATATATGTCCGTTACTAGTGCTACCACACATTTGGCTATCAAGCATCAATACAGACTCACTTGCATCATATTGCAAGGGTACCTGTGTTGTACACAAGATTATTTTATGAAGGAAGTGACATATAAAGGGCAGATTACCCCTTACTGATATTCTGGGGCCAGGGCTAGGAAGAAAGTACCTCTGTGCACTTTAAAGACCTTTCTTTGAAAGCACCCCAACTTCAAAGGCACAACTGGGTATAGGTACTGGGTCCCAGACTCCACCAAATCAGACACTTCTGGACTGACAACTGGACTCTGTCAGAATAATTGCTGTGCTGCATCAAGGACTATTACTCAGCTGGACTAATGACTTAGCATCACTGCTTTTCTCTTGTGCTGTCCTGCTGCCCCCTGCTCTCTGACCTTGCTGAGGGAGAGCTGGACTTGCCTTGCAACCTAAACTGATCTCCCAGGGCTTGTTGGCTTGCCACCTATTGTTAGAGTCTTAGGGATATCAAAGTATCCACATCTGCTCCTGTGCCTGGTTCACTTGAAGTGGACTCAGATACCTACATCAGTGATATTGATGTATCTCCTGTCTGCTGGAAGCAGCAACCAATGCATCAACTATTTTGCAACAGTAAAATCGGCGCATCACATTTAGGGCCCGATCAGCCTCTCTGGAACTGCAGCATCAACCAATGCATACCCTGCCTGCTGGAACTAGCCCACAGCACATCGGCACTGGTGCAGTACTGAAATCATTGCACTGCTGCCCTTGCTTAAGGGGATTGATGCATCTCATCAATAGCGCAGGACAACTGGGTGCATTGGCTTTAGAACCATTGCATCATTGGTTCAATGTTCATCTTTGGAAACCAGCATATCTTCATCAGCACATGGGAAAAATCAATGCACCCCTCGACTTTGGAGTGTCATAGATGCATGTACTGATGCATCGACCCCGCATCTCGTGTTTGTAACCAGGATCAAGGTATACTGTCCCCCGGACCTGCATGGCTCCTGTACCCGGCCCATGCTTCATTTTGGTCTACTTAAACTATTGACTCTGCCCCAGTCCAGCGCGATCTCAAGTGACAACTAAATGCTTCTAAGTGTTATTTTTACACTTATTCTTCCAAACATCATAACTAAACTTCTATTTAGGGTTTCTTTCTCAAGTTGGTCTTGAATTATTTACAAAATTGTTGTCTATTTATTGTGGTGTGGAGCCTTTTTATGGTGTTTTCATTGTGTTGCTTTGTGTTTTGCACAAATACTTTATAAATTGCCTCTTTAAGTAGGCGTAATTGCTCTGTGCCAAGCTACCTGAGGGTGAGCACAGGTTATCGTTTAGTGTGTATCTGACTATTTAGACTGGGTGCATACCCATTCCAACTAGAGACCCCCATTTCTAACAGCTGTGTATATATATCTTGGGTCCCCTACAAAGGAGTAGAAGTCCTTCAAGTCTTTCATTAGACCAGGTCTTGGCTGTTAGGATCTTAAAGGCAGTCAGGTAAATTAGTAAATAATTGGCCTGTAGAAGATTCAAGAACTCATTGCCTGTTTACTCAATGACTGTGTCCATACGACCAATTTTTAACCGTGGGCAATGAACTCCACTCCACTAGTGGAGGTAGTGTAGATTTATTAACTACGCATTACATTGAAAACATGGAATTCATGCAACTATACAGATTACAACAGGTAATGGAGTCAGCTACTGCACCCATAACCCTTTGATAAAACAACTTCACCTCTAGATGCTAAAAAGCATATAACCAATTCATGAAAGTGAACTTTGAAAAATACCAGGCAATGAGAGAGGTGATGATTTTGGGGTCACTCCTAAACTAGGGGGAGGACCAAGCAGATGCCTTGAACACAAAACGCAAATCATGCTGAACAATTCGGTGATGGTCCCATCCTCCTAGGACCACCCCAAGCAAAGTTATTTGGCAATATTACAATGCCAACCGAAGGCCCAGCAAAGCATTATGGGGCGAGATTCCGGAGTGCAATGAATATTATAGTATTATCTCTCAGCTGAGCTGGGAGAGTCACCCCCTTGAGCAATGGTTTTATATTGGATACTATACTATTCACTGCACTCTAGAATATCATCCTATAATGATTTGCAGGGCCTTTGGCTGGGATTGTATGTTTGCACATTACTGTGTATGGGGTAATCCTAGAAGGATGGGACCACCACTGAATCATTCAGAATGATGTGCTCTTTGTGTTCATGGCATCTGCTTGGTTCTGTCCCTAGATTAGGGAAGACCCCGGAATCATCACCTCTCTTACTGCTTGCTATATTTTCATTTTCACTTTTGTGAGATGACTGTATGCATTTTAGCATGTAAAGATAGAGGGCCCGATTCACAAAACTGACTTAAGACAAAATCCTAAACTTACTACCATTTTGGTATTCAAAGAAGGCACTTACTCATTTCGGTATTCACAGAAGTTAGGAGTCCTAACTTCAGGACTCCTAAATGCCTTCTGTGAATACCGAAAGTCTAAAAGTTAGGATTTTTCTCAATTTAGTAGTAGTAAAGTTAGGACTCCTAACTTTAGGACTCCTAAATGCCTAAATGTGAGAGGACTATATGCGGTTTAGCGTGTAGAGATAATATTTTGTTGTTTTTCTAAAGGTATGTGAAATTTCTGTTGTAATAATTGAGGATAGTATCATGAAGCGGAAGACATGGAATTCATGCAAGAGCTCTAGAGTAAGCTACTGCACACACAACCCTTTGATAAAACAACTTTATCTTTACATGCTCAAAAGCATATACCAATTCACAAAAGTGAGCTTTAACATATCAAGCAGCGAGAGAGGCGATGATTTTGGGGTCCCCCTTAACCTAGGACTAGGTGCATTCACCATTATACCCATATCTCTCCCTGGCACTTACACCTGAGCAGATCTCTCTTAGCAAGTTCAGTATGCAAGATCAACACCCAGTTCCCCTGTCATAGCCATTGATAGGTCCATGAAACCCATAGTGAGCGCTCCATGTCACTGTATATTTATTAATTTGAAAGCTAAGATTTAAGCATTGTTCAACTGTTCCAATACCACTTCTAACACCTTGTTGTATCCCTGAAAGGATCTTCCGCTCTTCTGCTCAGGATTCTAATCTTCTTAGCGGAATCCTACTCGTGACTTTGAGTAGAGAGTCTAATAAAGATATTTGACAGTAGCACTTGGACTCCTCCTGTTTCACTTGTTGCAGATAGGGACAGTACGTGATAGTGAACCGGAATCATGCTTCTATGCCCTATTTATGGCATGCAGGACTTTTTTCGAAAGGGGTGCTCACAGCTCAACATTGTACTTAAACACATCCCTCAGGAAATTTGTTTATAATAATTGTGATTAGCTTGTAATTAGACTTTCAGTTTGCAAACAACATATGTATGAACTACACTGGAAAATATGGATGTCTCACAGCTCTGATATTTTGGAGTAGTGTGGATTATGAGTGAATGATATAAGAATTTGGTGTATATTTTTGTATATATAAATGTATGTTCTAGAATTGTGTTAATTGAGCCTTATTATACCATGATATATATTGTATTCAGAATTATAAGGATGGTTGCCTGGGAATTTACAATATTATTAGTCTTTTTCCCTGTCTCAGGAACTGATATTTGAGAGCAGGGGGTCCAGTCTTATGTACAATTTACCTGCAGCCTGTGTGCGAGGGCCTACATATTATGTCTAGTTAGATCACTTAATGTGGTATGTAAGCAACACCTTTCATTTTGGGGTGTTTCATTCCTTTTTTCATTTTTTTCTTGGATCTTTACCTTCCCACGGAACCTTCTTCTGTTCAACACAGCTTGTGTGTGGGTTGTATTTGTGTGGTATGAATAGTGACTAGGTTACTAAGTATGGATCTGTTATAGACTTTCCGATTTTCCAATAAGCAATATGTCACCTTAGTGGGCAAGACGATATCAAATGAGTAGCAATCCAGTTATTAACAATGATATGCAGAAGTTATTGCTATTGAAAAAGACGATTAAAAGAATTGAAATGCATGGGCACTTTAGGTTAGAATTCCTCTGGGCTGGGGTCATACCCCAGGGACTAAGAGTCCAAAATATATCAGGGCTACTCATACAACTAAAATATTTTTAAACAGATGGTCCATGATAGCAAAGAGATGCTCAAGAGATTTTACGATGCCAATAGTAGAAATGGCAAAGGACGTACATCAAGCACTATTAGATGAATTGAGAGAGATAGAGGACAACAATGTGGAAATCGATTGCTTTTGATGAAGCTAAGCAGAAACTAGAAGAAGTAGAGAAAGAAATGTCATATTATTCAGAATATTTTTTTTTTAAACCTGATAAATTGAAAAATTAGGGTCTCTCGCCAAATTCTTTTGCTGCTACTGCTGAAACCTACCTTGCCTTGCCAGAACCAGTCCGAGGGGACTGCAAAGATGCCCTTGCTGCCACGCAGCTTCCGCAACCAAGCTAGTGCCGGAGACCACAATTCCCAGCGTCCCCTGTGGTGCCCATCATCCGCTTCACAGCGAAGTGCCAGGAGGCGCTTTAAAAATGCTCAAGGGTTCCCGCAGCATGGGTCTCTCGATGAATTATTTGGCTGCTACTGCGGTAACCTACCTTGCCTTGCCAGAACCAGTCTGGGGGACTGCAACACTGCCCTTGTCGCCACGCAGCTCCCATAACCAAGCTAGTGCCCGGGACAACAATTCCCAGCGTTCCCTATGGCGCCTATCATCCGCGTCACAGCAAAGCACCAGGAGGCGCTTTAAAAACGCTCAAGGGCTCCCGCAGCACGGGTCTGTCGCCAAATTATTTTGCTGCTACTGCCGGAACTTACCTTGCCTTGCCAGAACCAGTCCGAGGGGACTGCAACGCTGCCCTTGCTGCCACACAGCTCCCGCAACCAAGCTAGTGCCAGGGACTACAATTCCCAGCATGCCCTGTGGCGCCCATCATCCGTGTAACACCGGAGCGCCAGGAGGCGCTTTAAAACTGCTCAAGGGCTCCCGCAGCACGGGTCTCTCGCCAAATTCTTTGGCTGCTACTGCGGTAACCTACCTTGCATTGCCAGAACCAGTCTGAGGGGATTGCAACGCTGCCCTTGCCGCCACGCAGCTCCCATAACCAAGCTAGTGCTGGGGACTACAATTCCCAGCGTCCTCTGTGGTGCCCATCATCCACGTCACAGTGAAGCGCCAGGATGCACTTTAAAAACGCTCAAGACTCCCGCAGCACGGGTCTCTCGCCAAATTCTTTTGCTGCTACTGCTGGAACCTACCTTGCCTTGCCAGAACCAGTCCGAGGGGACCGCAACACTGCCCACACTGCCCTTGCTGCCACGGAGCTCCCACAACCAAGCTAGTGCCGGAGACTACAATTCCCAGTGTCCCCTGTGGTGCCCATCATCCGCGTCACAGTGAAGCGCCAGGAGACGCCTTAAAAACGCTCAAGGGCGATCGCAGCGCGGGACCCACGCGGGTGGGCCCATCCCTGCCAGTCGCGGTACAAAAGGGGGTGGTGATGGACGGAGCATCTGAATCAATCAAACACTCACACCCAGTCAAAAGATCTGGGTTTAATCCATCACCGTTCCTTAGCCCACTCTGCCACCCCAGTTCAGACATGGCTAAATGCAAATCAGTCTGACCCTGTGCCTCATGGGAACAGTCCAGCCCGAACTGCCAAGCCTTGTCTTCCCTGGACCGGAAACAAGCTTCCGAGGACCGGTTTCTGGCATTCCAGCTGTCTTCAGCCCGGCTTGCTTGAATCTAGTTGCAAAGTGAGCAAGGAACTCACGACTGAGCATACCCTGCCACACTTATGGCGGCCACAACCGGTACAAAAGGGGGTGGTGATGGACGGACCATCTGAATCAATCAAACACTCACACCCAGTCATAAGATCTGGGTTTAATCCATCACCGTTATTTAGCCCACTCTGCCACCCCAGTTCAGACATGGCTATATGCAAATCAGTCTGACCCTGTGCCTCATGGGAACAGTCCAGCCCGAACTGCCAAGCCATGTTTTCCCTGGACCGGAAACAAGCTTCCGAGGACCGGTTTCTTTCATTCCAGCCATCTTCAGCCCGGCTTGCTTGAATCCAGTGACAAAGTGAGCAAGGGACTCACGTCTGAGCATACCCTGCCACACTTATGGCGGCCAAAAGCGGTACAAAAGGGGGTGGTGATGGATGGAGCATCAGAATCAATCAAACACTCACACCCAGTCAAAAGATCTGGGTTTAATCCATCCCCGTTCTTTAGCCCACTTTGCCACCCCAGTTCAGACATGGCTATATGCAAATCAGTCTGACCCTGTGCCTCATGGGAACAGTTCAGCCCGAACTGCCAAGCCATGTCTTCCCTGGACCGGAAACAAGCTTCCGAGGACCGGTTTCTGGCATTCCAGCCGTCTACAGCCCATGAGGAACAGGGTCAGACTCATTTGCATATAGCCATGTCTGAACTGGGGTGGCAGAGTGGGCTAAAGAACGGTGATGGATTAAACCCAGATCTTTTGACTGGGTGTGAGTGTTTGATTGATTCAGATGCTCTGTCCATCACCACCCCCTTTTATACCGCTTTTGGCCACCATAAGTGTGGCAGGGTACGCTCAGACGTGAGTCCCTTGCTCACTTTGCCACTGGATTCAAGCAAGCCGGGCTGAAGACGGCTGGAATGCCAGAAACCGGTCCTCGGAAGCTTGTTTCCGGTCCAGGGAAGACATGGCTTGGCAGTTCGGGCTGGACTGTTCCCATGAGGCACAGGGTCAGACTGATTTGCATATAGCCATGTCTGAACTGGGGTGGCAGAGTGGGCTAAAGAACGGTCATGGATTAAAGCCAGATCTTTTGACTGGGTGTGAGTGTTTGATTGATTCAGATGCTCCGTCCATCACCACCCCCTTTCATCCCTGCCAGTAAGCATCCGGAAGAGGCTGGGCTGGGCTGGGCTGGGCCACCCCTCCAACAAAGACATCCAAACTTTATGTGAGCTTGTGCTTTTGGACTTGGGTTGAAGGGGGGTGCTTATTTCAGTTGAAGGGATTGTGTTGATTATTAAGCTAAACACTTTCATTCCCAATTGTTTAGAGTCTATTCCTCTTGGGTATGAGTAAGACCACGCGTAACCGGGGGGGGGGGGGGCGGGAATGGTAGGGACCTTAGATGCCTTCCTTACTCGGGCTGAATCCGTTTAAATACACGAGATACAGCTAAACGAACAGAGGCTTTCATTGGATTCATTATGTTCACCACAGGGCAGTTTCCCGTACTAGAGCCAACTCCTACTTCCACTCTGCGTCCCCAACCATCGCCAGTGACAGCAGGTAGCCCACTGCCAGGTTCTTCTAATTCATGCCTTGTGGATAGCTTATCCTCTTCACCTTCAGCTACCCCTACCAATATGCTTACCAGGCAGCAAAGGTTAACACTAGCCCCACGAGGAAAAGCACAAGTAAAGAAAAGGAAAGTGCGCAGTGGCCCCAAAGCCAGCCCTCAGGTTTAAAAGCTGGCTAAGAATAAGAGTGTCGCATTAGGAAGGGGAGGGATCCCAGCTCCACCCGTCAAGTTTGAAAACACCAAGGCGGGCGTACCCAGCGTAGATACTACCCCACTGGGGCCTCAACAATTAAACTCCTTAGAGGTTCAAGATGCCTTTTTAAATCGGATGAAAGCCAAGCTGCTAGCCCTGATCGATCCCCTCTTGTCCAAATTAGCTGCAATAGACCAGAGATTAACTATAATTGAGCAGCATATAACTAAAGTTCCACTTCCTCACTCTGACAGCAGCCAGCCTGAAGTTATAGGTGCCACTCAGGCAGAAAATACATCTAAGCCACTTTGACACATCGCTGCTTGTCCCCTCCCTTCCCTAGTGATCCCGCCGAAACCCTCTACATCACTTCTACCACTGCACAATGGTCCATTGACACGCAAGGAAGGGCCAAAGGGCCTAGTGGGGAGACTACAGGGTCAGGGATGGAGAAAAACATTCTCCATCCCTGACCCTGTAGTCTCCCCACTAGGCCCTTTGGCCCTTCCTTGTGTGTCAATGGACCAATGTGCAGTGGTAGAAGTCATTCTTCCACCGAGGTAACACCCTATACTATAGTATTGGCCAACATCCAGAGACTTCAACCCCGAGAGAAGAAACAATGATCCTCACTTAAGAATAAGGCCCTTCACTTCTTGAATTCTAGGACTGGGCTTGGGAACCATCTTTTTTCCGAGTCCAAAATGGTTAGAAGGGTTGCATGGGTTAGTCAATCTGAAAAAGTAATGAATGGAGACTGTGTAATCTTAAGCTTCAGGTCTCCAAATATGGTCCTGTGTATCCTAGAACGGGCAGCCTCCTTTAAGTTATGTCAAGAGGCTATTAATGTCCTCCCACTCGAGCAATCGAGCACAAACCTCAGAGGGGTCACAAAGAGGTTACCAGCGCATCCGCTAGGCCCCTATAATCGTGCGGTCCTGAACTCCAATATATACGAGGCACTTAGTTTGCTGGAGGAAAAGTATTGACTGGGTCCCAAATTTGACTCGCTCACTCCTGTGGACTCCGCCACTAAGGACTGTGCTTTACTTGAATATCTGGAGCCAAGGGGCTCCTCCTTCAGCAACTATTAATGTCTCAGGAGGTCTAAAAAATTGTGAGGACAGACTTAGGGAAGATGATAGCTCGACTGAGACAACTCCTAATGAAGTGAGCCTACTGGCGGGTGTAACGGATCCCTGTGTAGTGTTTGGTGACAACTGGTTATACTCACGCACTAAACCTAGCATTGGTTTTTTAAATTTTGCTCTTTTCTCCTGGAACATTGCCGGGCTAAAGAACAAATTGCTATCATCAGACTGGCTATCCGTTATCGAATCCAATGAATTTCTGGTATTTCAAGAAACATGGTCAGTGGATCCCGAGTTTAGACAAGGCTACTTACATTTTTTTTAAACTTGCTACTGCTGGTCAAGGGGGGAGACCGATGGGGAGACTAACTATCTGGGTGAGACAGAATGATAGGTATATAGTCTGGCAGCTGGATACCGATAGTAACGATATTCTATTAATTAAAATTAAAATTCCTGATACCGAGGACCTCTTAATCTTTAATGTTTATGCTAGAATGATGCCTGGAGGGAAAGCCTCTGGCACTGTTACCCTTCTTGATTCCTATCTCGATCAGTATAAAGCAGGGGGAAACATATTAGTTGCTGGTGACTTTAACTGCTCCTACGAACCATTAGACACCAACGATGTAGACCTTGGTCTTGAGGAGGACCTTCAATGGGATATTCGGCAACTAGCACTAAGCCCCAATAAAAAATGGGCAGAAGCTGCTTTACAGCTAAAAGTGTTATGTCTGGAACACGGGTTAAGGGCTGCAAACGGAAGGGCGAAATCTGATAAGCAGGGCTCTCCTACTTATAGCAACGGGTTGAGAAGTAGTGATATAGACTATATACTGCTCAACAAGGAACATTGGTCCTCCCTAAAAGACATGGTTGTTGTGGCAAGGGTGGAAAGTGACCATAATCCCTTGGTACTGTCATTTTACCTGGAAGGAAGTTTCGTAGAAGAAGGCCATCCAGCGGGTATAGAAGTGCAGCTCAGTACTGATACCAGGAGAGTAAAATAGTTGTAATGTTTAAACAGAGAGGATCAATTGAAGGCTATGAGCCAGCTGGTCGCCAAGGCAACAACAGACCTCCAAAACTGTGTCAAACAGCAGGAAATTGAATCTAACGCTATTTCCATCAATACCGAACTTTTTAATAAGCTCAAGGGCTTTTTTATAACTAGTGTACAAAAACCTAAGAATTATGTTAAACCCACGGTCGATACATGGTATGGGAAATCATGTAGGGAAGCCTACAAAGCATTAAGCATTAGCAAGGGCGATAAGATCTGAGAACAGGGATAGAATAAAAAATGCAAGCCTGGAGTGCAAGGTAGTGCAACCTAAGGCTAAAAGGGAATGGGAAGAGCAGTATTGGAATGAGCTGTACCACGCCAGTAAATATAGAAACATGGTAGCATTCTGGCATTTGGTTAAATGGGGCAAGGGAAAGCCCAGTCAACCACCTACCAACCACGTAGCTCACGAACACTGGGTCTTACATTTTAAGATGCAGTTTGCCACTTATGCTCAAGAACTCGAGCTATCCCATGGTCCTCCCCTCATCCCTGTAGGCAATCCCCCCTTGCATTTTATTAAGCAGGAGGTTGATACAGCACTTAACACGGTCCTGAGAGGTAGAGCGTCCGGGCTAGACTGTGTACCTGCTGACCTTTTCTTGTGTAATAAGGCTCTGTGGGTAACTTACATTCAGTCCCTAGTGAAGGCCATTGCAAGCGGCTCTCCCATACCTGATTCACGGAGGGGTGCGGAGATCATCCCGATTTTTAAAAAGGGGGATCATTCAGATTCTGGTAACTCCAGGCCCTTAAGTTTAATCGAATGTATTCAGAAGGTGACTGCTAGGCTTGTGTTGAGTAGAATCCAAGGTTGGATTGTGGAGTTTAATATCCTTTCCCCTCTACAGGCCGGGTTCCGCTCACACACGAGCACTATCCACCAGGTTTTTAGATTTTTTTTAATTCATTGGTGGTGATCTTTAAAAGCGGTACAATATAATATGCATTTGTATATCTCAAGTCGGCATTCAACCTAGTTCCGCGTGCCAAGATGTGGAGTGTTTTTGCGGAACAGGGCATGCCCTTGGATCTGCTGGCTTTTCTAATTAAACTTCATGATACAAATTTTGCACAAGTTTGATGGGGTCAGCAAGGGAGAAGTGACAGATAGATTTCCAATTGACAGAGGGGTTCATCAGGAGTGTGTACTGGCACCCACGCTCTTTTCCTTGTATATCAACAGGGTGATCCAGTACTTTACAAACCACCCCACTGATGCCCCTACCCTCAATGGCAGGAAGATCCCTCTGCTAATGTTTTCAGATGATACCTTGTTAATCTCTAAAACGCAACAAGGTCTACAGACGGCGATTGCGAGATTTGAGGTGTTCTGTCGGGACCATGGTCTTATAATTAATTTGGATAAGACAAAGTTCATGGTGCTACATAAACAAAAGATTGTAAGAGGGAGGGTAGCCATGAATGAAGTCACACTAGAGCAGGCCCCAGATTTCACCTACTTGGGTATTACCCTAGGATGCAAACTAAATTGGAAACCGCATATAGACCAGTTGGTCCTTAAACATGCACAACTATCTGGTGCCTTAATAAAGGAACAGCGCCTTTCTCACACAAAGCTGATTGGCCTAGTGCTAAAAATCTATAACTCAAAAATTACCGCCTCGGTCCTGTATGGGGCCGAACTATGGGGCTTTAGTAACTTAGCGGCATTGACGAACTCCCAAAACAAATTCATGAGGGGCATAACTGGTCTCCCACAATCCACCCCATTATTGCCCCTCTATTATGATTTGGGATTTCAGTTCCTGGAGGATGTGGCACGCTATAGACCTGTGGCCTACTGGAGGAGGCTCTGGGTTACCCCCGAGTTCTCCCAATATGCTCAGACTCTACTTGAGATCAGGGATGCCGATAGTGCGTGTAAAATCTCATGGCTGAGGTAGGTAAAGGCCACCTACAATGACATTGGCCTTAACTCCTTGTGGCAAAATCCTGTAGATAATGTTTTTGGCTCTAGAAAGGATTTTAAGGAGCTATATTCGAATATGGTCACCATGAAACACTTTATGTCATTAACTAGGCCCTCTTTATCAAGAGACTTTTTGGAGATTAAACACGCCATCGTCTATGAAGGGTAATGGTATTTTATCACGATTCCCAGTGACAGGAAACAGTATCACCAATTTAGGGTGGGTACCCTCCCAGTTAACTCATTCACTGGTAAATGGCGCTCTAAAACTAGCATGAAATGCCCATTTTGCCAGACTGAAACTATAGCTCATATTCTATGTATTTGTCCAGTGTACAAAAAACCGAGGTAAACATGGTTGAAGCCCATTTGTTTGATGAAGGGTATCAGTATTGGCACAGAAGCACTAAGGATTCTGAAAACGGACAATACTGAATCAATTGTAATTGCCATTGCTAAATGTTTACACTGGATGTGGGCAATTCGTGCTCACAAGTTGAGCCTGATTTAAACTGTTTTATACTGTCATACCTGGCCTCTTAAAAAAATCCTTTTAACGTGGTCACAACTATTCTGTGGTTTCTACTGTATTTTGGCTTTTTTGACAGTTTTTATCATGTTTTTAGATGGAGTAACTTGTGGATTCACTTTTCTATTATGTCATTTTTCTACTACTATGAGAATGGAATGTTTAATATTTTAAAAGTAAACGTCTTTTATGATTATGTGTATCGAAATAAAGACTTATCGAATTGAATCGAAAAAAGATGTGAGATTAACAACAAAAGAAAACACACATCCCTTTCTGAATGGACATTTCTGCAGTCATAATGACTATTAGGAGGAGAATGGTAATGACCAATATAAACGGAAAAGTAGAGTATTGATATTTTTGGATATATCTGATTCAGGTAATGAGGGTAGTTTTTACCTGTTTGATAATGTAGGTAGGAGAAAAACCTATGGAACAGATCAAACTACAGGTCAGTCTTTTTTATCCAGACGTGGGACCAGAAGGGGTACTTGGAGATCTAGATACCAACCCAGATACAGGGGGCAATTCTATCAGAAAGACAATCAATATCTAGTGACCAGGAATGGCCAATAGTGGAGAACATAGCTGAAAGTCTCATATTTAATCCATCAGGTATCACATTAGATCCTGCTAAAAATACTCTGTAATCTAAAGGATTAACATTTGTCCCTAATGGTATGCCAGTCTTGTTTGAACTTTTTCAGGACATGATTTCATTTTTTTTAAAAGTCAATATGTAAGAAAAGTGACAGAATCTTTGGAGAATCAGCGTAATTACATTATTACAAAAATAGATCCCATGCTGAGAATACGATGGAAAATTCAAAAGTTTACAAATAAAACTCTAACTGAAGGAGATGTTAGTGAAAAAGAATACACCAATTTAAATGCTTAATATCCTAAAATGGCAAGCGTAAAAGGGATTCCCAAAATATACAAAGATGAACTTGAACCACCATACCTTCCTATAGCCACTACTATAAGGTGAGTGACAGATCCAGTATCCAAATATATGGATGCTATTTTACGACTGTAGGTTCCATTGATAAAATCATACATTCAAGACACTAGAGATGTAATTAGGAAATTTGAAAGCCTTCCTTACAACAGAAACCAACAAGTTCTAGTCACTCTAGATATAGAATTTCTCTACAGCAATGTCCCCCAATTAGAGGCCACAAAAGCAGTTCATTGGTTTGAGACTTCATGACATTCAGGGGTCACATTTGTTCATTCCCAAACGCTTACATGTGGTAATCCATGAGAACACCTTTGAAATTGGAGGAAATCTATGTAAACAAATAAAGGGAGTTAGCATGGTAGGCTTTTGTGTTCCCACAATACCTAGCATTTGCATGGTAAAGTTTGAACACAAGTTGATATCTAATGAAATAGCCCCATCGTATCAATACATTACCCAATGGGTAAGATTCATTGACAACATATTTTTTATATGAATGGGTACCATGGGTACCATGGACACTCTAGAAGAGATTTTTAGTTGGCTAAATTTATGCAACTCCAACATGAACTGCACAGCGCATAAGAGTTATGACCAAGTAGAGTTTTTGGACATCTTAATACGCCACAAGAATTAATTGTTGGAGGTGAATTTATATGTAAAGACCACCACCAGGAAAACACTACTACAATTCATAATTTTTCATCCAAGAACACAAAAGCAGAGCATTGCTTTTGGGCAATTTTTAAGGCTGCGCAGGAATTGCACAAATGTATCTGATAACGATCATATAGCAAATGATATGAAGGCAAAATTCCCTGCCAGTAGATATCCGCATCATCTTTTTTTTGTGGAGTTTCATATAGCACGAACTAGACCCGAAGGTATCAGAGCGCTGTACATGAACATTAGATACAGTACAGAAGAACACTTTCATTTTTGTTAGGCACGGGGAAATCAAGGGATTTTCCCAGAATCACAGAATGTTGAGTGTCCTTGCCGAGACTCTAACCCGGTTCTCTAGATATGAGGTTGACTGCCCTAGCTGTTCGGTCACATTCTCTCCCCAAATAAGAGAAGCATTTAAGAGAGCTAGGTTTATGACAGGGAATATCTCCTGCAAAATACTGACAGACCTAAACATGACAAACTGGTATGTGTCACACAATATTCATTCCTTGATGAGAAGATCAGGCAGATTGTCTGTGCAAATTTGTACATTTTCAACGATGGGACAGAATTGCAAACAGGAGCTCCAAGTCAGGGCTGTGACCCATCTGCAAAAGATAGCTGTCCAAACCCAGCAGCTCCCCTTCCTGCCCATTGATACATATTATTTAAAACATTACCAGGATGCCGCCCTGTCTCAACACCCTGCCTACACAAAAGGACTAAGTGCATTCACCATATTACCCATATCTCACCCTGCACATACACCTGAATAGATGTCTCTCAGCAAACTCAGTATGGCAGGATCAACATCCAGTTCCCCATTCATAGCCCATAGTATTTCATGATGCACGCAAACAAACACACATAATAGGTCCATGAAACCCATATTGAGTGCTCCATTTCACTATGAATTTCCCAATTTGAATGCTAATATTTAAGCATTGTTCAACTGTTCCAATACCCCTTCTAACTCCATGTTGTATCCCGGAAAGGATCTTCTTCTCTTCTGCCCAGGATTCTGATTTTCTTAGCAGGATCCTACTTGTGATTTTGAGTAGCTAGTCCAATAGAGATACTAGACAGTAGCACTTGGACTCCTCCTGGTTTCCCTTGTTGAAGATAATGGCAATAAGTGATAGTGAGCATGAATCAAGCTTCCCTGTCCTACATATGGCATGCAGGACTTTTTTGTAAAGGGGTGCATATAGAACAGCATTGTCTTTAAACAACATCTACTGGGATCCCTTCAGGTAAACTTACTCAAATAATGTGTAACCTACCTTTGTTAATCAGGCCCCTTGTTGGGGACTTTTGTTCTCACAGCTGTTAACCAGGACTATGAACTGGAATGTAGATGAAATGAAAGGGAAATATGTTCTAAGGAAGGAGTAGTCAAATTCTCATATTACTTCCTTTTGATCTTCTTTACTCCAAATCTGCTTCCGTGCCCCATTGCTCACACCTCCAACTGGGGACTTCCCGAACAGTATGCACTGGGAGGAAGGACCTATTCTAGAGAGAATGGAAACAATGCAGGCAGACCTACAGAATGACTGCTCCAAAACATTAGCTGGGTGCTCTGATTCAAAGGCTAACAGGCATTTAAATTTGTATAATGGTGAAACAGCTGCTTAGGGAAAGCTCTACCTCTCCAGCCATGGCAAGGGCTTAATAATAGATAACTCCAGGTGTTACAAGAACTAGTTTCACATTTTTATATAATATGTGAAAGTTTCTACAGGTGTTTTCCTGGCTATTTAAAATCCATAGCAAATTAATAACATAGTACAACAAGGAAACACACAGAAATATGTTCTAATGTTACAATCCACTAGATAATTTTGTGACAATGAGTGCATAACCAACATTTTCAACCAGATTTGAAGCATTATTACATAACTATTCACATTAAATTGAGAACACAAATAAGATAACAATCCCTTAATATATATGGCCATATTATAGAACCTGTATTTTGTTGCAAAAACACTTGAGACTTGAGGAAGTGTACATTTCTGCCAGATATTCATGTTTATAATTTTTTAAATAAAGATTTCTATTAAAAGCATGAGTGGTTGTATGGGAATGCCTATGCTTCCCCATAGATAGGCCTCCTGGACGAAAAGCAGCAGAATACAGTCCCTAGCACTAATTTGAGCTAGTTTATGCAACTTTACAAAACAAGCCACGGATTGAATTGGAAAGTAAATCAACCATAAACCTAACTCTAGATTTGCTTCACCTTTGTGAATGAAACCCACTGCAATGTACTAATAGGCCATTATTTACAAGCTAGTTTTTATGTTTAATGGAGTTTTTAAACTGAAATGCTAACCCATGAAAATATATGTTCTATATAAATAGACCTTGATGGTGAATGTTTTTTCTACCTATGAATTGAAAATTGAATAAGCTTACTTTTGCCTTGAATGTCATTTGATCTAAAAAGCAATGCAAAAGTGATGTGAGCTCAGTTTTTGTTATCTGTGAACAGGGATATGGCCACTTGCTCTCCTTGGAAACCTCATATTTTGTAAATGGTTCTTAATTAGACGGATGGAAAATGGATTTTCCCCATCTGTTACCAACTTTTTTACAGGGTGAACTAGAATTTGGAGAGGCGTTAGCTCCAGCACCACTGTTTGCCCACCATGACCTCATAGCTGCTAAATTCCTCTCCTGGCCCCCTGCTCCTCTTCTGCATTCTCTGAACTGTCTGTAAAGGGTTGACCTCTACCCAGGAGTACACATTTTGAAAGAGGGTGGTCCACTGCAGCTTAATATGAACATTTGGCGACACTAAACCACACTTTAAATCACCCAGATCTCCCCAGGGACCCTTTAGAGCACTTACCGCAAAATAAGTGGACGGATTTGATGCTGGTGACACTCCACCAATCACGATGTCTGCCCCCGTCATGCCCCCGCTGGGGCTAAGTCCGAATCCGATCCACCCAGTGGTCTTCACTTGAAGTTCAAAGGTGATCTCCTCTGCGGTCTTATTGATGTCCCACCGTAGGAGAACTCTCCCCTCAGGGTCCAGGGTCAGAGAAAACCTAAGGTCAGGCAGCTGGCCCAGGACCAGGGGCACCAGGGAGAGGAGTAAGAGTGCTCGGGGGCTCATGGTCTCTGGTGGCCTCTGCAGTATCAAACAACAGGCACCAATCCTCAGTGCCGCTCTGAGGACCGTGACAGATGCACCTGGTATTTATCACCCACTCATGGATGACAAACAAGGTAAAAAAAGGTGATGTGTACTGGAAACACTTTGACTAATAATCACCCTGGGAAGAAACCTAACTGAAATGTAGGAGTTTTTTTGCTCTCCTGAATGAACATGCCTGTGGCGTTTGATGTTTCTCAATAATCGCCCTCCATATCCTGTCTAACAGGTTGTCTGGCACAGTACTGAAAGAGTGAATATGGGTCACAGCACTTTGTATTGTTTCTCAGCTGCATCAACTCTGTACATTTGTCAGCTGTAAATTTCCTAGTCACAAAGGTGTATATGCACATGGATATGTATTTACGTACCTATTTACTACTTCACACAGATGTAACTTTACACTTTCTGCTACTTGCCATTTCTGAGTGGATTTTCACCTCTGTATAGATTTATAAGTAACCACCCCCTCCAATGAGGGCTGGACCCTTGCACTACATTATCCCCTTGTAAATTTACTACTGTATTTCACATGATGTCTTGTTGATGGATATGGCCCTCACTAGGACTGGCAGAATCCCTTTCAGAGGGCAATGGGAAGTCACATGTGACTGGGTTTAACTGTGGAGGTTGTGGCCCTTTGCTCCTGCTGTACCAGGGCCTGACCTACTATTGGTCCTGACTAGCTCTATTAAGTACCCCTTCAATGCTTGACACTGATTAGTAGTGCAATTTGATCAGGCCAAGGTATCTCTGGAAGATGCAAAGCACACATAGGGTCAAGGCACAAAGTAATGACAGTATCCCCAGAAACTGATTTAAATCAAATACTCACTTTCAGATAAAGTAGTATTTAATAGGGTTAAAAATGAGTGCACAGTACACTAACTAATATCCACATTTTCTTAAGGTTGACCTGCATGTGTCTTCCTGGATAGAGTCCCCAAATTTCCCCTGCTGTTCTAAAGGAGTAATTGGGTTAGTTACTCCCCATTTGATAATGGAGGCAAGTTTCATCAGTGGCCTGTACTAGTCAATATGCAACAAAGTCTAGTCTAGAGTCAATAAAGCAGTGCTCAGGGTTAAAATCATGCAAGTCCCAGCCAGGAATGGTGACCTAGAAGGATTGTACCACTGAATACTGACACCAACAATATCGAGATAGAAGAATATTATAGACAGAATTACGAGGAAAAACAACTCACATGTAAGTGCATAAAGAATATAGATTTGCTATTCCTAACACCAGATCTGGTTACCTTGAGCATATATCTACCACGAAGGTACATGTATACATAGTTAGGTATAGAAAATATTCACTTACTTTCAATACTTTGATTTTTGATATTTCGTCCTTGGCATTCTGCCCCAATTATATTTTAGGTTCGATATTCAGGATACACACCAAACCAAGGGCACAATGAGTTCAATGAGGACTCGTACACGTCTTCTTGTACTCGGCCTTTTGATGCAGCGGGAATAAAGCATCTAGCAGACTCTACCATATGATATTTTGCGGTGTCCAAATGACCGCAGTTGTGTCAGCTATTTCCTCTGCTGTTGTGTAGTTCCTAGGAGTCCCCAGGACCTGTAGTTTTGGATGACCTAAACTGAGGGCGTGAAGACCCAACCGCTTCCAGACACCCCCACGGTATCCCGTTGTTAGGCCTGCTAGCTCTACAGAGTTACTACCACAGCTGTGGATCTTCCAAGGGGGTAGGTAGTCTCTGGCAACCACTAAACATGACAACCCTGATTCCTTGGGGATTGTGGAAAACAGTACAGGACTTTTCGCTCAGTCTCTCAGGAAATAAACAGGATGGCGATTGGGACATTGCAATAAGCATTTATTGGTCCAGCGACAGCCACGAGTAAAACACATGTGTTGCGACAATAAGGAGACAGAAGCATAGGAAAGAGATTGCTTGTACCAATATAGTAAGAAGTAGATACATTTCTACCACAGTGCTAATAAGATGAACATAAGCAATTCAGATAAAAACAGTAGCACTTGCATATTCCTAAAATGCGCGCCCTAAGTAATTTGCCTAAATGCACCTAGCCTAACCTGGATGTGTAGGTGCATACGTGTATGTATATGTGAATAGCCAAGAAGCCCCTAGAGAAGCACCAACCCCCTCACCTGATGGTTGAGAATGAAGGACCCCCATCTCTGCGTCGAGCCTACGAGGGATGTCAGACTGCTGCATGTCGAAGATTCAGCATGCAGGACCCCGTGTCAGCTTGGGAGAAATTCTCTAATTTGTACGGGGGAGGGTCTCTTATACTAAAGTGGTCACTTCAGGGTTTTTTCTAGAATCGTTAGGTTTTTGAAAGGATCATGGATTTTTTAAAACAATCATAAATGTTATGAAAACATTCACTAATGCTTTTTCTAAACAAGTGTGATCATGCAAAGCTGGTTGCTGGCCAAGGATGAAAAAAGTGGTGACGCTTTTACAGAATAATTCTGCCGCCATGCCTGGGGACATGTTTATGTAGGTCAGGTACAATGATTATGATAGAGTAACTAGAGGCTGGTGTTAAAGAGACAGGAGCAAGCTACTAGGTAAAAGGTCACCTGTTTAGAATGGTTATTGTCGTGTGGATGGAACAAATGTAAGTAAAATGGGTTATACATGTAGAGTATCCTAAAGGACATGACACTGGGACTTGCTTGTCTTTTGGTAAGTGTTACCTCAAGCAGTTCTCTCTAGGGCACTACCTTCATTGTAGATCTTTTCCGTGAAGATCTTCTTGGCATTATGTTCTAGGACAATGGCCCTATTCTCCAGGGTATTAGGGGGTCTTCAACTTGACGACGAGAGGGGCGCACAGACTACAACCTCACAACGTTCTCACCTAGACCAGGCATCCCACACTGTTTACTGGAATCCACACACCAAGATCCAAGCTGGGATTCTATCCCACCAAGTGCCCTTCTGCTCCTCAGAGGGTACGCTGATTTTGGCAGGCAGGCCTAAGGCTAGCTCACTAGGGTCAGGGCAAGTTTCCTGACTTCCTTTGTGATAGCCAGAGCAGGATCTTCTTCATAGGCCAAGGGAGTACCTAGGGATCACACATCGCTCAGACTCCCTTGAAATATGGCTCACAAAGGTCTAACTATTCCTGCATGGCTAAACATTCTCAGACCGATCACCTCTCCTAACAATGAGCCCAGGCTCCACTGACCAGGAATATATTCCTGAATGAAATAGGCCTTTGATATGGACATAGGATGCTCTACTCCCTGTGTGTGCCTCTCGATTCCAGCCCTCAGAAAAGTCAGTAATCTACACGTCTTGTTTGGGGTTGTAATCCTCACACCCAACTAGCCTTTCTATGCCCAGGGCTCCCTAAATGGAATCCCAATACTCCATTTTACCAAGCACCGGCACACATATAACACAGCACATACACACAAGCATCACCAGCTGCATGGCACTAGACACAGTTATCATATAGGCTGAGGGTGAGATAAGTAAAATGCAGCAGAACTCTACATGGGTGGGCCAGCAGGCATCACTCCAGTGACACAGGTTTAAAGACCTTTTCACACAACTGACTACTCCACACCAAAATGGGTATGTTGCCACCATCATATTGTCTGTCACTTAACTCCCGCCAGGGGTAGTAGCCTTCCACCACTATGAGGGTAACACATAGTGCGCCTTTCCCAGTCCGGCAAGGCACAATTACCATTTTACAGGCCTAGGTCATGCCACACATGTATGATCCGTTTTCACTCATGAACAAAAATCTGTACCAGAGGTAGAGATGTCCCTGTGGAGAACGTGCTCAGGGTAGGGGTGGATGTCTGTCGAAAGTTTGAGGTCTGCTTTTAGCCGTGATGGGAATTGCTGGACAAGTAGCCCGCTTCAGTTTTAAGGACAATAGCAGCAATACGTCTTTTGATGTGTTGCTAAAGTTGCCACGAGGATGTATTCTTTACTTTTTCAAAGAGCAGTTGTTTTTTCACTCTCAGTGCCGGTGCAGGCAGACTGCCAAAGATCACACAGCTCCCGCTGGATTGCATGGTCGCCCTGGAGCGGCAGCATCTCGTCAGCTGTGCACTCGTCACAGAGGGGCACCGCCCTTGGCACCATCCCATGGGGGTGTGCTGTAATTGTGAATCAGTTCACGCCTCTAAGGGCTGATCACTCCTCCTGCTGGGGACAGAGGGCGAGCAGACCATAGACCCTGCTGCCTCCTTTCATGCCAC
Organism: Lissotriton vulgaris; assembly: GCF_964263255.1. Taxonomy (NCBI): domain Eukaryota; kingdom Metazoa; phylum Chordata; class Amphibia; order Caudata; family Salamandridae; genus Lissotriton; species Lissotriton vulgaris. The sequence continues at coordinate 82,916,593 of NC_141695.1, forward strand.
CCCGGAGACGTCTTCACAGAATAACACGCTTGTGCCCCTTGAAAGTCTCAAACCAGAGGGGAAGGTGGATGTATCGGCACCCACTGCAGGATGCCTCAGAGCCCTGCTGTCTTCACAGTGGCGGGGATTTCAAATATATTCTTGTTTACGCTGCATGTGTTGTACAGTGATGTAAGGAGCCATGCCTTGAGCATCCATTTGCCTTTACTTATTTTTTACTGCCTTTTCAATATGGCTGTTGCATTTACTGCGGTTTTTGTTGTGCTTTGTTGGTGTTGATGGGTGACTGACGTTGCTCCTGCTTCCATCTGCTCAATCTGTCTATAACAAAACATGGTTCCTTGTTTATTGGTTTTATGTCGGTGAGGCCGAGGGCAGCAGTTAGGGGGTTATCCTATACTTTCAAAATGGAAAAGGGTCGCTTAATGCCAATCTGTAAACATGCCAGGTTGAATATCGATGCACCTTAATATTTATTTGCAAAAGCGGCACCTGCCATTCACTGACAGCAACAGCTGTTCACTCATTTAGGCAGCCACACCCTCCTCACAGCCAGCCTGAACCCTGCTGATCTTGGCGAGCTTCACAACAGTGCAACCTCCAGCAGCTTCTCTTACCGTGTTGCTGATGCCAAGCATTTGTTTTCTTTCGTTAGCTCCTGCTGTGTCATCCATTATCACAAAGGGGCTATTTACAAGTCCCTACTGCCGCCAATATGTCACTTTTTGAGACACACCTGCGACGCAGTGTGCTGCCCCATATTTACAAGGGCACGTAAAGCCACCCTGCATGGCTTTTCGTATCCTTGTAAATAGGGCCCCTTTCATGCAGCACATTGCGTGAAAGGGGCATTCCATTGGCGTCGCTGTGGTTGTGCCCATGGAACCTGACACATTCCCAGATACATGATGAATCGTAAACCTGGGAGTGCGTCAGAATGCTAGGCCTTCCAAGGGGAGGCAAAGGGAGGCGCCAAGAGGCGACGTGTTTTCATTGCTCCTCGTTTTTTCTTCTTCCTATACGTGCTGCATTCTGCAGCACAAATAGAAGGAGAAAAACACCTTTTGTTATTTTTTCTGTGCAGAAAGGTGTCCCTTCCGGCACAAAAACAATATCCCTGCAAGGGTGCCTGTGTTGGAGCATGGCAGCCAATTGTGCGCCAGCGAAGGGGGAGCACAGGTATCCGTATCAAAGTGTTGTAAATCTGAGCGCATCAATGTGCTTTGAAAGTGACTCAGGGTGGTGCAGCAAAATGGCCGGCTGTGCTGCACCACGCTGAGTCACTTTCTCCGAAATGACGCCCAAAATTGTGATCGGCTCTTGTGATTATGGCATACGGGACCAAGATACTAGCTCAAAACTCACTGAGGAATCTATGTTGAACATGACCCTTTTTGCAGTGTCCGACCCAGAAGCTGGTTGTCTTCTGTTGCTGAACACGTGTGTTAACATTCATGCTCTACACACTTCCCTACTGCTAACCAGTGCCTAGGTGTGTGTGCTCACTCTATAAAATATGTTTACATTGTCTCACATCTAAATAGAACATTTAAATCACTAGTATTTGGTACAGTAGGCACCCAAGGCCTGTAATGCTACCAGTGGGTCTTCAGCACTTATTGTACCACCAACTTAAGTCTCACTTTGAAACATGTCTCAGGCCATTGCAGCCCGTAGTGCAATCTTAAAACTGCCAATTGGACCTGGCTAAACCTTTTATTTTAATAAATATGTCACACCTTACGAAACATTAACCATTAAAAGCTCATAAAGCAGAGTATTATATTGTATTGTTGTTCCATATATATATAGTGCTTACTACCCCTAATAAGACATCATAGGGCTTTTTCGGCGAATAGCACGCTACTCAGGAACCCAAAAGTATTAGTGGTAAATTAGGGCAGTGGAATATAAAATAATTTGACCTGTGGATATGGTAGATTGTTATTTGGACTGAGAAGGACAGTGGAGGGATAAAAGAGGGAAAGGTTTGCATTTATATAGCACTTTCTACACAGCTGATGAGGTGTTAAAGCACTTTTTGGTAAGGAGCACGCTACTCCGGAATCAAAAGGATTAGTAGTGAATTAGTTTAGGGAAATATGAAATTAATTTGAGTACTCAACATGTCAGTCTGTTATTTGGATTGAAAATGATAGTGGAGGAATGGAAGAGGGAAGGGTTTGCAATCATATAGAGTTTTCTACCCCTAATAAGGCTGTTAATGCACTTTTCCGTGAGTAGCACACTATTCTGGAACCCAAGAAGGATTAGTGGTGAATTAGTGCAGGGAAATATGAAAATGTATTTGATTTGAGCGGTGGACATGTTAGTCTGTTATTTGTATTGGAGAAAAGACAGAGTAGGGATTTAAGAGGGGGAGGTTTACATTTTTGGGGGGCTTGCACGCTACTCCAGAACCCAAATTGGTTAATTTGGAAATTAGTATAGGAAAATATGAAATAAGTTTGAGCGGTGGACATGTTAGTCTGTTATTTGGAATGAAAAGGTATAGTGGAGGGATAGAAAAAGGAAGGGTCTAGAATGTTTTTATATTGTGGAGGTCATAGCAGTATGAGGGAGTTTGCGATGAGTGGAGGGGAGATTGAGGGGGAAGAGTTTGAGGGAAGTGTTTAGAAAGGCTTGTTTGAGAGATCTGAATAGCAAAAGGGGTATGAGATGATGTAAGGGGGGATGGAGGAGGGAAGATTCTAGAAAGGGTTATTTTGGGGATCATTGTAGTGGTTTGGGATGAATGGGAGATTAGAGGTAGAGCATTTAATGAGAGGTATAGGCTGAGAAATAGGGTAGTGCCTTGCAAATAGGTGGCTCGAGGGGTTAAACATAGAGCGGGGCTTTTGCCACCATCCAGGAGGAGGACTGGCATTGTTCAGGTGACACTGCAGGTGGTCTGAAATATGCAGAAACACATAGTCAAACATGAGAACATTGCATGTGTGCCTCAAATCAAGCATCTTGTTTCCTCAACCATAAAAGAGTGAACATGAAGACGGAATAAAACAAACAGTTGTGAAATGGGAAAACATCTACAGTAGAGATAGGTACAGCTGCACAGTCCAGTGCACCATGAAAATGCTTCCAAATGACACCAACTGTCACATTCCACGAGAACCAAAGGAAAATTGAAAAAGTACTTTAAATTACAAATAACAGAAAATAAGTTGTGGAAATGTGCCAATACCTTCAATTTCCATGGGCCCTGCTCCACAGCTAATATTATATGCAACTGGTTTTATTGCATGTCTCCAATTGGGTTCTTGTGTCAACGTCCGCCAAGAAGGAAAGGGAAGAGGGACTCAGATAAATTACAGCAGTAGATCACCTGAAACGTGCAAACAACTGAAATGATCCCAGCTTCACAATATGGGGAAATAGGGAAATACATCCCATTTGTGAGGTTAACTGTATCTGAGATGTTGTCAAATGCTGCAGAGTATTACTTAAATTAAAACCTTGATGCTGGCTTTTTTCCTCTCCGAGGTGAGTGTGGTGATGTAAACTGGCTTAGTGAGCACGGGACCCACGTCTGGGCATACCCTTCCCACATAGGGTGAACAGCAAAACACACAAGATGATGGATGGAATGTTGCACAATAGCAAAACATTCACCCCCAGTCGTGGGTCCCTTGCTCACTACGCCACTGGAGTCAAGCTATCCTGGCTGAAGACGGCTGATGGCCGGAAACCGGTCCTAGCATGCTTTATTCCGGTCCAGGAAAGACATGGCTTGGCAGTTCGGGCTGGACTGTTCCCATGAGGCACAGGGCCAAGACAGATTTGCATATGGTCATGTCTGAACTGGGGTGGCTTGGTGAGCAAAATAACGATGGATTAAACCCAGATCTGTGAATGGGGGTGAATGTATTGCCATTGTGCAACATTCCGTCCATCATCTTGTTTGTTTTGCTGTTCACCCTATGTGGGAAGGGTATGCCCAGACGTGGGTCCCTTGCTCACTACGCCACTGGAGTCAAGCTATGCTGGCTGAAGATGGCTGATAGCCATAAACCGGTTCTAGGATGCTTGTTTTCGGTCCAGGGAAGACATGGCTTGGCATTTCGAGCTGGACTGTTCCTATGAGGCACAGGGTCAGACTGATTTGCATATGGCCATGTCTGAACTGGGGTGGCTGAGTGAGCTAAAGAATGGTGATGGATTAAACCAAGATCAGTTGACTGGGGGTGAGTGTTTGATTTGCTCAAACGCTCCGTCCATCATCCCCTTTTGTATCTCTTTGTTCGCCCTAAGTTTGCAGGGTATGCTCAGACGTGAGTCCCTACTCACTTGGCCTCTGGATTCAAGATAGCCTGGCTGATGAGGAATATGAATCCCCAACCGGTCCCAGGATGCTTGTTTCCGGTCCAGGGAAGACATGGCTTGGCAGTTCGGGCTGGACTGTTCCCATGAGGCACAGGGTCAGGCAGATTTGCATATGGCCATGTCTGAATTGGGGTTGCTGAGTGAGCTAAAGAATGCTGATGGATTAAACCCAGATCAGTTGACTGGGGGTGAGTCTTTGATTTGCTCAAACGCTCCGTCCATCATCCCCTTTTGTATCGCTTTGTTCACCCTAAGTTGGCAGGGTATGCTCAGACGTGAGTCCCTTGCTCACTTGGCCACTGGATTCAAGATAGCTTGGCTGAAGAGGATTATGAATCCGAAACCGGTCCCAGGATGCTTGTTTCCAGTCCAGGGAAGACATGGCTTGGCAGTTCGGGCTGGACTGTTCCCATGAGGCACAGGGTCAGACTGATTTGCATATGGCCATGTCTGAACTGGGGTGGGTGAGTGAGCTAAAGAATGGTGATGGGGGTGAGAGTTTGATTTGCTCAAACGCTCCGTCCATCATCCCCTTTAGTATCGACGGTACCAACACAGCAGACAACCAACATACCCCGGCAGACAAAGCTGCTGACTGTGCAGCACCTGTTTGCCTCTGGTACCTTCCAACCAACAACCGCCAGAGTCGGATGAGTCTCACAGCCAGCCCTATCAAAGTACATCACAACTGGATGCCATCCTCAGTTTGGTACCCCTGCACCTTCACATCCCCCACACAGCGCAGGAACAGCTGGAGACCAAGCATGGCATCTAAGCCATAGCTGGCTTCCCGCACATGTTGGGGGCATTTGACTGCACAAATGCCCTACTTATGCCCCCTGCCAACACTGCACACAATTACCGCAACAGAAAGCACACACATTCCATCAATGTGCATGCAATAGTGGACTACTGGGGACTCTTCACCATGTCATCATCAACTACCCAGGCAGTGTGCAAGATGCCTATATCGTCCATCATCAACCAGCACTTTCAGGATGGCACCTATGGAAAAGCACAGCTTGATGGTAAGTACCAAATGAACACACCACACACCTCAACTCCACAATCATGCAACTCACAATTGTGGGAATGCACACATTAGAACATCACATACAACATGCCAAATAACATGGCCACGTCAAGACACAACAACACAAGGAACTGTGGTAACAGGGGCCAGCCCTGTAGATATACCATCCACGTCATGGCACCTATGCCACACAATAGCAGGATGTGGGGTGAGGTGGGAAACAAGTATGTGCAAAGGAGGCAAGTGACCCATGAATCAGAATGAACACAATGCCAAGTGATAGGGTGATGTGCTGGACAGACTCAAGTATGCAGAGCACAGACATGTCCATGTGGACATATACTGCTGGTGTATGCAGTGTTATAGACAGCAACCATGTTACCTCAGGAAGTGGGGTAGACTTTGGACTTGTAGCTATGTCATCCTCTCCTGTAAGCGTTAGTGGAGTGGGCTGGGCTGGGCCAGTGTAGGAGTGGAAATTAATAGGCCAGGGCTCAGGGTGTGGATCACTTCTGGGACTGCCACCAAAGCAACTACTGCATGTTTTTCTGTGTCCGCCATGTCCTCACAATAGGCCTACACACACATGGCCGACCACCTTCAACGGCCAATATCACAGTGTCGTTGTCAGGCTCATGGTCATGCGCAGATAGTCATGACAATGGTGCATCTTAGGAGTGCAAGTGATGCAACCATGAAGTGCACACAAGTAAATAGGCTCAGGGGGAGTGAGGAGCAGCTGTGAGGCAATGTAATACATATGGATGCCGCTCATTTGCCACATGCAAGACATGTCAAACATGAATCCCAAGGTCCCACACATCACACACCAATATACTAACAAGCTTGCCAACCCAGAATGCAGAACCACCGTGTTAGATTTGGGGGTCTCTAGTTGGCAGAGGTAGGTACCTTTGACCAAATAGGGACCTTTGCGTCTAGTCAAGTTAAGGGGATGTACACCACACAAGTTCTAGTATAAAAATAAGAATTTTCATTTAGACTTAGCACAAGACCACAAATGACAAAAATCCACAATACTGTACTTCAAAAATGGTAGAAATAGCATAGTTCTCTTTAGTGTAAAATGCAACACGTTGAATTCAATGTACCTTTGGATGTGTGATGCCATACAACAAAAGTGTTGCAGGGAAGGTGATCCGTAGGTTCCTTACACGCAAGAACGGCGATACGTCGGGTCCCTACTGCTGCATAGGGGATGCGTCATGTCTTCTCCGCGTGGGGAGGTGATGTGTCGGTTTCTTATTGCGCTTCCATGGCGATGCGACCAGCAGCACTGTGATGCGATGAAGATCTGGTGCAATGAAACAAAAATGGTGTCTTCTTCTTGATGTGACACGATGCGTGAACGCCCGACGGACATGCGGTGAATCAACGATTCTTCTGAGCCATGACACGCCCTGCGACATGCTTCTCCAGTGATGCGACGGTGCTTGATGCAACGGTGACACTATTCTCCAGTGATGCGAGGCACTTCAGCGATGCAATAGGACAGCGGCGACACCCTTCTTCAGTAATGCGACGATAGCGGCTGCGGCTGCAACGCGCTTCTTCCATGATGCGACACCGTCTGCTGCGACGGTGACACTCTTCTCCGGTGATGCGAGGCGCTTCTGCGAAGCGGCAGTGGTGACACCCTTCTTCAGTGATGCGACAACAGTGGCTGTAGTTGCGGCACGCTTCTTCTTCGTGAGTCGCGCTTCCAGCTCCTTGCGACACGCAGTCCCTCAGAAGGCCCAGCACAACAGCACACACTTCAAAAGAACTCTTGGGGAGCTGATTGTTGAAGTCTGTTGTCCCTGAGACTTCAGCAGGAGGCAAGCTCTATGTCAATCTCTTAGAGATCCTTTACAAGTTGAATTGAAAGTAGCACAACGTCCTTTCTCCTTTCTTTGGCAGTCAGGCAACCACTGCTGGCCAATCCTCCCAACAGCACTTCGCTCAGGGATGGTCTCTTCCTCAGTTTCTCTGGTTCCTCTCCTCAGCAAAGGTTCTTCTTGTTTCCCATCAGTAATCTAATGTTCTGGGGTCTGGGTCACCACTTTTATACTTAAATCCACAAAAAACCCGATCTCTGAGGCAATATAATTTACAAAAAGTGTATATCGCTATGGTTTTTCAACTCTGCGTGATATATGTATCTTTACAAAATCTATTTCTCCACCAAACCACTATTCTTATTCTCTTGTAAGGTGGTCCTGTAACACTTTTCTTGCTTGCTTTCTTTCAGAAAAACATTTCTCAACAGACAGTCCCAAAGAAAGGTAAATAGTGACTGAAAACTTAGCTTTATTCAATTCACCAAACTACCACAAGCTAGAAAAAATGTGTAGAGGACAAAATGACCCCTCACGGGCGCACCACCACAGAGTTAACTGGTAGGTACTCACCAGATAAGCCCACTATTCTCATCATTGGCGGTCATTTTGTCCAAAGAAAAAGTGTCCAAATACTTAAATTGTGTTAGTGCAGTAGAGTGATAAACAGTAACACTCCACAGAAGTGACAAAAAGTGGTTAAAATTGTCAGTCACACTCATTATACAATTACTTTATTAGTTGCTAAGTGTGTACTGTCAAACTAAAAATGCGCTGGTCGCTAACCATGCATACCAATGCTACATGCCGACATGTTTCTTTGCCATGCAGTTTGCGGCAAATTCTTCAGACACTTCATCACAACACCAGAGTTGGACACACCATTCAAGTTGAAGTTCCGCTCGCGAAATTTGTAGATTTTAGGCAATTTCGCGATCTGCGAATATTGCGAAATTGCCGAAAATTTGAAAATTCGCTCGGGCGGATTTTTATTTTTTTTATGAACAGCTCACTTAAGGGACCCCTGCGCCCTTCGGCGCGATGGCAGTAATACACACATGGTCACTGGAGACAAATCTTCTGGCACTTTACGCAGCTGTAGTGTAGAAAAAACACTATACATTTACCCAGCGAGGTAGCACTTACTTATTATCCAGGAGAAAGTACTCCAGTTGAGTAGAGGTATCGCACAAAATGATGGCGTCTTCTTGGATAAATATGAGGGGCAGGGTTCATTCTGGCACGATGCTCCTGTCACAAAAATTTAAGCTCAACAGGAAGCTTTTACAGATATAAATAAAGCAGGTGCCCGAGTTGATGCTCAAATTCAGTAACGCATTCATCAGACCAAAAACAATTGTGAGCTTTGTCGAGGCTGGGCAGGTGTGCTTTCTCCCCATATCTGTGCGGGGCCAAACGGGGGTGGGGGGCCTTCTATGCGAGTTTACATGCCTCTTGTGTGTATAAAAGGTCAGAGACCGATCAGAGCAGCAGATGAGGAGAAAGAAGCTCCTGGTCACAGGAACTGCACAGGGATTGCGCTCGTTATTTAACTTCGTGTTGTCCCTTTTTAAAAAAAAAATAAGGCAAATGTATGGCTTTTGCAATGTAGAGAAAGAAAAAGTTGCCTGTTTAAAGATGGTGACCGCGCACAACATTGTTGTCGCGATACCACATGATCACACTAAGAATGAGGCAAAATCTAATATGAGAGAAAGGTGTCCTTTTTAAAGATGATGGCCGCGCGCAAGCGCGTATCACGTGATATCACGTGACCGCCAGTCAAAGAGTTTTTAACTCGGAGCGCAGCGGCAGTGAAGTTCAGGAGGAGACGCCACGCTCCGTGAGGCCCCAGCCGGTAAGGAGTAGTCGGACCGGGTTGGTTAGTCTGGCATCGGTATTTCCATTGAAACAGACAGCAAGCGGTAAAGCTAGGATGCGGTAATATCATTACATGTAACAACTGCCCTTTTCTTCTGTTTTGCACTATATGTAGGTCCGGTGGGCGATAAGTTTTTTTAAGTTACCTGTGTGAAGACTCTGTGTGCATTTAACAACTCCACCTCTATGAGCGATGAGAATGCAATAGGGGGTGTATCGGGTGTTTAATCAGCAGTAAGGGCCATGGCGAGGCAAATATATTGAGGTTATATGTTATAATAATATGCCGCAAATGCGCTGCGAATGCTATAGCCCGTGGACAAGTGCTTTCAAGTTTTTAGAAAAAGAAAACGTAATTCTTCTCTGGCGCTATGGGTCCAGATTGACGTAACGTCTGAAGGGTCATTCAAAAGGAGGACTCACAAGAGGAGTTTTGTTCCTGTTTCTCACCTCACAAGCTGGCATGAACGACATAAGCTGAGTGAGGGTAATTACAATAATTTTAGCTTGAAAAATATTGTTTACGTTAGGGGTGATTTGCTAGATTCTTATCATAGTGTTTTTTGTCCTTTTCTCAATTCACAGTCAATTCCAATGGTTTGCCCAACTCTGGTGCTGTGATGAAGTTTGTGGCCCTGAAGAATTTGCCACAAACTGTATGACAAAGAAACATGTCGGCATGCAGCATTGGTATGCATGGTTAGCGACCAGCTGATTTTTAGTTTGACAGTCCACACTTAGTAACTAATAAAGTAATTGTATAACGAGTGTGACTGCCAATTTTAACCACTTTTTGTCACTTCTGTGGAGTGTTACTGTTTATCACTCTACTGCACTAACACAATTTATGTTTATTTGGACACTTTTTCTTTGCCCAAAATGACCGCCAATGATGAGGATAGTGGGCTTATCTGGTGAGTATCTACCAGTTACCCCTGTGGTGGTGCGCCCGTGAGGGGTCATTTTGTTCTCTACACATTTTTTCTAGCTTGAGGTAATTTGGTGAATTGAATAAAGCTAAGTTTTCAGTCACTGTTTACCTTTCTTTGGGACTGTCTGTTGAGAAATGTTTTTCTGAAAGAAAGCAGGTAAGAAAAGTGTTACACAACCACCTTACAAGAGAATAAGAATTGTGGTTTTGTGGAGAAATAAGATTTTGTAAAGATACGTATATCTCGCAGAGTTTAAAAACCATATCGATATACACTTTTTGTAAATTATATTGCCTCAGAGACCGTTTTTTTTTGTGGATTTATGATTTTTTAGTGGAGGACAACCTGTAGTCTCTTGTTCCCTCTATGCTCCTATTTGATTAGATCACCTCTTGTATACACCAAAATCCTTTGTCTCTGAAGGCAGAGAGTGTCTGTGCCTAGTCCATACTAGTTCTGTGCAGTCCTGGAGCACTTTGTTGACAAAACTCCTTCTTTCCTTTGATAGTGTGGTCCAGGGACATCAGACACACTACAGGAGGTGGAGCCAGCATTGTGGAAGGCAGGCACAGCCCTATGCAGGTCCCAGGTGCAACTCCTCCCCCCTTCTACATGCAGATAGATCTATGCAGCCCTGTGCTGACTCATCCTGTCTCCTGGAGTCCCCCAGACCCTGTCACTTAAACTCCAGACAAGGAATACACAACCTCGCAGAGGTAGGCTTGTATAATTAGGCCAGAAAATACCCATCCAAAAGTGGTATTTTCAATGTTAAAACCAACTTCACTAAAATATGTATTTTATCATTCTGAGTTCAGGGATACTAAACTCAAATTTCTACCTAGTTCCCAGAGTCAGTTAGGATTATAAGGTGTTATAATCAAACTGCTCATTCTAGCCTATGGGGAACAGGTAGCCTTGCAATAGTGAAAAACGAAAATGGCTGTAATTCACTACTAGGACATGCCACACACATCAGGACATGTCCTACCATTCACCTACAATGCACTCTTCCCTTGGGCTTACCATAAGAGTGACTAATATTCAGGAAAGGGAAGGTTTAGGGTCTGGCAAGTGGGTGCACTTGCCCAGTCAACATGGCAGTACCAGATTGTACACAGGCTCTGCGATGGCAGACCTGAGACACACTTATACAGGCTGCTTCTGTGGGTGGCACAACCAGTGCTCAAAGCTGATCAGCATCATTTGCTTCACAAGCCCTGGGAACACTCAGTGCACTGTTCCAAGGTCTGACAAGAAAACCAAACCAGCCAATCATGGAATCACTAATCCATACATCAGTTTACCATGGGGAGCACTTGCACTGTGGAACTGAATAGCAGTGACACAGTGTCCAAAATATCTATAACTAGCAACTAAAATATAGTCATCATTGGCTTCCCCACAACCACACCTTCTGCACTTGGGAGGGGCAAGGGGGTACACTTAGCTATTTTGAATGTTGTTCAATAAAGCTGATTAATGGTGAAAAAAAAATATATAAGAGCTTCAGAGAGTGACTCCAGACTAGTAGAAGATCCACTTCTTTAAAAACATCTGTCTATACTAAGTACAGAGGTTTTAGAATATTTTCATCCTCAGTCAAGCGTCTCCAATACCAGGCTGCACCCCCTTACTCTTCGGTCTAACATCTTGGAGGGGATGCTCGAAATCCCAGTCACCCCCAATCTCCTGCTTTGCAGCGGCAAAACCGGGTGCATAATTGCACAAATTTAAACCTGGACAGGCTATGTCCAACTCTCACTCTTAGAACTTTTCCAGGTGATCAGCCCTCCACTTCTTATCAAATATACCGAGGTTGTGAATCCAGCCCGCCTTAAAGGGAGACTAAGGCCATCTTTCATACAAACCAGGTTACCCAGGAAGTCCCATATTGGGGCGAAGTCAGAGAAATAGCCTAAAATAAGCATTTTCCTAATCCTGTACCACAGATTCAATGCAGACCTAAAGACTTTCAAGCACACCATTTTAAAGAATTTGGGGGCACCAAACTTATACAAGAATCCCTATTTGCTCAATTCTCTAACCATTTCACCCTTGAGCATCCCCCAAAAATAGTTATCAGGTTTCCAAATTAACATCTGGACATTCTTGAACTGCAATGCTGCGCAATACAAATTTAAATCGGGAAGGGCCTGGCTGCCCTATCAGCACAGATAAAACTAACCATTTTCCCCTGAATTTTATCAATACTAGATTTTGGAAATGCAAGAGGGATACAATTAAAATGATAGGCCAATTTGGAGGGGATAACCATCTTTATTAAACTCACACGGCCATAAATTGTTAGATCAAAAAAAGTGGGAGCGACCCCAAACCAAGCGAAGGGGTACCACAGTCAAGAAAAAAAAGCAGATTTCTCGTGGGAAAGATTCCCTTGCACTGAGATCAGAAATATTTACCAATATATTTTATTTATTTACTTTTTCTATTTCTAAGGCACACAGCTACCCAAAAAGGGTTTCCCGGCGCCGAGACACAGCACAAAAGAAGATGGACGTAAGGCAGTGTGGTTCCGGTTATTGTTCGAACAACCAGGTTTTGATGTTTTTCCTGAATCTGGCATAGTTGTCTTCTTTGCGGATATGTAAAGGGAGGGCATTCCAAAGTTTGGGTCCTAGCTGGGCAAAGGATTTCCCTCCCATTCTTGCAAGTTTAAACCAGGGTACACAGAAATTAGCAGCTGCTTGTGACCGTAAACTGCGCTTAGGTATGTAAGGGTGGGCTAGAGCTTGTAGGTATTTGGGAGCGGTGCCTGCCTTGATTTTAAACAAGTAACTGAGGGCCTTGAATCTGACCCAGTTTACTACTCTGAGCCAGTGTAGGTCACACAGGTATTTAGACATACTGGCAGTTTTTGGAATTTGACAAAGCAGCCTGGCATAAGCATTTTGAACAAGTTGCAGCCGCTGTACTACCTCTTTGTTTGAACCAAGATACAAGATGTTTCCGTAGTCAAGCCTGGATGTAATGAGGGCATTGACCACGGTTTTTTGGGTGGAGGTCGGTAGCATCCACAGGATTTTATTAAGCCACTTTATGATTGTAAGCCACTTTGTTGGCTTGTTGCTTCATTGAGAGTGAGCCGTCCAGAGTAAACCCCAGATTACGTACCTGGTCGGTAGGTGACGGAAGATTTCCCATCTGAGAAGGCCAGTGGTAGGAGGACCATAGATCACTTTGTTTACCCAGCAGGAGGATCTACGTTTTATCCCCGTTCAGTTTCAACTGGTTGGTGGTCATCCAGCTGAAAATGTTATGTAGACCCTGTTTAAGAATGGAAGGGGATGGTGGGCCAGAATCGGACAACGAGAAAATGATCTGCGAGTCGTCAGCGTAGGTCATAAGGGTGAGTCCAGAACGGTCCGCAAGGTCAGCCAGGGGTCTAAGGTATAGATTGGAGAACAGCGGGCTGAGTATAGAGCCCTGGGGCACGCCGTGGGGGGAATGGAACACTTCAGAGTGTGCAGCGGAGGATGCAATCTGGAAAGTTCGGTGGGTCAAAAAGGACCTGATCCACTCCAACGCTGCACCACAAATCCCAATATTCTTTAGTGTGGTTAGTAGACCTTCATGGGATATAGTGTCAAAGGCCGCACTCAGTTCTAACAGAATGAGTGCGACAGTTTGACCATCATCAAGGAGTTTGCGAATGTTCTCGGTAACTCCCAGCAAAGCCGTCTCGGTTGAAAACCCCGCTCGAAAACCGGACTGTGACGGGTGAAGAAGGGAGTTTACTTCCGCGAAGTGAGTGAGGGAAGATTGAACATGTCTTTCCAATAACTTGGAAAACGCAGGAAGAAGTGATATAGGCCTGTAGTTGGATAGTGTTTCTGGGTTAGCCATGGGTTTCTTCAGAAGTGGACTGACCATGGCGTGCTTCCAGAGTGCGGGAACAGTAGACAATTCGAGGGAGGAATTTAGCGTATTAACAATAATATCCAGAGAGGGATCATCCAGTTGCTTCAGTACTTTTATGGGGATAGGATCGCAAGGGGAGCCAGATTTAATTGTTTTGAACATGGATGTAAGTGTGTCGATAGTGATGAGAGGCCAGCGATCCAAGGTGTTTTTAATGGTCGGGACATATCATTTAGACCATTCAGACTTGATCCACCATAACCATTCATCCAGAGACCTATAGCTTTCCCACTCACAAAAGAATCATCCGGGACCCTATTCGTCAATTATGTGATACAATACTCAGAAAACGGCTAATGTTCAAAAAAGGCAAATATGGTTTATTAAAATTATATATAACTAAGACAATAGTAAAAAGATCATGTTGTGGTCAATTCCACAATGTGCAAAGTAGGTCAACACAAAAAATTCACTAACAATAAAAAGCAAAATATATAAAAAAGAGAGACACAAACAGTGCATAATCATACACACATCCGAAATTAGTTACTCCACATGGAATTCATAATATTATTTCATAGGTGTCCATAAATCATATCCTCTATTAGACACCCACCACGATCCTTGGATGTAACCCAATGTGAAACTACAATGCGTTGACGCGTTTCGGTGGCACTTTTATTAATTCAAGCCACCTTCTTCAGGACAAAAAACATAAAGCGATCAGTTTGGTTCTAGGATTTATAGCATCATTCTACCCAATTACATAGGGGTTTTTGACACTAGGTATAAATTGATTACCTTTATCTTGCCTATAGATACTGTACCTACAAGCGCCTGGAGCCCTAAGGAGCCCCGCTACTTTTAATTGATCCAGAATGGTCCAGAATGCTCACAAAGATTTTGTAACCAGCATTCAGCAGGGAGATTGGACGTAGGAATCAGCTCGCTATTGTCTCTCTTTAGAGGGTTGAGAACAAAGACTATTGTTGCCTCCTTCCATTTTTTGGGGATCACAACTCCCAGCCAAATATATTGAACTGAACAGAACCTCCAGAACTGAAACCAGTACTTCTATTAAGAGTTTGTACACTTCAAATGTGGGCATCAGGGCTGGCAGCCTCACCATTCCTGCTCTGGCATAGACCTGAACAGATCTCTTCCTTGGTGATGGGGCGTCCAACCCCCAAGTTACTTTTTGCTTGACTTTTCAAAGAAGTGTGCTGCAAAATTTTCCCCATTAGTGCAAGAGATCTTAGGTGCAAAGAGTTGGTTGGTTGATTGGTTAGCTTGTTGTTTAACGATTTCAAATCTTTTTTTAGGTCTGTTATTGATGTTGTCTAGCTGTGCCCTAAGGTGTTCAGTTTTTGCCCTATGAATATGTTTGTCATATGAGCTTCTGGACATCCTCAACTGTTTGAGGTTCATAAAGGAAGGTGAGTTTCTCCATAATCTGTTACAGTAAGCCTTAGTTTCTCGTTTAGGGAGCAATTGAACCACGGTTTGGATTCGTTGATTGGCAACCTTCTAATTTGCTCCGGGACAATTGTGTCAGAAATGTTTGAAACATTAGTCATGTAAGGGGGTGGTGGAGGTAGATTATTACTAATGTAAGTTGGAACATTTAAGTTGGTGTATCTCAGATTACGAGACCACTGTTTGGTCTTGTGAGGTTGACCTTGTCTGACGAGTACGTTTCCAGAAGGTGAAAAGAGATTGGCAATGAGCTGACTAATCACAAGTTGACCAGCCTTATAATGTCACATTCAGGAGGGACTAAGATGTCCATATTTGGAGAGGAGGTGTCATTAAGCCAGGTTTCAGTTAGGATCAGGAGGTCCAGTTCTTGAGCGAAGATGAGGTCAGAAGGAGCCTGTGCATATTTCACTGCTGACTTGCAGTTGAAAATCATCGATTTGATGTAAAAATTAGTTGATACTGCTTCTAGGTGGGAAGTGGCAACAAGTAGTAGGTTATCCTTGTTCATAGTTGTCATGTTACCAATGTATTCTCTAAATGGGTTGGAGGGAATAGTCTGGATGTTGAATCGTGAGGGTGAAAAGAAATTAGAAGAGTTGTTCATAGTTTCAAGGTAACCATGGATTCTCTAAATGGGTTGGAGAGAATAGTTTTGATGTTGAATGGTGAGGGTGAAAAGACATTGCGTGATTTGTTGTAAGATAGAAGTAGGGAGAGAGTGCCATCATCAGACAGATGGTAATTAGACCTCTGGGGCCTGGAGTGGTGATTAAGAAGGGCCTGTGCTATCCAACATGGACTGCACATGTTTTTGGAAGACAAGATTTTCTCTTGCAGTGTTTATCCATTGCAGGGGGCAGGATTGATTAGTCTCAAGGATAGGCTAGAGCTTCCAAAACTTCTCCATCTTCATAGAGAAGTGTAAGAGGGTCTGCAGGCTATCTTTAACAAGTTGGAGATCATGCTTGAGGTCAGCCAACTTATCCTCAACGGAGGGCACATGAGCATTGTGCTTGTTAGGCCTAGGAGTAGATAGTAGATGAGACCTCTTGGGGATACGGGTGATGGAAGGCAATGTGGGTTTCTTCTAGGTAAGAAGGTAAGTATTGGGGGACTGGACAGGGTCTTGCTTGAGGACAGTCATATTATCTTCCAGGAGGGGTGAGTTGGCATTGTGGGCGACATGTGTAGGAGTAGGTAGAAGATGAGGTGCCCTGGGGAGAGGAGTGATGGAGGCAGAGTAGATCTCCCATAGTTGAGGAGATAGGTTGATGGGGAGGAGTCAGGATGTTTCAGGTTAGAGGACGTAGTATAGGAGTCTGAGACTGGGTGAGGGGTCAGACAAGTACAAAGATTTACTTTGTCTAAAAGTGCCTACAGTTGAGGGGCAGTGTCCACTGATGGGCCGGAGAGGATGGTGGAAGAGTGTGGTCTCCGTCGGAGAGAAATAACGGAATGGTGCATTGTAGAGCTAATGATCAAAAGACTATTGTTGTTGGAAGCTTTAGCACGTGCCGTGTCACAGCCACTCCCCCTGTGGCTGTGATACGACACTAGGGTGAGATGTGGACACTAATCATGGCTGGGGCTTGCAAGACATTATATTGCTGCTGTTAGCTGGTGGAGAGGATGCTGCTGTGGCCTGGGTCGGTGCCTACGGTGCCATTGAGACCTCTAGACCTGTGGTGGGATACTGTGCGGAATATCAGCGGTGGAGCGATTGAGGCCTACTAATACTTAAGTGTGCACCTTACCTGAACTACTGCACCGTGCGGCCATTTCCTGGCTCTGACGCTGATGTGACTGTGACACTAACGCACAGTGAAATACGGAGTCCGATGAGGAGAGCACACAGGGGAAATCAGGAGTCACCTGCTGGTGCAGGAGTGGTTTGAGGGCACCGCCCATAGAATGAGGAATACCGGGCAGACTCTGATATCCCCTTTTTGCCATTCACATGCAATGGTGAGACCCCCTTTAGCCCGCTATAGGTGACGGCAACCTTGCGGGACAAACGAGTGTGGTCACAACTCATCAATTGGAAATTAGGTGCTGGGTGTCAAAAATCTGACCACCTTGCGGCTTCCCAACCTCTCGCTCTGAAAACTGATTCGTAAGGAAGCCCTCGCCGACATGGGAAAAGCGGAGAGGAACCAACCGAGACTCGCCATCGAATTGCGTAAAGGGGGTAAAACTACACACAATGCAGCCTCAGACTGAGAACTTGACTCTCCTGCCCAGGCTCCTACTGCCCTGGAGAAAACTTTGTCCTCAATCCAGGCCAGCCTGCAGTCTATTGATGGTAAAATGGAGGCCCTTAGTGGTCAAATGAACCACATGTCGTCGAAGCTAGATAAGCAAGCAGTGCGGATGGGAGAAGCTGAGCAACACATATCCGATGCTGAGGATGGCCTACAACAAGTTGCCACCAAAACTACAGACATCACGCAACTCCTGGTGGTAATACAAGCTAAGAATGAGGACATTGAAGCGCGTTCTAGGTGCAACAATGTGTGTATTTTGAGCCTACCAGAGTCCACAAATGTAGGACGACTGGAAGACTACTTCGAAGCTATGATCTGGGATATCTGTGAGTCCGAGAACCTCTCCAATATGTTTGCCATTGAGCGCGCCCACAGATCCCTTGCATGCACCCCCTCGGCCAATTATCACAAGACTGTTGAACTTTCAAGACCGGGATACAATACTACGTGTCATTTGACAGAAGGGAACCATCAATTCACAGGGAAATGTCCTCTCCTTCTTCCCAGATTTCACGGGCATGGTTCAGGCCGCACGCAAGGAGTTCCAGGGGGTCAACAAACTCCTAATGAAAGAACAGGTACCATATGCCATGTTATACCCCTCCCTCCTCTGTATAGGTACTGAAAGCAACTCAAAGATATTCGTGAATCCGAAGCTGGCCATGGATCATGCAAATTCACTGAGACATAAACAACAGTCTCCCACCCACACCTCTGATATTCATGACTGATTGTAGCTCCTCTTCCATCATTGTGTATCCTTTTGCTGTAATTGATGAAATATTACTAGTGACTAATCAATGTAAGTGCTTTTCTATTACCTGATGCACGACCTAGATTTACCACTGGATTGCCAACATGTATACACAATGTCTCCTGTACACATGCTTTATTTACCCATACATAGTCTTTTCAGGAAGTCTATGCAGGATTATTGGTAGTGGATGGCACCATGTGAAGGTTCTTTTGCGGGCTCATAGATATGGACACAACAAGTGCAATGGCATGTGAAATCATCTGTCTCACATGTATCTCCGCATGGACCTTAGTGCTGTAGTTGTTATGCTGTCCGCTATGTTTATGCTTTTTCTTTTGTATAATGGGCTAGAAGTTGGGCGCGTTGTCACTCAACTGGTGGCCCCTTCCCGTTATGTCCAGGAGTGGGTGAAGCCGCTACGTCCCCTGTTGGGTGTACCCCTCACTACATTTTTTACTGTACTGTTTTGTTCTTAGTTTTTGGTTATGACAGTGGGATCTGTCTTTGGCAAAATTGGGTTGCTAAAGTGGATGGGGAGAGGGGCTTTGATATTGTTTTTTATAGTTGTAAGCAACAGGATCAGAGTGTTAATTACAAATAGGACCCTCGACATGATACGCAATGAATGTCACCCGTTGCGCATTGGCTATACATAAAGATTTCTTCAAATAGACAATGGGTGAAGACTATAGGTGTATAACATGGAATGTCCGCGGACTCAGTACCACCAAAAAGATAAAGCAGGTGCTGACCTATTTAGATAGACCTAATGTGCAAATTGCCCTGCTGCAAGAGACACACCTGAACAGGCACACAGAAACTAAAATTGCTCATAAATGAGCAGGGTTTTTTCTCGTATCATCATACTCCACCTATGCAAGGGGTGTACTTGTCTTGATCAAGAGGGGTATACCGTTCCTGCCCACACACACTCATACGGATTCAGAAGGCCGCTGGGCCATGGTACAGGGCAAACTAGGGATGACCTCTCTCACAATATTAATAGGCATGGACCTGTGTGTTAGGGTTTGTACTAAGAACATAGCCCAGCCCCATACTTTTTAATGAGTACTGGCCCTGTGTGTCTTTTGTTTTTACTTTGTAATGGATAAGGTTCCTTGTTTTATATTTTACTATGAGGTGTTTTCAAGTTGGCTCCATTTGCACAAGCATAGGCCAAAGTGACATTTTTTGTACAACCTGATGCAGGAATAAACTGGATATTCAGTTTGAGCTAAGGGGCTCATTTGCATATTCAGCACATTGCCTTAATGACAATTTTTTGGACCTGGGGCTACCAGTCCACATAGGGTAGCCTGGCACACAGTGTAAAGACCTATCCCAAAGCAATTGTGTTATACTTGCATCGCACCTATACAGTAACCCAATGCCCATCCACCAGAAAGGAAACACCACATCGTGTTTAGAAAAGCAGAAAATCTTTATATTTTCTTTTAGTTAGTTTCCTGTATTTCTCTTAGTTGCAAAACCAGCACCACATTCACATTTATGTCATTGCATTAAAATTACTTGCTTTTGGTAAGTGTTACCTCAAGCAGTTCTCTCTAGGGCACTACCTTCATTGTAGATCTTTTCTGTGAAGATCTTCTTGGCATTATGTTCTAGGACAATGGCTCTGTTCTCCAGGGTATTAGGGGGTCTTCAACTTGACGACGAGAGGGGCACACAGACTGCCACCTCACAACGTTTTCAACTAGACCAGGCATCCTGCACTGTTTACAGGAATCCACACACCAAGATCCAAGCTGGGATTCTCTCCCACCAAGTGCCCTTCTGCTCCTCAGGGGGTACGCTGATTTTGGCAGGCAGGCAGGCCAAAGGCTAGCTCTCGAGGCTCAGGGCAAGGTTCCTGACTTCCTATGTGATAGCCAGAGCAGGATCTTCTTCATCGGCCAAGGGAGTACCTAGGGATCACACATCGCTCAGACGTCCTTGAAATATGGCTCACAAAGGTCTAAATCATTCCTTATATTATGAACCCCTATTCCTGCATGGCTAAACATTCTCAGACCGATCACCACTCCTAACAATGAACCCAGGCTCCACTGACCAGGAATGTATTCCTGAATGGAAGAGGCCATTGATATGGACATAGGATGATCTACTCCCTGTGTGTGCCTCTCGATTCCAGCACTCAGGAAAGTCAGTAATCTACATGTCTTTTATGGGGTAGTAATTCTCACATCCAACTATCCTTTCTATGCCCAGGACTTCCTAAATGGAATCCCAATACTCCATTTTACCAAGCACCGGCACACATATAGCACAGCACATACACACACGCTTCACCAGCTGCATGGCACTAGACACAGTTATCATATAGGCTGAGGGTGAGATAAGTAAAATGCAGCAGAACTCTACATGGGTGGGCCAGCAGGCATCACTCCAGTGACACAGGTTTAAAGACCTTTTCACACAAATGAGCACTCCACACCAAAATGGGTATGTTGCCACCATCATATTGTCTGTCACTTAACTCCCGCCAGGGGTAGTAGACTTCTACCACTAAGAGGGTAACACATAGTGCGCCTTTCCCAGTCTGGCAAGGTACAATTACCAATTTACAGGCCTAGGTCATGCCACACATGTATGATCCGTTTTCAATCATGAACAAAAATCTGTCCCTGTGGCGAACGTGCTCAGGGTAGGGGTGGATGTCTGTCGAAAGTTTGAGGTCTGCTTTTAGCCGTGATGGGAATTGCTGGACAACAAGTAGCCCGCTTCAGTTTTAAGGACAATAGCAGCAATATGTCTTTTTATGTGTTGCTAAAGTTGCCACGAGGATGTATTTTTTTACTTTTTCAACGAGCAGTTGTTTTGAAACTCTCAGTGCCAGTGCAGGCAGACTGCCAAAGATCACACAGCTCCCGCCTGATTGCATGGTCGCCCTGGAGCGGCAGCATCTCGTCAGCTGTGCACTCGTCACAGAGGGGCACCGCCCTTGGCACCATCCCATGGGGGTGTGCTGTAATTGTGAATCAGTTCACGCCTCTAAGGGCTGATCACTTCTCCTGCTGGGGGCAGAGGGCGAGCAGACCATAGACCCTGCTGCCTCCTTTCATGCCACCCCTGAGACGTCTTCACAGAATAAAACGCCTGTGCCCCTTGAAAGTCTCAAACCAGAGGGGAAGGTTGATATATTGGCACCCACTGCAGGATGCCTCAGAGCCCTGCTGTCTTCACAGTGGCGGGGATTTCAAATATATTCTTGTTTACGCTGCATTTGCTGTAGAGTGATGTAAGGAGCCATGCCTTGAGCATCTATTTGCCTTTACTTATTTAGTACTGCCTTTTCAATATGGCTGTTGCATTTACTGCTGTTTTTGTTGTGCTTTGTTGGTGTTGATGGGTGACTGACGTTGCTCCTGCTTCCATCTGTTTAATCTGTCTATAACAAAACATGGTTCCTTTGTTATGGTTTCATGTCGGTGAGGCCGAGGGCAGCAGTTTAGGAGGCTACCCTAAACTTTCAAAATGGAAAAGGGTCGCTTAATGCCAATCTGTAAAAATGCCAGGTTGAATATCAATTTTCAAAAGACAGCGGTCCTTAGAGAGAAAGAGGATTGTAGCAATAAATATAGACTCAATAGACCTATATTAGTAGAAAATGCCCAGCCGGACAATTTAATTTCTAAATAAAAATAATATGAGACAAGGGAATGACGCACACAGTGCGATGGAAGTGGGACACCAGCCGATGTCCAACCAACACACTCGGGGAACAGACAAACAGGGGAGAATATTCAGGCAACAACAGGTTATCAATTAATGGAAATTACAGAAATGATAATCCACATTGTACACATATGCATGTTCAAATAATATTTAACTCTGCATTTAGTGTACTGATTGTCGACGACGTTTCGAACCACAATTATTATCGGTTCATCCTCAGGACAAGAAATAATTGCCTAAAGGGTTAGTAATTCAACTTGAGACCCTGAACATACATAAATTTGTTATACAATAAAGCAAGACATACAATTTACAGATTGAAGATCACGAGGGGGAACAAAAAGGTTGAAAACATGTCAGTAAGTAGTTCTCTTGTCAACAAGGCATAATTGTTACCACACTAACTGCATGCCAGGGTGTTCACGATACATGCCATTGGCTAATGGTGACTTTTCAAGGATTTCAAATGTGTTTGCGTTGTACAATACAGTAGTGCGAGGGTGGCGGATGCAATTTGATAGTGACAAAATTTGTGATTTGGTGAAGGATTGGTCGAGGGTCATGAAAGTGAACACACCATGCAACCTGGTGAGGGAGGTGCGCCAGCTATAGGTGAGCAGCTTACCAGTCAGGTTATACTGAGGGTCGTTTTGAGGAATTATTTTTTGTATTTTGTTTGGTCCTCGTGGCTTTCTAAAAGTAAGGAAGGGGAAGGTGCCAAGGTTAAAAGGTTAACTGGTTAACTTAGGTTCATGAGAGGGCATGGTCATGCTAGCGCCCATTACGTGGAATCCACTTACCTAGGGATATAAGGGCCCTTTTATTGGGGGGTCAAGGGGGAACGATGCCCTGGTCCAAGGATCTGCGGGGGAGAAAGGAGGGAAAATGAAGCCATTTGGTTCGGCGCTTAAGGCTGCCGAGATCGCTCAAATCCAGAGGCCAGCTTCCAAATGGGTACCGGCTACTACAACCGAACTATTATCAAGCTGGTACCGTGGGCGCCATCAATGCGAGGCTCTTACCTCGGAACCGGAGAATGCAGGTCCACAATGGGGGTCCTTGCAAAGCGTGCGAATTTCATCACCGCCGGTCCGCGTTCTGATTTAAGTATTCTGTTATCGAGTGCGGTCACGTGAGGCGGGTAGCCAATCGTAACGCGACTCGCCGGGGCGGCCATTTTGGGAAGGGCAAAAACTAATGAACATGAACGAAGGACTCGTAACAGGTCATTGCGTTACCGGGGTAACGAACCACCGCAATGGGAAGCCAATAAATAACAAGGGAATGCCGATTAGTGAGCCGGCTCGTGTGGGGGTTAAAAAATACCAGTGAAAGGTAACTGAAGAAGTGATGAGTGTGAAGGGGGATAAATGGAGCTGACAATTCACATGTTCCAATTGACTTATTAAAGTGAATTTAAATATATACATTGCAATCGCATCATGCAGTGTGTTATCTTAATTCATAGGTCTAATGGCAATTTAGCATCAAGTCAGCTTCCTGTCTTAGGAAGGTCAAAGGTTATGTCCAAGCCACACAAACACAACCAACATGTAGTATGTATACACTTAGGTTAGGGAAGTCCAATCTTCCATGCGGTTCAGCCCACTGTGTAGGCTTCGAGTCTTCAGAATCCAACGAAGTTCTTGTTTGTTGAGTAGCTGCTGTAAGTTGCCTCCTCGGTTCGGGAGTTTGATCACATCAATGATAGTCCACTTAAAATCCATTTCAGAATGTGCCAGTTCTGTAAAATGATCAACCAGGGGTGCATTCAATGTCTTGCACCGTATTCTGCTCCTGTGTTGACACAGTCTTGTTCGCACCTTCTGTGTTGTTTGCCCTATATAGATCATAGAACATGGGCATACAATAGCGTAAATTACATTAGTGCTGTTACAATTGGAGAAGTATCTACGTGTGTGCTTAATGTCATTGTGCGTAAATTCTTTACCTTCCACAGTACTGTCACACATGGAACAATTTCCACATTTAGCATGCCCTGTTAGCCGTGGCAGGCCCCAAAGA
This sequence comes from Lissotriton vulgaris, assembly GCF_964263255.1. Classification (NCBI taxonomy): domain Eukaryota; kingdom Metazoa; phylum Chordata; class Amphibia; order Caudata; family Salamandridae; genus Lissotriton; species Lissotriton vulgaris. Next base: position 82,940,721 of record NC_141695.1, read on the forward strand.
TCGTCAATAGTTGCTACTTGTGGGGGGGAGGGTAGTTCCGCACGCACCAAGTGGTCTTTTAAGTTTTTAGATTTTTTAAAAGCAAACATTGGTTTGTCCAATTGAAGCAGACCTGCATTGACTACTGGCCAGTGTTTTTTAATGCTTTTAGTCAGTGCATTGGATGCTGGAGAAAAAGTTGTAACACAGACCAGCCGGTCCTGTGTTTTTTTATTTTTTGGTTCTAGCAGTACTTCCCTGGGGCAATACCAGGCTCTTTTTAGAGAGGATTTTATAAGTTTGTGTGGGTAGCCCCTCGTGCTAAGTTTAGTGCTAAGTACAGAGGCCTCTTTGAAATAATCGTCTTTAAGGAAACAGTTTCTCCTTAACCTCAAAAATTGTGAGTAGGGAAGGGAATCACGAAGCGCTCTGGGATGGTTGCTCGTGTAGCTCAGCAAGGTGTTGCGCTCAGTCGGCTTCCTATATAGACTGGTGATCAGGAGACCCTCTCTGTCCTGTATCATGAGGTCCAGGAAGGGAATGCTGCAATGGCTGGTGGTTAAAGTGTACGTAAGCCCACTGCAGTTACAGTTTAGCCAGTGTAAGAATTGGGGTAATAATTCTTCAGAGTTACTCCAGATCATGAAGATGTCGTCAATATACCGCTTCCATAGGGCAATGCCACTATGGAAGGGATTTGACGTCGTCAAAATGCGTCCAGACTCTAGGCTGTCCATATACAATACTGCTAAATTGGGGGCAAAAACAGCCCCCATAGAAGTACCTTTGATCTGGCCATAGTACTGGCCATCAAATAGAAAATAATTCCTAGATAGACAGATCTCTAGAAGTTGTAAAATGAAAGTCGTTGGTATACGGTGTGGTCTGGGGCGTGTGTCAAGGATGTCTTGAATGACCAACATGGAGTCGTTCTGAGGTATGTTGGTATACAATGACTCGACGTCCAGAGTGCAAAGCACACTGGACGTGGAGTCAAAGGGACGTTCCTCTATTAGGTTGATCATATGCATGCTATCCCGTATATAGCATTGGGTGGTCGGTACAAATTCCTTGATAAAATAGTCTACAAACCGACCAAGAGGTTCCAAGACTGAACCACAGCCTGACACAATGGGCCGGCCTGGGGGATGTTCTGAATTCTTATGCACCTTAGGAAGCGTGTATATCACCGGGGTGCGTGGTGATTGTGCATTCAGGAAAAGATACTCTTTTTTACTGATGCAACCAGAGTCAAGCCCTTCCTTGGTGACTAGTTGTATCAAGTTTTTTATCTCGTTGATAGGGTTTCTAGGGAGTTTCACATAGTGAGCAGGATTGTTTAGTTGACGGAGGATTTCTGTTTTATATGTATCAAGATTTTGTAGGACAATGCCTCCGCCTTTGTCTGCAGCCTTAATGACAAGTGCAGAGTTGGATTTCAAATTTGTGATTGCTCTTTTTTCTTCTAATGAAATGTTGTAGGGAATAAATGAATGGCGCTTCTCAATGATCGAGAGATCATTCAGGACCAGTTTCTCAAAGGTAGAGATTTCTGGTGGTACCATACTACTGGTGGGTGAAAAAATGGATGGTGGTCTGAAGGGAGTATTTGTTATAGGTGCAGGTTTTGGGTGGAGTAGGAAAAAGGCATGTAGTCTTAGTTTCCTAAAGAACCGCAATAGTTCAGTTTGAGTATCCAGGTAATTGGGGCGTATCGTTGGCACAAAGGAAAGACCTTTACTGAGCAATGACAGTTCACTGCTGGAAAGGGAGTGTTGTGTAAGATTAAAAATGGGCAACAAGTGAGAGACAGTTGGGTCACTAGGAGTAGACATTTCGGTCTCTGTCAAGGGAAACTGAGAATTTACCCTTTGGGGCTGTCTATCTACCATTGGTAGTGCTGACGCCTTGTGCTGCGTTCGCCCGGTGGATACGGCCAACGTTGTGTTGGTCTGGTTTTCCCTCTCTTTGGGGGGTCGGCCTGGCCTCGCGATAAAAAAGGCGGTCTATTAGATGGGCCAGGTGCTTCTCCTTGGTCAGAGTTATCAGATGACTCGGCCGAAGTGTCAGAGAAATTGACCAATGTCTGTCGATTATTATATCGACCCCACGGTCTTTGATTGTAGTTTTGGGGACCACTATAAGCTCTATTAGTATAAAAATCTTTGACCAAGTAGGGATATGCTCTCTCTTGAGAAAAGTTTTTTATATCCTTTTTTACTTTGTTTGTTTTTTTATTCAACTCTATTCTGTGGAACTCACCTACAGTTTTAGTTACCTCATCCAATAGTTTCTGGCAATCTGATACAGTGCACTTGTCTTTAATTTGTTTCTCAATATCTAAAATTTCAAGTCCCAATTTCTTAAGTTCTTCAGTGGCGATGTCTATGCCTAATGCCATCCACTGTCTAGAGCAGTTGGTACTGATATAACTAAATCCAGTGGTATATTTTGGGTTATCCGTAAATACCCCTGGTATATTGCGAACTTGTAACCCTAGTGGAATGATTTTAGCCTTAAGATATTGGGTGAGGAGAAGAATCATAAGTTCCAATCTTACTGCCTTTTTCTTAATTTTTTCTAGTTGGTCACCAAGGGGGACGTTGAGTGTACTGGGACTATCAGGAGTGTCTGTGAGTAGGGACGGACCTTCTAGGAGTTTCTTGAAATGCTCCTCGTCATACAGAGGCGTGTGGTCACCATCCATTTTTTCACCCACCAGTAGTATGGTACCACCAGAAATCTCTACCTTTGAGAAACTGGTCCTGAATGATCTCTCGATCATTGAGAAGCGCCATTCATTTATTCCCTACAACATTTCATTAGAAGAAAAAAGAGCAATCACAAATTTGAAATCCAACTCTGCACTTGTCATTAAGGCTGCAGACAAAGGCGGAGGCATTGTCCTACAAAATCTTGATACATATAAAACAGAAATCCTCCGTCAACTAAACAATCCTGCTCACTATGTGAAACTCCCTAGAAACCCTATCAACGAGATAAAAAACTTGATACAACTAGTCACCAAGGAAGGGCTTGACTCTGGTTGCATCAGTAAAAAAGAGTATCTTTTCCTGAATGCACAATCACCACGCACCCCGGTGATATACACGCTTCCTAAGGTGCATAAGAATTCAGAACATCCCCCAGGCCGGCCCATTGTGTCAGGCTGTGGTTCAGTCTTGGAACCTCTTGGTCGGTTTGTAGACTATTTTATCAAGGAATTTGTACCGACCACCCAATGCTATATACGGGATAGCATGCATATGATCAACCTAATAGAGGAACGTCCCTTTGACTCCACGTCCAGTGTGCTTTGCACTCTGGACGTCGAGTCATTGTATACCAACATACCTCAGAACGACTCCATGTTGGTCATTCAAGACATCCTTGACACACGCCCCAGACCACACCGTATACCAACGACTTTCATTTTACAACTTCTAGAGATCTGTCTATCTAGGAATTATTTTCTATTTGATGGCCAGTACTATGGCCAGATCAAAGGTACTTCTATGGGGGCTGTTTTTGCCCCCAATTTAGCAGTATTGTACATGGACAGCCTAGAGTCTGGACGCATTTTGACGACGTCAAATCCCTTCCATAGTGGCATTGCCCTATGGAAGCGGTATATTGACGACATCTTCATGATCTGGAGTAACTCTGAAGAATTATTACCCCAATTCTTACACTGGCTAAACTGTAACTGCAGTGGGCTTACGTACACTTTAACCACCAGCCATTGCAGCATTCCCTTCCTGGACCTCATGATACAGGACAGAGAGGGTCTCCTGATCACCAGTCTATATAGGAAGCCGACTGAGCGCAACACCTTGCTGAGCTACACGAGCAACCATCCCAGAGCGCTTCGTGATTCCCTTCCCTACTCACAATTTTTGAGGTTAAGGAGAAACTGTTTCCTTAAAGACGATTATTTCAAAGAGGCCTCTGTACTTAGCACTAAACTTAGCACGAGGGGCTACCCACACAAACTTATAAAATCCTCTCTAAAAAGAGCCTGGTATTGCCCCAGGGAAGTACTGCTAGAACCAAAAAGTAAAAAAACACAGGACCGGCTGGTCTGTGTTACAACTTTTTCTCCAGCATCCAATGCACTGACTAAAAGCATTAAAAAACACTGGCCAGTAGTCAATGCAGGTCTGCTTCAATTGGACAAACCAATGTTTGCTTTTAAAAAATCTAAAAACTTAAAAGACCACTTGGTGCGTGCGGAACTACCCTCCCCCCCACAAGTAGCAACTATTGACGATCTTTGGGGCCTGCCACGGCTAACAGGGCATGCTAAATGTGGAAATTGTTCCATGTGTGACAGTACTGTGGAAGGTAAAGAATTTACGCACAATGACATTAAGCACACACGTAGATACTTCTCCAATTGTAACAGCACTAATGTAATTTACGCTATTGTATGCCCATGTTCTATGATCTATATAGGGCAAACAACACAGAAGGTGCGAACAAGACTGTGTCAACACAGGAGCAGAATACGGTGCAAGACATTGAATGCACCCCTGGTTGATCATTTTACAGAACTGGCACATTCTGAAATGGATTTTAAGTGGACTATCATTGATGTGATCAAACTCCCGAACCGAGGAGGCAACTTACAGCAGCTACTCAACAAACAAGAACTTCGTTGGATTCTGAAGACTCGAAGCCTACACAGTGGGCTGAACCGCATGGAAGATTGGACTTCCCTAACCTAAGTGTATACATACTACATGTTGGTTGTGTTTGTGTGGCTTGGACATAACCTTTGACCTTCCTAAGACAGGAAGCTGACTTGATGCTAAATTGCCATTAGACCTATGAATTAAGATAACACACTGCATGATGCGATTGCAATGTATATATTTAAATTCACTTTAATAAGTCAATTGGAACATGTGAATTGTCAGCTCCATTTATCCCCCTTCACACTCATCACTTCTTCAGTTACCTTTCACTGGTATTTTTTAACCCCCACACGAGCCGGCTCACTAATCGGCATTCCCTTGTTATTTATTGGCTTCCCATTGCGGTGGTTCGTTACCCCGGTAACGCAATGACCTGTTACGAGTCCTTCGTTCATGTTCATTAGTTTTTGCCCTTCCCAAAATGGCCGCCCCGGCGAGTCGCGTTACGATTGGCTACCCGCCTCACGTGACCGCACTCGATAACAGAATACTTAAATCAGAACGCGGACCGGCGGTGATGAAATTCGCACGCTTTGCAAGGACCCCCATTGTGGACCTGCATTCTCCGGTTCCGAGGTAAGAGCCTCGCATTGATGGCGCCCACGGTACCAGCTTGATAATAGTTCGGTTGTAGTAGCCGGTACCCATTTGGAAGCTGGCCTCTGGATTTGAGCGATCTCGGCAGCCTTAAGCGCCGAACCAAATGGCTTCATTTTCCCTCCTTTCTCCCCCGCAGATCCTTGGACCAGGGCATCGTTCCCCCTTGACCCCCCAATAAAAGGGCCCTTATATCCCTAGGTAAGTGGATTCCACGTAATGGGCGCTAGCATGACCATGCCCTCTCATGAACCTAAGTTAACCAGTTAACCTTTTAACCTTGGCACCTTCCCCTTCCTTACTTTTAGAAAGCCACGAGGACCAAACAAAATACAAAAAATAATTCCTCAAAACGACCCTCAGTATAACCTGACTGGTAAGCTGCTCACCTATAGCTGGCGCACCTCCCTCACCAGGTTGCATGGTGTGTTCACTTTCATGACCCTCGACCAATCCTTCACCAAATCACAAATTTTGTCACTATCAAATTGCATCCGCCACCCTCGCACTACTGTATTGTACAACGCAAACACATTTGAAATCCTTGAAAAGTCACCATTAGCCAATGGCATGTATCGTGAACACCCTGGCATGCAGTTAGTGTGGTAACAATTATGCCTTGTTGACAAGAGAACTACTTACTGACATGTTTTCAACCTTTTTGTTCCCCCTCGTGATCTTCAATCTGTAAATTGTATGTCTTGCTTTATTGTATAACAAATTTATGTATGTTCAGGGTCTCAAGTTGAATTACTAACCCTTTAGGCAATTATTTCTTGTCCTGAGGATGAACCGATAATAATTGTGGTTCGAAACGTCGTCGACAATCAGTACACTAAATGCAGAGTTAAATATTATTTGAACATGCATATGTGTACAATGTGGATTATCATTTCTGTAATTTCCATTAATTGATAACCTGTTGTTGCCTGAATATTCTCCCCTGTTTGTCTGTTCCCCGAGTGTGTTGGTTGGACATCGGCTGGTGTCCCACTTCCATCGCACTGTGTGCGTCATTCCCTTGTCTCATATTATTTTTATTTAGAAATTAAATTGTCCGGCTGGGCATTTTCTACTAATATAGGTCTATTGAGTCTATATTTATTGCTACAATCCTCTTTCTCTCTAAGGACCGCTGTCTTTTGAAAATAAGTACCTACCCATGGTCCTTAGCTTACTGCGCCCTGGGTTCCCTTGTTCTAATTAAAAGGTTGAATATCAATGCACCTTAATATTTATTTGCAAAAGCGGCACCTGCCATTCACTGACAGCAAAAACTGGTCACTCATTTAGGCAGCCACAACCTCCTCACACCCAGCCTGAACCCTGCTGATCTGGGCAAGCTTCACAACATTGCAACCTTCAGCAGCTTCTCTTACCGTGTTGCTGATGCCAAGCATTTGTTTTCTTTCGTTAGCTCCTGCTGTGTCATCCATTATCACAAAGGGGCTATTTACAAGTCCCTACTGCCGCCAATATGTCACTTTTTGAGACACACCTGCGACGCAGTGTGCTGCCCCATATTTACAAGGGCACGCAAAGCCACCCTGCGTGGCTTTTCGTGTCCTTGTAAATAGGGCCCCTTTCATGCAGCACATTGCGTGAAAGGGGCATTCCATTGGCGTCGCTGTGGTTGTGCCCATGGAACCTGACACATTCCCAGATACATGATGAATCGTAAACCTGTGAGTGCGTCAGAATGCTACGCCTTCCAAGGGGAGGCAAAGGGAGGCGCCAAGAGGAGACGTGTTTTCATTGCTCCTCGTTTTTTCTTCTTCCTATACGTGCTGCATTCCGCAGCACAAATAGAAGGAGAAAAACACCTCTTGTTATTTTTTCTGTGCAGAAAGGTGTCCCTTCCGGCACAAAAACAATATCCCTGCAAGGGTGCCTGTGTTGGAGCATGGCAGCCAATCATGCGCCAGCGAAGGGGGAGCACAGGTACCCGTATCAAAGTGTTGTAAATCTGAGCGCATCAATGTGCTTTGAAAGTGACTCAGCGTGGTGCAGCAAAATGGCCGGCTGTGCTGCACCACGCTGAGTCACTTTCTCCGAAATGACGCCCAAAATTGTGATCTGCTCTTGTGATTATGGCATACGGGTCCAAGATACTAGCTCAAAACTCACTGAGGAATCTATGTTGAACATGACCCTTTTTGCAGTGTCCGACCCAGATGTTGGTTGTCTTCTGTTGCTGAACACGTGTGTTAACATTCATGCTCTACACACTTCCCTACTGCTAACCAGTGCCTAGGTGTGTGTGCTCACTCTATAAAATATGTTTACATTGTCTCACATCTAAATAGAACATTGAAATCACTAGTATTTGGTACAATAGGCACCCAAGGCCTGTAATGCTACCAGTGGGTCTTCAGCACTTATTGTACCACCAACTTAATCTCACTTTGAAACATGTCTAAGGCCATTGCAGCCCGTAGTGCAATTTTAAAACTGCCAATTGGACCTGGCTAAACCTTTTATTTTAATAAATATGTCACACCTTATGAAACATTAACCATTAAAAGCTCATAGAGCAGAGTATTATATTGTATTGTTATTCCATATATATATAGTGCTTACTACCCATAATGAGGCATCGAAGAGCTTTTTCAGCGAATAGCACGTTACTCAGGAACCCAAAGGTATTAGTGGTAAATTAGGGCAGTGAAATATGAAATAATTTGACCTGTGGATATGGTAGATTGGTATGTGGATTGAAAAGGACAGTGGAGAGATAAAAGAGGGAAAGGTTGAAAAATGATAGTGGAGGAATGGAAGAGGGAAGGGTTTGCAATCATATAGAGTTTTCTACTCCTAATAAGGTTGTTAATGCACTTTTCCGTGAGTAGCACACTACTCTGGAACCCAAGAAGGATTAGTGGTGAATTAGTGCAGGGAAATATGAAAAATAATTTGATTTGAGCAGTGGACATGTTAGTCTATTATTTGTATTGGAGAAAAAAAAAGAGTAGGGATTGAAGAGGGAGAGGTTTAAATTTTTTGGGGGCTTGCACGCTACTCCAGAACCCAAATTGGTTAATTGGGTAATTAGTATAGGAAAATATGAAATAAGTTTGAGCGGTAGACATGTTAGTCTGTTATTTGGAATGAAAAGGAATAGTGGAGGGATAGAAAAAGGAAGGGTCTAGAATGTTTTTATATTTTGGAGTTCATAGCAGTATGAGGGGGTTCGGGATGAGTGGAGGGGAGATTGAGGGGGAAGAGTTTGAGGGAAGTGTTTAGAAAGGCTTGTTTGAGAGATCTGCATAGCAAAAGGGGTATGAGATGATGTAAGGGGGGATGGAGGAGGGAGGATTCTAGAAAGGGTAATTTTGGGGATAATAGTAGTGGTTTGGGATGAATGGGAGATTGGAGGTAGAGAATTTAATGAGAGGTATAGGCTGAGAAATAGGGTAGTGCCTTGCAAATAGGTGGCTCAAGGGGTTAAACGTAGAGCGGGACTTTGCCACTACCCAGGAGGAGGACTGGCATTGTTCATGTGACACTGCAGGCGGTCTGAAACATGCAAAAACACATAGTCAAACATGAGAACATTGCATGTGTGCCTCAAATCAAGCATCTTGTCACCTCAACCATAAAAGAGTGAACATGAAGACGGAATAAAACAACCAGTTGTGAAATGGGAAAACATCTACAGTAGAGATGGGTCCAGCTGCACAGTCCAGTGCAACATGAAAATGCTTCCAAATGACACCAACTATCACATTCCACGAGAACCAAAGGAAAATTGAAAAAGTACTTTAAATTACAAATAACAGAAAATAAGTTGTGGAAATGTGCAAATACCTTCAATTTCCATAGGCCCTGCTCCACAGCTAATATAATATGCAACTGGTTTTATTGCATGTCTCCAATTGGGTTCTTGTGCCAACGTCCGCCAAGAAGGAAAGGAAAAAGGGACTCAGATAAATTACAGCAGTAGATCACCTGAAACGCGCAAACAACTGAAATGATCCCAGCTTCACAATATGGGAAAATAGGGAAATACATCCCAATAAGAGCCATTGGTGAGGTTAACTGTATCTGAGATGTTTTCAAATGCAGCGGAGTATTATTTAAATTAAAACCTTGATGCTGGCTTTTTTCCTCTCCGAGGTGAGTGTGGTGATGTGAACTGGCTTAGTGAGCACGGGACCCATGTCTGGGCATACCCTTCCCACATAGGGTGAACAGCAAAACACACAAGATGATGGACGGAATGTTTCACAATTGCAAAACATTCCCCCCCAGTCGTGGGTCCCTTGCTCACTGCCACTGGAGTCAAGCTATCCTGGCTGAAGACGGCTGATAGCCAGGAACTGGTTTTAGGATGCTTGATTCCGGTCCAGGGAAGACATGGCTTGGCAGTTCGGGCTGGACTGTCCCCATGAGGAACAGGGCCAAGACTGATTTGCATATAGCCATGTCTGAACTGGGGTGGCTTGGTGAGCAAAATAACGATGGATTAAACCCAGATCTGTGACTGGGGGTGAATGTTTTGCTATTTTGCAACATTCCGTCCATCATTTTGTTTGTTTTGCTGTTCACCCTATGTGGGAAGGGTCTGCCCAGACGTGGGTCCCTTGCTCACTACGCCACTGGAGTCAAGCTATCCTGGCTAAAGACGGCTGATAGCCAGGAACCGGTTTTAGGATGCTTGATTCCAGTCCAGGAAAGACATGGCTTGGGAGTTCGGGCTGGACTGTTCCCATGAGGCGCAGGGTCAAGACTGATTTGCATATGGCCATGTCTGAACTGGGGTGGCTTGGTGAGCAAAATAACGATGGATTAAACTCAGATCTGTGACTGGGCGTGAATGTTTTGCCATTGTGCAACATTCCGTCCATCATCTTGGTTTTTTTTTATATCAATATATGCCAGATTCATTTGGTTATATGCCATTTTTATTCCATCACTGCAATTCTATCCCAAGGCGCACATTAGACTTGGTTAAGACCTCCATGTACAAGCATTAAGTGCTACATCCTACCAACATCCCTAAGACTAAATTATGGATATGCAAAGAACAGAAAAAAGGAGATCTTGTCTACTGATGATACAGTTTGAAAAAGAAGAAATACGAGTCCTTGAAACATTGGTATGAAGGTGCTGCAACACCAAGAAAGTTTTAAACCATACTATTCATATCAATTTGTTTTGCCTTTATCTGACTGCATGTCACATTAATTTCAGCATTAGTCATTTTCTTAACAATGGTTGGTTTATTTCATTTTAGAATTGGTCATAATGATTCTAAAATGCCTAATTTCCCATTTCATATGTGTAATACTCATTTTAGAAACCGCTATATTTATTTCACAAAATTTTATGTTCATTTAACTATGTGTCACTTTCATTAAATTTTATTTTTATGTTTAATATTCTAAATCTTCACAGTTAGAGCCATCATCTACTAATAAAAAGTATTCTGTAACTACTATAAAAACTACTCTATTGAGCAACAGTTTCAAGCTCTCAAATCTTCAGCCACCCTACAAGCATGTCTGTTCATTGGAAGCACTCCCAATCTAATATTCCTAGATCACATATAAAATTATAAACTGTATTGCCAGTTCCTAGCTTCTCAAGAAAATCCCCTGTTGCCTCTAATACACCAGTGAGCTCAACCAAAGCAAAAGAGAAAACATTAGCAAAAACTGAAAAGCCCTAAAAAGCTGCTATCACTAAGGAAAATCCAAAAGGACCCAGCTCTCCAGAAGGCACATTACTGCATGAAACAAATTGACGGGGCAGGTATTCACCTAAGTTTGCTAATCCAAAGTATCAAACACTGCAGCTATTGCCTGGATTAGGAATTGTGGAAACTAATTTTCAGAGGCTAAACATCAATCACAATTTAAGATTTTCGTGTGGCTGGCTCCAAACTGGGGTGGCGTTATGAGCAAAATAACAATGGATTTAACACAGATCTCTTGACTGGGGGTGAATGTTTGATTTGCTCTACATTCCATCTTCACCTGTGTGTCTTTTATTTTCTATAAGTGTCATCTTCCAACCCACAATGTCAAAAACATCTTTATTAAAAGATCTGTTATTAAAATCTGAGTTCAGAGAACCTATATATATACTTGTAAGACACTACAAAGTATCTCTCATACTATCCTATGGGACAGATAAACTTTCAATTTTGAAAAATGAAATCTGCAGTATTTCACTTTGAGGGCATGTCACACATCCAGTACATGTCCTACCTTTCACATACACTGCACCCTGCCCATGGGTTACCTCAGGCCTACCTTAGAGGTGACTCAAATGCAAGAAAAGGTAAGACACTGCAGTGGCGGCAAGACTGAGGTACTTTCTAAAGGCTGCCTGTGTAGGTAGCACAATCAGTGCTGCAGGCCCAAAAGCAACATTTGATTTACAGGCACTCGTCACACACAGTACACTGTACTAGGGTCTTAGAAGTAAGTCAAATAAGCCAATCATGGAAGCACAAATCCGTAAACATAATTTATACAGGGAACACTTGCACTTTGGCACTGATCAGCAGTGGCAAAGAACGAGCTCAAAACATCTAGATCAGTAAAAACAAAATTCAGAACACAGCAAATATGCAGGAGGCAGAGGACAAAAAGACAGGGAAAACCACCCCAAGAGTGCCTGGTCTAACAATAGGATAACAGTATCTCATTGTCAGCCCTCCATTCATATAATTTATCTAAGATTTACTTGACAAACATTTATGGAGGTTGCCTATCAGGCTGTTGGTCTGTAATTGGAGGGGACCAATGCATCTCCGTTCTTGTGAATAGCAATTATCTCTGCCCCTCTCCACGTCTCTGGAATGTATCCCCATCAACTTTAGGATTGGCCATCAAGTTAATGCATGGGTCCCATACCAGTAGAAACCACTCCAAGGGTGCCAGGTCTAACACATGACCCTCCAACTGAGAAATGCGGAGAACTGCCCACCCACCTGGGAGTTCTCTTCACTAAGGTAGAAAAATCTGGACAGACCTTCAGCATTGGCTTTTTCTGTACCAAGGCAGTAATCCACTGGAAGTCCATCCCCTGTCGGGAAATGGACCACCACAACACTTTTAGGTTCTCAGACCTCATCTGCACAAACCATCTGAGAGACCTGTGGTTGGTCTGAACAGGAAAGTGAATCCCAAACAAGTAGAGTCTCTGCTTCTTTAGACCACAGCAAAAGCCTCATGCTCAATAGCACTCCACCTCTGTTCCTGGGGTAGCAACCTCTACTAATGAAGGCTATAGGTTGGTCTATGCTCTCCTAATTTATTTGTGAGAGAATTGCCCTCACACCATGCTCTAAAGAATCTGTCTGCACAACAAAGTGTGTGGAGAAATTGGGTGCCTTGAGCGTGGGCATGTGCACATGGCAGATTTGAGGGCATCAAACGCAGTCTGACATGCATCAGTCAAGATCACTTTCCTGGGCTGCTTTCAGGAAATCAACTAAGTCAAGGGGGCAACAATGGTGCCATACCCCTTGACGAACCTTCTGTAATAACCAGTGAGACCTAAAAAGGCTTTCACCTTTATCTGGGTGATGGGGGGCTCCCAAACTAGAATGGTGTCAATCTTAGGCTGTGGAGCGCCACCTGGATCCCTGCCAGATCTGGCACTTACTGGGCTTGATCATGAGCCCTGCCTTCTGCAGCACTCTCAACACTTCATAGAGGTTTGCATATGTTATTCACAAGTGGCACTAAACAGTGCAATGTCATCCAGGTAGGTGGCACTGAAATCCTACAGTCCAGCCAACACCTAAGTAACCAGCCTCTGAAAGGTGCCATGGGCATTCTTCAACTCAAAGTGAATCACTGGGAACTGGTAGTGCCCCTCTGGGTTTGAAAATGCAGACCTCTTCCTGGCCCCATCAGCCTAGGTAATCTGCCAGTACCCAGACTTTATGTCAAATGTGCAGAGGAACCTGGCAGCTCCTAACTGATCTAGGAGCTCATCGGTTCTGGTGATGGGGTGTGCGTCAGTCCTGGCAATGGGAATGAGTCCTCTGTAGTCCACACAGAATTGAAGTCCTGGAGTGGCAATGGGTGCGGAAGCCTTTTGGACCAAGACTTCTGGGCTGGCCCAAGGTCTGTTTGAGGGCTCAATCACACTTAGTGCGAATATCTTGGAAACCTCTTCCTTGATACTGGCTTTTACCCTGTTACTAGACCTGTCAATTTTTTTGTTTGACAGGAGGACTGTCCCAAGTGTCCACATCATGGACACACTACTGGGTGACACAGGGGGATAGGGCGAACAGAGTGGCACACTGCCCCAACAGTTGGCGGCAGTCCCTAAGCTGTTTAGAGGTCAGGATGGGAGAGAGGTTCACACCACCCACTGACTCATCATGTTTCTTAGCAGGCAGGAGGTCAGGGAGAGGCTCAGTCTCCTCTTCCATTCCATCAGAACACAGAATCAGAAAGGGTGGAAAAGCCTTCTCCTACGTCGTAGGAAAGACCTGAAACAAGCTTCTGGTCAACATCAGAATCTCCCCCACCCTGTGCACCTTCAGGAAGCACTTCAAGACCTGGATTTTTGGCTGACTCAAAGCTGCACCCCTTCCCCCCAGCACGTTGAGACCCTCAGGGGTGAGTAGCACGCTTCACAATTCCCTGATTGATTGATCATCTGTATCTTGGAGCATGGTCACTTCTGTCAGGATTCACCGAGTAGCCACTGTAGCTTCCTCAAGACTGTTGGTCAGCTCCCTGTCCTGGCCCCGTTCTGCACGATCTAATGTGTGGTTTCCTTGTTCCTCTGGCAGACTGAGAGATTCCAGAGGCAATCCGAGTCATTGAACTAAAGAACTGTTAAGACTGTATATAGTTCCCCTCCCTAAGATGGCCGCTCAATGTTCCATTTACTGTGTTCGATAGATACGCCCTCTAGTGGACTTCTGGAAGGCGCGCGCTCCTAACTGCGCACTTCAACGAAGATTCCGTTCGAGAAGCTTGTTCTTGTCGCTGCTCCGCGTCAACAATTCATGACGGGAGAATAACAGCAATTATCAAAGACGTTCTAAGTATCATAGTATTAGAGTTTTCAGAGACTTTCATGAGAGAAATCCTTGTCGTGCGCTCTCACTGCTCAGAGAGGCACCTTGGTCAGACGAAGTTCCCAGCCGCTGTCTCAGAGCTGTGACAGCTGTCATCCCAATACCCTACGGTTCTTCAGGAGAAGGCGAGTGTCGAGGAGGACTTGATCTGACACGACGTAGTTGAGTATTCAGCTGAAGAGAAACTTGAACTCTACAAGTAAGGCGTTACATCTTCTCGTCAAGTCAGCAAATATCCAAACTGTATTGCTTCCACTCGCATTTCCCCACAGGACATTCCCCCTTGCGTTTCTCCTTGCCTTTCCTCCCCCTTGTACCTCCCTTTATCCTTTTTGCGTGCTTCAGAGATTCAGTGAACTTTTGCTGGCACTTCTGACCCGAGGATATCTCTGCACAGAACCCCAAGACAAAGTCTGATGAAGAACTTCACAGGTACAATTCAGGTTGATAGAGAGAGTGAGTGCAAGTGTAGAAATATTCTGGGTAGAAATACTAATGTTCGTATATGTCTTCACTGCAGGAAGTTCAGTCAGATAACATTCCTAAATATAGAAGAGAGGCAAATACCTGGGCAGAAACTGGTAGGACAAGTTTCATTTATCATTTACGAATAGTCAGCACAGTGTAAGAAGGTTTGTGGTATATTCTCTCTCTCTCCCCCTTCTGTGTATTAGGCACCTACAGAAATGGCGGCGAGATGAATAGCAGTCGCTGGAAGTAGGGTGCCAGTCGAAGTACAGGTATTCTCTTCTCTGTCCACTTCCCCTTTCCCTGCTGCTGGTGGTCTTGCTCTTGAAGCGAGGGTACCGGTGGAAGGGTGATCGGGACATTCGTCAGTACTGCCCCTGCGAAGCATTGGAGCACCTGGATATCGTGACAGTTTGAAGTGCCCACGTATTTTACCTTCGCCCGGGCAGTATGGCTGAGGGAATGGACTTGAAGGAATTAGGCGCAATCTTAGTAGGGATTCAGAGAGATTTGGGAGCCGTTCGAGATGAAAACCAAAGTTTAAGGTCAGAGTTAGTGGCTTCCCGTCAAGAGGCTAGGTTGTTAGCACAAAAGGTAGATGGGTTAGCTATGGGGAATCCCGTACAGAGTTCAGCGGTACCAGACACTAGTGGTGCCGCTGTGGATCCAAAATCTGTAGCTCAGGTAATTCATTCGGTATCCCCGTTGATCCCATTGGCAACTCCTGAAAGGTTTTCGGGAGATCCTCAAAAGGCTCAATATTTTTTGACCCAATGTTCCCTTCATTTCATGTGCCGACCCACATTGTTTCCAGACGCCCAATCTCGAGTAGCATTTATCCTGTCGTTTTTAAGTGGAGATGCTGCCAATTGGGCCATGCCTTTAGTTAGTGAGGATGATCCTTTGCTTAGTGACTTCACTAAATTCAAGGCTGAGTTTCTTAGAATTTTTGATCGGAGAAGGATATCTCAGGCCACCGATAACGAATTATTGGAGCTGCGTCAAGGATCTAAAGATTTGATTACTTACCTCACACAGTTTAATAAACTGATCTTAGAGACTAGCTGGCCAGAAGAAAAGAGAGCTGCCTTGTTTTATCGTGGTTTAAGAGATGAAATCAAGGACACCCTGGCTCAGATTCCCAATCGACCCACCGAGTTGTCAGCTTTGGTAGATTTGGTTTTGGAATTGGATTTTCGGAACTCAGAACGCAAAGGTGAGAAGAAGAAAGATTGGAAGATAAATTTCCCGCGCTTTGACAGAGCGAAGAGCGAAAAAGGACCCGGAGGGAATTCAGAGTCGGAACCCATGCAAATTGGGACAGTTCGAGGCCCTTTGAGCAACGAAGAAAAAGAACAACGGAGACAAAAGAAGTTATGTTTGTATTGTGGTACTGCCGGCCATTTTGTAAAGGATTGTTTGAAGCGTCCCAAGACTCCGTTTAAGGGAAACGAGGTGAACCGCCAGTAGACGGGGTCGCTCTGGTGGTGAAAGAAGATAAGACGACTCCAAAGTCACATTTGATTTTAATTACGCTACAGACCATGACTCCTCATGTAATCCTTCATGTAACCATGCAATTCCGTGAACATCAGATTTGTGTAGTGGCCATTATGCTCGATTCCGGTGCTACTGGAAACTTCTGTGATATCCGCTATGCTAAACAGATGGGAATTAAGGCAATCGCAAAAGATCATCCCGAGCCTGTACGTGCCGTAGATGGGACCAATTTGACCTCCGGACCAATTACTAGTCACACCGAAGAATTGGAAATTACTCAAGGAGAGGGACATCGGGAAGTGTTGCAGTTCAATTTAATCGATGCCCCCCAATTTCAAATGATCCTGGGACTGCCCTGGTTAACCCTCCACAACCCGACTATAGATTGGGAAAACCGGACAGTCAGTCTGCATTCAGAGTTTTGCCTGTCCCACTGTTACGGTACTAAGAATATTGAGAAGGAACCTACGCCTTCCATGCTGTTGTCGTTTGGCGGACAGTCCATTGGAGCGATAGTGACGGAAGAAATTCCTCCTGAGTACCGAGATCTCAAGACGGTGTTCAGTGAACAGGAAGCTGAAGTATTGCCTCCCCATCGTGCTTATGATTGCACCATCGACTTGGAACCGGGAGCCGCTCTTCCTTGTAGTCGAATTTATGCGTTGACTGAAGCTGAAAATGTGCATTTAAAAGAATACCTGGATCGATATCTTGCGAATGGATTTATCCGGCCATCTCAGTCCCCAGTTTCCTCACCTCTGTTCTTCATACCGAAGAAGCAAGAAGGTAGTCTCAGAACTTGCATAGACTATCGTGCCTTAAATCAGGTCACCATTAAAAATAGGTACCCATTGCCGTTGATTTCTGTTCTTTTGGATCAGATTAAGGAAGCACAAATTTTCACCAAACTGGATTTATGAGGAGCTTATCACTTGGTTCGTATGAAAGAAGGGCATGAGTGGAAGACCGCCTTTCGAACCAAGTTTGGTCTTTTCGAGTATTGTGTCATGCCATTCGGCCTTTGTAATGCTCCTGCAGTGTTTCAACACTTTATCAACGACATAATGAGCGATTTAATGGATAAGATTGCCATAATCTACCTGGATGATATCTTGATTTACTCGCAGAATCCTCAGGAACACACCCAGCATGTACGTTTGGTCCTAGAACGATTGCAAGCAAACCAGCTATTTGTTAAATTGGAAAAGTGTGTTTTTCATGTGTCACAAGTGGAGTTTTTGGGATTCGTTATTTCACCTCAAGGAGTGACCATGGACCCAGGAAAAGTACAAGCAGTGGAAGATTGGCCAGCCCCCAAGAATGTGAAAGAAATTCAAAGATTTCTGGGGTTTGCCAATTTCTATCGGCGATTTATTCAAGGATTTTTGCAATTGATAACTCCCATCACAGGTCTCTTGAAGAAAGGAGTAAAGTTTGAATGGACAGATGAGTCAAACTCCGCTTTCCTGAATCTGAAGAAACAATTCACCTCTGCCCCCATCTTACTGCATGCGGATCCTGCTGAACCGTTTTACGTGGAAGCTGATGCTTCAGATCAGGCCATCGGGGGAGTTCTCTCTCAACGCCATCCAAAGACTGGACAGTTGCATCCCGTGGCGTACCGCTCCAGAAAATTGAACTCTGCTGAAATAAATTATACCATCACAGAGAAAGAGCTATTGGCAGTAAAGGATGCTTTTGAGGACTGGAGGCACTATCTGTTGGGGGCACGACACACAGTCACCGTCTATTCCGATCACAAGAACCTGCAGTTTTTGAAGACGGCTAAGACCTTTGAAGGACTGGGTTATTTAGAACCCAGCGGTGCCAGGGCACAACACCTGAAACCTTCGTGGGTAACCTGCTCCGGTGTACGAATCACAGAGACACTGGACACTTCCTTCGACGTCAAAGATTCAAGGTTTATTTGCTGCAGGGAACACAGAAGTCACGACAAGTACAACACGTGCAACTTGGGGAGACTGCTTCAAATTGGTTCTGTGGATTGCTCCTTTTATACACGATTTTCCCATAGAGTTACATTGAACACAAAAGATTATGACCCGGTTCCCATAATTATCCCCCAGAGGGGTCGCTTTGGTCACTTTGATACACACAAGGTCCGGGACATAATTGCGGAAACATTTGGCGGTTCCCAACTGTAAAAACCCATCTTCCCACCATTAGCGCATTCCAATCAGTAGTAAAACAGATCGAAATAGGAACAAGGACAGGTGCAGAGGAAGAGGGAAACAGTGGGGAGATCGGAAAGGGTGTAAAAGGGGAGGTATCAGGAAACACGAGATACAGGCATCAAAGGGACGTGCCTAATGAGATGCACGGCTGAGACAATAAGTCGGTGCGGCAAGACGAGCCTCGAGCGGCGCCATCTGCCTTACAGTATCATCCCCCTCATCATAAAGACACTTACAAAGGACATGTGTCTTCCGCAAATATCTTGGGAGTCCCAGGGTCGCGAAGCGGACAACGTCCGTTCGCTGGCTACTTGAGGGCAAGAGACAAAATGGATGCCGTATCTAAGATGGAACCCGTGGGTACAGATAGAAATACCCACGTAACAGACGAACGGTTTAGGTTAGCGCAGCGAAACTGCGTACACCCACTAAACTCGTCATTTGCGGTTCATAGATACCAGACTCGACTATATTCGTGCGAGTCGAAAACACCACTTACAATTGTCACGGAACCTCAGACGCTCCTTTTGCCCTCATGTAGGCAAGCACTAGTCGGAATCATACTCGATATTCATCAGACCATCTAGATGTTGCTGTAGCATAGCTCTGTCCAACCGAGTTCCATTGGTAACAGGCGGCTGTCTCATACACGTTGTAGCACAAAGGCCACATAAGGCAGGACCGCACTGCACGCAAAGGCAACACGTGAACAGGAACGCCACGACAACTCCGATAATCATCAGAATCTTCCAACCCCAAGTCGAAATTAGGCCCCAAAACCACCCAAGTAGCGTCCAATCCCCTACATCCACGTGTATGGATTCAGAGATCTTATGCAACTTAGAGATGGCTTGATAGACAGTCGGAGCATTATCAGGAATGAAAATGCAGCAGCTCGAATGGATCACCTTACATACCCCACCTCGATCTGCTAAGATGACATCTAAAACCATACGGTTTTGTAACGTCATAAGTCTATCCGCCTGAAGTTCTGTAGTGATATTACCAAGGGCACTGGCAGTAATATTAGCTGTCGATTCTACCACTCGAGTCAACTGTCTCAGGTTCCTACTATTAACCATAGGTCCCCAAAACGGGAGGAAACCCTTGAAAAAGTCTCCTGCCTCTTGACCGGCAGTATCCTCTTCGCTAATTACGCCTCGCACAACTCTAGTCTTGTGATAATCGGCATCTACAGTGAACGTCGGAGGCAACAAATTTGCAATGAAGCATGAGCCCATGAAGTCAGCGGGCAACCATGCGTATGCACGATCATGGCAGATAAAGTATGTACCCTTGGCAGCCAGGAACACAGGGGACGAGACCATCGGCAGAATGTAATTTTCAGTGCAAGCACTCTCTCCAAGTCGGGCTTTCGATCTTCGGCCACGACCCATCAGACAAAAATTACCAATGTGGGGTACGACCCATATCGGAGGTGAGCTTTTAAGCTGCTTTTCACTAGTGAACACACTATACTCGCCTCTACTCAGGACCCTGTAAGCTTGTACCTCTTCTTCGGGAATAAGCGAGGGATCATAGATATCGCTGTCTAAGTCCTCTATTGCTATCGAGAAAGGTTTTTGATACGAGGTAGGACCAGAGTAGGGGGAACGTGGTTCTCGAATGGGGTGGAAACCTAGTGCGCTTCGAAACATTGTTTGAAATGCTCGAGCAGACCCTTGGGAACTATACGGTAACACCAGATATGGAATTCCCTTATCCGTAGTATGTGGCATCAACCCACACACCCAACAATTAGTAGTGTTAACCACTAACTGATGCTGATGAAGGAGCTGAATAAAGGAATTATTGCGGAATTCTGCACGTCTAGCCTGCTCGTGTTCGGGTAAGACATGAAAAGAATGGGGAGAAGCAACAGTAGTAAGTTTAGGATCAGGTGTAGGAGTAGGTAAAACAGGAGATAGAAAACCAGAGATCATATAATACACCCCACCCGCCAAAAATGCAGAAACAGTCAAGAATAATACAAACACTTGGAATATGAAACATTTCGTACGACTGAGTTGTTGCAGCTTGAATCTTTGTATCTGAGCTTCTTCCAAGTCCATCAGCTTCGAAAATGCCATTCCCTACGACCGTCCGCAACGTTTCTTGACGCACTTCGTTCTGTGTAGCAATTGTCAATCCCTAGGAGTTCCCAGGAACCGACGGCCTTTAACTTAGCGTCAAGACCTACTATCCAGAAGGAAGTACGCGCGCGGCCCTACGGCCTTTATTTCACAATATATATATGCGAAAACAATGTCTCTCGGCTGTGGAAGCAAAAAGTATAAGGAACGAAGCTCAATGTATATATACACAGGAATAATCACAGTAATATGAATGTTCAAACTGATCACGGAAAACGGGATAAATGCAGTTGTCAATACAGCAAAGCAGGATCTTTTATTAGTCTTTAGTGCTAGATCGCAAAAAGTATCGGGTTTTCCCAGGACGTGTCTGCTCGTCGAATAAAGGATCCGTTGAAGAGACAGCGTCCTGCTGATCAGTTGAGTGTTCTGGTCTTGAGTCTTTTGATGACAATTGTTCAACAGTGTCTTTCTGCTGCACTGAGGATTCTCCAACAGGCTGTGCGTCGCTAAAGAGTACAAACGCCGGCAATCCTTCGGTTTCAGTTGATGCAATGCCTCTCCTCACCCACGGGTCTGCCGGCAAAGGAATAGGGACCTTTTTGGTGTGGGTGGCGTGCACCCAATTCTTCCGTCCCTCAAGACGAACAGCAGTCCTCGTGGCAAGGAGAACCTGGTAGGGTCCAGTGAACCTCGGATCCAAATTGTTCTTGCGCGAAAAGTTCCGCGTCACCACCCAATCTCCGGGCTGGAGCTGGTGGCCTGGACCCTCCGTCTGCATCGGCAGTGCGTCGTAAACCTGTTGGTGAATTAACCTCAGTTTAGCAGTCAAGTCATGAAGGTAATCGATCAACATTGGGTACTCAAGATCACAGAACACACCTGGCCTAGGAACCCCCCACACATTCGCAGGACGGCCGAACACTATTTCATAGGGACTAAGCCCTACTCGGGAGTGTACAGTCGCCCTAGTTGACAGTAATGCTAAAGGTAAAGCGTCAGGCCACGAAAGACCAGTCGTAGCCTGAATCTTTGCTAGTTTCAGTTTAAGGGTGCCATTATACCCCTCAACCAAACCAGCTGACTGGGGATGATTGGCGCTGTGGAATTTCTGATTAATTCCAAGGCCCTTACACACACTCTTCATCACACTTCCCACAAACTCACTTCCGTTATCTGACCACACGACTCTAGGCATTCCATACCGAGGAAAATATTCCTTCAGTAGGATTTTCGCAGTAGACAAAGCAGTATTGTCTTTGAGAGGATAGGCCTCGATCCATCGGGAGAATGCGCAAACCACAACTAAAACGTATTTCAGGTTATTGCATCGCTCCATATGGATGAAGTCCAATTGGATCACCTCAAAAGGACATGAAGGGGGAGCAAAACTGCCAGGAGGAGTTGGGGTTCCTTTGCCAGGATTGTCCATCATGCACACCATACAATTCTTAACCAGACGTTCAGCGCATTTCGTGATACCATCATTC
The DNA here is from genome assembly GCF_964263255.1 of Lissotriton vulgaris. NCBI lineage: Eukaryota > Metazoa > Chordata > Amphibia > Caudata > Salamandridae > Lissotriton > Lissotriton vulgaris. Next base: position 82,962,795 of record NC_141695.1, read on the forward strand.
TTCCACACAGGAGACAACAACTTACAAATACCTTTCGCGCTAATATGTGCTAACCCATGCGCCATTGTCACAACGGCCAGCACATACGCATCGGGCAACAACCATCTTTTCTGATCCGACAAATCAATCCAACAACCATTCGCATCCAACTTTCCCGCACTTTCTTTCCACTTCGCCTTTTCAGTCTCGGTGGCCTCATTCTGAATTTCTTTCACACTTTCAATAGTGTCTTCACACATGCTCGACTCTGTAGGCCACCTAACCGAACTCGTCACATACATTCGAGTGCTAAGGTTCCGGGCAGTCTCCTTAGCAATCTCATCCGCAAACGCATTACCACGACCAACATCATCCGTCACCTTACGATGCGCACTACATTTAACAATCGCTACCTGCTTAGGCAACGTCAGTGCATCCAAAAGATCATTCACAAGCTGGCCATGCTGAATCTTCGTACCATGCGACGTCAGAAAACCTCTCTCTCTCCACAATCGTCCAAAGCTATGTGCAACACCAAACGCGTATTGGCTATCGGTAAACACATTCACACGTTTCCCTTTTGCTAACACGCACGCTCTAGTGAGAGCGATCAGCTCTGCAGCTTGGGCAGAATTCTGATTCAACCTTGCAGTCTCAACAACAGTATTCAACGTTACAACGGCATACGCAGTAGTCACATCGCCATTCGGCAACTTAAAACATGACCCATCCACATACAGTGTTCCATCTGGGTCTTCCAATGGGGTGTTTTTAAGGTCCACTCGACCTTTCGTTTCCTCCTCTGTCCTCAAGTAACAATCATGTTCTGCTACTTTATCTGACTCTGAGCTAATTGGTAACAAAGTCGCCGGGTTCAGAACATTGCAACGTTTTATCTGGATATGACTTGCCAGCAACGTCAGCTCGTACCCAGACAATCTCGCACTTGTCAAGTGCTGGGTTTTTGTACGATTCAAAAGAGTGTCGACTGCATGCGGAACCATCACCGTAAGCATATTATCCATGACCAGTCCTGCTGATTGACGGATGGACACCGCAGCTGCCGCTGTTGCTCTCAAACAGCTCGGCAATGCTCTAGCTACCGGGTCCAAGGTCGAGGAAAAATATGCACATGGACGTTGTTTACCGCCAAAAGGTTGCGTTAGAACACTCAAAGCACAACCTTCCCTCTCGTGAACATATAATGTAAACGGCTTACTGTAGTCAGGAGTACCCAACACAGGAGCCGAGCACAATGAATCACGTAATTCAGAAAAACTTTTCTGACATTCTTCCGTCCATGGTAAAGGAGTTGAAACATCCTTGCACGTAAGAGCCACCAATGGTTTCGCTAGCAATGAAAAATTAGGAATCCATTGCCTGCAGTACGACGTGATACCTAGAAAGGCACGCACATCTCTTTGGGTTGTTGGCACAGCCATTCGCGCAATTGCTGCAATCCTCTCTGGGGTCAACCTCCTTCCCTCCTTTGACAATAAGTGACCTAGATAGGTTACTTCTTGACAACAATATTGGAGTTTAGAAGGGGACACCTTATGATTCAACTCACAGAGATGTTGCAGCAACGACACCGTAGCAATTTTGCAAATGTCCTGAGTATCAGCGGCCACCAATAGGTCATCGACGTATTGGATTAAGGCCGCACCAACCGGAAACCTAAACGCATCCAGTTGACCCTTCAAGGCTTGACTGTAAATCGATGGACTTTCACAGTAGCCCCGAGGAGCGCGTTTAAACCGGAAGCTGCGTCCACCGAGAGAGAAACCGAAAAGGTCTCTACTCTCCTCGGCAATCGGGACGCTGAAGAACGCATTCTTCAAGTCAATCACCGAAAACCACGATGCAGAAGCTGGAATCAGAGTCAGTAGCGCCGTGATGTCAGGCACAACAGGGAATTGAGGAACCACAATTTTATTCACCTCCCGTAAATCGATAACAAAGCGATAAACAGGCGGTTTTGAAGGATCAGTACGTTTAAGAATGGGTAGTACAGGGCTGTTGCACACGTTTCCCCGAGTCTCTTCAATTACGTCTTTCTCGATCAGATCGTAAATGATCGCTAACAACGCTCGTTCACCATCAAGGGAGATACGGTACTGGGGAATACGTGGCAATCGCACATTAGATTTCAACTGAACAACATAAGGGGAGATGTCAAGCAGGCCCACATCATTGGGACCTGTTGCCCACAAAGACGCAGGAAGAGAACTCAATTCCGGTGGAAGCTTATCGAGAGACACGTACATAGGAGAGACAACCCTCTCTCCTAACGTAAGCTTTACACCTGCAGGAGAACAATACAAAGTTGCATACAAACGTTTAAGCAAATCCAGGCCCAAAAGATTTTCACCACAACCAGTAGTCAAAATCAACGGAGCTTGAAGCTCACGCGGCCCAATTGTAAGGGGCAAAGGGCGCAAAACTGGATTGCTAACGGGGGCGCCAGAGAATCCAACGGAAACATTTGTTAAGCCAGACAAAGGTGCGCCAGGGAGTTTCGAATGCATAATAGAACTTTTCGCTGCACCAGTGTCCAACAGAAAAGGCTCAACGACGCCCGATGTAGCAACTGCGACGTAAGGCCCTCTCTGATCAACCGGAACTGATACCACTCCCTCTCCTTGTCTTTGGCTGTCCTAGTAATTACTGTCGTCAGTTCCCTGATCGACGTAATAATCGTCTACATTGTACTGCGCAGATCGTCCTTGCGATGATCCACGTTGATCGAAACAGTTATTAGAATTAGATGAATTATCAGAACGATCATTCTGAGCACCACGACCCCTACCACGTGATACCTGATGCGAACCACCACGACCTCCTTTGGATGAATTACCACTATTGCGATCATTCAGAACAGGGCAATTGAATTTAATGTGTCCCTCCTGTCTACAATAAGCACATTGATTGTACCCTAACGATGATCGTTGGGAGGAGGAGTCATTACGCGGCTGTGATCGGTTCGATTGCGACTGCGATCTATTCTGTTGGGATGCATTCTGATTTGAACGCGGAGGATACGCTTGTTGCAGCAACACTTTAGTTTTGAGCTCTTTCGTCTTTTTATCAGCACGGTCGTTCTCCTCTTTCTCTCTATTCTCATAATATTGTGCTGTAGCCAATATCTGAGCTGAGGTAGAAACGGCCCATGCACTTTCTGAATTCTTTAATTTATTGCTCAAATCGGGCAATAAGTTCGAAACAAATTTATCCACAAACAACCGCTGACCACCCTCGGTACCCATATCCTGTCCACTATGGTCAATGAATGCTTCCTCGAACCTCGTAAAGAAGTCGGAGACGCTCTCGTCCTTCTTTTGCTTACAAGCTGACAATTTGTCCCAGTTCACCCTCATAGCTGGCATAAGAGTTTTCATTAACGTTATTATTCTTTGAGGAAGAGCAGTAATCATCTGCTCAGGTTTAGCTCCACCATTTTGTAAAGCATCCGACGCTACAATGGCAGCCCAATCACCACCTAATTCATTCGGATGATTTTCCTGCCGAATCTTAGCCCATACCGGTTGCGGTACGACATTGCCAAACAACATATCGATATCGGCAAGATTCATTATCGTAGCGTCTACGAGCTGCGATAATTCCTTGTAATACCCTGTAGGATTTTTGCGAGGGTCAGTCAAAGATTGCTTCACCTGCAACACTTCCGAGCGTTTCCATGGGAGATGTATCCATACTCTCTGGAAGCGCGCCAATGTCGGAGGGTGAGCATTAGGATCAGCTGGCATCCATACTGGTGGAACTTCTCGCATAAGAAATTGACCAGACTCATCTGACTGCCTTTCAACATCCTCAACAAACAAGGCTTGGGGTATAGGAGTGGGACGGAAAGATAGCAACCGCTCAACAGCACGTCGAACGTTGGTATCCACTATCAGTCCAGTCGAAAACTGAAGCTGAAGATCAGACAAAGCGGTCAGCACCTCGTCAGGTGCATCGGCCGATATCTGATCGCGAAGGACCTTACACATTTCCTCAAACACAAATCTCTGGGTTGGTATATTGAATTGACAAAATGTGTCGAGCACAATACGGGGTGGATTTCTAAGAGGATGTGTCATCCAACCCATCGCCATATTATATAGCGAAGCACGTTCTCTGTTACCAGGAAGCTGACTACGTCTCTGAGGACCATCGGAACCAGCAGACCCAAGAACAGGTCCGAGCGAATGAAAGAAGCTAGCCGCAAGAGGAGTAGTACGACTACGAGTAGAGGGAGAAGTATAGGACACAGGACTAACAAGTGAAGGGGTAGAAACAGTGGCAACAGCAGGAGTTAAAAGAGCAGGAGCAGTAGCGGGAGCAGGAGTATGTGGAAGCGGAGGAGCAGTAGGGATAGCAGTAGGCAAAGGAGCAAGAACAGTCGGAAGAGCGGGTGCAGGTTGAGGAACAGGCAAAGGGAGAATAGGCGGAAGAATAGGTACAGCAGGAACCACAGGAGCTGCGGCACCCTGTACGTACGGAGGTGGCGACTTCATAAGATAAGACATTAAAGGATCCTCAACTGCCTCTTCCTTCTTTTCCGACTCCATAGGCAAAGTAGGATAACATTTATCTACGGTCATACGCTGTAGTCTATCAAACACTTCCTTATCCTTAACCTCCTTGTCGCGCTGAAATTGCTCTGCTTTCTTCACTATGGTAGCAACATTATCTCGCTGATTTCATTTAGTCTGTCTGATTTCTTTCTGTCGGGCTTCTTTACGCCACAACCAAAAGGCATCAAACATGGCCGGCCTTGACTTTTTTTCAAACAATTTAGCCTCTAGATTATCTAAGATCGGGGTCTCAAAGCTACCATGAGGTGGCCAACGAAGGTCACCGTCCTTCTTCGTATATCGGATCCAGTATTCATTAAAAGTAATCGGGCCTAGCCCATGTTTACTGTACAGTTCATAAGTGGGAGTTCCAACCGGAGGTATCGGACACGAGTCCTGTAGTCGGGAATCCATACCACAAGGTCTGAAACAACTAAACAAAGTACTGCGACCAGGCATCTTGCACACTAGCCGAGTTTCACAAACTTCAAGGGTTACGGGATTTACCAAGTCCCAGCAAAGAACAAAACCCTCGGTTTCTGGCGGCTGCAGTCGTCAAACAACACAACAAACTACCAAGAACTACAAATGCAATGGAACCATGCAACCACTAAGCAACCACAACCAAGAACTCTGGGAGCGACCCACAAATACTTAACTCAAAGATCAATGGCGTCACCAGGAAGGCCCGTCAATCGTCTCGCTCTACCAAGGTCTACGCCAGGCGCCAAAACAGGTCTACAGTCAGGGCAGCAGTCCGTCGCAGCCGTCAGGAGGCGGGAATCTTTGCGGGAAAAGTCTTCGGGCCACTTATTTCGACAACAGGATCGATGAAGCGGGGTGCACCTTCCCTCGGAGATTTCACACGAAGTTCCTCACGATCGTCGGGCTTGGACCGGTACCACTGATGCAGCCCCACATTGGGCGCCAACTGAAGGACTGGGTTATTTAGAACCCAGCGGTGCCAGGGCACAACACCTGAAACCTTCGTGGGTAACCTGCTCCGGCGTACGAATCACAGAGACACGGGACACTTTCTTCGACGTCAAAGATTCAAGGTTTATTTGCTGCAGGGAACACAGAAGTCACGACAAGTACAACACGTGCAACTTGGGGAGACTGCTTCAAATTGGTTCTGTGGATCGCTACTTTTATACACGATTTTCCAATAGAGTTACATTGAACACAAAAGTTTATGACACGGTTCCCATAATTATCCCCCAGAGGGGTCGCTTTGGTCACTTTGATACACACAAGGTCCGGGACATAAGTGCGGAAACATTTGGCGGTTCCCAACTGTAAAAACCCATCTTCCCACCATTAGCGCATTCCAATCAGTAGTAAAACAGATCGAAATAGGAACAAGGACAGGTGCAGAGGAAGAGGGAAACAGTGGGGAGATCGGAAAGGGTGTAAAAGGGGAGGTATCAGGAAACACGAGATACAGGCATCAAAGGGACGTGCCTAATGAGATGCACGGCTGAGACAATAAGTCGGTGCGGCAAGACGAGCCTCGAGCGGCGCCATCTGCCTTACAGTATCATCCCCCTCATCATAAAGACACTTACAAAGGACATGTGTCTTCCGCAAATATCTTGGGAGTCCCAGGGTCGCGAAGCGGACAACGTCCGTTCGCTGGCTACTTGAGGGCAAGAGACAAAATGGATGCCGTATCTAAGATGGAACCCGTGGGTACAGATAGAAATACCCACGTAACAGACGAACGGTTTAGGTTAGCGCAGCGAAACTGCGTACACCCACTAAACTCGTCATTTGCGGTTCATAGATACCAGACTCGACTATATTCGTGCGAGTCGAAAACACCACTTACAATTGTCACGGAACCTCACCTTGACTCCTCGTCAGTTGCGCTGGTCCCTTTACTTTGCTGACTTCGACTTCGTGATTACATACCGACCTGGCCCCAAGAACGGGAAAGCAGATGCGCTGTCTCGATTACAGACCGAAGAATCTGAGCATACCGTAGAAGCGAAACCAATCATTCCAGAAACAAACAGGCGCTTACGTTGGACAATTTCAAAGAAGAGGTCCGTAAGAGTTTAACCTCAGAAGAAATTCAACAGTGGGTGCTACTAGGAGAAGAGCGTCAGTGTCGACAGCAGTTACCATATGTCAAAGAAGCCTTATACCTTCCAACCCTTGAGCTTCAGGAGAAGGCTTTGCGAAACTGTCATGACCATCCTCTAGCGGGTCACAAAGGAATTGCCAAGACTCAAGAATTGGTGCAACGTTATTTTTGGTGGCCTGGAATGTCCGATCAGATCAAAAAGTATGTTCAGTCTTGCGAGTCTTGTGCTCGGAGTAAACCCACTAGACAGGCTCCCCAAGGGTTGTTACAGCCTTTGCCCACTCCCCCTTCTCCTTGGCATACAATTTCCTTAGATCTCATCGTAGACCTACCATTGAGAAAGGGATTTGATACCATCCTGGTGGTGGTAGATACATTCACGAAGATGAGTCATTTAGTCCCTTTGTCAGGAATTCCCACGGCAGTCCAATTAGCTAGAGTATTCAGCGAAAATATTGTCAAAATTCATGGTGTCCCTAAGATAGTGGTCTCAGACCGAGGTCCCCAATTTATTTCCCACTTCTGGAAGGCCTTCCTAAAGGGGATGGGGATAGAGGGTAGACTGTCCACTAGTTACCACCCAGAATCCGATGGGCAGACAGAGAGGACCAATCAAGAATTAGAACAGTACTCGAGGTTATTCCTATTGGATCAGGGTGGGGAATGGTCCGAAAAGTTGTGGATGGCCGAGTTTGCTTGCAATAATGCGAAGAGTGCATCTACTGGTTACTCTCCGTTTTATTTGAACTTTGGTAGACACCCTAACTTTATGGTGTTACAAGAGGAGTTAGATGTCCCCGCAGCCAAGAGGGCCCTTTTAGATTTGAGTTCTTTGCATAAATCAGCTGAAAAGAATCTAGAGAAAGCTAAGGCGTCCTATAAAAAGTTTGCAGATTCACATAGGAAAAAGCCCCCACAGTATCAAGCAGGAGATCAGGTGTGGTTGTCCACTAAAAATTTACATTTGAAGGGAAACAGAAAATTCCAGCCTAGATTTGTGGGTCCTTATACTATCGAAAAGGTGTTAGGACCAGTTACTGTAAAACTGAAACTCCCGGCCAAGATAGGTGTACATCCAGTTTTTCATGTATCCTTGCTGAAAAAGGTTCAATCGCCTATACGGCTTACAAAACCTCCAGATCCACTTAATGTTCAAGGGCATCCAGAATATGAGGTTAAGGATATTTTAGATTCCAAGTATGTAAAAGGGAAATTGAAGTATTTAGTGGATTGGAAAGGGTTTGGCCCAGAAGAAAGGTCTTGGGAACCGGTCAGCAACCTTCACGCTCCACAACTGTTGAAACGTTTTCACTCCAGATTTCCACACAAACCAGGACCGATGAATCGGTCTTTGAGAGGGGGTACTGTCAGGATTCACCGAGTAGCCACTGTAGCTTCCTCAAGACTGTTGGTCAGCTCCCTGTCCTGGCCCCGTTCTGCACGATCTAATGTGTGGTTTCCTTGTTCCTCTGGCAGACTGAGAGATTCCAGAGGTAATCTGAGTCATTGAACTAAAGAACTGTTAAGACTGTATATAGTTCCCTTCCCTAAGATGGCCGCTCAATGTTCCATTTACTGTATTCGATAGATACGCCCTCTAGCGGACTTCTGGAAGGCGCGCGCTCCTAACTGCGCACTTCAACGAAGATTCCGTTCGAGAAGCTTGTTCTTGTCGCTGCTCCGCGTCAACAATTCATGACGGGAGAATAACAGCAATTATCAAAGACGTTCTAAGTATCATAGTATTAGAGTTTTCAGAGACTTTCATGAGAGAAATCCTTGTCGTGCGCTCTCACTGCTCAGAGAGGCACCTTGGTCAGACGAAGTTCCCAGCCGCTGTCTCAGAGCTGTGACAGCTGTCATCCCAATACCCTACGGTTCTTCAGGAGAAGGCGAGTGTCGAGGAGGACTTGATCTGACACGACGTAGTTGAGTATTCAGCTGAAGAGAAACTTGAACTCTACAAGTAAGGCGTTACATCTTCTCGTCAAGTCAGCAAATATCCAAACTGTATTGCTTCCACTCGCATTTCCCCACAGGACATTCCCCCTTGCGTTTCTCCTTGCCTTTCCTCCCCCTTGTACCTCCCTTTATCCTTTTTGCGTGCTTCAGAGATTCAGTGATCTTTTGCTGGCACTTCTGACCCGAGGATATCTCTGCACAGAACCCCAAGACAAAGTCTGACGAAGAACTTCACAGGTACAATTCAGGTTGATAGAGAGAGTGAGTGCAAGTGTAGAAATATTCTGGGTAGAAATACTAATGTTCGTATATGTCTTCACTGTAGGAAGTTCAGTCAGATAACATTCCTAAATATAGAAGAGAGGCAAATACCTGGGCAGAAACTGGTAGGACAAGTTTCATTTATCATTTACGAATAGTCAGCACAGTGTAAGAAGGTTTGTGGTATATTCTCTCTCTCTCCCCCTTCTGTGTATTAGGCACCTACAGAAATGGCGGCGAGATGAATAGCAGTCGCTGGAAGTAGGGTGCCAGTCGAAGTACAGGTATTCTCTTCTCTGTCCACTTCCCCTTTCCCTGCTGCTGGTGGTCTTGCTCTTGAAGCGAGGGTACCGGTGGAAGGGTGATCGGGACATTCGTCAGTACTGCCCCTGCAAAGCGTTGGAGCACCTGGATATCGTGACAACTTCAGACTGCTCAAAGTGAGGCTTGAGGTAGTTCATGTGTAGGACCCGCAGGTGACTTCACCTTTGTGCTCCAACCACCTCAAAAGGCCCTGTCCACTTGTCCTGGGGGGAACAAGGCTCTACTGGGGCAATGAACTGAGCCGGCTGAAACTCGATCAGAGTGGCATTCTGATCATACCAGCATTTCATCTCCTCCTGGCTGGCTTTTAGATTCGCCTCAGCAAGTTGTCTGAAGTGCTTAGTCTGGTTCCTGAATGCCAGCCTGCAGCTAAATACATCCTGGGAGGTTTACTGGGAGCTTGCTCCCAGCCTTCTTTGACCAGACTCAGAGGTCCTCTTACAGGGTGTCCATACATCAGTTTAAAGGGAATGAACCCTAAGGACTTCTGTGGCACTTCTCTATGAGCAAACAGTAGGCATGGTAAGAGGATGTCACACTTATGCCTTATGGGTTCTGCAAGACCCTTAATCATACCCCTGAAAGTCAGGTTGAATCTCTCAAAAAGCCCATTACCTTGGGGCCGGTGAACTTATAGGTAACACCACACTCGTGCCACAAAGACATGATATTCTTAGCTATGAAGTTTTTAACCCGGTCAGCTATTATCTTTCTGGGGAACCCACCCGGGAAAAGCTCCCTATCAAAGCCTGGGACACCACAGGAGCCATTGTGGTCCTGTGAGGGATAGCCTTGGTGTACCAGGTGGCATGGTCCACCAAGACCAGGATGAACCTGTTGCCCATGGCCGTCTTGGGGCCCAGTGGCCCGAGAATGTAAATAATGACCATCTCTTGGAGTTCTTGAACATTTGGGGCCGAAATAAGTGTCTGACAAGTTTTTCAGAGGTCTTGTTCTGCCCCAAATGACCTGCCAAAGGCACATCATGAGCCACACCCAATAGGAGGGCTCTGCAGCGCTGGTGTACCACCAGCACACCGGCTGGCCCATGCTCTGTAACCTTAGGCTTGCTATACAGGATACCATTCTCCCACTAAATCCAATGTGGTCCAGACTGATCACGAGCTCCTGGTTTGCAGCCTGCTTCCACAAACCAACAAGCGAAGAGCATTTTCGTAGGTCCTTGCAGAATTCCTCCCTGGTGGGACCTCAATCAATCAATCAATCATTACATTTGTAAAGCGTGCTACATACCCGTGAGGGTCTCAAGGTGCTGGTGGTGGTGGGGGGGCTGCTACTGATCGAAAAGCCAGGTCTTGAGAAGTCTTCTGAAGGCCAGCAGGTCCTGGGTCTGTCGTAACTGGTAGGGAGAGTGTTCCAGGTCTTGGCGGCGAGGTAGGGGAAGGATCTGCCGCCACCGGTGGTTTTCCGAAAGCGTGAATCTGTGGTGAGGGCGAGGTTCACAGAGCGGAGGCTGCGGGTGGGTGTGTAGAAGCTGAGTCGGTCATTGAGGTATGCTAGTCCGGCGTTGTGTAGGACTTTGTGTGCGTGGATGAGAAGTTTGAAGGTGATTCTGTTGTTGACGGGGAGCCAATGCACTCATGCACTCAGCTTCTCTGTTCTCTGTTTGTCTTCGAGCTCCTACAGAGACAAACCCTTGGAAGATACACTGCGGCCCTCTCTGGAGAGCACCCTCCCTCGATTCAGGACTAATACCTCAATCTGCTGACCATCTATATCCTCTGCCCCTAGGCTCTTTTGTATGCCCACTGACATTCCTAGATTCTAACCAGTGCCATTTGAAATTACTCTTTTCTGGTGAGACCCCTAACTGAGATTTTATATTTCTTGCAGAGTGATTTCAATTGTTGCATAGTGTAAATGTCCCATCTATCTTCTTCAAAATCAATATCCACAGATGACATTGATGCTGCTATAGACATGATGAAACTGGAAGTTCACAAGTTGCAGAAAATTCCTAAATGAAAAGTTCACCAAATACGGTGTGGTTGCGTAATTGTCTATACTAGTAGTGTACACCAATCCCTCTATGTTCGGCAAGAATTCAAGTCCTAATCCTCACCACTAACCACCAGTGTTAGAAATGGGGGTCTCTATTCGGCAATGCTTTGCACGTTTGTCCAAAGAAGGACCCTTGCATCTAGTCAGGGTAAGGAAGTTATACCTCTAGACAACCCCTGCTCACCCCCATGGTAGCTTGGCACTAGCAGGCAGGCTTATCTCAGAGGCAGTGTGTAAAGCATTTGTACACACATACAGCAATACAGTGAAAACACTACAAATGGACACCACACCAGTTTAAAAAAAACTAGGAAAACTTTATCTAGACAAATCAAGACCAAAATGACAACACCATATATATATCAAGATATGATGACAAATTAATGAATGTGTCCATCTGTAATGAAACTGGTGCTCATGTAAAGCGAAACCCAAGGGGCTGATGGACGGAGTGTTGAACATTGCAAGCACTCCCGCCAGTCAACTGATCTGGGTTTAATCCATCATCATTCTTTAGCTCACTCTGCCACCCCAGTTCAGACCTGGCCATATGCAAATCAGTCTGACCCTGTGCCTCATGGGAACAGTCCAGCCCGAACTGCCAAGCCATGTCCTATCTGGACCGGAAACAAGCATCCTGGGACCGGTTTCTTGCTGATCAGCTGTCATCAGCCAGGCTAGCTTGAATCCAGCGGCAAAGTGAGCAAGGGGGCATACCCTGCCAACTTAGGGCAAACAAAGCAAAACCAAAGGGGATGATGGACGGAGTGTTGAACATTGCAAGCACTCACCCCCAGTCAACTGATCTGGGTTTAATCCATCATCATTCTTTAGCTCACTCCGCCACCCCAGTTCAGACATGGCCATATGCAAATCAGTCTGACCCTGTGCCTCATGGGAACAGTCCAGACCGAACTGCCAAGCCATGTCTTCCCTAAACCAGAAACAAGCATCATGGGACCGGGTGAGTGCTTGCAATGTTCAGCACTCCGTCCATCATCCCCTTTGGTTTTGTTCATGTAAAGCGCTCTGATACCCCATGTCTCGGGTCTAGATCACACTATATAAAACTTTTTTTTTTTAAAAGGTTGTTCATGGAAATAAGGCTTGTATCAACAAATTTCTCTGCCTGGGGCTATTGTGACATTGAGACAGATAAAAAAGTACCAAGGTGCATCGCCGAATGCGAGGTCACGGCTTTGGGCCTGTAGTCACACAGACCCCCAAGAACAGTACCTTTGCAAACGATGAAAAGAAAGACTATGCACAGCATTTATTTATTTTATTTATAAATTTATAGAGCGCCTGGTGACCCGTAGGCATCCCCGCGCTATAGAGTTGTGATAACCAGGAGGAGAAAGGACCGGAAGACTATTTGGGGAATAAAAAAGTTTTTAGTTTTTTCCGGAAGAGGGCGTGGCAGGGTTCCAGACGCAAATTGCGGGGAAGTGCGTTCCAACCTGCAGAGGCTTTGACCGAGAAGCGACGGCCACCGGTACGAGCCTTCTTAAATTTTGGGACGATGGCCAGATGTTCGTCGTCAGAGCGAAGTGTTCTTGGGGCTTTGTAGGGGGCGACCAGGTCTTTCAGGGTGGCCGGGCCGGCACCATTGATGAGTTTGTGGCTGGTGCACATGGCTTTAAACTCTACTCGCTGGCGGACAGGGAGCCAGTGCAGAGCCTTGAGGGCCGGTTTGGCAGAGGCTCTGGGAGGGAGGTTCATAATGAGCCTTGCCGCGGCGTTTTGTGCCCGTTGGAGTTTGGCCAAGGTGAATTCCGGTGCGCCGAGGTAGACGGCGTTACTGTAGTCAAGCCGGGCTAAGATGAGCCCTTGAACCAAAAGTTTCCTGGAGAGGGGGGGGAGGAGAGGGAGAATTTTGCGAATTGACCGCAGGAGGCCAAAACGTGTTTCAGCGGTCTTGGTTGCCTGGGTCTTCATGGTGAGGTTCGGTTCCAGCCAGACACCTAGCGTATTGATTTCTGTCTTTGGTGTGGGTATCTCACCAAAGGCGTCCGGCCACACCGAGGGAGGGATGGAGGACCATTTGTTGCCCAGAAGCATAATTTCGGTTTTTGCACCGTTCAGCTTCAGGGAGGATTCGCACATCCAGGTGTATATGTCCTGGAGACAGTTCAGCAGTCTGTCTGGGTGTTTATCCAGCTGGGAGAGAGAGACGACAAGTTGGGTGTCGTCAGCGTAGTTTACTATTTTTATCCCGTAGGGGGTAACAACATCGTCCAGGGGGGCCATGTAAACATTAAACAGGGTGTGACTAAGCGAGGACCCCTGCGGAACTCCACAGGTGAGTGGTAGGGGGTCTGAGCGAGAGTTGCCGTCCCACACCTGGAATGAACGACCTGATAAGAAGGAGTTAATCCAAGCATGTGCTGAACCCACAATTCCTGCCCTGGCCAGGCGATGTAGAAGGACACGGTGATCCACCGTATCAAAGGCGGCACTGAGGTCCAGGAGGATCACTGCCACTGAACCTCCTGAATCCAGAATGCACCTTGACTCCTCGATGACGGAGAGGAGGGCTGTGTCCGTGCCCTGGCCGGGCCGAAAGCCGGTTTGAGATGGGCGCAGGATTTTGTTGGTCTCAAGGAATTGGGAGAGTTGTGAATTAACTAGTTTCTCAGCCATCTTGCTGATACAGGGGAGGAGTGATATAGGTCTGTAGTTGGACATGTCGTCCGGGTTCAGATGGGGCTTTTTAAGCAGGGCCTTGACGACCGCGTTTTTCCAGTTGGGAGGCACTGTGCCTTGGCGGAGGGAGATGTTAATGAGATCCCTGATGGTAGGGGCTATGCTGGGAGACACAGATTTTAACAGTCTGGCCGGGGCCGGATCAAGGGGTGATCCGCTTTTCATTTTGGCTAACGTGGAGGTGACCTCACTGAGGGAGGCTGCTCTAAAGGAGGACAGCCGCGGGCTGTTAGTGCAGACCTCTGTATCAGCGTAATTATGGAGGATGATGGTAGGGAGAGAGTCCAGTATTCGCGAGATTTTTGAGTCGAAGAAGGAGGCAAGGTCGTTACTTCTGTCTGGAGGGGCGTGGGAATCAGTGGGTGCCGAGGGAATATTGAGGAGGTCCTTGACAATCAGGTAAGATTCTTTTGCGGAATTAGTGGCATTTTGTATTCTGTTGTCATAGAATCCTGCCTTGGCTAGTTTGAGAGCCGATTTGTAGCGTCTTACCGTGCTATTGTAGATGTCTTTGTTACTGTGGAGCCAGTCCTTTCTCCACTGTCTCTCAGCCTTTTTGCACTCTTTGCGGAGGTCACGGAGGTCAGAGGTGTACCAGGGGGCCTGGCCCTTTATCCTGTTTTTGATCTCCCGATTTTTTATGGGGATGATACTGTCGAGAGAGGAGGATATCCAATCTCTAACTTGGGAGTCGGCGGTGGAGGAGTCCTCCGAGAGACTTGGGGTCGAAGCGACCAGGGCTGTGGACCAGTCCTCCACCGAGAGTCTGGCCCACGCTCTGTCTCTGGTGAAGGTGGGGGGTTTTTGAGGCTTCTTGAAAGCTCCAGGGAGGTGGGTCGTGACCAGAAAGTGGTCCATCCACGGGAGAGGTTCAGAATTAATGAAAAGGAGGGAGGGGATGTTGGAAAACACCGGGTCGACAAGGTGCCCTTTCGTATGTGTTGGACCTGAGTTGGCAAGAAGCAGACCCAAGGCCGCTAGTTCGCCAATTAGGTCGGCTGCTCCAGTGTCAAGAGGATCCTCGAAATGAATGTTTATGTCGCCTGTTATAAGGAAGTTGGGTGTCAGGTGTGCCGAGGAGGAAACAGTTTCCAGAAGGGCGGCCGTGAAGGGGCCAGAGTGGCCGGGCGGCCGATACACCAGGAGGCCTGACAGGGAGTTAGTCGAGGAAAGCTGAATCGTGAAGAGGCAGCTCTCTGAATCCTGAATCGCGCAGTCTTTGGTTCGACAGGTGAAGTGGTCCCTGTGGATTATGGCTAATCCACCTCCTCTACCAAGGGGGCGTGGTTGAGACATGATAAGGAAGCCCGGGGGAAGGGCCAGAACTATGTCTGCGTTGGAATGCTCCGTAATCCACGTTTCTGTGAGGAGAAGTATGTCCAGATTAAGGTCGACAATGAGATGGTTGATGAGCAGGGCATGTTTAGGAAGCGATCTGCAGTTGAGAGTCGAGATTTTAAGAACAGGGGGTGGGACAGGGGGTTTCGGTAGGAAGAGATTTCCTGGTTTGCATTTGTCACAGTGGGGAAAAGGGACAGTAGGGTCGTGTAATACAAGACAGGAGCTGTTTTTAGTGGGTCTTAGGCTGAGTAGCTCTCTACGCGAGTAGCTTACCTTTGTGGCGGCAGGGACAGGCATAGAGTCTGGCCCTAGGCCCGGTCGTGCGCGGAAGGGCGCAGACGGGCTTACCTTAGGCGCGCCTTCGGCGCGCAAACGGCGCTCCCGCTGCGCTCGTCCGCTGCGCTGGTATGGCCGGCACATTTGTAGTCCTTGAGGGTGGGCGTGGCTACCGCCTTGGGCGTTCCCTGTCTCAGCGCGGACCGCTGTCTCAGGGAAGGGTGAGGAGGGCTGTGTCGGCGCGAGGTGTGAGCGCTTCCAACAGGTGGGCTCCTTTTTTTTTAAAACACAGGATTAAACACAATTTACAAGGTTTTTAAAAGCAATTAGTGAATAACAGTCCTCCGGCTTCCGCCTCAGAGGATAAGCACAAGTGATAGCGAATGCTTAGATTCCAGCGTATTTGTAGTCCTTGAGGGTGGGCGTGGCCTCGCAGTGGGCGTGGCTACCGCCTTGGGCGTTCCCTGTCTCAGCGCCTACCGCTGTCTCAGGGAAGGGTGAGGAGGGCTGTGTCGGCGCGTGGTGTGAGCGCTTTCAACAGGTGAGCTCCCTTTTTTTTAAAAAACACAGGATTAAACACAATTTACAAGGTTTTTAAAAGCAATTAGTGAATAACAGTCCTCCGGCTTCCGCCTCAGAGGATAAGCACAAGTGATAGCGAACGCTTAGATTCCAGCGTATTTGTAGTCCTTGAGGGTGGGCGTGGCCTCGCAGTGGGCGTGGCTACCGCCTTGGGCGTTCCCTGTCTCAGCGCGGACCGCTGTCTCAGGGAAGGGTGAGGAGGGCTGTGTCGGCGCGTGGTGTGAGCGCTTTCAACAGGTGAGCTCCTTTTTTTAAAAAACACAGGATTAAACACAATTTACAAGGTTTTTAAAAGCAATTAGTGAATAACAGTCCTCCGGCTTCCGCCTCAGAGGATAAGCACAAGTGATAGCGAACGCTTAGATTCCAGCGTATTTGTAGTCCTTGAGGGTGGGCGTGGCCTCGCAGTGGGCGTGGCTACCGCCTTGGGCGTTCCCTGTCTCAGCGCGGACCGCTGTCTCAGGGAAGGGTGAGGAGGGCTGTGTCGGCGCGTGGTGTGAGCGCTTTCAACAGGTGGGCTCCTTTTTTTTAAAAACACAGGATTAAACACAATTTACAAGGTTTTTTAAAAGCAATTAGTGAATAACAGTCCTCCGGCTTCCGCCTCAGAGGATAAGCACAAGTGATAGCGAACGCTTAGATTCCAGCGTATTTGTAGTCCTTGAGGGTGGGCGTGGCCTCGCAGTGGGCGTGGCTACCGCCTTGGGCGTTCCCTGTCTCAGCGCGGACCGCTGTCTCAGGGAAGGGTGAGGAGGGCTGTGTCGGCGCGTGGTGTGAACGCTTTCAACAGGTGAGCTCCCTTTTTTTTAAAAACACAGGATTAAACACAAATTACAAGGTTTTTAAAAGCAATTAGTGAATAACAGTCCTCCGGCTTCCGCCTCAGAGGATAATCACAAGTGATAGCGAACGCTTAGATTCCAGCGTAGTTGTAGACCTTGAGGGTGGGCGTGGCCTCGCAGTGGGCGTGGCTACCGCCTTGGGCGTTCCCTGTCTCAGCGCGGACCGCTGTCTCAGGGAAGGGTGAGGAGGGCTGTGTCGGCGCGTGGTGTGAGCGCTTTCAACAGGTGAGCTCCTTTTTTTTAAAAACACAGGATTAAACACAATTTACAAGGTTTCTAAAAGCAATTAGTGAATAACAGTCCTCCGGCTTCCGCCTCAGAGGATAAGCACAAGTGAAGGAGGTACATTGGGGAGGTGATGCGTCATTGTCAGCAGGCAACATTGGTCCTTTACGACCCCAGGGAGGTGAAGCGTTGGTTTCTTACTGCGATGCAGGGGAGGTAAGGCAACGGTTCCTTACTGTTGTCAGGATATGATGTCGTGGCAGCGGTGCAGCATCAGATTCCTATGATGGTGCAATGTCAATGGATTTGGGGTGTCTCCCACGTCATGCATCGGCTACGCAGTACCCGCTGCTTAGTTGCAGGTTGCGGCATTGCTCGCCGGCATTGGTGTTGCTTTTTGAATCTATGGCAGCTGAAATAGTAGTTCCAGGGGCAGGAGGAAAGAAGAAGTGAAGACTTTCTGTCCCTGCAACTTCAGAACAGGAGGCAAGGTCTACACTTTGCCTTTGAAGTTCTCCATCAAGAAGGATTCACAGCACAGTTTAATCTTTGTCTTCTACTTGGCAGAAGCAGCCTCTGGAGGCCAGCCCAGCAAAGCATCCACACAGCAATGGGGTAGTACTCCTCCATTCAGGTCTTCTCCATGGCAGAGGTTCCTCTTGAATCCAGAAGTATTCAAAGTTCTGCGGGCTGGGCCCCAATATTTATACCACATTTTCATTTGTTCTCTTGTGGCAAATGTCTCTCAGCTTAGCCCAAACCAGTTCTTCCCTTTAGTCCAGCTTCATGGCAGGAGGTGGAAACAGCATTGTGCACAGGAGACAGGGCCAATTCAGGTGCAAGGAAAACTCCTCCTACTACTCTAAATGCAACCCAGGTCTCTTCAGCCCAGCTCTGAGTCTTCCAGGGAAGGCAGGGCACACCCAGCAGAGGAAAACCGGATGGTTAAGCAAGAAAATGCATACTTTCTAAAAGTGTCATCTTCCAACCCACAAATTAAAAACCATCTTTAATAAAATATGTGTTATTACATTTTGAGTTCAGTGAACCAAAACTTTACTTTTCATCTTGTCTCCATGGGAAGATATACTTGTAAGATGTTCCAAAGAATCTCCCATGCTATCCTATGGGGCAGATAGCCTTCCAATAGTGAAAAACGAGATACACAGTATTTCACCACGAGGACATGTCACACATCCAGTACATGCACTACCTTTAGCATATACTGCACCCTGCCCATGGGGTACCTCGGGCTTACCTTAGGGGTGAGTCACATTTAAGAAAAGGGAAGGTTAGGGCCTAGCCATTGGGTGCACTTGCCAGGTCCACATTGCAGTAAAAACTGCACACAGACACTGCAGTGGCAGGTCTGAGACACCTGTGAAAGGCCGCCTGTATGTGTGGTACGATCTGTGCTGCAGGCCGACTAGCAGTATTTGATTCACAGGCCCTGGGCACACACAGTGCACTGTACTAGGGTCTTAGAAGTAATTCAAAAGAGTCAATTATGGAAACAGTTATCTGTAAACATAATTCATACATGGAGTACTTGCACTTTGGCACTGATCAGCAGTGGCAAACTGCTAAAAGGATCTAGACCAGCAACAACAAAATTCAGCACACAGGAGAAATACAGAGGAAGATTCCAAAAAGACATGGGAAACCATGGCAAGTGTGACAGGTCAGGTCTAACAAAAAGGTGAGAGTTTGTCATTGTCAGCCCTTCACTCATGTAATTTATATAAGATTTGCCCAGCAAAAATGTTATGGAGGTAGTCTAGCAGGTGCTTGGTCTGTAATTGGAGGGGAGCGAAACTGCTTCTTTCTTGTGAATAGCAATTATCTCTGCCCTTCGCCACGTCTTTAGAATTTCGCTCCCATCCACTATAGCAACTGCAGCATTGGACATCAAGTTAATGTATGGATCACTGGTCAGGCCCTGGTGTCTTTGCAGTTTTTAATCTATCAATAGCCCTGAGTGTGTCATTCTTGGTAAAAGCTAGATCAATATTATTGTTTCCACCTGAGGATGTACAGTGAATCGACTTATTGTTTGGTTCCCCCATTATGGTCCCACTGCAAATCATTTCTGCCTTATCACTGGGGAGAGGAGTTGGCCTAATGGCTAGGGCGGTCAACCTGAAATCTGGGGAACCGGGTTCGAGTCTTGACCAGGATGAGCAACGTCCTGTGATTCAGGGCAAATCACTTAATCTCCCTGTGCCTAACAAAAATGAATGTGTCCTCATGTAACGCAACTGGTGTTCGTGTAAAGCCCTCTGATACCCGATACCTTTGGGTCCATTTCGTGCTATATAAAACTCCATAGAAAATAAAAGCAGGGTAACAAGTTTAAACCAAATCTTGGGCTGAATATGGTAGTATAGAGTAGGGACGCTGTTCAAGCTGCCGTGGGCTACAATTTTCCAGAAGGAGTGACTATCGTTGCTCCGGGCAGCCATCCATAGATCTTGCCTGCTTGTATCTACCCAATCAAGTTTTGCTCAGGTAAGAACACTCTGTTTCTAGCTGAGATGAGATCTAAATCATCACCCTCTCTAAAAGCAGTCTTCAGATCACACTTTGCTTTTTTACACTAAGGATTAAAGCATCCTCTATTCCTCCTCACAAAAGGTTTGTTCCCTGAAAGCCTGACTAAAAAAACATTTTTCATTGACTCATAGAACTTGCTATATGTTGCTGGGATATGCTTGGGAAGGAAGGAAGCACCTTCGATGTTCTTAAGATAGTGCACAAATAGCTCATAGATCTTCGCGTGCATACACTGGGCCTGATTCACAGAACTAACTTAAGACAAAATCCTAAACTTACTACTTTCGGAATTCACAGAAGTTAGGATTCTGTCTTAAGTTTGTCTTAAGACAAACTTAAGACAGACTTAAGACAGACTTAGTCTTAAGTCTGTCTTAAGTCTGTCTTACGTCTGCCTTAAGACAAACTTAAGACAAAATCCTAACTTCTGTGAATATCAAAAATAGTAAGTTTAGGATTTTGTCTTAAGTTAGTTCTCTGAATCGGCCCCACTGTCTTCAAGAACCCTAGACCAGGTTACTCTCCTATGGTTATTTGTTATAAGGGGTTCTTGGGCTGTAGAATAACATCTAGGCAAGCCTATTTTAAGCAAAGTAGCCATCATAGATCAAATCAAGGGGTTATGATCACTCTAGGTTCTAGAGGAAATCACCATGTCATCTACTAGTGACCAAATGCTGATGTCAACCAAGATGTAGTCAATGACACTGAGACTAAAACCTCTCTTAAATGTAGGCTGCCTATCAGGTTCAGAACAAGTCCTGCAGTTGCATGCCCTTAGAATCCTCTCGATCACCAAGGAGGTGAGCTTGAAGGCTGCATTAGTGAGATGACGACAATATACTTTATGAACCAGGCTGGCCATTCCCCAGAACTCATCTTCCCCTTCAGTGAGAATATTGATTAGAGAATATGGTTCGAATGTGGTGGTAAAAACCCCTGAGAATATAATTTTAATCTTGGGCTATTAAGAACCAATCGTTTCATCTAGCAAGGACAAGACTGGGAAGTCAGTGCCCTTGGGAACATTTATAATGATTAGGATCAGACCTGAGGGGAACTTAAGCTGAATCTCCATCAGATTATATTACTCAATCAGCAGTTGTTTATGGGTGCAAATTATAGCATTTTGAACAAAAATATCTAGGCCCCAGCTGGCTTTACCTGATCTCTTTGGCAACAGTGCTTCCACACCATATAAGAGGTTTAACCATCTAAGAATATCCTGTCCACAGCCCAATGCTCTTGGAAAATGCAAATATCATTGCCTCCAACAATAAGCAAGCCACCTAGGGTGGGGGAGTTTTGAATACAACCCTGCCACTTTCCAAGAAATAATGGACAGATCAGTAGTTTTTGAAGAGGCTGCCACCTTAGGACTGCGTTTGAACCTAGTCCTGGTTAGATAGGTAATATTGGAAGAGAAGAATTTATTAGGCACCAACTCTTGATTGGTGGAGGAGGAATAAGCAGCAGTAGGTGAACTAAATGTCTTGTTTGAGGAGAGACAAGGGTCTGGACTTGCAATGCTTGTAGAGTTTTTCTGTGAGGGAGATGCTCCAACTGATACAATAGTGGGATCTATGGAGATGAGTCAAAAT
Organism: Lissotriton vulgaris; assembly: GCF_964263255.1. Taxonomy (NCBI): domain Eukaryota; kingdom Metazoa; phylum Chordata; class Amphibia; order Caudata; family Salamandridae; genus Lissotriton; species Lissotriton vulgaris. Next base: position 82,984,135 of record NC_141695.1, read on the forward strand.
CTGGTAAGACACTAGTTATGCAGGACGTATAGGAAATTGAATAGGTTTAGTGGATAGGGTAAGGTAAGTCAGAATACATCCGTCACCAAATGTGATATATCCTTCCTATGTTGAACGCCTTGTAAATTGGCTCTATGCCTGTAACACTTAAACTGTGTACTTGAATTACTGTGTGGACTGCTCCTAATGTCAAGAGCCACAAAATTATCACTTATACTTCAATTTTTCAGGGTCAACTCTGTCAAGTCATGCACAAAGCTACATGTAGGACTCCTCCGGACGCTATGTTATTTGGAGACTCCTCAGACACATATCTGCAATGGGGTGGGAGTTTTGGGACCTTGACTCATAACAGTTCGATTAGCAATTAGATCATGCTGACAGCCCTATTATGCATGATCTATGTATTCCCCATAAAGCCCATTGCCAGGCTACCATTTTACGACTCATTTAGATGCAAAGCCAAATATCAGCTGCAATACAACTGTATCCAATTTGTCTCTGTGCGTGTTCTAATGGATGTCAAGTTATATATCGTCTGCTGGGCAAAGGGTTTGCTACCCACTGGCTGGGCATTAGCATGGATAGTTGATGGTTTCTTTGCTCGGCTGAAGCTATTTAATAAAGTTTGATAGCTGGCATATGATGGCGTTAAGTCCCCCACCTCCTCCTTTTGCTCCATAATAAGAGAAATACAATAGATGGGTGGGGTAACTGTGCCATTCGATGAAGATTTATTACATATGGGGGGTGTTGGTTCCTCATTTAACTCAGTCAACAGTGCAAACCAATTACTACAAGGAAAACCATCACCCATATTAGACAGGGTTTCAAGTGAACCTGCAGAGAGGCTTCAGACTGGTGCTTTTCGGAAACTACGACCTGCCCACTAGCTAGGGTCGGCAAGTTCATCCACCAAAGTCAGATTGGCAATTGATCTCCACCAAAAGGTCACAGATCCCAACAGTCCTGACATTGTGCAAGGAGATCCATCTGGTACCCCAACCATGCTAGCTGATAGTTAATTTAGCTTGCAAAGTAAGTGAATTACCAGACCCAGAAATCAAAGCAGGGTTGGTCAAGGGACTTATGAAGAACTTTCCTACTGACAATTGGCATTGTGATGAGAACAACCATGCTGTATTCCCACACAACCTTTAGATTCTCGAAGGTGGGAAGATAAGGAACAAACAAAAATATTTCTTTTTAACAGAAGTTTTAATGGACAAAAAGTAATGAAAACATGTGTTATGTTATCTTAAAGTTGTACATTGGGTTTTATTGGGAAAAGGGCATTCCAGGGGGGGGATGCTCATGTGTTTTATACTGTAAAGATTTTAAGTAATCGCACAGTCAATAAAGTTACTAGTGAAATGTCAATCACATTAGGGAATTAATTTTCCCGGGACCCGTTTAGCTGCTCAGATTCGGATCGTCAATTGGGGTTTGCAAACATATTGGGTATTCATACCTTTGATGATTTTAGATTGTTCAGCATATCAGTGTCTTTAGTTGGGTCTGTATTTGGAAGGATAGCCATTCGAAAACTTTGGACTTAGTGCTCAGGACAGTTTGAACCAGTCTCCCATGTTTTTAGTAGTGGGTGCGCAAGCAGACCCCCGCCAGTCAGACAAACAGAATACTAATGATTTCAAAATGAGGCCGTAGAGTGACAGTACCACAGTAGTAAATGTTGGAGGGGGCCCCAACCTCTTCCAGGCTCCAGACGGCTCAGTGTGGGCCCGCCCTTGACCCAGCCTTCACAGTGAAACAGGCATACTCAGTAAGTAAGTATAATTGCAGTCATCTGTAGAAAAGTAGGGTTGTTGCTCACCCTGTACCCCTGTCATCATAGCGCTGATGTATGTCTTGGCGGTGTTGGCGTTGGCGTGCTAGATAGCTGCCCTTCTTTTGAAATAGAATATAAGTAGGGGGTTGTACCCAACTAATGTCACTGGGACCTGGGTGATCAATGCAGTGAGAAGGAGGAGTCCCAGTAATCAAGAGATGATTTACAATGCAAAAAATATAATAAACCAATCACAAAAGAAGTCTATTCACACTGTTTTAATCACAATGTGAATGGTTATTACAAATATATAACGTATATTGACATGTAAATATAGTTCATGAAGTGCCCCAAAGGTAGTAGAAGAGCAAGGGAGGGGGGAGTGTTCTTGTGAGGAAATAGTGGAGGGAGGAAGAAGGAAGTTTGTTGTGACAATTAAATCAGTCAATTGGCGTTATTCGTCCATGTTACACAATATGTGCAGGAATGGGGACCGCAAAGTTCAAATTATTATTTCAAAAGAACAGCATACTCCAACAAGTTCAATAAATGAAAGGTCAGGGCGTGGAGTTGGTGATAAGGGTGGTTGTCGACGTTTCGACCCTCTATTGCGCAGGTAGATTTGCTATCCTTGCTGTGGGGTCTTCATCAGGACGGGGGAAGGGGGACACACCTATTCAATGTAAAATATATGAATTAAAATTCGGAAACGAATCCCTAACTAGTTTCAAAAAGGAAAGCACATCAGTGTTTGCATGAGGTCGTAGGGAATGAAAACATTCTTGTGACACAGACTAGAGCGAATGAATTCATAAGCCACACATATTGATGTCCGTGACCTTACTTAACTCAACAAGTATTAGATTCACCTTACACAAATGAAAAAGTATACACTGACTAGATTTTCTATGGAGGAAAGAAGGAGTTAGGCCAGTCCGAAACTACAGCAGCCGGACAACTAAACATCCAAGGACTCAAGAGTTTAACTAGCAATTAATCCGTATCAGTATGGAGAACTCACCATAAAGTAGCATGAAATTAGATCGTAGTGCCATGTGATGGCTAAGTCCAATTAGATCGTCGTTATAATGAAAGAGCTGTTGATAGCCAAAAAACGGCAGATCATTAAACACTTGCACATGTACATTAAATTGACATATGCTAGAATAACAATGGGGCTTACCACGAGTTATTAACGTGACGACCCCAAAGTAATATGCGTAATCTGTTGACCCAGCGGTATTATCGAGGCTGAGGAATGTAAATACAAAAGACCCCGAAGTTAGCAGGCGGGAAGATGGTAGTAGTAACACCACATTTTGAAAACATTATCCAGCGAGTGGAACTCACCAAAGGAACACGGTCCTGTTGCGATCGTAGGGGGGTCGGGCTGGTGCACAAAGGTGCTACGTGAATAATTCTGAAAATAGAATTAAGGGACCAGAGTCTCGGTAAAAGGGCGAGTGGCTATGCAGTGCCCATAAAATTAAATTGAAACGGACGGTGGGACTCACCGGGTAGCAACGATCGGATGCCGATCTTGCGTGGTCCGGATCAGTCGGAAAGAATGCTTCGTGACGTCAACTGCAATGACAGAGCGGGAGATAATATTACAGACTGCCCATAGCGGTATACTCATCTCGCAAGTATCAACAGTCTGAAAGGGGCGCTTACCGGGTTGGAAGTCAGTCATATCCCGCAACGAGCATGGATCGCAATGGCGATGCTTCGTTCCAGGTTTAGAAATATCCCCATGACAACGGAGTCACGTGGTGCGGAGCACCCATGCGGACATAGTAAAAAGACTATGGATAGATGGGATAGATCACCTCTAAATGTTGTAATGGTGTGTAAATTATTTCTTGATTACTGGGACTCCTCCTTCTCACTTCTTTTGAAATAACCAGGGCAGTGTCCCAGCAGTGATTGGCTTATCTCTCCCAGTGATAAATGGTTGGTACAGTGTTGTTCCATGGCCACACAGATCTCTGCCTTGATTTATACTTTGTAACCTTGGGCCAATCTGGATTGTATGGGAATAACATGAGCTGAGCCTAAGAAAAGTGGCCAAAGCCGGGCCTAGTGTTTGCTTACAAACAACGATATGAGAGCGAGTGCAAGAGCAGTGTGGATAGACACAATGAGGGCAGAGGTATGCCAGTGCTTCAACCCCAGGCTAAACCAGCACAGGCGAGGGACAGCAATATTGCCAGCAAGTAGAGGGCGCAGGAGAAGGGAAGCATCAGCAAGAGGTAAGATATTTTTCAGTAGTGGCCACGGCAACCAAGGTGACCATGAAGCCACAGGGTATTGCACGCCTCCTATGCAGCTCTGACTTCTTCACAGATGGGCAGGGCTGGAAGCAGCGAATGGGCAATCTTCCTTGTCTCTGCTCCTCATGTCAAATGGTAATCTTGGCTCACTTCCTTCAACCCAGTTTCTGCTTCCCCATGGAATTCCCTGCTGCTAATTCTCCAAAACCTAGAAATACATTTACAGGACTTCTGCCACCTCAGTGATCAATCACACTACAACATTCTCCCCTGGAACTAGTTCCCACCAGCCCTTAAATTACTTCCTCACTGTTCACACTCCATCGTTTCCCCTCAGTATTCACCCTCATATAGCACCTTTCCTAGTTTTGCACCTGCTAGTGGTCACTTTTTCTTGGCTCTAACCCAGTCCTTGCTTCTCCCAGTTAATTATATCCTCCCCTCCTTTCTTTCTTTCTTTACCTAAACTACTCCCACCAATTTATTTGCCAGCCTTTCCTCTGAGCCTTCCCCTCTCAACCTTCTGTCCCTACTTAGATAAATCCTGAATCTACAACTTAAGACATCCAGCTGTACCATAGACAGCTCAAGTCAACTCCCTATTAAACATTATCCCTCTTCAGAGCTTTTTTCCTCTATGACACAACTGAGACAATTGACACTTTATCACAAGTAGTGACTCAGTTGTTATATTTACTGACCATTTTCAATGTTGTTCACATTCTGATCTCCAAGTTAAATATCTTGTCTTGAAGAATGATCCCTAGTGACACAGATACACTAAGACCAACTGCAATATATTACCCAATAGAGCTAACCATTCTCTCAAAGTTTGTGATCCTCACAATCAGGTTTAAAGTTTTGAAGGCATACATATCACCCCTTTGACCTTGTGAGATCATGCTCCATTCCACTTCCCCATCCCAGAAAATATTGAGTCTGAGTCAGTCCTATTCTCGTTGACAACCAACTGCATAATTACTATTCTGTAGTGATGCATTGTATGGATATCTCTGACACTATTAGAAAACGCATCATGATTTTGATTTTGATAAAAATCTGACTCAATGAATCCTCAAACAGTCTTTTGGACATTCTCCTCCTCCCCAATCACTCCATTCTCAGCTATGATCGGAAAAAAGATACAGTGACACAGTAACTGTTATCTACAACAATTCAATATCCTGTATAAAACTTCCCACTATTCACTAACAATTCTTCCAGTGCATCTATTTCTGCCACCAAGGCCTCTACTTTGAGACTAAAGGCCACCTACTTTTTACAATATCCTGTATAAAACTTCCCACTATTCACTAACAATTCTTCCAGTGCATCTATTTCTGCCACCAAGGCCTCTACTTTGAGACTAAAGGCCACCTACTTTTTAACCTCCTTAGAAAACATTGCTCATCCACTCAATTTCCAAATCACAATTTTGGAAGCCAGAATCTTCCATGGTGATAGGGAGATAAATATTTTACAAACCATTTAATGTGTTCGGTTCTCGATGTTACTTATGAAAAGCATCAACTTGCCAAAATACTAAACAATGCAAACGTTCCATTCTTGCCCTGTTTAGTTCAGAGTATACTCTACCGTTTCCTGATGTCCCCATCCCAATTCAGTAGTCTGACCACCTTGAGATCCCCATCAAGTTGACATTTGTCCATAAAAAAGTCAATGCAACAGAAAAAATAAAAAGCACAGTTGTGCAACACTAGAAATATTGATAGTTTTATGCTTTCCTACAAAGCTGAGCAGACCCTTCTCATTCCCTGTTATAAGCAAGCAAATAATGTTACAACTGCTGAATTCAATAGGTGCATGAGAAACCTGGTAGCCTAACATTCTCTCCACTGAAAATAACAAAAAAATCAAAACCCTCATTCTGATGGGCCTCAAAATATTCATAAGTTGAGACAAAGGGCTCGATTTCGATTCGAGAAAGAAAACCGTCCGACAAATTGTATTCGTAGCCGTTTCCGTACAAATCTGTACGAATATCGTAGTACGATGCGTTTCTTAAAAATACATCCGAATCCTTGCGAACCAAACAAAAATCATGCGATAATCTGTACAAAACGTACTCGGGAAATAAACCGTACAATTCCTAAGCATGCTGAACAAGTATGATCCAGACCAGGGACCGAAAACGGGATTCGTATGGGAAAACGTCCTCGCCTATCAACTGTGATTTGTACAGAAACCATCGCCTATGAGTGAGCCACACAATCAAATACGACTAGAACCCCCCCTGAAGGAAGCGCACGCATACCCCAGAAAAACATTGCGTATGAGCAAGCCACACAACCAAATACGAATCGAACCCCCCTGAACGAAGCGCACGTGAACCCCAAAAAATCATCGCGTATGAGCGAGCCACACAATCAAATAGGATCCGAATCCCCCTGAACGAAGTGCACGCGAACCCCGGAAAAATGACGCGTATGAGCAAGCCACACAATCAAATGCGAAACGAACCACCCTGATGGAAGCGCACGGCAACCCAGAGAAAACATCCCGTATGAGTGAGCCACACAATCAAATACGATCGGAAACCCCCCGAACTAAGCGCACGCGAACCCCGGAAAAATATTGCGTATGAGCAAGACACACAATCAAATGCGAAACAAACCCCCCTTAACAAAGCGAACACAAACCCTGGAAAAATGCCACGTATGAGCGAGCCACACAATCAAATGCGAAACAAACCCCGCCCCCCCCGAACGAAGCACATGCAAACCCCGGAAAAACATCGCGTATGAGCGAGCCACAAAAGCAAATATGAATCAAACCCCCCTGAATGAAGTGCACGGGAACCCGGAAAAACGTCACGTATGAGCGAGCCACAAAAGCAAATACCGATCTAACCCCCCCGAATAAAGCGCACGCGAACCCATTAAAGCAGCACAAGTAGGGTGCAAACGACTCGCACAACACCACAAAATATATCTCCTGTGTACAAACCATTGGAAATGAATGTCCTGGCCAGATCTAAACAGGCAAACAGAGGGCCTTACTCAGACCCACCCCTTATAACACACCCACCAAAATTTCAAAATAAGTCCCACCCACAAATGGACCAATAAAAAGGGCCCACACCCACAAACCATGATCCTTTGCAACACACCCATTTAGCCACAGAGATCCAGACAACAGACAAACAACTGCACACACCCACCTTCACACAAACCCCCAAACACATTCAGACCCACACCCCACATTCACATTCATACCAACACACCCAAATCCTTACACACCCTCACCCCCCATCACATTCACCTCACACCATGTCCGCACACAAGAATCCAAAGTTCACAAAGGAGGAGATGGCGATCCTTGCAGATGAAGTCATCAGAGTCGAGCCACAGCTGTTTGGTGCATTGGTCAGATGGACCAGCATAGATAAGAAAACACAACTGTGGGAGAGGATCGTCAATAAGGTGAATGCTGTTGCACCCATCAGACGCACCAGGACAGAATGCCAGGCCAGGTGGTACGATCTGCGGAGGATGGTGAAGAAGAAGATGGACACCGACTACCAACAGAGCCAATACACTGGAGGTGGTGGTCTCCGCAGACCAGTACAGTACCATCCCTGGGAGGAGAAGGTCATAGCCCTGCTACCACCGCTGGGAGTACATGGGATTGAAGGAGTCGTAGAGCCTGGTGAGTATACAAACAACTCATGTAACATGGGGGTAATGGCAGCTACACCTCCAAGTACAAAAAATGCCTGCAACAAGCGCCAAGCGCCAGATGCCCATAACTACAGGCAAAAACAAAGCAAATGCCACTAACATGTGTATGTCCCATTAACAAACCAAGGCAATACCATGGCCCATGCTCCAGGAAGCACAGACCCAAGATTAGACATCTGGTATTCTGGGAGGGTGGGTGTCACTATATGCATTGCGGGACACCAAATCAGAAGCAATTTCCTATGCGTCCACGGGGGGGAAGGGGGATCTTGGGCCCCCCAGGATTGCCAGTGTTATTGGTGTTGGCCCAATCAGGGCCGGCCCTAGTCCATCATGCCTTGCAAATGGTCCCATTGTCCCCAATGGTAGCACCCGACATTGGGTTGGGAGGGTGCAAGGGGTAGGGTGAGAAGGGTGCAAGGCGGAGGGGAGGAGGGTGAAAGGGGGAGTGTGAGAAGGGTGCAAGGTGGAGGGTGAGAAGGGTGCAAGGTGGAGGGGAGGAAGGTGCAAGGGGTAGGGTGAGAAGGGTGCAAGGCGGAGGATGAGAAGGGTGCAAGGCAGAGGGGTGGAGGGTGCAAGGGGGAGGGTAAGAAGGGTATAAGGCAGAGGGTGAGAAGGGTGCAAGGAAGAGGGGAGGAGGATGCAAGGGGGAGGGTAAGAAGGGTGCAAGGGGGAGTCGAGGAGGGTGCAAGTAGGAGTGGAGGAGGGTTGAAGGGGTAGGGTGAAAAGGGTGCAAGGCGGAGAGGAGGAGGCTGCAAGGGGGAGGGTGAGTAGGGTGCAAGGTGGAGGGTGAGAAGGTGTAGTGACCGGATATTTTGTCCTATTTCTGAGTGATGGTGACTTTAGTCTACTACCATCTTAGTATAGTGGATAGATCCCTATTGTTGGCCTATTCTTAGGGTTAGCCTACTGACTTTGGCATAATAATATGCCCTTTCATCACTTTCGGGCCTGAAGGCCTATATTAGGGGGTAGATCCTTTATTTATGATATCATATTACCTATTGGTAGGGCTTGCTTTTGTATTTTGATAGAGCTATGCGTCTCTTTCACCTTTTTTGGGCCTACAGGGCCCAAACGAGAGAGACTCCATTTTCTTTCCTGCCTCAGCTGCTCGAGGCACTTGTAGGTCAAGAGTGATGTTTTAGTTATGAGCTGTTGTTCACTGGAGAGGAACCGGTCAGAGCTGGCCCTTATCGGAGGAATGTAGGCAGAGCTTGGGTTTCAGACGAAACAACAGTTGGCCACTGTGGGAGCGTCGGAGGCCTGGAGCCTAGTACAGAAATCTGGTGGGCGGCAGGTTACTGTCTGGAAATTTCCATGAACAAAGAGCTCTTTATATTATCAAGTTGTTGTGAGGAGAGGTAGGCAGATGACAGTTAGCATTAGGCCTGGTCCAGTCACGGCCTGGCCATGTGGTGGGGGTCTAGGGGCCATTTTGAAGCCAGGCAGTGTGCTTTGTGCCATAGGCCTGCATCCAATGTGCCTTGCTTTCATCCATTATGCCCAGGGTTACCCAGTGGTGCATGGGCCTAGTCTTTCTGTGGGGTGTCCTGAATTTGAACCTGATTGTGGGTATGGATGTCATTGGATTGTGGTGATTTTTGTGTGTTTTTTGAGGTGTTGATGGGGCATGGCCATGAGGGTTGGTGCCATTTTGAAGACTGGTACAGGCAGGGCCTGGCCATGTGGCTGTGGGTCTAGGGGCCATTTTGAAGCCAGGCAGTGTGCTTTGTTGTGCCATAGGCCTACACCCAGTCTGCCATGCTTTTATCCATTATGCCCAGGGGTACTCTGTCAGTGGTGCATTTTATTGGTCTTTCCATTTTGGGGGGTGGGTATAATAAAATTGCTTACTTGCAAACTCTTAATTGAAGTGCTATATATGCAACATTTATTTAACTGATGTTCCTCTGGCTATGTTTGCTTTTAGGTGCAGAAAGACGAATCATCAGCCTCATCATTCCTCATCAGTGCCAGGAACAAGTCCTGCTGCGGTGTGTGCAGCACAACGTCAAATGTGGCCACAGACTACTCTGCAACTTGTGCACCTGCGGCCTGCTGTTCTGACATCTGAAGAAGATGGCTCCACAAAAAGCTGCCCGTAGCTCCTCTAGCAAGAAAGTTGCCAGTAAGGGGCAGGAGAAGCAAGTGGCGCCACTTACCAAGAAGACTGGTGTGCCGACCCCCGCATTTTTTGGGAAAAAAAAGTACGCCTGCAGCAGCAGCGGGGTCTGCTGGGGACCAAGCTGGGAGCAGCAACTCTGCTCCTTTGGGCTCAGTGCCACCACCACCATGCCAACTTAAGTCCAAGCCCTTGAGTGCTGCTGAGGCAGCCAGTATAGTTGTTCAATCACCATCGACCAGTGATGTCGGCTCATCGCAAGAAAGTAGCAGCATCCCTCAATCAACTCAGGTTGTTGTAACTCATCTGACGAGTGTTCAACAACCACAGCCACAACAACCACAGATGCAAGTACAAACACAAGTACATGTGGAAGGAGAGGCGGTGCAAGGAGATGCGCAAGCAGAGGTGCATGGACCAGCACAAGTGCCCACAATAGTTGTTCCTCCCAAAGTAGGGGCACATCAGGAAATTCCCATGATGCACTGGGCCAGGGACAGACTAATTTGCATATAGCCAGGTTCTGAGCTGGGATGGTGCAGTGAGCTAAAAAACGGTGTTGGATCAAGCCCTGATCTCTTGACTGGGTGAGAGTATTCTGTTTTATTCAGAAACTCTGTCCATCACCACCCCCTTTTGCTTAATTGTTTTGTCCACCATAAGCGTGGAAGGGTATACTCAGACGTGAGTCCCTTGCTCATTGCACCATCAGGATTGAAGCAAGCCGGGCCGAAGATGGCTGTAATGCCAGAAACCGGTCCCCGGAAGCTTGTTTCCGTCCAGTGAAAGAATTGGCTTGGTAGTTTGGTCTGCCCTGTTCCCATGATGCACTGGGCCAGGGACAGACTAATTTGCATATAGCCAGGTTCTGAGCTAGGATGGTGCAGTGAGCTAAAAAACGGTGTTGGATCAAGCCCTGATCTCTTGACTGGGTGAGAGTATTCTGCTTCATTCAGAAACTCTGTCCATCACCACCCCCTTTTGCTTAATTGTTTTGTCCACCATAAGCGTGGAAGGGTATACTCAGACGTGAGTCCCTTGCTCATTGCACCATCAGGATTCAAGCAAGCCGGGCCGAAGACGGCTGTAATGCCAGAAACTGTCCCCGGAAGCTTGTTTCCGTCCAGGGAAAGAATTGGCTTGGTAGTTTGGTCTGCCCTGTTCCCATGATGCACTGGGCCAGGGACAGACTAATTTGCATATAGCCAGGTTCTGAGCTGGGATGGTGCAGTGAGCTAAAAAACGGTGTTGGATCAACCCCTGATCTCTTGACTGGGTGATTGTATTCTGCTTTATTCAGAAACTCTGTCCATCACCACCCCCTTTTGCTGAATTTTTTTGTCCACCATAAGCGTGGAAGGGTATACTCAGATGTGAGTCCCTTGCTCATTGCACCATCAGGATTCAAGCAAGCTGGGCCGAAGGCTGCTGTAATGCCATAAACCGGTCCCCGGAAGCTTGTTTCCGTCCAGTGAAAGAATTGACTTGGTAGTTTGGTCTGCCCTGTTCCCATGATGCACTGGGCCAGGGACAGACTAATTTGCATATAGCCAGGTTCTGAGCTGGGATGGTGCAGTGAGCTAAAAAAAGGTGTTGGATCAAGCCCTGATCTCTTGACTGGGTGAGAGTATTCTGCTTTATTCGGAAACTCTGTACATCACCACCCCCTTTTGCTTAATTGTTTCCTCCCAAAGTAGGGGCACATCAGGAAATTGACATTCAAGCCGAGGTATCATTTGAGGAAGCCACTCCTCCTGATCATTCATTGTCTTCCAGATCCCTAGCAGGGAAAAGATCAAGGATGGTGTCTACATCTTCTTCAAGCCCCCTTCCTTCTGATGATATGGATAAAAATTGGGAACCACCACGGCCGTCTGAGAGGGAGGCACACAATGATCTGACAAAGGTAGCCTAGCGTAAAAGGAAGGTCCAGAAAGTCTCATAGTTATGGAGTGTGATGATGACGCTGAACAAGAAGTGGCGTATACTCCTGCTGATGAAGACTCTCACGATGACGACGCAGTCATCATACACGTCACTCCAGCCTCAGCGGGCATGCAGCAAACAGACATTTTAACCCTATCCCGAAATGCTGCTGAGCGTGATGTTGGCAACATGGCAATGGGACAACCACCAATGCAGTTAACTAGTACACCACCACCTACTGCGTCCATATTTTCTCGCCAGAAGGGACCTCCATCCACCACGACCTCCATTTCCTCAATTAGTGGTGCTGTAAGTGCACAACGTAGTAAATTTCGGCAAGACACATCCTCCACTTCATCTGGCATTAGCATTCCCAGTATCACCTCCTCCGCCCCCCAAAGACATTTGAAGTCCGCAGTTTGGGACTTCTTTAGTGTTAGCCCAACAAGGGAAAACATAGCCATTTGTACCATTTGTAAGCTACAAGTTAGTCGTGGTAAGCTTGGTACCGTTGATGTTTCATCTGATGATGACGAGGAGGAAGAAGCGTCAAACATTTCTTCACTTACACCCAGTACCCCTGTCAGCAGCACACCCTCTGCAAGATATATGAGCCACCCTAAGAGTGTGGGCGAGAGTGAGACACCAATGCGAAAAAGTTCATCATCACCGAGCGTAACTGGGTCGAAGAAGTCATCATCATCCCGTAAAATGGTCCAGCCCACCCTTAGAAGCATGTTATTTTCAGATGCGCCATTTGAACGCACCCACCCAACGGCGCGTCTGTATAACACTAAGCTGGCTAAAATGCTAGCGCTGGACCTTCTCCCTTTTTCTTTTGAGGAAGGGGTGGGTTTTCTTGAATTAAGGGCAACGCTCTGCCCTAAATGGAAAGTTCCTAGCCGGTTCTATTTTGCCAGAGTTGCGGTTCCAGCACTACATTAGGATGTGCTGGAGGTGATTGGGGCAGCTTTGCGGAAGAGTGCTGTTCACACTATACATCTGACAACAGACATGTGGACCAGTTGCCAAGCCGTTGATTACATGTGCATCACTGCACACTGGGTCTCTTTTTCAGGGGTTAAAGCAAAGCTACACGTAGGTGTTGACCCAGACAACGTTTTTAAAGCTGCTCGGAAAAATGCAACACTAGCCATGTTTGCCATGGAGAAAAGTCATACAGAAGAAAACATTTTGCATGAGTTTAACACAAAGGTCTTTCAATGGCTGTCCCCAAGAAAACGCATGATTAGTTATGTTTCCACGGATAATGGCGCCAATGTAGTTAAGGCCATGGATAAGGGTTACTATTTCAGATCCACACAGAACATTTGTGCTACTATTCTGGATCCACAGTACAAAAAGGCAGTGGCAGGCAGAGAATTCTTTCCTTTTGATGACGCAGATGTTACAAAGTACAAACATTGGCTAGCTGTGTCAGCCAGTCGGTTTGAAAGAGAACAGCAGGAACTTGAAGGAAAAGGCAGTACATCAGCATCAGCAGGTCATCCGGAGTCAAAAAAATCCACTTCTGCATCTGTGGCTGTGGCAGAAGTGAGTGATTTTCCCTCTCAGCCGTTAAAGACACCAGCAACCGTATCATCTGCACCAGACACAACAAAAACATTGTGTGAAGAAGAGGATTGGCTAACTCACCTTGGGCTTGCTTCTCAAAAGGTCCCAGAAAAAAGTAAGCAAAGTGGAGGAACCCTGGAGAACCTTGAGTCGATGGTGCAGGAATATCTGAATGAATGACCCATTGGCGTATTGGCATGGGAAAAGAGATGTGTGGCCAGAGATCACCAACCTGGCTATAAATTACTTGTCTTGCCCACTCGCAAGCGTGTCTTGTGAACGTGTTTCAGTGCTGCTGGTGGCTGTGGCACAAGTGACCTCTCAGCCGTTACAGACACCGGCAACCAGATCATCTGCACCAGACACAACAGTAACATTGGATGAAGAAGAGGATTGGCTAAATCAGCTTGGGTTTGGTTTTCAAAAGGTCCCAGCAAAAAGTAAGCAAAGTGGAGGAACTTTGGAGAACCTTCAGTCGATGGTGCAGGACTATCTGAATTACTCAACAGAGGTCTATCTTAATACTGACCCATTGGCGTATTGGCATGGGAAAAAAGAATTGTGGGCACAGATCTCCAACCTGGCTATAAACTATTTGTCTTGCCCACTCGCAAGCTTGTCTTCTGAACGTGTTTTCAGTGCTGCTGGTGGCATTGTAATTTGCAAACGGACCCGCCTCTCGCCTAAAAATGTGAAGAGGTTAACAATGATCAAGATGAATCAGCACCTCATACCACCAGATTACAAAATACGAGAATGCACGCAGGAAGAAGACGAGGAGGACACCAACTTAGATGAGGGAAGTTCTTCTCTGTTAACTGACCTACTCGCGTCTGAATTTGCAGAATTTGAGGACGAGCTCTTCTTACCTGACACCGAGCCCTGAAAATGAGTCAATGAATCACTAACTTTCTTTTTTGTCCTTATTCACTTTTATTACTGTGTTTCTGTCTTTCTTTGTTTTGCAAAATCTATATAAAAAAACTTTAATCACCTAATCACAAAAACAAACCCATCAGCAGAACTGTCTTCACTTATTTGCTTATTGATTTGAAGGTGCCGCAGTCTGCATTCCTCAGGTTCACAAGTTCACAAGAACATGCTCCTCTATCCTCCTCCTCCAGACTCCTATTATCCTCAAAGCAGATGGCTGGATTATGCCCAATGAAGAAAAACTCCGCACTTGTGGGGGTGTTCTACTTCTGTGCGGGTGAGTTGACGGGTCTAGGGCATTTCTGTGAAGGTCTAATACAGGATAAAAGTGGTTTGGAGAAAATCAGAGCAGAAAAAGATTTTGCGCTTTTGATCACTTGCCTGTCTTTGGGTTGCTGTTTGGCGGGCTTTTAGGTTGTTTGGGTGGGTTTTGGGGTCTGGGAGCACTGCTGGCACAGTCTAATGTTGATTGCATTTGTTTTTCAGGAAATCCATGGTGGAAAAGTGGAGTTAGGGCCTAGCTGCACAGCTCATTTGGACTGAATTGAAGGTAGGCCCATTTTTGCCTTTTGCCTGTTTGGGGGTGTTCTTCTTTTTTTGTGGCTGGCTGCAGGGGTCTGGGGGCATAGCTCGGAAGGTGTAATATTGTAATCACGTGTTTTGGACCAAATCCATGGTGAAAAAGTTTTTGCGCTTTTGATCACTTGCCTGTCTTTGGGGTGCTGTTTGGCGGGCTTTTAGGTAGTTGGGGTGGGTTTTGGGGTCTGGGAGAACTGCTGGCACAGTCTAATGTTGATTGCATTTGTTTTTCAGGAAATCCATGGTGGAAAAGGGGAGTTAGGGCCTAGCTGCACAGCGTATTTGGACTGAATTGAAGGTAGGCCCATTTTTGCTTTTTGCCTGTTTCGGGGTGTTCTGCTGTTTTGCGGGTGGCTGCAGGGGTCTGGGGACATAGCTAGGAAGGTGTAATATTATTATTATTATTATTAACGAATTTTGTACCGCGCACGGTTACCCAGAGGCATCCCAGCGCTTATAGAGAATCAGAGCAAGCTGCCTATGTGAAGCAGAACAGATTTAGAATTATTCTGGAAATAGATAAGTTTTCAAATGTTTCCTGAACCTGAGCAGGTTTGGTTCAGAGCGTAGTGAGAGTGGGAGGGAGTTCCAGGCGTGTGCAGTATGGATAGAAAAGCTCCTGCCACCTGAACGGGCTCTCCTAATTCTCTTTATCTGAAGGAGGTGTTTATTATCGGAGCGTAAGGCTCTGGTGGGCTTATAGGGCCGAATCATGTCCTTCAGAATAGCAGGTCCTTTCCCCTGAATGCTCTTGTGAGCAATACAGAGGGCCTTGAAGGTCACTCTCTCTTTGACCGGGAGCCAATGGAGTGCCTTTAGAGCGGGCCTGGCTGATTGCTTGGCCGGAACGTTCCGCAGCAGCCTGGCTGCCGCGTTCTGCACTTGTTGCAGGATTTTGAACGTTGATTCCGGTGCTCCGAGAAAGAGTGCATTACTGTAGTCCAGGCGTGAGATGATTAGACCTTGGACTAACAGCTTCCGGGAGAGTTCAGGTAAGAGGGGGAGAACCTTACGGGCCGAACGGAGCAGTCCATAACACACGCCAGCGATCTTCTTGGCGTGTGTCCTAAAGGACAGATCAGGCTCCAGCCAGACCCCCAGGCTCTTAATCTCCTTCTTTGGGTCAGGCAGAGTGCCCATACAGTTGGGCCAGCTGCTCGGCGAGAGGGCAAAACTTGAGTGGCCCAAGATCATCAGCTCAGTTTTTGAGCCGTTCAATTTGAGCGATGACCTGGTCATCCAGTCAAACACCTCTCTTAGGCATGAATGGAGCGTTTCAGGCTGTTTCTCCATCTGTGTCAGACCCACCACTAGCTGAGTGTCATCCGCATAGCTTATGGTCTTAAAGCCAAACGGAGACACCACACCCTCCAGGGGTGCCATATACACGTTAAATAACGTGGGGCTCAGGGATGAGCCCTGAGGCACCCCACAGTGAAGTGGAAGGGGAGGAGATTTTGCGTTGCCTTCCCAAACCTCGAAGGTACGCCCCTCCAGAAAAGAGGCCAGCCATTCCAGGGCCGCTCCTGTGACACCTGTCTCTGCTAGGCGTTGTGTCAACACTCCATGGTTGACAGTATCGAAGGCCGCACTTAGGTCCAGGAGGATCACTGCCACTGACCCCCCTGTATCCAAAGTGCTTCTGGCCTCCTCTACAACTGCTAGCAGAGCCCTGTCGGTTCCATGACCCGGTCGGAATCCCGTCTGGGAGTCTCTCAACCGACCGTTCTCCTCGAGAAAGTTGGACAGTTGGCGGTTAACCAGTTTCTCGGCAACCTTACTAATCCCTGGTAGCAAGGAGATGGGCCTGAAATTGGCTAAGTTCTGTGGATCTAAGCCAGGCTTCTTCAGAAGCGCTTTAACGACTGCGCTCTTCCAGTCTGGCGGTACCGTGCCATGAGCGAAGGAGAGATTGACCAAATCGGTCAAAGGCTCTCCTATCGATGGGGCAGCCTGCTTTAAATACCGCATAGGGACTGGGTCTCGAGGCGAGCCACTCTTCAAGCTCCCGAGGACCTTCAGTACTTCGCCTGAGGTTACGGGGCCAAAAGACGTCAATACATTTTCCGACATGCTTAAGTCCTCAGACAGGGTCGGGGTTCCCATCACCGGAGGGAGAGAACTAATAATAGTGTCAATTTTGTCTTTGAAGTAATTGGCCAATTCCAGACAATTTTCCTGTGGTAGAGCATTCTTGAGAGGCTGCTAGTCGAGCGCTCAGTGCTTATTTTAGCTGCATTTGATTTTTCCCTTGTGTCCGATCCCCCCCTGTACCTGCACCACATTTTTAGAATCATTTTAGGAATCTTAAAAAAAAACGGAATTATTTTAAAATCGACTTTAGAATTATCCTACTGATCGCTCCTACCCTCGTTTGGGCTGTGAATTCATTTCTCTCGGTCCCCGATCCCTGGGTGCTTGTTTAGACCAGGTCCAGGGCTCGATCCCATTTTGGCGGCCATCTTAGGTGGGGTCACATTGGACGACCGGTCTAGTTGCCCTATAAAAGGAGGGCTTAGCTACCAGACCGGAGATAGAGCATTCTTGAGAGGCTGCTAGTCGAGCGCTCAGTGCTTATTTTAGCTGCATTTGATGTTTCCCTTATGTCCGATCCCCCCCTGTACCTGCACCACATTTTTAGAATCATTTTAGGAATCTTCAAAAAAAACGGAATTATTTTAAAATCGACTTTAGAATTATCCTACTGATCGCTCCTACCCTAGTTTGGGCTGTGAATTCATTTCTCTCGGTCCCCGATCCCTGGGTGCTTGTTTAGACCAGGTCCAGGGCTCGATCCCGTTTTGGCGGCCATCTTAGGTGGGGTCACATTGGACGACCGGTCTAGTTGCCCTATAAAAATAGTCCCTTATGGCTCCGCGCAGCGGACGCGTGCAGTGGACGCGCCGGACTTGCGCCGGAGTTTCGCCAGAGTCAAGCCCGTCTGTGCCCGTTCGGGCCCAGACGGGACCAGGGCCAGTGGTTATGCCCGACTCGAGCCCCCATCAAGCCTCTTCGGTCAGGTACACGAAGGAGGAGCTTTTATCCTATAGAACACCGAAGTATGCCACATGCTGCTATATCGCTAAAGGGGGAAAACGTTTCAGGGGATGCAGAGTCTGCCAATCGGATTTAGGAGTAACTACCCCCACTACCCTGCGTCGTCTTGCCCTGCTGAATTGCAGATCCCTTCCCTGCCACGCTACAGAGATTAACTCCCTACTCCTGGACCACAAGGTTGATGCCTTGTTTCTCACTGAGACTTGGCCATCTGACGCCTCGGGTCCGGGTGTGGTTACAGCGCTAGCACCGGGATATTTGATCTATCATCTTGACAGAGGCGCAGGGAGGGGAGGGGGCTTGGCCATTATCTATATGGAATCACTGGGCTGTAAAGCATGGGAGGCAGGGGTGAAAGATTGTGAGAGCTGCCAATTCTCCCTTAAATTCTCCCCTACCTGCACGCTGTCAGGCCTCCTAGTGTATCGTCCACCTGGGAGTGTGGGGGAGTTTACATCTTCGCTTATGGAAACTACCACTCTCCTGGCCTCAGCTTCGTCCAACTTTATTCTGTTAGGAGATCTCAACTGCCATTTTGATGAGGCAACTGACCCAATGGCAACTAATTTAATGAGCGAGCTGACCGCCCTGGAGATGAATTTGATAAACACCGGGCCCACACATGTTAAAGCGCACCTTTTGGACCCCTTTTTTACGAACATGAGGTGTTTATTAGCTATGCCCCCTCTCGTTCTTCCCTGGTCTGACCACTCACTGATCATGGCAAACTGGGAGGTAAAGAAAGATGATACCCTCCCACCCAGGAAATTTAGAATAGACAGGGCATGGTCAAGGCTCCCGGTAGAGGCCTGGAATGCCCGGTTGGAGGGCTCCCAGCCTGAGAAAGGTCAGGATCCAGTGACTGCAGACGCTATGATGAGGAACTGGCTGACCAAGGCAGTGGACCATGTGCTTCCACTTAAGAAGATGCTTATTAGGGATAAGAGAGTGGGGTCTGCCCCATGGTACTCCCCAGAGCTTAGAACCCTGAGAAAGAACTGTAAACGGGCGGAGAGACTATGGAGGAAGAACCCAGAGACAGAGAGCAGGGAAAAATACCGTAGGGAATTAAGGACGTATAAACTTGCTATACGCGCAGCAAAGGCCTCCTTTTTTGGGGAGAGAGTGAGTCATGCTGCGTCCTCATCCAGGGAAGACTTTCTAGTGATGAAGGAGCTTCTTAAACCACAGGATCCCATTCTTGTCCACGACAGACCACAGGAAAAATGTCTGGAATTGGCCAATTACTAATATTGGAATCAAGTGTTTTGGACCAAATCCATGGTGAAGACGTTTTTGCGCTTTTGATCCGTCTTTGTGGTGCTGTTTGGCGGGATTTTAGGTTGTTGGGGGTGGGTTTTGGGGTCTGGGAGCACTGCTGGCACAGTCTAATGTTGATTTAATTTGTTTTTCAAGAAATCCATGGTAGAAAAGGGGAGTTAGGGCCTAGCTGCACAGTGTATTTGGACTGAATTGAAGGTAGGCCCATTTTTGCTTTTTGCCTGTTTGGGGGTGTTCTGCTTTTTTGCGGGTGGCTGCAGGGGTCTGTGGGCATAGCTCGGAAGGTGTAATATTGGAATCAAGTGTTTTGGACGAAATCCATGTTGAAAAAGTGTTTGTGCTTTTGATCACTTGCCTGTCTTTGGGGTGCTGTTTGGCGGGCTTTTTGGTTGTTGGGGGTGGGTTTTGGGGTCTGGGAGCACTGCTGGCACAGTCTAATGTTGATTGCATTTGTTTTTCAGGAAATCCATGGTGGAAAAGGGGAGTTAGGGCCTAGCTGCACAGCGTATTTGGACTGAATTGAAGGTAGGCCCATTTTTGCTTTTTGCCTGTTTGGGGGTGTTCTGCTTTTTTGTGGCTGGCTGCAGTGGTAGGGGGGCATAGCTCGGAAGGTGTAATATTGAAATCAATTGTTTTGGACCAAATCCATGGTGAAAAGGTTTTTGCGCTTTTGATCACTTGCCTGTCTTTGGGGTGCTGTTTGGCGGGCTTTTAGGTTGTTGGGGTGGGTTTTGGGGTCTGGGAGCACTGCTGGTACAGTCTAATGTTGATTGCATTTGTTTTTCAGGAAATCCTTGGTGGAAAAGGGGAGTTTGGGCCTAGCTGCAGAGCGCATCTGGACTGAATTCCAGGTAGGCCTAAAGTTTTCTAAGTGTGGCTTTTCCCGGGTTTTGCCTTTTGGCTTGTTGGGGGGATTAACTTGTTTTCGCCAGGGTTGACAGTTCTAGGGCCATTGCTGGGAAGGTCTAATACCCGAAAGAAAATGTTTTGGAGACAATCCCTGGGGAAAAAGTTTCTGCATTTTCTGAGATTTTGCTCACTCTACCGTTTTTGGGGGGCTGTTTGTGGGGGTTCCTGGTGTTTGTGGGGGTGTTTGCGAGTCTTGGAGAAATGCTGGGTATGGATACTTTTGCTTGCTTGCAAGTGGTTTGAATACAATCCATGGTGGGTACGGGGGGATTTTGGCCTACTTTACTTTCAAGGTACGTTTTGTCACCATTTTCTACTAGGCCTCGTTTTTGGAGATCTGATTGGGGGTCTTCTACATTTTTGGGTTTAGTAAGGGTCTGGGAGCACTGCTGGGAAGGTCTAATTTTGTTCTAAAACACAGTTTACAGTACACCTAGCTTGAGGGGAAAGATCCGCTAAATTAATTCGCCCATACTTATTTATCCTTCAAAAGGAGACTCAGACAGAGTATGCACTTTAAAAAATATTGTACTGTCTATTAGGAAACTCAAAGTGTGACACTTTGCACTACACAGCGTACATACCTTATATTTATTTGTCAGTGGTGTTCTAATATCACTTCCTGTTTTTCCATCAATAATTACAGGCCGGGTTTCAGCCTGTGCAATGGGAAAAAAAGGATGAAGTCAGGCTTCACATTTGCGAGCCGCAATTCAGTATCCGCCAGGCAGGCAGTGGACAGGGTATCTTCTGGTCACCAACATTGATGGACGGAGCGTCAGATGGAATGGAGGAGTCCTGTTAATAAGAGGAATGGTTGTATGCATGCAACTTACCAAATTCAACAGGACAACTACAACAACATACAGAAACAGTATCCGTTCTTTTCTAATTATCTTTTAAGTAATGTTATTGCTGTGAACTTCTATGAGTGTGACTCTGCATTTCTTTGTTCTCTGCTTCTAAATTCATCCCTACAGCCATTGTGTAGGTTTTACTTCTGCTATTTTTTAAACCTAATTTAATGTAAGAAGTGTTTCTCTGAGTGCAGAGATAGGCAAGTGAAAACGCATGATTATTACTGCAGCCCTGTACTGTCGCATTCTTTCATTAACGATTGTCGAAAGTACTACTTACTTTTTAGTAACCATGCATGCAGTAGTGCATGCACTTCCTTTATGTCACTTAAAAGATTTATGGATAGCTTTGTACCCAAAGATATGTTTATCTACAATTATTGTTTGTCCATGCTCTGCTTTTTTTTTCTTCTCTCAACAAAACTTGACCAAAAATCCCCATTCCCATCCATTTTCCAAACCCTAACCCTCTTCCCCCGGGCCGTGTGGTTTTGATTGATGTGTGACTAAATGACAGCAATAATTCCACACACTTGCTGGGGAGGATAAGGTCATAGCAACAGGCTGGTGAAGGAATCCGAGGATATATTCTTACAGTGGCGCAGGCACTGATTACATGTGCATCACTGCACACTGGGTCTCTTTGTCAGGAGTTACAGCAAAGCTAAGGGCAGGTGTTGACCTGGACAACGTTTTTAAAGCTGCTCGGAAACATGCAACACTAGCCATGTTTGGCATGGAGACAAGTCATACAGGAGAAAACATTTTGCAGGACTTTTACACAAAGGTCTTTCAATGGCTGTCCCCAAAAAAACGCAAGATTGGTTATGTTTCCACGGATAATGGCACCAATGTAGTTAAGGCCATGGATATGGGTAACTATTTCACAGTGCCGTGTTTAATGCACTGTATAAACCTGGTTGTTAAAAAATTCTTGAGTGAAGAAAGTCCAGTGTGCGAGTTACTGACCACCTGCCGAAGAATGTGCACACATTTCAGCCATTCTTTTAAGGCTCGGAAGCATCTGAGGGGCCTGCTACATGAACGTCGACTGCCAGTGAAAGCACTCATCCAGGAGGTGGCAACACGTTGGAACTCAACCTTCTACATGCTTGAGCGTCTGTATGAGCAGTTTACGGTAGTCGATCAGTATTTCTTTACACTGGGTACAGCTATGAAGGACCTGAGGCTAGATGCGGAGCAATGGGAGCTAGTTAAAAGTCTGACAGACATGCTTCATCCTTTTGAGGTCTTCACGCGTGCAGTCAGCAAGGAGGACTGTAATTTGGGAAAAGCTATCCCATTGTTGCGCATGCTAGAGCACCAACTGAAGGCGGTGTCTTCTATGTTTCAAAAAGATGAAGAAAAGCAAGAAGCTTTTGATTTGGCGCAGAAATTATTACAGCACCTACTTTGCGATGAACGTCTTCAAAAGATCCACACCGAACAGCATTACATTTGTGCTACTATTCCTGATCCACGCTACAAAAAGGCACTGGCAGGCAGAGCATTCTTTCCTTTTGGTGACGCAGACGTTTTAAAGTACAAACATTGGCTAGCTCTGTCAGCCATGAGGTTTGAAAGAGAATGGCAGGAAATTGAAGGAAAAGGCAGTACATCAGCCTCAGCAGGCCATCCGGAGTCAAAAGAATCCACTTCTGCACCTGTGGCTGTGGCAGAAGTGACCTCTCAGCCGTTAAAGACACCAGCAACCGGATCATCTGCACCAAACACAACAGTAACATTGTGTGAAGAAGAGGATTGGCTAACTCAGCTTGTGTTTGCTTCTCAAAAGGTCCCAGCAAAAAGTAAGCAAAGTGGAGGAACCGTGGAGAACCTTGAGTCAATGGTGCAGGACTATCTGAATGACTCAACAAAAAAAAAAGAATTGTGTCCAGAGATCTCCAACCTGGCTATAACTACTTGTCTTGCCCACTCGCAAGCGTGTCTTCTGAACGTGTTTTCAGTGCTGCTGGTGGCATTGTAACTTGCAAAAGGACCCGCCTCTCGCCCAAAAATGTGGAGAGGTTAACAATGATCAAGATGAATCAGCACCTCATACCACCAGATTACAAAGTACCAGAATACACGCCGCAACTTCATCAGGGCTCCCGCGGGCAGCGGTTCCAAAGCTATTGCCACAATGGCTAGGTGCTCTCAGCCGGTTCTAATTACGACCCGGCTACCGGGTACTGTCGAAGTTCTCGCTGAGTAATCTCAGCCGTCCGTGTGATGGGTAATACCAAAGATGCGACACACCATAGGAGTACTGATTTCCAGAGTCTCCGCGTGTAAATGCGAAAGTCATTTACAGTTTACACGCGGAGACGCTGTAAAGCTGAGACGGCTGAGACGAATCAGCAAGAACCTCCACAGTACCCGGTAGCCGGGTCGGAATTGGAAGCGGCTGAGAGAACCTAGCCATTGTGGCAATAGCTTTGGAACCGCTGCCCACGGAAACCCTGATGAAGTCGCGGCTACTAGCCCTGACGAAACACGTGTTGGCTGGGCTTGGTGGATAAAATCTGAATTGAAGAAAAACTTCTATCAAGACTACTTCCACATTGTTTGTCTATTGGTTGTGTTGTTTGATTACCTAAAGCATTTACTCTGTTAAAGGCGACATGTGCACAGATACCTGTTGTAACAGTATAACATTTTGGCATGTATCTTTCCACCATCTATGTACGCCTGTGACATTACTGGGAGTTTCAGGAAATCCACTAGCAGCACTATGGGTGGACTCACTACTACATACATAGTCAGATAGTACTAAAAAAAGGCCTTTTTTTAACTTTTTTTCTCTTGGGTTGCAACAGAAATCACTGGTACGTGAACTTGTGCTCGCCGCCATAATGGCAGCTCACTCTGCTTTCACCCAAGAAATACAGACACAGGCCATGATGATGTAGACTCGCTGTACTTTAAGCAGTACATGCAAGTGGGCATCTGAATGTCTTACTTTTCTATAGGGATGGCACTGCCACTGGCCATACTTCTTCCACTCAGCGTCTGCTCTACTACATCATACACCTCTGCTATCGACGAGGAGGATAAAGAAGATAACATCCAGGCTTCGAAAGTACGTCTATGATTCTTCTTGATGTCTCAAATGTACCAAAATGTATTTTTGTCAAAAACCAACTAACACCCTTTTCATTATATTTTGGAAAGCGCTGTCTTCTTATGTTGAATTGCATTCAACAAAACCATTCTTTACAGTCATAAATATTAAGACTCGCTCGTCCTTCGTTTCACCCTTCTTTAACTTTTCGTTCTTCACATCCCTAACCTTCATCTGATATGACTTGGCTTCACAAATCACAATAAAAATTTGCCAGCTGAGTTGAAGTGAAATAGAGGGGGCCATTAGTTACCAGAGAAGTACTGCAGCTAATGCTATTAAAAGTCAAGGTTGACTGTCTTCTCCGTGATAGCCCAAAAAATAGTTCTAAATTAGTAAATGTTCTTGACAGTACAGTGTACTTATACTAGTGTACTGTGTACTACTGTACAGTACATCATACACTCCTTTGCGAGGCTACTCCAAAAAATTTCACTAAGTAAGGAGTATAATAACTTACCACGGTCTGCCGCCGCTGAGTCTTCCCCCCCAGCTCCTCCTGTTGGCGCCGCCGCATCCTGAGTGGACCCCTCCGCACTTCTGGCCCCGGCACTGGTTGTCACCTGTGCCGCGTCAGATGTTCTGACGTCTAGGAAAAACATGTCATATTTTCAGATGCCAACTTACTGGGGCCAGCAGAAGAGCATGGAAGGGACTGCTCCTGTCCAACTTCTGCCACCGGAGTCTCTGTCGCCGCCGTCGCCTTGCCCCTGGGAGTTGCTGGTGATCATGAAATAAAGAAACACAACATGGATGATTGTTTTTTTGGGAAATATTTGATTTCTTTGTACTCAATTTAAAATTATGTTGGGGAAACAAATTAACATCAATTGCATCTGATCTGGTCAACTAAGAGGATAGTAGTACAGTATTGCAGGATTCGCAGACCGTCTAATAGGAAATTTATGTAATTCACTAACTACATCAACAACAAAAAGGTTCTACTACGACTGTCATCACTCAGCAGCACGAGACGTCGCGTGACAGACACAATCCGTCATCATGATTGCTGACCACTAACAAATGTCCTAGAACAAGTAATAAATAGTATACTCAACGTATCAATCCACCACTATCTCTTCACAGCAGGAGTACAAAGAAGGACCAGACTTGAGGCTACTGTCTCTAGCATTACGTAGTAATGCTCTAAAATGACTAAAAAGTTGCAAACAAGTAAGCATAGTAGCAACGCCAATAACTAGGCGAGCACCTGCAATGACAGAAGCTATTTAAACATTAATTTACCTGCAATGTAATCTAATCAGCAGCATTTGTACTCTTCAGGAAAAATGTAGATTAGCAATTTAACAGAGCAGAAGGAAAAAAAGTAGTTATTAAATAGCTACTTACCAAGCCCAGGGATCTCCACACCAAGCAGGTCGAGCATGTCATGCTCCTGATCCAAGATGTCAGTCCACCGGTGCGTCACTTGCTGGTTGGTGTGCCCGACCCCAGACTCCTTATACATGTGCCGGCACACCTTCTCCCACAGCTGGCGACGCTCCCAGAGGCCGTAACCAGAAGCAATCCGCCCACCTGCTGACACGGTCCTAGGGAGGTGGACCTGGCCAAAAACCAGCAAGGTGGCCACCTTCACCGCAGAAAAGATCTCCCTGGGCTGCACTTCCTCCCCCCTCCAACGCCCGCAAGGGAGCCGGGTACGTGGGGCTGGGCCCTTCCCCTTGCCCTTGTCGCCTCCCTTAGCCATGGTCCTGGGCACAAGAAGAAGGAAAGCAGAATAGGTGTGAAAAAAAATAAGAGAGAGAGCAAAAGAAATAAAGTAGGTAATAAAGTTACAAAAAGTTTTAAAAAAACACAAAATATAGATGTAGGAAATTGAAGAGAGAGATAATAAGCAAAAGAAAACAAAAAAAGTTCAGAAAAACAACATAGGATTGCAAAGATGTAAGGTGGATAGAAAGGTAGCATGCCCAAAACCATAGCAGTGAATGAAAAACAAGATGGCCGCACCCATAGAGGACCGCGTGGGTAAGTTTGCGCGATATTTCCCCCGCGAGCATGCAAAAATGCCCACGAATACGTAATCGCGCGCCGCATAGGATGCGAACTTGCAACGAGTGCCCGGAAACGGAAACACATCACCCAAACAAGATGGCAGCGCCCAGACATGACCTCATGGGCAACCTCGGGGTCGGTGCACTGCAAGCGGCCCGCGAATAAGCAAAAAACCACCCGAACACGCAAATAAAAAGAAAAAACGCCCGAACATGCAAAAAAAGAGAAATCAGCAAATTTGCGCGAATTTGCGGATTGCAAGTTCGATTCCGTGTCCCGCAAATCTTGCGAAATGGAAGAAAAACTAATTTTGGAAAACTGAAAGCAGTTAGCAGGTGCAAAATTTCAAACTAATTTGTAACCATTCCCTGTAGTGCTTTCTGAGGGGTCCCTCCAGAGTTCAGTTGCCTACTTTCAACTATTCTCTGACCCTGCTCTGACCCTCAAAGCAGGGTCAGAGAATAGTTACAAGTATGGCACAATGCTCCTGCAAAAGAAATAACTGCAACAGGAAGGTCTTACAGCTAAGGAAGCAGGTGCCCGACTTGAAGCACAAATTCAGTGACACATTAACCAACCCCAAATTAATTCATCTCAGTTGAGGCTGGGAAGGTGTGCTTTGCTTTCCCACCATAATCTACAGTGGTGAACAAGAGGGTGGTAGTGGTGAACCAGAGGGTGCTGTGATAAACCAGAGGGGGACAGTGAGGATCCAGAGGGTGGCAGTGATGAACCAGAGGGTGGCAGCTTTGAACCAGAGGGAGACAGTGATGAACCAGAGGGTGGCAGTGGCAAACCAGATGGTGGCAGTGATGAACCAAAGGGTGGCAGGGATGAACCAGAGGATGGCAGCGATCAACCAGAGGGTGGCATTGATGAACCAGAGGGTACTGTGATAAACCAGAGGGGGACAGTGATGATCCAGAGGGTGGAAGTGGCAAACCAGAGGGTGGCAGTGATGAACCAGAGGGTGGCAGGGATGAACCAGAGGATGGCACTGGTGAAGCAGGGGGTGGCAGTGATGATCCAGAGGGTGGCAGGGATAAACCAGAGGATGGCAGTGATCAACCAGAGGGTGGCAGTGATGAACCAGAGGGTGCTGTGATAAACCAGAGGGGGACAGTGATGATCCAGAGGGTAGCAGTGGCAAACCAGAGGGTTACAGTGATGAACCAGAGGGTGGCAGGGATGAACCAGAGGATGGCAGCGATCAACCAGAGGGTGGCAGTGGCAAACCAGAGGGTGCTGTGTGTGAGACGTTGGCCTGGTATATGATGATCACTATTTTAGTAAGCACCTTGCACCAGTCCAAACGACCCTTATGGTGATTGGTTGTAAGTCAACCTTATAGACCAACTATCCTAGTGGTAGCATGGACAAAAGCAGTCTTAGGCTAAACTCAAGAGGGAATGTGAAGCCAGCTGTTTTACCATATGCAATCCTTTAAATCCCAAATGAAAGGACACCACACAAATTATATATTATAAAATATATGTGTTTATTTTTAGAATAATCCCCTTGACTCTTTATGAGCACAGGAGCACAAGCGTTAAACAAAGAACACATTATAACATACAATAAGATGCACAATTATGGATAGGCAGGGTGGCCACTCAAACCATATATTAAGAAAGAGGTATAAGTACCACGTCACGAACAATGAACAGGCCTAGGGCCTAGGGAATCGCTGGGCCTACACTGGACTAACAAAGGTTAGGACATTGGAGGCCCACAGGATGCTGGTGCAGTGTCTATAGGCAATCACGTTTACCATACAAGTCAAAGGTGCGTAAAAATCAGAAAGTTATAGGTTTAGGAGTCTTCCGACTGGACTAGAACTTAGCCACTAACAAGTAGGACACTAGAGGTGTAAACCACTAAAGGAGCACCGGTGTAATCTCGTTAACTCACCCACAGGTAGCGGGTGCATAGGTGCCAAAGTGCGTCGGGTTTCTTCGTGGACTTCTATGGACACTGGAGGTAAAGATGCTGCAGGCGGCCAGGAGAGATGAGTCCGGTTGGATCCAAGGGTGGATCGAAGATGTACAGTAAATGAAAGCAGAGGGGACAGAGTCTAGGTCACTAGCCAGTGACCAGGATGGAACCAGGGCAGAACTAGGCAGTTTTGGGTTGCGATCAGGTGCTGTCGAGTAGTTTGTCTCTGCTGCCACGTGGACCAGGAAGGATCAAAGATGACCACCTGGTAGACACGAGAGGTCCCACAAAGGCTCTTGCTGTCGGCGGTGTTGGTTCTCAAATTGGAGTCACCAAACCTTAGCAAATGCAACCCAAGCAGGACTCGAAGATGTCTTTTGGATCAGACCGGGAAGGTCAGATCAATGGCTCCTTTTCATGGGAGCTAGGGACAGTCTGGAGCAACCAGACCAATAGTGTTGTTTTGATGGATTGTTGTCACAGAGGCCACTAGCCAACGGGCAAGTGACCGGACCACATGTCAAGCACGAAAAGTGCAAAAGGGCCCCACGCAGCACTCGGTGAGTGTGGAGTGGTGATATTTAAAGCACAGGCTGCTTGGGGCTGGGGCTTCTCAAACCCAAAGCACAGCATCTAGGGTGCCTCGGGAGCTGCACAGGAAGCACTTTGTTGACTCTTCAAGATGGCTGGTCCTACGTCTCTCGTCGCCTCCACGGGTCTCAGCTTTGCCAGGACTGTGGATCGGGCTGTTGGATATCTGGGAGTCTGGGTCTTGTCGATCTCTGTTGTTCGAGCTCTGGCGGGAGCAACGGCAAAGAAAGTCTTGATGCGCTGATGGTGCCTGCTTGCACAGGGTGGCCACTCCTTGACCACAAAGGAGAATATTCAGTCTTCCACGTCGAGTGGGATGTCAAAGGGTCCGGAGTTTCATTTCAAAGCTTCAGTCAGGATGATCTGGTTTGCATTGGCACAGCTCCTACCTTTATTCCAAATCTAGGGGCTGGATCTCCTGCTAGGTCCCTCCTATGGGTGGGACCCAGTAAGGGGGTGGTTACACCCCTTTCCCTTTGTCCAGTTTCACGCCAGAGCTGGGGCTGGAGAGCCCCAGCACCGGTTTGAACTGGACTTTGCATGGGACACCTTGTGTGCCCCAGACAGTGTCTAGTTTCATTCAACCTCCCTGCCCCAATACACAGCCTTGAACCAGAGGGTGGCAGTGATCAACCAGAGGGTGGCAATGATGAACCAGAGGGTGGCAGTGATGATCCAGAGGGCGGCAGGGATGAACCAGAGGATGGCAGTAACCAACCAGAGGGTGGCAGTGATGAACCAGAGGGTGCTGTGATAAACTCGAGGGGGACAGTGATGATCCAGAGGGTGGCATTGGTGAACCGGAGGGTGGCAGTGATGAACCGGAGGGTGGTTGCAATGAACCACAGGGTCGCAAACAGGCTGGACACGTAGAAACAACATGGTCGCGACCGTTGCGACCACACAAGTAAGTTCAAGTTTCCAAACTTGTACAAAACCCCCGCGAACTGGCAAAAACAGCAAATTCGCAAATTTGCACGAATTCGCGGATTTTGCGGATTGTGAGTTAGTGAATATGCAAATTCGCGAACCGCGAATTCGCAAAATTCGCCCATGCTTAGTATCAGTGCTGCTCGGCCCATTATAGACAGAGGTAGTAGATTCCAGCATTCTAAAAGGAACTCAACCTTTTTTTAGCAGCGGTGAATAGTTAAGTAAAAACAGCTCGTCTAAATTGTCAGAAATAAATATACCCAGATATCTCTTCGGCGTAGGGTTATAAATTTGCCAAAATTCTGGTATTAAAGTGTCTACGGTGCAGTTTAGTAAAATAATTTCCGTCTTGTTAACATTAATTTTATAGCCCCCTAGTTTTTGGGAATCGGAAAATATTTTAGAAATTTTTGCTTGACTTAGGGTGTTAGAGTGTAAAAACAGGGCAATATCATCGGCCTATAATCTTATATTAGTCATGCCGGCTACCGGGACTGTATTAATTCGTATATTTCTAATTGCGATCGCTAGAGGTTCAATAAATAATGCGAATATTATTGGCGATAATGGACAGCCTTGCCGGGTGCCTCTAGTGACCTTGCATGTACGGACGTTGGAGTTATTGATGATAATCTGTGCCCTGGAGTACAAATATGGTTGTTTTAAAAGAGAGATAAAAACATTCGGGAAATTAAAACTAAGCAGAATAGCAAATAGGCAGTCCCAGGACACTAGGTCCAACGCTTTTTCAGCATCTAGGAACCAAATTTGGGCCTTCAAATTATTGGTTTTAAAAAAATCTAGTGCCTCCAATACAAACTTTGTATTTGTGTGGAGCTGCCTACCTGCAATAAAACCGCACTGGTCATTGTTTACCAGACTTCCCACTATTTTCTTCAATTGATTTGCTAAAAGCTTAGTAAAAATGTTATAATCTGTGTTTAGTAGACTTATTATTGATATGAGTTTATATTCTCACTATCCTTTCCCTTTTTTAAAATACTAACTACCACAGCTGAGCGGAAAGAATGCGGAGGGGATCCTCCTTGAAGTAGATCATTTACTAATGTTAAAAGTTATTTGCGTAGGGTTCCTTCAAATTTTTTTAAAAATTCAATTGGAAGACCATCGTCACCGTTGGCCTTTCCATTGGGGAGGGAGCCGATTACCTCATCTAACTCAGACTCTGAGAATGTCTAAATGAGACATTCCTTATCTTCAGCGTTTAATTTGGGAATTGTAAGTTGTGATAAAAACTCCCCTATTGAATCACTTGTGGTCTCTTCTGTTGTTTGATAGATTCCCTCATAATGTTTCAGGAAACATTCACCAATTAAAGCTGTGGTCTTAGTTTGTTTTTTAGTAATTGGATCAATTAGTTGGTCAATTCTGTTGCGAGCCTGTTTTTCTTTAGTTTGCCACGGCAGGAGCTTCCCTGTATACTCGCTATCCTCGTACATCCTCTGGGTGTAACAGTTAAAATGGGTTTCACCCAGGACATAATAGAACTCCCTCATCTTACTCTTAGCCTCGGATAGTTTTTTACTAGAATGTATTGTTCTAGCCCTGTAGTGTACTTGGGTTGCCTCTATAACATCTGTTTGCAACTTGTTCTTTTTCTCTTTTTCTCTTTTCTTGCTTTATGTTTTGGTATATCTTTAGATGTGATAAACCCCCGTAGAGTGGCCTTAAATGCATCCCAGATCATGTTTAAGGGGCTGTACCTCTGTTGCGTGTAAAGAACTCCTCAATGAATTCTTCAATTTCCGTACACCATTGAGGATCTAAAAGGTTATTTTTGTTAAAAAAAAACCATAGTTTTATAGTGCTTAGGTCTTCTGTTCCCAGAATTACCTCCATGCAGACTGTCGCGTGGTCTGAAAAAGCATTTGGTAGATGGACATAGTTACATAGATTTAAATCATGGGAGGTTAAAAAAAATCCAATCTTGAGGCAGAATTATACTTTGCCGAAAAACAAGAATATTCTCTATTGAGTGGATTGTTAACTCGCCAATGATCCATGATATCGAGGTCTAGTTTGCAACTTTGTATCGCCAAGACAGATTGGGGATTATTCTGGCGGCGATCTTTTTTAGACGAGTCCAGTACAGTATTTTGCAAAAGATTAAAATCACCTCCCCATACTATTATCCCGGGAAGGCCAGTTATAGTGTTTTTTAACTGTAAGATTGGCTGGAGGTCGTCTAAGATGGGAGCATATAATGTAACAAGGATTATATTTACATTATGTAATTTGCCATGGGCAACTGCCCATCTACCTCTGGGATCTGTGGCTGTGCCTGCCAGAATAAAACCTAGAGGTTTTCCGATCAGTATACATACTCCTCTCTGTGTCAACCCAGCTGAGGATGATATTGTATGGCTAGCCCAGTTCTTAAATAGTTTATCTGCATCGTTTTGGTCTCTATGATGGGTCTCTTGTAAATAAATAATATCAGGATTTAAGTTTTGTAACCAGCATTCAATAGCGTTTTTTTTGGAACATTGTTTAGACCATTTGCATTAAAAGTGATAAACCTCAACATGCTATATCTTTTTTTCAAAAAGACCATGATTAAAAAACATTTTAAAAAGCAAATATAGTAAATATGTATGTTAAAAAGGTTATTTAACAGTACAGTATAGTAATAAACATCAAAAGACCCTCTCTTTTTGCAAATAGGCAAATAGTCACAAACTTTTTGTACAATGAAAGGTGAGTACTCAGTGCAGATATAGTAACGGAACAAGATAGGTAGCAGCAAACCCTTATTTTGTGCAAAATAGAGTACAGTACAGTATTATAATAAATACTTAGGAACCTCTCTTTTATGCAAATAGGCAGCTATAAAAAAAAGCGCGTTGTACATCAATAAATAAATGCTTAGTACCGGTGTTATAGCAGCATAAATAGGTAGCAGCAAATCCTTAATTTGTGCAAAATAATCAAGTATACAGTGCAAATATATAATAGCAGCAGACCCTTTCTTTGTGTAAACTAGGCTAATAAGCAATATATGTATTAAAGCCATGTTAAGATCAGATAGATTTGACTATGACATATCTGAACTAATCTTGAAAATAGAACCAACAATTTTTCAATATATGAACTCTCCTTTTTCCCTTGCAACACCTCCCTTCACCACCCCAACTCCCCCAAACCCCCCCGCCCCGAGAATCGACGGAACCTCCCCGTGATCCTCTTTTGTCCTTCTCTTTGGTTTCTTCTTTTTGGATGCCATTTCATTGCATCCTTGTGTGCTTCCTGTGGTCGCCTTAGCCCCGCCTCACAGAGAAACACAAGGAGCAGCTATAGGCTATGCTCCCAAATAAACTATGAAATATAGAACAGAGTGGAGATCAGCTATAGGCTACACTCCTAGGCCTTCTAGAAAAGTCTGGGCTTCGTGTACAATTGTAAAGATAAAAAACTTTCCTTTGGCCAGTACTTTAAGTTTTGACTGCTGCACAATCATGGCCTGAGCTCCCTTGCTTTTAAAAGAGTCAATAATCTTAACGCAGTCTCTACGTCTGTGAGCAGCGGCTGCCGACATATCTGAGAAAATTCTAAAGTTATTTACACCTTCCGCGTTGAATGATTTCTTAGAGTATGCAGTGTTTAGGATTCTCTCCTTCACCCTGAAATCAGAAAAGTTAAGCAAAATCGTACGCGGATATTTCATATTGTTGGGTTTATATGCCGGGACTCTGTGTGCTGTTGCAATTGTCAAATCCCCTTGAAGCTCAGGTATGGCTTTTTCAAGAGGGACTCTGACCACTTGTCTACGTCTTTATCTTCCAGTTCCTCTGGAATGCCTACTAGACGTAGATTTGACCTCCTGT
Source organism: Lissotriton vulgaris (assembly GCF_964263255.1). Lineage (NCBI taxonomy): Eukaryota > Metazoa > Chordata > Amphibia > Caudata > Salamandridae > Lissotriton > Lissotriton vulgaris. The sequence continues at coordinate 83,017,584 of NC_141695.1, forward strand.
TATAATTTTCAAGGTCCTGCAGGTTTTCTACTAACTGGGCTCTTTTTTTATTGGCCACCAGCAGGTCTTTCTGTATTGCTGATAGCGATCCTTGTTTCAGCTTCAGTGACCTTTAGAGGAAGACCCCCAAGACTCCCAAAAAATTCTTCCATTTTTGTGAGCCTGTTGTGCGGATGTGAGATCTCCTGGGCCTGGGAGTGTTTAAAATCTCTTAACTCCTGGAGGATGGTTCCAAGCATAATTTAAATGGAATTTGTTTTCGTGGTGTTTGGAAGAGAAAATAAGCCATTCTCTTGAGAAGCTTTAGATATCTGTGGGCTTAACTCTTGGCTTGGAGATTCCATAGAGCGCTTGTGGCTCTGCTTTGGGCTTGGGCTTGTGCTGTTGTTCAGGTGCTTCCTGGCGTGCCGAGACTCCTCCCACAAAGCTATGCGGAACGAGACGCTGATGCTGCTGCTCTGAATGGCGGAAACGCTCCTGGCGAAACGCTGCTGCTCTACATAGTGGCTGATTGATGTCCGCCGCTCAGCTTTTGGATTCTCTTAACTTTTCTGGTGACCGAGCGGAGTAAGTGGCCTCAGGCAGATGGAATACCACATTTCGCCGCGGATGCGGTGCCAGGACGGAGACCAGGACGGCTAGGTGTAGTCGAGTCGAGTTGGGTCGGGGCAGAGGACGGAGGACGGAGGACGTCGAACGTATGGCACTTTTGAGCTTTGTGGTATCAAACAGGGAGATTGTTGGGCTGCCTGTCTGCCTATCTGCCGTGTATTGCCTTCTTGGGGTCTTTTCTTTGCTTGCATCGTCAGCAAAGGGCATATGGCAAAACAGCATGGACCTCTGAACTCTTTTGACTATGACTTTGACTTTTGACTTCTGAGCACATTAGATTACATCCCCTGTCCGCCCTGCCTGTTCGTCCTTTATTCACCCCTACTCACCCGTACTCCTCTTCCACCTCTGGACCGTGTACGTGTCCTACTGCGTCTATTGCACCTACTGCAAGACTACTGTGCTCCCCTTTGTCTTTGCCTTACCACTCGCTCCATCGGTTGTCCCATATCAGCTGTTGGTTGCCGGTTGCCCCACTCCTAAGCTGTCCCGGTCCTAGCCTGAAAGTACAGCATTAGGTTGAGGCATAGTACTGATCCCCCCCGCCGCCGCTTATGAGCCATCATCCCTTCAAAAACCTCTAAAGCCATTAAGCGACCGCCGAGTGGGGAGGTCACAGTATACCGAAAAAGACTTCTTGGAGACCTCAAGATAGGTCCCCAATATAAATAGTAGTAATTACACAGCTGATATCCAGACATGTCCGCGAGAGTAAAGGGCAAACAGGCCAAGGTGGAACAGGCAAAAGAACTGTTGAAATCTGTGAATTAAACCCTGCCTGTGGTCAAAAGAATAAACAGACGCAAGGTCCAGCAAATGAGTGCGCTGAGACAAAAGGCCGCAGTGATACAACCAGGAAAAAACAAATATAATGTTCTGAGAGAACAGGATGAGGAGGATGGGGAGGTCAATGAGGTCAATGAAGATGATCGGGTGGAAGGTGAAGACGAAGGGGACGAAGATCCTGAAATCCAGTCCCTTCCTGATCCGTTAACTCTATCAAGCCCCACTGCCTCTGCCTCTGCCACTGCCTCTGAGAAAGGCACCGGGAAGGCTGAGAAGGGTGAGAGAGAAAAATAAATGTGATGCAGAGATGGAGGAGAATAACAAGGGAGCCAAGATGGGCCAGGTGTATTCAACGCCAAATAAACCATCGCATGGGACTGGAAACCAGCTAAAGCAGTACCCCCTTTGCACAAAACCACTGATTCAACAGGGCAGACAGGGGCTACAGGGGCAACTTTCGAGCACCCCTATGCGGGGGAGGACGAATCAGGATGGTAAAAACGAAATGATGGCGCAAGAGGTTCTGAACGCTGGAGGGGTGTCAACTAGCTCTATTACACTGGAGCTACCAGAGACAGCGTTATCGGTAGGGGCTGACCAGGACAAGAACCATGAGGAAATAATATCAGTGGCTCCTATGATACCAACGACATCGGCTCTGAACAACACCAATTCACATATTAGTTCTTGAGTGCTCGGTTCATGTTACAAGCTAATGGCACCATTCAGTACTTAGAAGCATCACTAAAATCCAACGTTGCAAAACACACATCATTATTACATTTATTTTTCACCTCAATATCAGTGCTCACATTTCAAGTACTAATATAAGCACCTATTTTCGAATCCTTAAAACAACTTTATTCATACACCTATTTAGGACATTTATGTTATTGTTTGCCTGTTAATGTTCATTTTATGAACATAGAAAACGTATTCCAATGATCTACTAAACTTTTTTTGAGCTTTGTCACAAATCAACATCTAACATTCTGCATGCTTTTACGATGCAGTATCTAAAACAATCTTTATTCCGTGAATGATTTATAGCAAGATAATTTGTCACACATTTGTCATATCCAAAAATATTTGTCGCAATTCATTTTTCCATGGAGAGATCATAGAGATCCGATGTGCGATAACATCCAGGCTCTATAAGATTCAGACAGGAGAAAGCATGGGATCAAAGGATGAATTTTTGCAGTGTGAAGTAAGTGCAAGAAGTTCACTCTGGGAGTCTGATCTGTTGATAATTGGTGGTTGTAATTACGGATAGAGCCCACATCTTTCTTGCCTTTGGAGAGAGAGCATCTTAGAACGAGTTCCTTCTCCTGTGATAGTGGCTTCATGCTGCTTGACCCATCTTAACGCTGGTGAGACTTCTTAGGAAGACTCCACGGTTCACACCTTTTCCTCTTTAGCTAGAAGGATTACTCATTAACGTAGGGATGTCATCTTAGTTACAGACAAGGGACAGATTTGAAGGCTCTTTACCTACCAACCCTCGATGCAGGGAAATTTGGACTCTTGCTTTTTGAATTCCTGTATCCTACTTCTCGAGCAAATAGTTCTGTCAATGCTGCACCATTTGAATTGAGTGAGTGATTTTGGCTTTATGCTGCTTCCTTTGTAATTTTACACTTGTTTTAAGGTGTGTCTATGTTGAGTTATTTTTGGCTTTGTAATAAATTCAACTAATCTTCCTTAATATTCATATGGTTATTATGTAATGAGAAGAGTTATTTCAAAATTGACAGGGCATAAATGATTCTTCTCTCATTCATACTTTCATGATGATAAAAAGAGCCATCAGATTGCATCTCTCGAAAAGTTCCAGAACAAATGGGCCCAGCCCTTTCGGACCCCAGAAAACAGGAAGAAAGCTCTGAAAAGCTTGTAAATGAGCCCAGCAGTTTATGTCATACTTATTATTGCAGAATTCAAGAACATCTACCTTAATTTCCCCCGTGATCATGACTCTTACATCTATTGTTGAGTTGTGACATCAAACAATGTGAAGAGGCTAAGGACAAAAAGTCAGATGCACTTGTTTGTTGTTTGTGATAGAAATCTGCCTGAAAGGCATTACCTTGTCATTTAACAAGTTATACCTACCCATTTGTTTGCATTTATAGACAGTGTCTGGTTCACAAAAGGGCCACCTTACGCATGGTGGTGCCTCAAGGAGGCATTTTGTGATTCAGGCCTTTAATTGTGATCATGAACAACAATGAGCAATCCACAATTATTAAGGAATAGGATGTGTCTGCCTTTTTACCATGTTATGTTGGTGTTTATTGTTAAAAATTATTGAGTTTGTAAAAAAAAAAAAAATTGGTTTCAGCATGAGCATTTCCGACTGCTGAGCAATAGTTCCTAATTATATACATTTCAGATCTTGAGTAGGCCAGGGTTAAATTTTAATTGCACTAGTTAAATGTTTGATTGCACAACTTTCCATTGTCTTCCATACCTAATCTTGAAGGCAACTTTCCAGATCTACTGTTCTGTGTCTTTGAATTTTTTTCTGCTTTTCACACGGACGACCAGTGAACTGTTACTTGGGCCTACCTATGTCTATTAGAAACTTAAGAAAGGGAAGTACAACTAATTTAGTTTAATGTGTGCCGGGAGCATGGTGGACATGCAGGCTGTTGTCATCAGACCTAGCCCTGCTACTCCCCGCGATTGAAGAAATAGTAGGAGAGCCAGAGCAGGAGACCACATGCAGGGAGGATGGTGGGCATGAGGCCTGCTGTTGGGCCTTGCCGTGGACCAGACCTTGCAAACGGATTCTTTGACAAATGGTAGCCTGCTATGCCCAGCTGCTTTTGTGACACTGGGCTGGTGCCAGGATGTCAGGCATGCCAGGCCCTGTGCCGGGAGCCCACTGTACATGGTAAGAGAGGATAAACAGTTTGTTTAGCAGCATGGTTGGGTTGGGTTGGGTTCAAGGCCTGACTGCAGATCTGGTCCTTCAGGACAGTGCACAATTGTAGCAATAAGACAGCCAGCACTTTTCTTTAAGGACATGTGATTCACGAATCTCAGTTCCTAAAAATACATCTATCTGGCTTCAGATGCTACTGAAAGACCCATTTGCATTAGGAGGCAGATATCACCTTCATTCAAAATTTCTAGGAGATCGTCATATATTTGGAAGGTTTTTGTCCTGTATTTGGAATCGGATCTGAAGCTAGAGTGAAAGGATTTCAGCAGGTTATTGTCTGAGATGTGCATGAGAATCTGTGGATAATTTGAGTTACTTTGAGCCAGTAAAGAAACTTTGGAGGCTGGCCATATGTTTTGAAAGAATCACTGACAGAATTTCGACTACAAAAATATCGACCTACAAGAATATCGAGTCAACAATATCGAGGGCAAAAATATCGACATCCTATCTACAACATGGTAAGTACAAAAATTTCGAAAAAAAAATATCGATGTAAAAAATATCGATGTTAAAAATATTGTTTTTTTTTTTAATATATAAATGTAAAATTAAGTCTATAAGACTAATAAATAAAAGAAACATATTTAAAAGTATCTAATAATATTTAAAAGTAATAAATAATACATATATTAAGAATACATTAATTAAATATATACAGTAAATATGTAATATATATACACTGAACAATAAGTATTAATAATTATTTTACGAATTTATAAATTAATGAAATATATTCTAATTTACTAACACATTTACAAACATAAAAGAGTAACAAAAATAAAATGTAAGTAATATAAAAAATAAAATAAATATTTGATATTTTAACAATTAATTAAATAAAACGTTGGATAGCGTAAGGGTAAACATTTCTATTACTACTCCAGAGAGTACAACAGTAGGGAAAACTGACCCTGAATTCAAAAAACACCCCTTTACCCAAGAACTGAAACTGACCCTGAACCCTAAAAATACCCCTTTACCCAAAAACTGAAAACTGACCCTGAACCCAAAAAATACCCCTTTACCCAAGAACTGAAAACTGACCCTGAACCCAAAAAATACCCCCTTACCCAAAAACTGAAAACTGACCCTGAACCCTAAAAATACCCCTTTACCCAAGAACTGAAAACTGACCCTGAACCCTAAAAATACCCCTTTACCCAAGAACTGAAAACTGACCCTGAACCCAAAAAATACCCCTTTACCCAAAAACTGAAAACTGACCCTGAACCCAAAAAATACCCCTTTACCCAAGAACTGAAAACTGACCCTGAACACAAAAAATACCCCTTTACCCAAAAACTAAAAACTGACCCTGAAGCCTAAAAATACCCCTTTACCCAAAAACTGAAAACTGACCCTGAACCCAAAAAATACCCCTTTACCCAAGAACTGAAAACTGACCCTGAACCAAAAAATACCCCTTACCCAAAAACTGAAAACTGACCCTGAACCCTAAAAATACCCCTTTACCCATAAACTGTAAACTGACCCTGAAACCAAAAAATACTCCTTTACCCAAGAACTGAAAACTGACCCTAAACCCTAAAAAAACCCCTTTACCCAAAAACTCAAAACTGACCCTAAACACTAAAAATACTCCTTTACCCAAAACGAATTAATATTATTTAATTAGCAATTAATTATTAATGAACAATAACAAATAAAGTAAATATATTAGCAAATTAGCTGTAATTATTATAATTTAATAATTAATATTATTTTTTCCCAATTAATTAATTAACAGTAATTAAAAAATATATATCAATAAATTACTCTAAATAATGTAACTAATTAATATTATTTAATTACCAAATAATTAATAATGTTAAATATGTACAAAATAATAATAATTAATTAACTATTTAATATTAATTATTTCCCAATAAATTAAATATAAATTTATAAAAACATATATTAATTAATTAATTATTATTAACTTACTCCCCACCCCATTCCCCTATAAACCCACATCCCGCTACAGAAAATATATATCAATTAATCAATTAATTTTTTCCCAATGAATCAATATTAATTAGCAATTAATTATAATTAATTAATTAATCCTACTAATTATTAATCAACTTACCATAATTAAATTACTTCCCACCCTATTCCCCTATAAACCCACAACCCGCTACAGAACATATATATATCAATTAATAAATTAATTAAAATTATTTTCCTATTATTTTCACATAATTACCAATTAATTATAATTTATTAATAAATCCTACTAATTACTAAACAATTTACCATAATTAAATTACTTCCCACCCTATTCCCCTATAAACCCACAACCCACTCCGGTACAAAAACATAAAAATTACTTATAAAATTATTTATTATTATATAAAATTTATACACATATAATAGTAATTAGTTTAAATACTTAAATTAAACATATAACACATACATAATAAAAAACTATACAATAATACAAATATCGATATTAGTGTCATCGAAATTAGTAACATCGATATATATGCTATCGATATTACTTACTTCGATATTACTTACATCGATATTAAGTATTTCGATATTACTTACCTTGGGTCGATATTCTGTCCTACGATATTCTTGCCTTCGATATTATGCATCTTCGATATTTCAGACTCGATATTATGGTAGGTCGATATTTACAACTCGATATTTTGACTGTGTACCGTTTTGAAAATCATGTGGATCCAGATTGAGTTTCTTTAGTAAATGGCGATTTTTTCAGATTTAAGGGTTGAGTCAAACATCCTTTCAACTAGTAAAGCAGGTCCTAGATTTAGTAATCTTCTTCAGGATGATCTAAAAGCCACATAGGTTAATGATATTCTTGTAGTTTAAATGTATCCATAGACGTCACTGGATCTCCCATGGCCAAAGATTGTTTACCATCTCCGGGTTATCTATTTATCTAACCTGGCTGAACGCTTGGGAGCCTACTGTGGCAGGATTCATCTACTAAATCCATGAATATCTGCCATAAAAATAGATAAGTTTGTTTGAGCAGATATCTGCAAGAGAACCTGCTGTTATTCTAGTTGCTGTGCAGCTTAGAAGTAGACCAGGGGGGAAGGGAATAGAAACAGTAGATATCCCAGATGCTGAGCAGGACCTAATCTGCACAACAGGAATATTGAAATTTTAAAAAAAACAGGAGAGAACTTTTTGTGCGGCTATAGTGTTCAAATTGGCGGTTAACTTTTGATATTATACATGATATCTCTGCCACTACTCTTGGTATTTCCCACTCCCGGTAATCAAATGAAATTCAATCTTTCTCTTGAACCATAATATAATTTAAAGTGATATGGTAACTGCACAGTCAGTTACTGTACATTGTTTTTAAAGAGCTGTACATTCAATATTATGGAATAAGTTTCCATATTTCTGATTACATTCAACCTGACAGGTTTGGTAACTATAATATGAAAATCATTCATTAATCACATGGTTCGACTAGAACCTTGGTGTCATATAAGTACTGTAATAAATAGCTTCATACTATATTCATATAACAACAAGTCTGTGCCAATGGCATTCCATTGCCCTCTCTCATGAGAGCAGCATGTGTGCAAAAAAATAGTTTGAAATCCCAATGTTAAACTCCTTGTGAAAATGAACAAATGAAAAATAGATATCAGTGTGAAAACATTAAAAATGCAAACATGGAGTTCAGAATTCTAAAGGAGTACAACTTATGGAAACAAAACGTCTATTAGCTTTACAAGTCTGCCACTACAATAAATCTCTGATTCCAATTATGTATTTCATCGACTTCCCAGAGTGGCTAGCAGTCTGGACATGCTCGAAGCCAGTTTCAGCTGTACTGTGACTATGGACAGTTTGCATCTAGATCTAGAGAAGGCTACCCATATACCCTGGCTAACAAACATCAAAAATATGAGTGATATATTTGGCTTTCCTGACTTTTACAAAAGCCCTGAAGCTCTTTCGACAGCTACTAGTTAGACCATCAAATATATTTTTGGGAAGTGGGCCAGGCATACTAGATCTTGCACTGAAGAGTTTGGTCTTGTTGTACAGCTCTTTGAATTCCAGAGCCATCATGTAACCATACCTTATGTGAATAGGTAGCAACTACCTGTGGGCCTTGTTAACCTGGTTCAGATTAGCACTTTGCACTATTTGGTGGCATGTCCTTATCCTGTCAGACATACTAGGACTCTAACCTCGTGTCCATGTAATGATTTATCTAAGTGATGATTTGTCTGTAAAATCAACTTTGCACTTGATGTTGGTATGCACATTTAAATGTTCTTTTTGGAATAATCTTTTGCTTCCACTTTTAAACTAAACTAGTATTGTAGATCTTAAGAGAGTAATGTATTATTGGAAATCTCTTCGATCTTTGAGGGCCTCATTAGAATTGTGGGAAGACCAACCTGCCTTTGATGGTGGTCTCCCAGCCATTTGTAAGGCCCGACCGCCGCATTACGATGGCGGTCAGATAGGTGGCGGTCTGAAAGACCCACTGCCAAGGTTCCCACAATCGTAATGATTCAGACTGGTCGTCGGACTGTCCGTAATCCACAGAATAGCAGCGCTGCCTGCCAGGCACTGTCATAGGGATGATGATATTCCCTTCCACCTGTCTTTCAGCAGTGATTTACCTGCCATGACCGGGCGGGCGGAAAAAGAACTGGGGGTCCCCTCACTCTCAAGGCATCGACAAGGTCCCGAGGGGACACTTGTGATGCCCCCCTACATAGTACAATAACACGTGACAGGCACTGCATGGTCCCTGCAATGTAATTCAGGGATATGTAAAATGTCACTTTATTGTACTGCGGCATCTGCTGCAGACTGCAACGCCCGCCAAAATACAATGAATAGACTTTGCCACCCTTTGGTGGCGGTTGCATCGTAATTAGGCATGTTGGCCCGCTGCCTTCTTGGCGGGTGGTACCCATTACGAATGGATGAATAAGGCCCCTAGTATCTGTTTAACCAGTCTGCATGTTTTTAAGCATAAGAAATCGAGTTTGTAACAAAGCAATAATGTGTTATCTTGAAATAACGCTATTTTCTGAGCTCCTTTCATTGTATTAAGCTGATATTTCTGACTGTTTATGCACATTACACTGTGTGATGTTTCTTTATTTAGTTTTATACTAGACCTGTAAGGCAATATGATACTCTTCTATGTCCTATGCACATGACACCTCATGATATTCACATAATCTGCCGTAAATTGGAATGCTGTTTTAAAAATCCGGCTTTTTGTGATGAGATCTATTAATGTACTTACCTCTGTATGATTTTATCTGTCTTGTATGGCTTTTAGCAGACTACATAACAAAAAAATAAGAGGAGATTGGCCCAGCCGGATGGCCGAATGCACATGATCCATATCGGCTTCGGCACTGCGAAGCTGATGAGGTCATTTCTACAGCCCTAATGTAGGTGTGAATCACGACAATAGCAGCAATATGCAGCAGAGCTGTCTGGAGGCATAGCGGGATTAGCAAGGAAGTAGCCGCGGCCAAGGGAATGGCAGGAGTGCATTTCAGGGATATGTAACATGTAATTTTAATGGACTGCGGCGTCTGCTGCAGACTACAACGCCCGCCTAAATACAATGAATAGACTTTGCGACCCCATGGTGTCGGTTGCATCGTAATTAGGCATGTTAGCCCGCTGCCTTCTTGGCGGGTAGTACCTATTACGAATGGGTGAATGAGGCCCTTAGTATCTGTTTAACCAGTCTGCATGTTTATAAGCATAGAAAATCGAGTTTGTAAATTGATACTTGTAAATTGATACTTGTAAAGCGCACTACTCACCTGCAAGGGTCTCAAGGCGCTTGTACGAATATCGCTGTGGAACCCATCCTGGCTTTCCCTGTGAGGCGTCCACTCCTGGGCACCCCCAAGGTGGAGGCCAGGCATCCTTAGCGTTGCGTGGGCCGTTTTGGAGATTAAGCAAGCTATTGCCCAGAGTTGCAGAGTGGGACTCTATGATTGGAATAGGCACCGAGGCGAGAATTATCAGGTCCGTACAATTTTTTAGCCCAAGACCCGCCGAGGCAGGGAATTGAACCCTGGTCCCGGGCCAGACCTCTGCATCAGGGTCTGCCACTCTAACCATTGAGCCACACTTCTCCACTAGGCAATATGTTATCTTGAAATGACGCTATTTTCTGAGCTCCTTTCATTGTTTTAAGCTGATATTTCCAACTGTTTATGCACATTACACTGTATGATGCTTCTTTATTTAAGTTTATACTAGACCTGTAAGGCATGATGATACTCTTCTATGTCCTATTCTTATGACACTTCATGATATTCTCATAATCTGCCATAAATTAAAATGCTTTTTTAATAATACTGCTTTTTGTGATGAGATCTATTAATGTACTTACCTCTGTATGTTTTTATCTGTCTTGTATGGCTTTTAGCAGACTACATAACAAGAAAACAAGGGAGGGTGGCATGCAAGATGGCCGAATGGACGTTATCCATATCGGCTACGTCACTGCGAAGCTGTTGAAGTCATTTCCACAGCCCTAATGTAGATGTGTATCACGACAATAGCAGCAATATGCAGCGGTAAACAGTCAAAATATCGAGTTCTTAATTTCGACCTACACTAATATCGAGTTGCTAATATCGATGGGACAGAATATCGATGTCCAGAATATCGATGGCCAGAATATCGACCCTAAGGTAAGTAATATCGAAATTACTAATATCGATAGCATATATATCGAAATTACTAATATCGATAGCATATATATCGATGTAAGTAATTTCGATTTACTAATATGTGTTAGAAATATAAGTTAAGTATTTAAATTAATTGTTATAATATGTGTTTAATATGTTTTTATAATTTAAAAATATATAAGAGTAAATAATATGTTTTACTACCACAGCGGGTTGTGGGTTTATAGGGGAATAGGGTGGGAAGTAATTTATTTGTAATTAAATAATTATTTTTCAATGATTAATTTATTTTGCAATTAAATATTAATTGGCAATTATTTATTTTAATTGATTAATAGATTAATTAATTGATAATTTATGTATATTTTTAACTAAATTATGTTTTACTACCACAGCGGGTTGTGGGTTTATAGGGGAATAGGGTGGGAAGTAATTTATTTGTAATTAAATAATTATTTTTCAATGATTAATTTATTTTGCAATTAAATATTAATTGGCAATTATTTATTTTAATTGATTAATTGATTAATTAATTGATAATTTATGTATATTTTTAACTAAATTATGTTTTACTACCACAGCGGGTTGTGGGTTTATAGGGGAATAGGGTGGGAAGTAATTTATTTGTAATTACATAATTATTTTTCAATGATTAATTTATTTTGCAATTAAATATTAATTGGCAATTATTTATTTTAATTGATTAATTGATTAATTAATTGATAATTTATGTGTATTTTTAACTAAATTATATGTTTTACTACTGGAGCGGGTTGTGGGTTTATAGGGGAATAGGGTGGGAAGTAATGTATTTGTAATATTAATTAATTTTGGGTAAAGGGGTATTTTTAGGGTTCAGGGTCAGTTTTCAGTTTTTGGGTAAAGGGGTTTTTTTAGGGTTCAGGGTCAGTTTTCAGTTTTTGGGTAAAGGGGTATTTTTTGGGTTCAGGGTCAGTTTTCAGTTCTTTGGTAAAGGGGTATTTTTAGGGTTCAGGGTCAGTTTTCAGTTCTTTGCTAAAGGGGTATTTTTAGGGTTCAGGGTCAGTTTTCAGTTTATGGGTAAAGGGGTATTTTTAGGGTTTAGGGTCAGTTTTCAGTTTTTGGGTAAAGGGGTATTTTTAGGGTTCAGGGTCAGTTTTCAGTTTTTGGGTAAAGGGGTATTTTTTGAGTTCAGGGTCAGTTTTCAGTTCTTTGGTAAAGGGGTATTTTTAGGGTTCAGGGTCAGTTTTCAGTTTTTGGGTAAAGGGGTATTTTTAGGGTTCAGGGTCAGTTTTCAGTTCTTTGGTAAAGGGGTATTTTTAGGGTTCAGGGTCAGTTTTCAGTTTATGGGTAAAAGGGTATTTTTAGGGTTCAGGGTCAGTTTTCAGTTTTTGGGTAAAGGGGTATTTTTTGAGTTCAGGGTCAGTTTTCAGTTCTTTGGTAAAGGGGTATTTTTAGGGTTCAGGGTCAGTTTTCAGTTTTTGGGTAAAGGGGTATTTTTAGGGTTCAGGGTCAGTTTTCAGTTTTTGGGTAAATGGGTATTTTTTGGGTTCAGGGTCAGTTTTCAGTTCTTTGGTAAAGGGGTATTTTTAGGGTTCAGGGTCAGTTTTCAGTTTATGGGTAAAGGGGTATTTTTAGGGTTCAGGGTCAGTTTTAGGTTTTTGGGTAAAGGGGTATTTTTAGTGTTCAGGGTCAGTTTTTCCTACTGTTGCACCCACTGGAGTGGGAATAGTAATTATTGTTAAGTAATTATATATTATATATTATTTATTATTATTATTTTTTTTATTAAATATGTATTATTATTTTTTTAACAATTATTACATATATTTAAATATGTTTAAGTAATTATTATGTATTATTTACAGTTTTTTTTATGTTATTTTAAATTAAAAAAAAATCGATATATTTAACAACGATATTTTTTACATCGATATTAATTTTTCGATATTTTGGTACTTACCATGTTGTACATAGGGCGTCGATATTTTTGCTATCGATATAATTACGCCGATATTTGTGTAGGTCGAAATTCTGTCTGTCGAAATTCTGTCATAGATCCATATGCAGCGGAGCTGTGTGGAGGCATAGCAGGATTAGCAAGGAAGTAGCCGCGGCAAGGGAATGGCAGGAGCGCAGAGACGAAAAGCTGAAGCACAAGATGGAAGCAAGGGACCGACCGGAGTGACCCGGAGATTCCCACCACATCTGGGGTTTAAGGCCTTTGAAGCACGGAAACGGACTATCACAGCGAAAAATGGTGGAATCCGATTGTATATTTATTTATTTATTTATTTTATGAAACTTATAGAGCGCACAAATGCCGGAGGGGTTCTCGGAGCTTGGTGCATATGGAGGTAAGTTTAAAAGCGACTAGCTCAGCACCGGGAGGCAAATCGGCGAGTGCCGGAGTTTATTGGCTGCCAAGAGGAGCAATTATAGGCAGTGGAGGTAAGCAGGGAAATCCTGCTTCAATTTACAATTTTTGGGCACCCGGGAGGTGCAGAAGGTGGCATTGAGGGACTTAAGAGGTACTAATATGAGATACCGAAGATCTATCCTCCCTGTGCCTGGCGTTGGGGGGCACAAAATGACGGTCAGATACAGAGAGGCTTAAGTAATCGGCCCGCCTGTAACACAGCGACTAGGGAGGAAATGGGCAATCTAGTGAGCAAGTGATCAATGAAGGCGACTCACCACTCGGAAGCCCTGACCCATTTTTCTTTCTGGCTGCCTGACACTAAGATGGCCGCCTGGAAATGAGAGTCTACATAAGACATCCGGCCACCCACTTGAGTGAGGAGAGCAGCGATACCTTGTAGATCTACAGGAGCCTACCAGAGATTTAGCACAGCGATGATGTGGGGTGTGCAGTAGGAAACAAAAAGAGGCCCTGGAGTCTCTGGAACACACAAGAGACTGTATCTATGCCACCTAAGAAATCGACCCCTAAGGTATTGAACTATTTTACACCTGCAGATAAGAAACAAGTACAAGAGAAAGAGAGCCCTGACTTCGCCTTGGCCCTGGCCAAAGAAGACTTACTACTATCACTGAAAGACTTTAAATTGGTACTATGCTTGAAACTAAAAAGTGACCTCCAGGCCCCCATGGATAAACCCAGGAGCTTGACAAAAGAGTACTAGAAATGAGGGAAAAGCTACAGTCTTTACACTCACCCTACTGAAGAATGAAGACCTGGAAAACAGGTTCAGACGAGATAACAAATGCACCAGGGACCTTGTGGAGGGGGCAGAAGGCCCTGACTTAGAGGTGTTCGTAGAGGACCTCTTTGTAGAGATACTTGGGCCTAAACAAATCAAAATAAAATTTGAAAGAGCCCATAGTGTGGAGCCAGTTTTTCTGGGTAGCAACGTCGGACTCAAGACATTGTGAAGCTTCACTCCTTTAATGTTAAAGAAGTCATCCTACAGGAATCCGGAAAGAAAGACACCATCACGTTCCAAGGATTTTGCTGAGTGCTATTTCAGGCCCTGTCTCAGGTGACACTGCAACAAAGGCAATACTTCCATCCACTTACAGAGAAACTTCAAGAGGAGTGACTAAGGCACCAATGGACTTATCCCTTCGGGCTAGTGTTCGACTTTAAAAGTAGGCAATGTCATTTCAAGGCATTCGATGAAGGCTTGGAGATTCTAGGGCTCCCAATTCCTGAGGCCGAGGCGTCCAGCTCGCAGCCCGGAGGAAGGAAATACCATAGGTCAAGCTTCACACAGTAGAAAACAAGCACAAAAACAGCATCTCTTCAAGATCTGATCTAAAGACAAACGGAATACAGTCGAGGAAATTGAAAACAGGTCTACATGACATGTCTAGGTAAGTGAGAGAGCGTGAGGGACGAATACAACTCGCTTACGGTTAACAAGGGAAAAGAAGACATGAAGTGGGTTTCAGTCACACGCATCAGCTAAAGGTTTGCCATGAGCACTGAGGAAAGAGGCCGCACCACTGCCAGACAAGGGCCGCACTGAACAAAAAGATAAGGAGATGAAGCAGTTCAATTGAGACAGGGACTACACAAGCTGTCTGGGTGCGTATGAATGCTCAATTCAAGGCCACAAGCTGAATATAGCTAATAAGTTCAAAGAATGCATGAGGATGGACACTATAGACTTTACAGCAGCTCAAGGCTTACCAGAGACTGTGAGAAAAGAGCTTACACTGGGGCCGGTTTATGCCTACATGTATTACTGATGCATAGGCAGCATGGTGAGGGGCGAGGGCCGAAAACCCTGCCCTATGCCCGCAACAAGGAATGCTAAACCAGCAGGCCACGTGAGGGTCCAGTGGACATTTATTGTTTATATTTTTGTTATGTTTTGAATCCAGAGGAAGGGTGTATGTTAAGCAGGGGTGGGGAACCTGGGGGTAAGAGATAAGGGGGGTAGTGCAACATAGAAGGTCAGAAAATGAAGGGGTGGAATGGAGTGACTAAATAAATGTGATTGGCAGCATTGCATAAAGGAGGGTCCACCGGGATCACAGGTGACGTAGGGGAGGGGGTATCCAACAAGAAGATATTGTTTACCTCATTTAACTTGAAGGGTCTAAACTCTCATATCAAGCAACAAAAAATCTGGAATTACATAGTGGACCACCATTTTGAGGTGGTGGCCCGTCACAAGATGCATCTTAAAAGATCAGAAGAGCTGAGACTCAAAGACAAAAATGGCTCCCTCATATATAGGTCATCCACCAAAACGAAACACAATTGAGTAGCTTTACTATTCCACAGTAGCACCAAATTCCAGACTGAGGGCATAAAAACAGACAAGGAAGGGAGGGTGGTGATGATGAAAGGGAAGCTCAGGGGTAGAAGTGTGAAAATTGCCTCGGTTTATGTCCCCAATACAGGTCAAACTACAGTTTGACATCTCTTGAACTTGGTGGGGGGTTTTGACAAAGGTCAACTAATTGTGATGGGGGACTTTAACTTCACCCGGCAACCCACAAACGATAGCTCACACCTACATAGGTCCACAGGAAGCAGTTTCCCAAGGACCCTAAAATATGCCTTTATTTACCTAGGGCTCTTTGACACTTGGAGATTTATTTATCCAACCACAAAAGAATACACATATTATTCACATGCGCACCTAACATATTCCAGACTAGATTACATTTTAATTTCCCTGGAGCTACAGGATGCTTTGCAGGGGACTGAGTCCTTCCCATTTAACTATCCGACCATAGCCCAGTTACCACGACCTACACTGGGGTAGGAAAGTGCAGGGACCAGCTAAATTGTATTTTCCTGTCGCACTGACACAAGATAAGCTACTCTAGGATGAATTACGGATAGCTATTAAGGAATTCTTTCAGATAAATGACTCGAGGGACACCTCCCCCCATAAAAACTGGGAGGCCTTTAAGGCGGTAATTCGGGAGAAAAGTATAAGGTAGTTTCAGCGTTAAATAAGGAAAGGGCAAGGGAAAGGGAGGTACCTGGGGCAGCCCTGTCTCATGTCGAAAAGGAATACAAAAAGAATCCCATACATAGCCTAAAACACCAGTTGGGTACTTTAAAAGGGAAATTTGGGGTAATCCACAATACTAGAGCTAAGTTCACTATGTTGCGACTTCAAAATAATGTAGGCATGCATCTGGCGAGACAGCTTAGGGAAAAAAGATCAAGGGAATATATTGGAGGAATAATTAAAGACGGGGGAAATAGAGGTAGATTAGGTCAGTAAAGCGAATCTGTTTGGTGCTTTTTATCAGGATCTCTACAAAGTATCTCTCCCTGAGGCCAATACCCAAAGGACGTATTTAGATTCACTTACACTCAACAAAATCCCAGAAGAATGGAGGGACCAACTGGAAGCTCCAATCTCGGAAGACGAGGTAAGACTCGGGATCGGGGATCTCAGGCCACATAAGTCTCCGGGGACGGTCGGTCTAACAGCCTTTTCTATAAGACCTACGCACCCGAATTATTGCCCCAGCTGACAACCCTTTTTCTTGACATAGCATCAGGACATGCAGTCACCTCCCTCTATGCCAGAGGCACTCATCACAGTACTCCTAAATACGGGGAAGAACCCACAGCTATAAGCCTCACTGGAAACCTTTGTTTTTATCATGGCTTCGTCGGATATACGGAGTCAAGATGACCCTTCTCCATACGTTGTTATACCTCGCCCAGGCACTCCCAATAGAGCTGCGTAACGATTTTTTACAGTTTGAATTTCTTTTGTTAGCATTTTCAAAAATGTCAAGTAAATAGAGCAGCAGATTCAAGTCATAGGAGAAAACAACCTTCCAGCTGCGGACCACTTAGGGGTCAATTACGATCTAGGGCGGATCCCCACATGGTGGTGGCAATACGCATTACATTCTACCCCGCCCGCTACCCATTTCTCCATGTCATATTAGTATGGCGGGGGGACCCCAGCGGACGGAAAGACTGTCTGCTCTCTTTCCGCCAGTCACACAAGTGACCAGGCAGAAAAGGGGCCTGATATGGTGGTGGTGTCTGTTAGACACCGCCATCCATATTATAAAGCCAGCGGGGAGAAGCCTTTCCTTAGTGGGGCATGCAGATAGTGTTTACGGGGGCCTGTTGCGAGCCACCAGGGTATTTTGGGGCATGGGGAGTGCACATGGGACATTGACATGGGCAAAGTGGCAGGCACCGCGCGGTGCCTGGTCCCTTGTGCATGACGATGCACACAGTGCATTCCCAGTATTGTGGCGGGCGGTGTTTTGAGCACCGCCCACCACAAGGCTGGTAATGGAGGATACCATCTCCACGGTGGCAGTATCATCCTAATTGCAGGTGCTGGACTGCCGTACCACTGGCAGCCAGTCCCAGCCCTGCTAGGGTGGGGGGGCAGACTAAAGTCCGCCCGCCATCCTGATTGCCCCCTTAGTGTTTTTCCTGCAATTGGTAAGGAACAAATACAAGAAACAAAGGAAAACCCATTCCCCAAAAACAGCCCCTCAACTCCCTCTCCCAATCCCACTCACCCACTTGCATTTTGGACCACAGTGTATACTTGAATGTGGTAATTTCTCCGTGTGACCCTGCAGCATAGGAACCTCTGAGAGCCGCAAGAGTCTGAGATACTTTGGACTGGTCATGTCATAAAATTCCTGTGAAAGTAACAACGCATAGGGACTCCATACCTCTGAAATTCCGCCCCTTCCCTGCTAGAGACATGGAGATCTTCTCTGTTCTTAGTATGTGCCATATCCTGTGGAGCCAGTATGTGTGTGTGGGAGTGGTCACTGTACCCCAGTTGGCAAGGATTACCTGGGCCGCCGTCCCCAACATCATACCGATCTGTTGGCCCCGGGTGGACTTTAAGGGGTATGTTACTGGATTTGGGAATCCTAGCAACACATAGGTCGGGAATCTTGGGAGCTGTGTATCAATGTACTTGTACGTCATCTATGGCGTGAGTCCAATTGTGAGGAAGAAGCAGACACTTTCACAGAATATGCATCAGGTTCCCTTTGTCCCCACGGCCCTCCCAGCAACCATCGTTATGTGAGAGCTAAATTTTAATTATCCATTACCAGTGTATAGTACCAGTGTGAGGTGATCTTGTTTAGTGTCTCTGCAAGTGTCATACTGCCCCATATTTGGGGTGCCCGGTAGGCAATTCTCTCCCATTTTTTCGCACTCAAGGACCAACCCAATTCCTCCTCTCATCTTTCCCACCCAGCATGAAATGTATGGGCTTGAGTTTGAAGTAGGATTGCATTGAACTCTGAGATCATGCTCTTGTCGGATGATTTAATCAGGAGCCACCTTTTATACTGGGTCAGTTGGCATTGCACATTGGTGCAGTTGGAGGGATGCATGATTTAGTGCCTCAATTGTAGATAATAAAATCGGAACGATTCTGGAAGTTCAAAGTCTTCACACATCTGGGAAAAGGATAGCAGACCTTCCAAATGAAAGGAGTGGCCAATGGAGCTGCGTTTTGACTTTCTCCAGGTTACAAAATCGGAGGCTTTCGCTCCTGGCGTAAAGTCCTCGTTGCCAAAAATGGAAGACATTGGGGATGGATAGGTGGTCAAAACCATTTTAATGCTTGTGCAGGTCCAGACCGACAATGTCACCTGAGTTATTGGTCTTCTTGGACTTTGTGCTTTGGGAAGGACCATGGTCTTCAAGAGGGCTGTACCCGCCACAGGACAGTCCTGGAAAAGCCAGTGCATCTCTGATTCTGGGCGGCACCTCTCTACTAAATATCACAATTGTGCCGCTTTAAAGTAGAGTTGTAAATCTAGAGGGCCCAATTCACAGAATGAACTTAAGACTAAATCCTAAACTTACTACTATTTGGTATTCACAGAATGCACTTACTACTTTCAGGTTTCACAGATTGAACTTACTACTTTCGGTATTCACACAATAGATTGAAGATTACAAACTTTACGTCTGCACTCGGGCTGGAAATTCCGGCCTTGAGGCGGAGCTTCCGGCTTGGAGGCGGAGCTTCCGGCTCGGAGGTGGGGATTTAGCCATGGCTGAAATCTCGACCTCAGGGCCGCAAGCTCCACCTCCTGGACGAAGTTCTGCCTCCGGGCTGCAAGCTCCGCCTCCAACCGGAAGCTCTGCCTCAGGGACGGAAACTCCGCCTCCGCCTGGAATTTACGGCCCGAGTACGGACGTAAAGTTAGTAGTCTTAAATCTATTCTGTAAATACCAAAAGTAGTAAGTTCATCATGTGAATCCCGAAAGTGGTAAGTTCACTCTGTGAATCCTGAAAGTAGTAAGTGCATTCTGTGAATACCAAATAGTAGTAAGTTTAGGATTTAGTCTTAAGTTCATTCTGTGAATTGGGCCCAGAATTCCCAGCCCTCCGGCCTCAGGGGGAAGATAACTCAAGGACCCCTTCATACACTGTTTCCGACCCTGCCAGATGAACTGCGCTAGTTCTGACTGGAGTTTGGCAATTGTGCCCTGTGGGGGAGAGGGAGCAGAGTCTGGAAGAGATAGTTTTTTGGGACGAGCAGTCATCTTACAGGCCACTATCTTAAACACCCCCACCAGGACTACTCTAAAGACATGGGGCAAGGTGACTAGTAATCTGGAATAGACCTCCTTTCCCTCCCCTTATACAGCTATACATTTTAACACAGACAAGTAAGAGAGCAGGAACTAGAGACCTGACCTCAATAGAAACCTTTGTGCGGCAAGCGAGTACCTCAAGGGGCACTAGCTCTTTTCTCTACAAGTAGCTGATGTCCACTACGAAGGCACCACAGCCTAGAAACATAGGTACATGGGAACAGACTTTGGGGAGAGACACAACAGAAGGCGAATGGAAACACTTGTGTCCGACATCACGAACTTTAACAATTTCCTTGACTTGAGATTTTACTTTGATCGTTTTTTTCCTACTTGAAAAATGTTTGGTTGCATTGATTTGGTAACTAACTCAAAAAACATTGCACAGATAAAGTGTTTAAAACTTACTTGAGTCTGTGGTTATTGTATGTTAACATGAATTGCTATGCTACCTATTATTTTAACAGCCAGATACAATCACCTAGTGTTAAATAAGTAAAAGTGACAAGGAATTGGTGAGGTATTGTGTACAGGTAAATTATAAATCACTGATAGGCAGCAGAAACAGGTTACCGGTTGAATGTGACTAAAATTTATATGGGCCCAGGTGAGTATGGTATTAGAGAAAATATCCTGAACCGGTAATCTAGCGCCTTCGCATATAGCTGTTGTGAGCTGCATTCAAAAAGCCAAAAGCAAGAACATCTCAGATTTCTAATATCATAAGATCACTTTGGGGACCAAAGTGAAAGGGTGTAAATGGCACCAGAATTACTCAAGGATGCAAGGTACCAACACCTGGGGAAAAATCTCAGTAATTAATTAAATGTACTCCAGCAATACACACTTTGAAAGATTACAAAATATGTTTTATTTGTGTTTCTTGAATACTATTTTATACTCTTTATCTTTCTCATTTTGTTTTTAAAATCTCTGTTTTTCAGGCTGTATATAATTGGATTACATAGTGGAGTTAAAGCGACATATAACAAAGACAATACTTTGTTGTATTTTCCTGAAGCCGTTGATGCTGGTCTCATGTACGTAGAGCAGATAACTCCATAGAATAATATAACCACAGTGAGGTGGGAGCCACAGGTGGAAAATGCCTTCCGTCTCCCCTCTGTAGACCGGATTTTCAGGATTGTTGAGATGATTTTGATGTAAGATGCAATAGTTAAAGCAAAAGGTGTTACTCCGAATATAAAACCAATGATGTAGGTTGCTGTCTCAACCGTGCGAGTGCTGCTACATGAAAGATTTATGAGAGCTACCACATCACAGAAGAAATGGTTGATTGTGTGGGACCCACAGAACGAGAGCCTATATATTAGTACAACATGCGGTATTGTGTCTATGAAACTAACTATCCAGCATCCTGCAGCCAGCTTCTTGCAAACTACATCATTCATGGTCTTCACATAGCTCAATGGATTGCAAATGGCCACGTAGCGATCATAAGCCATGATTGTGAGAAGGAGCATTTCACAAGCCAACAGGGAAATGAAAAGAAACATCTGCAGCAAGCAAACATTTAGGGAAATCTGTGTTCCTGCCAGAAAGAAGTGAGCAAGCATGTTTGGGAAAATGATTGTTGTGTAACAGATGTCAAGAATGGCTAGGTTTGTGAGGAAAAAATACATTGGTGTGTGCAGTTGTGTGTTGTAATAGATGATCACCACAATAAGAATGTTGCCCACAAGTACCAAGAAATAAACCAGCAAAAAAGCCAAAAAAAGTGGAACTAGAATTTGCGGAAAATCATTGAAACCCACAATGATAAACTCAGTCTCTACGGTTTGATTTTCACCTTCCATGCGTCTTGGAATGCAGCTTTCCAGTGTCAGGCAATCAGAGATATCTGCAATTAAGGAACAAAAAGGAAACTCACTACTCATCACCATCGTCTGGCAGTCTAAGTTGATATGTTTACTATCAGAAGAAACTTATTAAATTGGAGGCAAAAAATAGGTATGTAGTAAGCCAGTTCTAATTGTTTCTTGTGTGTATCATGCATTTTTGAAATTTTCATAGGGCAATGATTGACTTGCATTATTTTTGTTGTTAATTTATAGGTTGGTTACTTATTTATATGATAGATTTCAGCTGTAACTATTTTAAACTTGTCTAGAAGACACAGGACATTACCAGGACATGCACAACTTAGAAGTACATCTCCTACATTTTATTTACACAGCACCCTGCGATATGGGCTATCTCTGCCTGCCTTTGAGTGATATATATGTTATAAAAAGGGTGTATACGGTTTGCAAGGGGTTATAAATTCCAGGTAAACATGGCAGACAGACTGCACACACAGGCTCTGCGGTGGCTGGCTGAGATACATTTAAAGGGCTACTTGTGTGGGTCGCACAATTAGTAATGTAGGCCCACTGGTAGCATTTCATTTATAGTGCACTCTACTACAGACTTATAGATCAATTAAATATCAAAAAGGTGGATAAACCTACTAATGTAGCCATGTTTATAGGAAAAACATGTGCACTTTAGGGCAGGTCAGCAGTGGCAAAGTGCTCAGAGCCCCAAGGCCAAAAAACAGTAGAAACAAAAAGAGGATGCAAGCAAGCAAAGTGTTTTGGGGGTAGATCACCCTAAAGCTGACAGGTCTACCATGAGGTGAGTAAAACAAAAATGCTTTTAAATGTATGTTGTATGCCTGCTTGCAGGTTTGTGTGCTTATGTGAGAGAGAGCGTCTGTTTGTGTGTAAGTGTGAAATTAACTTTATGTGTAAGCATGTGTTTGTTTGTGAGTGAAATTGAAGGTCAAAGAATGTTAGATGTCACTGCTGATACCCAGGCATTTTGGTAAATTGATTTTCATGTGAAGACTCAAGTTTTGGGTAAACTGAGCTACCTATTGATGATAGCCAGGTCATGTTGGGGGATGGCTCCTGTTGTGCTATGGGTGATGGTGACACCCAGTGACTGGCTATGATTTTTTTAAACCAGTTCTTCAAACAAATTAACATCAGGTTGTCAAGGCCCTCGCCAAATATTAAAAACAAAATAGGTAAAGTTGCTTACAAACTACAATTACAATATATCAAGGACCAGCTAAGCCATATTAGTCTGCTAAAAATATAATTGAGTTCTGTTCAACCGGGACATACAAGATCCCCTTCATTGTCTATTGATACAAGTGATGTTGACAAGGTGAACATAGTGGAAAGTTGAACAGAACAGCAAAGGCTTAGGCTAAAACTTGGTCACTTAATTATGCTCACATTTTCTCAGAATTATCAAGTAGAACTCGTTTGGGGGAACTTGCTATTCTGATTTTACACAGAAAAATTATTAAGCAATGACCATACCATATTCCTGAGGCACACCACATAGCAATCTACATAAAAGTCAAACAGATATTAAAGATGAAATTCATAGAACCTTCAACCTGCAAAGTAAACTTTTCTCCAAAGCAGATGGGAGCATCCTTTTTTGTATTGATTTCCATCCAGTAAACACGGTTTACAAATTTGATAGCTACCCAACAGGTAGAACTGATGAACTCATCGACCATTTAAGGAAATCTTAATATATTTCCACCATTGACCTCAGTAAGGGATATTGCCAGATTCCAGTATGCCATGTTGACTAGGAAAAGACTATATTCTCCTTGTCTGCCCGTGTTGCTGCCGTAGCTGTAACCAGCTGATTTCACATATCACCACAGAGCATCGCTGCCTTCCGTGGACCCGCCCGCCAGTCTCCCGCTGCTCCGTCGCTCTCTTACCAACTAGAGCGGGAGCCGCCGAGAGGAGACCGGCGAGGGGTAGGACCACAATACCCAGAAGCCATGCTGGGGTCCGCCTCACCTCTAAGCGCCAGGAGGCGCATAAAAACGACACTACCACCATTGTGAGTGGGAACCCTTGTCTGCCCGTGTTGCTGCCGTAGCTGTAACCAGCTGATTCCACATATCACCACAGAGCATCGCTGCCTTCCGCGGACCTGTCCGCCAGTCTCCCGCTGCTCCGTCGCTCTCTTACCAACTAGAGCGGGAGCTGCCGAGAGGAGACCGGCGAGGGGCAGGACCACAATACCCAGAACGATTTAGAAAAGGGGGTGGTGATGAACAGAGTGTCTGCAAACCGGGCCGAAGACGGCTGTAATGCCAGAAACCGGTCCCCGGGAGCTTGTTTCCTTCCCAGTGTAAGAATTGGCTTTTGTAGTTTGGTTTGCCCTGTTCCCATCATGCACTGGGACAGGAACAGACTAATTTGCATACAGCCAGGTTCTGAAACTGGGATGGTGCAGTGAGCTAAAAAACGGTGTTGGATCTAGCCCTGATCTCTTGACTGGGTGAGAGCTTTCTGCTTAATTCAGAGACTCTGTCTCTCACCACCCCTTGTTGTAAATATTTTTGTCCACCCTAAGCGTGGAAGGGTATTCTCAGATGTGAGACCCTTGCTCATTGCACCATCAGGATTCAAGCAAACCGGGCCGAAGACGGCTGTAATGCCAGAAACCGGTCCCCGGGAGCTTGTTTCCTTCCCAGTGTAAGAATTGGCTTTTGTAGTTTGGTTTGCCCTGTTCCCATCATGCACTGGGACAGGAACAGACTAATTTGCATACAGCCAGGTTCTGAAACTGGGATGGTGCAGTGAGCTAAAAAACGGTGTTGGATCTAGCCCTGATCTCTTGACTGGGTGAGAGCTTTCTGCTTAATTCAGAGACTCTGTCTCTCACCACCCCTTGTTGTAAACATTTTTGTCCACCCTAAGCGTGGAAGGGTATTCTCAGATGTGAGACCCTTGCTCATTGCACCATCAGGATTCAAGCAAACCGGGCCGAAGACGGCTGTAATGCCAGAAACCGGTCCCCGGGAGCTTGTTTCCTTCCCAGTGTAAGAATTGGCTTTTGTAGTTTGGTTTGCCCTGTTCCCATCATGCACTGGGACAGGAACAGACTAATTTGCATACAGCCAGGTTCTGAAACTGGGATGGTGCAGTGAGCTAAAAAACGGTGTTGGATCTAGCCCTGATCTCTTGACTGGGTGAGAGCTTTCTGCTTAATTCAGAGACTCTGTCTCTCACCACCCCTTGTTGTAAACACAATACCCAGAAGCCATACTGGGGTCCGCCTCACCTCTAAGCGCCAGGAGGCGCATATAAACGACGCTACCACCATTGTGAGTGGGAACCCTTGTCTGCCCGTGTTGCTGCCGTAGCTGTAACCAGCTGATTCCACATATCACCACAGAGCATTGCTGCCTTCCGCGGACCCGCCCGCCAGTCTCCCGCTGCTCCGTCGCTCTCTTACCAACTAGAGCGGGAGCCGCCGAGAGGAGACCGGCGAGGGGCAGGACCACAATACCCAGAAGCCCTACTGGGGTCCGCCTCACCTCTAAGCGCCAGGAGGCGCATAAAAACGACGCTACCACCGTCTCGCGGGATGCCGGGCGAAGCCCAGGCCAAGGGCGGGACCGTCCTATACCGTCACAGACCGGAAGAGACTGGGCTGGGGTCACCCTCTAACAACTTGTACAAGGTAATCCTCTCAAAGTTATCTAATGTTACCATACATTGTCACCATATAAACAAAAGGAATACACACTATCGGTGTTGGTCAGTCCCTTCTCAGCTGAAATTTGCCCGACCATTAACCCCTCCTATCAAATAACAAAAAATGTCACCGAGGGGCTCCAGAAGTAAAACGCTCAAAAATATGGCGAAATACGTTGGCCCAATAGATCAATTCATTACTAAAGTTAACCAAACCATCGACCAAACTGTAATGCTGTTAGATCGACGAGTATCTTATGAACTAGAACAAGCAAGAGGCTCGTCATTGGGACTATTGGCACTAGCGCAACACCAATAATTTAACCAGAAAAAGCACCCGCTCTGGAAACACGTGCGGACATTCATGTAATTCCTAACTCAGTTGACCTGTCAGTGTCCTCATCACTGCTGGACTCACAATTGACCCAGGGCCTCGAACAAACACCTGATATCTTTGCGAGTCCATCGTTACAGGAGAATGACCCTATGCAGAGCGAACTAAGGGGGACAAGGGAGGGAGCAATCCCGAAACACAAGAAAGTAACTCAAAAAAATCAAGACATCGAAGACTCCATAACTCCTGATAAATTACAATATAGGTCACATCCCAAGAAACGTCGAGAGAGTAATAAAACCAATGAGCAAAGTCAGGACAATGATAAATCTAATGAAATAACAGCAGCCAATAGTAACACTAATCCCCATGTTGTTGTGGTGGATGACAGCACGAATGTAGGCAACCCCAACAATGCCCATAAGGAAAACTCAGACTCGCACTTAGATAAAAGAAACAAAAAAATCGAGTCAGACCATCATCTGATGAAAGAGATAGCTGATATAATTAAACACCAGCTACAACCTATCCAAAAAAGTTTGGAAGTTATCGAGAAACAAGTAGCAGTATTAGTCGCCATTTTGAAAAAACCTGCAAACCTAAGAAACCAAGGGTTGTCAAATATGGGAGGATCTAAGCCTATAATTAGTAATGCCAAGCCTATAAACAGTAACACCAAGCTAGGACAATCATCTGATAATATTACGACCGTAACAAACAGTCCTACCGTTAGGAGAGGAGAATCTGTGAACAACTCAATTAATCCACCTGTTATTTTGAAAATTAAGACCCCCCAAAAATCTCTTAAGAAAGTTCAGGACCCACAAAATCCCCCCCAATAAATGCCCCCCCAGACCACTTTTAACAAACAGTCCTCGCCACGAACAGCCCCAGAGGCATAATACTCAGACAGAACGGATAAAGAAGAGATGGACTAAACCAGTAAATCTCCCACCTGAGGCAGCTCCATTTGTAGCCATCTTAACAGGGGTTTCCGAACTAAGTAACGATACAGACGAACCAACTTGGTCTTTATTGAACAAAACTCGTCATTGGCTGAATATTAACAGACCAAATCAGCATAATCACGTTACTAGAATCATCACATTAAGAAGAGCCTCATGGATAGGATACCAACCAAAATCTATCCCGGGTGACTGTGTAATAGTTCATTTTGAAAATCCTCGGGCAGTGGAATACATCTGTTCTTGGGATACACCAGGCAGGAGTGGAGGCATAAACATCAAACGACTATCCTTTTTCTATCCCTGACAACGCCATTATTCTGAGGGCCCTAACTGGTCCTCAAATTGGTCTTGGAACCAGCCAGAGCACGGACAAAGAGGCTGGAACCAAGAAGAATGTGGATATGGAAACAATCAAAGGGGCTGGACCCAGGGAGAATGGGGATATGAAAACAAAGATCGGGGCGACTGGAACATTAATGGCAGGAGGGCACAACAACAACCATATAGGGAACGCTGGGGTGGAATACCAACTTTCAACAGCTACAGCTGCTTAGAGATGGTCGATTGACCACCATTACAAAGGAAGCACAATATGATTAGCCCATCAAACAATAGAGAAAAAAAACAATCAAATATCCCATAAATATCAGTCTTAATAAAGACCCCCCTACACCAGTTAAACGGCCAAATGGATCAAACATAATGATTAAACATGAAACCACGGTAGATCCAACACAAGAGCCGCTCTGTCCCCTCGAGGTTTCCATCGGTTTTCTCTCTCCCCCACAAAGTGGTATAGAGACACGGGAAAGTGTTCCAAAGCCGGCTTCCGAATCACAGCCAAGTCACCTTGAAGAAATCAGTGCTCAGAGCATGACATCTACTGTAGCAAGCTCCAATTCTGAAACAAGGTTATTATTTTGGAACGTGGCGGGTTTAGCCACTAAACACTCTGAAAAAAGTTTCCTTTGCCTGGCAAACTCAAGAAAAGTAATTTCCCTCCAGGAGACGTGGCTTAATGACCCAATTCATCTTTTGGGCTACAAAACATACTTCTCACAAGCCACAATATCCAATGCAGGTAGGAGTAAAGGAGGCCCAACAACATATATCTCGAACCTTTGGCCTTGTTGCGAAATAACCCCTGTAATTCTAGACCAGAATTTCCAGATTATTAACATATATGGAACCAGACAAGAGGTCTATACCATTATTAATTTCTATATTAACATGACTTCATTAGAATTAACTAAGGCTTTAAACGAAATTTCTCATCTAACATATGATCTCAAAATGAAACAAGCAAAAGATTTCCACACAGTAATCTGGGGAGGAGATTTTAATCTCCACTTATGCAATAGAAGCGACACTCCCAACTGCGGGATTATAGCTGAAGACGGGAACTGTTTAACTCACTTTACCCATACTTTACCCATACTCCAGAGGGTAACAATGTACAGGCCACGATGACTGGATTGGATATAGGGTTTGCTAACAAGATAAAAACACCTGCAACTGAATTTGTTCCAACTTTCCAGGGCAGAGGCTTCAAAACCTTAATAGATTACATTTTAGTATCCACTAATAAAGCAGCAAACATTAAGACTTTTAAAGTACATAACAACGTACTTAGCGATCACTCCCCTATCAGTATGACATTTCAGGAACCCAAACCACAGAATTGGGGAGACAGGGTAAACCCAAGCTTGCTATACCAGCAATCATTAACACTGTACAGGCTAAATGGCTTCACATTAAAATGGGGTAAAATAGATCAGGAAACCACAATTACAAGAATAGTAAAAACATGTAGAAACGAGATAGATAGGTGCCTAGACCCCTCTAAAACTTCAATCGAGATTCTGACTAACTACACTGACTTTGTGGAAAATATAAGGAAAGAATTAACCAAGTCTCACACACAAAATAGGACTACCAGAAAGGGATGGTTCAGTACAGAATGCACAAAAGCCTATTCCAACCTAAAGAAGGCGCTAGCCAAAAAAGGAAGAGATAGAGACGAGGTGATAAAATTAAGGAAGGTTTACGCGCTTCCAATCCGAAAAAGAAAAAAGGAGTTACAAGCAAATCTATGGGCTGAATTACAGAAAAGCAGCATTCTAAAAGACAGTACTGCTTTCTGGCAGATAGTGAAATCTCCTTTCCTAACAGAAAAAACTGAGGTGCCCTCACTAGATGTTGCAATAAACGCAAGGGAATGGGTGCAACATTTCTCTGGGGTCTTTGGCGGGGACAAACTCCCAGATTTAGAACATCCGGATTTGCTTATGCCGGTGTAATATCCATTAGCCCTCCATTTCACACTAGACGAACCGAAGGAGGCTATAAAAACTGCAAAACCGGGAAAAGCACCAGGCCCGGATTTGGTTCCTATGGACCTTTACAAATATATCCCAGACCTCTGGTCCCCATTACTCACCAACGTACTAAATGCGGTAAAGGAGATCGGCCTGCCTGATTCCTGGTCGACCTCGATATTGGTCCCCATTTTCAAGAAGGGAAACAGAGACAGCCCCTCCTGTTACCGTCCCATCTCCCTCCTGGATACGATTTGAAAAATGGCAGGGCGCATTCTCCTCGATCATCTCCAGGAGTGGTCGCTTGTTCATGGGGAAATTTCAGACCTACAATATGGGTTCAGGACTGGACTGAGCACGGTGGACCAGGTTTTAAATCTGACTTTATTGGCCGGAAAGTACGTAGATGCAAAACTTTCCTCTTTACACATGGTATATGTGGACCTCACAGCAGGGTTCGACTGTGTTGAACACTCAAGACTATGGACAATTATGCTGCAAATGGGTATTGATCCACCAATAGTTGATTTCCTTCGCGAATTATACACCGGAGCAACGGGAAGGGTGAGATTTGGGACTGGTGGCCAGCTAACCGACAGTTTTTTAATAGAGAAGGGGGTCAGACAAGGGTGTGTGCTGGCCCCTTTCTTATTTACGCTGTACACCAACGGGTTAGAGGCCACAATGTTAGAGGGTGCAAAAGATCTTCCAGTAGCCGGCCGTCGGCAGATTCCAGCCCTATTATATGCCGACGACACGGTAATTCTAGCCCGAACCCCAGTTCAGCTCCAACGGGTTCTGAATAACTACTGCTCATTTATGGCCAGCCTGAGTCTCGGAGTCAACATAAAAAAGACATACGTGATGCATGCTGGCATAAAGCGGAAAAAACCCAAGAAAATCTACGTGGATAATTCACCTCTCGAAAGAACAAACACATACCCTTATCTAGGAATCATTATTGACGAGGCATTTAAATGGAAGGAAGCTATCAATTCTTGTAAATTGGCCTTTATAAGAACCATTGGCGCACTAAAGGCTTTTGCTCTTCAGCTTGGTAAAAGACCTCCGACTGAGATGATAAAAATATATAACGCTAAATGTCTCAGTACTGCAACCTTTGGAGCAGGGGTCTGGGGAGGGGCAAATGTAGATCAGCTCCAAAAAGTTGAAAATTCCTTCCTAGGGTTCCTACTGGCAGTCCCAAACAGTACTACAACATACGGCTGTCACCTTGAACTTGGTTTGGACTATGTCTCAGACATTATCAAAATCCAACCGATCATGCTGTGGCGAAGAATCTGGGCAACGGTCCAATGCCATCTCACAAGAACAATAGCCTTAGATTGCATGAAACTTGAGAACATGAGAAAGATCAGATGGCTGGTCTACGTGAAAACATTTCTCACAGACATCGGTTACGCAAGATTCTTTGACGATCCCCTCTCAGTAACAGACATTTCAAAAAAAGAACTAAAAACACTTTGTTTGTCTCACCTGTCTCAAATGCGGTTGCTGAGTGAAATAGGGAAACCATCCGTCCAGCAATGTTTAATAAAACAATTTGTCCCCACTATCCAACCATATTTACAGTATAATCTAAGTCATTACGGAACTTTTTGTTGACCCGTTTTAGGTTCAACATATTTCACCATATGATTTCATTTCCTAACCAAAATGATTGGTCTTCTAATCTTCCTGTTTGCCCTTGTGATTCAATGTCTTTGCAATCCACCATTCACGTTCTCTTTTTTTGTAAATGTTATGTGTCATTACGTAGGCGGTGGATAGTACCACTTCTAAAGGTTTTAAAGATCCACCAATGCCGCCCGGCCTATCTGGCTTTACAGTTTTTGTAAAACAAACTGATGGCAAAATCGATTGTACACTTTCTCAAACTTTGTGTCAGGCACCGAATGAACCTCTGAAGAGTGGATTGAATAGTCTCTGTGTAAAAAGAAGGACTGGTAAAAATAGTTTTAAATACTTTCTGAAACTAGAAATAACGTGAATTTTTATACTTTTTTAATATGTTTTTATGAACTTTTATGGTCTTTCAAAAAATAATGGAAAACCGAATAAAGATGATTTGATTTGATTGATTTGATTTGACTTTTTCTCCACCCCTTATTTTTTTATTTTCCACTTTCTTTGTGGTGCTCCCTTTTGAGTTGCATGTTGTACTTGCAACATGCCAGCCCCTTGTTTTATATATATATATATATGTGTGATAGCTTAATATTCACAATGATTGGGCTGAACATTTAAAACTTCTAACAAATGTTTTGCATTCCTTAAAAGAGGTGGGGCTTCACATAAATGAAAAAGAATCATGACTGGCATACTTTAAGATTAATTAGTTGGATTCAAATTAGGAAATGGACTGATAGAACCACAAGGATAAAAAGTTAGTGGAGTCACATTTTTTCCTTTCCTGAAAAACTAAAAAGACATGCAGGTCTTTTTCAGGTATCCTCGGCTACTACAGATGGTTTATTCCTAACTACTCACACCTAGCAGGACCATTAACTGATTTGATACAGAAGTTGATCTCTAGAAAATATTTCAATCAATCAATGATTTCATCTAAAGCTGTCTTACAATCACCAGACTTTAACTTAAACTTAATTCTTCTCACAGGTGCCTCAAATGTTGGTATTGGTGCATGTTAGGCTTGTCAACCTTAGGGTGGTCATCCACCAAACTTTTTGCCTTCCTCCTCTATTCTTGCTGAACTAGTTTTTGCTGGCTTCAGGACTCTGCGCACTTTGCCACCGCTGACCAGTGCTAAGGCACATGTGCTTTCTCCTCAAATCAAGGCTGCACTGGCTTATCCCCAAATGTCATGTCAAATTTGTTTCTGTGTCCTTAATGAAGTGCTATTGTGTGTGCCCAGGGCCTGTTAATTAAATGCTACTAGTTTGCCCACTGTGTTCAAGAAACAAGGCCACATTGCTCACAAAGAACCAGGGTACTTAGGATGCCTGTGGATCATATAAACAAGATAAATGATATCATATGCTCAATCGCAATCGTTAGCCAGAGGATATACATGGAGAAGAAAACCTTTATACATCTTTAAAAAAATATTTGGGGGGCTTAAAGATATATAAATATTTAAAAAATTATAGTGGTCACTGTCTCAAGTGAATATAGAACCAAAGAAAAGTGACCAATTGTGGCATACAACAAAGTTTCTAAATATAGTTAAATGACCAAAACATGTTGCATAATTCATAGGCACTGTGAACTGTACACATTCCAGAGACAGCGAATTGTCCGGCTATTTTAATATATATGAATACTTCTGAAATTTCTTGTTTTATTTATTAAAAATGACTCTAATTTATTAGACTAGCATAGGATCCTTTTGTGATATTTTTGCTCTCCATTATTGTTTGAACTGTTGCACAAATAATTTACACTTTCCCTCGGAGTTAAACCTGACTGCTCTGTGCCAAATTGCCTGGGGGTTGTGTGGTGGTGAACCTCAGCAAGGCCTACCGGTGCAAGGGATTCGCTCTTCTCTGCACAGAGTCCTCAGACCAATAGGAAAAAGTTGCCACAGAAAGTTGAATAGGAAATACTGAGTTTATTAAACCTCATGAGGTGGAACTACATTCACACAACACTCATCGGTAATGTATGAGGTAGCACACTGAATGGAAGGAGCTTGGTCCTTTTGTACCCACACTGGGAGATCAAATTAAGGCGGTACAAGTATAAATGCTGGTTTTCGGTGCATATAAGGTCATACAGAGAATGTACAGCCAACAAGTGGGAGGGGCTTAACAGTTACTAATTTTGGTGGTCACATCCTGACAGTTACAAGTTGGGGACAGCTGTAAGCTCAACTGAGCATGTGCGAAGTAGGAGAGGCTAAATATATATCATCTGTAGGCAGATTTCAGGAGCAGTTAACAGGAAGGTAGGACAGAGCACATGGCGAGCACATGGTGAACAAAATGCCCGACAGATATACAAAATGGATTCGGCAAAACGGACAAGATCATTGTTTAAAAGCAAGATGGCTTCAGTTAATGCTAACCTAATCGCTGCCAAATTACAACAGTTGATCACACGTTAATCTAGAGTTTGCTTGTGACTTCATCCTGACAAGGATTGTGGTTGCTGCTTGACCAGGGTTCACACCCTTGTCAACCAACATCTTAATTTCTTTCAGGGCAATATTATCACAACTTAAGGCCTTATTATGATGTTGGGCGGAAAGTCTCCTCCCCAAAGTCAGAATTTCCTGGATCGTTTTGGAACCCTTCCGACCGGCTCGGTCAGTTTGGATTCCGACTGACCGATAACGATGTTCCCGGTCAGAAGGTCATTCCGAATTGGTTCTGACCGGCTCTATGAATATTCGTGTCAGTTGGAACCGCATCATACACCACTATGGATAGCGTTTCCGTTCTCAGGATTATGATATCTTTTTCCAACAGCTTTTCCGACTTGGCCTGTTCAACATGGAAAGGCTGTCTGAAAGTGACTTTGGGGGCCCCAGTCAGGGCCCCCTTCATCCGGCGGCGACTGGTTGGTGGCTGAAGGGGTACATAAGAGACCCCCATGTACAACCCCGCACACTGCAGCAGGCACAAGGGGCTGAACACGAGCTCCAGTAGGAAACAATGGGACTCCTACTGAACAGTGTCTGGTCACATCGTAATCCATCGTTCAAAGCAGCCGACCGCAAGGTGGTCGGTCATGACACAAGACAGTATTGGGCAGATGCTTTCCACCCAACATCATAATGAGAACCTAAGTAGTCCGAATGAAGAAGCACCCTTTCTCTTTTGTAATAGCTAAAGATTTCCCAGAGAACAAAAAATATCCCACAATAGAGAAGGAATGTTTAGAGATAACCTGGGCCATAGAGAAGCTGCTTAGTTATATGGAAGGACATACTTTTTTGTTGTATTCAGATCATGCACCTCTTGATTGGAATTAGCGCAAAGAAATGAAATTATCCAGGAATTTTAAGGTGTCTTTTTTCTCTACAATTTATTTGTTTGAGGCTAGACACCGGAAAGCAAAGGAACAAATCAAAGCAGATTTTCCCCTCAAACAAATCCAGTTTTTCCCAAATTGAAAATTTGAAGAGAGGACGGGTGTCAAAAATGTCATAACTTACCCTGTTGGTTTGTTCAGACCACTCCTCAAGTAATCAATCAATCAATCATTTGTAAAGCGCACTACTCACCGAGGAGGGTTTCAAGGCACTGGGCGAGGGGTGTTGCTACTGCTCGAATAGCCAGGTTGTGAATAGCCTCCTGATGGTGAGTAGGCCCTGGGTCTGCCGTAGATGGATGTGGAGGGTGTTCCAGGTTTTTGCGGCGAGGTGCGAGAACAATCTGCCGCCGGTGTTCGCTTTTTGGATGCGGAGGACAGTGGCGAGGTCGACAGAGAGGAGCTGGCGGTTCGATATGCATGAGCACCTAAGGAAAAACAAGAAATAATTAGAATGGAGAAAGGACAAGAGAACAGAAAGAAACAGAAGGGACAAGATACTGAAGACAGACATCAGTTTCTTCACCTTAAGAGTTTAAATCCAGACGAAGAGGAAACTGAAGATGAGGAGAAGGAGGGAGAGAAGGACCCAGTACTCTGCTACTCTGGAATGGAAAATGACTCAAAGGAAAGAAGAATACACCTGACGAAGGGCCAGCAGAAGTAGGAAATGTCTCAGAGACATGGGGGAGACGAAAATTGGAGACCCTTGACTAGAAGCAGAGAGAACACCGGGGATGAGAAATTAAGCAGCTCCAGCGAGGTCCAGTACAGCATCAGAAAGGAGATGATACATGTACCTGCCATGCTCCTGGAGGAGCACAGCTGTCACAGGTGAAGCTGGTTTTAGAAGCTGGACAGGCAGGTAGGGATGGAGAAGGAGGCCTAGGGCAAACACCATAAAGAGAGGGAAACCCAAACATAACAGATAATTCTAAGTAGTCACATGTTTATAATTTACTGGTGTGTTGTCGGAAATCCCTCATGTGTATTCTTTCTTTTCAGTCAAATGTGAAAAATACTGCTGTATAAGTAGAATAATTTTTTCTAGAATTCAATTTTTTTTAATGTGTGGCTTTTTGGATTCCCTTTTATTTTTATTTACAAATGAAACCACAACCCTAACTTCAAACCTTAACCAGGAATAATATAAGAGTGAAAACAAGACTATATTTAAGAAGAAAGAAACAGAAGTAGTCAGAATTATAACTAAATAGAAAGGAAGAAGAGCAAACAAAAGTCCCTTAATTTTCTCTTAATCACCTGTATTTTATTTTCTATCAAGGAACTGCACAGTTTTGCGCTGGATCTGGGAAAACTGGGAAAAAGAGAAGAATTCTGAGAACCCCATCCAGCGCCGACAGCAAAGAAAGGACTTCTGTACAAACTGATTAAATGGGAAACATAATTTACCACACAGTCAGAACTTGGACCAGGCTTACAACAAAGTCACTACCCTGACTGTGAAGTTACCATGCGTTACTTTACCATGCAAGGCGCTACGCTACACAATTTTTTTAAATTTAAGTTTATTTAACCACATGGCTGCTGGGCGTTTCCCCCCCCCCCCCCTGTGCTGGAAAATGCCATTTTAGTGGCACCATGACGAGCTCAGCTCGTCATCAGCACACGACACCCGTGGTTGATGACGAGCTGAGCTCGTCATCAGCATCGAAAGGGTTAAGTTTTCCCTGGACCCCTTCCCACTCCAAATGTTTTTTTAATCTCAAATGTTAAGACGTTCCAAGGAGATTGCAGAATTCAAGTTGTTAAATAAGTCGAGTCAGTGAGGTAAATGGGGTACCTTAGTGGATTTCAAAGTCTGTGATATAAATTGACTTGTCCTCGAGTGAGAACACATGCCATTTTGATAATTACATCATTAATTAACACTATGTCTTTCTTTAAGGTGCCATCGCTCCTTAAACAAGCATTGGCAAGGCTAATAGATGTTGCCTTTACATGGATGTGCAAATCAGACCTATTGGCGTGTCTAATGCTTCTTGTATTTAACTTTTCACACTACATTGGAGAGCATGTGTTTACTTGTTCCTCATGCATCCTTACCCCCTTTCTATAAACCTTCATTTTAGCTCATACTCCACCACATCCATTCTGTATTGTTCAGTTTTTAGGTTGCAATGACAAGCACACTCCCCAGTCCCACTCCCTGTCTCGCAGTAGATTTTAATGTGTGTGTTTTTTAGTACGGCTCCACAGCTGCAGAGTGCTACCTTGCCACTCATTATATTTCCCACATTATTGTGTACTTTTACAGTTAAAAATTAAAAAACTGTCTGCAAGTGCATCATGGCCAGTGGTTAATTTGTGAAGAAATTGTCAGGAGGCAGCTTCCACCAGCCCTTTTCCCCTGTTAGCACGGCCTAATAAAGAACCATGAAACCCTACAAGCTGACAGAGGATGTGACATATCGGCCAGAGCTGCCAACTTCGGAGCTGGGGAGGGGGTTAAAGTCTCGGTCTCTGCACAACATCCTGTGATTCTGGATGAATCACGTAATCTACCTGATTAAGTGTCGGAGCTGAGCACCAGAAACCACCTGCTCAAATGAAGCACTGGACATGACACAAGTGTGCATGTATCACAACATGTTTGCACATCAGCAGCCACCTGCTAATGGCATTTTTATTTCAAAAGACATTCAGGGTGGCTGCTCAAATGTCTGCAAGCATATGCATAGTTTGGCACCCAGGAAACACTCTGGCAGCCATTACGGCTTTCGCTTATTCCAATGCAAAGGACAACTGGAAAAGTCAAAAAGTCAATTGATTGGCCTTTTAATGCAGAGAGATATTGGCTTTGCCAGTGTTTGATATATAGTCCTAGATAAGTAGTTTCTGACTCATCTACCTTAGTCTCATAATCTGTCTGGCAACAACATGTGGTTGAAGACAGCTGACTGCCTTGGCTGCTGAGGAAGCTCTTTCCTTTGACCTGTCCATCAGCGCTAGACCCATCTTTGGAATTCTGTCATTTTGCATCTTAGCAGCTGTCACTCACTGAGCACTGGTGTGCAAGAAACCAAGGAACTGCCAATCAAGATGCTCTCTGCATTAACTGGCCAAGAACATTGATTTGAAGCCAATAATCCAAATAAATCAACACACACGTTCAGTGTTCCTAGATCCAAGTCAGTGCTTCCCAAAGTTTTTTAGAACCACAACCCAATTTTTAGACTGACACACTTTTGTGACCTACGTAGCTTAATGGACATGGGGCGGACAATTTCTAAACGTAAATAAAGCATTGTGTGGTGGCACACCATCATTCACAAACAACATACATTCCATTGAAATGTTCCCAGAATGTGCCCAGACACACAATGTGACTGATTAATCTGCATTGTAACAAATGACAATGTGTGGAGTTCGGGTTTCAATGAATATTTATCATATATCAGGTTAAGTGTCTCGATATGTTTTGAGCCTTTTAAAATCTTTGTTTCTTCCAAACTTCAGAATTGCAACAATAAATGTGCTTCAGTTTTGCTTTCCTGACTCCTGAATGTGCACAGCTCACACCTTACAGGTATTTACATTTTGCAGTGTTTGAAAAGAATGACATCCTCCAGCCCTTTATTTCACACTCCCTGTTCCCTGCAAGATTGTCACACATTTCACTTAAATTTACTTTACTTTTCCTTCTCTGGCTGCAAAGTGAGAGGAGTTGTAAACACCAATCCCCATGCTAAGAAAATAAGCAGCAATTTGTCAGAAGACATAGCCCCACGATTGCCCTCTGTCTTTGAAAAGCAGCAAAAGTGACAAGATAAATATACAACTTAAAGGCTTTAACTTTTGCCACCCAGCACTGAGTTGTGACCCCCAGTTTAGGAAACACTGCTCTAGAGCCCTAGATGAAAGGAGTACCATGTACCAGGTGACAACTCACGGCTCATATCTAAAGACTGGAAAGGGCGTAGGAAAGAAGAAGGGTAATTTATTATGGGTGATTTAGCTAAACTGACACTACAAGAGAGGTGTCCCTTCCCATTTAGGATAAGCCG
Organism: Lissotriton vulgaris; assembly: GCF_964263255.1. Taxonomy (NCBI): domain Eukaryota; kingdom Metazoa; phylum Chordata; class Amphibia; order Caudata; family Salamandridae; genus Lissotriton; species Lissotriton vulgaris. Next base: position 83,055,829 of record NC_141695.1, read on the forward strand.
AAGCCCGGCTGACAGGGAGGTCCATAGAGGGACACAACAAGGGATTGCCCCCAGTAGTCAGAGCTGCCTGGACAAAGCTTCAGATACAAGATCAATATTTCCATCAGAGAGAGAGAAAGATCTACCCGAGACAAAGGGGCATATCTACAAGAAAATGGTGCAGCTCTGCGCAAAGTTTACAGGGTGGTGCAGCGTCAATTGAAAATTACCGGGATGCACCGTATTTACAATAATACGGCGCACCCCTCTGTTTTTCTCTTATGCTGACACTAAGAATAGCTGCCTAGCGCCAACACAGACACCTTTGTCCATAGTGCAAGGGTCCCTGTGTTGCAGGGAATGATGGTGATTTGCATTTTGCAGCACACATAAAAGCAGCAAATCCTCATTATATAGTGACTGTTTATGTGAAGTTTACCCTTTCTTCACATCAATAATCAATAAAGGCGTTTCGCTCTTTCTAGGTGTGCTGCAGAAATAAAAGCATTTCTCCTCGTTGCGCCAATCTAACACCTGCTTTGCATGGCATTCATTTTTGGCGCAGCCTTAGCTTTACAGATCCTTGTAAATCTGGGGCAGCGTCAAAAGCGATGCTTGTTGCGGTGGAACGCCCACAGCAACACCCCTGGCATGCCCCTTTCACGCAGAAGACTGGGAGAAAGGGTCACATATTTACAAAGCGGCGTTAGACCTCGCAAAGGGGCTTAACGCCACTTTTTAAATATGGTACAGGGCAGTGCGCCACTGGAACGTCATACAAAGTGAGTTTCCGGTGGCGCAATCCCCTTGTAAATATGCCCTTGAGTGTACTGCTCTGTGCTTCAGCCGGCACCGCCCCCTCTAAGTGACCCGTTTACACTGTGTCTACAGCCCCCTGTACTCATGACTCGGACATGACAGCCCGCCCGGCGGGGGGCCCTCAACAGAATGACATGAGGGTCCGCAGATGCTTGTGTGTGTGGATATGACATGTGCATGCACTGCGGGGTGACACAGGGAGGCAGGTACCGGGTCCGTGGTGACAACACTGCAGAGGAGCTGGGGCAAGAGACGGGAACATCACAGCCCTTGTCACCGTAACCTTCCGCCCGGCACTAGAGTGCGTAAATCTGAGAGAATAAGATTATTCACAGGCCACGGAGTAAACACATGAAGGATATTTCCGAGTCACGGCTCCACGCAGGGCCGGCCCGGGTACCCACAGCAGCCCTGGCAGTGTCCTCGGACCAGCCCCAGGGAAGCAATGTATAGCGCCAAGATGCTGGAAACGGTTTCTTGCTGCTTTTGTTACTGGAGCCCTATATTGCAGCACTGCTGCAAAACCGGTGCCTAGTAACTAAACTGGCCCCCACCACTGCAACAACGACCCCCACACTTCCAGCCTCCCGGGAAAATGCCTGATGCCCCGTACGGCCAATCCGGCGCTGCCTCCACGAGAAAAGATCGCATGTGATTCTGGTTTAATTTGATGTTTCACTTTAAAACTACGCCTTAATGTAAATAAAAACCCTGGACAGTTGTATTATTGTGTGTAATTTGTTTTTTTCTATTTCTGCTCTGAGTTCTAATTCTGTAATCCAGTACTTTTTCCCGAGCGAACATCGGAGACAAACAGCACAGACAGAGGATTGGGTTCTGCAATGCAGAACCGTCGTCCCTGGGACAACATATGTGAACCATAGTGCCTGCCCCAGATAGCGCCCAGTAACCTCTAGCTCCCACAGCGCCTTGAGAACAGGCTTCTCGGAGGGATACAAAACTCTCTTCTCGAGCCGCGCATTATTTGCTGCTGCAGAGAAATGAGGCTCCTGGTTCAGCGTCGAACCGCGCGAAGGGGGGGAGGGAAAGAGGGGGGGGGGGTTGTTTTCTGCTTCGCTCTCTCTGTGGCACGTGGGACTGGTATTACAGCATTTTCGGACATGGCCTTCTTTTCAGTCCCAGCGGCAACCAAACATTGCAGCTAATGTGAGGGTGCTCGGGTGACTGAGATACAGATTATAGTCGAGAGACAGAATTCCAAATAAAGGAGACAAAACACAACAGTTTCCCTCGACTGTCCAACTGCAGCACGTCCCTGTGCTGCTGGAAGTGTTTGTGGAGTGAGTGTGTGTGTGCTGCCAACAACATGAACTCACTGTAGCAACAGGGCACATGTGACAGTCTGTCTTTGAAAACACAACAAGCACTGGCAAAAACACGTGAAGGGCTTCTTTATTCATCATTCTCTTTCTAAACTCTTTCACGTTTTATGGGGGTGCTGCAGCACCTTCCGCACCTTCTGCACCCCTACTTTCAGTGCCAGTGGCACGCTCCTAATCAGACCTGCATTGTCTCCGAACTGTGTAAAGCCTGGAGACAAAACAACTCTCGAATGATAAAACAGGGGGGCTGACCTGATGGATGAAACAAGCCTCGTCTGGTAACTGGTGCCCGTCTCTCTCTCTCCAAACGGAATCCACGACGCTGCCGGAGTCCAGCAGTCCTAAAACAAGCCTCAGCAGCAGCGGTGGGGGGTCTGCAGTGAGAGCTGCTGAGCACAAACACAGAAGAAGAGAAGGAACCACACACCCAACCAGCATGAACACTGCTCTGCAAATGAAGTAAGAAAGAACAGGCTATAAAGAACAATTATGAGACAAGTACAAATTTGGAGATTAAAAAAGGAATTCAGGCAGCATAATACTATATGTCTCTCATGGCCCTCATTTCAGTGGTCCAGCACTTTTATACCTGCCTCTCTTTGATTTGTCTAAGCCTTTTATCTCCAGGGATGCGCTCCTCAAAGCTGAACGTGGCAAACATTTAGCAGAGAGCCTCCGCTGCAGAACAGAAGCAATTAGAACCTGGTGTTAATTGTTCCTCCAAAGTCCTGGACTTTGTCCTCAAAGGTCTGAAGTTTTTGCAGTTGAAAGTTAAAGGTGTTTACTTGTCACGCACAGAATTAAAGTCATTAAAAGTCCTTCGTTGATGAAACTTTTAACCTGTTGAACCCAGATCGAAAAGTTTCTGCAAAGTAAGACCATGGTCAGGTATTTTTGCACAAGTTATTTGATGTCCATTTGTGGCTTGAGGGTGGAGCCCAGAGAGCTGGCTGCCTGGTCCATGCACTCCAGAGGCGTCCATAATACTGACTGCACCTCTGATCAGTAAAGACAGAGAGACAAACTCGAAAATTGTGAGGGAAAGTTCTTGAGCCACCTACACTTATATCTGACAAATATCAAAAGCCCAGAGCCAATGAGACTAATATCACTAAAAGTCACGAAATCATTCTTTTCGGCAGCAGTAAGACACAAATAATTCCAGCGTGTGAACTGAGTGTCAATGAATGGTATTCTCAAGGCCTGTGCATTGAGAAGACACCTCACCAGTGCTAGGGCGTCAGTGAGCTAGGAGCAACCGCGGTCACTGAGTCTCATCAAAGGCTTCTCCTCTGTGCCTGGATGTGGGTGAAGGAGGCGCTGACCAGAGGGATACCCCCTCACCGGTTACCATATGTGGAAGAACATGGTGCTGAGACACCTTATGCAAGCACAACTGTCTGTCACTATCACACATGTACCGTGTCAACCACCAACGACAACACAATAGGTACTGGAGTAGGAGTCATAGACTCACCAGGTTCACAAGCAAACTTCATTGAATTGCATCTGGAAAGTAGGCCAAGTTTTGTCTTATGTGCAATTGACTGTGCAATGTTAAAAGCAGGGTCATGCATTCATCCAGGGAAGTACGGGTCAACGTGTTTCAGTTTTATCAAACACACTAGACACTATATTGACAAACTAGAACAAAAATCACAATACTGACAGAGTCTATTTACAATCACCTAACCAATGACAAGGGTCATTAAAAATCAGCAATGTGGGGGACTCAGCAAAGAGGGGCTGCACATTTTCTGGACCCCATTGAGCTCCTGAGAGTTTCAGCTTCTGAGATATGGAGGAGTGTTGAGGAACTTTGGGGCATATTACCAAGCAATAGCGATAGTTATCACTATTGCTTGGTTAGAGACAAAAATTTACCGCTGAGCTGCGGCGATTTGTACCGCAAATAAACCTTGGTATTACCAAGGTTTACCGCAAATGCCATAAAAATCACCGCAAAGCATGATTATCGCTGAAAAGTCAGCGATATTCATGCATTACCGAGCTAATGCTCTTAGCGACTGTTTTCAGTCGCTAACATCTTGGCATGCCCACTTTGCATGTCATTAGTGATAAATATCACTGACATGCAAAGCGGGCCCAAGATGGTCGCTATCTCCTACTAGCTGTCGCTAACTGGTGTTAGCGACAGCTAGGTAATAGGGAGATAATTTTATCTCCGCTTTCTTGGCTTTTAAAGCCAAAAAACCGGAGATAAACCCCCTTGATAATATGCCCCTTTGTGAGCGATGCGGACAGTCTTAAATTATGCTCGTGTTTCAATGAGTTGCTACGAGAGAGTTAAAGGGAAGTGGTCAAACTTCTTGTGCCGCAGGTGGGTTTATCCTGTAAGTAACTGCTCTTAAGGAGGGCCGGGGGAAATGTTTGAGAGACCTGTGAAGAATGAGTTCTTGTAGTCGAGTCTGGAGACAATTAGCACCTACACTACAGACACTACGTCTTGATCAGGCAGTGAGCACTCTTGGCAATGGTTGTCTATGTTGGGTAAGCCAGTGGTCAGGGAAAATCCAAGCGATGTTGGGTTATGCACAATGGTCGATTTACAGTCCATATGGAACATGCCCCTTGAACAGGAAGATTTGATTTTTTCAGTAAAAGTAGTGACATTAATTCATATTTTTGGGTTTTGTGATTAAAGGGGTTGTTTGGCATGCATTTGAATTTTGTAATGGGTGTTAAAGAGCAGGTAGATGTCGCTGGGTGAGCATATCTTGAGAAAGAGCAGGGTTTCATCTTTATATTGATGATAAAGAGTTTCTGAGCATCCCTCCAGGTGGTTTCAGATACAGATAAAATAGACAGGGGAACAGTTTGAACCCTGAGTGACCCCTTGTAGAAAGCTACCTTTGTTTGATGGGGAGTTCCTGGTTTACTTTTTCTTTTCAAATCTGTTTATTGAAAGGTTAGGATAGTACACAACAGCATGAGGACCTAGAACAGGCATTACACTCATTTACATTTTGCAGTACAGGCTACACAAGGATGGTGACAACGTAACATTATGCATCGCATTCCTGATCTCATACCGACGAAAAGCGTAGCTGAGCCTTTCTAGAGCTCGCTAGTTGTGGCCATAGAGACGTAAAGATGAACAATAAAAGAGGAGAAAAAGGAAAGAGGTAATGGAATCAAGAGGAGTAGGGGGATCCCGGGACAAGGGATGGCCGTCCTGAATGAAGAACCACAAGAATCCCCGTAGGGGTTAAGGGGTGGTCATCAGCTTTCTATAGCATCAGGTTGTGAACTATCCCGCGAGGTTCCAACACCCTGGGTTAGAGGCAGGCCTTCAAAAAGTTGGAGAGCACAGAGTCAAGGAGGGGTGAAACATGTGTGTTCCAATTGGGAAAAGTGGTCTATCAATGGCTCCCAAATCTGTGTGAATTTAGATTCCTTATGAGAAGATTTCCATCACCATAACATGCCTGAGGCGAGTGAACCATAGGGCGATACAGGTTGGAACGGGCTTCTTCCAATGGAGGGCTAACAGCTTTTAAGCGACACTAAGCATATGAGAGATACAATGCCAGTCACAATGGGTCATGGCGGTGAACACTAAGGGCCGTACTGCCAGTATAACCACGGTTTATGGGGGAACCAATGATATCTTTGATGTGACGAAAACACTACTTTCCAATAGAGAGTCAGCGATGGGCAAGGCCACCAGATATGTATAAAATTCCCCATTGCAGTTCGACAGCTTCAGCAGGAGGTAAAAGGGGCAGGGATCATCTTTTGCAAGCGCTGGGGAGTGTAGTACCATCTAGTCAAAAGTTATTATGCAGTTTCCCGCTGGGGTATACTTTTATATATTTTAGGGATGTCCTGCCACAGCTGTTCCCTTTTTTTTTTTTATATTTTTTAATTTTGTTGAAAACAGTACAGACAAAAGTCAAAATACAATAATATTGTACAATAAACAAACACTTTCATGTATGATACGTTCTCATAACGAAAAGAGAGGGAAAAGTAAGAGGAACGAAAAAGAAAGATTGAAGAGTTCATGGAAAAGAATATAATGGGAGAGAAGAAAAGAAGAAGGACAACATTTAATCAGAAAAGAAGGCAGATACCAATGGTTCAGCGTTTCGCCGAGCAAAGCCTCCTCATCCAGTTAGTGATGGGCTGCCAAATCGCATTGCCACGAATTGCGGATTTTAGCCCTCTAGTGGCATAGATGGCACTTTCCTGATTGAAGACACCGATAAGGCGGGCTAACCACATTTGAAAACTCGGTGGATCTGAGTCTTTCCACCGTGCTGCTAGTATTACCCTGAGAAACGCAGAGCCTATGAAGAGCATGGCCTCTTCGCCACTATTCAGGCTGAGTGTATTATCAGTGCCTAACAGATTAAGGGTGGGGGAGTCGGGTATTTTATGGCCAAACACCTCTTCCCAAAATTCACAAATCATTTTTTTTAATTGTTATTAGTTGGTCACAATCACTGAACATATGTATTAATGTTGTGGGGACTTTAAGACATCTGGGGCAGTGATTGGTCTCCCTTTTGCCCCAGGCATGCAGTTTAGCCGGGGTAAAATATAGATTATATGTAGTTTTATAAGTCTGGGCTTTTAAACTAGCTGACATAAGTAAACATGAGGATAGACAAAGGCTCATATCAATATCTTTGTTTGGGTTGTCAAGTTTATCTGCCCAGACAGTTTCTGTATGTTCTAGATCATCTTGTAATTTATCCAGCATTTGGCCGTAGATTGTACCTATTCTTGTAGTCTTTTTAGCTATGGTATCGATAATTTCAATACTCCCCAAGTTGATGTTGGGGGCCTAGTGTTTAACCATAGTGTGAATCTGTATAAATTTGAGGTAATGTCCATTTGGAAGGTCAAATTGTTGTTGTAAGTCTGCAAATGTAGAAGCCTGGTTCACCCCCAAAAAGTCACCTACTGAGGTAATTCCTACGGATTGCCATTTCTTAGAGACGGCGTCATTCCCTAGCTCGGGAAGTATGTTAGAGTGCCATAAGGGAGAATATCTAGTAAACTTTGGGATATGCATATATTTGGCTGTTCATAGCCAAAATTTCCAGGCACTGGTGATGACTTTGAATTTATTCTTTTTGTAATAGCTTCTCCCCACTTGCCGCAGAAAGAGACCTTAAGCTTTTTCACCTAGGTACAGCTCATAAATAGATGGGAGTGGTGCAGCATCGAGAATCTCTGGGCTAGGATTTGCATAAAGAAGCGGGGCAATCTGTTGTAGAAATGAAACCCAGAGGTAAAACAAAATGTTTGGAACTGCTAATCCTCCTTTTTTCTGAGGTAATGACAGAAGCTTCAAGGATCTCCTAATTTTACACTGTTGCCACATACATTTAGACATAAAAGATTCTAGTAGTTTGAGGACCTTCTCATCAGGAATCAAAGGAATAGCTCAAAACAGATAAAGCACCCTAGGGAGAATATTCCTCTTAAAAAAATTCCCTCTGCCAAATATTGATAGCTGTAAGCTATTTACCCAGTCTAGGTCTTTCCTTATAGTATTTAGTCAGGGCTCATAATTAAGTTTCGGGATTTGTGAGCCATCGGGGCTTATGCAGACACCTAGGTATGCAGCTTTATCGGTTTGCCTACAGTCGTTGCAGATGACATTATCCGTGCAGATCACAATTGTTTTTTCTTTATTTAGTGAATACCCAGAGTATAGGCCATAGGCTTGTGTTGTTGCCTCTTTTTCAGACATTGCCTCGGAGGGATTAGGTGTTAATACTGCAATGTCGTAGGCATAAGCCAATACTTTAGTTTCAAATTGATTAACCACTATAGGTGTAATTAGTGGGTTCTCTAAAAGTTTCAAAATTAAAGGATTTATATAAAGGGCAAATAATATTGGAGAACAGCGACAGCCTTGTCGCGTGCCTCTGGATACTCTAATTATACTAGATTTGGAGCCCAATATTTGTAATTTTGCTTTCGGTTCGATATCCATAGCCATTATGGATTTGAGAAATTTGGGGCAGTAATTGCACTGCGCAGCGCAGCCCATAAAAAATTCCAAGGCAACCGGTCAAAAGCCTTCTCGGCGTACAAAAGAATCATCGACATCTGGCCCCCTGTTACATTATATCAAACAGGGAGATGACTCTCTGAGTGTGGACCTTCGTGCCTTTGCCAGGGATGAATCCATGCTGCCATGGGGAGACCAGATGTTCGATGACCCTGCCGAGCTGGATGGCCATTATTTTAGCATATAATCTAGAGTCAGAGTTGATCATGGAAATTGGGCGATAAGATGATAACTGATCCGGAGGTTTGCCCTTTTTTGGAAAGATAGTTATATTTGTTTCACACCATGACGTAGGGGGAGTACCGCTCCATTGAATCCCTAAGAATAGATTGTGTAAAAGTGGACATTGGGTATGACTAAGGATTTTGTTTAATTCAAGGGGAATTTTATACGGGCCTGCCGCTTTCCCGGAGGCCAGTGAGGACAGGGCAAACTGAACTTCTATAAGTGTAATTTCTTTCTCCAGGTCTTCTCTGATGTTATCGTCTAAAGTCTTAATTGCCTCTGGATGCTCGAGAAGATGATTCAAAAACAGGTCTGAGTCAGCCCTGCTAGTTATATTATCATCCTGATAGAGGGTCTGATAGTATTGTTGGAAAGTGCTAATTATATCAGCCGTTTGTGTTAGCGACCGCCCTCCTGATTGTATTGTCGCGTTCTAATCTAGGACCCCGATCCATACTGTGACCTTATGCCCCTATACGGCAATAATCCATTTATTCCCCTATAATGGCATAAACGATCAAGAGCAATATTCAGAAACTCATCTCTGGCCTCACACGATCAGAGCCACATTTCAGAATCTCTTCCTCTGCAACTTCCTCTGCAGCTCATTAGTGCAAATGACACAGCAGAAGCCACTATCTAAGATTCCTAGATTACACTCTGAGTTCTTCAACAAGATAAAAACTCAGCAACCTGGGAAAGCCCCGCTTGCTATATTTTGATTAGTAATAGAACTCTAATGAGCACTAAGAGACGATCACTTCCTAGTGACATCTTTATTGACGTCTTATGTCCAAAAACGTACGTCAAACCAATCACCTTTCAGGTATAAATATTACCAACGTTACCTTAAGCAAACGCTGATGTTACTACTGCTGCTGCTGCTGTCTCAACGACATCAATGATAGCGATGGTGTGGTGTACATAGGAGCAGAACAGCTGTCCCCTGCAAAGCCCAGCAGATGCAAGCTGCCCACGGACGCTGCCCCTACTCCTCTTCCTCGATGCGCTGAGAGAGACGCTGTCTTTTCTCCTGCCGAGAAATCCAGCTCCGGCGTTTCCAGCCTACTCTTGCGAGTGACTGGGATATCGTGTCCTGGAAGGAGATACAAGACCTCCAACATTCTATTCCAGAGGTATGGTGTTGACTAAACCCTTAGAGAGAATTTTTGTAGCAAACCTTGGCAAAACCAACTTAACTAAAACTGCTACTTACTCCCTCCCAAGTATTAGGCTTAGGTCAGATACACTGGGGTAGGCGTAGTTAGAAGCACCAGTTGAGTACGTTAGCCTAATGTATATATGAATGTATATATGTTTTATTCATTTTAAACCATTGTGTGGCTAAGAAACCATATCAATGCTTTTACAGTATTATTTCGCAATCCTCATTTTACTGTACGCACTTTTTATAATAACTAGTCTTGCAATTGTGGCAATTTATTTCTCTTGCACGAAAAGAAAGACTGTTCAATAAATAATACCTTTTTATTGAAAACGCCTGTCTCTCTATTCTCTGCATCTTGGTGAAAGTAATCTGCACAAAACTGACTAAAATAACTGTCTATTGTTTCACACGACTCTAGAGATTGACTCTTATTCTAAGGAGCAAAGTTGTCATGTTTATGCGGTTGTTGGAAAACTGAATCCCTTCTTGTCTGTACCAGGGAAGCTGATCACTTCCTATTCAGTCAAGAAAGTTTCCAGTGACCTCTGAGCTAGTTGGTAACAAACCCAATTAAGTTTAGCATAGTCAGTGGAGACCTGGAAGATCCGCACTTCTACGTCCATACTACTGTTTATGTTATTCCAATGCGCAGGGCCTATTGGGAAAATAGGAACTACACTACATGGCGCCCAACGTTTGGTAAGGCGATAAAACTAACGAAAGACTTTAGAGTAACTCAGTCGTGCATTTTTGACACAGACTCCTTTCTCCCGTAAATACTCCAATAGACGTCTGGAGTGGGTGAAACGTTAAAATCTGCCCGACCTTAGTAGGAAGAGATTCCTATGTAAAGCTCTGGTTTATTCAACGTTGAAGGATACAGTGTTCCAAAATATTGTGCACCTAATCTTTGTCTCCTTGGAGACCTGCTCTGCAAACCTTGCATTTATACAATGTCAGGAGAACACGGAACCGCTGCACCCCCAGTAAATGCGACTGAGCAGGGTCCCGACGGTACTACTGAACCGGGTGCAATAATCATCCCGGCACATTTAAGAAAATCTATAACGTCAAAACTCATAGAAAATGGACTGACCACACAAGGTGGCACAGTCGTCTTCGTGATAGAGGCACACGAACATCGGCAGACAGAGGTATTCTATTCATGGATAAAATTTCCAGTGGCAAACACCGCAACACACGAGTACCACTATTACAAAATAGGGGATCCACCGGAAGAGTACGCTCCTTTCGAGGAGATTGAAATTCCATTAACATTCCAGGAGCACCTGCTCTGTTTTAAAGGCGCCCTAAAACATAATGATCATATTACCAGGCTTGGTCCACTAGGTAGACCAGGAGCAACGTAGCCGGTTCTAGCCAGCTACACACCACATCCGGACATTGATAAAATGTCAAGTGAAGAACTCTTAGTTAAAATAAGAGAATTATCTAGGGCATATAGAGAGTTAGTAAAATTATTTATTAAAAATAATTCAAACACTCCTAAAAAGAGCTGGGATGGAAATAAACAATCCACTCCCAAAGAAAACGTTTTCCAGTCCAGAGGAAGGTCTCCTCGAAGGAGGGTAAGAACTGCGACTCGAGAACACCAGTCTCCCCAGAGGGAGCCCTCTGAGAAAAGATATAACCTTAGAAATAGGGATAATTTGAAGAAGCTTGATAGATATCAAAGTATTTATACACGTCTCTCTCGATCTTTTTCACAGAAATCGGAAAGAAGAGGACGGTCAGACCCAGGAGAGCACACCAAGTCCAAAGACAAGGAACCTGCTCAAAGTAAAAAATCTCAATTTCCAAGAAAGAAGGTAGCCAGTATTAGAGTAATCGAACATGCCGAGAATACTGAGGACACAGTTGAAAAACGGGGAGTGGGCACAGACAATGCTAGACAGTGCAGCAGAAATCACCATAGCCCGCAAGATCCTGATGAGTCATCTGGAGACAGTGGACACGAATGAATACATTCAGGTTGAAACTGCCGACACCAGACTTAGCGAGCCCCATAAGATATACGAAATAACATTGCGTATAGAGGGTGATAAGAATAGGAAAATAAGGGGTCTATTTTGGGATAAACTCTCAAAAGGCTATGATATTCTGTTAGCTGAAAAAGATTGGCCCCCAGAGTTTGTCAGGGAGTGCCCTTGTGGCGAAGAAATGATTATGCCTGCCTTCTCGAATCACATTCCGATTCACAAAAAATATACATATGCAAGGAAATGGGCAGTAGCCCAGGCACCAGCATTATATAAAAATCATGTAGGATGGGATGAGGACTCTCCTCCTCACAAAATCCAGTTAAAAAATCAACCGACTGCACAAAGGCAGTATCCCATTAAGCAAGAAGCTACAAAACAAGTCAGGGAGATTTTAGATCAACTTGAATACCAGGGGGCGATTGAAACATGCACCTCTCAAATGAACAATCATTTGTTTCCTGTCTCCAAACCAGACAATTCATATTGTCTAGTTTTGGATTACAGACACCTTAACGCAAGTTGCAAAACATTTGCAGTACAAAATTCGCATAGTGCTGCACTAATGAACAACATAGCTAGGAAAAAATATAAAATGACATTAGACAAATGGTTTCTTTTGTCAAAATATTGCACCAGAAAGCAGATACTAGACCGCTTTCTCAGTAATGGGGTCACAGAAAAATTTCTGTAGGCTCCCACAGGGATTCAAGAACAGCCCAGGACTATTCTCAGCTAGAGTAACAGAGTTACTACAAATGTATGATGATGAGGCATTATCTTACGTAGATGATATCTATCTCACAGACGACGGCTTGGAGACTCAATTGAAAAGAGTGAACACCATTATACTTGGGTTTGCAGCAGAGGGTTACAAATTCAACTTTAAAAAGTCTCGAATTGCCCATCTGACAGTATTATTTTTAGGATACGAATTATCAAGTGAAGGAAAAAAGCCTAGCGGACAACTTCTTAGAGAAGTGCGCTGTACTCCAAGCTCCAAAAACGCAGAAGAATTTACAATCGATTCTAGGCTTTCTGATTTTCAGAAGAACTTACATTCTAAATTATGCGGAGAGGGTTAAACCTCTCTACGAACTAATTAAACCTGATTTCAAACCAATCACTTGGACTCAAAAACACACAGAAATTTTGAGATCACTGCAAACTGACATGTTAGCAAAAACAAAATTAGATACACGTGACAACACACGCAATCTTGTAATCCGAGTCATCCCAGGAAGATGCAGATTCACGTACCTAACCTCTAATGAGGGAGAAAAGGTACCAATTTCAATTAAATCTCACTTGTACACACAAGCAGAAAAAACATTCAGTCCAACAGAAAATACTGTTAAAGCAGTAGGAACTGCATTAGCAAATGAACGAGAACTAGCACATGGCAAAAGGATTAATATCCTCACAGCGGAATCCGCCTTCGAGGCGCTATTCAGCCCAGTAAACCTGCCTACAGTGTCACTGGATCCGAAATGGATACAGTCTGTAGATTCTCTTGGAGCGGAAGATGTGAAATACTATTTTGCCCCACAATTCAAAAAACTGAATGATTTGACTTATGAAGAAGAATATCCTCTGCCAATCGAACTTCTGCCTCTCTAACAGTACGCCTGTATAATCTATACAGATAGATTTGTACAGCATTTCAACGTAGAGAACAAATCCTACGATGCAGCATGCGCGATTGTTAAAGGTCACTGGCTGTGCGGTAAATTCAGACCGAAAATAACAAAAACTGAATCAGTTAGAAACTGTTCGGCTCAGAGAGCTGAAATCAGATCTTTAAAGATGGCGCTTGAAAATACAGAACGTGAATTCCCGACACTAATCGTGTGCGATTCTCATTTTTGCGTCAACTCTTACAATAATAAGTTGCAGAGCTGGATTGAAAATGATTACAAAGATGACACAGGTGCCACAATCAAGCGTAAAATGCTTTGGAAACAGGTAGCTCTTTTACAGAAAGAACTACAAAAGACTCACGTGATAAACACTCTGAGTCATCAACGTGATGGCGTTCACGTTGCAGGGTATTCATTGGCTAATACAGCCACAGCGGAAGCAACTAAACCGGCTTCCGTAGCCACAAAAAAGTGTTCAGAAAAATACATAGACGGGCAAACCATGCTGGCAGTCAAAACGTCCGTAAAAGGCGACTGTGCAGCACTACCCGTGAACTATCCACTCAATTATGCATACGTAATTGATGCAAACTCCGTTCCTTTCGCTCGAATCCCTGGAGTGGGGGATAGGGTAATTCCAAACATGAACAGGAGAACATTCCTATTACAGGAAGCACATATGGGGTTGGGTCTGAGACACCAAACAATCAGGGACTCTCTGAGAGAACTGCAATCAGAGTACTGGTGGCCGGAAATGAGTGAAGGAATTCATGATTTTGCAAAAAATTGTGAAGACTGCAACAGAGATCGCAGTGGAGAACCGGCCAGTGTAGTGTCAGAAACCCTAATAGAAAGCATAAGGCGATCTATCCGTGCAATCAAACAAGAGAAACGCGTCCCATTGTACATCATTAAGGCTAAACACACTTAAAAAATGTGGCCCCAGCGCTCGGCTGACGCCAGAACGGTTATAAAAGATCTGTGAGTCTTTATCGGCACATACGCAATTTCCTTGTTCCATTCTGACCAGGGTCCTGCTTTCAGCTCTCAAGCGTATAAGGAGGCCATGGCCAGCATGGGTGTTGGCTTGCGGTATTCTTGTCCATCACACCCTGAAGGGAACAGTGTGGTAGAAAGAAAAAAACGGGACATAAAGCAATCTATAACAGGGAAGGTATTAAGTTCTAGTGCTGGGTGGGTCAAACATTTAATAAGTGTCAAGTTAAGCCTAAACAACTTGCCAAGAAATTCTCTAACAGGTTTCAGCCCATACGAACTATTGTTCGGAACTAGAATGCAAATTCAGGACTTAGATAGTCAGGTATCAGTGGTAAAAGATAAGAAAAGAGACTTTGACATCAAAGATCGTTTGGCTGTTTTACAGGACTTGAACGAAACAAGAAAATCCTTAAGCAACATAAAGTTAAAGCAACAGCCAGCTACCACTGACGAGGCACCACCAGGACCAGCAAGGCCTGTCTGGATTCCAAAGATTGGGGATCTAGTCAGAGAAAAAATAGCGGTGAAGAAGGAATTTGGGCCTTCTTACAGAAAAGCAGTACCTGTCTTAGCAATCAAGGGAACAAGATCAGTAGTACTACCACCCCTTGCTGGTAAAAAGGAGAACAGAGTTGTATCAATCGACCTGGTAAAACCACAAGCATGTGGCCTATAATCAACAGTAGGCCTAGTGGACTCCCGAGAAACAACAGAATACCCAAACTTGCAACAATCCAAGAGTTGCAAACTGAAAGACTAATCACATTCGATCAGCCTTCAGTGCAAAAAGAGGGACTATGCAATAATGCCATGGAACTCATGCCTCTTGAAACACAGATTGAAACAGTTCGTCAAGAAACACCAGTCTACAATGATGTGGCATCAGAATGTGCTACCGAAAGACAAATTGAAAGAACAATTTCAACAATTGACAGAACTGCCTCTGGCTACTTCATCAACTTCAATAACTTTTCTGAGGATCAAAGCAACCCTGAAGTGATGCCAGAAACAAAGACTTTTAAAGAAAAAGCAACAGAACTCTTTCATCAACTCAAGGAAATGTATCTTATTTCTCCATGGTTAGAGTTCTGGTTTGGTCTAGGTGTATTTTTACTCCTGCTTTGGCTCATCGTGGTACTTTGTTTGGGAAAATTAATTGAGAGAAAATACAGTACAATGGACACAGCAAGTCAGAACATCAACTTAGTCCTCAAACCACACAGATCATCCCACGTGAAGAAAAGAGAACTGTCAACAGTAAATGTCACAGCCATTCCAATACCCGGCGGGGTAGTATGAGACAAAACTGACTATGAAATATATGGCCCAGTCGAAATCCTGAAGTATTCTCATCAATTCAAGGTTTCCCTAAGTGACTTTGTAAAACCTAGTACATTCTCTGATGATTGGGACTTTGAAAGTATTAATAATATGATGTCTGATTTAGTAATGTCAGCTAGATTCAAAGATCATGATTATTTACAAGGTTCGTTTAGTTATGAACAGATGTTCTGCTACACACACTATGGTGATCATTACTTGCATAAATCTGCACAGCCTAGAAATGTTTTTAAATATAACCGATGGGAACATTGTGCTACACCACCCAAAAGCAGTTCTAAAACATTCTATGAGAAATTCAAGTACTTCTCAGGGTTTAACACCAGTGATGCAGAAACGTTTTATTATAAACTGTTAGATAAAACAGGATTGAAAACAATGCTGACAAATACTAAATTGATATATTCAGAAGCATTTTATGAAAAAATGAAGACATTTGGTTTTGATTATTGAAAAAATAACATTGAAACCAAAACAATCTGGGGTACAAAAGATTGGCAGGTACAAAGCATAGAAGCATTATTTCGAGCCTGCATGATCCCAGAACAAATGCTGTTTTTAAAGGACACAATTCAACAAACAACCTGTCTTGGCCTAGCTAAGAACAAAGACCTTAGCAAACTGTCTATTCCGAAGCCAATACCTGCTAATGCAACCACAGATATTGAAATAGACGTATCAAAAATTTTACATCTAAACAGAACACATCCTGATTGGAAAAAGTGGTTAATCTGGCCTACTGACACAAACAACTGTCAAGATAGATTCCTGAATAAAACACAGGGGTTAACACTGACCAGACCAGACCCTAGATACTCCCAGAGACAACATCCAGGGATAGTAACAACATACAGTGTAGGGAAGCTGTGCCTTGAATGGCTAGAATCATCCACACTGGCTGAAATTAAGCAACACTTATCTTTACTTAAAGATGGTGCTGATTTGCGCGATTTCATTCTGGGACCACGCAAACAGCGTCAAAAACGTTTCATAGCGACCAGTATATATGCGGCATACGTAAGTCACACAAATTGAAACAGCTGAAAAAATACGAGAAATTGATCGTATTAATTTGGAAAAATCACTTTCTGTAGTGGACAATGGTTAATGACTCTGTCCTCCAGAATGTATTCACTGGACATTATTGTATCATCTGCCATAGATATAATAGACAAAGACTTGCTAATGTTACAGCATGGCCAGTCACAATCCCGTTCTATTGTACAGTTAGGCTGGACACTGCAAAATCTTCGTTCAGGCTATGTACCTTGGCGTTTAATCAACACAATGTCATTGTTTTCCATCTTTAACCTTACTGATAAACAAGTCAGCATGGCACAGAAAGGAGCAGACTATACAATCCTGAGCATCGAAAAACTTGAGAGTTTACCTTTGACAATGTCAGAAAGTCCTTTCATTGAATGGATAATACACAGGATTATCACAATTCCGATAACAACTTTTCGATTTAAAAATTGCCTTGAATACATACCTACTGGCCAGTATGAATGATTGGATAAAGGATACATTAAATCAGCATGGAAATTACCATACACACACACATGCTATAGTGACAGCAACAAAAATGTATTTCTTAGTGGTGAAAACTGTAAACATTCACTAAGCGGTATACTTTTGTGCCAGGGTATTAATTTACACCGAGCCTGTGAAGGTAATTCAAACAACCTTTCATGCCACCAACATGTCACACCTGCAACGCAGATAGAGCCCTTTATGCAACTCGCGAATGGGAGTTACATTCTAAGAACGGATCACAGCTGTTGTGGCCTTTCGCCAAGGAAAGCATATCTCGTAAGCGTAACTTCCATGGTCAAATGCTGTATGCAAGCATTGTTTCCAAACGGCCCTGGAGACACAGAGACTCCCATATGGCCTCGTCTGAATTTCTCTTCTATACGAATTGATACTTTAAGCAAAATGAAGTCTGTGCTTTTGCAGACAACAGTGTCCATCACGTCATCAAAAGAGACGTATGATCTCCAAGTTGCAAGGACAACATCAGAGATTCATGACCTTTTATCAACAAATTGCCCCGTGCATTTCACAGAAATGCTTTGCCAACTCCTTAACATGTCTAGTGCCACAGGCATCCCAGGCATATTTAAAACGATTTTTACGGGACTGCTAACACCATTCAAAGCAATCCTGGGAATCATTCCCAATTTCGTCCATTCAGTCTTTGGCGGCATACCCCTTTATTTTGGGACTTGTAGCAGGGATTTTATTTTTGACCCTCCTGCTCCGATATGGAATGCCAAAACTCAGACATGACTCCTACAAGGATGGAAGAAACGATCCTAGCAGTACGCTACTGGGACCGCATAACTAGAGTCCTTGGATTGGCCAGGCTGAGAGATCTAAACATGACCTGGTTTCTTTCATTCAGACCGATATGGCAGACGTGCATCTTACCTGTGCTTTGATGTATGCTAGGTGGAGATGAGTGCGTGTTGGACACATGTCTTGCACTTCCATCAGCAGCACCAATGGATATCAAAATTTTCAAATTTTATTTATTATGTTTTGGCTCTCAAAGAGGGCCACATAAATATGTACAAACAAAGCAACAGAAATCATCACAAGTGCAAGAGTAATAAAAACATGATATTCGAACCGTAACATCAACACTACAGACCCTCAGTCCCACGAGGCCGGGTCGGCACAATCTTCCAGAAACATTAATAAATAGCTAAAAATCCTTTAAAAAAGTTAAAAACATGAGCACAAAACATTTCATTCGGTGGGCAATAAAGTGCATTCAGGAAATCTTGTAAAGTGACAATGCTGAGGCGTAGACAAATTACTTTAAGCCATCGATTGCGCAAGCTACGTAACATAGGACAAATCAGTAGTACATGCATACAGTCCTGGTTATTCAATTTACATAAATTGCACAACGGTGAAGTACCATGCCATTTGGATAGCAGCACATTAAGGGGGATTAAGTCGTACCGTAACAAAAACCAAAACCTACGAATCCCGTGTGGTAAATTCCACAGGGCATACGGTTGAGGCTGTTTCAATCTATAGGAAGAGATGAGTGGCTCCACATTCCTTTTATCTCCGATTGTTTTTTTATCAGATAAAAAACAATACTCCCACGAAGCCTCCTTAAGGACCTGCTTTAACAGCATGGGAGAGTAGGAGAAGAGCGCACTTTCATCCAGTCTAAGGATTTTGACAGCCCTTCTAAAATTACTAACAAGTTTGGAGAATTCCTTAAAATTGCCCAAAAGTTCATTTTTGAGTAAAGCTTGCAGGGTTCCCTCTCTTGCTCTGGCCAAACTGGCTACCCACCTTATTAAGGCACACAGCCCCTGAACCCAGGCACTCCTGAGTCCAAAATCCAACCTGCAGGCGGCCAGAGGACAGGCATTGTTTAAAGTCGAGAGGGATCTTAGGAGTTTTCCCTCGATCTTGTGGCAAAAGTCCCAAAGTTTTATCTCTATTATTTCTATACCGTACAAGATGGTTGCGGTGATTTTAGCTCTAAATACTTCAAGAAGGCTAGAGAAATGTCTTTTCCCCGTTGCCAGGTATAGGGACTTTAATCCATTGCCATGGGCAAGAGCTTTGCGAGAGCAATGCTCTATATGGGGATTCTCGCTCATGTTGGCCGAGACTATTTTCCCTAAAAATGTGTAACAAGTTACGACCTCCAGTCTATGAGCTCCAATAGCCCAACCAAAATTTGTCGAGCGGCATTTCTTCCTGCCAGCTATACACATCACCTTACTTTTATTGATATTAATCTTCATATGATGCTCCCCAGCAAAGTCCTGAAGAGCCTGAAGCCGATTTGCCAGACCTACGGGAGTTAAGTCAAGCAATAACACATCGTCGGCATACATCAGGCAGGCGATTGGCACCCCTCCTATCAACGGTGCGATCCCCTCACTGTGGGACACAACAGCAGGGAGGTCGGTAGTATATAGGGAGAACAACAGGGGCGCCAATAAGCAGCCCTGTTTAAGGCCATTCTGGGATGGTATTTTGGCCGAAAGTCCCCTCTCACCCCCCATTAAGACCCTGCACCAGGTCTCAGTGTGCAGAGCCCGCACCAATTCCAACAGGGGAGTAGGGACACCCAGTAACGCCAATTTTCTCCACAGCGTTCCCCGATCTACTTTATCGAACGCTGTGGAGAAATCAATGAAGGCGGCGTATACGACACCCCCTCTCACCTGGACATATTTGTCAGTGATAACCTGGAGGGCAGTCAGGTTGTCCAGAGTGCCATGTTCCCTTCGGAAGCCAGTCTGTTCCAACGGCAAGATGTTACGCTCCTCGACCCAATCAGAAAGGGAACTCAGGAGGCATTTCGCAAAGACCTTTCCGATGGAGTCAAGGAGCGCAATCATGCGATAGTTGCTGGGGCTGTCCCGTGCCCCTTTCTTAAAGATAGGGACCAGAATGCTTCCTCTCCACGATGCAGGAACACGTTTGGAGAGATGGCATGCCCTAAACAGGGGATATAAGATTTTGCTTCAGGTTAATGGATCCTTTTTTAGGACCGTCATCGGAAGCTCATCCGGTCCCATGGCCCCAGAGGAACGCATATTTTTTATAGCCAACTCGATTTCCTTCTCAGAGGGAAAGAAGACCGAGTCATCAGGGGTGGCATACATGATGTTATCCGTACTTGTGGTCCCATTCCCTGCATATAATTCCCGGATATGAGAGGACCATATATCCTCAGGTATAGCTATGGGAATAGGGGCGTGGCGTGTACCACATCCTTTCCCGATTATTGCCCAAAAGTCTTTAATGTTGCCATATGCAGCAGATTCCCTTAGTTTGATCCATACTTCATCCTCCCTGTCCCGTTTGATTTTTAGCTTGAGTCTGCTTCTCTTTCTTCTTAACCTAGCAATATTTTTCCCTCGTTCTGGTACCCTTTCAACGTACTGTGCACGGATCAGTTTGTTTAAATCCCTATTTAAATTACGGAGAGTCAGAGGGACTACCTCTCCTTTTTTCCTAGGGGGGACAATTTTTTTAGCATTCAAAAGAATCTTTAACATGAATTCCTCAAAACAAACTATTTCATTTCCGTTCCACTCTTCTATTTCCTTAAGGGTATCGGTCAGTAGTTCCTGTACTCCATTAATGGCAGCATAATTCCAGAAGCATCTTCCGGTTGTTGAGTGGAAGGTGACCTCCTTGCCATTTAGCGACCAGGGTGCCGTATTCAAAGAGTTTAGCGAGATTGATATTAATAATATACTATGGTCGCTCAGAGTCGTGGGGATGATCTGTAAGTCAAGAATCTGGGGAAACAGACCATAACTGGCGATGGCATAGTCCAAAATTGATGACCCAAAGGGGGATTTATGGGTATAATTTGCGGGGACGTCAGATGGAAATCTTCCGTTTAAGATGATACCATCCCCGATCGCTAGTTCTTTTAACAGGATCTTCCCCCTTTTATTTGTCTTTAAATCTTCCGGGAAAAGTGTCTGGGGGATGCAGTATGCTTCCTCCTTCGCTTTATCCCTGAAGAGTTTTAGACTAGCATTTGATACTTTACAATTCAAATCACCAATAAGTAAAATTGTGGGAAAAGGAGGTGAATTTTTTATCTTATCCATATACTGGAGAACCCGCTGCAAGTTGTCATTAAAGCATTCCTCAGGCGGAATATACACATTAAAAATTACCATAGGGTATTTTGCATTATCAAAAAATATATTTTCTAAGGTTATTGTGTGGAAAAGTCTACTGGAATCAATGTAATGGGAAAATCTCCATTGAAACTTATTTGACAGTAAACAGGCGAGGCCCCCCCTAGCATGCCCTTTCTTAGAGGGCGCAGCCGGTATTTCCAAAACATAATAATCTTTTAATGGCATTAACCTGTCTATGCACCATGTTTCCTGGATACACAATATATCAGCCTCCAGAGTGGATAATAGGGTCATTTTCTCCGGGCTGCTATGGAAACCGGCCGCGTTCCAGGAAATTATGTTTAAGGCTGGGTTAAAGATGTTGGAACAATTTGGGGTTATCCTTATTTTTTGTTGATAATGCACTATGAAGCCAATTCCACCGGTTATTGTCATCATTGAGTGTGGAATTCTCAACTAGTGGAAGAGGCTTCACGTGCGATACAGAACGTTTTCCTCTGGATACCCAAATTTTCAGGTCTCTCAGAGGAGAGGAAACCCCATTTTGCTCACCGCCCCTCAACCCCTGTTTATCAGAAGCGTTTGGCTTGCCAAGGGTAGAAATAGGGAGAATATCAATACCCAAGCGTTGAAAATTTTCAGCCTGCTCTAATATCAGATTTGATATAATGGGGGAATAAAATTTCACCCGAATACTCGAAACCCGACTTCCACCCAGCAGAGTCACCAGGTCTATGTCTCTAGACTGAATGTGATAGAGACATTCGACTTCACTGAAACGCTTAAGAAGCCAGGCTCTATTTAACAAGAGGTCAGTATCAAATAATGGAACAAAATCTAGTACACGCACATCCACGGGGGCCTTTGGCCTACTTACGGGAAGAGCCAGAGGGCAAGAATTTTCAGAGTCAATTGTTACCACAAAGGGGGGGGCAAAAGGGTTTAAATTCCCGGATGGATGGGGAATTAAGCCTCCCAGTGCACTCCGAAAAGGTGAGCCTGGGAGAGAGCCCCCAATTTGTGGAAAATCTTCCTGAGAGGGCAGGCTGTCTTGTTCATTTTCCTCCTCCACTGAGGTTGAAGTGGTTAAGTTCACATCCATGTCCACTTTTAAGGAAGTAGATAAGGATTCCCCATTCCTTGTTTCATTCTCCCTTGCCTCTGTGCATTTTTGGAAGATGATCCTCCGTTGCTTCTTTTTTCTATATTTTCGAATTGGCTTCCTCTTAGTGGCTTTGGTACTTTTTTGTTTACCATGTTTTCTTTTTTCTTCATTGACCTCAAGTTTATTGGCCGGGAGATCTTTTTCGCCATCCGGGACAAAGATAGAAAATAACTCCTGAGCCGTTTTGAGGCCAGGCAGAACCTTATCCTCCTCCTCTATCTCCAGGACTATATTCTTGATGCAGTTTGATGCTGCGGTATGAGGCTTCTCCTTAAGAGGCACCATATCAGGCTCTTCATTTTTCTTGACTAGTTCGCTTCTAATAGCAATACCGTTCCCCTCGGGTACAGATAGTCCAGGCTCGCGGGGGGAGGGCATACTCAAATCCGGCATTTTCTGCAGCAGTAACTTTAGGATTTGAGTAACTGATTCAAGGATACAGTCAGAGCTGCCAACAAATTTCCCCAAAAGCTGCAAGATAGAAGCAAGAAGTTGTTCCAGCGCGATCATGGACTCAGAGATCGGCTTTTCTCGTGCTTCCGCAGTGCAGATATTATCTAGGAGATTGAGGTCAGGGCTCTTGGAGGAGTTTAGTAAGTCAGATTATTCATGTCTGTTTAGCTACGGGGTGCTACTGTACAGCATTAACCCTGATGGGGTCGCGCCCCTGAGAGCTTTACATTTCTCCAGGGATTCCATTTTTGCAGGACTTACGTAGCGACCCCATAGTTCCAAATCAGTGGATGATGCAGACAAGTCATCCTCCGGCCTGTCATTCAGGAATACCTCATGGATCGATGGTATGTGCACTGGCTCACTTATAATCCTCGGCTTCCCATCTGTAGGATCCCGGGTGGGAGACCCTCCTACCATTGTTTGGGGAGCCCCCTGCTGAACCAGGGGAGATCGAACCTCAGGGGTAGCTGGTAAGCGTACTTCCGGAGCTTTAATATCTGGATTATGTAAAGTTGTACCTTGAGGTTTTTTTATACCAGACAAATCCCAGAGTTCAGATAACTGACATTGACCTTTCAAAGGTGGGTTGTTTACTGACTTGTTTCTTGTCCGAATGGTAGTTACTTTCCGGGCAGGTTTTTCTCCCACTACCTTTCCTGATCGTAAAGTTTTAGACATTTTCCACAATAATATAAAAATAGATAAATAACAATATTAAACGTATAAAAGTCTGGAATTATAATCGACCCAGGCAAAGCAGGTAAGACCAGGGTGCAGTGTAGCTATCACAGTTCTCGCATCGGAATATCCTCCCACTCAGATGGACACAGAAGCGGATAGATGATAGCAATGTAAAATATAAAATATAAGAGAGCGGGCCCGGCCCGGCCTACCTCGGTCACTGAGGGCCCGCCCTTTGCCCGGGCTTAGCCCGGCGTCGCCCGCGCGCGTCCCGCGATGCGCGGACCCTCTGCACAATTGTAGCCAGGTGAGGGGGGCGTGGCGGGGAGTTGTTCTTGGCCCCGATGGGTTTGTGGGCTTTGTAGTTTCACACTGACCAGCCACCGCCCGCCGCCTTCACTCCTCACACGAGTGTTTCCCGCGCAGCGGGAAACGCGAGTAGTTTTTCACCAGCGCTGTCAGCTAGCGCTTTGCAGGAAATCAATGTAGGCACGTTGCTCCAAGATTAGGAGATGCAGGCTTCGCTCCAGCGACCAGGAATCCAGCAGAGTAAAGGAGTTCTCCGCTCCACAGCGGACCCTCTGCACAATTGTAGCCAGGTGAGGGGGGCGTGGCGGGGAGTTGTTCTTGGCCCCGATGGGTTTGTGGGCTTTGTAGTTTCACACTGACCAGCCACCGCCTGCCGCCTTCACTCCTCACACGAGTGTTTCCCGCGCAGCGGGAAACGCGAGTAGTTTTTCACCAGCGCTGTCAGCTAGCGCTTTGCAGGAAATCAATGTAGGCACGTTGCTCCAAGATTAGGAGATGCAGGCTTCGCTCCAGCGACCAGGAATCCAGCAGAGTAAAGGAGTTCTCCGCTCCACAGCGGACCCTCTGCACAATTGTAGCCAGGTGAGGGGGGCGTGGCGGGGAGTTGTTCTTGGCCCCGATGGGTTTGTGGGCTTTGTAGTTTCACACTGACCAGCCACCGCCCGCCGCCTTCACTCTTCACACGAGTGTTTCCCGCGCAGCGGGAAACGCGAGTAGTTTTTCACCAGCGCTGTCAGCTAGCGCTTTGCAGGAAATCAATGTAGGCACGTTGCTCCAAGATTAGGAGATGCAGGCTTCGCTCCAGCGACCAGGAATCCAGCAGAGTAAAGGAGTTCTCCGCTCCACAGCGGACCCTCTGCACAATTGTAGCCAGGTGAGGGGGGCGTGGCGGGGAGTTGTTCTTGGCCCCGATGGGTTTGTGGGCTTTGTAGTTTCACACTGACCAGCCACCGCCCGCCGCCTTCACTCCTCACACGAGTGTTTCCCGCGCAGCGGGAAACGCGAGTAGTTTTTCACCAGCGCTGTCAGCTAGCGCTTTGCAGGAAATCAATGTAGGCACGTTGCTCCAAGATTAGGAGATGCAGGCTTCGCTCCAGCGACCAGGAATCCAGCAGAGTAAAGGAGTTCTCCGCTCCACAGCGGGCCCTCTGCACAATTGTAGCCAGGTGAGGGGGGCGTGGCGGGGAGTTGTTCTTGGCCCCGATGGGTTTGTGGGCTTTGTAGTTTCACACTGACCAGCCACCGCCCGCCGCCTTCACTCTTCACACGAGTGTTTCCCGCGCAGCGGGAAACGCGAGTAGTTTTTCACCAGCGCTGTCAGCTAGCGCTTTGCAGGAAATCAATGTAGGCACGTTGCTCCAAGATTAGGAGATGCAGGCTTCGCTCCAGCGACCAGGAATCCAGCAGAGTAAAGGAGTTCTCCGCTCCACAGCGGACCCTCTGCACAATTGTAGCCAGGTGAGGGGGGCGTGGCGGGGAGTTGTTCTTGGCCCCGATGGGTTTGTGGGCTTTGTAGTTTCACACTGACCAGCCACCGCCCGCCGCCTTCACTCCTCACACGAGTGTTTCCCGCGCAGCGGGAAACGCGAGTAGTTTTTCACCAGCGCTGTCAGCTAGCGCTTTGCAGGAAATCAATGTAGGCACGTTGCTCCAAGATTAGGAGATGCAGGCTTCGCTCCAGCGACCAGGAATCCAGCAGAGTAAAGGAGTTCTCCGCTCCACAGCGGGCCCTCTGCACAATTGTAGCCAGGTGAGGGGGGCGTGGCGGGGAGTTGTTCTTGGCCCCGATGGGTTTGTGGGCTTTGTAGTTTCACACTGACCAGCCACCGCCCGCCGCCTTCACTCCTCACACGAGTGTTTCCCGCGCAGCGGGAAACGCGAGTAGTTTTTCACCAGCGCTGTCAGCTAGCGCTTTGCAGGAAATCAATGTAGGCACGTTGCTCCAAGATTAGGAGATGCAGGCTTCGCTCCAGCGACCAGGAATCCAGCAGAGTAAAGGAGTTCTCCGCTCCACAGCGGACCCTCTGCACAATTGTAGCCAGGTGAGGGGGGCGTGGCGGGGAGTTGTTCTTGGCCCCGATGGGTTTGTGGGCTTTGTAGTTTCACACTGACCAGCCACCGCCCGCCGCCTTCACTCCTCACACGAGTGTTTTCCGCGCAGCGGGAAACGCGAGTAGTTTTTCACCAGCGCTGTCAGCTAGCGCTTTGCAGGAAATCAATGTAGGCACGTTGCTCCAAGATTAGGAGATGCAGGCTTCGCTCCAGCGACCAGGAATCCAGCAGAGTAAAGGAGTTCTCCGCTCCACAGCGGACCCTCTGCACAATTGTAGCCAGGTGAGGGGGGCGTGGTGGGGAGTTGTTCTTGGCCCCGATGGGTTTGTGGGCTTTGTAGTTTCACACTGACCAGCCACCGCCCGCCGCCTTCACTCCTCACACGAGTGTTTCCCGCGCAGCGGGAAATGCGAGTAGTTTTTCACCAGCGCTGTCAGCTAGCGCTTTGCAGGAAATCAATGTAGGCACGTTGCTCCAAGATTAGGAGATGCAGGCTTCGCTCCAGCGACCAGGAATCCAGCAGAGTAAAGGAGTTCTCCCTTATCAATATATCAATATTTTGCTAAGTCCGGTAATGGCTCACGCATTGTGTTGTCCCCAGCGGCTACCAATCCTGATGACGGCATTCGTTGAGACTCCTGTGCTACGAATAGGTGGTAAGAGTGGAGCGAGAAATAAAAGCAACATCATCCAGGTACGACCCTCTGTGAGCATTGCTGATCCAGACTTTGATGATAGCAATCATTCTCACACCTGCCAAGTTACAGCGTTATCGAACTTGGTCGAACTGTCACCTGATTTTGTAGACCAATTTTTTGAGAGCCTGTCTGATATGATGTTCTCCCCCGAACAGAAACAATACTTATTGGAAGCATTCCAACACACAGCGTTCCCATGAACTCTGAATTCGGCATTCAGTTTTGATCAACAAAAACTGCTGAAAAGCGTTGGAACTCTATTCTCCAGTTCACCAAGGATTTTTTTTTTATTTGAACACTTTTTATTAATATTTAGTTTTTTTATGGCACAAAAATTCTTTGCTTAAAGTAGACCTATTCACAAAGAACAGAAGCTTCTATTTTTAGGTAATTCTAGAGACATATTAACTTTACATCAGCCTCTAGCACATTTTTACAGCAATGCATTTATATGTGATGAAATTATCTCGCACTTCTTTTCTGTATTAAGAGATATTTCATGTGTAATTTTTTCGCAAAATCGTTCATTGATTACATATGCTATAATTTTGAATGATTTCTATGCTTAAAGACGTACAGTACATCCATGTATTTCGAATACGCCATTTAAAATGCATATATGTATTTTGGGGTGGGTAATGTTACACATGCATCTTTTGCTATAGTTTTTAGTAAATTGATGGACATAAATTTGTGGAGTGGGTGTCGCGTTCTAATCTAGGACCCCGATCCATACTGTGACCTTATGCCCCTATACGGCAGTAATCCATTTATTCCCCTAAAATGGCATAAACGATCAAGAGCAATATTCAGAAACTCGTCTCTGGCCTCACACGATCAGAGCCACATTTCAGAATCTCTTCCTCTGCAACTTACTCTGCAGCTCATTAGTGCAAACGACACAGCAGAAGCCACTATCTAAGATTACTAGATTACACTCCGAGTTCTTCAACAAGATAAAAACTCAGCAACCTGGGAAAGCCCCGCTTGCTATGCTTTGATTAGTAATAGAACTCTAATGAGCACTAAGAGACGATCACTTCCTAGTGACATCTTTATTGACGTCTTATGTCCAAAAACGTACGTCAAACCAGGCACCTTTCAGGTATAAATATTACCAACGTTGCCTTAAGCAAATGCTGATGTTACTACTGCCGCTGCTGCTGTCTCAACAACATCAATGATAGCGATGGTGTGGTGTACATAGGAGCAGAACAGCTGTCCCCTGCAAAGCCCAGCAGATGCAAGCTGCCCACGGACGCTGCCCCTACTCCTCTTTCTCGACGCGCTGAGAGAGACGCTGTCTTGTCTCCTGCCGAGAAATCCAGCTCTGGCGTTTCCAGCCTACTCTTGCGAGTGACTGGGATATTGAGTCCTGGAAGGAGATACAAGACCTCCAACATTCTATTCCAGAGGTATGGTGTTGACTAAACCCTTAGAGAGAATTCTTGAAGCAAACCTTGGCAAAACCAACTTAACTAAAACTGCTACTTACTCCCTCCCAAGTATTAGGCTTAGGTCAGATACACTGGGGTAGGCATAGTTAGAAGCACCAGTTGAGTACAATAGCCCAATGTATATATGAATGTATATATGTTTTATTCATTTTAAACCATTGTATGGCTAAGAAACCATATCAATGCTTTTACAGTATTATTTCGCAATCCTCATTTTACTGTATGCACATTTTATAATAACTAGTCTTGCAATTGTGGCAATTCATTTCTCTTGTACGAGAAGAAAGACTGTTCAATGAATAATACCTTTTTATTGAAAACGCCTGTCTCTCTATTCTCTGCATCTTGGTGAAAGTAATCTGCACAAAACTGACTGAGTAAAATAACTGTCTATTGTTTCACACGACTCTAGAGATTGACTCTTATTCTAAGGAGCAAAGTTGTCATGTTTTTGCGGTTGTTGGATAACTGAATCCCTTCTTGTCTGTACCAGGGAAGCTGATCACTTCCTAATCAGTCAAGAAACTTTCCAGTGACCTCTGAGCTAGTTGGTAACAAACCCAATTAAGTTTAGCATAGTCAGTGGAGACCTGGAAGATCCGCACTTCTACGTCCATACTACTGTTTATGTTATTCCAATGCGCAGGGCCTATTGGGAAAATAGGAACTACACCACAGTATATTTGTGATGGCATTATGGGAGATTTGCTGACGTGTATGTAGTGCAAGTTGTTTGCCAACCTTCTCCCCATTTTCATATACTTCTTTCCAATGTGTTTTATATGTCTCAGCAACTTTCAGAGTCGAATCAGAGTTGAGCTCGGTTTTTAAAACCAGCAGGTGGTACATAGCTAGTTTCCCATTTTAGCCTTGCTCTATTTGCGCAATATGTTCTTCCTCAGCCCTGGCTAGGTCCTCCAGTTTCTGATGATACCCCATGCTATTTTGCTTCCGTGTTCTAGCTTGGTAGCTCGCTGTTTCGCCTCTTAGAGCTACTTTAAAGCAATCCCACACAACAGCCCTAGAGGCACTATATCTATTCATATAAAAAAACTCTTGAGCCCAACTAGTAATGTGAGTAATATATTCCTTGTTGGCTAGCAGCTTCCTATCAAAGGTCCAGCCACTGAGGACACCATCCGCCTGATGAATTCCATCCACTCAGGATCCCCCACAGACCCATGTCCCCACCACATCTTCAACAAAGCAGACTCCGTCATAGCACCGCACCTCCGAGACGTCATCAACTGCTCCTTCAACTCCGCCACCTTCCCAGAAGACTGGAAACACGCTGAACTCACCGCCCTTCTGAAAAAACCCACAGCTGACCCCACCGAACTCAAAAACTACCGCCCCATCTCGCTCCTTCCATTCCGGCCAAAGTCATCGAGAAAGCTGTCAACAACCAGCTCGCCGCCTTCCTCGAAGCCAACAAATCCCTCGACCCCTCACAATCTGGCTTCCGAGCAAACACAGCACGGAGACCGCCCTCATCGCAGCAACAGACGACATTTGAACTCTATTGGACAATGGAGACACAGTCGCCCTCATCCTCCTTGACCTCTCTGCAGCATTCGACACAGTCTGCCACAGCACCCTTTTACAACGCCTCAATAACATCGGTATCCAAGGAAAAGCACTTGAATGGATCACCTCGTTCCTCACTGGAAGAACCCAGAGAGTCCGCCTTCCACCATTCAAGTCCGAGGCCTCTGAAGTCATCTGCGGCGTACCTCAAGGATCCTCACTCAGTCCCACACTCTTCAACGTAAACATGAGCCCCCTCGCGGCCATCGCACGCCAACACAACCTCAACATCATCTCTTACGCGGTCGACACTCAACTGATCCTTTCTCTCACCAATGACCCCAGCACCGCCAAAACTAACCTACACGAAGGAATGAAAGAAGTTGCCGAATGGATGAAACAAAGCCGTCTGAAACTGAACTCAGACAAAACAGAAGTCCTCATCTTAGGTACTTCCCCCTCTGCATGGGACGACTCCTGGTGGCCGGAAGCCCTCGGAAAAGCACCCATCCCGACAGACCACGCACGGAACCTAGGCATCATCCTGGATTCTTCACTATCAATGAACAGACAAGTCAGCGCCGTATCCTCTTCCTGCTTCAACATTCTTCGCATGCTCAGAAAAACATTTCGATGGATCCCCGCCGAAACAAGGAAAACAGTCACCCACGCTCTGGTCACGAGCCGACTGGACTACGGAAACACCCTCTACGCAGGTACTACCGCAAAACTCCAGAAGAAACTCCAATGAATCCAAAACGCCTCAGCCAGGATCATATTAGACATCCCACGCAACGAACACATCTCTGCTCACCTTAAAGACCTCCACTGGCTACCCGTCAATAAGAGGATCACTTTCCGACTGCTCACCCACGCACACAAATCACTCTACAACGTCGGACCAGATTGCCTCAACTCACGACTATCCTTCTACACCCCCTCCCGCCAACTACGTTCTTCCAGCCAAGCCCTCGCCACTGTACCTCGCATCAACAAGACCACCATGGGAGGCAGATCCTTTTCATCCCTGGCTGCTAAAACATGGAACTCACTCCCCGCTTACCTTCGCCTTACCCAGAACCACCTAGCATTCAGAAAACAACTTAAAAAGTGGATATTTGATAAGTAATCCTCCTTCCCCTCCTTAGCGCCTTGAAACCCTCTGGGTATGTAGTGCGCTATACATATTTTTTGACTTGACTTGTGGAGTGCCATACAGCGTTTGCCCATGAGATGAGTTTCTTGCAACAATACCACATCTGGCAAATGTCGTCTAATAAGTTGCCCCACCATAGCTCACTTGATCTTGTCTCCCAAACCATTCATGTTCCAACTGAGTGCGGAAAAGCCCAGGCCCCGTCTAGTGAAAGTCATACTCATCCCTCAGAAAAGCCGAAACATTCAGTGGCACCCGTAGCAAAAACAATAAACAAACAACGATCAAACCAACACACCAAAAATAAACACAAGACCCAACCCACCAACCCCCCACCCTGCACCCCTGCATGTAGCTTGCGCACATCCCCAACTAGCAGTGTGCCTGTCTCCCCAAAACTTACTACAAATATCTAAAAGTAGAAAACGGAGGAGGACCTCACAACAGGCCACCAACCCCCCCACCCCAAGACTTGATAACTTCCCCCCACAAGCAAATATACAAACAATATTCAATAAAACAAGGAGAACAGGGGGGGGCAAAAGCGCCCCTGCCGGACCAGCAGCAGGGCCAACAATGTCAAGTACGCTCGACCACAGGTCGAGAAAGTAATTGTTCCTCGTTCTCCGCCTGGGCGTGTGTCCCAGATTCCGACACCCGGGCCCTGTCCAACAAGCCCCCCTGTGGTGCGACTGATGACCCTAACCTGACTAGTGAATTGAAAGGGTGGCTGAGCACATCAGAGTGCTAGAGAACCAGCTGCTACTGGTTTTCCCCCCACCCTGCTCCTAAGGTCAAGAGGATTTAGTGTATAAAAAGAGGCCGTGACCTCTTGAAAAATGGACCAGTGAGAAAAAGTTATAGCTAGAATTTGTTTTCTTAAAGACTTTGTTTCTAACTAAATACCCTTAAATGTCTTAGATATAGACATATATTGAACAGACACTCTAACATATCATGATAGACAAAAAATACTTATATTGATCAAATTATTATTATTTTTTTTTATAAAAACTGTTTCCTTTTGCTTTTTTTCCTTTTTTTAAAATTTTATAAATTTGGTATTAAAGTGAATCAGACATTGATTTGATTGTGTATTGAGATTCCAAATAATTCTTGCATATTAGTGAATTTAATCACAGACATAAACATATACAAATCCTCTGTGATAGACGAGAAACGTTGACTCAGGCAGTGCGGCAGATGTCTACAACGCGTGTTTCGGCAAACATGCCTTCATCAGGTAGCCGTCCACTAATTCGGGATGTTCGGTTTCACCGATATTATCCTCGGATTCCAGGTAGGGTGAAACACCCGTATATTACGTTTCTGTCTAAACGGTGACAACGGGTACTCCTCATAAGGCAGTTCTAGATCTATTGTGGAGCCAGCAGAAAAAGGGGTATTGTAACGGGTAGAATTCAGGCGATGAATGGATGTTATCTGAATCCTAGATACATTTGAATGGCTTGGTAGTTGCCATCAAGTCCAACAAGCCGAGATTCGAATTGGCCTTTTTTAATATTTTGTCGATGCTGTTTTCCTTTGATAAAGCGAACTGTGACATACAGGACGTTCCCAATCGGTAGTGCTGGCTCCAGAAGGGATCAACGGAACGGGATGAGAACCGAGCCTACCTGCAATGTGTTCTTTATAGGCGGGCTCTTGAAAAATGTTCTTCTCCTGTTCCTGACATGAGGGGGGCCTGCTGCTGCTGGGCGCCAGGAGGATACCGCCACCAGGCACTGCATCCCTGCCTGGAGGACCCTGTGAGCTGGACCCTGGGCCCAGCCTTGCCCCCCCATTTCCTTCACTTCTTTTTGGACTTTATCACTGGACCTGGGGGGACTTGGGTGGCCTGCCAGTGCCTGAGGAATGGTCGTCTCCCCCCCAAAATAGCGGGCTGCGCCGCTGGTGCAGCTATCCCTTCCTAGAGGGATTCCCTGGCGTGGGATCCCCCTTTTACTTGTTTTTCAGCACGGGAGCCCACTCTGCTTATTTGCCGATTTCGAGATCCCTGGCAGGTGCCCACCCCGCCAGGGACTTTGTCTCATTGCCGTATCTAGCGGGTGCCACCCGCTGTAAATGTTAAATCGAACCGGGAGCCTACCCCGGATTGCACCTCGAGAAAATCACCACCCCGGACTCGGAGTCCACTGCCTGCGTCATCACCTTGCCAACCTGGTATTCGTCCTAGCAGGAGAGGTTGCTAGGCAAACAAGGAAGCTTTTCCCGAGGTCATCTCGCAGATCGAGCTCCACAGGAAGCCAGGCAGCGCCACGTAGGACGTGGGCAGGGCCGCAAGCACAACCGGGAAGCGGAAGGAAGAAACTGGAAGCCGACGGGAGCCCACCCCGTGCACCGGTGCCAGGACAGGAGGTGAGGTGCTGCATGGTACCCTGCTCTCCTGCGCACCAGCTGAGAGTCACCGGTGAGCACCGCATCCCCGAGAGGAGCCGCTGCCTGGAGGAGCAGGCGGGGCTCTGGTGTCAGGCGCAGAGAGCCCCCGCGTGCAGCAGCTTCCCCAGGAGTAGACTGGTGAGTGCGTGGGGGTCTCCAGCATCAGAGGCATTTGTTTAGAGCCTGAGGGCCCCTCCTGAGCAGACGTGCATTCCCGAGTTGCCAGAGGGGGGACTCCAATGGTACCGGGAGCATTTGGTTATTTAGAGCCTGCGAGGCTCTTGGGGGCATATGTGTATTTCGAGTCCCCAGAGAGGGGGCTCCAACGACCAGGGCACAGTATTTTTGAGAGCCCTGAGTGGCTCCTGGGCATCTTAGTTGTCTCGAGTCCCCGAGATGGACTCCAACGATCCCAGGGGCACTCCAGAGGGTAGAGTGGCCCCAGTTGGCAGTGGGCCACTCCCCCAATCTAGATGGCACATTTCTTCCGAGCCCGAGAGGCTCCAAGGGATCATCTTTTTTCAGAGCCAACGAGGCTCCGGGGGGGCACAGTTGATTTGGTCACAGAGCCTGCGAGGCACCCATTCATTTCAAAACTTTATTCGATTCAATACAGAGAATCATAAAAGTAAAAGTACATTTACAAACAGTTTAAAATTCATTTTGAAAGACAGTTTTACAGTTTATGGCACTATAAAATTCATTAGCAGACGAAGTCACAAAACCATATTTTTACTTTCAATTAGTTGATTCGGGGAGGTACATAGTTCATTGTGCTGGGGTGCTTTTTAAAAACAGGTAAAAAGAGGATCACGATGCAACAGTATGGGGTATACATATCAGGTGGTCAGTTTCTTGGGGCAAGATTTAGCCATACCGTTTTCTAATCAGGAGTGACACTCGTATAAAGTTCAACATTGCACAACAGACTGCAGGGGATGACAGGGATAATAAGAAATCATAACCCTCTTTATAATGGCATGGTTGTTTTCCCTTGAGAATCGGTTTGATAAACCTGATTCTCGGGTCTTTATATAAGGGACAAAAAAGAACAAGATGCATTGTGTTTTGGCTGTCTTTGTTGTTACAGATACAAGGGGGCAATTTTTCACACCAGCCCCTTTGTATAGGAAATGCAAAAAGAAAATGCAAAGTGTGTAGCCTAAATCTTGTCAAATAGAAACGCCATTGCACATGATTTATGAAGGTCAGATAAAACTGATGCTGTAAGGCAGCCTTAGGGGCATAGGGACTGTCCAGGGAGTTTACAACCGATGATTTCCAATAATTGGTTTTAATTACATTTTTAATATCTCCCTGTATATTTTCAGGGTTGTCAAAGGTATCACCCAAGCCTATTTTATGGAACATTTCGTTTACATAGGATAGCCAGGGGATTTGATTCATGTTTGACAATTTTAGACAGTCCTGGAGGATGTCTTTAGTAAGCTGGAGATCCTCCGATAACCATATTTTGCCCCATAGCAATAAGGGCGAAAGACGAATGATGTCACTCACATAGCTTAGACCTATTTCATTGTGGGCAAATCTGTTTGAGGAGCCTGATGGAATGGACAATACACGTTTTAGAAATTTGTTTTCCATAATCTGTATTGTATCAGGGCTATCTGTCCCCCAAACCCCTGCCCCGTAGGTAGCAATCGACAAACATTTAGCTTTATACAGAGTTTTTAAATGTATAATAGGTTTTTGGCCTAATTTGCCACAAAAACAGAACAGTCCCTGTTGGACCCGGCCCATTAGGCAGGTTCACCCCTAGACTTTTTGCGTTTTCCTAGCCTATTTATGGAACCTGGTGTTGGTGATTTTAGGCCTCTGCGCACTTTTTCACTGTGGTACAGTGTAAAGTGCATGAGCTCTCTGTATGTGTGGTGAGTGACCTGCCCTCCCATAGGAATGAATGGGGAGTATGTATGCCCATGGTAGTTCCTGATGTGTGGGGAGTGCAGGGGCGAGTTTGGTATGTATCAACTCGTGAGAGTGAATGCTGCAAAATGATGTATGCGACATGGCTGTGTCTAGTCTAGAAGTCCTACTTTTGGAAGTTGGCATATTTGTGAAGGTTGTTGCTAGCGTGTGATTGGCTGGTGAGCCTGGCCCAGAGTGCATGGGCCTGCTTGTGGATTGACTGTCTGGTTTGAGGATGACAGGGGCTGGAGAGCCCAGGAGGTTGTCTGAGTCAGCCCATGGATGAAAGGCAGCATCTGCTGCCAGGGAAGTGGGAGGAGATGGCACCTGATAGTGAAGGGCTGTGCCTGCCTAACTACAAAGCTGGCTCCACCTCCCGCTGGGCGACTGACACCTCTGTCCCTGATACTGAAGGGGACTTCCCTCTAAACCAGTCCAGCTGGTTCTCACACTGCCTGCTTCAAAGGACTTCAAAGAACTTCAAAGGTTTTGCACTGTATAAGAAGGGGTTGTATCCCCTTCCAAATTGTTCTTGTTTTCAACTTGAATCTGCCAGGGGCTGCTGCTGCTTGAGCTCAGGGGAATCCCTGGCTCTGCCCAGCCCCTGGGCACCTGATGGACTTTCCTGGACTCCTGGGGGACCCCTCTGCCTTGCTGGGCTGATGGGGGGGACTTTTCTTTGCCCCCTGGGACTCTCTGGACTTTTGTGCAGCATGGTGGAGCTGCATTGCTGGAAGGACCCTTTGTACTTTTTATTCTAGCGCTTTGGGAGCGCTTTTTTGCCCATAGCGCTTTCGAGCGCTTTATTTTTGATTATAGCGCTGAGGAGCGCTTTGCCAGCCTGGCGAGTGCCCACCTCGCTTATTCTTAATTTTATCTAACTGCGGCTGCCCACGCCGTGATTGCCGCTGCCCGGGGCCAGGACGAGGACCAGGAGCTGCGGTTCGCGAAGATCGAAGCCGCCGCGCTCCTATTGGCCCAGCGAGACGAGCCCCTCCAGTAACGCCGCGCTGGGATTGGCCCAGCGCCGCCGCGTCATCGCCGAGGCCGCGCCCTGATTGGCTGACGGCTCAGCATCTCCCAGGGGCTGGTCCCGGGAGCCGCGCTGGCATTGGCTGGCTCCCGGGCGTGTTTTGAAGATGGCCGGGATCACCGCCGGGCCCCGGGAGAGGAGAGAAGATGGCGCTGCATGGCCGCAGGTCGGCCGGGCTCCCGTGAGCTGAGGGAGCCCGGCGGCATCTAAGGAGGAGGCCCGAGTGAGGAGAGGAGCGGCGGGGGCGCGAGGCACATTGCCGCCGCCGTCCGGAGGAGCCGCCCCTGAGGCCCGGTGAGTCTGGGCTGGGGCCGGGCGGAGTGGGGCAGAGCAGGGGAGGGGCGCCGGGACACGTTGTCGGTGTCCGCCCCTCCCCCGCAGTAGCGCGAGCTCGCGCTCGATGAAGAAAAGCCACGAAGGCTTCAAGGGCGGCCCCAGATGGCAGTGGGCCGCCCCAACGTTGCAGAGTGCCAGCAGGAAGCCATGAAGGCTTCATGGGCGGCCCCGGTTGGCAGTGGGTCGCCCCAACGTGCACGGAGCCCGGAGAGGCTCCCCGCCCCATTTTTTGTAGTTAGAGCCCTGAGAGGCTCTGGGGGCATTTTTAGAAATTAGAGTCCCCCGTAGGGGACTCCACCGTGAACGGCGCAGAGTCAGGGCGGCCCCAGTTGGCAGCGGGTCGCCCCAACGTTGTCCAGGGCCAGGAGAAGGCTCGAGGGGGCAGTGTCTGCAGAGCCTGAGGGCTCCAACGTTTGACCAGTGTTTGTTTTAGAGCCTGTGTGGCTCAGGTGGCGCAGATTCGTTCTGGGGGCTACTGAGAGCCCTGCCACAACTTTTTGTTTTCCAGCTGTCCAGCACTTTGTGGGCAGCTGCCACGTTTAGGCTTTTTGTACTCTTGGACTGGCGCTGCATGGCAGCGCGCCCTGACATTGGACACAGGGCATCTTTGCCCCATCAAGGCCAGTTGGCCTAGGGACTGCCACAGGTAGTGGCTTATGTAGTGTGGGCGCAATGTGATTTCTATGCTTTTTAATAGTAATTACCTACTGTGTGTTTTTGCGCTATTGACTTATGTTATGGCACCTCTGAATGTTTATGCATTATGTGTCTTCCTTTCCATGCGCTGCACCTCTGAATGTTTAGTCATCATGTGTCTTCTTGCGCTGCACCCCTGAATGTGATTTTATTGCATCATGTGCTCTATCCTTAACACCTCTGAATGTTTAGTCATCATGTGTTTCTCCTTATTACTCCTCTGAATGTGTTCATGCATCATGGGTAAGGTGTTCTGGTTTATGCCCCTAAATGTGGTTATTCTTAGGTGGTTGTCTTTTCTACTCCTCTGAATGTAGGTTTATTACATCATGGGCAATGTATCCTTTCTTAGACCCCTAATGCTGTGTGATACTTAGGTGGTTCTTCTTTCTTAGTACAGGTGGTCCTAGTAAGGTCCTGGTTCCTGTTACCAGTGGTTACTGGTTGTTATCTTTGATTATTATTTTATGTTACATTTATTCTTTATTCTAAAAGTGATTTTAGATTCTACACTTTATCTAGAAGTTCTATATCTGATTTTGACAGGCGCCCATGAGGCCCTGTCTGGTGTACATAATCCCTGTGAATATTGCCCGTGCCAGTTGGCACCATGTATATGTGTGATTTTATCTGATGTGTTTTTACAATACAAAAGTTATTTTTATAATAACCTTGTGTGGAGTCTCTTCTGTGGTGTGCCTAGTATGTTGTTGCTGTTGTGCGCTGGCGCAAATGCTTTACACATTGCCTCCGAGTTTAGCCTTACTGCTTGTGCCAAGCTACCAAGGGGGTGAGCAGAGGTTATCTTGGCGTGTGACTTCCTTGCCCTGACTAGAATGGTGGTTTCTGCCTGGCTTTGGCGTCAGCCTTAGCATACCAGAAATAGCCAGTTCTAACAGTCCCTCTATTGAGCGACTAGCAACCTGGACTCGTGTCTTCATTAGCGGGGCCCAACTTAGTTTGTGATTAAAAAGGTTTCCCAAATAATTAAAATTTTCAACCTTGTCAATGACGGAATTGCTTACTACAAACTTTCTGCTCTTGGTGCCCTTGGGGCCACAGACCATGATAAAAGATTTAGCAAAATTAACTTTAAGGTCTAGGTCCAACATAAATTTATGAAAGGCATCAAGGCAATGCTGCATACTGTTTGCTGTAAGTGTCATGAGTACCGTATCATCGGCATAGGAAAGCATTGGAATGCTTCTGCCGTTGACTTTTGGAAAATCGTGACAGTGGTCCAACAGGTATTTTTCCAAGCCATTTGTGTATACAAGGAATAAAAAAGGGGCTAATATGCATCCTTGACGGACGCCCTCAGTCGAGAGAATAGACTTAGTTTTCTCTCCCCCTGGTCCAAACCTTATGGCCACAGTGGTAGATTCGTGAAGTCTGCGAAGCAGAGTGACCAAGGGTTCCTCGAAACCCATGACCTCCATCATTTGCCACAACTTGCTACGACACACAGTGTCGAAAGCACTTGAGAGGTCCATAAAAGCAAGATGGATTGAGGATTTTCTTGCCTTTGTGTATTTCCCAATAATTAGGGCCAGGTTAAGGCACTGTTCAACAGTGCCTTTGCCTTTTCTGAATCCATATTGGGAATTCACAATAAGGTCCACCGAGTCCGCCCATGATTCTAGTCTTGCTAAAATAACCCTGCCCAGAATCTTGCATGATGCATCAATTAATGAAATTGGGCGATAGCATCGGGGGTCTGATCTATCGCCCTTCTTAAAAATTGGCACCACCACTGCCTCCTTCCATGATGCGAGGCACCCACGTGGTTGGGGCACAGTGGTGCCAGAGCCCAAGAGGCTCCCACATTGTTCGTGGGCGCCACTGTTCTTTACAGAGCCAGAAGGAGAGCCAGGAGGCCCGGTGGTGCAAGGCTCAGTTTTCCAGATGCCCAGCATTTAGTGGGCAGCTGCTCCGTTTGGGCCAGGAACCCTTGCACATTCTTCCTTTGGCTGCCTGCACACCCTGCCCTGACATTTTGGGACACAGGGCGTTTCAGCCCCTGAGAGGCCAGTTGGCCTGGGGGACAGTTCAGGTGTTGTGCTCTGGTGTGGGGTACATGTTTAGGCCCTATGTGATCTTTGCGCAATTTGTGATAATCTGCCTAATGCAATTTCTGCATCATGTATAATGTCTTTGTGCCTATACCTCTGAATGTATTGTAATGCTTAGGAGGTTGTTTGCCTAGTATAGTGATACTAATGATCTCATGATTCCCTGCGTAATATTTTCCTAAGGTGGTTAGGGTTGCGTAGGTGGTGCTTACCTTTTACCAGTGGTTACTGGTTGTGTGCTCTATTTTCTATTTTATTAAGTATTATTATTCCTACAAAGTGCTAATTCTAACAAGTATCCTAGTTCTAAAAGTGCTTATTCCTGACAGTGGTCCATGTGGCCCTGTCCTGTACATACATCCCCTGTAAATTCTGCCCGTGCCTGTTGGCACATTGTAAAGTGTATGTTTTTATCTAATGTGTTGGTTATAAGACAAAGGCTATTTTTATTCATAACCTTGCATGGAGTTTCCTTTGTGGTGGGCCCTGGGTGTTGTTGCTGGGTGCATGCGCAAATACTTAACTCACATTGCCTCCGAGATAGGCCTGACTGCTCGTGCTAAGCTACCAAGGGGGTGAGCAGAGGTTATCTCGGTGTGTGAATCCCTTGCCCTGACTAGAGTGGTGGTTTCTGCCTGGCTTTGGGGCAAGCCTTAGCCAACTAGAAATTCCATTTCTAACAAAGAGTATAAATGGTCTGTCCACATTTGTCGGACTACCTCGCTGAAATGAAATGTGTGGTTTCCCTCAGCCATCTATCTAGGATCCTTGGCTGAGGCTATAACTGATTCGTGTATTTTAAGACTGCATTTCCATTGATCTAAAATATATTTACATTGCATTGCATGAGTTTGTTCTTCACTCCAGAAATGTGTCTTTAAATGCCAAGTCGATTCAGAAAAGGGGGTGGTGATGGACAGAGTCTCTGAATTAAGCAGAACACTCCTATCCAGTCAACAGATCGGGGGTTGATCCATCACCGTTTTTTAGCTCACTGCACCAACCCAGCTCAGAACCTGGCTACATGCAAATTAGTCTGTCCCTGTTCCCATTGCATCATGGGAACAGGGCAGACCAAACTACCAAGCCAATTCTTGTACTGGAAAGGAAACGAGCTTCCGGGGACCGGTTTCTGGCATTACAGCCGTCTTCGGCCCGGCTTGCTTGAATCCTGATGGTGCAGTGAGCAAGGGACTCACATCTGAGCATACCCTTCCACGCTTGTTGTGGACAAAACGATTCAGAAAAGGGGGTGGTGATGGACAGAGTCTCTGAATTAAGCAGA
Organism: Lissotriton vulgaris; assembly: GCF_964263255.1. Classification (NCBI taxonomy): domain Eukaryota; kingdom Metazoa; phylum Chordata; class Amphibia; order Caudata; family Salamandridae; genus Lissotriton; species Lissotriton vulgaris. The sequence continues at coordinate 83,096,295 of NC_141695.1, forward strand.
ACACTCCTACCCAGTCAACAGATCAGGGCTTGATCCATCACCGTTTTTTAGCTCACTGCACCATTACAGCCGTCTTCGGCCCGGCTTGCTTGAATCCTGATGATTCAGAAAAGGGGGTGGTGATCGACAGAGTCCCCCTTTTCTGAATCGTTTTGTCCACCATAAGCGTGGAATGGTATGCTCAGACATGAGTCCCTTGCTCACTGCACCATCTGGATTCAAGCAAGCCGGGCCGAAGATGGCTGTAATGCCAGAAACCGGTCCCCGGAAGCTTGTTTCCTTTCCAGTAAAAGAATTGGCTTGGTAGTTTGGTCTGCCCTGTTCCCATGATGCACTGGGCCAGGGACAGACTAATTTGCATGTAGCCAGGTTCTGAGCTGGGATGGTGCAGTGAGCTAAAAAACGGTGATGGATCAAGCCTGGATCTGTTGACTGGGTAGGAGTGCTCTGCTTAATTCAGATACTCTGTCCATCACCACCCCCCTTTTCTGAATCGTTTTGTCCACCATAAGCTTGGAAGGGTATGCTCAGACATGAGTCCCTTGCTCACTGCACCTTCAGGATTCAAGCAAGCCGGGCCGAAGACGGCTGTAATGCCAGAAACCGGTCCCCGGAAGCTTGTTTCCTTTCCAGTAAAATAATTGGCTTGGTAGTTTGGTCTGCCCTGTTCCCATGATGCACTGGGCCAGGGACAGACTAATTTGCATGTAGCCAGGTTCTGAGCTGGGATGGTGCAGTGAGCTAAAAAACGGTGATGGATCAAGCCCGGATCTGTTGACTGGGTAGGAGTGCTCTGCTTAATTCAGATACTCTGTCCATCACCACCCCCCTTTTCTGAATCTTTAAATGCCAAGTGGCATATTATTAAGGGAAACATTGTCGCTTTATTGGCACATAGCACAGAAAAAGCGGCGATCTTTTCATCACCCTATTTGCAAGGACACGCTAACAAGCGTCAGTGTGTGTTTACATGCTACTTTGCATGTCCTTAATGGCATGTAAAGTAGGTGTTCCCTAGCTAAACAACATTGAAATCCTCGCTAACATGGCTTCGCGATATTAGCAAGCCGTGCAGCAGACCCGCGAAGCGATAAAAATAACCGCGCCAACTGCAGTTATTGCAGGTATGTAACACCTAATGACGTAGGCATACTGATAATAAGAGGTGGATTGCCATGTTAGTTCCACACTCCCCTCTCAGCATTCCTCTCCTTAGCGTTGTGAAATCTTCGCTGGATTTTGCGCTCTATTCCTGTTATTCGATGGAATAATATCGTCTGTTAGCTAAACATTGATAATACGTTGCTAACAAGTCAATGTATTACAGCGATAATGTTAATCGCGCTAAGCACAATTTGTGATAAGTATGCCCTTGAATAAATGCCCCCAAGTCTTTGCTAAGGCTTCCAGGTTCATTATTGAATTTTAAAGTGTTTCATTTTTGCTTCATGTTGGAAGTGGTTTCCTGGCAATAAAGTGTAAACAAACCTGATTAAACTACTATCGTTTACACGTGCATTTTCTCATATTTTGTTGAAGCACCCTCCCAAATTAAGCTGCCCTAGTCCAGTACCCTTGAAGTATTGGGGTCTGGTGTTGTGAAGCTATTTGTAGACGTGGATGAGTATCTTAAAGGTGACTCTCTTCTCGACCGGGAGTCAGTGGAGATTCCATAGGTGTTGGCTGATGTGCTTGTCTCAAGGGATGCCAAGGACGAGTCTAGCAGCTGAGTTCGATATAATCTGGAGCTTGTGGAGTAGGGACTTGTTGCTGTCGGCATTGAGGGAGCTTCTGTAGTCAAGTCTGCTGGTTATGAGTCCATGGGTGATTGTTTTCCTTCACTGGGGGGGATCCATTTGAAAGTTGTTCAGAGGATGCTGTGGGTGTTGAAGCAGCCAGAGGCCACTGTGTTGACCTATCGGTTCATGGAGAGGGCGGAGTGGAGCACTATGGCAAGGATTCCTGCATGGTCTGTGTGGGGTGGAGGGTTGCCAAGGGTGGCGGGACACAAACTGTTGTCTCATGCTGATGGGGTGGTTCCAAGGATAAGGAATTCTGTCTTGTAATTGTATTTGCAATTTTGATTTGTGACGCACATTATCACCACTTGAACTAGGTGGAGAGAAGGGGTGGGGAGGGGGCTGCTTAGGTCTACCCCATGCTTCCAGGAAGAGCATGGTTTTAAGCTGCTTCTTGAAAGGGAGGAGATTTGCTTCCTTGCGGAGGCTCACTGGAAGGCTGTTCCAGACCAATGGGATGGCTGTTGAGAATGCTCGCCCTCCCATGGAGGACAGTTTGAAGCGGGAGCAGGCCAGAAGATTGGTCTCTACTGACCGCAAAGTCCTAATGGGAGTGTAGGGGACAATGCGGTTCTTGATGTAACTTGGTGCTTGCCCGTACAAGGTTTTGTGTGTGATGCAGAGACCCTTAAATGTAACTCTCGGCCTGATTGGGAGCCAATGGAGATCGCTCAGTAAGGGTGTGGCGTGGGCCCATCTTGGTCTTTTAAAAATAAGTCTGGCTGCATCTTTCATAACGATTTTTAGTCTGGTCAATAATTGTGAGGGAGGACAGCATATAAATAATTGCCATAGACGCAACAGGATCATTGCTGAGACTGACTGTCTGAGTGTAGCAAAGGTATGGAGTGGAGACAATTTCTGCAGTTGTCTCAGGAGGCCGATTTACAAAAAGGGGGTGGTGATGAACAGAGTGTCTGAGTTAAACAGACCACTCTTACCCAGTCCAAAGATCAGGGCTTGATCCATCACCGTTATTTATCTCACTGCCCCATCCCAGCTCAGAACCTGGCTATATGCAAATCAGTCTGTCCCTGGCCCAGTGCATCATGGGAACAGGGCAGACTAAACTACCAAGCCAATTCTTCACCAGAAAGGAGACAAGCTACCGGGGACCGGTTTCTGGCATTTCAGCCTTCTTCGGCCCGGCTTGCTTGAATCCTAATGGAGCAGTGAGAAAGGGACTCATGTCTGAGTATACCCTGACACACCTATAGTGGTGAAAAACGATTTACAAAAAGGGGGTGGTGATGAACAGAGTGTCTGAGTTAAACAGACCACTCTTACCCAGTCCAAAGATCAGGGCTTGATCCATCACCGTTATTTATCTCACTGCCCCATCCCAGCTCAGAACCTGGCTATATACAAATCAGTCTGTCCCTGGCCCAGTGCATCATGGGAACAGGGCAGACTAAACTACCAAGCCAATTCTTCACCAGAAAGGAGACAAGCTACCGGGGACCGGTTTCTGGCATTTCAGCCTTCTTCGGCCCGGCTTGCTTGAATCCTGATGGAGCAGTGAGAAAGGGACTCATGTCTGAGTATACCCTGCCACACCTATAGTGGCCAAAAACGATTTACAAAAAGGGGGTGGTGATGAACAGAGTGTCTGAGTTAAACAGACCACTCTTACCCAGTCCAAAGATCAGGGCTTGATCCATCACCGTTATTTATCTCACTGCCCCATCCCAGCTCAGAACCTGGCTATATGCAAATCAGTCTGTCCCTGGCCCAGTGCATCATGGGAACAGGGCAGACTAAACTACCAAGCCAATTCTTCACCAGAAAGGAGACAAGCTACCGGGGACCGGTTTCTGGCATTTCAGCCTTCTTCGGCCCGGCTTGCTTGAATCTTGATGGAGCAGTGAGAAAGGGACTCATGTCTGAGTATACCCTGCCACACCTATAGTGGCCAAAAACGATTTACAAAAAGGGGGTGGTGATGAACAGAGTGTCTGAGTTAAACAGACCACTCTTACCCAGTCCAAAGATCAGGGCTTGATCCATCACCGTTATTTATCTCACTGCCCCATCCCAGCTCAGAACCTGGCTATATGCAAATCAGTCTGTCCCTGGCCCAGTGCATCATGGGAACAGGGCAGACTAAACTACCAAGCCAATTCTTCACCAGAAAGGAGACAAGCTACCGGGGACCGGTTTCTGGCATTTCAGCCTTCTTCGGCCAGGCTTGCTTAAATCCTGATGGAGCAGTGAGAAAGGGACTCATGTCTGAGTATACCCTGCCACACCTATAGTGGCCAAAAACGATTTACAAAAAGGGGGTGGTGATGAACAGAGTGTCTGAGTTAAACAGACCACTCTTACCCAGTCCAAAGATCAGGGCTTGATCCATCACCGTTATTTATCTCACTGCCCCATCCGAGCTCAGAACCTGGCTATATGCAAATCAGTCTGTCCCTGGCCCAGTGCATCATGGGAACAGGGCAGACTAAACTACCAAGCCAATTCTTCACCAGAAAGGAGACAAGCTACCGGGGACCGGTTTCTGGCATTTCAGCCTTCTTCGGCCCGGCTTGCTTGAATCCTGATGGAGCAGTGAGAAAGGGACTCATGTCTGAGTATACCCTGCCACACCTATAGTGGCCAAAAACGATTTACAAAAAGGGGGTGGTGATGAACAGAGTGTCTGAGTTAAACAGACCACTCTTACCCATTCCAAAGATCAGGGCTTGATCCATCACCGTTATTTATCTCACTGCCCCATCCCAGCTCAGAACCTGGCTATATGCAAATCAGTCTGTCCCTGGCCCAGTGCATCATGGGAACAGGGCAGACTAAACTACCAAGCCAATTCTTCACCAGAAAGGAGACAAGCTACCGGGGACGGTTTCTGGCATTTCAGCCTTCTTCGGCCCGGCTTGCTTGAATCCTGATGGAGCAGTGAGAAAGGGACTCATTCCCAGTGTAAGAATTGGCTTCTGTAGTTTGGTTTGTCCTGTTCCCATCATGCACTGGGACAGGAACAGACTAATTTGCATACAGCCAGGTTCTGAAACTGGGATGGTGCAGTGAGCTAAAAAACGGTGTTGGATCTAGCCCTGATCTTTTGACTGGGTGAGAGCTTTCTGCTTAATTCAGAGACTCTGTCCCTCACCACCCCTTTTTGTAAATATTTTTGTCCACCCTAAGCGTGGAAGGGTATTCTCAGATGTGAGACCCTTGCTCATTGCACCATCAGGATTCAAGCAAACCGGGCCGAAGACGGCTGTAATGCCAGAAACCGGTCCCCGGGAGCTTGTTTCCTTCCCAGTGTAAGAATTGGCTTCTGTAGTTTGGTTTGTCCTGTTCCCATCATGCACTGGGACAGGAACAGACTAATTTGCATACAGCCAGGTTCTGAAACTGGGATGGTGCAGTGAGCTAAAAAACGGTGTTGGATCTAGCCCTGATCTTTTGACTGGGTGAGAGCTTTCTGCTTAATTCAGAGACTCTGTCCCTCACCACCCCTTTTTATAAATATTTTTGTCCACCCTAAGCGTGGAAGGGTATTCTCAGATGTGAGACCCTTGCTCATTGCACCATCAGGATTCAAGCAAACCGGTCCGAAGACGGCTGTAATGCCAGAAACCGGTCCCCGGGAGCTTGTTTCCTTCCCAGTGTAAAAATTGGCTTCTGTAGTTTGGTTTGTCCTGTTCCCATCATGCACTGGGACAGGAACAGACTAATTTGCATACAGCCAGGTTCTGAAACTGGGATGGTGCAGTGAGCTAAAAAACGGTGTTGGATCTAGCCCTGATCTTTTGACTGGGTGAGAGCTTTCTGCTTAATTCAGAGACTCTGTCCCTCACCACCCCTTTTTGTAAATATTTTTGTCCACCCTAAGCGTGGAAGGGTATTCTCAGATGTGAGACCCTTGCTCATTGCACCATCAGGATTCAAGCAAACCGGGCCGAAGACGGCTGTAATGCCAGAAACCGGTCCCCGGGAGCTTGTTTCCTTCCCAGTGTAAGAATTGTCTTCTGTAGTTTAGTTTGTCCTGTTCCCATCATGCACTGGGACAGGAACAGACTAATTTGCATACAGCCAGGTTCTGAAACTGGGATGGTGCAGTGAGCTAAAAAACAGTGTTGGATCTAGCCCTGATCTTTTGACTGGGTGAGAGCTTTCTGCTTAATTCAGAGACTCTGTCCCTCACCACCCCTTTTTGTAAATATTTTTGTCCACCCTAAGCGTGGAAGGGTATTCTCAGATGTGAGACCCTTGCTCATTGCACCATCAGGATTCAAGCAAACCGGGCCGAAGACGGCTGTAATGCCAGAAACCGGTCCCCGGGAGCTTGTTTCCTTCCCAGTGTAAGAATTGGCTTCTGTAGTTTGGTTTGTCCTGTTCCCATCATGCACTGGGACAGGAACAGACTAATTTGCATACAGCCAGGTTCTGAAACTGGGATGGTGCAGTGAGCTAAAAAACGGTGTTGGATCTAGCCCTGATCTTTTGACTGGGTGAGAGCTTTCTGCTTAATTCAGAGACTCTGTCCCTCACCACCCCTTTTTGTAAATATTTTTGTCCACCCTAAGCGTGGAATGGTATTCTCAGATGTGAGACCCTTGCTCATTGCACCATCAGGATTCAAGCAAACCGGGCCGAAGACAGCTGTAATGCCAGAAACCGGTCCCCGGGAGCTTGTTTCCTTCCCAGTGTAAGAATTGGCTTCTGTAGTTTGGTTTGTCCTGTTCCCATCATGCACTGGGACAGGAACAGACTAATTTGCATACAGCCAGGTTCTGAAACTGGGATGGTGCAGTGAGCTAAAAAACGGTGTTGGATCTAGCCCTGATCTTTTGACTGGGTGAGAGCTTTCTGCTTAATTCAGAGACTCTGTCCCTCACCACCCCTTTTTGTAAATATTTTTGTCCACCCTAAGCGTGGAAGGGTATTCTCAGATGTGAGACCCTTGCTCATTGCACCATCAGGATTCAAGCAAACCGGGCCGAAGACGGCTGTAATGCCAGAAACCGGTCCCCGGGAGCTTGTTTCCTTCCCAGTGTAAGAATTGGCTTCTGCAGTTTGGTTTGTCCTGTTCCCATCATGCACTGGGACAGGAACAGACTAATTTGCATACAGCCAGGTTCTGAAACTGGGATGGTGCAGTGAGCTAAAAAACGGTGTTGGATCTAGCCCTGATCTTTTGACTGGGTGAGAGCTTTCTGCTTAATTCAGAGACTCTGTCCCTCACTACCCCTTTTTGTAAATATTTTTGTCCACCCTAAGCGTGGAAGGGTATTCTCAGATGTGAGACCCTTGCTCATTGCACCATCAGGATTCAAGCAAACCGGGCCGAAGACGGCTGTAATGCCAGAAACCGGTCCCCGGGAGCTTGTTTCCTTCCCAGTGTAAGAATTGGCTTCTGTAGTTTGGTTTGTCCTGTTCCCATCATGCACTGGGACAGGAACAGACTAATTTGCATACAGCCAGGTTCTGAAACTGGGATGGTGCAGTGAGCTAAAAAACGGTGTTGGATCTAGCCCTGATCTTTTGACTGGGTGAGAGCTTTCTGCTTAATTCAGAGACTCTGTCCCTCACCACCCCTTTTTGTAAATATGTCTCAGGAGGCCAACACAGGTTCCTACGACTGCAGAGACTTGCTGTGTCATAGATAGTGTGACATCAATTCTTATTCCCAGGCTTTTCACGGCCAGTGCCGGTTCAGGAAAAGGCCTGAGCTCTTTTGGCCAGAAAAGGTCGTTCCACGGACTGGAAGCCGAGGTAACCGCCAATACCTCTGTTTTATCAGGGTTTATTTTTTGTGAGTTGGCTGACACCCAATTGACAGTAAATTTTAAGATGTTTTGCATCCTTACATATGCTGTTGAAGAGCTGTCGATTTGGAAAATAATTTGAGTGTTGTCAGCGTAGTTGTAAATTCAGCACTCCATCTATTTCAGTGCGGCGATCAAAGGCTGTAGATAGGCATTAAGGAGGAGGGGTGATAATACTGAGCCTTGGGGACTCCGCATGAAAGAAAATCTGGGTTGGATACCAAATCTGCCAGCTGGACTCTCTGAGAGCATTTTTTTAGAAAGGAGATGTGCCAGGCAAGGGCTGTGCCCTGAATGCCAAGATCCCCCAACCGCGACAATAGTTGGTCGTGATTGACCATGTAGAATGCCGCGCAGAGGTCGAGCAGCACCAGGGCACAGGACATTTTTTTGTCTGCCCTAAGACTCAGTTCATCCAGCATGGAAAGCATGACCAGTTCTGTGCTGTGATGAGCCCTGAAACCAGCTTGATTGGGTTCCAAGAGATGATTATCTTCGAGATGACGGGAAAGAGAAGGAAGAGCATACTGTTGAAGTACTTTGGCCAAGAAAGGTAGCTGCAAGATTGGCCTAAAGTTTTTCTGGATCCTGATATCAGCACCTGGTTTCTTTAGGAGCGGGACAACACGAGCCTCCTTAAAATTGATGGGGACTATCCTTCTTTCCAGGGAGCAGTTAAGAAGCGAGAGCACATCGTCCTTAATTCCTGGAAGGGACGACTTGAAAATCTTGGGTAGGCAGGCGTCCGCTGTAGACCCGGATTTCACCCGCTCAGTTAGGATAGCCAGGGACTCCTTAGTGAGTAGTGGCAGTGTGGTTGAAGGGTGGGCAATCGTGGGGAGTGGAGGGGAGGGGCCTGTTGGACAGGGGAATTTTGGGGTGTGATGGACTTCCATCAGGAGATCTTCTATGTTCTTAATTAAAAAAAGACGGAAATTTGTGGCAGTCATCCTGACTAAAGGAGGGTTTTTGCCCCTTATTCTTCTTTAGCTCATTCAGGACCTTAAAAGTTTCTTTGTGAGGATTGCTGGCAGCAGCAATCCTATCCTCATAAAATTCAGCCTTCTGTGATAAGATGGCTTCTTTATAGGAGGCGAACGCTGATACAGAGCCAGCCCGAGTGCTAGGTTCATAGTCTGCATGCCAAACTCTCTCACTTTGGTGGAGAGATTGTTTCAGTGTCCTAAGAGCATCATTAAACCAAGGGGCACATTTGCCCTTGTCCAAGATTCTCACCCTGCGTGCAGGTGCTACTACATCTATGGCACTCTTAAGCCTTAGCGATAAGGTGGAAATATCTGCCTCTAAGTTGCCCTTGGGTTGCATTGATGGGTCAGGGTGTCCTAAGGTTGCTATCAATTTGTCTGCACTAATCTTGTTCCAGCTTCTTAGAATTTTCCACGCTGGAGGTGGATTTACCGATTGACCTGGAAGGGAAAGTCGGCCCTATATTAAATGATGATCTGACCGAGAGCAGGGGGAGATAGTAATCGGGCTGGTCAATGGAAAGGAAGACCAGATCAAGTACTGTGTGTGACCCTTCTCATGCGTAGACCCAACCACCATTTGGCAGAGTTCTAGAGATGTCAGGGCCTCTTCTAGTTGTTTTTCCTGACTGTCCTTTAGCAGTTTCTCCCAATGGAGGTTGAAGTCCCCCATTATCACCCATCCTTGATAGCGAGAGCTGAGGACGTGGACTAAGTCCAGCAATGGTTCGGCAAATCTGGGAGAAGTGCGTGGTGGGCGGTAGACTAAGAGTATTACAAAACAGTCAATGGGGGAGCAAAACTTAACCCCTAGTACATCTGTACCCTCATTGTTTTCGGAGCAGAGAGTTTCTGTTTTAAAGGAACGGTTATAGATGAAGGCAACCCCACCCCCTCTCGTACTACCCGCTCTGTTGTGGTGGATAGCCACGAAATTAGGTGGCGGAGATACAACCAGATCTGGGGTTGAGGACTCTTTGAGCCATGTTTCCATCACCCCTAGGATGTCGAGGTGGTCTTCCTGGAGCAGCCAGAAGACTTCAAAGTTGTGCTTCTGTAGTGAGCGTGTAGTAAGCAACGCAAAGCTGCATCCTTACGGGCTTACATACTTTGTGGGGGGTGGTGTGTCGTTCCGTTTTCTTGAGCTGTGTTGTGATTTTAGCAGCCCTTCTCACCAGAGCCTGGTTGTTAGTGTGTGGTGAAGTTGTAAAATTCTGTGATTTAAGGATAGGATTTCTTGTCTAGAATACTGGAGGCGGGGGCCAGGGCACTTGGCCCCTGGTCCTGGCCGGGTGCGGCCGGGCGCAGATAGGCTTTCCTTCGGTGCGCCTGTGGAAAGCCCACTGCGCGCATGCGCTGCACACCTGCTCCAGCCTTCTTTTTGATGCCCGTGACTCCTCCCACCCACTACTCAGCTTGCTGTGAAGCGGCTGCCAAAATTCTTAACACTAGACCGGGAACTGCTCGGAAGTGCCGATGCGGAAGTGCTGGCCACAGGGAGTGAGATGCGTGGAAGATCAAGTGAAGGATTTTAACACAGGTGAAATTTTAAAAACAGTCTTAAAATAAGCAATATCAGTTGCTGAGTTGAGCTTCAGGCAGCTGTTGCCCATCCAGGATGTGACATCCTACATTCCTTCTTAGAAGTTGAGTCTGGTGTGGTTGGGTCCTTAGTGAGGGAGAGGATGATCTGGGTGTTGTCGGTGTAGGATACTATGCTGAGGCCGTGCTTTCTGACGATGGCGGTGAGAGGGATAATGTAGATGTTGAAAAAGGTTGGGCTGAGCGATGATCCCTGGGGTACTCTACAGTTGGTTTCCGTGGGTTGGGAGACAAATGAAGGAAACTCGATCCTTTGGTTTCTGCTGTTGAAGAACCAGCGGATCCAGTCGAGGGCTGTTCCTTGTATGCCAGAAGCATGTAGTCTGGCTGTGAGTGTGCAGTGGAAGACGGTGTTGAATGCAGCTGATAGGTCGAGTAAGATCAGGGCTGCAGTGTGGCCTTGGTCAAGGACAGTGTGGATGTCATCTGTGGCTGCGAGTAGGGCGGTCTCGAGGCTGTGGTTGCAGCAGAATCTGGATCGATAGATGTCGAGGATGGAGTTGTCTTCGATGAACCTTGTTAGTTCAGCATTAACCGTCTTTTCAGCAGCTTTTGGCGCAAAGAGGGGGACAAAGATGGGCCTGTAGTTCTTGAGGTCCATAGGATCTGCTGAGGACTTCTTGATCAGGGGTCTGACTTCTGCGTCGTTGTTCTGGCGCAATGGCGGTGGCAGCTCTGTAGTAGATGTGTGGTGGGCAGGGGTCTGTGGGGGCCCCTGAGTGGATGCCTTCCATGGTCAAGGTAGTCTCTTTGGTCGGGCCCAGTGTCTAGGAGTAGATAGTGGGTTGTCTGACATTGCTGGAGGGCGGGGTGGTTGCATGGTCAGGAGAGAAGTTGTTGAAGTTGTGGTAGAGGTTTTTGCTCTTGAGATATAAGTAGGATCTAAGCTTGTCGCAGAGGTCCTGGGAAGGGGTAATGTTTATGGCTTTGCTGGCGGGCTTGGTGAATTCCTGGATGTCACTGAAGAATTCCTTGGAATTGCTGGAGTTGGTGAGTATTTTGTTGTAGATGAAGGTTCTTCTGGTGCTTCTGATAGTTCAGATGGTTCTGATTTGAATGTGGAAATCAGAAAAAGATCCACCTATGCCATGTGATGGAGTTCACTGTCACTCACCGGAACTACATGTTTGCAGAACTTTGTTTTTTTTCAAATCCTGTACTGGCTCATCCCAAAGCATTTGCTATTCAATGGTGTTGGGTTTTGAATAGGAAAACATATGCTACTAAAGGTAACAGAACAGTTTTTTTACCATAATTTTCCAGGTGGAGGAGGAAGGATGCAAAGCTTGCACACTTGAGGGCGCTACACAACCCACCTTTGCCTTTAGCACCATATTGGGTGTATGAAGCGCTACAGAAATTACAAACAAAAATACGAACACTGATACAATTACCCACCCTTTCTTATAGTTGCTTGAATGCCATCCTACACAGTTCACTGGCATGTGAAAGCTGTCACGTAGGTGTGCCTTATATTGCAAAAGTCCTGCAAACTGCTCCAGAAAGGGTAACCTCTTCTATAGGTTTCCTGGTTAAATCAATAGGCATGTGCATTGATATATACACACACAGGTACATATTCAGAAATTATCCAGTTGAAATAAAATAAATAAATACACCTAAAATAATAAGTGCCAATACGTGAAACAGAAATGCATTTAGTTGGAGTAGACTTAACAGTGAACACATCTTATTACCAAAAAGACAATTGACAGAGGCACCACACGTCTCTTTTGGTACCTCAAAGATTGTTAAAGATGAGGGCCAGTTATACATTCAGGAGCAGAGTAAAAAGAAACTTACACTTCTGTAGTGATGCATCAGTTTCCCTGCTGCTCCTTGCGAGACCCTTGCACCAACATGGATACACTGTATTTACATTACAGCGCACCATGGCGCAAGGATTGACAGATGTGTCAGAAGTTCCAGTGCATTGGTCAGCCCAAAAGTCATGCATTGCTGAAGCTGTGTCACAAGCACGATGCACCTCCAGCAGTGCTTGGGGAAGGCCTATACTTAATGCACTGCGTCACTCCTTAGACCTGCTCCAAGAGGGCGTAAGGTTTTGATGCAGTGGCATTCTAAAAGTGGCGCAGTGAAATCTTGTATATTTCACTGCGTCCCTTTTACGAGGCTTTCCTGCATGGGAACGCCCACCATGCATATATTATACCTGACACAGGTATAATGTGATGCAGGGCTGTACAACGTGACGCATCTCCCTAGATGCATCACATTGTAAATTAGCTGCATTTTTTAGCAGCCACTGTGAGGCAGAGGTGGCGTGAAATTGTTGCTAGGGGCTTGTAAATCTGCCGCTCAGTGTTTACTTCAGGCTTCCTCGAAGGGGAGCCGTGGAAGGCTATTTCATTATTATGAGTTCCTTCTGTCATGGGAATAACCTCCTCCATGATAAGTGCTGTTCCAATGCTGGTTCCAGGCTGCACTGGCATTCCATCCACACAGGGGTGAAGTGAATGTGTTCTTTCAGAACACTAAAGTGTACGAATAGGCCAACATATCTCATATGCCTTGTGGCCTAGATCAGTCGTTCTAGACGCTGCTTATAGACCAATGACATGAGTACAATTTTGCGCATTTCAATATGGAGGAGCCTTTAATAACAATGTAGGGCATACAACCCTGCCTTGCTTCTGAATAGTATATACACTGGGCATGGTGCGCTCAAACATAGGAAAAGCTCAGCCGACATTTTAAACTTCAGAAATGGTAACACTCATGTCACAGGCAGCCTAGTAAAGAATACACCTTTGCTCTTTATTCCAGGACAACAAACTAAGGGGCATATTCTCAAGGATGTGTCGCCGATTTATTGGTTTTTTAGCGCTGCAAAAGTGGCAATAGATTTTTTGCCCTATTCTCAAGCAGGTGCAAACTGCTAATACTGCCTTTTTTCCAGCGATAGCTACCGCAAAAAACATTCCCACAGATGACAGCCCCAACTTACGCTAATGATATACAGAGTATGCATTCCCGTGCAAGAATACACAAAAACACCTTTTTGCAATATTCTCCATGACCCGCCAGATCGATTAAGGGATCCAAAAACAGGTGATAAGGCGTGTTAGCAGCAGGGATTTAACACCTGCCTTTTTAGTGGTGTTAAGCAGGACGACAACCTCCAGTATGAAACGGAGCCCAGCCCAGGCCACATCTGAAGACAAACAAATGTCATGGAGCTACTGATCATGGAGCTCAGAGATGCAAGAGGGTCACAACACCCACAACCACCAGCCCCAGGCTCCCTCCCAGAGCCCCCCCGGCCTACCACCCAGGCAGTGCAGAACAAGACAGTGGACATTCCTGAAATGCACAAGCCTCAGAGACTCAACGCCAGAGGATGCCATTGCCCACTACAGGCTCAAAAGGACAACGATCTTCAGCATCATGACCCACAATGCCCACAGGCTGACAGTACCATTACAGCGGAGAACCAACATCCCTCCGCAGACAAAGCTGCTGGCTGATCTGCACCTGTTGGCCTCTGGTACCTTCCATCCAACAACTGCAGGAGTCGGAGGAGTTTCACAGCCAGCCCTATGAAACTGCCTCGCACAAGTCTTGGATGCATGTCCACAAAAGCAACTCTGGGCCCCTGTTTCCACCCCACACTCCAGTTCCAATTCGTAGTGTTCCTGCACAACCAACCCCATCGTCAGCCATTGCTTTACACCTGCGTGCTCCAGGTCCAAGATTGTAGTCACTGAAATGAGGGTGCGCCAGGACATGAAGTCCAGTAGTCAACAGTAGTGTAAAAACAGTTCTTTATTGCAAATACATAAATCAAAAATACGAAAAACTCAGCCAATGCGTTCCATTCCCAACGGCGAACTTCATCAGGGCAACCTGTGGATTCAATTAACTGCATATGCTGCGGGAACTCCCCAATACATTTCCATATTCCCAAAGCCAGTATTGAGAAACCTGTTGCATAAACGGTGACAATGGGCAAGCGTCCTTATAGTCACAAAAGTAAACTGGTGCAGTGTATTGCACTGGGACAAACGGGAAGGCTTACAGGTATGATACAACCTGCATAAAAAGACTGTAAGTTTGTGTGGTCGTAACCTTCGTATGAAAGAAAAGGAAGGTTATGACCACACAAACTTCTGTTAAGGTCTTAATATGCAGGATTTATCATACCTGTAAGCATCACGGTTTATACCAGCTTGATGCCCTTGCACCTTCACCTCCCCCACACTGTGCAGGAACAGCTGTAGAGCAAGAAATGGAACTACGCCATAGATGGTTTCCTGCATGTCTTGGGGGCAATTCACTGCACACATGTACAACTTGTGGCCCCTGCCGACACGGCACACCATCACCGCAACAGAAAACATGCATTCCATCAATGTACAGGCAGAAGTGGACCACCAGGCCATGTTCACCAATGTCGTCGCAAACTTCCCAGGCAGTGTGTATGATTCCTACATCTTCTGTAAGAGTCCATCACCAACCAGCGCTATGAGGATGGCACCTATGGAAATGCACTGCTCATCGTTAAGTACCAGCTGAACACACCACACACATCAATTCCACAATCATACAACTCACAATTGTGGGAATACACACTTTACAAAATCACATACAACATGCAATCAACATGCGCAACTACCAGACATGACAACACAAGTAACTGTGGTAACCGTGGCCAGCAGCGTAGACAAACCATCCACAGCATGGAACCACTGCCACACAATTGCAGAATGTGGGGAGAGGTGGGAACCAGGTATGTGCGAAGCAGTCAAGTGACCAATCAATGAGAATGTACACAATGCCAAGTGTGGCGGAGATGTGCTCGACAGACTTCAGTATGCAGAGCACAGACATGTCAATGTGGAAATATACTGCTGGTGTTTGTAGTGTTGTGGACAGTGGACACAAACATGTCACCTCAGGCAGTGTGGAAAACCTTGGACATGTAGCTTTGTCTGCCTCCCTGTAAGCCTGAGTGGAGGGGCCTTTGCAGGCGTATGTCATGAATAAATATCCCATTGCTCTGGGCGTGTTTCAGTTCTGGGATTGCCACCAAAGTTTCTACTGCGTGTATCTCTGTGTCTGCAATATCCTGTCCTTGGGATTACACACACATGGCAGACCACCTTCAATGGCCAGATTTACACTGGAGACGAGGTGGCTACATCCCAAGCCAGTAAACAATAAAGGAGGCCCCCTTAACTGTCAATTCTGGGACAGGGGAGATTAGGTAGTAAGGCAAGGAAGTCCCACAGTTGGCCCAGATTGGGCGGTATGACCTTGCGGATGCCATATCACTTTATGGATGACATATCACTTTATCATTGATCCCGGAAGGCGCTTAGCAGTAGGAGCAGGGAGGCCGAACTACTAACTTCAGTGCAAGGAGCAGCGCTCCAATATAAGGCAGCGCATATCAGTACAGCGCCAAAAGGAAAAGTTGGTGTTGACCTGGGGAGCCAGTAATCAAATATCTGGCCCTTGCTGAAATATATATATCGGTGGCTCCTACTACTAACGCGACATCTTCACTAAAGAAACCAGAAGGATTGATAACTACCTGCAGACCTGGCAGCATACAGTCCAGTTGAAACCCAAAAGGTATACTTGGGATAACAGTCTCCCCGGATTCATCGGGCTGAGAGTTTTAAACAATTAAGAACTTGGTCCTGAAGAAGGTTTTTAATCGTTTCTCCAAAAAACCGAAACGCCGCGTCGACCCCTGTTCTTGCAATAAATTGTTGTGTTTATATTGCTTATGAATGAATTTTTGCCTTGAAGTACATACCACTGTATTTTTTATCTTGTTTTTAATCCAGTTACTGTATAAATTGTTTTTAATTACCTGTGCCTTTGCGAATGACCTCTGAAATAAATATATACTGTTATATTTTTCTACAAACCTACACGTCCTGTCCTTTTTAGAATTTGATTAAATTAAAAATGTAAGAGCACTAAAAATATTTTTGATTCGTTTGCATCTAGGTGTTGGCCGCCTTACTAGCTACCTTAACAACCATTAGGTTTTGCATACAACTATGTGTGATTGGTATTTGTAAAAACAGAAGTTTGGGCATCCGCAAGGTCATACCGCCCAATCTGGGCCAACTGTGGGACTTCCTTGCCTTACTACCTACATCCCAAGCCAGCCAGCACACATCTCGTCATTGCAGACAGGGTTGTGTCTGCCATGGCGGAGCCCCCAACCCAGCCACGAGGCCGCCGCCATGATCGGGGGTCCCTGGTGTGATCCTGTGCGCCTGCTGCACCCCAGCCCTGGTTTCCAGACCTGTCTGCCACCCATAAATTGCTTGCCGCCCCTGCGCACCCAGGTCTCAATGCTGACTTGCCGCCACCGGCGTGTCTCCTAGAGGGCCCACCACGTGCTGGTGCAACCTCCTCAGCCGATCGCTGGATTCCGCGCCACATGCCCCAGTGCACCCTGCAGTACCACACCGCAAAGGCATGTTTATGCTGACTGTTGCCTTTGGCGTACACTGCGGTTCAGTAGGGCTCTCTATTCAAATTGAATCTTTGTTGGTAGGACGGTGTATCGAGGCCTACACATCATCACAGGCTGCACACCTGCTCAGCTCTGGTGCCACTAACTTAGTGCACCACAAGTCATTGCCACATGGCGGGAGGCCCGCACCTCCTGCTGCCTCAGGCCTACACTGTAAACCAGCAGGACTCACACAAATCCAATTCAGTCCGTATCGCCAGGATGGCGCATCATCGCAGGCTTCACACCCGCTCAGCTCTTCAGGTGCCCCTACCTAAGTGCACCTCAAGTCATTGTCCCGTAGTAGTTGGCCGTGCTGTCCGCAGTGTGCCAAGTGCCACCAACTCTGTGCGCCGCAAGTCATCATCATGTGGTGGTAGGCGCTTGCCGGCCACAGTGCTTCAGGTGCCACCAACTCTGTGTACCGCAAGTCATCGTCCCGTGGCGGTAGGCTCGTGCCAGCCGCAGTGGATTGGATGCCAATAACCCAGTGCGCCACAAGTCATGGACCCTTTATGATTGAGTCTCGTGGTGTGGATGCCCTCATGACACCTCCGGCAGTGGGGAATGTGATGTGGTAGACCCCTTTCATTACTGGGGTAAATAACAAGCTTTCCATGAGATTTATTTAAGTTTTTACACAGAAATGAATAAGGCCTAAATATATGTGAAAACAGTGTATACTAAAGTTATCAAAAATTATTAGCAACACTCTTTCTTTTATTATGAAGTCATTTCTCTTTATTCACTCATTTTTCTTCTGTATATATTTTCATCACATTTTAACATTTCTTATGTATATATATAGTGATTCTTTTCACAAACACACAATTACTTTTCACAAACATACATAAATCAATGTTGTACACAATTTGTTTTGCATTAATAACCTAAAGGAGGGATTATTGCATAATGAAAAGGCTTGCGGTCGATAAGAGAGGGGACACAACACGCGTTTCAGCGTTAAAGCCTTCTTCAGGTGCCCCAGCTCAACTTTATCTAAAAAGGTACAGAAAATACATGCAATCACAAATAAATTAAAACCAAAGCTAATACATCATATTTCTAGGCCTAATTCTCTGTTATATGATAAACACATGAGCTTATAAAGCTTCTATCTTTTTAATTTCTTTGTTCACAGAGACTCAAAGAATCGACATACTAATATACAGGACCTGTCCAACGACATGATACACTATATTACAGTATCTACATTGTTTTTAATATTGAAACCACCACAAGAAATTTAAAACAAACAGACATAAACCAATGTGAATGCCTTAGATCATAATTCATCACCCGTGATTCAGAAACAGGAAATACAACAAAGTGTCCTTAATAGTCACCTTAGAAAAATATTTCATCAAAAAGAAAAGAAAAGAAGAAAAGAAAGGAGGGGAACCTGCCGATGCTTCACTTGTTCTCTCAAAGTTCACATTAAATAGAGAGACTACATATCTTTTTATCCATTTACCAATTATCTTGTTCGGACCTCAGTTATAATGGTAAGGGCCAAAGTTTTTAATGAGATTCTCCGTGGTTCATAATGAGTCAACCACAAAATGGTGTCTGAAAAAACATGTAAAGAGATATTGTATTATACGTAATTTATAAAGTCAACAATAAAATTGGCTACTTTAATCAAGTGCTGTATCTATAAAGTTTATGTTCCCATATAAAGACACAGGGCCTCATTTATGAGGCCTTGCGTCAGTTTTGCGCTGCGGATGCGTCACTTTTTGTGACGCATCGGCGGCGTAAAACATGCGCCTTGTTGCGCCATATTTAAAAAGTGACGCATCTAGGTAGATGCGTCACTTTTTAAACCCCTGCGCCACATTATGCCTGCGTCAGGTATAATGTATGCAAAGGGGGCGTTCCCCCGCAAAAAGCCTCGTAATAGTGACGCAGTGAAATCTATGAGATTTCACTGCGTCACTTTTAGGATGCGGTTGCGTCAAAATCTTGCGCCTGCCTCACAGCAGGCGTAAGACTGAAGCAAGCCCTTTCACATGGGGCTTTCCCCATGTGAAAGGACGCATTGCTGGAGTTGCGTCACTTTTGTGACACACTCCAGCAATGCGTCACTTTTGCGCTTACAGATGCGTCAGAAATACTGACGTATCTGTAAGTCCTTGCGACATGATGCTCATACATTAAATATGACGCATCATTGGTGTCGCAAGGAGTGCGCAGTGAAAAGTGACGCATCGCTGTTTTCACGCAGCGATGCGTCACTTTTCATAAATGAGGCCCACAGTAAGTACCTACTAGATTGTCGTCTAGATGTGTAGAGGACACAAAGTACCTATAAAGTTTATGTTGCCATATAAAGACACAGTAAGTACCTACTAGATTGTCGTCTAGATGTGTAGAGGACACAAAGTATTTCTATTTATATTACCTTATATCTATATAGGTATTCTCAAGGACAATACTTACCAATTCATTTAGATATTCAGGAATAGATTGCTTCTTATTATAGGAAATTCCAATGAAGGAGTATTATGAATAGAAGCCACGATGCAAGAAGAGGGGCAATGGACCAAGATGAGGATCTAAAAAAGGTCTAAAGAAATCAAAGGTGGAAGTTTAGAGACTCTGAGTAAATGGACATATATCTCCTCTTATTTCTACCAAGCGGTTTAGCTAGGTAGAGCCATTTATAGTGTCATTATAGGCTCTTGCTCCCTCTAGATTTACTTACTTGAAGAAGTGAAACCAATCTGCTTGCGATCTTCTTATATGAGATGTGACAATATTTCTAAAAAATAGAGCATAAGTGTTTCTATGTTGTATTCAGGGGAGGAGTGGCCAAGCCCGTCTGCACCCGTCCGCGACCGACCGGGGATAGGGGCCCAAACCCCTACATCTCACGCGTGCCACAGACAGTCCTACACAGGTAAGAGGCTGAGAGACCTTTGCCCCACTCTACCTACCCTCTGCCGTCACACGATGGAGCCTCTGGACCTAGGTCCATGCCCTCACTGTTCATATAGAGGAAGT
Organism: Lissotriton vulgaris; assembly: GCF_964263255.1. Taxonomy (NCBI): domain Eukaryota; kingdom Metazoa; phylum Chordata; class Amphibia; order Caudata; family Salamandridae; genus Lissotriton; species Lissotriton vulgaris. Next base: position 83,115,967 of record NC_141695.1, read on the forward strand.
TGTTTAGCGCCCGTTGTCCCTGACTCTGAAGCGATTCTTGTTAAAGGGGGTCTTTTAAACTGTAGATCCATCAGCAAACACACTCTTCAGCTGTGGGATCTCTTATTGGATGAGGACATGCAGATATTATTCTTAACTGAAACCTGGTTAGGAGAACACTCCGGTCCAGATATAGTGGACACTATCCCACCAGGCTACACCCTCCACAGACTTGATAGGATCAAAGGGAGGGGAGGTGACATTGCCATTATTGTCAAACACCCTTTTGAGTGTGTTCTAAAGCCAGTAAAAATTGATGACAGCGAAGCAGGTGAATTTAGTATTAAATTGACTCAACACGAGGCTATCTCGGGCATCCTAATATACAGACCTCCTGGCTCCCTGGGCAATTTCCGAAGTAGTTTATTAGAAGGGGTTGCTCAGACCGCAATTAAACACAATAAGGTTTTGGTGCTGGGTGACTTGAACCTACACCTAGAGGATCCCGTACAGAAGGAGGCAGAGGACGTTCGCCTTGTTCTACAAGAATTACAGCTCAACCTGCTAAGTGTCGCAGCTACACATCTGAGGGGACACTGTTTGGACCCTATCTTCGCTAGTTGGGATATGATAAAAGTACTTACCCCTTGTCAGCTCCCTTGGACTGACCACTTCCTGGTCCCTTTTCAGTGTTTTTACCAGCCTGCTAGGACTAATGACAATGGAATGGGAAATATTATGAAACGCAAATGGAGACAATACTCTAAAGAAAACTTTATAGGTGCCATCCAGAAAGCACAACCATTACAGTGATCAGGCGAACAAGGAATTTAATCTACTTGTAACTGCCACCCTGGATGAGTTAGCCCGCATGAGCAAGGGTAAAGCTAGAGAAGGCAGACAACGTACTGCCCCATGGTTCACTTCTGAACTCCAGCAAATCAAATCTAACTGTTAAAAACTTGAAAGGAGATGGAGAAGGAACCCGAGTGAACAAGCTAAAAACAGTTATAGCTCAGCACACCGGAGCTACCAGTATGCGGTGCGTAGAGCTAAAGCCAAATACTTTCAGACACGCATTGAGGCTGCCGAGAGCTCCTCGCGCAAACTGTTCAAAATATACAAAGAAATATCTCTAGTCTCTAGCGCTAATACCCCCACAAAGACCTCCAAGGAGGGATGCAATAGAGTCGCCAACTTTTTTTCTAGTAAAGTTAATAAGATTTATGCTTCCTTCTCTCAACAACCAGATAAGGGCATAGATTTTATAGCAGGCAGCTCCCCGGCAGCCCCTGATTCCTCATTACTAACTTTCGAGGTCCCCGCAGCTGACAAGTTAATATAGATCTGTCGAAGTGTGAAGTCCGGCTCCCCCAACGATCCGGCTCCGGCCTGGGTCATCTCAGAGGGCCTAATAGCCCTGGAACCTCACATCAGACACGTCCTACGAACCTCCTTTTCCACTCAACAAGTCCCTATGGAGTGGAAGAAGGCCATAGTACTGCCAATAAGGAAAAAACCAAATGTAAGCATGGAGGTGCTGGAAAACCTTAGACCTATTTCCTTATTGCCGTACGTGGCGAAGGTGGCTGAGAAAGTGGTTAACGCTCAGCTTACGGAGCACCTGGAGAAATGGAATCTACTCCATCCCTCTCAATCAGGATTTAGGGTGGGCTACTCCACGGAGACGGCTCTCCTACGAGCCACTGAGACCTTAAGAGCAGGGGCAGATGCAGGTCATACAATGGCCTTGATCATGCTCGACCTAAGCGCGGCTTTTGACACCGTAGCGCATTCCATCCTGCTACGGTGTCTGAGCGAAGCCGGGGTCGTTGGCCCTGCGCTGTGCTGGCTAAAATCGTTTCTTACGGAAAGATGTTTCCAGGTACAGCAAGGGACATGCCGCTCAGTTGAGATGTCACTAGACCAGGGAGTGCCTCAGGGCTCAGCTCTGAGCCCTACTCTTTTTATTCTCTACATGGCCTCCCTGGCGAAAGTTGTACAATCATTTGGGGTGGAATTGGTGTCGTACGCCGACGACACCCAGCTGCTGATCTCCCTATCACAGAACACCTCCAACACCCCCAACAACTTTAAATCATGTATGCAGGCACTAGCAGAATGGATGGATGCCCATTGCTTAAAACTCAATGGCTCTAAAACAGAGGTGCTGGTGGTTAGGGGAAAAAGCGAAAACTGGCCGGCCAAGTGGTGGCCTTCATGTCTGGGCCCTACCCCCATACCATGTCAGGAGGCTAAGAATTTAGGAATCTGGATGAACCCCTCTCTTTCATATGATGGCCACATAAGACGTCTTGTGGGCAAATGTTTTGGAGTACTAAAGACCCTAAATAAAACTTTAGACCTCCTTCCCTTAGCGGCCAGAAGGACACTAACTCAGGCACTGGTGACCTCGCGGTTAGATTATGGAAACATTCTGTTCCTTGGGGCAACCGAGGGCAGCATAGGCCGCTTACAAGTCATACAGAACTCCGCCGCCAGACTGGTGTTAAGAAGACCCAGGAGAGCTAACTCGAAAAAGGCGCTGGACGCGCTTCATTGGCTGCCTGTGAAGAAGCGTGTGCTGTTTAAGTGCCTCCTCTTCTGTCACTGAATTGTCTGGGACAGGTCGCCCGCATACCTAAAGGATCTAGTCAGCCGATATGAACCAACTAGGACTCTCCGTTCGGAGGGTGCCGGTCTGCTGACAGTCCCCAGGATTAGGAAGGCCAGAATGGGTGGACGCTCTTTTGCGCTCGAAGCAGCTCAACAATGGAACAAACTTCCCCCTGCTCTGAGACTGGAGAGCAGTGAATCGCGGTTTAGGGCCATGCTTAAAACACATCTATACACTGCGTAGATCCTAGGCTCTCACGCTGTTCACTGATAGCTTCAGCGCGGGGACACGCCGTGATGGCGTTACTGAGCGCTCTATAAGCTCTTTATTATTATTATTATAAGTGTGGCTCAATGGTTAGTGCGGCAGACTCTAATGCAGAGGTCTGGCTCAGGACCAGGGTTCCATTCCCTGCCTCGGCGGGTCTTGGGCTCAAAATTCCACTGACCTGATAACTCTCGCCTCGGTGTCTATTCCAATCATGGAGTCCCACTATGCAACTTTGGGCAATAGCTTGCTTAATCTCCACAACGGCCCCCACAACGCTAAGGATGCCTGACCTCCACCTTGGGGGTGCCCAGGAGTGGACGCCTCACAGGGAAAGCCAGGATGGGTTCCACAGCGGTATTCGTACAGGTTCCTGGAGACCCTTGCGGGTGAGTAGTGTGATATACAAGTATCAATTTACATACCAGAGTATACATCTACGTATTTAATACATTGTATCTTGGGACGAATCCTGGTGGCCTGCATCCCTGGGGACACCCCCCGCACCCACGACCCAGGCACGCAATCTGGGATTCGTCCTCGAATCAAAACTCACCATGACGAAACAATTAAACACTGCCTCCTGCACTTTTTTCAACACCCTCCATATGCTCTGCAAGATCTACAGATGGATCCCGACAGACACAAGGAAAACAGTCACCCATGCCCTGGTCAGCAGCAGACTTGACTACGGAAACATCCTCTATGCCGGAGCCCTGACCAAGCTCATCAACAGACTGCAAAGAATCCAGAATGTCTCTGCACGCCTGATCCTTGATGTTCCGTGCCGCAACCACATCACCCTACACCTGAGGAACCTACACTGGCTCCCTATCGACAAAAGAATCTCTTTCAAACTCCTTATCCACGCACACAAGGCACTCCACAAGACCGGTCCATCCTATCTCGATGGCTGACTCTCCTTCTACGTACCCAACAGGAAACTCCGCTCTGCAGACCTCTCTCTGGCTACCGTCCCAGGCATCCGTAAAACCACAGCCGGAGGCAAATAATTCTCCCACCTCACCGCTAAGACCTGGAACAGCCTCCCCCTCATCCTATGACAAACCAAAGAACTTCTAACCTTCAGGAGACAACTCACGACTTGGCTGTTCGACCAATAGCAACAGCACCCCCCTCCTCCCCTCCCTCCAGCACCTTGAGACCTAAAGTAGGACCCACAATCCTTCCATTCCAAAGGGGTCTCCTGGAGCAATAATATATGTGCCCCAGTATTCTTGAGATATTCTGTCACTCGCGCTTGCTTTATGTTAGATCACAGACCATTAACGTTCCAGGTTATAAACTGAACATCTTAGCTGTCTCTGCGGGGGCTCCAGTATAGAGAACCTAGGCTGATAAAATCCCCAAAATTATATTAAACTGACTAGAATTTGATGAGACAAGGACACATTTTTTCTTTCTTTTTTCCAATGTTTACAAAATCCTGTGTACCCCTTTAGTCACCCCTCATGGGAAACCCCCTTTCCTATTTCTAGGCGATAGAATCCGCCTTTAGCGGCACTCCCCCTCCAGAAGAGAGATACTCAAAGTGCACTAAAAAAAAACAAAAAAACTAAATCAAACGGGCTATTCTTTTTAACCATAGGGAACATATTATTGAGAAACTACCACAGTTTGTGGGAAGCATTACAAGCCTAGGATAGAGGTAACAGCTGTGGTGCCCTCCATCTGAGCTATGAAGACATCAACCTCCTCAGGTTTGCTGATATTGTGCATCTTGTTTCTCCATATGATTTTCAACATGGCTGGAAATGTCATCTGGACCTGAGCGTCTTTACCGCGCATGTCATTCATCATGGTACCTAACTCCCATCGCCTCTATGCAGTTCACTTCCCTATATCTGACCTCACATGATGCTGTACCTTCTGGGAAACTGAGAACTCTCAGTTATTGCGCCTAGATTTGAGATTTCAAACCCTCAATATCCCAGGAATTCTGGGTCATTCCTGCTGACAAAACCCTCACCGTTCCTTCAATGATTGCAGTGCGTTTTACAATATTGTCCAGCTTTTCCTCTAGCACCAGACATTTTTCTTGGGAACCCTTTTGATTGATTTTTGAGATAGTGAATTTCCTGCGAATGTCCTGCCTCAAATTCAGTAAAATGTTATCCAGCTGGTTATCAACTCCCCCTCAACCCGGGGACTTGCCTCATCCCGGCTTGGGGTTCCCTCTGTAGGATTCCCTATGGTATCTTGGATCAGGACTGGGACACCCCATCTTGTCCACTATCTGCCTAAGTTATCAAATGAAGAAAAGTGATTACTAAGCGAGACTTTTGAAATCCTCTCATCTCGTGGAGGGGCCGGTGTTAGACTTACCATGCAACCTCTCCCTTGAACGGGCGCGACAGCCTTTACTGATCCATAATTCTGAAATAAGAGTTGAGTAAGGGGGAGGGTTTAGGAAGTGAGCACACCTCTTACAGTCCACACAGCTTTGGTCTCCCTGCAGCTTTCCCTGGTTTCCTAATGGGTTACACCGTAATTGCCTCCTGAGCTGTCTGCTGGGGTATTCCTCTCCCCAATACCCCTAGCTAAAGTGCACTCACTTTCCCCTTCCACCTCCTTCACATTCCCCTTAGAAGTGAAGGCTACTGTGAAGAAAGGTTATTTTCCATCAGTTCCAGGTGTACCTGCTAAAATTGCAAAACCTGCATGCTACTGCCAACACCCTCTTCTCCTTCCTTAGTCTGACCCCAAATGCCAAAGTTCCCAACCTGCAAAGAAGATTGTCGCTGCACACCTAATTTTCAGTGTATCTCATTTTAACCAAATGTTAATCTCTTTTGACAAACATGTGCTTACATCTACTCTAATGAGAGAGGAGACCCACCACTCTCTGGGTCAATAACAGCAAAGGAGAACTGAGGTATCACCAAAGTACTGGGGCACATATATTGTTGCTCCAGGAGACCCCTTTGGAATGGAAGGATTGTGGGTCCTACTTTAGTGAGCTACGTTGTGTACAGGATGTTATATGTTCAGATTAGAGAGGAAGCACTAGAGGTGTGGCCTTAATAATCATTAACAATTCAGTAATAAGGCTATTGAATTATGAGTCTGACGTCTCTGGTAGGTGGCATGGTGGCTAGTATAGTGATTCAGGGGATGTCAGTATCATGCACAACATACTATGGTCCGAATAACAATGCATCAGATGCTTTAATACAGTTGGAATCTTGTATGTTGGGTACCACGGACACAATAATACTTGAGGGGGACTTTAATATAGTACTAAGTATAGAGTTTGATAGAACTTCAAAAGTAAAATATGTTTGCTCCCCTAGGACATCTGCCAGATTAAAAAATATGAGCAGAGGTTTCACATTCATATTTGTGAATATATCAATTTTAAAATACAATGATTTAATGTGATGGTTAATTATCTCTTTCAAATTATTAACAATGATCTATAGAATTATTTAACAACAGTTTAATTAGTTGTAATAAATGTTAAGGCTAGATTATTTTTTATATTTAAAATGATAAATAGCATATTTTAATTTAATTAATTATCATGTTTTATTTTGAGAAAAAAGTTTAAGAAATAAATGACATTTGATAACAATTTTAAGCAGTTCAAATAATTTTGTTTATTCTAACATTAGTCCTATAATGATTTTTTAGGTTCCTTCTTCCAATATTTTTGATGGGAGGGTATTGTAGTGCCAGTGTGGTAGCAAGGTGGTGCTGGATTAATTCCAGCTCTGAGCAGGTGCACATTTCTCTTTTTGGCTGTAATAATTATAGAGGGGCAGACTGTAAATAAGTTCTTACTGTGTGTGAGTGGGCTCATACCCCTCTCTAAATCCCTCCCTTATTCTCTCTTGAACTTCTGTCACCATCCTTATGAAAGCTCACACCATTATCATTGAACTTTGAATCAATTTGAAGGTAGATGCCTAGAGTGGTATGCTATGGCAATGCTGACCAAGGACATGACATTCTAGTCATGAAGAGCGAACAAATAATGAATGCAGTCAATTTCATCATATAGCTATTACCAAACAACAACTGGAATCAACTGAAAACTTAAAGGTGCTTACAAATGTTTAAATATTAGTGGATATGGCCTTAGGAGTACTATGCTAATGCCTGGTCAGAACCATAGTGCATTCCTCATTTACTAAATACTTTCCTGCTGCCCAACTCCATCTATTACATTGTATACTTTTCGTACACATTTATATAATTAAATAGTTTAGAAAAGAGTACAGGAAAATATTCACATAAACAAACATTAATGAAATCAATTGTCTTTATAGATAGTCTTGTCTTACATTCACTTTTGCGAGTAACCCATTGTTTACACTTATTTACAGAATAGATATCATCATTGAACACACAATGAATAGTTCCTATATAACAATTAATGGAAAAATGGGTTAAGTATGTCATTGTTTCGATCTTCTGGTGGGCACCGTGCTGAATGTGATGGGGTAAACCTGAGTCTCCCATATCTCACTAATTATTTGGTCTTGACCTGAAAAGGGTCCCCTCATAAGATTCCAGTGCCCTTGAAGGAGTGGGGCTCCAAATGTGCCACAGGGACTGAATAGGCCTGCAATGCACAGCTGAAATGAATGTGGGGGGGAATGGAAGGAGGGGCAAACTTGAGGACCAACCAATTGGACCATTGTTTAAAAAGAGAACATGAGAACTCCAGTAACAAGAGATGGAAGTGCTGATTTGTGTCTTGAATGCTGCTTTGTTTCTTCTCCCTTAGGCACTAGGAGGCTAGCCAGGGGCCAATTGCTATGAATAGGGCACAGGACCTAGACTTCTGACAGGTATTCTAACTTGCTGTAGTTTCTGTTCTCGGAGACAAGCACAGTACCAAGACTTTCCATGTAAAGAAAACAAGGACTCAGTCAAGACTGAGAGAAAAAATGGAAATCTGATATGGAACTGTTACTGCTACAGTGCTGAGGATTATGAAGTTATAGTCCAGGATATGGATATTTTCTGCCATATAGTTCATCTCAAGAATATTCAACTTCCATCCTCTATCATCCATACACTGCACATTTGGCCTCCAATGCTACCAACCAATCTCAGTGCGGCTCCACACCTACCGTCCTATCATAGTGGGGCACTATATGAAATCAGGCTAACTCCAAGCACCAGCTGGCCATCCCTTTACAATCCAACTCTTTCAACTCTGTCTTCAAACAAACTGTTATTTACAAAGAAACTCTACTAAAAGAGAGTATAGAGCTCCACACACCCAAGAATTATTCATCCAATCCTAAGCAAAATCTCGACCAGTGCAATTTCACTTGAAAAAAATCTTTAAGATTGACCTCTATGCACTTGAGAAAAATCGTAACGATTTCAGCTTCTCACACTCTCACAATGTTCCCTTTTTTTTATTGTACTGCAGATGACGTCTAACTTACAGCACATTCGAAACAGCAGACATACTTATCAGCGTATGCCACACTGAGACCACCCTAAGCTGTATATCCCGGGGTATTAGGCCCCTGTGAACCTGATAACAAACTCCATCAACAACCTCTTGTCTACATTCAAATACTAAAACAAACCTTTACTATCATTAGTCCCACATACAAATATAATATTTTCACATCCCTATTAATACTTACAGCACATGTCTTGTTATCTCGTCATCTTCAGAACTGGCATTCGACACTGAACTCAAGAATCTGCATTACTCCCCTTGCACAGCCCCCTTATACCCCAGTTTTGTCAGACAGTAAGCCATCCAACAAGTTACTAGAAAAACTCTTAAAGCGTTACTGTGTTTGGCCCCATATTCAAGTTTGCTACACAATGAATTTCCCAGAATAATCTCCGCTACCAGTTCAGTGACTTTCCTTCAGTTCCTTCGATGGATCTTGTTTTGTGCTGAAAGAGACTAGTACACTTAGGGGATGAATTACCAGCAGATGAAAACCTGGAATAAGATAATAGTTAACCTTTCATTGCCAAACAGATAAAATTATCCGAATGAAATGAATGAAAAACAATCAGCAGAATGGGTATCTCAGTTGGTATTTTTAGCAAAACTGAAGGAAAATGTTGTAAAAATTAAGTACAATTCTATAGATTTTAATGTGCATTAATACGCTACAGAAATCAAGTTTCTAAATGAAATATTCCTCCACAGAGGGAGACTAAAGCATGAGAAAATCAGTACTTTAAGCATATAACCCTCATACAAACCCAAGATAGAGAGTTCAGTAATCGCCAAATCACCAGTTCCAGTTTGTGAACAGATTTGTTATGTTCTCTCACCCTCACTGTTCAACATCTATATGGAGCCCCTTTCCACCATATTCAAAAAAGCCAACATCCCCTTCCACCTCTCTGCAAACGACACCCAGATCTACATAGAAACTTCCTCCATTGGTGACATTCAAAGACTTAATGAAACTATAAAAAAAGGCCAACACTGGCTAACCCACAACCACCTGAAACTCAACCAAGATAAAACGGAAATCCTTCTCATTTCCAAGAGCAGACCCCCTAAATCATAGAATGGTTAAAAACCATGGATGCTCTCGACTGCAATCTCATCCTGGCGGACTCCAAAAAATCACTTGGAATCACTCTGGACCCTAACCTAAACAAGGTCAAACATATCAAGAACACCACAAAGAGTGTTTTCCTCAACCTAAAACTACTCAACAAATTATAACCCTTCATCCCTCCCAATTACAATAAGTAGGCCACACAATCCCTGGTCGTCTCCAGATTGAATTCGGGGACCACTACCCTGACTGACCTGGCAAAATCTCACCTAGCTCCCCTCAGATCAACTCTGAATGCAGCAGCCAGAATAGTCACTGGAGTAAAGAAATACGAACACATCTCCCCTGTTCTCAGAGAGGTAAAATGGCTCCCAATAAAAATGTGCCTTGGCTTTAGAACTGCTTGTCTCACACACAAAGCTCTGCAATTTGGCAAACCTGCCTGACTGGCCTCCAAACTCAACAAAGCTGGGCAGACAAGGAATCTCACTCTACTTCTGATCCCTCCAAAAACTCACAAACAAAAAAAAAGACTCATTACGCTCCTTGTCCGGAAATGCACCCAAAATTTGGAACGCCATCCCAGTCCATATCAGGACTATCCCATCCCTCAAAAAATTCAAAAGCCAGCTTAAAGACCTCTTCCTCCCCAAAACTCTTCCGAAACGATAGCTGACGAGTAACACGGATTCTGGCCCATTGGAGCATACAGCCACTGTGATAAAAATGACTTTTACAGCACCTACCTCTTGACTCGCTCCTCTGTCCCCCTCCCTCAACAGGACTCGTCACGAATCAATGTGTTTACCACTGTTATACTTTGTATTCAACTGCTACTTGACAAATGTTGTAAAGCACTCCGATACCTTCAGGTCTGGCCAGTGCTATGAAAAACTCTTAACTAAATAAATAAAAGAATAAAAATGTGTCTGTCTCTGTCCGTATTGCAGCATCAAATGACACAACTATTGCCGGAAACATTCCAGCCGTAGAGGTTCCCCTTTCACAAGCATACTAGCCGCCGGAAAACACAGTATGTCCCAGTTTGCGTTAGTTTCTGGAAGTCTAAATCATCAGTCACTCTACCACATGGTGGGTGGAGAGGGTGGGCAAGAATAGGGACTGCCCTGGTCCGTACCTTGGGCAATTATACTCCATCGATTTCTGGTTGTTACCCGTTGACATCACCAATTTGATTGAACCATTCTGTCCCAGTGGTCAATTTTATAAGATGAGATGGGGTAGTAGGTAAAATGTACAAAATCCAGAAGATTAGGTAATCCATTACTTCACCTTTTTCCATAGGAGCACTGACATTTTAACAAACCTAATAATACTCGCACCACTTCTTGTTATCTCGTCATCTTTTGAACTGGCATTCGACACTGAACTCAAGAATCTGTATTGCTCTCCTTACACAGACCCCCTTATATCCCATTTTTGCCAGACAGTAAACCATCCAACACACTACCAAAAAACTGTTATAGCATTACTGTGTTGGGCCCCATATTTAAGTTAGCTACAGAATGAATTTCCCAGAATAATCTCCGCTACCACTTTAATGACTTCCATTTAGGTCCCCCAATGGACCTTATTCTGTGCTGAAAGGGACTAGAACACTTAGGAGATGAACGGTTACCAGATGACAACCTGTACTAAGATAATAGTTAACTTTTAATGGGCAAACAGACAAAATGATCCCAACGAAATTAATGAAAAAGAATCAGCAGAATGGGTATCTATGTTGGTATCAAAACTGAAGGGAAATGTTGTCAAATGTAAGTACAATTCTATAGATTCTAATGTGCATTAATAAGCCACAGAAATCAAGTTTCTAAAAGCAAATCTTCCTCCACAGAGGGAGACTAAATCATGGGAAAATCAGTCATTAAAGCATATAACCCTCATACAAACCCAATCTAGAAATCAGTAATTCACAAATGACCAGTTTCAGTTTGTGAACAGAGTTAGCTGTCTCTGTCCATATTGCAGCATTACATGACTGTTGTTGGAAACGTTCCAGCTGTAGAGGTTCCCCTTACAAAAGCATACTAGCTGGCAGCAAATGTGGTATGTCCCATTTCCAGTTAGTTTCTGGAAGTCCAAACCAATAGTCTCTCTAGCACAAGGTGGGTTTAGATGGTAGGCAAAAATAGGGACCAAACTGGTCCGTACGTTGGGCATTTATACTCTATCGATTTCTGGTTGTTACACCTTGACATCATCAATTTGATCGAACCATTCGGTCCCATTGGTCAATTTGATAGGATGACATACTGTAGTTGGTAAAATGTACACAATCCAGAAGATTAGGTAATCCATTACTTTGCATTTTTCCATAAGATCACTGACTTTATTCATCCGATTGGCTATCAGTAGGCTGCAGACTATTCAGTTCATTAGTTCATGCTTGGAAGGAAAGGTTTTCAGCCACCATGAATTGCAGCTTGTGGACTCTGTGGTTGTGCTAAAATATGAGTTTTCAAATTATCAGATCAGATCAGATAATGCTTTATTCGATTTTGTTTCAAATCATGAAAGTGTACAAATAGAAGGACAATCATAAAAAGGCAGCAAACATACAGACAGTAATACAATGCAGTCAAATATCTACAGGATAAAATAACTACAAGTTAAGCAACACGTACTGTGTTTAAAATTGAGATTACCAACTAAGCTTGTACATGAGGCTGTCCCTTTATACAATTTCATTAGCAGTTACAGTTATTATCCCGCGAATCAAGTGTCTTAGATGCAAACAAGTTACTATCACTGAGAGCATAGGGACCCCTTCCCCGCAGATAGGTATAGTCTACATTTGATCTTATTGGCGGGATGTATGGGGTACTTGGGTAGAAATCATATAAGTCCCACACAAATATGGGGCCGTCTCCTTTTTGGGGCGGGTTGGATCGTAGATAGGGGACAATGTTCCTGTTGCTAAATTTCACTAGAACAAGGTCCCCACTGATGTCTTTGGTTAAAGACCCTAGCCAGCCCACTCTTCTAACACACAGGATTCCACCGTCGTGGTTGGGTGTAAGTGGTCTGTTTTTAGATAGACAAAATATGACCTTATTTAAAAGTTCTTGGCGACTTTCGGATTTCCCGTGGGAGGGTGACGGTATTCCTGAGAGAACAAGGACAAATGGGGCGGCTTCTGGGGGTAAGGGTATGGATGCTGCTCTGTTTGGGTCCACTTTAGCAGGAGTATACTTAGTAAACCCAGATTTAGGGGCGACTTTAGGGGCAGTTGTAGCAGTTTTGTTAGGAAATTGTGGGGAAGTTTGGGCATGTTTGCTTATGTTAATAGGCAGAGGAGCATTGGGGGCAATAAATATGTCAGAATCATTTGGTAATACTTTCTTAGAAGTGGACGGAGAATTGGTTTTAGTGGTTTTCTCCTTTCTTCTGGTAGTTAGCGAAGGGGCTCTTCCCCCATTAGATGGATCTTTAGTGGTTGGTGGAAAGTTGGCTTGAATGATTTTCTCTAAACCTGTTAGTCTATCACCCAGGACGTTAATTTTATCTACGAATGGTAATACGATAGAATTTAACAATAGCTCTAACTGAGACAGTAGAGGGAAACGGGGATAAGATATTTGGACGTCGCATTTTTCAGCCTCCACCGTAGTTAAGATGGGGTTAGTGACTGGCGATGTAGGACCAGCGCACAGTTTTGGTATTATCGGATGATTCCTGCTGTCATTAGTCCCGTCATGCTTCCCTTTAGCGTTTGGGCCCTGAGACAAAGCAATACCTTGGGTACTGTCTTTTAGAGATGGTATAGATGAGTCGCAAAGTTTCCTAATTGGTGTAATGGTGCTGATGCCGTTTACTGGAGAAGGGAATGCGACTGGGGCATACTTAGCGCCACACAAAGCGTTTATTTCCTCCCAAAAAGACAGGTTCTGCGGACTATCAGGGATCAGTGGGGGAGATTGCCTAGTAACTATGGATTGGCGCAGGTCATTCTCAGCTTCGCTAGAAGTGGGCAGTGTTCTACTGGTCACAGTAAAATTTAAGGTCCCCTGACTTGGGTCGCGCTGTAAAGGAGATTTCTTATAGGTCCCTTTACGTGACATAATACAGTATGGTACTGTATAAACGATGATGATGGCAATCAGAGGAAAATAAACTGTCCATAGAGTGGCAATGTATAGTTCAAATCGATGTACCTCCTCTTGTCACGGAACCAAGGGGGGTGGCCCGTCCCGTCATCCCCAGGCCTCCGAGGGCCACAGAGGCCCTTTGCCCGGGCTTCGCCCGGCTAGTCCCGCGCGCGTCCCGCAACGCGGAGGGAGCGTCTGAACTTTTGTAGCGCCTCCGGGTACGATTCTTGCAAAAACCGAAAGTCCCCGCAAAGCTCTCTGGGAGCTGAAGTCTCTGGCCGCAAGATGGTGGTAGAAAACGGCGTGGAGACTACAGCGTCTGGCACTCAGGAGCTAACCCCGCAGGACAGCGTCTTTCAGGGCAGCAGCAGGTAAGATTGGGCCACTTCCACTCCAACAATTTCAAATTATCATAATACAATGCATTAGTTCTTCAATTAGGTCAATTATTACCTGAATCTACATCATGTGAGTATGGAATACATATAAAAAAAAATCTTTAATTCTTTATAGTCAATTCAGATATTAGTTCTTCAGTGCTCATTTCATGTTACAAGCTAATGACACCATTCAGCTAATGTACATGTATTTATATAGCGCAAATCGCCCACATCGCAGGCATCTATGCGCTTGCTTATGGAACCCGTCCTGGTATTCTCCTGTGAGATACCCCAGCAGGGTATCCACAAGGTGAAAGCCAGGCATCCTGCCGCGAGGGGCCGTTGTGGAGATTTAGCAAGCTGTTGCCCAGAGTCGCAGAGTGTGAACCAGTGAGTCGAGTAGGCACCAGAGCGGGAATTATCGAGTCCGTGGAATTATTGAGCCCAAACCCCGTCGGGGCAGGGAATTGAACCCTGGTCCAGGACCGATCTCAGCTTCCGGGTCTGCCGCCTCTAACCCCTGAGCCACACTTCTCACTTCCTAATGACACCATTCAGTACTTAGAAGCATCGCTAAAATCCAACGTTGCAAAACACACATCATTATTACATTTAATTTTCACATCGATATCAGTGCTCACATTTCACATACTAAAAAAGCACCTATTTTCTAATCCTTAAAACAACTTTATTCATACATCCATTTAGGACATTTATGTTATTGTTTGCCTGTTAATGATCATTTCATGAAAATAGAAAACATATACCAATGATCTACTAAACTTTTTTTTTAGCTTTGTCACAAATCAACGCCTAACATACTGCATGCTTTAACGCTGCAGTATCTAAAACAATCTGCATAATTTATAGCATGAAAATTCGTCACACATTTGTCATATCCACAAATAATTGAATTTCATTTTTTCATGGAGAGGTCATAGAGATCAGATGTACGGTAACATCCAGGTTCTATGAGTTTCAGACAATAGAAAGCAGGGGATCAAGGATGAAATGTTGCAAAGGATGTACATGGAGAACAATGTGAAGAAGTACGCTCATGACTGTACTCAGTGTGAAGTACGTGCAAGAAGTGCACTCTGGGAGTCCGATCTGTTGAAAATTGGTGTTTGTAATTACGGATAGAGCCCACATCTTTCTTGCCTTTGCATCTTAGAACGAGTTCCTTCTCCTGTGATAGTGGCTTTATGCTGCTTGACACATCTAAACGGTGGTGAGACCTCTTAGGAAGACTCCACGACTGACACCTTTTCCTCTGTAGCTAGAAGGCTTACTCATTAACGTAGGGATGTCATTTTAGTTATAGACAAGGGGCAGATTTGAAGGCTCTTAACCTACCAACCCTCGATGCAGGGAAATTTAGGGGCATATTACAAAGCAATAGCGATAATTATCGCTATTGCTTGGTTAGAGACAAAAATTTACCACTGAGCTGCGGCGATTTTTACCGCAAATAAACCTTGGTATTACCAAGGTTTATCGCAAATGCGATAAAAAATCACCGCAATGCATGAATATCGCTAAAAAGTCCGCGATATTCATGCATTACCGAGCTAATGCTCTTAGCCCTGTTATCCACCTTCCATTGGATAACATGGCTAAGAACTGCTCAGGGCAGGTGTTAGCTTTTGGAGATATTTGCGCTTAGCGCGAATATCTCCAAAAGTTGGTAATAGGAGATAGCGATGTTAGCAACTGTTTTCAGTCGCTAACATCTTGGCACGCCCACTTTGCATGTCATTAGTGATAAATATCACTGACATGCAAAGTGGGGCCCAATATGGTCGCTATCTCCTACTAGCTGTCGCGACAGCTAGGTAATAGGGAGATAATTTTATCTCCGCTTTCTTGGCTTTTAAAGCCAAAAAAGCGGAGATAAACCCCCTTGATAATATGCCCCTTAGACTTTTGCTTTTTGATTTCCTGTATCCTACTTCTCGAGCAAATAGTTCTGTCCATGCTGCACCATTTGAATTGAGTGAGTGAATTTGGCTTTATGCTGTTTCCTTTGTATTTTTACACTTGTGTTAAGGTGTGTCTATGTTCAGGTACTTTTGGCTTTGTGATAAATTCAACTAGTCTTCCTTAACAGTCCTTTGGTTATTATGTAATGAGAAGAGTTATTTCTAAATTGACAGGGCATAAATGATTCTTCTCTCATTCATACTTTCACGATGATAAAAAGAAATATCAGATTGCATGTCTCGAAAAGTTCCAGAACAAATGGGCCCAGCCCTTTCGGACCCCAGAAAACAGGAAGAAAGCTCTGAAAAGCTTGTAAATGAGCCCAGCAGTTTATGTCATACTTATGTTTGCAGAATTCAAGAACATCTACCTTAATTTCCCCCTGATCATGACTCTTACATTTATTGTTGAGTTGTGACATCAAACAATGTGAAGAGGCCAAGGACAAAAAGCCAGATGCACATGTTTGTTGTTCGTGATAGAAATCTGCCAAAAAGGCATTCCATTGTCATTTACACGTTATACCTACCCATTTGTTTGAATTTATAGATTTAGTGACAGGTTCACAAAGGGCCTCCTTACTCAAGGGGGCGCCCCAAGGAGGCACTTTGTGATTCAGGCCTTTAATTGTGATCTTGAACAACAATGAGCAATACTAAATTATGTAAGGAATATAGGGGCATATTACTAACAAGTAGCGATATTTATCGCTAAATAGGCTTAGCAATGACTTTTTTATCGCTGAGCATCGCCGGAATTTATCGCTGAGATAACGTGCTGTTAGCAACTTTTATCTCCAAAGCGATACATTTTCCGGCGATAGCGGCAAAATCATGAATATCGCTGAGAATACAGCGATATTCACGCATTAGCGACTAAATGCTCTTAGCCATGTTATCCACCTCCCATTGCATAACATGGCTAAGAACTGGTCTAGGACTCTCTTCAGAACGGTCGCTCACCCTCGCTCCTCCTCACTCACAGCTGCATCACTCCACGCTATCGCGTTGCTGATATCGTCAATTTCGTGCTCTGGGTAACATCCAACTGTAGCACTGTTTTACATAGAATTATAGCGCTGTGTATCTTCCAATTGTAGCGCTGTTTCACATAGAATTGTAGCGCCCTGTAGCATCCATTTGTAGCGCTGTCTTACATAGAATTGCAACGCTGTGTATCATCCTATTGTAGCGCAGTTTTTACATAGAATAGTAGCGCTGTGTAGCCTTCAATTATAGCGCTGTGTAACATTCAAATTTAGCGTGGTTTAGCAGTGAATTGTAGCGCCGCAGCTTTGATTGATTTCATCAGCGCGACCTCGCTCAGGCAGCTGCGCTCATTTCTCCAGTGTTTTTGCTTATGTACTGATTTCAAAGAACTCGCATTTGTGCATTTGTTGTCCCTGTTTGGCTTTCCCCTTTGACCCTCCATTTTGTTGTTGGGATCCCCTGACCCGCCCCTCACCCACACTACCGCCTCCCTGCTGCCCCTCCCACCCACGTTTACCGAGCCTTCCATTCCCCTGGCCAAACTGTGACCACCTGGACTCTCTTCAGAACGGTCGCTCACCCTCGCTCCTCCTCACTCACAGCTGCATCACTCCACGCTATCGCGTTGCTGATATCGTCAATTTCGTGCTCTGGGTAACATCCAACTGTAGCGCTGTTTTACATAGAATTATAGCGCTGTGTATCTTCCAATTGTAGCGCTGTTTCACATAGAATTGTAGCGCCCTGTAGCATCCATTTGTAGCGCTGTCTTACATAGAATTGCAACGCTGTGTATCATCCTATTGTAGCGCCGTTTTTACATAGAATAGTAGCGCTGTGTAGCCTTCAATTATAGCGCTGTGTAACATTCAAATTTAGCGCGGTTTAGCAGTGAATTGTAGCACCGCAGCTTTGATTGATTTCATCAGCGCGACCTCGCTCAGGCAGCTGCGCTCATTTCTCCAGTGTTTTTGTTTATGTACTGATTTAAAAGAACTCGCATTTATGCATTTGTTGTCCCTGTCTGGCTTTCCCCTTTGACCCTCCATTTTGTTGTTGGGATCCCCTGACCCGCCCCTCACCCACACTACCGCCTCCCTGCTGCCCCTCCCACCCACGTTTACCGAGCCTTCCATTCCCCTGGCCAAACTGTGACCACCTGGACTCTCTTCAGAACGGTCGCTCACCCTCGCTCCTCCTCACTCACAGCTGCATCACTCCACGCTATCGCGTTGCTGATATCTTCAATTTCGTGCTCTGGGTAACATCCAACTGTAGCGCTGTTTTACATAGAATTATAGCGCTGTGTATCTTCCAATTGTAGCGCTGTTTCACATAGAATTGTAGCGCCCTGTAGCATCCATTTGTAGCGCTGTCTTACATAGAATTGCAACGCTGTGTATCATCCTATTGTAGCGCCGTTTTTACATAGAATAGTAGCACTGTGTAGCCTTCAATTATAGCGCTGTGTAACATTCAAATTTAGCGCGGTTTAGCAGTGAATTGTAGCACCGCAGCTTTGATTGATTTCATCAGCACGACCTCGCTCAGGCAGCTGCGCTCATTTCTCCAATGTTTTTGTTTATGTACTGATTTCAAAGAACTCGCATTTGTGCATTTGTTGTCCCTGTCTGGCTTTCCCCTTTGACCCTCCATTTTGTTGTTGGGATCCCCTGACCCGCCCCTCACACACACTACCGCCTCCCTGCTGCCCCTCCCACGCTCCACCCCCTCCACTGTCCATTTATGTCAGATGGTCCCACGCGCAGCGTCCACGCGCTACGGCCACGCCGAAGGTGCGCCAAAGGTAAGCCCGTCTGCGCCCGTCCGTGCCTGGACCGCGCCCAGCGCCAGAGCCCCTGGTCCTCGTAAAGTCCACCCCTCCCGCATTGCTTACGATGCCTCCACCCTCCTAGCCCTCAACCCCGGCCGCTCCCTCAGCTGCGTCCAGGCCTCTCCTGGACACACCCATGGACCCTTTTCCTGCTACTCCTGCAAGTTCGACGGCACCAACAACAACTCCTCATCTACGAACTCTCAACAGATATCCGATCCCAACCACCTACAATGCATCCTGCTCAACATCCGCTCGGTCCACAGACACGCCATTGACCTCTGGAATCTACTCGACACCATCTCTCCGGACGTCGCCTTCCTGACAGAAACATGGATGAATGCCTCTTCAGCCCCAGACATCACCATTGCCATCCCGGAAGGCTATAAGATCATTCGCAAGGACTGTACCGGCCACACAGGAGGAGGCATCGCTATCGTCCATAAGAAATCTATCCGCATCTCAACCAGCTCAGACGTCAATCTCGCCAACTCTGAACACCTTCACTTCCAGATCCACATCGACCCCAGGACCACACTCAGAGGCACCCTCCTTTACAGGCCACCAGGACCCCGCGCACAATTTAGTGAAGACATCACGGACTTCATCACTCCACACACGCTCCCCTACGAGGACTACATCCTTCTGGGAGACCTCAACTTTCACCTTGAAAAGAAAAACGACCGCAACACCATCACCCTTTTGGACAACCTCGCAAACCTCTGACTTAAACAACTTGTCACTACCTCCACCCACATCGCAGGTCACACCCTCGACCCTATCTTCACCTCCAGCAAGCATGTTTCCTTCAGCCACACCACAGCCCTCCTTTGGACTGACCACAGCTGCGTTCACTTAACCTACAACAAGCCCACATCCAACAACCACCCCCAACCCACTCTGCAAAGAAACTGGAACAAAATCACCATCGACCAGATCTCCTCATCGCTTCTTCAAAAGCCTCCCGCCCACTCCTCAAACCCAGACCAAGCAGCCACCAACCTCACCCAATGGTTATCCAACAGTGCCGACATCCTAGCACCACTGAAAAAACGACAAATCAAACTAGGCAGCAAGAAGGCCTCCTGGTTCAACGATGACCTTAAGAAATCCAAGAAACTCTGTCGCTCCCTCGAGAAGGCCTGGAAAAAAGACCCAACCACCAGCACCAAGGACGCCTTCAAAAACGCCACCCGCATACACCACCAACTAATCCGAAATGCCAAGAAAACAGCCTTCAAGGACCGTCTAGATAACAACGCCCACAACAGCAAGGAATTATTCAACATCGTCAAGGAATTTACCAACCCCTCAGCCAACTCCAACGACATCACCCCCTCTCAAGCCCTCTGCGACTCCCTAGCCTCATTCTTCCACAACAAAATTGCAGACATCCACAACAGCTTTGACAACCAACCCGAAGACCAACCCACCCAATCCCCTGCAGGACCCCCACCCCACCTGAACATCCTCAATGACTGGAAGCCAATCTCCACTGAGGACACCATCCGTCTGATGAACTCTATCCACTCAGGATCCCCCACAGACCCTTGCCCTCACCACATCTTTAACAAAGCAGACTCCATTATTGCACCGCACCTCCGAGACGTCATCAACTGCTCCCTCAACTCCACAACCTTCCCGGAAAGCTGGAAACATGCCAAACTCAGCGCCCTCCTGAAGAAACCCACAGCTGACCCCACCGAACTCAAAAACTATCGCCCTATCTCACTCCTTCCTTTCCCGGCCAAAGTCATCGAGAAAGCTGTCAACAACCAGCTCGCCGCATTCCTCGAAACCAACAAATCCCTTGACTCCTCACAGTCCGGCTTCCGAGCCAAGCACAGCACCGAAACCACCCTCATCGCAGCAACAGACGACATTCGAACTCTACTGGACAATGGAGACACAGTCGCCCTCATCCTCCTCGACCTCTCCGCAGCCTTCGACACAGTCTGCCATAGCACCCTTCTACAACGCCTCAAAAACATCGGAATCCAAGGAAAAGCACTGGAATGGATCACCTCGTTCCTCTCCGGAAGAACCCAGAGAGTCCGCCTTCCACCATTCAAGTCAGAGGCTACTGAAGTCATCTGTGGCATACCTCAAGGGTCCTCACTCAGTCCCACCCTCTTCAACGTCTACATGAGCCCCCTCGCAGCCATCGCACGCCAACATAACCTCAACATCATCTCCTACGCCGACGACACTCAACTGATCCTATCACTCACCAGAGACCCTAACACGGCCAAAACCAACCTACACGAAGGAATGAAAGAAGTAGCCGAATGGATGAAGCACAGCCGTCTGAAACTGAACTCAGACAAAACAGAAGTCCTCATCTTAGGTACCTCCCCCTCCGCCTGGGACGACTCTTGGTGGCCAGAGGCCCTTGGAAAAGCACCCATCCCGACAGACCACGCATGGAACCTGGGCGTCATCCTTGATTCCTCACTCTCGATGAACAGACAAGTCAACGCCGTTTCTTCATCTTGCTTCAACATTCTTCGCATGCTCAAAAAAACATTTCGCTGGATCCCTAACGAAACCAGAAAAACAGTCACCCACGCTCTGGTCACGAGCCGACTGGACTACGGAAACACCCTCTACGCCGGCACCACCGCAAAACTCCAGAAAAAACTACAACACATCCAGAACGCCTCAGCCAGGCTCATATTAGACATCCCGCGTAAAGAACACATCTCTGATCACCTGAAAAACCTCCACTGGCTCCCCGTCAATAAGAGGATCACTTTCCGGCTCCTAACCCACGCACACAAAGCACTCTACGAAATCAGACCCGAATGCCTCA
The DNA here is from genome assembly GCF_964263255.1 of Lissotriton vulgaris. Classification (NCBI taxonomy): domain Eukaryota; kingdom Metazoa; phylum Chordata; class Amphibia; order Caudata; family Salamandridae; genus Lissotriton; species Lissotriton vulgaris. The sequence continues at coordinate 83,137,461 of NC_141695.1, forward strand.
ACACCCGACTATCCTTCTACACCCCCTCCCGCCAGCTACGATCCTCCAACCAAGCCCTTGCCACTGTACCTCACATCAACAAAACCACCATGGGAGGTAGATCCTTCTCCTACCTAGCAGCTAAAACTTGGAACTCACTTCCCACTCACCTCCGCCTTACTCAGAACCACCTAGCATTCAGAAAGCAACTCAAAACGTGGATATTCGACAAGTAACTCCCCACCCTTCTTCAAGCGCCTTGAGACCCTCTGGGTATGTAGCGCGCTATACAAATCTTTTGACTTGACTTGACTTGACTAGGCAGGTGAATATTTCCATAGCTACGCCTGCCTTGGTAATAGGCAATAGTGATGTTTGCAACTGTTTTCAGTCACTAACAGTTTGGGTACGCCCACTTTGCACGTCATTAGCGATAAATATCGCTAACATGGAAAGCGGGCCCTAAACCGCTCGCTATCACCTAAAAGCTGTCGCTAACTGCTGTTAGCAACAGCTTGCTATTAGGGCGATAGAATTATCGCCACTCAGCGGCCGAAAATGGCCGCTAAAGCGGCAAAACTTCCCTAATGCCACCCTTGATAATATGCCCCATAATGTCATGTGTCTGCCTTTTTACCATGTTATGTTGAGATTTATTGTTATAACTTATGCTGGATGAATTGAGTTTGTACAAAAAAAATGGGTGATTTCAGCATGAGCATTTCTGACTGCTGAGCCATAGTTCCTAATTATGTATGTTTCAGATCTTGAGTAGGCCAGGGTTAAACTTTAATTGCACTAGTAAAATGTTTGATTGCACAACTTTACATGTTTTCACATACCTAATCTTGAAGACAATCTTCCAGATCTAAGGTTCTGTGTCTGTGAATTCTTCTCTTCTTTTCACATGGACGACCAGGGAGCTGTTACTTGGGCCTACCTTTTTCTATTAGAAACTTAAGAAAAAAATGGACAACTAATTTAGTTGACTGTGTGCCGGGAGCATGGTGGACATGCAGGCTGTTGTCATCTGACCCACCCCTGCTACTCTCAGCAATTGAAGAAATAGTAGGAGAGCCATAGCAGCTGACCATAAGCAAGGAAAATAGTGGGCACGTGGGCTGCTGTTGGGCCTTACCAAGGACCAGACTTCGCAACCTAATTCTTTGACATATGGCAGCTGCTTTGGTGGCACTGAGCTGGTGCCAGGATGGCAAGCATACCATGCCCTGTGCCGGGAGCCCACTGTACATGGCAAGAGAGGATGAACAGTTGGTTTTGCAGCATGGTTGGGGTGGGTTCAAGGCCTGACTGCAGATCTTGTCCCTCAGGACAGTGCACAATTGTAGCAATGAGACAGCCAGCACTTTTCTTTAATTACATGTGATTCAAGAATCTCAGTTCCTAAAAATAAATCTATCTGGCTTCAGATGCTACTGAAAAACCCATTTGCATTAGGAGGCAGATCTCACCTTCATTCAGAATTTCTAGGAGATCATCATATATTTGGAAGGTTTTTGACCTGTATTTGGATTTGGAGCTAGATTGAAAGGATTTCAGCAGGTTATTGTCTGAGTTGTGCATGAGAATCTGTAGAGAATTTGTGTTACTTTGAGCCAGTAAAGAAACTTTGGAGGCTGGCCATATATTTTGAAAATCATGTGGATCCAGATTGAGTTTCTTTAGTAAAGTGCGATTTTGTGAGATTTAAGGGTTGAGTCAAACATCCCTTCAACTAGTAAAGCAGGTCTAGATTTAGTAATCTTCTTCAGGATGATTTTAACGCCACATAGGTTATGATATTCCTGTAGTTTAAATGTAGCCATAGACGTAACTGGATATCCCATGGCCAAAGACTGATTAGCCATTTCCAGGTTATCTATTTATCTAACCTGGCTGACCGCTTGGGAGCCCACTGTGGCAGGATTCATCTACTAAATCCATGAAAATCTGCCATAAAAATTGATATGTTTGTATGAGCAGATATCTGCAAGGGAACCTGGTGTTATTCTAGTTGCTGTGCAGCTTAGAAGTAGACCAGGGGAGAAGGAAATAAAAACAGTGGATATCCCAGATGCTGAGCTGGACCTAATCTGCACAACTGGAATATTGAAATCTAAAAAACAAGAGATAACTTTTTGTGTGGCTATAGAGTTCATGTTGGTGGGTAACTTCTGATAATATATATGACTAAAAGCCCGTCCCGACGTTGTCCGGGTATGAAATAGAATGTGTGTAATGTATGTATTTGGCGAGGGGAATTTATTTTAAAATCTCGCGGTAGACAACATTTTTTGTTTCATTAGAATAGGGACGGAGAAGGGCCAGCTGAAGCCCTGGTTGATTTTAGCAGGCACGTGCAATTGGTGTAGTGATCCGCCGCCTGAGCCCGGCTACATTCCTGGTTGATGTTAGCAGGCGCGTGTAATGTCATTGAATGAGAGAGTTATCAGCTGCGGGTAAATCTGTTTAATGAGAGAGTTCAGTGACAGCGAGCAGGAGAGGCTGCAGTAATTGTCCCCGCAGACACACTAATTTGCGTGCTCCCCCGCTTGAGGCCCAGATGCAGGCCTGTTTGATGTTAGCAGGAGCGTGTTCCCCCGCTTGAGGTCCAGCTGCAGCCCTAGTTGATGTTATCAGGCGCGTGTAATTAGTGTACTGATCCGCCGCCTGAGCCCGGCTAGAGCCCTGGTCGATGGTAGCAGGCGCATCTAATTTCGTTGAATGAGAGAGTTCAGTAACCAGCTAAACGCGTTTGTCATGCCCCCAGCACACGGCCACTGTAGACAATCTTCTGATTAATGTACGACCCACATGGCATGAAGGGGGGATTGTAGCACACGCCCCCTGCGTTTCTCACGCCCCCAGCATGCCCCTTGTTGCGGTGCAATTGCGTTCACATGGCATGAAGGCCGGATACACGCTCCCAGCGTTTCTCACGCCCCCAGCGTGCCCCTTGATGCTGCCCAACAATGTAATTGGCGCTTGTATGTACGACTCACATGGCATGAAGGTCACGCACCCAGCACATACCCTCAACACTGTATGTGATGGCCGTACCACACGCCCCCAGAATTAGTCACGCCCCCAGCCCACGCCCTCAGCACAAAGCAGACACGCCCACAAGGGACTACTTTCCTGGCACGGTTCTTTTACCTTTTAAATGTATATGGTGTCCTACGGTACAATTGTATGTCTTGCACTGTATTATTGTGATGAATACCATGGTTTCTTGAAAAGTTAATAAAAACAATAAAAAAAAAATGTATATGGTGGCCATCTTCATAGCCTATGCTGCAACTGCCCTTTCCAACGCTGTATTGGGTGTCGTGATTGATGCTGTGGTTACTGAGATTATCCGCCTCAAAGGTTTGGGCTCTCTCTTTATAATATTAGTAATGATATATTGGACGTTCGAAAGACCCTCAGGACAAAAGTCCTGAGGCTCTTTCGACAGCTACTAGTTAGACCATCAAAGATATTTTTGGGAAGTGGGCCAGGCATACTAGATCTTGCACTGAAGAGTTTGGTCTAGTTGTACAGTTCTTTGAATTCCACAGCCATCATTTAACCGTACCTTATGTGGATAGGTAGCAACTACCTGGGGGCCTTGTTGACCTGGTTCAGATTAGTACTTTGCACTATTTGGTGGCAATTCCTGATTCTGTCAGCAATACTATGACTTTAACCATGTGTCCATGATTTGTCTGTAAAATCAACTTTGCACTTGATTTTGTTATGCACATTTAAATGTTTTTTTCGAAAAATCTTTTGCTTCTACTTTTAAACTACTCTAGTATTGTAGATCTTAAGAGAGCAATGTATTATTCGCAATCTCTTCAATCTTTCAAGGCCTCATTAGGATGGCGAGAAGTCCACCATGCCATTGTGGTGGTCTCCCAGCCATTTGTAAGGCCCGATCTGACCGCCGCATTACGATGGCGTTCAGATCGGTGGCTGTCAGAAAGACCGACTGCCATGGTTCCCACAGTCGTAATGATTCAGACTGGTGGTCGGACTGTCCGCATTCCACAGAATATCAGCACTGCCTGCCAGGCACTGCCATAGGGATGATGATATTCCTCTCCACCTATCTTTCAGCAGTGATTTACCTGCTGTGACGAGGCAGGTGGAAAAAGAACTGGGGGCATGTAGTCGGCCCCCTCTCCCCCCAGGCATCAACATGGTCCCTAGGGGACACCTGTGGTGCCCCCCTACATATCCCAAAACCATGTGACAGATACCGCATGGTCCCTGCAACGTAGTTTAGGGATATCTAGCATGTCATTTCATTGTACTGCAGCGGGTGGTGCAGACGGCAACACCCGTTTCAATACAATAAATAGACCAATGACCCCATGGTGGAGGTTGCATCGTAAATCGGCATGTGGGCACGCTGCCTTCTAAGCAGGTGGAACCCATTACGAATAGTATCTGTTTAACCATTCTGCACGTTTTTAAGCCTAGGAAATCAGGTTTGTAACAAAGCAAAACTCATTCGCGCTGTCTGGAGGCATAGCGGGATTAGCAAGGAAGCAGCCGCAGCCAAGGAAATGGCAGGAGCGCAGAGACGACGGCTGGAGCACAAGATGGCGGCAAGCGGCCGACCGGACTGACCCGGAGCCCAAGGAAATGGCAGGAGCACAGAGACGACGGCGGAAGCACAAGAAGGCCGAACGGACTGACCCGGAGCGTCCCGCCACGTCTGGGATTCACGGAGTTTGAAGCACGGTAACTGACTCTCCCAGCGGATAATAGTGGAATCCAAATGCATATGCAGGTAAGTTTCAATGTGACTAGCTCCACACCGGGAGGCACATCGGTGAGTGCCTCCCGGTGTGCTCAAGAGCTCCAAGAAGAACTGTCGAGCCCTCGAGAAAGTCTGGAGAAGGGAACCTACACCGGACAACAGGACCACCTTCAAGCTGGCCACCCGGAAGCACCAACAGCTCATCCGCGCCGCCAAGAAAACTGCATTCAAGGACCGGCTGGACAACAACGCACACAACTGCAAGGAACTCTTCAACATCGTGAAAGAGCTATCCAACCCCAGCGCAGGAAACAACGACATCACCCCATCGCAAGACCTCTGCAACTCCCTCGCTTCATACTTCCACAACAAGATCGCGGACAAACACAACAGCTTCAAAAACCAACCAACGCACACCAAGACCGAACAACCACCCCCCACCACCACCCTCCACGCCTGGACCCTGATCAGCACCGAAAACACCATCCGCACGATGAACTCCATCCACTCCGGATCACCGACCGACCCCTGCCCTCACCACGTCTTCAACAAGGCTGACGCTGTCATCGCACCCCACCTGCGAAACATCATCAACACATCCTTCGACACCGCCACCTTCCCCGAGAGCTGGAAGCACACCGAACTCAGCGCTCTACTCAAGAAACCCACAGTGGACCCCACCGAACTCAAGAATTACCGCCCCATCTCGCTCCTCCCATTTCCAGCCAAAGTCATCGAGAAGACCGTCAACAAGCAGATGGCCGCCTTACTCGAGTCGAATGGATCCCTCGACCCCTCACAGTCCGGCTTCCGAGCCAATCACAGCACCGAGACCGCCCTCATCGCCGCCACCGATGACATCCGGGCCCTGATGGACAACGGAGAAACAGCGGCCCTCATCCTCCTAGACCTCTCCGCGGCATTCGACACGGTCTGCCACCGCACCCTAGTACAGCGCCTCAGCAACATCGGAATCCAGGACAAGGCACTGGAATGGGTCATCTCCTTCCTCGACGGAAGAACACAGAGAGTCCGCCTACCACCGTACAAGTAAGAAGCCACCGAAGTCATCTGCGGCGTCCCTCAAGGATCCTCTTTGAGCCCCACCCTCTTCAACGTCTACATGAGCCCCCTCGCGGCCATCGCACGCCAACACAACCTCAACATAATCTCCTACGCCGACGACACCCAGCTGATCCTCGCCCTGACCAACGACCCCGCCACCGCCAGAGCCAACCTGCACGAAGGGATGAAAGAGGTAGCCGAGTGGATGACGACCAGCCGCCTGAAACTGAACTCGGACAAGACGGAGGTCCTCATCCTGGGCCCCTCACCCTCCGCCTGGGACGACTCCTGGTGGCCTCCCGCCCTGGGCACCGCACCCAAACCGACAGACCATGCACGCAACCTGGGCTTCATCCTGGACTCCTCCCTCTCCATGACCAGGCAAGTCAACAACGTTTCCTCGGCGTGCTTCAACATCCTACGCATGCTACGGAAGATCTTCTGGTGGATCCCCACCGAGACCAGGAAGACCGTCACCCAGGCCCTCGTCACTAGCCGACTGGACTACGGCAACGCCCTCTACGCCGGTACCACCGCCAAGCTCCAGAAGAGACTCCAGCGGATCCAGAACGCCTCAGCCAGACTCATCCTCGACATCCCACGAACCAGCCACATTTCCGGACACCTGAAAGACCTTCACTGGCTCTCCGTCAACAAAAGAATCACCTTCCGCCTCCTCACCCACGCACACAAAGCCCTACACGACCAAGGCCCGAGCTACCTCAACAGCCGAATCAACTTCTACGCTCCCAAACGCCACCTCTGATCAGCTAACCACGCCCTGGCAGCCGTCCCCCGCATCCGAAGAGCGACTACAGGAGGAAGGTCCTTCTCCTACCTGGCCGCCAAGAGCTGGAACTCCCTCCCGACCGACCTGCGCCTGACCCAAGACCACCTCTCCTTCAGGAAGAAGCTGAAGACCTGGCTGTTCGAGCAGTAGCGGCACCCCCCCCACCCCCAGCGCCTTGAGACCCTACGGGTATGTAGTGCGCTTTATAAATGTCATTGATTGATTGATTGATTGATTGCTGGAGTGGATTGGCTTCCCCGAGGAGCAATTGTAGGCAGTGAAGGTAAGCAGGGAAATCCTGCTTCAATTTGTAATTTTCGGGCACCCCGAGTGGCAGAAGGTTGCACTGAGAGTCTTATGAGGCACTAATAAGACCTCCCGAAGATCTATCCTTCGGCCTGCCTGCAACGCGGTGACTAGGGAGGAAATGGGCAATCTAGTGAGCAAGGGATCAGTGAACCAGACCGGAAGAGGCATAGCCATTGTCCACAGAAACACCATCCACATCACAACCAACTTCGACAACACCCTCACCGCCGCCGAGCACCTTCACTTCCAGATACACTCCAACCCCAAGACCACCCTCAGAAGCACTCTCATCTACAGACCCCCGGGACCACGCACACAATTCAGTGAAGCCATCGCAGACTTCATCAGTCCACACGCCCTCACCTCCTCTGACTACATCCTCCTAGGGGACCTCAACTTCCACCTAGAAAACAACAAGGACTGCAACACCGCTGCACTGCTGGACAACCTCGCCAACCTCAGGCTCAAGCAACTGGTGAACACCCCCACCCACTACGCCGACCACCCGCTTAACCCCGTCTTCTCCGCCAGCAAGCACATCTCCTTCAGCCACTCCACCGGACTCCACTGAACAGATCACAGTTGCGTCCACTTCAACTTCAGGAGAACCACAACCCACCACCACCCGCAACAACCCCACTGACCAGCTCACCACCGCCCTCAGCCAGAACCCACCCACCAACACGACGGACCGCAACCTCACACAGTGCATCACCAACTGCGCCGATGACCTCGCATCACTGATGAACCCTCCCAGCAGATCTGGCAGCAGGAAACCTAAAAAAATCCAAGAAAACCTGCCGCACCCTCGAGAAAGCCTGGCGTCACGACCAGACAATCGAAAACATGACAGCACTCAAGGACGCCACCCACGAACACCACCAGCTGATCTGCACCACCAAAAGGACAACATTCAAAGAACGGACAACAACACCCACAACAGCAAGGAACTCTTCAGCATCGAGAAAGAGCTCTCCAACCCCAGCGCCTGCAACAACGATTTCACACCCTCGCAAGACCTCTGCGACTCAGTCGCCTCGTTCTTCCACCGCAAGAACGCCGACATACACAACAGCTTCAGTGCACAGACCACACACCCAACCACCGAACTAACGCCCCCCACCACCACCCTCTGTACCTGACCCCGGTCCGCACTGAAGACACCACCCGCCTAATAAACACCATCCACTCCTGCTACCCAACCAACCCCTGCCCACACCGAATCTACAACAAAGCCGACTCCATCATCGCACCCCAGCTCCGGAACATCATCAACAGCTCCTTCGCATCTGCCACCTTCCCGGAGAGTTGGAAACACGCCAAGCTGAGTGCCATCCTGAAGAAACCCACCGCGGACCCCACAGACCTCAAGAACTTCCGCCTCATCTCCCAGCCAAAGTGATCGAGAAGACCATCAACAGACAACTCTCCACCTTCCTCGAGACCAACGGATCCCTCAATTCCTCACAGTTCGGTTTCTGAGCAAACCAAAGCACCGAGACCGCTCTCATCGCAGCCACCGACGTAATCAGATCCCTACTAGACAATGGGGAAACTGCTGCCCTCATCCTCCTGGACCTCTCAGCAGCCTTCGACATCGTATGCCACCGCACCCTGATAAAGCACCTCAGCAACACCGGAATCCAAGGAGCAGCCCTGGAGTGGATAACCTCGTTCCTCGCCAGAAGAACCCAGAGAGTCCTCCTCCCCCGTTCCGCTCCGTGGCCACTGATGTCACCTGCGGCATCCCACAAGGATCGTCACTCAGCCCCACCCTCTTCAACATCTACATGAGCCCTCTCGCAGCCATCGCACACCAACACAACCTAAACATCGTCTCCTACGCCGACGACACCCATCTGATCCTCTCCCTCACCAACGACCCTGCCACTGCCAAAGCCAGCCTCCAGGAAGGAATGAAAGATGTCGGGGAATGGATGAAGATCAGCGGTCTGAAACTGAACTCAGACAAAACGGAAGTCCTCATCCTGGGACCATCCCCTTCGGCCTGGGATGACTCCTGGTGGTCCCCTGCCCTGGGCACCGCACCCAAGCCAACGGACCATGCACGCAACCTGGGCTTCATCCTGGACTCCTCCCTCACGATGACCAAGCAAGTCAACGCTGTTTCGGCTTCCTGCTTCAACACCCTGCGCATGCTCCGAAAGATCTTCCGATGGATCCCCACCAAAACCAGGAAGACGGCCACCCAGGCCCTCGTCACCAGCCATCTGGACTACCAGAACACCCTCTACGCCGGAACCACAGCCAAACTCCAGAAAAGACTCCAGTGCATACAGAACGCCTCCGCACGACTCGTCCTGGACATCCCTTGTCACAGCCACATCTCTGCCCATCTGAAAGGCCTGCACTGGCTTCCCGTCACCAAGAGGATCACGTTCAGACTCCTCACCCATGCCCACAAGGCTCTCCACGACATATGCCCGAAATACCTCAACAGCCGCCTCACATTCTACACACCCACCCGCCAGCTCCGTTCCGCCAGCCTCGCCCTCACCTCCGCCCAACGTATCCACAAATCCACCGCCGGAGGAAGATCCTTCTCCTACCTGGCAGCCAAGACTTGGAACTCCCTCCCCACCCACCTTCGGATGACCCAGGACTATCTCTTTTTCAGAAAGCAACTCAAGACCTGGCTGTTCGAGCAGTAGCAACTCCCTTCCCCTAGCGCCTTGAGACCCTAGCAGGTGAGTAGCACGCTCTACAAATCTGCTGATTGATTGATTGATTGAAGGCAACTTACCACTCAGAAGCCCTGAGCCATTTTTCTTCTCTGGCTGCCTGACCCCAAGATGGCCGCCGGGGAATAAGAGTCTATATAAAACATCTGGCCTACCATGTGAGTAAGGAGAACAGCGATACCCTGAAGATCTACAGGGGCCTACCGGAGATTAGGCACAGTGATGATGTGGGGTGCACAGTAGGAAACAAAAAGAAGCTGTGGAGTCTCTGGACCACAACAGAAACCATATCTATGCTACCTAAGAAATCAACCCCTAAGGTATCCGACTATTTTACACCTGCAGATAAGAAACAAGTACAAGAGAAGGAGAGCCCTGACCCCGCCTTGGACCCGGCCAAGGAAGACTTACTACTATCACTGAAAGACTTTAAATTGGAACTGTGCTTGAAACTTGGAAAAGTTCGCCATGAGCACTGCATGGAAAAACTCAAGAGCTCGACATAAGAGCACTAGAAATGAGGAAAAAGGTACAGTCTTTACACTCAGAACCTTAAGTCGCACTACTGAACAATGAAGACCTGGAAAACAGCTCCAGACAAGACAGCAGACGCATCAGGGACCTGGAGAAGGGGGCTGAAGGCCCTGACTTAGAGTTGTTCATAGAGAGCCTCTTTGCAGAGATACTTGGGCCTAAACAAATGAAAATCAAAATTGAAAGAGCCCATAGAGTGGAGCCAGCTTTGCTGGGTGAGCAATATCGCACTTGAGACATCCATGTGAAGCTTCACTCCTTTAAGGTCAAAGAAGCCATCCTACAGGAATTCAGAAAGAAAGACTCCATCACGTTCCAAGGATTTCGATACGTGCTATTCCAGAACCTGGCTCAGGCGACGCTGCAGCAAAAGCAATCCTTCCATCCTCTTACAGAGAAACTTCAAGAGGAGTGAATAAGGTACTGATGGACATATCCATTTGGGCTAACGTTCCACTTTAAAAATAGGCAATGTCATTTCATGGAACTCAATGAAGACTTGTAGATTCTAGGGCTCCCAATGCCTGAGGCTGAGGCATCCAGATCACAGCCAGAAGGAAGAGAATCCCCTAGGCCAAGCTTCACACAGGAGAAAACAAACACTAAACAGTCCCTTTCCAAGACTTGATCTAAAGACATACGGAATACAGTCATGGAAATTGAAAACAGGTCTACGTGACAGGTCTAGGTAGGTGAGAGAGCGCGAGGGACAAATACAAATCACTAATGGTTAACAAGGGAAAAGAAGACATGAAGTGGGTTTCAGTCTGGAGAAGTGTGGCTCATTGGTTAGAAGCGGCAGACCCTGAAGCAGAGATCAGGCCCGGGACCAGGGTTCAATTCCCGACGCGGCAGGGTCTTGGTCTCAATGTCCGCGGACTCGATAATTCTCTCACCTAGGCGCCTACTCTAATCATGCAACTCTGGGCAATAGCTTGCTTAATCTCCACAACGGCCCCAACAACACTGGGATGCCTGGCTTCACCTAGGGGGTTCCCAGGAGGGGCATCTCACAGGGAGAGCCAGGAAGGGTTCCTCACAGTTATACAGCGCCGGGATGCCCCGTTACTGGGGCAGCTGTGCGCTTCACAAGTATACTACATTTACATTTTCATTTACACGCATCAGCTAAAGGTTTGCCATGAGCACTGATGAAAGAGGCCGCACTGCTGCCAAATAAGGGCCACACTGATCAAAAAGCTTAGGATATGAAGCAGGGCAATTGAGACTGGGAATACACAAGCTGTCTGGATGAGTATGAATGCTCAATAAAAGGCCACAAGCTGGATATTGCTAATAAGTTCAAATAATGCATGAGGATGGAGACTATAGACTTTACAGCAGCTTAGGGCTTGCCACAGGCCGGGAGGAAAGAGCTTACCTGAGGCCGGATTATGCCTCCATGGATTACTGATGCATAGACAGCATGGTGAGGGCCAAATCCCCTGCCCGATGCCCGCAACAAGGAATGCAGAACCAGCAGGCCATGTGAGGGTCCAGGGGATATTCATTGTTTATACTTTGGTTATGTTTTGAATCCAAAGGGAGGGTTTATGTTAAGGGGGGTGAAGAAGCTGGGGGGGGAGAGATAAGAGGGGTAGTGCAATGTAGAAGGTCGGAAAGTGAAGGGGGTGGAGTGGAGTGGCTAAAGAAATGTGATTGGCGGGATTTGATAAAGGAGGATCCACAGGAGTCACAGGTGACGTAGGGGAGGGTGTATCCAACAAGAAGATATTGTTCATGTCATTAAACATGAAGGGCCTAAACTTGCCGATCAAGCAACAAAAAACCTGGAAGTACATAGTGGATCATCAATTTGAGGTGGTGGCCCTTCACAAGATGCATCTTAACACCATCGCTGCTGATGGTATCCTTCTCCTGTGCTGGGCCCTAATGTAAATGGGTGTGGTCCTGACGAGCTCAGCTTGCCATGAGCACACAAGAGGTATACCTCATGATGAGCTGAGCTCGTCATGAGCATCGACGGGGTTAAAAGATCGGAAGAGCTGAGGCTCAGACACAAAAACAACTCCCTCACATATGGGTTGTCCACCAAACTGAAACACAAAGGAGTAGTTCTACTATTCCACAGTAGCACGGAATTCCAGACGTAGGGCATTAAAACAGACAATGAAGGGAGGGTGGTGATCGTGAAAGGGAAGCTCAGGGGTAGAAGAGTGACAATTATATCAGTTTATGTCCCCAATACAGGTCAAGCGACATTTGTGAAGTCTTCCTTGAACTTGGTGGGGGGTTTTAACAAAGGTCAACTAATTGTGATGGGGGACTTTAACTTCACCTGGCATCCCATGGACAATAGCTCACACCTACAAAGCGTCCACAGAAAACAGCTTCCCCAAACCCCTAAAAAAGGCCTTTCAAGACCTAGGGCTCTTTGGCGCCTGGAGATTTCTTAATCCAACCACAAAAGACTACACATATTGCTTTGCAGGGGACTGAGATCCTTCCAATTTAACTATCTGGCCATAGCCCAGTTACGAGGGGCCTACACTGGGGGAGGAAAGCGCAGGGACCAGCTAAATGGTATTTTCCTGCCGCACTAACACAAGATAAGCTACTCCGGGACGAATTACGGCTAGTGATTAAGGAATTCTTTCAGACAAATGACCCGAGGGACACCTCAACCCAAAAACAACTGAGACGCCTTTAAGGCGGCAATTAGGGGGAAACATATAAGGGTTGTTCGAGCGTTAAATAAGGAAATGGCAAAGGATAGGGAGGTACCTAAGGCAGCCCTGTCTCAGGTAGAAAAGGAATACAAAATGAATCCCACATATAGCCTAAAACACCAGTTGGGGACACTAAAAGGGAAATTGGGGGCAATCCACACTAATAGAGCTGAGTTCACCATGTTGCGACTTCGACGTAGTGTGTATGCACAAGGAAATAAAGTAGGCATGCATCTGCTGGTGAGACAGCTTAGGGAAAAAAGATTGATGGAATATATTGGAGGAATAATTAAAGATAGGGGAAATAGAGCTAGATGACGTGGGTAAAGCGAATCTGGTGCTTTTTATCAGGATCTCTACAAAGTGGCTCTCCGTGAGGCCAATGCCCAAAAGATGTATTTAGATTCACTTACGCTCCCCAAAATCCCAGAAGAATGGAGGGACCAACTGGAAGATCCAATCTCGGAAGACTAGGTAAGACCCGCGATCGGGGCTCCCAGGCCACATAAGTCTCTGGGGACGGAGGTCTAATAGCCTTTTCTATAAGACCTACGCACCAGAACTATTGCCCCAGCTGACAGCCCTTTTTAATGACATAGCATCAGGACAGGCAGTCACCCCCCTCTATGGCAGAGGTGCTCATCACCGTACTTCTAAAGCCGGGGAAGAACCCACAGCTATGAGCCTCATATAGGCCGAAAATCGAATGCCCTATATCAGGGGTCCCTAAACCGGTCCTGGAGGGCCAGATCCATGCCAGATTTTTAAAATAACTACATGTATCTCAATGGGTATATCCAAAAAAAAACTGGCATGGATCCGGCCCTCCAGGACCGGTTCAGAGACCCCTGTCCTATATAATACATCTGAATCAGTCAGGTATTATCAAAGGGAGGCAAATGCATGATAATATCCACAGGACCCTGCACCTTATAGAAAAAGTAAACAAGTTCAAATTGCCAGTGATAGTACTGGAATTAGATGCAGAGAAAGCTTTCGACAGGGTGGATTGATTTGATTTGATTTGATTTTGATTTGGTTTGTAAATTTATAGAGCGCAGCGATTGCCCATGGGCGTCTTGGCGCTAAGATAAATCCTTTCCAGCTCTATGGCAGTGTCTGATGTTTATTCGGAAAAAAGCCATGTTTTTACTTCTTTGCTAAAGGTTTCTAGAGATGGACAGTTTTTTATATTTAAAGGTAGATGGTTCCATGTACGTGCTGCATGTATCAGGAAACTTCTCCCTCCCCAGTTAGCTCTTTTAAATCTGGGAACAGCAATTAATTTCATCTGTCCCGATCTCAAAGATCTCATGGGTTCATACTGTTTCAAGTGGTCCTTTAGAAATTTTGAACCTTTTCCCTGAAGTGCCTTATAGGTTAGACAGAGTGATTTAAATTTCACCCTCTTTTCAATTGGCAGCCAATGTAGATTTTTCAGTCTATATCTGATTGGTTCAAACCTGGGTACATCTAGAACCCGTCTAGCTGCTGTATTTTGTAAGCGTTGTAGTTTGTCTATAATCTTTTTCCTGGCTCCGGCATATAAACCGTTTCCATAATCCAATCTTGCTAGTGCTAATGCTGTAACTATTGTTTTACGAGAGTCTTGTGGTATATATGGAAATTGTTTTTTTATCATTTTTAAGATATACCAGAGTGATGATGACAGTTTGTTGGCTTGAGCTTCAAATGATAAATTCATATCAATTGCAAAACCCAGATTCTTCACTTTTTCTGATGACCCAGGGCATCTGCCCATGTCCTTAGGCCACCATGCGGGGGACCAGATGTTTGTGTCACCCCCTATTATCATCACTTCACTCTTGTCTCCATTGAGTTGCAGACAATTCCTTTCCATCCATCGGCTAACCTGTATCATACAGTGTTGGAATTTTTCTGCTATTTCGTCTATGTCTTTGTTGATGGTCACTACAATCTGAGTGTCATCAGCGTATGATATTGGGGTAAAGCCACAGTTTCTTATTATTTCTGCAAGTGGGGTGACATAAAGGTTAAAAAGGGTGGGACTTAATGATGATCCCTGTGGAACTCCGCATGGTAGAGAAAAGGCTTTAGATTTTGATCCTCCTGCTACTACTGTGAAAGTTCTGTTGGCAAGATAGGATCCAATAAGAGTACACATTGAGTCATGTATTTCTGCAGTTTTTAATCGTTGTAAAAGAATTTCATGACTGACCATGTCGAAGGCCGCCGATAAGTCAAGTAATATCAAGGCGGCCTTCGCTCCGTTGTCCATCACTTTTCGGAGTTCTTCTACTGCTGTAATTAGAGCAGTTTCCGTTCCGTGTGCTTCACGGAAGCCAAACTGAGAGTCGTCCAGCCAGTTGCCGTCAATCAGATAGCGGGATAGTTGTTTTTTCAGGAGTTTTTCCAATATTTTGGCAGCGAAAGGAATTCTGGCTATGGGTCTGTAACTGCTTTGTTCGTCTCTATCGAGATTGGGCTTTTTTAATAGTGGTCTAATAGAAATTTTTTTCCAGTCATCCGGGAAGGTGTTGGTATTAATTATTTGGCCAAATAATTTTGCCAATACAATGCTCACTTGTTCTGAACAAATGTGCATTATCTTGGGCGGACATGGATCTGTTGGACTGCCTGAGTTAATGTTGAGCAATTCCTTATGAATTTGGTCTTTTGTTGGAATAGTAAATTGGAACATTGTAGGTTGAACTGGTTGTTCCTCTAAATTTTTTGTTTGAGCTATAACTTTATCTGTTTGACTAATTTTATCTGATTTGTATTTTTTAAAGGCGTCGTAGATTGACGAGACTTTATTTACAAAGAAGTTACCCAAAGTATTGCAAAAATCAGGTGATATTTCTTCCGGCATATTATTTTCTATTTTTGAGAGTTTTTTGACAGTGGAGAAAAGAGTTTTGCTTGAATTTTTTGATTCATTGATTTTTTGAACATAATATCTACTTTTCTCTGATGTTATTAGTTTTTTATAGCTCACCAGTATTGTTTTGTATTCTAATCTTTGCTGTACCTCATAGTTAGCTCTCCATTTCTTTTCTGCTCTTCTACATTCTTGTTTTTTTTCCTTCAAAGCTTCTGAGAACCATGGCTGTGAGGGTGTCTTTCTTTTGAAAGTGATTTGCTTAATTGGAACGGTTAGTTGAACTGCGTTCTCCAACCATATATTGATTTGTTTGCAGGCTTTGTCGCTGTCTTCGTCTAAAATAGGGTACGATGAACATAAGGTATCTATGAGTTTTTGGGGCTGGATTTTGGACCATTCATGCTATGTGTTTTTTTTGGCTTTGACCGGTCTTCCCCTATCTTGCGTCTTTTCTAGCTGAAAAGAGACCACCTTGTGGTCTGACCACGGAATCGAGAGCGTGTCAGTTATATTTAACTTCTGACATGATGTAAAAATACCATCCAGAGTGTGACCAGCGCAGTGCGTATTGGTGTATACTTTCTGCTCTAAATCAAAATTTGCCATTTCATCTAAAAATGAATTTACCTTAGGATCTAATGTTTTTTCTAGGTGTACATTAAAATCTCCTAGAATTGTATAATCACCGTATGTCACACTGGATTCCAAAGAAGGACTTAATAGTTCAATTAGAGGTGTTTTAGCATTTGGTGGTCTGTAAATTAATATACCATTAAATGTATAATTATTGGTGACCGGTCTTCCCCTATCTTGCGTCTTTTCTAGCTGAAAAGAGACCATCTTGTGGTCTGACCACGGAATTGAGAGCGTGTCAGTTATATTTAACTTCTGACATGATGTAAAAATACCATCCAGAGTGTGACCAGCGCAGTGCGTATTGGTGTATACTTTCTGCTCTAAATCAAAATTTGCCATTTCATCTAAAAATTACTTTACCTTAGGATCTAATGTTTTTTCTAGGTGTACATTAAAATCTCCTAGAATTGTATAATCACTGTATGTCACACTGGATTCCAAAGAAGGACTTAATAGTTCAATTAGAGGTGTTTTAGCATTTGGTGGTCTGTAAATTAATATACCATTAAATGTACAATTATTGGTGATGTTTATTTGAAAAGATAGCATTTCACAGTCTGGGCTGCTTTCTTTATCTGAACTCCTAATCTGTAGTCCTTCCTTCGCTAAGATTGCTAAACCTCCTCCTCGTTTTATTTTTCTGTCTGCTCTATAAATGGAGTAGCCTTCTGGGATTGCTAGAGTCAGATCTGTGTCTGAGGCTTCGTCTGCCCATGTTTCGGTTACGAACAGTAGGTCCAAATGTTGGCTTTCAATGAGCTCGGCTGTCTGAACATTATGCTTGACCATAGATCTAACATTTAAGAGACCAGCTTTCATATATGTTTTTCTATAAGGTTTGTTATAGTTGATGCTAAGATCTCTGATCTGAGAGAAGGCGAATGTTTGTGAGCATGTTGGACAAGTCTTACCTTCCTTATGTAGATCAATCAAATTACATCTGGCGTGAGGTCTTAGTTCTAGAATCTCCTGGCTGGTGTAGACATATCTTCTGCTAAGTATATGATTTTGGTCAGGGGGCATGGCCCTAGGCCCGGTCTCGGCGCGGACGAGCGCCGAGACCGGATTGGCAGTTCTTGTACCGGATTGGCAGTTCTTGTTTCTAACTCTGGAGAGGTTTGGCTTTGGGCAAGGGTTCATATAAATGATTAAAACACACTAAACAGGCCTACGCTCTGAGGTACAGGTTAACTGTGTTAGCTCGATGTTCTTAGAGCTTGGTCAAGCCACAAGGCAGGGGTGTCCCTTGTCCCCACTGCTATTTGCTCTGTGTATTGAGCCGCTGGCGGCTCAACTCAGGACAAACCCAGACATCCAGGGGATCAGGTTTGGGGGGGATGAGCATTGAGCATAATGTGTCATTATTTGCAGATGAAATTTTGTTGACTCTCATGGCTCCAAGAACGTCTCTTTGAGCTTTACATTCAGAGTTGAAAGAATTTGAGGTGATGGCAGACTTTCGAGTTAATTTCTCTAAATCCTCGATACTAAACATAACACTGCCAGAGGGGGGGGGGGGGAACTACAAATACAGGGGGAATCCTCATTCACATGAGCAAAACGCAGCTTAACATATTTGGGGATTCAGATCATCCCTCACACAGAAGGCTTATTCCAAGCAAACTTCCCACAACTACTCCATTAGATAAAACAGGAACTACAACACTGGAAGATGACCCGTCTCCCTAAGTTGTTATACCTGTCCCAGGCACTCCCAATAGAGCTGGATAACAATTTTATATGGTTTAAACTTTTTTTTATTAGCATTCTCAAAAATGTCAAGTAAATATAGCGGCAA
Source organism: Lissotriton vulgaris (assembly GCF_964263255.1). Lineage (NCBI taxonomy): Eukaryota > Metazoa > Chordata > Amphibia > Caudata > Salamandridae > Lissotriton > Lissotriton vulgaris. Next base: position 83,155,580 of record NC_141695.1, read on the forward strand.
TTTCAAGTCATAGGAAAACACAACCTTCCAGTAATTGGCCACTTGGGGGTTGATTAGGATGTAGGGTGGATCGCCACTGCCCGCATGGCGGTGGCGATACGCCCCCACTTCCTACTCCATCCGCCACCCATTTCCCCCATGCCATATTAGTATGGCGGGGGATCCCGGCAGACGAAAGACCGTCCGCTGGTTTTCTGCCGATCACACAGGTGACCGAGTAGAAATGGGCTTGATATCATGGGGGTGTCTGATAGACACCGCCATCCATATTAGGAAGGCAGCGGGGAGCAGCGTTTCCGTAGCGGGCATGCAGATTGTGTTTACGGGGGCTCGCTGTGGGCCCTCAGGGTGTTTGGGGCATGGGGGTGCACATGGGACATTCACATGGACAAGGTGGCAGGCACCACATGGTGCCTGTCACCTTGTGCATGACAATGCACACAGTGCATTCCCAGCATTGTGGAGGACGGTGCTGTGAGCACCGCCCGCCTCAATGCTGGGAATTGAAGATGCCACCTCCACAGTGGCAGTGGCATCCTAATTGCAGGTGCGGGAGCGCCGCACCACTGGCGGCCGGTCCTAGCACCGCTAGGGTGGCGGGCGGACTAAATTCCGCCCACCATTCTAATCGTGCCCATAGTGTTTTTCCTGCAATTGCTACAGAACAAATTCAAGAAACAAAGAAAAACCCCTTGCCACGAAAACCGCCCCCAACTCCCCCTCCCAAACCCTCTCACCTACTTGCATTTTGTACCCCAATGTATAGTTGAATGTGGTCATTTCTCCATGTGACCCTGCAGCATAGGAACCTCTGAGATACTTTGGAGAGGTCATCTCGTAGAGTTCATATGATAGTAACAACACATAGGTACTCCATACCTCCTGAATTTCTGCTCGTTCCCTGCTAGAGACATAGAGATCTTCTCCATTCCTAGAAAGTACCATATCCTGTGCAGCCAGTATGTGTGTCTATGGGAGTGGTCGCTGTACCCCAGTTGGCAAGGATTACTTGGATTACTTGGGCTACCCTCCCCAACACCATACCGATCTGTTGGCCCCTGGTGGACTTTAAGGGGTATGTTAATGGATTTGGGGGACCTAGCAACACATAGGTTTGAAATCTTGAGAGCTGTGTCTCAAGGTACTGGTCTATGTCATCTATGATGTGGGTCCAATAGTGCTGAAAATGCAGACACTCCCACAGAATATTTGTCAGGGTCCCTTTCTCCCCACAGCCCTGCCAGCAACGATTGTTATGTGGGAGCTTTTTTTCAATTATCCTGTCCGGTGTTTAATACCAGTGTGAGGTGATCTTGATTAGTGTCTCTGTAGTGCCGTACTGCCCACCGTGTGGTGTGCCCGGTAGGCAATTCTCTCCCATTTCTTTTCACTCAAGAACCAACCCAATTCCTCCTCCCATCTTGCCAACCCAGGATGAAATGTATGGGCTTGAGTTTGAAGTAGGATTCCATAGAACTCTGAGATCATGCCCTTGTCGGAGACACCTTTCATATTGAGTCAGGCGGCATATCACATCAGTGCAGTTGGAGGGATGCATGATCTAGTGCTTTAATTGTAGATAATAGAACCGTTCCGATTCCGGATGCCCAAAGTCTTCACACATCTGGGAAAGGATAACAGGCCTTCTAAATCAAAGAAGTGTCCTATGGAGCGGCATTCTGACTTTCTCCAGGTTGCAAAATCTGATGCTTTCGTTCCTGGCGTGAAGTCCTTTTCCTAAAAAATGCAAGACAGTGAGAATGGATAGGTGGTCAGACCCATTTTAATGCTTCCAGAGGGCCGTACCCACCACAGCGCAATTCTGGAAAAGCCAGTGCGTCTTTGATTTCAGGCGGCACCCCTCCCACTAAATATCTCAATTGTGCCGCTTTAAAGTAGAGTTGTACATCCAGAATTCCCAGCCCTCTGGACTCAGGGGGAAGATAACTCAAGGGCCCCTTCATACACGGTTTCTGACCCTGCCAGATGAACTGCGCTAGTTCTGACTGGAGTTTTGTTATTGTGCTCTGTGGGGGAGAGAGGGGCAGAGTCTGGAAGAGATATACTATTTTGGGAAGAGTAGTCATCTTACAGGCTGCTAACTTAAACACCTCCACCAGGACTACCCTTAAGACATGGGACAAGGTGATTAGTAATCTGGATTGGACCTGCTTTCCCTTCTACACCTTTACATTTTAGTCCAGACGAGTAGGGGAGGTAACAACTAAAAACCTGACTTCAATAGAAACCTTTGTGCGGAAAGTGAGTACCTCAAGGGGCACTATTTCTTTTCTTTACAAGCTGCTGGTGTCCACTACGAAGGCACCACAGCCTAGATACAGAGGTACATGGGAACAGACTTTGGGGAGAGACATAACAGATGGCGAATGGAAACACCTGTGGTCGACATCACTAAATTTAATGATTTCCTTGACTTAAGATTTTACTTTGATCGTTATTTTCCTACTTTAAAAGTCTTTGGTTGCATTGGTTTGGTACCTAACTCACAACATATTGCATAGATGAAGTGGTTAAAACTTACTCGAGTCTGTGATTATTGTATGTTAAGGTGAATTGTTATGCTACATATTATTCTAACAGCCAGATACAATCATCTAGTGTTAGATAGGTAAAAGTGACAAGGATTTGGTAAGTTATGGTGTACAGGCTAATTATAAATCACTGATAGGCAGGAGATATAGGTTACCGGTTTAAAGTGAGTAAAATTTATATGGGCCCAGTTGAGTATTTTTTTAAATTTTTTTTTACTTTTATTTGATTTATAATAAAAATTATAAAAGGGTGGAGCTTACCACCATTTGGTAAATATTTACATCTTTAAAACAACACAAAATCAGCTTCAGGTAAAGATAAAACAAAAAGAATAGGAAAAGCAAAGAGAATATAAAATTACACAAGCTTTTCAGGAAGGTGGTCTAATGTGAAAATTAAAACTTAGAAAGGTGTTATGAGTATGACACTTTTGTAACATGAAATTACACTGACTTTTCAAAAAGTGGTGTAAGGGGGAAAGTAAAATTTGGAGAAGCAAAGGGGGTTGGTTCAGGGTACACTTTTATGACATGAAATGAAGTGCTATGGGATGGAAACAAGAGAGTCCGTTGGGAAAATAAAAGTGAGTCTATGGCCGGCTGTGTCCAGGCCTGTTATCCTGAGTTCTCTTTAGTTGCTGCCTTGTTTCCCAGCTCTTGAGCTGCATGCTCCTGAAATGTTAGTGTTGCAAGATAGTTTTATCCAAGTCCCACTGAGGCATATGATGACAGGCGCACTGCAGGTTCTCACCTGGGCGACCCTTAAGAGTGGTAGAAGAAGCACTTTCCTTAGTTTCTGAAGTGCAGGGCATATACATATTAAGTTCAGTAATGACTCTGCGCCGTTGTTACAAAGGCGGCAGTCAGAAGTTGACCACGACTGTAGCCATTTGGGAGTGAGATCTTTACTCACAAAGCAGCCCAATCTTAACAAGCTTAATTTTCCTTTTGTAATGGTCCATGAAGCAGTCTTGCAAATATGGATGGGGCTTCATGTGGATGTATGATGGCAGAACAATCCAGGTGTGGCTTTTACCTGCCACTGCAGCTTTGTCCATTAATAGTGACGCTTGTTTGATTGCATTGTTAGTTCGCGGTTTGAAAGCAATGTAAGTCATGGGTGCAAGCCAGGATTCTTCCAGTGCTTATGATTGAAGCGCTTGCCTGAGGGACTTATATATAGACTTGGGAAGTCCTGCCTGTTTTTCTACTTCCAGCCAGCACAGATGAGCCAGGGAGTGATCTTCTGCATCCCTCATTCGTCAGTAGTATTTTGACGAGAGCTCCTTGTCTTGCCGGGAGCTCATTTGTGAGATCGTATTCCAAACGTATTTGAGATTGCGAAATAAAGAAAAGATTTTTAAAGAGGTGAGATTGGGCAAGGTTTAGCGCTGTGGAGTCCCGGGTTGCCATCATCTCAGAACCATATGTGAGGGATGGCAAGAATTTGGCGGCTACGATCTTTAAAATGTGGGCAGTGGAATTTCCACATAGATGTTTTTGGACTGTTTTAAAGGCGAATTGGAGCTGTTTGACTTTTGATTTCCCCTGTTCCAAGTGCTGTTTATATTTTAATTGATGATCCAGTGAGATGCCCAGGAATTTGTATTGGTCTGCCTGAGTTAGTATGCTGGAGTTTACCTTCCAGACAATTTTTTTTCTTTTCTTGCGAGAGCCAGAGAAACATAAGACATTTGTTTTTTTAAGGTTTATTGTCAGTTGTGCATTCGAGAGGTATATTAGAGATCATACGTTGTAGGCCGAGAGGAGTTTGTGACAAAAGCACAATGTCGTCTGCGTATTGTAGACTCATTATGAGTAAGTTACCAAATGTTGGTGGATCTCCCTGAATAGAGCGTAGATCGCTTTCTAGGTCCGCGGTGTAAATGTTAAAAAGGCAGGGGGCCAATACGCAGTCTTGTTTTAAGCCGTTGAGTGTGCAGAATTTCTTTGTCAGGCATCGGCCATCTCCTTATTTCACTTGGACCCAGGTCTTTGAATACAGCTCTAGGATTGCTCCCATTAGCTTTGGCAGCGCGCCCCAGGCTTTCATTTTGGCCCAGAGTTTGGATCTAGGCACTTTATCAAAGGCCGCTTTTAAGTCCAAAAAACAAGTATACAGCGAGTTAGAGTTGTCGATTGCCCTTTTTGCTAGTAGGGTTATTGCAGATAAGTTGGTGAGAGTGCCCATTCCTGGGTGAAAGCCTGTTTGAGTCAGGGGGATTAGCCCTATGCTGCTTACCCAAGCCTCCAGTTCTACCAGTAAGTTTGGCGCATAGATCTTTGCCTCCACATCTATTAAGGCTATTAGCCTGTAGTTGTTGGGGTCAGAGCGAGACCCAGATTTATATATTGGGTGTAAAATGCTGCCCCTCCACGATTCGGGAATGTTCCCGGTCTTTACACTGTGACAAAATAAAAGGAGTAATTGACTGGCCCAGAACATGGGGTCTTTCCTGAATAGGGCATTGGGGAGACCATTTGGGCCAGGAGCTCCATCTGCTCTCAATGATTTTATGGTGTTAAACACCTGCATTAGTGTCATCAGGTCAGTGTCACCTATGTTCTTTGTTATTGGCGGTTCGCAAGTAGCTTTGGGGTCAGTGGGCTTTGGGTCTGTCGTTGTTCTCAGGCTTGACAGGGCAGAGTCCAGGAGAGGCACAACTTTATTGTCAAGTGGGGTATCAAGTATGATATTGTATAATAAATCGATGTGGCTACACCAAAGCTGGTCAGTCATGTCGGAGTTGATCTGCCGATGTTTACCGTTGAGCATGAAGTTTATTTTTGCCCCAAATTCTTTTGAGTTCTGCATATTACTGGCATGGAGTATAGTACACGCTAGTTTTTCCCTATGCATTCTCTTGGCCAGATTGGTCTCTCTTTTTGGCTCTTTTTTTAAGGCTGCAATTGTTTTCAGAGTTTGTTGTGAAAAGTGAGGATCCTTTTTTCGGTCAGCCCTGAGAAATGCATTCATTTGCCTTTTTAGTTGTCACAGCTTTGAGGTGTACCATTTACCTCCTCTGTTTCTTATGGCTTTTTGTCCTCAGTGGTTGGATTGGACATTCTTGTTTAAGTGTGCTACAAAGGACTCCCAGGTCTTTATTATGTCCTTTGATATGTCAGATAGTGAAAGCAATGCATGGCATGACGCCATTAGATTGTCGAGGTTTTCTTCATTCCAGTTTAGCCGTTGTAAATTAAAGATTTGGGTGTTCAAGGATAGAGGCAGCGCTTGCTCAGACTTTTTTACTTCAATTGTCAAGGTGAAGGTCTGTGGGAAATTATCACTTTCCCCACGTTCCTGGATGTGGAAGTCTTTGATGTAAAGGAATAGGTCGGGGTCCGCCAGAGTATAGTCTATGGTTGATCCTGAATTTTTGGAAACCCTCGTTAGGGCAGCTGGTGTGTCCAGATTACCCCTTCCGTTTAAGGTGTACAATTAGAGGGCTTCCAACTCCATGGCACATTTCCTTCCTATTGCACTTTGTCTGCAAAGTTTGCCCTGCCGGGGGACAATGTGGGTGGGGAGGCTTCCCTCCTGACGATGAATTAAATTCATGTTAAAATCTCCTGTTATAAGCATGTTTTCGCTTGGATAGGTAGACTTTAACGCCTTGAATGCAGTAACTAGTTGTTTTATCCTCTTCCCCTTATGCTTTCCGCCCGGGTGCATATAGAGGTTCACGATCAAGAGGCCCATATTTGGGGAAATTTCAATTTTAACCCATTGCATCCATGTAGACTCTAGGTCGATGTGACTAAGTTGCCATAGAAGGTCCGTCGATATGGAAATGGATAGGCCTCCTTTTGCCCTGCCGGAGCTGGCCTCTTTTTGTGCTGGTGTAAAGAATTCTTTGTATCCCACAAGAGGCGGGTTTGTTGTCTGCCAAGTTTCCAGGAGCATTAGTATTTTAAATTGCGTGATAAACTCTATAAAGTCTTCTTCCTCCAACTTCGCTTTTAGACCATAGACGTTCCATGAACAGAATGTGCAGCCCTGTTCTTTCCCAATCAGAGATATATTAGAGAAAATATCCTGAGCCGGTAATCTAGCGCCATCACTACCCCTATAGCTGTTGTGAGCTGCATTTAAAAAGCCAAACCTAAGAACATTCTGATTTCTAAAATCATAAGATCACTTTGGGGACCAAAGTGAAAGGGTGAAAATGGCACCAGAATTCTCAAGGATGCTAGGTACCAAGACCTTTGGAAAAATCTCAGTAATTAATTAAATGTCTTCCAGCAATACATGCTTTGAAAGATTAAAAAATATGTTTTACTTTTGTTTCTTAAATGCTATTTTATATTCTTTATCATCCTCATGGTGTTTTTAAAATCTCTGTTTTTCAGGATGTATATAAATGGATTACATAGCGGAGTTAAAACAAAATATAACAAAGACAATAATTTGTTGTATTTTACTGAAGCCGATGATGCTGGTTGCATGCACATAGAAGAGATAACTCTATAGAATAATATAACCACAGTGAGGTGGGAGCCACAGGTGGAAAAGGCCTTGCGTCTCCCTCCTTTAGACAGGATTTTCAGGATTGTTGAGATGATTTTGATGTAAGATGCAATAGTTAAAGCAAAAGGTGTTACTCCGAATATAAAACCAAGGATGTAGGTTGTTGTCTCAACCGTGCAAGTGCTGCTACATGAAAGATTTATTACAGATGCCACATCACAGAAGAAATGGTTGATTGTGTGGGACCTACAGAATGAGAGCATATGTATTAGTACAATGTGTGGTATTGTGTCTATGAAACTAATTATCCAGCATCCTACAGCCAGCTTCATGCAAACTCCATTTTTCATGGTTTTCACATAACGCAATGGATTGCAAATGGACACATAGTGATCATAAGCCATGACTGTGAGAAGCAAAAATTCTGCAGACACCATGGACATGAAAAAAAAACAGCTGCAGCAAACATCTATTTAGAGAAATGTATGTACCCGCCAAAAAGAAGTGAGCCAGCATGTTTGGGAAAATGATTGTTGTGTAACAGATGTCAAGAATGGCTAGGTTTGTGAGGAAAAAATACATTGGTGTGTGCAGTTGTGTGCTGTAAAAGATAATCACCACAATAAGAAAGTTGCCCACAAGTACCAAGAAATAATCAAACAAAAAAGCCATAAAAAGTGTAACTAGAATTTGCGGAAAATCTTTGAAACCCTCAATGATGAACTCAGTCACTATAGTTTGATTTTCACCTTCCATGCGTCTTGGAATGCAGTTTTCCAGTGTCGGGCTATCAGAGATATCTGCAATTAAAGAGCAAAAAGGAAAGTCAATACTCATCACCACCGTCTGGCAGTCTAAGTTGATATGTTTACTATCAGAAGAAACTTATCGAATTGGAGGCAAAAAATAGGTGAGCAGTAAGCCGGTTCTAATAGTTTCTTTTGTGTATTATGCATGTTTTTTTAATGTTTCCATAGGGTAATGATTGACTTGCATTATGTCTGTTGCTAACCTATAGGTTGGTTACTTATTTATATGATAGATTGCATTTGTAACTGTTTAAAACTTGTCTAGAAGACACAGGACATTACCAGGACATGCACAACCCAGAAGTACATGTCCCACCTTTTCTTTACACAGCACCCTGCCAGATGGGCTATCTCGGGCCTATCTTTGGGGTGACATATATATGTAATGAAAAGGGTGTATTAGGCTTCCAAGGGGTTTTAAATTCCAGGTAAATATGTCAGATGAACTGCACACACAGGCTCTTCAATGGCAGGCCTGAGATACATTTAAAGAGATTCTTGTGTGGGTCATGCAATAAGTAATGTAGGTCCACTGGTAGCATTTAATTTATAGTGCACTGTACTACAGACTTATAGATTCATTAAATATCCAAACTGTGGATATACTAATGTAGCCATATTTATAGGAAAAACATGTGCACTTTAGGACTGGTCAGTAGTGGCAAAGTGCTCAGAGCCCCAAGGCCAAAAAAGAGATTCTTGTGTGGGTCACGCAATAAGTAATATAGGTCCACTGGTAGCATTTAATTTATAGTGCACTGTACTACAGACGTATAGATTCATAAAATATCCAGACTATGGATATACTAATGTACCTATATTTATAGGAAATACATGTGCACTTTAGGACTGGTCAGTAGTGGCAAAGTGCTCAGAGCTCCAAGGCCAAAAAAGAGATTCTTGTGTGGGTCACGCAATAAGTAATGTAGGTCCACTGGTAGCATTTAATTTATAGTGCACTGTACTACAGACCTATAGATTCATTAAATATCCAAACTGTGGATATACTAATGTAGCCATATTTATAGGAAAAACATGTGCACTTTAGGACTGGTCAGTAGTGGCAAAGTGCTCAGAGCCCCAAGGCCAAAAAGCAGAAGAAGCAAAAGGAGGATGTAAGCAGGTAGAGTGTTTTGGGGGAAGATCACCTTAAGGCTGACATGTCTACCATGAGGTGAGTTAAAAAAATGCTTTTAAATGTATGTTGTATGCCTGCTTGCAGGTGAATGTGCTTATGTGTGAGAGAGAGTCGGTTTGTGTGTAAGTGTGAATTTAACTTCATGTGTAAGCATGTGTTTGTTTGTGAGTGAAATTGAAGGTCAAAAGATGTTTGATATCACTGCTGATACCCAGGCATTTTGGTACATTGATTTTCATGCCAGGACTCAACGTTTGGAGAAACTGAGCTACCTATTAATGGTAGGTGGGTCATTTTGGGGGATGGCTCCTGTTGTACTCTGGATGACGGTGACACCCAGTGACTGGCTGTGTTTTTTTAAACAAGTTCTTCAAACAAATTAACATGAGGTTGGCGATGGCCTCACCAAATATTTTAAAAAAGAATAGGTGTAGTTGCTTACAAACTACCAATAAGCTATATCAAGGACCAGCTATGCTATATTAGTGTGCTAAAAATATGATTGAGGTCTGTTCAACCGGGACATACAAGTATCCTCTTCTTTGTCTATTGATGCAAGTGATGTCGACAAGGTGAACATAGTGAAAAGTTGAACAGAACAGCAAAGGCTTAGGCTAAAACTTGTTCACTTAATTCTGCTCACATTTTCTCAGAATTATCAAGTATAACTCGTTTGGGGAAACTTGCTATTCTGATTTTACACAGAAAAACTATTAACCAATGACCATACCATATTCCTGAAGCACATCACATAGCAATCTACATAAAAGTCAAACAGATATTAAAGATGAACGTTATAGAACCTTCAACCTTCAAAGTAAACATTTCTCCAAACCAGATGGGAGCATACTTTTTTGTATTGATTTCCATCCTGTAAACAAGGTTTAAAAATGTAATACCTACCTAATAGGTAGAATTGATGAACTCATCGACCATTTAGGGAAATCCCAATATATTTCCACCAGGTACATCACTAAGGGATATTGGAAGATTCCAGTATGCCACACTGACTAGGAAAATACGACATTCTCCACCCCTTATTTTGTTTTCCACTTTGTAGTGCTCCCTTTTGAGTTGCATGTTGTACTTGCAACATTTCAGCCCTTTGTCATATCTGTGTGATAGCCTAATATTCACAAGGATTGGGCTGAACATTTAAAACATCTAACAAATGTTGTACATTCCTTAAAAGAGATGGGGCTTCACATAAATGAAAAATAATCATGACTGGTATACTTTAAGATTAATTAGTTGGATTCTAATTAGCAAATGGAGTGATAGAACAACAATGAAAACAAGCATTTGCAATGCAAATGTCTCGCATTAAGAAAGTTTGAGCTATTGATATAGTAAATGACACATTTTGTATTCATGTGTTGGTTTTGAAAATTGTGATTATTTAATTATGTTGCATTGAGAAGAGTGTAATTATGTGGCGTATAATTATGTGGAACTTAGTGGTAATATAGGGAGTGTCTGTTGTATTCAGTAGAGTGTAATTTTGTGGCGTGTAATTATGTGGCACTGAGTGGTGTTTGGAGTGTATGTTGCATTGAGTGCAGTGTAATTATGTAGCATAAATTATATGGCACTGAGTGGTATTGTTTGGAGTGTATGTTGCATTGAGTGCAGTGTAATTAGGTAGCATATAATTATGTGGCACTGAGTCGTATTGTGTGGTGTGTGTTGCATTCAGTAGAGTGTAATTGTGTGGTGTGTAAGTGTGTGGCGTGTAATTATGTGGCACTGAGTGGTATTGTGTGATGTGTGTTGCATTCAGCAGAATGTAATTAAGTGGTGTGTAATTGTGTGGCGTGTAATTATGTGGCACTGAGTGGTATTGTTTGGAGTTTATGTTGCATTGAGTGCAGTGTAATTAAGTAGCATATAATTATGTGGCACTGAGTGGTATTGTGTGGTGTGTGTTGCATTCAGTAGAGTGTAATTATGTGGCATGTAATTATGTGGAACTGAGTGGTAATATAGGGAGTGTATGTTGTATTCAGTAGAGTGTAATTTTGTGGCGTGTATTTATGTGGCACTGAGTGGTATTTGGAGTGTATGTTGCATTGAGTGCAGTGTAATTATGTAGCATTTATTTATATGGCACTGATTGGTATTGTGTGGTGAGTGTTGCATTCAGTAGAGTGTAATTATGTGGTGTGTAATTGTGTGGCGTGTAATTATGTGGCACTGAGTGGTATTGTGTGGTGTGTGTTGCATTCAGTAGAGAGTAAATATGTGGCGTGTAATTATGTGGAACTGAGTGGTAATATAATGTTTATATGTTGTATTCAGTAGAGTGTAATTTTGTGGCGTGTAATTATGTGGCACTGAGTGGTATTTGGAGTGTATGTTGCATTGAGTGCAGTGTAATTATGTAGCATATAATTATATGGCACTGACTGGTATTGTGTGGTGTGTGTTGCATTCAGTAGAGTGTAATTATGTGGTGTCTAATTATGAGGCACTGAGTGTTATTTGGAGTGTATGTTACATTGAGTACTCTGTAATTATGTGGCGTGTAATTATGTGGCACTAAGTGGTATTGTGTGGTGTGTGTTGCATTCAGTAGAGTGTAATTATGTGGTGTGTAATTATGTGGCACTGAGTAGTATTTAGAGTGTATGTTGCATTGAGTACTGTCTAATTACGTGGCATCTTATTATGTGGCACTGAGTGGGATTTGGAGTGTATGCTTTGGGGAGGCAGGGTTCCAATCTGCTGCCTTCTCCACCAGCGCGTGCTAGGCAGACTCCAGTAGGTGAAGACGATGCCTGGACCACAGCTACTGCACGACGTATAGGCAGAGCTGCCAAAGATGCAGCAAATTAGCTGAGAAGTGAGAAAGCGAGAATCAAGCAGACCACAAACTACAGGAAGGGGGAGCCAAGCTCACACTCACAACACAGGACAAGGTAAGCAGTGACTGGAGGGAGGGAAGGAAGGAAGGCACTGACAAGCTAATGCATCCACTAACATCTGAGAGTAGATGAAAGAGCATGCAAGCATGGGGGCTGCTGACTTCTCCCAGAGGAGCAGCACTCAGAAGGGGCCCATGGAGGCCCCCAGGAGAACAGTAGCACGCAGATGTAACCTGGACAAGCAGCAAGCAGGTAAACAATACAAGAATATACCATATGTTCAATCACAATTGTTGGCCAGAAGCCTTAAGATAGAGAAAAAAAACCTTTATACATGTTTTAAAATAATTATTGGGGGTACCCACCCTCTGGTTCACCACTGCCACCTTCTGGTTCACTACTCACTGTCACCCTCTGGTTCACCACTGCCACCTTCTGGTTCATCACTGCCACCCTCTGGTTCATCACAGCACCCTCTGGTTCATCATAGCACCCTCTGGTTCACCACTGCCACCCTCTGGTTCACCACTGCCACCCTCTGGTGTACCACTGTCACCATCTGGTTCACCACTGCCACCCTCTGGTTCATCACTGCCACCCTCTGGTTCATCACAGCACCCTCTGGTTCACCACTGCCACCCTCTGGTTCACCACTGTCAACTACTGGTTCACCACTGCCACCCTTTGGTTCATCACTACCACCCTCTGGTTCATCACTGCCACCCTCTGGTTCATCACTGCCGCCCTCTGGTTCAGCACTGCACCTTCTGGTTCATCACAGCACCCTCTGGTTCACCACTGCCACCCTCTGGTTCATCACTGACACCCTCTGGATCACCACTGACTCCCTGTATTTCATCACCTCCACCCTCTAGTTCACCACTGCCACCCTCTGGTTCATCACTGCCACCCTCTGGTTCATCACATCACCCTCTGGTTCATCACAGCACCCTCTGGTTAATCGCTGCCACCCTCTGGTTCACCACTGCCTCCCTCTGGTTCACCACTGCCACCCTCTGGTTCATCGCTGCGACCCTCTGGTTCATCACAGCACCCTCTGGTTCATCACAGCACCCTCTGGTTCATCACAGCACCCTCTGGTTTACCACTGCCACACTCTGGTTCACCACTGTCACCCACTGGTTCACCACTGCCACCCTCTGGTTCATCACTGCCACCCTCTGGTTCACCACTGCCACCCTCTGGTTCATCACTGCCACCCTCTGGTTCACCACTGCCACCATCTGGTTCACCACTGCCACCCTCTGGTTCACCACTGCCACCCTCTGGTTAACCACTGCCACCCTCTGGTTCACCACTGCCACACTCTGGTTCATCGCTGCCACCCTCTGGTTTACTACTGCCACCCTCTGGTTTATCACTGCCACCCTCTGGTTCATCACAGCACCCTCTGGTTCACCACTGCCACCCTCTGGTTCACCACTGACACCCTCTGGTTCACCACTGCCACCCTCTGGTTCACCACTTTAGATTATGGGGAGAAAGCACACCTGTCCAGCCTCAAGCGAGACAAATTAATTTGGGGCTGGTTAATGTGTTACTGAATTTGAGCTTCAAGTCCAGCACCTGCTTCCTTCTCTGTAAGTGCTTCCTGTTGTGGTTTAATTTTTGTGACAGGAGCATTGTGCCTTACTTTTAACTATTCTCTGACCCTGCTTCGAGGGTCAGAGCAGGGTCAGAGAATAGTTGCAAGTAGGCAACAAACTCTGGAGGCACCTCAGGAAGCACTTACAGGGTTACAGCCCAAGTTGAAGTTAATTTCTTTGTAACCATTTTGTAAATGGTTACAAAGAAATTAGCTTTAACTTGGGCACCTGCTGTAACCCTGTTAGGGTGTTATGTCAATACAACGCACGCTTTTACCCCACATGCCATTACAACACGGGGATTACAACGCAAGTCGTTACAACGACTTGCATTGGGGGGCGCTGGATAGTGGAATAGTTTAATTTTCTATTCCAACTCTAGCCCACGTTGACAGTAGGGAAGGTGTTGGGAAGAAAATTAAACTATTCCCTATCCAACAGCACCCTCCAGCGAAAGTCGTTGTAACGACTTTCGTTGTAATCCCCATGTTGTAATAGTAGTGCGGGGTAATAGTTGCATTGTAAAGGATGTTCCCTCCCTGTAAGTGCTTCATGTACTTCAGTTTTGCAAAATATCGCGAATTTGCAGATTTTTCTGCAATTTCACGAGATTCGCAGATCGCGAAATTGCAGAAAATCCGCAAATTTTGGAAGCGGAATAAATATTCCGCCCATACTTAATCCTTTCTCTCATTATCCATCCATTCACCCTTTCATTCACCCATTCACTAATCCACTCAGCCATCCACTGAATCCTTTCACTTACTCACTCACCCACCATTTTACAATAATTATGAGCTGAGCTTTCGTCTGCTGGTCTGAGGGCTTAGTTTTCCCTGGGACTAAAAACGTTTGGGTGTTTTTTCAAACACCTGCAGCATACTTTCAGCAGCCTTTGCCTCATGTTCCTCCCAAGAGCACTTGTTGAAGTAGTGAATAGACGGTCCTTATTCTGAGGTCACTTTAAACAATTGCCTCAAAGTACTAAACTGCCACATAAGTAGTCATGACACAGAACATCCCTTTTGAAACACCTTGTCCCCATATTCTAGCCCTTCAACTACACCAGCTCAGTGAACCAGAACAAGGTAAAGGTGGAATGTATGCTGCACTTGGTTGTTTCGGCAGCAGCAGCTTCTCTGCAGCCCCACTACCCGATGCAGGTTCATGTATTTCACTGTTCAGTTTTGATGGGAGATGAGGCCATGATAGGTTGTCAGTCAGCCTGGATGGACACTTTTTTTTTTACTACCATCTTAAGGGGTGAAATGATTAACTCACTCAACAAGCAGACATTAAAATGTCCGTCAGCAAACCTTTGGCCAATTGAATCCCCATTTTCTTTCTAACTATATCTTGCTCATCCTTTGCCCATCTCAGTTTTTCAACCAATATACTTTCATGAACACACTTTGGAAGTTAGGTAAACTCCAATGCTCTGAATACAAAGGGGATACTGGGGGGCTTTTTCCTCTCATATAAGAGGTGAAGGTATAGCATAAATGCCCCAAACTCAAAGTCAGAAATAAGGATTATGCTGTTCCTAAGTGGTTAGATATCAGAGTCAGGGACACACTACCAACTTGACCTTGAGGGTTCAACGTTGGGACTCCAAATATTGGATTTTGATGCCCTCAAACACCCTTTCATATGTCATGCTTCATTATCTGGGCTACTCCTCGTTGGGTTGGTGGTGCAATACCCCCAGGCTCCCTATATTAGGGGCCTCATTCTCTGAGATCTTTTTCCAATTGGCGTTTTGTGAAGTGGGGTTGAGGGGCCACAAATGTGTAGATGTATATGATGATGTCGCAGGGATTCCGTTTTCCTACCGAACTGTCTTTAGAGACTTGGAACCTCAGTGAATTAGGGTGTACCAAAACTCACCTTAGTACCCAAAATCCCCTACCAGACTAGATACAGTGTCTCATTGGTTATCACAGACTCCCAATGCTTAGATAAACCAGAACATGGACTTAGTACCCCTCAGGTAACGTGGAACACATGATCACTCTTTCGTTATACAATCATTTCAATCCAGAACAAAGAGTATACGAGGACGCGTGCACATTTGAAATGTTTATTTACTAATGCAGTGTTCTCAAGTGCAGTATCTTAGATAATCCAAGCAAACATATTATAAGAAACAAAGTAATCAGCATAGTCACTAGTCCATAGAATACAAAAAGTGAAAGCATGGTAAAATGCTAAAACGAATAGGGTTCAATAACACCTAATTCTCACCCTCCCTAGCTAGTATATTATTTTATATCTAAGAAGGTCTCTTTGGGTTTTTAGCAGGGCGGGCCCATACCTCGGATCCTAGTGGTAAGGGATCACATCATCTTCCACCAGCTCTCTGCATGCGAAGCACCATCAAGTGTGCTTTAGTGTGCTCTGTGCAAAGCAATATAAAACGCGCCTAAAGCCAGAATTTGGCCGCAGCTGCATATATGTTATGTCTAGGAACGTGCGAAGATCAGACCTCACAACAACCACTGTGTTGAGATATCCTTGAAGCTTTCAGCACTCACTGTGCAGACACAGCTCACCAAGCAAGACTGATATCAGAGTAACAAGATATTATTCTTGTGTAAATCAAAATCTCCTAATAAGCTCATGCTAACTTAACACAGCATATAGGCAAAGCATATCTATATGACAATGATTAAGTCATTTAAAATCGGACTGGGAGTACCTATGAAATCAAACTTAATTCTTGAGGTCTCCTGCCCTAAGTAAGAACAAATAATAGGGCACTCCCCTAAGCTTAATGTCTTGGCTTCAGTGTCCCTATTGCTGAATAAAGGTCAACATGTTTCTCACTCAATGTCTATTCTGCATGCGTTTCTTCGGGACCAAAATAGTAAAAACTATCTAGACTTAATAGTTGGTGACATCATGGTGGTTTGGCGAGGCTCCACAACACAGATTCAATTATTCCATCAATGGCTTAATGCTCAAAATCAATACTTAAAATTTACGCTTGAACTTAGCCATGAAAAACTACCCTTCTTGGATTTGAAAATCTTTCCAGAAGCGGGGAGGCTACAATGCGAGCTCTACACCAAACCTATGGCCAGAAATTCCCTCCTCGTGTACAGTAGTCATCATCCACGCTCACTATGGGCTAATTTACCGGTAGGCCAGTGTCTTCGAGTTAGAAGAAATTGTTCATCTATAGAACTTTTTGACAAACATGCAACCAAACTGTCTCACCAACTGCAGGAACGACAGTACCCTAAAAACCTAGTCAAAAGAGCCTGGAAACGTGCCTCGAACAATAATCGAGAGGCACTCTTGGAAAGGAGACCAATGAAACCAGCACTAGAGAGACTGACATTTGTAAGCACATTCAGTGTTCACTCCAATAAAATTCAGAAAACAATACGCAAACATTGGAGTGTTCTTAACATCACAGACACAAACATCCCTCTACCTCTGTTCTCTTTCAAAAGAGCACCGAGTCTGCGTGACAGTCTGGTTCATACCAGACCTAGATTACAAGAGAAAGATAGACCAACTACACTCTGGGATCTTCCGCCAGTACAGGGCCACTATCCGTGTGGCTCATGTAGTGTCTGCCCACAGACTATTAAAACTGACAAAGTTGATCTAGGCACAGGCATGATATGGCTCCTCAAGAAACATACATATTGTAATTCTGAAAGAGTCATAAACATGGTAATTTGCCCATGCTCCCTAAGGTACATCGGGTACAGCACCCGCAAAATCAAATTGAGGATCGGTGAGCATAAGAGCACGATTCGTTGTCATTTGATTTGATTTGATTTGATTCGAGTTTTATATAGCGCTCTATCGCTCCGAGGAGCATCTTGGCGCTAGATGTGATTTGTGTGGATCAAAGAAAGGGAAAGAGATATAATAACCCCTAGAGACGTTTCAGAGTTAGACCAGGGCTTTGCAGGTAGTAGCTGTTTGATTGTAGATCCAGGTTTTGATGGCTTTCCTGAATTTACTTTCGCATGAGATTTCCCGGATTTGAGGAGGGAGTTTGTTCCATGCTCTTGGTCCTTTGACCGTCAGAGACTTTCCCCCTCTAGTGGACAGTCGGAATTTTGGGATAATCATTAGGTTGGCCGTGGCAGATCTTAGGTGACATCCGGGGTGGTAGCGGTTGAATTTGCTATACAAGTAAATTGGACCTGTTTTGTGGAATGCCCTGAAGGAAATTATCAGTAGTTTAAATAATATTCTCTTTTGAATGGGAAGCCAGTGGAGAGTATCTAGTGCTGCCGATGCCGAGGACTTTCTCGATGTTTTTAGCGCTAATCTCGCTGCAGCGTTTTGTACCATTTGCAGCTTATGTAGTAAGGCTTTGTTGGCCCCTACATATAGACCATTGCAATAGTCTAACCTGGATGTGATTAATGCCACCGCTACTGTTTTCTTGGCTGATAAGGGAAGGAAATCGAAGAATTTCCGAAGGCTCTTGATGACATTAAAACATGAGCCAGCCACTTCAATGGTCTGCTGTTTAAATGATAATGCCTCATCAAATTTGATGCCTAGGTTGCGGGCACTTTTCATAGTGCTTGGCGGGGCTTCGGCATTGGGTGGCCAGCAGGTTTGGGGAGAGAACAAGTTATTTTTCCCGAAGGGTAGAATTTTGGTCTTTGCGGTGTTACATCTCAGGTGGTTTATGTTCATCCACTTAAAGGTGGCTTCCAGACAGTCCCTAAGGGAGCGTTCGGCAATTGCCGCGTCCTCATCTAGAATTAACACTAGTTGAGTGTCATCGGCGTATGCTATTGAGCTGATAGCAAAGGAGGAGATGATTTTCATTAGTGGGACCATATACAGGTTGAACAATATAGGGCTTAAGCTAGAGCCCTGAGGTACCCCAGATTGAACTTCCGTGGCCTCAGAGTGGTATGTCCCTGGGATGATGGTTTGTTTTCTTTGTCTGAGAAAGTTGGTGAACCATTTCAACACGGTGCCCCCTATGCCTGCGCTACTCAGGCGATGAAGTAGAATATCGTGGGACACTGTGTCGAACGCCGCAGATAAATCAAGTAGGATCAGGACAGCTCTTTTGCCCTGATCCAATGCGGTCCTAATTGTTTCCATTGAGAAGATGAGGGCAGATTCAGTGGAGTGGTGGGAACGGAAACCCGCTTGGTTGGGGTGAAGAAGGTTGTTGTTTTCCAGGTATGCGGTGAGCTGTTTGTTTACGCATGTCTCTGTAAGTTTACATAATGCTGGGAGAAGTGATATGGGTCGAAGGTTTGACAGTGTCGTGGGGTCTTGGATATATTTTTTTTGGAGAGGTTTAACTACTGCGACTTTCCAACATGTGGGGATGTCTCCAGTTCGCAGGGAAGAGTTCAGAATAGAGTTAATCATTAGGTTGACCTCCTCTTTTATGGTCTTAAGTAGTAGAGGTGGACAGGGATCAAGAGGGGAGCCTGAGTTCAGTTTTGAAATGGCTTGAGATGACTCAGTTAAGTTAATCATGGTAAAACTGTCCCATGTTGTGGTACCAGGTGTATCTTTTGGAAAGATAGGATCCATTGTGTTCAATGCTAGCTGGCTGATCTGTGGAAATTCTTTGGTAAAGTTTGTAATTTTCTGTTCGAAATATTCCGCGATTTTATCGCAGAGAGCTTGAGACGGTGGAATTTCCTGTGATAGTATTTTAGGTTTTCTAAAGGTGTTGACTATTTGGAATATTTCTTTTTGGTTGTTGTTGGACGATTCTATCAGGTTGGTATAGTAATTAGTTTTCGCTAGCTTGATAGAGGTGTGGTAATTCCTCCTGGCGTTCTTATAAATTTCCCTGTCTTCCTTCCTGTAATGGCGTCGCCATTTTCTTTCTAGAAGTTTAACTTCTCTTAGAGTGACTTTTAAGGGTTTGGTATACCATGGAGCAGATTTTTTCCTTTGTGTCTTATTAGATTTGGTTCCTCCTGTTGTCAATCTATCTCCAATGGATTTCATCCAGCTCTTATAGTGTTCATAGTCAGTGCTCACATTTCCCACTGTGGTAGTTTTTCTGTCTGTACCCAGTTCATTAGATCCGGGTGCTCGATGATTTTTTTCCAGCAGGGGGTTGAACTTTTATTGCAGGGGATAAAATTAATGTCTTTATTGTTGTCTGTTTTTATATTAAAACTGATGAATTTATGGTCTGACCAGATTTGGGTCAGTGGAGGTTCTACTGTTATTGTATTGACATTAGAGCAAATGCAGTCTAATATGTGCCCAGCGTTATGAGTTGGTTCCTCAGTTAGAATTGTCAAATTCAGTATGTTTAGAATATCTTTGAAACATACGGTGTTAGGGTCATTGGAGTTGTCCAGGTGTATATTAATATCTCCTAGTAGGGTGAAATTAGCAGATCGTAAAATTAGATTGGCAAGTGCTTCCCCAAGGCTTTCCAAGAAGAGAGTTGCTTGTCCGGGGGGTCGGTATACTAATAAACCGGAAAAAGTAAAAGTGTCGTGGGCTTGCAGACTAAAACTAAGGCATTCTGCTTCTTTTATTTCTGGTATTTCCGCGGTCATAAACAATCGACACGATGAACCGATCATTTTTTGACCCACAAACACACTGCAGAAGATATAAGGTGGTTGATTCTAGAACAGCTGTTTATCCCACCCCACATTAGTGATATTTCCAGATTCTTATTCATCAAAGAACAAAAATGTTTTTTTCCCTCAAAAGTGACAGTAAGGGACTTAATGATGATATAGCGTGGACTTCACTGTAGTTGTGTGTATTTCCTGTATGTTTATTTCATTTCTTGCCCACACACGAAGAATAATGGTTCACTCCATATGGCTTTATAATGTTTGAACCCAGTGTATGATCTTACCATCCAAGTATGTAGTGGATAAAACCCGCTGGACTCTGAGCGCAAAAACATTTGATTGACATTTACATCTCATTCTTAATAAATAGGGTCTGAAATTTTATCATAAAAATTATGCCCCCATCTAATACTGACCTTATGATTTCCATACGTGTTTATAGTTAAAGTCATATACCCCGAGACTATGAACTGAGCTGTAAGTTCACTGTATATCTGGACCTACATACAGACATGTAATTCCTCTTACTTATGAGCCTGAAGTCAAGGACTGATCTGAGGCTATTCCCAAACACCATTCCTCGGTTAGCGACACCTTCTAAATCGAGAGCACTCCGCCGGCAGCTGTCTCGATCGCGCATGCGTGTGTAACTAGCGTTACCGCGCATGCGCCAGTGTTAGCGTATTTGTTTACATCACTTGCGCAGGCGCCGCGGCACGGAGTGGTTTAACCAATAGCGCTCCGCTCCTAAGATCGGCTCTGACCCTTTAACGCCGCATTAAATCAAAGGGTGAAATTAATTATCCAATTAATCCTGGCATAAAAAGGCGCGCTTGCCGTCTGTTCGGTACCTCCACTCCCACTCGGAAGCAGGCGAGAGGTACCGACGGACAGGTAGGCTTGTGCAGACTTTTCGAACTACTACTGCCTAGCTGTAACTTTTGTAAACTAGGTTCTTTTCCTTGTTTTCATAGCCAGGTAATAAACTTATGATAGACTCATCTACTTACTGGGTCCTTGCCTGACTCACCTTTTCTGGACAAGCATGAGTCTGGGCATGTAGTCTGACAGAGAGATGCCAATAATGAGAGCACCTGGATATAGTTAAAATTTATTTTGGAAGTCAGCAGAAGCTTAACGAACACACCGCAATTAAAACAATTGTTACGGTGGATCATACTCTATCATCTCTTCCATTTTTTACCAAAGCGGGGCCTCATTTTTCCAGAGCGGGTGCCGGGTGAGGTGCGGTGACTACCCACATAATGCTGGGTGAGTACAAATCTACAATACTACTATGACCATTGTCATGTAAAACAGTAGGACGGTTGCCTTTTGCTAAACAATGAGACTTTTTGCTCTTTGTTGAATATGTGTTGTTTGTACTGTTTTCTTTGTGACTGAAGGATCAATCTAAACACATTATTGATACCACATATTGTGTGACAATTTCTCCTATAGGGAAGGACGATCTATTCAATATTCTACCAGTCAACATTGGGGACCCAAGTTCCTGGTAGGATTATATTGATTTGATATTGCCTTGCTTCACTTTCACATTTTTTTCACTCACCTTGCAGTTGCTATTAGACCACGGTCCTGAAGAAAGCTGGATAAAATCAATCCATATAGCTGACACATGTTAACCACTCTGCACTGCGCCTTCATATAGTCATATTCTCAGACTATTTGGCGTCATTTTAATCTCAACACTAGAACAGTGCCTATTAAACATATTTTCTGTTCCAGTAGTTATTTTTATACTTTTCACTCACTTTCCACACAGCACTGCACACCATCAGACCCTAATTGAAATACTCTGTGGCTAGAGGTCTACCTCGGAATCCATCTCTGCACCATCACTTGATGGGTTGGGCGAGACTTGGATCTACCATCCGTATCCCACGTGATGATATTCCGCCACAATGGTGGTCTGATGGGAGTTTTTCAACCTCATGTAATTTCTGAGTGTTTCATGATTCCTTCTAGTTCCTAGTTTCACACATCCTCTTTGACTTTATATCTCTTGTTTATTGTTCTTGACATGGATTTGTACTCACATCACCCATGTATCCACCTATTATTGTTTACCTGTCAAGTCTGGAACTACCTGTTAAGGAAGACAAAGCGTGACATAGTTCAGCTCGGTATGATACACATATGCATGTATAATAATGATTCCCTTGTGATTCTGATTTCTAATTTTATCTTTATGTGATGTGAGAAGTTGGCCTTACATATGCTGTCCACTATTCTAATGGACACCTTGCACCAGTCCAAACTACCCCTTATTGATGGTAGGTTAAAGACAACCTTTATAGAAGGCTATCCTAGTGGTAGCAGTAGGGAGCAGCCTTCAGGCTAAGTCTTGAAGGAATGTAAAGCATCTTGTTTTACCAGTCTATAATATCGTGAATTAGCAATTGAAAGGAGAACTACACCAGGTATATGTATAAAATATTTGTATTTATTCTAAACACATCCCTCTGGTCTCTTTATCAAGCTAGAGGCAAAAGTACATTCAGCAAACTTAATAGCACACAGTAAATTAGCACAATATACGATGAGCGCTAAGGGACACTTAGTAGAAGACTTGGAGCAAACCCCTGTAGAACTAGGAGGTTCTAGAGTCAACACCCATGGGAGCACCGGAGTACTCGAGTTACCTCACCCAGGGAAGCCGGGTGCATAGGTGTCTTTTTGTGTCGGGTTTTGCCATTGATGTTAATGAAGAGCTGCTGCAAAGTGCTGCTGGGGTCCAAGTGGAAAGTGTTCTGAGGGATCCAAGCCTGGATTGGAAATGTGAAGAGCCTGAACGCAGAGGGTACAGAGTCTGGGTCACTAGCCAGTGACCAGGAAGGCGATGAGCGGATGCCCACCGATGTCGGGTGATTTCCGGTGAAAAAGGTGAATCTTGACTCTTCAGCCACAAGGTCCTGGTGACCTTGACGATGACCAGGAGCTGGATTTGAGCTGTCCCACAAAGGATGTCGAGTGCTGCGGTCTCGGTGCCTGGATTTGGCCAACAACAAGCCTTGGCAACAGCAACCCATGCAGAAAGCAGAGATAGGCTTCAGTGCAGACCAGCAGGGGCTGGGTGACTCACCACTTGGTAGGGAGTCAGGGCACGTCTGGAGCAACCAGGGAAGCCCAAGGAAACATAGGTACCTTTGAGGGGACCCACCAGTCAATGTAATAGGGATCACAAAGGGGCCTCGAGCGGAATTGCAAGAAGAAGACCCACGGAACCCTCGAGGAGTGTAGGTCCACAAACGTCGGTGCAGATGATTCTTGGGGCTTGGTCTACAAGTAACCCAAAGAACAACTTCAGAAACCCTCGGGAAGTCACTAAGCAAATGTGCACAGTGTCCAGCGTTCCAGTTCCATGTCACTTGAGAGGGCTGCGGGTCACAGCTTTGCTGGGGACTCGTGTCGGTCTTAGAGAAGTCTGGAAGTCTGTTGTCCTGAGCTGTAGGTACTACGGAGTCCGTCAGGGGCTTCGAGGATGTAGACCGGCAAATGCTTTGTTGGTGCCTGTTTGAACAGGTGAGTCACTCCTTGACCCCAAGGGAGATTCTTCCATCTTCTAGCCAGGTAGAATATCGAAGTTCCGGGATATATGCTGCAGAGTTTTGTCCAGGTGTAATCTGAAGTCCTAAGGACAGGGGCCCTATACTTATACTAAGATAGGGGGTTGGACATACTCTGGGGACCCACCTATGGGAGGGTCTTGGAAGAGAGGTGGCTACACCCGTTCCCTTTGTCCAGTTTTGCGCCAGACCAGGGGCTGTGTGCCCCTGCAACCGGTTTGAACTGGGATTTGCACAGGGATATCAAGTGTACCCCCAGCACTGTCTGAAAAGCATTCGCTGAATGCTCCCACCCAGCCCTAATACACTAAAGCCTGCCTGGGAGGTGGTTACACCTCCCTGTGACAGGAAACCTATTGTCCAGGCCTCCCCTGCCGGAGTTTCATCCAGCAGCAGGAAGTCAGACCTGTGTCTGTGGCTGCGGCATCCATTTTGTGATGCTAGGATTCTTTTAAACTATTACCAGTCTGATCATTGTGTACATGTCTTTCCCTCCAGAAGGGGGGAATTCCAACCCCGCTGCCAGGAGGACAGGCAATGAATGAATGAATGAATGAATAAATGAAAATCCACTTATATAGCGCATGGCTACCCTGAGGCCTCCCAGCGTCCCAGCGCTGCGTAAAAGAAGAACAGAGAGGTACAGCCATGGTACTATAGGTGCGTCCTCAACAGATGGGTTTTCCAGAGCTTCTGGAAGGCCAGAAGATTGTTGTTTCCTCAAAGGGCAAGGGGGAGGGAATTCCAGATTTTAGCAGCATTAAACGAGAAGGATCGTCGCCCCATCTCGCTTTCCGTATCTTCTTGGTGATGGCTAGGTGTAGGCAACTGGAGCGCAGGATTCTGTGTGGAGGAAATGAGGTGACCAGAGAGTGTATGATCTCCGGACCAGTCTTCCAGATGGCTTTATGAGCCAGGCACATATCCGAAAACTGTATCCTGGCTAAAATGGGGAGCCAATGGAGTTTACTCAATGCTGGTCTTGCAGACTGCCAACGCGGAACCTAGAAAAGCAGTCGAGCTGCACAATTCTGTGTTATTTGCAGTTTATTGAACGTCGATTAAGGGGCTCCGAGATACAAAGCATTCCCATAGTCCAGGCGAGAGAGTTTAAGGGTCTGAACTATAATTCTTCTTGCCTGGAATGGGAGAAGGGGAATGATTTTGCGCAGCATTCTCATCAGTCCATAGCAGGTGGTTGAGAGTTTGGTGGCCTGATGGGTGAAATCAAGGGAGCTGTCAAGCCACATGCCAAGGCTCTTTATCTGTGTCTTTGTCCAGGCAAGCCAGCCACAAGGAGACAGAGACAGAGGACGATGGATTGCCTAAAAGCATGATTTCTGTTTTGTCCCAGTTGAGTCTTAGGTATGAGAGTTCCATCCACTCAGCCACCACCTCTAGGCTAGGACCTAGGGTGCTAGATGACCCCTGAGCGTGATTTAAATAGACACTAGCTGAGTGTCATCTGCGTAGGTGATGATCATAATGCTGTATTGATGGACAATCCCTGCCAGAGGACTCATATAGATATTAAAAAGCATGGGGCTCAGGGCTGAGCCCTGTGGGACCCCATAGCTGGGAGGTAGCATGGAAGACACTACATCGCCCTCAAAGACCTGGAAGTAGCGGTCGCTGAGAAAGGATTGGAACCAGGTCAGTGCTGCTCCCAACACTCCCATACTTTTAAGTCGGTGGGCCAAGATGTTATGGTTGACCATGTCGAACGTGGCACTGAGGTCCAGGAGGATGATGGCAGATGTTCCTCCTTGGTCCAGCAACCTCCTTGCCTCCTCCATCACCACCAACAGTGCTGTTTCTGTCCTGTGCTGAGGACAGAACTCAACCTGAGGTCAGTTTGGAGATGACAAGTTCTAGTGTGTCTGCGTCTAAGAGGTAAAACTGCTCCAATGCGCAATTGGGCAGAGGAGAGGAACTGCCAGTTTTGGCTCCCTCGGCCTTAGGCATTGTAGTGGGAAAAGATGAATATATTTTTTCATTTTTTGATGAAAATAGATAGCTAGGCTATTGCAACGTGTAAGTGCTTCTTCTGGTTAATGGGATTTTTGAGGAGGGGTGATGAGTGATTTCGCTATGCGGAAGATTTCTTGGGCGAGTTAGCAGCTGTATCAATATTCTCCTCATAGAAAAGTGCTTGGGCAGTTTTAATCTCTGCTTTATATAGGCCTAATTAATTTCCTGTATTCCTCTTTCCTACTCTGTGAACATTTTTGTCTCCAACTCCTCTCTAATCTTCGACAGCATTGCTTGAAGTCCCTGAATTTGGAGGAGAACCATGGGTCTGTTTTCTGCCTGCGTTTGTTTTGGATGGGTTCTTTGGGAAGAACTACATCTAGGGAGTCTTGAATCCAGCTGTTAAAGTTGCTGCTGGCTAAGTTAGGATTGGTAACCATCGAGGGTTTTGTGTTTTTAAGGACTACCGTCCATCCATTGGAAGGAAGTCTAGACCATTTCTTTCCCCAAGACGTTGTTAGTTCCTGAGCAGGTGTGGACGAGGTGGTCTGCCAGATTAAAGGGAATAAAAAGTGATCTGTCCACTGAAGTGGAGTAGGGATCCCTGCACTCAGGTTGTCCAGGTTGCTGAAAACATGATCAAGGAGATGGCCCTTTTTGTTTAAATTGGATCGCCTGAAAACTAGATAGTAGTCCACTAGCTATGTGATTGAAGGTGTCGTCAAAGTATATGTTAAAGTCGCACAACACTGTAAAGTTGTCAGAGACAAGTGCTGTATTGGCAACTAAATCAGAGAGATTAGGGAGGAACTGTCCTAAGACTCCTGGGGGACGGTAGATCAACAGACCAGAGACAGTGTTTATCAGCGAGAAATCTACCGAGAAGGCCTGCTTTTGCAGTCTGAGAGTGCAGAGGAAAATCATTGTAGAGAGGTAGCAGCTAGGCTGGGGTCCAGGATAGGAAGACCCCAGCTAGACTAAAGTTGAGTAACAGTGAAACACCAGCAAAAAGTGGGGATAACCATAGTAAGCAGATCGTACTCTCCTACTCTCTAACACATGGTGACTGCAAATGCAATGAAGACTTTAAAAACAGCTTAAACCATTTTCAAATGATGAGTGCCTACAGTGAACTGGTGTGAACTACAGCCATACTGGCAACTGTAACAAGCAGGGTAGGTACATCCATTTGGACTCACCTAATTCTGTAGACTAACCAAGCTTCAACAGTACCCAGTAGGTCAGACATGAGACTTTCAAACATACTCAAAACCATTAGTAGCTTTCTATTCACTTGATTTAATTTGATTTAATTTGATTTAAATTATTTCTATAGCGCACGTATACCAGCGGTTTCTTGGCGCTGACTCTAACTGGATCCAAAGCTAGAAGGCAGAGAGGGGTGGGGGAAAGTTAGTTAAAGGACTTTTTGAACAGATAAGTCTTAAGGTGCTTACGGAATTGAGGGTACTGTGTAATGGTCCGGAGTTCGAGGGGAAGGGAGTTCCAAAGGGTAGGGGCAAGGGTGGCGAATTTAGATCCTCCCCACTTCTTTCTCCGGAAACGGGGAACAGTGAGGAGGGATTGGGAAGACGAGCGAAGTTCCCGAGTAGGAACGTATGAAGTAATCTCGGACGAGATAAAGGCCGGAGCCAATCCAAGTCGAGCTAGAAAGGTCGTAGTTGCAAGCTTAAATTGGACCCTGGCGCCCACAGGGAGCCAGTGCAGTGATTTCAGGAGGGGGGAAGAGTGGTGGAATTTAGGGAGATTGAAGACCAGGCGGGCCGCCTGGTTCTGGATCTGTTGTAGACGCCGCAAGCTGTAGGCGGGGATGCCGGCATATAAAGCATTGCCGTAATCCAGGCGGGATATCACCATGGCCAGGATTATAAGCTTGAGAGCAGAAAAGGTGAAAAAGCGAGACACACGGCGAATAGTTCGCAGGGAAAGAAAAGAGGAAGATACCACGGAGCTAACCTGGGAGTGAAGGGTGAGTACGAATTGATTTTTATACCCAGGGTTTTAACAGAGGAGGAGGGAGCAGGAGAAGTACCAAGAGAGGGGGGCCAGAAGAGGGAGGACCAGGGGCTGGATGAACCACCCGTCAACACCAACTCGGTCTTATCAGGGTTGAGTTTAAGGTGGTTGTGGTTCATCCAGTCTCTGATGTGAAGAATGACAGATTTAAAATTCAGCACAGAGGAGGGAGAAGAGGATAGATTGAAAACAAGCTTGTTCAAGTTTGTGTGGTGTTCGTTGATGCAGTGGAATGCCTGTCAATTTACTCAAGCACTGTGTCTGGCCTTGTGTATTCTTCAATAATTTTACAAAATGC
Source organism: Lissotriton vulgaris (assembly GCF_964263255.1). Lineage (NCBI taxonomy): Eukaryota > Metazoa > Chordata > Amphibia > Caudata > Salamandridae > Lissotriton > Lissotriton vulgaris. Next base: position 83,183,471 of record NC_141695.1, read on the forward strand.
TACCGAACCACCAATGGCATATTGTGGGTGAATCAGGTCCTCACTTGATAATGTGCCTTGTGTATTCCTCATGTTCCCTGTACCTCTGTTTAAAAGAAGCACAGGGGTGGTACAGGCTGTTGACTAGTTTACCCTGCTTTATACAAATATCACTGCTATTTCTTCCGCTCAGTGTTTTAATGTGGCAGGTCTCACTCCATATCATGTGGGAAATAGCTAGAAACTGATTTTGTCAGAGCTGGTGACAAACGCCCATCCAGAGTGGGTTACGCTCTGGCCAAATATCGTGAAATCAATACAGATATGAACCGGGACTGTTCTATGTTTGCCCACTCTATCTTTAGTGTAACAAATGACCTTTTGGTCTTGGGTTAAGCTGGTTATATGGAAATGAGAGTTGGTATGTACATGGTACTGAAAGCTGTCATGATCAATTTGGGGTGAACATTCCTTAGCTGCATTTAAACGCTTACTCGCAGTCTGTAGCCTCAGTATAGGAGCTCGCTGTTAGTACTTACAGTTGTGAGAATTTTGCGGGGACTCGACCTACCTACTCCTACCGGGTCCAGGGGTTCGGTCATCAGAGACTTTCTTGTTATTAAAGTGGACTTCCCCTCATTTCATTGGCTGATCCCTAATTGCTTAGCATGCCCATTTACCTGTGGCTCCAGAGCGTCCCAATTGGCGGCCATTTTGAAGTGGTGTGTGGAGCTTATCTGAATGTATTCGAGGTGCTCTATGTACTGTGTAAAAAGGGACACATAGGACATCATTCATAACTTATCCTTGTTAGTATTACGTGTTCCCTCATACCTCTTAGTAGCGCGATAACATGTGAGTTTAATATCATATTGGGGGGTTCAATCGTCATTGTCAATCATATTTGAATGGTGTGGGTTAGCCTATTCACTTGGTTCATAATGTACGGGTGGCTCGTGTTGCAACACAGCTTCTTAATTATGCGAGGTGTCCTCGGAGCAGTGACAAAATGGGTTCCTTCCTTGTTTGATACTTCATATCCATGTTGAAAATGAGTCATCTAAGACACTGACATTACGTCAAATATGATGTGTCTCGGGGTATTGGTGAGCAGTGTTTATTCCAGGTTCAGAGAGGTATGTTCCTCTCCGAAAGTGTGGCCTTAGAACAGGGGGTGCCTCAGGGCTCTGCCCTGAGTCCCACCCTGTTCAACCTGTATATGGCTCCATTGGCAGCGGTTGTTCAGTCATACGGCATAGATCTTGTATCCTATGCCGATGACACGCAGCTGCTCATCTCCCTGTCACAGTCCCCGAAGCTAGCAGCAGCCAATTTTAAATCTTGCATGCAAGAGCTTGCTGGCTGGATGAATCAACACTGCCTTAAGCTCAATGGGGCTAAAACGGAGGTGCTAGTGATAGGGGGAGATGGGGCGAGCTGGACTCAGGAATGGTGGCCGCCATGCCTTGGCTCTCTGCCCATCCCATGCAGTGAGGCCAAGAACCTGGGGGTCTGGATAGATCCTAAACTCTCGTTTGAGAGTCATGTGAACAAAGTGGTGGGGAAATGCTTTGGGGTTATGAAGACCCTAAACCGCACTCTGGACCTATTGCCACTGGAGGCCAGACGTATTATGATCCAAGCTCTGATCACCTCTCGCATGGACTATGCGAATGTGCTGCTATTAGGGACCACGGAGAAGAATCTGAGGAGACTGCAAGTGCTGCAAAATACGGCGGCCCGGTTAGCCCTCAGACTCCCTAAAAGAACAGCATCCAAGCCTACTTTGGCTGCCCTTCATTGGCTGCCTGTGAAGAAAAGAATTCTTTTTAAAGCTCTCCTTTTTTGCTACAGGATAGCCTCTGCAGAAGCGCCAGGGTATTTGAAGGATCTTGCCATCCCCTATCTTCCCCTAAGAGCACTTCGCTCGGCAGGTATGGGTCTCCTGACAGTTCCTCGTGTTAGAAAGGCTAGGATGGGTGGCCGCTCCTTTCGGGTGCTGGCTACCACCCAGTGGAACTGCCTTCCACTTGGAATCAGATTAGCCAACAGTGAAACCATGTTTCGGAAACTCTTAAAAACACATCTGTTTGCCCTAGAGTGATAGTTGTTTCTCCTCCTTTCTGACTCTTACTCCACAGCGCGGGGACACGCCGTGATGGCGTCACCAGGCGCTTTAGAAATCCCTTTATTATTATTATTATTATTATTTTGGAGTACGTATTTCTTAACAGGGTTAATACACCATCTGTGCGGTGCGATTCAAATACTATGAATTGTAATCTCCCACCTAAGTAACTGAGTTCCTCCTTATCATGGCTACCCCACTGGCTACCCCACTTGCTACCCCACGTTTGCATCGTATTCAAACTTTAAGTGAACTCAATGGTATATCCTCATTCAATCCTGTGATATGAGAGGACAACATGCGTATCCACCTTTGCTCTTTCGTGAAGAGGGCATTCTTCGATATCTTGGGGAAGCCTTTCAACACCACTTATTTCAATGACTTTGATGTATGATTTTTCTCTTGATAGTGAATGCACATTTTCGTGTTGCTCTTGTGACATCGGAAGTTACTCCGATGTTCTGATATGTGTAGCTTGAAGGGGCGTGTGGTCATCCATGCATAATACAGATTACAGCGGCACTTGATCAAATATATGCAGTTTGGTGTATTACAATTGGTGTGTGACCTCATCTCCCATGAGAAGTTATTGTTGAAGGTAATGGTTCTCTGTACTGATGTAAATGTACAAGCTGTGCAAGCTCTACAAGGGTAAAGGTCTTTTACTGGTGATACTTGCCATATGGTCCTCTGTTGACCCCCTGATGGTCCTTTGGGTCTTTTTGGATCAGCATGTCCTTGATGTTTCTAGAGCGTTTGAATGCAAAGTGGGTTGGTTCCAGGGTCATTGCACCTGTGTTACGTATGTTCCAGTGATTTTTTTTTTGCTTTAGTCAATTGATTGGACGCTGGTGTGAAGGTGGTGACACAGGTGAGAGTTTCGGTGGAGGTCCTCTCTTTGTGTTCCAACAGCCATTCTCGGTTGTTGTTTCTTGCTCTCTTCCTTGAAATGGCTATGCTGTGTGGAGGGTAGTCACGTGTTCCCAGATTTTTGGCCAAAATCTCTGATTCAGTTTTGAATTCTGCTAGTGTGCTGCAGTTTCTACTCACCCTCAGAAACTGCCAGAAGTGGAGGTTCTCCTTAAGGGCTCTTGGGATGTGGCTACTAAAAAGTAGTAGGCTATTCCGATCTGTGCTCTTCCTATGCATGGTTGTTCTTAGGTCTCCTCCCTCAAGTTTCATTGTCAGATCGAGGAAGGCGACCTAACTATGTGAGACACTACTCATGAAGTTTAGTTAAGGATTCAGGACATTGATCCACCTAAAAACGTTTGAATGAGACTGTGAATCTCCTGTCCAGAAGATCAGGATATCGTATATAAATCTCTTCCAGAGCTTTATGTTGGAACGATACAGATTGGATTCATGGAAGATGTGTCGTCCCTCAAAGGAGGCCATGTATAGACAGGCTACACTGGGAGCAAAGGTACTCCCCATGGAAGTATTCTGTGTTTGGTGATACAGCTTGCCCTTGAACTCGAAAAAGTTTTCCGTAAGGGCCAGTGTGGCACACTCCATGATGAAGCTGGGTAGTGTAGCTGAGTCCTAAGTGGTCGAACTGAGTTCCTCCTCTATCACATCTAGGGTGGCTCTCTGAGGAATATTTGTATAGAGGGCTTCCACATCTAGTGTGATGAGAAAGTCGGTCTCATTGGTGGGTTGAAACCCGTTTAGCAGGCAAAGTACATTAGTGGTGTCTTGTATGTATGATGGAATAAGTTTGACCAAAGGTTGCAAGAAGTGGTCACAAAATTGTGGCAAAGGTTCCAATATTGAGTCAATACCTGAAACATTAGGGCGACCTGGGACCGGGGTGGTCCTTATGAATTTTGGGTACTATATAGACGTATGGGGTCCTAGGTTCCTTCTTAATGAGGAACCAAGCCTCCTTCTTGCTTTCCCAACCTTTGTTCTTGGCATAAAAGACTAGAGCAGTTATGGTCTTTGTTTAGCGTTCCACCAGGCTGCTGGGAATAAGGGTGAAATATTTCCTATTGCTCAACTGTCTCAGGCACTCAGTGTCATATTCAGTGGTGGCCATGATGACCGTGGCCCCTCCCTTATTGGCTTGTTTGACTGTAATTGAGGTGTTGTGTGCCAGTGATTCTAAGGCCTTCAACTTTCCTCTCGATATGTTGCAGAAGTGTCTTGAGTCATAGGCTGATTGTACCTCTTTCAGGACAGCCTGAAAAAAAGTTATTACTTCATTGGGTATCATCCCATTGTTAGGGGGGAATGTGGACAGATTATGAAGTCCTGAGTCATCTTCCTGATGATTTGGATGCTAGCCAGTAGTTCAATAGCTAGTCTTTTTGCAGTGCTGATTATTAACCCTTGGCGTTGAACTACCCTCTGCTCGCGGAGTTTGCGAAGTCTCGGTAACTTCGCGCTTCACGTAGAGCGCAAAGTTGACGAATGCTTCGCAATTTACAGCGTAGCGTAGTTGTTTTTCTTCCTAGCACGCTCAATATAGTGAAGTAGTGTGGCTCACTGGTTAGAGGCGGCAGACCCGAGAGCAGAGGACGGCCCGGGACCAGGGTTCGATTCCCGGCGCGGCAGGTTTCTGGACCAGGGTCAGCGGACTCGATAATTCTCTCGCCTCGGTGCCCACTCTGATCAGCGATCACACTCGGCAACTCTGGGCATTAGCTTGCCTCATCTTCACTAACGGCCCCACCAGACCGCCGGGGATGCCTTGTCTCACCCTGGAGATACCCATTAAGGGACCATCTCTCAGGGAAGCCAGGAAGGGTTTCGCAGCGGTCGAAGCGCCTTGGGACCCTACGGGTAAGTAGTGCGCTATATAAATGCCAATACATTTACATACAATACAATATACGTTCTTGTGTGCGCTGTAACGACTTACCATGATCCTGCATTTGTCTACTCAATTTTCTGTCCTGGTCGCGTGTGCCACGAGGTTTGGAATCCAGCCACACAATCACGCGAGACTCTGTAAACGCGAACACGTCATTTGGACGCGCCAACACATAATTCAGACACTCTATCTTCCTTCTGGCGCAGTGTTGAGAGATCGCGTTCCCGACCACGCAAAACTACAATCTGGCACAGAATATCTCTCGAGCACGATAAAGCCTTCTCGAAAATTATCATTTTGCTCAGAAAAAACCCTCAGATTATGATTTGGCTGTAGTCTTTTGTGCAAGGAGTCCTCTTTTTTTCTGCTCTTTTTTTCAAGAGGAAGGAAGTGCCCCAGAGTCTCAAAAGTCCTGTTCCTGTCCAGCAGGCTCCTCCCAGTCGTTTGTCCATGTGCTATTCACTTTCATTTGGATTTGGAGCTGGAAGGATCACTTTTTGTGCTACATCATATCATTGGATTGGATTTATTGAGGACCTTTGGATTTGAAATTTTATTTTACAAGTAAGTTGGAGAATTGGTGTACCTGTCTGTTTGAATGGGGAATTTTCTTTTTTTTTTACCTACAGTTTTCTGTTTTTTTTAAACTTTTTTAAAATTATTGTTGTGGGAGGTCTGTACTTTCATGAGGGGCCAAGTTGTATTTCTTTGAAATTTCTGCCAGTAGGCCAGAGGTCCCCATAGGTCCAACCATTTTTCTGTGGAGTCTGTTGAATTTCAAGTTTTTAAACATCATGGATAGCATTGGATTGAATTGAAAACTGTGTGTTTTGGAGTGGAATTTCAGTTTTTGGGTATGTGTTAAATAAATTGGGGCTTTTCAGCCAATAGGTAACCCTAGGAGTTCATATAGTTAGTGTAGGCCTGCTTGAATTTATTGTATGTACTTTCTGTGGGTGGCCTGGCCGTAAGGTGGTGGCCATTTTGTGGGACCAGCCACTGTGCTTTTGTCATAGGGCTCTAAGCTTGTGGCCTACTCTGCCATTAGGCCCAGAGGTACTCAACATCAGTCATCATGGGTGCATGGAAGTTAAGGAACTATTGTTGTGTTGTCTGTTGAATTTTAACATCATGTAAGGCATTGATGGCTTTGGATTGATTTGCAAAATATCGTTTTTGGGGTGGAATCTCAGTTTTTGGATGTGTGTTAAATAAATAGGGCTTTTCTGGCAGTAGGTAACCCTAGGAGTTCAGCTTGCATAGTTTTGGTACCTTTGCACAGCGCAACAACTCGAGCTTACAGTTTTTGTCTTCTTCGCACGCTCAATCTGCGTGTTCACGCATGCAATAATGACTTTTTGTACAGTTCGTGATGCAGAACACACCGAATTTGCAACCTGGTGAGCAGCAATATGTCTGGAGCTGCATTAACCTTCTCGAAAATTATTATTTTATTCATTTTGCTAAAAAAAAAACTCCTCAGGTTGTCATTTGGTTGTAGTTTTTGCAGCATGGCGTAATTTTTCTGTTTTTAACTTTTTTTTAAAAGAGGAAGGAAGTTCCCCAGAGACTTCAACTTCCTATTCCTGTCCTTTGTATGAACTTTCTTGTTTTGGGTGGGCTGACCATGTGGGTGGTGGCCATTTTGTGAAACCAAGCACTATGCTTTTGTCATAGGCCTGCATTGTCTGTCTTCTCTTTCTTTTCATGTTGTTGTGGGTGGCCAGGCCATGTGGTGGCAGCCATTTTGTGAGACCTTCCACTGTGCTTTTGCCATAGGCCTCCAAGCTTGTTTCCTATTCCACCAGTAGGCCCAGACTCCCAGAGGTACTCATCGGGGGTGTTTGATATAACAGTTTCTATGTTGTCTGTTGAATTTAAACATCATTTAGGGCATGAATGGCATTAGATTGAGTTCCAAAATGTTGTTCTTAGGGTGTAGTTAACTTTTTGGATGTGTGTTAATAAATGTCTTTGTTGCATTTGTATGTTTTGTTGTTGTGTAACTTTCTAACCCTTTTAGTCATGCAAATTTTCTTGTTTGCATTAAAGCTGTGATGTGTAACAGGCATCCTCCTTTGTCTGGCCATATAGGGATATAGGCCTGCTTGAGTACATTGTTTTCCAGCCTTAACCTTGTGCCTGTGATGAGTGACCATGTGTCTTAGGGCCATCTTGTGGTGGTAGTAGTAGTGTGCTGTTTTGTTTTTGCTACATAGCCCTGTATGTCTTTCCATTGTTCCTCTTGGCTTACTGCTTCCATCCCCATTGCCAGCTGCAGGTCCCTGATGCTGCATCCATCCCACATGATGCACAAATTAAGGACAAATAGGTTCCAATTCCACTACATTTGTATTTTAGTTCTTTGATATTCTTACTCCTACTTAGTGTACACTAGAAGTAATTAAAATTAAAGCACAACAAATTCCACGTTTGACTGATGTTCTTCTGCATCTTTGCTTTTAGGTGCACAAAAGACCGCGGAGGAGGTGTCCGTCATCATCGCCCATTGTACTGCAAGACAGACGACCTGCTGTTGTACGTGACATGTGGTGTGACCTGACCAGACATCTCTGCAACTTGTGCAACTGAGTGCTGTTGACATCTGAAGAAGATAGGCCCAAAGAAAGTGGGTACCAGGTCCTCCATGACCAAGAAAGTTGCTGACAAGAAGAAGTATAGTATAGTCTATGGTTGATCCTGAATTTTTGGAAACCCTCGTTAGGGCAGCTGGTGTGTCCAGATTACCCTTTCCGTTTAAGGTGTACAATTAGAGGGCTTCCAACTCCATGGCACATTTCCTTCCTATTGCACTTTGTCTGCAAAGGTTGCCCTGCCGGGGGACAATGTGGGTGGGGAGGCTTCCCTCCTGACGATGAATTAAATTCATGTGAAAATCTCCTGTTATAAGCATGTTTTCGCTTGGATAGGTAGACTTTAACGCCTTGATTGCAGTAACTAGTTGTTTTATCCTCTTCCCCTTATGCTTTCCGCCCGGGTGCATATAGAGGTTCACGATCAAGAGGCCCATATTTGGGGAAATTTCAATTTTAACCCATTGCATCCATGTAGACTCTAGGTCGATGTGACTAAGTTGCCATAGAAGGTCAGTCGATATGGAAATGGATAGGCCTCCTTTTGCCCTGCCGGAGCGGGCCTCTTTTTGTGCTGGTGTAAAGAATTCTTTGTATCCCACAAGAGGCGGGTTTGTTGTCTGCCAAGTTTCCAGGAGCATTAGTATTTTAAATTGCGTGATAAACTCTATAAAGTCTTCTTCCTCCAACTTCGCTTTTAGACCATAGACGTTCCATGAACAGAATGTGCAGCCCTGTTCTTTCCCAATCAGAGATATATTAGAGAAAATATCCTGAGCCGGTAATCTAGCGCCATCACTACCCCTATAGCTGTTGTGAGCTGCATTTAAAAAGCCAAACCTAAGAAAATTCTGATTTCTAAAATCATAAGATCACTTTGGGGACCAAAGTGAAAGGGTGAAAATGGCACCAGAATTCTCAAGGATGCTAGGTACCAAGACCTTTGGAAAAATCTCAGTAATTAATTAAATGTCTTCCAGCAATACATGCTTTGAAAGATTAAAAAATATGTTTTACTTTTGTTTCTTAAATGCTATTTTATATTCTTTATCATCCTCATGGTGTTTTTAAAATCTCTGTTTTTCAGGATGTATATAAATGGATTACATAGCGGAGTTAAAACAAAATATAACAAAGACAATAATTTGTTATATTTTACTGAAGCCGATGATGCTGGTTGCATGCACATAGAAGAGATAACTCTATAGAATAATATAACCACAGTGAGGTGGGAGCCACAGGTGGAAAAGGCCTTGCGTCTCCCTCCTTTAGACAGGATTTTCAGGATTGTTGAGATGATGTTGATGTATGATGCAATAGTTAAAGCAAAAGGTGTTACTCCGAATATAAAACCAAGGATGTAGGTTGTTGTCTCAACCGTGCAAGTGCTGCTACATGAAAGATTTATTACAGATGCCACATCACAGAAGAAATGGTTGATTGTGTGGGACCTACAGAATGAGAGCATATGTATTAGTACAATGTGTGGTATTGTGTCTATGAAACTAATTATCCAGCATCCTACAGCCAGCTTCATGCAAACTCCATTTTTCATGGTTTTCACATAACGCAATGGATTGCAAATGGACACATAGTGATCATAAGCCATGACTGTGAGAAGCAAAAATTCTGCAGACACCATGGACATGAAAAAAAAACAGCTGCAGCAAACATCTATTTAGAGAAATGTATGTACCCGCCAAAAAGAAGTGAGCCAGCATGTTTGGGAAAATGATTGTTGTGTAACAGATGTCAAGAAAGGCTAGGTTTGTGAGGAAAAAATACATTGGTGTGTGCAGTTGTGTGCTGTAAAAGATAATCACCACAATAAGAAAGTTGCCCACAAGTACCAAGAAATAATCAAACAAAAAAGCCATAAAAAGTGTAACTAGAATTTGCGGAAAATCTTTGAAACCCTCAATGATGAACTCAGTCACTATAGTTTGATTTTCACCTTCCATGCGTCTTGGAATGCAGTTTTCCAGTGTCGGGCTATCAGAGATATCTGCAATTAAAGAGCAAAAAGGAAAGTCAATACTAATCACCACCGTCTGGCAGTCTAAGTTGATATGTTTACTATCAGAAGAAACTTATCGAATTGGAGGCAAACAATAGGTGAGCAGTAAGCCGGTTCTAATAGTTTCTTTTGTGTATTATGCATGTTTTTTTAATGTTTTCATAGGGTAATGATTGACTTGCATTATGTCTGTTGCTAACCTATAGGTTGGTTACTTATTTATATGATAGATTGCATTTGCAACTGTTTAAAACTTGTCTAGAAGACACAGGACATTACCAGGACATGCACAACCCAGAAGTACATGTCCCACCTTTTCTTTACACAGCACCCTGCCAGATGGGCTATCTCGGGCCTATCTTTGGGGTGACATATATATGTAATGAAAAGGGTGTATTAGGCTTGCAAGGGGTTTTAAATTCCAGGTAAATATGTCAGATGAACTGCACACACAGGCTCTTCAATGGCAGGCCTGAGATACATTTAAAGAGATTCTTGTGTGGGTCATGCAATAAGTAATGTAGGTCCACTGGTAGCAATTAATTTATAGTGCACTGTGCTACAGACTTATAGATTCATTAAATATCCAAACTGTGGATATACTAATGTAGCCATATTTATAGGAAAAACATGTGCACTTTAGGACTGGTCAGTAGTGGCAAAGTGCTCAGAGCCCCAAGGCCAAAAAAGAGATTATTGTGTGGGTCACGCAATAAGTAATATAGGTCCACTGGTAGCATTTAATTTATAGTGCACTGTACAACAGACTTATAGATTCATTAAATATCCAGACTATGGATATACTAATGTACCTATATTTATAGGAAATACATGTGCACTTTAGGACTGGTCAGTAGTGGCAAAGTGCTCAGAGCTCCAAGGCCAAAAAAGAGATTCTTGTGTGGGTCACGCAATAAGTAATGTAGGTCTACTGGTAGCATTTAATTTATAGTGCACTGTACTACAGACCTATAGATTCATTAAATATCCAAACTGTGGATATACTAATGTAGCCATATTTATAGGAAAAACATGTGCACTTTAGGACTGGTCAGTAGTGGCAAAGTGCTCAGAGTCCCAAGGCCAAAAAGCAGAAGAAGCAAAAGGAGGATGTAAGCAGGTAAAGTGTTTTGGGGGAAGATCACCTTAAGGCTGACACGTCTACCATGAGGTGAGTTAAAAAAATGCTTTTAAATGTATGTTGTATGCCTGCTTGCAGGTGAATGTGCTTATGTGTGAGAGAGAGTCGGTTTGTGTGTAGGTGTGAATTTAACTTCATGTGTAAGCATGTGTTTGTTTGTGAGTGAAATTGAAGGTCAAAAGATGTTTGATATCACTGCTGATACCCAGGCATTTTGGTACATTGATTTTCATGCCAGGACTCAACGTTTGGAGAAACTGAGCTACCTATTAATGGTAGGTGGGTCATTTTGGGGGATGGCTCCTGTTGTACTCTGGATGACGGTGACACCCAGTGACTGGCTGTGTTTTTTTAAACAAGTTCTTCAAACAAATTAACATGAGGTTGGCGATGGCCTCACCAAATATTTTAAAAACAGAATAGGTAAAGTTGCTTACAAACTACCAATAAGCTATATCAAGGGCCAGCTATGCTATATTAGTGTGCTAAAAATATGATTGAGTCCTGTTCAACCGGGACATACAAGTATCCTCTTCTTTGTCTATTGATGCAAGTGATGTCGACAAGGTGAACATAGTGAAAAGTTGAACAGAACAGCAAAGGCTTAGGCTAAAACTTGTTCACTTAATTCTGCTCACATTTTCTCGGAATTATCAAGTATAACTCGTTTGGGGGAACTTGCTATTCTGATTTTACACAGAAAAACTATTAACCAATGACCATACCATATTCCTGAAGCACATCACATAGCAATCTACATAAAAGTCAAACAGATATTAAAGATGAACGTTATAGAACCTTCAACCTTCAAAGTAAACATTTCTCCAAACCAGATGGGAGCATACCTTTTTGTATTGATTTCCATCCTGTAAACAAGGTTTAAAAATGTAATAACTACCTAATAGGTAGAATTGATGAACTCATCGACCATTTAGGGAAATCCCAATATATTTCCACCAGGTACATCACTAAGGGATATTGGAAGATTCCAGTATGCCACACTGACTAGGAAAATACGACATTCTCCACCCCTTATTTTGTTTTCCACTTTGTAGTGCTCCCTTTTGAGTTGCATGTTGTACTTGCAACATTTCAGCCCTTTGTCATATCTGTGTGATAGCTTAATATTCACAAGGATTGGGCTGAACATTTAAAACATCTAACACATGTTGTGCATTCCTTAAAAGAGATGGGGCTTCACATAAATGAAAAATAATCATGACTGGTATACTTTAAGATTAATTAGTTGGATTCTAATTAGGAAATGGAGTGATAGAACAACAATGAAAACAAGCATTTGCAATGCAAATGTCTCGCATTAAGAAAGTTTGAGCTGTTGATATAGTAAATGACACATTTTGTATTCATGTGTTGGTTTTGAAAATTGTGAATATTTAATTATGTTGCATTGAGAAGAGTGTAATTATGTGGCGTGTAATTATGTGGAACTTAGTGGTAATATAGGGAGTGTCTGTTGTATTCAGTAGAGTGTAATTTTGTGGCGTGTAATTATGTGGCACTGAGTGGTGTTTGGAGTGTATGTTGCATTGAGTGCAGTGTAATTATGTAGCATAAATTATATGGCACTGAGTGGTATTGTTTGGAGTGTATGTTGCATTGAGTGCAGTGTAATTATGTAGCATATAATTATGTGGCACTGAGTGGTATTGTGTGGAGTGCGTGTTGCATTCAGTAGAGTGTAATTGTGTGGTGTGTAAGTGTGTGGCATGTAATTATGTGGCACTGAGTGGTATTGTGTGGTGTGTGTTGCATTCAGTAGAGTGTAATTATGTGGTGTGTCATTCTGTGGCATGTACTTATGTGGCACTGAGTGGTATTGTTTGGAGTGTATGTTGCATTGAGTGCAGTGTAATTAGGTAGCATATAATTATGTTGCACTGAGTGGTATTTTGTGGTGTGTGTTGCATTCAGTAGAGTGTAATTATGTGGCATGTACTTATGTGGAACTGAGTGGTAATATAGGGAGTGTATGTTGTATTCAGTAGAGTGTAATTTTGTGGCGTGTATTTATGTGGCACTGAGTGGTATTTGGAGTGTATGTTGCATTGAGTGCAGTGTAATTATGTAGCATTTATTTATATGGCAATGATTGGTATTGTGTGGTGAGTGTTGCATTCAGTAGAGTGTAATTATGTGGTGTGTAATTGTGTGGCGTGTAATTATGTGGCACTGAGTGGTATTGTCTGGTGTGTGTTGCATTCAGTAGAGTGTAAATATGTGGCATGTAATTATGTGGAACTGAGTGGTAATATAAGGATTATATGTTGTATTCAGTAGAGTGTAATTTTGTGGCATGTAATTATGTAGCACTGAGTGGTATTTGGAGTGTATGTTGCATTGAGTGCAGTGTAATTATGTAGCATATAATTATATGGCACTGACTGGTATTGTGTGGTGTGTGTTGCATTCAGTAGAGTGTAATTACGTGGTGTCTAATTATGAGGCACTGAGTGTTATTTGGAGTGTATGTTACATTGAGTACTCTGTAATTATTTGGCGTGTAATTATGTGGCACTAAGTGGTATTGTGTGGTGTGTGTTGCATTCAGTAGAGTGTAATTATGTGGTGTGTAATTATGTGGCACTGAGTAGTATTTAGAGTGTATGTTGCATTGAGTACTGTCTAATTATGTGGCATCTTATTATGTGGCACTGAGTGGGATTTGGAGTGTATGCTTTGGGGAGGCAGGGCTCCAATCTGCTGCCTTCTCCACCGGCGCGTGCTAGGCAGACTCCAGTAGGTGAAGACGATGCCTGGACCACAGCTACAGCACGACGTATTGGCAGAGCTGCCAAAGCTGCAGCAAATTAGCTGAGAAGTGAGAAAGCGAGAATCAAGCAGACCACAAACTACAGGAAGGGGGAGCCGAGCTCACACTCACAACACAGGACAAGGTAAGCAGTGACTGGAGGGAGGGAAGGAAGGAAGGCACTGACAAGCTAATGCATCCACTGACATCTGAGAGTAGATGAAAGAGCATGCAAGCATGGGGGCTGCTGACTTCTCCCAGAGGACCAGCACTCAGAAGGGGCCCATGGAGGCCCCCAGGAGAACAGTAGCACGCAGATGTAACCTGGACAAGCAGCAAGCAGGTAAACCATACAAGAATATACCATATGTTCAATCACAATTGTTGGCCAGAAGCCTTAAGATAGAGAAAAAAACCTTTATACATGTTGTAAAATAATTATTGGGGGTACCCACCTCTGGTTCACCACTGCCACCTTCTGGTTCACTACTCACTGTCACCCTCTGGTTCACCACTGCCACCCTCTGGTTCATCACTGCCACCCTCTGGTTCATCACAGCACCCTCTGGTTCATCATAGCACCCTCTGGTTCACCACTGCCACCCTCTGGTTCACCACTGCCACCCTCTGGTGTACCACTGTCACCATCTGGTTCACCACTGCCACCCTCTGGTTCATCACTGCCACCCTCTGGTTCATCACAGCACCCTCTGGTTCACCACTGCCACCCTCTGGTTCACCACTGTCAACTACTGGTTCACCACTGCCACCCTCTGGTTCATCACTACCACCCTCTGGTTCATCACTGCCACCCTCTGGTTCATCACTGCCGCCCTCTGGTTCAGCACTGCACTTTCTGGTTCATCACAGCACCCTCTGGTTCACCACTGCCACCCTCTGGTTCATCACTGACACCCTCTGGATCACCACTGACACCCTGTATTTCATCACCTCCACCCTCTAGTTCACCACTGCCACCCTCTGGTTCACCACTGTCACCCTCTGGTTCACCACTGCCACCCTCTGGTTCATCACTGCCACCCTCTGGTTCATCACATCACCCTCCGGTTCATCACAGCACCCTCTGGTTCATCGCTGCCACCCTCTGGTTCACCACTGCCTCCCTCTGGTTCACCACTGCCACCCTCTGGTTCATCACTGCCACCCTCTGGTTCACCACTGCCACCATCTGGTTCACCACTGCCACCCTCTGGTTCACCACTGCCACCCTCTGGTTAACCACAGACACCCTCTGGTTCACCACTGCCACACTCTGGTTCATCGCTGCCACCCTCTGGTTTACTACTGCCACCCTCTGGTTTATCACTGCCACCCTCTGGTTCATCACAGCACCCTCTGGTTCACCACTGCCACCCTCTGGTTCACCACTGACACCCTCTGGTTCACCACTGTTGTAACGACTTTCGTTGTAATCCACATGTTGTAATAGTAGTGCGGGGTAATAGTTGCATTGTAAAGGATGTTCCCTCCCTGTAAGTGCTTCATGTACTTCAGTTTTGCAAAATATCGCGAATTTGCAGATTTTTCTGCAATTTCACGAGATTCGCAGATCGCGAAATTGCAGAAAATCCGCAAATTCTGGAAGCGGAATAAATATTCCGCCCATACTTAATCCTTTCTCTCATTATCCATCCATTCACCCTTTCATTCACCCATTCACTAATCCACTCAGCCATCAACTGAATCCTTTCACTTACTCACTCACCCACCATTTTACAATAATTATGAGCTGAGCTTTCGTCTGCTGGTCTGAGGGCTTAGTTTTCCCTGGGACTAAAAACGTTTGGGTGTTTTTTCAAACACCTGCAGCATACTTTCAGCAGCCTTGGCCTCATGTTCCTCCCAAGAGCACTTGTTGAAGTAGTGAATAGACTGTCCTTATTCTGAGGTCACTTTAAACAATTGCCTCAAAGTACTAAACTGCCACATAAGTAGTCATGACACAGAACATCCCTTTTGAAACACCTTGTCCCCATATTCTAGCCCTTCAACTACACCAGCTCAGTGAACCAGAACAAGGTAAAGGTGGAATGTATGCTGCACTTGGTTGTTTCGGCAGCAGCAGCTTCTCTGCAGCCCCACTACCCGATGCAGGTTCATGTATTTCACTGTTCAGTTTTGATGGGAGATGAGGCCATGATAGGTTGTCAGTCAGCCTGGATGGACACTTTTTTTTTTACTACCATCTTAAGGGGTGAAATGATTAACTCACTCAACAAGCAGACATTAAAATGTCCGTCAGCAAACCTTTGGCCAATTGAATCCCCATTTTCTTTCTAACTATATCTTGCTCATCCTTTGCCCATCTCAGTTTTTCAACCAATATACTTTCATGAACACACTTTGGAAGTTAGGTAAACTCCAATGCTCTGAATACAAAGGGGATACTGGGGGGCTTTTTCCTCTCATATAAGAGGTGAAGGTATAGCATAAATGCCCCAAACTCAAAGTCAGAAATAAGGATTATGCTGTTCCTAAGTGGTTAGATATCAAAATCAGGGACACACTACCAACTTGACCTTGAGGGTTCAACATTGGGACTCCAAATATTGGATTTTGATGCCCTCAAACACCCTTTCATATGTCATGCTTCATTATCTGGGCTACTCCTCCTTGGGTTGGTGGTGCAATACCCCCAGGCTCCCTATAATAGGGGCCCCATTCTCTGAGATCTTTTTCCAATTGGCGTTTGGTGAAGTGGGGTTGAGGGGCCACAAATGTGTAGATGTATATGATGATGTCGCAGGGATTCCGTTTTCCTACCGAACTGTCTTTAGAGACTTGGAACCTCAGTGAATTTGGGTGTACCAAAACTCACCTTAGTACCCAAAATCCCCTACCAGACTAGATACAGTGTCTCATTGGTTATCACAGACTCCCAATGCTTAGATAAACCAGAACATGGACTTAGTACCCCTCAGGTAACGTGGAACACATGAACACTCTTTCGTTATACAATCATTTCAATCCAGAACAAAGAGTATACGAGGACGCGTGCACATTTGAAATGTTTATTTACTAATGCAGTGTTCTTAAGCGCAGTATCTTAGATAATACAAGCAAACATATTATAAGAAACAAAGTAATCAGCATAGTCACTAGTCCATAGAATACAAAAAGTGAAAGCATGGTAAAATGCTAAAACGAATAGGGTTCAATAACACCTAATTCTCACCCTCCCTAGCTAGTATATTATTTTATATCTAAGAAGGTCTCTTTGGGTTTTTAGCAGGGCGGGCCCATACCTCGGATCCTAGTGGTAAGGGATCACATCATCTTCCACCAGCTCTCTGCATGCGAAGCACCATCAAGTGTGCTTTTGTGTGCTCTGTGCAAAGCAATATAAAATGCGCCTAAAGCCAGAATTTGGCCGCAGCTGCATGTATGTTATGTCTAGGAACGTGCGAAGATCAGACCTCACAACAACCACTGTGTTGAGATATCCTTGAAGCTTTCAGCACTCACTGTGCAGACACAGCTCACCAAGCAAGACTGATATCAGAGTAACAACATATTATTCTTGTGTATATCAAAATCTCCTAATAAGCTCATGCTAACTTAACACAGCATATAGGCAAAGCATATCTATATGACAATGATTAAGTCATTTAAAATCGGACTGGGAGTACCTATGAAATCAAACTTAATTCTTGAGGTCTCCTGCCCTAAGTAAGAACAAATAATAGGGCACTCCCCTAAGCTTAATGTCTTGGCTTCAGTGTCCCTATTGCTGAATAAAGGTCAACATGTTTCTCACTCAATGTCTATTCTGCATGCGTTTCTTCAGGACCGAAATAGTAAAAACTATCTACACTTAATAGTTGGTGACATCCTGGTGGTTTGGCGAGGCTCCACAACACAGATTCAATTATTCCATCAATGGCTTAATGCTCAAAATCAATACTTAAAATTTACGCTTGAACTTAGCCATGAAAAACTACCCTTCTTGGATTTGAAAATCTTTCCAGAAGCGGGGAGGCTACAATGCGAGCTCTACACCAAACCTATGGCCAGAAATTCC
This sequence comes from Lissotriton vulgaris, assembly GCF_964263255.1. Classification (NCBI taxonomy): domain Eukaryota; kingdom Metazoa; phylum Chordata; class Amphibia; order Caudata; family Salamandridae; genus Lissotriton; species Lissotriton vulgaris. The sequence goes on from NC_141695.1 coordinate 83,200,960, forward strand.
CTCCTCGTGTACAGTAGTCATCATCCACGCTCACTATGGGCTAATTTACCAGTAGGCCAGTTTCTTCGAGTTAGAAGAAATTGTTCATCTATAGAACTTTTTGACAAACATGCAACCAAACTGTCTCACCAACTGCAGGAACGACAGTACCCTAAAAACCTAGTCAAAAGAGCCTGGAAACGTGCCTCGAACAATAATCGAGAGGCACTCTTGGAAAGGAGACCAATGAAACCAGCACTAGAGAGACTGACATTTGTAAGCACATTCAGTGTTCACTCCAATAAAATTCAGAAAACAATACGCAAACATTGGAGTGTTCTTAACATCACAGACACAAACATCCCTCTACCTCTGTTCTCTTTCAAAAGAGCACCGAGTCTGCGTGACAGTCTGGTTCATACCAGACCTAGATTACAAGAGAAAGATAGACCAACTACACTCTGGGATCTTCCGCCAGTACAGGGCCACTATCCGTGTGGCTCATGTAGTGTCTGCCCACAGACTATTAAAACTGACAAAGTTGATCTAGGCACAGGCAAGATATGGCTCCTCAAGAAACATACATATTGTAATTCTGAAAGAGTCATATACATGGTAATTTGCCCATGCTCCCTAAGGTACATCGGGTACAGCACCCGCAAAATCAAATTGAGGATCGGTGAGCATAAGAGCACGATTCGTTGTCATAAACAATCGACACAATGAACCGATCATTTTTTGACCCACAAACACACTGCAGAAGATATAAGGTGGTTGATTCTAGAACAGCTGTTTATCCCACCCCACACTAGTGATATTTCCAGATATTTCCAGATTCTTATTCATCAAAAATGTTTTTTTCCCTCAAAAGTGACAGTAAGGGACTTAATGATGATATAGCGTGGACTTCACTGTAGTTGTGTGTATTTCCTGTATGTTTATTTCATTTCTTGCCCACACACGAAGAATAATGGTTCACTCCATATGGTTTTATAATGTTTGAATCCAGTGTATGATCTTACCATCCAAGTATGTAGTGGATAAAACCCGCTGGACTCTGAGCGCAAAAACATTTGATTGACATTTACATCTCATTCTTAATAAATAGGGTCTGAAATCTTATTATAAAAATTATGCCCCCATCTAATACTGACCTTATGATTTCCATACGTGTTTATACTTAAAGTCATATACCCCGAGACTATGAACTGAGCTGTGAGTTCACTGTATATCTGGACCTACATAGAGACATGTAATTCCTCTTACTTATGAGCCTGAAGTCAAGGACTGATCTGAGGCTATTCCCAAACACCATTCCTCGGTTAGCGACACCTTCTAAATCGAGAGCACTCCGCCGGCAGCCGTCTCGATCGCGCTATTGCGCATGCGTGTGTAACTAGCGTTACCGCGCATGCGCCAGTGTTAGCGTATTTGTTTACATCACTTGCGCAGTGGTTTGAACAATAGCGCACCGCTCCTAAGATCGGCTCTGACCCTTTAACGCCGCATTAAATCAAAGGGTGAAATTAATTATCCAATTAATCCTGGCATAAAAAGGCGCGCTTGCCGTCTGTTCGGTACCTCCACTCCCACTCGGAAGCAGGCGAGAGGTACCGACGGACAGGTAGGCTCGTGCAGACTTTTCGAACTACTACTGCCTAGCTGTAACTTTTGTAAACTAGGTTCTTTTCCTTGTTTTCATAGCCAGGTAATAAACTTATGAAAGACTCATCTACTAACTGGGTCCTTGCCTGACTGACCTTTTCTGGACAAGCATGAGTCTGGGCATGTAGTCTGAAAGGGAGATGCCAATAATGAGAGCAACTGGATATAGTTAAAATTTATTTTGGAAGTCAGCAGAAGCTTAACGAACACACCGCAATTAAAACAATTGTTACGGTGGATCATACTCTATCATCTCTTCCATTTTTTACCAAAGCGGGGCCTCATTTTTCCAGAGTGGGTGCCGGGTGAGGTGAGGTGACTACCCACATAATGCTGGGTGAGTACAAATCTACAATACTACTATGACCATTGTCATGTAAAACAGTAGGACGGTTGCCTTTTGCTAAACAATGAGGCTTTTTGCTCTTTGTTGAATATGTGTTGTTTGTACTGTTTTCTTTGTGACTGAAGGATCAATCTAAACACATTATTGATACCACATATTGTGTGACGATTTCTCCTATAGGGAAGGACGATCTATTCAGTATTCTACCAGTCAACATTGGGGACCCAAGTTCCTGGTAGAATTATATTGATTTGATATTGCCTTCGTTCACTTTCACATTTTTTTCACTCACCTTGCAGTTGCTATTAGACCACGGTCCTGAAGAAAGCTGGATAAAATCAATCCATATAGCTGAAACATGTTAACCACTCTGCACTGCGCCTTCATATAGTCATATTCTCAGACTATTTGGCGTCATTTTAATCTTAACACTAGAACAGTGCCTATTAAACATATTTTCTGTTCCAGTAGTTATTTTTATACTTTTCACTCACTTTCCACACAGCACTGCACACCATCAGCACCTAATTGAAATACACTGTGGCTAGAGGTCTACCTCGGAATCCATCTCTGCACCATCACTTGATGGGTTGGGCGAGACTTGGATCTACCATCCGTATCCCACGTGATGATATTCCGCCAAAATGGTGGTCTGATGGGAGTTTTTCAACCTCATGTAATTTCTGAGTGTTTCATGATTCCTTCTAGTTCCTAGTTTCACACATCCTCTTTGACTTTATATCTCTTGTTTATTGTTCTTGACATGGATTTGTACTCACATCACCCATGTATCCACCTATTATTGTTTACCTGTCAAGTCTGGAACTACCTGTTAAGGAAGACAAAGCGTGACATAGTTCAGCTCGGTATGATACACATATGCATGTATAATAATGATTCCCTTGTGATTCTGATTTCTTATTTTATCTTTATGTGATGTGAGAAGTTGGCCTGACATATGCTGTCCACTATTCTAATGGACACCTTGCACCAGTCCAAACTACCCCTTATTGATGGTAGGTTAAAGACAACCTTTATAGAAGGCTATCCTAGTGGTAGCAGTAGGGAGCAGCCTTCAGGCTAAGTCTTGAAGGAATGTAAAGCATCTTGTTTTACCAGTCTATAATATCGTGAATGAGCAATTGAAAGGAGAACTACACCAGGTATATGTATAAAATATTTGTATTTATTCTAAACACATCCCTCTGGTCTCTTTATCAAGCTAGAGGCAAAAGTACATTCAGCAAACTTAATAGCACACAGTAAATTAGCACAATATACGTTGAGCGCTAAGGGACACTTAGTAGAAGACTTGGAGCAAACCCCTGTAGAACTAGGAGGTTCTAGAGTCAACACCCATGGGAGCACCGGAGTACTCGAGTTACCTCACCCAGGGAAGCCGGGTGCATAAGTGTCTTTTTGTGTCGGGTTTTGCCATTGATGTTAATGGAGAGCTGCTGCAAAGTGCTGCTGGCGTCCAAGTGGAAAGTGTTCTGAGGGATCCAAGCCTGGATTGGAAATGTGAAGAGCCTGAAAGCAGAGGGTACAGAGTCTGGGTCACTAGCCAGTGACCAGGAAGGCGATGAGCGGATGCCCACCGATGTCGGGTGATTTCAGGTGAAAAAGGTGAATCTTGACTCTTCAGCCACAAGGTCCTGGTGACCTTGACGATGACCAGGAGCTGGATTTGAGCCGTCCCACAAAGGATGTCGAGTGCTGCGGTCTCGGTGCCTGGATTTGGCCAACAACAAGCCTTGGCAACAGCAACCCATGCAGAAAGCAGAGATAGGCTTCGGTGCAGACCAGCAGGGGCTGGGTGACTCACCACTTGGTAGGGAGTCAGGGCACGTCTGGAGCAACCAGGGAAGCCCAAGGAAACATAGGTACCTTTGAGGGGACCCACCAGTCAATGTAATAGGGATCGCAAAGGGGCCTCGAGCGGAATTGCAAGAAGCAGACCCACGGAACCCTCGAGGAGTGTAGGTCCACAAACATCGGTGCAGATGATTCTTGGGGCTTGGTCTACAAGTAACCCAAAGAACAACTTCAGAAACCCTCAGGAAGTCACTAAGCCAATGTGCACAGTGTCCAGCGTTCCAGTTCCATGTCACTCGAGAGGGCTGCGGGTCACAGCTTTGCTGGGGACTCGTGTCGGTCTTAGAGAAGTCTGGAAGTCTGTTGTCCTGAGCTGTAGGTACTACGGAGTCCGTCAGGGGCTTCGAGGATGTAGACCGGCAAATGCTTTGTTGGTGCCTGTTTGAACAGGTGAGTCACTCCTTGACCCCAAGGGAGATTCTTCCATCTTCTAGCCAGGTAGAATATCGAAGTTCCGAGATATATGCTGCAGAGTTTTGTCCAGGTGTAATCTGAAGTCCTAAGGACAGGGGCCCTATACTTATACTAAGATAGGGGGTTGGACATACTCTGGGGACCCACCTATGGGAGGGTGTTGGAAGAGAGGTGGCTACACCCGTTCCCTTTGTCCAGTTTTGCGCCAGACCAGGGGCTGTGTGCCCCTGCAACCGGTTTGAACTGGGATTTGCACAGGGATATCAAGTGTACCCCCAGCACTGTCTGAAAAGCATTCGCTGAATGCTCCCACCCAGCCCCAATACACTAAAGCCTGCCTGGGATGTGGTTACACCTCCCTGTGACAGGAAACCTATTGTCCAGGCCTCCCCTGCCAGAGTTTCATCCAGCAGCAGGAAGTCAGACCCGTGTCTGTGGCTGCGGCATCCATTTTGTGATGCTAGGATTCTTTTAAACTATTACCAGTCTGATCATTGTGTACATGTCTTTCCCTCCAGAAGGGGGGAATTCCACCCCCGCTGCCAGGAGGACAGGCAATGAATGAATGAATGAATGAATGAATGAATGAATAAATGAAAATCCACTTATATAGCGCATGGCTACCCTGAGACCTCCCAGCGCTGCGTAAAAGAAGAACAGAGAGGTACAGCCATGGTACTATAGGTGCGTCCTCAACAGATGGGTTTTCAAGAGCTTCTGGAAGGCCAGAAGATTGTTGTTTCCTCAAAGGGCAAGGGGGAGGGAATTCCAGATTTTAGCAGCATTAAACGAGAAGGATCGTCGCCCCATCTCGCTTTCCGTATCTTCTTGGTGATGGCTAGGTGTAGGCAACTGGAGCGCAGGATTCTGTGTGGAGGAAATGAGGTGACCAGAGAGTGTATGATCTCCGGACCAGTCTTCCAGATGGCTTTATGAGCCAGGCACATATCCGAAAACTGTATCCTGGCTAAAATGGGGAGCCAATGGAGTTTACTCAATGCTGGTCTTGCAGACTGCCAACGCGGAACCTAGAAAAGCAGTCGAGCTGCACAATTCTGTGTTATTTGCAGTTTATTGAACGTCGATTAAGGGGCTCCGAGATACAAAGCATTCCCATAGTCCAGGCGAGAGAGTTTAAGGGTCTGAACTATAATTCTTCTTGCCTGGAATGGGAGAAGGGGAATGATTTTGGGCAGCATTCTCATCAGTCCATAGCAGGTGGTTGAGAGTTTGGTGGCCTGATGAGTGAAATCAAGGGAGCTGTCAAGCCACATGCCAAGGCTCTTTATCTGTGTCTTTGTCCAGGCAAGCCGGCCACAAGGAGACAGAGAGAGAGGACGATGGATTGCCTAAAAGCATGATTTCTGTTTTGTCCCAGTTGAGTCTTAGGTATGAGAGTTCCATCCACTCAGCCACCACCTCTAGGCTAGGACCTAGGGTGCTAGATGACCCCTGAGCGTGATTTAATTAGACACTAGCTGAGTGTCATCTGCGTAGGTGATGATCATAATGCTGTATTGATGGACAATCCCTGCCAGAGGACTCATATAGATATTAAAAAGCATGGGGCTCAGGGCTGAGCCCTGTGGGACCCCATAGCTGGGAGGTAGCATGGAAGACACTACATCGCCCTCAAAGACCTGGAAGTAGCGGTCGCTGAGAAAGGATTGGAACCAGGTCAGTGCTGCTCCCAACACTCCCATACTTTTAAGTCGGTGGGCCAAGATGTTATGGTTGACCATGTCGAACGTGGCACTGAGGTCCAGGAGGATGATGGCAGATGTTCCTCCTTGGTCCAGCAACCTCCTTGCCTCCTCCATCACCACCAACAGTGCTGTTTCTGTCCTGTGCTGAGGACAGAACTCAACCTGAGGTCAGTTTGGAGATGACCAGTTCTAGTGTGTCTGCGTCTAAGAGGTAAAACTGCTCCAATGCGCAATTGGGCAGAGGAGAGGAACTGCCAGTTTTGGCTCCCTCGGCCTTAGGCATTGTAGTGGGAAAAGATGAATATATTTTTTCATTTTTTGATGAAAATAGATAGCTAGGCTATTGCAACGTGTAAGTGCTTCTTCTGGTTAATAGGATTTTTGAGGAGGGGTGATGAGTGATTTCGCTATGCGGAAGATTTCTTGGGCGAGTTAGCAGCTGTATCAATATTCTCCTCATAGAAAAGTGCTTGGGCAGTTTTAATCTCAGCTTTATATAGTCCTAATTAATTTCCTGTATTCCTCTTTCCTACTCTGTGAACATTTTTGTCTCCAACTCCTCTCTATTCTTCGACAGCATTGCTTGAAGTCCCTGAATTTGGAGGAGAACCATGGGTCTGTTTTCTGCCTGCGTTTGTTTTGGATGGGTTCTTTGGGAAGAACTACATCCAGGGAGTCTTGAATCCAGCTGTTAAAGTTGCTGCTGGCTAAGTTAGGATTGGTAACCATCGAGGGTTTTGTGTTTTTAAGGACTACCGTCCATCCATTGGAAGGAAGTCTAGACCATTTCTTTCCCCAAGACGTTGTTAGTTCCTGAGCAGGTGTGGACGAGGTGGTCTGCCAGATTAAAGGGATTAAAAAGTGATCTGTCCACTAGTGAAGTAGTGTGGCTCACTGGTTAGAGGCGGCAGACCCGAGAGCAGAGGACGGCCCGGGACCAGGGTTCGATTCCCGGCACGGCAGGTTTCTGGACCAGGGTCAGCGGACTCGATAATTCTCTCGCCTCGGTGCCCACTCTGATCAGCGATCACACTCGGCAACTCTGTGCATTAACTTGCCACATCTTCACTAACGGCTCCACCAGACCGCCGGGGATGCCTGGTCTCACCCAGGAGATATCCATTAAGGGACCATCTCTCAGGGAAGCCAGGAAGGGTTTCGCAGCAGTCGAAGCGCCTTGGGACCCTCCGGGTAAGTAGTGCGCTATATAAATGCCTATACATTTACATTTACATCCACTGAAGTGGAGTAGGGATCCCTGCACTCAGGTTGTCCAGGTTGCTGAAAACATGATCAAGGAGATGGCCCTTTTTGTTTAAATTGGATCGCCTGAAAACTAGATAGTAGTCCACTAGCTATGTGATTGAAGGTGTCGTCAAAGTATATATTAAAGCTGCACAACACTGTAAAGTTGGCAGAGACAAGTGCTGTATTGGCAACTAAATCAGAGAGATTAGGGAGAAACTGTCCTAAGACTCCTGGGGGACGGTAGATCCACAGACCAGAGACAGTGTTTATCAGCGAGAAATCTACCGAGAAGGCCTGCTTTTGCAGTCTGAGAGTGCAGAGGAAAATCATTGTAGAGAGGTAGCAGCTAGGCTGGGGTCCAGGATAGGAAGACCCCAGCTAGACTAAAGTTGAGTAACAGTGAAACACCAGCAAAAAGTGAGGATAACCATAGTAAGCAGATCGTACTCTCCTACTCTCTAACACATGGTGACTGCAATTGCAATGAAGACTTTAAAAACAGCTTAAAACATTTTCAAATGATGAGTGCCTACAGTGAACTGGTGTGAACTACAGCCATAGTGGCAACTGTAACAAGCAGGGTAGGTACATCCATTTGGACTCACCTAATTCTGTAGACTAACCAAGCTTCAACAGTACCCAGTAGGTCAGACATGAGACTTTCAAACATACTCAAAACCATTAGTAGCTTTCTATTCACTTGTTCAAGTTTGTGTGGTGTTCGTTGATGCAGTGGAATGCCTGTCAATTTACTCAAGCACTGTGTCCGGCCTTGTGTATTCTTCAATAATTTTACAAAATGCTACCGAACCCCCACTGGCATATTGTGGGTGAATCAGGTCCTCACTTGATAATGTGCCTTGTGTATTCCTCATGTTCCCTGTACCTCTGTTTAAAAGAAGCACAGGGGTGGTACAGGCTGTTGACTAGTTTACCCTGCTTTATACAAATATCACTGCTATTTCTTCCGCTCAGTGTTTTAATGTGGCAGGTCTCACTCCATATCATGTGGGAAATAGCTAGAAACTGATTTTGTCAGAGCTGGTGACAAACGCCCATCCAGAGTGGGTTACGCTCTGGCCAAATATCGTGAAATCAATACAGATATGAACCGGGACTGTTCTATGTTTGCCCACTCTATCTTTAGTGTAACAAATGACCTTTTGGTCTTGGGTTAAGCTGGTTATATGGAATTGAGAGTTGGTATGGACATGGTACTTAAAGCTGTCATGATCAATGTGGGGTGAACATTCCTTAGCTGCATTTAAACGCTTACTCGCAGTCTGTAGCCTCAGTATCGGAGCTCGCTGTTAGTACTTACAGTTGTGAGAATTGTGCGGGGACTCGACCTACCTACTCCTACCGGGTCCAGGGGGTGCGGTCATCAGAGAATTTCTTGTTATTAAAGTGGACTTCCCCTCATTTCATTGGCTGATCCCTAATTGCTTAGTATGCCCATTTACCAGTGGCTCCAGAGCGTCCCAATCGGCGGCCATTTTGAAGTGGTGTGTGGAGCTTATCTGAATGTATTCGAGGTGCTCTATGTACTGTGTAAAAAGGGACACATAGGACATCATTCATAACTTATCCTTGTTAGTATTACGTGTTCCCTCATAACTCTTAGTTGCGCGATAACATGTGAGTTTAATATCATATTGGGGGGTTCAATCGTCATTGTCAATCATATTTGAATGGTGTGGGTTAGCCTATTCACTTGGTTCATAATGTACGGGTGGCTCGTGTTGCAACACAGCTTCTTAATTATGCGAGGTGTCCTCGGAGCAGTGACAAAATGGGTTCCTTCCTTGTTTGATACTTCATATCCATGTTGAAAATGAGTCATCTAAGACACTGACATTACGTCAAATATGATGTGTCTCGAGGTATTGGTGAGCAGTGTTTATTCCAGTGTTTTTTGGAGTACGTATTTCTTAACAGGGTTAATACACCATCTGTGCGGTGCGTTTCAAATACTATGAATTGTAATCTCCCACCTAAGTAACTGAGTTCCTCCTTATTATGGCTACCCCACTGGCTACCCCACTTGCTACCCCACGTTTGCATCATATTCAAACTTTAAGTGAACTCAATGGTATATCCTCATTCAATCCTGTGATATGAGAGGACAACATGCGTATCCACCTTTGCTCTTTCGTGAAGAGGGCATTCTTCGACATCTTGGGGAAGCCTTTCAACACCACTTATTTCAATGACTTTGATGTATGATTTTTCTCTTGATAGTGAATGCACATTTTCGTGTTGCTCTTGTGACATCGGAAGTTACTCCGATGTTCTGATATGTGTAGCTTGAAGGGGCGTGTGGTCATCCATGCATAATACAGATTACAGTGGCACTTGATCAAATATATGCAGTTTGGTGTATTACAATTGGTGTGTGACCTCATCTCCCATGAGAAGTTATTGTTGAAGGTAATGGTTCTCTGTACTGATGTAAATGTACAAGCTGTGCAAGCTCTACAAGGGTAAAGGTCTTTTACTGGTGATACTTGCCATATGGTCCTCTGTTGACCCCCTGATGGTCCTTTGGGTCTTTTTGGATCAGCATGTCCTTGATGTTTCTAGAGCGTCTGAATGCAAAGTGGGTTGGTTCCAGGGTCATTGCACCCGTGTTACGTATGTTCCAGTGCTTTTTTTTTGCTTTATTCAATTGATTGGACGCTGGTGTGAAGGTGGTGACACAGGTGAGAGTTTCGGTGGAGGTCCTCTCTTTGTGTTCCAACAGCCATTCTCGGTTGTTGTTTCTTGCTCTCTTCCTTGAAATGGCTATGCTGTGTGGAGGGTAGTCACGTGTTCCCAGATTTTTGGCCAAAATCTCTGATTCAGTTTTGAATTCTGCTAGTGTGCTGCAGTTTCTACTCACCCTCAGAAACTGCCAGAAGTGGAGGTTCTCCTTAAGGGCTCTTGGGATGTGGCTACTAAAAAGTAGTAGGCTATTCCGATCTGTGCTCTTCCTATGCATGGTTGTTCTTAGGTCTCCTCCCTCAAGTTTCATTGTCAGATCGAGGAAGGCGACCTAACTATGTGAGACACTACTCATGAAGTTTAGTTAAGGATTCAGGACATTGATCCACCTAAAAACGTTTGAATGAGACTCTGAATCTCCTGTCCAGAAGATCAGGATATCGTATATAAATCTCTTCCAGAGCTTTATGTTGGAACGATACAGATTGGATTCATGGAAGATGTGTCGTCCCTCAAAGGAGGCCATGTATAGACAGGCTACACTGGGAGCAAAGGTACTCCCCATGGAAGTATTCTGTGTTTGGTGATACAGCTTGCCCTTGAACTCGAAAAAGTTTTCCGTAAGGGCCAGTGTGGCACACTCCATGATGAAGCTGGGTAGTGTAGCTGAGTCCCAAGTGGTCGAACTGAGTTCCTCCTCTATCACATCTAGGGTGGCTCTCTGAGGAATATTTGTATAGAGGGCTTCCACATCTAGTGTGATGAGAAAGTCGGTCGCATTGGTGGGTTGAAACCCGTTTAGCAGGCAAAGTACATTAGTTTGTCTTGTATGTATGATGGAATAAGTTTGACCAAAGGTTGCAAGAAGTGGTCACAAAATTGTGGCAAAGGTTCCAATATTGAGTCAATACCTGAAACATTAGGGCGACCTGGGACCGGGGTGGTCCTTATGAATTTTGGGTACTATATAGACGTATGGGGTCCTAGGTTCCTTCTTGATGAGGAACCAAGCCTCCTTCTTGCTTACCCAACCTTTGTTCTTGGCAGAAAAGACTAGAGCAGTTATGGTCTTTGTTTAGCGTTCCACCAGGCTGCTGGGAATAAGGGTGAAATATTTCCTATTGCTCAACTGTCTCAGGCACTCAGTGTCATATTCAGTGGTGGCCATGATGACCGTGGCCCCTCCCTTATTGGCTTGTTTGACTGTAATTGAGGTGTTGTGTGCCAGTGATTCTAAGGCCTTCAACTTTCCTCTCGATATGTTGCAGAAGTGTCTTGAGTCATAGGCTGATTGTACCTCTTTCAGGACAGCCTGAAAAAAAGTTATTACTTCATTGGGTATCATCCCATTGTTAGGGGGGAATGTGGACGGATTATGAAGTCCTGAGTCATCTTCCTGATGATTTGGATGCTAGCCAGTAGTTCAATAGCTAGTCTTTTTGCAGTGCTGATTATTAACCCTTGGCGTTGAACTACCCTCTGCTCGCGGAGTTTGCGAAGTCTCGGTAACTTCGCGCTTCACGTAGAGCGCAAAGTTGACGAATGCTTCGCAATTTACAGCGTAGCGTAGTTGTTTTTCTTCCTAGCACGCTCAATATGCGTTCTTGCGTGTGCTGTAACGACTTACCATGATCCTGCATTTGTCTACTCAATTTTCTGTCCTGGACGCGTGTGCCACGAGGTTTGGAATCCAGCCACACAATCACGCGAGACTCTGTAAACGCGAACACGTCATTTGGACGCGCCAGCACATAATTCAGACACTCTATCTTCCTTCTGGCGCAGTGTTGAGAAGATCGCGTTCCCGACCACGCAAAACTACAATCTGGCACAGAATATCTCTCGAGCACGATAAAGCCTTCTCGAAAATGATCATTTTGCCCAGAAAAAACCCTCAGATTATGATTTGGCTGTAGTCTTTTGTGCAAGGAGTCCTCTTTTTTTCTGCTCTTTTTTTCAAGAGGAAGGAAGTTCCCCAGAGTCTCAAAAGTCCTGTTCCTGTCCAGCAGGCTCCTCCCAGTCGTTTGTCCATGTGCTATTCACTTTCATTTGGATTTGGAGCTGGAAGTATCACTTTTTGTGCTACATCATATCATTGGATTGGATTTATTGAGGACCTTTGGATTTGAAATTTTATTTTACAAGTAAGTTGGAGAATTGGTGTACCTGTCTGTTTGAATGGGGAATTTTCTTTTTTTTTACCTACAGTTTTCTGTTTTTTTTAAACTTTTTTAAAATTATTGTTGTGGGAGGTCTGTACTTTCATGAGGGGCCAAGTTGTATTTCTTTGAAATTTCTGCCAGTAGGCCAGAGGTCCCCATAGGTCCAACCATTTTTCTGTGGAGTCTGTTGAATTTCAAGTTTTTAAACATCATGGATAGCATTGGATTGAATTGCAAACTGTGTGTTTTGGAGTGGAATTTCAGTTTTTGGGTATGTGTTAATTAAATTGGGGCTTTTCAGCCAATAGGTAACCCTAGGAGTTCATATAGTTAGTGTAGGCCTGCTTGAATTTATTGTATGTACTTTCTGTGGGTGGCCTGGCCGTAAGGTGGTGGCCATTTTGTGGGACCAGCCACTGTGCTTTTGTCATAGGGCTCTAAGCTTGTGGCCTACTCTGCCATTAGGCCCAGAGGTACTCAACATCAGTCATCATGGGTGCATGAAAATTAAAGAACTATTTTTGTGTTGTCTGTTGAATTTTAACATCATGTAAGGCATTGATGGCTTTGGATTGATTTGCAAAATGTCGTTTTTGGGGTGGAATCTCAGTTTTTGGATGTGTGTTAAATAAATAGGGATTTTCTGCCAGTAGGTAACCCTAGGAGTTCAGCTTGCATAGTTTTGGTACCTTTGCACAGCGCAACAACTCGAGCTTACAGTTTTTGTCTTCTTCGCACGCTCAATCTGCGTGTTCACGCATGCAATAATGACTTTTTGTACAGTTCGTGATGCAGAACACACCGAATTTGCAACCTGGTGAGCAGCAATATGTCTGGAGCTGCATTAACCTTCTCGAAAATTATTATTTTATTCATTTTGCTAAAAAACAAAAACTCCTCAGGTTGCCATTTGGTTGTAGTTTTTGCAGCATGGCGTAATTTTTCTGTTTTTAACTTTTTTTTAAAAGAGGAAGGAAGTTCCCCAGAGACTTCAACTTCCTATTCCTGTCCTTTGTAGGAACTTTCTTGTTTTGGGTGGGCTGACCATGTGGGTGGTGGCCATTTTGTGAAGCCAAGCACTGTGCTTTTGTCATAGGCCTGCATTGTCTGTCTTCTCTTTCTTTTCATGTTGTTGTGGGTGGCCAGGCCATGTGGTGGCAGCCATTTTGTGAGACCTTCCACTGTGCTTTTGCCATAGGTCTCCAAGCTTGTGGCCTATTCTACCAGTAGGCCCAGACTCCCAGAGGTACTCATCGGGGGTGTTTGATATAACAGTTTCTATGTTGTCTGTTGAATTTAAACATCATTTAGGGCATGCATGGCATTAGATTGAGTTCCAAAATGTTGTTTTTAGGGTGTAGTTAACTTTTTGGATGTGTGTTAATAAATGTCTTTGTTGCATTTGTATGTTTTGTTGTTGTGTAACTTTCTAACCCTTTTAGTCATGCAAATTTTCTTGTTTGCATTAAAGCTGTGATGTGTAACAGGCATCCTCCTTTGTCTGGCCATATAGGGATATAGGCCTGCTTGAGTACATTGTTTTCCAGCCTTAACCTTGTGCCTGTGATGAGTGACCATGTGTCTTAGGGCCATCTTGTGGTGGTAGTAGTAGTGTGCTGTTTTGTTTTTGCTACATAGCCCTGTATGTCTTTCCATTGTTCCTCTTGGCTTACTGCTTCCATCCCCATTGCCAGCTGCAGGTCCCTGATGCTGCATCCATCCCACATGATGCACAAATTAAGGACAAATAGGTTCCAATTCCACTACATTTGTATTTTGGTTCTTTGATATTCTTATTCCTACTTAGCGTACACTAGAAGTAATTAAAATTAAAGCACAACAAATTCCACGTTTGACTGATGTTCTTCTGCATATTTGCTTTTAGGTGCACAAAAGACCGCGGAGGAGGTGTCTGTCATCATCGCCCATTGTACTGCAAGACAGACGACCTGCTGTTGTACGTGACATGTGGTGTGACCTGACCAGACATCTCTGCAACTTGTGCAACTGAGTGCTGTTGACATCTGAAGAAGATAGGCCCAAAGAAAGTGGGTACCAGGTCCTCCATGACCAAGAAAGTTGCTGACAAGAAGAAGGAAGAACAGAAGAAGGAAGTGACACTTAAGTCTGGTGTTGACCCCAAAACTTTTTTGGGGAAACAAAAAAGTAGGCCTGCAGCAGCGGTGTCCGGGGGCAACCTGGGGGCAGCACCTCTGCATCAGTGAGCCCAACCCACCAAACCAGGCCCAAGCAGATGAGTGTGGAAGAAGTAGCCAACCTAATGGTGGAAAGCTGTGATGCTGAGCCTGACCTATCGCTAAGTAGTACATGATCAATGCAGGAGGGAACACTGCAGATAAGTGGTGAACAACAACAAAAACAACCACTGCTTGCAGTAGTAGTTGTTGTTCCTCCCGAAGTCGGGGCAGTTCAGGAAATTGAGCCTCATGCATAGGAAAAAGAAGAGGAAGCCACTAATTCAGGAGAGCCATTGTCTTCCAAATCCCCAGCATGGAAAAGTAGGGTTAGTCCATCGAGTTCTTCACCAAGCATCCCTTCTGATGATCTAGATCTCACTTGGGAGCCACAACAACCTGAGCATGAGGGGGAAACACATCCCAGGACCAGGCTAGGGAAAAGGAAGGTTTCAGAAAGCCTTACACTTATGGAGGTCGATGTAGAACAGCAGGATAATGATGATGATGACCTAGTCATCACAAGCATCACTCCCGGCCCGAGAACGCGGAGACCAAAATATTTACCCTATCCAGAATGGCTGCGACTATGGATAGGGATGTAGCACGCATACCTCCAACAGAGGCAACACCAACACGACCTCTAGCTTCCATATTTACATTTGCAAAGGGCTGGCAGCGTCCTACATCCATCACAAGTACTACCTGAGCAGAAGTAGGTAGTGGTACTGCACAGCCACAGAGTCAATTTCAACACACACACGCAGGAAACAAAAGTTAACCTCCCCAATGTGGGACTTCTTTACGGTTAGCATAAAGGAGGAGAACATTGCTATATGCTCCATTTGTCATACCTCTGTTAGTCTTGGTAAGCTTGGTACAAACTATGGTACCGGAGGCCTAATGGCCCATTTGAAAAAAACACCATGCAATCAACTGGGAGGACCACCTTCATCACATAAAAACTGGAACTATTGCTGTTGGTGGGGATAAACGAGTAGAAGGTCCGCTCACAGTGCAACAGGAAGAAGAAGAAGAGGGAGGCATTCTATCTGGTAGTGGTATACAAAGTAGCCCTGTCCCTAGCACTGCAGTGGCACCCCCCCAAATCCTCAGCATCAGCAACATCTCAGTGGCACAAGAGTAGGAGTCAGCCTGAGACACCAAGGAGTACTGCGATGCAAAAAAGAGCTGCGTTGAGCCAAACAGAAAGAAATACCATGCAGTGTACTAGTCTTAGCATGTCTACTAGGCCGGAGCGACAGTAGGAACACAACTATCCAATAGCACGTTTGTACAATGCGAAGCTGGATAAAATGTTAGCATTGGACCTTCTCGCTTTTTCTTTTGTTGAAGGGGTGGGTTTTCTGGAATTTGTGACAACCATCCGCCCAAAATGGAAGGTTCCCAGCCGCTGCTATTTCACCAGAGTTGCTGTTCCAGCACTACATCATGACATGCTGGAATTGCTTGGAAAAGCCTTACAACAGAGTGCTGTTCAGAGTATCCACCTGACAACAGACATGTGGTCCCGTTGCCAAGCCACTGATTACATTTGCATCACTGTACACTGGATCTCTTTTTCGGGTGTTAGAGAAAAGCTATCTGTAGGAGTTGACACTGCTGAGATTTTTAAAGACACTCGCAAACATGCAGCTGTAGCCTTGTTTCCTATGGAGAAATCACATACTGCTGCAACCATTTTAGATGAGTTTAACAGCAAGTTCTTTGATTGGCTTTGACCAAAAGAGCTTAACATTGGTTTTGTTGCCACGGACAATTGCAGTAATGTGGTTAAGACCATGAAATATGGTGGCTATTTCAGGGTCCAGTGTTTGGCACACTTCATTACCATTGTTGTCCAAGACTTTCTGAAAAATGAAAGCAAAGTCAGCAACTTTCTGACCACCTGCAGAAGAATATGCACACATTTCAAACCTTCTTTTAAAGCCCGGAAGCAGCTGAGGGTCATTCAACATGAGCATAAAATGCCAGTCAAAGAACTCATTCAGGAAGTGCTAACACGTTGGAACTCAAATTTTTACCTGCTTCATCGTCTGTTTGAGCAGTACATACCTTTTAATGCTTATGTCATGACAAGAAGATTAGGGGATCCCACTGCGAAAGCCATGATCATTGAGATGGGGCAATGGTACCTTGTTAAATGCCTGACAAAGATGCTTCTTCCTTTTGAGGTCTTCACACTTGCAGTCAGCAGGGAGGACTGTACTATGGGCCAAGCTATCCCATTGCTGTAAATGCTAGAGCAACAGCTGAAGGAGGTGTCTGAAACGTACAAAGGTGTGGAAGACAAAGTAGAGGCGTGTTATTTGTCGAACGCCTTAGCCGTACGCTTATCTGAAAATACAGGGATTCAAAATAAGATTGTGTCACATCGACATTACATTACATTACTGCCACAAATTTGGATCCACAGTACAAATCATTCTGTACAGTATTGCAGTAATTCCTTCTTCAAAAGTGGAAGTTGACTAGTACAAAACTTTAATAGTTGAGGAAGCCACTGATTTAGAAAACAAACAGCTCTCAATTGGAGGACTGCCAGGCCCACCCATGGCCAGAGCGAGTACTACAGGGCATCCATAGCCAAGATCTACTTCAGAGCATGAGAGCAGTGTGTTTGCTTCTCAGCAGTCACCAACACTACCAATAATAACATCAACAACAGCAACAATAGGAACAAATTCATCAGACACAGCAAAACAAATGATAAATGATTGTTTTTTATGGAAAGGGATGGGTAAGTCTGTTGCTGATGCAAAGTCAAAAGAGGCCAAGCAAATCGGAGCACCCCTGAACATTGAGAAAATGGTCCAGGCCTATCTGGATGACACAACAGAGGTCTTCATGGAGCAAAGCCAATTGGTGTATTTGTGTGGGAAAAGATGCCAATGGCCAGTGCTCAGCAGGCTGGCAATAAAGTATCTGGCTTGCCCTGTCGCAAGTGTCTCTTCTGAGCATGTTTTCAGTACTGCTGGTGCCATTGTAACTGTGAAAAGGACCAGTCTCTCACCCCAAAACCGTGGAGAGGTTAACCATGATAAAAATGAATCAGCACTTCATACCACCGGACTTCAAAAGACGTGAATCACAGCAGGAAGAGGAGAGCGTCTCTGAAGACGTAAGTAGTGGGTTACATAATCTACTTCTGTCTGAACCACCAGAGTTTGAGGACAAGCTCCTCTTCCCTGACAACTAGGCTTTCAAACTGTTACTTTCTTCCTTCCTTTATTTGTGTGTGTATCTGTCTTTCTGGTTCAAATCAAACCACCGTCTCCTATTTTTAATTACCTACTGTCCACTCCATTCCTCAGAGTCCTGCTCCATGTTCCTGACTTGCCCTAAAAACATTTCCATCAAGCCAGAAATTGGATGGAGATGGAGAATAGTACAATAATGTAACCTCTAACAGTCCCTCCATAGCAAGTTAAACGTACGTGAGTATAACCATCATCTGTTTTGTTTCCAAGTCGAAACTCATCACTGTCCTAAGGCTACAGCCTCTGTCTGCAGGCATCCACAACTCTTCACTGTCAGAACTTGAGCAGGCATCCAAAAGTAAAGTAAACTCATCATCACTTTCAGAAGGCTCAGCATCTCTGATCTGGCAGCCAAAGAGAGGAGTAAGACAGGTATATGATTAATGAATGATGCCATGCATTGCATTACATGCTTGCTGACTGAGCGAATGTGCATGAAGTTGAACTATACTAGTAGTTACTATACAATATAAAAGTGACTCAAGTGACAGTCAATGGTTCCTTTTTGCTTAATAACCACATTGTACTCCTACTACTACTCAGAGTCACTCACTACAGACTGAGTTGGTGTTGGGCAAGACGTACACGAACCACACCATGATGATGACCATACTCTCTTTGCACGCAGTCAGTCAGTTGGATCTGAGATGATTGATGGAATAACTGCTTTTTATGAACTGCCATAAAAGGTAAACATAACAATTCAATGAGAACCACAGCAGACATAGGCTACATGTCCGTGCTGTGGTGGAGTTGAATAGTGGTATAATGACTGACAGTGGTGCATTGAATTAGTCACATGATTTGGAAAATGCTAGATTGCTGTATATGCCTTTTGCCTGGCTCATCAAAATGTAAGGTAAATAGAGTTTGGGTCACGGCCCGGTGCCATGGGCCTGTTCTGTGCTGGTTCCTGTCCTGTTGTTCTTGTAGATTAATGCTGTATAAATACTAGAGTAGACACAATTTACCCAAGCCGCCTCAGTCTGAAAGTGTTCTCGCTCAAGAGTCTTGTCTTCTTGCATTACACAGTAATTGATGCCTGTTTTTTATTTATTTACTTTTCAATACCCCTTTGTTTTTCCATCTACACTTACAGACCGGCCTTTACCCAGTGCTATTATACTTGGAGCAACAACTCACACTTACCTTAACAATCCCCATCAGCCAGCCAGTGGCACCCAAGAATGACGTGCAGAGTGTCCATGGGAGGGAGGAACAAGATGAATGACGTGATACAACTCCACAATAGGACCTGGATAATACAGTAACTTTAGTATCATATTCATCATTCGTCTTTTAAATAATTTGATTCCTTTTTTCTCTTCAATCATTTTACGACTCTGTTGTTGTATTGTTGTTTGTTTGCTAATTGATCCCTACAACTATTTTAAAATTTTCTTTGCTAGCTTTCAGTCTGGTACAGCAGGTAATTAGGGTTTCTCTGCGGGCATACAGGCAGGGCAAATTTCCTATAATACTACTTCCCTGTACTGTCAAATTGTGTAGTATTAGTTACGTACTACTCATTAATCATCAAGTTATTTTCCTCATGCATGCATTTCCTTTTTCTCTCTTTATAGATTTATTGGATAGTGGATCATCGCCGTCTTCAAAGATTGTTTTACTTTTGTTGTATTCATGCTTACTGGTTTTCTTTGTTAAACCTTTCCCCAAACCACCCTTCCCATCCATTCATCAAACCCTAACCCGCTTCCCCCGGGCTTTATGATTTTATAATGAGGTGTGATGTGACAACATTAAATGTACACCGACAATTGATCACACGCTTGCTGGGGAAGATTTAGTGAAAGCAACACTAATTCAATTTCAAGGCAGGGTGAGGGTCCTCTTCTGCTTGTCAAACCATGCTCAGTCCATGTACAAGCCAATTTGTTTTCCGAAGGGACTTCCCTAATACATCATTATTAATTGCCGGCATTGATTGGATTCAGAGCAGTAAAGTTTACGAATGACCATTGTGCTAAGTCACTCCTTCGACACACCTACAGTTTAACTTCTTAACATCTTGTACTAGGCTGCCCCCGCCACCATTATGTTTTCTTTTACTTTAGCAGTTGCAATCTTGTTGTTTGGCATTCTTCTTTTGTACTGTACAATTCTACTACTCCCACAGTCTCTCTCAGGCAAGTGACTGTCTCTTGTTTGCAAATGCTAGTGGCAGTGTCTACTACTACCACCACAACCATGGCATCTTCTCCGTTCTCTTGGGAAACCATGCAGCCATTGCTGTGCCGAACGTAATCCTCACCAATCACAGGTAAGATAAGTTTGCTGGGAGGAGTGACTGACAGTACTAGTAGGACAAATATAACTCAGTGAGGGGTACGCATCTGTTTGCGTATTACAAAATTGGCTGCCCTGCATCAGCAAGGAAACCTTGTGACGTACATACATTCGTGAAACTGTGACCTCCCCACAAAACATTAACAATGTATGTGTAAAAATAAATAAATAACATTTATTTCCCTAACAAAAATAAACTAACACAGACCTAACCCACCCGTCTCCCTAACCCCAACCAATGTCCAAGTCCAGCCAAGGTCCAAAAAATAAGAAACCCCAACACCCAATTCCCACCCACCAACAAAAGTACTAAAAAAGGGGCAAATTAACAGCGTCAT
The DNA here is from genome assembly GCF_964263255.1 of Lissotriton vulgaris. Taxonomy (NCBI): domain Eukaryota; kingdom Metazoa; phylum Chordata; class Amphibia; order Caudata; family Salamandridae; genus Lissotriton; species Lissotriton vulgaris. Next base: position 83,221,179 of record NC_141695.1, read on the forward strand.
CTACAATCGGCAGACTGTCAGGTGTTTGTCCACCAAGATTTTCCCTCCCTCCTCTAATAGGTCCTCGAGCTGTGCCACCTGGAGGAGAATCTTCCAGTGAAAATGCCCGGCACTTGCATTTGCATCCATGTGGGGGGGCAGCAGTTGTTGAGAAAGGGCAGCGGTGGGCGGCTGCCCGAACGTGGTGCGGGCCTGGAGGCGGGCCTGGATGGGGCCCGGGGGATAGGATTAGGCTGCAGCTGCTGCCGCCGCCTCCTCCTCCTCTGCCTTGAGCCACCAGCTGGCGGTATTCTTCGCAGATGGCCTCCAGTTACCTGCGCTGGACCCTGGTTGCCAACTTCTTCCGCGTTGGTTTTTGGGAAGGAGGATCTATAAAGAAAGAAACAGAATTGTAAACAATACTCTTAGCAAAACAGTAACACAAAATTAATTCACCACATAGTGGCACAGTAACACTAGCATGCACAGTACGTAACATTTGTGGTGCTTATTTGAGTCCCCCTGAGGCGGAAGCCGGGGTGGACACTTTGTTCTCTTAAAATTGTATCACTGACTCTAGTGCTTTTAAAATTTTGTTTGGATTGGAAAATACTTACTTACACTTAATCCCGGGTCCCCGCACAGCCGAGTCAACGCTGTGGTGGCAGGTAATCCGAGCACCTTTCACCCTTTCCGCCACTTTGGCGAGCGCCGAGGCCACGCCCCCTCACTGAGGCCACGCCCCCTTCCAGCGCGCTATATAGACGCTGAATACAAGCGTCTCCTTAATGCTCATTTGAGTCCCCCTGAGGCGGAAGCCGGGGTGGACACTTTGTTCTTTTAAAATTGTATCACTGACTCTAGTGCTTTTAAAATTGTGTTTGGATTGGAAAATACTTACTTACACCTAATCCCGGGTCCCCGCACAGCCGAGTCAACGCTGTGGTGGCAGGTAATCCGAGCACCTTTCACCCTTTCCGCCACTTTGGCGAGCGCCGAGGCCACGCCCCCTCACTGAGGCCACGCCCCCTTCCAGCGCGCTATATAGACGCTGAATACAAGCGTCTCCTTATTGCTCATTTGAGTCCCCCTGAGGCGGAAGCCGGGGTGGACACTTTGTTCTTTTAAAATTGTATCACTGACTCTAGTGCTTTTAAAATTGTGTTTGGATTGGAAAATACTTACTTACACTTAATCCCGGGTCCCCGCACAGCCGAGTCAACGCTGTGGTGGCAGGTAATCCAAGCACCTTTCACCCTTTCCGCCACTTTGGCGAGCGCCGAGGCCACGCCCCCTCACTGAGGCCACGCCCCCTTCCAGCGCGCTATATAGACGCTGAATACAAGCGTCTCCTTAATGCTCATTTGAGTCCCCCTGAGGCGGAAGCCGGGGTGGACACTTTGTTCTTTTAAAATTGTATCACTGACTCTAGTGCTTTCAAAATTGTGTTTGGATTGGAAAATACTTACTTACACTTAATCCCGGGTCCCCGCACAGCCGAGTCAACGCTGTGGTGGCAGGTAATCCGAGCACCTTTCACCCTTTCCGCCACTTTGGCGAGCGCCGAGGCCACGCCCCCTCACTGAGGCCACGCCCCCTTCCTCTCTACGACTTCCCATAAATCATGTGCTTTCACCGGACGCGCAGCGGACGAGCGCAGCGGGCGCGACGTTTGCGCGCCGAAGGCGCGCCTAAGGCAAGACCGTCTGCGCCCGTCCGCGACCGGAACGCACCGGGCGCAGGGCATGCTGGCCTAAAACCCCACACCATCAGGTATGGTAGTAACGATCTATATGCACTACGCCCCACAATGAGCGACCATTGCAAGGGCTGCCCCCCCACTAACCTCCTCTCGAGTACATTTATATGTCTACATTGTGAGTGGAAGCCCCCTGCGATAATCGCTGAGGCATATGTACCGCTTTCCCCATTTAAGCATAATCCCATTTACTTTAAGGGAGGTCTTATCAATGCCAGATCACTATCCTGTCATTGTCAAGATATACATGACCTTATACTAGTACATGATCTAGATGCTCTTTTCATCACCGAAACCTGGCTCAATGATTCCTCTAATCCTGATTTGGCAACTGCTCTCCCTTTAGACTTTACCATCTTTAGGCGAGACAGACCTCTTGGGCGAGGAGGTGGTGTAGCACTAGTCATCAAGAAAACCTTTCTCTGTCATACATTTGACCTTGACCACCTTAAAGGAAGCGAGGGTATAGGCTTCTCCTTTAAAATCAATGCTTCCACTTCCTTCTCGGGGGGCCTGATATATCGCCCTCCTGGCAACGCGACTCCTTTCCTAGAATCTCTAGATGATGTTCTCGGGGCACTCATGCTACATTACCCCAATTTTACTTTACTAGGTGATATGAACATACATCTTGAATCATGTGTCGACCCCTTCACCATTTCACTTCAACAATCATTAAATATTTTCGGATTATCCCAAATTGTTTCTGCTCCCACTCACCATGCGGGACATACCCTCGATGGCATATGCTCCAACCTCACAACTTTGACTACATCCCCTCCAATTCCTCAAATCTGGACTGATCACTGTTTCATTCCATTCGATATTGAGATACAAGCCCCTACCGCACCCAACAACAGGTGCTCCCACCCTTCCTTCACAGTTAATTGGAGGAAGGTGACGGAACGCATCAAGCTAAACTCCCAACCCCTAGACAAGGCCCCTAAGCTAACCGGAGACGTTGTAGTGGATTCCTACAACTTTCATGCCTGGATGGACCAAATTGTCTCAGATAATTCCAACCTTAAAGGCCACCAAGCGACATGTCACAAAAAAAAGCCAAATGCACCCTGGTTCACCCAGGCCCTAATTGATAGCCATCTCCTTTGCCGTAAATCTGAAAGGAAGTGGAGAAAAACCTATGATGAGGCCGCAAGAACACTTTATGTCCAACAGAGGAAAGTATATCTCTCTTATATAAAAGCGGCTAAAAGGGAATACTTTACTAAGGCTATAAATGAAGCCCACCAAAAACAAAAAACTATATTTTCTATAGTCAAGTCCTTTACCCACCCTAAAGCCCTCACGCCCGAAATTCCCCCGTCTGAAAATCTGTGCAATCAGATCGCAGAATTCTTTGTGGATAAAATCGCTAACATTCAGAGAGACTTTCCCCCCCCCTCAATTACTCTCCATGAAGCGACTGTCAGCTATCCCTCCTTCAGTCACTTTAATCCTGTTTCTCTCCAGCAAACAAGTAAGGCAATTTTGGCCTGTAAATCAGGAGCCCCTACCGACTCTTGCCCCCCCGCCATTCTCCACCACCTTATTGAGGCAGTTAACCCCTGCATCAACATTATCATCAATAAATCTTTAGAGTCGGGGATAGTGCCCAACGACTGGAAGAAGGCTATTGTGAAGCCTCTGATGAAAAAGCTGAACAAATCTCCTACAGATCTCACCAACATGCGCCCCATTTCATTACTACCTGTCCTCGGTAAGATCACGGAACAGTTAGTACATGGGGAGCTAAAAGCATTTGTAGAGACCCACAACATCTTGCATCCCCAACAGTCGGGGTTTCGCTCCGGCCATTCCACCGAAACAGCTTTGATAGAACTGTCTGATTCCATCAAGTTCTTGCAGGATGAAGGAAAGCAAGCCGTCCTCATCCTGCTTGACCTCACAGCAGCGTTCGACACTATCTCTCATGTCATTCTGATTAATAGAATGCGAGAGATTGGCGTGACAGACACTGTTCTGGCATGGGTAAAATCTTTCCTGTCAAACAGGTCCCAGACTGTGTCTTTGGGTCCCTATCTATCCAGCGAAAAACCCATTACATCAGGGGTGCCCCAGGGGTCCATATTAAGCCCCCTTTTTTTCAACATCTATATGGCCCCCCTCCTCGCTGTGATAGAATCCCATGGGATCCTCGTCACGTCATATGCCGACGACACACAACTTGTCGTCGCCATTGATAAAAAGTGTATGGACGCTGACTTGCGATTTCGCAATTGCCTCTCTGACGTCTTTCAGTGGCTGAATAATAACCATCTGAAATGCAACAGTGCGAAGACAGAAATTATACCACTGGGCAAAGATCTATCCTTTTGCCCGAAAGACTGGTGGCCCACAGGATCAGAGGCCCCACCCAGTGCTGTTTCTTCCGCACGGAACCTGGGCGTGCAATTTGACTCATCCCTCTCTTTCGATGACCACGTCAGGATCACTGCCGGACGCTGTTTTGGACTTATTAAATCCCTAAAGAAGTTCTTTGACTTCCTCCCCATCGCCGCTAGGAAATCAGTCGCGGTAGCCTTAATACTCTCCCGACTCGATTATTGTAACGGCCTAATGGCTGGAGTGAAAAAGTCCACCCTCAGGAAGTTACAGAGTATACAACATGCAGCCGCTAGACTGGTCCTGAAACTCCCTAGTAGGTCATCAGCTTCAGCAGCTTTAAATTCCCTCCATTGGCTACCACTCCACAAAAGAATCCTTTTTAAACTTTTGCTTACCGTTTTTAAATCCATGAAAAATATAGGTCCTCACTATCTTGCTAAACGCTTCACTCACTATAATCCCACACGATGTCTGAGATCCTCTGGGACCAATCTCACCACGATCCCAAGATCTAAGTACAAAACCAGGGGCGGGAAATCCTTCACCGTTTTGGCAGCAAGGGCATGGAATAATCTACCTGTTAATCTTAGATTAAATGAAAAGGAGAGTCTTTTTAGACAACTCCTCAAGACCTGGGTGTACCAACAACCAGACATTTCTGTACTGGCAGCTATTTAGACCCAGATTTTTGCCATGTATCACTCATCTCACACGGGCATGCTCAGCGCCAAGATGCTCCTTCCGGAACGAAAGTTCGCGCTCTACAAATACTCACAAATATCAAACAAATATCAAAAAGTATCTATCCTCCCGCTTCCTCGGCCTCTAACATTTGTTGAAGTTTTTTCCCGGCATTATACTTTGCCTAGTACTACTATGGATGGACTCCAGTACACAAAACACCAGTCTTTTTCTTATCTCTAGTTTAGCTAAATTACATAACCTTGTTGTAGCCTGCTTGCCAGCTCAGTTAGCTAAGCTTGCGTCCAAGACAACATACGAGTCAATACGCAGACTCCCGTTACTTTTATTTACTACTCAGTAGGTGGGGAAGCTCGTATTTTTCGAATACGGGTGGCACTGACCATACTCTCTCTGTTACATGAAGGGCATTTGCTCAATTTCACTTTCACTGTGCCCTGGCTACTCCAAAAAGGCAGATTAATGTAATATATTTCTGATTCAATGATCATTGCTTATATGGAACAACAACATATCAGTCCAGTGGTGGGAGTGCTGGCGGGTGATGACGTGGGGAAGGGCAGGGTGGGGGGAGCAAACTATGGATTGTTTACAATTACTGTTAAGTAAACATATAAATGAATAAAACAGATGTTGTTGCGTGCACTGCATTCATAATCCATAGTTAACTACTAGCACTCCCACCACCAACCGCTACTGCATAAGGTACTTTGTTCATTGAATGGCCACCCTTTTCAGGCTTGCTGATACAATCGAAAAAAACTTAACATAGGTAGGAAGTGGTCCTTGGAGTCAGAGGAAGGTGCTTGATAATATATGTGCTTGCAAACTACTGAGTCATCAACTGTATTCTGAAATAAAATCCTTATATAATTATTACCCTCTGCTTTGCTACTCTGGCGCAGTTCCTTTTACATTCTCTTCAATGTAAGAACTTTAGTCTGCATCCAGTAACAGTCTCCACCTATGCGGTCTATGATGAATACATTAAGGCATCCATCCATTAAAAGTAAATGTCTATCATTCTTTTGTTATATATCGCTTAACAAACCTTCGCTGGTTTCACCAACAACCATCCATGCGTCCACTCCTTCTTTCCTTGCTTTGGCTTTGAGTTTGAGTTTGACACAAACACCGCTGATGATTCTTTCTATTCACTATCCACCCATACTGTGTTGCCCACCAAGGCATGCATCTTCTTTCTCCTTCCACCCATCCTTCAACATCCCATGCTTCTGATTTCTATCAGCCAACTGAATGCTGCTTCCAAAGTATACTTCTCTGCTAGTTGTATTACATCTTACCCGTCCTTCCTCCTTCCACCCGTCTTTCCCTTTTTGTTCAGTACATCCATCAAGGTCATCTGATCTGACTTTTAGTCTTCTCCATAACTTTCACAGCTGAATTGGAGTCAGATAGAAGAGGCCATTGGTTACTCAACTCATGCTGGTAATGCTATTGGTAATGCTAAGTAAAGGATGTCTTCTTCAACCGTTGCATATTGTTCAATACAATTTCAAGTTCATACTTAATGATAATAAGTCTCACAGTACAGTGAATGAAGTGTTCCCCTTTCAGCTAGTAATGCCAATAAGTAAAGAATATAACTTACCACCGCCCGCCACTGCTGCTGGTTCCCCCCTGGAGCTCCTGGAGCTCCTGCAGGTGCAGCATCTCCTGCCCCCTCCGGAATGGCTGCATTGCCATCGCCGCTGGCCCCGCCAGCACTGGTGTTTTAATCTTATTTATTTTGCCTGTTGGAGCTGGCTGTAGTAATTTCATGGAACAACTTACAAAGCTTGTTATTTTGAAATAAATAAACCTTTTGAACTTACACAAAGACTCTGTGGTATTTGGTGTGGTGTTGTGGACTTACACAAGTGAGTGAGCGAAAGGGTGTTATGTTCTCAGTTGTGTAATAATCATTGGGTATCTTCGTGTGAGGGTCCGGGACCTATAGAGACACTATAGCTAGTCGATCAGGTAATTGTGGGTTCTGAGTTCTGGCTGAGGTGTGAGTAAGGTACAACCTCCCTTAACCAACATCCTATATTCTTGTGCATAGTTCTGTATTTGGCTGGGCAAAATCCCCACAACAGTAGTAGTATGTACTACTATCCTAACAAAAATATTAGTCAAACCTCTGGTTGCACATTTTGTTGGGGGGAATTGTCAAAGCCTCGAGATTAAAGAGGACAACCGAAAGGACAGTAGTGGCCACAGTGGCTACAGCTATTGGTCCATCAGAGCTTTATTCAAAAGAATACCTTAAATAAAGAGTGATCAACAGCGCATGCTTAGCTACAGACAGTCTAATAGTAGTAGTACAGAGAGTCATACAGAGGCAGTTAGAAGTAACTTAAAGACAGGGATAATCAACACTTGGAAACAGATCATCAAAGAAGATTTTGTAAAAAATGTAATTAGGAAGTGGAACCGTAAGTAATAGTTCGGAAAAAAGAAGGTGTGTTAAAAGTTAGGGAAATATAATTGTTAATATAACCACTGGAGGACTTACTGGGGCCAGCATCAGGACCCTCGGTAAAGGAGCGGTCCTCTTGTGGTTGTCCGGCCGACTCGGACCCCGTTTTCTTGCCTCTGTGTGCTGATCATGTAAGAAATAATAAAGAAAGAGATAAACATTAATGAGTGCTGTGAAAAAAATAAATAATTAAAAAAATGTTCGAAAAACATTTAGGAAACAACAATTGCGGGGGCCCTTAGGATCTCAGCTGCTAGGTCCTCTCCATGCCTGGCCTTCCATGTTCTGGTCGTCAGGGCAAATTGTGAGAAAGTTAAAACATTTGAATGGGGTGTAGTGGTGTAGGACCGTTTAACAAGGGGACTAAATAAATTTTACCCAACCATGCAAAAAGTCCCACGGGGTTTAGCCGGGCAGGAAGCTGCATACAAAGGGGGACCTGGGGGTCTTTTTCCTTTCGTATAAGAGTGGAAGTTCCAGCATAAATGCCCCAAACTCAAAGTCATAAATAAGGATTATGCTGTTCCTAAGTGGTTAGATATCAGAGTCAGGGAAACACTAACAACTTGACCTTGAGGGTTCAAAGTTGGGAGTCCATATATTGGATTTTTATGCCCTCAAACAATCTTTCATATGTCATGCTTCATCATCTGGGCTACTCCTCGTTGGGTTGGTGGTGCAATACCCCCAGGCTCCCTATAATAGGGGCCCCATTCTCTGAGATCATTTTCCAATTGGCGTTTGGTGAAGTGGGGTTGAGGGCCCACAAATGTGAAAAGTACATGTTTAAGTGATTTAAAATAGGACTGGGAGTACCTATGAGATAAAACTTTAGTCTTGAGGTCTCCTACCAAAAGTAAAAACAAATATTAGGGCGCTCTCCTAAACTTAATGGCTTGGTTTCAGCAACCCTATTGGTGAATAAAGGTCACCATGTTTCTCGCTCTGTGTCTATTCTACGTGGGATTCTTCAGGATCGAAATATTGAAAACTATCTACACTTAATAGTTGGTGACATGGATTTGTACTCACATCTCACATGTAGCAACCTATTATGGTTTACCTGTCAAGTCTGGAACTACCTGTTAAGGAAGACAAAGCGTGATATCGTTCAGCTCGGTATGATACACATATGCATGTATAATAATAATTCCCTTGTGACTCTGATTTCTTATCTTATCTTTATCAGTGAATGGTGACTGCAATTCCAATGAGGACTTTAAAAACAGTTAACACAGGTTAAAATAGTGCCAAATGGTGAGTTCCCACAGTGAACTAATGTGAACTACAGCCATAGTGGCAACTGTAACAAGCAGCAGAGGTACATTCATTTGGACTCAACCAATTCTATAGACTAACCAGGCTTCAACAGGACCCGGTATTTCAGACATGAGACTTTCTCATGTACTAAGCTGGTTTAAGGGAGACAAAAACAGGCGGGAAGAGGGGGCTCATATCAGAAATTATGTTGGTGTTTTAGGCGTCTTTGTAACCACCCATGTAAATAAATGTCCTTCGCTACACGTCTCATGCATTCTCTTGTTGAGTTGCTTCTCTTCCTGAAAGTCTTTGGGCTACAGGTCCAAATGATGTGGTTGTCTTGTGATCCCACTGTATGTTGTCACATTTAAAGAAAATGTTAGAATGCCACGCATTCCCCAGTACCGTATTGCTAGTGATGGTGAGAGAGCACTTTTGGCTATCGTTGATGATTTTATTCAGAAGGGCGTGGTCGAAGAAACGAAAACGAAAAAAAAAAACGAATTTAGTTGCCTGTGCTGCATCACATTTGGAGATGCAGCGCGGGTAACGAAATTAGTTTTGTTTTTTTCGGTACTTACCTGATATTGTCCATATCCCGCATTTTACAACCCCACCCTGTCCCTCCTCTGCCTGACATCACCGCCCGGCATAACGCCCTGCACGTTCCGTGGCTGCTTAAATGCAATCGCAATTTAAGGAATCTCAATTTAGAGATTCCTTAATTCCGATTTTTGCATTTGGGATGATGCATCCCAAATGCAACAATACCGCTCACAAATGGAAAGATTCTGACAATCTGCCCGTTTGCGACCTTTTGTTTGCTTGATGCAACTTCTTTAAAATACTCGTAAATACCAAACAGGGTTTTCAAGGATAACATTTATGAATATCTACCAAACAAATCTTTAGTGCCCGTCGGAACGATATTGCTATTTGCATATCATTTTGTCTCACAACTACTATGGTTCTAACACAGTTGCTCTGAAACTTATGATTGTTTTTTACGCCAATCCTAATAAGAACAATTACTATTCTTTTGAATAGTTGTGACAGCCCCATTACTTTAATTTTAAAACACTTGCAACGTACAATAATTTGCAAACTACCTTTTCAATGGTTAGCATTGGCATTATGATTCCCTAATATACATCTTTTTTACATTTACAGTCTATTGAAAAGTATTGTGGTATCTGCAACCAAAAAGCTTAAGCAACTTAAACAGAAAACTTTATGGAAAGAATCTATTCTGAGTTGTGTGCACTATATTTGAAAGCTGACTATGCACCGTCAAGGATGTGTAATTCCTATAGCCCGACGCACAGCACATATTTTTCATGTGTATTGTGTCCTTGGCACAAGTAGGCCCAACTCCCACCAGCACAAACCCTATGGCTGACAGTTAGCAGTACCACCTAATGGGTCAGAGAAGGGCACTGTCTGTAGTAAACGTAATATGGTTGTCCATATGTTAATGCTGTTCAAACCTGTATTTATGGTTTATTAATTGAATGCATTTATCACTCGGGCACGCACTCTAAGTGAATGTTGTAACCTCTGAGTGCACAACTGTCAGTGGCTCCAGTATACAAAAGCGCGCAGCTCTGGAACACTCCTGACCCACGTATGCTTATCAGAAATGTCTGCTGCCGAGTTAATATTTGTGTCCATATGTTAAAGACCTTCACACTTGTACAACATTGATACAGTCATTATTATTAGTTAGAGTGACTCTTCCAAATAAATGTTGTAAACTCAGACTGCACTACTGACAGTTTCTGTAGTTAAAAAAGTGTACACACCCTTCCAAAGTTTAGCACTATGAGGCTATGTATACTGCCCCCAGAATGCTTTGCGATTTGATGCAAATAATTGCAGAAGCTTAAAAGCAAGTTTGATAATACTTTGATTTCAAAATAAAATGTTCATAAAAAAGAGAAAGCAGGAAAAAAAACATTTTGCTAAACTACTATAAAATTTCTGTTACCATTTTTTTGCAGAATCATTTAATAACATTTTAATCCATGCTAGTATTTCCCAAAAATATTCATTATGGAAAATCTCTGTAACTACTTTCAATAAGATTATGGGAAAAAACATTCAACAAGCATTGGCAAACACAGTAGGTCTGAAATTTATGGTCATCTTTTTACTTTTGTTATTGTGTGACTCGTTTTGGCAAAAAATATTTTTGGTTTTAAAAAACACAAACTTCCACCGTAGTTACTGGCACTGAACACAACTACTTTGTGTGCCGATATGCTCCTTGTGAAACACCATAATGCTGTGACTCACAGTGAAGCCATCCGATACAAAGACAGAGAGAGAGAGAGAGAGAGAGAGAGAGAGAGAGAGAGAGAGAGAGAGCAGAGTGGATGAGAGTGGAAGGAACAGAGAAAGATGTAATAAACACAAAATGTCACAGTTAATGCCAGACCAAATTGGGGGCCCAATTATTCAAGAAAGTCTCAAAAGTGCACCCAGGTAATATGTCCTAGCATTAAGTGCAGCTATACAGCTTTTGTGAATACCCAAAAATGTACACAAGTACGACAAGAAATATTTGTGAACTACATTTTAACATGAGGAAATTTGCATGTGTAGATTTGCTCATGCGAAAATATGAATGTTTAAAAATGCACTTTTCCTCCAACACCTTTTTTCTCAACTCAGGAAGAAGGGTGATGTCTGCCATTGTCTGGGAAGAAATTTCCAACATTCTTCACTATGAAAAAAGATTAGAGAAGAGATGTTAAAAACGCATAAAACATGGAAGTTAGTCGGTTTGCACAGACTCAAAAGGCCATTCTGACCCTGCAACTATGTTTACCATGTAAATACATATACAGTTTTTATTTCAAAAAGCTATTCACCTTTAAACAATGCAATATTAATTACAACATACTTTTCACTTTCTTCTCCACAGGCCCAATGTTTCGAATGCAGCAGATGACTGAACCTTCAATTCACAAAACCAAATGTAAATTATACTTGCCTTTTACTGCCTGTATATGTAAAAATGTATTCATTTTAGTCTAAACACACCTTTTGGATTAGGACTATGGAATAGTGGTATAAAAATATAATTAATTCTATTGTCAGATATCTACCTTGGTGATAGTGGAATTACCACTACTTTTTAGACAACCATTCTACAATAATGTGTACAGGAGCAGTGTTGCTTCTTCACCTCCAAAGATAAAGATTTAAATTTATATTTCAACAGATAAACAAAATAATTACTCAATTTCAAAAAGAAAATTCAGTAGGAATGTAAGACGAAGTCTGCTTCAACTCTAAAAGCATTGTGCGAATCGTAACAGGTGAAAAAAAGTGTGTCTCAACGTTACTTTTTAAGATAATTTGGACACAAGACTAGACTGCAGGAGTGTCCAAATATCTAATTAGATATCTTGCATGTGATCATATGTAACTTAAAAACATACTTATGCACTTTTTATGCTGGACAGTGATGCTTCTAAACACCCTTTCACTGCTTTCTTCCAAACTTTCAAAAAAGATTTAATGAATTTACATGCATAGTCTTTCAGGTCTGTATATCTCTAATGTAAAACAATCGTACTTGTTTTCTCTTTTGTAAACTGTCATATGTAAACTCATCAGTCACTTCTATGGTAAGCCTTTACAATCCTGAATGCCGAGTGCTGAGTTTTGTGTAAGAGGATGCCCATAAATAACCAAGCTAACTTTTCTTTAGCTACATAGAAACATTAAGGGTAACCTGTCAAACACTTTGAAATACGACCCTCCCACTAGTCGTAGAGGTGGATGTAGAATTCAACCGTTCTTCATAAAATAGAATTGGATATCACTAAGTACAAAGTATTTCTGTATTATGGAATCACTAATGCGTCCCTTAAAGATTCAAGCAAATTCCAAACACATACTAACTGAAACACACCAACCATTAGTAACCTGTAAAATTTGCCAAACAACTCTTTCAAGTTGTGATCAATCCCAAAAATACTCCTTTGGCACATAAAATATAGTACAAAACACATAAACTACTTGCACACCAACAACTTTGCATGAGCTGCAACACAGAGATTGCAGGACAACCACTTGCTGCTGCACCAAGCACATCAACAGCTGCAACACCATTTTTAGCAAACAGTCCATACTCGCATATTGATCTTGAGTTTCGTAAACTTAAATTTCTATGCATTTATTGTGATGAACTTTTGTGTTATGCAAACACTATATCAACCTCATCAAAAACAAGAAACAGGAGCAGCGCTGTCCTCAACATTAGTAATTAGACATTTATCAAGCTTCTTTGTTGTAAAAACTACCCCGTCCGAAGTCAGTTGAAAATGTGCACACTTGCTGCCTTTCTTGGCTGGGTTATCAATTACTCTTGAATTTCATGTTCTGATTCAAACTTGTTGCCCTTTATTGAGCCTTTTTGTTGTACCTACTACCCCGGCCGAAGGCAGTGGTAAATTTGGACACTTACTGCCTTTCTTGGCTGGGGCTATGAATTACTCTTGAATTTCATATTCTGATTCAAACTTGTGGCCCTTTATTGAGCCTTTTTGTTGTACCTACTACCCCGGCCGAAGGCAGTGGTACATTTGGTTACTTACTGCCTTTCTTGGCTGGGGTTATCAATTATTCTTGAATTTGATATTCTGATTCAAACTCGTGACCCTTTATCGAGCCTTTTTGTTGTACCTACTACCCCGGTCGAAAGCAGTGGGAAATTTGCACACTTGCTGCCTTTCTTGGCTGGGGCTGTCAACTGTCCTTCTTGTAATACAAATTCAAAGTGTAGGCCCTTTATTGAGCCTTCTAGGTAACTATCACTCATGAATGGCAGTGGGTAATTTGCGGACTTCCTGCCGTTCATGTATAAACAAAAGCTTAAAAGTCTAACAATATTAAAAAAGAGCCGGTATAGTCTATGGCTATCAAAACTTCTGTTTGTTATTGAAATTCAAAGTACAGGCGCTTTATTGAGCCTTCTTGGTAACTACTACCCGTGAATGGCAGTGGGTACTTTGCGCACTTCCTGCCGTTCATATATAAATAAAAGCTTAAAAGTCTAACAATATTAAAAAAGAGCCAGTATAGTCTTTGGTTATCAAATCTACTGTTTGTTATTGTAATTCTTATCTTATCTTAAGCAAAATTTATAAAGCGCACTAACAACATTAGTTTCCTGGCGCTGGCAAAGTACAGAGATTGCAGCGAGGTAGGCGAACCGGAGATGGAAAAGAGCCAGGTTTTTAATGTTTTTCTAAAGTTGAGTAGGGAACCGCAAGTCTTAATGGACAGAGGGAGGGGGTTCCAAAGCTTGGGTGCCAGATGGGCAAATCTGCGTCCCCCAAATTCTTTTTGTTTGAAGGTGGGGGCGGCCAGCAGGTGGAGATGGGCCAACCGAAGATTGCGAGCCGGTAGATGTTTAATAATAAGGACTTTCAAGAAGTTGGGCAATTGCCATACAGGGTTTTATAAATCAAGCAACCAGTCTTAAAGGCTGCCCTCTGTGCGATAGGTAACCAGTGCAAAGTATGCAACAAATGTCTTGTGGATTGCCACTTCGGTGTTTTATGGATGAGTCTCGCTGCCTGGTTTTGCACAATTTGGAGGCGCCAAAGCAGCACTGCTGGTAGGCCTAGGTAGAGGGATTTGGAAAAGTCGAGGTGGGATAGTACCAGCGAAATCATGACTTGAACCAGCGCCGCATGTGACAGCAGGTGGGAGATCTTACGAATTTTACGTAGCTGGAACATGCTGGATGAGACCACTGCCCCTACCTGCATTTTAAGGGAGAGGTCAGCGTCAATAAATACTCCGAGACTCTTTACCGAGCTAACGGGTGTAGGGGGAGAACCCATCTCACTTGGCCAAAACTGAGGGCCCCAGTGTGCCAAGCTATTTCCTGGCAGGATAAGCTCAGTTTTCCCTCGGTTCAACTTAAGTTGGTTCTGGTTCATCCACTGCTGTATATGGAGCATTGTTGCTTGGAATACAGATACGGCATCGGGGGAGTCCAGGGGGAAGATGATCTGCAAATCATCGGATTAATTGAAGATAGTAATCTTCCACCTCTTTAGCGAATGGATTAAAGGGCGGAGATACAAGTTAAATAGTAAAGTCGAGAGAGAGGAACCCTCAGGGACCCCGCATGCGGTCACTACCCTAGTCGCGGTGAAGGGACCTAGGCGAACCACCTGTGCTCTGCCCATGAGGAAGGACTTGACCCACTCGAGGGCGGGGCCCTGAACGCCAGCCTGCTCGACACGGTGGAGAAGAATGTTATGGTCCACCGTATCGAATGCTGCTGACAAGTTCAGGAGCATGAGTGCCTGCTGGGCTCCTCCGTCTGTGTACCCTCTCAGAGCATCCATCACAGCCAGGATGACGGACTCAGTGGAGTGAGCCGGCCTGAAGCCAGCTTGATTGGGTTCCAGGTAACTAGAGTTCTCAATGAATTTTGAGAGGCAGGTGGTTACATGGGCCTCAATGATTTTAGACAGGTAGGGCAGGAGGGAAATAGGGCGATAATTAGAGGAAATGGCCGGGTCTGGGCCGGGTCTGGGGGGACTGATATAGCCTCCTTAAAGGCACTGGGGACCGTGCCGATGCTAAGGGAGGCGTTCAAGAGGGGGATGATGCTATCTAGTAGGGAAAGACACATTTCCCTAAGAACAGAGGGAGGACAACAGTCGTTGGGGGACCCCAACTTGATGCAGGTAGAGAGCTCAGAGAGAATACTAGGATTAAGAGCCAGAAAGTGGGTCAGGGACAGAGAGTTAAGGGTGGAAACATCCAGTGACCCGCTGGGCGTGGGGGGCGGGATAGTATTCTTAATGTTTGCGATTTTCTCTATAAAGAAAGTATTTAGTGCATTGCACGTCTCTTGTGTTTGAATCTGAGTGGGGAGAATTCTGGCATCGGTGGTGAAGTCGTTCATTATTTTAAAGATTTCTTTTGGCTTATTGTGGGCTGAGAGGATCCTGTCAGAGACATGTGCAGCTTTGGCCCTGAGAATCGCGCCTTCTCAAAGTACAGGCCCTTTATTGAGCCTTCTTGGTAACTACTACCCATGAATGGCAGTAGGTAATTTGCACACTTGCAGCCTTTCTTATTTTTTACATTATTCATCTAACACTCAATCAACACATCATCTACACGTCCACACACCTACTTGCTGCCTATCTTAGCTGCGGTTATCAATTATCCTTCTTCTAATACAAAATCAAAGTGCATGCCCTTTATTCAGCCTTCTTGGTAACTATTACTCGAGAATGGCAGTGGGTAATTTGCACACTTGTGTCCTTTCTTGCGTCCTTTCTACCGCACAGTGTGTGTACTTTGTGCACTTGCTTAACTCCTTAGATGAGATACTTGTTTCTCAGGCTCCCACTGCGGAATCTGACTCACACCCATTTCCTTTACAAAGCAGTGGGTTATTTCCACATCTGCTACCTTTCTTCCTTTTCACCTTATTCTGCAACACTACCTAGAACACACCTACCTCCTAACTTTCTTGCAGCCTTTGCCAAGTATTATTCTAATTCAAAGTAGAGTCCCTGAAATGGACCCGGTGTTGTAATTTTTCAGCCCTACCCCCCACAATGGTAACTTAATGCACTTACGTTGCTTCCTTCGATGTCGTAGCCACTTCTTATGCTCCCACTGCAAAAGTAGATGCCCTATCCGTATAATGACTTGGAAATCCAAAGATCCACTTCCCTGACAATGCAGTGGATAGTTTGCGCGTCTGCAGCCTTTCGAATTTTTCAACTTTTTTTATCTTCCACTCAATCAACACATCATCTACACATAACACACACCAACTTGCTACCTTTTTTGGCTGCAGTTATCAATTATTTTTCATTTTCATATTCTTATTCAAACTCTTGGCCCTTTCTTGAGCCTTTGTGTTGTAGCTACTACCCCAGTCAAAGGCAGTGGCAGTGGCAAATTTGGACACTTACTGCCTTTCTTGACTGGGATTATAAATTATTGTTCAATTTCATATTCTGATTCAAAGTCAAGTCCCTTTATCAAGCCTTTTTCATATAGATGCTGCACTGGCAGAACGCAGTGGGAAATTTGTACACTTGTTGCATTTCTTTGCAGGGGTTATGAACTATTGTTCAATTTCATATTCCTATTCAAACTGCAGTCCCTTTATCATGCCCTTTTTATTCTATCAACTACCCCGGCCGAAGGCAATAGGACATTTGAACTCTTCCTGCCTTTCTTGGCTGGGGTTATAAATTATCCTTATTGTATTTATTTATTTATTTATTTAAAACATTTATAGAGCGCAACTGTCGCCTGGCAGGCATCCTGGCGCTAGAGTAGCTTACTCCTAAGATAAAAAAACGGTGGGAGAAAGATAACTGGTGAGGGGGGAAACTAGGGAAAAAGCCAAGTTTTTATTAGTTTTCGAAACGGAAGGAGCTGTGAAGTGTGGCGAATATCAGCAGGCAGACTGTTCCAGAGCTTTGCAGCCGCCACTCGGAATGATCTTCCTCCAATCCTGGCTCTCTTGAATCTGGGCACTATTACAAGTCGAGCGGTAGCGGATCGAAGGGCTCTGGTAGGGGTGTACCAGCTGAACAACCGTTGAAGGCAATTCGTTGCTTCAGGGGAAGCCAGTGCAGCTCGGCTAGGGCAGCAGTGGTTGAAGCTCTCCTGGACCATCCAAGTGCCAGTTTCGCTGCTGCTGATTGGACCCGTTGGAGACGGTCCAGCAGTACCAAGGGGGAGTCCAGCAAGATAGCATTGCAATAGTCGATACGACTAAGGATGGTGCACCTGACTATCTGTGCTCTGGCGGAAAGTGGAAGTAGTGGCAGAATTTTACGCAATGATCTCAAAAGAGCAGAGCAGGTGGCAACTGTTCTCGAGACCTGTGTTTCCATGCTCAGCTTATTATTCAGCATGACGCCCAAATTCCGCACACTGGCCACAGGTGACGGGTTGTCCAAATTTTCCGGAAGCCAGAAATCCGCAGGCAGGGGGCGAGGTATGCGGCTGGCTGGGCAGAACAGAACCTCGGTCTTAGAGGAGTTAAATTGGAGGGAGTTGTGGTGTAGCCAAATTCAAAGTGCAGGCCCTTTATTGAGCCTTCTTGGTAACTATAACTAGTGAATGGCAGTGGGTAATTTGCGCACTTCCTGCCGTTCATGTGCGAAAAAAAGTTTAACAATAGTCTACCAATATTAAAAAAGAGCCAGTATACTCTATCGTTATCAAGCCTTCTCTTTGTTATTCTAGTTTAAAGTGCAGGCCCTTTACTGAGCCTTCTTGCAAACTACTACCCGTGAATAGCAGTGGCTAATTTGCACACTTACAGCCTTTCTTAGTTTTTACATTATTCATGTTCCACTCAATCAACACATTATCTACACGTACACACACCTACTTGCTGCCTTTCTTGCCTATGGTTATAAGCTATTCTATTTCATATTCGTATTCAAACTACAGGCCCTTTATCGAACCTTTTTGTTGTAACATGTACCCCAGCCGAAGACAGTAAAAAATTGCACACTTGCTGCATTTCTTGGCTGGGGTTATCAATTGTTCGTGAATTTCATATTCTGATACAAACTTGTGGCCCTTTATTGAGGCCTTTTGTTTTACCTAAGACTCCAGACGAAGGCAGTGAAAATTTACACACTAACTGCCTTTTTTGGCTAGGGGTTATCAATTATTCGTGAATTTCATATTCTGATACAAACTCGTGGCCCTTTATTGAGGCTTTTTGTTGTATTTACGACTCCGGCCGAAGGCAGTGAAAATTTGCACACTAACTGCCTTTCTTGGCTAGGGGTTATCAAATATTGTTCAATTTCATTTTCTAACTCAAAGTCAAGGACCTTTATCGACCCTTTTTATTGTAGCTAATACCTCGGCCGAACAAAGTAGGATATTTTCACACTTACTGCTTTTGTTCACTGGGGTTGTCAATTATTTGTAAAGTACCTACAAGCTTAGCAACAATATTTTCAAACTAGTCTCTGTAAAAATTCTTTGACATGTTCAGTCATTTCTCCAATTCTTATTTCTTAGTTCCATATTCAGCATCATTTCCTTATTGCATATTTGTATTAACGTCCTTATATTAAAAATATAACCAAATGTTAACATTACCAATGCTACATTACATCATTTACTTATACTACCTATGGAGCATAACAACAAATTACAATACCACAAGATATCTGGAGAAGCTTGTTGTGAAGACTCTTGAAGAAAATGAAACTTCTCATTATTGATGACATCAGCATGGTATCAAACTTAATGCTTGTCTTTGTGCATTTAACAATGCTGCAAACTCTTAAAACAGAGTATCACATATTAGTCCAATGTATTTAAGGCACAGGCAATTGTACTATGTCCTCAGATTCTGTTAACTGTACAAAATAACATTAATCAATGTTTGTGTCGAGTAGCACCTTCAATATACATTGCAGACATCAGGGTTCACATCTTCACTTCAGCTTTCCTTCTACATTAATGACAGCATTGAATCCAGCCTTGCTTTACTTAAGGCAGAGACAATTGTACTGTGTCCTCACATTCTGTTAACTGTGACAAAATAGCATTCATCGATCTTTCTGTCAACATCTACCTTCAATCTACACTGCCGACAGCTGGGTTCACAAATTGCATTCACCAATCTTTCTGTCAACAACTACCTTCAATCTGGACTGCGAACAGCTCCTTTAACTACTTGCATTGACGGATCTTTCTGTCAACAACTACCTTCAATCTACACTGCGGACAGCTGGGTTCACAACTTCAATTCAGCTTTCCTTCTACATTGAAGACAGCATTGTATTCTTGCTTGCTTTCCTTAAGGCAGAGACAATTATACTGTGTACTCAGATTCTGTTATCTGTGACTAAATAGCATTCTTCAATCTTTGTCTCAACAACTGCCTTCAATCTACACTGCAGACAGCTGCGTTCACAACTTCAATTCAGCTTTCCTACTACATTAAGGACAGTATTGTATTCTTCCTTGCTTTCCTTAAGGAAGAGACAATTATGCTGTGTCCTCTGATTCTGTTATCTGTGACTAAATAGCATTCTTAGATCGTTGTCTCAACAACTGCCTTCAATCTACACTGCGGATAGCTGGGTTAAACTTGAATTCAGCTTTCCTTTTACATTAAGGACAGCGTTGTATTAAACCTTGCTTTCATTAAGGCAGAGACAATTGTACTGTATCCTCACATTCTGTTAACATGTGATAAAATAGCATTCATCGATCTTTCTGTCAACAATTACCTTCAATCTACACTGCGGACAGCTGGGTTCACAACTTGCATTCACCAATCTTTCTGTCAACAACTACCTTCAATCTACACTGCGGACAGCTGTGTTCACTACTTCAGTTCAGCTTTCCTTCTACATTGAGGACATGATTGTAATCTTGTTTGCTTTCCTTAAGGCAGAGACAATTATACTGTGTCCTCAGGTTATGCAAACAGTGACAAAATAGCATTCTTCGATCGTTGTCTCAACAACTGCCTTCAATCTACATTGCAGAGAGCCGGGTTCACAAATTGAATTCAGCTTTCCTTCTACATTAGGGACAGCATTGCATTTAGCCTTGCTTTCCTTAAGGCACACACAATTATACTGTATCTTGAGATTCTATTATCTGTGATTAAATGGCATTCATCGACCTTTGTGTCAACAACTGCCTTCAATCTACACTGCGGACAGAAGGGTTCACAACTTCAACTAAGCTTTAGAACTAAAATTATCTTCAATATCTGTCCTTACAACAACCTTCAATATATTCTGCGGTCAGTAAAAATTAAAACTTCATAGCAAGAGCCCCAACTCTACAGAAAACATTGAATTCAGTATCGCTTTATTTAAGGTACAGACTAATGGATTTTATGTGTTCCGATTTTGTAAAAGAATGTCACAAATAGTATTCATCTATAACTGCTCACTAGAGCTTTCAATCTACACTACGGACAGATCAGTTCCCAAATTCAATTCAGCTTTCCTTCTACATTAAGGACACCATTGTATTACGCTTCACTTTCCTTAAGACAGACACAATTATACTGCATCCTCAGATACTGTTAACTTTTACAAATTGCATTGACCAATCTGTCTGTCAACAACTACCTTCAATCTACACTGCTGACAGCTGGGTTCACAACTTCAATTTAGCTTTCCTTCTACATTGAGGACAGCATTGTATTCTGGCTTGCTTTCCTTAAGGCATAGATAATTATACTGTGTCCTCAGGTTATGCAAACAGTGACAAAATAGCATTCTTCGATCTTTGTCTCAACAACTGCCTTCAATCTACATTGCACACAGCTGGGTTCACAACTTGAATTCAGCTTTCCTTCTACATTAAGGACAGCATTGCATTTAGCCTTGCTTTCTTTAAGGCACACACAATTATACTGTATCTTGAGATTATATTATCTTTGATCAAATGGCATTCATCGACCTTTGTGTCAACAACTGCCTTCAATCTACACTGCAGACAGAAGGGTTCACAACTTCAACTCAGCTTGAGAACTAAAATTATCTTCAATATCTGTCCTTACAACAACCTTCAATATATTTTGCGGTCAGTAAAAATTTAAACTTCATAGAAGAGCTCCACTACTACACAAAACATTGAATTCAGCCTCGCTTTATTTGAGGTATAGACAAATGGATTTTATGTGTTCCGATAGCGAAGGAGCGAAAGATACTAGAAGGATGTTTCGGCCTTTCCATCGAGTTACGGCAGAAATGCTTTCTGCTGCTCTTGGCCAACATCCCTGCCCCCTATCAGGTGGCCTGGAGCAAGATATCGAATTGGTCCAGAAGTGGCTCGTAACTAGGTTTGAGGAGCTAGCCCCTGGTAAGCCAGTTAACTCTGTGGGTAAACATACTTCGCCCCCCTGGTTTACTCCTCTTCTTGGTAGGATGCGCCAAGACTGCAAGAGGGCAGAAAGAGTCTGGAGGCGTATGTATGACCCAGAAGATAAAATTAAATATAGGGAGATAATCTGACTCTACCACAAGCATATTTTGGATGCACAAAAAAGTCTATCTGGAGCACAGAATTGACACAGCAGAAAATACGAGTAAAGACATTTTTAGAATTGTACAAGAGTTTATTTCTCCTTCCTCGAGTTCTCCTATCCATTCTCACACTGAAGTTTGGATTAGCCAACTCAGTGAGTTTTTTAATAATAAAATCAGACTTATTCAAGGCTCTTTTCCTAGTGCGGGCCTTAGCCCAGGTGTCTGTCATCTTACACCTATGCTACCATTCTTGAAGGAGAAAGGACCTCTGCTTTCGGATTTTCCTCCCATCTCTTTTGCTTCTTCTCTCGTCTTCCTGACTCGGCTTAAATCAGGCTCGCCGCTTGATCCTTGCCCTGCTAAATGCCTAGGGAGAGTGGCGCTGGCAGTTAACATCTTGCTCAACCCACTGCTCAACGCCTCCCTGACATCTGGAGAGGTCCCCATGGCCTGGAAGCACGCCCTGATTCTGCTGCTGCTGAAAAAAACATCTTTAGATCCCCTTGTTCACGCGAATTATAGACCAATCTCCCTCCTTCCCTCTCTGGCTAAGGTCATTGAGAAGCATGTGCACCTCTCTATTTCCAGCTTCATAGAGAATAACAACATCTTGCACGACTCTCAATCGGGTTTCCGTGCGAATTTTAGCACGGAGACCGCTCTTCTTGAGATTACCGATGCCATCCGAGAGACTTTGGACAGTGGGGGTAAAGCCTTCTTGGTCATGTTGGATTTGTCGGCGGCTTTCGACACCTACCCCACGACGGTCTCCTTTTAAGACTCTGGGAGATCGGTCTCCGTGGGACGGTGTGGAAATGGTTTAAGTCATTTCTGACCAACCGCCGACAAGTGGTCTGGGCACCTCCGTTTTCCGCTGAAATGCCGCCGCTAGAAGTGGGGGTTCCTCAGGGGTCCATCCTGAGCCCCACCCTTTTCAATATCTATATGGCCCCTCTGGCGGCGGTAGCGGAATCTTTTGGTGCCCAGATCATATCCTATGCTGATGACACCCAGCTTGTTTTTACGTGTAACAAGGGTGAGGATTTTGACAGCGGTCGGATCAGGGAATGTCTGGAAGCCGTGTTTGATTGGTTTCAGAGGCATAGTCTGAAGTGTAATTCAGACAAGTCGGAGCTGCTTTTCTTCGGATGTCCACCGGATCCCGGCTGGAAGACTTGGTGGCCTCGTGATATGTCTCCGCCTGATGCTGCCTCGCTAAAAGCTAAAAACCTGGGTGTCTTGTGTGATGTTGATCTTTCTTTTAGACCTCAGATTGTAGGGCTGACAGGAAAGTGCTTCGGCGTTTTGAAAATGTTGCGGAAGTTTCTTCCCATAATATCCCTTCAACACAAAAAAGTTATTGTTCAGGCCTTGATAGGCTTGCGTCTTGATTACGCGAACGCTCTCTAACTAGGCCTTCCTAAATATCTGATGAAACGCTTGCAGGTCGTGCAGAACTCGGCTGCTAGAGCCATCTTTGGATTACCGTGAAGGGCTCGAGCGTCGGAGTTGCTTGAGAAACTTCATTGGCTTCCGATCGCCAAGAGAGTCACTTTTAAGATCTTGACTCTGGCCTTTAAAGCTCTCCCCTCGATTGGCCCAAATTATCTTGGGAAGCGGATGACCTTCTATGCTCCCAGGAGGACTTTAAGGTCCGCTCTGCCGGCCAAAGCCACTGTTCCCACTATTAGACGTGCTCGTACTGGAGGCTGCTCCTTCCGGTATCTGGCACCTCGTTGCTGGAATGAGCTCCCTTTTGCTTTGAGAACCGCCTCTAACTTGCTTGTTTTTCGAAAAGAATTGAAGACGTGGCTCTTCTCCCAGTAACTCTGTGCCGGCCTGCGGAGGGCGTTGTGTTGTGTACTTTTCTCCTATCTCTCTTTGCCAAAGCGCCGGGACACTCCATGGAGTAGCCGTGCGCTATAGAAGAGCCCTTTTATAACATAACATAACATAACAAATAGTATTCATCTATAACTGCTCACTAGAGCTTTCCATCTACACTACGGATAGCTCAGTTCACAAATTCAATTCAGCTTTCCTTCTACATTAAGGACACCATTGTATTAAGCTTCACTTTCCTTAAGACAGACACAATTATACTGCGTCCTCAGATACTGTTAACTTTTACAACTTGCATTGACCGATCTTTCTGTCAACAACTACCTTCAATCTACACTCCGGACAGTTGCGTTCACACCTTTAATGTAGCTTTTCTTCTACATTAAGGACAGAATTGCAAATCAGCCTTGCTTTCGTTAAGGCAGAGACAAATATACTGTGTCCTCTGATTCTCTTAACTGTCACAAAATAGCATTCATCAATCTTTGTGTCAACAACTGCCTTCAATCTACACTGTGGACAGCTGGGTTCACAACTTGCATTGACCGATATTTCTGTCAACAACTACCTTCAGTTTACACTGCGCACAGCTGGGTTCACAACTTCAATTCAGCTTTCCTTCTACATTAAGGACAGCATTACATTCAACATTGTTTTTCTTAACGCACATACAATTCTACTCTGTACTAAGATTCTGTTAACTGTACAAAATACCATTTATCAATGTTTCTATCGATTAGTACCTTCGATCTACATTACAGACAGCAGGGTTCACAACTTCAATTCAGTTTTCCACGTAAATTTCTCTTCACTATGTGTGCTGAGAAGTGCCTTCAATCAATTCTGTGCTCAGTAGACTTCACAACTAGATACCAAGAGCGCCAGCACTACAGAAAAAATTCAATACAATCTTGATTTACTTCAAACACAGACAATTGCACAATATCCTCACATTTTCTTAAACTTTGAACACTAGGAAATTCAGCCTTCATTTATTGAATGCAGACGAAATTCTACTATATGTTTATTACATTTCGTTTAAATAAGTGACAAAAAACATTCGTCTATGTCTGTTAACAACTACCTTCAATCTACACTGCACAGGGAACATACAAGCTCACCGCCAAGATACTACTTACTCAGTGCACCATAAATCATCACAAACAATGGTGAACACTTTTATGTCACAGTGAGACATACCGTCCCTTTTAAATCGAACTGATGCAGAATTCAATCAACAAAACGCATTACTTAAATTACTGTACCTCACCCCGACCACACATCATCACAGGGTACATTCAAGCTCAGTGTCAAAGGTATTACTAACTCAGTGCACCACAAATCATCACCATGTCACCGTATTGAATGAAATGACTTATTTAGAAAAAAATACATCATACTTTTTGAAAATATACTTCTAATTACTTCTGTGAATGGACAACCAATATTTATTAGAAAACTTGATTTTAAAGATTTTGCTACCAATCCGTGATGCTTGCACCACACATCATCACACACTCCACAGAACGTTGTTGCTTTAGATGCACACTTGCTTCCTTTCCTAATGAGTACTGGTACCGTCGTCATGGAGAACTTAGAATCTCCTACATAGTTCCTTACTCTAAGCTCTGCTGACTATGCTTGGGATGATTTACATCAATTTCTTGATTACACAAATTCATATGATCATAGTCGATGTCATCTAATGCTTCCACAAAATCAGCATCTAAACTTTAGTTTAGAAAATCACAGCATATATCTACAGCATTTATATCTTCCTCGTCATTCTCCCTACTTATAAAAATTATGTTTAGCACTTCTATGACACTGTTACTATTGTCGAAACCGTCTTTCAAATTTTGTTGATTTTCCATACTGAATTTCTTATGTTGTTGGTCCTTGTACAAAAACATAAACAATTAATTTTATCTTCACTGTAATATCAGCATATGTGGTTATTCATATGAAATATCTTACAATTAAACCAACAATATTTTCTATATGAGTGTATATTATTTTCAAAATATTCTAAAAATAAATACAATAAATACAGTGTCACTCTGCAATGTGTCAAGTGCTTTATTTATTTATGTATTTATTTATTTATTTATACTACCTACTGTTTTTGCAAACTTAAAACAATGACAACAACACTGCCTTAGTTTGACTCACCCCATTACATTCTCAATTAGGGTTGAGGGAGACAAAGGAAAGGAGTAAATCTACAGATGTACTCCTATATTTAGAACACTGGATGAAGCACTGAATAAATAAAGTTAGATACAAAAAAAGGCTGCATAAAACATACACAAAGGAAAGCAACACAAATAGGTCACCGAAACTTGAACTCAAACTGGTAAGTCATTAAAAGAATAAAAAGGCTAAGGACACTGCAACGGACGCTAGGCTGTGGAACTCATTGTGAAGAAAGGTAAAAACATACTGTCAAGAAAGCCGAATTCAAATAAAGAAAAAGTAAAAAAGCTACATGGATGACAAAGTCACATTTTGCAGAAGTTATATGTACAAATGTTTAAAAAGCTGCAAAAGGGCCCCATCCCCCAGGACTCAAAAAATAACATTGAGGACCGTGGAGAGAACGCCAATGCCCCCACGGTCCCAGACGGCACCCCGCATCCTTCGAGAGCCGGCATTGCTTTCTCAAAAAGAACAGCTTACATGCTGCTCTCTCTAACGAAAAGCAATCTGCTTTCCTCCTTGAAAGAGACAGCAGATTAACTTGCTCTCTCTTTCAAATAGTAAACTGGTTTGCTGTGCTAAACTGGGAGCCGCGGCGCTCCTGCCCACCATACCAAACAGCAGTGTGCAGGGGATAAGCACCCCGACACACTGCAAGAGCCGGCCCTGGGAAATTATGGTCCCCAGGGCCATCAAGGGTTCCAGTAAGGAGGCCGCACGGCCCCCTCCCAACATTAAAAAGTCCCGAGAAGTGGAAGTCCCCAGAGCTGGGAAACCCATCCCATCGCAATCAATCAATCAATCAAGGCATTTATATAGCGCACTACTCACCCGGAGGGTCTCAAGGCGCTTGGGGAGGTGGGGTCCGCTACTGCTCGAACAGCCAGGTCTTGAGCTGCTTCCTGAAGGCGAGGTGGTCCTGGGTCAGGCGGAGGTGGGTCGGGAGTGAGTTCCAAGTCTTGGCGGCCAGGTAGGAGAAGGACCTTCCTCATGTGGTGGCTCTACAGATGCGGGGGATGGCGGCGAGGGCGTCACCGGTCGATCGAAGCTGGCGTGTGGGAGCGTAGAAGTTGAGGCGGCTGTTGAGGTAGTTTGGGCCTTGGTTGTGTAAGGCTTTGTGTGCGTGGGTGAGGAGACGGAAGGTGATTCTCTTGTTGACCGGAAGCCAGACCCCCTATTTCAAATATTACTGCCCCGGGAAGGTGGCGGTCCCCAAAGAATGTATGAGAGCTGTGAGCCCCCCACATACTTCAAAATAAAAAAGGCTGCCAACACTTCCTGGTTTGGAGTGCTGACAGACAGTTGACAACCAATCAGCAGGCAGCTAGTAATTGTACGGAAGTCCGTAAGCGTAATCCGCGATTTTTCAATTAAAAAAATAAATAAATGTATATATATGTATATATATATATATTACCTACTGGCGGTCGCCAGTAGGTATATATAGTTAGGATTTTTTCTCTAGGGGATTTTTAAAATTCTATGTCTAATAACTTTGGCGTTTGTGGACGGAATTGGCAGGAAAATTTTGTTTCTGAGCAGCCCCTAAAAATTTGGGGGGGTTTCGTCAAGGGGAGGCCGAGAAAAAAGGGGGGTCCCAAAACGCGTTTTTAACATTGAGTTTTCCATAGGGCGGTTGACCTCACTTTTAGCTCGAACGGCTGAATGGATTTACACGAAACTTGGCAGAATTGTAGGGACTGTTAGCCCGATGTGCTTTTGCTAGGTCTCAATATATGTGCTCCAGTGGATTTTGAGAAATTAACGTTTTAAACAACAGATATATCTGTGACAGCTTCCCGGTTAGCGCCCCGGTTCGCGAACTTGACGCGTAACGGAACTTCGTGAAGCGAAGCTGATTGGCTCTCCGGTGTCTGTCAACATTCTAAACAGTCCGGAGCGGCCGCCATCTTGTGTCTCGGTAGGATCGAGACACAAGATGTGGCAAAAACAAAGGGGGAAATGAGCATAAGGGGGCAGAGTACATCCTCCCTGACCCCCAAGGTTTGATGAAGGGGCTTTAAAAGGGCCTTGCGGGATTAAAAAATAATAATTTTTATATCTTTTTTTTGCGGGGGGAGCGCTCGGTACGCGCACCGGGAAGCGGTCCGGAAAGCGTAATATTGGGAAAATAGGATGAAAGAATGTTCAAATATTGTATGTTTATTGATTGTTATTTTTGTTTTTTTAATTTATTTTATTTAAGTACCAACATGTAGGTACCAATGCAAAATAAAAATACATTGTTTCCTTTGTAGATATCTTGCAGGTTGTTTCAGAAGTTATTGAGGTATATGGAATTCATAGCGTAGTCTGTCAGGAAAGCAGAAACACCATGGAGGCAGGAGATGATAAAGAGATGTTAAATACACATTGGAGATGATATAGTGGAAGAAAGGAAGTAACTATGAGCAAACTTAAAGTTGCACAGTATATTTAAAGTCTGATTTTACATTAAAATCAATTTGCTACTAGTTTAAAAAATACATATAAAAATGAATAATGTCTCAAACAATTTTTGAATTATTCTGATTTATTTTCAAAATTAAAAAGAACTTCTAATAATTCTTGGTCAGATTTTGACTCATTTTCAATTAAGAAATCCACAGCTTCAACACATTGCAGAAGTTCTATGTCCATTGATTGATCAAAGAATTCTGAATCATTTGCTGTGTCTTGGTTGCATTCTGCAACAATTTCCATGTTATTTTTCTGCCCTCCTTCCATTTTGTATGCTGTAAAATGAATTGAAAAAAAATATATCAGTACAGATAGGGCACTGTTGGGTTTAAGTACAGACAGGTAGTTTGGTTCTTTAAACAGTGATTTTTTCGTTGGGCAGTCTATGGTATCAAACTGGAAGTAGAAATATTAAAAAATTATGAAATAAACTCTAAGTCAATTCCTAATTATACAAGACAAGTCTAACTCCATCCATAACTAAAAAAGAGAAGTCTATTTTATTCTATAAGTATTACAGAGGGATAGTATATAACTATCAGAAAATGTTTACCTAATTAACTTACAGTACAGAACATACTTCAGTTTTTAAAATAACATCTTACCTTTCAAATAGAACTTTAAGTTATCAGTTGAAATGTACTTGATATGTACTTTAAGAAGTAGTAGTCAAAATGGCTGTGTTTCTCTCTCTTTCTTTATATATATTCAGGTACATAACCAATCAAATGTCATGAAATAATAGAAGATATTGAAAGTAGCATTTTGATTGGTTGTCAATTCTAACACTTCAAAAGTGTTTTGGTTAGGTAATTTACCTCAGGATATTTAATCAGGTTTACAGCATAATTTTCACAATGAAATTCCATCAAATTTGGGGAAATGGTAGGGACTGCTATGTAATAGGGGCTATTCTATATTTGATGAAAGTGTCTGTAGTGGTTTTTCTGTAAATTACTTTCCCACCTTTTTTTATCGAGCGCTTACCGGTGCGCTCTCCGGTACGCGAACCGGCAGCGTAACGGGAGTCCTTCATTTTGAGTATTGGTAGAATTGAGACACATAATAGAGGACAAACAATGTTCGGAATGGGTAGAAGGGGGCACGGTAGACACTTTGTGACCCTCTAGGTTTTCGGAGGGAGGATTAGGATGCTGATACATGCAAAAATAAAGAAAAAAAAATTACAAATTTCGCCGGGGGAGCGCCCGGTACGCGCACCAGTAAGCGAACCGGGGAGCGTACTTTGGAAAAAAAAAATATACATTTTACAGCTTTTGATATTTGCTTTAAAAAACCATTGAAATTCACTGAAAAAACCATAGGTTATAGACCATATATAGTTAGGAATTAGCATTTACAAAACCTTGAAAATTCACTGAAAAAACCATAGGTTATAGACCATATATAGTTAGGGATTAGCATTTTGAAAACCTTATTTTACTCGCACAAAACCATTGAAATTCGCATATATAGTTAGATGCACTAACTATATAACGCGCACCCGCAATCCACTGCTGATGATGTCACATATTACATCATTCATGACATGTTCAGTGACATCACTGATGACATCACTGTTGACAACTCAAATGACATCACTGACAACATCACTGATGACGTCATTCATGTGATAATACGATGAATCTGTTCAGACTCTAATATAACCTTAGATACACTCAGTGTAAACAGACACTCACAGATTGTCACTTATCCATAGAGTTACTCATACACCTAGTCAATCATGCAAAGAATCAATCACACCTCCATTCCCTCAACTATACAGTTATACACATCTTACTTATTGAAACTTATTCTAACACATATTTACTCTCTTATACAATCACTGATACAAGTTTTCAATGATCCATGCAGCCACTCACACATTCACTAACTATTATACACAGTAATTTATATATGTCAACTCTCACATGCACTGTGTTTTACATATGTACTTACTTTGACATATAGCACTGATATATCCATTTACTCACCAATACACTCTTGCACACAGTCAACCACCCAAACAGCTGTTTCCACATGCAGTTTTGAGCCCATACATTTAGTGAATCAACTGTTCACACATCTATGCACAGAGTCACACACCTCCCAGCCAACCCCCACACACACACACTCTCCCATACAAATACTTGGGCAACCAATCAATTACCCATATAGTTACTCATATAGCTACTGATCAACACATGCAGCAGTTTACAGAACAACAGACATAATGATGCACACATTAAGACAGTTCAGTCACTAACCCATGCACTCATTGAGACACATTTAAACACTCTCTCATACAGTCTGTCATGCATCTACTAAATCCTTCATCCAGACACTTATACATCCACTCATTCTTCAATATGTAAGACATATTTTAAATTTACAGAAACATACAGTCACTGGATGATGTCATCAGTGATGTCATTTTATATATATATATATATATATATATATATATATATATATATATATATATATATATATATATATATTCACTGAAAAAACCATAGGTTATACACCATATATTGTTAGTAATTTGCATTTACAAAACCTTGGAAATTCACTGAAAAAACCATAGGTTACAGACCATATATAGTTAGCTGCACATTTTATTGATATAAAACTAATGAAATTTCATATATAGTTAGTTGCACTAACTAGATATTTCGCGCATCCGCAATCCAATGCTTATGATGTCACATATTACATCATTCATGACATGGTCAGTGACATCACTGATGACATCACTGATGACATCTCAAATGACATCACTGATGACATCACTGATGACATCATCCAGTGACTGTGTGTTTTTTAAAATTTTAAATAGGTTTTACATATTGAAGAATGAGTGGATGTATAAGGGTATGGATGAAGTGTTTGATTGTATCAGTGAGTAAGTATGTGTTAGTATAAGTGTGAAAATGTAAGGTGTTCTGTGTTTAACTGTATAGATGAAGAAATCAAAGTGTGATTGATTCTTTACAGGACTGACTAGGTGTGTGAGTAACTCCATGGATGAGTGGCAGTGTGTGAGTGTCTGCATAGGTGTATGAGTGCATATGATAGTGTTGTAATGATGAGTGACTGTATGTACGAGTGATTGTATGGGTGAATGAGTGAATGTGTGGGTACACGTAGGAATCAGTGAGTGCGTATGTAGTAAATGTTATTCGTGTGTCAATGGTTTCAAAAATGATACACTGTATTTTACACTAGGTGTAACAGAGGTTATATTAGAGTGTAAGGAGGTGCATTGTATTATCACATGAAGTATATCATCACTGGTGTGATCATTGATGTTAAATGAGATGTCATCAGTGATGTCATCAGTGATGTCATTTGAGATGTCATCAGTGATGTCATCAGTGATGTCACTGACCATGTCATGAATGATGTAATATGTGACATCATAAGCATTGGATTGCGGATGCGCGAAATATATAGTTAGTGCAACTAACTATATATGAAATTTCATTGGTTTTATATCAATAAAATGTGCAGCTAACTATATATGGTCTGTAACCTATGGTTTTTTCAGTGAATTTCCAAGGTTTTGTAAATGCAAATTCCTAACTATATATGGTGTATAACCTATGGTTTTTTCAGTGAATTTCATTGGTTTTTTAAAAGCTAATATCTATAGCTGTAAAATATATTCTTTATTATGTGACGTATCACGTAGCCACGTGAGACGCCTCATGGGTGAAAGAAATCTCATCAGACGCATTTCGGGCATGTCCGTGCCCTTGCTCACTGTGTGTGTGTGTGTGTGGAGGATCAGTTAGCCTTAACTGTGAATGGTAGACAATTATGCCCCGTATGGATTCGTTAGTCACAATTTGGGTGACTCATAGCGGGATTTTAAGCTATCTTCAGCAGCTCAACCCTGGTAGCAAGCGGCGACTGGCGTGAGTAGAAGTTAGCAGGCTGGCTGTATTCCCGCCTCAGCATCGCGCGCGCCACTATTAAATAGTGCCAATATCTGGCAGCTTCCTGCGCTTACCCCTGAATTGTACGTGAAATAGTCAAGTGAGGACACTAAAAAGGATACAGCAGCTCCAGCCTGCTAGATCGTCGACGGCCATGGGCGTAGGGTCGCCTCTTTGCACAGGGTGGGAATCCCCTCCCGCCCGCCAACGAGGAGCAGAGGAGGAATGGAAAATGCATGCCCACACGACGAGCGCGCCGCTGTGCCACATACGTGCCCCATGCACTCGAGGAGCCGGGGACGTACCGCCCAGAGCCCAAGTCAATAAACTTATAAATGCTTCAACATAAATACAAACATTAAAAGCGAAATGTGCCCCAGTCTCTTAAAAGGTTAATAGCAGTGCTTTAAAATTTGGTACTCCCTACAAACAACTTTACATTATAAATGTCTGAGCGTCCATCAAACATACATTTTTCAAGTCACATTATCCCATATAATTGCTTGTACCTGTAAAACTCACAACAAATATAAATGTTGCCATATTAAAACATAAACAATGAAACAGGCAGAAGTAGAAGCCAGCACTGCTAACCACATCATTAGAAAAGGCTCAACATGATATCTGACAACCACATACGTAATAAAAGTGAACCCCTTAATCGCAAAGCAGAAGCAACAGGTAAGGGGAACCGTTATCAGCACGGGATCCGAACCCTTGACCTTGGAGTTATTAGCACTGCGCTCTAACCCATTGAGCTATTCTGCCCCATCAAAAGACCTTGGCGCTACCTCGTGGAATTTGCATTGCTCACCATTGTCACTTTTACTTCATGTAACTTATCGTCTGCTTTTGTAATTTGTTAATTACTAATTTTCTGTTCGTTTGGGAAGCGCTCTGATGCTCTCACTGTAAACAATGACCGGAAGGACCCACACGATCATATTAAAAACAATTTAAACCCATTCCAAAAAGGGAACCGCACTGTTCTTAATGTGAAGCGATTCCCGGGGGAGAATCCTTTGTGAACTGCTGTAACTGAAAATTGTAACGACTAACTTGCTATAAGAGCGAAAGGAGCCTTCTTAAATGTTCGCTTTTACCATATTTCACATAAGCATTTTTTTTTTTAAAGAAACTTCAATTCCTGGTGACTCTAACTGAAGGAGATACATGGACAAGAAAGCTGTTTACCGCGCACAGCATACGGACATGGGAAGGATGCAAATATCATCTGGGGTTTCTCATCACACCCTGCCTGTGAAGCGCTCTAACGCCCTCGGGTCGAAGTCCGCGCTAATTACAAACGCAAAATACAATAATAAATAACACCCGGTGCATGGGGGTCCCAATCCCGAAGCCGCCCCCCCCGCCTCTTGAGGGACCGCAACCGAACCGAGCCCGAGGAAGCCAACCCACGCCCACCCACAAGCAAGCGCCTGGACGGGCCAGAGGGAGCAAGACCCCACGCCCCCCACCAAACACCGGCCGAAAAGGCGAACCAGACCCGCCCCGTGCCCCAGGCAAGCCGCGGAACAGCTCCTAAATAACAGGGCCAGCGGGAATCTCAAATGGAGCAACAGGGGAAGGCGAAAGGAGGGAGGGGGGGTGGGGGGGGGTGGCGGGCAGCGGCAACTGTGAGTGGGGGCACATACGCTCGGTGCCCCGACGGCCCCGCAAGCACAAGAACGGAACACAAACACAGGTGAGGGGGAGCCTCCCGACCGCTCGCAAAACAAGGAAGGCCCCCAGGAAACCCCGGCCCCCCCTCCTTCCCCGTACGAGAACTAGCACCAGCTGCCCCAGCAGCGAGCCTCGCCTCCATCAGCACAGCCCCCCCCATGCCACAGGAGAAGCAACGCGGCACATCCGTATGCTCAGCAGCGCTTGAAAAGTTCACGGGCTCCCAGCGCCGATACCTTTTACGCTCTGCAGCGCTACCCCCTGTGGCCCCCTCCTAATCGCGTATAATAAAGGTGCCCCCTCATTTATGGCTAGCCGATCCCTGGCTCACATGACCGGTATTAAGGAGGGGCGCACCGTGACACGGGAGATGTGAGGAACGGTGTTCGATTACGTGTGGCAGTTATATATCGCACCCCCCTGCCGACCTCATACTGATACCCGCCTTGAAGTCGCACGGACTTTCTAGCTCCCTCTAAAGTGATCTGACACTGCCAGTAATGTCCCGCAGACATTCGCGCTCCAAGTGTTCCACAGCCACCCGCGTTACATTACCGCATACAATCCCGCTAATAACCTAATTTAAAAATACATGCCTTGTAATATTCTCGCTACGCCGTGAGGCCTCTCACGCGTGTCCTTTCTTATCATTAAGCTGGCTGTTTCCCGCGGATCTGTTATTATTGGTTTTCCGAGCTCCACGCTGCCCATGTGTGCACAGCAAATCTCGCACAGCTGCATAGCTCTGCTGGCTGCGCGTCCAGGCTGCATCCTCAGAGAAGGGACCCGGGAAGACGGAAGCAAGAGCATTCTTGGATGTTTGGAGGCTGGGATAATGGTTAATGCACGTGAAGCAGCGAGCTTGCTCATCAATTAGATTTTTTATTGTGTTTCTTCTCTCCTCGGGGCTCCCTCAGCACACGGGAGCCCCAGCCGACGCTTCTCTTCCAGGTGGCAGGGCTCCCTCCCATCACGGGAGCCCTGCAGAGTCAGCCACCATCTTCCTTCTTCCCCCTCGCGGCGGGGGCGGGCATTTCCAGCTGGCTGCGCTGGGATTGGCCGGCCGGCCCCAGCACTTCCGGGTCGCCGCGGGCAGCGCGGCGGCCCGATTTCAGACAGGCAGGCGGGGACAGTGCGCGCACGCGTGCGCGCTTATAGATATATAATTGGTTTTAAATGCAATTTTCTCAGCAAATACTGGACGGATTTACACCATTTAAAGAAAAGCGTAATCTGCGAACCAGTCTCTTCCATTTTACCAAATTTCAAATAATTCCGTTCAGCCGTTCGGGCTGTAGCCGTGTCTAAAGGTCCTATGGAAATTTGCATGGGGAAAACACGTTTTGGGACCCCCTTTTATCTCAGCCCCCACTTGACGAACCCCCCTCAATCTTTCAGGGAAGGAGCGGAGCGTAACGGGCCATCTTCTTTGAGAAATTCACGTAGATTCATTAACCGAAGCCAAAGTTATTCCCAATAGAATGTTGTGGATTTCCTATGGAAACTAGGTCCTAACTATATATACCTACTGGCTACCGCCAGTAGGTAATATATATATATATATATATATATATATATATATATATATATTACCTACTGGCGGTCGCCAGTAGGTAGTTATAGTTAGGATTTTTTTCAATGTTAAATCTCAAAATTCTATTTGGAATAACTTTGGCGCCGGTTGACGAATCTGCCTCAAAATCTCCTCAATGTTGTTGTTACTGGTTTGGGTATCTCCATTTTTTTGAAAATGTTTGTTTCTATTTTTGAATATGTGTTTCAAGCGTTACATTACACTGAAATTAGGTCTGTCACTCTGTCACAAGGATGGTGTCATCAGTGATGTCATGAGTGATGTCACTGACCATGTCATGAGTGATGTAATATGTGACGTCATCAGCAGTGCATTACAGGCGCGCAAGTTATAGTGAGTCCAACTAACTATAACGTGGGAATTTCAATGGTTTTATGTCAGTAAAATTTCCAGCTAACTATAAATGGTGTGAAATCTATGGTTTTGTCAGTGAATTTAATAGGTTTTTTAAATGCTAATTCCTAACTATAACTGGTATATATATATATATATATATTCACAAAAAAAACCATAGGTTATAGACCATATATAGTTAGGAATTTGCATTTACAAAACCTTGAAAATTCACTGAAAAAAACATAGGTTATAGACCATATATAGTTAGGGTTTAGCATTTACAAAACCTTATTTTACTCGCATAAAACCATTAGAATTTCATATATAGTTAGTTGCGCTAACTAAATATTGCGCACCCGCAATCCACTGCTCATGATGTCACATATTACATCATTCATGACATGGTCAGTGACATCACTGATGACATCACTGATGACATCTCAAATGACATCACTGATGACATCACTGATGACATCTCAAATGACATCACTGATGACATCTCAAATGACATCACTGATGACATCTCATTTGACATTACTGATCACATCACTGATGATATCATTCATGTGATAATACGATGAACCTCTTCAGACTCTAATATAACCTTAGATACAATCAGTGTAAACAGACACTCACAGACTGTCACTCATCCATGGAGTTACTCACACACCTAGTCAGTCATGCAAAGAATCAATCACACCTCCATTTCCTCAACTATACAGTTATACAAACTTTACTTATTCAAACATATACTAACACATATTTACTCTCTTATACAATCCCTGATACAAGTTCACAATGATCCATACAGCCACTCACACATTCACTGGCTCTTATGCACAGTTATTTATATATGTCAACTCTCACATGTACTGTGTTTTACATATGTACTTACTTTGACATGTAGCACTGAGATATCCATTCACTCACCAATACACTCATGCACACAGTCAACCGCCCATACAGCTGTTTCCACATGCACTTTTGAAACCATACATCTAGTGAATCAACTGCTCACACATCTATGCACAGAGAAAACATTTAAGATTATTTTCACAATCCTGGACTACTAATATCTTACCCTTCTTTGTCACTCATGTTCTCCTTTTCCTATGACAGTGATACTGCTTACTATGAAGCAGACTTACTTACATCAGGTTTATATAGTTGGATTTTTAAATTGACATTATAATTATAAGTTTTGGACCAATAATCTAGACAGCATTGCAGACTTACATTCCCTCTACTTGATGAACCTTTTGCAATTCCTCACAGGAAATCCCGAGATTCTTTCTTTAAAATTTTGGTTTTAAAAACACCAGGTAAGAATTTTTAAGGTCAAACGGCAATTTTTTTTTGAAAGTTACAACGGAATCATTGCAGAATGACCAGCCGTTTCGAGACTTTAAATAAGCTGTATAATGTCCTGATGTTGTTGAAGGACCATCGTGATAGATAATTGCTACAGTTACAAAAGTCCTTCCTGATATTGACAGCTGAGAAGCCACAACATTTTTTATTAAAGTTGACAATTTTGATCCATCAGGCCTACATCGTTGGATCATTAAAATGACATACTGGCCATATCTACGTATAAATAATGTTGACATCATTTCAGATTTACATTGGCTACACTCCATGTTGTGATCCGCTGCATTTACTAGCTTATTAAAGGAGACTGATTTACTGTCTGGCAAAGTTAAATATATAAATCTTTCTGAGTCTACACTAGTAGTACTTGATACCATACAGTTCTCGCAGTCATGCTGCCATTGATAAGAAAACCCAAACAGGTGATCTACATCTACACCCTCATCTTGCAATACATCAAGCATATACATTAAAAACTCCTGACAATCTTGCTGATTATTTTCAGAGAAGTCTGTTTGACCTGAACATTCATCTAACAGATAACGAACTTCAGACACACTTTCTACTTTTGTTCGATCAGTGCTACATTTCTTGAAAACAGAATTCAACAAACAGCATAAACTTTGTTCCGAATTCAACAGAATCTGTTCTTTTAAACTCTCTAGTGAAAAGAGAACATTAACCACTACATTTGCATAGCAGTTGACACCAGAACTGTTTTCAAATTGAAAACCAACAACATCTTCAACAGAATCCACTTTCTTTCTGCTAACAATTTTCGGTTCATTGACTTTTGGTCTTTTTGCTACAACCTCCCTACTATTACTGATATTTCTACGTTTCCGGCCTACCACACGTTTCTCAAACAAAGGATATTGAGGCAAATGTGGCGCATACTCTCTTCTTAACCTATTGTATTCCTTAACACAATCTAGATCCGCACAAATGTTTGTGACATCACAGTCAATCAAGTACAATCCCGATAAAGTTCTAACTCGTGACAATGCCACATATGCCATACCCTCCTTGAACACAGAACTGCCAATATTCACCAATGCACTGTCTACACTTAAACCTTGCGATTTATGGATTGTCACCGCATAGGCCAAGCAAACAGGAAACTGTTTACGGCGAACATATAAGTCTTTAACAAGCAAAAACCTAGCAGAACAACGACCAATTAGCTGTACTTCCTCAATGCCATCAAATTTAATTTTTAAAAATTCTATTCCATCTCTATTTCTGTATTTCTCAAAATCAACAACATTACCCATTGATCCATTAACCAGACCTCTTTCAACATGTAAATTCCTTCTCAAAATGATTCGGCAATTTAAACACACATTCAAAGTCTTTTCAAAACCCGCTGTTTTAGATATAGTCTTCTCTAATGAATCCAATTTTGATTTCAAATTCTCTGAAAAAATAATTGTTGATCCCATATGCTCTATTTTGTCAATAGCTTCAAGTTTCACAATCTCTTGCTTTTCTAAATTCAACATTTTGTTGTTGAAGAAGGCACATTCTGCAAGAGTTGGCATCAAACATATTCCGGATTTCTTCTCAGTAATTTTCTGAAAAATATTCTCAGGCACAATCTCTTGTTCGGGATATAAATTTGAAAGTAATCGTGCATTTAAAGCTTCTTTTCCATGCTCGGTCACTTTTCCAATTCTAATATCTTGTAGAATTTTCTTGTAATCCTCATCCCTAGCCTGACGAACATTTTCATGCAGTTCAGCATAATTGAAGTTTAACCATATATTGACGTTGCCAATGCTCCCTAGGCACTTCCTGGTATCTTCATGCGTGAGTATTTTGAACACAGGTTGACCTTTTACTGGTGTCAGCTGCAGAAGATCTCCGAAAACAATGATCTGTTTGCCACCAAATAACACATCATATTCAGTTTTAAGTACTTCTTGCATTCTCAAATGCACAAAGGCAAGCATGACATTGGAAACCATGCTTACTTCGTCAATGATAAGTAGTTTCATGTTCCTCAAGACTCTTGAAACTTCACAGCAAGCATCCCCAGATAACTTGTGGTATTGTAATTTGTTGTCATGCTCCACTGGCAGCATCAGTAGACGATGCAAAG
Source organism: Lissotriton vulgaris (assembly GCF_964263255.1). Classification (NCBI taxonomy): domain Eukaryota; kingdom Metazoa; phylum Chordata; class Amphibia; order Caudata; family Salamandridae; genus Lissotriton; species Lissotriton vulgaris. Next base: position 83,260,271 of record NC_141695.1, read on the forward strand.
TAATACCTTTAATGTTATGTGCTGCCAGTCCAGTAGGAGCGGTGACAACACAAGACAGCGATGACTCAGTCCTTTCCTGCAAATAACAAGAAATTGCTTTAATGAGGAAACTTTTTCCAGTTCCCGCTTCTCCACTCACGTACAGTCGGACAGGCTTCAACGATGTACATGAGCACTCTTTCTTCTCATGACTTAATCCATGCTCAATTTGCTTGGTAACTTCATCATATATTTTCCTCTGCTCAACGTTGAGTTGTTTTTCCAAGTCTTCTAAGTTAACTGAATCCTCCTGAGCATGTGCCATGGCTCTTTGCACTTCATTCATAGCAGTGGCAGCTTCATTTTCGATAATAGGTCCTCCAAGTGGATCTTGACTCAATGAAACAGAACTCTGACTGTCCTGAGAACTGTCTCTGGCAATCTCGGCTGCAATTGTTACTTCCTGCTCAATTTCCAAAGTTAGCATTTCTTGATATTTGTGAAAAGCAGGACATTCTATGGTCTCCTTAGCAGCAGTGAAAGAGTCTTCGTAACAGAGGAAATCTCCAAGCAGTTCCTCTTCTGCACGCCACGGCTTGAAAAGTTGCAAAAGTGCTAAATAGAAGAACTCCTTTTTTTCTGGAGATTCGCCACTCAATTTTCGATGGTTTACTAATTGGCATTTTCTTTGCTTGACCAGGCATCCCTCACTCCCAATTACAGCATACACTCCTTTCTCAATATCTTCTTTGATGTTCCTCTTGAATATATAATTTTGTAGAACCTCATATAGACAAACATTCTCAAGGTGACTGCTTCGATTTGGATAATATGTATCCAACATGTTGGTCTTCAAAATGTCAGTACTGTTTGGTTCCTTTTCTGCCAAATACTCAATTTCCCGGACAGGTTTTAGAACTCGATTTCGCGTTGCAGCAAGACCAAGACTCGCCCAAACGATACTCCTGGATTTGGCATAGAGACTTGCTGAAGACAATCGATCAGAACATTCGTAAGCTCCAATTTCTCGATGCGACAACATCTTCGGACTGAAACTGTACAACTTCTTGCTGAGGCTCTTTTCATGGGAAATATCCTCCCACATATCCTTCAGTTCTGTCTTTTCTTTTTTGGTGATGTAAGATGTCACATACCGAGCCACAGCCATACAGTTGTCAGCCACAAACTGTATATCCATGTTAGCATTCCACATGGACAAAATCACTGGGTTGTAGTCGTTGATGTACTTGGACTCTTCGTTCCTTTTCAAATTGTATGTATTTTTGGGTGATTTCCTCGTCACATTATGTCGCAGTGAAGACATCAAACTGTTCACTCTTCCTTTAGAAATCACCGGTCGTGGAAAGTTGAAACGACATTTGGTGTAGAACTTGTCCTTGTTTCTGAATTTACGACGACAGTACTTTCCACAACGATGGCTTTGGAAACGTAGAACTTGTTCTCTTAGGCTTTTCTTCTCCGTTGCGTTTGGAACAGCACACGTAGAATACTGTTCTATGAAATTCATCACTAAGTCATCCGGATCTGTTCCAAATTTAGGTGCATCCTTGATCCACAACAACATATGTATATGAGGAGCACCTCTTGCTTGGTACTCCTTTCTCCAGAAGAAATCCAACACCTCTCCAAGAGGTGGATTCTTCTTATTTGTGATGAAAGACATCATAGCTTCAAATCTATGATTGAAGTACCTGCATACATTCACTGGATCCAAAGAACACAGTTCTCCAGGTGTCTTGAATTCAATGTTTTCAATATTTCCATTTGCCTCTCGTAGAAATTCAAGTAAGTCTTCCCAGCCATACTCGGCACAGCTCAGAGTGAGGAACCATGTCGGAGTTCCTAAGTTCCTCAGCATACATTTTAAATCACCATGACGACGGTACCAGTACTCATTAGTACCACGCTGACACGCCATGAGATTAATTAAGTGAGAATCCAAAATACTGTCTTGGACATTGACTTTATGCATAAAGTCCCTTGCCGAGATATTTCGCATCTGTATACCACTTTTTAAGATGTGGTTCACTGCATATGACAGTCCAGACAGATCGCTTTCAAACAGAAGATGAAACAAATAGGGAATGCATTGACGAAACCTAGGATCTTCTGCATACAATCGTAAAGTCCGGTATTCAGATGCAGGAATTTGATGAGGTCGCTCATCATATCTTCCTCCTCGACCTGTGGGAAATAGCTGTGGGAAACACCGAGCTTCCAAACTTTCCTCCCAAACACTAATGGGACTCCCTTTGGCTTGTTTCATTTGAAACAACTCAATAGCATTCCCCATGACTTCCTTGGAATGCAAAGGATGAACACTATAATGTTCATATATTTCTTCACTTTTAGACGCCTCTACTTTCTCAATTTGGCCAGCACACAAATCACTATCCTCTTCATCACTTACTTCCTCTTCTGCAACATATACATTCTTATAGTACTTATTATTTTTCTTCAAATACAATGTTGCCTTTTTGACTTTCCTAACATCCACTAAATCTTGCCATATTTTCTTATTCTTTACGGAACCCCATTAACCAAGATAACCAAAGGTTCCTCTTCCACTTTTTCTACTCCAATTGGGTTAATGTTTTTGTTCAAATCTAGAGGCAAATAAACAACTCTTCCCTTTAATCCTCTCTGTAAATCTGCTGGAGGCAACTTCCCTGTCTTTGGCTCCATTCTTACAATAGCCTGAAAGGGATGGATACTTTGAATCAAAATAGATTCATAAGTATTTAAATCCTTCAATTCAGAAGGAATCTCAACCAATTCCAGATTATTATGAACTGCCCTAGCAGGCATCTGGTTTTGGTTTAATTTATTACAACAATAAGTACACACACGTTGATCCGATCCCAAATCAAAATAATATTCTACCATCAAATATGTGGCAAAATCCTTCCATTCACTATTATTTTCCCTTTCACTTTTTGCATATAAATCCACTAACTTAGTCTGATTCTTATAATAAGTGCGTCGACAACATACACAAGTGAAATTAGGCCTCTCACTTGATTTCATCTGAAACGTGGCAATTTCCTTGTGAAAATTATCTGTACTGGAAACCTGTACATTATCTTTAGGGCTCCCGGTTTTATGGTATTTATTTTTTTGCCATTTCCGTCTGTATTTATCCATATTTATTTTTTGAGCATTTTTTCTGTATTTATCCACATTTATTTTTGCCACAAGCAAAAGACGCCGCTACAACTAGTATTTTTCCGCATTTATTTAAATTGACAATGCACACCAGCACCCGGTTGTTATAGGTCAAAACAATACATTCCTCTGAAAACTTTGTCATTGTACACATCTCTTACGGAACTTTCCAAAGCTTCTGCCATAGTTGTCATCTGTACTTAGCAGCAGCAACACAATATTCCACACATACATCCCCATTCCCAGGCGGAATACCCAAAGCACTCATATTCACACTGCGCTCGCACCAAGAGAGTGACGGCCCAGGCCCTCACTGCGGCTACGCATGCTATTTTAGCACTGTGTGGCGAAGACACTGTTCCAGATAATGGAGCATGGCTACACTGTCTTTGAAAACTTCTGGGTGCCTCTCGAGTTTGTGTTTGTATCAGGCGGGCAGGCTCACCAAGGCTGTGGCGATCCTCCAGCAGATGTTGCAGTGGCGGCTGCACTGGTGTAAGTAGCCCTTAATATTGATCAGATTCATTAAATGTCATTTATGACACCACACTCTGGACTCCCGACTTTTGGTTGTGCTTGTCACTTCCTATCAATATGTCCCCGTCAAGGCTTTCAAATCATAGTTTGGGGAGCTTACACCCTCCAGAAATGGTTTCAAGAATTTGCCAGTGTTTAAAAAAATCCACAGCTTTGAATTAGTATATGTAGTGGTCACGGCCCATTTCAAAACCCTGGCATGTCATATCTCTCGGTAGTGAAACTGCTGTAAAGCAGAAGTTGTATTTTGTGTCCCTAAAAGTGTTAAAAAACCTAGACTTGCTCGTAGCATCGGTCTGTTCCCATGTCCTAGTTTTGTTTAAAACGTCAAATTAAGTTTGGAGTACTCTATTTGTCTAGTAAAACCTTTCCTTTTTTTAGTAAAAACATTGACATGGTTTTGGAAGCTCCATCGAAAGAGAAATGTTTTTGGGCGTGAGAAGTACTGTGACCCTTGAGTGAGCCATAGCTTGGAAGAGTCCCTGTGGGGTCGGGAGACCTGCAATGTCACACATGTACAGTTTTAACCTGTGAGAGAAAGCAGGAAACTTTTCCACCCTAGGGGAATTCTGTTCACAAGACATTCTGAGTGAAGTGGGATCGCTTCAGCAGCCCCCAATAAAGGAACATTGTTTAAATGCGGCTCTATTAGGGGGTCGGTATGTGACACACCGCAGAATGAAAGCTGCAATTACGTTCTAATCGCGCCATTCCCTGTTCACTTCAAAGAAGGGATCCATATTGTCATAGCTGCCAAGGTTTCAGATTGCTATGTGTGACAATTCCATAATTTCAGTGAAATTATGAGTGACATTTCAACAACTATGAGTGACACCGTCTCATGAGCAAAATCAAGTAATAATGGCGAGTGAAACAATTCAAATATCAGAAATGTACACCCATTTGAGCAACAAGAAACTCTTAAGAAGATCTTGAAACTGCTGCAAAGAACCAGAAATGGAAGGGCACTAACCGGTGACAGACTGAATGCCTGCAGTTCTCCGTAACAGAGGGAAGGCAGGCACTGCAGCTGCTCAGAAGACGAACCGTTGATCTGATATTTGATGACCTGCGCTAGCCTAAATAAGCAAAGCAGACACCATAGCAAGTGCAACTAGGATATTATACCGTCACTCAGGCAATTACTGTTTGTGAGTCTGGCAACGTAGAGCTGCGGCAACAAGCAGGCCCTGTCACACTCTGCAGCCCAACTGCAGGTCTCCATTGCAGCATAAACTTCACGAGACAGTGTAGGAACGACTTAAATTAATACAGGATTTAATAGAAAAAATATACTTCCTTAAACAAGAACACAGGTAGCCATTGGACAGAAAGTGTCCGCCTGGCTTAAAAGGCAACAACTAACACAACTATTGGGATATACAACGAACACATAAAAAAATACCCGATGACGTCAGATATAGAAGGGTTAGCAGTATACTTTAAGGGAAACGTTTGAATACTTCAAATTAGGCAGTGTTCTTATGTGGAATGTGTTGAAAGTCACACCCCATTTGCATGGGATTTATGCAGAAACTACAGTGTCTTTGGTGCTCCTGAAAACATGTTTTACACCTTGAATACATTACCTTGGCAAAGACACTAGTACGTCAACCACAGATTGAAATTATGGTCCTCAAAGCAGCATGCAGTGCCCTTAAGTGAGCCAACTGAGCTATGTATCAAGGCTTATACTGAAGCCCGCAAGTGCAGCACTGCTGCACAAACCTAATCACTGTACTGCAGTGCTGTGGCATGGGCACTGTTTCAGCATGTCACTTGGTGGTTAATGGTGCGGCTACAAATTAAAAGACCATGAGGTGACAGTTCACTCTCGTTAACTAATAGTGCTGTGCAAGAAAGAGTTCTTCTCTCACAGCCACGAGAGAAGTGTTTCTTGTAAAATTAAACTGACACGCAGTGCCTGGTCGTGCATCTGCGGGTGAGATGCACATTTTGCTGGTGTTTAAACCTACTGTCGCATGACACCCGCAAATTGTAATTGAACGGTGTGCATTGTTTAAAATGTATTGCCTAATTTTTTCCTAAACTGAAGTGAATATTTTTTCTGTGTTTTACGCTGGGTTTTTCAGTAAGGGAAAAAGACACAGCTGCTCTACATTTTCTCCTTTTTAGAAGCGAGGTGGTGGTGTACTGTGCTGCCTATCTAGGCTCTTGGGCTGATGAGCGGCTTTCCGTTTTCAATCAAGGTGTTAGAGGTGTTAGATCCTCTTGTGTTGACTGTCACCCCAGCCGTCTTTTTGTTATGTGTGTGCTGAATGCCACAGGGTGCCTTTGTTTATCGCGATGGTGGAGGAAAAGGGCCCGCCGTCGCGCCATTCCACGATTGATGGCCTACTTAGCATTAACCTCATGCTAAGTAGGCCATCAATCGTGGAATGGCGCGACGTCGGACCCTTTCCCTCCACCATCGCGATAAACAAAGGCACCCTGTGGCATTCAGCACACACAGTAATTTCAACATAAACAACAGCCCCCACCTCCCCCTCACCCACATGATGACTGAACAGGGATCCTCGGCTGTACTTCAAAGACCCTGTGCAAATTTGTCCACAGGAGGGCGCCAAAAGACTGATTGGAAGTGATCAAAAGGAATTTAGGCAGCGGCAGCGCGGCAACATTTGCCAGTGTTTTGCCGTTTCTATATATAAATACAGACAAAGGAAATATAGATTTCCGTCTGTATTTATATGTAAATATCCGTAAAAACGGAAAACCGGGAGCCCTAATTATCTTCAACATTACCCTCTACTTCTGGGTCAATCTGAACATTCTCATCTTTACTACCAAAGTAACAAAACTCAATTTCTTCACAAATATTCTTCACATCTATTTCAGAACCATGCAAAAGAGCAGCACATAATTGTTTAAGCATAATTGCTGGACTCTTAGCATAATACAACATTCTCACTAATTTTCTCACTTTATTATGATGCACTGCTAGCATCCTAAAATGATGAAAAACACTCTGGCATACTCTCCTGGAAAGACAAGCCAGTGAATGACCACGCAAACCTGTTATTTGTCTCACTCTGCAAGGATCTAAATCTTGCAACAACTTCATTTTCTGCTTCAAACTTTTCTTATTAAATGTCCGTATAAAATCACAGAGCAAATTGATGGAAACCTGCGCACACTGCAAATAGAACTACACTTCCAAATGTACACAGGACCCTTAGGACGTCTTCCTAAAACCTCATCACTTAGCGCCTCTTCTGTCTCTGTTGTCACAAGTTTTTCTTTTTCAACTGGACAACCATCCTTCACTTCATAAGCTCGACCACTGGTGTCAACTGCAAACACCAAATCATTATCCTGAAAATAACTCTCCTCATTAAAAAATGCCTCACAACTTGAACTATGCATCCATTCTCCGGAAAAAACTTCACAAAAGTTGCTACGATTTACTACTCTCTTCCATCTACTTTTTGTTTTGAAATCAGAAATTACCTTGCTTAGTTTCCTAATTCTATTGATTACCAAAATAAACAACTTTCGCTTAATTTCAAAAGCATGATCAATAATTTTCTCTACATTTTTCTTCTTCTTATAAAATGCCACTTTCTGTTGGCCTTTCTTAATATTTTTTAATAAATTAACTATTATCCTGTTACGGAACATTCGTTTTTGAATGTCCCTAAACTGTTGTTTCCTTCTACTATCATGCACAAAGTTATCTCTTCCTCTACCAGGGACTCACCTGGAAGTTGTGGAGGCTGTCATCCGACCCTGTGCTCTCGGGTCCAACTCTGCTGGGCTGCCCCTTGCTGCCGCTGCCTCTCGCCGCACCCGCTCCGCGGGTGCCGCTTCGCGGCTTGAAGGAGGGAGAGGCGAAAACCAAGCGCTGTCACTGGGAGGCGCCTGGACTGACCATCTTGTCGGCGCTAAGCAGGGACTCAGAAGACCAGGAGTCCCTGCTTCCCCAGCTGCACAGGCGGACGCGCCCACAATCAGACACGCCCCCGCCTGACCAGAGAAAAGGCGTGGGTTGTTCTGTTCCCAGCGGGACTCACCTGGAAGTTGTGGAGGCTGTCATCCGACCCTGTGCTCTCGGGTCCAACTCTGCTGGGCTGCCCCTTGCTGCCGCTGCCTCTCGCCGCACCCGCTCCGCGGGCGCCGCTTCGCGGCTTGAAGGAGGGAGAGGCGAAAACCAAGCGCTGTCACTGGGAGGCGCCTGGACTGACCATCTTGTCGGCGCTAAGCAGGGACTCGGAAGACCAGGAGTCCCTGCTTCCCCAGCTGCACAGGCGGACGCGCCCACAATCAGACACGCCCCCCGCCTGCAACGCCCCCTATTTTAAGAACAGCTCGACGCTCAGCGGGACGCGAGCGGGACGCCGAGCGAAGCCCGGGCAAAGGGCGGGCCGTCTGTGGCCGTTAGGGGCTGACAGAGGCTGGGCTGGGCCCCGTCCCTTTCCTCTTACCAACCGCGACAACTCACGCTTGGTGCTTGTTGCCCTTCTGTTCCCTAAACCATGTCTACACGCTCCGGTAAGCCTCTCAGGGGTGAGGTCGAAAGGGGATCTAATGTCGCCAGCCCTGTCATAGGGTCAATGGACCGTTTTATTACCAGGGTAGCGGCGGTGATTGAAAAGGAGATCGCCATGTCTGAGCGGCGCCTATCTGAAGTATACCTCCCCGCAAGACGCTCATCATTGGGGGAAGTCGCCCAGTCGCTCACACCAGCCATTACCCGGGTTCAAGCAGGTACCCCCTCTAGTACGGTCAGTGCTCCCTCAGAACCCCTCCATCTGACTGGTATTGAGCAAAATATAGATAGGCTGGAAACCTTGGCCGCTCTCCTTCCTATAGTCACAATGGATGACGGTGGCCTCAGTAACCGTTCCATATCACTACCACCTATTCCGTCAAGTGATGTCATTAAAGATCCCGAGTCCCCAAATTCCCCTGCACCTACCACAGTTGTACCAGATGGAAACCTAGTTGGGGCCTCACCTATCATCGTGACTCCTGACACTAGGCAGGAGTTTCCCCTCGTAGGTAAAAAATCGCGCAAACATAAGAAGGGTAGGTTAGTGAGACAGGCCGCCCTCTACCGAGGAGTAAGGAAGTCTCCTGTACCTACTACAAGAACTATAAGGGGTGCCCCTATGCTGAATGAAACCGTCACAGAAGGGGGTGTACTGATCTCTCCAAAGGGCCCTCACACAACCAAGGTCTCAAAGCAAGCTGACTTAGTAGCGGTCGAAAATATTCTGGAGAAGGTATATACCCTCTTGAAACCGCTACTAACTCAACTGAAGGGCCTAGGGGAGAGGATTGACAAACTAGAGCAGTCAACTCTGGATGGGATACACTCACTTAAAACAACAATCAAACTAGCAACTACAGTGACTGTAAATAAGGATGTGGGTGTAAAAGGGAATAATCTACCAGTGCAGAAAGGCCCTAAGCCCCCAACAACCCAAAACAAAGCTGCTCCTAATAATCCAGGAATCCCAACTCCCAAATCTCCTCCCCATCTGAAACCAGGTCCAAGCCACAAGGGACTCCCAATACATAAAGAGCCTGAGATAAATAAGCCAAAATCTCTTCCTCAAAAACAGCAACAGACAACTGACGGTAATAAGGAAGGCCAACAAAAACCAGAAGGCAGCAGTAAACCCAGCAGCCCAACGACTAGGAAAGCCCCCAGGCCTGCAACACAATGTTCTGCCCCAACTATCTCCCCACAGGCCCCCTGTATCTCCCCACGACGGATCCCCCCAATTAATCTCCCACCAGACTGTCAACCTTTTGTTGCAGTCATGGTTAATGTGCCTCCCCTAAAGGATGGTCAGCTGGAAAACCATCAATCACTCAAGAACAAGTGTATACACTGGCTGAAGGCAAATAAACCAATCCCCCCGGGTATGGACGGCATTATTCTAAGTGTCCGTGGAGTGGGATGGGTAGGGCAAGGCAAAAAAATGCTGGAGGGAGACTGTGTAATTATAAACTTCCAAGATTGCAGAGTGGTGCCATCCATTTGTACTCCTATTAAAAACATGGGGGCCCCGGGGGTTAAACTGGTAGACCTCTCATATTTTTACCCTAGGCACATTGTTGGCCCAAATGGAGGAAGTGAAAGTTCTCTTAATTTTGGCCAAAACTGGGCTGGGGTTGTAGGAGGCGATAGGGAGAAACAAATGTGGGCAACTGGCCCCTGCTGACTGGAAACAGTGAGCAGAGCAGAGCAAGTAGAAGCACCACCAACCCAAATAAACCTCGTAAGTGGAATGGGAGACCCTATAATAATTCCACAAGATCCCTGCTCTCCTCGGATATATAGGGGGAGCCCATTAGATAGGGGCTTTCAAGCGCCCAGCAACCATCCAGCTGTGACGGACCTAGTCTTCAAGGTTTTCAGCTGGAATATCGCAGGGATTGCTGGAAAACTGGCCCTCCCAGACTTTACTGCATGGGTTGATAAGCACTCTTTGTGCCTCTTCCAGGAAACCTGGAGCCTGATACCGGTCCATAGGTTGGGTTTTTCCTCATACTCCTCTCCTGCGCGGGTCTCGGAATCCGGGAGAGGCCGCCCAGCGGACGGCCTTCTTATTTGGGTCGCGGCTTCTCTAAACTGTAGAGTAGTGGATTATCCCACAGGTTCCCCGGACATACAAAATATTACTCTTATTGACCAAAGGGGAAGAATTGTTCTAAACATCTTTAATGTGTATGCTCGGGGTACAAAGGGCGGGAGAAAGTCTCCTGTAATAGCTCTTCTCGAGACCCTGTTAAACAACACCCCCCATAAATCCCGCACCCTGGTTGTAGGTGATATGAACTGCACGTTCGAGCCTTTGGGCTCGGACGTTTCCCTCGACCAGGATGAGGAGGATGCCAGGTGGGGGATCCCGGCTCTGGACATCGCTCCGATTAAAAGGTGGACAGAAGTGGCGCTCCAAATATACTCCCTTACTCTTGAATTTAATCTAAGGGCAGCGAATGGGAGGACTTCCTTGGATAGGGGGGGTGCACATACCTACAACAGACCAGGGCACACCTCTAGGCTGGATTATGTCCTAATAGACATGTGCTTATGGCCTTATGTAAGGGACATGCAGGTGGTCCCTTCGACAGAAAGCGATCACAACCCTCTCTCCCTAGAAATGGAACAATGGTGGCAACCCCTAAGGAAGGCCAACATTAAAGAGGCACTCGTACCACTAGATGAATCTGAAGTCTCCCCATGTGGTAGAAGAATTAAATGGGCGAAACTGGTCCTATCCGAGGCGAAGGTTGGGGAAATTCAATCCCATTTAAACCACGCGGTAACATCTCTGGAATCCTCGCTAGAAGGGGTGGGTAAAGTGAGTGGGTTATTTCTCTCCCTGATTGAAGCCCTAACCAACGTGTTTACCCTGTACTCTAAAAAGCCAGGCAATACAGGAGCTAAAAAATCTGTTGAGGGGTGGTATACCCAAGCATGCAGGATTCATAAGGCAAAACTAGTTGAGGCAGTTAAATCTAAATCCCAAAGTGTGATCCAGGAAGCTAGGAAGGCTTACAAAAAGACCCTTAGTTTGGCTAGAAGGGAGTGGGAAGAAAATTACTGGGAAGACCTACTCCAGGCTAGCAAAATTAGGGATTCAGGGGTGTTTTGGAATCTCATGAGGAAACGGAGCAAATCCGATGCAGCCATGAGACCTTGCAGCATCCCGCCCCAAAGTTGGGCAAAACACTTTGGGTCTTTATACCTCCCACCAGATGGGGAACTGTCCGTGGGGATGGATCTCACACTAGCAATCGAACCTCATGCCTATGACCTCTTCACTCCCTTAGAGATTGAGGGTGTTATAGGCTGGGTGGCACCACGTAAGGCACCGGGCCCGGACGGCCTTCCGGGTGTTTTGATGAGGGCTTACCCAGCGGAATGGGGAAGGATCATAGCAGCTCTCCTAAATGATATCATGAGGGGAGGAGCAGTACCAGAATCCTGGAAGGGGGCGGTGGTTGTCCCCATTTATAAAAAAGGGTGCAGGGAAACCCCGGGTAACTATCGCCCAATAAGTCTGATAGACTCCACCCAAAAGATAGCTGGCAAAGCTATCCTTGGTAGGATCCTCCATTGGGTGGAGGAGAATAAAATCCTATCAGACTTTCAGGCAGGTTTCCGGGCTTGTATGGGGACTATAGAGCAGGTGTTTAGGCTGTCCCTTTTGGGGTGGAAGGTGGTGGAACTAGGCAAGGGTAGTCTTTACTTAGCCTTTATAGACTTGAAGACTGCCTTTGACCTAGTTCCCCGGGAAGAGCTCTGGAGGGTCCTTTGTGAGTTGGGGCTACCACCTTACATCTTGTCCCTTCTTATAAGCCTTCATGCCCATACTTTTGCACAGGTCCGCTGGGGTAATAACGGAGAGCTCACGGAAAAAATACCAGTGTCTAGGGGCGTAAGACAGGGTTGCGTCTTGGCACCCACCCTATTCTCGCTATATCTGAATGGGGTGGTAAAACACCTTCAACAAGAACCAGCCGACGCCCCCTGTCTTGGAGGTGTCCGTATCCCAACCCTGCTTTTTGCGGACGACACGCTCCTGATTTCGAAGACCCCACAAGGACTACAGAAACTTCTAACACGATTTCAGGAGTCCTGTGTTGCAAAAGGGCTAATAATAAATGTGGACAAAACAAAATACCTAGTTGTTAACCCACCTAAAAAATTGGGCCGCCCACCTACACTCAACTCTATTCCCCTGGAGAAAGTAGCCGAATTCGACTACCTTGGCATTCAGATTACAGACAGGATGACTTGGGCAAACCACATTGAAAAAATGGTCCTTAACCACAGGAGAGTAGGAGGAGCTCTCATGAGGGAATACAGGGCCTCAACTAGGAGATCACTTACCCCAGTACTCGACATCTACAAGGCCAAAGTAGCGACATCAGCCTTGTATGGGGCAGAACTGTGGGGCCACTGCCGTCTGGATGCCCTAGTTACGGCTGAGAGCAAGCTATTAAAATCCTTCATTGCTGTTCCTCTGAGCACACCGTCAGTACCTGTGAGGATGGACACGGGATGTAAAAACATTAAAGATCAGGCCCAGCTTCGCCCGCTCCTGTTGTGGACACGGATCTGGAGGTGCGAAGAATTAAAATCCTATGCTGATGCCCTGAGAGACATAATGAGCCAGGGGGGTTGGGCCAAGATAAAATGGTTAAAGGACACCAAAAAGCTGTTGGAGAATATAGGACTAGGGATTGTTGGTCATCCCGCTCAGCCCCTCCAAAAGAAGTTGTCAAGGCGCTTTTTTGGAAATGGACTGCAGAGCGTCTAATCTCTAGTTCCAATCAATGCAGGTCCACTGCCACCTTTTTACAAATTAAAGACACTGTGGCCATTGAACCTTACCTGGACCTGATCACTCTCCCCTTTGACCGTGCTCTTTACTTTAAATTTAGAGTTGGTTCCCTTCCGCTAGGTGCCCTGGTATCGAAATGGTCTACAGCGGATCGCACTTCTCCCAACACTGCATGTTGCCCGAGTAAGATTGAGTCTATTGCGCACGTTTTATTTGAATGCCCGGATTATGCAAGGCCTAGGAGCTTTTGGCTGAAACCACTCTGCCGTAACATGGGCACACGCAGTCACTTAGTAGCCTTGCGTATCCTAAGTACGGACACTTCCCCCCCCCATAGTCTGTGGAATAGCTAAATTTTTAAAGCAGTTTTGGCTCATTCGATGTAAGAGATTGTCAGTAGCTGTTTAATCCTTGTTTTAGCTAATTTATTAATGGACCTTACACCTTTTTATCACTTTTAATATTCTAACATTTCTACTGACTTCTTATGGCATAAAACTTTTTGTATATTTGTATTGATTGTATTATGTATGTGCTTATAAGATATCTCTGCGTATCGAAAAAAAGCTTATGACTGACTGAGTAACATTTTTGATGGGTCTTTCCTTTCCATTTAAATTGCTTTTCTTTTTCTGAACTGAAACATTTTTGGGATAAATACTTTTTTTACTAAAAATATTTCTTAAGAATGATTTTGTGCTCTTACCCGGAGCTTTCTTGGTGTTTTGAAAAGTATTTGGGGAAGAGGACTGCTGCAATAAAAGATCATCCTGCTGTCTTTGACGTTTTCTAGCCTTTCTAATTCGATTTTTCGTTGGCATTTTTCAAATAGAGAAAAGATCTGCAGTTGAATCTGTGGAAAAATATAATAAAAAATGTTATTAACCACTATTACCAAACAGTAAATGAATAACAGTCATCAAAAACTTAATGCCCTACTTATTTTTTAACATATCAAATCTTTTGCATCAGCACTGCATCACAAAAATGACACACAGTGGTACAAAACAGGCATACAACAATCATAAATCTCTCCCTAATATTTTAAATGATTAATTCAGGATGACGATAAGGTGTGACCTATCTAAAGGTTTGTTTAGGCCCAGATCTTTGGACTGGGGTGAATGTGTGTCATTGATCCACATTCGGTCCATCACCTGTTTTGTTTGTTTGAGGTGAGGCCAACACATGGTTGCAGATAAGATTTTCACTGAAGAAAACAAAGGAGATAATACATGAGAAAGCCTACCAATGAAGTAAGTCATTATTTGAAATCAATTACATTTCTGGATATGTCCTGCTAGAGCTTCATAGGTTGTTTTGGGTCATATTTATAAGGCATTTGAGTGTCTTTGATGTTATTTTTTCCTTTTTAAATGGAAAGCGTACCTCATGGGGCAAGTGTCTTGTAAATACGCTCCCACCTGTGCTTGGCAAATTTAACATCATAGACACTCATATGCCTTATAAATATGACCCAAAACAACCTATGAAGCTCTAGCAGTACATATCCAGAAATGTAATTGATTTCAAAAAATCGTTTTTAAACACAGCATATAAATCAATTGTATACCTGCATTCAAGAGGAAATGACTGAAAATCTCCTTGAGAGACATGAAAGCGTTTTCTGGAATGCCCTAGCACCATTTTTTGGACATTATTAACATGGCTATGTAACTCCCATAATCAAAATCAAAATTTGCCAAGCACAGGTGGGAGCGTATTTACAAGACACTTGCCCCATGAGGAATGCTTTCCATTTAAAAAGGAAAAAATAACATCAAAGACACTCAAATGCCTTATAAATATGACCCAAAACAACCTATGAAGCTCTAGCAGTACATATCCAGAAATGTAATTGATTTCAAAAAATCGTTTTTAAACACAGCATATAAATCAATTGTATACCTGCATTCAAGAGGAAATGACTGAAAATGTCCTTGAGACACATGAAAGCGTTTTCTGGAATGCCCTAGCACCATTTTCTGGACATTATTAACATGGCTATGTAACTCCCATAATCAAAATCTAAATTTGCCAAGCGCAGGTGGGAGCGTATTTACAAGACACTTGCCCCATGAGGAATGCTTTCCATTTGAAAAGGAAAAAATAACATCAAAGACACTCAAATGCCTTATAAATATGACCCAACACAACCTATGAAGCTCTAGCAGTACATATCCAGAAATGTACGTGATTTCAAAAATCGTTTTTAAAAACAACATATCTGTTTCAGCTTACATAAGAGACCATGGAATGGGCTCCATGTACAACAATAACTTGTGTTACTGCATGCCAGAATGCTACACCGAATATGCAATTACAATTTCTCAAAGAAACAAAATCTATTTGTATATCACTAGAGACAAAGCCACATTTTAAAAACACAGCTTTCTTCATCATTTTCTCCTTAAATCATACTATTCTCTATCTAAATTAAATAAATCTTTTCTCACCTTAGCAAATACTTTTTGAGTTTTGAAAACAGTCTCAGAAATACACCAAATTGTCTTCAGCAGAAGAAAAAGGATGCACTCCAGAGGCTGCAGCTATTCAAAGCACAGAAATACAGATATTCATTTCACATATCTCTGATATTAGCCAATCATAACTCTTCCCTCACTTTTTTCAAATCAAAACCCTTCCCCCCTCTGCCCTCTCTGCCTTTTTTCCATAGCAACCACCTCCTGGAAGACCTCTCATGTTTGCAAATTCACACAACAATGTCTCAAGTGAACTCTGAACTCTCAGTGCACCTGCGTATCCAGTGCTATCTTTCATTAAATGTTTCTTCCTTGACCATTCAAATTACATCTTTCAAAGAACACATCCATGCACCCTAACTTTCTGTTTTAAGAAATGGAAATGCACCAATCACTGCTAATGAATCATTAGTATTGGAAATCCTCAGTTTTTTTTCTTTACAAACTCCTACTGTTTCAACTGCCCTTTCATTACCACACTTCATCTGACTGCAGCACAACCTTCTCCAACCATGTTTAAGGTCTGGATTGTTGGACATAGTTACATCCACTGGGCTCAAAGGTATGCTGAGAACAGAAATTTACCTAACCTCAATTTACAAGATGTGGAAATTAAGTGGTTGGGCCAAAGAGGATTAAAATGTCACCAATTGATACCATTGGTGAAAACCTTTATGCATTTGCAAAACCTGACCTGTTAATTGTGCACTGTGGAGGTAATGATTTGGGCACTTTGACAGGGGTAGGTCTGGAAATGCTTTTAAAGGACACCTTTGAGCAATTAATGGCACTTTTTCCTCAAACTGCCTTGGTATATTCCAATATATGCCAAAGACAGAAATTGAGGTGGTCCAACCAATTTTCTCCACAAATTGAGAAAGCGAGGAAGCATGTAAACAAATCTGTTTCAGCTTTCATGAGAGACCATGGAATGGGCTCCCTGTACAACAATAACTTGCGTTACTACATGCAAGATATCTACAGAGGAGATGGAGTTCACTTCTCAGATGAGGGCAACAGAATTTTCATTCTGAATTTAAGACTGTGCATTGGTACCTACTTATAAGTACCTAAATGTACCATAAACCCAAAAGCTCTTCTCAGAGCTACCCTACATCTGATCACTCACAATTATTATTTTTCTCTAACTTTTTTCACTAATTTTCCACAAAATACGCTCCCCGGAGCGCTACCCGGTTCGCTAACCGAAAGCTAACCTCGCGGATTTTTTTTTAAAAATGTTTTTTTTCCGCACATATAAGCCTCCTCAGCCACCCTCAGAAAACCTAGGGGGTCAGGATAAGTCTACCATGACCCCTTCTACCCATTCTAAACATTATTTGCCCTCCATCTTGTATCTTAATGCGACCGAAACACAAAATGGTGGACTCCCGTGACGCTTAAGGTTCGCTAACCGGGCCGCTTTCCGGAAAGCGGTCCTAAAAAAAGGTGGGAAAGTAATTTACAGAAAAACGACTAGAGACACTCTCACCAAATATAGATTAGCTCATACTACATAACAATCCCTTTCATTCTCACAAATTTGATTGAAATTTCATTTAGCCATTTAGCCTGTAGACCTCTCTAAGTACCGTGAGGTAAATTACTTCACAAAACACATCTGAAGTGTTGGAATTGACAACCAATGAAAATGTTACTTTCATTTTCAACTTTTATTACCTGACATTTGATTGGTTATATACCTGAATATATATAAAGGAAGAGAAGGAAACACAGCCATTTTGACTGCTACTTCGTGAAGTGCACAACAAAAAATCAACTGATAACTTCAACTTATATTTGAAAGGTAAGATATTATTTATAAAACTTAAATATGTTCTGTACTGAAACCTAATTAGAAAAACATTTTCTGAGAATTATATTCTATCACTCTGTAATACTTATAGAAAAAAATAGACTACTCTGTTTTAGTTATGGCAGAGCCATTCCAAGAATTTGCAAGACCGTAGGCTAAAAAGGAACGTGCGCGAAGCCCCCTCCAATTTACATAAGTGACCCCTTGCAAGGAGACCATTCACAGGCACTGAGGGGGCCCCATTGTCCAGCATTTTGACGCCCCCACAGTTTTAACTTTAAATCCACACGCATATCTCACACCTTCATAGGTGTGAGAATTGATTGTGGTCTAAAAGTTAAAACTGACGCGGCCGGCCACGCCCTTCGGGGCAGGCAGGGGCGGGTTTACTCCCGCCCTGAAGACGGATAAAAGGAGCAACAAGCCAAGAAAGCATCCTCTTGTTCCTGTGCTCTGAAGCTGCACCTCCTCGCTGCACGTGAGCTCGAGACGGAACGAAGAGCCAATTTTGAACGTGGTAATCTTTCTTTTTGTCTTACAGAGACTCTGTCGGAGAATGCCTAAGAAGGTCGGAAAGCGAGTTACTACTGACCAGATGCTGCGTATGCTCATGAAAGAAGTGACCGATCTAAAGAAACGGATGGCGGCTAAGGACGGGGAAGGGGGACCGAAACGACCTTTGGCAGGAGCAGCTCCCGGAGGAAAAGGCAAGAGGCCCAGAAGGGGGGCAACTGGGGGGGACATCCCGACTCCCGGTGCCCCACTCGAAGAGCCAACTCCGGTGCCAATGGAGGGGAACCCGATTCCCGTTGTGGTTACTCCTGTGTCCGGGGAGGATATGCCGCCCGAGTTGGCAGCACAATTAGCAGCGTGGTTGGGGAAGGATAGCGAGGGCGCCACGGCTGACGACGCACGAGTGTTGATGAAACAACTACGTGAAACTAGGGAGGCGGCGAAGGCAACTCCGCCGGTTATCACGCCGCCTACGGCAGTGGAAAAACCAGCAGGTCTAGCGGCGGATGCAGCTTCCGGTTCAGGAAAGCGGCCATTGCCGATTGCAAGGGATGAGTCTGCACCCTCACGAAGGGAAAAGTTGGGTCAGCATGTCCCTCTGGCTATTAAAGAAAAGATATGGGCAGATGAGTACATAAACATCTTCTCGTTGCTTACGGATCATTATGAGATGGAGCATGTTAAGAGCCAAAAGGAGCTCATGCATCCGAGTGTTTGGCGCGCAAAGATGGCCGCCTTTAAAGTGGATGAAAACATTGGCACTTGGGGCAGGGCGTGGGGGATTTTTACCTCCATCATGGGCGAACGTAGGCCTGAGTTGCTGTTCGAATTGCCGATTTATCAGTCACGGATCATGGAATATTCCGTATCATATGGGGGCAATCAGTGGTTCTGTTACGATAATATTTTTAGAAAAGCGAAAGAACACGATAAAAATTTAACTTGGGATTGTTACGATTCTGTTTCATGGTCAAAAATGGAGAGTACTGGTATGTTGAAATTGCCATTAGTAGGGAGTAGCGGGGGTGAATCCTCCCGCCAATATGCTGGGACGCCCTTTCGATCAGGTACAGGTAACGACTACCACTCGAGGCCGAACGGCAACGCAGGTAAAAGGGGGATTTGTTGGAACTTTAACAGGGGTAAATGTACGAGGCCCCAGGGGTCATGCAAATTTAGGCACGAATGTGGTGGGTGTGGGCAGCCATCCCATCCTGAGTCCATGTGCAGAGCCAAAACGGGTGATAACGGGGGGAGAGGAGGCGCCAAACAGGTCTGAAATAGTCCGAGGGGCGCCTTTACCTACTCCGGTTGATACCATGGCAATGATTCCTTGGCTCAGCGAATACCCGGATCACGCTTCCGCTGGGGTGTTGCGGAACGGGTTTTCATATGGTTTCCGCATCCCAGTGGGGGAGTTTCAGGGTGTAGCAAAATGTAAAAACCAAATATCGGTCTTGCAACATACGACCGTGGTACAGGAGAAGATTGGGAAAGAGGTTACTCGAGGTCGAGTCGCTGGTCCATTTAATGAGCCACCGTGTGCTAACTTTGTTTGTTCTCCTTTGGGGGTGGTCCCGAAGAAGGACCCGGGTGAGTTCCGACTGATACATAATTTATCAGCCCCACGTGGTCTGTCCGTGAATGATGCGATAGACCCAGATGTGTGTTCGGTGCGGTACGCATCTTTCGATGAGGCCGTTGCCATGTTGAATCGCCTAGGGCCCGGGGCGCTGATGGCGAAATCAGATATTGAGTCAGCGTTCCGGTTGCTCCCGGTACACCCAGACGATCAGCGTCTCCTTGGTTTCATGTTTCAGGGTCACTATTACATGGATAGATGTATGCCAATGGGTTGTTCTATTTCTTGTGCCTATTTTGAAAAGTTCAGTTGTTTTCTGCAATGGGTCTTCACAAAGAAGACGGGTTTTCAACATGTCATGCATTATCTCGATGACTTTTTGTTTCTGGGGGCGGCCGGGGTTCCAGAATGTGGACAGGCTTTGAATGACTTTTGTACCTTAATGACGCATTTCGGTGTGCCATTGGCACCAGGTAAGACTGTGGGTCCCTCGACTTGCCTTGAGTTCCTGGGGATCGAGCTCGACTCTGTGGAAGGTTGTTTTAGGTTGCCTAGAGAGAAGGTGGTAAGATTCAGGGCAGCCCTGGAAGCATGTATTAGCGAGTCCAAGGTCAGGTTGCATCAGTTGCAACAATTGGTGGGACAGCTGAATTTTGCCCTGAGAGTCATGCCGATGGCCCGCCCCTTTTCCCGCTCGATCGCTCAGGCCATGGTCGGCCTGAAGGAGGGTCATCATCGCACGAGGTTATCGGCAGAGGTTCGCCAGGACATGCGCATTTGGTTGGCATTCCTGGCGGATTTCAATGGTCGAATTGTCTGGAACAAACCGGCGGTGTCCTCCGAAGAGCTGGGGCTGTGGACAGATTTGGCAGGGAGCATTGGTTTTGGTGCCATATGCCACGATGGTCGGCTCAAAAATGGCCGTTATGGTGGCATGAGTGTGGACTGACAAGTAACATTGCCTTTCTTGAACTTTTTCCCATTCTTGTGGCCCTGAAAACTTGGCCTGAGGGGTTCAGAGATCACTCTGTGGTGTTTTGGTCTGATAACATGACCGTGGTTGAGTGTATCAATAGCCAGGCAGCACGATGCAAATGGATTCTCAGATTCTCAGATTGCTCAAAGAAATTGTGTTATTGTGTATGCAATTGAACGTGTTATTTAAGGCAAGACATGTGCCAGGGGTAATGAATAAAGCGGCTGATGCGCTTTCTCGTTTCCGTATGCAGGCCTTCTGGGGTTTTCTGCCCACAGCGGACCCGGTGGCGGCACCCTTTCCCGAAGCTCTCTGGTCTCTCGGTGCCCCGAACTACAGAACCTCGTGGGAGAGAGTTTAGCACCCAGGACGAGAAAGGCATATCAAGGGGCGTTCCGATCCTACTGGGCCTTTGTGGGGGCTGCTAGGGGAGAGCTGTGGGGCCAGGAAGAACTAGTAGTAGATTTTCTGCTATCCTTACATCGAGCAGGCAAATCATAGCCTTCATAGGTGTGAGAATTGATTGTGGTCTAAAAGTTAAAACTGTGGGGGCGCAAAAGTGCTGGACAATGGGCCCCCTCAGTGCCTGTGAATGGTCTCCTTGCAATTGAGGGAGCGTCTCCTTCTCCCTCCCCTATACCTCCTGACACCATCCATGGGAGGCCCAAGGAGGGGGCCCCCTGCAATAGACCTTAATTGCAGGCGACACCTTTCTTTGTGAAAAAAACACTATATAAATAACCAAACTGCCAATCTGTACTGAAACCCAACAATGCCCTTTCTGTACTGATATATTTTTTAAAAATTCATTTTTCAGAATTGAAAATGGAAGAACAAAACAACATGAAAACTGAAACAGAAGAAAAAATTGAGACACAAGATGACATGGATTTCTACGACGACACAATAAATAATGAACTTGTCCAATGCGTAGATGCAATTGATTTTCTACTAAAAAATGAAGAAAAAAATGATCACGATTTTTTAGATTTTCTTTAAAATTTTGAAAAACAAAATGAAAAATAAATTTTAATTTCCTAATTCAAAAATTGTTTGACACATTATTTATTTTTATATGTTTATTGAATGTTAAAAGTTTAATGAATTATGACACACAATCAAAATAAAAAATAAAAATTTAAAATAAACAAAACAAAAAAAAACAACAAAAACAACAAATAATTAACATACAGTATTAGAAAAGTCTATCATTCTTTTATCCTTATAGTACGCTGCCCAGAACGCTTTCCGGTTCGCGAACTTGGCGCTTACCACGCAAAAAAAAAAAAAAAAAATTTTTTGACCCTCCTGGGCCCTTTTAAAACCTCCACATAAAACCTAGGGGGTCAACGAGGATCTACTATGCCCCCTTATGGTAATTTCCCCCTTTGTTTTGGCCTCCTCTTGTCTCTCGTTCCTACCGAGAGTTAAGATGGCGGCCGCTCCGGACTGTTTAGAATGTTGACAGACACCGGAGAGCCAATCAGCTTCGCTTCGCAAAGTTCCGATACGCGAAAAGTTCGCTAACCGGATCGCTGCCCGGAGCGCTGTTACAGATATATATCTTGTTTTAAACGTTAATTTCTCAAAATCCACTGAAGCACATATATTAAGACCTAGCAAAGGCACATCAGGCTAACAGTCCCTGCAATTTTGCCAAGTTTGGTGGAAATCCATTCAGCCGTTCGGGCTAAAAGTGAGGCCATGGGAAAAACGCGTTTTGGGATCCCCCTTTTATCTCAGCCCCCCCTTGCCGAAACCCCCCCAAATTTCCAGGAGCTGCTCAAAAACAAAATGTGCCATTTTCCAGAAAATTTCAGCCAATTCCGTCCACAAACGCCAAAGTTATTAGACATAGAATTTTCAGAAATCCCATAGGGAAAAAATCCTAACTATATATACCTACTGGCGACCGCCAGTAGGTAATATATATATATATATATATATATATATATAAATACAGATATAAACATATATTTGATGTTTTAATAATGTACTTTTACAATGTATATGACTTTGCCACACCTGCATTTGCATTATAATGGCATGCGTGATAAAGTCATATGCGTTGTAAAAGTTTTAGAAATGATGTCTTTGCAGAGTAATAGTCCTGCGTTATAAAAATTGCAGAGTGATGGTATGCGGGATGTTGGTTTGCGGAATATCATCACATATTCCCGGGGGAGGGATAGTCCCTTTTTTGCTATTTCTGTGGAGGAGGGCCTTGTATCCCGATGTGCGTGGCACGAGGTCTGTGCGCAACAGAAGTGGAAAATCTCCAGTGTGCGCTTCAGGCGTCACCGGAAATTAAGGTGAGATTTCATTTCCTGCACAATGGCCACTGTTTGCGCTTCTTCTGGCCCTTGGGAATAGCGCCATGCGTGACCCCCATACAGTAAAGCAGGTGCACATCACTGGGAGTGCGGGGCAAGCACACCCGGAGCTGGAATGTACAGAACCTGGGAAGAAAAAACAATGAAATACTGGGCACAACGCTCGCTTTATTTTTTCCATAATCCCGCGCCCCGCACACGCCCACGCCCCCAGCACACGCCCACAGCACACGATATGAGATATGGCATGAAGGACGGAACGTACCACACGCCCCCAGTACATGCCCACAGCACAACACAGACACGCCCACAAGGGACTACTTTGCTGGCACATTTCTTTTACCTTTTACCTTGCACCATCCCCCTCCACCGTGGTCAAAACACTGGGTGTTAAAATGAATAATCAGCTCACTCTTCACTCTCAAATCAGTTCCGTGGTTTCCTCCTGTTTCCTCACTCTCCGAACTATCCGCTCTGTCTCCCGCTTCTTCTCTCCCCAGGCACTTAAGATCATCATAGCCGCCCTGGTAATCTCACGATTGGACTACGCCAACGCCCTCTATCATGGCATTCCAGCGTACAGCCTGCGTAGACTCCAAACCATCCAGAACCAGGCGGCCAGGCTGATATACGGCCTTCCACGCTATCACCACTCCACTCCCCTTCTAAAAGAGCTTCACTGGCTCCCCGTGAAACAACGTTCCCTTTTCAAGATCGGATGCATGGTCTTTCAGGCCCGCCAGGGCACTGCCCCCGCTTTCATTGCCTCACTAATTAAACCTTATGTCCCCGCTAGAAATCTCCGGTCTCCCTCCAAGTCCCTCCTCCAGATCCCCCGCTTCTCACGCAAAAAGTGGGGCGGGTCTAACTTCTCAACTCTGGCCCCTACTTTCTGGAACTCACTTCCAGACAATCTCCGTTCTGCAACTCAGTATCTCTCCTTCCGTAGAGACCTGAAAACTTTCCTCTTCAGCCAGGCTTTCCCCGCTTAATACTCACTTCACCCCTCCATGGTCTTTCTCCCTCAGTTACTGAACCTCCAGCGCCAAGAAACCGCAAGGTGTACGCCGCGCTCTATAAGTGTTTTAAATTAGAAATTAGAAAAGTATATGGTGGACGTCTGCATAGCCTGTGTCCTTCGGCTGCAACTGCCCTTTCTAACGCTGTATTGGGTGTTGTGATTGGTGCTGTGGTTTCTGAGATTACCCACCTCAAAGGTTTGAAATGAAATGAAATGAAAATAAAATTTGTAAAGCGCTACAGTTGCCCTCAGGCGTCCAGGCGCTGTGACTAAACAAAAATGTCCTCAGATGAACAAGAAGCTTCTCGTTACTGAAACAAAAAGGTTTTAAGCTGTTTCCAAAAACTGGTTAAGTTGGAGTTGCCTCTCATGTGCAGAGGGAGGGTGTTCCACAATCTTGACACATTATAAGAGAAGGAACGTCCTCCTGCTCTGGCTCTAAAGATTCTAGGAATCTTGGCCAGAGATGCAGATGAGGATCGAAGCACCTTGTTGGGCAGGTAAGGGGAAATCAGGAAATAATTGATTTCTGGGCCCATTTTCCAGACAGCCTGGTGAGCAATGCACAGAGCTTTAAAATTGACTCTGTCCCTGACAGGCAGCCAGTGCAACGTTCTTAGGCCATCTTTTATTGAAGTTCTTCGTGGGACTCCAAGTAGCGCACGAGCAGCCCAGTTTTGGGCGCGCTGAAGTTTTTGCAGGGTGTAGTCCGTGCTCCGAGGTAAAGGGCGTTATTAAAATCCAAGCAGGATTGAACGAGGCCCTGTATAATTATCTGCCTTGCCTCAAATGGGAGAAGGGGAAGAATTTTTTTGATCACCCTGAGGAGGCCAAAGCAGGTGGCTGCCACCTTGGTGGCCTGTGTATTGAAGCTCAGCGACGTATATAGCCATACCCCCAGACTTTTGATGTTATCTCTGGGGGCAGGGGCAGCCCCCATGCTCGCGGGCCATAGCAGCTCCAAGGTAGAGGGGGCCGCCGGGCCTAGGAGCATGAGCTCGGTCTTGTCGTCGTTGAGCTTCAGACATGAGCTCATCATCCAGCTCCTCACCTCCTCCAGGCACGCTGCTTGATTGGGCGGCAGTTGGAGGCCACTCTTCTGCACAAGGAAGACCACCAGCTGGGTGTCGTCCGTATAGGAAATGATGTTAATACCATGCGGACGAACAATCCCAGCCAGCGGCCTCATATATGCATTGAAGAGCGTAGGGCTCAGTGATGAACCCTGAGGGACTCCACACCCCAGAGGCCTGCTCGATGAAATGAATGTGCCTGGAAGGTTCTATCCAATAAAAAAGACTTGAGCCAAACCAGGGCTTCTCCGGACACTCCTAGGTCGGCGAGACGGTTCATTTGAATTTTGTGATGTACCGTGTCAAAAGCTGCACTAAGATCGAGGAGGATCACTGCCACTGACCCCCCCGATCCAAGATCTGTCTTGCCTCCTCAGTCACAGCCAATAGAGCAGTCTCTGTCCCATGTTTTGGGCGAAAGCCCGTCTGGGAAGCATCGAGGAGGTGATTTTCCTCGAGGAACTTCGTCAAGATGGTATTAATGGGCTCTCTCTTTAATATATTAGTATAGATTGATTAGTTGGGTCAGTATTTGTATGGGACACTGAGTGGTGGATGGGTTTTGTGTAACTCTATGCAAAGATGTGTGAATGGATGATTGACTAGGTGTATAGTTTTAAGAGTGCATGTGGAAACAGTTGTTTGGGTGACTGAGTGTATTTATTTGTGTGTTGGTGAGCGAATATATGTTTTAGTTGTACATCTTCAACAAAGTAAAAAAATAAAAGTTATTGTATGTGAGAGTTGGTCTATATATATAAGTATATGTAAGAGTCAGTGATTGTGAGAGTAACTATATGAATGAGTGTATAATTGTAATGGTGATTTCTTAACATATAAACTATGAGTTACTATGTGTTTGAATAAATGAGGTGTTGTGTGTATAATTGTGTAAGTGAGTAAATGTAAGTGTGATACATTTTTTTCATGAGTGGGAAGGATGACTGCATATCTGACTAAGATTACTGCTGATGTGTCATTGTCTATATAGGTGTATAAGTGCATTTGATAGTGTTCTATTAATTTGTGACTGAATGTACAAGTGATTCTGTTGTTGAATGGGTAGTTGTGTGTGTAGACCTAGGAATCAGTGAGTGGGTATGTAGTAACTGGTATTGGTGTGTCAATGGTTTCAAATATAGTACTCTGTTTTTTACAGTGAGTGATGAAAGGTTATACTAGGGTATGATGAGGTGTATCAGATTGTCACTTGGATGATGTCATAAGTGATGTCATCAGTGATGTCATTTGAGATGTTATCAGTGATGTCACTGACCATTTCATGAATTATGTAATATGTGACATCATTAGCAGTGCATTGTGGGTGCGCAAGTTATAGTTAGCAGAACTAATTATAACATAGGAATTTCTATTGTTTTGTACGAGTGAAATGTCCAGCTAATTATAACACCACTGAAACCTATGTTTTTTTCTGTGAATTTCTAAGGTTTTTTAAATGCTAATTTCTAACTATAACGTCTTTGAAACCTATGGTTTTTTCAGTTAATTTTAAAGCTTTTTTAAATGCTAATTTTTAAGTGCAATAGTAGTTAAACCTATTTTTTGTACTGATGTTCTACAGCTTTTTAACAGTTTATTCATGAATATTTTATTCATTAAATAACATTATATATTTTTCTGAAAATTGCACACACATTTTTTTTAAATGTAAACTGAAATATTGTTTACACATTTTTTGTTTCACTTTTTAATTTTAATACATTTATAATATTTTCTTTTTTATGTTTCCAATTTTTTTTCGAAGTCGCACACCCAAACCGTACACATCACGTTAGGTGCGCGGATTTTAGATGCCATTTTAGAAAAGTCATGAAGGATCCTTCTACGGTGTGCGACGCCTGCGTGTTTATCAGTTACATCATATACATTTAATATTACATGATGTGCGCGATTGGTATGCGACCAGTCCGCGACTCCTGATCGGGCGTATTCGTGACACATGCGCATTACTGTACGCGATGCTTGAGCAGTGGCGGGTCCCGTGTAATGTCATATACTTGCTGGGGCGCGTTGGGTGCGCGACTACCGCAAAAAAAATGTATGTTATGTACGTGTCTTTAATATACATATTAGGGCAAGAGGTTATCTAAGATATTCATAAAAATAATATATTTGTACTTATTATAAACTTATATTATTTTTAAATATATTTTTGTGAAGTTGCATTGGGTGTGTGCTTCATGAGCGCAGAGTGCGCGGATCCCATGTAACCTCAAAGAAAAGATTTCATTGGTTCATAACATTTCCCACTGTAAGTATTGAAGGACCCCACCAATTTTAATCATTCTTGTTGGAGCATCTTTAGAGAGACATCTCTTTGCTTACAAGAACCCTTTTTGCTTTTTTTTTTTGGTGTTTAAATATCAAACAAAATGGCATCTGGACAGCAGCAGCAGCAGGAGGAAGTATCTTCTGAAGAGGAATTCTTACAGGAGGCACCACGCCCACTGAGGCCGGAATCTGTTGTGTGGAAATTCTTTACTTTTCCACCTGGAGAGAAGAAAGTAAATGCGAAAAAGGTGATGTGCAAAATTTGTAACTGAGTCCTGTCAAGACACAGTGAAAAAAAACTACTCTTGTGGCACTGCTTCTATGTACAAGCATCTCCGGAACACACATCCTCTAAATCTTGCTTGGGAGGAAATGAGGCGAGCTACTTTGAACCCCTCACCTGCTGTGGCAAGTACGTCTCAAGCGTGCTCAGGAACACCTGCAATGGACATTAGGCCACAATTTGCCTTTCTCTGGAAACACTGCGTGAAGTGTAAGAAACATATGCTTCAGTAAGCAGTCGGTGGATGCAGTTTGCGCTGCGCAATGCAACCATCATTGTTACTTTTTTTTTGTTTGATTTTGGAAAGATAAGTAATTCCAAAAGTTTCCTGTTTTGTTCGTTCTTTTTTTTGTTCATTTTTTGAAGAAACACCAAAAAAATACAAAATTCTTTAAAAAAAAATACAAAAGAAAAAAGAAAAAAAATATTATCAGAACCACTTTATCTGGTTATAGAAAGAACTATAATTGCAAGGTAATGTGTGAAAGTTTGATTGAATATATTTCTACAGCATTATTGACTGAAAGACTGCATTATTAGTGTATGGTGAATTTGTAGGTGAAGATTTATGAGGAAGTAAGCAGCATGACTCTGCAAGCTCTTTAGCTGCACTGCACTGTGGCACTTCAAAAGCACAGGGATGTGACATATGCATATGAATATGTTGCAACTCTGTGCTTCCCTCTGCACTGCTGCACAAACTGCAGCCATGTGGTGACACAGGCACCCCTGCACGATGGTGCAAGGATATCTGTGTTGTGCTGAGATTCCTGCATAAAAACAATCAGTAAAGGTATTTTCCTCTTTCAATGTATGCTGTGGAATACAGCATGCATTGAAAGAGGAAAAAATGAGAAGAAATGAAAACAATTCTCCTCGTTGCACCTTGTTTCCCCTACTCTATGATGGCGCAGCATTCACACACATCTCCAGATTTACGATTTCTCATAATCTGGAGATGTGTCTTGTTTTATGGGTGTTGCGTGGGAACACCCACAGCAACACCAATGGAACACCCCTTCAATGCAAAGTTCTGTGTATGAAGGGGTCATATTTACAAGGAGAAGAAAAACCACACAGGGTGGCTTTTCCTCTCCTTGTAAATATGAAGGAATGCCTGGCGCCATCACTATATTCCAAAAGGTGACGTACTGATGGTGCTGGGTGCTTGTAAATTTGCCCCATAAGTGCTTAGATATTGGCAGACTGATACAATAAGAACATAGTGCTGGATGGGTTATTGAAGAATTGCATGAGTCTGTCAGGAGGTATCCTACGCTGCATGGGTACTACTTCAGTATTTAATGGAGTGGACCAATAGTATGTATCTGCTTAGATATATGTGGGGATTATGCACAGAATATTTTATGTGTACTTGTGTTGGTGCCTAGGTCATTTTATAAGAATACCACTAGTACCTGGAATGATGACAGTGCTGCAAACAGAGTGAACACTTAATTTATAAGTGCTTACTTATTGGTGGAGTGATAGGATAAGTATATAGTGGAAGATAAGTGATTAAAGAAGTGCTTGGGACAGACTGGACGATTCCTACACTGCATAGGTACTAACTGAGTATTTAGAAGAGCGTATCAATAGTTTGTAAATGGTTAGAGGTGTGCATGCAAAGTGTAGAAAATATTGTACCTACACTTGTGTTAGTGACTACACCATTCCTTAAGTATACGACTAATAAAGAAAGTGTGTGCTGAATTTATAAGTGATTAGGTATTGGTGGAGTGATAGGATACATAGATAGTGCTGGATGGGTGTATGGAGAAGGGCATGGGACAGACACAAGGATTTCTAGACTACATAGGTACTTACTGGGCATTTAGAAGAGTGTATCAATAGTATGTAGCTGGTTAGAGGTCTGCATGCATAGTGTACAAAATATTGTACCTGCATATGTTTTAGTTGCTAGGCCATTCCTTAAGTATATGACTAATAACTGGAGTAATTTCAGTGCTGCAAAGAGAGTGCATGATAATTTTATTAGTGCTTAGGTATTGGCAGAGTGATAGAATACGTAGATAGTGCTGGATGGTTGGGGAAGTGCATGGGACAGACAGAAGGATTCCTAGACTGCATAGGTACTAACTGAGTATTTAAAAGACTATCAATGCTATGTAGCTGATTAGAGGTCTGCGTGCATAGTGCACAGAATATTGTAGTTGTACTAGTTTTACTGGCTAGGCCCTTGCTTAGGTACATGACTAGTAACTAAAATATTTTCAGTGCTGCAAAGAGAGTACAAGTTGAATTTATAAGTGCTTAGGTATTGCGTAGTGATAGGATACGGAGATAGTGCTGGATGGGTGATTGGAGAAGTGCATGGGACAGACAGGACGATTCCTAGGTTGCATGGGAAGTACTTTGCTAAGTAGCTGGTTAGAGGTTTATATTTATAGTGCACAGCTGAATGTAGTTGTGCATTGATCATGTTTGGATGACTTAATCTTACCTTGACAGTAGTACATATCACAAAATGCTAAACATTGTTTTCAGTTATTATAAAGTGTTTAGGTATTGGTGGAGTAATAGGATAAGTACCTAGCACTGGATAGGTGATTGGAGAAATACATGGGACAGACGGGAGGATTCCTACACTGCATATGTACTAACTGGCACTAACTGCATAGATACTAACTGCATATTTAGAAGAGCTTATCAATAGTATGTAGCTGGTTAAAAGTCTGCATGCATAGTGTTCAAAATATTGTGCCTGCACTTGTATTAATGGCTAGGCCATTCTTTAAGTATATGATTAATAACTGGAGTAATGTCAGTGTTGCAAAGAGAGTGCATGCTCAATTTATAAGTGCTTAGGTATTGGTGAAGTGATAGGATATGTACATAGTGCTGGATGGTTGAATGGACAAGTGCATGGGACAGACAGAAGGATTCCTAAACTGCATAGGTACTGAGTATTTAAAAGACTGTATCAATGCTATATAGCTGACTAGAGGTCTGCATGCATAGTGCACAGATTATTGTAGCTGTACTAGTATTGGTGTGTCTATGGTTTCGAGAATGGTAGTCTGTATTTTAGGGTGTGAGGAGGAGCATCAGATGATCACGTGAAATGTCCAACTAACTATGACGTCCATTAAACCTGTAGTTTTTTCAGTGAATTTCTGAGTATTTTTAAATGCTAATTTCTAACTGTAATGTCCCTGAAACTTGTGGTTTTCTCAGTGAATTTTATATATATGTGTTTAATCTCATCTCACTGTTACAAGGAAGGAATCAGCATGCAGGTTGTAGTTTGGAAGTATTTAATCTGCAAAGGACGCGACCCACGCCTTCCGGCTCGTCCGAACCTTGATAACGATATAAGACGTCATTGTAGCATCCTTATTTAAATGTACAAATGCCTCCAGTTGACAACATTACCAAAGGAATACATATTACTTTAACCCAAAAAGGTGGCGCCCATATTGGCCTGGTCACAATGTGAAAATTCAGGAATTAATACAATAAAGAAAAGAAAACAAGTGATAATATGAACAATATCATTGCAGCTTACCCTGCCCCGTGACCGCCATACCTGTATGTTCGTCAACATGATTTATTCATAATAAACATACTTAGGATTGCAAACATCAAAATAAACAATGGACTACACATTAGTTTAAAGTGAAAGGCTATCAGCCCTATTATTCTGGGCACGTTGTGTATTATAATGGTTCTTACACAAAAGAAAAGGAAAAAAAGGGGTATTAATATACACACACTATCCCTAAATAAAGTTCTAGTGATTATAGTTCCATTCCATTTACAGCTCATTTGAGATGTCATGAGCAATGTCATGAGAAATGTAACTGACCATGTCATGAATGATGTAATGTATGAGGTCATTTGCAGTACATTGTGGGAGCTTCAGTAATAGTTAGCTCAGGTAACTATAACTGCTGAATTTCACTGGTTGTGTGTGAGTGTAATCTGAGTCTAACTATACCGTCCCTGTAATCTTTGTTTTTTCAGCAAATTTCTAGTTTTCTTTTTAAAGTTAAGTAAGATGCCTATCACAATGGATGGTGGGAGGTTGGAAGCAGGGCCTGGCATTGTGCTGTCCCCAGCCAGTCTTGCTGCTCCTGCCTTCCCTCCTCCTAGCCATCCATTATCCATGTCCCTGCTCCCTTATTACAGCCCTGTCTGGCCATTGTTCTGCCACTGAACTTCCTGCCTTCTCTGAACAGTTAGCTTGCTGCCAGATCCACCTCCTTTCTATCCTCTGTTGTCTGAATCCATGGACTAGCCTCTTCCCTCCTGCCATGCATGGTCTGATGTGCTGCCAATGCCCTTCATTTAGCATGATGTACACGTCCACTCCTTCTGCCCTCCATTGCCCAATTCTGTGCCCCATCATTGACCTCCTGCTAAGCCTCTGTGCACAGCTTGCTGCCCCTATTCGCCTTCCCCCTGCTGTCCGATGTCTGTGTGCACGCCCCTGCTTCATTCTGTTTGTCCACCATGTTCCATGGACCTGCCACTCCCATCTACTCTGAGTTTTCTGTTGAGCTGTCAGATTACTGTAACCTGTCACTGCCACCTCCACCCTGCCTGTCCACATTCCATGCCCCTATCCCCTTCCTCCTGTCCTCCATGGTCTATTTTACTGCTACACCCTTCTGCCCTCCCCGGTCTGTTGTGATGCAACTGCTCCTCCTGCCTACCCCATGTGGTCTCTTGTGAGGCCCCTTCCCCTGAACTCTCTTGTCTGTGCCCAGGTCCTGACCCTCCCTTCTATCCTACATGGTTCTTTGTGCATGCCCCTGCACCCTACTTCTTGCCCATCATAGCCATTGTGCTGCCACTAAACCTCCAGCTTGCCATGCATGGTCTTCTGTGCAGCCACAGACCCTCCCACCATCCCTATGTGGTCAGCTAGCTGCCCCTGACCCCCTCCCACCTTCCCTCCATGGTCTGTGTGTATGCCATTATAGTCTCACCTTTGCTCTCCATGGTGTGTATTGCTTCTACTGCCCATCCTGCCTGACCTCCATGGTCATCTTGCTGCTCCTACCCTGCCCCCTTGCTCCCAGCCCTCTGTTTCCATGTGCAGACCCCTATTTCCTCCCTCCGGCTTGTCTGTTCCATTGTAATGCCCCAGATCTGGCCCTCCTGCCCCTTATGGTCCTTTATGCTGCAGCTTTCTCTCCTGTCTTGTCGTGTTTATATCTTGGACCCTGATTCAATATTCCCGATTTATGCCCTTATATGAGGTTATAATCAATAATATCCCTGATATGGAATGAGTATGAGTTGCAGGCACCTCCTGTGGGACATTGGTTGTTCCCCTTTTATTTGTCCGAGTCAGGGCAACTCCGTGAAAACAGTGTCATGAAACCCCTGTGCCATAGTCTGTAATGTTATTTTCCGTAACTTTTCGGAAGACGGGGCTTTTCATGCTTCACCTTTTGAGGATGGAATGTGTACCTTCGTACAACAATAGGCGTTCTGATAACGTCTTTATCCTGTTGGGCTAGGTTGGGCTAAAGTTCATAGGGTCCCCCAGGAGCAGTGGGCAGCAATCTTGTGGCTCTCCTTTGCAGACAAAGAAAGATATAAGCTCCTCACTGTCAGAGAAGAAGATTCTGATGATTATCATGTCTTGAAGAGTGCATTGATTAAAGGGTTTGGCCTAACCACTGAGCATAATAAAGTTCAGAAATACCAAAAAGGCACAGACTCAAGACTGGGTTAACTTTGTAGTTTGTGCTACTTAGGCTCTGGAGGGCTGGTTATTTAGCAGTGAGGTGTGTGATTTCAATAGATTGTACTGCTTATTTATGAGGGAACAGATGCTTAATATTTGTCAAAATCAGCTGTTGCTTCAGTACCTGGTGGAATCTGATCTGACCCCTCCCCAAGAATTGGGAAAAAAGGCAGACAAATGGGTCAGAACCAAGGTGAAGCAGAAGGTTAAGAACCAATGTGGTGACCAGAAGAAGCAAGATTATAAGAACTCTGATAAGGGTGGGGAAAAGGGTAAAGACCAGAAGTCTTCTCAAGGTCCCCAAAAATGTTCAACTGGTGGGGAGTCCCAATCTTCCAAAGGAAAAGGCCAAAAGAAACCATGGTGTAAAATCTGTGAGCAGAAAACCCATTGGATTAGTGATTGTAATAAGTCCAAAAACTCAACTCCAGCCACCATTGCCCCTAAGGCAACTGTTCCCCCTAGTTCATCTCCAAGTGATGGTACTCAGAATAAGGGTATGGTAGGGTTAACCCTGGGTTCTGAGATGGGCTCTGGCCTAGTCAGAGTTCCAACTCAGGCTGTCCTGATCTGTGATGAAGGCATGGATATGTCCTGCTTTGTGAGTCCCAGAAATCGGCAAATACGGACAGCATCTTTTGATTAAGGGAAAAGAGGCTTCAGCATTCAGGGACACAGGGACAAGTGTCACGATGGTGACACAATACCTTGTGGCTCCCGAGCAGAACATACTTGGTGAAAGTACCAAGTGACCAATGCTAGCAATGTCAGGACTGACCATGCCCTGGCAGCTTTTAATTTCTCCTGGGGAGGGGGAACTGGCCTAATGAAGGTTGTGGTAATTGCAGACCTCCCTGTTGAATGCTTACTTGGCAATGATTTAGAAGCTTCAGCCTGGGCTGAAGTGGAACCCAGGACCCATGCAGATATGTTAGGATCCCTGCACATGTATTTGCTGTGACTAGGTCATAGGCCAAAATGCCAAAAACTGAACAGGAGCCTTCCAAGAAAAGGAGCAGTGGGGTTAAGCAGAGCCTTCCCCCTGACTCAGAATACAGATCAGTCTCTTGAGGGAGATGATCTTAGTCCTGAAGAAGGAACTATCCCAGATGAGCTTGAACCTGATCAGGTTGATTTCTTGGGGACAGGGGGCCCTTCCAGGGCAGATCTGAGCCAGCAGCACCTGAGCTGCCCTTCTCTTGAACCCCTCAGCCAGCAAGCTGCTGCTGAGGCTGCTGGGAATGCTAGTGGTACCCATAGAATCTATTGGGATGATGTACTCCTGTACTCAGAGAGTAGAGAGCCCAAGCCTGGTACAGCCAGGTGGTTGGTTATACCTTTGAAGTTCAGGGGCTTCCTATTAACACTAGCCCATGATATTTCCTTAGCAAGTCACCCTGGCCAAAACAAGACTCGGGACTGGATTGTCCCTCACTTTCATTGGCCCCACATGTCTGAAGACACCAAGGATGTTTGTCGCTCCTGTGTCACCTGTCAAGCCAGTGGTAATGCAGGTGGTACTACGAAGGCCCCCATGATCCCACTACCTGTGGTGGGGGTTCCCTTTGAGAGGGTTGGGATTGATATAGTTGGTCCCATGGATCCTTATACAGTCTCTGCGCACAGATTTATCCTGGTGGTGGTGGGCCAAGCCATTCCCCTTAGGACCACCACAGCATCTGTGGTGGCAAGGGCCCTCTTGGGAGTGTTCTCAAGGGTGGGCTTTCCTAAGGAGGTAGTTTCAGACAGAGGTACTAACTTCATGTCTAGTTACTTGACTGCAATGTGGAAGGAGTGAATGAAAAATGCACCACACCCTATTATCCGCAATGCAATGGTTTAGTTGAGAGATTCAACAAAACCTTAAAGGGCATGATCAAGGGTCTCCCAGAAAAGCTTAGGTGCAGATGGTACATCCTGTTGCCCTGCCTTTTGTTTGCATAAGGGAGGTTCCTCAGAAGGGGGTTGGTTACAGACCTTTTGAACTTCTGTTTGGGCTTTTCTGTGAGAGGTCCCCTGTGTCTGGTGAAGGAAGGATGGGAGTTACCTCTCAAACCCCCTAAACGGGACATAGTAGACTTAGGGCCAGATGTAGGAGCCCTAATACCGGTCGTTAACGGCCGAATTCGGCCGTTACCGACCGGTATTAGGGTTTTCTGATGTAGGGGGCCTATATTTTATCAATTCTGTAAATTTACCGAATCTGTAAATTTACAGAATCGGTAAAATACCGAATCGGTATATTTACCGATTCGGTAAATCCATATGTAGCTGGCACTCCTAAGAGAGAAAAGGCTGTACTGACTGTTTACCAGCCAGGACAGAAAGTGTGGGTGTTGAAGCGAGTGCCACAGGCCCTTAAGAGTCGGTATTTTACCACACAATCCTATTGTGTGGTAAAATACAGAATTCAGGTGTGCATGCACATCTGTGCATGCACACCTGTGCAATGTGACACACAGACATGCCCTTAGGGCATGTATGTGTGCCACATGGCACACAAGCCTGTACTGGGGGTGCTAGAGGGTGTCAAAGTGACACCCCCTGCACCCTTGCAGGATTCGGTATTTACCGATTCGGTAAATACCGAATCGGTATCGCCCATTGATTCCTATGTTACAGATTCGGTAAATTAGATTTTTGATTTACCTACATCTGCCTCCTTGTAATTTACCGATTCATAAATACCGAATCGGTAAAATTCGATATTTATGAGTCGGTAAATTAGATTTACCTACATCTAGCCCTATGTGCTTGGGATACGCTCCAGGATGGCAGAGTACATGAAAAAGGCAACAACAAACCTTGAGGCTAGCCAGGAATTGGAAAAGGCCTGACATGACCAAAAGGCTGTACTGACTGTTTACCAGCCAGGACAGAAAGTGTGGGTGTTGAAGCCTGTGGCCAAAGCAGCTTTCCAAGACAAGTGGAGTGGCCCCCATACAATTGGGGAACAGAAGGGAGAGAGTACCTATTTAGTGGACTTTGGAACTCCCAAGGTGCTTCATGTCAACAGTCTGAAACCAAATGTTGACAGGGCAGACATGGGCTTGCTCATGGCCACTGATGAGGGAAAGGAGGGAAGAAAGTGATCCACTCCCTAACCTGCTTTCACAGAACCCTGATGATGGGTCAGTAGATGGTGCAGCCTTGGCAGACAGCCTCACTGCCCAGCAGCAAACTGTTTGTAGACAGGTACTCAATAAATACAGACATATGTTCTCCTCTGATTCCAAGTCAGACTACCTGGTGCACTCATAAAGAGGACACTGGGGACAGTCTGCATGTTAAAAATAAGATTTACATCCAACCTGACCATGTCAGGGACTGTATCAGGACCTTAGTAGTGAAGTAGTGTGGCTCACTGGTTAGAGGCGGCAGACCCGAGAGCAGAGGACGGCCCGGGACCAGGGTTCGATTCCCGGCGCGGCAGGTTTCTGGACCAGGGTCAGCGGACTCGATAATTCTCTCGCCTCGGTGCCCACTCTGATCAGCGATCACACTCGGCAACTCTGGGCATTAGCTTGCCTCATCTTCACTAATGGCCCCACCAGACCGCCTGGGATGCCTGGTCTCACCCTGGAGATACCCATTAAGGGACCATCTCTCAGGGAAGCCAGGAAGGGTTTCGCAGCGGTCGAAGCGCCTTGGGACCCTACGGGTAAGTAGTGCGCTATATAAATGCCAATACATTTACATTTACATTTACTTAGTCGTCCAGAAGATGTTGGATTTGGGAGTGATTGAACCATCAGATAGCCCTTGGGCTAGTCCAGTGGTCTTGGTACCTAAACCTCGCTCCGAGGGTGGTAAGAGAGAGATGAGATTTTTTGTAGACTACTGAGGCCTCAATGCAGTCACTAGGACTGATACACATCTAAAACCCAGAGCAAATGAGCTCATAGACAATTTGGCCTCAGCCAAGTTACTAAGCACATTTGATCTGACAGCTGGCTACTGGCAGATCAAACTAGCTGATGATGCAAAGCCAAAGACAGCATTTCCTACACCTAGTGGGCACTACCAATTTGTGGTGATGCCCTTTGGTTTGAAAAATGCACCTTCCACTTTTCAAAGGTTGGTGAACAAAATCCTAGCAGGCCTGGAAGACTATAGTGCAGCATATATAGATGCTATTGCTGTCTTTAGCTTCACCTGGGAGGATCACCTGGTCCACCTGATAAATGTTTTGGAGGCCCTGCAGAAAGCAGGCCTAATTTTCAAGGCTACTAAGTGCCAGATAGGGCAGAGTCAGGATGTGTACCTGGGCCACCTTGTGGGTGGAGGCATGGTTCAACCATTACAGAGCAAAATCCAGACCATCATGGACTGAGTTGCTCCAAACACCCAGACTCAGGTCAGAGCTTTCTTGGGCCTGACTGGGTATTACAGAAGATTTGTCAAGGCTCCATTGTGACACCCCTGAATGACTTTACTTCAAAAAGAATGCCTAAGAAAGTTCACTGGACAGTCAGCTGTCAATAGGCATTTGATGACCTGAAGCAGGCAATTTGCACTGCTCCCATTCTGCAAAAACCCAACTACTCCAAAGAATTAATTGTCCAAACAGATGCATCTGAGTTGGGGGTAGGGACTGTACTATCACAATTGAATGATGAAGGTCAGGACTAGACAATAGCTTTTATTAGCAGAAGGTTGACCCCTAGAGAGAAACGTTGGTCAGCTATTGAGAGGGAGGTCTTTGCTGTGGTTTGAGATCTGAAGAATCTGAGGCCATACTTGTTTGCATTTACTGTTCAGACAGACCATAAGCCCTTCTTATGGTTAAAACAGATGAAGGGTGAAAACCCCAAACTTTTGAGGTAGTCTATTTCCCTACAGGGGATGGACTATACAGTGGAACATAGACCTGTGAGTAACCATGCCATTGTAGATGGACTCTCCAGATATATCCATTTAGAACATGAAGACTCAGCTGGTCAAGGTTAGTTTAATGTCCCTGCGTTTGGGGGGGTTGTGTAGGAGAGTAGGATCTGCTTCCTATGGTTATCCCCACTTTTTGCTGATGTTTCACTGTTTTTCGACTTTAGTCTGGCTGGAGCCCTGCAATCCAAAACCCCAGCAAAGCTGCTTCTTCTCTAAATTGATTCCATGTACTAGAGGTACACTCCAGTTCGGTTACTGGGGTACCCTTGTGAGTTCCTAGTATATGGTACAATAGGTTCAAAGTGCATAGGTAGCC
Organism: Lissotriton vulgaris; assembly: GCF_964263255.1. NCBI lineage: Eukaryota > Metazoa > Chordata > Amphibia > Caudata > Salamandridae > Lissotriton > Lissotriton vulgaris. Next base: position 83,298,596 of record NC_141695.1, read on the forward strand.
CAGAGGCCTACCAGGGGCTGCAGCATGTATTATGCCACCTAAGCATGGGCAGAATTTGCGAATTTGTGATACGCGAATTCACGTGCATTTGTATTCGCATTTCGCAAAAATCTGCCAAATTCCACAAGCTTGCGAATGGTTGTTTTTGCGAGTTCGCGAGACTTTTTTTAGCAGTACGGGAACGAGAACTTGCGCATGCGGTCGCAACGGTCGCGAACATGTTGTTTCCACTTAACCAACCTGCTCGCGATTCCTTTTTCCTGATTCGGGTCGCAATGACGTGTTCGTGTTCGCAATTTCCTGTTTTGGGTCGCAATGACGTGTTCGCGTTTGCAATTTCCTGTTTTGAGTTACAATGACGTGTTCGCGATCGCGGCGTCGTTCGGCCAGCTACCAAAATCTCGCAGCGCATGCGAACAGGGAGGAAAACTCATCAGCGAACGCAGAATCATGGTAAGTCAATGCCACGCGGGCGAGATTGTATTTTTTAAGCACGAACAAGAAAAAAAGAAATCCGCCAACTCGCGAATTGCGTTTTTTTGTGCATCGCGAAATGGCCAAAAATTCGCGAATTCCGCAAGCAGAATGAATTTTCCTCCCATACTTAATGCCATCCCTGGGGAAACTTCCACAATGACACCACAGGACTGCTACTGCAGCCTGCGTAAGGTGGTGCATGCACCCCTTACTGAGATATAGGTTACCTATATTTGCCTGAAATCACTACACTTAGAGACCTATCAGTTAATCCTATGGCACGCCTTATCAATCCTGAAGGCAGGGTGCTTCACAGCTCCTGCTGCTGACCGAAACTCCGGCAGGGGAGGCCTGGTCACTAGGTTTTGTGTCACAGGGAGGTGTAACCACCTCCCAGACAGGCTTTAGTGTATTGGGGCTGAGTGGGTGCACTCTGAGAGTTCTTTGAAGTCTGCACTGGGGTACATTTGTTGTCCCTGTGCATAGTCCAGTTCAAACCGGTTGCAGGGGCTACCAGCCCCTGGTCTGGCGTGAAACTGGACAAAGGACATGGGTGTAGCCACCCCTCTTTCCAAACCCTACCATAGGTGGGTCGCCAGAGTATGTCCAACCCCTTCCTAAGGTATAAGTAAGGAACCCCTGGCAACTGGACTTTAGATATCCCTGGATGAAACTCTGCAACTGAATCCTGGAACTTCAACAATCCGTTCCACGCCAGATGACTGAAGAATCTTCCTTGGAGTAAAGGAGTTACTCCCCTGCTTGGCAGGTACCAATGAAGCATTTGCCCATATGCATCTCCGAAGCTCCTAATGGACTCCAAAGTACCTGCTGCCCAGGATGTAGATTTTCAGACTTTTCATTGGTCGACACAAGTCCCCAGCAAAGCTGAAACCCGCAGCCCTCGTGAGTGATGTGGAACAGGAACTTCTGGACAACTTGCACATTTGCATGTGCATCAGCTTCTCAATGGTCGTTGAAGCTGTGCTTTGGGTTACTTGTAGTCCAAGCCCCGAGCACTCTCTGCACTGAAGATTTCTTTTCTACACTTCATGAGTATTCCGTGAGCCAGTTCTGAGTGTTACTGCTTGAGGCCCCTTTTTGAACCCTGGTCCGTCATCTGGTGGGTCCCTGTGAAGGCAACTCTGATTTTCCTTGAGCTTCCCTGGTTGCTCGAGACGTGCCCTGACTTCCCACCATGTGGTGAGTCCCTCTGACCTTGCCGGTCCACACCAAAGCATCTTTCTTCTTTCTGCATGGGTTGCTGTTTTCAAGGCTTGTTGGGTCAATTCTGGGGACCAACACCATAGCACTAAACATCCTTTGTAGGACAGCTAGAATCCAAATCCTGGTCATCGTTGATACCTCCTGGTCCTTGTGGCTGAAGAGTCAAGATTCACATCTTTCACCTGAAACAGCCGACATCTGTGGGCATTCGTATATCGTGCCCCCTGGTCACTGGCTAGTGACCCAGACTCTGTCCCCTCTGCTCTCAAATTCTTCTCATCTTCGATCCAAACTTGAATCATCCTGGACACTTTCCACTTTGACGGCAGAAGCACTTTGCAGCTGATCACTATTGAAAAGAACGATGATTCCCTACACTAAAAGACACCTATGCACCCAGATTCCCTGGATGAGGTAAATCAAGTACTCAGGTGCTCCCATGGGTGTTAGTAAATCAAGTACTCAGGTGATCCCATGGGTGTTGGCCCCAGAAACCCTTAAGTCTAAAAATGTCCCTTTTCTTTAAATTTTCACTCGCGACTTTCCCCATTGAAGTTAACGGCGATTTGCGGTTGTGTTCAGACACTGCAAGCGTCCCCTGTGGGTCCCCTGTGTCACTACCTTGGGTGGTTCTTTGTGGCCCCAGCACTTCTACAGGCTCTAGGCCTTATGTCTAGAAAAGTCCCGGTTTTTAAACCACTTTATTGATATATGGTTTGGTACGCCACTACGGCTCGACATATAGTGTGCTAATTTACTGTGTGCTATTAAGTGTTATGTATGTGCTTTTACCTCTAGCCTCATAAAGAGACTAGTAGGGTGTGTTTTGAATAAATACATATATTTTATATCTATTACCTACTAGGTATATTTAGTTAGGATTTTTTCTCTATGAGACTTTTGAAAATTCTATGCCTAATAACTTTTGCGTTTGTGGACGGAATCGGCTGAAATTTTCAGGAAAATGGCACATTTTGTGAGCAGCCCCTGAAAATTTGAGGGGGTTTCGTCAAGGGGGGGCCGAGAAAAAAGGGGGGTCCCAAAACGCGTTTTTCCCATTCATTTTTCCATAGGGCGTTTGGCCTCACTTTTAGCTCGAACGGCTGAATGGATTTGCACGAAACTTGGCAAAATTGTAGGGACTGTTAGCCCGATGTGCCTCTGCTGGGTCTCAATATATGTGCTCCAGTGGATTTGGAGAAATTAACGTTTTAAAAAACAGATATATCTGTGACAGCGTCCCGGGTAGTGCTCCGGTTCGCGTACTTTTCGCGTAACGGAACTTTGCGAAGCGAAGCTGATTGGCTCTCCGGTGTCTGTCAACATTCTAAACAGTCCGGAGCGGCCGCCATCTTGTCTCTCGGTAGGATCGAGAGACAAGAGGAGGCCAAAACGAAGGGGCAAATGACCATAAGGGGGCATAGTAGATCCTCCCTGACCCCCTAGGTTTGATGTGGAGGCTTTAAAAGGGCCCCGCGGGGCAAAAAACCCCCCCAAAAAAGTTTTTTTCGCGTGGGGTGCGCCCGGTACGCGCACCGGAAAGCAGTCCAGGGAGCGTACTATAAGGAAACAAGAATGATAGACTTTTTAAATATTGTATGTTTATTGATTGTTCGTTTTGTTGTTTTTTTTTGTTTTTTTTTATTTACGTAGCAACATGTAGGTACCAATGCAGAGTCTAAAAATAAATAAACACAGTCTCCTTTGTAGATATCTTGCAAGTTGTTTCAGAAGTTATTGTGGTATATGGAATTCATACCATAGTCTGTCTGGAAAGCCGAAACAATATGGAGGCAGGAGATGATAAAGAGATGTTAAATACACATTGGAGATAATATAGTTGGAGAAAGGAAGTAACTATGAGCAAACTTACTATGTAACACAAAAAAGTTGTACAGTATATTTTAAGTCTCACTTTATATTATATCTATTATGGTACTATTTCATAATTTACATATAAAAAAGAATAATGTCTCAAACAATTTTTAATTTTAAAATTTAAATTTATTGTTCAGATTTTTCAAAATCTAAAAGAATTTGTAACATCAATTCATCAGGTATGTCCTCCTTTTCATTCCATGATTCATATTCTTCTACACATTCAATTAATTCTTCGTCTAATGTGTCATCCAAAAAGTCATTTTCATCCTTTTCTTAATTTGGATTGTTTTCAATATTTATTTGAAAGGAAATATTATTTTCTTTCTGTTGTGCTTCCATTTTCTTGCTGTAAATTGCATAAAAAATAAAAATATATCAGTAGAGATAGGTTACTGTTGGGTTAAAGTTTAGGCAGGTACTTGTGAGTTTTTAACAGTAAAGTTATCTTTGGGCACTGCATGGATTCAGGCAGGAAGTAGAACTATTACAAAGTGCCTGTGATGAAGACTAAGTAAATTCATAATTATACCATAGAAGCCTAACTCAATCCATAATTATAACAGTGAAGCCTATCTCAATCTCTAACTCTTTTTTTTAGTTCGCTTCCGGTTCGCGTACCGGCGCGCGAACCGGGAAGCAAATCAAAAGAAATAGAGGTTGCTAGAGTGCTAAACATTCTAGCAATTTTTCATAAAGGAAAGGTAGTTCTGAAAAGAACTTTTTTTTTTATTATTTTTGTTGTTTTATATTTTTTGTGTTTTTTTTTGGGGGGGGGAACAAAAATGATTCATTAGAAAGGGCTCAACAGGAGCAACAAAAAAAAAGAAAATTTAGTTTCTGGGACGTTTTGTACATTGATGATGTTCATAAGCTCTATTGATTAGAGTTACACTCCTCTCTCCACAGGAAATTAATTTGCCGCAAGTTAAACATGTTAATTTCATTTGGCCAAAGTTCGTCTGTAGATTTGGGACCGTTTCCCTTGCCTCTGATTCCGTCACTGCCACTTCATTGGTGGATGTACTGGCAGGTCGGGGGTTATCCACCAAATCACGTATTTGGGCAGCACTGTAATTTATCGGGTGCCACCTCTCCATATGGCGATGCATGGTATAATTACCATAACTATATTTTTTTTCGGTCCCTTTGGACAGTTGATCGTGGCAGATCAGGCAGGTAACGTACCGGGCATTTACCTTTTTTTGATGTGGAGGAAATGAAAAAAATTGCCAAATAAAATTTTCTTTTATATGGGACCTCCTTGGCTGTTCTTTTAAAAAAAAACCCTTGTCCCTTGCTCCTCTTCCTCTTCTTCCTCTTCTTCCTCCTCTTGTTGGAGGATGACCTGAGGAGGTGGTCCTCTCTTCCTTGGAGGTGGTGGTGGTGCTGGGGGTCCACCAGCTGCAGCTACTACAGATGCCATGACTGAACAAGCAGAAACAGGTCTTTCTCTCATAAAAATGAAAGTCAGAGTGAGGAAAAAAGGTGAGACTTTCATCTTTTGGGAAAAAAAGAATGTTCTAAACCAATGAAAAGTGTTAATTTTAAGTCATATGACCAAGCCTTCCATCATTAGGAAACTAAAAGTAAAATGAACCAATGAAAAGTTTTATAAACTAGTCACATGACCTGTTATGCTTACGTTACGCGCTCCGCGCCGCGCCGCGCCTCGGATCGTTTCCGGGGCTCTGCGTTTCGCGCCTTGGTTTGCGTTCCAGAGAGCTTCCGGGTGCGCTAACGCGGCGCGTCATAAGACGCATTACGCGGTAACGCGATACGTCGCGCTTACGCGACACGTCACGATGTTGCTTTCTAACGCGATAGTTGCGCTAACGGAACGTTTACCGGTTCGCGGACCGGGATGCGGAACAAATTGAAGCACATTTTAAAGCTTTTGATATTTGCTATTAAAAAACCATTGAAATTCACTGAAAAAAACATAGGTTATAGACCATATATAGTTAGGAATTAGCATTTACAAAACCTTGAGAAATCACTGAAAAAACCATAGGTTATAGACCATATATAGTTAGGAATTAGCATTTACAAAACCTTATTTTACTCACACAAAACCATTGAAATTCGCATATATAGTTAGTTGCACTAACTATATATCGCGCACCCGCAATCCACTGCTGATCATGTCACATATTACATCATTCATGACATGGTCAGTGACATCACTGATGACATCACTGATGACATCTCAAATGACATCACTGATGACATCACTGATGACAACATCCATTGACTGTATGTTTCTGTAAAGTTAAAATATGTCTTACATATTGAAGAATGAGTGGATGTATAAGTGTCTGGATGAAGGATTTAGTAGGTGCATGACTGACTGTATGAGTGAGTGATTAAATGTATCTCACTGACTGCATGGGTTAGTGACTAAACTGTCTTAATTTGTGTATCATTATGTCTGTTGTTTTGTAAACTGCTGCATGTGTTGATCAGTAGCTATATGAGTAACTATATGTGTTATTGATTTGTTGCCCAAGTATTTGTATGGGAGACTGAGTGAGTGTGTGTGTGGGTGGCTGGGAGGTGTATGACTCTGTGCATAGATGTGTGAGCAGTTGATTCACTAGATGTATGGGTTCAAAAGTGCATGTGGAAACAGCTGTATGGGCGGTTGACTGTGTGCATGAGTGCATTGGTGAGTGAATATATAGTTAGGAATTAGCATTTACAAAACCTTATTTTACTCATTCAAAACCATTGAAATTCGCATATTTAGTTAGTTGCACTAACTATATATCGCGCACCCGCAATCCACTGCTGATCATGTCACATATTACATCATTCATGACATGGTCAGTGACATCACTGATGACATCACTGATAACATCTCAAATGACATCACTGATGACAACATCCAGTGACTGTATGTTTCTGTAAAGTTAAAATATGTCTTACATATTGAAGAATGAGTGGATGTATAAGTGTCTGGATGAAGGATTTAGTAGGTGCATGACTGACTGTATGAGTGAGTGATTAAATGTGTCTCACTGAGTGCATGGGTTAGCGACTAAACTGTCTTAATATGTGCATCATTATGTCTGTTGTTCTGTAAACTGCTGCATGTGTTGATCAGTAGCTATATGAATAACTATATGGGTTATTGATTGGTTGCCCAAGTATTTGTATGGGAGACTGAGTGTGTGTGTGTGTGCGTGGCTGGGAGGTGTATGACTCTGTGCAGAGATGTGTGAGCAGTTGATTCACTAGTTGTATGGGTTCAAAAGTGCATGTGGAAACAGCTGTATGGGCGGTTGACTGTGTGCATGAGTGTATTGGTGAGTGAATGGATATCTCAGTGCTACATGTCAAAGTAAGTACATATGTAAAACACAGTACATGTGAGAGTTGACATATATAAATAACTGTGCATAAGAGCCAGTGAATGTGTGAGTGGCTGTATGGATCATTGTGAACTTGTATCAGGGATTGTATAAGAGAGTAAATATGTGTTAGTATATGTTTGAATAAGTAAGGTGTGTATAAATGTATAGTTGAGGAAATGGAGGTGTGATTGATTCTTTGCATGACTGACTAGGTGTGTGAGTAACTCCATGGATGAGTGACAGTCTGTGAGTGTCTGTTTACACTGAGTGTATCTAAGGTTATATTAAAATCTGAAGAGGTTCATCGTATTATCACATGAATGATGTCATCAGTGATGTGATCAGTAATGTCAAATGAGATGTCATCAGTGATGTCATCAGTGATGTCATTTGAGATGTCATCAGTGATGTCATCAGTGATGTCATTTGAGATGTCATCAGTGATGTCATTAGTGATGTCATTTGAGATGTCATCAGTGATGTCATCAGTGATGTCACTGACCATGTCATGAATGATGTAATATGTGACATGATCAGCAGTGGATTGCGGGTGCGCGATATATAGTCAGTGCAACTAACTATATATGCGAATTTCAATGGTTTTGTGTGAGTAAAATAAGGTTTTGTAAATGCTAATTCCTAACTATATATGGTCTATAACCTATGGTTTTTTCAGTGAATAAATATATATATATATATATATTCACTGAAAAAACCATAGGTTATAGACCATATATAGTTAGGAATTCGCATTTACAAAACCTTATTTTACTCACACAAAACCATTGAAATTCCATATATAGTTAGTTGCACTAACTATATATCGCGCACCCGCAATCCACTGCTGATGATGTCACATATTACATCATTCATGACCTGGTCAGTGACATCACTGATGACATCACTGATGACATCTCAAATGACATCACTGATGACATCTCAAATGACATCACTGATGACATCTCATTTGACATTACTGATCACATCACTGATGATATCATTCATGTGATAATACGATGAACCTCTTCAGACTCTAATATAACCATAGATACAATCAGTGTAAACAGACACTCACAGACTGTCACTCATCCATGGAGTTACTCACACACCTAGTCAGTCATGCAAAGAATCAATCACACCTCCATTTCCTAAACTATACAGTTATACAAACTTTACTTATTCAAACATATACTAACACATATTTACTCTCTTATACAATCCCTGATACAAGTTCACAATGATCCATACAGCCACTCACACATTCACTGGCTCTATTGCACAGTTATTTATATATGTCAACTCTCACATGGACTGTGTTTTACATATGCACTTACTTTGACATGTAGCACTGAGATATCCATTCACTCACCAATACACTCATGCACACAGTCAACCGCCCATACAGCTGTTTCCACATGCACTTTTGAAACCATACATCTAGTGAATCAACTGCTCACACATCTATGCACAGAGTCATACACCTCCCAGCCACCCACACACACACTCAGTCTCCCATACAAATACTTGGGCAACCAATCAATAACCCATATAGTTACACATATAGCTACTTATCAACACATGCAACAGTTTACAGAACAACAGACATAATGATGCACAAATTAAGACAGTTTAGTCACTAACCCATGCACTCAGTGAGACACATTTAATCACTCATTCATACAGTCAGTCATGCACCTACTAAATCCTTCATCCAGACACTTATACATCCACTCATTTTTCAATATGTAAGACATATTTTAACTTTACAGAAACATACAGTCACTGGATGTTGTCATCAGTGATGTCATCAGTGATGTCATTTGAGATGTCATCAGTGATGTCATCAGTGATGTCACTGACCATGTCATGAATGATGTAATATGTGACATCATCAGCAGTGGATTGCGGGTGCGCGATATATAGTTAGTGCAACTAACTATATATGGAATTTCAATGGTTTTGTGTGAGTAAAATAAGGTTTTGTAAATGCGAATTCCTAACTATATATGGTCTATAACCTATGGTTTTTTCAGTGAATTTTCAAGGTTTTGTAAATGCTAATTCCTAACTATATATGGTCTATAACCTATGGTTTTTTCAGTGAATTTTCAAGGTTTTGTAAATGCTAATTCCTAACTATATATGGTCTATAACCTATGGTTTTTTCAGTGAATATATATATATATACATACATATATAAACATATATCATCTGTATATCTATATAAATACAAACATAAATGCATGCATACATATACTTATATGCATACAGATGCATGTTATTTACATGAAAGTCGAAAAAACACTAATAAAAGCAAAGCTAAAAAGCCACCTCATTACAAACAGAATGGCTTTAACTTAAACGAGGGCGAGATCTATTGCATTTTCAATGCTTGTTTACTTTGGTTCCATCAAGAAGGCATTCAGATGTGTCACACATTTGCCATAAATTCTGAATGTTAGCACTCTAGTTGCACATTAGATCACTGTAGTAAAGCTACTGCTCACCAGGGACGTCTGCTGCTGGTATTCAAAGTGCATGTTTCAGTCTGCATGTCAGAATTGTTTTAATGAAATAGAAGAGGATTTGAGAAGTCACTCAAAATGATCCCTAATTTTTCTTTCTGAAGCACTAATCATACTTTCTATGGCAAAATTAACCCCCTCATGTTGTTCCATTTTAAATTGAGTGTTTTCAGACTTACCACTTCATTCCAATCAAGATGGCTTCTGGTGTGCCATACTTTTGTCATAAGTAAGACTGTTAGCGCTCTAGTTGTTCTTTAGAACACTCTGGGACATTCTGTCATTGGGCTATACTTGGGGGTACATCTGGGTGATATTTGGGCTACATTTAGGCTCTTTTGCCTCTGGTGGCCATCTTGGGAGACTGTATGTCAGAATATTTTAATGAAATTGAAGAGGGTTTGAGAAGTCACTCAAAATGTGCCCTAATTTTTCTTTCTGCAGCACTAATCATAATTCATATGGCAAAATATACCCCCTCATTGTGTTCCTTTTTAAATTAAATGTTTTAAGAGTTACCACTTTATTCCAATCAAGATGGCTTCAGGTGTGCCATACCTTTGTAATAAGTAGGACTGTTAGCGCTCTAGTTGTTCTTTAGAACACTCTGGGACATTCTGTCATTGGGCTATACTTGGGCTACATCTGGGTGATATTTGGGCTACATTTGGGCTCTTTTGTCTCTGGTGGCCATTTTGGGAGACTGCATGTCAGAATTTTTTAATGAAATAGAAGAGGATTTGAAAAGTCACTCAAAATGTGCCCTAATTTTTCTTTCTGCAGCACTAATAATACCTTCTATTGCATAATATACCCCCTCATTTTGTTCCTTTTTAAATTAAATGTTTTAAGAGTTACCACTTTATTCCCATCACGATGGCTCCAGGTGTGCTATACCTTTGTAATAAGTAGGACTGTTAGCGCTCTAGTTGTTCTTTAGAACACTCTGGGACATTCTGTCATTGGGCTATACTTGGGCTACATCTGGGTGATATTTGGGCTACATTTGGGCTCTTTTGTCTCTGGTGGCCATTTTGGGAGACTGCATGTCAGAATGTTTTAATGAAATAGAAAAGGATTTGAGAAGTCACTCAAAATGTGCCCTAATTTTTCATTCTGCAGCACTAATCATACTTTCTATGGCACAATATACCCCCTCATGTTGTTTCTTTTTAAATTAAATGTTTTAAGAGTTACCACTTCATTCCAATCAAGATGGCTTCAGGTGTGCCATACCTTTGTAATAAGTAGGACTGTTAGCGCTCTAGTTGTTCTTTAGAACACTCTAGGAGGCTGCAGTAGAACACAAAGGAATCAACTGACAGCCTCTGTCCTTGTTGGATGCACATGTTTTACTGAGAATGTCAGACTTCATTTTCACATGACTGAGAAAGATAATGTGAATTTACAGAAAATATGCTTTCAGTTTAGCTTATAGATCCCCTTCCAAACCACTGTGGGAAAATCATGAGATATTAGTTTTCTTTCGAACAATATTCATGATATCACAGCAGAAGGTTTTTTCACATGGTAAAATCACCTTAGAACCCACCACAATTCCTAAAACGAGTATGGTACCATCAACAAATGATTTATAATGTAACTAAAGTCCTAAAACCCTCTATTAACTACAATGCTTTTTAATGAGGTGCTATCATGTATATTGGTCCCAAAATGGCTGCCAACACTTCTTGGATGAAGTGCTGACAGCCATTCAGATCAGATGTGTGGTTAGGCTCCGCCCCAGATATATATCTTTTTTTGAACCTAAATTACTCAAAATCCACTGGAGCACATATATTGAGACCTAGCAAAGGCACATCGGGCTAAAAGTCCCTACAATTTTGACAAGTTTCTTGCAAATCCATTCAGCCGTTTGAGCTAAAAGTGAGGCCAACCGCCCTATGGAAATTAACATGGGAAAAATGCGTTTTGGGACCCCCCTTTTTTCTCGGCCCCCCCTTGATGAAACCCCCCCAAATTGTCAGGGGCTGCTCAGAAACAAAATGTTCCATTTTCCTGAAAATTTCAGCCAATTCCGTCCACAAACGCCAAAGTTATTAGACATAGAATTTTCAAAAATCCCATAGAGAAAAAATCCTAACTATATATACCTACTGGCGACCGCCAGTAGGTAATATATACATATATATATATATATATACATACATACATATATATGACTTACTGGGACTACATGCACCAGCATGCTTAGCGAACACTGCTACAAAGGAAATCTTTGGCCTGTGATTGGGTGCATCGGCACCAATGGGAACATCAGAAACACTAGTTAAAGTCCCAAACTGTAACAACATGGTTTTAGAACACGGAGCTGGCAATGAATAAGGCACACGCCGAAACGCGTCTGCCAGGTGTTTTTAATCCTACTTGTCAAGTTGGTGGCGAAATAAATCTCCTGACCCCTCCAAAACGCATGTGTCGGTCCCGTTTCTTGTCAAGAAGCGGGAGTGGTGGTGGATATGTTTGCAGCAGTCGACGCTGCAGAACCGGCACGCCTCTCGATCTGGTGCTCCGCTTAAAGTCGACATCCTGGTGGTGTATGTGTTGGAAGCGCAATAAGCGGCGCCCCCTCGCCCAAGACGCTGTTCCTGGTTCGAGGAGAGAGCGGCAGCTTGCTGCCGAGTTGGATGGAGTTGGGAGACGATTTCGCAACCTTGGTCCCTGAGGCGCTGGATGAGCAGACTCACGAGCCAGCAACGGCTGGGGCATCACTACATGCATGAACGGATCACTGTATCGAAGTTCACAAGGTGAGGCTGTGACCAGGCTTTGTGGGACCCTAACTGACTTACTGGGACTACATGCACCAGCATGCTTAGCGAACACTGCTACAAAGGAAATCTTTGGCCTGTGATTGGGTGCATCGGCACCAATGGGAACATCAGAAACACTAGTTAAAGTCCCAAACTGTAACAACATGGTTTTAGAACACGGAGCTGGCAATGAATAAGGCACACGCCGAAACGCGTCTGCCAGGTGTTTTTAATCCTACTTGTCAAGTTGGTGGCGAAATAAATCTCCTGACCCCTCCAAAACGCATGTGTCGGTCCCGTTTCTTGTCAAGAAGCGGGAGTGGTTGTGGATATATATATATATATATATATACCTGGTGGTTTCCTTTCATTTGATCATTCACGAAATTATAGACTGCTAAAACAAGCTTCTTTACATTCCTTCAAGACTTAGCCTGAAGGCTGCTCTTCATAGCTACCACTAGGAAAGCTTTCAAAAAAGGTTCTCTTTAACCTATCACTCCAAGGAGCTGTTTGGACTGGTGCAAGATGCAAACTTTAACTAATGGACAGCATATACCAGGCCAACTTCTCACATGTAGTGACTGGGTGATTACAATACTGAGAGCATGATGAATTTATAAATGCTTGTGTTTTGGCGCAGTGATTAGATAAGGACATGGAACTGGCTGGGTGATTGGAGGAGTGCATTGGTAGTGACAAGGAGATTGCTGGACTGCATCATTAGTGCTCAGGAGATTGTAGCAGTGAATGTATTAGTGCCTGGGTGGTGACTGGATGATTACAGTACTGCAAGGAGAGTGCATGGTGAATTTATAAGTGCTTGGGTTTTGGCGGAGTGATTGGATAAGTAAATGGTGCTAGCTGGGTGATTGGAGGAGTGCATGGGTAGTGACAAGAAGATGGCTGGACTGCATCAGTAGTGCTCAGGGGATTGTAGCAGTGCATGTTTTAGTACCTAGGACATTGCATTAGTACATAAGTAGTGACTGCATGATTGCAGTCCTGCAAGGAGAGTGCAAGTTGAATTAATACGTGTTTGTGTTTTGGCGCAGTGATTAGATAAGGACATGGAATTGGCTGGGTGATTGGAGGAGTGCTTTGGTAGTGACACGGAGATTGCTGGACTGCATCATTAGTTCTCAGGAGATTGTAGCAGTGAATGTATTAGTGCCTGGGTCTTTGCATGAGTACATGCACAGTGACTGGGAGATTAGAGTACTGCAAGGAGACTGTATAGTGAATTTATAAGTGTTTGGGTTTTGGCGGAGTGATTGGATACATATATGGAACTGGCCTGGTGATTGGAGGAGTGCATGGGTAGTGAAAAGGAGATGGCTGGACTGCATCAGTACTGCTCAGGAGATTGCAGCAGTGCATGTGTCAGTGCCTGGGTCATTGCATGAGTACCTGGGTAGTGACTGGATGATTACTGTACTGCAAGGAGAGTGCATGGTGAATTTATAAGTGCTTGTGTTTTGGCGCAGTGATTAGACAAAGACATGGAACTGGCTGGGTGATTGGAGGAGTGCATGGGTAGTGAAAAGGATATGGCTGGACTGTATCAGTGGTGCTCAGGGGATTGTGGCAGTGCATGCGTTAGTGCCTGGGTCATTGCATGAGTACATGGATGGTGACTGGATGATTACAGAACTGCAAGGAGAGTGCATGGTGAATTTATAATTGCATGTGTTTTGGCGCAGTGAATAGATAAGGACATGAAACTGGCCGGGTGATTGGATGAGTGCATGGGTAGTGACAAGAAGATGGCTGGACTGCATCAGTAGTGCTCAGGGGATTGTAGCAGTGCATGTTTTAGCACCTAGGACATTGCATTAGTAATGACTGCATGATTGCAGTCCTGCAAGGAGAGTGCATGGTGAATTAATACGTGTTTGTGTTTTGGCGCAGTGATTAGATAAGGGCATGGATGATTGGAGGAGTGCATGGGTAGTGAAAAGGAGGTGGCTGAACTGCATCAGTATTGGGTAGTGACAAGGAGATGGCTGGACTGCATCAGTAGTTCTCAGGGGATTGTATCAGTGCATGTGTTAGTGCCTGGGTCATTGCATGAGTACATGGGTAGTGAATGGATGATTAGAGTACTGCAAGGAGAGTGCATGGTGAATTTATAAGTCCTGGGTTTTGGTAGAGTGTTTGGATAAGTACATTGTGCTAGCTGGGTGATTGGAGGAGTGCATGGGTAGTGTAAGGAGATGGCTGGACTGCATCAGTAATGCTCTGGGGATTGTAGCAGTGCACGTGTTAGTACATAGGTCATTGCATGAGTACATGGGTAGTGACTGGACAATTACAGTACTGCAAGGAGAGTGCATGGTGAATTTATAAGTGCTTGTGTTTTGGCGCAGTGATTAGATAAGGACATGGAACTGGTTGGGTTATTGAAGGAGTGCATGGGTAGTGACAAGGAGATGGCTGGACTGCAGCAGTAGTGCTCAGAGGATTGTAGCAGTGCATTTGTTAGTGCCTGGGTCATTGCATGAGTACATGGGTAGTGACAAGCTGATTACAGTGCTGCAAGTAGAGTGCACAAATCATATGGCACCTATGAGCCCGAGTAAAACCGTCACTCAAGCATTAATCACCAGCCAGCTGGAATTCGAGAAACCACTGTATGCAAGAACCACCACCGAACTAATGAAGAGACCCCAGACGATACAGAACTCAACGGCAAAACTCATCCTCAACGTGCCTAAATGGACCAATATCACCCCACACCTAAGGAAGCGTCCTCTGGCTTCCAGTCAGAAAATATGCCAATTCAAGATAATAATACACACCTACAAAGCCCTTCAGGACCTAGGACCAGCAGATATCAACCATCGCCTGAACTTACGCTAACTATCCAGAGACTTTCGCTCCACATCCCTTGCCTATACCCAGTGCATCCTCTGAAGCCACAGCAAATGCTTTTCCTTTCCTTACCTCCCTGTTAAGTCCTGGAACAGCCTCCCCCTCCGGATATCATCTTTGGTGGTGGAATTCAGGAAGAGACTCAGGACCTGGCTTTTAAATTTATCCCTGCAACCTAGCGCCTGGATACCTTCATAGGTAATTAGCACCACTTTACAAATACCGAATGATTGATATTTTGCCCACCTGAAATTCTCAACAGTGCACTGATGTAGACAGCAAATTTGTTTATAGTATATATGTGCAGTGAGCTGAAGCATAGTGCACACCTATGCATCAGCTCAGCTTTACGTATTTCCATATACTGCACATACAGGTCCCTTTCATGTCAAAGCCTATGTATGCCATGCACTAGCTGATGAAGGCAGCACAAATGAGGGTATAAAATAACCAGCTCACTAGATGTAGGTAGATATACAAGCACCTCCTGGTGAATGAAACTCAGCCCACGCACACAAATATTTTATACAAACCTTCATCCGTGGACATGTATAACCTTACAACTAATATATGTATACACTCATAAAATGTACTCAACCTGAAGGGGTAAGTGGCACTCTATATATAAGAGTGAAGATCAACTTTACAATAGTAAAATAATCTATTGGACCTGTATGCCTGGTGCAAAATCAGCTCAAAACATGGGAATTAGTACAGGCGGAAAAAGTGTAAAAGAGATAATATTGGAGAGAAGGCAAGAAGTAGAATAGCGCTAGAAAGAAGCAGCAAGGAAAAAGCAGGATGCAATATGGAGAGTGCAGTTAACTGTACTAGAAGCCTAGTAACCATGTAATACATGTGAAAACATGCACTGTAAAAACCTCCTTGGCAAAAACAGACTGCTAAACAGATTACCTAATTAGCTATACACAAAATTTTAACCTGCACTTACAAACAATATTCACAAACTTGTCACAAAAATGTTCCGACTACAGCAAGAATAGGATATTTAATAATTCCAATATAAATTGGAAAGGAGTTTGGTTATATATAGTTATTGAACATAGGTTGATTTTTTGCATGGACCTAAATCATGGAAGGTTGACATTTTATTTTCGCAATTATATTTGCAATCCCATTTTTGCAGCCTACATGTACACAACACACTGTATATACTATGCAACTCACCACATGGATATAGTGTAAACCAACCAACTGTTACATAGGTCGGTAAATTATGGACAAACTGAACCTCATAAACATGCATATACTTACTACAACGTACATGGTATATTCTATACCATCCAACGTATGTACTTATAATCTAAGTAATTCAAATTTGCTTCATGTACGTTAATATACTATAAATTAATTGGCCTAAATATCACTACCATTCAATTGATAAGGTTTGGCAATAACACAAACAAAAACATCAATAAATAAAACCCTGCACCTGAAGGGGGGGCACCCGTCTCTAATAGGCCAAGGGCGGCTCCATACAGAGAGATAGAAATGAAAAATGAATCAAGATTTACAGAAAATTAAGAGGGGATGAGGAGCAGGTATCAGACTGAGGCAGCTCTGAATATTTCATCTCCACCCATCTACACATGAACCAGTACACCACCTGAGCACCCCTGCACAACCCATACATCGCTACAGACACCCCCAGCCTCAATAAACCAGCATTGCTGCTCCCCCATGCTCCAAAGGAAATCAGAAATGCAGTTGTACAGGGTTTCAAGTGGATTAGCCGTTCTAACCGTGGTTCACACAGACATGCTGCAGACCCGTTTAGCAGTGTATCTGCCCTCCGTATAGGACTTGAAACCCCGACCTCCTCCATAGCCCATTTGTGCATGACCACGCCTCAAACATACGTACCTTTGCTGTAAAAGACACCCCCCAAAAAACGTATTCAGATGGCGCAACTATGTTGGATCCACCTATAAAAACAAACCCAACTCTCCCCTACACCCTGTGTATGACCCCAAAAAAGGACCGCACACAAACAGAATTATAGCTGTATAGAAACCCTCCTCTAAGACAAGCAGCGACACAGGACCGAGATATAGACGGAACCCCACCAGCTGATAGGCAACCCCTCTGTACATAAAACCCCTCACACACACTTACTTATTTGGGATCCCTCGTGTCCAGGCACGCCCTCTGACACCCAAATGTAAACTGCCAAACTGCAGGTTGGTGCGAGCCGCATGAAACATGCAACAAACAAGTGGAGGAAACTAAGAGACAGATTTATGGGAAAAGGAGAAAACAGTGTTGCAGGAAACAAGAAGGTGCTGGAAGTGACCTGTGGATGTGGGTGGGCGTAAGTTGCACAGACCTTGGGACGGGGGAGGGTGCGCCGCCATGAGGGTAGGTTTTGGGGTTGGGAGGGGGGATATAAACCTGGTGGGGGCGGGTGCGCTACTCTCGCCGCGCGAGGGCCTTTTCTGGACTTTAATTTAAGCCCCACCCTTGTTTTCAATTGGCACGGGTCATATTTTTTTAAACGCTGGCTCATGGTCGCTCCCACGCCTCTGCTGTCTGCTGCTGCCCACTGCCTGCCTCAGCGCTGATCCAGCGCTCACTCTCTCCCCCTGCCGCTCCTCCCGCCCTCCCGTACTTTCCTGCCACTGCCTCCCTCCGGCTCCGCCCCCTGCAAGCCCATTCGCCGCCCCGCTCCCGCCACCCAGCTGCTCCTCCCTCCCAGTTCCCTCTTATGGAGACCGTGAAGCGGCCGCTCAGGGACCGCGCGCAGCGGGCGCGCCTGAACACGACTGGACCGTGCCAGAACCCCTGGCCCCCGACGATGCCAGCCCATCCGACGGACTTACGACGCCTCCACCCTCCACGCACTCAATGCCGGCCAGAACCCCGCCTGCCACTGAGCCACCCTGAAATGCACCCACGGACCCTTCACCTGTCTCCGAACCTGCACCGCACCCGCCAAGCCAAGCGCCAGCAAAGATCACCTCAAGTGCATCCTGCTCAACACCCGCTCCATCCACAGGCACGCCGTCAAACTCTGAAACCTCCTCCACACAACATCACCAGACATCCCCTTCCTCACAGAAACCTGGATGAACGCCTCCTCAGCACTTGACATCGCCATAGCCATCCCGGATGGCTACAAGATCACCCAGAGGGACAGCGTCAACCAAACCGGAGGAGGCATCGCCATCGTCCACAGAAACACCATCCACATCACGACCAACTCCAACGACACCCTCACCGCCGCCGAGCACCTTCACTTTCAGATACACACCGACCCTAAGACCACCCTCAGAGGCACTCTCATCTACAGACCTCCGGGACCATGCACACAATTCAGCGAAGCCCTCGCAGACTTCGTCAGCTCACACGTCCTCACCTCCTCTGACTACATCCTCCTGGGGGACCTCAACTTCCACCTGGAGAACAACAATGACAACAATACCGCCGCCCTGCTGGACAACCTCACCAACCTCAGGCTCAATCAACTAGTGTACACCCCCACCCACTACGCCGGCGACATGCTTGACCCATCTTCTCCTCCAGCAAGCACATCTCCTTCAGCAACTCCACCGGGCTACACTGGACAGATCACAGCTGCGTCCACTTGAAATTCAGGAGAACCACGACCCTCCACCACATGCAACAGGTTCCCCTCAGAAGCTGGAGCAAGATCACCGCCGACCAGCTCACCACCTCCCTCAGCCAGAACCCTCCCACCTACACGACGGACCCCAGCGAAGCAGCCCGCAACCTCACACAGTGGCTCACCAACTGCGCCAATGATCTTGCACCACTGAAGATCCCTCCCAGTAGACCCAATAGTAAGAAGACCTCGTGGTTCACCAACGACCTCAAAAACACCAAGAAAACCTGCCGCACCCTCGAGAAAGCCTGGCGCTGCGACCAGACAGCAGAAAACATGACAGCCCTCAAGTACGCCACCCGCCACCAGCTGATCCGCACCACCAAAAGGACAACATTCAAAGGACGACTGGACAACAACACCCACAACAGCAAGGAACTCTTCAGCATTGTTAAAGAGCTCTCCAACCCCAGCACCTGCAACAACGACATCACACCCTCGGAAGACCTCTGCGACTCACTCGCCTTGTTCATTCACCGCTGGATCACCGACATACACAACAGCTTCAGCGAACAGACCACGCACCCTACCACCGAACAAGTGCCCCCCACCACCACCCTCAGCACCAAAGACACCACCCGCATGATGAACACCATCCACTCCGGCTCCCCATCCGACCCCCGTCCACACCACATCTTCAACAAAGCCGACTCCATCATCGCACCCCAACTACGGGACATCATCAACAGCTTCTTCACATCCGCCACCTTCCAGGAGAGATGGAAGCATGCCGAGCTCAGCGCCCTCCTGAAGAAACCTACCGCGAATCCCACGGACCTCAAGAACTTCCGCCCCATCTCGCTCCTCCCTTTTCCTGCCAAAGTCATCGAGAAGACCGTCAACAAACAACTCTCCGCCTTCCTCGAGACTAACGGATCCCTCGACCCCTCGCAGTCCGGCTTCCGAGCAAACAACAGCACCGAAACCGCCCTCATCACAGCTACCGACGACATCAGGTCCCTGCTCGACAACGCGGACACAGCTGCCCTCATCCTCCTAGACCTCTCAGCAGCCTTCCACACCGTGAGCCACCGCACCCTGATACAGCATCTCAGCAACATCGGAATCCAAGGAACGGCCTTGGAATGGATCAGCTCGTTCCTCGTCAGAAGAACCCAGAGAGTCCGCCTCCATTCCGCGGCCACCGAAGTCATCTGCGGTGTTCCTCAAGGATCCTCGCTCAGCTCCACCCTCTTCAACGTCTACATGAGCACTCTCGCAGCCATCGCATTTCAACACAACCTTAACATCATCTCCTACGCTGACAACACCCAGCTGATACTCTCCCTCACCAACGACCCGCCATCTCCAGAGCCAGCCTCCAGGAAGGAATGAAAGACAGCGCAGAATGGAGGAAGCTCAGCCGTCTGAAACTGAACTCAGACAAGACGGATGTTTTCATCCTGGGACCAACCCCCTCTGCCTGGGACGACTCCTGGTGGCCCTCCGCGCTGGGCACCGCCTCCAAATCCACGGACCATGCACTCAACCTAGTCTTCATCCTGGATTCATCCCTCACGATGACCAAGCAAGTCAAAGCAGTCTCGTCATCCTGTTTCAACACCCTGCGCATGCTCCGTAAGATTTTCCTGTGGATCCCCACTGACACCAGGAAGACGGTCACCCAGGCCCTCGTCACCAGCCGACTGGACTACGGGAACACCCTCTACGCTGGAACCACAGCCAAACTCCAGAAAAGACTCCAGCGCCTACAGAACGCCTCTGCACGACTCATCCTGGACATCCCCCCTCACAGCCACATCTCTGCCCATCTGAAACACCTGCACTGGCTCCCCGTCAGCAAGAGGATCATGTTCAGACTCCTCACCCTTGCACACAAGGTTCTCCACGACATGGGCCCCAAATATCTCAACAGCCGCCTCACATTCTACACACCCACCCGCCAGCTCCGATCCGCAAGCCTCGCTCTTGCCGCTGTCCCACGAATTCGCAAAGCCACCGCCGGAGGAAGATCCTTCTCCTACCTGGCGGCCAAGACATGGAACTCCCTCCTCACACCCCTACGGCTGACCCAGGACCATCTCTCCTTCAGGAAACAACTCAAGACCTGGCTGTTCAAGCAGTAGCAACTCCCCTCCCTCCCAGCGCCTTGAGACCCTAACAGGAGAGTAGCGCGCTCTTCAAATTACTTGATTGATTGATTGATTGATTGATTGATTGATTGATTGATTGATTGATGGCTATTGGGTTACCGCCTTGTCCACTGTTAGGGCGGCCCATCTTGAGAGGCCAATGCCATCTTAGTTTGGAGTGACGTGGGAGGATGTTCTCCTAGTTTTTTTTTACAAGACAAACGCCAGGGGCAGGGGGCAGATCAACTGACTCACCAGGATATGGCGGCACTGATTAAGAAATAATGATGCATCAAAGAGGACTTATGAGGCACAGAATTGGGCTTTTTGTCACAGTTTGTCCAAACTTATTGAACTCACATTCACTCCATTCAGGCTCTACGCCAGAGCACGTCACCTTGACATAGACATGTTTACAGTGTGTGATCGGACTGTGCACTGTACAGTCCTTTGTGAGAACTACAAAGCATAGGTAAACCCAAGCAGAGCAGCACGTGGCTTCTGCACACACCTCGTCATCCCCACTGACACTGCCAGCCAAGAGTGGGTAGGGGCCCTTTGGAGTCCTGCTGTGTGCTCACCCACCAGGAGGCTGGCATCTGCTGACAGAGGGTTCCAGGCTGGAGGTGGGCATCCTCTGGGCTGGACAGCAGGCATCCAAGCAGGTGGACCTGGAAAGAAGGTGGCAGTTGACACGAATAACCTTTCAATTTGACATCCAGGATCTTGTGCAATTGTGGGTTTCCCAAATGCTGGGCTGACCCTCTCTCACCCTGGAAATTCACCCTCCGGGAAGGAAACAAGTGCAGAGCCATACCCTACATTTGGCGGGGGTTGAGGGGAAGGTTTGCCCTCATGGGGACAAATATTTTACCTGTGGAAGAAAAAAACAATTAAACAAATGTTCATTGGCTCCGTCAGCACTCCATGTATTTCTACACATTGGCCCTCTTGTTACCTCACAATTCGGAAAGGCAAGAATTGTGATGAAAATGTCTCCCCATGGATGGCTCGGTGATGTTAATTTGAGGGACAATGTCTGGCAAATTCCAAGACACAGAGTTTGGTGCAATAAGCACGAAATCCACGAGTTATTCCCCATTATCGGGGAAGACCCATGATTGGTGGCATGTATAACACCTGATAAATTCGGACTCAGTGACGTCAGTTTTTATCAGGTGTGATAAATGCTGCACTGATCAGCTGCCCACTCACCACGAGAGCAGATGTGAGTCTCCCCCCCAGGTCATGGGGGCAGGGGACAACAATCGGAGACGTCATGTGACATTGACTGGGGTATACCCTGGACCTACCCCCGATCTGGATCACTACGAGTGCCACTTAGAGGGTCTGTGAATTCTGAAGGGCACTATACTGGCACCCAGACCTCGTCCCACTTCCACGGGTGCAGTTTTGCTACTTTTTCCTGCATTAATTGAATATCATTTTTCTTCTTTCGGCCCTGGGGGGAGAAGGTGACATGCTGCATCAATTATGCAAAAAAAAAAATAGATAAAGGTTTTTGCTTAGGGAAGAAACATAAGCATGTTGCATTTTTTCTCTACTTCAACATGTGTATTAGTTTACATGTTTTTGCAGATTTATATAGCACAGACTCAACCCGAAGGTGTTGGATCGCTTTACATGAGCACGAGTTAGGTTACACAAGGACACATCCATTTTTTTGGGAGTCACAGGGGCATGAAGTGATTTGCCCAGAATCACGGGATGTGGAGTCGACCCCGAGGCTCAAAACTTGTTTACCCAGCTCCAACGTTGGCAGGCAAGCCATCAGACCACATCCGCCCCCGTAACATTGGGGAAAAAATATACTCATCCTGCTGTGTTTTAGATGAATATGTTAATATATTCCTTTTTACTTGCACTTTCCTGTGAAAAATACATACTCTTTGTTACATTTTCACGACCCTCCGTTTGTTAGAGCATTCCTCCCAAAAATGTGCATTAAGTATTTTATATGATGAGTATGTATTTGTTTTATGGATATGTGTCTGCAACAAAATGATTCTGTTTTAAAACAGACATATTTATGACAGTTTGTGGAAAAAATGAGCATTTTGCTACTTTTAGACATTTTGCTACGTGCGCCTTTCCTGTGGAAAACATGACTGTATTTCCATTATTTGCAATAGGTATATTTAATGCCTGTTCCGTATCCTTCGTATAAACAAAAGGAATCCTCCTTGAAATGACAGGGAAGTGTTCACCACAGTGGTATGGGAGCACTTAGTGTTTCTTAAAATTCCCCTTGGTGACATGCTTCATCATAGGGGTCTTCGCACCCCTCTAGCGGGATGCGGGATGCGGCGTGCTGCGACCTATGACTACGCGGGAGCACTTTTAGTTTTTGGACCATATGTGGTGCATGTGAGTGGGTATGTTTATTATGTGAGTGGTGGGATTTAAGTGAAGTAGTTAAAAAGTACCTGGCTCGTGGGTGTAGTAGAATTTTTTTAATTTTTTTTTATTCATGGCTCCGGGCTGGTACTATTAAAAAGTGAAGTGCGAGGTGTGTGGACAACACCTCATGTGTGTGTCGACATGTTTCGGAGGCAAAGCTCCTGCTTCAAGACAGGGGCACAACTTCCCCACCTTACTCACGTTTCACTAATGGTTTACAGATGTATTAACCTCGGTCCACCCCCAGTGTCCCTCTCTGTCCAGTGCCTCTCTTCTCCACCCAAGCTGCCCCTCTCTGACCAGACCCTCTATGTCCACCCGCTGTCCCTCTCTTTCCGGACCCTCTCTGCCCTGCCCATCTCTGATCCACCCCACCTGCTACTTTTTAGACTGCCCCTTTATGCGCTGCTCCTGTTTGCCCAGACCCTCTCTGCCCTGCCACTCTCTGCCCTGTCACTCTCAGTGCTTGTGTTTTGGCTGAGGGATTGGATAAGTACATGGAACTGGCTTGGTGATTGGAAGAGAGCATTAGTAGTGACAAGGAGATGGCTTGACTTCATCAGTGGTGCTCAGGGGACTGTAGTGGTGCATGTGTTAGTGTGTGGGCCATTACATAGGTACATGTATACTAACTGGATGATTCAAGTACTGCAAGGAGAGTGTATGTGGAATTTTTAAGTGCTTGTGTTTTGGCGCAGTGATTAGATTAGGACATGGAACTGGCTGGGTGATTGAAGGATTGCATTGGTAGTGACAAGGAGGTTGCTGGACTGCATTATTAGTGTTTGGGGATTGTATCAGTGAATGTGTTAGTGCCTGGGTCATCACATGAGTACATGGGTAGTAACTGGATGATTACAGTATTGCAAGGAGAGTGCATGGTGAATTTATTCGTGCTTATGTTTTGGCACAGTGATTAGATAAGGACATGGAACTGGCTGGGTGATTGGAAGAGTGCATGGGTAGTGACAAAGAGATGGCTGGACTGCATTAGTAGTTCTCAGGGGATTGTATCAGTGCATGTGTTAGCCCATGGGTCATTTCATGAGTACATGGGTAGTGACTGGATGCTTAGAGTACTGCAAGGAGATTGCATGGTGAATTTATAAGCACTTGGTTTTTGGCAGAGTAATTGGATAAGTACATGGAACTGACTGGGTGATTGGAGGAGTGCCTGGGTAGTGACAAGGAGAAGGCTGGACTGCATCAGTAGTGCTCGTGGGGATTGTAGCAGCGCATGTGTTAGTGCCTCGGTCATTGCATGAATACATGGGTAGTGACTGGATGATTAAAGTACTGTGGACAGTGTACAGTGGAGAAGTGTGGCTCATTGGTTAGAGTGGCAGACCCTGATGCAGAGGTCTAGCCCGGGACCAGGGTTCAATTCCCCGCCTCGACAGGTCTTGGGCTCAAAAATTCCACGGAACTGATAATTCTCGCCTCGGTGCCTATTCCAGTCATGGAGTCCCACTCTGCAACTCTGGGCAATAGCTTGCTTAATCTCCACAACGGCCCCCACAACGCTAAGGATGCCTGGCCTCCACCTTGGGGGTGCCCAGGAGTGGACGCCTCACAGGGAAAGGCAGGATGGGTTTCACAGCGGTATTTGTACAAGCGCCTTGAGACCCTTGCGGGTGAGTAGTGCGCTATACAAGTATCCATTTACATTTACTGCAAGTAGAATTCATGGTGAATTTATAAGTGCTTGTGTTTTGGTGCAGTGATTAGATAAGGACATGGAACTGGCTGGGTGATTGGAGGAGTGCATTGGTAGTGACAAGGAGGTTGCTGGACTGCATTTTTAGTAAGCATGGGTTAATTTTGCAAATCTGGTTTTTGGGAATTTGCGTATTTGCGAATTCGCAATCCGCCAAATTCGCGAACTCTCGCGAATTTGCGGATTTTTTTTTTGTGTTCGCAAGGGTTTCTGCCAGTTCTCGAGGGTTTTGTACAAGTTCGCAATTGCGAACTTACTTGTCAGCTCGCAACGGTCGCGACTTTGTTGTTTCTACGTCTGGTTCATCATCACAGGTTCACAGCACCCTCTGTTTCACCACTGCCACCCTCTGGTTCACCCATGCCACCCTCTGGTACATCACTGCCGCCCTCTGATTCATCACTGTAGAATATGGGGGGGAAAAGCAACCACACCTGCCCTGCTTCAACTGACATGAATTAATTTGGGGTTGATTAATGTGTCACTGAATTTAAACTTCCAGTCTGGCACCTGCTTCCTTATCTGTAATTTGCTTTCTGTTGCAGTGCAATTTTTTTTCCCAGGACCTTTGTGGCCTACTTGTAGTTATTCTATGAGCCTGCTGTGAGGGTCAGAGCAGGGTCATAGAATAGTTGCAAGTAGGCAACTGAACTCTGGAGAGGCCCCTCAGGAAGCACTACAGGGAATGGTTACTAATGATGAGTTTGAACTTTTGCACCTGCTGAGTGCTTTCAGTTTTGCAAAACTCGTTTTTCTGTGGGGCACTTCCTTCCTAATTACCCCTCCACCCCCCCGAAAATGAACTCCTTGCAAAAAAAAGTGCAGGCAAATGTCAACCTGAGGAGTTATTCTGATAAAAATCATCATTTTCAGAAGGTTTATGCTGCTTGCTGGTGGATTTCTTGTGCAGAATTGCAAATTATGTAATTTCGCGAGTGCAAGATTGTTGCTGCCCGCTGCATCTACGTGTTCGCAATTGCGAACTCTCGCGATGCGTCGCCAAACTCCCGCGGGATCCCGCAGCAAGATCCAAAATGGCGCAGCACTCGCAAAATATTGAGAAAAACAACTCGGCAAACGCTGAATGACGGTAAGTGAACGCCGCGCGCCGCAATATTGTATCACCAAGAAAAAAAATCCGCTGCGTGCAAATTTGCGGATTTTCGGCAAATTCGCGAGAGTTCGGGAATTGCGAATTTACCGAAAATCCGCGAAATCCGCGAGCGAAACGGATTTTACGCCCATGCTTAATTGTTAGTGCTTGGGGATTGTATCAGTGAATGTGTTAGTGCCTGGTCATTGCATGAGTACATGGGTAGTGACTGGATGATTACAGTATTGCAAGGAGAGTGCATGGTGAATGTATACATGCTTATGTTTTGGCACAGTGATTAGATAAGGACATGGAACTGGCTGGGTGATTGGATGACTGCATGGGTAGTGAAAAAGAGATGTCTGGACTGCATTAGTAGTTCTCAGAAGATTGTATCAGTGCATCTGTTAGTGCCTGGTTCATTGCATGAGTACATCGGAAGTGACTGGATTCTCGAAGTACTGCAAGGAGAGTGCATGGGGAATTTATAAGCACTTGGTTTTTGGCAGAGTAATTGGATAAGTACATGGAACTGACTGGGTGATTGGAGGAGTGTATGAGTAGTTACAAGGAGTTGTCTGGACTGCATCAATGGTGCTCAGGGGACTGTAGAAGTGTGTGTGTTAGTGGCTGGGCCATTGCATAAGTACATGGGTTACTGACTGGATTATTAGAGTACTGCAAGTAGAGTGCATGGTGAATTTATAAGTGTTTGGGTTTTGGCGGAGTGATTGGATAAGTAAATGGGGCTAGCTGGGTGATTGGAGGAGTGCATGGGCAGTGACAAGGAGATGGCTGGACTGCATCAGTAGTGCTCAGGGGATTGTAGCAGTGCATGTCTAAGTGCCTGGTTCATTGCATGCGTACATGGGTAGTGACTGAATGATTAGAGTTCTGCAAGGAGAGTGCATGGTGAATTTATAAGTGCTTGTGTTTTCGCGCAGTGATTAGATAAGGACATGGAGCTGATTGGGTGTTTGGAGGAGTGCATGGGTAGTGACAAAGAGATGGCTGGACTGCATCAGTAGTGCTCAGGGTATTTTATCTGTGCATGTGTTAGTGCCTTGGTCATTGCCGGACTACATGCGTAGTGACTGGATAATTAGAATAATGCAAGGAGAGTGCATGGTGAATTGATAAGTGCTTTTGTTTTGGTGCAGTGATTAGATAAGGACATGGAACTGGTTGGGTGATTGGAGGAGTGCATTGGTAGTGATAAGGAGATGGCTGTACTGCATCAGTAGTGCTCAGGGGATTGTAGCAGTGCATGTGTTAGTGCATGGGTCATTGCATGAGTACATGGGCAGTGACTGGATGATTAGTGCGCTGCAAGGAGAGTGAATGGTTAACATATAAGTGCTTGGGTTTTGGTGGAGTGATTGGATAAGTACATGGAACTGGCTTGGTGATTGGAGGAGAGCATGGGTAGTGACAAGGAGATGGCTGGACTGCATCAGTGGTGCTCAGGGGACTGTAGCGATGCATGTGTTAGTGCCTGGGCCTTCACATAAGTACATGGATACTGTATTGTATTGTATATAAGCTTTATTCGAGACAATTCTCATAAAAGCACATAAAATCAGAACAATTACACAAAATACATATTACAGGATAAAAATTCATTAATACATGGATACTGACTGGATGATTTGATTACTGCAAGGAGAGTGAATGGTGAATTTTTCAGTGCTTGTGTTTTGGCGCAGTGATTAGATTAGGACATGGAACTGGCTGGGTGATTGGAGGAGTGCATTGGCATTGACAAGGAGGTTGTTGGACTGTATTATTAGTGCTCAGGTTTGTATCAGTGAACGTTTTATTGCCTGGGTCATTGCATGAGTACATGGGTACTAACTGGATGATTACCGTATTGCAAGGAGAGTGCGTGGTGCATTTATACATGCTTATGTTTTGGCACAGTGATTAGATAAGGACACTGAACTGGCTGGGTGATTGGAGGAGTCCATGGGTAGTGACAATGATATGGCTGGACTGCATTAGTAGTTCTCAGGGGATTTGTATCAGTGTATGTGTTAGTGTCTGGGTCATTGTATGAGTACATGGGTAGTGACTGGATGCTTAGAGTACTGCAAGGAGATTGCATGGTGAATTTATAAGCGCTTGGTTTTTGGCAGAGTAATTGGATAGGTACATGGAACTGACTGGGTGATTGGAGGAGTTTATGGGTAGTTACAAGATGGCTGGACTGCATCAATGGTGCTCAGCTGACTATAATAGTGCATGTGTTAGTGCCTGGGCCTTTGCATAAGTACATGGGTACTGACTGGATTATTGGAGTACTGCAAGAAGAGTGCATGGTGAATTTATAAGTGCTTGGGTTTTGGCGGAGTGATTAGATAAAGTACATGGTGCTAGCTGGGTGATTGGAGGAGTGCATGGGTAGTGACAAGCAGATGGCTGGACTGCATCAGTAGTGCTCCAGGGATTGTAGCAGTGCATGTTTAAGTGCCTGGGTCATTGCATGCACACATGGGTAGTAACTGAATGATTATAGTACTGCAAGGAGAGTGCATGGTGAAATGATAAGTGCTTTTGTTTTGGTGAAGTGATTAGATAAAGACTTGGAACTGGCTGCGTTATTGAAGGAGTGCATGGGTAGTGACAAGGATATGGCTGGACTACATAGTGCTCAGGGGATTGTAGCGGTAAATGTGTTAGTGCCTGGGTCATTGCATGAGTACAGGGGTAGTGACAGGCTGATTACAGCACTGCAAGGAGAGTGCATGAATCTTATGGCACCCATGAGCAGGAGTAAAACCGTCAGTCAAACACTAATCACCAGCCAGCTGGACTACAGAAAACCACTGAATGCAAGAACCACCACCAAACTAATGAAGCGACTCCAGACAATACAGAACTCAAAGGCAAAAATCTTCCTCAACTTGCCCAAATGGACCAATATCGACCCACACCGTAGGAACCTTCACTGTCTTGCTGTCCAACCATTGCCTGAACTTACGCTAACTATCCATAGACCTTCTCTCCGCATCCCTTGCCTATACCCTGTGCATCCTCTGAGGCTACAGCAAAGGCTGTTCCTTTCTCTACCTCTCCGTCAAGTCCTGGAACAGCCTCCCCCTCTGGATATCACCCTCGGTGGTGGAATTCAGGAAGAGACTCAGGACTTTGCTTTTAAACTGATACCAGTAACCTAGCGCGTGGAAACCCTCATGGGTGATTAGAAGCACTTTACAAATACTGAATGATTGATATTTTGCCCACCTGAAATGCTCAACAGTGCACTGATGTAGACAGCAAAATTGTTTATAGTATATATGTGCAGTGAGCTGAACCACAGTGCACACCTATGCATCAGATCAGCTTAATATATTTCCAAATACTGCACATACAGGTCCCATTCATATCAAAGAGTATGTATGCAATGCACTAGCTGCTGCAGGCAGCAAAAATGAGGGTATAAAAAACCAGCTCACTAGATGTAGGTAGATATACAAGTACCTTCTGGTGATTGAAGCTCACCGCACGCACGCGGATATTCTATACAAACCTTCATCTGTGGACATGGATAACCTATCAACTAATATATCAACTAATATATGCATACACTCATAAAATGCACTCAACCTGAAGGGGTCAGTGGCACTCTACATGCAAGAGTGAAGACCGACTTCACCATATTGAAAAAATCTATAGGCCCTGTATGACTGGTGCAAAATCAACTCAAAACATGGGAATGAGTACAGGCGGCAAAAGTGTAAAAGAGATAATATTGGAGAGAAGGCAAGAAGTAAAATAGCGCTAGAAAGAAGCAGCAGGGTAAAAAGCAGGATACAATATGGATAGTGTAGTTAACTGTACTAGAAGCCTAGTAACCATCTTATACATGTAATAACATGCACTGTAAAAACCTCCTTGGCAAAAACAGACTGCTAAACAGATTACCTAAATAACTACACACAAAATTTTAGCCTGCACCTACAAACAATATTCTCATACTCGTCACAAATATGTTCCGAGTACTGCAAGAATAGGATATTTAATAATTACAATATATATTGGAAAGGAGTTTGGTTATATATAGGAATTAAATATAGGTTGATTCTTTGTATGGACCCAATTCATGCAAAGTTGAGATTTTCGCAATTATATTTGCAATCCCATTTTTGTAGCCTACACGTTCACAACACACTGTATATACTATGCAACTCACCACATGGATATAGTGTAAACCAACCAACTGTTACAAAGGTCGGTAAACGATGGACAAACTGAACCTCAAAAACATGGCTATACTTACTACAATGCACATGGTATATTCTATAGTATCCAACGTATGTAATTATAAATGTAGTTCGAATCTGCTTCATGTACGATCACATACTATAAATTAATTGGCCTAAATATCACTCCCAAGTAATTGATATAGTTTGGCAATAACACAAACAAAAACATCAATAAATAAAACCCTGCACCTGAAGGGGGGGCCAAGGGCGGCTCCATACAGAGAGATAGAAATGAAAAATCAATCAAGATTTACAAGAAATTAAGAGGGGATGGGGAGCAGGTGTCAGACTGAGGCAGCTCTGAGTAATTCATCACCACCCATATACACATAAACCAGTACACCACCTGAGCACCCCTGCACAACCCATACATCGCTACAGACACCCCCAGCCTCAATAAACCAGCACTGCTGCTCCCCCATGCTCCCAAAGAAATCAGAATCGCAGTTGTACAGGGTTTCAAGTGGATTAGCAGTTCTATCGTGGTTCACACAGACGTGCTGCAGACCCCCTTAGCAGTGTATCGGCCCTCTGTATAGGACTTGAAACCCCAACCTCCTCCATAGCCTATTTGTGCATGACCACACTTCAAACATACATACCTTGGCTGA
The DNA here is from genome assembly GCF_964263255.1 of Lissotriton vulgaris. NCBI lineage: Eukaryota > Metazoa > Chordata > Amphibia > Caudata > Salamandridae > Lissotriton > Lissotriton vulgaris. The sequence continues at coordinate 83,329,550 of NC_141695.1, forward strand.
AGAGGGTATCCCCCCAAAAAAATATTCAGATTGTGCAACTATGTTGGATCCACCTATAAAAACAACCCCAACTCTCCCCCTACACCCTGTGTGTGACCCCTAAAAAAGGAACGCACACAAACAGAATTATAGCTGCATAGAAACCCTCATCTAAGAGAAGCAGCGATACAGGACCCAGATATAGATGGAACCCCACCAGCCGATAGGCAACCCCTCTGTACAGAACGCCCACCATACACACCTTCTTATTCAGGATCTCTCGTGTCCAGGCAACCCCCTCCGACACCCAAACGTAAACTGCCCAACTGCATGTCAGTGGGAGCCGCTATGAAACAAGCAACAAACAAGTGGAGGAAACTAAGAGACGGATTTATGGGAAAATGAGGAAACAGTGTTACAGGAAACGAGAAGGGGCAGGTAGTGACCTGTGGATGTGGGTGGGCATAAGTTTCACAGACCTTGGGACGGGGGAGGGTGCGCCGGCATGAGGGTAGGTTTTGGGGTTGGGAGGGGGTATAAACCAGGTGGGGGGAGGTGCGCTGCTCTCGCCATGCGAGGTCCTTTTGAAATAAATCTTTTTAGTTGAACGCTGGCTCGTGATCGAAAAACAGGCTATTGGGTTACCGCCTTGTCCACTGTTAGAACGGCCCATCTTGACAGGTCAATGCCATCTTAGTTTAGAGTGACGTAGGAGGGTGTGCTCCTAGTTATGTTTTACAAGACAAGTGCAGGGCCCGGGGGCAGATCAACTGACTCACCAGGATATGGCGGCACTGATTACAAAACAATGTGGCACCAAGGAGAACTTTTGAGGCACAAAATTATGCTTTTTGTCACAGTTTGTCCACACTTACTGAACTCACATTCACTCCATTCAGGCTCTACGCCAGAGCACGTCACTTTGACATAGACATGTTTACAGTGTGATATCGGACTGTGCACTGTACAGTCCTTTGTGAGAACTACAAAGCATAGGTAAAGCCAAGCAGAGCAGCACGTGGCTTCTGCACACATCTCTTCATCCCAATGGACACTGATAGCCATAAGAGGGTAGGGGCCCATTGCAGTCCTGCTGTGTGCTCACCCACCAGGCAGCTGGCACCTGCTGACAGAGGGTTCCATGCTGGGGGTGGGCATCCTCGGGGCTGGACAGCGGGCATCCAAGCAGGTGGACCTGGAAAGAAGGTGGCAGTAGGCACGAATAACCTTGCAAGTTGACATCCAGAATCTTGTGCATTTGCGGGTTTCCCAAATGCTGGGCCAACCCTCTCTCACCCAGGAAACTCACCCTCCGGGGAGGAAACAAGAGCAGAGTCACACCCTACATTTGGCGGGGGTTGAGGGGAAAGTTTGCCCTCGTGGCAACAAATATTTTACCTGTGCAAGAAAAAACAATGAAACAAATGTTCATTGGCTCCGTCAGCACTCCATGTATTTCTGCACATTGGACCTCTTGTTACCTCACATTTCGAAAATGAAAGAATTGTGATGAAAATGTCTCCCATGGATGGCTCGGTGATGTTTCTCTGAGGGAAAATGTTTGGCAAATTCCAAGACACAGAGAGTTTGGTGCAGTAAGGACGAAATCCAAAAGTTATTCCCCATTATCGGGGAAGACCCATGATTGGTGGCATGGATAACACCTGATAAATTCGGACTCAGTGACGTCAGTTTTTATCGGGTGTGACAAATGCTGCACTGATCAGCTGCCCACTCACCACGAGGGCAGATGTGAGTCTCCCTCCAAGTCATGAGGGCAGGGGACAACAATCGGAGACGTCATGTGACATGGACTAGGGTATACCCTGGACCTGCCCCCGATCTGGGTCACCACGAGTGCCACTTAGAGGGTCTGTGAATTCTGAAGGGCACTATACTGGCACCCAGACCTCGTCCCACTTTCACGGGTGCAGTTTTGCTACTTTTTCCTGAATTGATCGAATATCATTTTTTATTTTTCGGCCATGGAGGGAGAAGGTGACATGCTGCATCAATTATGCCATAACAACAAAAAAATAGATAAAGGTTTTTGCTTAGGGAAGAAACATAAGCATTTTGCATTGTTTCTCTAAATCAACATGTGTATTAGTTTACATTTTTTTGCAGATTTATATAGCACAGACTCAACCCGAATATATTGGATCGCTTTACATGAGCGCGAGTTAGGTTACACAAGGACACATTCCTTTTTTTGGGAGTCACGGGGACATAAAGTGATTTGTCCAGAATCACGGGATGTGGAGTCGACCCCGAGGCTCACAACTTGTTTACCAACTCCAACGTCGGCAGGCTAGTCATCAGACCACATCCTCTCCTGTAACATTAGGGAAAAATATACTCATCCTGTTGTGTTTTAGATGAATATGTCAATGTATTTCTTTTTACTTGCACTTTCCTGTGAACAATACATGCTCTTTGTTACATTTTCACGGCCCTCCGTTTGTTAGAGCATTCCTCCCAAAAATGTGCATTAAGTATGTTATATGATAAGTATGTATCTGTTTTATGGATATATGTCTGCAACAAAATGATTCTGTTTTAAAGTACCGAATTAATCCCACAGACAAGAGAGATCGTATTCCTAATTAGTCATCCTGCGAGAATTCTGCCGCAGACTGAACAGAATAGTTGAAAAACTTCCTCTTTTCTGGTGAGTATGAAAAACTCAAGGATAAATTAGAAATGACAGAGGCAATAACAATTAGCCGGGAGAAACAACACTATGTCTTGGTTTACCCTCCCTCTTCTAGTGATTCCAATTGAAAAAAGGAGTCTACAATGCCATATTGGACAATAACCACAATATCAAATACTGGTGGCTCCTCTGTGCCGATATAAGGAAGAAAGCAACCCAAACAAGGTAAAGGCAAAAGAAACAGCTGAGTGTAAATTAAATTACTAATCCCTAAAAATTGGGAAATAATCGTATTAAATACAAGCATTATCCTTCTTTTAATCCCCACAAAAGGTCTTGCTTCATTTTAAGGATTCTCACCATATCGAGACACTACTGTAAAAGAGAGTCTTGCCATCAATGAAGTCTTCAATCTGAAGGTACTAAAAGAGCATGAAAGTCATGGCAATGCTGCTTTGCACTAAAAGAAATGCGCTGAAATAAAACAGTTATAGTTTCTTTTTGATAAATACACGAGGTGGAGACAGTGCTAATACATGGGTATGGATGAGTTATTATAGTAATCTTAAATGTTGATGTACAGGATTAGGTATCTAAAACAATGTTGTTCTATTTCTAGACTTGATGTTACCTTAGTCAAAACGTCCTGAAGAAGGTGCAACCATTTAACAACCACCGAAACGCTGCGTCGACTGCTGTTTTTGACTGTTTTATGATTATGTATATTGTTTTCTGATGATCAAAATGCATTGTTTTTAATGTTTTTAATTTAGAGTGTAACCCTGTAGAGGGAGGTACCTAAATAAATTGCACTATATATATTTTTTATACACCTTAGTTTTATCTCCTTTTTTCCTGTGTCACCCATTGGTACTAATGTCAAATGAACTTTATAGAAATTCTTACTTGTATCTGGTCCCCCCCGCAATCCATACATTACACTGCTCATACACAGTAAATAAATTGGTCCAACCAAATTGACCTTCAACACACCACAGGGTCCCACAATATTTTGCTCTGTTTTAAAGTAGACATATTTATGACAATTTGTGGAAAAAATAAGCATTTTTCAACTTTTAGATAAGCATGGGCGTAAAATCAGTTCCGCTCGCGGGATTTGCGGATTTTCTGCAAATTCACAATCCGCGAACTGTCGCGAATTTGCTGAAAATTCGCACGCAGCGGATTATTTTGCTTGGTGATACAATATTGCGGCGCGCGGCGTTCACTTACCGTCATTCAGCGTTTGCAGAGTTGTTGTTCGCCATGTTTTGCGTGTGCTGCGCCATTTTGGATCTTGCTGCGGGATCCTGCGGGAGTTTGGCGACCGCGATTACGTTATCGCGGCTTGCCACCTTGCACAGCGAGAGTTTGTCAACGCGAGTTCGCCATGATCACGCATCGCAGGAGTTCACAATTGAGACCACGTAGATGCGGCGGGCAGCAACAATCTCGCACTCGCGAAATTGCAAAATTTGCAATTCTGCACAAGAAATCCACCAGCAAGCAGCATAAACCTTCTGAAAATTATGATTTTTATCAGAATAACATCTCAGGTTGACATTTGCCTGCACTTTATTTTGCAAGGAGTCCATTTTGGGGGGGGGGGAGGAAGGAAGTGCCCCACAGTCTCCAACTTCCTCTTCCTGTCTGTGGTAAATAAAATTACCGTGCAATTTTTCCGTATAATTAATGACAGGTATAATAATAGCTCAATCAAATGAGAGGCAGAGTCCGTGGTATCTGAGTCATACGGGCTTTAATAAAATGGCTCGAGCCATGGAAATCAGATCCATCAATACAAGGGTTCAGGAGGGGATATGCAATGATGGCAAAGATGTCAACGTTTTATTAACAGTACATAATATATATAGTAAAACTGTACAATGGTGATGGATACAGTAGGCGTGACAAGTGAAAAGAATAAGATAAGAACACATGTGCGTAGCAAAAAGGCGTGTACAAGGGTGTGCACGGAGGCGTGTGCTGGAAACGTCACAGAAAGTGCCATAAGTGGGTGGGTGCATAGAGGATTCTGCAGAGTCAGCAGAAACCTTTGACCTGGGTACGTGCGCAATTAGTATGACGTGTGATTGACGTGGAACTAGGGAAAGCTGGGGGCTTGACTTTAGCACTAGTAGAGGAGACAGAAGTCTGGCATGTCAGATCGACCTGTTCCTATCCCACATCTGATATCTTGTGTTTGGAGGATATTATATCTGAAGTAAAAGGTCTCTCGGGCAGAGGCTATTTTATACTGAATGCATATGTGTCTAAGTGTAATGCGCGGGGCCATGGGCCTACCATGGTAACGGGAGCAATGAATTACATGAAGGAGACAGGAAGGCTTGGCCCTTTGCTCTGCAGCCGGGAATATGTTTACCTATATCACTAGACTGGAATGTGTTTTCGAGGATGCTGAACTGATAACTTGAAGGCAAAATACTGTTTTGGCAGGCAGGCCAGGTTGAGCCAGGCACCGCTTCGCTTGGCAGGAAGTAAGGCAGAGGTCAGGGATGCATCTCAATGCTGCAGCTTTCAGAGGCAGAGACAGAAGTGGTTCGAAGTCAGAAATCAGGGCCTAGCTCGGCAGAGCCAGGAAAAACGTAAAAGTATACCATGTAAAGACGTTGGCATGGCATGTTTAGAGACTGAATTATCGATCCATTCATGTTGGATCTGGTAGAGGACATGTTAACGTTGGACGCAAATGCATTTGCGTCTTCATATTCGGTCATGGAGGGAAATTACATGTACTTTAAGCACGTACATGGAGACGTTGGGGTACACGTTAGGGGACATACTTGACCATAAAAATTTCAATTACCTCATTCCCTCCTTGTCCCCTACGTTCCCTTCAGGATATATCTATTTTCATGAGACCATCTATCTGTTCATATAACATCATCTGCTCATCTTTTCTCATACGGGAACTGGAACATGAACTTGGATGTGGAACGCAGGCTGTGGCACACAAGCCGCAAATCGCTGGCCCACATTGTAGGCATAGACAACAACTGAATACTATGAGCAGTATGATTCCTAGGAATGACAGTAGCTTCCATCCCCAGGCTAATATTACACTCCAGAGCCAACCGGACCAAGTCCAGGTGCCTGGATTCTGGTGTAGCTGATGAGCTATTTCGTGAAGCCTGGTTATAGCTTTGTATACTGATGGTGCGTTATTAGGAATAAACACACAACAACTGGATCCGATGACTTCTCATAGCAGACTGCTCCTCTGTTAAGTTACCTAGGGCAGAAGTAGTCTCATTCACTACTGCTTCGAGGGTTCTGGTTAACTTGCGTATTAGTTTACTATTGGAGACAGTACCTATGTATGGAAAAAATCCTTTATTGAAATCTATATATTGTTCTAGTGTAGTTTCAGTCTGATCGACAATTAGGAGATCTCTCTTCTGTCTAACGTGAGTGAGGCGGGAATTCCTGTGATAATCGGATGGGGCTAGAAAAACAGGTGGCAATAGGAATGCAATAAAACAAGTACCATCCCAGTCTAGAGGTAAACGTATATAGGCTGTCTGACCACAAATGAAATAGGAATGTCGGGAAGCTTTGAAAGTAGACTTGCCTTTATCACTGAATTCGACCACAGTAGTACAATCACTGTGTCCTAGATATACTGAACCACTCTTTCTGATGCATAATTCACCTTTTACTGGTAAGACTGATATTGATGGCAAGTCTGGATTATTCTCTGACTGAACATTTAGAATCATGAGGTTAAGTGTAAAATTACCTAAGTCATACACTTCATTTTCTAGATCAGTCCCTGTCATTTGTGGAAGACCTTCCTCGTCTGGGAAACATGCTTTGTTCATAACTGTGTTCAGGTTTCCCCATATCCAATTGCCCTGGGAAACCCTGGATTCAGTGTCTAACGAGGATATTAAACTAAACCATGCACCACAGGAACCAATATGTGTAAACGGATGAGGAAAGAGGGGCAGAGCTCCCTTGTAGTTCTGATAGGGAGGGAGTCGGCCACATATCCAACAATTAGCAGCATTGCTGGTCTGGTGAGAATGGTGTAACATACGGATGAATGTATTGTTGCGCAGCGCAAATCGATAAGACAGTTCATGTGGGGGCAGATCACTAAACGTGTGCTCTGCAGTGTCATTAGAAAAATAATGTGTAATGGGAAAAAATATATGTAACATCCAACTTATGCAGATTATCGTAAGACTCAGAAAAAACATAATAAGTAATGTTAGAATGCAACGACTTCGGAGACTTTTACAATACTTTCGTTTCTTGATCTCCTGTCTATCTCTCTCTCTATTGGGGTCTATCTTATACATGTCAGGAACCTGTCTAACCGCTTCACCCAGGAGGGGACTTAAACAATTAAACTGTCTGACTTACTAGACCTCAATTTTAATCTGTACTCCTGGTGTGGAGTTTTCTCTAACAGGGGGAGTTTAGTATCAGTGTCTGGAATGCGGCAGTCCTGGGAAACAGTCTTTGGCGGAAGGCCATAAAACTTCTTCACGTGGCTCGAATGTAGCCACACTTTCCTTCCTTCGACTTTAACTGCAGTCCTTGTGGTCATCAAAACGATTTTAGGCTCCTTCCAGCGGGGTTCCAGAGGGCTTGATCTGTCAAAATTGCGCACCACGACGATGTCGCCGGGAACAAGTTCATGTGGTTTCACCTCGGTGTTGTCTGGGAAGGCTGCCGCGACCTGTGAACGACATGATAGTAGTGCAGACATCAAGGAAGCAAGGAAATCTGTCAGCATAGAACTGTCAACATCTGTAATTTTACGGGGTATAGGCGTCCCCCACATATTAGGAGGCCTACCAAAGACCACCTTATACAGGGATAGCCCTGTCCTAGAATGAGCTACCATTCGCATATAAAAGAGGGCAATTGGCAAAGCTACCATCCAATCTACACCCTTCTCTGCACATACTTTAGCAAGACGGGTTTTCAGAGTCTGATTGTGTCTCTCCACGAGACCAGCTGCCTCGGGATGTCGAACACAGTGGAATTTCCATTGATAGCCTAACAAGAGTGAAACCTACTTCATGAGCTCGGACGAGAATGGCTGTCCATTATCTGAATACACAACACGGGGCAAACCGTACCGTGGGAAAAATTCACGAACCAACTGCTTGGCAGTGGTTACGGCAGTGTAATCTGGGACTGGATATGCTTCTGTCCATCTGGATAGGGCACATACAACTACGAGGACATACTTGAATCCTCGGCATCTGTCCATCTGGATATAATCCATCTGGAGGACTTCAAAAGGATGGTCAGGAGGATGAAATCCACCTCGTTCCACTGGAATACCTTTTTCCTGGATTGAACAGACAACAGATATTGCAGGTACGCACTTTCTGTTTTGCTGCTGCTCGTAAATACTTGTTGAACCAGAGGTTCTGTAAACTGTCTAACATGGCTTTCTCTCCCAAATGTGCTGGACTGTGTGCTGTTTTAATGATAACTTGAACCATAGAGTCGGGGAGAAACCATGTGGTCTTTCCCTTCGTCATCCATCCCTGTTCTGTCTGGACCCCTCCTTGTTCAGTCCATTTCTTGATTTCGTCTGGAGTAGCATGTGTCTGTATATCGATTACATCTTGTGTGGGATCCCTGACTGTCATGCAATGTGTCAGTGAAGTCACGTCAGTCTTTGTCATATCAGTCGTATGAGTATGAGTCTGAGCTGTATGTTTCGCTGTCCGATCTGCCAGGTCGTAACCCTGGGAAATAGTGTCTGTGACTTTAGTATGTGCTTTGCACTTCATGATGGCTATGGCTGTAGGCAAATGTATTGCTTCTAACAGAGCTTGAATGAGGGGACCATGCTGGATCTTGGCTCCGTGAGAGGTCAAGAAACCTCTCTCTTGCCAGAGGACACCGAAGTCGTGTACAACTCCAAATGCATAACGTGAATCTGTGTATATGTTTACTTTAAGGTTCTTGGCTCGTATACAGGCTTGGGTCAGAGCAATGAGCTCTGCTGCTTGAGCTGACAGGGTGTCAATGCGATGTGTTTCTATGACTTTAGTTCCAGTGGTCACTGCATATGCGGCCACTAACTCTCCTGTGCTAGTTCTCATACATGAACCATCCACATAAAGTGTCAGGTCTGGATCGGGTAATGCAACATCTGTCAAGTCGTGTCTGGGTTTCGTGATTGTGTTAATTATTTCCACGCAGTCATGTGGAGTAGGATCTGTTGTGCTTGACGGTAAAAGTGTAGCAGGATTTAGTGTATTGCAGCGTCTGATCTCTATGTGTGGTTGAAACAATGTCAATTCATAACCTGTCAGTCGTGGTATAGTCAAATGCTGAGTCTGTGTCCTGTTTAGGAGAACTTCCACGGAGTGTGGAACCTGTACTGTCAGTTGGTGTCCTAATACTATGGAATCGCTTTGTCTTATTGCTAGAGCTGTTGCTGCAACTGATTTTAAGCACGCAGGCAAAGCCTGGGCTACTGGATCTAATGTACTCGAAAAATAAGCACACAGTCTGTGTTTGTCTGCCTGAACCTGAGTGAGAACCGATAACGCTGTGCCATCACGTTCTGTGACAAAAATCGTAAAAGGTTTGCTGTAACATGGTGTTGCTAAAACAGGTGCTTGACATAAGACTTTCTTTAATTCGTCAAAAGCTTGTGTATGTTCCTGAGTCCAAGGGAGGACAGTCGAAGACGCTGCCTCCTGTTTTGTCAACTGTATGAGTGGCTTAGCTAGATATGCGTACTGAGGAATCCATTGTCTGCAGTAAGAAGTGAGTCCAATAAAGGCTCGTACTTCCTTCTGTGTCTTGGGTTGCGGAAGATGTGCAATTAACTGGATACGATCAGGTGTTAGCTGCCTACCCCACTTGGACAGCAAGTGCCCAAGGTATACCACTTGCTGGGCACAGAATTGCAGCTTCGTAGGAGACACTTTGTGTCCCTTGTCTGCCAGAAAATATAGGACTGCCAGTGATGCATGTTCACATTCTTGTTCACTTCGGGCGGTGATCAATAGATCATCGACGTACTGGAGTAGGGCAGTGTTAGTAGGCATGTGAATACTGTCAAGTTGACGTTTCAATGCTTGGCTATAGATGCTAGGGCTTTCTGTGAATCCTTGAGGGGCGCGTGCAAATTTGAAGCTACGGCCATTTAAACAGAATCCGAAAAGGTAATGGCTTTCCGGATCAATGGGGACACTAAAGAAGGCGTTCTTGAGATCAATTACAGTAAAGAACGTTGCTTCTGAATTAATAGCTGTCAATAATGACGAAATGTCTGGGACCACTGGGTATTGTGGTATAATACATTTATTTAATTCTCGAAGATCAATCACCAACCGATAGACTGGAGGTGCATTCGGGTCAGTACGTTTAAGAATCGGAATGATAGGGGAATTACAAACATTCGAGTTGGTTTCTACAACCACTCCTTGTGCAATGAGCTCGTCAATGATTTTCAGTAAAGCCACTACAGCATCAGGTGGTAACTTGTATTGTCGGATTCGGGGTAGTACAACTCCTGGCTTGAGTGTAACACGGTATGGTGTAATGTGCATACAACCTACATCAGTTGGGCCTTGTGCCCACAAATGTGCAGGAACACTCTGTAACCTGGGATCAAAATCTCTCAACACATAATGACCCTTAAAGTCACGTAGGAACAACCTCCCTCCTTCCGGAGAACAACAAATTACAGCTCCTAGAGCTTTCAGCGTTTTAATACCAAGCAAGTTTTCTGGACATGATTTCGTAAGTAACAAATCTGTAGTACGGGACAATGGACCAACTGCAAGGGGAACTGGTTTCGATACTTCATTAACAATAGGTTTTCCTGAAAATCCAAGGGAAACATTCTGTGAGCCTGAAAGGGGTGCCCCTGGAACCTCGTCATGACTAATGTAGTTCTGCTTGCCCCTGTGTCAATCAAACATTTTCTATCCTTTCCTAATACCTGACTATGTACATAAGGACCCTCTTGATCCACAGGAACCTCAATAAGAGGCAAGCCAACCTCCCTCTCTAGGCTGTTTCATGTATACTGCTGATAATCGGGGTAATCGGACTGTGCATACTGGTACATCTGCTGTGTGACATGTTGTGTTGCGGCAATGGGTTGGGGCTGTGGTACCGCTACGGTCTGTTGTGAAATCTGCATAGGCTGCACATTCTGCGGAATATGTTGCTGGACCTGATCCTGTCTAGGTGCACGCGGTCTTTCTTTCGTTTTACCTGTAGCTATATTGTGCTTCAGAACTGTACATTCATTTATATAGTGACCTGGCTGTTTACAATAGTTGCAGGTCCCTTTAACAGGAGCTGTCGGATTATTGGACTGTGTCGTACCCCTTTTCTGACCATCAGCTGGAACTGACTGAGCCACTAAAACTTTCATTTTCGTGTCTTTTATACGTCTCTGTTCATGATCGTGTTCCTCTCTAATTCTGTTCTGGTGATACTGTAACATTTGTAACATTTGGGAAGGCGTATTTGCTTGCCATGTACTTTCAACTTTCAATACACGGTTCTTGACCTGGGGTAAGGAATTCTCGACTAATTTGGTCACAAAAAGGTGTGGGTATGACTCGCTACTTGTTTTCAGGCCACTATTAATAATAAAACATTTCTCGAATCTCGAATAAAAATCACTAGTGTCTTCGTCTTGTTTCTGCTTACAGGCTGAGATTGCATCCCAGTCCTCTTTTTTAACTGTCAATAATCTAGGCAAAACTTGTACTAATAATCCTGGTAATGCTTTAGTTTTGTCCCCGAGACCTAAACCTGGGGTACGTCCCTTGTCTTCGTCTTCTAATTCAGTCCAGACAATCTTTTTATCTCCCACCTCCCATTCTTTCTCTTTCAGTTTTTCGTAAATACCAGCTGGCAACAATACTTTTAACATTTTAAGAATGTCTGAATATGTGTAATCTCCCATCAGTAACATGTCTTTTAATTCACGGTGGAACCCTGCAGGATCTTTATCGTGACTAGGTACTAGTTTCTTCATTTCCAATAATTCCATTTTGGTCAAAGGAGTGTATACGAATACGCGTTCAAACGTATTATCTGACTTTCGGATTGGATGTACTTCTCGTAAGGGATTCTGTCTTTCTAGGTGATATGGCTGTCTTACTGGGGGTGGGACAGGAACAAAATGTGGAGTCAGGAAAGTTCTGTATTTGTGACGCTGTTCTAAAATGGTATTAATCAAATCGGTACCTAGGCCTCTCCATCTTTTCAGAAGTAAGTCGTCTAATATATTATATAAGGGACCTGGATCAGAATGCTGATTTTCATACAGTGTAATGAGATGTTGGATCATGTACATACCAGCTAGTCGCTGTTCGTCTGGGGAAAGGCTCAAAAATGTCTGCGCTACGGAATCATCATTATATACGCTGTTATTATCGGCCCACTGTACTGCGGACCGTGCTAGTTCTTGTTCATGCATTGTATGAAGTTCGTTGTAGCCTATTCTTTCTTTCAGTATTTTATCAGTATGTTGAAATACATGTTCAAGAGAACATTGTTCTGGAATGGGGGAAAGGAAACATTTCTTGTTTTCTAGACGAATGGGTCTGTCAAAAGGTCTGTCTAAAGGATACTGTTTAGGAAGCTTCGCTCTACCTACGTACGCTATTGTATCTTGATTCTCTACTGGACTCTCTATTTCTTCCTCCTCTGAGGAATCATTTTTGTCTGACTCGGCTGTCCTTTCAGCCTTCTGTCGGATATGTATTGCTACTATTTCTTTACGGATCTTTCTGGACATGGCATCTATACAATTCTGTTTATCATGTTTACAATCTGCAATATTCTGACTCCATTTTGTCAGTACCTCCATCTCTTCTTGAACAATACCTGGCCGATCTTGTTCCCTTATCAAACAATTAATCAAGAATCGTAATATTAAACCTTGTGTCTCAGCTTTCTGATATGCCATGGCCTCACGAATACATTCTGGTCTCTCCCCAGTTCTAATAAAATGATATATTTTGTCTAGATGGTCTGGCATTTCTGGTAATGTCATCAAATAATCTGTAACACGTCGTAGACGTAACAAGGCTAACATCATGTCCCCTTTCTTGCCAGGTACTGGATCATATCTACAATCTGTAATATACTGTCTAAGCTTTTCAGATGTGATCGCTTTCGGAGTACGCTGCGTTGCTAATTCTCTGATTGTCATTCGTTGTACTTGTGGCGGGGTGCGGAGGTGGCCTCCTACGGCACCTCCTGAAGCGGAAGCGTGGGCATAACCTGACTGTGTTGTAGCTGTTGAGGTCATGCCAGGTAGAAGAGGTACATGTAATGGGGGTGGACTCTGGGTTGCAGTTGTCGCAAAAGGATTATGAGGACCACTAGTGGCGGGGACAGTAGCAGGGGGGCCGGTAGTAGTAACAACAGCAGTGGGGGAAGTGACAACATGCACGGGAAGTTGGTGACGTGGAGGGGTCATGGCTTGAACAGCCGAAGCAGGCTGTTGTACATTATTAACGGGTGGTACGGATACATTGGTATATGCTGGAGCTAAGCCATCTAAATAGGAATAAGTCTGCTGCAGTCTGACGGAGCTTAGTCGGAACCAATGGTGGCGGTAGATTACTTGGCATTTCCGGAGTGGCCTTAGGTAGGCCTTCGGTCAGAAGAGGATACATGCCATTCATAAGTGCATTTCGTTGTCGATCTATTTGTTCTGCTTTAACTCGTTCACCTTCTTCTATTAGTTCTTTTTCTCGGTCTTTTTCTGAATCCTCCCTATGTTTTTCTGCTTTTCTGAATTCTTTCTCTGTTCTTCTATGTAATTCTTTACGCCACAATTCTATGGCATCTTTCTAAGATTGTCTGGCTTTCTTTTTCCACAATGCTTCTTCTACTCTCATGATGCACTCGGCATCCCATGCCCCTGTAACGGGCCATCTATGTTTCTCTTCCATATCCTTTGTATAGTCCACCCATAAATCTAAGTACAGTATGGCATCTAAGCCATGCTTGTGGTACATAAAATGTCCTGGAGTGTCCCTAGGTGGGACGGGAACTGCTTCTTCAAGTATCCCTTTCCTAGTTCCTATCTGAAGTAATTTTGAGAACAGAGGCATGATTACCTCTACCTGAACGTAAACACGATAAACACAGTAATAAAATGCAAACAATCATTCATACCACGACATTAAACACATTGAAACATTTCGAACAGATACTGTCTAGTACATTCTAAAACAAAATACTGGAAACCTCGAGAGATATTGCTAGAAGACTAGAATACTGAATCACTGAATTACTGAATTACTAGATGCACTGCTAAACAGTACAGATGCACTGCTAAAACAGTACAGACCGGATCTGTGTACCCAAACCCGTCTTGACCGGACACAAATTAATGCACCCGTCTAGATGCGTCCCCAGCAACGGTACTCACCGGGAAGCAAAAACGGAAAGCCTCGGAACCTCGACTGGACTGGACTGCTACGACGTCTGGTTACTGCTACGCACTACGCATGCGCCTCGACGCTTCGGAACAGGTGGGCCTCTGGACACCTCGGACACTGCTCTCTCGGCTGGGCTCTGGTCGGGATCCTCCGCACTCCTCACCGCCTCGTCTGGATGCTGATCCGCAGTCTCCGTCACCTCCGTGGGCCTGAGGGAGATACAGGAAAACCTGCAGATGCGCATAGGAGTCCGTCACGGCTGTGGTAGGGGGCAAGGCCTACGATGCATCGCCGGCGTGTGGGGTGGGGGAGGTGTCCCTGTTCGGGCGCCAAATTATGTGGTAAATAAAATTACCGTGCAATTTTTCCGTATAATTAATGACAGGTAAAATAATAGCTCAATCAAATGAGAGGCAGAGTCCGTGGTATCTGAGTCATATGGGCTTTAATAAAATGGCTCGAGCCATGGAAATCAGATCCATCAATACAAGGGTTCAGGAGGGGATATGCAATGATGGCAAAGATGTCAACGTTTTATTAACAGTACATAATATATATAGTAAAACTGTACAATGGTGATGGATACAGTAGGCGTGACAAGAGAAAAAAATAAGATAAGAACACATGTGCGTAGCATAAAGGCGTGTACAAGGGTGTGCACGGAGGCGTGTGCTGGAAACGTCACAGAAAGTGTCATAAGTGCGTGGGTGCATAGAGGATTCTGCAGAGTCAGCAGAAACCTTTGACCTGGGTACGTGCGCAATTAGTATGACGTGTGATTGACGTGGAACTAGGGAAAGCTGGGGGCTTGACTTTAGCACTAGTAGAGGAGACAGAAGTCTGGCATGTCAGATCGACCTGTTCTTATCCCACATCTGATATCTTGTGTTTGGAGGATATTATATCTGAAGTAAAAGGTCTCTCGGGCAGAGGCTATTCTATACTGAATGCATATGTGTCTAAGTGTAATGCGCGGGGCCATGGGCCTACCATGGTAACGGGAGCAATGAATTACATGAAGGAGACAGGAAGGCTTGGCCCTTTGCTCTGCAGCCGGGAATATGTTTACCTATATCACTAGACTGGAATGTGTTTTCGAGGAGGCTGAACTGATAACTTGAAGGCAAAATACTGTTTTGGCAGGCAGGCCAGGTTGAGCCAGGCACCGCTTCGCTTGGCAGGAAGTAAGGCAGAGGTCAGGGATGCATCTCCATGCTGCAGCTTTCAGAGGCAGAGACAGAAGTGGTTCGAAGTCAGAAATCAGGGCCTAGCTCGGCAGAGCCAGGAAAAACGTAAAAGTATACCATGTAAAGACGTTGGCATGACATGTTTAGAGACTGAATTATCGATCCATTCATGGTGGATCTGGTAGAGGACATGTTAATGTTGGACGCAAATGCATTTGCATCTTCATATTCGGTCATGGAGGGAAATTACATGTACTTTAAGCACGTACATGGAGACGTTGGGGTACACGTTAGGGGACATACTTGACCATAAAAATTTCAATTACCTCATGTCCAGCAGAATCCTCCCAGTGCTTTGTTCATGTCCTGGTCACTTTGATTTGGATCTTGACCTGGAATGATCAGTTTTTGTGGATGCTGCTGGATATTTGGATTTGAGGTCTTTTTGACTTTCTTTGGATCACTTTTGGATTAGAAATTTCACAAGTAAGGTTGTTTGGGGCATTAGAGTTGCTGCAACTACAATTTTGGAATTTTCAATTTTTGGGCCGTTGTTGGGGCCTTTTGCCCAGGGGTACTCAGTGGTGCATGGACTGAGTCTTTCTGTGGTGTCTCTTTAATATAAACATCATGGAGGGCATGGAGGGCATGGATGGCATTGGATTGGTGTGGGGGGTTATATGGGCCATCTTGAAGCCAGGCAGTGTGCTTTGTTGTGCCATAGGACTGCACCCAGTCTGCCATGCTTTCATCCATTATGCCCAGGGGTACTCTGTGGTGCATGGGCCTAGTCTTTCTGTGGGGTGTCTTGAATTTGCACATGATTGAGGGCATGGATGGCATTAGATTGTGGTGATTTTTGTGTATTTTTCGATGTTTGGGCTGTTGTTGGGACCTTTTGCCCAGGAGTACTCAGTGGTGCATGGACTGAGTCTTTCTGTGGGGTCTCTTTAATGTAAACATCATGGAGGGCATGGATGGCATTGGATTGTGGTGATTTGTGTGTGTTTATCGATTTTTTGGCTGCTGTTGGGGCCTTTTGCCCAGTGGTACTCTGTGGTGCACGGGCCTAGTCTTTCTGTGGGGTGTCTTGAATTTGAACATGATTGAGGGCATGAATGGCATTGGATTGTGGTGATTTTTGTGTGTTTTTCGATGTTTGGGCTGTTGTTGGGACCTTTTGCCCAGGAGTACTCAGTGGTGCATGGACTGAGTCTTTCTGTGGGGTCTCTTTAATGTAAACATCATGGAGGGCATGGATGGCATTGGATTGTGGTGATTTGTGTGTGTTTATCGATTTTTTGGCTGTTGTTGGGGCCTTTTGCCCAGAGGTACTCTGTGGTGCACGGGCCTAGTCTTTCTGTGGGGTGTCTTGAATTTGAACATGATTGAGGACATGAATGGCATTGGATTGTGGTGATTTTTGTGTGTTTTTCGATGTTTGGGCTGTTGTTGGGGCCTTTTGCCCAGGGGTACTCAGTGGTGCATGGACTAAGTCTTTCTGTGGGGTCTTTTTAATATGAACATCATGGAGGGCATGGATGGCATTGGATTGTGGTGATTTTTGTGTGTTTGTCGATTTTTTGGGGTGTTGATGGGGCCTTTTGCCAAGGGGTACTTTGTGGTACATGGGCCTGGTCTTTCTGTGGGGTGTCTTGAATTTGAACATGATTGAGGGCATGGATGGCATTGGATTGTGGTGATTTTTGTGTGTTTTTCGACTTTTGGGGGTGGTAATGGGGCCTGTCCATGTGGGTGGGGGCCATTTTGAGGACTGGTACAGGCAGGGCCTGGCCATGTGGGGGGGTCTAGGGGCCATCTTGAAGCCAGGCAGTGTGCTTTGTTGTGCCATAGGCCTGCACCCAGTCTGCCATGCTTTCATCCACTATGCCCAGGGGTACTCTGTGGTGCATGAGCCTAGTCTTTCTGAGGGGTGTCTTGAATTTGAACATGATTGAGGGCATGGATGGCATTGGATTGTGGTGATTTTTGTGTGTTTTTCGATTTTTGGGCTGTTGTTGGGGCCCTATGCCCAGGGGTACTCTGTGGTGCATGGGCCTAGTCTTTCTGTGGGGTGTCTTGAATTTGAACATGATTGAGGACATGGATGGCATTGGATTGTGGTGATTCTTGTGTGTTTTCGATTTTTGGGGGTGTTGATGTGGCCTGTCCATGTGGGTGCGGTCCATTTTGAGGACTGGTACAGGCAGGGCCTGGCCATGTGGTGGGGGTCTAGGGGCCATCTTGAAGCCAGGCAGTGTGCTTTGTTGTGCCATAGGCACTCACCCAGTTTGCCATGCTTTTATCCATTATGTGCAGGACGGACATGCTTTGTCCTTTTGAGGTCTTCACGCGTGCAGTCAGCAGGGAGGACTGTAATTTGGGAAAATCTATCCCATTGTCACGCATGCTAGAGCACCAACTGAAGGCGGTGTGTTCTACGTTTCAAAATGATGAAGAAAAGGAACAAGCATTTGAGTTGGCGGAGAAGTTATTAGAGCGCCTACTTTGCGATGAACGTCTTCAAAAGATCCACACAGAACAGCATTACATTTTTGCTACTATTCTGGATCCACGGTACAAAAAAGCACTGGCAGGCAGAGTATTCTTTCCTTTTGATGACGCAGAAGTTACAAAGTACAAACATTGGCTAGCTGTGGCAGCCAGGAGGTTTGAAAAAGAACGGCAGGAAATTGAAGAAAAAGGCAGTACATCAGCAGCAGCAGGCCATCCGGAGTCAAAAGAATCCACTTCTGCCTCTGTGGCTGTGGCATATTATTATTATAATTATTATTATTATGTTTCTTATATAGCGCCTGAATCGACCCCCGAAGGGGTATCTCCGCGCTTGCCTTGGGAACCCGTCCTGGCTTTTCCCTGTGAGATAGCCCCTACAGGGCATCCCCAAGGTGAAAGCCAGGCATCCCGCCGCGGGGGGGCCGTTGTGGAGATTAAGCAAGCTTATGCCCAGAGTTGCAGAGTGTGAACCCATGATTAGGTCAGGCACCGAAGCGAGAATTATCGAGTCCATGGACATTTGAGCTCAAGACCGTGCCGCATCGGGAATTGAACCCTGGTCCCGGTTCTGACCTCTGCTTCAGGGTCTGCCTGCTCTAACCAATGAGCCACACTTCTCCACGAATAAGTGGCATAAGTGAGTAATTTTCCCTCTCAGCCGTTAAAGACACTAGCAACCGGATCATCTGCACCAAGCTCAACAGTAACATTGTGTGAAGAAGAGGATTGGCTAACTCAGCTTGGGTTTGCTTCTCAAAAGGTCCTAGCAGAAAGTAAGCAAAGTGGAGGAACCGTGGAGAACCTTGAGTCGATGGTGCAGGTCAAGTCAAGTCAAGTCAGAGAATTTATATAGCGCACTACATACCCAGAGGGTCTCAAGGCGCTTAAGGGGGGGTGGGGAATTACTTGTCAAATATCCACATTTTAAGTTGCTTTCTGAATGCAAGGTGGTTCTGGGTAAGGCGAAGGTAAGTGGGAAGTGAGTTCCAGGTTTTAGCTGCCAGGTAGGAGAAGGATCTACCTCCCATGGTGGTTTTGTTGATGCGAGGTACAGTGGCAAGGGCTTGGTTGGAAGATCGAAGCTGGCGGGAGGGGGTGTAGAAGGACAGTCGTGTGTTGAGGCATTCTGGTCCGATTTCGTAGAGTGCTTTGTGTGCGTGGGTTAGGAGCCGGAAAGTGATCCTCTTATTGACAGGAAGCCAGTGGAGGTTTTTTAGGTGACCAGAGATATGTTCTTTACGCGGAATGTCTAATATGAGCCTGGCTGAGGCGTTTTGGATTCGTTGGAGTTTTTTCTGGAGTTTAGCGGTAGTCCCGGCGTAGAGGGTGTTTCCATAGTCCAGTCGGCTCGTGACCAGAGCGTGGGTGACCATTTTCCTAGTTTTGGTGGGGATCCAACGAAATGTTTTTTTAAGCATGCGAAGAATGTTGAAGCAGGATGAGGAGACGGCGTTGACTTGTCTGTTCATTGAAAGTGAGGAATCCAGGATGACGCCCAGGTTCCGTGCGTGGTCTGTCGGGATGGGTGCTTTTCCAAGGGCTTCTGGCCACCAAGAGTCGTCCCATGCAGAGGGGGAGGTACCTAAGATGAGGACTTCTGTTTTATCTGAGTTCAGTTTCAGACGGCTGTGTTTCATCCATTCGGCTACTTCTTTCATTCCTTCGTGTAGGTTAGTTTTGGCGGTGCTAGGGTCATTGGTGAGTGATAGAACCAGTTGAGTGTCATCCGCGTAGGAGATGATGTTGTGGTTGTGTTGGTGGGCGATGGCCGCGAGGGGGCTCATGTATACGTTGAAAAGGGTGGGGCTGAGTGAAGATCCTTGTGGTACGCCGCAGATGACTTCAGTGGCCTCTGACTTGAATGGTGGAAGGCGGACTCTCTGGGTTCTTCCGGTGAGGAACGAGGTGATCCAATCTAGTGCTTTTCCTTGGATTCCGATGTTTCTGAGGCGCTGTAGAAGGGTGCTATGGCAGACTGTGTCGAAGGCTGCGGAGAGGTCGAGGAGGATGAGGGCGACTGTGTCTCCATTGTCCAGTAGAGTTCAAATGTCGTCTGTTGCTGCGATGAGGGCGGTCTCAGTGCTGTGTTTTGCTCGGAAGCCAGACTGTGAGGAGTCAAGGGATTTGTTGGCTTCGAGGAAGGCGGCGAGCTGGTTGTTGACAGCTTTCTCGATGACTTTGGCCGGGAATGGAAGGAGCGAGATGGGGCGGTCATTTTTGAGTTCGGTGGGGTCCGCTGTGGGTTTTTTCAGGAGGGCGCTGAGTTCAGCGTGTTTCCAGCTTTCCGGGAAGGACTATCCGAATGACTCAACAGAGGTCTATGTTCATGATGACCAATTGGCGTATTGGCATGGGAAAAGAGAATTGTGGCCAGAGATCACCTACCTGGCTATAAATTACTTGTCTTGCCCACTCGCAAGCGTGTCTTCTGAACCTGTTTTCAGTGATGCTGGTGGCATTTTAACTTGCTAAAGGACCCGCCTCTCGCCCAAAAATGTGGAGAGGTTAACAATGATCAAGATGAATCAGCACCTCATACCACCAGATTACAAAATACGAGAATACACACAGGAAGGAGACGAGGAGGACACCAACTTAGATGAGGGAAGCTTTTCTCTGTTAGGTGACCTACTCCCGCCTGAATTTGCAGAGTATGAGGACGAGCTCTTCTTCCCTTACAACGAGCCCTGAAAATGAGTCAATGAATCACTAACTTTCTTTTTCGTCATTATTCACTTTTATTCCTGTGCGTATGTCTTTCTTTTTTTTGCAAAATCTATATAAAAAAACTTTAATCACCTAATCACAAAAACAAGCCCATCAGCAGAACTGTCTTCACTTATTTGCTTATTGATTTGAAGGTGCCACAGCCTGCATTCCTCAGGTTCACAAGTTCACAAGAACATGCTCCTCTATCCTCCTCCTCCAGACTCATATTTCCCTCAAAGCAGATGGCTGGATTACGCCCAATGAAGAACGACTCTGCAATTGTGAGGGTATTCTACTTCTTTGCGGTGAGTTGACGGGTCTGGGGCATTGCTGTGAAGGTCTAATACCGGATAAAAGTGGTTTGGAGAAAACCGGAGCAGAGAAAGATTTTGCGCTTTTGATCACTTGCCTGTCTTTGGGGTGCTCTTTGGCGGGTTTTAGGTTGTTGTGGGTGGGTTTTGGGTTCTGGGAGCACTGCTGTTACAGTCTAATGTTGATTGCATTTGTTTTTCAGGAAATCCATGGTGGAAAAGGGGAGTTAGGGCCTAGTTGAACAGCGTATTTTGACTGAATTCCAGGTAGTAGGCCCATTTTTGCTTTTTGCCAGTTTGGGGGTGTTCTGCTTTTTTGCGGGTGGCTGCAGGGGTCTGGGGCCATTGCTGGGAATGTCTACTACCGGATCAAAGTGGTTTGGACAAAATCAGAGGTGAAGCATTTTTTGCATTTTTGCTGACTTGCTTGTCTTTGAGGTGCTACTTGGGGGGGTTCTGGGTGTTTGTGGGTGGTGGCAAAGCGGAGTTAGGGCCTAGCTGCAGAGCGCACGCAGAGTGATTTTTGAAATTTACCTGAAAATTTCAAAGTCCCATTTTTTATGTTTTGCTTTTTGGCTGTTTGGGGGTCTTCTACTTGTTTCCGCCTGGGTTGACGGGTCTGGGGCCATTGCTGGGAAGGTCTTATACCGGATCAAAGTGGTTTGGACAAAATCGGAGGTGACCATTTTTTTGCGTTTTTCCTGACTTGCTTCTCTTTGAGGTGCTGTTTGGGGGGTTCCGGGTGTTTGTGGGTGGGTTTTGGGGTCTGAGAGCACTGCTGGCACAGTCTAATGTTGATTGCATTTGTTTTTCAGGAAGTCCATTGTGGAATTCAAAAACCTTGGAGTCCTTACATATAATAAAAGGCTGGCACAGAACTCTGAAATATCAAAGGACAGTTTATTACACTCATGTGAGGTGAGGCTGCGTCGCCCAAAAGCCATGGCAAATGAATGAGGCAGTCTGAGGAAGTCAGAAGGCTGATGCCTTATATACATTTCAGACTTACACAGTAAGCATACATAAAAGGGGGCAGTCTTAGCTCCTGCGAGCACACAAAGAATACCATTTAAGGACACGTGGAACCAAGTGGGAGGAGCTAACAGTTTCAGAACGTAGTAAACACATTCCTATGTAAAACTTAATCAGTAACAGATGCAGACTCTACCAGGCATTTCTGAGCATGCGTGGAAGTGGAGGAGGCTAAATATATCCTGTTACTAGGCAGACTTCAAGTGCAGTTAAAAGGAAGGTAGGACAATGCACAAAGTGAGCACATGGCAGCACATGGTAGCCAAGATGGCCTCCAGAAACTAAAATGGCTTCTAAAAAACGGGTAAGATAACTTCTAAATGCGAAATGGCTTCTGCTAACGCTAACCCATTTATGCCAATTTACAACGGATGGCCCTTTTAGCGTTTGCTGAAGACATTCGTATTACTCAGTAGGAACATGGAAAACAGGTGCTCATTAATTTGAACATGATTTCGTCAATTTTCTAATTCATTGCTAGATAACCATTTCCATTCTAAACATTTCAGCAAGGGTATGACCAGGAACACTAAAGAACGGGACATTAGGTCATAAGCATACATAAAAACAGTAGGAAGAAATAATGACCACTATTACAGAGAAATTAGCATTTTCACAACCCCAAGCAATAGCAAATCCTAAAATCTTTCAGAAAACACTATATACTCATATAAAACAGTATCAATGCAATCCTTCAATGCTCTCAAGTTAGGTATAGATACTATTCCACAGAGAATGAACTTTTATTCTACCTAAACTAAACAGAACACTACTCTAGAATATTGCAGGCAAGACAATAAAAATTAATTCCACAACACCCAGTATTTTTAACCTTTAAGGAATCACTTTTATAACCACAACTTATGCCCAGAGTCCAATTCCAAGTCCCTCTGGCGGACTATTATTGCTCATCGAATCTCTTCATCCATCGCTGCAAGGGCCTCATCATTTCAGGCCTTCCATAGAAATGTATCTCAGCATCCGTTGGAGTGCCCCGTTTGACAAACACTCATAGTTCAGTCAAAAGTCTCCATGTTATAAGGGCAGTGCACCAGTGTCTCTCATCTGCGGCAGACACTACGGCAGACACTACAAATGACGTGCTCTTCGTGATCAAGGGCACAAAGCATCTCGTGCAGATCCAAGCACTGTCAAGGAAACTCCTTTAGCAAATCAGCAGCACTTTCAAACTCCAACACTCCTTGTTCGGCGTCAGAGGACGCTCAAGCTGCTCGTTCATGGGCACCATAAGATAGTGCCTCTTGCCAATCTCGAATTCTCCATTTCATTTCTTTTTCGTTGGAGCAAAGGTGAAAAAGGGAACGGTGTGGCCAACTTAGACCAAGGCTCAGGCCAAGACACAGACCAAAGGACTCAAGGGCTTCAGGCCAAAACTTAGGCCAAGGGCTCAAGGAGCTGTACACTGTCAGAGGTTGCCAGTACATAACAGGTACCTTTTTGCGCTTTTAGTTTCCAATTCAAATTCTGTTGCAAAACCAAAAGGACTCCTTTTCTTCTGTCGTGGAATGCTGGGCAGTAGAGTGAACAAAGAACTAGGGTATACCATTGATGGTGTGCAAATTCCTTACTGGGTGCTGGGACTATAAACCAAAACTTCCTGCTTTTATCTATGGCTGTCAAGGATAGGAATTCGAATTCATCTTTGTCATTCGTTCTGCAGGTGTCACTCTCCCTTTGACTCTGGAGAATCCTGCAGAACCTATCAATGTAGAAGATATGACACAATTGTTAGTCTCCTTCAATTGTTGTACAAAAACAATTCAATATTTAACAAGGGGATTGCAATCAGTTACCCTACAATCTTCAAGAGAGTGGTCATACACTATGAGACTTATCATAATTTAAAATGCATTATCATTCTCATAGAACGCAAAGCAATGACTCTAGCTTCTTCAATTGTGTTTCCATATGAGAGCATGTCTTCTATCATCTAGGGGTAGGCAATTACATAAACATTTTATCTGAGTGGAAGTCCTTACATATAGGGGCATCATCTAATGGGTAAACATTTTCCTAAATGAGAAAATCTGAGTGTTCCTAAATCCCTCACCTAAAACATTTCAAAAACGAATTTACATAACAGATGATCAGGGGCATTCATACAATGGCTAATTTATCAAAAATGCGAAAACAGAGAAAAAACAAGAGTACAAACTCCTAATGTTTCCATTATTAGAACACATGTGGTCCATCAAACATTAAAACAGCAGCTAAAAGAACTGAGAACCTAATTAGAATGGGCATTACATTTTTTTCACATTCAAGAATGAACATACAGTGTCTCCTATTGAGATGAGAAACTTTCCTTATTATATTAAAAAAAATCAGTTAACCAGTCTATCACTAAGCTGACAGTCAGACTGGAAAGCATCAAAAATATAGGCCTAAAGAAAAAGTCTAAAAAGAAAGAAACAGTCTGGTCAGGTCATACTAAGGGGAATTATGCATAATGTTGTTGTTCCTATTACATCTCTGCAGTCTGGACACAATGCAACATCTGGGGAGAAGCGCCTCCTTCAAGGGAAAAAAATGAAAAATGTCGAAAAAATGAAAAAGTTAGGTCACCTTTTAACAAGAGCCACAAATCTATAATTGCATCCTTAGGTCCAATCAAATATATGTATATAAATCTGGGCCTGCCTGTTCCTTAAGGGAGAAAGGGCAGTATCTGTATTGTGGCTTCCTGTATATCTCTTTTATTTTACTTCAATACTATTATGTCCAAATTTTAACATCCACTGGTGAGGCGAATGTATTCTCATGATCACAGTATGCAAATATCATATCTGTGAAATTTAGTATGAACAAGAATATTAACCACGTGGTGTAAAACGACACATACCGTCATACATGTCTCTTCACAACACAGGCAAATTTGTAATAATATCAAAAAGCAGCTAATAAAACAAAACAACATGTCATTACGCTATCATCAAATATACATGCATATATAGTAGGCACAAAAAGCATAAACAAAGCACAATGGTACTTGTAATCAAGCAGAAACGCGTGCATGCATGCAACCCAAAACCCAGAATCCAGGCCAGCTTAATTTGTCAAAATCAAAAATTACACCAAAAGTACGCTTTCATTTTACTCACACCCCGCTTTTTGCCAGGTTATCACCAGTTGCGGGTTATCAAAACTGGCAAATACAACTTACAGTGCCGTTTGTGACCCATAGGATGAGCAAGAACCATTCATAAGGGAAAAATGCAAAATCATGAAAAAAAAACACACAAACATTTCATTTCAAAGAAGTCATAATAAAACCCATCTCTTCGCAAAATACTACTAACATAGCGCATAACAGAGTAAATCTCAACTGTTAACCAACCATCCTCATTGTAAAACATGCTAACCCGCTTTCATAGTGACTGTAAAACTTTTTCACAGACACACTGCATTCCTTGCACCAGCCTTTCCATGTGGCCCCTTCAGACCCCCTGCCCTCAAGGCCTTGAGAGCCTGCGGCCCCTCATGGCCCTGGGAGCCTGCGCCCCTTCACAGCCCTGGGAGCCTGCGAGCCCCACATGGTCCCCCCCTCTCCAAAGCCCTTGGAGGCCTGCTTTTTTTTTGTTTTTGTCTTTAGGGCTGGTCAAGAATGCACTACTCAAAAACAAAAACCTTCATGTAACCCATCTAATGTGCAAGCTTGAAATTCTGCTAATCAGAGAAGCTTTTTCACCAAGCAGTCCTTGCTCCATCTGTTCACTTACTTACTCCTAAACCCCCTTCTCACTGACCTTAAGGTCAAATTCTGCCAGGCCTACCGTGTGGGCCCTATATCCTATTTCCTCCCTTAAACTTACAAGACCAGAAACCATTCCCCACTCATTCTAAGCTACAAGATCAACCCTGTTGAAAAACACATGTTATATAAATGACTTCTTTCAGGAATAAAATGCATTTAGTAAAACATTTACTGTGAACAATTTGCAGAACATAACAACATAGCATACCAGCATTATCTTAAATGTTTGCTACCAGCCTATACAATTGCACTCAGTTATGAGCTCCACAAAGATAAAAGACAGAGTAGGCCCTGCCGAAATTTGAATTATCAATCCTGATATTAAACATAAACCTCTACACCGGGCACAGTAGCTCACTGAGCTATGAAGAACAACCTCAAATAATAACAACCCACACGTTTTGTAATAGATACAAACATGCATTCTCTGAAAGCCAGAAACACTGCAAGGCTATGGTAAATGACTAGAATGCTTTTTAAAAGGTCCAGTTTAACCTATTTTCGACTTTTGAGTTTGGGGCACTTAAAATTGAAAATCCTACACTTGCATTACATATTAATCATCCTTAGAATGTGCTTTACATGTTGCAAGGAGCAAACATGAGGCATAGGCATGTAATGCCTTAGAAAAATGAGCCTTTACGCCTGCGTCAAGTAAAACCCTAACATGCAAATATCCTAATTAGTCAGTCACACATTAATTTAATCAAGTTTTAATTTTAGGAGGTCATAGTATGAGTATTAAGCTTTCTAAATATCTAAAAACGATTTTGAAAAACACATTTTTTTTTTCAAATAATTTTTTCATGTTTAATAATTTATTTATTGTTTATTTTTTTCAAACCCATTCTGAATTACTAAAACCGCATTTAAAAACCAAACTGCATCTTTTGCCTAACAGTGTAGATGTAATCATGTATGAGCCTATGCGCAAAAAGCCTAAGTTAGAACAAGACATATTTTCGCGCCAGAATGTAAAAGAGAACATTTGAGCCACAAACCCAGAAATATACCCCTATTTCTTTTTACTTGTTTTACTCGTTTTAGGAAATGATCAAAAACCCCAATTGAAATGCCTTCCTGTAATACAAAATAATGCAACTTACTTTTGTAACCCTTTAAAACACTTATTCTGAGTTGCTAAATTCAGCCCGTGTTAAACTACCTTCTAATCTCTGGCTGAATCAACATTCCAATGTTTTATGGCCTGTAAAAAAAACACCATCTGCCGGTCTCAAGGCAGGAAGGCAGGAAATGACCTGCACGAAGCTGACCCTAGAGCTTTCAGGAAACAGACATTTTTAGAAACCTGTGTGCCACAAAATACATTTAAACTTAGCAAAAATTCACTTGTAGCTGAAACTTTAACATTTTACATGTATGAAAATGCATGTAAGTAAAGGAAGGCTTCAAATTCGTTTTTCCCCACAGAACCCACAATTTAATTTTCAGGCCTTTCATATTCCCAGTAAATGTAAATTTTCAACTCTATCTAATTTAAGCATTTAACATTTTGCACAGATGTGCCTTGTTTAGTCTAAAAAATTACGAGCAGCATATAACTATTTTGGCAAGTAACATGGCAGATTACTGCATTCTTATTTAGTTTCCACCTAATATCAATTAATCCAACATTTTTCTTAACAGACTGAAAAACATCAGGAAATCCACAATCACACATTGAGCTCATTTCACACAGAAACAGAAACATTTTCAAACATGCAGGACACACAATACAGCGCTTAAAGCATGTTTTTTCATAAATTTGCGCCAACGCTATTTACAAGCAGAAGTTACGCTAACAGGAAAAAAAAAAAGCCCACATTTTAACACACATTGAACCCACAGATCAACACATAGGACTGAAACAAAAACATGCCACAAACAGATCCTAAACCAAACCAATTGTAAATGCTAGTTGTACGTCATATTTACAAGGAGTGTTTGGCAATGATGTTTCAATTCACAATTTTTCTGACTGGCAGAGCACCAAAAATCGCTCTGCATTCCCCCATTTATAAAAGTGCGCAGAACAAAAGATCTTTACATGTATTATGGCCATATTTTAATTCCCTGAGGATACAATATCACCAAGGAAGAAATATGTTTTCACACCTAAACCTATTTAGGTATCCCTTCTAAGGGAAGCCGGCTCATTTACTTCACATCACATTATGGTACCATTCACAAAAGCAACACATTTTGACATGTGAGCTTAACCAAGGACAACAGGCATGCCAAAAAATAGTGCAGCGTATACACTACTATCAAAGGTGGAGGAAATATCCTCGCATTACCTGCCTATATGAGTTGCAACACATACATATCAGATCAAATCACATCAAATCATATTCATATCATATTCTTCGAAGATCAAACAAAATCCCAAGTAGACAAGTCTATCTCAAATTCAAATATGCCACAGTAAGCGTTACAAAGGCATTCAAAACTTAGAACAGGCGCCGCAAAATTACTTTTACCAAACATAAGCTGTCCAAATTCTAACTGCCAAGTCTCATCTAACAGTCTATCTTTTTATGTTACATTTTAATACTCACGCCAAAAGTGTTCTCAGTCAGGGGGGGTGACATCCTTAGGAGGACCAGAGGACAGGAAGGTCAGAAAACACACCGAGCTGCAGACACAAGAAATCAGGAGAAGCGCGCCGTGCACAGCATACCTCCTTGCAGAAACCAGTCCCATGCTGCTCAGCAGTTTTCTGCCTCCTGGCAAGTTGATCACTCCTCCAGATTGTCACCTCTCTGATGAGTCCCTTCGTGCGGTCGCCAATTGTGGAATTCAAAAACCTTGGAGTCCTTACATATAATAAAAGGCTGGCACAGAACTCTGAAATATCAAAGGACAGTTTATTACACTCATGTGAGGTGAGGCTGCGTCGCCCAAAAGCCATGGCAAATGAATGAGGCAGTCTGAGGAAGTCAGAAGGCTGATGCCTTATATACATTTCAGACTTACACAGTAAGCATACATAAAAGGGGGCAGTCTTAGCTCCTGCGAGCACACAAAGAATATCATTTAAGGACATGTGGAACCAAGTGGGAGGAGCTAACAGTTTCAGAACGTAGTAAACACATTCCTATGTAAAACTTAATCAGTAACAGATGCAGACTCTACCAGGCATTTCTGAGCATGCGTGGAAGTGGAGGAGGCTAAATATATCCTGTTACTAGGCAGACTTCAAGTGCAGTTAAAAGGAAGGTAGGACAATGCACAAAGTGAGCACATGGCAGCACATGGTAGCCAAGATGGCCTCCAGAAACTAAAATGGCTTCTAAAAAACGGGTAAGATAACTTCTAAATGCGAAATGGCTTCTGCTAACGCTAACCCATTTATGCTAATTTACAACACATGGTGGAAAAGGGGAGTTAAGGCCTAGCTGAACAGCGTATTTGGACTGAATTCCAGGTAGGAGGCCCATTTTTGCTTTTTGCCAGTTTGGGGGTGTTCTGCTTTTTTGTGGGTGGCTGCAGGGGTCTGGGGCCATTGCTGGGAATGTCTAATACTGGATCAAAGTGGTTTGGACAAAATTGGAGGTGAAATTTTGTTTGCGTTTTTGCTGACTTGCTTGTCTTTGAGGTGCTGTTTGGGAGGGTTCCGGGTGTTTGTGGGTGGGTTTTGGGGTCTGGGATCACTGCTGGGTATGGTTTCTTTTGATTGCAAGAGGTTTGAAGCAAATCCATAGTGGCAAAGCGGAGTTAGGGCCTAACTGCAGAGAGCGCGCTGAGTGATTTTGGAAATTTGCCTGAAAATGTCAAAGTCCCCATTTTTGTTGTTTTACTTTTCGGCTGTTTAGGGGTCTTCTACTTGTTTCTGCCTGGGTTGACGGGTCAGGGGCCATTGCTGGGAAGGTCTGATACCGGATCAAAGTGGTTTGGACAATATCGGAGGTGAACATTTTTTTGCGTTTTTGTTGACTTGCTTGTCTTTGAAGTGCTGTTTGGGGGGGTTCCGGGTGTTTGTGGGTGGGTTTTGGGGTCTGGGAGCACTGCTGGCACAGTCTAATGTTGATTGCATTTGTTTTTTCAGGAAATCCATGGTGGAAAAGGGGAGTTAGGGCCTAGCTGCACAGCGCATTTGGACTGAATTCCAGGTAGTATGCCCATGTTTGCTTTTTGCCAGTTTGGGGGTGTTCTGCTTTTCTGCTGGTGGCTGCAGGGGTCTGGGGCCATTGCTGGGAATGTCTAATACCGGATCAAAGTGGTTTGGACAAAATCGGAGGTGAAATTTTGTTTGCGTTTTTGCTGACTTGCAAGTCTTTGAGGTGCTGTTTGGGGGGGGTCCGTGTGTTTGTGGGTGGGTTTTGGGGTCTGGGAGCATTGCTGGGTATGGATACTTTTGATTGCAAGAGGTTTGAAGCAAATCCATGGTGGCAAAGGGGAGTTAGGGCCTAGCTGCAGAG
The DNA here is from genome assembly GCF_964263255.1 of Lissotriton vulgaris. Taxonomy (NCBI): domain Eukaryota; kingdom Metazoa; phylum Chordata; class Amphibia; order Caudata; family Salamandridae; genus Lissotriton; species Lissotriton vulgaris. The sequence goes on from NC_141695.1 coordinate 83,359,563, forward strand.
AAATTTGCCTGAAAATTTCAGTCTCCTTTTTTGTAGTTTTGCTTTTTGGCTGTTTGGGGGTCTTCTACTTGTTGCCGCCTGGGTTGACGGGTCTGGGGCCATTGCTGGGAAGGTCTAATACCAGATCAAAGTGGTTTGGAAAAAATCGGAGCAAAAAAGTTTTGGGCTTTTGATCACTTGCCTGTCTTTGGGGTGCTGTTTGGCGGGCTTTTAGGTTGTTGTGGGTGGGTTTTCGGGTCTGGGAGCACTGCTGGCACAGTCTAATGTTGATTTCTTTTGTTTTTCAGGAAATCCATGGTGGAAAAGGGGTGTTAGGGCCTAGCTGCAGAGCGCGTTTGTACAGAATTGAAAGAAGGCCGAAAATATTCTAAGTATGAGATTTTCCATTTTTGCTTTTGCCTGTATGGGGGTGTTCTACTTTTTTGTGGGTGGGTTGGAAGGTCTTGGGGCATTACTGGGAAGGTCTAATTATCGTATAAAAGTGGTTTGGAGAAAATCCATGCTGAAAAGCGTTTTGGCACATTAACTTAGGGCTCGTTAGGGTTAGCACTAGCAGCAGGATTGCATGTGTTTCGGGGTGTTCTAGATTTTTGCAACTGAGTTCTGGGGTCTTAGAGCACTCGTGGGAATGTGTAATTTTAGTTGCAAGTGGTTTGAAGAAAATCCATGGTGGGAAAAGGGGGATTTGGCCTAGTTAAAGAAAGCTTTTGCCACTATTCTTAACGTAGGGCTCTTTAGGGTTAGCAGTATTGTATTGCATGTGTTTGGGTGGGGGGTCTGTTTGTGGGGGGGTTTGCGAGTCTTGGAGCGATGCTGGGTATGGATACTGTTGCTTGTTTGAAAGTGGTTTGAATGCAATCCATGGTGGGTAAGGGGGATTTGGGCCTACTTTACTTTCAAAGTACGTTTTGTCACCATTTTCTACTAGGCCTCGTTTTTGGAGATCTCATTGAGGGTCTTCTACATTTTTGCGACTGGGTTTAGTAAGGGTCTGGGAGCACTGCTGGGAAGGTCTAATTTTGTTCTAAAACATAGTTTACAGTACACCTAGCTTGAGGGGAAAGATCCGCTAAATTAATTCGCCCATACTTATTTATCCTTCAAAAGGAGACTGAGACAGAGTACGCACTTTCAAAAATATTGTACTGTCTATTAGGAAACTCAAAGTGTGACTTTTTGCACTACACAGCGTACATACCTTATATTTATTTGTCAGTGGTGTTCTAATATCACTTCCTGTTTTTCCATCAATAATTACAGGCCGAGTTTCAGCCTGTGCAATGGGAAAAAAGTATGATGTCAGGCTTCACATTAGCAAGCCGCAATTCAGCATCCGCCAGGCAGGCAGTGGACAGGGTGTCTTCTGGTCATCAACATTGATGGACGAGCGTCAGATGGAATGGAGGAGTCCCGCTAATAAGAGGAATGGTTGGATGCATGCAACTTCCAAAATTCAACAGGACAACTACAACAACATACAGATACAGTATCCGTTCTTTTCTAGTTATGTTTTAAGTAATGTTATTGCTGTGAACTTCTATGAGTTTGTCTCTTCATTTCTTTGATCTCTGCTTCTAAATTCATCCCTACAGCCATTCTATAGGTTTTACTTCTGCAATTTTTTTAACCTAATTTAATGTAAGAAGTGTTTCTCTGAGTGCAGAGATAGGCAAGTGAAAACGCACGGTTGTCGAAAGTACTACTTACTTTTAAGTAACCATGCATGCAGTAGTGCATGCACTTCCTTTATGTCACTTAAAAGATTTATGGTTAGCTTTGTACCCAAAGATTTGTTTATCTTCAATTATTGTTTGTCCATGCTGTGCTTTTTTTTCTTCTCTCAACAAAACTTTCCCAAAACCCACATTCCCATCCATTTTCCAAACCCTAACCCTCTTCCCCCGGGCTGTGTGGTTTTGATTGATGTGTGACTAAATGACAGCAATAATTCCACACACTTGCTGGGGAGGATAAGGTCATAGCAACAGGCTGGTGAAGGAATCCAAGGATATATTCTTACTCAGCTTGACACTGAGTCACTATTGGCACATGAAAGCATATTTTCATGTGCGCCATCAACTTGATTGGTAATCAAGAACATCCTCCTCCTAGACATGGCAAACTATTACGCTGCTGTGTCCTTCACCTTCAGTACTATTTCTTGTAGTAGTAGCCAATGTCAAAGAAATTCAACGCAAGTACTAGTTATACTTTCAATACTTTACCATTTGTTAGGCTACATTGTGGCACTGTTCTGGTGTACTGTCACCTGCTATATTCTCTATCGTACCATTCTAATGCTACGGTAAGGACAAACAAGGTTTCATTTTCTTTTTTTTCAGATGCTGCAACTGCCGCTGTGTAACACCACAAGCACCACCGCAATGATGACATTTCACCCGCCCAGGATTGCCAACCTTAATCGCCATTTCGCGTGCAGCCAGCCCGGTGCCTAGCCCTATTTCCAAACACAAATTACAGGTACGATAAGAGTTTGGGGGGAGGTAGTATAATGGAGTATTAGGAGATTAGGAACTTACGGTTCTAGGACTATTGAATTCACTTACTCTGTGAGAGGCACTTAGTTTTGAAAACATTTGGGCCATTACTACTTACTCAACTTGAATCAAGATGCCACTTAAGTTTCAGGACTGTCAAAACCCCACCCACCAGCCTCAAAAGCAGTAAAAATTAAACAAGTATGCTAAGAAAAAGTTTAAAAAAAATGTATATATCCTTAACATAAATAATGTCCCGTAAGACCCAACCCACCCCCCCCCCCCCGAACCCCAACAAATGTCTGTGAAAACGAAGTCCAAAAAAGTAGAAAACCCAACTCCCAATTCCCACCCCCCGGAAGTCTTTAAAAAAGGGGCAACGGACAGACTCCTCCTACTGCTGGCTGCTCTTGACTTTTCGGGCCAGGTCGGCATGCTCCTTGCGGAGGGTCTGGAGCAGGGTTTTGGTGTTGAGGAGCTCCTGCTCGAGGTAGGACACCCTGAGGGAAAGGCAGTGCATCCTTTTTTTGCAACTGCTGTGGGGGGCAGCTGATTTCTTTGCTGCTCGGCGGTAGCGGGTGGCTGCGGTACCCCAGCTCCGTACCGCTGGAGACCTGCTGCGCTGACTGGCTGACCCAGGGAGCACGGAGGAGGATGCAGGTGTCGCCATGGATGTTAGACATGTATGTGAAAATTGTCAAATAATAAATGCAAACACAAAGCATAACAAAAACGATAGACACCATACCCTATGGTGAATGTGTCAGAGCACGGAGAAACTGCAGCGAAGATGGAGAATTCCACACGTGCATAGAGGACATGCGCACACGTTTCTATAAACGTGGCCACAACCAGCAAGTAGTCAACCAGGCAGTCAAAAGAGCAAAAAAACTGAACCGCAGTAACACTCTATTGATCAAACCCAAACCTATTGACAAGAACCCAGAAACAAGAATGATCATTGACTATAACGAGATCAGTCCTGTGATAAAGACAAGTATCAATAGACACTGGAATATCCTCCTGGCAAACAAGACTCTGGCACCATGCATCAACTCCAGACCTCAGATCACATATCGAAGAGGCAAAACACTACGGAACAGGCTTAGCCCTACGGTCCTGCCTTCAGTCAACTCCAACTCATGGTTCACCCCATATACCAAGGGTTTTTACAACTGCGGCGGCTGCGGTGTCTGCAGATGGGCTAAAACAACACCAAACACTTTCAAGGCTACCACAAACAAAAATATGACATTAAGGAAAACATCAACTGTAACACAAAGTTTGTTGTGTACATCTTGGAATACACATGTCACACCCAATACGTGGGCAGCACAATCCGGCCCCTAAAAGAACGTATTGGAGAACATGCCAGAGCTATGCACCAACAGGATCCCCTCTACCCTATGGCTCTTCACATAGCAACGTGTGCCAGCCAATCCCAACACAAGAAATTTGAGTTCTATGGGATTGACACTGCTAAACCAAACATACGGGGAGGAAATAGAGAACTCCGTCTACGCAGACTAGAAGCAACCTGGATAATGCGTCTGCACACTGTAAAATACGGTCAGAACTTTGATTCAGAGCTTCAATACTTTCTAGACCATTGACTTTTCTAACTGATTTAGATTCTGAAATCCCTGGTCAAGCTGTCTACTGTTATCCTGCCACTTAACATCTGCGCAGAGCAGTATGCGCATCTGCCCTTTTCGCGCTTTCTCAGAAACAGTTTCGCCTCAATATGCATATATCCTCACCCTTTCTAACCTTCCACACTAAACTCAATCATGACTCAATTTTCATCAAAACAGATGTTTACCATTTTGTTAGATGATTTTCATGCAAAGTTCATTGCATGTTCTAGAATTTATTTAATTTGTAAATCTCGTTAGTTTCTTGCTTATGTGTTATATTAGTGTCCCTTCGGGACTCCACAACTGTACAAACATGATCCCTTTTGTTTTCGTTCCCGTTACGGTTAGCACACTAGTTTCTAGTCGGCCATACTCACTTCCGGGTGTCACTGCGCATGCGCACCAACACGGATTAGTATTTCCTTAGTCATGGAGGTATACTGCCTCTCGTAGTCACACCCCTCACGGAGCGACACCTCTACCCTGTTTCACGGTAAGGAGAGGAGATTTGCAGCTTTTCCTTCTGCCCCCTCCCTGACGTTACTTCTCCCTAACGTACGGGCATTTCTTTCTTCACTCATAGGTCACCGACTGCAGTCGTACCCGACTGTTACTTCCAGTCAACATATCCCGGTACACCAAGTACATTGACTACCAAGTAAAATACGATTACTCTACCCTACCAGGTGAGTTCTCTATTCCCCACGCTCGCCATTAGTGTAATATAGACATAATTGCTCTACAGGCATTGATATTCTTCTCCTCCCCCATAATTTTTGTCGTTTCTCTATAGTATTCCAATTCTTCACGCCACTCACAGGTATTTATACACATTCACTTGGCTTCGGGACCCCTCGGTCATTTTGTAGTAATCCCTATGTTTACAATTGATCACGCGCCGATACGCAATACTATACCACAACGCGTATATCTGCACCGGGATCATGTTTTAGACTTATTCACCACGATGTACCATGTCATGTTGTTCATCTGTGTACTTTTTTATTAACTAAACTAGGTTTCTGTTGTATATATGAAGTTTCCAGTCACATCTCAATGTCAATTTACAAAAGCGAATGTTTTTTTCTAATCTAGGCATATATTGTAACTGGCCTCATTTTCTTAGAGATGTGTTTCCTTTAATATGTAGCATAGAAACAACTATACTTCGCATTATGCACCTGATTGTTTAAGGCTATCCATGTTACTGGTATTTGTGTTAGACATGTTCTTAGACCCTGATTGTCACCTCTGCATGTCAGTTACCCAAGAACTGGTTATACAATCATCCTGTTGATTCGCTCAAGGGCTTTGTACTTACTTGGTACAATTGCCGAAAATAGCACGTGCTACGGTTTCCACCCACACTCCCGGGGCATACCTTCTGCTATATACCGCACCCGGCACTACCTACCCCTCTTTTCAGCTTTTTTAGGCACGGTATACACACAATCTCCAGATCACTACACCCCACTTTCTTTTATACGCTTTCGGACTGTCCCAGGCTTAACGGACGTCCGTTCACGACCTCTGCAACTTATATTCGCAACAACACTATTTTTAGGTGACTTCCAGTTGTTTTCCTGGCGTGACCAGTGGTTCTCTGTTCTCTCACTATACACTCCCACTCACCTTAGTCATCATCCCAAGTGATCACTCACTGAGCACTCACGTCCCATTTGTGCTGCACATGGTTCCAATGTGCACATGAGATTTTGTTTTTCCGCTGTCTTTCGAGTATCTATCGTTTTTGTTATGTTTTGTGTTTGCATTTATTATTTGACAATTGTCACATACATGTCTTACAGCCCTGATGATTCACAGGCTTCGTCCTGCTTGATGAAACACGTGTCCGCTGGCGTCTGTATACTCCTTAAAGAGAATTACATAAAGCTTTCATCAAACCAACAGCTTAATTTTCGTTTGTCCTACAGTACATGTTTACCAAATTATTTACCTGACATGTGCACAGTAACTGCTTATATGTTCTATAATGTTTAGGCACCCCATGCCTTAATATTAGTTAGAGGTTATAGGGTTCTCCTCTTATCCTATTATCATCCATTACCATACTCTACCCGCACTGTTTGAGCACCTCTCACCTGTACATACCAAACCCACAGCAGATCATACGTCGCCGTGGATGTTGTCTACGTACTTTTCGTGTCCTCCTCTTCCTGGGCTACCAGCCGCCGATATTCGGCGACAGTGGCTTCCAGCCTCCGTTGCTGGGCCCTTTTAGCCAGCTCCTTCTGTGTTGGTTTGGAAGGAGCATCTATATGAAGAAAGAAAGACATAGTCTGTAACCAATGCTCTTTAAGATTAGCACAGAATGATTCAGCAGAAAGTTGTGTCACAGTAGTACTAGCAACTTGCAAGCGCAGTACATAACTATTGTGGCGAGTATCTATCTAACCTCCCACTTCTTCATCCTTCATCTAACATTAGTGGGAGTTTAAGGAATAAATTCTAAGAGCACTATGGACTCACCCCATTAGAGTCGACTATGACAGTACACCAGTCTTATTCTTCTTCTTCTCTCTTGTTTAGAAAAATTGGTATGTTAACTTCTGCAAGCCGGCATAATGCCAGTGCAGTCAACTTGCACCCGAGAAAAACAAACGCCCGCCATGATGAGTGAGACAGACTTGCGTTACTGTACAGTCCGGTACATGCAGGTGGTGATGCTCTTACTTTTCTATTACGAGTGGCACTGAGAATACTCTGTTACAAGGGCTACTGCTTAATTAATTTAACTTTCACCCTACAGTGCCAATGAATACTAGAAAAGGAAAATGAAGAAAATAAATAATCTGATTATCTATCACTGCACATGGTATGTATTTGCTTACATTTAATCCTGGTGATTAAAGCTCACCGCATGCACACTTATATTCTATACAAACCTTCATCTGTGAAAAAATCTATAGGCCGTGTATGACTGGTGCAAAATCAACTCAAAATATAGGAATGAGTACAGGCGGTAAAAGTGAAAAAGAGATAATACTGGAGAGAAGGCAAGAAGTAGAATAGCGCTAGAAAGAAGCAGCAAGGAAAAAGTAGGATGCAATATGGAGAGTGCAGTTAACTGTACTAGAAGCCTAGTAACCATATTATACATGTGAAAACATGCACTGTAAAAACCTCCTTGGCAAAAACAGACTGCTAAACAGATTACCTAAATAGCTACACACAAAATTTTAACCTGCACCTACAAAAAATATTTACATACTCGTCACAAATATGTTCCGAGTACTGCAAGAATAGGATATTTAATAATTACAATATATATTGGAAAGGAGTTTGGATATATATAGGAATTAAATATCGGTTGATTCTTTGTATGGACCCAATTCATGCACGGTTGAGATTTTGGCAAATATAATTGCAATCCCATTTTTGCAGCCTACATGTTCACAACACACTGTACACAATATGCAACTCACCACTTGAATATAGTGTAAACCAACCAACTGTTACAAAGGTCGGTAAACTATGGACAAACTGAACCTCAAAAACATGGATATACTTACTACAACGTATATGGTATATTCTATGCCATCCAACGTATTTACTTATAAATCTAAGTAGTTCAAATGTGCTTCATGTACGATAATATACTATAAATTAATTGGCCTAAATAGCACTCCCATTTAATTGATATAGTTTGGCAATAACACAAACAAAAACATCAATAAATAAAATCCTGCACCTGAAGGGGGGGCACCCGTCTCTAATAGGCCAAGGGCGGATTCATACAGAGAGATAGAAATGAAAAATAAATCAAGGTTTACAGGAAATTAAGAGGGGATGAGGAGCAGGTGCTAGACTGAGGCAGCTCTGAGTATTTCATCACTATCCATATACACATAAACCAGTACACCACCTGAGCACCCCTGCACAACCCGTACATCGCTCCAGACCACGCCCAGGCTCAATAAACCAGCACTGCTGCTCCCTCATGCTCCCAAAGAAATCAGAAACGCAGTTGTACAGGGTTTCAAGTGGATTAGCAGTTCTATCGTGGTTCACACAGACGTGCTGCAGACCCCCTTAGCAGTGTATCGGCCCTCTGTATAGGACTTGAAACCCCAACCTCCTCCATAGCCTATTTGTGCATGACCACGCATCAAACATACGTACCGTGGCTGTAGAGGGCACCCCCAAAAAAAATTATTCAGATGGCGCAACGATGTTGTAATCACCTATAAAAACAAACCCAACTCCCCGCTACACCCTGTGTGTGACCCCCAAAAAAGGACCGCACACAAACAGAATTATAGCTGCACAGAAACCCTCATCTAAGACAAGCAGCGATACAGGACCCATATATAGAGGGAACCCCACCAGCCAGGAGGCACTCCTCAGAACAGAACGCCCCCCACACACACCTACTTATACGGGATCCCTGGTGCTCAGGCACCCCCTCCAACACCCAAATGTAAACTGCCGAACTGCAGGTCAGTGGGAGCCTCATGAAACAAGCAACAAACAAGTGGAGGAAACTAAGAGACAGATTTACGGGAAAAGGAGGAAACAGTGTTGCAGGAAATGAGAAGGGGCAGGAAGTGACCTGTGGATGTGGGTGGGCGTAAGTTGCACAGACCTCGGGACGGGGAGGGGCTATCTCCTCACCACAACCGCTAAGCAACGATTGGCTAAGGCCACGTTGTCACGTTGCCTTTGGATCGTCTGTAAGATAACCCACCTTGTTGGCATGTGTATATGCTAATAAACCTTCAGCTACTTTTCTCCAAAAAAAAGTTGTCTTGTCTGCTTATTCTGCAACATGCATGTTGCTGGGAGCGGGCTGGTGAGTGGGCCGATATTGGCACTAAGGCACGTCACTTTGACATAGACATGTTTACAGTGTGTGATCGGACTGTGCGCTATTCAGTCCTTTGTGAGAACTACAAAGCATAGGTAAAGCCAAGCAGAGCAGCACATGGCTTCTGCACACATCTCTTCATCCCAATGGACACTGATAGCCATAAGTGGGTAGGGGCCCATTGCAGTCCTGCTGTGTGCTCACCCACCAGGCAGCTGGCACCTGCTGACAGAGGGTTCCATGCTGGGGGTGGGCATCCTCGGGGCTGGACAGCGGGCATCCAAGCAGGTTGACCTGGAAAGAAGGTGGCAGTAGGCACGAATAACCTTGCAAGTTGACATCCAGAATCTTGTGAATTTGTGGGTTTCCAAAATGCTGGGCCAACCCTCTCTCACCCAGGAAACTCACCCTCCGGGGAGGAAACAAGAGCAGAGTCACACCCTACATTTGGCGGGGGTTGAGGGGAAAGTTTGCCCTCGTGGCAACAAATATTTTACCTGTGCAAGAAAAAACAATGAAACAAATGTTCATTGGCTCCGTCAGCACTCCATGTATTTCTACACATTGGACCTCTTGTTACCTCACATTTCGGAAATGCAAGTATTGTGATGAAAATGTCTGCCCATGGATGGCTCGGTGATGTTTATCTTAGGGAAAATGTCTGGCAAATTCCAAGACACGCGGAGTTTGGTGCAATAAGCATGAAATCCACAAGTTATTCCCCATTATCGGGGAAGACCCATGATTGGTGGCATGTATAACACCTGATAAATTCGGACTAAGTGAAGTCAGTTTTTATCGGGTGTGATAAATGCTGCACTGATCACCTGCCCACTCACCATGAGGGCAGATGTGAGTCTCCCTCCAAGTCATGGGGGCAGGGGCAGCAATTGGAGACGTCATGTGACATTGACTGGGGTATACCCTGGACCTCTCCCCGGGCCGATATGGCTCCCCACAAGGACCACTGAGAGGGTCTGTGAATTTGTAGGGGCACTATACTGACACCCAGTCATCATCCAACTTCAACGGGTGCAGTTTTGCTACTTTTTCCTGAATTCTCTAATATATCACTTTTCTTCTTTCGGCAATGGGTGGAGAAGGTGAAATACTGCATCAATTATGCACAGAAAAATAGATAATGGTTTTTGCTTAGGGAAGAAACATAAGCATTTTGCAATATTTCTATAAATCAACATGTGTATTAGTTTACATTTTTTTGCAGATTTACATAGCGCAGACTCAACCCGAAGGTATTGGATCACTTTACATGAGCGAGAGCTAGGTTACACAAGGACACATTCATTTTTTTGGGAGTCACGGGGACATGAAGTGATTTGTCCAGAATCACGGGATGTGGAGTCGACTATGAGGCTCAAAACTTGTTTACCCAGCTCCAACGTCGGCAGGCTAGTCATCAGACCACATCCTCTCCTGGAACATTGGGGAAAGATATACTCATCCTGTTGTGTTTTAGATGAATATGTCAATTTATTCCTTTTTACTTGCACTTTCCTGTGAACAATACATACGCTTTGTTACATTTTCACGGCCCTCCGTTTGTTAGAGCATTCCTACAAAAAATGCGCATTACGTATTTTATATGATAAGTATGTATTTGTTTTATGGATATGTGTCTGCAACAAAATGTTTCTGTTTTAAAATAGACATATTTAACAACAGTTTGTGGAAAAAATGTGCATTCTGCAACTTTCAGACATTTTGCTACGTGCATCTCTCCTGTGGGAAACATGACTGTATTTCCATTATCTGCAAAGGTATATTCAATGCCTATTCCGTATCCTTGCCATGGCGTGTAATCTAAGAGTAGGCGGAATTTGTGTAGTCGCGCTACGCAAAGCTCCTTGAAGCGATAAAAAATCTCTGCAAGCACGCAAAATGTCCGTGAACACGCGGAATTGCCTGTTCCGCCCATCAGCAATGCTTTTTTCCTGTTTGCGAACGCTGTTTGCATGCTCGGGGAGAAATATCTTGCGAATACGCATTTTGAAAGAGTGAATAAGCAAAAAATCCGCAAAGCAGCACATCGCAGAATTTTTGAAAATTCTGCCTTCTCCGCGGAACACGAAATTACACAAATTCCGTGAGCGGAACGGAATTTACCACCCAGACCTAGTGTAATCCTTGCCCCAATGTCTTGGGTACCCCTTGCCTTCTCTACCCCCTCGCTGCTAGTGCAGAGTTCCCCCCCACATTCCCCTCATCACACTTACCTTCACCCTCCGAGCTTCCTGAGGTACTTCATCAGATGTCTCTAAAGCTTGTCTGTTGGAGCGAGGGCTGTCCCAGGGGTTCTCTGCTCCACCCAAGATGCCCCTCTCTGTCTAGCCCCTCTCTGCTCACCCAAGTTTCCTCTCTCTGTCCATTTCTTATATGCTCAACCCAAGCTTCCTCTCTCTTCCCAGCCATTCTCTGCTCCACCCAAGCCTCACCTCTCTGTCCATCCCCACTCTCTGCCACCCAAGCTTCCTCTCTCTGTCCAGCCAATGTCTTCTCCACGCAAGCTGCCCCTCTTTGTCCAGCCCCTCTCTGTGCATCCCCTCTCTGTCTACCCCCGTGCCCCTCTCTATCCAGCACCTTCTGTGCTTCCACTTTTGAAGAAACAAAACTTGGACCCGAAAGATCCCAACATTTATAGGCCTATCTTGCGGCTTCTTTTTCCTGCTAAGATCATGGAGAAGATGATGAACATCCAACTCAGTGCATTTCTACATCGTAATAACTCCCTGGACCCATCACAATACGGGTTCAGGGCTGATCACAGCACTTAGTTGGTTCTGTTGAAATCCACTGAAAAAATTAGAGAGGCAGTGTATGGAGGAGGTAATCCTGTATTGATTTTATCGGACTTGTCCACGGCCTTTGACTCGGTCCATCATAAGATACTGATGGACGACTGTCTGAGATAGGTGTCGAAGGCCTAGCGTGGAAACTTCTTCAGTCTTTTTTAGCTGATAGGATCCAAACCGTGGATCGGAATGGTAATTCATCTAAACCATTCACACTCCAATGTGGGGTGCCACAATGCTGTTCATTGAACCCAACGCTTTTCAACATATATGTGGCACCTCTAGCAGGAGTTATTAGTTCCTTTGCTTTTCAGCTGATGACACACAAATTGTGTTGTTGCTGATGAAGTCCTCCAACTGTCTTAAGCTTAATTCTAATAAGACTGAGGTGCTAAATTTCGGTAAAAGATGATCTGGGCCTCTGCCCCATACCCACTAAGAAAGCTAAAAACTTGGGGGTACTAATTGATAACAAACTTGCCATGGGGCATCAAGTGCGCTTGGTGTCCTCAGCCTGCTTTATGATTCTAAGAATCATAAGGAAAATTAAGTTCTTCCTAACTGAGAGCAATCTTAAGACAGTAGTCATGGCTCTTATTTCATCATGTTTGAACGATTGGAATAGCCTATACCTGAACATACAAAAACAACATATGTATAGGCTCCAACTTGTCCAAAATGCAGCAGCAAGGCTGCTGTCCAGAACACCTACATTTGTTTCCGTTAGAGGAGAGCTTAAGAGCTACATTGGCTCCCAATAAAACAAAGAACTTGCTTCAAGGCTCTCTCTATAGTATTCAAAGCCATTAATGGTATTGGCCCGAAGTTTCTCAGGCAAAATTTCGCAGGTACGTTCCTGGGAGAACGTTACAATCCACCAGCGGTAAACAAGTGCACGTCTCCATGGCTAAAAATTAAGCTGGGGAGTCAGGAGTTTTACTCATTGTGCCTCTAAAGCCTGGAATGAGCTCCCTCTTTCCCTCAAAACTGCCCGAGTCTCCTTGTGTTCCGGAAGGGCCTGAAAACATGGCTCTTTTCACAGTTGCACTCCTTTCAGCTTCCCAGAAGACCAGTATTAAGCGCCAGGACACCCAAGGGTAATCGGGCACTTTATAAGTGCATATAATATAACATAACATTACCTCTCTGTTCCACACAAGCTGCCTCTCTCTGACCAGACCCTCTCTGTCCACCCCGCTGTCCCTCTATTTCCAGACCCTCTCTGCTCTGCCAATCTCTGATCCACCCCAGCTACTCCTCTCTAGACCACCCCTTTATGCGCTGCTCCTCTTTGCCCAGACGCTCGCTGCCCTGCCACTCTCTGCCCTGTCACTCTCTGCCCTGCCCCCTCTGCCTGACCCCTCTAAGCCTCTCTCCGCCCTACCCCTCTCTGACCTGCTCTTCTCTTCCTTACCCCTTTATGCCTGACCCCTCTCTGGCATACTCCTCTCTGGCCTGTTCCTCTCTGCCTGTACCCTCTCTTCCCTGCTCCGCTCAGCCCCTCTCTATCCAGCCCCTCTCTCTCCAGCCACTCTCTGCCCTGAACCTCTTTGCCCTGCTCCTCTCTGTCCAGACCCTCTCTGCCCTGCCCCTCTCTGTCATACTCCTCTCTGCCACTCTCTGTCCTGTCCCTCTCTGCTCTTTCCCTCTCTTCCCACCTCTGCTCTGTCCCTCTCTACCATGCCCCTCTCTGTCCAGCCACTCTCTGCCCTGAACCTCTTTGCCCTGCTTCTCTCTGTTCAGCCCCTCTCTGCTCCTCCCCAGTGATCCCTTTCTGTACAGCCCCTCTCTGCACCACCCTGGCTTTTCCTTTCTGGCCAGACCCTCTCTGTCCACCCCAGCTGCCCCTCTCTGTCCAGAACCTCTCTGCTCCACCCAAGGTTCCCCTCTCTGTTCAGCTCCTCTCTGCTCCACCCAAGCTTCCACTCTCTGTCCAGCCCCTCTCTGATCCACCCAAGCTGGCTCTCTCTGTCCAGCCCCTCTCTGCTCTACCAACCTGGCTTCTCTGTTCAGCCCCTTTGTGCTCCCCCCAAGCTGACCCTCTCTGTCCAGCCCCTCTCCACTCCCCTCAAACTGCCCCTTTCTGTCCAACCCTCTCCGCCCATTCCCCCATGCCATGCTCTGCTCTGCCCTGCCATCCCTGTCTTGCTCCTCTCTGCCCATCTCTCTGCCCTGCCCTTCTCTGTCCTGCCCTCTCTGCCCATCCCCTCTCTGCCCCACTCCTCTCTGTCCATCCCCTCTATGCCCTGCCCATCTCCCCCTGCCCCATCTGTGTTCTGCAGACAATGACTTCCAGGGCTGCACCTGGGAACTCAGGCACTTTTAGTCAGACAACGGTTTCACAAGAGAGGTGTCAAGGTGTCTGTATGAACCTGTCTGAACTGAGGTGTTTGGAGACAGCACCCCCCCAGCGACCCCGTATTCTATGTTTTTACTGTTCCCTCCTCTCTTCCTCGCCCTGTTGCCGCTCCGAGGCTGAGCCAGCTTGGTTTACCAGCCTGCGGCCCGAGGCTGCTACAAACAGTGTCTCCTTGTCGCCTACTCCTCAAAGGGGGGCAGTGGGAGTCCCAAAAATGTCCACAGGCTCCTCCGACCGAGGTGGGGAGCACCACCTCCTGCCGCCACCACTGCCCACAGCAAAGAGCACCCAAAGTGTAACCAGACTGCAAACTGTGTCTGCTAGGTGCCTCCTCTTTACAAGGGGCTGTGGGGGTCTCATTAATGTCCAGAGGCTCCTCTGAGTGCTGATGTATCTGGAAGAAATAGGGGGTGGGGGCGAGCGGGGGACACCGCCACTGCCCGCAGCACAGTGCACCCAGACTGCAAGCAGTGTCCCCTTGGTGTCTTCTCCTCAGATGCAAATTCCCAAGTACATTCCCAAGTACATCTCAGGCACAGAAGGTGGGAGCTCAGCAGTTTTGAGTTTCTTTATATATGCATCATTCATCACAATGTATTAGTTTGATTTATTCTTTCTCTACAAGTAAAGAAAGAAAATCTGCATTTCTTGCACATTGGCATAAATATATACTTGATTATAAAAACTGTAGTGAACCCACAACTGGTAAAACACTTTAGGTATTCAGTGCACAGCAACGACAAACATATTGTTTACAACAGTTAATGTTTAGGTTCCGTCCAGAGGTGTCAGGGAACAACACCCAAAGACCCCGGAGTTCCACCTGCCTTGGTGCACAAATGAACAGAAACAAGGGCTTCTCGATGGTGGCGTCAAAGACCAAAGGTTTATTACTGCAGGGACACAGAAGTCACAGATACTACACACGGGCAGTAACCAGGAGCCTGTTCAATTTGTACAAAGCGGGTTGCTCCTTATATACTAAATTTTAAGCTGGGGGCGAATTCTTTACATGTAATACATTCCCAAAACCTTTGTGTCTAAAACAATAAATATTTGGTGTTACACAGGAACCGTCGATAATATCTGAGGCCAAACATTGCGAAGAGAGGGGTTCCCACTAGTTTGTCACAATTCCCTGTCAATATTGCATTCAGGACCCGGACCGCCTCATCGTAAAGTTCGTTACCTCCCCCTAATAAAGATTCAGAAAGAAAGAAACAGAGCCAGGTGTGGAAGATAGAAAAGTGGGATAAGGGATGTTTGTGGGTTGTAAATGGGCAAGGCTACCGGCTTCGGCCGCCTAATCATGATCAGGACAATGGACACGAAGACCAGTTTGGCAGGACTGGCCTCGGGCAGAGGAGGTAGCCTTTGTCGAGTCATGCAGCTACAGCGTGATCTGGTTTAAGGTGCACGTGTCATGAAAGAGGTGAATCTCCGGCTAAGGTTACGTGTCCTTAATCGAAATGAAGTGATCAGAGGCTATTGCGTATGTGAGGGCAAGAAACACAAAATGGCGGCCATGATCTAAGATGGATGCCGTGGGTAGATCAGAAATGTGTTTATAAAAGGAGTGCTCTTGCTCATAGCGTAGCGTAAACACCAGGATATACTAAATGGATCATTTGCGGTTCGCTGATACCAATATTATGTATTTCCGACAAACTTGAAAACACGGGTTCAAATCGTCACGGAACCTCAGACCCTCCTTTTGCCCTTACATAGGCAATTACTCAGTCTATGTCAGAATCTAGTTCTATGCTCATCAGGTCAGTGAC
Source organism: Lissotriton vulgaris (assembly GCF_964263255.1). Taxonomy (NCBI): domain Eukaryota; kingdom Metazoa; phylum Chordata; class Amphibia; order Caudata; family Salamandridae; genus Lissotriton; species Lissotriton vulgaris. Next base: position 83,375,476 of record NC_141695.1, read on the forward strand.
ATGCTGTTGTATCATCATCCTTTCTCGTGTCTTTTCTCCAAACGCAGGTGGTTTTCTGAGACAAGTTGCAGCACAAAGACTACACAGAGCAGGACCACACTGGATAATCAGACAACATGAGAATAGGAATACTAAGATGACACCAATGACCATCAGAACCTTCCATCCCCATGCTGAGATCAGAGTCCAAAACCACTCCATGAAGGACCAGTTTCCCTTGTCTACATGTATGGAGTCTGAAATCTTGTGCAACTTAGAGATCGCCTCATAGACTGTTGGAGCATTATTAGGAATAAAGACACAGCAGCTCGATTGGATCATTCTACATACCCCACCTCGATCTGCAAGTATAACGTCTAGAACCATACGGTTCTGCAACGTCATGAGCCTATCCGCCTGAAGCTCAGCTGTCAGATTGCTAAGGGCACCAGCAGTTTCGGTAATAGTAGATTCAACTACCCGTGTTAGCTGACGTATGTTTCTACTATTGGCCATAGGTCCCCAGAACGGAAGGAAGTCTTTGTAGAAGTCTCCAGCTTCCTGACCAGCGGTATCTTCCTTGCTGAAGACACCTCTCTCTATTCTGGTTCTGTGGTAATCAGATGAAGCAGTGTATGTCGGAGGCAACAATCGAGCAATGTAACATGATCCTGAAAAGTCGGCAGGCAACCATGTATAAGCTCTGTCTCGACAAATGAAGTAGGTACCCCTAGCAGTAAGAAAGGCAGGGGAAGAGTTAGCCGGAAACACATAAGTCTCTACGCACTCACTCCTCCCTAGCTGAGCTCTCGGATTTCTCCTGTTACCTTGCAAACAGACCTGACCTCGGTGAGGTACGACCCAGATTGGAGTTGAGCTTTTACGTTTGCTTTCTCCTAAACTAAGGCGATACTCTGAAGTATTCCAACTTAAATATACTCGCAATTCGTCTCTAGGGTAAGATGGCGTATTATTGACGTCCTTGACCATGTCAATAATTCCCTGGACTAAGGCTTTGTTGGCAGAGTTATATTTAGTGGAACTCGGTGGACGTGGAGGATAGGTTTCAAGGGCATAAGCAAAGATGGTTTGGAAGGCCTGAAATGATCCATTATAGCTGTAAGGCAAAACCAGATAGGGAATACCTTTATCCATAGTGTGGGGTATCAAACCACACACCCAGCAGTCTGTAGTGTTAACTACCAGTTGGTGTTGGTGTAAGAGCTGTACAAATGTGTTGTTGGTGAACTCTGAGCGTCTGGCTTGCTCATGTTCCGGAAATGAGTGAAAAGAGTGTATAGAAGAAACAGTAGAAATAGCAGGATCAAGGGGAGGTACTGTAGAAACTGGCACAAAAATCAAATTTATACTAAAGACGATTCCACCCACCAATGTTGCTAAAACAATCAAAAATGTAATGGCACATTGCATCAAAAAGCATTTGCTATGAAGAATTCTATTAAGTCTGTTTCTACGAACATAAATCACATTTTCTCGTTGCAGCGCAGGAAGCTCCATCTTCTACAATCCGCTCGCGACCACTGATGATGTGTACGTAGATGAAAATGCCTCTATCAGCCCTGGGAGTTCCCAGAACCAACAGAAAGATCGACCTTGTGTCAGACCCCTGCAAATTCAAACTAGGCACACAGCCACGACCCTACGGCTACCCAGACGGCAAGGCAATTTTAAAAACAATAAACAATAGCAAACTTCCTGGCTGAAGGCAAAAGTTCAATATATCAAAATCACAATATGCAGTTGCCTGCTTTATTTGTCCATTTTACGGCTTCTTAGGTTGTATCTCTGCTTCGCTGGTACTGTCTGATCGGAAAATAGTGTATCACTAGCAGCTGTTGCAGAGTTTAAGTTCGCAGATAGCAAAGTTTCTTCCGATGCTGGAGACAAATGTTCAATGTTCAAAGGAGTCTTTTCAGGAGGAGAGTCAGGTTTTGAAGTGTCAGTAATCAATTCGGCATCGCTGAAAGAGATGAACTTCGGTGTGATTTCAGATTCGGAGGCACCAATTCCCTTTTTCACCCAGTCGTCGTAAGGGAGCGGCAAAGGAACACGCTTAACATGAGAGGCGTGTATCCAGTGCTTACGGCCAGCTACACGAACTGCTGTCCTCGTTGCCAGTAAGATCTGAAAAGGCCCACACAAATCTCGGCTGAAGGTTCTTCGTCCTCGCGAAGTTCTTGATGACAACCAGATCTCCTGGTTTCAGCTGATGCCCTGGACTCTCCGGAGGTTTTGGCAAAGCATCGAAAACCTGTTGATGAATAAGACTCAATTTAGCAGTCAAGTCGTAAAGGTAGTCTATCAACATAGGATATTCTATGGAACAAAATTCTTTAGGCCTTGGTACACCCCAGATATTTGCCGGGCGACCAAAGACTATCTCGTAAGGACTAAGCCCTATTCTAGAATGTACTGTTGCTCTCGTTGATAACAAGGCCAAGGGAAGTACGTCTGGCCAGGCTAAACCTGTGGATGCTTGTATTTTGGCTATTTTCAGCTTGAGGGTGCCATTGTAACCCTCGACTAAACCAGCAGACTGGGGATGGTTTGCACTGTGAAATTTCTGTTTCAATCCTAGGCCGGCACACACACTCTGCATAACTTTCCCTATAAACTCACTTCCGTTATCTGACCATACAATCCGTGGCATTCCATATCTAGGGAAAAATTCTTTGAGAAGAATTTTGGCAGTAGATAGGGCAGTGTTGTCCTTTAGTGGGTATGCTTCTATCCACCTGGAAAAAGCACAGACTACCACCAGGACATACTTCAAATTATTGCAGCGCTCCATGTGAATGAAGTCTAACTGAATCACTTCAAAGGGGCAGGAAGGAGGAGCGAAATGACCAGCTGGAGTTGGAGTTCCCTTGCCAGGATTATGCATCAAGCACACCATACAATTTTTCACCACTCTCTCTGCACACTTACTGATTCCCTCATTCTTCCAGACCGGAGCTAACATCTTACATATCCCTTTAGAACTTATATGCGCTACTCCATGCGCCATCGTCACTACTGCAAGCACATACGCATCGGGCAACATCCAACGCTGCTGTTCTGTCAAATCAATCCAACATCCATTCGAGTCCAACTTGCCCGTACTTTCTCTCCATACACGTTTCTCTTCCTTAGTTGCTTCTTTCTGAATCTCTTTCACACTTTCCATAGTATCCTCACACATTCCAGACTCAGCAATCCATCTTGCAGACGTAGCAACATACATTCTGCTTATCGTGTCTCTAGCTGTCTGTTTAGCAATTTCGTCAGCAAAAGCATTCCCACGACCAACATCATCCGTGATTGCTTTATGAGCACTGCACTTCACAATCGCAACTTCAGTCGGCAAGGTTAGAGATTCCAACAAGTCGTTAACTAGCTGACCATGCTGGATCTTAGTCCCATGGGACGTAATGAAACCTCTTTCTCTCCACAACCGGCCAAAACTATGGGCCACGCCAAATGCGTACTGACTATCTGTAAACACATTCACTCTCTTTCCCTCAGCTAAAACACACGCTCTCGTTAGAGCTATTAATTCTGCAGCTTGGGCAGAATTCTGACTCACTCTTGCAGTCTCCAAAATCGTCTTCAAAGTCGTTACTGCGTAAGCAGCAGTCACATCACCATTCTCCAATTTAAAACATGACCCGTCCACATACAGCGTACCATCCGGATCTGATAGCGGAGTATCTTTTAAATCAATGCGTCCTTTTGTCTCTTCCTCCGTTTTGAAATAGCAATCATGTGGCTCGGAATCACTCGACTCTTGATCAGTCGGCAACAATGTTGCTGGATTCAATACATTGCATCTTTTGATCTGAATATGGCTCGCTAACAGTGTCAGCTCATAGCCTGATAATCTAGCACTGGTAAGGTGTTGTGTCTTGGTTCGGTTCATGAGTGTATCCACAGCATGAGGAACCATGACCACTAGCATATTGTTCATCACCAAACCAGCAGATTGTCGAATGGAAGCTGCAGCTGCCGCTGTAGCTCTCAAACAACTAGGTAACGCTCTAGCTACCGGATCTAATGTTGATGAAAAATACGCACACGGGCGTTGTTTATCACAAAACTTCTGTGTCAGAACACTCAACGCGCAACCTTCTCTTTCGTGAACGTAGAGCGTGAATGGTTTACTGTAGTCAGGTGTACCCAATACAGGAGCTGAACACAATGCTTTTCGTAATTCAGTAAAACTCTCTTGGCCTTCATCAGACCATGGCACCGGACTCGGAACATTTTTCCCAGTCAAAGCTACCAATGGTTTCGCTAAAAGAGAAAAATTTGGAATCCACTGCCTACAGTAAGAGGTAATACCTAGGAAGGCACGTACTTCTCTCTGTGTGCGTGGAACACTCATCTGTGTAATTGCTTTTATTCTCTCTGGGGTCAACTTCCTTCCCTCCTTTGACAAGAGATGACCTAGGTAGGTCACTTCTTGGCAGCAGTATTGCATTTTGGAAGGAGACACCTTGTGATTCAAATTAGACAAATGATGCAATAGGGAAATTGTAGCTGCTTTGCAAGTTTCCTTGTCATCGGCAGCAACTAGAAGATTGTCTACGTACTGTACTAGGGCAGAACCTGGAGGAAGGACAAAAGAATCTAACTGGCTTTTTAATGCTTGACTGTAAATGGATGGACTTTCACAATAGCCTTGTGGTGCGCGTTTAAATCTGAAACTGCGACCTCCTAGACAGAAGCCGAAAATATCTCTACTTTCTTCGGCTATTGGAATGCTGAAAAAGGCATTCTTTAAGTCAATAACTGAGAACCATGTAGCTGTGGCAGGAATCAATGTTAACAAGGCAGTAATGTCTGGCACTACAGGAAACTGCGGGACTACAATCTTATTAACTTCTCTAAGGTCTATGACAAACCTGTACACTGGAGGTTTTGTAGGATCAGTTCGCTTCAGAATCGGTAATACAGGACTGTTACAGACATTTCCTCTAGTTTCTTCAACCACACCTTTCTTAATCAAATCTTGCACAATCAATAAAAGTGCACGCTCACCTTCACTTGATATTTTATATTGGGGAATTCTTGGAAATTTCACATTCGCTTTCAAAGTTACCACATACGGTGGAATTTCTAGGAGACCTACATCATTAGGACCAGTCGCCCAAAGAGAATCAGGGAGTGAATGTAGCTCCGGCGGGAGTGCATCCATTGACAAGTACATCGGAGAGGTGATATTTTTACCCAACGTAAGCTGTACTCCTTCCGGAGAACAGTACAATGTCGCATATAGTCGTTTTAACAAATCTAAACCAAGCAGATTTTCATTACAACCTGTCGTCAAAATCAGGGGTGCTTTCAATTGGCACGGTCCAACAGAAATAGACAAAGGACCAGATATCGGGTTGTAAACAGGGGCGCCTGAAAAACCTACGGAAACATTTGTTGAGCCGGACAAAGGTGCGCCAGGGAGTTTCGCATGAATGATAGAACTTTTTGCGGCACCAGTATCCAACAGAAACGGTTCGACTACACCTGATGTTGCTACTGCGACATAAGGCCCACTCTGATCCACTGGAACTGATACTACTCCCTCTCTCTGTCCATGGCTGTCCTAGTACCCATTTTGCTGAAAACCCTCATCTACTTCATTATAGTCCTCAACAAGATACTGTTGAGATCTATTTTGCTGAGCAGATTGTCCATTTCGTTGATCAAAGTGATTGGAGGGACGATCATTCGTTTGTGGAGGCATAGCACCTCGTCCTCGTCCTCTAGAATTCTGCACAAAACCACCACGACCTCTCTGAGCTGCTGCTGCATTATTTTGCGCTAAGATCGGACATTCATTTTTATAGTGACCCTCTTTCTTACAGTACGCACACTGATTCCACTGATATTGAGGTCTTGATGAACCATAATCTGTCCTTTGGTATGAACCTTGCTGCGTATTAGTCTGATTCGTGCGAGGCGGATACGCCTGCTGCAAAAGAACTTTAGTTTTTAAATCTTTCGTTTTCTTCTCTGATTTTTCCTTTTCCTCTTTATCCCTATTTTCGTAGTACTGTGCAGTCGCAAGTATTTGCGCTGTCGTAGATACAGCCCACGCACTTTCTGAATCCTTTAATTTATTGCATAATTCAGGTAACAAATTATGCACAAATTTATCTACAAACAGTCTTTGCCCTCCTTCTGTACTCATGTCCTGACCACTATGATCTACAAAAGTCTCTTCGAACCTCGTGAAGAAGTCGGAGACACTTTCGTCTTTCCTCTGCCTGCATGCTGACAGCTTGTCCCAATTTACACGCAATGCTGGCATCAGAGTCTTCATTAGATCAATTATTCTACCTGGAAGATTAGCAATTAGAGGTTCGGGTTTTGCACCACCTATTTGTTGACCATCTGCTGCAGTGATAGCTGCCCAATCACCACCTAAGGCAGCTTGATGATCCTCTCTACGAATTTTAGCCCACACTGGTTGCGGAACTACGTTACCAAACAACATATCGATGTCGGCTAGGTTCATTATACAAGCCTCAACTGTCTGTGTTAATTCCTTGTAATATCCAGCTGGATTCTTACGTGGATCTGGCAAGGCCTGTTTCACCGCTAACACTTCAGCTCGCTTCCATGGAATGTGTATCCACACTCGTTGAAACTGTGCTGGAGCAGCTGCAATTCCTGCATTATCATCACGTTGTATTGCTTCGCGCCAGATTGGAGGAACCTCCCTCATAGGATATTGGCGACTTAGTTTCATTTTACCTTTTTCTAAATCTCTCGGTGAACGAAGAGATGGATCATTCCTAAAACTTAAAATAAGTTCCATCGCTTCCTTTATATTCTCACCCACTATCATTCCAGCAGCGAACTCTTTTTGAACCCTAATTAAATCTTCCAAATCTGATTCGACATCATCTTCTTCTATTTCCTCACGTAACAACGAGCACATCTCATCAAAGACGTACCGTTGCGTTGGTTCCCCCCACTGCATAAATGTGTCTAGCACATCTCTCGTACTATATCTTCTACTCTTCGAAATCCATCTGAGAGCCGTGGAATCTAAAATTCCTCGTTCCTCAGTACTTGGAAGCTGACTTCGTCTCTGAACAGAGTCAGGAGTAGGAGTCTTAATTAAAGTTTTATATAAAGGAGACAGCATATTAGTAACAGAATCAGTGATTCTTCGACGAACAGAAAGCGGAGTTAGCACACTCGCAGACGTAGAGAACGCAGTAGAGGTAGGAATAGATAACGGAACAGTAGGAGTATCGAGGAAAATAGTTTCTGGAGCAGTAGGTACAGAGGTAGGTATGGAAGCTGGCAGTGCAGGAAGAGAAGGAGCTGTAGGAACATTCACATTCATCACAGGAGGTACGGGAACTTGATTCTGAGGGATAGGAGCAGGAACACCAGGTTGTCCAGCAACCGGCAATTGAACATTCGGGACAAGCGGAGCCGTAGCACCTTGTGCATACGGTGGAGGTGACCTTAACAGATAAGATAGCAGAGGATCGTTTTCAGAATCCTCCAGTATCTTAGCCATTTTCGATGGCAAGGCAGGATAGCACTTGTCAATTGCTAGATTATGCTCTCTAATGGCTATATCTATGGCCTTCTCACACTCGTTAGCCTGCAACTGTTTAGCCGCTTGCTCTAGAGTTAACTCTTCTTGTTCTTTCTGTTCTTTCTTCAACCTTTTCATTTCTCTCTGTTTGGATTCTTTTCGCCAGTAACGGAAAGAATCAAACATTGCCGGCCGGGCTTTCTTCCTGAACAATTTCGCTTCTAAGTTGTCGAGAATCTCTGGTTCAAAACTACCATGCAGTGGCCAACTAAGGACACCATCCTTCTTACAATAACGGACCCATACCTCATTATAAGATATAGGACCCACGCCATGCTTACAATATAAATCATATAGGGGAGTCCCAATCGGAGGAACCAGACAAGAGTCCTCCAATCGTGAGTCACGGTTGCAACCAAAACAAGACAACATTTTCCGACTTACCATTTTCAGTCCGGAACACAAAACAAACGAACACGAAACAAATATGTGCACTTGAACCAAGAACTTAGGCCTACCAAAACGAACTGATGTATCGATACCCAAACTAAACCAAATAGATTATCGTAACTAGAACAACCAGTGATAATCTGACAAAACCAAACCAAACCAAGAACCGATCAAGGATTTTTAACAATCCTCACAAAAGTAACCAGCTAGCTATCACTAAATACTTAACTGAGTCACTGAAGACGTCACCAAGGAGAAACCCGTCACGTTTCGCCGTACTAAGGACTGCACCTCGGGTCCAAGACAGGGCGACGGTCAAGGCAACGGCCCACTGCAGCCGTCCTGAACGGGAAACCCTCGTGGAAGAGAACTTCGGGCCACTTTTGCGATATGCCGGGATCGATGAAGTGGGGCGCCTCCCTCAGGAATCTTCACACGAAGCTTCTCGAACTCTTCAGGCTTTTGGACCGGTACCGAATGACGTCGCCCCACGTTGGGCGCCAATTGGAGTTCTGGACTTTTTGGTTCCGTCCAGAGGTGTCAGGGAACAACACCCAAAGACCCCGGAGTTCCACCTGCCTTGGTGCACAAATGAACAGAAACACGGGCTTCTCGATGGTGGCGTCAAAGACCAAAGGTTTATTACTGCAGGGACACAGAAGTCACAGATACTACACACGGGCAGTAACCAGGAGCCTGTTCAATTTGTACAAAGCGGGTTGCTCCTTATATACTAAATTTTAAGCTGGGGGTGAATTCTTTACATGTAATACATTCCCAAAACCTTTGTGTCTAAAACAATAAATATTTGGTGTTACACAGGAACCGTCGATAATATCTGAGGCCAAACATTGCGAAGAGAGGGGTTCCCACTAGTTTGTCACAATTCCCTGTCAATATTGCATTCAGGACCCGGACCGCCTCATCGTAAAGTTCGTTACCTCCCCCTAATAAAGATTCAGAAAGAAAGAAACAGAGCCAGGTGTGGAAGATAGAAAAGTGGGATAAGGGATGTTTGTGGGTTGTAAATGGGCAAGGCTACCGGCTTCGGCCGCCTAATCATGATCAGGACAATGGACACGAAGACCAGTTTGGCAGGACTGGCCTCGGGCAGAGGAGGTAGCCTTTGTCGAGTCATGCAGCTACAGCGTGATCTGGTTTAAGGTGCATGTGTCATGAAAGAGGTGAATCTCCGGCTAAGGTTACGTGTCCTTAATCGAAATGAAGTGATCAGAGGCTATTGCGTATGTGAGGGCAAGAAACACAAAATGGCGGCCATGATCTAAGATGGATGCCGTGGGTAGATCAGAAATGTGTTTATAAAAGGAGTGCTCTTGCTCATAGCGTAGCGTAAACACCAGGATATACTAAATGGATCATTTGCGGTTCGCTGATACCAATATTATGTATTTCCGACAAACTTGAAAACACGGGTTCAAATCGTCACGGAACCTCAACCCTCTTTGTTCACCCCGCTGCCCCCTCTGTCTATCCCCTCCCTGCTCCACCCAAGCTTCCTCTCTCTGCCCAGCCCATCTCAGCTCCACCCAAGCTTCCTCTCTCTGTCCAGCAGCCCCTCTCTGCTCCACCCAAGCTTCCGCTCTCTGTCCAGCCCCTCTCTGCTCCACCCAAGCTGGCTCTGTCCAGCCCCTCTCTGCTCTACCAAGCTGGCTTCTCTGTCCAGCCCCTCTGTGCTCCACCCAAGCTGCCCCTCTCTGTCCAGCCCCTCTCCGCTCCACTCAAGCTGCGCCTCTCTGCCCAGACCCTCTCTGGGTCGTTTTGGCCACCTGCAGGACATAAGCCTCAATGGTAGAAGTGAAAGAAGCTTCTTTCTGGGACAATAAGGTTATTATTCGGCTCAGCTTGTCGAACTCTGCCTTCAAGGTCAGAATGGAAGGCCAAATCGAGATATCTAAACTTCCCTGTGAGGGAGGAAACAGCATGTTTTTACAGAAACTATACGTTGTGACACAGTCACAATGTATGGAATACCTTTTAAGATGCACAGCATTTTTCAATATTCACGAGTAAAAAAGTGTCATTACACAACATCGTTTCTGCTGTTGTTGATATTGTACAGGATGATGTATCTGTGTTATATCATGGTCAGAACCAATTGCGGCTCGCGGCTATGCCTTAAGGAACCAGTACATTGGCGCACAGCTGTGCACCAACAAGCTGTTGGACCCGTAGCTCTACCTCTGTGAGCCAGCCGGTTAGCTCGTAGGTGTGTCTCTGCTAGCAGGCCCGTTGCTCCGTTGCTCTTCCTCTGCAAGTCAGGCCGTCGGCTCGCAGCTCGGGCACGCAGTTCAACCTCTGCGAGTTAGGCCGTTTGCTCGTAGCTGTTTCTCTGCTAGCACGGCTGTTGGTCCGTTGCTCTAACCACAGCTGTCCCTCTGCTAGCCAGTATGCTGCTGTGCCTTTATGAGCTGACAGCCTGTAGCTTTCCCTCTGCGAGCCAATATATATTCATTGAAAAAAACATAGGTTTTACAGACGTTATAGTTAGAAATTAGCATTTAAAAAACTTATGAAATTCACTGAAAAAACCCATAGGTAGGTTTCACAGATGTTATAGTTAGAAATTTGCATTTAAAAAACATTGAAATTCACTGAAAAAACCTTAAGTTTCAGCGGTGTTATGGTTAGCTGGATATTTCACACGTGCAAAACCAGAAAAAATTCCACTGTTATAGTTAGTTCAGCTAACTATAACTTGCGTCCCCGCAATGCATTGCTCATGACGTTACATATTACATCATTCATGGCATGGTGGGTGACATCACTGATTACATCACTAATTACATCTCAAATGACATCACTGTGCAGAAAGTACCAACCGAGATGCAGAAGGAGGCAACAGAACTACAGAACGAAGCAAGAGAGTTGCAGAAACTGGCAAGAGAGGTGCAGAAAAAGAGAGCGGGGTGCAGAAAGAGCCAAGAGAGGTTCAGAAAGAGGGTGAAGGGTGCAGAAAGAGGCAAGAGGGTTATAGAAAGAAGCAAGAGAAGTACAGAAAGAGGCAAGAGAGTTGCACAAACAAGCAACAGAGCTGCGTAAAGAAGCAAGAGCTGTGCAGAAAGAACCAACAGAGGTGCTGAAGGAGGCAAGAGGGGTGCAGAAAGAGTCAAGACAAGAGCAGAAATATGAAACAAGAGGTACAGAAAGAGACAAAAGGGGTACAGAAAGAGGCAAGATAAATGCAGAAAGAAGCAACAGAGGTTCAGAAAGAGGCAGGAAGGGTACAGAAATAAGCAAGAGAAGTGCAGAGAAGCAATAGAGATGTAGAAAGAGGAATGAGAGGTGGATAAAGAAGAGAGGACTGAAAAAAGGAGGAGAAGTGCCAAAAGAACCAACAGAGGTGCAGAAGGAGGCAAGAGAACTGCAGAAAGAGGCAAGATTGCAGAAAGAAGCAAGAGGCGTACAGAAACGGGCATGAGAAGTGTATAAATAAGCAAGAGAGATGTAGAAAGAGGCAAGAGAGTTACAGAAAAGCAGGAGTGGTGTAGAAAGAGATGAGAAGTACAGGAAGAAGCAACAGAGGTACAGAAGGAGGCAAGAGAAGTATAGAAAGAAGCAAAAGAGGTGCATAAAGAAGCACAAGCAGTGCAGAAAGTAACAGCAGAGGTGCGGAATGAGGCACGAGGGGTGCAGAAAGAGGCAAGAGAAGTGCAGACGGAAGCAAAAGACGTGCAGAAAGAAGAGGCAAGAGGGGTACAGAATGAAGCAAAAGAGGTGCAGAAAGAAGCAAGAGAAGTGAAGAAACAAGCAACACAGGTGCAGGAAGAGGCAAGAGAAGTCTAGAAAGAAGCAACAGAGGGGCAGAAAGAGGCAGGGGAAGTACAGAAAGGGGCAAAAGAGTTGCAGAAACAGGTAACAGCTGTGCGGAAAGAAGGAGTAAGGGTACAGACAGAGGCAAGAGAAGTGTGGAAAGATGGAAGAAGAGTGCAGAAAGAGGCAAGAGGGGTGCAAAAGTTTTCAAGAAGGGTGCAGAAAGAAGCAGGAGCATTGCAGAAAGAACCAATAGAGGTGCAGAAAGAGACAAGAGAGGTACAGAAATTGGCAAAAGAAGTGCAGAAAGAAGTAAAAGATTTGCATAAATTGGCAAGAGGGATGCAGAAAGAAGCAAGAAAGGTGCCTAAAAAAACAACAGAGGTCAAACAAGAGGTAAGAGGGGTGCAGAAAGAGGCAAGAGAAGTGCAGAAAGAAGCAACATAGGTACAGACAAAGGCAAGAGAAGTACAGAAAGGGACAAAAGAGTTAAAGAAACAGGCAAACGGGGTGCAGAAAGAGGGAACAAGGGTACAGAAAGAGGCAAGATTGGTGCAGTAATTATTCAAGAAAGGTGCCGAAAGAAGTAGGAGCATTGCAGAAAGAACCAACAGCGGTGCAGAAAGAGGCAAGAGGGGTGCAGAAAGAGGCAAGAGGAGTGCAGAAAAATGCTAAAGAGTTGTAGAAAGAGGCAAGAGGTGTACAGAAAGAGGCAAGAGAGGTGCAGAAAGGGGCAAGAGAGGTGCAATAATTTGCAAGAGAGGTACAGAAAGGAGCAAGAGAGTTGCAGAACGTAGCAGGAGTAGTGCAGAAAGAGGCAACAGAGGTGCAGAAAGAGGCAAGAGAGGTGTAGAAAGAAACAAGAGAAGTGAAGAAAGAAGCATCAGTGGTGCAGAAGGAGGCAAGAAAAATGCTAAAAGAGGCAAGAGTGAAGAAAGAACCAAGAGGGGTACACAAAGAGGCATGAGAAGTGCAGACAGAAGAAAAAGAGGTGCAGAAAGAGGCAAGAGGGGTACAGAAAGAGGCAATAGAAGTGCAGAATGAAGAAAAAGAGGTGTAGAAAGAGGCAATAGGGTTACAGAAAGAGGCAAGAGAAGTGCCGAAAGAAGCAAGAGAGATGCAGAAACACACAACATAGATGCAGAAAGAGAAAAGAGGAATGCAGAATGAAGCAAGAAAGGTGCAGAAAGAAGCAAGAAAAGTGCAGAAAAAAGCAAACGAGGTGCAGAAAAAGGCAAGAGAAGTGCATAAAGAGGCAAGAGAGGTGCAGAAAGAGGCAACAGAGGTGCAGAAAGAGCAAACAGATTGCAGAAAGAGGCAAGAGAATTGGAGAAAGAGGCAACAGAGGTGTAGAAAGTGGCAAGAGAGGTGCAGAGAGAAGGGAGCTGCAGAAAGCAGAAGAGTTGTGCAGAAAGAGGCAAGAGAAGTGCAGAAAAAGGAAGAACGTTGCAAAAAGAAGCAAGAGAAATACAGAAAGAGGCAAGATAGGCGCAGAAACAAGCTAGAGTGGTTTGCACACCATTAGTACCAACTTAACCTCCATATTTAGCGATAAGTAAGAGGTGATCATTCTAGATTTGCAACTGGCCTTTCACCACGTTATTTAGCACTTGTTGCCATATTTTTGGTAACATTTAAGGAGTTTTAACTAGAAACATGTTTTTTTGTTCAAATCTGCAGATTAGTCAGCAGATGATAGATTATGTGGAAATGTGCAAAATGTATATTTGTACAAAAGTTGATGCAGCCAAACAGTCGCATAATTCCAGAGACCCTGATCATACCTCTGACTAGGTCCAGAAGTGCTTTTTAGCAGTTTGCTATTGCACGGTGGAAGCACAGCTCCCGCCCTGCCATAGAAAACACTGCTTTGCTTCATGGAAGCAAGAGCAGGAAACCTGCTCTCACTTGCATGAAGCATAGCGGAATTGCTTTTTGGGCAAAGGGAGCTGCATGTTTGCCGCTCCCTTTGTCCAAAAGCAATACTGGCTCCCGCAGGAGGCAGAGAGCCGGCTGGGACAGTGGGGGCATTGGGGCTCCCCCCATGGCCCCCAACATGAGTTCAAGTGAAAGGGAGATGGAGTGTAGACTTCTTGATGCTTGGTGGAAGTTCATGTGGTGGTTAATGTAGGCAGGTCTGTTAAAATCATCCAAAGTCCAATAAAGTTTTAAAGTAGATGTATTTCAGTTTCAGCAAAGCAATGTAAGACCATCCACAAACTGCTCCAGATGCAACTGGGCCATAGATAGATCTCTAGTATAAACAGCTCATACAGAATTTGGAATGTAATTGGGAAGTAAACAGCTGGCATGAAACCAGGTGATGTAATAAAAAGGAAAGAAAAAAGAAATAGATAAAGAAAAAGGAAAAAGAATGCAACATATCCACCTATTAATAATAACAAGATAAACTTGTGAGCTAATTAAATACAATTATTAAACCTTTTTGGTCTTTGTATTATGTGATCAGATAATAACTGTTATTACTGGGACACTTAGCTATTCTTTGCACAATCCAAACCTTACTATCCTGAGTAATTAGCTATTACTGAAAACGTTTTGAAATTGTATAGGTTTTCCGAATTTATTTGTACTCTTATTCATTATACTAGATTTAAGAATTCTGACCCAAACTCCAACTTGGAAACTATGTAGTTTGTCTTTCCATCTATGATTGTACCACCTCATAGTTTTCTTTTGCTTTGTTTCAACTCTTTTGGCAGTATCATGCACACATTCCTTATCAGTAAATTTAGTTTGACATTTGTTCCTGAACCACCATGGACCAACACATGACGCAGGATCTCTTCTTTTGAGAATCTTGAATGGACTGATTTCTGTGCTAGAATGAGGAATAATACGATAAACCCATAATTTTTCTCATAAAGAGTTCATCCAGTTTCCACCTACTTTTAATGAATCAGAAACAAAAGTCTTTAGAACCCTATTAAATCGTTTCACTTGTCCATTTTCGTGTGGTTCGTATGAGGACGTGCATTTATGTTCAAAGCCATATTCCTTAAGAAAGTTTTCCATTTCCCCAGAAGTCAGCTGTACTCCATTGTCAGTAACTAAGATGGTGGTACACCCTTCTCATGCAAAAATGTATTTAAAGAAAATAATAACAGCACTCGTTGTAGCTTTGGAAACAAACTTGACCTCTGGGCACTTAGAATGGTTGTCAATCATGACTAAAGCAAAACGTGATGACTCCGGCAAATCACAAAATAGAACCCGATATATCAAAGGCCACCTTCTGCCATGGTACTTCAGGCCACTTAACCACTTTCAATGGTGGCCCATGCACTCTTAAAAATGTTTCACTTGAGACACATTCTTGACATTCCCTGACAGTGTGATCAATAAACCTATCCATGCCAGGCCACCAAAAGAAACTTCGGACCAAGCGTTTCATGGACGAAATTCCAGGATGTGTCTTGTGAGCTATATTGAGTATAATGTCTTGCATACCTCTAGGAGGAACACACTTCCCTGATTTGAACAGAAATTTGCCCTCCAAATCTAATTCTCCTGCTATATTGAAAAATTGTAAAAGTTCTGGTCTTACCATATTTTTTTGGGGCCATCCATGTGTGACAAATGTTTTTAAATCACTCCACCTTTCATCTAATTGGTCACAGTTATCCCACGTGTCTTCGGTAATTTCCTGAAATTGATTTGAAACAATATCACAAATAGTAACTACAAAATCGCACTCTTTGGTGATGCTTATCTTTTTTTCCTCACATAGAAGGCGAGAAAGAAAATCACCAGTATTATTTTTCTTTCCAGGAACATACTCTGTACTGAAGTTATATTCCTGTAACTTAGAGGTTAACCTTGCAATTCTGGCAGTAGAGTTCCGACCACCACCGTAGACAGAATGTTGACTAATGGTTTGTGATCTGTTTTAAGGATAAATGTAGTGCCCCATATGTATAGCCTGTAATGACTCCTGCCCACACACATGCAAGTAGTTCTCACTATCCAAAAATCTGGTTCCCCTATGGAACTCCTCACTAGCGAGGGGCATATTCCCTGAAACGTAGAAACATGCAACGGTGCTCCCCCTTACGAAAAAACACAATGTAGTGCCAGAAGAGCTGAGTAACTACCGCCCCATCTCACTTTTACCAGCCCCTGCCAAAATGCTGGAGACGTGGGTGCAAATACAACTATCTTTGCTTGTAGAGAACTCAGGTATCCTGCATGATACCAGATCCGGTTTTAGATCAGGCTTCAGCACCGAAACGGCCATTCTGGAAGTTTCAGAATCCCTCAAAGCCACATTGAACGCTGGAGATTCTGCAATGCTGGTGTAACTAGATTTAGCCCACGCTTTTGACACGGTGGACCATGCTCTACTTTTGGCTAGACTTTAAGAGAGCGGCATAGGTGGCAAAGCACTAAGCTGGCTAAGGTCTTTTCTGTCTAACCAGTCACAGCAAATTGCCCTTCAAACCCTTAAATTCAAATGTCAAAAGATCTGGTGATCTGTCCCCCAGGGCTCAGCACTCATCCCGCTCCTTTTTAATATTTACCTGGCTCCTTTAATTAACTCTTATCGCAAAATGGAGTGTGAAGCCAATATCTGATGCCGACGACACCCAGTTGGTGTTCTCCTTCAAAGAACATAAAGACATAGCCCTAACTAACTTTAAGGGATGCCTAACTGACATTTCTCATTGGATGAGTAACAACAAACTGAAGTTGAATGCCAGCAAAACGGAGGTACTATTCTTCGGGAACATCAGCCCTCCACCTACAGAGCTCTGGTGTCCGCAGAAAATGGGACTCCCACCAACCCCAGCAGCCTCTGCAAAAAATCTAGGGGTGAAATGGGTGACGGATCTCTCCATATCAGCACAGATCACACAGGTGTCAGCGACCTTATTTTAGGAAATTGAAAAGCCTACGAAAAGTCATCGAACTATTGCCTGGGGAATGCTTCCGGGTGGTTATACATGCCATGGTGACGGCAAGGTTGGACTATGCCAACAGCCTATATGTAGGACTGCCGGCCTACCAGATTAAAAGGTTGCAGTAGTCCAAAATGCTGCAGCAAGAATGATAAGGAGAGTGCTGTTCCGGCGCCACATTTCGTCACACCTCAAGATACTCCATTGGCTGCCCGTGGCCAGCAAAAGAGAGTTCAAGGCACTTACACTTGCTTTCCATTCTCTCTATAGGAACTGCCCTAAGTATTTTAAACAATGTCTCTGCAGCTACAAACAAAACAGGCCCCTTAGATCTAACGACTTGAACCTTCTGAACGTCCCTAGGTTCAAGAAGGCACGCATTGGAGGCAGATCCTTTGGGACCGTTGCCTCTAAGCACTGGAACGCGCTGCCCAATTTTCTGAGGCAGATTAAATCGGAGCCCATTTTTAGGAAAGCCTTGAAAACGTGGCTTTTCAGCCGATATCCTCAGTGACGAGAACACTCCTGCTGGTCTTGCAGTTGCACCCATGATATTTTCTCAGCGCCTGGACACCTATGCTTGAGGTAACTGTTCGCGCTCTTATACATTTCATTATTATTATTATTATTAATATGGTCCAAAACAATCTCTGCAGAATAGCCCTCTCTTGCAAATACACTGTGTCAAAATTGAATGACAACGCTGCAGGTAACACTATTTATAAATCCCAACTCCAGTCATTTTGCTATATAATTCATGAGAACAATAGCAAACTTGGAATTATCACCTAAAATGGTTATGGGGCCAGCTATGTCCAATGCCACTTTCATACATGAAATTAATAGTGGTAGGTTGAGTGACATGAGTTTTGTCACTAAGGACACAAGCCCCACAGTCTTGCACAAAACATTCCACCATCTTGTCAACCCCAGGCCCCCATAAATCTTCCCTAATCCTCTGTTTCATCAATCTTATCTCACTGTGACTTTCATAAGCAATTCCCAATATTTTTGACCTTAAACTTGTGGCAGCTACCAGCAGACCAAGTCTCCTTAGACATTCCTCTCCACATGTCAAGTCATAGGCAACATGTTCATTTTGTATGAAATTCTCACCCAGAGACTTAAGTCTGGAACACACCTGCACAATGCGAAACATGACTTTGCTAAGAGCGGGATACTTTCTAAACTCAGCTCTCATTCACTCTCTTCCAATGTACCTTACCACACACTGTTAATGGCATTAGTGAACATACAACATCATTGTTGTGAGGAAATAGAAATTTTACGTGGCCAGTGTGTCCCCCACTTGCACCCTATCTATGTACCAATGCCCCATGTATGTCCATGTCATCATGTAATTCCCTTCCCATGCCTGTAATAATAATGCCTCTGCATTTCCGTCCAATATTAGCATGTCAGTTATTAGGCCCTGTATGAATGAAACGTTAATTCTGCACTGAGGCCTATGTTGCCAATGCATTTACATGGTACACGTTTAAAAATCGAGATGCACGCGTTTTGTGGCACAGCCGAGCCAGGACCCGAATTCAGGCTCCGAGCCTCCTGATACTCTGGAAGCTGCCGTTTAGTTATGCATCCCTGACCTCTCACTTACTTCCTGCTCAGCCGAGAGGTGCCCAGCCTGGCCTGCCAAAGACAGTATTTTGCCTACAGTTATCTGCTCAGCACCACAGAAAACACATTCCAGTCTAGTGAAAGGGGTAAACATATTCCGCCTGCAGAAGACAGGGCCTAGCCTTTCTGTCTCCATTCAAGTGATTTACTGAACCCGTTTCCATAGAAGACCCATGCCCCCACGCAATGCACGAAGAAATATATGCACACACTAGCATTTAGTGATGAGCAGCCTTTGCTCAAGCGACCTTTACTTCAGACAATACATCCTCAAACACAAGATATCAGATAATGCCAAAGGTACAGGTCGTTCTGACATCCCAGACTCTCCTACTAGCACTAAAGTCAGCTCCCCCCCAGCTCTCCCCAGTTACACGTCAATTCCACGTCATGACCAGTTTTGCGCGCACAAGTAGGGTAAACGTTCCTGCTGACCATGCAGACCCCCTCTATGCATCCACCCACCTATGACACACCTATGACTCATCAAGTGAACACCCACGTGTACGCCTCCTTACACGCCTTCTTTCATGCCTATGTGCCCTTATCTCTCTCTTTAGCTTGCTCCGCCTAGAGCGCTCCGCCTTCTCTATCTAACTCAATGTATGTTTTAACCATATATAATGTGTTATGTGAATAAAGAATTCAGATGACGATCCTTCCTGAACCTTAGTGGTGATGGAACCCGATTCTCCAGTAGCTCAAGCTATTGTATTAAAGCCCTTCTGAATCGGACACCACGGACTCTGCCTCTCATTATATGCATGATCCTTATTAATGTATAGAAATTATGACAGGGTAAATAATTATTTACCACAGTTGTAGGAGAGTAGGATCTGCTTACCATGGTTACCCCCACTCTTTGCTGGTGTTTCACTGTTTTTCAACTTTAGTCTGGCTGGGGCCCTGCTATCCAGGACCCCAGTCTAGCTGCTTACTCTCTAAATTGATTGCATGTACTATGGGTACAATCCAGTTTGGTTACTGGGGTATCCCTGTGAGTCCCAAATATATGGTACACTAGGTAATAGGTACCCCAGAGGCCTACCAGGGGCTGCAGAATGTATTATGTCACCCCTGGGAAGCCTTCCAAAATGACACCACAGGACTGCTACTGCAGCTGGGGTAATGAGGTGCATGCACATTTGTTGTCCCTGTATATAGTCCAGTCCATACCAGTGGCAGGGACACTCAGCCCCTGCTCTGGCGCAAAACTGGACAAAGGAAATGGGTGTAGCCACCCCTCTATCCAAACCCTCCCATAGGTGGGTCCCCAGAGTATGTTCAACCCCTTTTTTTTAGTATAAGTAAGGGACCCCTGGCAACAGAACTTTAGATTACACCTGGATGAAACTCTGAAACTGAATCCTGGAACTTCACCGCTCTGCTGAAGACTAGAGGATGGAAGAATCTCCCTTGGGGTCAAGGAGTGACTAACCTGCTCAAGCAGGCACCAACAAAGCAATTGAGCCATCTGCAACCATGAAGCTCCTGATAGACTCCGATGTGTCCACAGCACAGAAATCACCTGACATTGGTGGGCACATGCCTATCGTGCTCCTGGTCACTGGATAGTGACCCAGACTCTGACCCCTCTGCTTTCAGGTTCTTCACATCTCCGATCCAGGCTTGGATCCACCCGACCAGATTCCTCTTCACCGGCAGCAGCCCTTTGCAGCAGATCGCCATCGGAACCGACGACGATTCCTGATTCCAAAAGACACCTCTGCACCTGACATCCCTGGGTGAGGTAAATTGAGTACTCCAGTGCTCCCATGGGTGTTCACTCTAGAACCCCTTAAGTCTAAAGGGGTTGGCTCAAAGTCATCTCTGAAGTGTCCCTTTTCTTTAAATCTCCAACTGCGACTTTTCCCATTGAAGTCAACAGTGATCTGCGGCTGTGTTTAGACACTGCACACGTCTCCTTTGGGACCCCTGTGTCACTACCTTGGGTATTTCCTTGTGGTCCCAGCACTTCTACAGGCTCTAGGCCTTGTGTCTAAGTCGTGGTTCTTATGCCGCTTTATTGATATATGGTTTGGTACACCCCTAGGCACAACGGATATTGTGCTAATTTATTGTGTGGTATTAAGTTTACTGAATGTACTTTTGCCTCTAGCCTCATAAAAAGACTAGAGGGATGTGTTTAGAATAAATCCATATATATATACCTGGTGTGGTTCTCCTTTCATTTTGTCATTCACAAGATTATAGACTAGTAAAACAAGCTGCTTTACATTCCTCCAAGACTTAGCCTGAAGGCTGCTCTCCACAACTACCATTAGGATAGCTTTCTATAAAGGTTGCCTTTAACCTACCATCAATAAGGAGTCATTTGGACTGGTGCAAGGTGCCCACTAGAATAGTGGACAGCATATGCCAGGCCAACTTCTCACAATTGTCTCCCTCAACAGCCACTTCAACATGTCCAACTGAATTATCTCACAGTATTATGTACAACAAGTCTGCAATAATGTTATTTTTTATTCATTTTACTAGGAACATACTCTATATAATAATTACATTCTTGTAGGTTATATTCTACTTGGCAATAATTGAAGTAGCCTTTTTACCCCTTTTCGTGCTAAACAATTCAATTAACTGTTTGTGATTTGTTCTTAGCAGAAAGGGAACACCCCATACATGTGTGCAGAAATGCTGAGTTCCCTACCATAGAGCCAAAGCTTCCTTCTCAAAGGTTTAGCATGTATGTTCAGCCCCCCAAGAGCCCGAGAGTCAAAGGCTAACATATCCTCGCTATCATCACTCTTTCTCTGCATGAGTATAGCACCAACCTCAACTCTGATAGCAGAGAAAACTTTGATGCTATTGTCCCTAGTATCAAACAATTTCAGCAGCCCAGCTGATACACTGTCAGACCGCACCTTGTTGAATGCTACTTGGCACTCATCACCCCACCCAAAAACAACCCTTTCCTCAACAGGTCCCTGAGGGGCCAGTGTTGCTTGCAAAATGGGGCAAACATTTCGAGCAATACTGGGCTAATCCCAGGAAGGATCTTAATTGGTCTTTGTTACAGGGAATAGGCGCTTCCTGTATAGCTTTAGGCAGCTTTATTTTGGGATTGATGTCCTCTTTAGCTATATAATGACCTAATGGTCTAGTCCAGGCTGTTTAAATGTACACTTTTCCTCCCTCAAAGTTACAACCCTTTCCTGCAATAAATTTAAAACACTGTCCACACGCCCATTGTGCTGATGAATATTTTGACCAAAAATCAAAATGTTGCCTTGAAAGTACTTGACCCCTCGAAATCCTTGAATATTTGCTATATAAGCCTTTGGAAGACTGATGCAATAGGTGCAAGGCTGAAGGGCATTCATTTAAAATGAAACATACCTTCTGGAATTCACAAACAAGGAAAAAATCCTGGATTCATCACACAGAACTACCTGGTGGTATGTGGGAGACATAACGAGGGAGGTAAATAGTTTTGCCCCTTCCAAAGTACTCAACATTTCACTAATGTTGTGCAAGGGTTTCCTGTCTACCCAAATATTTTGATTGAGGTTGCACAAATCTGCACACACATGTAAAGCATTGTCACTTTTACATGCCAAGAACACTGGGGCTAACCATTTGTAGCTCTCAATGGGCTTGATCACATCAAGACTGCACAACTTATTTAGTTCCTTGCACAGATCACACCTCAATTACAATGGCCCCCTGCTTATCTTGTGTGCTACAGTAAAACCAGTTCTCAAAATTATTTTTTTCTTAAATCCTAACAATTTTCCCATCTCCTTGGTAAAAATTTTGGGAAACTTTTCAACCCTCATATTGGCATAGACATGCTGGTACCACACTGGACCTTGACCTCACCCCATTAGGTTGATTGGAGTCCCCTTGGTCATGCCATCCCAACAGTTTCAAAACCTCCTTTGCCATAAACACAACCTCGCAAGCTGTGCTTTTAATTTTAACAGGCCATCAAATTGGCCATCAACTTCAATTCTTTTCCCACAATATGCGCATAGTCTCACCTTGGATGGTTGAAGTTTTTGAGGACTAAACTATGAAAAAGACATCAAGACCAATTTACGTGAAAGGTTAACTAGAATCCACCATTAGGCATACACCAAAACTGTTTATCATGACATTGCACAATGGCGGCTTCCCGCGAACAAGTTTTAATTCTCCCACCACATCATCAAACTCTTCAACTAATTCATTGCCCATAGCATATACATTATCATTAGGTGTTAGAATGACATCTTCGTCAGTCTCAATTGTACCATCATCCACCTGAGATAACACTGGCTTGCACGTGTTCCTGCAAACCCTAGCAAAATGTACCTTATGATTGCACTTAAAGCATGTAACAGACAATGCAAGGCAATTATTTGCTGAAGCCATGTAATAGTGACTCTCACATCTAAAAAACACAATAACGACACTGCCTTTTCTCGCTCTGATGAAGTATACTTCTTACTATCCTTCTGTTCTTCTAGATTATGGAGGATTCACTTCCATTGAGGTGCTTGTAACTAAGTATGGGCGAAATATGCGAATTTGCGGTCCGTGAAGTCGTGCGAAACGGCAAAAGAAATCCACGAGTTCGTGAATTTTCCCGCGAACTCGCAGATTTTGTGCCATTTGCACAAATATGTGACCACGTGTGCCTGTAAGTTTGCCAGCGCGCCAAAAGGCGCTGAAGTCCCTTGAGTGAGCTGGCCCTTATAGTGGGGATGGGCGGGAAGGCGTTTCATACAGCTAGTGTGTGGTGGACGTGACTAAATGGGCGGGGTTTCTATGCGAGTTCCCATGCATCTTGTTTATAAAGGGTCAGAGACAGAGCAGAGCAGCAGATGAGGAGAAAGCAGCCTCCTGGTCACAGGAGCTACACGGGGATGGCGCTCGGGAAACTCATTGATGCAAAAATACGTTTGGCACAGGACCTCAGAATCCTTCAGATGTCCAAGATAGCTCTGCTGCGTGTGTTGGTACGAAGCCATTCTGATCCTGCTCAGTGGGTTCAGGCGCATGCAGCTGCTGCTGCTGCTGGACAATGTTGTATCTCATACTAAACTGCCTTCTGCGGGTGCTCCACGCCTGGTACATGCACATACCGGTCCAGGGGGGACAAGTGTTTATTGGAGCTGTGCAGCAAGTTATGACTTTACATTTTGACTGCACCAGACGGTGGTACCACCTACACGGATCAGGAGCATACAGGCACCAGACTTCAAGGTGCAAGAGAATAATGGTGCTGTGCCGTACGGGTATATATGTTCTGGGCACCACTTAGCACAATGTGTGCTCACACCCAGAGGGCTCCCAGGCAACTGAGCACGAATGACTTTCACACTGAGGGCTCCTGGGCAGTTCAGCAGCACAGGGGCTCACACCCACTGAGCCCCGGGGCAGTTCAGTAGCGCGTGGGCTCACAACCCCTGGGCAGCTCAGCAGCACGGGGGCACACACCCACAGGGCTCCCGGGCAGTTTAGCAGTGCCACCCTCTGGTTCATCACTGCCACACTCTGGTTCATCACTGCCATCCTCTGGTACACCACTGCCACCCTTTGGTTCATCACAGCACCCTCTGGTTCACCACTGCCACCCTCTGGTTCATCACTGTCACCCTTTGGTTCATCACTGCCACCCTCTGGTTCATCACTGCTACCCTCTGGTTCATCACAGCTCCCTCTGGTTCACCACTGCCACCCTCTGGTTCATCACTGCTACCCTCGGTTAATCACAGCACCCTGGGGTTCACCACTGCCACCCTCTGGTTCCTCACTGCTACCCTCTAGTTCATCACTGCCACCCTCTGGTTCACCACTGACACCCTCTAGATCATCACTGTCAACCTCTGGTTCATCACTGCCACCCTCTGGTTCACCAATGCCACCCACTGGTTCATCACTGCAACCCTCTGGTTCATCACATCACCCTCTTGTTCACCGCTGCCACCCTCTGGTTCATCACTGCCACCCTCTGGTTCATCACTGCCAGCCTCTGGTTCACCACTGCCACCCTCTGGTTCACCACTGCCAGCATCTGGTTCATCACAGCACCCTCTGCTTCACCATTGCCACCCTCTGGTTCACCACTTCCACCCTCTGGTTCAACCCTCCCTCCATTTGGTTCATCACAGCACCCTTTGGTTCACCACTGCCACCCTATGGTTCACCACTGTCACCCTCTGGTTCATCACTGCCACCCTCTGTTTTACCACTGCCACCCTCTGGTTCACCACTGCCACCCTCTGGTTCACCACTGCCACCCTCTGGTTCATCACAACACCCTCTGGTTCACCGCTGCCACCCCCAGGTTCACTCCTGCCACCATCTGGTTCATCACTGCCACCCTCTGGTTCATCACTGCCACCCTCTGGTTCACCACTGCCACCCTCTGGTTCATCACTGCCACCATCTGGTTCACCACTGCCACCCTCAGGTTCATCACAGTCACCTTCTGGTTCACCACTGCCACCCTCTGGTTCATCACTGCCACCCACTGGTTCACCACTGCAACCCTCTGGTTCACCATTTCCACCTTCTGGTTCATCACTGCCACCTTCTGGTTCACCACTGCCACCCTCAGGTTCATCACAGTCACCCTCTGGTTCACCACTGCCACCCTCTGGTTCATCACTGCCACCCACTAGTTGACCACTGCAACCCTCTGGTTCATCACTGTCACCCTCTGGTTCATCACCTCCACCCTCTGGTTCATCACAGCACCCTCTGGTTCACCACTGCCACCCTCTGGTTCACCACTGACACCCTCTGGTTCACCACTGCCACCCTCTGGTTCATCCTTGTCACCCTCTGGTTCATCACTGTCACCCTCTGGTTCGTCACTGCCACCCTTTGGTTCATCACAGCACCCTCTGGTACACCACTGCTACCCTCTGGTTCACCACTGCCTCTCCCTGGTTCATCACAGCACCCTCTGTCTCACAACTGCACATTCTGGTTCATCACAGCACCCTCTGGTTCACCACTGCCACCCTCTGGTTCACCACTGCCACCCTCTGAATCACAACTGCACCTTTTGGTTCATCACAGCACCCTCTGGTGCACCACTGTAGATTATGGAAAGAAAGCACACCTGCCCAGTCTCAACCAGGGGCTGGTTAATGTGTTACTGAATTTGAGCTTCATGTCTCGCACCTGCTTCCTTATCTGTAAGTGCTTCCTGTTGTGGTTTAATTTTTGTGACAGCCTGGAGCATTGTGTCATACTTGTAACTATTCTCTGACCCTGCTTCGAGGGTCAGAGCAGGGTCAGAGAATAGTTGCAAGTAGGCAACAACTCTGGAGGCGCCACTCAGGAAGAACTTACAGGGTTACAGCAGGTGCCCAAGTTGAAGTTAATTTCTTTGTAACCATTTTGTAAATGGTTACAAAGAAATTACCTTTAACTTGGGCACCTTCTGTTACCCTGTAAGTGCTTCATGTACCTCAGTTTTTCAAAATCCGTCCCGCACGCGATTTCGCAGATTTTTCTGCAATTTCTCGAGATTCGCGGACCGCGAACTTGTAGAAAATCTGCAAATTCCGCGAACGGAAAAGATTTTACGCCCATGCTTATTTGTAACACCCTAGCCCTACAACTCCTTGAAATTCACGTCAGAATTTTCTGCATCCCTGGCAATGGTAATTGCAACCACAAGACTAGTATCATCCGTGTACAGCAACCTTTCCTCGATCTTCCTGCTGAATGTCTTTTATATCAACTCATCACAAATAATTTCATCTTTGAACTGTATGTTCCACTTCCAATTTCATATTTATTTATTTGATTCAGACCTCGACTAAGATCAACAAATACATACATAAAATTATTATTTGTGAATTAAGATAACATTTTTAAAACTCTTTCTAAGATGGAGAAATGACAATGTATTGTAGTCCGCTTATGCAGCATCTGAGTGTATAAGTTTATTAGAATTATGCACTTTACATTTAAAACATCCCTAAAAAAACTTTTAACAAACGTAAACAGATTATAGCATACAAATTCAATAACTGGTGAATTACACAGCAAGATGAAATAATTTGAGAAACGGTATACATATATTTGAAAGTAATTGCCAATTGATTTTTCATAGCCACAAAATCATAAACAGATTTGCCCTGATGTTATGCTCTTTGTGAAATGTATGTCTCTCTAGTACTACATTCCTAGATGGAGAAAATCTTCTATCAAGCATTTTTATCACTGAAGCATACTCATCCACAACGTCCACCCCTACCATATTCCCAGACACCCCTCCTTCTGTATTTACATTTTTACCTCTTGTACCAGTAATGTTAAAATAGACCTGCCTTCAAAGCCTACATTTTTTCTAATTAGTAAATGTGTCCACATCAATGGCATTCAAATGTGCCTCAAAGGCTCCTTCCATTAAATTCAGCACAGATGGAGTACACTTGGTGTGGACAAAAATGTGAGTGGAGCAGTTACACTATCCATTATGGTCCATGAAAGTGTGTAAGTACGTCCAACCACTCCGGAAGAGAGATCCCACCCTTTTAGCCAATAATAGAAAAATGGTCTTCAAAACATGGGCCAGGTAAGAAGGTTTAATGTATTATACAATTTCTCTTCAATCCAGCAGTACATCACCTTGTTCGGCACTTCCAATAATGCCAGTCCCCAACCGTCCGCCCAGAATCAATGTACCCCCACATTGCACATTCCATACACAACAGTGAGGGGCACTGTGGGATTGTTTACTGATGTGTATATAGGTAATGCCTCATTAGATGATAGGGTTACCCCTGGGAACTTTTACCCTACAGTTTATGGAGGGGTCAGAAATAACCCTCAGCCACCATTTGAAAGAGGTATTTTTCATGAAGAGCCCAGCTGACCAGCTGCAACTGGACCTGCCCTGGACCCTAATGTTGTGCTGGAGTGAGTCTTCACTTCCAGGTGCTGTTCCTGTGAGATAATCATCAGGAATTGCTCTATTGCCATTATTATAGATATCACTACATTTATCAATCAAAAGCCTAAGGGAAGTACATCATTGTGCAAAGT
Source organism: Lissotriton vulgaris (assembly GCF_964263255.1). NCBI lineage: Eukaryota > Metazoa > Chordata > Amphibia > Caudata > Salamandridae > Lissotriton > Lissotriton vulgaris. The sequence continues at coordinate 83,402,803 of NC_141695.1, forward strand.
GGGAATATTGAGTGACCCCACTGATTAACCGTCCTGATTTCAGAGAAGTTTTTTAGGTTTTGACAATGACAACAGATCTGCGACATTTGCATTTTTTATTATCAGGAAGATGAACAATTATTCTGATTACTTATCGTAGGTATAGCTATTCATGACAGTTCATTGAATAGTTTTAGAATAGGTTTACACATATTCAGAAGTAAATATTATTGAGGAATTGAAAAACATATTTGGGGTACTGAACATTGGCAAAATCCAGGACACTGATGCCATGTTCAGAACATGCATGAATCCTAGAGATATTATATATTTTTTTAATAAGCCTGTGCAGCAAACAACATAGATGAAATTTGCATGCATAAAGATGTAAAAACACCATCTGTTTTGAGAATACATTTCAAACATTTTGTTAATGATGTCATTGAAATGGTTCTGAATTTAACGTACAATTCAAATAATGTTTGAGTTAGGTGATATAGACTTATGGCCAACAGAAACTCATACGATGCTTGTGCAGTTTTCTGAATGGGTCTATTATCATCTCTGCTGTAAATCTATTGCAGAAAGCTTTGAATTGGTTATATCATGTGCAATCTCTGCACTGATGCATTTCAGTTGGCAATGACTAGCACTTAAATTCAATAGAGAGCCACAGTCATGCATAAGGGATTCCACCGTCTTCCTCTCTTACAATCCTACTGATAACAATATTGTGAATGATTTGCCACCGCCTGCGTGGGGTCAGTACATTTTTTGTGAATGTCGATACCAAAGCATCGACATATTAGATTCCAATTCGTTATTTGGAAGGGATGCCTACAAGACTGCCCTTCCCGAGACCAATTGGTATCCATTCAGAATCCCATTTTAGAAGTTGGAAAAACTTTTCTAAGTCCTGAAAGTGGCATTAGAACTTAGGAAATAGAATTTTAACAGTTGCAAATGCTGAATTGGATTATTTGTGAATGTTAGGATGCTTAGTACATCTGGCCCCCTTTCTCTTCTTTTCTGTCTGGTCTATCAGTAAAAGTTGAAGTGCATATCTTCTGCTGCTTGGTGTACACTCAACATTTGCCAGCTACTAGGAAATTAGTGAGAAGGAAGCAAGATGCCACCACATGATGGGAGGAGAGCATGCTAACAAAGAGAGGAAAGTTTCAGAGTAGGTTTATATACATACAGTACTGTGTAGATATAGCATTTCATACAAAGGAGTAACTGTAAATCTGACAGACATTTAACTTTTTCCAGTGAACAGTGCAGGAATATGTTTAAGCTCTAGGAATCACAGTGAAAGCTGAAAGGAGAAATACAATGAGATGAAGAACCCCTGTAATTGAGCTGCGGCCAGTGTCAGTCATGAGAGCTTGATTGGAGTAGATAGAGATGGCGCACAACTTGTTGACTCTCAAACAGTGCAGGATGTGTTTGGTGGGTCAGAGATGTTGTGAACATAGCTGAAGTCATCAATGAAGCTTTGCTGAAAGCAGAGAACAAAGAAGAGAGGATTAGTTATCACAGAGCACATACATCAGCCATTGAGCATTAAAAGTGGCATAAAGATTGTCTTGCATTTTACAAATTCCTCGCAGAGAGGGGCACATACATGTACAGTCTAGCGCATAATGTAGCACCGTCCCCAGAGCAAGTGCATGCAAATGATCATTACACACCCAGAACTTTGTATTACATGTCTTCATTCCTCAGAATGTATCTATAATTGAAAATTGTACATCATGATTTCTATCCCTACACTCACACACTTATGTCACTGCTCTACAGAGTCGATCAGCAACCAAAATGGTCCCATCTTCTCTAACTCACAATACGTTGCATCTTCCCCTTTGTTAAATAAAAAGTGCAAGCAATACATACATAGATGACAACTATTCAAGAAGTTGTTTAGGTGCTCAAATCAATTTCCCAGATCTTGTCATGTAAAGCAGCAGCGATACAGGAGACCTGCCCATGACTGGCACTGGTGATAAAAATACTGGTGTAGTCACTCGGCAGATACATGAAATGCAAATAATCTAAGATAATGGACTTTCCAGGATGGTGAGCAGTCACCATGTGTCCTTTACTGGGCACAAATTCTCAGTGGGTTAGCATTAAAAGGAGCATTACACTTCCAAACACTGCCCGAGCACAGCGTCGTCTATCAGCATAGGTCTCCATTTTCTATTTGTGAGATGAATCAGTAGTGTGAAGTTTATCAATGTCAATAGATCTTTCAGTTGCCCATTGTGGCACTTTAGTTCTTATGTTTCTCCCAAACATTAAGGTGATAACAACATTTGTCTGTGGGCGGAGAGGTGTGCTTTTCTAGTGATTGACATTCAAATGAGTGAGAAAATCTTTAAACCTTTGACTATTGAAAGGTGTGCCATTGTTAGATTTCAAAATCAAAGGAACGTCCTATTTTGCAAAAATGCTTTCTAATCTCTCAATTACTCTGCCATGAGTAGATGATGACAGATCTGCCTCAAGAGGAAAATAGGAGTATTTATCGACAGTGACTAGTAGATGATGTCCATTGTCGAGGGTTTTAAAGAAATCAATTGCAATCTTATCCCATGCATTTTCTCAAATGGCAGGCCCTTAATTCATTTTCAACTCTTTCATCAAGATCGTTAAGAAGAAACATTCTCAGGTGACAGTTCTAGAACGTCATAAGATGATGCCTTCTTTAGTACACTAAAAGAGAAAAATTATCCTGGGTTGAGCTTTAAATATTGTACTAGGATGTTCTTCATAAAGTTATCTGTTCTCTGTGTTGTTTTTAGAATGTGTTAATTGTTTGTGGTATGTCTGAATGTGTAAGATCAGATAAGACAATACTCTCTGTGTCTTGGTGATGTTGTTTTCATTAACCCTTTTATTCTTTATATTGTATTAATCACCCTGATACGATTATATAATATATAGTATTTATTGTTGTGATACAAATAAAAATAAGAATGTAGGGGGATATTTACAAGGGCCATATCTCTGATTTTTTAGCTTTTAAAGCCAAAAAAGCTGAGATAAAAATATCGCCCTATTTACAAGAGGGGGCTAACATGCATTAGTGCATGTTAGCACCCTTTTATCCAACGCCTCCCTTTGCATTTCTAATGAGATGCAAAGTGGGCATCACTGGGCAGTACAGCCTTGTAAACATCGCTGATGTGCACATCGCGATATGTACAAGGTGGCCCACGTATTTTAGCAGACGTTAGTTTTGGGCGAAAATCGCTGTTTTCGCCCATAACTAACGTCTGCTAAAATCATGACTAACCCATACCTAATATAGGGGGTGGATTCTTGTGTTACAACCACATGGTTGTATCAACAAGCATATCGCAGTTTTGCAGGGAATATCACTGAAAAACCAGCGATGTTCCCAGCAAAACGGTGATTACCCCGCTATCGCCTGAATTTATATTGCCATTGCACTATGCGTTGTAAATACAGCACAAGCATGACGATAAATTCCAGCGATAGATGGCGATAAATATTAAAGCGATAAGCTTGCTTTACAATATTTATTGCCGTCTGTTATTAAGTATTGCCATGATATGTAATTGATACATATGAGAAATAGTCAAGAGGGTTTTGACCTGTCCCTGGTGATACACAATCATATAATCATACGCATGTAGTTGTTACCCTCACCTCTCAATGTACATGGGCATCTTGGCTTTATGATTGGTCAAATGCATTCCAAACAGAAACACATGAAAATGCTCACAAGCCCACACCACAGTGAGACTTTCTATTTCAGGTTGTCCATCTGTCACCAAAATTCTGATTTTTTTGTGGAATTGAACGGAGGCGGGGGTTTCAAGAATGCTGCAGCATCATAGCCTGTGTAACTTTATGCTGCCGGGAGCATAGCCTGCTGGGGCAGTGTCAGCTGCCCACCTGGACTGGCACCTTCATCCAGTATCCGCTGCATTTGGATCATCACGCCTGCTCTCTGGATGTAAGGTGCTGTCTTCTTCTTCGGTGGTGAGAAGAGGCTTTGTTTCCTGCAATGGTAATTCACCCTTCTCAACTCTTTGCATTGTACCTTGTTTCTACTGCCTTTAGTGTTTCTTTGTGTTAGAAAGGTTTTCTACTTATAACTCTTCCTTGCAGTTGACAATCACTACCTTTGGCAATACTCTGTACCTGGTTGTAGCTGCTTTTAGCGTTGTGATGTATGAATAATATCTCTTTGTTATGCTGTGGCATATTATCTCTTGTCTCAACATTTACCAGCAAATTTCTAGCAAATGAGAAGTAAACTTTCTGTAACACCTTCACCTTCTTTACCGTCCTTTCACTGCATGGAGTGGCGCTTTGACTCCAGATAAACCAACGGTCAGCTTTCACTTCAACTGAGGCACATGTGGCACACACAAGCAGTTTGCTGGACCATGGCAAAGTCTCTGGGAGAGCACTTTCAGTTCTTCGGGTCATGGGGTTTATGTAATCCCGTATCTTGTCCCCAATTGCAGCATCTACCCCAGCTCAGGTACATGCAAATAATCACGCCATTGATGATGCTTGGTATTACATGTCTTTATACCTCAGTATGTAATCATTAAGTGAATACTCTGCATCATGAATTATATACTCACACCCATGAACTTACATTACTATTCCATGCAGTCTTTCAGAACCAAAAGGGACTTATCATCTTTGACTTTCAATGCCCTTCACATAGGTACTTGGTGATCTTGGCTGTTTTAAAATTGTGGATCTTCGTAGGTGAACAGATATACTTGTGATTCTCTTGTGATGCTTTGATTCTGTGATGCCTACTCTTGGTAATGCAGGACCATGTAAGTAGAACTGCCCCCATGGGGCCTGAACCTTTTTTTGATTTTCTTTCAAGAAGGGAGAGGGGCCCCGGAGACCCCTCCACTGAGACCTGGCACTTTTTTCAAATTATTTTTAAACAAAACCAAGGGGGCTGCCCGGCCCCAATCCTGGGCTGAATTAAGACTTGGGGACCCCTGCTCCCATGCACCAGCCTGTAGTTTGGGTGCCCTGGTGGCAACCCAGGGAACCCACCGTAGGAAGGTGGATATCTGACTATGGTTACCCCCAAACTTTTTGCCTGGTGTTTAGCTGGTTTTTGAATTAGTTGGCCTGGGATCCTGCTATTCAAGGTCCCAGGCTAATTGCTCTCCCCTTAAAATGGACTCCATGTACCTTAGGTACATTCACAATTGGAACTGGTTCACCTTATAGGCCCCTGTAACAGTGTACCCCAGGTACCCAGGGCATAGGTGTATCCAAGGCCTACCAGGGGCTGCAGCATGTATTATGCCACCCCTGGCCTCCATATTCAACACAACTGGCTGATAGATCAGCTGGGGTAAGTTGGTGTAATCACCTCTTACTTAGGTATAGTAAATCTATATCTAACATATCTGGACACATGTTAACCTCTAAGATTCTCCTATGGGAGGCCTCAACAATCCTGGAGGCAGAGTGCTTGGTTTCCTGTGAGATTGTGCTCTGGCACTTGCTGAGCCTGTCTGCAGCTGTCAGGAACAACTCCCTAAGCTGTTCCGGGATATTGCCATACCATATACTCTTAAGTGCATTATAATCCTTGCGGTTTCATGCTAACTTTGGTTTGGCTTTATCAAAACATGTCAAGTAAGGTGTCATACAAATTGGAATACTACCCCCTCACCAATTCTGGTGACGGGGGTAGCATTCCAACCTTCTAGAGGGACACGACTTGTACATAACCTGAACCCCGGTTGAAGTTAACTCGAGCCTCAGGATCACAAAATGGATGCTGCCACCACAGACACAAGTCTGACCTCCTGCTGCTGGAAGTCCTTCCAGCGAGGGAGGCTTGGACAAAGGGTTTCCTGCCTTAGGAGGTGCTAACACCACCCCAGACAGGATGTTGTGTATTGGGTAGGACAGGGCTGAATAGGATGAGACATGCCTGGGGCACACAAGGTGGCCCTGTGCTTAAGCCAATCCAAACCGGTGCTGGGGCTTTCCAGCCCCAGTCCTGGCACGGAGCTGGTCAAAGGAAAGGGGGTGTAACCCCCCCCTTCCTGGTCCCACCCAGAGGAGGGACCTAGCAGGTGATCCGGCCCCTAGATTTGGAATAAGAGTAGGAGCTGTGTCGCAAGACTTCAGATCATCCTGAACTCGACTTGAAACTAAGAAGAAAACTGGACTTCGACATTCTGCTGCACAGAAGACTGAAAAGAAGAGACCCGTGGCGGCACCGATAGACGTGGGACCATCCATCTTGGAAGATTCACGAGAAGCTGACTGCACAGCACCCGAGGCACCCTCGACGCTGTGCTTTGGGGTTTGAGAAGCCCTACCACCGAGCAGCATCTGCACCGAAGATCAGCCCCCCAGCATCTCCACGATCTGCGTCATCCCGGTTACTGGCCCGTTGGCTAGTGGCCATCTTGGCGATGAAATCCAAAATCAACACTGCTGGTCTGGTTGCTCCAGACTGGCCCTCGCTCCTGTAAATAGGAGCGGCCCCTCTGACCTTGCTGGTCCGAGTGAGAAGCTTGCATCATTTCCTGCGTGGCTTGCATTAGCCAAGGCGTGTTTGCTCCAATCAAGAAGCCGACACTACCTTCAGCTAGAGCCTTTGTGGGACAGCTCGTGATCGATGCCTGGACGTCCTTGACTTCTTCATGTCCACGTGGCTACAGAGAAAATCTTCACTTCTTCGCCTCTTTGCACCCGACATCGCCTGGTTCCCTCCTGGTTCCATGCTAGTCACTGACTAGTGGCGTTGAACATTGTCCCCTTTGCTTTCAGGTCTTCACCTCTTCAGATCCACCTTTGGATCCACCGGAACTCTCCTCGACGACCCGCCTGCAGCATCTTCATCTACCGGCTCCATAGACAAGCGCTACGAAATCCGACACACTTGAGACATATGCACCCGCTTCCTGTGGGTGAGGTAACCCTGGCACTTTGGTGCTCCTGTGTAGCAATACACCTCTAGTGTCTATGTTCCAAGTTTATAGGTTCTAGGTCATCCGGAAGGTTCCCTTTTCAGTAACTTTGTACTTTTTACGCACCATTGACTTTGCATTGGTGCATGCGTGTGCTTTAAGCGCTGCACCCGAGTCCCGCGGGCCTTTCCCGACTTAGTCACTACTAGTTCCGAACAGCTCCAGCAATTCCCAAGGCCCTAGGCCTACTTACTTTTCAATTAGTGATACTCATACCACTATTTTAGTATATGGTTTAGGTGGCCCCTAGGGCCTATCCATATTGTGCAACTTTTGTATATTTAAACAGTGTTTCGTTTTAACGCATTTGCTTCTGTGCTCATAAAGAGTATAGGGGATAAATAAATATATATATATTTTCAATATATATCTGTGTGGTGTCCTTTCATTTGGTATTCAAGGGGATTTTATATGGTAAAACAGCTTGCTTCACATGCCTTTACAGAGTTTAGCCTAAGACTGCTTTGCCCACGCTACCTCTAGGATAGCTGGTCTATAAGGTTGACTTACAACCAATCATCATAAGGGTTGCTTGGCATGGTACAAGGTGATCACTAAAACTAGTGAGCATCATATACCAGGCCAACTTCTCACACCCACTGCCAGTGGTGGGACATGGGGGGAGCCTCAAGGCCCTCACACTCCTTGCCAGGTCCACACCACCTTCAGGAGCTGGGATTGCTTTCAGATCTAAGGAGCTGCTGACATGCAGCTCAATGAGATCCCAAAGCAATGCGTATGTTTCCCTGCTCGCTTCACAGCAGGCAGGGAAACAGACACTTGCTCTGCTTTCACCAAAAAAGAACACAAACTTGCTTGCTGAAAGCAGAGAGTTTGCTATGGCTTGGCAGGATCGGTTCTCCCACCAAGCAATAGGAAACTGCAATATCCCTGGGCTGGACACTTTGGGACATTGGGACATTCCCCAGGGCCATGTAGGACTCCAGGAGGGTGGCTCCGACAGCTCTCTCCTTTATTTGTTTTAGCCCGGGGAGGTGGTGAACCCATGGCTGCGGGGGAAGGGCAGAGCCTCCCCGCATTGTTATGATGTTTAGAGGTGGCAGTCCCTAGGGCTGTGGGGGCCCGCGTGGCCCCTCACAATTCTATTATGTTTAGCCCTAGGGAAGTGGCAGTCCCCAGGGCTTTAGCAGTGCCTCATGCCACCCTGAATCATCAAAACATCAGCCCAAGGGAGCTGGCAGTCCCCAGGGTGTGTGGAATGCCACAAGAGCAACCCCTGCATAAAAAAGAAAGATTCCCTTGGCTTTAGGCATTCTAGGAGGGGGGCCCTTGCACCGCCTCCTACATATTGAAACCAACCCCTGGGGCCTGATCCACCCGGGGACTTAAATTAAATGAAGCACAGAAGTACTGGTACTGATGAAACAGTTTGTCAAATTTCTTCAAATGAACACTGCGACAAACAGCATTTGATTGCTAACCTGTCAAGCCCCAACATTTACCAATTCACTTTTCACTATCTTCAAATTGTAGTGACAGCAATTGACAGACTACACAAGAGCATTGATAATAACAGGCTCACTCCATTAATTCCGGAGTTCAGGGATTGAAACCATTTATAAAGAATTGAACATATAATGGCTCAAACAGTTTAATATCACTTCATGCACAAATGTCTTTTTTCAAATTCTTCATATGGAAATAGAAAGCAGCTTACATTAGAATGAAACACTTCGATATACTGAACTGTTTCCTTTGTTTTCTTTTGCAGCAGTGCAATATTGTCAGTGGTCCAGGGAATGGAGTTCAAAGCATTGGGATTACTGCAAAAGAAAAGACAGATTAGTTAAAAAGGACAGTAGGTTTTCTATATCAGTTATATTAAGAATATCCAAATGCAGTTGAACTGAACAACCAGGAGCTTTCAATCAAAGTCCCCAAATGGGTGCTCTGTGTCCTGTAGTCCTTTAGCATTTGGTGGTGTCTCCTTTTACTAAGGCTAACAGCACACATCAAAGGTGGACCACCCACTTTAAAAGTACCCTCACTACATGGACATCACTGAGAGGTGGGAAGAGGCAGCACCTTATATATCTGATGTGCTCTCTCAAACCTCAGACGCTGCCCTCAAGGGCCTTAGTCTAAGGGTCACAAAGGCAGAAGCAGAACTCTAATCATGGCTCAACCTTGTGCTAACCCTGATGAGGCTGATAAAAGGCTACAGGAAGCACATATTGCCAAGCCTGTGATGTCACTGGTGGTCAATGATATAATTTCCGCTAACATTGGTGATTTTTAATGTGGCAAACAGCCTGGAAGTGCTCTTTTGCAATTCATGCCCTTTGGATCTGCAACACTACTTTAACCATTGATTTGTCCATCATTTTAACTGTCTTGCAAGTGGTTTAATTACTTACATTTAAGTCTTAAATGTTTAGCTCTTTGTTCAATCTTTTTAAGCGCATCCACTGCCTCACCTGCTCATGTATTTCAGTAAAAGTCCTGTTAATGATTCAACAATTGTTTAATGCTGTCATAGTAGCAAAAACTGGTTGGGCCACTAGTTGCCTAAAATATTTCTTTAGGACCTTTAACCCTTTAAGTGCTGCGGTCGGCCAACGGTGGTCACGAGCACTACCTTGCCAGTGCTGCACACGACCGTTGGCCGACGGGTCAGCATTCGTTATTTTAACGTTCAGCACTGGGCGCCGAACGTTCGACGCTCGGAAGGTGTTAAATACAAGCAGCACTGTGTACTCTCTAGCTTTAACGTCATTAAGACCAAGCAAGTGGGATATTTAACTGTAGGATACTACAGGCCTCGTTTAGAGTCTGGTAGACAGGGCACACGACCACAAATGAGTACTGTGTCCGCAAACCTGATTGTCCATTCACTCTATTTAGATTTAGAAGGATTTTCAAATTTCTGCCATTGGAAAAGTTGGTGTCTCTGTTTAAACCTTACATTGTTGACCTGTACCGGACTGCCCACCCTATTTAGAGCAGACAGAACGTTTCCTGGCAGTCACAAACAGACACAAAAGAAAAACACTGGCCATGCATTTAGAGCTGTCAGAGTCATCATTATGTTGTTTTTCAAAACAGGTCCCTCTTTGTAAAACAAAAAAATGAGCAGAACAGAAGTATGAAGCTTTCAGCACCTTCAGAGGAGCTGCAATGGCAGCAGCTTCTTTAAAGGAACATGCATCTCTACCAGTCCTGTAGACATGTCTAAGTATGGTGTGCAGGGCCTTTGTCTGTTAGAAAAATGTAAAAGAGATCAATTGTAAATTTATTTCAGTAGACATGGATGACACTTTATGTTGATCAATTAAGTGATAGATGGATTGGACTGAACAACAAGCTACTTATCTTAGTATCCAACTGGTGGATACTCTATCTAACCAGACAGTCCTTAGCTTGCGTCACACTGCATCATAAATATTTTCAGCAACTCCTCCCACATTCTGGTAGGTGGTATTCTCAGACTGCGCCGAGGTTCTGCACTGCCTTCAGGAGGGATGCAATGAGTCATATATAAAGAAGCTGTAAATTGAGATAGACTCCCCAATGTTGAAGGCCCACTCTACTGTTGGCAGAAAAGAAGCTAAGCACCAAGTTGCCACGCAAGAATGTGATATATGGTAGGTATACTGACATCACCTATGGTTTACTGACATCGAACACTGAAGTACTTGTAATAAGGAAAGCATTCATAATTCACAGCAACATCAGAGAACAGCTCTGCATAGGATCCATAGCAGTGCATATCAAGCAAGTGTTAAGATCCCACTGTAGCAGGAATAAGCATATAAGTGAAACCCTTCAGGAACCACATCACAACAGGTGACGTCCACAACAAAGCTCGGACCGACAAATGAAAAAAGGACTAAAGGGCCCACAAATAACATTTAACTATGATCACAGCAAAGTCTTGTGGGCTTGCAACAAAACAAATACCACTTCAGATAACTTGGCCTGAAGTGGGTCAGTCTTATGGTACTCACATTAGGACACACACGTTTATTTGTCCAGATACAAGAATACATTGATTTAGTACATGGGTTCTAAGCCTCCAAATAATGTCTACCTCTTCTGAGGGCTGATCAAAACTACTAAATTGGTGCCTTTCAAGGGAGTGTAGGTTGTGGAGTGTAGATCACTGATTTACTGCTGAGACAGGATACCCTCCTAAGGAGGTAGTTAGTGTTGTGTAGCATTTTAGGATTCAAGCAAAATCTACTGATTCATGCCCTTATATAGGTACAATTAACATTGCCCTTATATAGGCATAGAAATCATAACCATATTTAGACATAACCCATGCAGTCCACATACAGGCATGGCTTCTTCTACTCGTTCCAAAAAGCCACAAAGATTTCTTAGAAAACTCGGCTTCAGCAGTCAGGGACATCCCCTTGCTTGAATATTATTTTGTCCAAGAATTCATGGAGTTTTCATAGAACTACCATTCCCTTGGGGTTCTTTGGTGACATTATTATGTCCGATTTTACATCAAAATAGGCACCTTCCAGGTATAAATATGCATAGACTTGCCCTAGCAAACACACAGTGGTTCGGAGCAGCTCGACTATCTACTTGCCAAATGCAGCTCGCTAAAGCAAGTGCCGAAGGAAGCCGACCCTCCAGCTAATGCACTGACAGAGTTGCTGCATTTCTCCTGGCGATAATCCAGCTCCAGTGTTTCCAAGCTCCCCTCATGGGATGTTGGGAAATCGAGTCCGAGACAGAGATACCAGACCTCCGTCATTCTAAAACCAAGGTATGGAGCTGATTAGACCCTAAGAGAAATCTTGGTTAGATTCTTGGCAAAGAAATACTAAACCTATGCTCCACCTCACTTATTTCTTCCCTCATACTAGTCTTAGGTTAGGTATATTGGGGTAGGCGTATTTTAGAAGCACCAGTTGAGTACTTTTTAGCCTTTGTTATTTATGTATTTATTTTTCTATGGTTTATAAACCATACAATGCTTTTACAGTATTATTTCATAATACTCTTCTTACTGTACGCATTATACTTTGCAACCAGTATTACGATTGTAGCAGTTCACTTTACTTGCATGAGAAGGAAGACTGTTCAATAAACCCTTTTATTGAAAACGCCCCTCTCTCTATTTCTCTGCACATCTGATAAAACGAAGCATGCACGATTGACTGAGTAATCTATCTATCTATTGTTTCCACAACTCTGAAGATCAGTTTTATTCTTGGGGAAACAAAGTTGTCATGTTTATGCGGTTTTCAGAAACAAATACCTTCTTGTTATTCGAGAAAGTTTCTAGTGACCTCTGAGATAGCTGGCACTCAAAATTAAGTCTAATATATTCAATAGACACTTAGTCAACATAAGTCCTATGTCAAATCTACAGGATATATTATTCCAACGCGCAGAGCCTATTGGGAATATAGGAACTACACTACACTAGAGCAGAGGTGAAAGTCTCCACCACTCTCCTGGCTTAAAACAGGGCAGCAAGAATAATGTGAGCTCAGTCCATCCTGACATTCAGATCTTGGGAAAGAAGCAGCAGCAGTGGAAAAGCAAGCAGATTAAATGTTTATCCCAGAGAGCCTTGAAGTTCTAACACTAGTGTGCAGGAAGCATGACACACTGGGACTCATTGCCATGTCAGTTGGAGTTGTCTACGACTGATACCGTCTTAGGTCGGCAGTTCTGACTGCCTGTTTACAATGCGACTTAACACTGTCCAGTTGAATTCCCCCTGTTCTCTATGGGAGATAGTGTCAGAGCCAGAAACCAGCCTTAATCATGTCCGAAAGGCTGACATTGACCGGCTGAGGGAAACCGACATTCTAATCACAACAGCAGAAATACCATCCATTGGCGATTATGGTGCAGTTCAGACTGGCTGGAAGACTCCGAGAGACGTTCAGAACCATGTCGGAATCGCCGACTGTTTACATTCTGACTGCCGACATCGTAATCGGACAGTCGGACCACAAACTGACCGTGTAGGTCAGAAGACCTCCGACTGCAGACAGAAAGCTTCAGAATAGTGGTAAGAGGCTTTCCCCCCAACATCGTAATCGCTCCATGTGTGTTCTCTGCAGTAGTATAATAATCTGTTCAAGGCATGCACCACTGACCAAAGAGATGTTTTGCAACCCTTTTTGGTGCAAATGTCCTGTTTGCCCCACCAGATGGTGCCTGCTTAGCTCATGCAACCTGACATTTTAAGAACCCACCAAATGATTAGCAGTCAGATATATCGCTTGGCAGTTGACCCACTGCCAGAGACTGGGTGCTTCCTGGCACAGTCCCGTCAACCCATTACCATCCTTTTTGTAGCAGTACCAGTGGCGGTTTTGCTGTCAGCCAGGAATTGCTATGTTTCTCTTGGATCAATGGGAGAAAATTCTTCAGGACCAATTGATTAGCACACAATCTGAAAGTAATTTAACTCAAGTACAAACTGAAGGAATTGTCTGTGAGACTGCAATTTGCATGAAAAGATGCCTCTTCCAGTCCCCTTAATGCAGGGCATAGAGGACTTTGGCCATCAGCGCCAAAATCTTTAACATGCTATTTCAAAGGGAGGCATTCAAGAACCGAAGATCTAGAATCAGTAGAACCTGCAAGCCTTCTCAGGCATTCGGAAGAAGTGGGAGTGAAATCCTGTGCCCTTCTCTACCTCTGGAAAAACTCTGTGGGTCGCCTTGTCCAACAGTGAACTTTTCGAGAGAGAAAAGGAAGTATGATCTTCTGAATTTAGAAGAAGAGGAGCGAGTAAGATATGAACACAAGGGTGTAACCATGTTGAATAACCTGTGAAACTCACTGGTCTGAGGTAATCCCAAGCCAGGCAAGTAGGAAAAGCATGTGCTGCAGTCATGGCAGGTGTTGAGGAAGAAGAAGATTGGTGTCCCTGCTGATGACTATGGCCTCTACCACCACCATATCCCTTAGAGGCATGAAAGGGCTGCACATATTGTTGCACAGACTTCCAAGACTGCATTTGGCAATAAGCAAGGTCTCCTCTGACTTTACAGTATTGTCAGTTGAACTAACAGTCTAGAGATTGCAAGCCCAACAAATGGGGCAATTACACAGCTCTCCTTGAAGCGCTCTAGGGCAGAATCTGGAATCAATCTAAAGGGCACTTTGAAGGCAGATGACACGGCAGGGGTGTCGAAACTGAGAAAGTGAGAGACCAGAAGACTGAAGGATGACCTGTTTATGTGGCACACAATGTAGGGAACCTGAACTGAGGAGACCACTTGGATACCTGAATAGAAACTGATCAGTGTGAGCTATTTTATGAATCAAAATGGTCTGCAGAGGTTTATCTGTCGGATTTGTAATAGAAAAAGCACAGCATTTAATTACAGCAATCTTTGCAGTGGTTCTGGCAGTGCATCGTTGGGTCTATTTTTCTGAATTAGTTTGGGGTTTTTAATTTCTTTTCCTATGATATGCCAGCCTGCTACTGGCTTGTAGCCATTCTATTTACAGAGGCTGACGACCGCCCTTGTTTTTTGCAAAACTTGCCCCAAGGGTGTTTCTCTAAACTGATAGAGAATTTGGGGTCCTAATTCATACATGGATGAGCAGTCAATCTTTGTGTATTCTTGTTGGTAATTAGCTTGTCTAGCTTTGGCTCCAGATGGTGTGATAAGTCCCATTGCCTGAATAACGTAAACTCCAGGTGAGCTTGAGTCCTGATGCACATTTTTGTCCAGAATGAGAAGTTCCAAACATAGATTGCTTAGACCACCCTAGAAGGGAGCTCATTTGAGCCCCAGGAAAGTTCAGCACCATTGACCTATTTCTGACTTCAAGTGTACCTTAAAGTCTTTGCATGTTAGACCCCAATTTCTGGTTGAATGTATTTTGTGTTGGTCAGATCAGTTGAGTGTGGAACAACATTGAGTACTTAGGAATGCCACTTTTTCTAGATGGATGGTCAAGCACAAAATCCTCTTGGAATAACCTCCTAAAGGGAAGGCAAGACAAGCAAGAAAGTTCATGTGACATCAAATGCATTGCTTTCAGATTACACTCATTACTCTAATTCCAGTTTTAGGACCATAATTTCCTCCTTTCTTGTTCTCTTGGGGGGTGTGCTATCAATTCTTGATGTTAGCAAGAGGAGGATGAGACGTCCTTCTTAATGCCAGACTGAAGGATGAAGTTAAAAAATAAAGTAATAGTAATCATGCTTTTTCCTAGAATTCAAAGTGGCCAATTCCCTTTTTTGAGTTGGGGCTACAGCATAACCTGTCTCTGAGATGTTGATACCCGTCACAGAGCAAAGAGCTTGACTGAAAGATGTGGACTTAGCAACATGAGAATTAACAGTAACTCCTTTAATTACTTACATCAGATACAAGATGAGAGCATAAACATACCTGGTAATGTCAAAGCCAAGGGATGATGAGACAGGGTTGTAAACTGGGATGCTCAGACACACAGTGATGTCATTCTTAGGGTAGTACATAAGGAAAGCAAGGCACCTCTCTTCATTGATGCCAATACCACTCTGGAGGGAGACACAATCAGAAACAACTAATAAGGTAGGTGCAACTAATCCAATGTATTGCCATGTTGGTGATATGACTGCTACCTGTTGCACAAAAGGGTAACATACTGGCTAGAAAGTAGCAGGCAGTGGCCACAGATATCAGTGTTGCTTGTAATGTGCCTGTCTCATAATGTGTTTTGCATTGCCTCATTATTGGATCTCACTGATGGGATAACAGTCCTTTCTCACCCTATTTTCACAGGTTGCACAGTGAAGTGGAAATAAAGTGACAAAGAAACCTTTGTATAGTGATGTTCCCGTACTATAACTAGCTTTAGAACAGTCTAAATAATTTGCAAAGCAGCTATGGCCCTTACAATAGCTTCCCAAAGACACTCCCAGTTTCTTCATGCAGGTGCTCTCCCCAACTAGCATCCGCTGCTGCTACAAGTGCAGATAAACAAAAATATTTAGGATGAGGGGGGCCTCAATAGTCCTTAATATACAAGGTCATTTTAGATCAGTGAGTCTCATCAATTCTTAATTAATTCATCTTTTATATTTCTTTTAAAACAACCAAACAGTTACAGCCAATGTTTTTAGGTCAGTAAACTTCTTCAGGGCTACAAGAGACATAGGGGGCCATTACGATGATGGAAGGAAGGCCATCCATAGTGGTGGTGGTGGCGGAAATCCGTCATGTCCTCTTCCCCAGGTGCGGTCATTCTGACCAACAAATCACAATTGACACATAGAGGCAATTTTCCATCTGCGCAATCTGCCAGGCTCCGCATGCTTTTTGCGCATGCAAGGGTGGCAGACTAAGACAATAAGGCAGGTACAACGTGCAAAACATGTTTCGTCCACCAAGCAAATCACTTTGTTGCAGACAGCCCTTCCCACCACTGCGTCAAAACCACCACGTTGTGGATGGCGGAAATACAACATCGGAGAGGAAGAGACGATACTGTACCCAACCAAAATCCCTGGACCCGCTATGGATCCTGCGCCACAGGCCTTCCCACTGGACTTCTGGCCTCACCTCCGGCAGACAAGTTGCCGCTGCACTCAACAGCAGAGGTACGTACCAGACATTTCCACGCATGCAACCCCTGAACAACCACATCTCCCAGCAAGCGTGGTGGCACCGCAATGAATGTGGCAACCTGCAAAAATGCAACGTGTGAGGCCCACCCAATCCCCATGAGTGACCCTCGGTGCTCCAGAAGGCAATTGGAGCTAATGGCAAGCCCCACAGTTGCAGAGCGCGCACATGTGCGCCAAAGGCACCCATTGACTAATGGCTCATCGCATTGTGTGTGCCACATCCTGGTGGCCCGGAAGCTGCAACCGCAACCCTGCAATGTTCAGGTGTGGACAATGTATTTCCTCGCTGCGAATGCCAGCAACCATGCATGAGAACATATACTGCATCTGCAATGGCGCCCTGATAATTACATCACTCATCACAACTCATGTGCCTAAAGTGACTGGTGCACCCCATTGGCAATGTTGTTGGGCATGAGGTCCCGATGCATATTGAGTAACCACACAGACACCGTACATGCATAAGAGAACTGTCCCAGGGCACCAGTGACGCCTGTGATTGGTGGCTGTGGGTGGAGTGTAAATCAGCCCTCTGGGAGTGGCTGGAACCTCAGAACAACTAGAACAGTGACCAGCTGGTCACTACTAAGTGATGGGTTCAGAATGTATGACCCGTGAGCCAAGTGTGAAATTACATACATAGCCATGCCTCGTGGCCAGCATGGACTCAAATGAGGAAAGGAGTCAACAAGGACAAAGGTCTC
Organism: Lissotriton vulgaris; assembly: GCF_964263255.1. NCBI lineage: Eukaryota > Metazoa > Chordata > Amphibia > Caudata > Salamandridae > Lissotriton > Lissotriton vulgaris. The sequence continues at coordinate 83,420,067 of NC_141695.1, forward strand.
CCACACTGTACCAATGTTGTGTAATGAAACATCCAACCTGTGAACCATGCTTGAACATCCCTTGACATCTGACTGGCGTCTCTTGGCCAGAGGTCGAATTGTGAAGGGTCAGTGGCGTAGGCAGACAATCAGAGGTGTCCAGTGTCTGCCAATCAGACATAGATGTAATTCCTACCACACCCAACACACATACTGGTGTGGCGTGCAGTGTGCCTAGCTGCCACTGCATGTAAATGTCCCCACACACATCCTGAGACAGAGCTTCTCCAGACCCAACGCCTTAAAAAATCCTGCCCACCAGTATGGATGACGTGTGATTACCACACCTTGCAATCCTCATTGGCTCACGTGACATTCCCTGTTGACTGATAAACTTACACACCTGCATGACTGATTGTCACTGTACAATGTGTATGTGATGTAAAGCACTGTCACACCCCACACTCATATCAGTTGTGCCATACAAAAAATGAGAAGCACATGAGCGAGCAGACATTGAGAGATGAGGGGAAATGGACAAGGGAGCAGAGAGGTAATCTGAGGAGGAGGGCATGAGAGAGCGCATGGGAAGTATTACTTGCCTGATACTCCCACCTTAGGAAACCTGTGCATCCCATTAGTAGGTCCTTTCAAGGAAAAAACACACTTCTTGATAGTGACAACATCTATCATGAAAATCTGGATAGAAATAATGTGTCTCCCTAGCCCATGTGAAACAGGCCTGGCAGGAGACAGAAGTGACAACTCAGGCTTGCAGTGGCCCACCCGAATGCATCATTGAAGAACACAAATAAAGATTCCTGGAGTCAGCCCTGCCTGGGAGGCATCCCAAATGTTCATCGCAACCATTGATGGCACACACATTGGCCTCGTACCACCACAGGGAAGTGCACCCGTCTCTAGGATCTGCAAACACTACCACTCCATCAATGTGCCAGTGGTATGACAGGCGTAGCAGATAATCTCACATGTGTGTGCAGAGTAACAGGGGTCGGCACATGACAACTAAATCTGGTCACCATCACTCCTGCACCCTACCCACACATGGTCAGTGACAATGATAGTGGTGAGGAAGAATGCCTTGACCAGCATCTAAAGCTCATCACCAACTCCTGATGAGTGTGATGCAACAATAGAAGGCCATGACTGTGTCAGTGTGCCTTGCTGATGTCTCACAGACTCAGACAAATTTCCATGAGATTTCGTACACACACTGGGCTATGCGCCGGAGTCGAAAACACATGCATGCAGGGACTGAGCATCCAGAAGCACCACTATGCACAGGACACTATTGCCATACTGCCTCACTTGCTCTCCTACTCACTCTGAGGCATCCAAGTGCATGTACACAAGTAGATTGAAGTCAATAAACGTTTCCATATGTGAAGTTTTCACTAGAGTGTCAAAGCATGCTAAATACGTGCTAATACAGGTTGAAAATGCATGAGTACTGAACCAGTAACCACAGTGACATATTCATTTCACGCAATATGTGGCATCCATAACCACTCTGGACGTTGAATCACGAGCATACCCCCCACCCCTTTCAGGAAGGAGCCGAATAGGATGTCCCTGGTGTATGGCCTTTGTCAGTAGAACCCATTACCCAGACTATACATGGAGAGACTACACAACACTGGCTGTGTCACACTCATCACTGGATGGATGACTCTCCAAGTGTGAGCCATCTGGCTTGCATTCCCATGTCAATCAAAGTGGATCTGGGTCCTCTAGTAGCTGTGAGACCTTGCTGATTTGGGGTGCTATGGCCTGAGCAGAACAGAATGAAGGGGGACAAGCTTCTGTGACTACGGACAGATTGTTCAGACAGTACTCAGAACAAGCTCTGTGGACACCTTCCATGTGACAGACATGTACTAAGGTACTTACAGGGCACAAGTCCTAAAAAATGAAGTGGGGGAACTGACCAAGTAAGACAAAACACACTTAACCTCACAACACCCCGACGTAGCGCTATGAAAGATGGAAAATCGTGTGACTAAGATGATTTGTGCAAATACTGGGACAGACCAACCCATCTGACAGTCTTATAGTGTCAAAATTGATATACAGGGATATAATAGTGACAAAAGCATGCCTCTTTTAAGTACCTGTGTAGAGATGGAAAACTGTGTGCACAGGTTCCCCTCTGTGGCATCAGCATTCAAATGTAAAGTTCAAGGTGGACCCTAGTCAGCATGTACAGAGGGATGTTGTATAGCTACTTTCTTCAGGCCTGGCTGGGTGTGAAAAACAGGCACACTCGCTGAATGCACATTGCTGCTGGGAATGGACTGCAGACAAAGTGCAGGTGCTGCAGAATGTGTACTAGTAACTCGATGGTACACCGGGACAAGTGAAGCATATTTCTGTCGGGACAAACGGCAGTGCAGGGCGACCGCATCAAACCCGGCCAAAGTGGGGGGGGGGAGGCGCCGTGTACCCCCGATTCCAGCCCTGGGTACTTGCAAAACAACAACCCTATTTCTTCTTTGTGTGCTACAGCTGCATAATGGAAGCTGGGCTCATGTCAGACGACAAAGTCCATGACAGTCAGATGATAGCATCCACTTGCCCTGGTCTGTGGTACCAAGCACAATAGACCGCAGAGCACAGCACTGTCCAACCCAATGCAGACCGGGCCATAGTCAGTGAGGTGAATGCCACTTCTTGTCAGGTGGTGTGCATAAAGGGATACAACGATTGATTTCGTCACTAACAGTTCCTGTTGCTGTAAAGTAGTTACGAGAATAGAAGAAGGCACACGCAGCTTCGAAGGGAATCATTTCTAAGATACGATCCTTTTCATCTCCAGGAAGTTAACCGCCATCCAATCCAGCAGTAAGAAGGAACAGATGTGCTCTCTGCACCACAAGGTTGCAAGGGGCATCCCATCGTAACCTGGGAGAGGTTCGATGTAGGCATGGCACAGGAGTGATTGTGCATAAGCACAGGTGCATCTGTCCGCCTGCCTGACACATTGAAAGGCATCCCATAAACGTGTCTCACCAAAGCAGTCTTGCACGTGGACCAACAAAGGAGTCACCCACAACTCATGATCCAGGTCAGCAAGGTATGTGTTTGAAAGGCAGGCATCCATGGCCCACTGAAAAAGACATCTTCTGCAGGAAAAGACAGGTTGCACACAGGTGTAGAAGGAACATTAGTCAAAAGCTAATGCCCAGCACAGCCAGTGGACACATCCAAAGAGAATCTGCACGTGGGCATGGTAGAGTTGCAACAGACCGGGCTCACCCTGGCTCACTGAACGGTCAGACATGGTGTGAGAGCAATCTCAGACACAGCGCTCAGCTGTAGAGACAAAGTAATGGTCAGAAAGCATGAAATGCAGGGTGCAAATTGGGGGACTGACACCTGGTGGTACTTCCTGAAAAGCATGTAATTGAGGGATAAGGCCAGAGGCCACAAGTCTGATAAAAAGTGTGCAACGGCCTTCAGTATCAGACACTAACAGTACTCTGTGTGTCAGTTCCCGCGAGAATAGTGGGAGAGCCGCTTTCAGCACTGACTGAATCACGCAAGACGGTCAGGACACCTGGTATCTGAAGGTCTTAGGGCTGAGGCTCATTGTACCTGTACACTCATTGAAGTATGCTTTTGCTGTGGGAATGTGAGACCACAATTGACTATCCAAAATCATTTAGGGGGAGTTAGCAGAAAATTGGCGCAAAAAAAGACACGTTGTGCAACTCTTACCATATGTTGAATGCCTGGCCTGTGCATGCCTAAGGGGTCATGTAGGTCCACATCACCTGAACAGACCAAGGACTCTGCATCTGAGGCTTAACTTTCTGGGCGGTGGACTGGCTGGAGTCGTTCATGGCATGCTCGCCTTCTGTGGGTATCGAGTCACTTTTGGAGTTAGGTCACTTTTGTCAGCATGTTCTGCACACACCGCAACTTAGCTGTTCATGTTTGCTACATTTGAATTGAGAGGTGACATGACTTTTGCCTTGGCTTTACTAGCCATTCATGTCAGAATGTCATCAGCCGCACATCTCCATATGTATAAGCCATATTAATTGAAAGAGCGCAGCACCACCACTTCAGAATGATTCAGCACCACCACAGCATCCATCAGCGCCACCCTAGCATCACTCAGCGCCAGCCTAGCATCACTCAGGGTCACCACAGCATCACTCAGGGACACTCCAGCATCACTCGCACCACCACAGCATCACTCGCACCACCTTAGTCTGCCCTCGGAATTTGACATCTGTTGGATCTCCTCTAGTGTCCGTTTGCTGCTCATGTTGCAATTCAGGTACTATTTCTCAACCTCCACTCTCCTGTTGTTTATGACCCCCCCCCACAAAAAAAACAATAACAAACAAGCATTAGAACAGGCAGTACAAAATTGCACGGACAAAAAAAATACATTTTGTATGTTAATTATTTTTTTAATTGGGTCGTTCAGTTGTACATAATGTCTTCTTGATTATATATAAGGTGGCAATAACACTGCTATAAAACATAGCTTAAAGGGTATGCAACCTTTAGCACGCATCTTTTAGCACGCACTACCATTACCACGCATCTGTTACAACGCATACCATTACAACGCATAGCGCTTCGAGGCGATCTGACTTAGGGAATGGCTAGTGAATAGGTTAATTTACTATCCAATAACCTTCTCTAGTGTCCACGGGGACTGGTGTTGGAATAGTAAATTAAACTATTCACTATCCAGCACCCAAAGCACTATGCGTTGTAAAGGTATTGCGTTGTAAAAAATGCGTGGTAATGGTATTCGTGGTAAAAGTGTGCGTGCTAACATCATACATCCAGCTTAAAGACATTGACAAAGCCTATAGCTCTGGCTAAACACTTATAAGATCCCAAAGGCGAGACCTATTGGCTATGCAATGCTTGTTTTTAAAACATGGCGAGAATCAAGAGGGAGAGAGAGGACCAGAAAGCTAGTCCAGATCCCCGGTTTATATGTATCGGTATCAATAGGAGACTAGCTCTAGAATGGATTAATCTGACACGGTTATGGTAGATTAATATTAGCTATGTAGCGACTCAGTATTTTGCCGGGTGGCAATGGCACCTCTTGGGTGTCTTTTGAAAGCCCTCACCCACCAACCTAGTTGGTGGCATGCTTCATCATCGGGCCCACCCAGTAACACCTAGCGTGTCCCGGGTGTGCTTCGACGCCTGATTACAGCGGAGCAGGTATGTCACTGTGTGTGCGGTGTGAGGTGCTAAGGTAAGTGAAGTTAAAACGGCTTGGCAGATGGTCCCTGGGGTGAGGATACTTTATTAAAAGGGCCTCTGCCAGCGGTTAAAAATAAGGCTGTGGGACGTTAGAGGCGGGTTACGACCTCCTACGTCCTTGAGTAGTCAACATGTTTCAGCCAGTGCCTTATATTAATCTGGCTTTCATCAGGACAATAAATATGTGTGGGTTAAAATTAGGGGTTGTGTAGTGTAGTCTATGTGTCTACACGCCCTAAAGTGTATCTAGCTGTGAGATGGGGGATTCCCTTCTCAAGATCACGCTTTCAATGCTTGTTGATAGCTCCAAGGTTATTGAAGTGGCAGGGTGAAGCCAGGATTTCTGGCCAGCACCAGCGTGGGACCTGTTGTGCCTCCTTCGCAGAACATGTCAGCTGTCCATGGAATTCACTTCTCTCCAGTATACCTTGCCCAAAATCTGCAGTCCTGCAGTTACTGTAGCTGTTAGAACGCATACCACCTCCCTTGGTGTAACTCTATACTACATTTGTTGCTAAACATGTGCCCATCTCCCATGTTCAAATGCGAAACCCAGGGCACGCGCTTGTCAAAATGTTATTATTAGCCTGTCTCTAATAAACTTCTCAAGACTCGCAGCAGCCATGGGCCACCCACGATGCCCAGCCCCATAAATTAAAGAGCTGGCAATCTCCTGTCCAATACCTGTGCATTAACACACACTGTCCAGCAACACATTGAAGGAGCACAGCATTGTGGAACTGTCAAATGCACAACTCACACACGCGTATGTGGTACAAGCAAATTCCACTAGGCAAGTACACACCGAGGTACACATTCATCTCACTTTGAAGCCACAAAGTGCCAGAGAACAGCCACACATGTATCTAAATTCCCCTCGACTGTGAACTTCAGCAAGCGTGCCTGCAGAAATTGCGCATGCCTTATGCAGTTAGCATGATTTATATTTGAAGACCTTCAGAATATTTGACATGCGCAATGATTTGATTTGATTTGATTTATCTATTTGTATAGCGCGTGATTACCCGAGGGCGTCTTGGCACTGAGATATACCACTGGCTCATTAAAGATGTATGACTAGAGCTGTTTAGCGAAAAGCCATGTTTTAACTTCCTTTCTGAAAGATTTTAGGGATGGACTGGTTTTTATGTCTAGTGGTAGTAGGTTCCATGTTTTTGCCATGTGTACCAGGAAGCTTCTTCCGCCCCAGTTAGTTCTTCTGAATCTAGGGACCCTCATGAGTTTCATTTGGCTGGATCTGAGAAGTCTGTTTGGCTCATATAGTTGCAGATGTGTTCTTAGGAATTGTGATCCAGTTCCGTTTATTGCTTTGTATGCCAAGCATAGTGATTTAAATTGTATCCTGCTTACAATTGGGAGCCAATGCAGGCTCTTTAGTTTATGGCTTACTTTTTCGAACTTTGGTATTTCTAGTATCAGCCTAGCTGCTGCGTTCTGCAGGCGTTGTAGCTTAAGTAGGATTTTCTTCCTTGCTCCGGCATATAGGCCGTTCTCGTAGTCCAGTCTGGACAAGGCCAGTGCTGTCACCACTGTCTTGCGTGAGTCATATGGTATGTAAGGTAGAATCTTTTTAATCATTTTTAAGATGTACCAGAGTGATGAGGCTAATTTGCTTGCTTGAGCGTCGAAAGAAAGGTTAGTGTCTAACATGATCCCTAGGTTTTTCACCTTTTCTGATGACTCTGGGCATCTTCCCATATCTTTAGGCCACCATAGTGGGGACCATATGTTTGTGTCTCCTCCTAGTATCATGACTTCAATTTTAAGCAGTTCATTTTCATCCATTGGCTGATTTCTGCAGCGTTGGAATTTTTCTGCTGTGACTTGTACCTCCTTACTTACTGACACCACAATTTGGGTGTCGTCTGCGTAAGACATAGGGGTGAAGCCGTTGTTCCTTATTATCTGTGCGAGTGGAGCTACATATAAATTAAAAAGAGTGGGGCTCATTGATGAGCCCTGCGGGACTCCGCATGGTAGGCTGAACAGATTGGATTTTGCTTCTCCTGATTCTACTGAGAAGGTTCTGTTCTCTAGGTAGGAGGCTGTAAGAGCGCATGCTGAGTCATGTATGTTTGCTGTTTTTAACCGTGTTATAAGGATTTCGTGGCTGACCGTATCGAAGGCCGCTGAAAGGTCGAGTAGTATCAGAGCGGCCTTCAATCCGTTGTCCATTATTTGCCTAAGTTCCTCCACTGCTGTGATCAGGCTGTCTCCGTCCCATGTTCTACTCGGAAACCGAACTGGGAATGGTCCAGCAATTCTCCGTCCATCAGATGTTGAGATAGCTGTTTGTTTAACAGTTTCTCCAAGATTTTTGCGGCGAAAGGGATCCTGGCGATGGGTCTGTAGTTGTTGGGATTTTCGCAGTCTAGATTAGGTTTCTTTAGCAGTGGCCTGATAGATATCATTTTCCAGTCGTCTGGGAAGATATTGGTATTGATCATTTTGGAGAATAATTTTTCCAGTACTAGGCTTAGTTGTATGGAACAGACCTGCATGATTCTGGGTGGACAAGGGTCCGTTGGGCTACCTGAATTGGTAGTGTGGATTTCTTTCTGGATCTGCTCAGCTGTCGGGGGTGTAAATCTAAAAGCTGATGTTTGATCTTGTTGGATTACTGGATTTATTGGGTGTGATGTGTCCTTTTCTATTGTTTCAGTACTCTGATTTTTGAAGGAGTCGTATACTGATGAGACTTTATTAACGAAGAAGTCCCCTAGTATATTGCAGAAGTTTGATGACAGTGCTTCTGGGTTATTGTTTTCAAATTTTGACAGTGCCAAAAAGGGTTTTGCTGGAGTTTTTTGACTCGTTAATCTTCTTAATGAAGTATTTACTTTTTTCTTCTATTATTAGCTTTTAGTATCTGTTTAAGGTATCTTTGTATTGTTGTATGAGGTGGGCATCGTAGTTAGTTCTCCACTTTTTCTCTGCTCTTCTACAAGTTTGTTTTTGTGTTTTTAGAGCTTCTGAGAACCATGGTTGTGATGGGGTTTTTCTTTTCAATGTAGCCTTTTTTGAGGGACTGTCGAATTGCCTTGTCTATCAAATCATTGAATTGTTTGCAGGCTATATTACTATTGTCGTTAAAAGTGGGATGGGATGTTTGGAGTTTTTCTATGAATGCCTGGTTGTCAATTTTAGACCAGTCACGATAGGTTACTTGCTTGATAACTTCCACTGGTCTTCCAGTGTCCTCCTTAACTTCCAGAGTGAATCTTACTAGTTTGTGGTCTGACCATGGGATTGGGAGAGTGTCAATTTTATTGAGGCTCTTACAAGATGTGAAAATACCGTCTAATGTATGTCCGGCGTTATGAGTTTCTAGATGTACTTTCTGTTTCACGTCGAAGTTTGCCATTGCATCAATAAATGCTGCTATCTTAGGGTCTGATTTTTTCTCTAGATTCAAGGAAAGGGCTTAGCAGGTCGATTAAGGGGGTTTTTGCACTAGGTGGTCTTTATATTAGTATTCCGTTAAACGTGTAATTGTTTGTAATCTTTATTTGGAAGGTTAATGTTTCGCAGTCTGAGGTGTTACCTTTATCTGAGATTTTAATTCTAAGGTTTTCCTTTGCTATGATCGCTAAACCTCCCCCTCGTTTTATTTTTCTGTCGACTCTGGAGAAGGAGTATCCTTCCGGAATAGCTAAGGCCAGGTCAGCATCTGATGCCTCGTCTGCCCATGTTTCGGTAACGAATAGTATATCAATTTTTTGTTCATCTATTAGTTCTGATGTCTGTATATTATGCTTGACCAATGATCTGGCATTGATCAAACTGATTTTCAGAATATAGTTTCTGTATTTCGGTATTCCGGATTTATCCATGTTTTTAACGGGAAGAAAGTCGATTGTAAGTGGGCATGACAGACATTTCTTACTTTCTTTGTGTGGCTCTATCTGAGCACATGTGAAGTTTGGTCTCATTCCTCGTAGTTCCTGGTTGGAGTATTTCCATAGTCTTTTATCGGGGTCGTTTTGTCCAGGGGGTTTGGCCTTGGGCCCGGTCTTGGCGCGGACGGGCGCAGGCGGGCTTGCCTTAGGCTCACCTTCGGCGCGCAATCGTCGCGCCCGCTGCGCGCGTCCGCTGCGCGTTTGTGGAGGGCACATTTTCTAGTGGGGTGGGAGGGGGGCGTGGCCTGCGTCGGTGGGCGTGGCTTGTGCTACCTCCGATTTTTGGCGCCAAGAACTCCGACCCGCCGCAGCCCTGAAATCGGCAGCGCGGGGCGTTTCTCAGCAGGTGAGGTGGGGGAGTGCTCTGGGGGATTGTGCAACAATTTTTCAAAGTTTTAAAATCACATTTACTAAATAGTGCAACAATTTATCTCAACACGACAATTTTAAAAGTAGGCTTTGAAATCCGTTCCGTCTCCCGGCTATCTCGCCTCAGGAGTGGTTAGTCTCTGAACGCGGCCTGAATTGTGCTCGCTCTTAAGGTCTAGCGAGGGGGTGTGGCCTGCGTCGGTGGGCGTGGCTTGTGCTCGCTCCGATTTTTGGCGCCAAGAACTTCGACCCGCCGCAGCCCTGAAATCGGCAGCGCGGGGCGTTTCTCAGCAGGTGAGGTGGGGGAGTGCTCTAGGGGATTGTGCAACAATTTTTCAAAGTTTTAAAATCACATTTACTAAATAGTGCAACAATGTATCTCAATACGACAATTTTAAAAGTAGGCTTGAAAATCTGTTCCGTCTCCCGGCTATCTCGCCTCAGGAGTGGTTAGTCTCTGAACGCGGCCTGAATTGTGCTCGCTCTTAAGGTTTAGCGAGGGGGCGTGACCTGCGTCAGTGGGCGTGGCTTGTGCTCGCTCCGATTTTTGGCGCCAAGAACTCCAACCAGCCGCAGCCCTGAACTCGGCAGCGCGGGGCGTTTCTCAGCAGGTGAGGTGGGGGAGTGCTCTGGGGGATTGTGCAACAATTTTTCAAAGTTTTAAAATCACATTTACTAAATAGTGCAACAATTTATCTCAATACAACAATTATAAAAGTAGGCTTGAAAATCTGTTCCGTCTCCCGGCTATCTCGCCTCAGGAGTGGTTAGTCTCTGAACGCGGCCTGAATTGTGCTCGCTCTTAAGGTTTAGCGAGGGGGCGTGGCCTGCGTCAGTGGGCGTGGCTTGTGCTCGCTCCGATTTTTGGCGCCAAGAACTCCAACCAGCCGCAGCCCTGAAATCTGCAGCGCGGGGCGTTTCTCAGCAGGTGAGGTGGGGGAGTGCTCTGGGGGATTGTGCAACAATTTTTCAAAGTTTTAAAATCACATTTACTAAATAGTGCAACAATTTATCTCAACACGACAATTTTAAAAGTAGGCTTTAAAATCCGTTCCGTCTCCCGGCTATCTCGCCTCAGGAGTGGTTAGTCTCTTCCAACTTTCCAGAATCGGTGGACACGGCTGCACACCTTTTTTTGCATGCATGGTAAACAAAAAGGTGCCTAAAATGCCCCTATCACCAGACACACATGTGTGTGCCTCGTAATGAGCTGATTAGGGGATCACATACTTCTGGCTGCTGCCAACTTCAACAGCTTTTAAAAGCCGCCTGCAGTCTCTCCTACGGCCTTCTGACTATGAGCAGACATTTTTCTTGAATGGCTAAGTACAGTAACCAGAAAGGGGAACAGCGGGGCATTGTTCGAAGGCTAAAAACACCACAAAACTGGCAACGGCCCGCTGCGGTGGTTACAATGGAAATCGTTTACATTCAAATGCACCGTCTTTTCTGTTGGGAGGGTAAATGTTTTTTAAATGGGGGGCGGGGTTGACACCAGTTCCCAAGACTGGGCCCATCTGGCTTAAAAAAAAGTTAAAACCAGTGAACATGATGCAGATTTTATAGTGCTTGAAAAACATAATACGTCATGCAGGAATTAAATATTTTTGTGAGACAAAGCAGATCCTCAAACTGTGCTCTGTCCTCCCAGTAGAAATGCCTGAAAAGTTTTCAGTATAACGTATTCCCTATCGTGTATTCTTATACCTCCTAACTCAGGGGGTGCTAAGTTTTTTAGTTACAGGTTTAGCCCTAGGTCTAGAGTTTGCGCGTGGGTTTTTGACACATGGCAAATACAGAGCTGCCTGTCACTCATGAAACACCCTTCACTCCACTTTCATCACTAGCAGGAATCTGGAGATAAGGCTCTGCAGGGGGCTGGGAGATCCATAGGCTGACCCCCTTGAGAACCTTATGGCCCTTCTGGACAATGGTTTGCTTTTTTAAGGGGGCACGTGGCACCTTAGAAATATTGTTCGCAGAAATCCCAGTATAGGACATACCATTTAAAACCCTTTCAGTCTTTTGATGACACCTGGCGGATATTCCAACTGGCCTGTTACAGTTGGTTACTTCTGAGTTCGATTTAGCGTCTGGATATTTGGACAATTTATATATCAGCCTCTGTAGGCACTATCCAACACTATGCCAATATATAGAAAAACGTTTTTTCGCTGAAGATCAAAACAGAGGTAACACTCATCATGGTACAAAATCACCACTAAACTGGAACGCATCTAATTTTGTCACCAAATAATTTTCCTAATTAAAAAACATTGACTGATATAGAACTTAATTGGGTACCCCTCCACCTCATACCACCAACATTTCACATTTCTTCACACCACAAGGAAAATCACAGGACAATAGTAACCAGGTCAAGATGCTGCAGGCATTTCCTTCATGGAGTCCGGATCTCCTATACATCCGAGTATATACACCTGAGCCCCCCCGCATGTTGAATGTATGCCAAGGTGTACCCAGCGCAGCAGTGTTTTTTTCGCCAACACGCAGAACTGTTTCACAAAAGTAAATAGGGATGCATCAGTGCACTCAAAAGTATTTTTTTAAAAGCGATAGTTTTCAGACATATTTATTTAGTACCACCTTGGCGACAATATATGGATTCAATTGTGGGGCATAAAAGAAGGATGTTAACACGTTACTTTTTCCGGGAGTCATGTTGAGCTTGAACTATAGCATGGAATGCGGGCATCATTTTAAGACGGACTTCGCCCCCCATAAAGCAACGCACAGAATCATGCTGAGCAGCCAATCACTGGCGTGCGATCTCGCTAAATTGGGGGGCGGGGCCAAATGGTGCTCTATGGACTGTATGCCGCTGAGGAAAGGAGATACCCGAAACGCATCCGCACTAACAGCTCAATGCTTAATGGAACTGACAAGAGCAAGTATTTGACCTGAATAAAGCTATTGGGGAAAAGCTCTTTTATGCCTGAGTGCTTCTCGATCTGTTGGACACTCCCCATGAGTACAAATGCTAGAGCGGCTGTCCTGCCGCTGGGAGGCACCACTTCAGAAGCAGGAAGCCACGGAGTCACGCAGTAAGTGGCTTCAATTGTGAGGCATAAAAGAAGGATGTTAACATGTTGCTTTCTCCGGGGGTCATGTTGAGCTTGAAATATAGCATGCAATGCGGGCATCATTTTAAGACGGACTTCGCCCCCATAAAGCAACACAAAGAATCATGTTGAGCAGCCAATCACTGGCGTGCGACCTTGCTAAATTGGGAGGCGGGGCCAAATGGTGCTCTATGGACTGTATGCCGCTGAGGAAAGGAGATACCCGAAACGCGTCCGCACAAACAGCTCGATGCTTAATGGAACTGGCAAGAGCAAGTGTTTGACCTGAAGAAAGCTATTGGGGAAAAGCTCTTTTATGCCCGAGTGCTTCTCGATCTGTTGGACCTTCCCCATGAGCACAAATGTAAGAGCGGCTGTCCTGCTGCTTGGAGGCACCACTTCAGAAGCAGGAGGCCATGGAGTCACGCAGTAAGTAGCTTCAATTGTGGGGCATAAAAGAAGGATGTTAACATGTTGCTTTCTCCGGGGCTCATGTTGAGCTTGAACTATAGCATGGAATGTGGGCATCATTTTAAGACGAACTTCGCCCCCCATTAAGCAACGCAAAGAATCATGCTGAGCAGCCAATCACTGGTGTGGGATCTCGCTAAATTGAGAGGCGGGGCCAAATGGTTCTCTATGGACTGTGAGCCGCCGAGGAAGGGAGATACCCGAAACGCGTCCGGACAAACAGCCCGATGCTTAATGGAACTGGTGAGAGCAAGTGTTTGACCTGAATAAAGATATTGGGGAAAGCTCTATTATGCCCAAGTGCTTCTCGATCTGTTGGACACTCCCCATGAGCCCAAATGTTAGAGCGGCGTTTCCTGTGGCTGGGAGGTGCCACTTCAGAAGCAGGAGGCCACGGAGTCATGCAGCAAGTGGCTTCAATTGTGGGGCATAAAAGAAGGATGTTAACACGTTGCTCTCTCCGGGGCTCATGTTGAGCTTGAACTATCGCATGGAATGCGGGCATCATTTTAAGACGGACTTCGCCCCCCATAAAGTAACGCACAGAATCATGCTGAGCAGCCAATCACTGGCGTGCGATCTCGCTAAATTGAGAGGCGGGGCCAAATGGTGCTCTATGGACTGTATGCCGCCGAGGACGGGAGATACCCGATACGCGTCTGGACAAACAGCACAATGCTTAAAGGAACTGGCGAAAGCAAGAGTTTGACCTGAATAAAGCTATTGGGGAAAATCTCTTTTATGCCCAAGTGCTTCTCGATCTGTTGGACACTCCCCATGAGCACAAATGTTAGATCTCGCTAAATTGGGAGGTGGGGCCTAATTGTGCTCTATGGACTGTAATGCACGCCGAGGCGTGGGAGATACTCGAAACGCGTCCGGACAAGCAGCCCGATGCTTAATGGAACTGGCGAGAGCAAGTGTTTGAATGTTGTTTTTGGAATGATATGTAATTCCAAATGTTTTATCTTTTATTTGTTCTTTTTTTGAAGAAACACCAAAAAAATACAAAATTGTTAAAAAAATACAAAAGAAAAAAGAAGAAAAAAAAGTTTTTAGCAGAACTGCTGTATCTGGTTAAGGAAATAACTATAATTGCAAGGCAATGTGTGAAAGTTTGGTTGAATATATGTATACAGCATGATTGGCTGAAAGAATGCATTAGTAGTGTTTGGTGAATTTATAGGTGAAGATTTATGAGGAAGTACTGCATCATGGCACTGCAAGCTCTTTAGCTGCACTGCGGCACTTCCGAAGCACAGGGGTGTGACATATGTACATGAATATGTTGCAACTCTGTGGTTCCCTCGGCATTGCTGCACAAACTGCAGCCATGCGGTGACACAGGCACCCTTGCACCATGGTGCAACGATGTCTGTGCCGTGCGGAGATTGTTTTTGTGCAGGAAGGAACACCTTCCTGCACAAAAACGATCAGTAAAGGCATTTTCCTTTGTCAATCTGTGCTGCGGAATGCAGCATGCATTGAAAGAGGAAAATATGAGGAGAAATTAAAACAATTCTCCTTGTTGCGCCTTGCCACACCAACTGTAGAATAGCGCAGCATTCACACAGATCTCCAGATTTACGATTTCTCATAAATCTGATGATGTGTCTTGTTCTATGGTTGTTGCCTGGGGACACCCAGAGCAACATCTATGGAACCCCCTTCAATGCAAAGTTCTGTGTATGAAGGGGTCGTATTTGCAAGGAAAGGAAAAACCACGCAGGATGGCTTTTCCTCTTCTTGTAAATATGAAGACGTGCCTGGCGCCATCACTACTTTACAAAAAGTGACGTACTGGTGGTGAAGGGTTATTGTAAATCTGCCTCATAAGTTCCTAGGTATTGGCAGACTGATATAATAGGAACATAGTGCTGGATGGGTGATTGAAGAATTGCATGAGACTGACAGGAGGTATCCTACACTGCATGGGTACTACTTCAGTATTTAATGGAGTGGACCAATAGGATGCATCTGCTTGGAGATTTGTAGGGATTATGCACAGAATTTTTATGTGTATTTGTGTTGGTGCCTCGGTCGTTTTATAAGAATACCACCACTACTAGAATTATAACAGTGCTGCAAACAGAGTGAACACTTAATGTATAAGTGCTTGCATATTGATAGAGTGATAGGATAAGTAGATAGTGGTAGATAAGTGATTAAAGAAGTGCATGGGACACACTGGACGATTCATACTCTGCATGAGTGCTAACTGGGTATTTAAAAGAGTGTATCAATAGTATGTAGCTACTTAGAGGTCTGCTTGGATAGTGCACAAAATATTATAGCTGTACTTGTGTTAGTAGCTAGGCCATTCTATAAGTTCATGACTAGTAACTAGAATAATTATATATTGTATTTTGGGAATTTATAAGTGCTTAGGTATTGGTGGAGTAATAGGATAAGTAGATAGTGCTGGATGGGTGATTGGAGAAATGCATGGGTCAGACAGGAGGATTCCTACACTGCATAGGTACTAACTATCTATTTCGAAGAGCGTATCAATAGTTTGTAGCTGGTTAGAGGTGTGCATGCATAGTG
Organism: Lissotriton vulgaris; assembly: GCF_964263255.1. NCBI lineage: Eukaryota > Metazoa > Chordata > Amphibia > Caudata > Salamandridae > Lissotriton > Lissotriton vulgaris. Next base: position 83,435,698 of record NC_141695.1, read on the forward strand.
TACAAAAAATTGTACTTTCACTTGTGTTAGTGACTACGCCATTCCTTAAGTATACCACTAATCACTGGAGTAATTTCAGTGTTGGAAAGAAATTGCGTGCTGAATTTATAATTGCTTACGTATTGGTGGAGTAATAGGATATGCAGGTAGTGCTGGATGGGTGAATGGAGAAGTGCATGGGACAGACAGAAGGATTCCTAGACTGCAACTGGGTATTTAGAAGAGGATATCAATAGTATGTAGCTAGTTAGAGGTCTGTATGCATAGTGTACAAAATATTGTACCTGCACTTGTGTTTGTGGCTAGGCCATTCCTTAAGTATATGACTAATAACTACAATAATTTCAGTGCTGCAAAGTGAGTACATGTTGAATTTATATGTGCTTAGGTATTGCAGATTGATAGGATACGTAGATAGTGCTGGATGGGTGATTGGAAATGTGCATGGAACAGACAGGAGGATTCCTAGGTTGAATGGGTAGTACTTTACTAAGTAGCTGGTTAGAGGTTTATATATATATATATATTCACTGAAAAAACCATAGGTTATAGACCATATATAGTTAGGGATTAGCATTTAAAAAACCTTATTTTATTTGCACAAAACCATTGAAATTCCATATATAGTTAGTTGCACTAACTATATATCGCGGACCCGCAATCCACTGCTAATGATGTCACATATTACATCATTCATGACATGGTCAGTGACATCACTGATGACCGAAGAAGAATTTGTTGCAGTGATTTCCCTTTTTAATCTAAGTGTCAAATGTTGTGTTTTTGATTGTATTTTGTTGTGTCTGCTTATATGGTGTTTGCCAAATACAGAATAAAGCTATCTTTGACTTTGACTTTGACACTGATGACATCTCAAATGACATCACTGATGACATAACTGATGACATCACTGATGACAACACCCAGTGACTGTATGTTTCTGTAAAGTTAAAATATGTCTTACATATTGAAGAATGAGTGGATGTATAAGTGTCTGGATGAAGGATTTAGTAGGTGCATGACTGACTGTATGAGAGAATAATTAAATGTGTCTCACTGAGTGTATGGGTTAGTGATTAAAGTGTCTTAATTTGGCAATCATTATTTATGTTGTTCTGTAAACTGCTGCATGTTTAAATCAGTAGCTATATCAGTAACTATATGGGTTATTGAATGGTTGCCCAAGTATTTGTATGGGAGACTGAGTATGTGTGTGGGTGGCTGGGAGGTGTATAACTCTGTGCATAGATGTGTTTGCAGTTGATTCCCTAGGTGTATGGGTTTAAAAGTGCATGTAGAAACAGCTGTATGGACAGTTGACTGTGTGCATGAGTATATTGGTGAGTGAATGGATATCTCAGTGCTACATGTCAAAGTAAGTACATATGTAAAACACACTCCATGTGAGAGTTGACATATATAAATAACTGAACATAAGAGCCAGTGAATGTGTGAGTGGCTGTATGAATCATTGTGAACTTGTATCAAGGATTGTATAAGAGAGTAAATATGTGTTACTATATGTTTGAATAAGTAAGGTGTGTATAACTGTATAGTTGAGGAAATGGAGATGTGATTGATTCTCTGCATGACTGACTAGGTGTGTGAGTAACTCCATGGATGTGTGACAGTCTGTGAGTGCCTGTTTACACTGAGTGTATCTAAGGTTATATTAGAGTCTGAAGATGTATTATCACATAAATGATATCATCAGTGATGTAATCAGTAATGTCAAATGAGATGTCAGTGATGTCATCAGTGATGTCATTTGAGATGTCATCAGTGATGTCATCAGTGATGTTATTTGAGATGTCATCAGTGATGTCATCAGTGATGTCACTGACGATGTCATGAATGATGTAATATGTGACATCATTAGCAGTGGATTGCGGGTCCGCGATATATAGTTAGTGCAACTAACTATATATGGAATTTCAATGGTTTTGTGCAAATAAAATAAGGTTTTTTAAATGCTAATCCCTAACTATATATGGTCTATAACCTATGGTTTTTTCAGTGAATTTTCAAGGTTTTGTAAATGCAAATTCCTAACTATATATGGTCTATAACCTATGTTTTTTTCTGTGAATTTCATTGGTTTTTTAAAAGCTAATATCTATAGCTGTAAAATATATTCTTTATTAAGTGACGTATCACGTAGCCCGTGAGACGCCTCATGATGCATCGCATAACCGTGATGTATCGTCTCTGCAGCGCAAACCAAACCCAAAACGTAAGCGCGCCAGAACACGCTTAAAGATATATATATATATTTTTAACCTTAATTATACAAAATCCACACGTGCACATATCACAAACGTTCAAAAAACACAATATGTCGGACTCCCGTTACGCTGCCGGTTAGCTGCCCGGTTAACGTACCAGGAAGCACCTTTACCTCGAAAAATCGCATTTTTTTTTCTTTTGCCCCGCAGGGAACTTTAATAGCCCCCTCATCAATCCTAGGGGTTCAGGAGGGGTCTGCCTTACCCCTTTCATTCATTTACACCTTTTTTTTCCACCTCTTGTCTCTCGATCCTACCGAGAGACAAGATGGCGGCCGCTCCGGACTGTTTACAATGTTGACAGCCAATCAGCTACTCCTCAGACTCCCGTTACACTGCCGGTTAGCTTCCCGGTTAGCTGCCTGGTTAGCTGCCCGGTTCGGGTACCAAGACGCGTCTCTACGGCGAAAAAATCTTTTTTTTTTTTTCTTTTGGCCCCGCGTGGCTTTATAATATCCCCCTCATCAATCCTATGGGGTAGGAAGGGGTCTACCTTGCCCTCTTTCCTTCATTTCCCCCTTTGTTTTGGTCTCCTCTTGTCTCTCGATCCTACCGAGAGACAAGATGGCGGCCGCTCCGGACTGTTTACAATGTTGACAGCCAATCAGCTACTCCTCAGACTCCAGTTACACTGCCGGTTAGCTTCCCGGTTAGCTGCCCGGTTAGCTTCCCGGTTCGCGTACCAAGACGCTTCTCTACGGCGAAAAAATCGGATTTTTTTTTTTTTGGGGCCCCGCGTGGCTCTATAATATCCCCCTCATCAATCCTAGGGGGTCAGAAGGGGTCTACCTTGCCCCCTTTCCTTCATTTCCCCCTTTGTTTTGGCCTCCTCTTGTCTCTCGATCCTACCGAGAGACAAGATGGCGGCCGCTCCGGACTGTTTAGAATGTTGACAGACACCGGAGAGCCAATCAGCTTCGCTTCGCAAAGTTCCGATACGCGAAAAGTTCGCGAACCGGAGCGCTACCCGGAGCGCTGTTACAGATATATATCTTGTTTTAAACGTTAATTTCTCAAAATCCACTGAAGCACATATATTGAGACCTAGCAAAGGCACATCGGGCTAACAGTCCCTACAATTTTGCCAAGTTTCGTGGAAATCCATTTAGCCGTTCGGGCTAAAAGTGAGGCCAACCGCCCTATTGAAATTAACATGGGAAAAACGCGTTTTGGGACCCCCCTTTTTTCTCGGCCCCCCCTTGACAAACCCCCCCCCAAATTTCCAGGAGCTGCTCAGAAACAAAATGTGCCATTTTCCTGAAAATGTCAGCCAATTCCGTCCACAAACGCCAAAGTTATTAGGCATAGAATTTTCAAAAGTTCCATAGAGAAAAAATCCTAACTATATATACCTACTGGCTATCGCCAGTAGGTAATATATATATATATATATAGATATATATATATCTATATATATATATATATATAGTGCACAGCTGAATGTAGTTGTGCATTGATGTTGTTTGGATTACTTAATATTACCGTGACGGTAGTACATATCCAAAAATGCTAAACATTTTTTTCAGGTATTATACATGAGTAGGTATTGGTGGAGTGATAGGATAAGTAGCTAGTGCTGGATGGGTGATTGGGGAAATGCATGGGACAGACAGGAGAATTCTTACACTGCAAAAGTACTACCTGGATATTTAGGAGAACGTATCAATGGTATGTAGCTGGTTAAAGGTCTGCATATATTGTACCTGCACTTGTATTAGTGGCTAGGCCATTCTTCAAGTATATGACTAATAACTCAAGCAATGTCAGTGCTGTAAAGAGAGTGCATGCTCAATTTATAAGTGCTTAGGTATTGGTGAAGTGATAGGATAGATAGATAGCACTGGATGGATGAATGGAGAACTGCATGGGACAGACAGAAGGATTCCTAGACTGTATAGGTACTGGGTATTTAAAAGACTGTATCAATGCTATGTAGCTGATTAGAGGCCATTCCTTAGGTATATGACTAGTAACTAGAATAATTTCAGTGCTGCAAAGAGAGTGGCGGAGTGATAGGATACATAGATAGTGCTCTATGGGTGATTGGAGAAATACATGGCACAGACAGAAGGATTCCAACACTGCATACGTAATAACTGGGTATTTTGAAGAGGGTATTAATAGTATGTAGCTTGTTAGAGGTCTGCATTCATAGTGTACAAAACATTGTACCTGTACTTGGGTTAGTGGCTAGGCCATTCCTTAAGTATATGACTAATAACTGAAGTAATTCCAGTGCTGCAAGGAGAGTGCATGCTAAATTTATAAGTGCTTAGGTATTGGCAGAGTGATAGGATACATACATCGTGCTGGATGGATAAATGGACAAGTTCAAGGGACAGACAGAAGGATTACTAGACTGCATAGGTACTAACTGAGAATTTAAAAGACTGTTAGCTAGATTCATCAAAGTCCCGATTTGCGAGTCCTTAAATAGCGATTATTAAGGAATCGCTATTAAGGACTTGCAAATCGGAATTCATGTAGAAATCGCCTTAGGCCCATAGGAAGGAATGGGGAGTTATTCCATATTTGCGATTAGCAATTTGCTAATTGCAAATAAGGATGCAATTTCAAGGGTGCCAGGGGTGTCTAAAGGACACCCTGTAGCACCCCTGAAATGTGAATTTACACTGATGTTGTGCACACACATGTTTAAAGGACATGTGTGTGTGTGTAACATGCAACTTAGAAAAATGCATTTAAATGCATTTTTCTAAGTTTTCGCTATTTACCATGAGGTTTGACTTTGTGGTAAATAGCGCTCCTAAATTGCGAATTCGCAATTTTTAAATGCTTCATGAATAGCATTTAAGGAATCTCTAAAAGAGATTCCTTAAATGCTAATCCTCGCAAATTTGCGAATTCTTTATTAGCGATTTTTGCATTTGGGATGATGAATCCCAAATGCAAAAATTGCACTCGCAAAGGGCCAGATTCTCAGAATCTGGCCCTTTTGCGAGCGCATTTCGCTTGATGAATATGGCTGTGTATCAATTCTATGTAGCTGATTAGAGGTCTACATGCATAGTGCATAGAATATTGTAGCTGTACTAATATTGGTGTGTCTATGGTTTCGAGAATGGTAATCTGTATTTTATGGTGTGAGGAGGTGCATCAGATGATCATGTGGATGATGTTATCAGTGATGTCATTTGAGATGTCATAAGTGATGTCATGAGTGATGTCTCTTACCATGTCATGAGTGATCTAATATGTGACGTCATCAGCTCTGCATTGCGGGGGCATGAGTTATAGTTAGCACAAGTAACTATAATGGCCGAATTTGTCTTTTTTTTGTGTTAGTGAAATGTCCAACTAACTATGACGTCCATGAAACCAGTGTTTTTTTCAGTGAATTTCTGAGGTTTTTTAAAAGCAAATTTCAAACTATAATGTCCCTGAAACGCATGTTTTTTTCAGTGAATTCTATATATATGTATTTAATATCCTCTCACTTTTACAAGTAAGGAATAAGCTCTCAGGTTGTAATTTGGAAGTATTGAATCTGCAAAGGACGTGAGCACGAATTTCGGCTCTTCCGAACCTTGATAATGATACAAAACGTCATTGTAGCATCCTTATTTAAATGTACAAATGCATCCAGTTGACAACATTAACAAAGTACTACATATTTCTTTAATCCAAAAAGCTGGCTGCCATATTGGCCTGGTTTCTATGTGAAAATTCAGGAGTTGATACAATAAGGAAAAGAAAACAAGTGTTAAGATGCACACAATGCATATGGCTGGGTTCAGACTGGAATGGCATGGTGAGCAAAAAAACAATGGATTTAGGCCCAGATCTCTGTCCTGGGGTGAATGTATGACATGGTTCTGCATTCTGTCCTTCTACTGTTTTTGCATTTGTCACCCCGAGTCGGACGGGTATGCTCAGACATGAGTCTTGTGCACTCCATGCAACTGGAATCAAGTTATCCTGGCTGATGAGGGCTGAAAGCCTGAAACCAGTCCTAGGATGCTTGTTTCCAGTCCAGGGAGGACCTGGGTTGGCAGTTCGGGCTGAACTGTTCCCTTGGGGCACAGGGTCAAGACTGATTTGCATATGGCTGGGTTCAAACTGAAATGGCATGGTGAGCAAAAGAATGATGGCTTTAGGCCCAGATCTCTGTACTGGGGTGAATATATGACATTGTTCTGCATTCTGTCCATCAACTGTTGTTTTTGCACAATGTCATTTCAGCATATCTTGCCCGTGACCGCCATACTTGTATGTTCGTCAACGTGACTTATTCATTATACTTAAGATTGCAAACATCCACATAAACAAAGGACTACACATTACTTTAAAGTGAAAGGCTTTCGGCCATATTAATCTGGGCATGTTGCGTATTTTAATGGTTCATACACAAAAGAAAAGAAAAAAAGCTTTGGGTGTAGCACTGCAGGTTTCCATCACACTCCAAGATATCGGCTAGAAGGGCTCAGGGGGTTCTTCCATGAGAAAATGTTGAATAAATTGAGATAAAATGTCACACAAGTTGGCTAAAAAGCTAATGGTGTGTCAATCCAATGTAGCATGATGCTACCCAGGAGCTAGACCTATCTATATGAAATTGGTGTACCTCCTTATACGTAGGTTATGCTGCTGCCAGACTTTTGCAAGAGTTACTTGCAATATGACATTGACATAACTGTCATTTTCACTCATACACTTGCTCACATGCTATCTATCTCTTTCTCATACACATAAACACACACACACACACACACACACAATACAGTTGTAAGGCGCTTGCCACTCTGGTCTATCTCCAATATCTGGCCCGATGGAATGTCATAAAGGACTGTCACTCACAGTTTTACTATTCTGACTAGGAGGCAAAAATAGCACTTTCAAGAATGCAACATAATTCTAAAGAATGCCAGGGCTATCGGTGCTTATCCTTTTGTCACTCTAAGTTCTTTTTTTTCATTCTCTCCAACAAATCTGACATCTTTTTTTTCTACTGTACCAAGATATCGAACTGCATTATGATGCTACTAAATTATAGCAGGGAGGCTCTTGAGGGTGCTGCTCCTCAAGGCTATCTTAAATCGACAGCATGTTAGTGGGTGTGATTCCTCTTCTTGAATACTGGGTGGGTGGGTGGTTTCCCGATTTTAGGGCTCTGCTTCTTTCCGGTTTACCTGTGGGATACAGGAGTGCACTGGGGTTTTAAAGTACAGGGGTATAGATTATATCAGATGTAAACAATTTGATAAATCGTGATGTTCATTATATTTATGTAGCAAGTTTATTTTTTCTAATGCCTGTATTTTGGCTTTCTTTTTCTTTAAACCTCTCAAGGGATAATCGCTGTTGAAAGGCAAAACCTACGCATAGTATGAGTTGTTATGCGTCTTATAATGGGGGGAATTAGGTGTATTATCTGGAATGTAGCAGGGCTGAATTCGCCATCTAAATGTCAGTTGATCAGGGAAGAGCTGAAACTTTATAAGCCACATTTGAAGAGACGCACCTGGCCTATAAGGATAGAGGTCTGCGCAAACAGCTAGGTTTTGAAACACTTGTATGTACCTCACATGGCACTGCAATTAGAGGGGCAGCAATCCTTAAGGATAAACTGTTAGTCCGCAAAAACTTAAAACCGCTTCTGATCCAGGTGGTTGATGGGTCTTGGTACAACTCGAAGTATATAAGGAAAAATATGTCTTTTGTCCGATCTATGGTCCAAACGTGGACGATTACATCCTGTCTAACAAATTAATGCTAGACTTATTTGATTGGCAAGGAGAAATCAGTATTGCAGGGGACTTTAATTGCACTTTAAACTATGACGGTGATGCAACTAATAGGTCAGATTTCCCTAGAATGCTAAGGGTTCGTGAGTCAATTTTTTAATTATCTCAAAGCCATGGTTTGACAGATGTATGGCGGATGTTACATCCTACTTTGCCAGGTGATACATATTACTCTGCAGCCAATCAACATTATTCAAGAAGAGATCTGGTTACTAATAGTATTTTAACAAGTGCTCAAACAGAGGTTTGACCTTGAATAACCTCTGACCATAACCCTGCTTTGTTAAGCTTTCAGTCAACAGCTACAGACAAGAACTAGCGATCGTTCTAATTTTCTAGATACCTATTGATTGGCCAAGAAGTTATAGCATACACTCAATGGAGCATTGCGGAGTTCTTGTGGTCCAATACTAATACTGCTTCTCCTGTCATAGTATGGGACACAATGAAAGCATATATACGGGGTACTATTCAACAGTATATTTATCAAATAAATAGAACTCAACAGAACAATCTGAAACTAAACTGTGATACTCCAACTTGCCTAGAAATGATGCACGCAGAGGAATTTAAGTCTGGCGGCCAAAACATTGATTTAATATATGCATCTTTAATTGACTTGTGTTCACTTATGAGTAGGAAGCTTAAGGAAAAAATAGCAGCTGCTTTTAACAAAAATTGATCCTATTAATATAAATATGGGGACCAAGTCGGGAGAATCTTGTCATACCAGATTGCGAATAAAAAAATCTAAAAAGCGGATAGACACAATAGAATGTAGAGCTGGCCGAGAACACACATCACCTGACTCAATCTTAGAACAATTTACTCAGTTTTATACTCAACTCCACACCCTCCCTGGCAACATTGATAAAAGTACATTAGACAAATACTTACATCTTGGGGAACTCTCATCATGAAAGTACAGAGGCAGCGGACTGTCTTCAGCAAGATAATACTAATGAAGAACTACTATCTGCCATAGCTGCGCTGTCTTCTGGCAAGGTTGCAGGTGATAATACTCTGCCAATAGAATTTTACAAAAATCTTAAACAATTCTATTCTTTCGCTACTTTGGGACCTTATATACCAGATAGGAGAAGTTGGGGAAGCTTCCAAGTCCTGGGAAATGAGGAACACTGTTTTTTTTCTTAAAATGGGGAAACCTGCGGAAGACTGTTGGTCCTACCGCCCGATATTCCTTATTAATCCTGAGGCTAAAATCAATGGCAAAATACTGGCTAACCATTTAACGCCCTCCATGACGGACCTTGTATCTGATAAATATCATGGGTTCCTAATGGATGGAGATACTACTGCTCATGTTAATACAGCTATAACAGCATTTGATATTGCTAATAAAACATCTAGCAATGTAGGGATGGTCCTTTTAGATGCATTAAAAATTAACCCACATGTGAAACTTCTATATACCAACCAACATTCATCTTCTTTTACGACATGTTGTGGTACCCGGCAGTGGTGCCCACTCACTCCCCTGCTGTTTGCTCTATGAATAGAGCCATTCATAAATGCACTAAACCAGAACACTCGCATTATCCCATTTAGTAATGGGATGTGTCAATTTAAGGCTATTGCGAATACCAATGATATTGCGTTATTTACATCCAACCCAGTATCAGCACTGAGCACAATTCAGGAAGAAGCAACATCGTTTGGTCACTTCTCAGGTTATACACTCAATTTCCATAAAACTCAAATTCTTCACAATTTGGATTTGCCTACCCTTTTAATTGAAGGGTGTGCAGTTGTAACTTTCCTGGGGGTTCATATTTCTGCTACCATTAAACAAATCTGGAGACCTAATTATGAACCATTACTAGTAATGGAATAAACTTCGAATAACTATTATCCACATGATTGATATAATAAAGATGATGTCAATTCTACCCAAGTTTTTATACTAGTTCCGAGCCATCACTATACGTGTTCCCAACTACTATTGTAAAAAAACTGGAAGGTGCAAGCAATATTTTTATTTGGGGCTTCAAGCAAGCACGTCGAGTGATATGTTCTCTTGAACTTCCCTATAAGCTAGGTGGATTACAACTCCCTGATTTCAAACTTTACTTTTGGGCAGCATTTACTGGGCTCCTGCAAAGCTTATACAACCATATTTTGGCCTCTCTCTGGCATTGGATACAGACAGCAAAATGTTTTTGTATAGGATAAATGATCCTTACTATTACAAAAGGGTCCCCTTTCAGACCATTAGACATATGGTCCACATATGGCACGACATTCTTGATTACTGCTCAAATACTCCTAAAGATCTCACACAGCATGACTATTTTAGATTATGGAATAATCCAATTCTCCCAAGCATATTTCAAGATTTTACCGCTTGTAGATGGGCAAGGTGTGGCATTGAGCGGCTTCTCCAGCTTAATGATGCTAATGGTGTTCGTACCTTCGCATCACGTCAATACACATTTGATCTCCCACAACAATTTTTTTTAATACTTACAAATTAGAGATTATTTCTTAAAATTCACAACGAGTGATGCTTCCTCACTCTCATGAACTATTGACATATTTTTAAATCTCTTGCTAAAAGCTAGAATAAGCTCAATATATCTCCAACTCTGTAGCTTCAAAGGTGGTGATACTTGTTGCCTGGCTTCCAAATGGAGTCAGACATTAGCTACTACTACGGACACTTTTGAGATAGTCTCTGCTCTAGATACCTAGGATAGTTATATTCATTCTATAAGCTTACATATGCTGCAACTATTTAGAACTATTTGTATGCTCTATTATACCCATGAAAGGATTATTAAATGGCAGCAAAACGCACAGCGGGGTGGGTGATGACGCAGACAGATCATGTTGTTCCAAATGTAGCTTTATGGCAGCTAATATTCTTCATATGTTCTGCACCTGCCCTATGCTGACTGATTTTTGGGAAAAAGTCACACAATATATTGCTCAATGCTTGGGCTCTGATCTCCTGCTCACTAACAAAGAGATTATGCTAGGTTTTAAGGAGAGTGAGAATCATGCCATGAGAAGCATCTAATGCATTGCATTCGTTGCTGCCTATCTGTGTATAGCCAGAGTATGGATTATGCCTAATCCACCTACTTTTTTTAATGTTTGGCTTTTATGAAAGACATATCTGAGAGGGAGACGGCACTGGCCAAAACTAGAGCTATACTCTCAATGCGAAAATTTAACCACATATGGAAATTTCATTTGGGATCTGTGTGATCCCCCAGACATATATACGTACACAGTTACTTTTAACTTTTCCTTCAGTTCGACATGATTATTTCATATATGTATACAACTATATGTTATGGTTTACTTATTTGATACTTATGTACTCTCTGTATTGAAAAAAAAGAATGAAAAAAGGAAAAGTAGAGAAAAAAGCAAAAAAAAGTAAACCAGACTTGAATGGATCGTAGCAAAGATAACAAGAAAGTCAAGCGTGAGCAAGGAAGAAAATACCCTAAGGAAATGAAAGAGGAAGTGCAAGAGGATATCATATAGAAGGTTAAGACCGAAGTGCAAGAGAAATGGAAAGAAAATTTAGAGAAAATAGGCAAGACATGTACAAGAAGTACATGTAAGAAAATTAGACAATGTAGAGGCGATGCATAGACAAATACACATAATATATCTCACCCACCCATCATCCTCGTATAATTCTTTTTTTTATTTAACACCAGAACTGACTTCCCCAAAATACAGGTGAATAATGGACCAGAAACAACATGGAACATATACACCCAACATCAAACAAAAAAAATAGTTAGTGGATATAAGGAAAAGAATGTTGACTGCTAACTATACAGCCACATAGGCCTAGGGACAGACAATCACACAAGTGTGGCACACAGTGAAAAAGATATACAAAACAACAAACGCAAAGAATAGGAAAAATCAAACACTGTCAGCAAACAAATGTAAGCATGTACCACAGTGTACACAAAAACAAAGGCATGCACATGGGACTAAAACCCATTAGAACCCAGCATGGGGTTAGAAACTCAAACATAGTCACAAAAAACATGGGATTTGTACTCATAAGCAATAGAAAACATGGTATTGGAACCCATTAGAACCCCTATGTGGTGGTTAGAAGATGAACAAAACAAATATATACATGGAACTTGTACCCATTAGATCCCCTAAGTGGTGGTTAGAGCGTGAACAAAACAATTGAATACATGGAAATTGTACCCAGTAGAACCCCTAAGTGGTGGTTACAGCGTGAACAAAACAATTGAATACATGGGACTCATACACATTAGAACTCCTAAATAGAGGCTAAACCTGTAAAGGGGTGGACCCCTTGAAACAACCCTCCTGTAAGGGAAAAGACTAACTGTGTTGGTTTGGACTAAAACCTGCAAACAGTGAAAACTGTATTGAATGGGACTTAAACCCATAACTATGTTGAATGGGACTAAAACTGAAAACCAATTAAAGCTGTGTTGAATGGGACTACCGCACCAAACAACGATCCATTCTGGGATAAACAAGAACATGTAAATACTGTCAGTATAACAACAAAACAGACATAAAGAACCAGGGGCATTTTATAATATTATAATTATATAAGGCTTAGTGAAGGCAAAATTGCCATAGACAACAAAGTACTTTGCCGGCAAGTGACCTCTCACTCGTGTCATGAAATAGTGTCATAATGCCCATTTTACGAGTTGCAAATGATTTTTTGATTCATAAATAGGTTTAATACATATCAAAAAGTCAATTCTATGTTTGGGATGCAAATTATGTGAATTTACAAATCTGAGGGTGGCAAGGGAAAATTAGCTTTTGACATTTAACACAAAGTTAACTGTTGAAGCAAACACACAGATTGTAATATTCCTTTCATGCTGATTAAGAATGGCGAATGAGAGTAGGATATTTAAAAATTAACTTACAAATGTTACTTTGGTACGTCCTAATGTGTTGTAGGTGCACACTGTCTGCAACTCATCTCCCTGTAATCAGAGAATAAAGAAATTGCTCATTACCAAATATAGGGATACATTTTGAAGAATTTAGTGTACATGTACACCATGTTTTGCTCTCAGTTTTACAGTGAAGGGAGTTATTTAACATTTGGTGGCCAACTTGCCATACTGACAGGACAAAGGGGATTATAACCGCAGCCACCCTTGCAGATAATGACTCTCAATATTGAGGGATCCCCAACCTTTCAGGTGAAGAACTCTGTGACCAATGGTAGCTCTTCTCAACGCACTGTATGTTTGCTGAATGGGAAACATCCATTACAATGCAGTCATTACAACACACTACCTTTACAATGCCTCTACATCACATGCAATACAACGCAGCCATTATAACGCATGTCACTACAATACATGTCATTACAACGTATACCATTACAATGCATGCCATTACAATGCTTTATAAGGTAAGTAATGGATATTTTTTAAGTTTTAGGGTGGGTATGGGTTTTGGGGTACATGGGAATAGTATTTTTACCCCTGCACTATTCAAAACTATCCCTACTGTTGCATTCACTGGAGTGGGAATGGTAATTGCTACCCCTACACTTTCCACACTTACCATACTGTTGCACTAACTGGAGTGGGAATACTCATTTGTACCCTTACACTATCCAACACTTACCCTACAGTTGCTCTAAAAGTATCATGTGTTGTGATGGGATGCGTTGTAAATGTAGCTTCTAAAAATGCATTGCAATGGCATGCGTTGTGAATTCATGCATTGTAATGGCAGCTGCGATGTAAAAACAGAGTTGCAAAACCATGCGTTTTAAATGTTTGCATAGGATTGTCATATATTCTTGCCGAATAGCTGCAATATATCATGCACCTGCTCAGCAAACTTTTTAGCTTTTCAAAAATAGTTCAATACAATTTTAGTTTTTTCCAAAGCAAATTTCCAAATCAGAACTTAAATAAGTCACACAGTCTGAGGTACGTAGGCCAATGTCTGTTAGGTCTCTGGTCTAAACTTTCCACTGGCATAGCCATCTAGGATACCACCAACTGAAACATGATGGTATTTTCAACTACAAACAGACCTTCAGTTTGGCAGAGATAGGTATTACAAAGAAACAAAAAGGTCCTTACTGACACAGAAGCTTGAGGATTCAGGTCTGGAGTTTTTTAAAGATTAGAGTCAAGGTGGAGAACCCCACACATCAAATCAAATCAAAAGATTCTTTATACAGTGATTGTAGGACCATAAAAGCACAGGAAAAAACACTTCATAAAATATAAATAACACTTTAAAAGCACAGGCCTTTCTTGCTATGTGTGGAGTCTCCAACTTGAGTGTGTAGTCCCTGCAGTCATAAAATTACTTTTGTAAATCTGGGATTGTGTGACATCTATAGATCTATAGATGGAAGCATATGAACGCCCAAGCTCCACCCACGAGATGCATTGCTGCGGTACATTTCTTTAGAATGGAAATCAAGGTGGTACAAGTAACCCCTCACATGACTTTGTAAATATCTGACAGCATTTTGCTTCATCGCTGAACCATAAAAATGGTGGAACCATGATGCAAAATGTTAGTATATCTGGCCTCGGACATTTCTTTCTTTAAAGCAGCACCAATACCTTTAAGGAACAGGAGCTGCTTTAAAAAGAAGTATCCCTGTCGGCAATGCAAACACAGGAATCACGGTTTGCTGTTCCTTGAAGGCCAACAACTCTGTGTGTGTGTCGCCAATCACAGGGGTTTACAAATGGTGATCTGTCTAATCAATATTGATGCAGTGAGTCAATTTGCAACACCTTACAACTTCAGATTTTACAACGTGACATATTAGTAGATGGACACACTGCACATTCACAGACAGGTCACAAAATGTTGGAGATCAGTTTTTATTTACTGTTTTATGGCCTGTCTCTTAATAAATATGGTACATATAGTTTGTAATGTTGTATTAATTTCAGTTAATACTTTTCTCGACAGACATGTGTAATTCGGAACTTATGCAGTAGAAATACTTTAGAATTAAATTCATTCAACATATTGGATTGATTGACCAGCTTGTTAAGCAGGAGTGTAATTGTGGAATGTAATACAAAATCAATCCCAGAAGAAGTGTGTCCAATAGGGACTAGTTCAGTGATAACAACAGTTCTTTCAGTTTCAAGCACTGCACTTACCATTTTGATTGTCATGATTTCAGGCATGTATCTTGCTTCTTGTAGGCTGTAGTCATAGGATGTATCTCGGCTTAAGAATCCCGTCTGGGTTCCATTTCTTATAGATATGAAAGACTGTTAAGAACTTTCTCATTTGTAAAACATCTTCAAAACATTATATTTAGACTGGATTTAAATGAGTTTTTCACTTAGACTTAGACAGCATAATGGCTCCAGAAAAAAGGTTTAATAAATAGGGCCTCTAAATGTGATAGCACAGATTTTCTATTCATGAAGTTTATATTCTGGAATTATTTTACACCTGCTCTTGAAGAAAGTGCCAACATTTGATGAGCTCCCACAAGTTCAGATCCAATAAGCATGTCCCAAATACCATTCAGCTACATGCAATCCTTTGAGGGACACTAACATGAATAACATAACAAAAGTTCTCAGACAATAATATTTGGAATCTGTACTTTCATGCCCAGTTATGTTTACCCCTTGTTTGCTGATAACCTACTCTTATATGTATAAACCTAGAAGCCATACAATTGCTTGCTGCAAAAGCAAATCTAATTCTTAGGAAAGCAAATTACGAGATAGTCATCACCGCACGTTTGCATTTAAGATATTTTAGGTGCATTTTTGAATGAAGAATTTCCTGTGACTGAATTTCCCTGCTAAATGGAGCAAGATTTGTTATCAGTAGTTCTCTTTTGTTATCAGTGCCTTACATCAGATTAATTTCCTAATATTATTTATTGACTCCTTATCAATGATACAGTGACACTTTAGTGGTATCTCTAGTACACTGGCATTGTAAACTCAAAGACTGTTCTCCTTAACATCCTATTATATACAAATATATCTATATATATATATATAAATATATATATATATATATATATAGATATATACATATACATATTACCTACTGGCGGTCGCCAGTAGGTATATATAGTTAGGATTTTTTCTCTATGGGACTTTTGAAAATTCTATGTCTAATAACTTTGGCGTTTGTGGACGGAATTGGCTAATATTTTCAGGACAATGGGACATTTTGTTTCTGAGCAGCCCCTGGAAATTTGGGGGAGTTTCGTCAAGGGGGGGCCGAGAAAAAAGGGGGGGGCCCAAAACGCGTTTTTCCCATTCATTTTTCCATAGGGCGTTTGGCCTACACTTTTAGCTCGAACAGCTGAATGGATTTGCACGAAACTTGGCAACATTGTAAGGACTGTTAGCCCGATGTGCCTCTGCTAGGTCTCAATATATGTGCTCCAGTGGATTTTGAGAAATTAACGTTTTAAAAAACAGATATATCTGTGACAGCGTGCCAGGGTAGCGCTCCGGTTCGCGTACTTTTCGCGTAACGGAACTTTGCGAAGCGAAGCTGATTGGCTCTCCGGTGTCTGTCAACATTCTAAACAGTCCAGAGCGGCCGCCATCTTGTCTCTCGGTAGGATCGAGAGACAAGAGGTGGTGAAAAACGAAGGGGGAAATGAAGGAAAGGGGGCAAGGTAGACCCCTCCTGACCCCCTAGGATTGATGAGGGAGATATTAAAGTGCCCCGCGGGGCAAAAAAAAATGAAAAAAATGTTTTGCGATTTTTCGCCGTAGAGGCGCGTCCCGGTACGCAAACCGGGCAGCTAACCGGGCAGCTAACCGGCAGCGTAACAGGAGTCTGAGGAGAAGCTGATTGGCTGTCAACATTGTAAACAGTCCGGAGCGGCCGCCATCTTGTCTCTCGGTAGGATTGAGAGACAAGAGGTAGAAAAAAAAAGGTGTAAATGAAGGAAAGGGGTAAGGTAGACCCCTCCTGACCCCCTAGGATTGATGAGGGGGCTATTAAAGTTCCCCGCGGGGCAAAAGAAAAAAAATTGCGATTTTTCGCAGTAGAGGCGCTTCCCGGTACGCGAACTGGGCAGCTAACCGGCAGCGTAACGGGAGTCCGCCATCTTGTGTTTTTGGAGCGTCCGGTTTGCGTACCGGGTAGCGTTCCGGTAAGCGTAACAAGGGGAAAACCAAGAGAAACAGTAAAATAAAATTTAAAGGAATAGATTTCCACCAAACTTGGCAAAATTGTAGGGACTGTTTGTTTGATGTGACTTTGCAAGGCCTCAAGATATGTGCACGTGTTGATTTTGTCTAATTAAGGTTAAAAAAATATATATATCTGTAAGTGTGCTCCGGCGCGCTTACGTTACGGGTTTTGTTTGCGCTGCTGAGCCGATACGTCACGGTTATGCGACGCATCATGAGGCGTCTCACGTGGCTACGTAATAAAGAATATATTTTACAGCTATAGATATTAGCTTTTAAAAAACCAATGAAATTCACTTAAAAACCATAGGTTATAGACCATATATAGTTAGGAATTAGCATTTACAAAACCTTGAAAATTCACTGAAAAAACCATAGGTTATAGACCATATATAGTTAGGGATTAGCATTTACAAAACCTTAATTTACTCGCACAAAACCATTGAAATTCGCATATATAGTTAGTTGCACTAACTACATATCGCGCACCCGCAATCCACTGCTGATGATGTCACATATTACATCATTCATGACATGGTCAGTGACATCACTGATGACATCACTGATGACAACTCAAATGACATCACTGACAACATCACTGATAATATCATTCATGTGATAATACGATGAACCTCTTCAGACTCTAATATAACCTTAGATACAATCAGTGTAAACAGACACTCACAGACTGTCACTCATCCATGGAGTTACTCAAACATCTACTCAGTCATTCAAAGAATCAATCACACCTCCATTTCCGCAACTATACAGTTTTACACACCTTACTAATTCAAACATATTGTAACACATATTTAATCTCCTATACGATCCCTAATACAAGTTCACAATGATCCATACAGCCACTCACACATTCACTGACGCTTATGCACGGTTATATATGTCAACTCTCACATGCACTGTGTTTTACATATGTACTTACTTTGACATGTTGCACTGAGATATCCATTCACTCACCAATACACTCATGCACACAGTCAACCGCCCATGCAGCTGTTTCCACATGCACTTTTGAACCCATACATCTAGTGAATCAACTGCTCACACATCTATGCACAGAGTCATACACCTCCCAGCCACTCATACACATACTCAGTCTCCCATACAAATAATTGGGCAACCAATGAATATCCCATATAGTTACTCATATAGCTACTGATTAACACATTCAGCAGTTTACAGAACAACAGACATAATGATGCACAAATTAAGACAGTTTAGTCACTGACCCATGCACTCAGCGAGACACATTTAATCACTCTCTCATACAGTCAGTCATGCACCTACTAAATTCTTCATCCAGACACTTATACATCCACTCATTCTTCAATATGTAAGACATATTTTAACTTTACAGAAACATACAGTCAATGGATAATGTCATCAGTGATGTCATTTTATTTGTCATTAGTGATGTTGTCAGTGATGTCATTTGAGTTGTCATCAGTGATGTCATCAGTGATGTCACTGACCATGTCATGAATGATGTAATATGTGACATCATCAGCAGTGGATTGCGGGTGCGCGATATATAGTTAGTGCAACTAACTATATATGCGAATTTCAATGGTTTTGTGCGAGTAAATTAAGGTTTTGTAAATGCTAATCCCTAACTACATATGGTCTATAACCTATGGTTTTTTCAGTGAATACATATATATATATATATATATATATATATATATATATATATATATATATATATATATATATATATATATATATATATATATATATATATATTCACTGAAAAAACCATAGGTTTCACACCAGTTATAGTTAGGAATTAGCATTTAAAAAACCTATTAAATTCACTGAAAAAACCATAGGTTTCACACCAGTTATAGTAAGCTGGAAATTTTACTGATATAAAACCATTGAAATTCCCACGTTATAGTTAGATGGACTCACTATAACTTGCGCGTGCAATGCAATGGTGGTTTTTTCAGTGAATTTAATAGGTTTTTTAAATGCTAATTCCTAACTATAACTGGTGTGAAACCTATGGTTTTTTCAGTGAATTTCATAGGTTTTTTAAATGCTAATTCCTTTGTATATCGAGTTTCTAACCTTTTTCTTTTTTTACAATTTGCTGTTTTTTTTTAAGTATTCATTTTTTTTATATAATTTTTTTCTTTTGCGCTCTGGGTGCGCGCTCCGGGAAGCTTTCAGCTAAGCTCTCCGGTAAGCTTTTCCGTGAGCTCATCTGAAAGCGCACCCAGAGCGCAACTGTCGTTCGTGAAAAAAAATATGAATGAAAAGTTAATAATAATGCAAAACATTTCGTACCATACAAATAAAATTAGTTTTTTTTAATAAGGAAAATGATTATGCATTTCTATAAAAGATTGATGACGTCACTTCGGCGCGCAACGTAAGTGCCCTCGGAAGCGCCTACGTTCGCGGCGCATAAACGCACGCAAAAGCGCCTACGATCGCGCCACGTTTGCGCCCCAGAAGCGCCTACGATCGCGCTGCGTAAACGCACCGGAAGTGCTCCGGAGCACGCAGCGTAAACGCGTCGGGTCATGTGACCCTAAAATAACACGTTTCATTGGTTGCTAACAGTTTTTTTTTACCATGAATGAAATCCCCACCCATTTCCTTCACTTCTTCTTTCACTTTTGTGACTGAAAGACCTGCCTTTTTTGCTGTTCCATATTCCTTGATTAATCATGGCTGCCAGACCATCCAGCAGTGAAGATGACTCCAATGATTTCATTGATGAAGAGCCTCCTCAGCCGAAGGTCAAAGAACATTTCATCTGGAAATTTTTTAAGTTTCCAGCAGACCAGAAGAAGGTGAATGCACCAAAAGTAGAGTGCAGGATCTGCAAACAGGTCCTGTCACGGGGTAACCCCCCAAAAAAATACTCTTTTGGCAACTTCACCATGATTCGCCATGTGGAGAGGAGGCACCCCCAGAATTTTGCCCGGGAAAGTGTCAGGGCTCTGGCACAAGAGGTTCCCAGAGATGGGGCCTCTACATCAACAGGAGGAGCAACTTCTTCTGGGAGAGAACAATCACAGGAGCAGGTAGCAAACATACAACCTGCATTTAACCATGGGGTCGTCAAATGCAGATACTGCAATCAACTCCTCACCTATGGGGAGCAAAGTGTCCTGCTCATGGTTCGAGCATTGGAGAACCATCGCTGCCCTTCCCACCCCTAATTTTTTTCTTTTCTTTTTGCTCCTGTTGAGCAGTTTCCATTCCCTGTTTTTGTTCCTGTTCAGTTAAAAGAAGAAAACCAAAAGTTCTTTTCAGAACTACCTCCAATTCTCATCAAAGAGCTATATTCTTAAAAAATGAAGAGTAAGTGAAATATAGTGCATTGATAATTGAAAGGAGAATGAGTAAGAAAGAACAGAAAGGTATGAGAGGTGAAAGGAAGTGAAGTAGGAGGAATGAAAGAAGGTGAGTGTTAGAAAAGAAAGTTATGACACAGTGAATAAACTGGAGGCCTCATTTCTGAAAAGTGACGCATCGCTACGTGAAAACAGCGATGCGTCACTTTTCTGGACACACTCCTTATGACATTCCAGATATGTCATATTTAATATATGACTAATCAATTCGCAAGGAGTTACAGATATGTCAGTATTTCTGACGTATCTGTAAACACAAAAGTAACGCATTGCAGGAGTGCGTCACAAAAGTGACGCAACTCCAGTAATGTGTCCTTTCACATGGAAAAAGCACCATGTGAAAGGTTTGCTGTGAAGCAGGCGCAAGATTTTGGCGCAACAGCATCCTAAAAGTGACGCACTGCGTCATTATTACCAAGCTTTTTGCAGGGGAACACCCCCTCTGCATGCATTATACCTGACACTATTTTTTAAAAAGTGACGCATCTAGGTACATGGGTCACTTTTTAAAACTCTGCGCCACATTGTATCTGAATCAGGTATAAGGTATGCAGAGGGGGCAATCCCTCGCAAAAAGCTTGGTAATAACGACGTACTGAAATCTATGAGATTTCTCTGCGTCACTTTTAGGATGCTGTTGCGTCAAAATCTTGCGCCTGCCTCGCGTCTCTTTCATGTTTACAGATATGTGAGAAATACTGACGTATCTGTAACTCCTTGCAACATGATTCATCATACATTAAATATGACACATCTGGAATGTCATAAGGACTGTGGACAGAAAAGTGACGCATCACACCAGCAGTGTAATAAAATGTGCCTCGTTGCACTATATTTAAAGGATGCAACAGCATCCTAAAAGTGACGCAGTGAAATCTCAAACATTTCACTGCGTCGCTATTACAAAGCTTTTTGTGGGGGAACACCCCCTCTGCATGCATTATACCTCACGCAGATATAATGTGGCGCTTGATTTTAAAAAGTGACCCATCTACCTAGATACGTCACTTTTTAAATATAACGCAACGAGGCACTTTTTTTACACCACTGGTGCGATGCGTCACTTTTCTGTGCGCACTCCTTATGACATTCCAAGTAACGCATTGCTGGAGTGCGTCACAAAAGTGACGCAACTCCAGTAATGCGTCCTTTCAAATGGGGAAAGCAGCATGTGAAAGGTCTTGCCTCAGTCTAACACCTGCTGTAAAGCAGGCACAAGATTTTGACGCAACAGCATCCTAAAACTGATGCAGTGAAATCTCAAAGATTTCACTGCATCGCTATTACAAAGCTTTTTGCGGGAGAACACCCCCTCTGCATGCATTATACCTGACACTATTTTTAAAAAGTGACGCATCTAGGTACATGGGTCACTTTTTAAAACTCTGCGCCACATTATATCTGCGTCAGGTATAATGTATGCAAAGGGGGCATTCCCCCGCAAAAAGCTTGGTAATAACGACGTACTGAAATCTATAAGATTTCTCTGCGTCACTTTTAGGATGCTGTTGCGTCAAAATCTTGCACCTGCCTCGCATCACTTTTATGTTTACAGATATGTCAGAAATACTGACGTATCTCTAACTCCTTGCAACATGATTCGTCATACATTAAATATGACACATCTGGAAAGTCATAAGGAGTGCGCACAGAAAAGTGACGCATAACACCAGCAGTGTAATAAAATGTGCCTCGTTGCACTATATTTAAAAAGTGACGCATCTAGATAGATGCGTCACTTTTTAAATATTGCATAACAATGCGCATTTTTTTACACCGCTGGTGCGTCACAAAAATTGACGCACAGGAGGCGCAAAACTAACAGCGCAAGGTCTTCATAAATATGGTCCTGGATTTTCCCCGTGCTTCGCCGGTGCGCGTACCATGCGCTTCCCCCGCGCAAAACGAAAAAAAAATTTAATGCCCTGCAGGACCCTATTTTAGTCCCTACATCAAACCTAGGGGGTCAGAGGGGGTCTACTCTTCCCCCTTATGGTCATTTGCCCCTTTTTTTTTCAAACCCCTTGTGTCTCGATTTTACCGAGACACAAGATGGCGGCCGCTCCAGACTGTTTAGAATGTTTACAGACACCCAAGAGCCAATCAGCTTTCTGCGCGCAAGTCGCGTGTCGCGCCAGGAGCGCACTCAAGTGCGCGCACCGGAGAGCGCCTATAGATATATATATTTTTTTGAACCTAAATTACTCAAAATCCACTGGAGCACATATCTTGAGACATAGCAAAGGCACATCGGGCTACCAGTCCCTACAATTTTGCCAAGTTTGGTGTAAATCCATTCAGCCGTTCGGGCTAAAAGTGAAATTGACCGCCCTATGGAAATTAACATGGGGAAAATGCGTTTTGGGACCCCCCTTTTATCTCGGCCCCCGCTTGACGTATCCCCCCCAAACTTTCAGGGAAGGACCGGAGCTCGACGAGGCCATTTTCAGGAAATTTTCAGGCAGATTCGTCAACCGGAGCCAAAGTTATTCGAAATAGAATTTTGAGATTTAACATTGAAAAAAATCCTAACTATAACTACCTACTGGCGACCGCCAGTAGGTAATATATATATATATATATACATATATTCACTGGAAAAAACATAGGTTTCACACCAGTTATAGTTAGGAATTAACATTTAAAAAACCTATTAAATTCACTGAAAAAACCATAGGTTTGACACCAGTTATAGTTAGCTGGGAATTTTACTGACATAAAAGCATTGAAATTCCCACGTTATAGTTAGTTGGACTCACTATAACTTGCGCGCCTGCAATGCACTCCTGATGACGTCACATATTACATCACTCATGACATGGTCAGTGACATCACTCATGACATGATATATATCATGATATACATATATATATATATATATATATATATATATATATATATATATATATATATATATATATATATATATATATATATATATATATATATATAAATATATAAACGCAGTCTTCAAACCTCCACACACGAGTGGAGAAAGAAGAGGCAGACCCCACGTTGTCCAGGCAAGTTGTTTATTTCGTGCCTTTCAAAAATGTAACGTTTCGATATATATAGATATATATATATTAATATCACTTATGTTAGAATTTTGTAAGAATGTTTGGGAAAGTATTGTGCACATTATGAGTATTGTGGATATCTTGTATAAAATGCTAATATTAATAATTAGATTTTTGTCAGGTATTACATCCATTACCCCCACTTAGAGGGGTGTTAACCTTACCTGATTGACTTATATTTACTGGAAAAGGCACATATATCTACTTAAGTAAAGCCCCTAAAATGACTCCTGCTCATCACTTTTTTGAAGCCTCTAAATACTATGTAAGAAATGTTTCTGCAAGTAGTGACACATATTTTAGTTTTATTATAGCTCCTGTATTGAATGTATGAGTGTCTACAAATGTAAATATTACTTTACATTGTATTGTGTAATTAGCCCATATTTAATTAATGAGATTCTGTTGAATAATGTGGCACTTAAAGTTACATGTATTTGTATTTCTCTTAGTAAATTTGGTATATATTTCTGTCCTTGTCTAGTTATATGAAATTGTATACAATATATGTAATGAATCTGAACACAAAACAAATACTTCTTGAAACCAAGGAACAGTTTTATTTGATTAATCATGTGCCTCCACTACAAGGGTTCAAGTCAAGTTATATATGTGTGATAACTCCTTTTAGTGAGTGTATCTAAATTATGAGTTGTGCAGATTGTATCCCACCCGGTAATTACAGGGTTTTATAAACTTTTTAAACCCCCACAGAATTTCAGCAGGTCAGCCCTGCCTATGTTTCCTGGGTCAGGAATTCCTAGTAAATACCAAGAGATGGAGATTTTGGTCCGGTAATTACCCAAATCTGCATTGCATGCTTATTGTTTGAGCTTGGAATAGGCAATAATTATTGCAATTGCAATCTGCCAGCAGTGCCGGATCGTATCAAGACCCATTTTTAACACATCTGACATTGGGTGACTGGTAAAGAAAGGTCATTTTCCCATACTGCATTTACTTTATTTAAGGGTGAGCTCATGCAGGGTCAAGACAATCAGTCTGCGGTTTTCCTCTTATGTCATATTCAACACTTGCTAAGCAACCTAGATGACCTTATTTGAAAATTTCAATAATGAAAACTCTGAGTCCCATTGGACTGATGAACTGAAGTCTGGTAACAGAAACACAAAAAGTGAAATCCTTTTGAGGTCTGCATTGTGGGAATCAATTGTAAATTCTAACGATAAAAAAACAATATTTACAATTTTGTATTGGGATGTATGACGGTACCACGCATACTTTTACAACGCGTACCGTTACCACGCTACTTTTACCACGCAAGTCGTTACAACGACTTGCGTGGAGGGGCGCTGCATAGTAAATTATTTAATTTACTATTCCAACTCCAGTCCCCGTGGACTCTAGGGAAAGGAGTTGGATAGTAATTAAAGTATTTACTATCCTGGAGTGCCCCCCAGCGCATTTCGTTGTAGTGACCTGCGTGGTAAAAGTAGCGTGCTAACGGTACTGCGTTGTAAAAAATGCGTGGTAACCGTTGCATACCGCTCTGCTTACCTGTACTGAACCACCTGTACTGCTGTTCCCGTCAGGTGAGTATGGAGGAGGCTTGCAAACACCTGCATATCTGGAATCACCTGGTCAGTCATCTACAACAATAATGGACACATGTCTTTAGGGAACAGTGCTGCACAACAGCATTCCTACTTCAAGCCACTCCCAAAGCCCACCGCAGTTAGATTAGCTCATGCTGAAACAAGGGACATCTCAGAGGGTGTTTGCTATGGGTGAAAATGTTTTGGTCAAAGAGAGGAAGGTTCACTGAACCTTGTCCCCTCTGTAGAACGAGCATGATTTACATCCATAAAATTAACTTTCGCTGAATGAGTGGGGATACAAGTAATGAGTCAAAGGAAAAGCAATAAACTCATTCACCCAACCCAAAGATAATTCAGTGGCTGGAGATTTACACTGATGCCAAAGCTGACATTTTTCTGCCTTACATCAGTAGGAGGGGTTTCTATTCTCGCACCCTGAGGAAATGGACACAAAATTGGGGCACATAGTTCTCATGGCAATATTTCAGGTATATTTTAAGCATACATCTGCCAAATATGGTTCTAAAATGCGTAGGTGTAAATATAGGGCCCCAGGGGAAGTGAAGACGCAGTTTAGTCTTTCCCTGGGGTCGTTCGCGCGGGGAGGGCCAGGCTGTATGTATGTATGTATGTATAGGCATTTATATAGTGCACTACTTACCCGTAGGGTCCCAAGGCGCTTCGACCGCTGCGAAACCCTTCCTGGCTTCCCTGAGAGATGGTCCCTTAATGGGCATCTCCAGGGTGAGACCAAGCATCCCCGGCGGTCTGGTGGGGCCGCTAGTGAAGATGAGGCAAGCTAATGCCCAGAGTTGCCGAGTGTGATCGCTGATCAGAGTGGGCACCGAGGCGAGAGAATTATCGAGTCCACTGACCCTGGTCCAGAAACCTGCCGCGCCGGGAATCGAACCCTGGTCCCGGGCCGTCCTCTGCTCTCGGGTCTGCCGCCTCTAACCAGTGAATGCAGGAGAGGAGTGCAAATTCCTCTTCCTACATTCTGACATTGTCGGGTTGAGTAATTTTTTGTAAGATGTTAGGAAGTTAGGTAGGCTTTTTTGGGGGTTTCTACGTGCTGCAGCTGAATGTCGACGTGGCCCACTGGTCGGTGGAGAGGTTCGGTGTTGTCCATTTGCGTTGTTGCGGCGGCAGTTTGCGTGGGACTATGGCCAACTTGTTGGCCGTGGAGGTAAGGGAGACCTTGAGGGTTCTGGGGCGGGCCAGGCAGGAGGATTTGTTGAGGGCCAGGGTGCTTAGTGAGGCATGGTTGGAGCTCGAGCGGGTCCCCCGGGCGGCCTCCGTGGGTCTATCTGCGGCTGTGATGGCATGCCTGGAGGAGCCATCACCGCAGGGCCGAGGTGCTCCTGGGAGGGCCGGGGCGCAGGGGAAATAGGAGCATCGCGCAGAGGCCAGCGTAAGAGCCTGCCTCCGTGCCTGGATGGGTGAGGGGGAGTGAGGTAGCCCCCTCTCGCAACCAATGCTATTAGCCCAGAAACAGGAGGCAGGGTGCAAGGGCAGGCCTGCACTCTATGAAGGACACACTTTCCTCTGTGCCCGTGTGGGAGGGGGGGCTGGGGACAGTGGGGGTAGCCCCTGTTTGTTTAAAAGAGGCTGAGCATTTGGTGGACAGTGAGGGGGAGGAGGCGGCATGCAATGAGGCTGGGTTTCTTGGGGGGGCATGCCCATGAATCTTTTGGGGGGCTGGCGATCTCACCCCCGGCCCTAAAGGGGGTTGAGGAGAGGGGCAGCAGGGTGTGCCTGGGTGCTGGAAGGTCTTGGGCTGGGTGGCCCCCCAGTGCAATTACTCCTTGGGGGCACATGCAGGGTGTAGGGTCTAGGGGGCATTGGCCACCCTTGTTGCCCAGGTGGAAGCCAGGATCAGTGAACAGCGTCAGCTGGTACAGGAGTCAGAGGCTCGGTGGGCAGAACTGGAAGCGCTCAGGGCAAGGGAAGTCTGGGATGACAATATGGAGGGGCCCCCTACACCCACCTTGGAAGAGGAGCAATGGGCGGAGCAGGAGGATAAGGAGAGAGTGGAGAGGGCCCGGCCGGAGCCAGTGTGTGGCATAGGGGTGCAACCAGTGCAGTCAGGGATGGCCAGGACGACGGTGAGGCCGGACAATGCCACAGCCTGCCCAGGTTGGAGCGACTTGGGGGTAAAGGGATCTCAGCTGTCGGAGGTCAGCAAATGGGTGGCAGGTTCGGTGGGGTGCAAGACAGCCTCTGGATGCTGTTGTGAAGCAGCAGGGGGGTCTGCTGCGGCCTTCCCTCCAGAATGGGAGCAGGCAACAGCGTTGTGTGTGGTGCGGTATGTGAGGTTGTGTGGAAGCCTGTGGCAGATGAGCCTGTTTTGGAGTTGGACTATGGTTCTGAGAGTGGTGAGTTGGAAGACGGGGAGGTGAGGGATGACTTGGACAGGACAGGGGGTGCAGAGCAACAGTGGTCTTGGTGTTTTACAGGCCTCACAGAAGAAGACGGGCAAGGCGAAAGCGACCACCACTAAGGCCAGCAGCTCGGAAGGACGGTCGAGAGTTACGAGAACGCCTTTATCAGGTGAGGGGGCTTGGTGGTCTGCTTGGAAAGAGGGCCCAAAGGAGGTCTGGAAGAAGGCTTGCTAGTCTGTGGGTGTGGGGGACAGGTCTGTGCAGGACACAGGGGTAGTGGCAGCTGGTGTGTTGGGAGCCCATAGCTGCGACAGGCAAGATTGTGGTGACGGCTGGGGTCCAGACTGACAAACCTGTAGCGAAAGAGGACAAGGCTCATGGGAAGGAGGACAGTGATGGAAAGGGGGAAAACAAGCATCAGAAGAAACTGCCATACATGGGTTTGGCCAGGCTCCTGGGGTCCCAATTATCGGATAAGTTTAAGAGTAGGATTTGGATGCATGAATACGTAGATATATTCAAGCTCTTGCATAGGGAAGTGCAAGCGCAGGAAGGATCTAAGGAGGAGGAATGGGAGCTGACTAGGCGACCCAGGGTGCCAGTGAGCATGGAGAATTGGCATCTGACTTTCTCATCTACGCAAGTATATATTGCAAAAAGCACTTAGATAAGGCTATACCCCTGTTAAAGTACATGGATATTAAAAGGAAGGCGCAGTTACAATTTGGTTGAGTTATGATGAGGAGTTCCGGGCCCGGGTTAGTGAGAACCTCAACAAACCTTGGGGTGAAATTGATCAGGAGCTGTGGATGCAGTGGATGGCATCGACGCACTCGTCGGCGTCCAGGCAGAGTGCCAGTGGTTTGTTGGTCCCTTATCGGTCCTTTCTGTTGCGGCCTGCATAGTCTAGGGCGGAGGGCTACTACACCCGCAGGACACACCACCCAATCAGCTAAGCCAGGCACCAGCACTACCGGTGCCTGCTGGAGCTACAACAAGGGATATTGCTCACGGTATCCTTATAAGTTCAAGCATGAGTGCTCCAAATGTGAAGGCCGGCATGTATTCACTCAATGTTTCACCTTGGTCACATCTTCGGAGCAGTGGCGAAACACAAATGCGAAGGGTAGGGGGCAGCCGGGACAGAAGGGCGCCTACTCCGGTTAAGGTGGAGGTGATGCCCCTGTGGCTCTCGTATTATCCAGACAGGGAGGCGGCTTTGAAGTTGCAAAGGGGTTTCACAGAGGGCTTTTGTGTGGGCTACCAGGGATCGAGGGTTCGGAGATGGGCAGACAATCTTAAATCAGCTAAAGAATTGCCTGGGGTGGTGGCGGCAAAATTGCAGAAGGAAGTGTTGGAAGGCAGGGTGGGGGGCCATTTGCGGACTGGCCCCTTGGGCATTTGATCGTTTCCCCATTGGGAGTCGTGCCAAAGAAGTAGGAGGGTGAGTTTTGCATGATACATCACTTCTCTTGGCCGGAAGGACAGTCCTTGAAAGATTTAATTGCAGAGGTAGACTCACGGGTACTCTATGCAACGGTGGATGATACAATTCGCCTTGTGCGGGGGTGTGGTCAAAGGGAGGAACTAGCAAAGTGTGATATCAAATCTGCTTTCCGCCTCCTACCAATTCACCCGGTGGAATTTGCTCTGCGCAGGATGCAGTTTGCAGGGGGCATCTACGTGGACAAGGTCTTGCCCATGGGGTGTGCCATTTCCTGTGCGCTTTTCGAGATGTTTAGCACAGTTTTGCAATGGGCTTTTACAAAGATTAGCGGGCATCATGATGTGACTCACTATTGGACGACTTTCTCTTACTTGGTAAAGATATCACAGGGTCCTGTCACAGTTTCAGGAGATGGCTCAGCGCTTTGGAGTCCCTTTGGTGCCTGAAATAACAGCTGAGCCCAGCTGCTGCTTGACTTTCTTGAGCTGGATTCCATTCACTGGATGACTCGCCTCCCGCTGACAAAGGTGGAGGAGATACAAGCGTGTTTGCTGTGGGTGATTGGTGGGAAGATGATTGTGTTGAGGGCAGTGCAGCAACTGTTGGGTTTCCTGAACTTCGCATGTAGGGTGCTGAGGGCTGGATGGATGTTCTGCAGGTGGCTCGGCATGTCAGGGGCAGTCTTACCACATCACAGGGTCCAGATTTCCATAGGGGTGCGGGCTGACTTACGGACTTGGCTTAAGTTACTCACTGTTTTCAACGGGGTATCACTCGACTATGTGTGAGGAAAGGATGCTCTGGCAGATCCAAATTTACTCTGACACAGCCTGGGCAGCCAGTTTTGGGATCTTTTGGGATAGCAGATGGTGTGCTGAGGAGTGGCCGGTCCATTTGGCGAAGCAGGAAGGAACATTGCGTTTCTGGAGTTTTTTCCATTTTGTTGGTGGCTTTGGAAGTGTGGGGATCGGAGTTTCAGAACAGGTCAGTGCTTTTCCAGACAATATGACTGTGGTCGAGTTGATCTACCGGCAGTGAGCGAGAGATTTGAGAGTGTCGCGTTTGTTGAGGAGTTTCACGCTGCAATGTTTGAGGTTGAATGTGGTTTTTCGAGGCAAGCATGTCCCTTGAGTGAATAATGACATTGCGGATGCTCTGTCTCGTTCGCAGTGGAAGCGGTTCTGGAGATTGGCACGCGAGTAGATCAGTGCAAGACCAGACTGCCGCCTGGCGTCTGGGCCTTGTGGGAGTGAGGGTGTTAGGCCTGGTGGAGAAATCTGTGGAAGACTCAACGAGACGGACCAAAAGGCTGGGATGGGCTGAGTTCTGCTCCTTTATGGGATGGCAGGAAGAAGATGCGACATGTGGAGATCGTGCAGTAGTGGAGCAAGGGGTGTTACGGTTTGCATAACATTGTATGGACGAGGGGTTGTCGTCTGCGACCATTGCGGAGAAATTGGCGGGGTTGTCATTCTATGGGACTTTGTTTATTGGATTTGACCCTACCAAAGATGTGGTAATAGGTAGGATGATCAGGGGTTGGGGTAGGGAGTAGAGGGGGGAAGGAATGTTGAGGGAAGCTGTTACTGTTGATTTGTTGGTTAAGTTGGTTGAGGTCTTACTGTTATGATGGTATGACAGTTTTGAGGTTTGTATTTTCTGCTTGTGCATGGTGTGGATGTTTTTCTGGAGCTTTCAGGGTCTCTGAATTGCTTGGGACAAGGGCCAAAGGCAGCAGGAGGTATGAAGAAATCAGGTTGGATGCGGGTCATCTGGTGATTTGGTTGGGTCAGTCTAAAACAGATTAGTTGGGGACGGGAAAGTTGGTTTGGCTGTGTGAGGCTGGTTGGGAGCTAGTGTGTCCAGTGGCTGAGTGGAGGGCGAGATCTTTTGTCATGCATCTGGGGCTAGAGTCATGGCGGCACAGTTGCTGACAGTCGTGCGCGTGGCATTGAACAGGTTGGGGCTGAACCTGGCGGGATTTGGAACGCAATATTTCCGCATTGGGAAGGTGACGGCAGCTGCACGGTTGGGTTGGTCATGGGACAGAATCCGGCAGATTGGCAGGTGGATAGCTCGGTCTTGTGAGCGTTAACTCGGGAAGTAGGGTCCTGGTCCGGGTTTTGGGGTAATGTGGGATCGTGTGGAGTTGGGGGAGCTGAGTTCCAGGATGTGTACTAATTTCTTCTCTTAGGTTGCGTGGGTGGCCCGGGGGTCAAGATGGTCAAATGGATTGCGAGGCATTCATTTGTGCACTGGGTCTCCAAATATGCAGAGCAACATGTGTACGTCTGTAACCTGGGACTCAGAGTACAACAACATGAGGTGCATTGGTGGGGGAAAGGGTGGATGCGATGGGGGGCACTATTGCCCTGGCTCGGGAAGATGGTCTCACAGAAAGGATGCCCGGATCTCTTGATAATCCATTTGGGGGAAAATGACGATTCAGCTGTTGGGGTTGGCGCTCTTACAGCTAATGCAAAGAGACTTGGAAGTGATGAAGCAGAAATTATCTGGGACTTGTATTGCATGGACTGAATTTGTCCCAAGAAGGATTTGGAAGGGGGTGATCAAGCAGTTGAGACAGCTCGAAGGAAGGTGAACAGAGCTATGAGGGTTTTTTTGCGAGGATAGAGACATTAAGGTGATATCGCACTCTGGACTATGACTGGAGGAGAGACAGCTTTTTAGGAATGACTGTGTGCATATTTCAACACTAGGGAATGCCTTTTATATGATGAAAGTGAGAGATGTCGTGAACAAGCTGTGGAATGAGGCGATATAGTGTCATAGGAATACTTGAAGGAATGGAGGCGAAAGATGCACAGGAGGTTCCGGGGGGGGGGGGGTAACCATCTTAAAGGGGGTTCCCTGGTTGGCGGTACTTGAGAGGGGTGGGGGAGTCACTAGCAGGCGCATCCACCTCCCATGGGGGGGAGGAGTAAAGGATGGGGGGACTGGAGGCATGAGAGTAATGCCAGGATGGTAAGAGAGATTGAAGAAACGGATAAAGAACGGAATGGGTCATGGAGTGAAATGGAAAGTGAGTCCGGAGTGTATGAAGGTTGAGTTGATGTTGGGGGGGAGTTGTTGTTAATTATTGTATTTTGGTTGTTTATTTTTGTGCAGCCTGATCCTAATAAATGGCCTTTTACGCTTTAAACATCAGTGTGGCCTGAATATTGCGTGATCTCTGTGTATGCTATAAAGAACTATTAATTGAAAAGAACAGAGAAACAGGCATCATCTGAGAATATATTCCTGATAAACACAAGTTGAAGAACATAAATGCAGCACACAGAAAGGGCTTTGCTCTCTTTCACTTGTTCCTGTGAGATATTGCTGAGAGGTGAGAAAGAGACTAAGGGGCTTATTTATGGGATTTTGGCATCGGGTTGCCCTACACCAAAGTGACAGGGCAGGAATGCAGCATATTTAAGCAAAATGCTGTGGTAAAACTTGTTCGGAAAATATTTGCACAACCAAAAAAGTGAAGGATTTGCATTTTAATGTAACCGTGAAACTTCAAGCTGTGATCACAAATATTAAGTCAAATCAAGAAAGACCCAGCGGAGTTAACATCTCCTGTCCATATAGCCAGGACATCACGGCGATATGGATCAGAAAGCAGAATCTTTACTGCGTGCATTACATTAGGGATATTACCACCATTATCACGCACAGTATAATTTGAATAAAGTCTCAAAAAAGACGCACAGATTTTGCAATACAGGATAGCAATATGTATGAAAATGCTTAATCTTTGGAGCAATACTCCAACATGAACTAAATTTCCCATCAAACCTGAAAAAAAACACACACAAATCCATCTGACTTTGTTGTGAAATAGGCACATTTCATGACAACCCATGTTACACAGGAGAATCTTCTTTACAGATTTTCACCCTACACAACCATTAATATGCAGGGTTGAGAGGACGCTTGTAGGTCAATAAGCCTATACTTAATATGGTCTATGTAGGATGCATGACAAAGTAATCCTCAATGATGGGGGAACTCTATTCCTGTTTTCATAATGAGTACAGTTTTTTCCTTTGTAGAGTGTGGCTATAAAGAACTATTAATTGAAAAGAACAGAGAAACAGGCATCATCTGAGAATATATTCCTGATAAACACAAGTTGAAGAACATAAATGCAGCACACAGAAAGGGCTTTGCTCTCTTTCACTTGTTCCTGTGAGATATTGCTGAGAGGTGAGAAAGAGACTAAGGGGCTTATTTATGGGATTTTGGCATCGGGTTGCCCTACACCAAAGTGACAGGGCAGGAATGCAGCATATTTAAGCAAAATGCTGTGGTAAAACTTGTTCGGAAAATATTTGCACAACCAAAAAAGTGAAGGATTTGCATTTTAATGTAACCGTGAAACTTCAAGCTGTGATCACAAATATTAAGTCAAATCAAGAAAGACCCAGCGGAGTTAACATCTCCTGTCCATATAGCCAGGACATCACGGCGATATGGATCAGAAAGCAGAATCTTTACTGCGTGCATTACATTAGGGATATTACCACCATTATCACGCACAGTATAATTTGAATAAAGTCTCAAAAAAGACGCACAGATTTTGCAATACAGGATAGCAATATGTATGAAAATGCTTAATCTTTGGAGCAATACTCCAACATGAACTAAATTTCCCATCAAACCTGAAAAAAAACACACACAAATCCATCTGACTTTGTTGTGAAATAGGCACATTTCATGACAACCCATGTTACACAGGAGAATCTTCTTTACAGATTTTCACCCTACACAACCATTAATATGCAGGGTTGAGAGGACGCTTGTAGGTCAATAAGCCTATACTTAATATGGTCTATGTAGGATGCATGACAAAGTAATCCTCAATGATGGGGGAACTCTATTCCTGTTTTCATAATGAGTACAGTTTTTTCCTTTGTAGAGTGTGGCTTCAGAGCCCTCCCACCTGTCAGACCCTTTGGGTTTTAAGCAATCACTATCCAGGTTTTAGTTTTGCTTTTGTTTTGTTTGCATGTTTTATACACATAGGTGCACTTTACACGTGAGTGCATGTACCTAAGTGATCTCCTCTTATCAGTAAGGCAGTGTGTGTCTGTTTTTCAACATGATATAAGATTAAAAGGAAAGTGTTTGTTCATGTAAAAACGACTTATGAACAGTAACCCATGTCTCTCTACCTATCTTCACAGATTTAGGCATGAGCAACGTTTCCCATATATGGTTGGTACAGGCATGCAGAATGTATCACAGGTGCACAAACCATGGAGCCACACACAAAGGTTTCCATTAGGATAGAGGGCTGAACACCACCACCCGCATGTCGGTGGCGATCCACCCTACATCCTACCCCGCCCGCCACCCATTTCCCCCGCCATATTAGTATGGTGGTGGACCTCGGCAGACGGAAAGACCGCCCAACGCCTATCCACCCGGTCGACTCGTCATCCGGGCAGAAAATAATTTAATATGGTGGCGGTGTCTGCTCGACACCGCAATCCATGTTAGTATTCAGGCGGAGAGCAGCCTTTCCACACAGTGCATTTGTACCATTGCGGCAGGTGCTGCTCAATGCTGTAGCAATGTTAAAAATGTGTGATGCGCCCACCAGTGTGGCGGTGCATCGTAATCTCACCCACGGGAACGCGCACATATGACAGGCGGTCCCGTTTTCCATCAGGATGGCCACAATGTCCAGTTTTTCAAACTAATTGTTAGAGATCTTAGTCAATGGCACTGAAGAAATCCAGCCAATATTTTTGTAGGCAATTTTTATTTGATGAAACGTGTCGACCCTTTTTGTACATGTATACTCTTAGGACATCCTGTGTTGGTTATAACCTTGCAAGCATACCCTAAATAAAAAAGTACACAAACAATATATGGATCAATTTTAATATAAGATTCGGTGTCACTGTCAAAAAACAGAGCTCTACTAATCTGCATCTTTGAGCCCACCTAAACACAGTAGGGTAGTGGGTGAGGAACCAAGTATGGAGCATACCACCAGTGGTAGCGGTGGGTGAGGGTCCTTTGATAAAAACAATTAGGTTCCGCCTTCTCCCCATGGAAGAAAACATTCAGAGAGGCACAGTAACGAGACTTCTTTCACTCTATCTGAGCTTTATTTAATTTTCTAACCTGAGGCCAATCTTTATCTTTGCTTCTAGCTCCCAAGTTTTGATATGAGACTAATTAATTGTGCTTCAAATGATTATTGAAACTATGGAAAACTATGTAATTTCAGCTTTGTGTTATTCATCTCCACGTTGTTTAAAAGTCATGTCCTGTGCTAGACTGTGACTCCCTCAAAAGGAACAAATGAAAAGGTGATGATGATTTGTCTATTCGGGAGAATGGTGATTTCAAAATGAATTAATTTGCGGACATAGACGTAGAAATGGTCCAAATGCAAATGAATAAGCCATTGACCAAGGCAATTTCTTGAGAACTGAAGGACTTTATAGTGTAAAAATATAATAGGAATTGCCAGTTAAATATTTATATGATTATTTGTGGGTCCAAAATGCCAAAATGTTTTAGTCTGAGATAAAATGGGCTATGACTTAGGTTTGGTCAAAGAAGCCCTTACAGATTGTTAGCTTATTAGATCAACACCCCAAAGTTGCATCTACTACTCACTGCAGAGAAATGTACCTAGAAATTAAAAATAGGGAATTGGAAGTAGTAAAATAATTTGAACATCAAATACTAGAGATTTACTGTACAAAATCTCACCCATGCTTCGTCATTGTTCAAATGATATGTTTTCAAATATATCACTGCTACTTATATATTGCAACAGAATAATGGAATGCAGTCAAGACCTACATTATCTTTAAAGTTTTAGTTGATGTCAGGAACAGTTGTTGTCAGAGTACCATTAACAACTTGTTCCAATTTTTCAGGTTTTTTCCAATCTTCTTTACTTAACTGCCACTATGAACTGCACTGCGAACTGCTAAATCTCCATGACTACCTCAATCATTGATGTTTTTGAAGGATGCTTAACCTCAAAAGAGAGGATAATGCTTTTTGAGATAATGTCCCCACTCTCAATAAGATTGTTTAACCCTACCTGAAATCAAAATCCATCCCACTGACCCACACAGGTTCATGATCTGTAAAACGTATTTGGTCAAAGTTTCACTTTCTGTATGGCATCCATAAAACGGAATTAGCAGGCCAGCAAGATCCCTGGACACTCAACCACTAATAAGGATACCTGCAGGCAGACAACAGGTGAAAGAGCTTAGTCTAAGCAATGAAAATATATAGGAGCGAAGGTAACATCCATACTGGTGATAACAATCTCTCGCTCATTATTGGTTTCTATGAATCACTGGTCATCAAACTGGTGAACAAACTAGTGAATACCCATTTTCTACCAGTTAGACAATCCCCTATTTAGGATTAATTTTTATGGTAGTTCATAATTAGCATGTACACAACAAACACTAAAAACAAATAAAAAATGAAGTGTAGGGAGAAACCTATTAAATGTCTCCCTATAATATTTTCTAAAAAAGTGCTCCACCGAGGCTTTTGCCTCCTTCACATTGTTTTAAAGAGAAAAGTGGCACAATAGTTCCACTTGCTTTAGCAGTGTAATGGGGCTTCAGAGTTTTAGTATGCAAGTATGTTATCCTAAATATTCAGGGTAAACAACAGACTTTGACTCAACAAATACATGGCATTTATTCACCTGATTGAAAAGATCCGTTTTGCAAATTGTGTAAAGGTTGAATGATTCTGCCTGTGGTGGGATGAAGCTAAAATATCGTGATATAATCCCTGTTATTAGTATGCCAACATCATGCTCTCTTAATGATGGGGTGTAATACATCCGAATGCCAGAGCTGTCTATTTGCCCTGGAAGAAAAGAGAGATACAACACTTCCATTATTAACATTAATAAAACAGTTTTAAGACAATAACATCAGAGTTTAGGACACAGAATCTCCCTGATTGTTTGTTTGTCACTGTTTTGATCACACCAATGTTGGGTTACCATAATTATTTTGGAATAACATCATTGTGGTCAGGTAAAAGTCTGTATACCTATAGAGCTATATCAGATTCTAAAATTAATTTCAGTTTGTTCTTATTTATTATGTGTATGCTTTTTTTGCTAATATATATTTATTTATTTTATTTATTTCACTTGTAAATCAAACTGTCGCCTAACAGGCATCCTCGCGCTGACAGACTCATAACAGAGGGAGGGACAAGACTATCGACAATATAGGACTTTGGGAATAGCCAGGTTTTTAATCTCCTCCTAAACGGTAGGAGGTCAGTGGTTTGTCTGAGCTCGACCAGAAGAGCATTCCACAGTTTCGCTGCCGCCACACCAAATGATCTGCCTCCTGCTTTGGCTTTCTTAAACCTTGGTATCTTCACCCGTCTAGCCGAAGAGGAACGAAGGTTATGAACTGACACATGTCACGCAAACGTTCTTTGCAAGAGGACAGGACCCGACCCATGAAGGGCTTTCAACACCAGACAGAACTACTTAAACTAAACTCTCTGTCTCAACAGGAGCCAGTGCAACTGCGCCAGAGCCTTAGAGGAGGAAGACCTTGTAGGCCACCCTAGGGCTAACTTGGCCACAGCAGACTGGATTCGTTGAAGTCTGTCCATAAGATAGTTAAGGGACTTTAGCAGCAGCGAGTGACAGTAGTCTTACCTACTAAGTATGGTGCAACGCACCACCTATGCCTGAGCTGGGGAAGGCAGCAGAGGAATGATTTACCTTAGCAGTCTAATAATGGCCAGGCAACCCGCCACTATCTTCGAGACCTGAGCCTCCAAGTTGAGATTGCTGTTAAACATGACGCCCAGTTTCCGAACCACCTTCACTGGCTGAACCGATGGAAAAAGGTCAGAAGGCCAGAAGTTGCAAGGAAGAACAGATTGAACCCTGG
Organism: Lissotriton vulgaris; assembly: GCF_964263255.1. Lineage (NCBI taxonomy): Eukaryota > Metazoa > Chordata > Amphibia > Caudata > Salamandridae > Lissotriton > Lissotriton vulgaris. The sequence continues at coordinate 83,473,704 of NC_141695.1, forward strand.
CCCTCGGACAGTATAACACCTCTGTTTTACCTGCATTAAATTGCAGGGAGTTCTCCTTCAGCCAGTCCGCCGTATCTCACAGACAATTATTGAATGCTTACAGAGAAGTTGAATGATCTCCCTCCAAGGAGAGAATCAGCTAGGGGTCATCAGCATAATTAGCGATTTTAATGATATATTCTTTGATGACCGCAATCAATGGCTTCATGTAGAGGTTAAATAAAATCAGACTAATTGCCAAGCCTTGAGGAACACCATGCAAGATGGTGGAAAAGGTGGATTGGTAAGAAGGGAGGGACACAGCTTGTTGTCTGCCCTGAAGAAAGGACTGAAAACCACCAAAGGGCACTACCTGTAACCCCCACCTCTCTCAGCCTCCCCAGCAAGAGATATTTATATATATATATATATATACATATATATGGATGTGATCAAGCTCCCTAGAGGAGTGAAACGCGTTGTGGATGGACACCGGTCCTATGATTTTGATTTAATAAAATCTTGAACTCTGCTATCCATTTTAGGATTCGTACTTTCTTTCTGAACCACTACAAGCTACAGAAATAGAGTTGATCTGGAGGTCTGCACCTGGTTGTGTTTTCGCCGAGTAGTGGCGGAACAGGAACATTGTTTTTATATATATATATATCTATATATATATATATATATAGATATATATATATATATATATTCACAAAAAAAATCAGGGGTGTTATAGTTAGTTGGACATTTCGCTCATACAAAACCATTGAAATTCCTTTGTTATAGTTAGTTGCACTAACTATAACTCGCTCGCCCGCAATACACTGCTAATGGTGTCACATATTACATCATTCATGACATGGTCAGTGACATCATTGATGACATCTCAACTAAGTGGGCACCACAGGACACTGCAGGAGCCGGCCTGGGGAGTGGCGGTCCCCAGGGCATAGACAAGGCTCCAGGAGGGGGGCCGCGTGGCCCCCTTCCTACATTTTTCAGAAGCGCCGGGGGCGGAGGTCCCCGGGGCTGGGGGGCCTCTGGGTCCCCATTTCCAAATTGTTTAAACCCCAGTGTGAGGGTCCCCAGGGCTAGGGGGCCTGAGAGCCCCCACCCATTTCAAAGAAGCCCCACGGGGTGGCGGTCCCTGGGGCTACGGGGGGCCCTGTGGGCCCCCGCATATATTAAATTGGAACCCCAGGGGTGGCAGTCCCCGGGGCTGGGGGCATCAGAGCCCCTCACACCTAATGCTATAAAGCCCTGTGTGGTTGCAGTCCCCGGAGCTAGGGGGTTCTGAGAGCCCCCCACCCATTTTAAACAAGCCCCTGAGGGTGGCCATCCCTGGGGCTGCGTGGGGCCCCGTGAGCCCCCCACATATATTAACTAAGAGCCCTGGGGGGTGGCAGTCCACAGGGTAGGGTAGGGGGATTGGGACCCCCACACTACTTTTTTTAATAATGACACCGGGATTGGCTCCCCGGGAAAAATTACAATATTTAGCGCGGGAGACCGTGTTTCTTATTTTTTATATCGGTAGGATGCTGGATCCTATGTGCATCTCGCGATTTAAAAAAAAAAAAAATGTGGGACCCCCTGAGCAGTCCTAGGGGGTCAGTGTGTATCTAACCTGTCCCCTTTTCGTGTTTTGCGGTGTTTGTTTTTATGTTTCTTGTGCATCAGTTCTACCGAGACACAAGATGACTGCCAACACTTCCTGGTTTGGAGTGTTGACAGCCAATTAAAATACAGCTCTTGAATGGCAGGGTACGTTCAGGCTGTGCTTAAGGTACGCGGACCCTCTGAGCTCATAGATATATAAATGACTTTAACTGTCATTTTCTCAGGAACTACTGAACGGATTTACACAAAATAAGCAAAGGGCACGAGTCTAAACCAAGGACTACCTCTTTACCAAATTTGGTGTTATTCCGTTCAGCAGTTCAGGCTGTAGCTGCGGCTAAAAATCCTATTGGAAATTGCATGGGAAAATGTGTTTTTGGACGCCCCTTTTTTCTCAGCCTCCGCTTGATGAATCATCATGAAACTTTCAGAATGGGGGCAGACCGGAGCTGGACAATCGGCACCAAAGTTATTCGAAATAGAATGCTGCGGATTTCCTATGGACAATAGGTCCTAACTATAACTACCTACTGGCGACCGATTTACTGTGCGCGTACCATGCACGTTCGTACGATGTACGGTGCAAAGTCTGTAAGTCGTTCCGTGAGCGTATACAACCAAGAAAAATAAAAATATTTTTTGATATTTATGAAGTGTATGAAGTGTATGTGTTTACATGTTGGGTGGCTCTAAAAAGAGCCCTTATGTTTAATGGGAGATTTTAGTACCTACAAGTAAGTACCGATGTAGAGTCTTAAGTTCAAGAGGAAGACTCAGTTCCCCTCACCTGTAAAATATACACCATCTCTCCTATAGATGCCATGCATATTGAAACGCAGATTGTTATGGTAAATGGACCTCATTCCATAGTCTCGGAGAAACGCAGAAACAGATTTATTCACATGTTTCCTAGCTTTCTAAATCTGTGGACGAAATTGATTGGACCAGTTCCATTTTTGCCTTTGACATATATTAGACTTGACAAAGGTAGTTTGGGGAAAAAGTAACATCAGTTCTGTAAAGGTGTCCTTCATAAACATTTCCAGACCTACCCCAGTCAAAGTGCCTAGGTCATTGCCACCACAGTGCACAATTATGAGGTCAGGGTGTTGGAGATGCATAAAGGATTTCACCAATGGTATCAAGTGGTGCCAATTTAACCTCTCTATCCATTCCATTTAATGTCTACATTTGGTAAACCTAGGTCTTTGTGAATTCCTTTCTGTTGTGCATATATTTCACTCCCAAAAATATAGCTGTGTCCCACAATCCATACTCTAAGCATCTTGAAGAGAGGTCTGTATGCACTCAGATGGCTTCTGTAATAAAAGGGTAGTTTGAAGATTTTTTTTTCTAAAATGGTGGAAAAAATACAAAGAAGTGATTGGTTGTTTGAAACGTTTTTAGCTCTAAAACTAGGGTGCAATTTTCTGTTTTTTAAATGCCGGTTATTTATTGGTTAAGAAAAAGTGATAGAAAAGAACATTACTTAAGGTAAGCTGGTATATTGAAGAGTAAAGCACACTTGCTGTTTTGATTTACAACAATGTATGATGAACTTTTCACCTGTGTGCTCAGTTAGGTGTTCTCTGAAGTGTTTCTATTGTAACTGGCAGAATGTGGAATGGGGAAGGGTTGAAAGTTTTGTCAGGTGGAAAGGGTTCAAAAGTTCAAGTAATAGAAATGTGTGTTTCATTTTCATTTAATGTGGGAATAAATTCGATTTGTTATTTATTTGTATATGTGTGTAGATTGAGTGTGTAGATTGACAGGAAATGTTTGCTGTTTGCTATAGGACTTCCTGACTCCCTAGGGTTGCTTAGGTAGTTTTACAATGATTCCCAATGTCAAAATCTTTTTTTTTTTCTAGCTTAGGTACGTTTACGGAACGACTTACAGTCGTACGTACGTGCATGGTACTCACACAGTAAATATACTGCAACAAAAAAAATAGCCGGTATTATTAACTTTGTTTAAATCCCCGGGGACCCAATCCTGTGTTTTTGTGGTGGGGCTTATGGTCCCCCCGCAGCCCCTGGGACAGCCAACCCACGGGGTCTTTTTAAAAAAAAAAAAAAAAAAAACACTTGTAGGGGGGGCTGAAGTTCCCCTACACGCCCCGGGGACCGCCATCTCCCAGCCGTGGTGCATCTATTGGGGGCATAGGGATGTAGCCCCACTAGCCACACATGGACCCACCATCGCGTAAAGAGGACGCAAAAAATATTGCAATCATGCTTATGATCAATGATGAATTATAAGCAGAGCAACCCTCCGCCGCCGGGAATCCGGGACACACCCAACATATCCGGAGTGCGCCGTGGGGCTGGCCTGCTGCAGCTTGAGTGACAGTCCACACACTCAGCTGCAGCAGACAGTAGTGCGCACTGTGCAAGTGAATATTGGGGCTGAAACTTGCCTGAGCATACGCAAAAACTACCTGTGAAGTTCCCCTTAGAGAGAGGGACCAGGTGGTGCTGGTTTAGCCGGGCCGCAACCCCCAGGGTTACAAAGGGCGACTGGGCGAGTAATCAGTGTGCCCCCCTAGCCAATCCTGGCACTGCATGCAGCCCCAGGATTGGCTGGTCCACCGCGCAGCAGGGCAGGGCAATCAATTATTGGATGCCGCGCGTGGGTGGTGCAGCCACACTGCATAATGGCCAATCACTGTGTGAATTCATGTGAAGCCATGCAGTGATTGGCCATTTGATGTAGGGATGCGCGCACCGAATCTTCTACCTCTGTAGCCTGGGGCTCACCTCGTGCGCAGGCAGCAGCAGACTGTGACTCCCACCTGAGGCGCCTCCCCGTCACGACTTTCGGTGCGGTGCCTGTGTTGCTGAGTGTTATCGTGCTCTGCTCCACTCGTGTACACTACTACACACTAGATTAGTGCCTGGTAAGGCCACAGTGCATACAGTTTAGCTTAGTATATAACATTTATGAAATTGGCCTTGACTTTGTATGGAAAAAGGCGGAATGAGGCTAAAAAAGAATAACTCAGTGGTCTTTCCAAATAATTCCCAGTAGTCATTTCATGGCCCTTTCATCGCTTGAAGGAACAGTTGGAAATGTACTTAAAGAAGAATGGTGTGTCACAATGTCTTCTTCGGGTCGGAACGGATCGATAATATTTCATTGTTTGTGTTCCTCTCTCTGCTTCTCAAATCAAAACCATATTCCTTGATTGCTAACAAATGTCTGACCACATGTTCTGTACGAATTCCAACTCACAGTGCTTTGGCTTTGCTTTTTAGTAGATCGGCGTGCTCACCAGATAGCTCTGGTAAGGGCCGGACTGGGGCAAAAATAGGGCTCTGCGCCAACATCGAAGCTAAAAAAGGTGCACCCTGTTTGGAAATCAAAGCACCTTTGAACTTCTTAAGACAGGCTGTATGAGTATTTTCCAAGGTATGAAAGACTGCAAGGAGGATGTGACATAACTGAAGGCAATCTATGTTTTAATATCAGGTTACTCGCAGTGCATACCCAATACTAGTCCGAGCTGTCAGAAGTTTGCTGAGAATGTGGGGTTTGCATGTGAGAATATTGAAGCAAGAGACTAGCCTTGAAATTGGTTTTCTCTCACCTGAATTGGGAGGGTTGGACTTGGTATGCATGTTGTGTGCTTATGCATACAATCCAAAGCATACTCATTTTTCAGGGCACACTCACACGGCAAAGCAGACTCACACAGGAATGCTTCCACACTAATACTGAAAGGTATGCTCACATTGAAAGAGGCACCCATTTTGTAATGCATGCTCAATGCAGTTCGGGCAAACCTTTCATCTGCTAACTAACAGAGGGAATAGAGCAGCTCTCATGGTTGAAATCCATGCCAAGTTATTGCCGCTGTTGTAAAAGTCATGGTGGCAAGGCACTCTCACAAAAGGCATGCTTCCACTAATACTGCAAGGCAGGCTCACATTGAAAGAGGCACTCATATTGTAATGCATGCTCACTGAAGCTCAGTGAAGCTCTTCATCTGCTAGCTCACAGAGGTAATAGAGCAGATCACGGAGATGAAATCAATTTGCTCGTCGAAATCCATGTCAAGTACATCATGTTACAAACAACAGGAAAATAATGGTTATAGTGCAAGCGAGATGTGCTACTAATTTTAAAGGACAAGCACACACAACGAGGCACATATACTTAGAGACTCACACTGTCAAAATGCTCTAACCTTGGGATGTATGTCATTACGATGTGTTGTTTACACCACGCTACCATTACAACGCAGTTATCACAACGCAAGTCGTTACAACGACTTGCACTGTAGGCGCCAGACTTAGGAATAGCACGATTTACTATTCCAAGTCCAGCCTATGCAACAGTAGGTAAGGTGTTGGAATAGTAAATCTAGTATTCCTTAGTCTCCAGCGCAATCCAGCGCAAGTCGTAGTAACGACTTGCATTGTGACGACCGCGTCGTAATGGTAGTGCGGTGTAAGGACCACGTTGTAATGGTCGTCTCCCCTACCCTTGCAGTCTAGATCCACACTAAAATCCCATAATACAGGCCCTTAAACAGCCAAACCCGGCTCATGCATTGACCAACTCACCTGCCTGCCAGACCCTGCTCGGTCGCTGTATAGGCCAGGCCGAGCCTGAATCGAGCAGGGAGGCCAGTCCACTTGAAGTGGCATTGACAGGCCAGTGCGCCTGCAGGCTGCCCCTCCAGAAAGAGGCCTGTGGCCACATTATCCACTCGACTTGCGTTTGGAAAGGTCATCATTAATGCCATGAGCCTGTGAGGTGTGCGTTGTGTATGTCTGAATGTCAGAGGCGGAGACGGGCTACTAGCTGGTGTGTAAGCATACAAGTCTAGTCTACAGCAGGCCCTAAGAATGCCCACCCCATCTCCATCTGATGCTCCCCATTGGCTTTTGAATGTGCCCGCTGCAACCCGGAGGCCTGTGAGGCTGCACAATTGGACTTGGTATTTTATAAAAGTGTGCACGTCAAACGCTTCTAAGCCGTGGACTTCCATGTGAGAACGGGGACTTTTACAATGCTTTAATATCTCGATTTGAACATTTTGTAGGTGAGTGTACATTGAAATACATCTTAAAGTACATTCCGTGCAAGTGCTGAGTCACCTGCAAGAGAAAGGCACAGTAGTTGCCTAGCGACCACGCCTCAGTCAAACCTTCACACGTTTTTTTTTCTTCAATAATGCACTAGTACCTTGCGTTATGGGCGTTACATACATGATCGCCATTCCTAATCTTGGGGGTATATTCAACAGTGTGTAAAGTGATGACATAAATGACACAAAGGAGGAAGTTCTTAGTCTGTTTTGACTGCAGCCGTGATAATCAGTCATCGGGCGGGCAGCTACAGTAGGAACTCTGGGAGATATTTTAAGTCTCGCAGTTGTGCTGGGGTGATCTGCCTGCTGAACTATTCCAACGCCATGGTATGTACTGATGAGCAAGAAGGGCTCCCACAAATCATCCTTTTCACATAGTGCTTGCTGCTACAGCCTTCCTCCTGCTTTATGGCGCTGTAAATCGTGCATTTGTGCAGGTTCAGCGGGGCAACCTACTTACAACCCATAGTGGGCAGTCATAAGCAGTGCGCAGAGTATGTATATGTGTAAAAAAAATGTGTCTCACTCCTTGGCACTGTCCCACGTGACAGAGGCCATGCTTTACCAGGTGCTGAAAATGAACAGATAACAATTTATTTTTGAAACACTAGGGTCATCCAACAAAGACTGTGGGGGAAAAAACATAACCTCTCTCTGCTTATACTGTCCCCTCTCTTCTGATATTTCCCCTCTTTCTTTATTTTTACTTGGCTTTCTTCATATTGCTGCTAGTTCTAATAGTCCCTTCTGTCCTCTTAGTCCCTCTCTGTCCTCCTTGTCTCCTCTTTCTCTTAATAGTCCCCCTTCTTTTTATACTCCCTCCTCTTACTTCTTATTTTTCTCTCTCTAATCATACCTCCCTTTAACAATTCCCCAGTCAGTATATATAGACTGCTGCATACACTCTTGGGCAGATTTACAGGCACCTTGGGCCTCTTTCTTGTTCTATTGTGTCTCATTTTTGGATGTAATGTTGGCAAAAAATAATGCAGCAAATTGGAAATGTGTTTGCAAAATGAGTCAGATTGAGGAGAAGATTGCGGCTGGTCAGTGAGTCCGAACGGGAGCTCCTTGTTTGCTCCGTGTAAAAATGGACTCGAAATCTTGAAAATACTCTGCTGATAACACAAAAATGCATCCGATCACAGCCTGGTGAACTCGGTGAAGTTGTTGCTTTTGGGGAAGTTCCTATTGTCTCTCTTTTCACTGTGTGAAAGAAAGCATGGCGATAGATATAGGAGATAAGAATCCAGTCCTGGACCCGGATATCTTTAGGAACAGACCGGACACACAAGGAAAGCACCACAGCTATCCGGCAGCAGTCCGGAAACACAAAGATATACAAAGAAATGCCAAAAGTCACACATACAGCAGGAAAAGTGGAGTTACCTGGTGAAGTTCTCTTGCAGAGTTCTGCGTCCCCAGATTACGCGTCTCACCGTCCTGAACACGAGACATATGTCGGCTGGTGGGAGGCGGCGTCTGCAGCCCACAGGAATTGCCGTAGGGCAGCAGGCAGAATTGTCGTTTTCTTCCGGGGTAAGGGAGGAAGCGACAGAACCTGCAGTAGCGGCGGAGCAAGTACAGATGAGACGAAGACTCATGCAGGTCAGAAGGGACGAATCCTAGCCCAAGAGATAGCGCTTGGACCGGCGGAGGGGCGCAACATAATCAAGCAGACGGTGGAGACAAAAAAGAAGTCAGCAGGGGGGTCCCCATAACCAGCACATGAGTCGGGTAAGCCGGGTTTGAGGCCAAAAGGTGGAGGGAGCGAAGGAAAAGGCTGCAGCAACAGTAGTAGGGGCAAAGAGTTCTGGCTATAAACAACAAATTATTAGTCTTGGAACTGCATCTTGCAAACTTTTTGAGGAGGGCGGTGAGGTTTCTGTTGGGGGCTTAAAAAAGGCAGACACAGTCTTCTCTGTCGAGGCGGTCCAAGTTGTGGAGAAAGGAGCACGTCAAGATTTGGAGCTAAACGGGAAATCTACCTATTGTTTAAGGAATAGGCAGTTTTTTAAAACGAACCAACCTCCAGACATTAAACAACCCATTAGCCTGCGCAGTACAAAAAGAAAAACTAAGAAGCCCCAAGAATCCAAGTGAAGACAAACAAAAAATAAAGCAATTGGTGGATAAAGTGGACATAAGTGACTGCTCAAAAGTTAAGATTGATTGATTGATTGATGCTTTATTTCGATATGCACATATCATAAAAGCAGTACAAAAGATAAAAACAGCATGTCGAAAAAAGTAAGAATGTACATTTAGTAAAAAGATAAAACACATTAGGTCAGCATAAATTAGATAAAAAGAGAATTAAATTGATATGGACAGTCTTCTAATTCTAATCAACCAAGCCCATTTTAAAAACTTAGCGACAGCACAAACAATGGGAGGGGCTGTGTTAGTTAAGAGGATCCGGAGTGCAACAGAGTGCTGACGAGTACTCAGTTTTCTACAGATGTGACCGAGCCAACGTGATCTGGGGCGACCGTAGTCCGGGCATTCAAAAAGAAAATGTGGCACCGTCTCTGGCTTGTCTTGACAAAGAGCACAGTAGCCTGATGTAGACTGGGATTTATTCCACCTCGAGCAGAAGTCGGCCAAGGGTAGGGTTCCTAACCGAAATTTAATGTTAAGATAACTCCCTCTTTAAGAACTTTCTTTAAATACAGGAATAGGGCCGAGAGCCGGCCAGGAGATAAAACAAATAGAGAGACCTCAGGGAAAGTCGCTAAACAGCGAACACACTAGGATGAAGGATACTCCTGCTCATAGTTCCCCTAATCTTCCAGCAGGCTCAGCGGATGCGACGACAGGGCAGGCAGACAGACCTAGCCAGAGTCCAGCTCATAGCCAGACCCAAGCCCAAGCCCGAGCCCAAGCCCAAAGCCAAGCTCAAATAAAAATTCAACAGAAGTCTTTTTAGGAAAAATGCTAGAGGAGGTCAGGTCTAGATTTCAAATCTCTGAAGGGAATCAAATCAAGATCCAAGACGCTTATGAGATGCTAGATACCAAATTAAATGCCCTAGGAGAAAGAGTAACAGCAGTAGAAGCAGCGGTGGACTCACTATGCAGCAAAGTACAGTCAAACCAAAAAGAAATCAGAACCTTGAAGGCAAAAAATAAAACCGTCAATGACAAGCTCGAAGCATTGAAAAATCAATCCAGAAGAAGTAACTTGAGAGTTCTAAATATACCAGAAGGGCGAGAAGGCTGAGATATAAAAAAAATTCATCATTACACTTCTGGAGGAATATTTCCCATGGAGTAAGGATCTTGGTCTAGAGGAGGACATCCAGCGGGTGCATAGAGACCTGTTTGGGAAAAATAAGGAGAGAAAAAATCCAAGAAAAGTACTGATTAATTTCAGAACATATTCTCTCAAAGAAAGAATCCAAAGCGAGGATTTAAAAACTGGAAGTCACAACAAAGATGACTGGTCTTTTAGAATACGTTTGGATATAGCAAAAGCAACACAAGACAGGCAGTGGGAATTGGGGCAGATAATGCGGGAACTAAAATCCCTTGGGGCCACAGTCCAAATGAAATTCCCGGCTTCACTCAGGATCATGTGGAGGAACAAAATGTACAATATCAGAGACCCAAAAGAGATTGAAATATTCCCGGAACAAATGCGTGATCAAATGCGAGATCAGACTCAGAAATAACCTCTACTGAAAACAATAATCAGAGTATTTTCTATAAATATTGTAAATAAGTAAAAGTGGGCTATTACCAAAGCCCTAAGAAGAAGGGAAGCTTCTCCAGGTAGGGGAGTGTTTTAAACTTGCACATAACAAAAAAAAAACAGAAGATAAATATGCACAGGAGATGGGAGCAAGTTAGGGGAAAGAAAACAAAAATATGTCCTCAGCATTGCACAAGAGGGGGAAACCGGGGGCTGGCATAAGGAAAAAGGTTGATAGAAATGAAAAAAGATATAAAAAATGTAAAAATACCTTCCTGGAATGTTAACGGGTTATGTACCAAGAGTAGATGAAGGAGAATACTAGAATATATAAAAACAATAGATAGTGAAATATTAATCCTTCAAGAAACGCATATATTAAAAAAAGAGTGGGAGGAGATCATAAAGAAATTATATTGGGTTGACACATATACATGCACTGATCAAACTTGTATTATTAACGGAGTGGCCATTCTTTTTAAGAAACCGTTAAAGGCAAAGGTGGAGTCAGCCGAAACGGATCCAAAGGGCAGATGGGCAGTGGCTAATGTAAGGATACAGAATGAAGTATACACGGTAGCAGGTTATTACGGTCTTAACATGGATGATCCACTCCCCCTACAATCTCTATACACACAATTACTCTCGGCCACCTCACCAATTTTAGGGGGAGATCTTATTATCATCTGGACCCAAAAGTGGATTGGTACCGCCAAGGCAGACAAACAAGCCTGCCAAAAGTGAGAGACTGGATAGGGGTGTGTACAAGGGATCTGAAAATTGCTGATATATGGACAGAAAAAGAGGACAAACAAAATAATTTTACATTTAAGAACAAAAAATTAGGTATACAATCACAAATTGACTACTTCCTGGTAGATCAAGGGCTAGTCGAGAAAACACTAAAAGTTATACATATCCAAGCATACCTCTTGGACCATTCTGCGGTCCAGATCACATTACAATTGAGGGATAGCACTGTAGGTCCGAGATGGACAATGGATCGAACAATCCTCACAGACCCCCAAATAGTCAAGCTGCTTAAACAGGAGACAGAGTTCTACTTTAAGGACAACAAAGAGGGCGTATCCACGCAGACCACCTGGGACGCATATAAGGCAGTGATCTGGGGGAAAATCCTCAGCCTGGCAACATTTAAATCTAAGGGAATTAAACAGAAAATCTATAACTTGGAAAACATTATCAAATCCCTTGATTTACAGATAGTAGCAGAAACACCATCCCCTGTCAGAGACCGCTTGGAGGCGGATAGAGCAAAACAAAAAGAAAAACTAACAGAAATGCTGGAAGATAGAATCAGAGAGAAATGGGAAGCTAGCAAACTCACCCATTATGAGTATGGGGAGGGATGTGGGAAAATGCTGGCATGGAAAACCAAGACGGACCCGACCAGAAATAAAATTGCTAGCATAGACCCTCGTAATGCTCTACACAATGGCTCAGAGGAAGCAGTAATAAAACATGAGTTTGCCGCTTTCTTCTCGGATCTCTACACGGAAGACTGTAATCCTGAAATTGAGGAAATAAGGTATTTCCTGGATGCCCAGAATCTCTCCAAGCTATCAGCTGCTGAGAAAGAAAAACTAAATGAAGAAATAACAACTAAATAAGTAGAAGAAGTCATTAAAAGCCTAAAGAGAGGTAAAGCAGCAGGCCCGACTCCATTCCGAACGAGTTTATATTAAATTAAGAGACTCCCTGGTTCCTTTTTTAACGTTGTTGCTCAATGAAATTTTCCTGGAAAACGGCGCTCTGCCTGAGTCATGGAATGATGCCACAATCACTATCCTCCTAAAACCTGGCAAAAACCCTAAAAAAAGTGAGTCATACCGCCCAATATCCATTTTGAATTGCGACTACAAAATCTCTTTACGCAAATTGTTGCTAAAAGACTTGGGAAAATAGCAGGGTCTCTGATAAATGATAACCAAACGGGCTTTGTGGCAGGAAGGCACCTACAAGATTTGACGCATGAATTGATCGGTGCAATCGACATAACTGTTAATGAGAAACTCCCCCTTTCAATAATAGCAATAGACGCTGCTAAAGCCTTTGACAGAGTCATTTGGACCTACCTGAGTGAAGTTTTAAAAAAATTCAAACTGGGGGTAAATATACAGAACATGGTAGAAAAAATCTATTGCTCCCCTAGGGCAAAAATCTTAATTAATGGCAATCTCAATGATAACATCCAGATAAAAAGAGGAACAAGACAAGGTTGCCCGCTCTCCCCCCTGCTATTCAATTTCTATATCGAACCAGTGGCAGAGAGTCTCATAAACCAACAGTTAATATACCCGTTTTTTTATCAAGGGTGGTCCAAGATAGTGGCCCTTTATGCAGATGACCTAATGATATTTACGAGCAACCTGATCGGGTCCCTGAACACAATAGAAGAGACCCTACTAAACTTTGAGAAAATCTCTGGTTATCAAATCACCCAAGCTAAAATGGAGACCATGAGCTGGAACGAACATGCAGTCAGCCCCTATGATAAGAATAAAATCAGGTGCTTAGGTATAGATCTCATTAAAGATCTGGATAAATTAGCACAAATTAACATCCACAGAGTTGAGGGGGAAGTAATAAAGTTTCTGAAAGTGTGGGGCAGCCTACCGTTGACAATATTGGGCAAGTCCAACATTATTAAAATGTCTGTCATTCCGAAATATACATTTGTGTTTGCGCTATCCCGTTGGAATTTAAGAGAGAGACAATAATGAAAATATAGGGAGAACTCACACGTTTTATCTGGTCTTCGAAAAGACCCCGAATTACTTGGAGCAAAATAAGAGGAAAGAAAGAACAGGGGGGGATTGCCAGCCCAGATCTTTTGGAATATTGCAGAGCCTTCCAATTTAAACCGGGCAGGGTGATGCTAAACACATACGACAAGTATCCACCATATCTCCAAGCAATGACCAAATATACTAGCCATTTCCTTTATATATTCGGACATCCAAAATATTTTAAAAAAGTGAAACTAAAGATTTTAAAGTCTGCGGCAAAATTATGGAATTGCATAAGATGTGCTCTGGATATTCCCTATTTCAGTGACCTGGCCCCAATATGGGACTCCCCTGGCACTCCGGAATGTCTCAAAGACACATTTTCATTTCCATTAAAAACAGCAGGAATAACAGAATGGGGACAACTCTTGTCACATTACAAAATAATGGACTGGGAGATACTATCCTATTCAACAAATGCTTCCCTAGCAAAATTTACATATTATCAGCTTTCAATTTGGGTGAAATCATTAAAAGAAACCAGAAAAGGAAATGTGACTATTGAATCCGTGATATTGCAAAAAAAATCTTTCCACAAAGAAATCTCCTACTGGTATTGGGCCCTCATCTCAGCAGGAGAGGAGGAATTCCTGATTCCAGAGAGAACTTGGGGGAATGAAATGACGACGCTGGATATAAACAACATATGGCAAGTATCTATGATCAGATGCTGGTCAATTTTAACGTCAGCTGCATTAAAGAGAAATCATACATTTACCACCCATTGAGCATATTGGACCCCGAAAAGACTCTCCAAATTCAGCGGGGCCTCAGTCAAGAACTGTCCAAAATGCGGGTTGGAAAAAGCCGACAACTTACATATGTTCCGGCAGTGCCCCAATCTTGATGGCTTCTGGAATATTGTGGGTAAGACCCTAGATGAGGTGTTGGGAAGACATCTGAATGTAAGTATCGACCTAGTTATTTTCAGGGTAGGTAGCTCTAATGCCTTAGAAAAATTGTCTAAGTCACAGGAAAACATATCATTCCTATTGATATTGTTGGCCAGAAGGGAGATTTGCGTGAAATGGATCAGTCCAACTCCTCCGCTCCATAGAGAATGGCTGGCTTCAGTCCTGAAAATATATAAAATGGATAAAAGGAAATTACCTAGTAGGAAGTATACATTTTGGGAGATATGGGAAAATTATCACTTGAGATAAAACCAGATAATTTACCAGAAATGTCAGAACAGAAAAGGTTGGTATAACATCTCCACAGTCCAATGATTATGTGTTAGCAATGTAAAACCAGGTGAAGGCCTGCAAGAGTAGCCAGAGTGATTAGGTCAACCCCACTCGGAAAAACCTTCCGGGTTATTGGAAATAAGGGGACCCCTCTATGGATGTATGACGGTACCATGCGTACTTTTACAACGCGTACCGTTACTACGCTACTTTTACCACACAAGTCGTTACAACGACTTGCATGGAGGGGCGCTGGATAGTAAATTATTTAATTTACTATTCAAACTCCAGTCCCCGTGGACTCTAGGGAAAGGAGTTGGATAGTAAATTAAAGTATTTACTTTCCTGGAGCGCCCCCCAGCGCATGTCGTTGTAACGACTTGCGCGGTAAAAGTAGCGTGGTAACGGTACCGCGTTGTAAAAAATGCGTGGTAACCGCTGTATACCCCCCTCTATCTTTAAAGCTCCGTAGGGTAACTGCCCAGCCCCAGCCCCATGGCGGTGAAGGTAAAGGATAAAGAAAGAAAAGGGACCCCGACAACTCCTTACTCACAATGTTGCACAATGAGGACTAAAAAAAAAAAAAGCAAAATGAGTCAGGATTGTCCACTGAAATGTAGTGGTTATATACATAGAATGTGTTCAGTCACTTAAACATTTTAGAGTGGTAAATGTGTTTTGGTAAAATGTACGGTTTTATATTTTTGGTCTAGAATCACACTGAGCATCTGCGTAAATTAAGGAATTATACTTGCACCTTTTTTCCATAATCTCCACTGTCTCTCCTCACAGTCTACCTCTCTTTGCTTATACTGACCCCACTCTTCCGATATTTCCCCTCTTTCCTTATTTTCACTTGTCTTTCCTCATAGTGCTGCTTGTTCTCATAGTCCCTCCTGTCCTCATTGTCCCCCTCTGTCCTCATTTTGTCCTCTGACTCCTAATCGTTCCCCTTCTTTTTATATTCCCTCCTCTGACCTCTTAATCCTCCCTGTCTCATCATACCTCCCTCTTAAAAAAGCCCCAGTCAGTATTCATAGACTGCTGCATACACTCTTGGGCAGATTTATAAGACCCTTTGGCCTCTTTCTTGTTGTATTGTTTCTCATTGTGGATGTAATGTTGGCAAAAAAATAATGCAGCAAATTGGAAATGTGTTTACAAAATGAGTCAGGATTGTCCACTGAAATGTAGTGGTTATATACATAGAATGTGTTTAGTCACTTAAACGTTTTGGAGTAGTAAATATGTTTTGGTAAAATGTATGGTTTTACATTTTTGTCTATAATCACACTGAGCGTCTGTGTAAATTAAGGAATTATACTTGCACCTTTTTCTAAAATACCTCTTAATCCTCCCTGTCTCATCATACCTCCCTCTTATCAAGGCCCCAGTCAGTATTCATCGACTGCTGCACACACTCTTGGGCAGATTTACAAGCCCCTTGGGCTTCTTTCTTGTTGTATTTTGTCTAATTTTCCTGTCTCCTTATACTTCTCTTTTGTCTTCCTATTTGCCTTTCTTTTAACATAATTCCACTACTCTTCATAATCTCTCCTGTCTTAATATTCATCCCTGTCATCATAGTTTTTACTGTCTCGTCATAATAATCTCTCTATTGGTATACATTCAGTCCTTTGTTATATTTCTGTTTTCTCCTCATTTGTGTGTCTCTCTCTCTCTTTATATTCCTTATTTTTTCTCATATATACTATTTTTTCCTTTTCTTCTTATTCTTGCTCTTCTTTGCACATACTTCACATTCTTTTCTTTTCTTTTTCTTTCTCTTCTCATACTCTCCTCTCTCTGCTCTCAATTCTATTCTCTTTTCTTATACTCCCGATTCTGTCCTGATATTTCACACTTTTCTTATTGTTATATTCCTCTCATCATTCTCACCCCTGTCCTTACACTCCCTCCTGTTTTCATATTTTTCTCTCTTTTCTCTGACTTCTCCCTGTCTCCTCATACTATTCCCTTTTACTTATATTCCCTTTTGTCCTATACTCCTTCTCTTTGTGTTCGTCTTCTCCTGTCTCTCTTCATATTCTTTTTCTGTTTTCATTTTGTGTTGGCTCTCTTTATACTTCACGTTTTTTGTTCATATTGCCTGTTCTCTTCTCTTACTCCTCCTTGACTCCCTATGTATACTTTGCAGCACTTTCCTCATACTCCGGTCTTTTCATACTGACCTCTCTCTTTATATTTGTTTGTCTTGTCATACTCTACCCTCTTTCGTCATACTTTCTTTCACACTTCATAATCCACCATCTGTTTATACTCTTTCATTTCTCTCGTAGTGTATCTTCTGTTTTTGTATACCCTTTTTCTTCTTATTTAACACTTTTTCTCACGTTATTGCTGCTCTCTTCTGGTACTCTTCTGTCTCTTGCTATATTCACCCCTCTTTAGTTATATATTTTTTTGTCCTAATACTAGTGCCTGTTTCCACATATTCCTTGTTTTCTGTTTATACTCCTAGTCTCTCTTCTTATACTGTCCCCCTGTTTCTTCACAGTCTGTCTCTTTCTTCTTATACTCTTCCTTTTCTCGTCATACTGGCACCTTTCTCCTCATACTCCTTCTAATCTCTTCATACTTTCCAGTCTTTTCATAGCCTTATACTGTAGTGTCTTCTAATTTTCTTTTTTCTATTTAAATTTCTCGTTGTCTCATAGTCCTCTTTCTCTTGTTGTAACTCCTTCTATTTTCAAACTCCCACGTTTTTTGTGATAATCTCCCCTTAATTCTTTTAAGTAATATAATAGTGTATTTCATATATTTATTTTTCTAAAGTGATATATATTTTTTATAATAGATTCTTTTGATCAACACTAAAAAAAATCATTCTGCCTACAAAAACTGAAAAGAGGAAAGAACAAAAGAAAGCAGTTTATTTAAAGAGAAGTCATCTACAAGATTTACCTGAAGAACAATGTGTTAATAAAAAGAAAAAAAGTCCTGGTAAGAAAACTAATACTGTTCTGTGAAAATTGTTAAACACTAAGAGTAGTGTGCACAAAGAAATTTTTTTTATTATTGCATCTGCAACTAAGAGGAAAGAGAAGAACCATGGAAAATCATCTTCTGAAAAAAAAAACGTGTTCAGCAGAATGAGGAAAAAACACTAAAAGGAATACGGAAGAAGTTGTTCTGTAAGTATTGTGTAATTTGACTAAGGTAGTAAATAATTGTAAAAGAAAAACAGCATTTTATAAGAAGAATAAATGTATTGAAAAAGTAGTTGAGAAATGTTTTGAATTGAAAAAAAACTATTCATTTAAGTAATCAATATAATTTGATCATTAGATAAGCCAATCCATTTAATGAAGGCCAAAAGTAAGCGGTAAAAACAGAAGTAATTTTTCTGAGTTTTTTTTGGGTGAATGGAAACATAGTTCAAGTTCTGAGCCTTTTTTTAATAAAGACAGTTATCTTCAGTGTAATGATTTGTTGCATGCAGTTGACACTACAGGTCGTGCTTATGAGGTTAAAAATGGTTGTCCTATGGAGAAAGAGAAAATTGTTCCTAGAAATGCAGAAGAGGTGTTAGCTGATGAAGTTTCAGGGAGACATCCTAAAGCTCCAGTGTACACGTCGAATTGCAGTAGCATTTGTAGTGTACGACAGGAATCTATTGATTTTGTTCACAATTTCTTATGTAACTGTACTAAGAAAAGTGTTAAACAGAAATTACGATGTTGCAAGGATTGGACCCTTGTAGAGTGAAATAAAATACTGGTTTGCAAGGTCATTCTCTGGCTTGTCTTTCTAAAAAAGTATGTCGAAGTGTTTTCCACCATTTCAGGATGTTAGCAGTTCATCATACTCAGATGGGGAAATTAGTCAGAACAATGTATTAAGTCCAGCACTAATGTTAAAAAAATTAAACAGTGCTCTTTTGCATGGATCTGTATCAGATGTAACGATTGTTTGTGATGAAATTCAGATTATTCACTTTGGTCCTCAGGAAAACAGTGCAAAAACTGAGATATTATTTGAAGAAAATGTGGAAGAGAATATACAACACTGTACTGTAGAAAAAATTTGAGCAAGAAATTACAAAGTTTAAGGTGATTTCAGGTGAAAGGCCAAATTATTCTTGTATCTGTTATCGACTAACTTATTATAAAAATCAGACAAGGACTGTTGATTTGTATTTAAAAAGTGAAATGGAAAATAATAATGAGTGGAAGGATTTTGCAACCTATTTGTTGGTAGAGAATTGTTTTGATTTGGGTACTGATCAGCGTATTTGTAAATATTGTTATAAAAAATTAGATCGGAACAGAATGCCTGCTGGAGCTGTTCATAAGTTGGTAAGTATTCCTTCTAAACTGATGGATTTAAATATTTATGAGTCTATTCTGATTCAATGTGTGCATCCATTTCAAGCTATTGTTCGTATGGAGCCTAAGACAGGGAAATTGCTTCCTTCATATTTACAGAGAGGATTAAAGGGAAGAGTTGTATATTTGCCTCTAGATTTAAAAAAAAATATGGAAAAGATGAACCTCTAGTTTTTCTTGTTAATGGTGTTACTACAAAGAGTAAAAAAAATGGCAAGAATTAGTGGATGTTAGGAAAGTGAAAATGGCAACGTTGAATCTGGTAAAAAATAATCAGTACTATAAAAATGTGTATGTGAGAGAAGAATAAATAACTGTAGAAGAAGATAGTGAGTCGCCTTCTGGACAATTTGAAAAAGTGGATGTGTCCAGAACTGAAGAAATATACGAACATTACAGTGTCCATCCACTTCATTCTAAAGAAGTGATTGGGAATACTATTGAGTTATTCCAAATGAAAGAAGCAAAGGGAAATCCTATTAGTGTATGGGAAAAAAGCGTGGAAGCTCGTTGTTTCCCTCAGTTGTTTCCCACAGGAAAAGGAGGAAGATATGATGAGCGACCTGTGCAGATTCCTGCATCAGAATACCAGACATCAAGATTGTATGACGAAGATCCAAGATTTCGACAATGTATTCAGTATTTGTTTCATCTTTTGTTTGAGAGTCATTTGTCTAGACTTTCTTATGAAGTAAATCATACATTGAAAACAGGTGTACATCTGCAAAATGTTTTGGCAAAGGAATTTATGGATAAAGTACACCAGAAAGATAATGTCTTGGAATCTCAGCTAATTATTCTCATTGCATGTCAGTGTGGTACTAATGAGTACTGGTACCGTTGTCATGGAGAATTTAAATGTATGCTAGGGAACTTAGGAACCCCTACATGCTTCCTTACTCTAAGCTGTGCTAAATATCCCTGGGGTGATTTACTTTAATTTCTTCGCGAGGCAAATCCAAATATAGTAAATATTTATTATAAGACACCTGGAGCATTGTGCTCTTTGGATGCAGTTAATGTATGCAGTTATTTCGATCATAGATTTGAAGCTTTGATGTCTTTTATCACCAATAAAAATAATTCTCCTCTTGGAGAGGTTCTGGACTTCTTTTGGAGAAAGGAGTATCAAGCAAGAGGTGCTCCTCACATACATATGGTGATATGTATCAAATATGCTCCCAAATTTGGAACAGACTCAGATGATACTATGTTGTCTTTTATTGAAGAATATGCTACATGTGATGTTCCCAAAATTACACAAGATAAAGACTTAAGACAACATGTCTTACGATTCCAAAGCTATCGTTGTGGGAAATACTATCGTTGAAAGTACAAATCTAAGGACAAATTCTACACCAAATGCCATTTTGAATTTCCATGACCTGTAATATCGAAAGGAAGAGTGAACAGTTTTATGTCATCTTTGCAACATACTATCAAAAGAAAGTCTCCAAAAATTACCTACAACTTAAGAAGAAATGGAGAATCAAAATATATAAATGACTATAACTCAGTCATTTTGTCCATGTGGAATGCTAATATGTATATTCAATATGTTGTGGACAATTCCACTGCTGTTGCTCGATATGTAACATCGTGCATAACAAAATCAGAAAAGACAGATTTGAAGGAAATCTGGGAAGAGATTTCTCACGAGAAGAGTCTAAGTAAGAAATTATATACTTACAGTTTGAAGATGTTATTTCATTGAGGAATTGGAGCATATGAATGCTCGGATCACCTATCGTCTGCAAGTCTATACTCCAAATCTAGAAGAATCATTTAAGTGAGTCTAGGTCTTGCTGCAACTCGAAACCGAGTACCTAAATCTATACAAGAAATTGAATATTTAGCTGGAAAAGATCCAGAAAGTACAGATATTTTGAAAACAAATATTTTGGATACATATTATCCAAATAGAAGTCATCATCTTGAGAACGCTTGTCTCTATGAAGTTCTGCAAAACTATATTTTTAAACAGAATATTACAGAAAACATTAATAATGCGTAATTGGTTCTGAAGGATGTTTGATGAAACAAAGAAAAGGACATTTGATTAATCACTGTAAACTGAGTTGCAAAACACCTGACAAAAGGGAATTTTACTATTTAGCTCTTTTGACACTTTTTAAGCCATGGCGTTCAGAATTGGAAATACTTGGAGATTTCGAGAGCTATGAAGATTTCTTCAACGCAAGTAAAGATACTATAGAATGTCCTGTTTTTGCTAATTATGTGAAAATGTTGAACGACGAAATTGAAAACGAAGCTACAAGTGCAGCTGAGATTGCTAGAGACAGTTCTCAAGACAGTCAAACATCTGCTCAGTTGAGTCAGGACCCACTAGGAGAACGAATTGTTCAAAATGAAGCAGCAACTGCTATGGAAGAGGTGGAAACAGCAATGTATCAAACTCAATGAGATGTATCAAACTTAGGAAATTTGGAGGAACAACTAAATGTTGAGCAGAAACAAATATATGAGCAAGTGAGAGAACAGATTCACCATGGATTACTTAATGAGAAGAAAGAGTGCTCTTGCTCATCATTTGAACCTATTCGAATGTACGTGAGTGGACAAGCTGGAACAGGGAAAAGTTTTTTAATTAAAGTAATCACAACTTTTCTACAGAAAACAACTGAGTCGCATTTGTCTTTTGTTGTCACTGCTCCAACTGGATTAGCAGCCACCAATATTAAAGGAATTCAGTGCCTCAGTGCCGCGTTTGACACTGTAGCACACTCCATCTTGCTACAGTGTCTAAACAAAGCGGGGGTCATCAAGGAGGCACTGGGGTGGCTGAAAGCCTTCTTAACCAACAGATGCTTTCAGGTTCAGAGAGGCAATTTTCTCTCGGATAGCATTGCCTTAGAACAGGGGGTACCTCAGGGCTCTGCCCTGAGTCCCACCCTGTTCAACCTGTATATGGCTCCGCTGGCAGAGGTGGTCCAATCGTACGGCGTAGAGCTAGTCTCCTACGCCGACGATACTCAACTGCTGATCTCCCTGTCCCAGGCTCCCTCAATAGCTGCTGAAAACTTTAAAACCTGCATGAGTGATCTCGCAGGTTGGATGTCCAAACACTGCCTCAAACTCAACGGCTCAAAAACGGAGGTATTAGTCATAGGAGGTAAGGACACTGGCTGGACCAAAGATTGGTGGCCACCCGGCCTGGGGCCCCTACCCACTCCTGCCAAGGAAGCGAAGAACTTAGGTGTCTGGGTGGATACGAAACTTTCGTTTGACAGCCATGTACACAAAATGGTAGGGAAATGTTTTGGGGTCATGAAAACCCTTAACCGCACCTTGGATCTCCTCCCCCTGGAGTCCAGGCGTACCATGACTCAGGCCCTAGTAACCTCTCGAATGGACTATGGCAACGTGCTTCTTCTAGGCACCTCGGAAAAAAACATCAGGAAACTGCAGGTGCTACAAAACTCAGCAGCACGGCTTGTGCTGAGACTTCCTAGAAGAATGCCATCTAAACCTACCTTGGCTACCCTTCATTGGTTGCCTATTAGGAAGAGAATCCTATTTAAAGCACTTCTATGGTGCTATAGGATCATCTCTGATAAAGCACCGTCCTATTTATCTGATCTCGCCGTTCCCTATGAGCCTAACAGATCCCTTCGCTCCATGGGAATGGGTCTGCTCAAGACCCCTCGTATAAAAAAAGCGAGAATGGGAGGTCGTTCGTTCCGATCGTTGGCAGCCAACAAATGGAACTCCCTTCCCACCAACATTAGGCTAGCGAATAATGAGTCCACATTTAGAAAACTGCTAAAAACCTATTTATTCACCCATTAGCTCCTTTCCTTCAGACAATCTGACTCTTCTCCACAGCGCAGGGATATGCCGGGAGGCGTCACCAGGCGCTTTATAAGCCCCTTTAATAATAATAATAACAATAATAATTACTTTACATTGTTTATTAATGCTACCAGTAGAGTATGAAAACAAATTGGAGTACTACAAGCTATCTGGAGAAGCTTGTTGTGAAGTTTCAAGAGTGTTGAGGAAAATGAAACTTCTGATTATTGATGAGGTAAGCATGGTATCAAACTTAATGCTTGCCTTTATGCATTTAAGAATGCAGCAAATTCTTGAAACTGAGTATGACTTATTATTTGGAGGAAAACACGTCATAGTTTTTGGAGATCTACTACAGCTTACTCCTGTGAAAGGACAACCAGTTTTTAAAACACTGACACATGAAGATACCAGAACGTCTTTGGGGAGTATTGGAAACGTTAACATTTGGTCATTTTTTGAATATAAGGAACTTATTACAAATATGTGTCAGGTAAATGATGCTGATTATGGAAATATTCTTCAAGATATAAGAATTGGAAAAGTGTAAGAACATGGCAAACAAGCTTTATAGAGATGTTTACTTCCCAATTTGTTTCCAAATGAAAATATTGTTCCTGAGGAAATATATAGCAGAATTACAGAAAACAAATCTGTAATCTGCTCAATGCCAACACTGCGTGAATGTTCTATATTCAATGAAGAAATGTTAAAGTTGGAAAATGAAGAAATTATACAATTAGAAGCTATTGATAAAATAGAACATGACGGAATCACCAATATTTTGACTGAAAAGTTAAAGAGGAAATAGGATTCTTTAGAGAAATCGATAAGTAAAACTGCTGGTTTAGAAAAGAATTTGTATGTATGTGTAAACTGTAGAGTAATTTTATGTCGTAATTTGCATGTGGAAAAGGGTTTAGTAAATGGAGCACTGGGTAAAATCATTGATTTTGTTAATTATATAAATAGAGATGGGATTGAATGTTTGAAAATCAAATTTGATGAAATTGGTGAAGCACATCAATTTAGTTGGTATTCAACTCAGTTTTTGCTTGTAAAAGATATTTATGTACGCTGAAAACAGTTTCCTATTTGTTTGGCATATACGGTGACTATTCATAAATCTCAAGGTTTAAGTGTAGATAATGCTTTAGTGAATATTGGAAGTACAACGTTTAAAGAGGGTATGGCATATGTTGCTTTGTCTTTAGTGAGAACCTTATCTGGATTGTACTTGATTGACTTTGATGAGACAAAGGTTAGTGCAGATGCAAATTGTGTGAAAGAGTATAATAGGTTAAGAAAAAAATGTGCACCATATTTAGGTCAATTTCCAGTATTTGAAAAGCCTGTGGTAGGTAGAAAAAGAAGATTTGAGAATATCTGTAGGTAAACTGTAGAGAAAGGAAAAAAAAAGATGAAGAAAAGAAAAAGGACAGTGTTGAAGAGAATGTTAGTTATCGGTTTGAAAATAGTTTTGGTGTCAACTGCTAAGCTAATGTAGTTGTTAATGTTGTTTTTTTGTCTTGAAAGTTTGCAACAGCAAATTGTTGAAAATCGGGACGAAAGACTCTGTTCATTGTTATAATCTGTTCATGAGAAATGAAGTAGTGATAAAAGTAAAATACAAAGTGTTTCTGATATTCCAAATGTTTTGGACATATGTACTGGTTATACTCAATTTACGCACAATATTCAGCAAGATTGTCAGGAATTTTTAATGTTTATGCTTGGTGTATTGGAAGATGAAGGTATAGATATTGAAAACCTTTTTGGCCTTTCTTATGAATTGCAGCATGACTATGAACATTGTTTGTTTACATGTACCACTAACATAAACATTGAAATATTCATATATTTGATTTTACCAGACTGTGAATCAGTGTCTTTTAGCAATCTAGTTAGAGGAGCAACTCAAAACATGGAGTGTAGCCAATGTAAATCAGAAATATCATCAACATTATTTATACAAAGATATGTACAGTATGTCATTTTAATGCTGCAAAGTTGTAGAGCTGATGGAAGAAAATTGGAAACTTTAATTCAAAATGTTGTAGCTACTCAACTATCAATAGCTGTTGCAATTATTTTTCATGATGGGCCTTCTACAACATCTGGACATTACACTGTTTATTTAAAATGTCTGAAAGGTTGGATACATTGTAATGATAGTCAATTCGTTTTTAAGCAACGTTTGCCTAATATCTTTAAAACCAAAATTTTAAGAACAAAATTTGGCTTTTCAGGATTACTGCTGTAAAGGTAGATTAGTCTGGTGTTGTAAAGTACTTTGTAAGTGAGGGTGAGGAGCTTGAAGGTGATCCTCTTGTTGATGTAAGGCAGTGTAGGTGTATCAGGTCGTGGGTGATGTGGCTGCAGCAGGGGACATTGAAGATCAGTCAGGTGGAGGTGTTTTGGATTTGTTGTAGTCGTTGTAGGTGTTGGGCTGGAATTCTTGTGTAGAGTGTGTTGCCACAGTGCAGTCTGCTGCTAATGAGGGCCTGTGTTACTGTTCTTCTTCTTTTTGTTAGGATCTACTTGTAAATGTTGCGGAACATGTGGAGGGTGTTGTAGCAGTATGAGGAAATGCTGTAGACTTGTTTACATATGTAGAGGGGGGAGTTGAGGATGAATCGTAGGTTGTGTACATGGTCAGTAGGTGTTGGTACTGTTCACATTGTAGTAGGCCAGTATCATTCATCTGAAGATGAGGGGGTGGGTCTGAGGATGAGTACCTTCATGTTGTGCAAGCTCAGTTTAGAGAGCTGCTCCTTATCCAATTGGTGACGTCCTTAATTGCATCATGGAGGTTGTTTTTTGTGGTATGTGGCGCCTTGATGAGGAAGAGGATTAGCTGGGTGTCGTCGACGTAGGAGATGATGTTCAGATTGTGATGTCGGGCTACTTGTGTGAGGGTGGCCATGGAGATGTTGAATAGCGTCGGGCTGAGGGATGAGCACTGGGGGATGGTACAAATGATGTCAGTGGTTTCGGATCAGAAGGCTGGGAGGCAGATGCTCAGGCTTACTATTGAAAAACTTTCAAACTAATAATTTCACACATACTATTTGGCCTTGGGGAAATGTATGTGAAACCATTAAAGACTTTTTGTTGTAAATTTTGTCAGCATATATTCGTAAGTAATATTATTTATAATGGTAGAAAATTAATGATAGTCTTTTGCTGTTTTAAGATTGTTTGGCATACCTCATAGTTACGTAAGAAATTGGTCTTAAAACAAACATTTTAACATATGTTTTATTTCTATTTTTTAGATTGTTATTGAGAATGTTTTTTTTTAAGATAATCTTCTTGATTGTCTTTTTTTTGCTCGCTGTTATGTGATGAGTACTATTGAACTCACTGTTTCTAGTGAAATTCAATTATTCTGAGAATAGCAAAAAAGGCAAATAAAATGCTTTACAAATGTATTATGTGTTGTAAAAGATAAATTGTAACTGTATTTTGTTGTCTTCTACAGATGCTAATTTTATAATAATTATTATTTTTGTAATTTGTCATTTTGAAGGTAAGTATAAGTAACTGTTAAAAATGATCAATGGGATGTACTTCTACAGAGCTGAAGTAACAGAACGTGGATGGAGTATATAAGTATGTAAAGCTGGTCTGTACCTTTTAAACACATTTGAAGAAATTAAAAAAATATATACCTAGTGTACCTGTATTCTTTGCATTTTACTACAACACATCTACTACTTTGGAACTGGTAAGGTGAATAGATATATTGTACTTTTTTTAGTACTGCATATTATTTTAATAGCCTTAGTTTTTTCCTATAGTGATAAGGAGTGACTGGTTTGAAAATGGAAGAAAATGTTATAACTAAAAATTCATATAAGCAATTGTATTGATATAATCTTATAAAGTAGTTGAAAATGGTATTTGTATAATATTTTTCAAATGGCAAAATAGTTGATAAAGTTAGTTTTGTATTAGGTAATATGAAAAACGATAAAATAAAGTGTTTAGGTTTTTGAACAAGGAACAACAACCTTTAAAAATTTCCCTATGGAAGAAGAACAGAACTATGTAGAAGAAAATGTTGAAATGTCTAACACTCTCATAGAAGAGCTAGTAAACCTTTCATGGATAGCCAAAATGAAGATGAAAATATTGCTGCAGATACAAGCTGCGATTTTTTAGATGAAACATTGGATGATGATTTTGTGCAAGCATTAGAGGACATCGAGTTTCATGATATGACTTTTGAAATTCATAATCAAGAAATGACATTTCAGATGAAATCATGTTAGAAGCTCTATTAAATTATGAAATGTTACAATAATAAATTCATGATTAAAAATTAAAAATGGTTTGAGAGACTCTTCTTGCAGAATTGTAATGATTCAGCTAGTGTCCAAGTACTCATGTTGCAAAGTGGGCCTTAGGGCATGAACTGCTTCAAGCCTCTATAGATTATGTATGCACTCTTCTATGCACCAGCAAAGTTGTGTTTTATAGCTTTATTTTCCAGGTCTATATCCTTTGACTTCCTGCAAAGTCTCTGTGATTGCTGATTCCGTATTGTACTGAGCTATTCAGCAGAATGTCCTTATCTATGCACTGTGCTAAAAATGAACCAATTTTTTAAATTCAGTCAGGCACTCTCCTTGCTGAGCTGTAATTATCCAGTCAGTACCCAAATATTCATGGAGGAAAGTAGGCCTTAGGCCATGGACTCCTTAAAACTTGTATAGACTATGCATGAAGTCTTCTATGTACCTACAAACTAGTCCTTTATACATTGAATTCCCCAGTCTTTATTATTAGACTTTCAGAAATCACTCTCACTCTACTGTTTCAGTATTGCAGTGAGCCATTGAGAAGTTTTTCATTATGTATGTACTGAGGTAAAACTGAAGCTGTTATAAATTGAGGGAGGGATTTTCTTTGAAGATCTGTTTTTATCCAGTCAGTATCTAAGTATTCATAAATTAAAATAGGGCTTAGGTCATAGACTGCTTCAGACTCCTATAGACTTTACATGCAGTTTTTTATGCACTGGGAATCTTGTCTTTTATACCTTCAATTTCCCAGTCTGTATCCTTATACTTCCAGCAAACACTATCACACTACTGTTTCAGTATTGTACTGAGCCATTTAGCAAAATATGCTTGTCTATACATTGTATAAAAAGTGAAGCAGTTATACATTTTGCTCTTCACTCTCCTTGGAGAAGTGTATTCATTCTACCACTACCCAAGTAGTCATGCAGCAAAGTAGGCCTAAGGGTATGGACTGCTTCAAACACCTATATATATTAAATTCACTTTTCTAAGGCATCTGTGATCGATCTCTCCATGATGTGGATTTCGGTCTTTGGGCGTGTATGAACAAGGGAATCTTTCAGGCTTCTTCCTTTTTTGAAGGAAAAGAGGGGTTTTCCCATGTTTTTCTGTTGCTGGTAATGATACACCAATTTTTGTTGATTGATTTCTTCATTGCGTCTGATAGAGTACTATACGTAGTTACGCAGGTGAGTGGTATTTCTTTGCGTTCTTTCACGTTATCTTCAAGAAGTGCTTTGCAAGGTTGGTTTCTAGCTCGTTTGAAGCCTTTGTTCAAGATATGCGTTGGGTAGCCTCTTGATCTGAGTTTAGAGGTTAGGTCAGTAGCTAGTTCCCGGTAATCACTAATATTGCTGCAATTTCTCCGGATCCTGAGATACTGACCGTAAGGTAAGTTTTCCCTAAGCGGTCTAGGGTGAAAGCTCGAGAACTCGAGCAGGTTGTTCTTGGCAGTGGGTTTAAAGGGTGTTCTTGTCGTGAGAGTTGTACCCTTCACTGTGATACCAACGTCACAACTTGAACTTGAACTTGAACTCTAAGAATACAACTTCATGTTTTCTCCAACAGTGGGTGAATTTCAGGTTGAAGTCTAGGGTGTTAATCCAGTTGAAAAATTGTTCCAGGAGGGTTTGGCAACCCTTCCAAATGAGGAGGACGTCATCTATATACCTTCTCCATAATCCTATGGAGGAGGAGAAAGGGCCTTCTGTGGGTAAAATGTGTTTCACTTCAAAGTCATGGACGTATAGTCCCACTACACTGGGGGCGCATGTGCTGCCCATTGAAGTACCAGTGCTTTGGAGGTATAGTTTGCCCTTATATTTGAAAAAATTCTCTTTCAGAGCTATTGTCGCACATTGTAGGATGAAGTCCTTAGGTGTTCAATATTCCCAATTTATGGAATCAAGAGCTGATCCCAAATCTCTCAGGGTGTCATCCTGGGGAATACTTGTATAAAGACGATCTATGTCTAGTGTTACAAGAATGTTCTTCCTCAAAGGTATAATTTTGCAGAAGTTGTAGTACGCTTTTTGTGTCATTAAGGTAGGTTGCGGTACCTTGTATGATAGTTTTAAAGAAAGGGTCACAGAACACAGAGAGCGGTTCCAAAAGTGTACCAATCCCTGACACGATCGGTCTGCCTGGTGAAGGGATTTTGTTCTTGTGTGTCTTCGGCAGCGTGTAAAAATAGGGTATCACACTTTCCCCTGTCGTAAGAAACGTTGCCTCATGGCTGGAGATGTAATCGTTTCCTTCTGCTTCCTTGACTAGGTCTTTAATACGTGCTTTAAGTTCTGGAGTAGGATCCTGTGTCAAGGGGTTGTAGTTAGTTCTATCGTTCAGAAGTGTCAGACAAACTTTGTCATAGTCAGTCATGTTTTGGACGACAATACCTCCCTCTTGTCCGCTGGTTTTATGTTAATATCTTTATTGTTCTGTAAATCTTGAAGAGCTTGGTATTCTAGAGCACTAAAGTTCTTATAGGGGTTGGGGGCTTGTAAGGCCTCAATGTCGTTGAACACTGCCTGCTCAAAGGCTGAAATTCAGGAGGTATTGCGTAGGGAGGTGGCATAAAATTAGACTTAACTCTAAGGTTAGTGTGTCCTCTGTGAGTATCAGTAGTGTCTTCTTAGGATTCGAAAAAAGATTTGAGTTTAAGCTTCCTAAAATATTCTGACAGCTCTCAGTGCAATTTGAATTTGTCTGGTCTCTCAGTGGGAACAAAGCCAAGACCCTTCTCTAATACTTTGTTTTCTGCAGGACATAGTTATTTGTCTGACAGATTGGTTATCAAACTCACTGGGCACTTGCGCCTAGTATTGGTGTCCTACTCCGGGTGTGGTTGCCACTGGGTCCTCATTTCCCAAGACACTCGGTTGTTGCCTCTCCTCCTTCCTCTTCCGCTCCGGCCTCTCTCTAAAAAAGGTGGTTGGAATTGGTTCTGGTGGTAGGCAGGTGGTTGCATATAAGGGTTTCAACCCATTAGGGGAAACAGGGCTTGTTGGAAGTAGTGAGGAGGTGGTGGTCCACTACCTGGTGTATAGAAAGGTGGCCACCTTGGTTTTTGGTTGCTGTGGTTAAATCTACCTCTGCCTCCTCTTCTTCGTCTTTGTTTCTGGCTGTCATTACTTGATCCACTACTATTTGAAGTATTGTCATCAGAGTAGTCTAATTTGTTGGGATCTCTGCTAGGTGGTATATATGCGGGACTAACATACAGGTAGACTTTATCAAATTCACATTTCTTGAGGTCTTTCTGGAATTTAGTCACTTTAGATGGAGTCTTTGTTTTCAGTTATGTCTCTATTGATTTCATCCAGCTTCTTTTTGTAGCCTGTCAATGTTGCCTTAAAGTCTGTTTCGGTTTGTTGTATTTCCACCATTAGTGCTTCCGATAGGCGAAGTGCTGTTTTGATAATCAACACTAGCCAGTCTCGAGTACAGTGCCAAGCTATCATTGCCCATTCTTTTCAAAAGGTGGTATTCGATAGAAGATATTGTTTCAGTATTGTTCCAAGTAAGATAGTGCGGATCCGGTCACATTTCTGCTCAGTTAGTTGTTCCCATTCAGTTGTGTGTGTTATTGCCTGTGAAATAGCTGGATCTGCAAAAAGAGAGGAGTCTGCTAGAATAGCTTCTACCTCTTCTTCGGAGTATGTAAGTCCCAGGTTAGCCATGTTTGATTAAGGTGAGAGTATAGAGTAGACAGGAAAAGGAGAGATGTCACCGGAAAGGGAGAACGCGGTGCCTCTTAATTGCTTATTTTCTCTCACAGCTGTGCGCTGCTCAATACTTAATATCATTGTGAGAAGGAAGGGAAGTATAAGTACACTCTCAGTCCCCCGGGAAATCAATTTTAAACAACAAAAGAGTGTAAATAAATGAATGTGTAGAAGCACAAAAGGCAAGAGGACTTGATAAACAGATCTCTACCCCCTGGGGGGAGAGAGAGATGTGGT
Source organism: Lissotriton vulgaris (assembly GCF_964263255.1). NCBI lineage: Eukaryota > Metazoa > Chordata > Amphibia > Caudata > Salamandridae > Lissotriton > Lissotriton vulgaris. The sequence continues at coordinate 83,504,528 of NC_141695.1, forward strand.
CAGCCTTGTTGGTGGAGTGTTTTCGAATATGTTTAGCTCCGGTAATTCACGATGCAGAAACTATGATCAGCCAATTTATTAGTGTGTATTTAACCGTTCAGTAAAGTACAGACATAGGCTATATTTGACAGAGGGTACTGAGCTTGGCTGATGGTAAGTATCTTGGTATGGTTACACCAAGTGGTAGCTATGGTGTTTTAGCACTTCAATGTTTTAGAACTGTTGACCATGGTATACCATCATTCAGGCCGTCTAAATGGGTTCCCAAACGGTAAACCCAGCATTGCTCTTTTTCAAACAATATGTTGTGGATGTTTTTGCCAGTGCATACTTGTTCAACAATTGTCCATTTAAGGTCATTTGTGGTATGGGTAGAAAGAAGGAAGTGTTCACTCATTTTGGTTGTGCCCTTTCGGCACCTGATGTTGCTACGGTGTTCGCATATCCTCTGTTTGATTTTGCGTGTGGTCCTGCCTATGTACCTTTTCTCATACAGGCAAGTGATCAGGTAGACCACATTAGTGGAGTTACAGTTTGTGTGAACTCGTTGAGTCCATATTTCGCCTGGCTCCACGGTGAGTTGGTTTGTATGTGTGGTTAGATTGAGCACTGAATAACATTTTTTTTATGTGAGATACAATCTGTACATTTTTAACCTTTCACACTTACACGTTCCTCACAAATAACCAGCTCCGCAGTAAATCTGGTGTTGAAGCACACCGGGGAGGCACTCGGCTTCTCCCGGTGGGCCCGATGATGAAGCATGTCACCAACCATGTTGGTGAGTGCGGGCTTTCTATACAAATCTAAGATTTGTTTATCCATCCTCTTCCCTTTTGTGCTTCTACACATTCTTTAGTTTACACTCTTTTGTTGTTTAAAATTGATTTCCCAGGGGACTGAGAGTGTACTTATACTTCCCTCCCTCTCCCGTTGATAATAAGAAATCACCATCTTTCCTGCTTTCAGGGGCAGGCAATCGTTTGCCAGAAAACTATTTTTTTTACCCTGTTTTGGTATTGTTGAGGGACATAGCCTATTTTGCTACTTTTTGTGCTTTCCAACTCCTTCCAGTTAATGGTAGAAGTGGGTGTGAAAGCAATAATGGATACTGAAAAGCTATACATTTCTTTCAAGTAGACAACATTTTGAATTCAGCAAGGGGTAATTTGTGTAAATCCTTCAAGGCTTTGAAAATTAGTTGAAAAAAACATACAATTTGTGCCAACGTTTTCACTTGTAACTTTTTAAGTATGAATGATGAATGAACGAATGTTTGAAAGCAATATACCATTACATCTGCTGGACCATTCTGGCTTTGAGGATACATAAGACTTGTAGGTTCACCAAGACCCGATGAACCCAGAGCCAAAACTGAGCAGGGTCTTGCAATGGTTTTTTAGTGTGTACTGGGTTTATAGCAATTCATTTGGTAAAATATAGCAATTCATTTGGTAAAATATAAAAAGAGAAAACTAGGTATCAAAGACACATATGTATTTACATATGGGGAACAGAACATAGAGTTTAGAAACAGTAGATATTCGCACATTTCCAAAATTGTGGTTACCCATGTGATGTATTCGACTATTTTCAAAGTGACTTCTTTTTTGCACATTCTTACATTTGAAAGGCAGAAATGCAACCAAGGTGAATGGGTAACAACAGTTGCTGTACAATTATTTGTTCCTGTAAGTCTACTAAAAGTAAAATGGTACCTCACATGTGTGGATAGGCCTAGTGTCAGCGACAGGAAATTGCCCAAAAAGCAACATGGACATACCACATTTCATATAGAAAACAGACCCTTGTTTTGCAAAGTGCCTAGCTTTGGATTTTGAAATGTAGCTCAGCGACACATAGGAAAATCTAGCAAAGCTTTACGTTTTTAAAAAGTAGGCATCCAGAGGAATCCAGGATAGGGAGACTTGAGTGGCTCCCACCAGGTTCTGTTGGTATACAACCTTTACAACGCAACTTTTACAACGACCTACCATTACAACACAACTTTTACCACGCAAACTATTACAACGCATTGCGCTGGGGGGCGCTCTAGGATAGGGAATAGGTTAATTTACTATCCAATAACCTTCCCTACTATCCACGGGGACTGGAGTTGGAATAGTAAATTAAACTATTCACTATCCAGCGCCTAAAAGCATTATGCGTTGTAATGGTATGCGTGGTAAAAACCGCGTTGTAAAGGTAGGCGTTGTAAAAGTATGCGTTGTAACGTCATAAATCCGGTTCTGTTACCAAGAATCCCTTGCAAACCTCAAACATTTTGAAAAAAAAACATTTTCCTCACATGTCTGTGATTGGAAATTCTGGAATCTGCATTGATCCATAAAATCCACCCAACCCACATTCCCCAAAGTATTATGATATAAATGGTTCCTCACTTGTGTGGGTAGGCATAGTGCCAGTGTCAGGAAACGGCACAAAAAACAACATGGACACACCACATTTTAACAGTGAAAACCGATCCTTTCCAGGATGTGGTGACTTTGGAGAGGGGCGACCACTCGGTCCCCCCTAATGTATGGTTGGGTGCCCCATTTCTCCCGGGAAACCATTTTGGGTGGGGGGCGTGTCTCGGCTGGTATGCCCGAAGCGGCGTAGCCGGGGCGCGCCTTTTCCCGCCCAGGAGGGGTTGTCCTAGACACCTACACCGATGACCACGCCCTGTAGGCGTACCGGAGGAGGGTACACGCCCTCCCGCAGAAGAATAAATTGAGCGGGAATCCGAAGAAGCGTCCTCTTGTTCCTGCGCTCTGAAGGCCGCACCCACTCGTTGCTCGTGTGCCCTCGACGGAACAAGCAGCAATTTTGAGAACTTGTAATTCTTGTGTTTCTCTTTCAGTTACTCGAAGGCGAAGAGTCCAGGACCTCGTTGATTGTCTAGGAGCGGATAATCGAAACCATGGCTGGCAAGAAAGCAGGAAAGGGTTCCGAGACGGATAAAGTGCTACGCATGTTGGTGAACCGGATGGCTGGCATGGAGCGGAAACTCGTCAAGTCCCATCGATCGGTCGAGGTTTGGCGGAGGTCAAGCAACAACTGGCTGCAGTGAGCAATCCTGGTAACCCTAAGAAGGTAATAGGCCCGGCCTTGCTGGGAATCGTCCCCGAGGGTAGAGGGAAGCGGGTCAAGAGGAGGGCAGTTTCAGGGGAGGTTCCGGTCCCAGAGGTTCCGGTCCCGGAGGTACCCCCGGCCACCCCTGTCACACCGGCAGACAACCCGGTACCAATCCCAGATGCGGGTCAACCGATCCCGGTAGTAATTACCCCCGCTAACAATGAAGATATGCCTCCTGAATTGGCCACCCAGTTGGCCGCATGGCTCAATAAAAAGGCAGGGGGTGCCAAGGCGCCCGGAGACACGGACGAAGAGGCCAAGCTACTAATCCAGCAATTGGGGCGCGAGAGGCCGCAAAGGCGAATCTTCCTCTTGTTCCCCCACAGGTGACACAGGTAGGACCTGCAGTTGGTCTCGAGAAAACGGCGGGAACAACGACCGAACCGGGTAAGCTCGCTTTGCCAGTGGCAGGGGAGGGCTCATTACCCTCAAGGCGGGAGAGGGTGGCACAGCACATCCCTATGGCCACAAAAGAGTTAATATGGGGAGACAAGTATGTCAATATGTTTTCATTATTAACTGACCATCGCGAGATGGAGTATGCAATAACCCAGAAAGATTTGTGGCACCCGAGCGCGTGATGGCGGAATTCAGGGTGGATGAAACGATAACGAATTGGGCGAAGGCCTTTGCAATCTTTACTGCAGTCATGGGGGAACGTAAACCCGAGGTGTTAACTGAACTGTCTTGCTATCAAACTCGTATTATGGATTTTTATGCAATGTATGAGGGAGAGGAATGGAAAGGTTATGACATGAAATTCCGAAAAGCGAAAGAATATGATGCCTCTCTGACATGGGACTGCCTCGACTCGGTCTCATGGCATAAGCAGCTCCTGCCGGGAGCGGCAGGTACATCCTCGCCAGGCGGGAGTGGGTCTGGGGCCTTCCGCCAAAAGCCCGTGGTGACCTTTCGAGCAGGCGCCGGTATCGATCACCAGCCGAAAACCGGCGGGAATGGCGGCAAGCGGGGGTCTGTTGGAGCTTCAATCGAGGCAACTGTAACAGACCGCAAGGAACATGTAGGTTCAAGCATGTGTGTGCGGGCTGTGGGAATTCCTCACACCCAGAGAGTTCATGTAGATCGAAAAATAACGGGGCGGGAGGAAAGGGAGGGTCCAAGCAGGAGTAATGTAAAACGCTGTGACCAATTGCCTACACCCGTTGATCTCATGGCTATGACTCCTTGGTTAAACAAATACCCTGATCATGTCTCTGCTGGGGTGTTGGGGAAGGGATTCTTGCACGGCTTCCACATCCCGGCGGGGGATTTTCGAGGGAACTCCTTTTGTAAAAAACAGTTATCGGCGCAACATAATCCAAGTGTGGTAGAGAGAAAAATTGCAAAGGAAGTCAGCTTAGGGCGAGTGGCAGGGCCTTTTTATCGCCTACCGGTGGCGGATTTCATCTGTTCCCCGTTAGGGGTTGTCCCGAAGAAAGACCCAGGGGAGTTTAGACTTATTCATAATCTGTCGGCTCCAAGGGGTCCCTCGGTGAACGAGGCCATTGACCCAGAAGTCTGTTCGGTGCGGTACGCATCGTTCGATGGAGCCGTGGCCATGCTGAATCGCCTGGGCCCCGGGGCGCTGATGGCGAAATCAGATATCGAGTCAGCGTTCCGGTTGCTCCCGGTACACCCGCAGGATCAGCGTTTGCTGGGTTTTGCATTCCAAGGGAGTTATTACATGGATAAATGCATGCCTATGGGTTGCTCCATTTCTTGTGCCTATTTCGAAATGTTCAGTTGTTTTTTAGAATGGGCATTCACCGAGGCCACAGGGCATAGGCATGTTATGCATTATCTCGACGACTTCCTGTTTTTGGGAGCAGCCGGCGACACGAAATGTGCGCAGGCGCTGCACGACTTCTGCATCCTCATGAGGGAGTTTGGAGTCCCATTGACACCAGGTAAGACGGTTGGGCCATCTACTTCACTGGAGTTTCTGGGAATTGAGCTCGATTCTGTGGAGGGATGTTTCTGTTTGCCGTTGGGAAAAGTGGCCAAATTTAGGGCTTCCTTGAAGCTATGCCTTGATAAGGAGAAAGTGACCCTGCACCAGTTGCAGCAAACATTGGGTCAGCTTAACTTTGCCTTGAGAGTGATACCGATGGCCCGCCCCTTCTCACGCTCTATTGCACAAGCTATGGTTGGTCTCAAAGAAAGACACCACCGGGCGAGACTGTCTGCAGAGGTTCGCCAGGATATGCGCATTTGGTTGGCATTTCTGGCGGACTTCAACGGTCGGGTAGTGTGGAACAAGCCGCCAGCGTCTTCAGATGAACTAGGTCTGTGGACTGACTCGGCGGGGAGCGTGGGATTTGGCGCCATTTTTGGTAATCGATGGTCGGCGCAAACATGGCCGGCGTGGTGGCACTCCAGCGGTCTCACAAGTAACATTGGGTTCCTGGAGCTATTCCCCATTTTGGTTGCTCTGATGGCATGGCCAGACGATTTCAGAGACCGCTCAGTGGTGTTTTGGTCTGATAATATGACTGTTGTCGAATGCATTAACCAACAAGCAGCATGCTGCAAGTGGATCTTGAGATTGTTGAAAGAGGTTGTGCTGCTTTGCATGAGACTGAAAGTACAGTTCAGGGCGAAACATGTGCCGGGTGTACTGAATCATGCGGCTGATGCACTCTCTCATATGCAGGTGTTCAGGGGTTATCTACCTGCAGCGGACCTAGTGGCGGCACCATTCCCCAAAGCACTTTGGCTAATCGGTGCCCCGGAGTACAAGACCTTGTGGCAGCAAGCTTAGGCGCCAGGACAAGGAAGGCATATGAAGGAGCGTTTTGTTCCTATTGCACATTTTTAGGTCCAGCAGGGGATCAGAGCTGGGGTCAGGAGGAATCCTTCCTGGGGTTCCTGGCAGCACTGCACAGGGAGGGCCGATCAGCGGCAACGGCCAATAGGCATAGGGCGGCCATTTCATTCATGGTGCAGGTGCATGGCATAAAAGACCCAACGGGTTCCTTTTTGGTGGAAAAAAGCCCTTCGCGGCTGGCAGCGCCTCGAGGGTCGCAAGCAAGATGAAAGGTGCCCGATTGGCTTACATAGGTTGTCCCTACTCATAGCGAAACTAGACGGAACATGCTCCTCCCCATACAAAGCAGTTCTGTTCCGGGCAGCTTTCGCATTAGCTTTCCATGGGGCTATGCGGGTGAGCGAACTGGTCGCAAGGAATAAGAAAGACGTTGAGGGAGGCTTGTGCAGGGATCACGTCCAAATTAGGGGTGATTCGAGGGTGGTTACGATAGCCAGATCCAAGACCGACCAAGGGGCTATGGGAAATAGTGTTGTTGTGCAGCGCGCGCGAGGGTCCCCCATGTGCCCGATAATGTGTATAGAGGAATACTTGGCACTGAGGACGGCTACATGGGGGGGAGAGTTTGCTGAGGCACAAGGATGGCACCCCACTGATGAGATTTCAGTTCCAGAGGGTATTAGCACTGACAATCGCTGCGGCAGGCATGGACCCGTGTGATTTTGGGACCCACTCCTTTAGGATAGGGGCTGCTACGGAGGCTACAGCCAGGGGTCAGAGTGCACGAAGTGAAACAATTGGGGCGATGGTCCTCGAATTGCTTCAAAAGGTATGTGCGATTGCACATGTTGTAAAAAACGAAGTGACATGCACTCACGCCTTTTGTCTTTTGTTTTAATTACAGTTTCGCGAGCCTGTCACGCGGGGCGGAATTTGCAGTCGACCCAGTACCAGGAGACCAGCGGTCATTGATCACCGTCTAGAGAGAGAGTGGTATGGGTCGTGGGCCACTCATACGTGAGGCGCGCCGGGAACGTATTCAAAGCAGGTGACGCGACTCGCACAGCTGGGGAATACGGGTACAGAGTGGCCTTCCATGGGAAGGGCGGGCTCTGTTTTGACCAATTCGAGTCATTTGTTGAGGGTCTCTTAGGGCGGCAAAGGTCACCGCCATCTGTAGTCATAGTACACATGGGGGGCAATGACTTGGTGGCACTGGGTAGACGAGTGTTGTTTGAACAAGTTTTGTCTGCTGTTAGCTGGTTGGCGAAAAGAATCCCGGGGTGCACGATTGCCTGGTCCCACATGATTCCCAGGATGGTATGGCGGGGGGGCCTTTCGGTGTCAGCACTGAACCATTCAGTGAAGAGGGTGAACAATAAAATTGGTAGATTGTTTCGCTCTGCGCAGTAGCATTGCATTCCTCGTGGGTGTATTCGGGGTGATCACATGTATCTGAATGATGGGGTTCACCTGTCCCGGGAGGGGAATGATTTACTCATAGGAGACTTCATAGCTTGGCTAAGAGGTTTGAGGAAGCATGACTTTTAGGAGGAGTCGGGGGGGCCGGATAGTCGGTCAACTATCCGGCCTGTGGCGGTAAGGTCATGATCGGTGAGCAGTAATTTCAAGGTCCCTGGAGGGGGGGCACCACCCAGAATGGATGGGAGCGCCCCGGGGGAGGCGGCCATTGGCCCCTCCCACGGGGAGGCGGCACCCACTAAGGATGGGTCGCCTAAGGGGAGACGGCCATAGGCCCCTCCCAGGGGAGGAGACGGCTATATGCCCCTCCTACGAATTTCCCGGGGGCCGGATATCTGCGACGGCGGATAGAGAGTGTGGGGATGGGGGGGAGTCCACGCTGTCCTTCCTACAGATACCTCACACGGGAACTCGGACGACCTTTAAGATGGCGTCGAGTGGAAAGGGGGCCCCTACCACGACAAGGGAAATTACAGTTGGCAATGAGGGTAGGTTCCTCTGCGCATGCGCCACTCACACCGTGAGGGCGAGAGTTTTGGTAGTAGGGATCTGACACCGGTTGAGACCTTGCCGTTGGCCCTTAATGCTAGGATGTACAATTTTAATTTAGAATGTATGCATTTGCAGGATGTTAGACTCGGTTAGGAAACCTTTGTATTAGAGATCTGTTAAGGTTAGCCAAAGAACATGTCTTCATCGAAATGTAATAAATGTAAAATTGTACATGATTATGAAACTTTTATTTAACGTTTTAAATTTTGTTTCATATTTTAATAAATACGGCCGGGAGGGTGACTCCCTCCCGCCTTCCAAAAGTTCAAGCCTGCGTCCGACTTCCCATCCTTGGGGATTGTGTTGGGAGGGGGTGACGAGCATCCCGGCCATAGTGTGGCTCTGTTACCCATAATAACTTGCAAACCTCATACTTTGTAAAAAAAAACATTTTCCTCAAATTTCTGTGATGGAAAGTTTAGGAATCTGCGTGGATCCACAAAATTCCACCTGCCCTGCATTTCCCAAAGTCGTTCAATAAAAATGGTACCTCAGTTGTGTGGGTAGGCCTAGTGCCCGCGACAGGAAACTGCTCAAAACACAACGTGAACCACCATATTTTAACAGTGAAAACTGACAGTTTATTTGCAAAGTGCCTAGGTGTGGATTTTGAGCTCTAGCTGTGCCGGCACCTAGAAAAACCTAGCACACCAATGAATGTTTTGAAACTAGACGCACAGGGGAATCCAGGATGGGGTGGCTCACACCAGGTTATGTTACCCAGAATCCTTTGCAAACCTCATACTTAAAAAAAACATATTTCCATCACATTTCTGTGATGGAAAGTTCTAAAATCTGTGTGGAATCACTCAACTCCACCCACCTTCCATTCCTCAAAGTCTTCAGATAAAAATGATACCTCACTTGTATGGGTATGCCTGGCACCTGTGACAGGAAATGGCCCAAAACTCAATGCGGACACACCACTGGATTTACAGTGAAAACTCACCCTTTTTTTGCACAGTACCCAGCTGTGGATTCTGAACCCTAGCTCTGCTGGCACCTAGGGAAACCTAGCAAACCTATACATTTCTTAAAACTAGACACCTTTGGAAATGCAGGAGGGGGTGACTTGTCTGGCTTTCACCGGGTTCCGTTACCCAGAATCCCTTGCAAACCTCAAACTTTGTAAAAAAATATATTTTCCCCACATTTCTGTGATGGAAAGTTCTGGAATCTATGTTGGTCACAACCTTCTACCCGCCCCATATTCTCCCAAGTCTCCTGTTAAAAAGGGTGGGCCGAGTACCCTCGACAGGCAAGGGCCCAAAACATATTGTGGAGACATCAAAATTACCTGTTGCAAGACATCTCATTTTTGCAAGGGGGATTACCTGGGTTTTTGGTCCCTGACTCGGCGGCCATCTAGGGAAACCCACCAAACCCACACATTTCTGAAAACTAGAGTCCCGAGGCAATCCAGGGAATGATAGGTTTGTATGTATCCTCCAATGTTTTCCTACCCAGAATCCCCTGCAAACCTCAAATTTAGCTGAAAAAAATCTAAATATTGTCAAATTTCTGTTTGGAAAAGTTGTGGCATCACTGGGCTGACACAAATTTCCTACTACCCAGCATTACCCCAGGGTCTCCCGATAAACTTGGTACCTCACTTGCATGGGTGGGCCAAGTAACCGCGACAGGCAAGGGCTCAAAATGTATTGAGGAGCCATCAACTTTACCTATCACAAAAAGACTAGATTTTGCATAGGGGCACACAGGTTTTTGGCCCCGGGCTCAGTGGACATCTAAGGAAACTTACCATACCTACACATTTCTGAAAGCTAGACACCCAGGGGAGTCTGGGGAGGTGTGGCTTGCATGGATTCCCCAACGTTTTCCTACCCAGAATCCACTGCAAACCTCCAAAGTAGAATGTTGGCCATTTCCTGATGCGGCTACTATGCCTACCCACACAAGTGAGGTACCATTTTTATTGGGAGACCTGGGGGAATGCTGCGTGGTAGGAAATGTGTGCTGGCCTGGTGATCACACAATATTCACACAGAGAAAAGTGAGGAAAATTAGTTTTTTTAGCTAATTTTAAAGTTTGAGGGGATTTTGGGTAGGAAAATATTGGGAGATCCACATAAACCACACCTCCCTGGACTCCCCCGGGTGTCTAGCTCTCAGAAATGTGTGGGCCTGGGGCCGTCCGACACACATGAGCACTGGTGGGGCTATAAATTGGTGTTGGAATTTTATTGTGTGTTATGTCTTATTTATTTATTGTATTGGTGTTTCTAAATGCTTTGCACACCTGTCTCCTAAGTTAATCCTGGCCGTGTGTTGCCAGCATTTAAGGGTTGAACAAAGGATTAATTTATTGAGACCTTTACATTTTTTACTTTTCTTGTTTTCTGGGTTTGGCCTATGCCAAGTTTTATTGTTCTTCTGGAAATTGATTTTTTCATTTAACTTAAATTTTCTACTGAGTCCCCGCAGTGTTCATGCACACATTCATTCTTGTTCTGCTCTGCAAGTAAACTGGCCAATGTGATTCCTTTTAATCATCTTAGTATCTATGAAGCAGAGATGATTGAAGTCCATGACAAAGCTATGAACTAGAGTTGTCTAACAGCAGGAGCAGTCAGTGCCACCTATTTTCCTGTATAATTTATTTTCAAAAGTCCTGCTTTTTTACAAGGTGCTTAAAGAAAAAAATTGGCAAATATAAGATTGGGTGGGTCACCTCAACCATGGTACTATAATTTGCATTAATGGACCTTAAACAGCAAGATGAAGAGGTAATCAATGTTCTCCAAATACCTGAGACAGGATTGGGAAGCCTACAATATTCTCATACAAAAATCTACCAAGTGATGGGTCCAGTTCAAGTAATGTAGTCACATGGCCCGGTCATAGCTTACTCTCTTGGACACTTCATGTGTGTAATCAGTTTTATGTTCTCAACAGCAAACATAAGCCTTGTGGTCACAAATGCCATTACCAAAAGCAAAAGTTCTCGGAGCTCCTACTCAGACAATGAAGAGGCAAATGATGAATCTTTTGTACGTCCTAACAAGTATTTGAAAATGGCAGATTCTAGTAAATCTGGATGAGTACTCACTTCTGTGGTATGCCTCGACATGAAGACACTATGGCACCTCCACTTAATTAGCAGTAATCGGCAATGAGTGCTAGCACTGAAGATTTGGCACAAATGTTCTTTGGTCTGTGAGAAATGTCTCTTTTCAGATGAAGGTCAAAGCTGGTAAGGCACTCTATGAAAAGCTCTGTACAGTCTCACTCAGCAAATTTCCACAAAAAGGTCTAAAAGTCAGTATTGCTGGCTCTCAAATAACACCCATGTGGTAGATATCAGGAAATGTAGAGGATAAGTAAAAGCTAAGGCTCATGAAATTACGTACATGAGCATGGAGATTTCTGATTTGCAGCACATGCCAAGAGATTAAATCTTATGAGGATTGGCTATCTAGACAGGTTGAAGGGCAGTTATACTCCAAATTTATGGCCAAGTTTTGGATGATGCTTCCCTATAATTCCGATCTTGAACTTCTGTTTACTAAGTCAGCCCCATAAATTACTGAACAGACTTAAGCAAAAAGCAACAGGTTCCAGGTCAACCTGTACTTATATGTGAAATTTCTCTTGTTCGTCATCCATAGATCTACAGATAGAGACTGCATAATACATACTGTGATACCTGTACACCGAGATTTATTTACATAGTACATTTTTGACATGATGGTTACTGTCTTACTGTTACTGCCCTGAAACTGGTCCCAGGATGCTTGTTTCCGGTCCAGGGGGGACCTGACTTGGCAGTTAGGGCTGGACTGTTCCCATCAGGAACAGGGTCAAGACAAATTTGCATGTGGCTGGGTCCAAACTGGGGTGGTGTGGTGAGAAAAAGAATGATGGATTAAACCCAGATCCATGTGGCTGGGGGGGTGAATGTTTGAATTGTCCAGCATTTTGTACATCAATTGTTTATTTTACTGTCTTAATCATATGCAACTCTTACTGAATTGCCCCAAGATAACCATCATTCACAATGCAGCACTCTTTCACAGGGTCAATGTAAGGGTCCTCCTGTGTGTCATATCTGCCTGTGGCATGCCACTCCCAGTATTAGATTATATTCTGTGAAACTGTCCATCTCCTTGGATATTTGTATACTAAAATATTTGAAAAATCTGCTGTACAGTACGAGTACAATACATTTTTACAATGATTAAAAACAATTCATAAACAAATAATTTACAAACTTGTGTGATACCAACACTGGTTTGATAGGAACAATAAAACCATACAATCCAATATAAAAAATATATATCTAAATGGCTGGAAGGGGCCAGTGTTGTGGGGGAGAAATAGAGGACATTTTACTTCAAAGTGGCCAAATACTCTATTGATACTTAGCAATGGGAAAAAAACAATGACAGGGGATGAGTCTGCTCTCCATACCCTGCACTGGTGGACACCCAGGCGACGACATAGAGGAAAATTTAATGTGTTTGCTGCTTATGATAATTTGAAAAAAAGAACAATAAATGATCATTGGTTTCTTCACCCCTCTGCATGCAAGATAAATGTTGTTACCCCGAGGCTACCTTTCCATTTGGCTGTAAATGTGTTACGGGGTATACCCAACCTAAACCTTATGTCAAGGGCTTTTGTGAAAGGAGGTTCAATCCTGTCTATATAATTATCGAAGCAGTCAAATTGGATGAAAATAACTCTGTAAAAGGGAAATATGTCCCATTGGACCAATTTAAAAGAAATCCAGAAGGGTCATTACACCTTTAACATGTGAAAAAGTTATTTAATGAAGGACTTTGGAACCACAATCAGTAAAAGAAAAGAAAATAGTTCCAGAAACAGGTGAACAATGTATCCTATATACAAGGCGCCATGATGACATACAAATGAATTAAAAGACCTTTAAATATCAAAATTAAGTTTGCTTTAAACTAGTATTCTGCTGCAAATTGCTCAAAGGCAATTTAAAGTGTTGTGCATCTGTTTATTTATGTCTTTGTTTTTTGCAGATGTATCATGAATTGGAACATTTTCACTTTTCACTTTGGTGCGAAATAAATGCTGTAGTTTACCCTGTACAGCAGTATTGTCACAATCATGGAGTATTGAGAGTTTTAACAAGCCTACAAAAGAAGCAACATCTTTGATCCTAAGTGATCTGGACCTTTCTAAATTAAAACATACTCCCACACCCGAGCACCTACCGCTTTCCAACTTTGCGTTGTTATAGTGGATTTCTAGTCTGACGTAGGTTGGAGCGAAACCTGTACCCAGTGGGATGCCAGCATTGCTGGGTAATGTGAATGCCTGGCAAGGAAAAAAATATCTCATTATAACAAAAATAAGACAAGCAATGAGCTAACTACATCACTGATATTTAAAAGATTTGCTTAGGCATTGATGTATCATTAATAAAACAGGAACAAAGTAAAGGCACTTTCAAATTACAATAAATTGACACCAACATGGGGCAATTTGAATAAAGTAATACAAATCTAGCTACAAAGCAATTGTTGCAGAAGAGGATAGAGGTTTTTACAGTGCATAGTCAAGTTTTAGAAAAGGAGACTGCATTATAGATAATGGTCAACAGTCGAAAGAGAAAGCATTCTGGAGAGTGTTTTACAGCAAGAGTTGAACATCGAGGTGTCTAACATAAGAGAAAGACTATAACTGCACCAGGAGGGCAAATAACTCATCACGAAACAATCACTAGAAAGAGTTGCATGAGGAGAAACAAGAGAGGAGAGTTACATCTCCTGTTCCCTAGCACGAAAACAGAAGATCACAAGAAAGCCATCTCTAGACCTAGGATGTTAACACAAGCTCATAAGGATGCAACACTTCAACGTGGCAACGTTGCAAGAGGTCATCCAACTCCTGAAGAAAGGAGACTTCATGGTCACAATAGATTATGGGACACCTATCCACATTTCTTAATAAATCAAAGACACAGAAGGTACGTCAGATATGTCATACTACTACTATTTCATGGTGCAATGATTTTGCATAAAATCTTCAACAAGGGAATTCATAAATTGTCTAGTGTCAGTAGCCACACACCGGAAACAAGGAATATACGTCTGATCGTACTTGGATAACTGGATATTATTGGCAAACTCACAAGTGTCAACAGGATATACAAACTGTCACCCTGACAGTCTACAAATTGGGATTCTCAATAAACCAGGAAAAGTGTTTGCTGCAGCCTGAAAAGTTAAAGTTATTCCTGGGAGTGATACTGAACTTACGGACAGAAAGAGCTCACCCAGTGCAAAAGACACTCTAGGCATTAACAGAATAAACTTGCCTATACCTTAAGGCCGGAAGGGTCAGTCCCTGACAGTGACAACAGAAATAAAGCTGATGGGTATAACAGCATCATGCATATTTCCCACACCTCAGGCCAAGCTTCATTGTGTACATTACTAGAATGGATTAACAACAAATTGTCACAGATCACTGGGAGGCGGGATGATCTAGTGGTGTCACAGAGAGGAATCAAAAGGAGATAACCTGATTGAGCACACATTACATTACAGTGGGGAAACCATTGGAACTACTAACAATTATAGCTCCAACAGTGACCATCAGCACAGATACTTCTCATGCAGCATGGGGAGAATCTAAAGAGCAGAGGTCTGTGTTACCCGATAGAAGAAATGTAAACACATAAACCATCTGCAACTAAAGACAGTGTTCCTAGCACTGAAGGCCTTTGAGGTGCAGGTGAAGGGAAAGACAGAATTGATCCAGACAAACAATATAACAATAATGTTCTTCTTCAACAATCTAGGAGAGTTGAAATGTTTCCACCTGTTCTAAATAGCACAGGAGAAATGGAGATGAACAATTCAAATAGACACAACACTGCAAATGGTTGACCTACCAGGCATCCAAAATGTAGAAACAGGCAGGCTAACCATTTGCTCAAATGTATCCCTCGATTGAGAGCTCTAGTAAGAGGCACTACACAACCTTTTCAGGAGTCCGGGTCCTCCAAGCATGGACTTTTGTATGCCTTTCCACTGATACCCCTAATATGAATGTTGACAGACAAATTCAGACACTCAATATCAGAACAGAGGATTCCTATCAAATCCACAAACAGCTGGCTCATAAGGTAAAGGGAACAATTATGCCAGACAAGAAATCTCAGGAGCGCTAACACACTACTCCTCATTCCTCCTAAAACACATAAAAAAACCTTAGTGCGCTCCTTCTCTGGAAATGCGCTTAAAATCTGGAACTCAAACCCAGCCCATATCAGGAGCAACCCCTCCTTCAAAGACCTCAACCGAACTGTTCCGAATTGACAGCTTCCACCCGATGAGACATATCTCCTCAGGCCACAGGAATCTTGCCCAGTGAAGAATATAGACACTTCAACAAGAAGTCTCCTTCATTGCTGGCCTTTTGATTCGCTCCTATTATCCTCTCCAAGCCTTAACAGGAGTCAACATGAGTCAATGCTACTTATTGAAATAATATGTGTCCCATCGCATCAAGACAAATGTGGTATAGTGCTGCGATTCTTTCGGGTCTGGCTAGGGCTCTATAAGACCCTTAAATATGCCATCTGGAACCTGTCACTCTCAGTCTAGCAATATGGCACCTGGGCACTTAGAATTTGGTCAACTCCCCCTTCCATCCAGAACAATGAAAATCAAAAATAGCTAGTATACACTGTCATATGGATACTTCGTTACATATATTGCGTTAAGTTAGCATGAGTGCATTACATGTTTAAACAGCCTTTTTTCCTTCGGCTTCAGTTTTGCACACGACACATACTTGTTGTTGTCGCCTTCACCCTAGAAGCGGTGAGGTGGTTTATTTGAGAATAATATGTTATTTCTATGCTATCAGCTTTGCCTGGTACACTTGGTACAACTGTCTGCACACTGAGAGCTGCACACTCTAAAATTAACCTAACACAAGGTTGCTGGGAGGCTTGATCCTCGCACCACATTAGACATAACACAAATAATGTTGATGCCAACATTTTGGGCTCTACGCGGGTTTAAGATAGAGTTACACGGAATGAACGCAGACACTTGGTGCTGCGCATGAAGAGAGCTGGTAGCGGTTGATGTGAACTGCTCCTACTGACATTGAGAGGTATGGGGCCGCCCTGCTAAAGCCCGAATGAGACCTTCTTAGATATAATATAATATGCTAAGATAGGGTGCACGAAATATAGGTGATATAGATTTCTATAGATTTTGCATTATAACATGCTAGCACCTTTTGCTTACTATGGATTAGTGACTATGCTGCTGACTCTGATTTTTATAATCTGCATTTTGGTATTATACAAGATACTGCGTTTGAGAACTTTGCATTGAATAATAAATATTTCAAACTTGCACTTGTGTTCTTTGACTCTCAGTTTTGGTTTGAAATGATTATATAACGAAAGAGTGTTCATGTGTTCCACGATTCCTGAGGTATTCTAAAGATCATGTTCTGGTTTGTCTAATACAGGGATCATTCCATAATGATCCATGAGACACTGTAGCTAGCTAGGTAACGAGATTTCTGACACTGAGATGAGTTTTTGGATCATCCTAACTCACTGAGGTTCTAGATCTCTATGCACAGTTCTGTGGGAGAACGGAAACCCTGCTACAACACAAATTCTATACCACTAAATGGAACAAATATGTCCAATTGTGTTAGAAAGCAGGACTAATATACCTTACCTTTATCCTGGATACCATATGCTTCACTCAAAGTCAACAACCTCCATTGAAGCTTACAACATGGGACTATCAGAAACAGGTTTTTCACATCCCTGGTAATATAGAGGTTTCTGGAAGGTTCAAAGAAGGTAGCACCGCCTAAGGCCATACCAACACTTATGTTGAATCTAAGCAACATGCTTGGTCAACTAATGACAGAAACATTTGAGCCAATGCACAAAGTGGAACTTAATTTCTTAACACTAAAAAAGGCCATAATAATAGCCATCAATTTTCTGCCTGGGATCAGCAAACTACAAGTGCTCAAGGGCCCTACCCACAAACACACAAAGACAAGGTACTTCTAAGAACCAATTCCTAGTTCATTCCCAAGAAGGTGTCACAATTCAATGTCAAGTAAACATTTCAATTACCTGTGTTCTTTCAAAATCCAAAAGCACATGGCAAAAGAGCACTACATACATTGCATGCACGAAGGGTGCTCATGTATTAAATCCAAGAAAAAAGACCCTAAGAAAGGCAAATCAGCTGTTTGTCTTATTTGCAAAAGTGTCTAACAGCACACCTAGAGCTAAGGCCACAATCACCGGATAGATAGCACAAATAATCCAAACCTGCTACTTCAAACCTGGGGAACATTCACCCTCTAAACCAAGGGTACTCGTAGTGATTCCATTGATTTTCGGAGGGGAGCTGCAGGAGCCTAAGAGGTGAATTTCAACAAAGCCTACTTAACATGTAAATGGTCTTTTAAAGACCCATGAAGTGCTTGGTGCAGCTGTCTGCGCGCGGTCGGGGAAGCTGTCTCAGCCCGGGCTGAGGGCTGACACACACACACAGGTGAGAGGACAGAGAGGGAGGGAGGGAGACACAGAGGGAAGGAGAAGGGAGACACACAGAGAGGGCAGGAGGGAGGGAAACAGAGAGTGGGAGACAGGGAGGGAGACACAGAGGGAGAGTAGGAGACAGGGATGGAGACACACCGGGAGGGAGGGAGATACAGAGGGAGGGAGACACAGAGGGAGGGAGAGGGAGGGAGAGAGAGAAAGATGTGTGCATGCTAGGTCTCGTGGCTCAGTGGACGAAGGTGTCTGCTGCAGGGACCTGTGTTTAACCTCATGGTCACAATTTTTGTTTGCTTTAGCCCCGCCGCCTCCCCCTCTGACCCCACCCCCACCGGTGCGGCCCTCAGCCACAAACCACACTGTAACGTTGGCCCCGAGAGAAAGTTTGTGAGTACCCATGCTCTAAACCAAGGGCACACTACATATGGATAAAGGGAGCAACATTGACCTTTCTGGAAAATGAACCCACAAATTCCATATGCATGCCCACCTTCACATACCATTACTGTATGGGTTTTCAGATACATAAGGAGGCACATGTGGAATATGGAAACCTAAACACATGTTTGCTAATTCCACAACATTTCAAACTAGCCCTGCCAGGGGGGAAGATACCACGACAATATCAATGCATATGAATCTAGAAATTCAGACCCTTATCCACCTTTCATCTACAAAACACTCTTAACAACTTCATCTGTCATTCCAGTCAGAACACTCATCAATAACTCCTTAATGAGAGGAGTTTTCCCAGAAGACTTAAAGAAGACATACATACGCCAATAAGTAACAGGGACCATTCTTGATTTGAAAAGGGCCTTCCACTGCGCTGTAACACTTGTTGCTGCATTTTTGGTAACATTTGAGTGGTTTGAGCTAGAAACAGGGCTTTTTTTGTTCAAATTTGCAGATTAGGCAGCAGATGATGGATTATGTAGCGAATGCAGAAAATGTATAACTGTGTGTAAGTCTGTGCAGCCAAACAATTGCATCATTCTAGTGGCCCTACTCATACCTCTGATTAGTTCCAGAAGTGCTCCTAAGTGATTCCTTCTTTTTTGTCTCATTGAGTTCATAATTTAGTTTCTATGGAAACAAGGAAGACAAAATCTGAGGTTACCCCTCCACAACACAGACTACCATACTACATAATTACTCTCAATAATTGCTATACACTAAATACCACATACGTTCTAGAAACTCAGACCCTTGTCCACCTTACATCCACAAAACACTCTTAACAACTTCAGCTGCCATTCCAGTCAGAACACTCATCAACAACTCCTTAATGAGAGGAGTTTTCCCAGAAGACTTAAAAAAGACATACATACGCCTGTTATTAAAGAAAACACATCTGAATACTAAAGACTAGGCAGGGCAGTCCCGGGGGGTGGCAGCCCTGGGGACTGCCACCTCCCTGGGGCTTTATGATTTATGTGTGGGGGCATATGTCCCACGCGCAGTCCCGGAGCCCACCGCCTCCCTGGGGCATAATTAAAATAAGGGTGGGTGGCCTCGTGGGGCCTATCAAGCCCAGGGGACCACTATCTCCCTGAGGCCTTCAGTAAAATGAGGGTGGAGGGCCTCAAAGGCACCCCAAGCCCCGGGGACCGTCATCTCCCTGGGGCTATAATTAATAATTTTTCAGGGGGGCTCGAGTGCCCTCACACTGCCCCGGGGACCACTACCTCCCCAGGGCAATAAATACTCAAATAGACCCCGGTCCCCGGGACCACCACCTCCTTGGGGCTTTAAACACTTGGGAGGGGCTGTCTCGCAGCCATCGCACACCAACACAACCTCAACATCATCTCCTATGCCGACAACACCCAGCTGATCTTCTCCCTCACCAACAACCCCACCACTGCCAAAGCCAACCTCCAGGAAGAAATGAGATACGTCACAGAATGGATGAAGATCAGCCGTCTGAAACTGAACTCAGACAAGACAGAAGTCCTCATCCTCGGACCATCTCCCTCCGCGTGGGACAACTCCTGGTGGCCCCCTGCCCTGGGCAGCGCACCCAAACCAACGGACCATGCACGCAACATGGGCTTCATCCTGGACTCCTCCCTCACGATGGCCAAGCAAGTGAACGCAGTCTCATCATCCTGCTTAAACACCCTGCGCATGCTCTGGAAGATCTTCCGATGGATCCCCACAGAAACCAGGAAGACGGTCACCCAGGCCCTCGTCACCAGCCATCTGGACTACGGAAACACCCTCTACGCTGGAACCACAGCCACACTCCAGAAAAGACTCCAGCGCATTCAGAACGCTTCAGCACAACTCATCCTGGACATCCCTCGTCGCAGCCACATCTCAGCCCACCTGAAAGACCTGCACTGGCTCCCCATCAACAAGAGAATCACGTTTAGACTCCTCACCCACGCACACAAGGCTCTCCACGACACAGGCCCGAAATACCTCAACAGCCGCCTCACTTTCTACACACCCACCCACCAGCTCCGATCCGCCAGCCTCGCCCTCGCCTCCGTCCCACGAACTCAGAAATCCACAGTCGGAGGAAGATCCTTCTCCTACCTAGCAGCCAAAACATGGAAATCCCTCCCCATTCACCTACGGCTGACCCGGGATCACCTCTCCTTCAGGAAACAACTCAAGAACTAGCTGCTGTAGCGAACCCCCCCCCCCCTCAGCGCCTTGACACCCTTACGGTGAGTAGCGCGCTATACAATTTCCTTTGATTGATTGATTGATTGATAATTCCACTACACACAAAGTACATCCGCTCAATTCCCAAAAACATTAGTAATTTATTTTTATATTTATTTACAACACCAATAGCTCGAACTCTTGCAAATGCAAGACCTGTTGTGCTACAAATATTTCTCTAACTGGTAGTCATGTTTGCATAGTGGTGGAGAAAGAGGTCTGGGCATCCAACAGGTGCTCAGGAATTCCACTGCATAGGACTTACAGGAGGTACCAGGAGGGCTACTTGGCTGCCAAAGACCCTCAGCAGTAAAGTGGATTTCATCCCCCAACCAGTACTTGCAGAGTGGTGTTAAAAGGTGAGCAACGCCTCCGATGACCTCTCAGCAGTCCCATTGTATGGGACTTTTTGGAGATAACAGGAGGGGTAGTTGACCACCTAGGTCACCCTTGGGGGCCATCTACCCCTCATATTACCTCCAGTAAGTCCCATAGAGAATGATTGCTAAGCAAGCCACGCCCCCTTTCCCCACCACTCTGCAAACGCGCTTCCTGGCATGCTCTGGAGGAAGTCTATTTTGCTGCTTGTAGTCCTTAGGGGCAAACTAGCCTACCTGATACCTCCCATATGCCCCAGAAAGTGGGATTGCTGATTGTGGATACGAGCCATGTCCCCATTAACCACCACTCTGCAAACACGCCTCCTGGCGCGTTCTAGGTTGGGGAATTTTCTCCCCTTGAATCCTGAGGGTCCTTAGTAGGAACCAGCAATGTCCCGGGTTGCCCACCCCTGGGACACTGTAGTTTGCTATTCCCACCAAACCACAGCAAACACTCTGCTTTCAGCAAGTGAGAGCAGAAATCAACCTCAATTGCAGGAAGCAGAGCATGTCTGTTTCCCTGCCCTCTATCAACCGAGTAGGGAAAAAGACATTGCTTTGAGATCAGAAAGCTGCATATTAGCACCTCCCTGGAACTCAATGTAATGGTGGTTCCCACAGGAGGTGAGGAGCCAACAGGGACCGTGGTGCCCTTCAGGCTCTCTGTGTGGTCCCAAATGAAGTGGCTAGGCCCCAAAGGATGGTGTCCCTGTAACCAATATTGGCTCGGGTAGAGGGGCAGCACAAACCTCTCACCCCTTTAAAAAAAAGATATTGAGGCCTGGTCCCAGGGGATGGGGACCGTGGGCCAAAATTGACCTTTGGAGGGGGGCCACGAGGCCCATTTCCCCTTTTTTTAAGAAATGTATAAAGACCTGCCCTGGGGTATTGCTAACATGCAGCTCCCTAGATATCAAAGCAATGTGTCTGTTTCTTTGCTCATTTGAGAGCGGGCAGGGAAGTAGACATGCTCCCCTATCAGCAAGTGAGACCATTGTCTATTTTCTCTGCCAGAGTAGGTTTGCTATGGATTGGCAGGAGCGTTGCTCCCGCCAAGCCATACCAAACTGCAATGTCCCAGGGGGTGGGTACCCTGGGACATTGCTGAAGCTGGCTCTGGGGGGGTACTGATCCAAAGGGCCATCTAGGGCTCCAGGAGGGGAGAATGTGATTATGCCCAGGGAGGTGGTGATGATTGGCTGAAAACAACCAGATTGAGAGGACATTTTAAATATCAGGAATAGTCCCAGCACCTCAATATGGTTCTGTAAAGTGATAAAATGGGCCAAGGTAGAGATACCCTGAACCCATGGGCATGTTAGATGAGTGTCAGAGGATCCCTCTATGTTGCATAAAAAATTGAGTTATAGCATTTTTTTTACTTTGGGAATCTGTTTTCTCAGTGTAGCTCCGTGTAAATGTGCACCGGACAGATCTGTGAATCTTGATGCACTTTAGGGAAAAATCTCTTTTAGACTGAATGAGGCAGTCTCTTACCCACTCTCAGAGCCACACATGCACTAGCACATCTACTCACAGACCTACATAGACACTCTCACACCCACTCACAAGCCCACACAGCCACTCATAAATGCACTCACTCAGCCACACAGCCACTCACATGCCCATTCACATTCCATGCAGGCACTGACAGACTTATTCACAGACCTACAGAGGTACTAACAAACCCACTAACAGACCATACTACCAGTCACACAGCCAGTCACACACCCACATAATGACCACCAAGGACACTCAGACACCAACTTACACATCTCCTCAAAGACCCACTCAATAACTGACGCACCCACTCACAGACCCACTCACAAACTCACAGACCTAGTAATAGACCCACACTAACACTCACACAACCACAGACAGATACATGTACGGTCTCACACAGTCACTCACAGACTCCCACAGACACTCAAACACACACTCACACACCCACTCACAAAACACAAACACCAATGTACATACCGATACAAAAACGCACACACCCACAAAGGTACTCACAAAGCCACTGACAAACTGGGAGAAGCATCCACACCCACAACCATATACCCACAGAGATACTCACACACTCATTAACACATGCATTCCAGCACTCACACCCATACAGCCACTGTACACACACTCATACAACCTCTCTCACAGCCACTAATGTACCCATATTGCTACTATACTGTAATTGAGACAACCAGTCACACACTAACTCATCAACACACACGTATCTACTCTGTGACACACCTACTCATGCATTCAAACAGCCAGTCAAACAGATACTCACTTACCCAGTCACAGACTCAGAAACTCACTCAGCGAAGTGAAGATGAAGGAGTGCTAAAATGGTAAACAACAAATTGAATATAAAAGAACATATTTGATTGGGTGGTGGAGATGGTATGTTGCTTACAGAAAACATTTGTACTTTTGACCTAGTGGTGGACAGAGAGTGCTGCTAACACGGTCACCATGGAAACGGAGCTAAAAGAATATTCGAAATGGGAACAAAAATTACTGCACTTTGAAACTGAAAAAGAGGAGTGTGGTAACATTGGTAATTATGGAGTGTGTGGTTTTTAATTGGGTAATTTTTTCAAAGTAATACATAAATGCAAACAAATATTAGTAGTTAGTAAAATGATTCTCCGGGTTTCCTTCTGGGTCCGCAGGTCCACCGCAAAGTTACATGGGGGAGCTTATCTAAGCCTCACAGTAGATTCACAGGGGAAAAAAACTAATTGTGGTACTTTCCAGGAACTATAGTAAGGGTTACAAAAAACTGACCATTTAGAAGTTGTTCACAGGTATGCTAATTTGGTTGTAGTATAAAAAAGTTGATTTAGATAAAACATTCTGAGCATCTATAAGATGAAAGTAAATGTGGAGCTTCTAAACAGCATACTAGAAGGCAAAACATAAGGTATCTTAGATGAGAATACCAACTAAAAGATACAGTGATTAAGAAAGGAGAAAGAGGAATTGGTATACTGAAAATACAGTAATTTTCTTAAGCCAGTATGAATTACTGTGTCTGCAATTAGATGTATGTGTTTGCATATAGTGCATAATTTAATAGTATTTTATTTGTACCCTCTCACACAGTGAGGCAAGCACTTACACACCCAGTTACAATACCATACAAGCACTTACGTACCCATCACTCATATAATCAGACAGTGGAAGCCACACTCAGTCACACACTATAATATCATTACCACATAACCATTTGCTCACCTTTACATACACTTATCTAATTATGTACACACTCATATAGGCACTGGTATGCCTACTCAAATACCTGCATCACATACATGTACTCAGCACTCAGTCAGTTAAACATATACTTACACACCTGTAAACCCAGTCGCTCACCCGTACAGCAACTCGCATACTTATTTATAAAAACATACAGCCATTCACACATCCAGTGAGAGAGCAAAAGAGGCAGTTACACATACAATTATATGCCCCCATAGCACCCATGTATCCAGAAGAAACTAAGCTGGTTGCACACACCGTTGAATAACCCTAAACTTTCTGCCAGTAATTAATCCATACAGCCACATTCATAAACATGTACAGACTCATACAATTACTAATCCAGCAACATAGGTACTTACACATCCAGTGATACACTTGCATAGGATCTGATGGTGCCACTAAGATATATACTGACACTCTTACTCACCCATCTGGACAAGTAGCCCTTTACACATGTCTCAGGCAGGCTACTGCAAAGCTCCTATGTGCAGTTTTACTACCATGTTGACTTTGCATTTAAAACCTTTACCAAGCCTTAAACTCCTCTTCAGTACATATACGTCACCCTTATGGTAGGCCATAGGTAGGCCATAGGGCAGGGTGCTATGTGCCTAAACTGTTAGACATGTATTTTGAAGTTTCACTGAGTTACACACGCACTTAGAGACCCATACACCCAGGTATACATCCAGTGTCCCTCCAATGCTGTGACTCACATATCTATGTACAAAATCAAAGGGCCACCAACCCACCCAGTAAGACAGCGAAAGAGGCACTGACACATTTAATCACACATGCATATCCAGCAGTAACAGAGCAAGTTGCACTTACTAAGACAACACGTAAGCAATCCATACATCCACTTACAAACACATTTACAGACCTTTAGAGTTATAAGAGGCAGTCACATGTGCTGACATAGTTACTTACATATCCAATGACACACTCACAGAGGGACTGATACACTCATGCAGATATGTACTCAATAACTAGTGCACCTAGTCACCCATCTAGACAAGCCCTTTCGGCCTGCTACTGCAGATATTGTGTGTGAATTTTTATTGCTAGGAGGACCTGGTATTTAAAATCTCTTATCAATGTTCAAGCTCTCCTTTTTTTACACATGCCACCTCTAAGGTACTTACTATATAGCCCAATGGACAGGGTGCTGTTTGGTTAAGGGAACAAAGGTATTTTACATTTCAGTCACTTTCACACACATACAGACCCTTACAACCAAATGATATAGCCAGTCACCCACCTACACAGCCAAAAATATACCTATTTAGAAAACCATTCAGCCACTGTCACAAAAAGTCAGACAATGACAGAATAACTTACACATCCACTCACAAAGGACATATGTATCTGCTACTAATAGAACCACTTGTGTACACAATTACAAAGCCAAAAACTCAGTAACACAACCAGTTACGAATCCACTAAGCCACTTATATGCCAATTTAGACTACCATACAGTCACTAACACAGCCAGAGTATATATGATTCTCACTCATGGTTTAGTTCACTTATCTAAAATTGGTATATTTAATTGATCTGTAGACCTAGTAGAGACTTCTTATGCCCAGGGCCTGGAATTTAAATGTTATTTGTGTGTAGTGGCACCTATCAGAATCAGGTAGGCTGAAGTCTTTGTGACAATTTTCAAAGGAAAAAATGTTCCCATTCTTGGGACAAGTCAGAGATGGTAATGGCCGTCCATCCCTCCAGCGATTGAAGGAAACTGTTGTAAGTGCCGGGAGAAAGGCTGGGTTAAAACTAATAGGGGTAAACGGGGAGGGAAATGCAGCCCAAGTGGCAGAGTGGTTTAGTCGTCTCAGCATATAAAGTGTGTTCTTGTAGGTGAATGTTAGACCTGGCATCTTTGACGTGGTTTTCTCCTATCTTTTTACCTCTACCTCCTGTATTTTTTATGCTGTGCTGGATTTTGTTTTTGCTGGTTTAGATGCTTTGGACACTCTGCCACTGCTGATCAGTGCCAGAGTGTAAGTGCTCCCTATGTAAATTGTTATCATGATTGGATATACATGATTGGCATATTTGTATCACCATGAAGTCCCTAGTAAAGTGCACTGGGTGTGCCAGGGCTGGTGATGAGAAATGCTACTAGTGGGCCTGCAGCAATGATTGTGCCACCCATAGGAGTAGCTCCAAAATGGTGTCTCAGGCCTGCCACTGCAGTGCATGTGTGCAGTTTAGAAACTACCATGTCCTCCTGGTCAGTGTCCCCACTGACCAGGCCTAAACCTTGCTTTTTATGCACATTAGTCACCCCTATGGAAGGCCTAAGGTACCCCCCTGGGCAGGGTTCAGTGTATGTGAAAGGTAGAGAATGTACTGGTGCAGGTGACATGCTCTGGTAGTGAATTACAGCCATTTTCGTTTTCCACTATTGTAAGGCTAACTTGCTCCATAGATTAATATGGGGAATGCTGGCTACAGTGGCTTCCAGCATTTCTTCCCATAGGAACAAGATAGGACATAAGTATCTAGTATCCCTGAACTCAGAATTTAATAACACATCTTGTAGAAAAGGTTGTTTTTAAATCCTGTGCTCGTGAACAGCACATTTAGAAAGTTGCTGTTCTCTTGTCTGACCCCTCTGTGTGCCTTGGCCTGTTTGTGTATTGACTGTCTGGTTTGAGAGTGACAGGAGCCTGGTATTTCCCAGGGGGCTGGCTGAGTCAGCCCTAGGCTGAATGACTGCATTTGCAACCTGAGTGGTGGGAGGAGTTAGCACCGGCTCCACCTCCTGCTGGGTGGCTGACGACCCTGCCCCTCACTCTGAAAGGAAAGGAGAAGACAGGAAAGCAAAGTAATCAGGAAACACCCTGAACTGGTTCAGACTGGGCTCAGAACCACATGCACAAAGAGAACAAAGAATTTCAGGGGTATAAGTACAGGACCCCTGACAACAGAAAATGAGATCATTCTGGAACCAAGAAGTAACCTCTGCCAGGGAGAAAGCTGAATCTGTAGAAGGAAGACTGTCCAGCTGTTGCTCTGCTGGACTGACCTGTTGCTTTGCTGCCAAGGAGAGGAAAAGGACTTTGCTGCTGTGCTGTGTCCCCTGTCTTGAAGGAATCTCCAAGGGCATGAGAAGAGCAAAAGGACTTCACCCCCAGCTTCCCTGAACTCTGCTGAGAGAGTTCTGTCCTTCCTAGAGTGATTGATCCAGTTGTGGGGCCTCTGGAAGTTGTACCTGTGCTGGGAAGCTTGACACTAAGCTTCAGAGACTTTTGCAATTGAAAAGTGTCACATCGCTCGCTTGTGGAGCGCATCCCCGACAGTGCGAGAAGTTTCCCACCACTACACAGGTCGAGATCGTCGCAGTGCCTGACGCCGCAGCCAGAGCCATCATATCCGTCGTTTGCAGATGCACCAAACCGGTGTGTGAAAATCGAACATCACTGCGAGTGTCGTCGCAGAGCCTGTCATCGTTGGGTGAGATCGCCGCACCGCTTGCTTGTGGACCGTATCACGTCGCTGCGAGCATCGTCGCAGAACGATCGCATCTAGGCGCTGTGAGAGAGAGGATCACTGCAGGACTGCGCATCGTCACCCGGAGATCGTCGCAGCCCCTTCGAGATCATTGCATCGTGCCTTTGAGAGAACAAACTTCCTACGGAACCTACGCACCGGAATCCATACAAGTGGCCTTCCTCCCCATACAGACCGGAGTTGCCGTAACACGCCCGCTGCTGCAGCGGGGCTGTCGCATCACCTCCCCAGGGTCTCAAGAGCAAAGCATCGCTTGTTTTCCACCGCACCAGCTTCTGCTTTTGGAACTTTGTTGCAACTAAAAGGTACTGTGAGTAAACGTGACGCAACTGTGAACTTTTCACGCATCTGTGGATTATTTTATCGCAACCTAAAGAACTTACCTTACAAACTTAAGAACTCTTTTGAAACCATATTCTTAGACTGTGTATGTTGGATTTTTGTCGTTTTGGTCTTGTGTAGTATAGAATAAACACCTTTATTTTTCTAAACTGTTGTGGAGTCAGTTGGTGGTGTTTTCACTGTGTTACTGTGAGTGTTGGTACAAATACTTTGCACATTGCTTCCCGAATAGCCTGACTGCTCGTGCCAAGCTACCTAGAGGGTGAGCAGGGGTTATCTCAGAGGGTTTCCTCCTTACCCTGACTAGAATCAAGGGTCCTTATTTGGACAGTGGTACCTACCTCTGCCAACTAAAGACCCCCAGATCTAAGAGTGAGCATTAGGGGTCGGTCTGCTTTCGCTCTCCATAGCAAGTCCCAAATAGATTGCCCCACTATTGCCCGGCCCATATTGAGCCAGTGTTTTTGTTTGATTTCTTCAGAGTCCATTCAGAGATTACTCTCAGCTTTGCTGCCTTATAGTAGGAGAAGAAGTCTGAAAAAGCTAATCTGCCCGCCTCCTAAGGTAAGCGCAGTACTATGTAAGAAAGTTGGGCTCTGTGATTCTGACAAATAAGATTGGTCACTAGAGGGAGTAATTGTGTGAATCCTTGTTCCATTTTAATTGGTAGGCCCTGAAAGAGGTATGGAATCTTTAGTAAAACAGTCATTTTGATGGCTTGGATATAGTCAGGCTACGATAGGTATGTTGGGGCCCATCTTTTGAGGTACGCTTTGAGTTGTTGAGGCAATGGGAGATAATTAGTTCTAAACTGCTCGAAAATCTTGAGATCAATTTAATCTACAAATACGGATGCTCTTTTTTAACCCACTGGAAAGTGGAAAGTAGTATTCGCTAGTGTCTCTATCTCAGGTGAAGGGAGTGTCAAAATCAATAAGAAGGATTTATGGAGGTTTATGCAGCACCATGTCATTTTCTCAAAAATTTCTAGTACTTGGTGTTGATGGAGCGGGTTAATGAACAATATTTTGTTCAGGCCTTGTGAAGTCAGACTTCCATAATGTTTAATAAAACTAATATGTTTTGCTGCATGTTATTAAATCAAGCTGCAAAATAAATAATACATAAAATTATTGTCTATTGTCCTTGTCATATACTAACTGCTGCTGTCAAAAATAATAGCATGTGCTTTTTAAATGTGCTTTTGTCTTGTCTTTTCTGTGACAAATGCAGTTCCAGATCGGATTGGTACATCAACGGTAATATATGCTGCTTAAATGTGCTTTTGCTAGGTAACATAATTAATGGATTAACATTTAGCAAAGGGGGTGGGTAACAGAACAAATGTCAATTCTTTAATTAATTGATGTTTTATGTTTGTTTAACTAATAGTTTACTAAAAGAAGCATAGAGTTGGCTGCAGAAAAATAATGCATTCTGAAAAAGTGACGCAAGATAAAAAGTCGCGCAGAAAAATTGACGCTTTCTGAAAAGAGGCCTGCTGATGTAAAGCCACACGAGAAAACTTATTTTGAAAAAGATGAGAAGCCTATAAACTTTTACTGTGAAAAGTTTTCAAAAGAACTGCCAAAGGCGACCCAGTGGAGAGGTTTTGCTATTGTGCTACGGGAAGCTCAGAATGGACAGGCTCAAGGCCAGGATGTGAGTCGCGGTACTTTTGTGCATTTCATGAACATCTTTGCTACAAAATGTAGCAGCCTAAGGAAGTGCTGCCAGGACTCTGTGCATGAACAATGGCTTTGTGTAAAAGCCCGGACCTGAGGTGGAAGATGTCACAATTTACTGTGGCATGAGGTGGTTCAGCTAATGGGGAGCCAGAATTCAGCTGTTGGAATGTGAAAATAGTTAGTTTAGCCTTAGTTTTAGGCTATAAGAATTGGCTCAAGGAGCAGACTTTTTCCTATGCTTCTTGATTCCAGAGGGTCGTGTTCTGCTGATCGACGAACGCACGTAAGGAAAGGAGACTTTTTAAAGGCTTTGTTTTCAGGCAATGAGGGTAGAGACAGGGAATTAGTTAGGGTTTTGAAATGCTCTTTTTCACTTATTTCTGTTAATGAATAATATTTCTTGAATTAAGCTCTCTTTATAAATGCTGAATAAACGTTTCTTTATGACATTTTCTAATACTTGTTTAATAAAGTTCCAAAACCTACGTTTTCATGAATATGTTTGAATACACTTACTAAATGACAAGCTGGTCTTGTTTATTGTAGATAGTTTAAACAACATATTAGATTCATTCGCCTCATGATTCAGCTGCTCTGTTATTTTTATGGGCCTGGTATTGATTGGTAAGTTTGGTGATAGATGGTGACAACATTTATGCAGAATTTTAGTAGGAGCGCTGGGTCAGTGTATTGCTGCAAAGGAAGTCATGGGCAAAGACAGAGAGAGCAATACTTTGTCACAAATACAGACATTTTGTGGTGAATAGAACCAAAGGGTAGAATTGGTATTGCTTCCTCCTTTCTCATTACAACTGAAACATCGGTACTCCACCCAGAATTTAGAAATGCTGCCAGAAGAGAACTCTCACCATTTGAGACATTTGTAAGACAAGTGAAGGGGGTCAAGGCTACCATCTCCTCTCTCCATTCTATTTTACTAGAAACTTACCCCAAAATCTGACCATAACACATGGACTTCCAGTCCACTGTTTTGGGGGACACAATCCCAGGGGAACGATGGCTGAAGCTATGCATGTTATACCCAAGTTTAACCACTCTCTGGGGATGGGAGATGCACCTTATAAGTTATTATATGATTGGTACTTATACACTAATAAACAAAAAAAAAACTTTCCCAATGCAACCGATCTGTGCTGAAGGGTATGCAGGTTGCTAGGAGACTTCCATCATATATGGTGGGACTGTCCTATAATCCAGCCTTTCTGTTCTGAAATTTGAGCACAAATTAAAGACATACTAGGATACCCAATCTTCTCCATGCATGGGTTTGAACTTCTGGGATTACGTGATGAAACCTTTAAATAACAAACTTCAGGTGACCGTTCCATTGTCTGGTTTTGTTTGGGAACGGCCAAGACAGCATTTGCAACCTCGTGGAAATAATAAGCACTCCCTCGATCACACAGTGGCACTCCTGGTTATGGCAAGCCTTCACAATGGAAAGCATGGCTGACATACTCTTGGATAACTTTAAGAACTTTGACTATACCTGGGTTCTATCCATTGGCCTCCCACTCACAGCTTGCCCCACCCGTACTAGGGTATTCCATTGCTTCCAAATATAGTATCATAAGAAAACTGGCGAAGGACCTGGGAATATCTGTGGCCTGCCCCTCGGGTCTCATCAAACTGCACGCATTTCACAACATGCAGCTCCTATGCGCTCCCTTATGGTTTTATAGTTCACAGGGAGGTTCAAAGGTGGGATGGTGGAATAATGATGGGTAATCATTGTGCATTTCTGAGGCAAAATAATGGTCGACAATGTTATCATTGGAAAATCTGACTACTATGGCAAATATTAGTACACATCAGAAACTGTTTGTACTAACAGCACTCAATGTATAATACTGATGATCTTGTTGATGCTTGCTGACAATGTATAATGCTCTACACAGTTAAAATCCAATAAAAACAATTTGACTAAATTAAATGTTAGTAGTGGACCTGCTGCACTAATAGAGTCATTTTACAAGTAACACTTTAAACCTGACAGAAGCTTGCTACTCCTGAGCCTGTGTGTTCACTTTACTGCCACTACGACTTGGCATTTAATTCCACTTAGCAACATTTACACTCTCCTTTATTACACCTAAATCACACCTATGGTGTGCTCTAGGTAGCAAAATGGGAGGGTGCTCGGTTGTTAAAAAATAAGACATGTACTTTTACGTTTTAGTCACACATGCACTTAAAGACCCATACACCTAGTTATTCAGCCAGGAACCCACCTATAAAGCCACACACATAACTATTTAGAAAACCATATAGCCACTTCCACGTACAGCCAGACAATGACAGAGTCATTTTTACATCCACTCACACACTCAAACAGTACTTATATATGCAGTATGTATAGTGCCACTTCTATACAGTTACACAGTCAAACACTGTCAAACACAGCCAGTTACTAAGCCATACAGCTAAGTGCATTCCCATTTAGACACCCATACACTCACTAACACACGCAGCCACATACTTGGACACCCAGTTCGCCAACGGAATCCGAGCAGTTTACCACTGATAGATAATGGCAGAATGTATGTGCTTCTCACCAAAACATAGTTTCATTGACTTATCTACAATTGGTATATTTAATTCAGATGTAAGACACTAATAGAGTGCAGTCCCCATTCCCAGGGTCAATAGATACCATACACTCCCTAACACACCCAGACACATACTTGGACACCCAGTCCGCCTAAGGAATACAAGCAGTTTACCTCTGATAGATAATGGCAGAGTGCATGTGCTTCTCACCAAAACATAGTTTCATTGACTTATCTACAATTGGTATATTTAATTGATCTGTAAGACTTTAATAGAGTGCACTCCCCATGCCCAGGGCCAATAAATTAAATGCTAGTAGTAGGCCTGCAGAACTAATTGAGTCACACATACAAGTAGCCCTTTAAATTTGACTGAGCTTCGCCACTGCTGAGCCTGTGTGTGCACTTTATTGTCACTTCAATGTGGCATTTAATAACCATTGACAATATTTAAACTCTCATTTTTAATCACATCAGTCACCCCTAAGGTATGACCTTGATAGCCCAATGGGAGGGTGCTCTTTAGTTAAAAAATAAGACATGCATTTTTAAGTTTAAGTCACTTACAAACCTACTTACATACCCATCCACGTGCTTTACAGCTAGTCACCCACCAATATAGCCACAAACATACCTGTTTAGAAAACCACATAGCCACTGTCACATTCAGCCAGACAATAACAAAGTCAAATACACTTCCAATCACACACTCACACAGTACATATGTATGTACTGCTAATAAAACCACTTGCACACACAGTTACACAGCCAAACACTGACTAATACATCCAGTTACAAATCCATACTGCCACTGCTGATGCACTTAAGAGTGCGCGTTCAGTAGTGTGTGAACTCGAGTTTCCCTACTTTATTTTTCCTTGCAATATTATATAGCACGACAACATGGCATGAGCACAATTTACATTACAGAAGAACACTTGAGTTTGTGGTAGGCACGGGGAGATAAAGCGATTTGCCTGGAATCACAGGATGTTGAGCTGATGCCGAAATTCGAACGTAGCTCCCCAGCTCTAAAGTTCGCAATTCTAGAACTTGTGGCGGGAGGTGTGTCTTAAAGTGTATGTCGTGCTTGCCATCAATGAGAGAGACCTGTGCATTTTTCAAATTAGTGGTAAATAAATATGAGTATATTGGTGGAGATGTGGGCCACCATGCCACCAATGTACTTACCTGGGAAGGGTAAACACCCATTATTCCGCAACTTTCTTTCCGCATACCATCACTCCGCATACTTTCATTACGAAAGTACCATGACTCCGCAATGCCATTATAACGCATGGCATTACATTTTATATGCTTTTACCAAGTTTGGATAAGGTAAGTATGGGTATAGGGATATATATTTTTGAGGTATATGTTTTGGGGTGTTTGGGTATTTTTAAGGTTCAGATATAGTTTTGGGTTATGGGGTACAGGGGTAGTTTTAGAGATAGGTATGGGTTTTGGGGTACAGGGGTATTTTAGGGTTCAGGGGTAGGTTTGGGTTTTGGGGTACAGGGTTATTTTTATGGTTCAGGGCTAGGTTTGGGTTTTGGGGTACAGGGGTATTTTTAGGGTTCAGGGCTATTTTTGGGTTTTGGGGTACAGGGGTATTTTTAGGGTTCAGGGGTAGGTTTGGGTTTTGGGGTACATGGGTATTTTAAGGGTTCAGGGCTAGGCTTGGGTTTTGGGGTACAGGGGTATTTTAGGATTCGGGGTAGGTTTGGGTTTTGGGGTACAGGGGTATTTTTAGGGTTCAGGGCTAGGTTTGAGTTTTGGGGTACAGGGGTATTTTTAGAGTTGAGGGATAGGTTTGGGTTTTTGGGTACAGGGTATATTTATAGGGTTAAGTTGGGTTAGTGTTTAAGGGTGTTGGGGTATTTTAAGGAGTAAGGGTGGGTTATGATTATGGGGTGCAGGGGTATTTAAAGGGAGCAGGGTGGACACCTGGAGCTGGAATGTACAGAACCTGGGAAGAAAAAACAATGAAATATTGGGCACAATGCTCGTTTTTTTCCCTCTAATCCCGGGCCGGCACACACCCACACCCCCAGCACACGCTCACAGCACACGATATGAGACATGGCATGAAGGGCTGAATGTACCACATGCCCCCAGCATTTGTCATGCCCCAGCACACGCCCACAGCACAACGCAGACACGCCCACAAGGGACTACTTTGCTGGCACTGTTCTTTTCCCTTTTAAATGTATATAGTGGGCGTCTGCATAGCCTATGTCCTTCTGCTGCAACTGCTCTTTCCAACGCTGTATTGGGTGTTGTGATTGGTGCTGTGGTTCCTGAGTTTACCCGCCTCAAATGTTTGGGCTCTCTCTTTATTATATTAGTATGGATATGGATATGGATGCCCCAGGGGCTGCGGGGAGGACCCTACAGGCCTTCCACATACTAATTTAGTAAACATATCCAGGGATATGGCTGTCCCAGAGGCTGGGGTGGCATGCAGGCCCCCATCATCAGTTTATTATTGCTTTGCCCAGGAAAGTGGCAGTTCCCAAGGACGGGGTGCTTCAAGGACACCTCCCGCATAATTATAAAACACAGCCTCCAGGATTTGGCCTACCTGGTAAAAAAGATGCACATGAGCCCTTGCGTTCTCTTTTTATTTTTGAAGGTCCATCCATGAATATGTTTCAAGCAGTGACCCAAGATGGCTGCCACCACCTCCTGGTTGAAGTGTTGGTAGCTAATCAAATCTTGGTTGGATCTGTGAGTCCCTTGCAAGGACTCGCTTCCGCTGAAATCTATATTTTGTAAATCTTTATATCTCTAAAACTGCTGAACGGATTCATACCAAGCCCCAAAAAGGAAACTTTCTGGCCCAACAGATAGCATTCGTCCAACTTTGGTGTAATTCCATTCAGTGGTTCTGTCTAAAGTTATGTTCAAAATCCGAATGGGAAAATGCAGGGGGGAAATGCTTTTTGTGCTGCCCCTCTTTTCTTGGGTCCTGCTTTACGGATCACCTTGAAACTTTGAACATAGAAGCTACACCTAAAACAACACTGTTATTTAAAAAATTGTAAAGATTCATAAAGCAGCACCAAAGTTATTGGCAAAACAAAAAAACACGTTTCTTATGGAAACATGGTCCTAACTATAACTAAATATATATATGGATTAAAGACTGAGACTATTTTGGGATCTCCAAACTGGGTGAAGTTTGGGATACAAGCCATATGAAACCTATAGGGTCCTGTGGGACCACATCTGCAAAATAATTTTCTAGACACACATCCCCCCTCTTCTACCTTCTTTAGATAATGCAGACATGATAACGAGAATACAATGCTGATCTTTCAAGACATTAAAATATTTACAACTGTCCTTCATGTTACCGTGTTTCTATTTTCAGATACATGCCTTGTATACACTGTCTGTTGTATCCACTGAAAATTTCATAACAGATTTTTGAAGAAAAAATTAGTGGTCTCAATGAAAAGCTGAATGTGATCCAACCAGATTAACTGAAGCTTTCTTTATACTTTTTACTCTGTAAAGAATGGTTTCTTCAGCTTTCTGTATACGTTTTACTCTGCAAAGACTTATTTCTTCATCAATTGTGCTTTTGTTTTTTACACAGGTGTTTTCAACATCAGTGTAGGTAAGTCATCATTTAGAGCTATAAATGTCCTTGTGAAAGGCAAATTTACATTGGTTTATAGAACACCTAAAATAGAATACTAAGCCATGACTGTCAGCATATAGATTCTGTCCTGATTTATAGCGCAGATGCTGCTGTTTGTGCGAAGGTTTACCATCAGTCATTGTATTTTTTTCCTTTTATGTTGTCATGCTGTGACATTGACCTGACAATTGCACTCCAATGTTCCTTGTCCTTTTTTCCCTTTACCAGTGTCCCTCTTCTCCCCTTCTATACCCAGTGTCTAGCCCATTCAATCATTTCTGTGTCTAATGATTATTGTTATTTAAAATAGTTCCCAGTGGGGGGAGTGCTGTTCAGTGGGTGAGACAAAACAGGAAGCGAAAGATGAGAAAGGGGGCATGTTACAGTTGAGCAACAAACGCTACCAAAGAGGAGGTGAACTTTGATTAACAAGGGAAAAGATTGTGATGCAAAAAATAAAAAATGGTTCATCAAAATGGAAGTGATGGTTGAGAAACATGGAAAGATACCCTATAGCACCAACAATGCTAACACAGTCTAAGCTATAGCTGCCATAGAATCGCCTGATGGAATCCCTCCAGTACTCTATGGTCTTAGTAACTATGACCACAAGCTTTGTACAAGCCCAGTTGTTCATTCTTTGACTTACCTTACCACCAACAGCCCATCCAGCAATCACCTCTGTACAGCCATAAAAGTTTGGATTGTTATTACAAATTCCAGGTGCAATGTCGACGTTGGTGGAGTTTGGACAGCCATAGACCAGGATGTGCTGAACCAGATTTTTGTTGCTCTCTTGTATGATTGGATCAAACTGTGAAGGGGTCACAGAGCAGAAAATGAGTTATAGAAAGTACATGTTGTTTCTTGTGAGAAGAAAAGAAAAGATTCAGGTCAAATTTCTACTATTTAACATGGAAGTGCATTTAATCCAAGGAGACAGATATCCAAAGTGCTTAGGTCTTGAACATTAAAGCGCCTTTGAAATAAGAGTCTATATTTTTGTACATTAGGAGGTATCCTATTGTGCATAATGGAAGCCAGAGAGAAGAGCGCACTGGTACAAGAAAACACATTTCCACGATGACCAGAAATTAACACATTTGGCTCAAGTGTATGTGCTTGAGAGTCACCAGGATGCTTAGACGATGCACAATGAAGAGTGAAACACATATTGTAGGCATACAATGTATATGTACATTTTGTTAGTGAGATGATAAACAAATAAATATTCATTCAAACCTATCCGGTAATAACAATCTAGCAAAAACAGATTAGAATATGCATTAGAAAAAAAGACATTTAGTTATACTTACTATTAATCAGATTTTAAAATTTAACTAACAAAGGCTTTATTTACAAGGGGTCTACAAAGGCAGGACCCTTGTCAGGATTTCAGGATATTCACATGGGATAAATTCACATACATTTAACTTAAATGACATTCATTTACATAATCAGTCGTTGTCCCTACAATTTGAACATATCTAAAACCAATAGATTATGGTCTGACATTCAAAAATGTGTAAGTATCCATATTGCTTTGGTCATTAACTCTGGAGGGGTTCAGCCTTCACCTTTACTCTCCTTCTTTAAGAACTTAACAGTAGGGGTACTCAGAGCTCGCAGAGTTTCACTCCATGAAAGTCGGAGGAGTTACCCAAAAACTCTGCCAAATTCCACAAAGTTCTGCTAGTGAGCGGAGATACCGGCTCCAGAATGAGAGTCACCACACATTTGATGTACAAGACACATTTGATGTACAAGACAAGGACAGTGGCAGCAGAAATAAAACAATGTTAGGCAGGAATGCTCAATTGGGTGTTGTGAAGCCTTAAGCTCCCGCTCCACAAAAAACAGCCACCATAACGGTTCGATAAATTGTCAAAATCTGTAAATGAAATGCCAGACGTGTTGAAAGAAACAATGTCAAATGGATTCATCTACCTTTTCAGACAAACCCGTAATAGAGCACCAGGAGGACTCCTGAGCTGAACGCTCTGTGCCCCAGGCCAGTGCTGGACACCACAGAGGGCAGTGGGGGAAAGCAAATGAGCCCCTGAACAGGTGCTGGTGCTGGGGCTGGCGCCAATACGAAGCAGCCATGCACACGGCAAGCAACTGGCCACACAGGCACTTCACTGAGGGTGGTGATCTGACCTTCGAATGGCTGAAGGAATTGTGTGAAGGGATTGGCTGGAGAAGCTCCTCATATCTGCTTAACACTAGACCACCATCCACAGAGGCAATTTTGTGGATACGTAGCCTATCCAAATCTATAGGTGCCAGATAGGTGGTAGTAAGGGTGCTTGTAAAAATGTGTTCCGCTCGCAGAATTTGCGGATTTTCCGCGATTTCGCAATCCGCGAATCAGCAGGGACGAATTTTCAGCCAAGCACTTACAGGGTTACAGCAACAGGTGCAAAAGTTGAAGCTAACTTTTTGTATCCTTTTACAAAAGGGTTACAAAGAAATTAACTTCAACTTGGGCACCTGCTGCTGTAAGCCTGTAAGTGCTTCCTGGTGCCTCGTTGCCTACTTGCAACTATTCTCTGACCCTGCTCTGACCCTTGAAGCAGGGTCAGAGAATAGTCACAAGTAGGCAATGAGGCGCCTGTCACGAAAATTAAACATTAACAGAAAGCACTGACAGATATAAAAACAAGCATTTGCAATGCAATAGGTCTCGCATTAGGAAGGTTTGAGCTATTGGTCTTGTAAATTAAAACATTTTTTTATTTACGTGTTGGTTTTGAAAATAGCTACATTAATAGCTTTGTCATTTACAATGCCAATGGTTATTAACTTTTGCAAATGTGACACCTATAGCATTTGTAATGCAACATGTTTAGTATTTACGTGACTTAGCTGTATTGATATTACAAATTACAATGACATTTTTTTAAAATAATTAATACTTAAATAAAAGTGATTTTAATTTATAATGGCAATAGCGTACATTTTTGTGAATAACCTTTGTGAAGATTATGTTTAGTGTATTTTATTGTGGCAAAAATCCAAGAACAGATGTGGAATATTAACATCTTTTTGTGACATTTGTAATAAAGTTTGAAACATTGAGAGAACATATTTGAACCAGTTGTTGTTGAATGGTTGCGCAGATTGATTCTGTTGTGGAGCTTAGTGATGCTGTGGTGGTGCTGAGTGGTGCTGTGGTGATGCTGAGTGGTGCTGTGGTGGTGCTGAGTGATGCTGTGGTGGTGCTGAGTGATGCTGTGGGGGCGCTGAGTGGTGCTGTGGTGGTGTTGATTGGTGCTGTGGTGGTGCTGAGTGATAATGTGGTGGTGCTGAGTGATGCTGTAGTGGTGCTGAGTGATGCTGTGGTGGTGCTGAGTGGTGCTGTGTTGGTGCTGAGTGATAATGTGGTGGCACTGAGTGATGCTGTGGTAGCGCTTAGTGATGCTGTGGTGGCGCTAAGTGGTGCTGTGGTGGTGCTGAGTGATAATGTGGTGGTGCTGAGTGATAATGTGGTGGTGCTGAGTGATGCTGGGGTAGTGCTGTGTGATGATGTTGTGATGCAGAGGGCACAAAGACACAAAAAGCAGTCTAACAAAGGGCAGAACGACAGAAAAACAAGGGAAAAACGAGTATAACAGAGGGCAGAAGGGCACAAAAAACAGTCTAACGGGGCAGAAAGGCACAAAAACGAGTCTAACAGAGGGCAGAAGGGCACAAAAAACGAGTCTAACAGAGGGCAGAAGGGCAAAAAAACAAGGGAATAACAGAGGGCAGAAGGGCACAAAAATCGAGTCTAACAGGGGGCAGAATGTATCCCGCCCTGCGTGTTTGTCTACGAAGATGCCACCTTTTTGTGCAATACCTCGACTCAACTGGAGTACTTTCTACTGTCTAATCAGTAAGTGCTCCATCGTTGGTTAAATGTATAGGGGCAGATTTACAATAACTTGCGCATCCCCAGGGATGCACCAGTTATTGTGCGCCACTGCTCCGCCACCCATGGTGCGCAGGATTTACAATGTGGCACACCATGTGGCAAAAACGGCACATATGTGTCACGCATGAAATGAAGTTAATGAAATGAAATGAATGAAAATGAAATGAAAAGGAGTTTTATTGAGCACGACTGCTGCCCTGTGGCGTCCAAGCGCTTAGAGAGAGAAAAGGATAGTGCCTCGTGATACAACAGCTTAAGAGTTAGTCTTCTTTAATGAAAAGAAAAGTTTTGAGCTGATTGCGGAAGGATGACAGATTGGGATTACAACTTAAGTGTAGAGGGAGTGAGTTCCACAGCTTGGCGGCGTTGAAAGTAAAAGACCTGCCTCCCTCTCTTGATCCCCTAATCTGAAGAGCTACGTTCAGGAATGCATGGGTGGAGCGGAGTAGTTTACTGGGGTGGTAGAGGGAAAGCAGAGGGTGGTTAATCTTAGGGCCAGTTTTCCAGAAAGCTTGGTGGGAGATGCACATGGCTTTAAATTTGATTATCTCCCTAACAGGGAGCCAGTGCAAAGTCCTTATCCCAGATTCTACTGAAGCTCTACTTGGGAGCTGGAGCAGCGTGCATGCGGCACAATTTTGAGTCCGCTGGAGTTTTTGCAGAACATATTCAGGCGGCCCTAAGTACAAGGCATTGCTAAAATCTAGTCGGCATTGGATTAGGCCTTGTATTACAATTTGCTTAGCTTCAAAAGGTAGGAGCGGAAGGATTTTTTCCAGCGTCCTCATGATTCCGAAGCAGGTCGCAGATATTTTCGTTGCTAGGGTGTTGAGGGTCAAGGATTTAATCAGCCAGACCCAAAGACTTTTTATGTTGTCTTTCGGGGTGGGCGGTGTACCTATGCTGATGGGCCACAAGAGGTCGATGGTAGACAACGCTGGATGGCCAAGTAGCATCAGCTCGGTTTTGTCACCTTTGAGGTTGAGAGACGACGCAGTCATCCAGCTTTTGACCTCTCCCACGCACGTCGTCAGGTTGATCAGCTGGCTGCAACCATAGTGCATGAAGGGGCAGGATCACATGGGGAACCGGACTTTACTTGTTGTATCAAGGGTTCCAGTGTTTCTAGGTCTAGCAGGGGAAAATGATCTAAGGTTATTCGGGAGGAGTGATCAGATTCCGTGGAGAGATGGAATCCATTAGTAGGGGGCTCCAGAACTGTGGCTGCAAGTGAAAAATTATTTTTATTTATTTTCTCTGATAGAAAAAGTCCACTAGGTCATTGCAGCGGGAGAGTGGATTGTCATTAGGAACCATCGGTGGGGGAAGCTTGGTAAGACTTTTGACTATTTGGTAGATCTCTCTTGGTTTTAATCTGGCCATCATAATTTTATCACTGTAATAGGTAGATTGTGTATTTTTTACTTCCAATTTTTAGGCTCTAATAGCCTCCCTGTACATGACTTTGTCTACGGTGGCATATCCCAGGCGCCACTTCCTTTCAAGCTTCTTACAATGTCGCTTTTTCGCTCTGAGCTCCTCCGAGAACCATGGAGCTGTTTTTCGTGGCCTCTTTAGACTGATTTTTCTAGGGGAGAGTACAGAGTCAAGCGACTTCCGAATCCAATTATCGAATTCCCTATTATCTGATGAGGGATTCTGGTAAAATGAGGGTCTGGAGGCAGCCAAGGAACTAATCCACTGTTCTAGTGGGAGCCTGGACCAGTTTCTCATTTTTCGTGGAGTGGGGGTGCAATAAGCGGGCCTATGTATCGACCAGATGAGAGGAATTAAGAAATGGTAGGTCCATGGAAGATGAGTGATGGAGCCTGCCTTGAGGTCTACACAGTTGCTAAATACAGGGTCCAGCAAGTTCCCTTTGATGTGCATAAGGGGCTAGAACTAATTGGTCATGCTGACCTGCAGCCAAACTCGCTATCAGCTCTTTGACCATGTTAATTGAACTATTGTCAAAGTGAATGTTAAGGTCCCCCAGCAACGTAAAATTAGAGGGAGACGTAACTGAATTGCTACAAAAGAGAGTAGTGCAGTGTGGAATTGGTTAAATGGACCTGGAGGGTGATAAATGAGGATCCCTGAGAAGGAGTCGTTGGAAGAGAATTTAATGGAAAAAGACAGACTTTCACAGTCAGGAATGGTATCCAAGGTGCAGTGACACGAGTATTGAGCTTTGTAAATAATTGCAAGTCCCCCGCCTTTCCCATGAGCGCGGTCCCTGCGTGCAATTTGGTAGGCAGAGCCATCTGTGCTGTAAAAGTAGGACATGGCTGGAGCTGCGTCAAGCTTGCGATGCAGCTCCAGCAATGCTCTGGGGGGCCCTATCTCCCCAATACTGCATCC
Source organism: Lissotriton vulgaris (assembly GCF_964263255.1). Lineage (NCBI taxonomy): Eukaryota > Metazoa > Chordata > Amphibia > Caudata > Salamandridae > Lissotriton > Lissotriton vulgaris. The sequence continues at coordinate 83,546,394 of NC_141695.1, forward strand.
ATTGGCCTAAAAGTGACTGAGTGAATTTTTGTAGATTTCACTCAGCCACTTTTAGAAAGTGTTCCTGCGCAGGAACGCCCTCCCCTGCGCCGGAATGCCTCCTGATGGCGCAGGGCTTTACAACGTGACACATCTCTCAGATGCGTCACGTTGTTAATACCCAGCACCATGTAGCATCTTTTGTGCTGCCGCTGCACCACAAAAGGTCTTGGTAGAGGGTGGGGGTGGTGAACCAGAGGGTGGCAGTGATGAACCAGAGGGTGACAGTGATGATCCAGAGGATGGTAGGGGTGAACCTGAGGATGACAGTGCTGAAACAGAGGGTGGCAGTGCTGAACCAGAGGGTGGCAGTGATGAACCAGATGGTGGCAGAGATGAACCAGAGGGTGGCAGTGGTGAACCAGAGGGTAGCATGGATGAACTAGAGGGTGGCAGTGGTGAACCAGAGAGTCGCAGTGGTGAACCAGCGGGTGGCAGTGCTGAACCAGAGGGTGACAGTGGTCAACCAGAGGGTGGTAGTGGTGGACTTGGTCTCATGAACAATGTACTATATTGAGGGAGGTATACAAAAACATACCTTATAGACATGATTTTTTTCAGACAGTTGTGGCAGCGGAATGTATGCACATCCGTAGGTGGTTGCATCAGGTGGTATAGGAAACTAAACATTGGAGAGAAAAAAGAATTATGTTAGAATTTCAGCAACCTTGGCTGACCATAATGGAGGTCATTAAAAGTGACTGTTATTAAAGAGCGAAGAGGAAATAGTGTCAAGACATAAATTCTATATGGCTTAACAGTGAGTATCCATTTGAGGGAATTACTTAGTGCAACCTTGTTTGGAAAAATGAGTGAAAACTCTGATGTAACTTAAAACACCTATCCAGGAATCTTCCATCTTGGTTAAGTTAAAGCCCTAAATCATATGCATTGAATTCCCAAGGGCCCAATGGACAATAGGTAGAGACTTAAAGCAGTTGGTGAGTCGTACACCTATTGCTTTGCCACCCAACCTACCTTTTGCACTGCAACACATGTGCATAACTATCACTGTGCAATATGACCATTCTATAGGATTTGATAAATTCAGCCTTATTAATATTATTGTGGCTGGCTTCCAGTTTTCAAATCCTACCGAAAGCCTATGGATGCAGAGATGGAGCCCCACAAGGGACAGCAAACCTTCAACCCTGCACTCTCAATCTCAAATTGTTATTTTTCTTAAGGAAGAAATTCAGTATTCAGAATAAAATTAGCATGCTGCAAGTGGACATCATGAGGACCTCTTTCTCCCTGTCTTCTCTCACCTGTGCCTGAAGCTGGTATTGACATAGTGGAAGCTGACTGCCTTAGTCGGCTTCCACTTTATGATTGACTGTGAGTAATGTTTAGTTTAGTTTAGTTTAAAGGAGTTTGTAGAGCGCTTGGTGACACCTCCCGGCGTGTCCCCGCGCTATGGAGAGAGAATGCAGCAGCAGAGGAAAAAAGAAAGAACCAGTTCACACAGCAAAGAGGCAAGTTTTCAGCTTCTTCCTGAATACAATTTCATTACTCTCCAACCTGATATCTAGAGGCAGGAGGTTCCATTGCTTGGCAGCTAAGGTGCGGAATGATCTGCCACCCATTTTAGCTTTTTTGGGGCAGGTAGTTTTGAGTAGACCCATTCCTTTGGATCTAAGAGATCTGTTAGGTTCATACACAGACACCAAATCAGACATATATGCCGGAGCTCTGTGATGAATTATTTTATGGCACCAGAGCATAGCTTTAAAAACAATCCTCTTACTGATCGGTAGCCAGTGGAGGGCTGCTAGAGAGGGACGTGAAGGAGCTCGGCGGGGAAGCCTTAGCACCAGGCGAGCTGCCGAGTTTTGTAGAACCTGTAGCTTTTTTATGTTTTTCACTGATGTCCCCATAAGTAGTACATTGCCGTAATCAATACGGGACGTTATTAGTGCCTGCATCATGGTACGCCTGGAGTTAATGGGTAACAGGTCGAGGGTGCAATATGACCATTCTATAGGATTTGATAAATTCAGCCTTATGAATATTATTGTGGCTGGCTTCCAGTTTTCAAATCCTACCGAAAGCCTATGGATACAGAGATGGAGCCCCACAAGGGACAGCAAACCTAATGTAATGTATTATATATTGATTGTGCAACTTCAACATTTAATACACTCAACAACCTGTCTTGGTTCCATTCAGGCTCATTTGAGAAAACCTTAGCTCAACCATGGGTATCTGTGGCTTCAAGCAGTCAGGCTGTCATAGGAACAAGTGCAAAGCATTTAGAAGTATTAACTCAGCCTAATGAAACACAAAAAGGAGCCCCGCAACCAATTCATAGAAACTGGCAATTGTTTAGAAATAGTTAGACACACAAACTAGCAAAATCCACTGAAGGGTTCTGGAGAAACAAATATTCAAACAATTCTTAAATCACACATTTTCACTCGAAAAAGTATTGACCACTACCACAGCTAGCTATAACTTTTAAAACATTTGGAAACTTTAAAAGAAATTGTGTTTGGGTACTCCAGCTTACTTTAGATGACCATCTTTGGCAGGGAGCAAGCTAAGGGGGCCTATAAGCCATATGTGGCAGTTTCCTCAAGGCCAAAGCTGTCTCCAATGCCGTTCCAGTCCTTAGTCACCAAACACCATGACTCAATAGAGTGGTCCTGATGCAAGGACTACAGGATGCTGAAAATGCTGAAGGATATTGAGGGTGCAGCACTGACAATGGGGTAGTTCTGGGGCTACTCCTTAGTCCATGGTCATGGTGGGATGTCTTTAGCCATAGGAGTCTAGGTCCTTGGAACTTGGGGTGAACTCCAGCTGAAAACCAATTACCACTGGTCTACTGGTCTACGGCCATAGCAAAACCACTGGTTCTCTTTTGATGAGGCTAATGTACTTCTTGGGCGACCAACCTGCACTCCAACTTTTCTCCTGGGTTCAGCAGAATCTGGTGTAACTTTTGAATGTCAGAATCCTTCTCCATGGCTGCACTTTGGTGGTCAGCAGCAGTCAAGTGATTGTGGATACTTTTCACCAAGGCATTCTTCTTCAGCTTTTGTAACCCTCTACATGGAACAGGAAGTCAGCAAACTGACTTTTGGTGTCACTTCTTCTGCTGGGGCTCGAGGACAACTATTCCTCAAACCAGCAGGGCACCACAGGTACTGTCCTTACTTTGCGGGGTCAAGGAAACAGCAGGGCAGTCCTTACTCAGTTCTCTATCCAGTTCAGATGTGAACCTGGGGCCGGGGTGCAATATTTCTGCCCATACTCTGCCTGCAATGGCTACTGGACAATGGACTACCAGGTCTCCTGGTGACAACTTCCTGCAAAGTGAGGCATCTAGTAAACCCAGAATGCTTTATATTACCCACTCCCAAGTTGGCAGAAACCTCTCTCAGTGTGTAAAGCTTGGTAGCCCATCCTAGACATGTGCCTACCTGAGGGAAACACTTCCAATGGCAGGCACCTAAATATTCCTTCCTGGGGTTTGTTCACACCTCTACCCAGGAGGGCAGCCGACTGCCTTATAGCTAAGCTTGGGCCCTAAATCGGTTCCGTTCGTGGAATTTGTGGATTTTTGGCGATTTCGAGGTCCGCGAATCCCGCAAATTTGTCCCAAAATTGGCAAATTCGCAAGCTGGTGGATATTTTTGCTTGGTCGCGCTTGAAAAATACATTATTGCGCGTGCGATGTTTACTTACTGTTATTCTGTGTTTGCCGAGTTGTTTTTCTCCCTGTTTGAGTGTGCTGCACCATTTTGGATCTTGCTGCGTTATTGCACGAGAGTTTTTGGACCGTGATTACGTCATCGCGGCCTGCCATCCTGAACAGCGAGAGTTTGACAACGCGAGTACCTCATAAGGGTCCGCGATCACGCATCGCAGGAGTAAACAATGCGGAGCACGTAGATGCGGCGCGCAGCTGACTTCCGGCGGGAGATTTGAATAGCTTGCTTTCCCGAAATCGCAAAAATTGCAATTATGCACAAGAAATCCACCGCGTGCTGCATAAACCTTCTGAAAATGATGATTTTGATCAGAATAACTCCTCAGATTGACAATTGGCTGCACTTTTGGTGCAAGGAGTCCATTTTGGGGGGGGGGTGGGAGGAAGGAAGTGCCCCAGAGTCTCCAAGTCCTGTTCCCGTCCAGCAGGCTCCACCCAGTGCTTTGTCAATGTCCTGGTCATTTTTGATTTGGATCTGGAGCTTGAAGGATTACTTTTTATGGCTGCTGCTGGATATTTGTATTTGAGGACTGTTTGGACTTTGGAGTTCGGATCACTTTTGGACTTGAGATTTCACAAGTAAGTTGGTGTTGTTTGTTTGGGGCATTGCAGTTGCTGCAACTACAGTTTTAAAACTATTTTCACAAATTAAAAAAAACGATATTTTGGGTTAATCATGGGTGCATGATACAACTGTTTCTGGGATTTTTTTTACTTAATTCTCATTTATGTCATGGAATTGTAGCTCTCTGTTATATGTTGATTTTTAATTTTAGGGTGCCTATAAAGCCTCACTAGCCAGTAGGCCCAGGGGTAGTGAGTGGTGCATGGACCAAGTCTTTCTGTGGGGTCTCTTGAATTTAGACATCATTGAGGGCATGGACGGCATTGGATTGGGGTGATTTGTGTGTGGTTTTAGACTTTTTGGGGTGTTGTTGGGGCCTGGCCATGTGGGTGGGGGCCATTTTGAGGACTGGTCTAGGCAGGGCCTTTCCATGTGGTGGCGGTCAAGGGGCCATTTTGAAGCCAGGCAGTGTGCTCAGGTCTGCACCCAGTTTGCCTTGCTTTCATCAATTATGCCCAGGGATAGTGCGTGGTGCATGGGCCAAGTCTTTCTGTGGGGTGTCTTGAAATTAAAGATTTGGCAGTAACACTGCTAATCATACCAGTGTGTTGGCCAGCACTCCTTTGTCAGACAAGGTGTCTTCAAAGAGCGTGATCAATTGTCTGCATGATGTAATCCGAAAAAAATCAAGGTATTCCAAACAGTTGTCTTTTATTTTTATCCAATTTGGTTAGTTCACTGTTACATCACAGTTTCAAAAAGTTTGCAAACTTAATCGATGTAATTCTGGTACATCTGTAATCTTGTCCAGAATAATATTATGGTCTATGTGGGTTCAATCCCAATGCATTTCGTGCCGCAGCACTTCATCAGGGGAAATACATTACATCTATGAATAAAGTAAAATAAATGCGTGTAAGACGATAAGGAAGTAGAAACATAACAGTCAACAGAACTACTCAAAAAATTAACATTTGCAGAGGGTAACTGAGCGTGTGCCATGAAGTGATCTTAGTATTGCGCGATCTCGATGTTCCAAAAGCTGTCATGGAATGTGATTGGCATGAACCTGAATGGTCCCGTGCGTAAAGCGAATCTGTGGCTTTAAAACCGTAACAACCCGAGTGAGTGGAAGTGATTAAACAAGAGTTCGAAGGTTCAAGTGAAAAATAAATAAAAGAGCAACCTGGTGCATCATGTTAACCGGAAATTAATATACTAAAAAGGAAAATGGGATTGCCAAGAGTTTAAAGGTGTGTAAACGAAGTATGTGAAGAAACGGCAAAAAGTCAAATCACCAGTTTAATCTAAGGTGATCGATGTGCGTGCTAATTCGTGCGCATTTCTCTTACCGGTAAACGGCGTCCAGCTATCAAATGCGGGATAGAAGTTGAAAAACTCCCCCACAATGGTACCGTGATTATAAAAATTGGTACTGCGCATGCGTGAAGTTCCGATCAGTGCATTACATCACCAACAGCTACAGCATAAATGAAAAATTTGCCAAAATAAAACGTGGTGCATTGAATGCGTAGGTAAAAGAATACAGACTGATGGGCTATGTACATGCACTATAGCGAAAAAAATAATAAACATGTACAAATAAGCGCCAGTGGAAAGTGTCAGGGGATAATAGAAAAGGTGCTGGCGGCGGCCATCTTGGAAAAGGTATATAGAGACGATACTAGTGGGAAAAACAGTAAGAAAAGGTGCTGAAAAAAGTTTGAGAACCAACTGAAGATGTAATATGCGAGTATATGAGAATACACAAGACTACTGTGTGTCTGTGGCATGGGAATAACACAAATCTATCCCATCTGTAAATATAAACAAATCCTTATGTAAACAAATCATTATGGGTGAATAATGTATGATTATGATACAAGAATTATTAAAGGAAGCAGCTGTATTCCATACAGTCATTTAACCCCCTGGGGTTACATGAGTCCAATTTCTTTATCCAGTACATTTCGCGTTGCAGTAATTTCTTCCTGTTGTCAACGCCTCGCAGGGGCAAAGTCTTTCTGTGGGGCGTCTTGAATTTAAACATCATTGGAGGCATGGATGGCATTGGATTGGGGTGATTTTTTTGTGTTTTTCGACTTTTTGGGGTGTTGTTGGGGCCTGGCCATATGTTTGGGGGCCATTTTGAGGCCTGGTCCATGCAGGGCCTGGCCATGTGGTGGGGGTCAAGGGGCCCTTTTGAAACCAGGCAGTGTGCTCAGGCCTGCACCCAGTTTGCCTTGCTTTCATCCATTATGCCCAGGGGTACTCAGAGGTGCATGGACCAAGTCTTTCTGTGGGGTGTCTTGAATTTAAACATCATTGAGGGCATGGATGCCATTGGATTGTGGTGATTTTTGTGTGTTTTTCGACTTTTTGGGGTGTTGTTGGGGCCTGGCCAAGTGGGTGGGGGGCCATTTTAAGGACTGGTACAGGCAGGGCCTGGCCATGTGGTGGGGGTCAAGGGGCCATTTTGAAACCAGGCAGTGTGCTCAGGCCTGCACCCAGTTTGCCTTTCTTTCAACCATTATGCCCAGGGGTACTCAGTGATGCATGGACCTAGTCTTTCTGTGGGGTGTCTTGAATTTAAACATCATTGAGGGCATGGATGTCATTGGATTGGGGTGATTTTTGTGTGTTTTTTTTTAACTTTTTGGGTGCTGTTGGGGCCTGGCCATGTGGGTTGGGGCCATTTTGAGGCCTAGTCCAGGCAGGGCCTAGCCATGTGGTGGGGGTCAAGGGGCCATTTTGAAGCCAGGCAGTGTGCTCAGGCCTGCACCAAGTTTGCCTTGCGTTCATCCATTATGCCCCGGGGTAATGAGTGGTGCTGCATGGGCCAAGTCTTTCTGTGGGGTGTCTTGAATTTAAACATTATTGAGGGCATGGATGGCATTGGATTGTGGTGATTTTTGTGTGTTTTTTTTACTTTTTGGGGTGGTGTTGGGGCCTGGCCATGTGGGCGGGGGCCATTTTGAGGCCTGGTCCAGGCAGGGCCGGGCCATGTAGCTGGGGGTCAAGGGCCCATTTTGGAGCCAGGCATCGTGATCAGGTCTGCACCGAGTTTGCCTTGCTTTCTTCCATTAGGCCCAGGGGTAGTGAGTGGTAAATGGACTAAGTCTTTCTGTGGGGTGTCTTGAATTTAAACATCATTGAGGGCATGGATGTCATTGGATTGGGGGGATTTTTGTGTGTTTTTTTTTACTTTTTGGGTGCTGTTGGGGCCTGGCCATGTGGGTTGGGGCCATTTTGAGGCCTATTCCAGGCAGGGCCTAGCAATGTGGTGGGGGTCAAGGGGCCATTTTGAAGCCAGGCAGTGTGCTCAGGCCTGCATCAAGTTTGCCTTGCGTTCATCCATTATGCCCAGGGGTGGTGAGTGGTGCTGCATGGGCCAAGTCTTTCTGTGGGGTGTCTTGAATTTAAACATTATTGAGGGCATGGATGGCATTGGATTGTGGTGATTTTTGTGTGTTTTTTTACTTTTTGGGGTGTAATTGGGGCCTGGCCATGTTGGTGTGGGCCATTTTGAGGACTTGTCCAGGCAGGGCCTGGCCATGTGGTGGGGGTAAAGGGGCCATATTGGAGCTAGGCAGTGTGCTCAGGCCTGCACCCAGTTTGCCGTGCTTTCATCCATTATGCCCAGGGGTAGTGAGTGGTGGTGCAAGGACCAAGTCTTTCTGTGGGGTGTCTTGAAATTAACACCTTGGCTGCTATGGGGTTTTCCCGCTGTGCAGTGGAAATTGACATTTTCCATTGTTCATGACAAGGTCAACTCGTCATAAGCACAGCACAGGTAACACCCATGACGAGCTGACCTTGTTAATAGCATGGAAGGGGTTAAACATCATTGAGGGCATGGATGGTATTGGATTGGGGTGATTTTTGTGTGTTTTACTACTTTTTGGGGTGGTGTTGGGGCCTGGCCTTGTGGGTGGGGCCCATTTTGAGGCCTGGTCCAGGCAGGGCCTGGCCATGTAGCTGGGGGTCAAGGGCCCATTTTGGAGCCAGCCAGTGTGCTCAGGCCTGCACCCAGTTTGCCTTGCTTTCTTCCATTAGGCCCAGGGGTAGTGAGTGGTGCATGGACCAAGTCTTTCTGTGGGGCATTTTGAATTTAAACATCATTGAGGGCATGGATGGCATTGGATTGTGGTGATTTGTTTGTGTGTTTTCACTTTTTGGGGTGTTCAACTGATGTTCCTCTGGCTGCCATTGCTTTTAGGTGCACAAGAGAACCACCAGTGCCAGGAAAAAGTCCTGCAGCGGAGTGTGTAGCACGTGTGGCCACAGACAAGACAACTCTGCAACTCGTGCAACTGCGGCCTGCTGTTCTGACATCTGAAGAAGATGGGCCCAAAGAAAGGTAGCCATAGCACCTCAGCCACAAAAGTTACCAGTGCCACTTCCAGTAAGAAGGAGCAGAAGAAGCAAGTGGCACCACCTACCAAGGAGACTGGTGGGCCCACCGACACCTTTTTTGGAAGAAAAAAAAAACGACGCCTGCAGCAGCAGCGGTGTCCGCCGGGGACCAAGCTGGAAGCAGTGCCTCTGCTTCATTGGGCTCAGTGCCACCATGCCAAGTTAGGTCCAAGACCATGAGTGCTGCTGAGGCAGCCACTTTAGTTTCTCAATCACCATCAACCAGTGATGTTGGCTCATCACAAGAAAGTACCATCCAATCAACGCCGGGTGTAACTCAGCTGACGAGTTTTCAACAACGACAGCCGCAACGACAACCACAGGTGCAACTAGTAAGTAGAGGTGCATGGAGAGGTGCAACTAGAGGTTCAGGGAGCGGCACAACTGCCAACAACGCTTGCTCCTTCAGAAGTAGGGGCACATCAGGAAATTGAGATTCAAGCGGCGGTATCATCCGAGAAAGCAACTCCTCCTGATGATGATCCATTGTCTTTCAGATCCCCAGCAAGAAAAAGGTCAAGGAGGGCTACTATTACTACAAGTTCTTCTTCTTCTATGAACTTGATCTTGATTGGAACCCACCAATGCAGTCTGAGAGTGAGGCACGCCATGAGCCGACAAAGGTAGCTAAGCCTAAAAGGAAGGTTCCTGCAAGGCTTCCACTTATGGGTGATGACGACGAACAAGAAGTGGTGTCTTCTGCCTTTGATGAACAGTCTGACGACGACCCAGTCATCACAGTCGTCACTCCAGCCCCAGCGGACATGCAGCAGACAGACATTTTCACCCTATCCTGAATGGCTGCCACCACCAACGCAGTTACCTACAACACCAACACAACCTACAGCTTCCATATTTTTTAGTCAGAAGGGCCGGCAGGGACCTCCATCCAGCTCGACCTCCATTACCTCAGTAGTGGTGCTGTAAGTGAACAACAGAGTCGAATTCAGCCACGCCCATCCTCCACTTCATCTGGCATTGGACCTGAAAGTAGCACCTCCACCACCAGCAGACATCTCCAGTCCCCAGTTTGGGACTTCTTTAGTGTTAGCAAAAAGGTGGAAAACATGGTTGTTTGTTCGATTTGTAAAATAGTAGTTAGTCGGGGTAAGCTTGGTACCAATTATGGTACCGGAGGCCAGAGAGGTAATCTCCAAAAACACCACACTATCCAGTGGGAGGAGCACCTAAAGAATATCCGGGAAGCCAAAAGTAGAACTGATCCAAATGTATCCATTCACATTGCATCTGATGCTGACGAGGGGCTGATTGTGCAGAGGGGAAATCAAGAACCGACTGACATTTTTTCTAGTACACCTAGTACCCCTGGCAGCAGCACACCCTCGACCCCTGCAACATGTATGAGGCACACTAGGACACCAATACGAAAAAGTACATCAATGAGCCTAACTGGTTTGAAGAAGTCTGCATCATTATCATCATGTAAAACGGTCCAGACCACCATTAGCAGAATATTTTGGTCGGAAGCGCCATTTGAAGGCAACCACCCAACGGCACGTCTGTATAATGCAAAGCTGGCTAAAATGCTAGTGCTGGACCTTCTCCCTTTTTCTTTCGTGGAAGGGGTGGGTTTTCTAGAATTTGAGGCAACAGTCTGCCCTAAATGGAAGGTTCCTAGCCGGTCCTATTTTGCCAGGGTTGCTGTTCCAGCACTACATCAAGATCTGATTGAGGTGATTGGCGCAGCTATTCTAAAGAGTGCTGTTCACACTATCCACCTGACAACAGACATGTGGACCAGTTGCCAAGCCCATGATTACATGTGCATCACTGCACACTGGGTCTCTTTTGCAGGGGTTAAAGACCAGTTAAAAGCAGGTGTTGACACGGACACAGTTATTCAAGCTACTTGGAAACATGCAACAGTAGCAATGTTTGCCATGGAGAAAACTCACACTGCACCTAACCTTTTGCAGGAGCTTGATAGGAAGGTCTATGAATGGCTGCATCCAAGAAATCGTATATTTGGGTATGTTTCCATGGATAATGGCAGAAATATAGTTAGGACCATGGCTGATTATGAATATTTCAGAGTGCTGTGTTTGGCGCACAGTATTAACATCGTGGTGCAAGATTTCTTGAAAAAAGAAAACACAGTCAGCAAGTTACTGACCACCTGCCGAAGAATCTGCACACATTTCAGACATTCTTTTAAGGCCCGGAAGCAGCTGAGGAGCATTCAACATGAATGTAGACTGCCAGTCAAAGGACTCATCCAGGAGGTAGCAACACGTTGGAACTCAATCTTTTACATGTGTGAGTGTCTGACTGAGCAGTGGGGGGTAATAAATGATTATGTCTATAAACTGGGTTCTACTATGAAAAACATGAGGCTAGAGTTGGAGTAATGGAAGCTAGTTGCAAGCCTGACAGACATGATTCGTCCTTTTGAGGTCTTCACGCGTGAAGTCAGCAGGGAGGACTGTTGGCTCAATGGTTAGAGCGGCAGACCCTGATGCAGAGGTCTAGCCCGGGACCAAGGTTCAATTCCCCGCCTAGGTGGGACTTGGGCTCAAAATTCCACGGACCTGATAATTTTCGCCTCGGTGCCTATTCCAATCATGGAGTCCCACTCTGCAACTCTGGAAAATAGCTTGCTTAATCTCCACAATGGCCCCCACAACGCTAAGGATGCTTGGCCTCCACCTTGGGGGTGCCCAATAGTGAACGCCTCACAGGGAAAGCCAGGATGGGTTCCACAGCGGTATTCGTACAAGCGCCTTGAGACCCTTGCGGGTGAGTAGTGCGCTATACAAGTATCAATTTACATTTACATTTACACTGTTCTTTGGGCAAAGCTATCCCATTGTTGGTTATGCTAGAGCACCAACTGAAGGTGGTGTTTTCAACATTCCGAGATGATGCTGAAAAGCAAGACACATATCAGTCGGCGGAGAGGTTATTAAGCCGCCTAGTTGACAATGAAAGTCTTAAGAAATACATACAGAACAACAATACATTTGTGCCACTACTCTGGATCCATGGTACAAAAAGGCAGTGGCCAGCAAAGCATTCATTCCTTTTGATGAAGCAGATGTTTCAAAGTACATACATTGGCTAGCTGTGTCAGCCACTCGGTTCGAAAAAGAGCGGTAGAAAATTCAAGGAGCTGGCAGAAGTACAACTGAATCAGCAGGCCATCCAGCATCAAGTTCCACTTCTGAATCTGTGGCCGAATGGAGTCACTTTTCCTCACAGCCGTTACCGACACAAGCAATCGTATCATCATCCTCACCTGCACCAGGCCCAGCCATAAGATTATCGGAAGCGGATTGGCTAACTCATCAAGGGTTTGCTTGTTCCAGTGATGCAAAGGCCACAGATGGTACACAAAGTGGAGCAACCCTGGAGAACCTTCAGTCGATGGTGCAGGCCTATCTGGATGACCCAACAGAGGTCTTTGGTAATCAGAACCCATTGCTGTATTGATGTAAGAAAAGACCTCTATGGCGACTGATCACCAAACTGGCTCTAAATTGTTTGTCTTGCCCACTCGCAAGCGTGTCTTCTGAATGTGTTTTCAGTGCTACTGGTGCCATTGAAACTTCAAAAACGACCCGCCTCTCGCCCAATAATGTGGAGAGGTTAACACTGATCAAGATGAATCAGCACTTCATACCACCAGATTACAAAATATGTGAATGCATGCAGGAAGAAGAGGACACCGACTTAGGTGACTGAAGTTCTTTTCTGTTAGCTAACCTACTCCAGTCTCTATTCATAGAGTTTGAGGACGAGCTCTACTTCCCTGACACCGAGGCCTGAAAATTACTTCCTTTTTTTCATCCTTATTCACTTAAATTCCTGTGTGTCTTTCTTTGTTTTGCAACTTTTACCACCACAAAACTCTAATCACCTAAACACAACAAGTCCATCAGCAGCACTGTCTTCATCTTATTTTCCTTATTGATTTGAAGGTGCCGCAGTCTGCATTCCTGTGGTTCACAAGTTCACAACTCAATCATGCTCCTCTATCCTCCTCCAAACTCCCCCTATTCATTTCCCTCAAGGCAGATGGATGGATTACGCAGAATAAATAAACTTTGTCTTCGTAGACAAGTCCCCTCAAGTGGGACTGAAATTACTTACTGACTACATGCTTACTGATTTGCTGACAGAGTTACTTCTGAAATTGACAGGAGAGGCTGCCCTGTGTGCCCTCACTTTCCGAAGAAGATGCGGACAAAAAGTAGAACAAGTAATGAATAATGAGAAGATGGCATGCAGTGGACAGCAATGACTCTCTGGCTCTGATGAAACCAATTGCTGTTTGTTTTTTGTGCATGAAATGAATCATATGTCTTGTTTTAGTTATTTTTTAATCTTTTACACAGTAATTGTAACTCATGTCTACTACTCATTTTTTTTTTTACCTTGCTTAATTCAAATTGTACTTCAACTTCAGGGGCCACTATGTTGCATTTTCCAATATGCAAAATGTCCTTGGAGTGGACTCACTTGCCAATCTACGACTTGACTAGACACATTGCCTAGAGCCTGTACAATTGCTGGGACCACAAGGAACCGCCAAAGGTAGTGACACAGGGGACCCACGGTGGACGTGTGCAGTGTGAGAACACAGCCGCAAATCGCCTTTAGCTTCCATGGGGAAAAGTTGTGGTTGGAAATTTAAAGATTAAGGACACTTAGAAGAGGACTTTGAGCAAACCCCTTTAGACTTTAGGGGTTCTAGGGCCAACACCCATGGGAGCACTGGAGTACTCAAGTTACCTCACCCAGGGAAGCCGGGTGCATAGGTGTCTTTTGGTGTCAGGAATCGGCGTTGATTTCAAAGGTGATCTGCTGCAAAGAACTGCTGACGTCAAAGTGGAATGTGTCTGGGGTGATCCAAGCCTGGATCGAAGATGTGAAGAACCTGAAAGCAGAGGGGAGAGAGTCTGGGTCACTTGCCAGTGACAAGGGGCATGATAGACGAATGTCTACCGATGTCGGGTGTTTCTGGTGTGAAGAGGTAAAGCTTGACTCTGCAGCCATGAGGACCAGGAGGTGTTGATGATGTCCAGGAGCTGGATTTGAGCTGTCCCACAAAAGATGTTGAGTGCTGCTGTATCGGTGCCCGGATTGGACCCAACAAGCATTGGCAACAGTAACCCACGCAGGAACAGAAAATAGGCTTTGGTGCGGACCAGGAAGGTCCAGGGGATTAACCAAGTGGTGGAGAGTCAGAGCAAGGAAAGCCAAAGTTGCCTTTTCAGGGACCCACCAGTCAACGGACCAGGGATCAGGAAGGTACCTCAAGCGAATACACATAGGGAACACTCGTGGAGTGTAGGCCAGGACTCTTCGGTGGAAAAGGTGCCCAGGGTCTGGGCTACAAGTAACCCAATGCAGAGCTTTAATGAACATTGAGAAGCTAATGCACTTGCAAATGTTCATGGTGTCCAGGGGTTTCAGTTCCATAGTAATTACAAGGGCTGCAGGTCTCATCTTTGCTGCAGACTCAGGTCAGCCTCGGAGAAATCTGGACATCCACCTCCTGGGCTGCAAATACTTTGGAGTCCGGCGGGAGCTTCAGAGATGCAGACCGGGCAGATGCATTTACTTCAAGGGAGATTCTTCATTCATCTAGTCATGTAGCTTGTCGAAATTCCGGGAATTCTGTAGCAAAGTTTTGTCAAGGTGTAATCTAAAGTCCTGTAGTTAGGGGTTCCTTTCTTATACCCAAGGAAGGGGATGGACTAACACTGGGGACCCACCTATGAAAGGGTTTGGAAAGAGGGGTGGCTATACCCATTTCCTTTGTCCAGTTTTGCACCAAAGCAGGGGATGTTAGCACCTGCAACCGGTTTGAACTGGGCTATGCACAGGGACACCAAATGTGCCCTCAGTGCAGACTTTAAAGCACTCTTGGAGTGCACCCACCCAACCCCAATACACTAAAGCCTCTCTGGGAGGTGGTTACACCAACCAATGACAGGAAAGCTATTGTCCAGGCCTACCCTGCCTGAGTTTCATCCAGCAGCTGGAGGCCAGACTTGTGATTGTGGCTGCAGCATCCATTTTGCAATGCCAGGGTTCTTTTAAACAGGTACCAGGTATACCGTGTGTCAAGTCAACATGCCTCTCCCTCTAGAAGGGTGGAATCATACCTCCACCACCAGGACGGGCGGGGGGTATGATTCCAAAGTGTTTGACACCAAACATGACTTGATTCCTGCCAACCATTCCAAAGTTAGCATTTAGTGCAAGGTTATAATGCACTTAAGAGTATATGGTTTGGATGCATCACAAACCAGCCCAAGAAAATAGATTCCGAAGGCCGCAGAGGGGCCCTGCTCATGCATGGCCACCCTCTCACACAAAACCCAGCACCCTGCATTCAGGATTTATAAGGCCTGCCATAGGGGTGACAGATAGGTGTATTAATTTAAGGTAGATATAGGTAACCTATATCTAAGTAAGGGGTGCATGCACCACCTTACACAGGCTACAGTAGCAGTCCTGTGGTGTCATTTTGCAAGGATTCCCAGGGGTGGCACCATACATGCTGCAGCCCCAGGCGGGCTTCTGGGATACCTAGGCCCTTGGTACCTAAGGAGTGTACCTGGAATCAATTTAGAGAGGAAGCAGCTAGGCTAGAGACCCTAATAGCAGGTTACCAGCCAAAGTAAGTCATAAACCATCAAAACACCAGGAGAAAAGTGGGGGAAACCATGTAGTCAGATTCCACCTCCTGCAAGTACTGTCAATTGCAGATAAAACTGTCTTCCAACTTTACAAAGTAGTTTTCTGTCTGTCAAGCCTCTTTGATTCCCTAGACAATGTTCACCATTTTATGTTACATAAAATGCTGCATGATTTCATTCTGTGGAAACTGGTTTTAGTCGAAAGGTCTCCATTAGAGACATTTTCTTGTTGAACAAGTCATTTATTTCTGCTTGTGTGTCTTTTGAAGGCAAATGTAACCCTTATGTGCACTTTTCACATAGCATGTTCACTAATGGTGTTCAGCAAAATACTTGCATCTTCACAAAGCTTCCAGAAAAAAAAAAACACTTTACTCAAATCAAACGTTTGTGACTTTTGCACTCATGCTTTTAACCTGATATAAATAAGTAAGCAGCAGGTGCATCTTGGCCCGGCCTATTACCAGCCTTCATCCCTGTTAACTAGATTCCAGAGCTATCCCATTGACACTCAGAATTGTCAAAATTTACCTAGAATCCAAAGACTTTCTTGAACTTATGCAGCGGTCTCATGAATCCTTGGAAGTATCCATGGAAGCCTGATTGTGAAGATATACTTTCTTACAGATGTCTAACCCTACCTAAAGTCTCCTTCTCTACTCCTGCACTATTTGCATATAAGCATTTCACTTTTCATGTTAGTCTATTTAGTTATGTATGCGGGAACCGGCGTGAAACATTCAGTAAGTGTATCAGCAGAGTTGCTGCCTTGATGCAAGTGTGACTACAGGCTACACTGTCCCCCGGAAGACCCATGGGCCATTAGCAAAGTGATATCAATAAACAAAGACATGGCTTGTCAGTTAGGCGGTATATGAGCGTACACCTTTAAGTTGAATGTAGTATATGTACTTCCAGTCGGATCAGAGCAGGAGGGGTACCAGTGAGTTACTGTCAACATAAATGACTCTTTCCCTTGGTCCTGATGAAAAGTCAATAGGGGTATGGCTTGAAACATATTGACCCTTTAAGAACCAGGTACATGACACACTGCATTCTTAAACCCCACCCCTTCCTGTTTTTAACCATATTGACTAGGGGTCAGAACACATTTAAATAACACTTTAGGCAGGCATTTTTTAGATCAACTTCCTACCACTCCGTTATTTACCCCAACTCCCTTTTCATCTAAAGTCATCTAAGTGCTCCCACATAATCTGTAGGTTGTAGCATGCCCTGCACTGCAGTGGAACGGGATGGGTCCAATGATAATGTATGCCATTAAAGGGGTAACCGTGGCGAGTGAGGGCTTTACAAAAAACATTTTATTTTCTAGTGGAGGGTTAGTATTTCCTTGGCACTGTTGGGTTTTGCTATGCTGATTTAGAAACTCCATTTAGTAAGCAATTGTTGAATTCTTTAACCAAATTTAATTCATGATTTTTATAGAGAGATTGTATTTTAAGTTCCTGCCATTATTTTCTACAGGAAGGTATTACAGTACTAGTGGTTGGCCATGTGAGTTGCTGGGCATACGCTGAGCTGAAGTAGATTTACTAATGTTTTGGATCTTTTTTGGCTGGAATAATTTTAGAAGTGGAGTTTGTGGATAGGAATGGGCTTACTATAGTTAGGTGAGTGCATGCCCCTCCCTAAACCTCCAAAGCCCTCTGTTATCCCCTTCTTACGCTGCCCTAAATTACATTTATTTTTAATAAGTACACTCCATTTTTCAAACACAACTCCTGGTCCCTCCAATATGTACTATCAAGTAGTAAAATTGGATGTGTGAGTATTTCCCTCTAGAAAAGATAGGAGAGGTGGAGGTGGAGTTTTACGCCCATTGGTTTGTGAATAACATTTTGTAGTACTTTAGTAGTATTAATGTGGTACTACTAAACACACCACCACATGTAGTTTGTGAATAGGCACCCTAGACATCTGTATTTGGTGATTTATGAGCTGATGTTTGCAGTGGCTTGGGCACAATCCTGTGCATACAAGTAATATTCACTCATTTAACCTCAACAGCAACATCCACTGCTGCCTTGTCATTTTTCAAATCCAAAGAGCTTTGGCCACCACTGGAGGACCTGAAAGACACTCAAGACCAGATTGGCACAATTTTCTCCTTTCATCTTCCAGCCTTGATGAGCTTGACCATTTTTGCTGTGTCAAACATGAGAGCTGACCCCGTAGTAATGCACAGACATGAGAGTTGAGCATGTAGTTATGTTTAGACATGAGATTTGAACCTGTAGTTGTGTTCAGACATGGGAGATGAGCTTGTAGTAATTTTCAGATATGAGAACAGACCTGTTGACCCTATAATAATGTTCAGACATTGAGATTGGAACCTGTAGTAAGGTTCACACATTAGAAATAAACATATAGTCATGTTCCATTTAGTTTAATCAAGGAATCTTTACTTGGTTGGGCCCAGCAATTCCATTTTACATGACGCTATTTCGGGAGAGTAAGACCCCTTCTTGTCTCATTCCTAGCCCTCCATACATTCTTAACGAAATGCAGCTCTTTGTTATTTTTCAATCTGATACAGAATGAAGCTCCTCAAGAAAGAGACAATGGGAAAAATAATATGTGACATTTTGCAGCAGTAGGAAACTGACCCTACAGGCAGAAATGGCTGCTCAGGGCAGCAGTGTACATAGTGGCAAGGAGCAGTTGGTCGCAGTTCTCCAGTGGGAGCCACACACTCACCCAGAACAAAGTTATTACTAGTACTGCACCAACACTGATGTCTCCACCGCGACTTGTCTAGGAGCCAGCATGATAGCAGAATATCCCAGCCTGAATATAAATTAAAAAATATATTGTGTTCAAAATATTGTTTACTAAAATATTGCCGCCATTGAAGTTAATAATAAAATGTTCACACTCAAGTAAGCAATTAATCTGTAAACAACAGGCTGAAATATTTATATCAGACTATATTGTTATCAATATTGTAACATGGAACTGCCCACAAGCACATTTTGATTAGCTACACTCCCAGCTCCCTGCGTACCTCCTCTCTCGCATCTTTACCCAACTACTACAATCCCCACAATCTGTTGTTGGATGCAATAGTATTAACCTTCTCATCCACCATTTCCTGCTCCAGGGTGTCTTGCTGTTTTTTTTGCCAACAACAAAATATATTTACCTTTGCTTGTAATTACTGAAGAAGATACAATATTAACAGTAGGAAACATTATGAGAAACAATGCTGGATAAATATGAGAACTTCAACTGTAAAAAATAAAGCCAAACAAAGAAAAGAGTAAGACGTTGAAAGAAATGAGAGGCTCAAAACTCTCCACTGTCTTATCAGGAAAAGACAGATGCTTAAGGGTAGCACTGAGCCAAAAACCGCCTTTAAGTGAGAAGATGCATGGGGAGTGCTTCAGCAGCAACTTTATACTTTGTCTGGGGCACTAAACATACATTATTCATATTTTGCAGCAAGCACCAAAATACTTGCACAGCACCTATTACTGTTACATAACCCAGTGAGTAACATTAACTACCATTGTTCCTACCACTTGGGGAACAAAACTATAACTCATGTCCTATTGCTGTGTTATAGAAGCAGTACCAAGTCAGGAGAGTCTGTTTCAATACCTATAAAAATAAGTGTTCAATGGCCAAATGATCCCACTCGCAAACGTAGGAGGCACAGTTTCATATGAATAATTTTATACTAGTTATTGAACTTTAATTATGATGCTCACATTGGACATTTTTATGTCATAGGTGAAGGACGGCTCTGGATCTGGTCCTGAGGCAGGTGCTTCTGACAGCAACTGGACGGATGCCATGAAACGTTGGGTGGATCCATTGTAGGCAATCGTGTCAGAATTCCCATATAAGGCGATGATGCGCTGGGTGTTTCCCTACAAATGGGGAAGGTAAAAAAGACTACTGTTCAATACTTCAACCTTTAATTCCTTTCTTCTTGATTCTCTGGCGGTGGTTGGGTTGGTGTGGGATGGAGAGATTAGCTCAAGCATTGCCCATGTTTGTACTTTGCAGGGGTATATTTTCACCAATTTTTGTTCTCGATTACATCCTTTATGATGGTTATCTATATTGCAGTTAGTTAACATCTAACCACTAGACAACAGCAGCACTAGATCACCAGGAAGCTACTATCTCACACGATCGTGGCCATCACACCTAACCGCCAAGCTAGGGAAGAGTGTTTGAAAAAGATAAGGCTGAACATGCAAGTCACTATTTGGATTCTTCATTACATCACATGAGCTTTTATGTCATGGACAACCATCCCACACTCATAAGATAACCACTTACTGTGATATCAACATCGAAGGGGTCACATGATATGAACTTGCGGCTGAACCTCATGGTGGTAAGTTCTTCATTTTCAGACACGAACTGAAGTTGGTAATTTTGAACAGTATCTTGCACCAGAGTAACTTCATCAATAGCATGGTAATCCTGAAATAAATGCACAATTGGAAAATTATCCTGCGGTACAGAGATATTTTGTTGTACTTTTTTCTGTTAATAGAATGCATGCCTCTACCAGGCATGCCTTTTGCACGCAGCCTTTACCATGAAGATGCCTCTACTAGGCATGCCTTCAGCACACAGTATTATAAGCTATGTGAACCTCTATGTATATATGTATAGGTATATTATATCTAAATACATTTTTGCCCTAAAACTCTATTTTTGTTAACTCCTAAAAACCCTTTATCACTGCCCACCCCTAAACCCTAAATATACCCTCACCAACCTATATCCCGAAACTTAGCCTTACCACCCTTTACCACTACACACCCCTTAGCCCTAAAATTACCTGTTACATCCTTTACCACTACTCACCACTAAACTCTAAATTTACCCTTACGACCCTTTATCACTATTCTCCCCTAATCCCCCCAAATACCATTCTTAGCACTACACACTCAAAAAACCACCTTGTCAGCCTTTACCACTAGCACTACCCTTACATCCCTAAACCCTAAAATTACCCTTACTACCATTTATCAAAAACCTCCCCATAACCTTAAAACACCCCTTACAACCCTTCACCACTGCTCACCCTTAAATCATAAAATGGCCCTATTATCTTCTAGCCGAGGGGTCTCTAACCAGAAGATTGTGAGTTACCAGCAGCTAGCAGAAGGCTTCAGAGTAGCTCCCAGCCTTGAGTTCATTTTAACTAAAATCTTCAAGTGTTGTGTTGTCTTTTTAAAGTTAAGAAAGGCTATGTTTATTTTATATCATCATCAGGTTGCAATTGGCAGCATTCCACTCAGATGTATGACCCATGTGTGTCACATAAGTTCAGAAAAGAATCACTAGTGTATTTAACTATTAATTAAAAGTCCTTCTCAACTCAGTATTCTAACTTAATAAATGAGTCATGTTTAGCTAAAAACTGCAATAAAGAAGTGTTGAATTTTCCTTTTACAGTTAATGAAACACTATGTTTATTTTAGCTAGCAAAAACCTTCACAGTAGCTCCAAGCCTTGAGTTCATTTTAACTAAAAACTGCACTAAATACGTGTTGTGTTATCTTTTTAAAGTTAAGGCTATGTTTATTTTATACTATCATCAAGCTGCTGATAGCACTGCAAGACAATTGGCTGTGCTTCACTCAGAGTTATGACCCATGTGGGTCAAAGATGGTCAGAACTGAAGCAAGGAAGTATTCAACTCTTAAATCAAGGTGCTTCTGAACTCAATATTTGAGCATGAGAACACAATTATATTTATGAATGCTTTTAAATGAGAGAAAACTGAAATGAAGTGTCAATCTAGAATTGAGTCAGCTCTTCATTTTAATTTTCTCCCTTTTAAAAGTGTCACATTTACAAACAGCAAGCATTTGCTCCCAGCAAATATAGTAATTTCCAACAAGTGCAAATATTTTTTGATATTATGAATATTTTTGAAAACATTTTCAGCACTTTAAATTTCTCTCATTTAAAAAACAACATCTTTTGTTTTGTTCATGTAACAATGTCACACATAGCTAAAGGTATGTCCTGTGCCACAAATACATATGACACAGGCTCCAGTCACCCAAACACCTTATTGATACACATAGCACTTTTATAGTACCTCTAGTTAGAGCATTTTATTAAAACCATGGCATCAGGCTCCATGGATATTAGATTTAAAGTCAATAAAGCTAGGCACGGGGTGTCAAGTAACACGATAAGCTGATAACACGAGCCGGGAACTATTCCGAATTGTGAAGGAATTCACAGAACCGGTAGCGGCCGCTAGGGTTCACTCCCATACTGAGGAGTGGATCAAGCAGCTTGCTGACTTCTTTGTGGACAAGATCCGTAGGATTCAGGACTCTTTCGATCGGGTGGAGTCCCTGGAAGTGGACGCAGCTGTGGAAAGTGATCTGAAGGTCCTTCCATCCGCTGCAGCCGAGCAGGTGCCCACTCTTTCGACGTTCCCCCCGCTATCCCGCGAGTCCTCTCTGGAGCTGCTTTCCCGGTTGAAATCTGGATCCCCCTTGGATGCGTGTCCGGCCAAATGCCTGAGCTCGGTGGCACCAGCTATTAACAACTTGCTGAACCCCTTGCTCAACATGTCTCTGAGTTCTGGAGTGGTCCCTAAAGAATGGAAGCATGCTCTTATTCTCCCGCTCATTAAGAAGCCTCTGCTCGACCCTTTACAGTGGGCCAACTACAGACCAATCTCCCTCCTCCCTGCTCTGGCGAAGGTGGCGGAGAAACATGTTCAGCACACTCTTACCACCTTTATAGAGAATAACAAACTGCTGCATGACTCCCAATCTGGTTTCCGTGCTAACTATAGTACGGAGACAGCTCTTGTGGAGGTGACCGACGCCATCAGGGAGACGCTTGATCTTGGGGGAAAGGCCATGTTGGTCTTGCTGGACCTGTCGGCGGCATTCGACACCGTCCCACACGCCGGCCTCCTCCGAAGACTCTGGGAGGTCGGTCTGCGGGGGACGGTGTTGGACTGGTTTCAATCCTTCTTAACCGACCGTCGGCAGGTGATCTGGGCTCCTCCGTTCTCCGCGGAAATGCCTTCGCTAGAGGTGGGGGTGCCTCAAGGATCCATCCTGAGCCCCACCATTTTTAACATTTATGTGGCCCCTTTGGCGAAGGTCGCGGAGGCATTTGGAGCCCGGGTCATTTCATACGCTGACGACACCCAGCTCCTGTTCACCTGTAGGAAGGGAGAGGTTTTTAATGGCGACAGAATCAGAGACTGCCTAAGTGCTGTTTTTGCATGGTTTCAGCACCAGAACCTGAAATGTAACTCGGATAAGTCCGAGTTGCTCTTTTTTGGCTGTGCTGAAGACCCTGGCTGGAAATCGTGGTGGCCTTCCGACATGTTCCCCCCTGAGAAACCAGTTGCCCAAGTAAAAAATCTGGGTGTGGTATTCGACGACAGTCTTTCCTTTCGTCCCCACATCACGGGCCTGGCGGGAAAATGTTTTGGTATCCTGAGGATGGTGAGGAAATTTCTCCCACTGCTTTCCCTTCAATATCGCAAGAACATTGTGCAAGCACTCGTGGGTTCGCGTTTAGATTACGCTAACGCACTCTTCGCTGGTCTGCCTAAATATCTGGTATCCAGATTGCAAGTGGTCCAAAACTCGGCGGCCAGAGCCATCTTTGGCCTTCCACGGAGAGCCAGTGCCTCTCTACTGCGTGGAAAACTGCATTGGCTGTCTATTCCCAGCAGAATTAGTTTCAAAGTCCTTACGTTGGCGTTTAAAGCCCTCCACTGCATTGGCCCAGCTTACCTCAGGAAGCGGATTGTTCGCTACGTTCCCCGGAGGAGTTTAAGATCTGCTGACCTGGCTAAAGTGGAGATACCAGTGATCAAACGCGTGCGGATGGGAGGCCGGTCTTTCCAGTTTATGGCGGCCAGGTTGTGGAATGAGCTCCCTCTATCACTCCGCAAGGCTAATAATCTTCTGGCCTTTAGAAAGGAGCTCAAGACGCTCCTATTCTCCACCTAACCAGTGGGCCTACAGTGTTTCTGTCGCTGGGTTTTTTCTTGGTTGTGTTCAGGACTCTCTGCCAAAGCGCCGGGACACCCGTTCTGGGTAGCCGTGCGCTCAAGAAATACAGTTCTAACCTAACCTAACCTAACAATGCACAGGTTACTTAGCCTTCAATAGCTCATAATGAATTTGACCGATCAGAAGTAGGTATTATTATACAAAGGGTTGGAGACCCCTGAACTAAATCATTCATTCATTCGTACATTTCCTCTCGATGGGCGGTCTATGGATGACTCCTCATGATTCTCACAGTTAAAACTCCAATTACCCCCTCAAAACTTTTCTACTGAGTCACTTTATTTTCCAATCCCACTAAATTTATGAGATGTGTTAACAAAGTGTGGCAATGTGTTCTAGGCTCCTACAGTAGGTAACTTTTCTTGAAAAGAAAGGGAAAAAGAAAACTTGGTCATCTTCGAAAATACTTGTGAAACTCTACTTATAACTGCAGCTTACAGAAATTGCTTTTTTCCATTTCATCCAGTGGGGAAGTTTACTAAGTTGACAAATGCAGCGACTTTAGAATGTGCAAAATCCGCAATCTTCAAAAATATTGTGGTAAAATTTCAGTTTCATACTCCATTAAAACATGACTCTCAATACTAAAGACAAGAGCAAAACAGCACATTTTATTATTAAGACCAATGGACTAGAAGAGCTGAACAGCGCCTATGCGTGGGTGCTGAGAGTGCAAGGTCTGAAGGTTGCAGCCATGGAAAGACTATGGAGCCTATAAACATGAAAACAGGTGCAGTTTTGAAACAAAGCACAGGGCCTGTTTACATAAAACATGTGTGTGGCAGTCTATTAAACACGCCTGTGCTGCATAGTAATAAATAAAAAAACATAAAAGAGGGTGCTGTGCTAAATATAAAGTGAATGCCCAAATACATAGTGGACTTAGTGGAGGCCCTTAGGCACACCGCCCCAGTGAAAGCACAAAATTTGGATGAAGCTGTCGATAATTTTTCATCCTGGATAGACTCTTCCATTAGATCACTACCAGAGTGTAAAGGAAAAAACAACCGTAGGGCCACCCCCACATCCCCTTGGTATACTGAACAACTAAAGTTTTTAAAAGTAGGATGTAAGGCGCGAGAACGAGTATGGAGAAGAAATTACTGTCCCATTGCTAAATCGGAACTCCGAGCAGCCCAACAAAATTACTATGCGGCGATTAAGACGGCCAAGGGGGAATTCTACGCAGCTAGAATTCTTAAAGCTAAGAACAACAGCCGAGAAATTTTCTCCATTGTAAAAAGCTTCACAGCCCCGATGGCAGAGAAGATGGCAGAAAATCAAAAGTTAGTGATGGGAGAGGCACTCCTTAGATCAACAATATTCAATGAAAAATTGTTTGTATGATATACTACGTGTGCTGCAGAGGTAGACGCAATGTCCGTGTGCGCCAGTTACTTAATAGATAATAAGATCAAGCGAAACCGCTTGCCCTCTGCGCACAGTTGCTAGTCCAAATTGGAAATTAAACAAATCATCCAATATGCATTTAGATATAGAAGACACAACTACAATATTAGATTCAATCAAAACACATTATTCTAAATCATAATGTTCATGATTCTGAAATTCTATCATGAGTTCATTATTTTAAGGGTTCTAATATTTGTATCACATCAAGAATCTTATTTAATCTCACAGATTGCCCATGCCCAATGCATTTCGGGCCATGTGGCCCTTCGTCAGGGGCGATACTTTTGTTAGTGTGGACGTTGGCAGGAAGCCAAAATGCAATTGCAACAACTTCCAGGTATGAAAGAGCTTGACGCTGTGATGTGTTGAAATTAATGATGAACGATGGCTAGGAGAAACGGGAGCACGTTACAAATCTTTCCCTCGAGACACAAGGGGCTGACGCCTCGAACTGTTGAAACGATATACTGAAGGTTCGTAATGCTGAAATACATTCCTTATCCTTCCCCTCACCTTTGGGGCACAATATGGTGAAATATAACTTACGTTTCTAACTTCGGTCCATTATCATAGGAAAACCATTCTTGTCTTCTACCCAGTTTGGCCCAAGAATCAAAGTTTCAGTCTGCTATCTCGAAGATGTGGCGAAATGAATTAACTCTCCCGATCGTCTTCACTCTCCCGTTTCCACGGAATGATAACGGACCGAAGTTAGAAACGTAAGAATTTCAGAATCATGAACATTATGATTTAGAATAATGTGTTGAAGACAGTAAAAAAAATACGTTTTGATTTAATCTAAAATTGTAGTTGTGTCTTCTATATCTAAATGCATATTGGATGATTTGTTTAATTTCCAATTTGGACTAGCAACTAGCAACTGTGCGCAGAGGGCAAGCGGTTTCGCTTGATCCTTTTATCTATTAAGAGAAGATGTCAGCCCCGATCTCCACAGATTGGTGTGAGCAACTATCCACCTTTTTTATTGATAAAATAAAACAAATTCAAGATAGTTTTAAATCCTTCGATCAGCCACCCTCTCTGCAAACTGATCCAAGTCTAACCGATCGACTTCCTTCACCTTCACTATGCCAAGTAACAAAGGGTAAAACTGAGATGTCTACATTTACTCATGTTGAAGAGATGGATGTGATGACCATACTAAAAGCTCTGAAGTTGGGGTCCCCAGCAGATCCATGCCCTGCGAGGGTTCTGAGTGGAGTGGCCGAAGTAATTACCCCTATGGCCACTGCTCTGGTCAATGAGTCACTAGCTTCAGGAATGGTGCCTTCCCAGTGGAAACAAGCTAAACTCCTCCCTCTGATTAAAAAACCCACTGCAGATCCACTGATTACATCTAACTACCGGCCCATATCCCTTCTCCCAGCCCTCGCCAAAGTATGCGAGAAGGCCGCATTTCGGCAGTTGGAGAGGTTCGTGGAATCCTCTGGGGCACTTCACCCGACCCAATCAGGGTTCCATACCTCTTTTAGCACCGAGACTGCACTTGTGGAGATGGCAGAGGCCATCAGGGAATGCCTGGATGGAGGCGGCAGAGCGGCCCTAATTTTATTGGACCTCTCTGCCGCGTTCGATACGGTGCCCCACCTCCAGATTCTGTCTAGGCTGGAGGATATTGGCATCTCGGGCATGGTCCTTGGGTGGATCAGGTCTTTCCTGTCTGACCGGTCCCAACAAATCTGGTTACCTCCCTTTTATTCTTCTAACTGCAGGGTAGAGACTGGAGTACCACAAGGGTCGACCTTGAGTCCCCTTTTATTTAATGTTTATTTAACACCTTTGATTCTGCTGGCAGAGAACTTGGGTGCAAAGATAATGGCATACGCCGACGACACCCAACTTCTCTTTACCTGGAATAAGGAGAATATCTGCACTTCAGGAGCTCGCCAATGCCTATCCTCTGTATTTGCTTGGCTAGCAAGAGCATGCCTCAAATGCAATGAGGACAAATCGGAAATCTTGCTCTTCGGCCAATTTCCAACTGACTTTAGGGAGTCCATTTGGCCTAGTGAATTACCTTGCCCTAAGGGAGAGGGTGGGATAGCTAAGAACCTTGGAGTCTGGTTTGGAGCCGACCTGTGTTTCCGTGACCAGATTTTCTAGACTGGCTGGGACTTGCTTTGGTACTCTGACCACCCTTCGAAGATTCTTTCCCCTTCTCCCCCAAGAGGCCAAAGAAACGGTAGCCAGAGCACTGGTGCTCTTCCGCCTGGACTACTCGAATGCCCTTTACATCGGGGCACCTGACTTTCTGATTGCAAAGCTACAGGTAGTCCAGAATGCGACGGTGAGACTCCTCTATAACATCCCACGGAGGCTCAGCTTTCATAAGCAATTGAGGGAGCTTCACTGGCTCCCAGTGGCCCAAAGAGTGCGCTTCAAGGCTCTGGTACTCGTTTTTAAAGCTCTACATGGACCATGCCCACACTACCTTTAAAAAAGATTTGCCTTCTACATACCGACCCGTCAGTTGCGATCTGCCTCCCGAAAGCAGGTGGTCGTCCCTAGATTTAAGAGAGTTCACCTAGGGGGGCAATCTCTGACAGTAAGGGGAGCTCAGATGTGGAACGCCCTTAAGCATGGGCGAATTTAGCGAATCTCGCGTTCGCGAATTTTGCGGATTTGCGAACTTGCAATTCGCAAAATCCACGAATTCTCGCGAATTTGCGGATTTTTTTTGTGTGTTCGCACGGGTTTCTGCCACTTCGCGAGGGTTTTGTACAATTTCGCAAACGCGAACTTACCTGTCGGGTCGCAAGTTTCGCGAACTTGTTGTTTCTACTTGTCCAGCCTGTTTGGGACACTCTTCTTCCTCACTGCCACTCTCTGTCACCACTGCCACTCTTTGACTACTCATGCCACCCTCTGGCCCACCCATGCCACCCTCTGTTTCATCACAGCACCCTCTGGTTGTCCAGTCAGTGTACATTATTGTGGCAAAGCAAGCACACCTTCCCTGCCTCAAGTGACCTGAATTAATTTGGGGCTGATTAATGTGTCACAGAATATTTTTTTAGCTGGCACCTGCTTCCTTAGTGCTTCCTGATTAGTGATCTTTTGCACTTGCTAAGTGCTTTCATTGTTGCAAAATTAGTTACAACACCTGCCCTGCCCCAACTGACAATAATGAGTTAGGGGCTGATTAATGGATTTGAACTTCCAGCCTGGCTCCTGCTTGTCTCCCTTAGCTGTAATTCAGGACCTTTGTGGCATATGTGTAACTATTCTGAGGTTCAGAGCAGGGTCACATAATAGTTGCAACTGGCAACTGAACTCTGGAGGGGCCCCTCAGGAAGCACTACAGGAAATGGCTACTAATGATGAGCCTGAACTTTTGAACCTGGTAAGAAGTTTCAGTTTTGCTAAGATCGTATTTCTGCAATTTTGCGCTTATTCGCGGGGCGCGAAGTTGTACTGGGAAGCCGCGAACTCACGCGAACAGTGCGAGCAAGCCATAAAATCCGCTGCTCGCGGATTTGCGGATTTTGCAGGAGATTCGCGAATCTCGCGGATTGCGAATTTACCGAAAATCCGCAAAATCCGCGAGCGAAACGGATTTTCCGCCCATGCTTAAACGCCCTTCCTGATGCTCTAAGACATTCTCCCAACCTGATTAATTTTAAAAAACTGTTAAAAACTCACCTTTTTACACATCATGAATAGCTGTTCCCCTGATCACTCTGATTCAGTTTCTTCCCCGCGCCAGGACAGTCTTGACAAACGGATCGCGTTATAAATCATTATATAACATAACATATTAGTTATGCTCTTGGAGGCCCATAAAGCGGGCACCATGCTGAAGGGCAAGGTACTATGAACAGACTCACAGTAACACTAACAGTAAATAAAGTAAACAAACAAGTAGTCCCCAAAGGAAGGCATAACACATAGAAAACTGTAGTTGGCTGATGTTCTTCACCTATTACCGGTAGTGATGTATGGGGAGCACCAACCAATAAGGATCCAGGAAATAAAAGCGATGGAGGAGTGAACCAATTACAAGCAGCAGGAGGAATTATACTGCGTATAATGATTACAGCAGGTCTTCCAGACACTGCATGCGCACTGCTACTAGACCTAAGAAATAGAGTATGTTGAAATCACAAATTGCCTATAGCAAATTTTTACATGTACAAGGAAATAAACAGAAATATACTCCAATCTTACTTCCCATGTCGACAATGTGAAATCACCAGATTTTTTAACTGGATTTGAAACATAATTTCAAAATTATTCACCTTAAATTGAGCACACAAATATGATAACAATCCCTTAAAATATATGTCAGAACTGCAGAAAATGTTCTTCTATTGCAAAAAACACATGAGCCCCGAGGAGTTGTAAATTTCTGCAAGGTATTCCTCTCTATTAATATTAAGAGATTTTTATTAAACCTGATGTGTGTTTGTACGGAAATGCCCATGTTCCACCCATTGTAGGTCTTCTGGACTCAAAGTAGCGCTATATAGCGCACAATACTACTGTGCACTACTGTGCCCTAATTTTTGCAACTTTCCAAAGTAAATTGTGTATTGAGTTAGAAAGTAAATCCTCCACAACACTTTGTCCTGGATTTGAATCACTGTTGTGACCCAAACTCACTGCAATGTGTTAATAAATATTTGCCGTTATTTATGGAGATTTTAAAAGAAAATGTTAATCTTTTAAAATATTTTTTTCTATAAAAATAGACCAAGAATGTGAACGACTTTTCTACATATGTATTGAAAATGGAATAAACTTTTGTTTCAGATATAGTTTCATCTTGAGAGAAATGCAAAAATTATGTGAATTCAGTCTGTGTCATATTTGACCAAGTGTATATCCATTTGCTCTCCCTGGAAACCACCTATATTTTGAAAATGGTTCTAAATTGGAAGAATGGAAAACGAATTCACTCCATCTTTTTTCATCTTTCCTTAACAAGGACAACTAGAATTTGGATTGGTGCCTCCTCTCACCACCATGTGCCCCCTTCTGCCACCTGTGCCCCCAATGGCCTCGTAGCTCCTTGATCCCTCCCTTTCAACTGCTTCTCTTCTTTATACTCTGCACTGTCTGTAAAGGGCTGTCCTCTGCCCAGGAGTACACATTTTGTAAGCGGATGGTCAACTTCAGTTTATTATGAACATTTGATGCCACAAAACCACACTTTAAATAACCTGGATCCCCCGGGAAACTTTGGAGCACTTACTGCAAAATATGTGGATGGGTTTGGTGCTGTTGACACTCCACCAATCACAATGTCTGCCCCCGCCATGCCCCCGCTGGGGCTCAGTCCGAATCCGATCCACCCAGTGGTCTCCACTTGAAGTTCAAAGGTGATCTCCTCGGTGGTCTAGTTGAAGTCCCACCAAATGACAACTCTCCCCTCGGTGTCCAGGGTCAGAGAAAACCTCAGGGCAGGCAGCTGGCCCAGGACCAGGGGCACCAAGGTGAGGAGTAAGAGTGCTCGGGGGCCCATGGTCTCAGGGGGTGGGACGGCGTCAGTATCAAACAACAGCCACCAGAGCTCACTACGGTTCTGAGGACCGGGACAGGTGCGCCTGGTATTAATCACCCACTCCCGGAAGATAAACAAGGGAAAACAATGGTTTGACACATGACTGTGCAATGGAAACGCTTGGACTAATAATCACTCGGGCGAAAGGTTCCTACAATTTTGGAGCTTTTCAAGTTTCTGAATAAACGCCCCCCCTTTCCTGTCTAATAGGTTATTTGGAATAGTGGTAAAAGATTTATCCTGGGGCATAGGGCTTTTTTATTGTTTCTCAGCTGCATTAACTGTGTAAGTTTGTCAGCTGTAAATTGACTAGTCACAAAGGTGTATACACACATGGGCATGTATTCACTTATATTTTTGCTTCTATACCTAGATGTATCTGTACACTTTTTGCTATTGACAATTTCTGAGTAGATTTGTACCTATGTGTAGATTTATGAGTCTCCACTCCTTCCAGCCAGGGATGGGCACTCCTATTTATTTATTTAAAGTATTTGTAGAGTGCAACATTCATCCCCAAAGGGTATCACGGTGTTGGAACGCCCACTACCTTCCAACCTGCCTCAAACGCAATTATATGGGAAATAGCCCGGTCTTCAAACTATTCTGGAAGCTAGCATGGTCTGCAGTCAGAGGAAGATCAACAGACTGTGAATTCCAGTTCACGGCAGCCAAATGGGTAAAAGAGCGGCCTCCCATTCTGGTTTTCCTAATACATTTAGCGCTGACGAACGCTAAATGAGCTTTGCGAAGAGCTCGTGACTTCTTAAGGAAAGCCACTCAACTAGTCAGAATAGCAGGTCCAGTGTCATACAAACTTTGTGACATGACACAACTGCTTTAAATTTGCTCTCTTTATGTAGAGCCAGCCAATTAATTGATTTTAGTCACCAAGAAGCAAGGATGTTTCAGGCACAGTTATAGCTGAGTCTGGATGCTGCATTTTGGATGGACTACAGATGGATAAAAAGAAAATCAGCCATTCCCAAATATAAAGCATTGTCATAATCCAGGCTGCTCATAATCCAGCGAATTATCTTATGTATTTACCTGGTTTTGCAAGGGAAGGGAATCATCTACGCGGCATACCAGATTCTTTGCTGCTTTCTTTGGTTCTGGTACAGTGCCCAGGGATGTTGGCCACCAAAAATCATCCGATACCCTGCGAGCTCCTCCAAAAAGTAAGAGCTCTGACTTTTCTTAGTTAAGCTTGAAACTGCGCTTGCATCCTTACTTCATACAAACATCCAATGAGGTTCTCGTGGGTCTCCATGTGTCTCTCCCCTATGGAGATAATGAGCTGAGTATCCTCATCATAGGACCAGATCTCAAAGCCCAAACTTTAATGATACCAGCCAAGGAGGAGACATATACATGAAATAATGTAGGACTGCAAGAGAAACCCTCTGGATCGCCACATTTACATGTACAGCAAGAGGATCTAAAATTGCCAATTTGAACTGACTAAGTTATTTTATTATAAAAGATCCAAACGTATTGCAAGGCTTTCACGTACAGGCCAGTCTCATGCAGTCAATTGATCAGTAGGTTGTGAGGAACCGTGTTGAAGGCTGAGGATAGATCAAACATGATCAGAAGCGTGCAATTCCTCCGGTAATCTTCAGATCTAGGGCTATCCAGCACTGCCAACAAGGTGGACTCCTACAATAGAATCTCCTTGTAACTTTTCAGCGGAAATTCACATTCTGTCATGTTGGTGGTTATGTTACCACTGGGGCTGGCAGAATCCATTTCAGAGGGCAATGGTACATCTGTAGTTACTGGGTCCAACTGTGGGGATTGTGTCCCTTTACTCCTGCTATTCCAAGCCTGCCCTACTAATGGTCCTGACCAGCTATGCCAAGTACTACCCATTCAGCGCTTGGCACTTAATGGTAGTTTGCATCGATCAGTCCAAGGCTTCTCAGAAAAGTGCAAGGCATATACAGAGACAAGGCTCAAAGTAGGGAAAGTATCCCCAATAACTGATTTCCATTCAAGTAATCACTTTTTGATAAAAGTAGTATTTATTAGAATACAAGGTATATGCACAGCACAACAAATATTATCCACAGTTTGTTAAGGTCGGCCTGCAAGTGTTTGCCTGGATAGTGTCCCGGAATCTGCCCTTTGCTTCTAATTGAGTAATGGAGTTTGTATTTCCCATTTGATAATGGAGGCAACTTTCATGAGTACTATTCAACATGCCTGGTCTGGGGTGCTTTTTGCCGCCCCCGGGGGCAGATTTGGGGCTAATGCCCCATCTGCTCCCCGGGGGGGGGCAGAAAGACTGTTTGTGCCCAAAATGTTTGGGGGGGAGCAAATTCCCCTGCCCAATAGTGGGTGTATACCTGCTTGGGGATCGTCCTCCTGGGGGGATCCCCAAGCAGGGATCCACTAGGGAAGGGTACTATTAGAAAGGGTAGATTCTTCCCTTTCCAAGGATACCTCTCCCATCTGTTTCGGTGCTTGGAGGCTGAGATAGCCCCACAGGCACCGAAACTGTGAAAATTAAACTAAGTTTAGTTTTCGTTGCAATGACAATCGGGCGCCATGCGCACAATCGTCATTGCGAGGAAATCCAAAAATGGGCCTGGGCAAAAAAAAATTGGAAAATCTCTCTGCTGTCTGGTTCCGTTATGAGCAGAGGAGTACTGGTGCGCATGACAGAACCATTCCGTCATGAGCACCCAAAGGGTTAATGTTGGAATGCAGGCTTTAACTCAAATTGCTCGACAAATTATTTATTGTTAAATGTGCTTTGGTTCCAGTTGTTAACTTTGCACTTACACTAGTTCAAACCATATCTTAACCTAAAACATTACTGAAGGGTCGTCCTCAGTAACAAGAAGATTGGAAAGGGGCGACCACTCGGTCCCCCCGAACGTATGGATGAGTGCCTCGATCCCCCCGGGAAGCCATTTTGGGGCGGGAGGCGCGTCACGGCTGGTATGCCCGAAGCGGCGTAGCCGGGGCGCGCTTTTTCCCGCCCTAGAGTGGGCTGGCCTAGACACCGACGCAGCCAGCCACGCCCTCGGGGCGGGCAGGGGCGGGTTTTCGCCCGCCCTGAAGACGGATAAAAGAAGGCGCAAGACCAGAAGACGTCCTCTTGTTCTTGTGCTCCGAAGCTGCACCTCCTCGCTACACGTGAGCTCGGGACGGAACGAAGAGCCAATTTTGAGCGTTTTAATCTTTTTCTTTGTCTTCTAGATACTTCGTCTTAGAGATGCCCAAGAAAGGCGCAAAGAGAATGTCGACTGAGCAGATGGTTCGGGCCCTCTTCAAGGATATGTCCGACATAAAGAGGCGGCTGGCGGAGCGAGATGGGGAGGAGGGATCGGGCCAACCACCGGCTGGAGGGAGACCTAAGAGGCCGAGAAGGGTTCCAGCCGGGGGAGATGTCCCGGCTCCCTCTGCCCCGCTCGAGGCGCCGACCCCGGTACCGATCGAAGGGAATCCAATCCCCGTTGTCATCACCCCGACACCTAAGGAAGATATGCCCCCCGAGCTGGCAGCACAGCTTGCAGCTTGGTTGGGGGATAGCAGTGATGGCGCCACGGCTGCCGAAGCACAGGCGCTAATAAAGGGGCTTCGTGAGAAGAAGGAGGCAGCTAGAGTGGCTGCACCGTTGGCAGGGACAGACAAGCCGCAAGCGGCAGAAGCTGCGTCCGGTTCAGGTAAGCGGCCGTTGCCGATTGCACGGGACGAGTCAGCACCCTCCCGTAGAGAGAGATTGGGACAACATGTGCCTTTAGCCATGAAGGAAAAGATCTGGGCAGGGGAATACGTGAATATATTTTCCTTGCTTGTTGATCATTATGATGTGGAGCATGTAAAAAGTCAGAAGGACCTAATGCATCCGAGTGTTTGGCGCGCAAAAATGGCCGCCTTCAAGGTAAATGAGAACATTGGCAACTGGGGCAATGCCTGGGGTATTTTTACATCGATTTTGGGGGAACGTAGGCCCGAGTTGCTTCCTGAGTTTCCCGTTTATCAATCACGGATTATGGGTTACTCGACGGCGTATCAAGGTAACCATTGGTTTTGTTATGATAATCTGTTCAGGAAAGAAAAGGAACATAACAAGAGTTTGACCTGGGATTGTTACGATTCTTTAACGTGGGATAAAATGAAGGAATCGGGAATGTTAAGAATGCCATTGGTCGGGAGCAATGTTGTTGATCACTCCCGCCAAAATGTGGGGTCGCCCTTTCGACCGAGTACGAGCACCGACGACCAGTCGAGGCCCGCAGGTAATACCGGGAGAAAGGGTATCTGTTATAACTTCAACAGGGGAGGGAAATGTAACAGGCCTCCGGGGTCCTGTAAATTTAGACACGAATGTGGTACGTGTGGGTCATCCCATCCTGAGTCATCGTGCAGAGCCAGAACGGGTGAGAATGGGGGTAAGGGAGGCGCCAAACAGGTCTAATGTAGTCCGAGGGGCGCCTTTACCAACCCCGATTGATACCTTGGCAATGATCCCCTGGCTCAGTGATTACCCGGATCGTGCCTCTGCCGGGGTGCTGCGGAACGGTTTTACACATGGTTTCCGCATCCCGGTGGGGGACTTTCAGGGTGTAGGGATTTGCAAGAATCAGCTTTCCGCCTTACAACATTCATCTGTGGTGCAGGAAAAAATTCAGAAAGAGGTTAACCGGGGACGGGTTGCCGGCCCGTTTAGTGTACCCCCGGTTCCGGATTTTGTTTGTTCTCCGTTAGGGGTGGTCCCCAAGAAGGACCCAGGGGAGTTTCGTCTGATCCATAATCTGTCTGCTCCACACGGCCTTTCGGTAAATGGCGCAATTGATCCTGAAGTTTGTTCGGTGCGATACGCATCGTTTGATGAGGCAGTAGCCATTTTGAATCGCCTGGGGCCCGGGACGTTGATGGCGAAATCAGATATCGAGTCAGCGTTCCGGTTGCTCCCGGTACACCCAGACGATCAGCGTCTTTTGGGATTCGGGTTTCAGGGATCGTTTTACATGGATAGGTGTATGCCAATGGGATGCTCTATATCATGTGCTTATTTTGAGCAATTCAGTACTTTCCTGCAATGGGTGTTCACTAAGAAGACGGGTTTTCGAAATGTAATGCACTACCTTGACGACTTTTTGTTCCTTGGCCCCGCCGGAAACCCCGAGTGTGCCCAGGCCTTGGATGAATTCTGTGTGTTGATGGGTCATTT
The DNA here is from genome assembly GCF_964263255.1 of Lissotriton vulgaris. Lineage (NCBI taxonomy): Eukaryota > Metazoa > Chordata > Amphibia > Caudata > Salamandridae > Lissotriton > Lissotriton vulgaris. The sequence continues at coordinate 83,581,976 of NC_141695.1, forward strand.
TGGCGTGCCGTTGGCACCGGGTAAAACTATGGGTCCCACGACTTGCCTCGAGTTTTTGGGGGTCGAGTTGGACTCAAGGGAGGGGTGTTTCCGTTTACCAGCCAGCAAAGTGTTGAAATTCAGGTCAGCCCTCCGAATATGTTTAAATACGCCCAAGGTCACACTGCATCAGTTGCAACAATTAGTGGGGAAGTTGAATTTTGCCTTAAGAGTAATCCCAATGGCTCGCCCTTTTTCCCGCTCCATTGCCCAGGCGATGATTGGCCTGAAGGAGGGTCATCATCGCACGAGGTTATCGGCTGAGGTCCGCCAGGACATGCGGATATGGTTAGCATTCCTGGCGGACTTCAATGGCCGAGTCGTTTGGAACAAGCCAGCCGTGTCCTCGGAAGAGCTTGGGCTATGGACGGATTCAGCAGGAAGCATAGGTTTCGGCGCCATCTTCGGCACGAACTGGTCTGCTCAAAGATGGCCCCTATGGTGGCACGAGAAGGGGCTAACGAGTAATATCGCTTTCCTTGAATTATTTCCCATTCTCGTGGCCCTGAGAACCTGGCCAGAAGGTTTCAGAGATCATTCTGTCGTTTTTTGGTCCGATAATATGACCGTAGTAGAATGCATCAACAGTCAGTCAGCCCATTGTAAATTGATTTTGAGGCTGCTCAAAGAAATTGTCCTACTGTGTATGCAACTGAATGTGGTTTTCAGAGCAAAACATGTCCCGGGAGTAATGAATCAGGCCGCTGACGCACTGTCTCGTTTTCACATGCAGGCTTTCTCGGGTTTCCTCCCTTCAGCGGACCCGGAGCCGGCACCCTTCCCCGAAGCTCTCTGGTCTCTCGGTGCCCCGAACTTCGTCACCTCGTGGGAGAGAGTCTAGCACCCAGGACAAGGAAGGCATATGAAGGGGCGTTCCGGGCCTATTTAGCCTTTTTGGGGGCAGAGAGAGAGGGTCTTTGGGGTCAGGAAGAGTGGGTAGTACTCTTTCTTATGTCTTTACATAGGGCTGGGAAATCGGTGGCTACGGCCCAAAGGCATCGAGCCGCCATTTCCTTTGTTGCCAGGGCTCATGGCATCTTGGACCCAACAGCGTCGTTTACAGTACAGAAAGCGCTGCGTGGGTGGCAACGCCTAGAGGGTCGCAGAGTAGACGTGAGGCGACCGATAGGTCTAGACAGGTTGTCCCTGTTACTGGCCACACTCCCGAACACATGCTCGTCCCCTTTTGAGACCTGTTTGTTCCGTTCTGCATTTACGCTGGCGTTTCACGGGGCTATGAGAGTTAGTGAGCTGGTTGCAAGGAACAAACGGGATGTGTCGGGGGGCCTGTGCAGAGAACATGTTCAGGTCAGGGGGGACGCGATGATTGTCTCCTTTCTCCGGTCTAAGACCGACCAAGATGGGAGGGGGGACTTTACGATCATTCGCAGGAACCCCGAGTCATCCATGTGTCCGGTACAGTGCTTAGAAGATTACCTAGCACGGAGAGTGGCATCATGGGGGGGGACATTGTTGAGGCATGCAGACGCCACCCCGCTGACGAGGTTTCAGTTTCAACGGGTGCTTGCAATGGCCATTGCCGCAGCGGGCTTGGACCCGGGCGAATTTGGGACCCACTCCTTTCGTATAGGGGCTGCCACTGAAGCAACAGCCAGGGGTCTTAATGTAGAACAAGTGAAACGTGTGGGGCGCTGGTCCTCCAATTGTTATAAGAGGTACGTGCGATTGCACATGTTGTGATGCTGTATTCATGTACTCACGCCTCTTGTCTTTTGTTTGTTTTCAGTTGCGCAGGCCTACGCGGCAGGGCAGACTGAGCAGTCGACCCAACACCAGGCCAGCGGTCGCACGTCACCGGCTGTGAAGAAGGAGGTGTGGGTCGTGGGCCACTCATACGTGAGACGGGCCGCAGACGTATTCAAAGCAGGTGACATGATTCACGTAGCTGGGGAATACGGGTACAGAGTGTCCTTCTACGGGAGGGGCGGTCTCTGTATTGACCAGTTTCAGGAATATTTTGAGGGCCTGTTAGAGCGGATGAGGTCACCGCCGTCCATAGTCATAGTACATTTGGGGGGCAATGATTTGGTCACCACCGGTAGACGACTGCTCCTGGAGACGATGCTTTCCACGGTAAGTTGGTTAGCAAGGAGAGTTCCGGGGTGCCTAATTGCCTGGTCTCATGTGATCCCACGAAGAGTGTGGCGGGGGGCTATCTCGATCCCTGCTTTGAATCACTCCGTTAGAAAATTGAATAACAAAGTGAGTAGGTTGTTCCGTTCCAAGACATTGCATTCAATCTCGCATAATTGTATTAAAGATGACAGCATGTATCTGGGGGATGGTGTGCATTTGTCGAGGGCAGGGAATGAGTTACTCATAGGAGACTTCCTAGCCTGGTTAAAATCTTTAAAACATGACCTTTAGGTAGGAGTTTTGTGGGGGGTCCGGATAGCCGGTCAACTATCCGGACCTGTGGCGGTAAGGTCATGATCGGTGAGCACTAATTGGTAGATCCCTATGAGTGGGCGTCACCCAACACGGATGGGAGCGCTCGGGAGAGGTGGCCATTGGCCCCTCAGTGGGAGGCGGTCCCGTCTAAGGGCGGGTCGCCGGAAGGAAAGGAAAGGCGGTCAAGGCCCCTTCCTTTGTAGGAGGGGTTACAGCCCCCTCCTGGGGAATTTCCCGGGGCCAGTGTCATCTGCGACGGCAGATGCGGTAAGTTGTGTGGGGTGGGGAGAGGTCAACGATACCTTCTAGATACCACACACAAGTGTTCGAACGACCTTTAAATGGCGTCGAGTCTTAAGGGGCCCCCGTCAAGTCAAGGGAAATTGTTGGTAGTTGCACTTGGGTAAGCCCCTGTGCCATCGCCCCTCCTAAGTGGGAGGGGTAAGTCTGGTTAGGGATCTTGACACCGGTTATGACCTTGCCGTTGGCCCTTAAACGTTAGGATGTACAATTTCAGTGTTCTTAGAGAATGTTTTTGTAGGATGCTAGTTCGGCTAGGAGAACCTCTGTATTAGAGATCATGTTAAGGTTAGCCAAACATCGTAATGTGATAATGAAATTGTACATAACATGAAAACGTTTAATGTTTTAATTTTTGTTTTAATAAATACGGCCGGGATGGTCACTCCATCCCACATCCAAAAACTTTAAGAACTGTTTCCGGTTTCCCTTCCTTTTTGGGATTGTGTTGAGAGGGGGTGGCGGGTATCTCAGCCATATGGAAAGGGGCGACCACTCGGTCCCCCCGAACGTATGGATGAGTGCCTCGATCCCCCCGGGAAGCCATTTTGGGGCGGGAGGCGCGTCACGGCTGGTATGCCCGAAGCGGCGTAGCCGGGGCGCGCTTTTTCCCGCCCTAGAGTGGGCTGGCCTAGACACCGACGCAGCCAGCCACGCCCTCGGGGCGGGCAGGGGCGGGTTTTCGCCCGCCCTGAAGACGGATAAAAGAAGGCGCAAGACCAGAAGACGTCCTCTTGTTCTTGTGCTCCGAAGCTGCACCTCCTCGCTACACGTGAGCTCGGGACGGAACGAAGAGCCAATTTTGACCCACCCACCAGCCCCTGAGGACAGCAAAGTTGTTGTGCAATAAAGTGAATTGATGAGTTTGTTTTTACCATTTCGTTCGCAGGCTATAACAGTATCAGTTTGTGGTTAATCATAATAAAGGATGGTATATCGTTTAGGTTGTTACGATTAAAATGTTTGATGTAGTGTTGCATTTCTAGCATGTTATTTCGGTCGTAGCGACCAATGTTTTCATAGGTTTAAGAATTGTCGTATTTATTTTTTGGTAGGCGGTAAGGTCATGATCGGTGAGCACTAATTGGTAGATCCCTATGAGTGGGCGTCACCCAACACGGATGGGAGCGCTCGGGAGAGGTGGCCATTGGCCCCTCAGTGGGAGGCGGTCCCGTCTAAGGGCGGGTCGCCGGAAGGAAAGGAAAGGCGGTCAAGGCCCCTTCCTTTGTAGGAGGGGTTACAGCCCCCTCCTGGGGAATTTCCCGGGGCCAGTGTCATCTGCGACGGCAGATGCGGTAAGTTGTGTGGGGTGGGGAGAGGTCAACGATACCTTCTAGATACCACACACAAGTGTTCGAACGACCTTTAAATGGCGTTGAGTCTTAAGGGGCCCCCGTCAAGTCAAGGGAAATTGTTGGTAGTTGCACTTGGGTAAGCCCCTGTGCCATCGCCCCTCCTAAGTGGGAGGGGTAAGTCTGGTTAGGGATCTTGACACCGGTTATGACCTTGCCGTTGGCCCTTAAACGTTAGGATGTACAATTTCAGTGTTCTTAGAGAATGTTTTTGTAGGATGCTAGTTCGGCTAGGAGAACCTCTGTATTAGAGATCATGTTAAGGTTAGCCAAACATCGTAATGTGATAATGAAATTGTACATAACATGAAAACGTTTAATGTTTTAATTTTTGTTTTAATAAATACGGCCGGGATGGTCACTCCATCCCACATCCAAAAACTTTAAGAACTGTTTCCGGTTTCCCTTCCTTTTTGGGATTGTGTTGAGAGGGGGTGGCGGGTATCTCAGCCATAGGTTTCTGCTATTTAATTCTCAGGACGAGTTTGCCTAACAGCTAGGGCAGTCGACGTTCGAACCTAGGGAACTGGAGTCTCGGCACTGATGCTGAACATCCTGTGATTCTGGGCAAATTACTTATTCTCCCCGTGCCTAACAAAAATGAATGTGTCCTAATGTAATGCTACTGGTGCTATGTAAAATGCGCTGATACCCTATTCGGGTTAAGTTTGCACTGTATAAAACTCTACAAAATAATTGCTTTTGTCGAATAGTTACGCATGTATAATTCAATTAAAATTGTGAAAGAAAATATGGTTTTTATAATTTCACAGACATAAATGAACAAATGCAATTTGCCATGGAGGAATATAAATAGTTTTGTCAACTGCAAAGTCAACCACACAGCAAGATTGTAAGCCTAGGGACACAGACGCACTCCATGACTTATTGCTTTCCGATAAGGGATAATGATGAAGTAGTCCAAGATCACAGTGTGCTACTGAAGATATGTTTATTTCCTGTAAAAGTAAACTCAAGGCATGGTTTGTGGTCCTGAAAATAAACCAGACACAATCAGGATAAAACCTGCCGGTATGCCCAGAGCAGCACCGATTACTCAGGTAGGATCTTTTTAAGCACACCTCTGTAGGACTGCAATCTGGTGATTGAAAGACATTAGACATAGCTTTTTTTTCAAGACAGTTGCATTGCTCGACTGAACTATCACTGTAAATGCCTGGTTGTCTGACTAATTGGCTATGTTATCTACATCCATCTTCACAAAGAGGCCTCAGACTATTACCAATGTTTTTTTTGTTTCCAGGGAGATGTGTCACCTTGTAAAGCCATGTGTCACATTATACCTGCAACAGGTATAATTTATGCAGGGGGCGTTCCTACGCAGGAAAGCCTCGTAAAAGTGACGCAGTGAAATCTACAAGATTTCACGGCGTCACTTTTAGGACGCCACTGCAAAAAAACCTTACGCCTGCTTGAAGCAGGCGTAAGGAATGACGCACTGTAGTGGGAATAGGCCACAAAATGCATTGCGGGAGTTGCCTCGTGCTTGCGACAGGACTCCAGCAATGCGTGACGTTTGCCCCAACAGAAGCATCAGAACTTCTGATGGATCCGTCAATCCTTCCTCTATGGTGTGCCGTATTGTAAATACGAGTGAAAGCAACAGTGGTCCTATGCAAGAAAGGAATGTACTCATGGGATAAATATAGACACAATGGAAACTATATTGTATATTGACTTGCCCAGCCGGGCAGAGGTCTGATATTTAATTTTAACACAATTTTTAGAAAAATACCTTCAACAATTTCTTGGAGATGGGCACAAGCCTGTGTCCAAATGTTTACAAATTGTCATGGTTAGCAGAGTGGATAGAGATTAGAAAAAGGATTTTAGGCAAAAGCTATTATATTCTGTGCATATAGCAATAACAGAATTCACATTCACACCATTACTTGAGTTATAGTGATCAATACACAACACAGTATATGGTGTAGTAATTGTCGACGGCGTTTCGATCCCATTAGAGGGTTACAGGGATCATCATCAGGATTGAATAGAGCCTAATTATTCCTATCCATGATAGCCTAAAGGAAAAGGAAGAAAAATAAAGAGGTGTGTCCAAGGGAGGATGCATATTAGAGATCGCTACAAGCTTACATTTGTCCATGATCTTAATACAAGACATGAGTGACATTCAGTGTCGCCTTAAGGGCCTATGTCAAGGAATCGTGCACAAGGAATGAAGTGAAGTTTAAAAATTAAGAGATTTAAGAGTTTAAAAACTATCGTGGTGACAAAAGCATTTGTTTATGGCAGCAGCATTCATGCAGTACCCACGTTTTCCATACCGATGTTAAGGTTCCAGGTATAGTCATGATGAACTTCATAATGCCCTGTGCCCTGTGGGCGTGCAAACATACGATAGTTACAAGATATTGCGGTGATTGTGAATGACCCTGTTAGCGATACTACATTGATGGTAAAAGGTTTATGATGAAACGTGGGCGATTGGCGGTGGTAAAAAGGGTCGTGATGCGACATGTGCGGCTGGTGGTGATAAGTGAAGAGTGATAAAATCAGTGCGTCAAGGTATTTGAGAGTGCCTAGAGAGCCCGTGAAGACATGCCGCGCAAACTCTAGACTTACCGCGATGGGTAAGACGCACGCAGTTGGTGCCGGCCGGTACAGGGTAAGGAATGCAGTCGTGACCTACAAGAGACCGAGAGGTCTGTGAGCAGTCAGGTAAAGTGAGAAGGAAAGGGCTGAAACACTTGTTAAAAGCGGGTACTTACCCGTGATGGAACAGAGTGTTCTATATCAGTGGTTCCCAAACTTTTGACTTCTGAGGACCCCCATTGAGTCACCACTGAAATCCGGGGACCCCCAATCAATCTGTAGGATTTACATTTCAAACATTAAAACAGTAATTTGAAAAAAATAAACACACCTGAAGTTTGGGAACCACTGATATAGAACACTCTGTTCCATCACGGGTAACCTTTTACCACCAATGTAGTATCGCTAACCGAGTCATTCACAATCGCCGCAATATCTTGTAACTATCGTATGTTTGCACGCCCACAGGGCACAGGGCATTATGAAGTTCATCATTGACTATACCTGGCCCCTTAACATCGGTATGGAAAACGCGGGTACTGCATGAATGCAGCTGCCATAAACAAATGCTTTTGTCACCACAGTAGTTTTTAAACTCTTAAATCTCTTAATTTTTAAACTTCACTTCACTCCTTGTGCACTATTCCTTGACATAGGCCCTTAAGGCGACACTGAATGTCACTCATGTCTTGTATCAAGATCATGGACAAATGTAAGCTTGTAGCAATCTCTAATATGCGTCCTCCCTTGGACAAACCTCTTTATTTTTCTCCCTTTTCCTTTAGGCTATCATGGCTAGGAATCATTAAGCTCTATTCAGTCCTAATGATGATCCCTGTAACCCTCTAATGGGATCGAAACGCCGTGGACAATTACTACACCATATACTGTGTTGTGCATTGATCACTATAACTCAAGTAATGGTGTGAATGTGGATTCTGTTATTGCTATAAGCACAGAATATAATAGCTTTTGCTAAAATTCTTTTTCTACTCTCTATCCACTCTGCTAACCATGACAATTTGTAAACGTTTGGGCACAGGCTTGTGCCCATCTCCAAGAAATTGTTGAAGGTATTTTTCTAAAAATTGTGTTAAAAATTAAATATTAGACCTCTGCCCGGCTGGGCAAGTCAATATACAATATAGTTTCCATTGTGTCTATATTTATCCCTTGATTACATTCTTTCCTTGCATAGGACCACTGTTGCTTTCACTCATATGTTCCCCAAGGTCCTGTGTGACTCGATTGGGTGCCCTTGTTGTGTTTCATGTATTGTAAATACAGAGCATCCATGGTGGCACAAGCATTTTTTAGGGTGGCACAAGGAAAATTACGCATCTCTATAGATGAATCACTTTCTTGTAAATCTGCCCCTGCATGTGTTCTGCCACTAGACTTAAAAATTAGAGTATGCTAAAATCACGAATTGCCTATCGCAAATTTTGTCATGTACAAGGAAATACACAGAAATGTACTCCTATGTTACTTCTCATGTTACATTGCACTAGATTTTAGTTGACCTGATTGACAATGAGAAATCACCAAATTTTTAAACTGGAATTGAAACATAATTTCATATTTATTCGCCTTAAATTGAGCACTCAAATCAGATGACAATCCCTTAAAATATATGTCCGTATTGCAGAAAATGTTATTCTATTGCAAAATACACATGATACTCGAAGAGTTGTACATTTTTGCAAGGTATTCTTCTCTATTAATCTTAAAAATTGAGATTTTTATTAAAATTGATGTGTGGTTGAATGGAATTGCCCATTGTTCCACCCATTGTAGGTGTCTTGGACTCAAAGTAGCGCTATATAGCGCACACAACTACTGCGCACTATTATGCCCTAATTTTTGCAACTTTCCAAACCAAAATGTGATTTGAGTTAGAAAGTAAATCCACCACAACACTTTGCCCTGGATTTGAATCACTGTTGGGACTGAAACCCACTGCAATGTGTTAGTAATATGGGCCTTTATTTATGGAGATTTTAAAAGGAAATTCGAATCCATTAACATATATTTTTAAATATAAATAGACCTAGAATGTGAACAACTTTTCTACATATGTAAATAAACTAGAATAAACGTTTCCCTAAGATATAGTTTCATCTTAACAGCGAGAAAAACATTATGTACATTCAGTCTGTGTCATATTTGACACAGTGCATATCCTTTTGCTCTCCCTGGAAACCACCTATATTTTGAACATGGTTGTAAATTGGAAGAATGGGAAATTAATTCACTCAATCTTTTTCCATCTTTCCTTAAAAAGGACAACTAGAATTTGGATTGGTGCCACCTCTCACCACCATTTGCCCCCTTCTGCTACTCGCGCCCCCCATGACCTCGTAGCTGCTTCATCCCTCCCCTCCACCTGCTCCTCTTCTTCATACTCTGCACTGTCTGTAAAGGGCTGACCTCTGCCCAGGAGCACACATTTTGTAAGCGGATGGTCCACTTCAGTTTCATATGAACATTTCCTGCTACAAATCCACACTTTAAATAACCTAGATCCCCCTGGAATATTTAGAGCACTTACTGCAAAATAGGTTGTTTGATTTGGTGCTGGTGACACTCCACCAATCACGATGTCTGCCCCCGCCATCCCCCCGCTGGGGCTCAAGCCAAATCCGATCCACCCAGTGGTCTCCACTTGAAGTTCAAAGGTGATCTCCTCGGTGGTCTTGTTGAAGTCCCACCGCAGGACAACTTTCCCCTCGGTGTCCAGGGTCAGAGAAAACCTCAGGTCAGGCAGCTGGCCCAGGACCAGGGGCACCAAGGAGAGGAGTAAGAGTGCGCGGGGGCTCATGGTCTCTGGGGGGCCTTCAGTATCAAACAACAGGCACCAATCCTCACTGCTGCTCTGAAGACTAAGGCTTGTACACCTGGTATTTATCACCCGCTCCCGGAAGATAAACAAGGGAAAACAATGGTTTGTCACATGACTGTGCAATGGAAACGCTTGGACTAATAATCACTAGGGCGAAACGTTCCTAGAATTTTGGCTCTTTTCAAGTTTCTAGAATAAACGTCCCCCCCTTTCCTGTCTAATAGGCTATTTGGAATAGTAGTAAAGCTTTTTTTTATTGTTTCTCAGATGCATCAAGAATGTACGTTTGCCAGCAGTAAATTGCCTAGTCACAAAGGTGTCTATTCACATGACATGTATTCACTTACATATTTGCTTCTACACCTGGATGTATCTCAACAATTATTGCTATTGACAATTTGCACCTATGTATAGATTTATAAGTCTCCACGCCTCCCATTCTGGTTTTCCTGATGCGTTTAGTGTTGACGAACACTAAATGAGCTTTGCGACGAGCTCGTGACGTCTTGTAGAATGCCACTCAACTACTCAGAATAGCCGGTCCAGTGTCATACAAACTTTGTGACATGACACAACAGCTTTAATTTTGCTCTGATATGTACAGGCAGCCAATGAATTGATTTTAGTCAAAACGAAGCTGAGCCGATTCAGGCACTGTTACAGGTGAGCCTGGCTGCAGAATTTTTGATGGACTACTCACTGATGAATTAAAAATCAACCATTTCCAAATATAGAGCATTGCTGTACTTTAGGCTGCCCATAATTAATGCCTGTATTACTGTATTTCGCTATTCCACAGATCGTATGTATTTACCTGGTTTGGAAAGGGAAGGGAATCATCTACGCGGCATTCCAGATTCTTTGCTGCTCTCCTTGGTTCTGGTACAGTGCCCAGGGATGTTGGCCACCCCAAATCATCCCATATCCAGCGAGCTGTTCCAAAAAGTAAGAGCTATGACTTTTCTGAGTTAAGCTTGAAATTGCGCTTGCATCCTTACTTCAGACAAACATCCAAAGAGGTTCTCTCGGGTCTCCATGTGTCTCTCCCCTATGGAGATAATGAGCTGAGTATCCTCACCATAGGAGCAGACCTCAAAGTCCAAACTTTATTGATACCAGCCAAGGAGGAGACATATACATGAAATAATGTAGGACTGCAAGAGGAACCCTGTGGATCCCCACATTTAGATGTATAGGAAGAGGATCTAAAATTCCCCATTTGAACTGACTGAATCATTTTATTAAAAAAAAAAAACACATTGCAAGGCTTTCACGTACAGGCCAGTCTCATGCAATCAATTAGTGGGTTGTGACGAACCTTGTTGAAGGCTGAGGATAGATCCAACATGATCAGAACCGCGCTATTCCTCCGGAAAACTTTAGATCCAGGGCTATCCAGCACTGCCAACAAGGTGGCCTTATCGACAATGAGAAATCACCAAATTTTTAAACTGGAATTGAAAAATAATTTTACATTTACTTACCTTAAATTGAGCACACAAATCAGATGACAATCCCTTAAAATATACGTCCGTATTGCAGGAAAATGGTATTCCATTGCAAAATACACATGATTGCAGAGGAGTTGTACATTTTTGCAAGGTATTCTTCTCTATTAATCTTAAAAATTGAGATTTTTATTAAAACTGATGTGTGGTTGTTGAAGTCCAACTGCAAGACAACTCTCCCCTCGGTGTCCAGGGTCAGAGAAAACCTCATAGAGGAGGCCCGACCCAAATGATGAGATATCACAACTTGTGAATGATGGGTTCTGGCAAAAGAGGTACTCTTCTCTAATAGAGGAAGCTGTTGTCTTAACTTTTGAAACATGTTTACCCCTGCCTTTCTAATTTTTCATCTTCTTTTTTAGACCCGAGGCTTTGTGTGGTATTTATACTTTCTGAGGGGAAATACACCTTGCAGGTCTGTAAAATATCCCTGAGACCTCCCTTAAATATTTTGTTTCACCAGGACCAGGGGCACCAAGCAAAGGAGTGAGAGTGCTCGGGGGCTCATGGTCTCCGGGGGGGAGGGGGAGGTGTGCCAGTATGAAACAAGAGGCACCTGACCTCACTGCAGCTCTGAGGACCGTGACAGGTGTGCCTGGTATTAATCACCCGCTCCCGGAAGATAAACAAGGGAAAACAATGGTTTGTCACATGACTGTGCAATGGAAACAATTGGACTAATAATCACTTAGGCGAAACGTTCCTACAATTTTGGAGCTTTTCAAGTTTCTGCATAACCCCCCTTTCCTGTCTAATAGGTTATTTGGGATAGTAGTAAAAGAATTATCATGGGGCAAAGTCCTTTTTTTACTGTTTCTCAGCTGCATCAACTGTGTAAGTTTGTCAGCTGTAAATTGACTAGTCACGAAGGTATATAGACACATGGGCATGTATTCATTTATACATTTGCTTCTATAAATAGATGTATCTGTACACTTTTTGCTATTGACAATTTCTGAGTAGATTTGTACCTATGAATAGATTTATAAGTCTCCACTCCTCCCAATGGGGGCTGGGCATTTCTATTTATTTATTTAAAGTATTTTTAGAGCGCCACATTCATCCCCAAAGGGTATCACAGTGTTGGAACGCCCACTACCTTCCAACCTGCCTCACACTCAATTATATGGGAAATAGCCCGTTCTTCAATCTATTCTGTAAGCTAGCATGGTCTTAGTCAGAGGAAGATCAACAGACTGTGAATTCCAGTTCACGGCAGCCAAATGGGCGAAAGAGCGGCCACCCATTCTGTTTGTCCTGATGCATTTACCGCTGACCAAAGATAAATGAGCTTTTTGAAGAGCTTGTAACATCTTGTAGAAAGCCACTCAACTACTCAGAATAGCAAGTCCATTGTCATACAAACTTTGTGCCATGACACAACAGCTTTAACTTTCCTCTCTTATGTACAGGCAGCCAATGAATTGATTTTAGTCAGCAAGAAGCTGAAATGTTTCGGCCACTGTTACAGATGAGTCTGGATGCTGCATTTTGGTTGGACTACAGATGGATAAATAGAAAAACAGCCATTCCTAAATATAGAGCATTGCCATAATCCAGGCTGCTCATAATCAGTGCCTGGATTACTGTATTTTGATATTCCACTGGAATCCAGCGACAGATCTTAGGTATTTACCTGGAGTTGCAAGGGAAGGGAATCCTCTACGCGGCATTCCAGATTCTTTGCTGTTCTCCTTGGTTCTGGTACCGTGCCCAGGGATGTTGGCCACCACAAATCATTCCCTATCCTGCTAGCTCTGCCAAAAAGTTAGAGCTCTGTCTTTTCTGAGTGAAGCTTGACACTCCACTTGCATCCATACTTCTGACAAACATCCAAAGAGGTTCTCTCGCGTCTCCATGTGTCTCTCCCCTATGGAGATAATGAGCTGAGTATCCTCATCATGTGAGCAGATCTCAAAGCTCAAACTTTAATTATACCAGCCAAGGATACATTTTATTTATTATGTTTTGGCTCTCAAAAGAGGGCCACATAAAATACATATTACAAATACACAAATGGAAATAGGATAGGATACATAGAAAACCAAAAGACAGTTTACAACAATTAACATCAGACAAGATAATCAGCAGCAAACACCTCCATATTTCATTAATAAATAGATAAAAAAACCTTTAAAAAAATTAAAAATATAGAAGCAGAACATTTCATTTGGGGGAAAATACAAAGCCTGTAAAAAGATGTTCGCATTAAAAATGCCTAGTTGAAGACAAATCAGCTTTAACCATTTCAACCGCAAAGAGCACAATGCAGGACATAAAAACAACACATGAGTTTGATCCCGTACAGCCATATTGCATAGGTTACATACCGAAGAAGATCCATACCATTTTGATAAAAGAAGATTTAAAGGTAATAAATCATGTCTTAGGAGAAACCATAGTCTTCGAACTCCATGTTGAATATTCCAGGTGACATACGGTTGGGCAAGCTTTATTGAATAAGTATTAAAAAGGAGATCACATCCCCTCTTTTCTTGTAGAGCATTCTTATCCAATTTGAAACAGAGTTCCCACGAAGCCTGTTTCAGCAGGGATTTTAGCTGAGTAGGAGAATTTCTAAAAAGAGTACTTTCATCCAACTCTAAAAGTGTCACAGCTTTACTAAAATTCCTAACTATTTGAGGAAACTCTTTAAAGCTGCCCAACAATTCTCCTTTAAGAAGAGCTCTCAATGATCCCGGTTCTCCTCTGGCCAAACTGGCCACCCATGTAACCAAAGCACACAATCCTTGAACCCAGCTACTCCTAAGGCTGAATTCAAGCCTACATGCGGCCAGCGAACAAGCTGTGCTAAGATTAGATAAAGATCTTAATAATTTTCCTTCAACTGTGTGACAGAAACCCCAATGCTTCAGCTCTACAAGTTCTATTCCATATAGAAGTGTTGCAGGAATTTTTGCCCTAAACACCTCCAGTAAACAAGCAACATGTCTTTTCCCTGTAGCAAAGTAAAGGGAACACAAACCTTTGCCATGTGCAAGGGCTTTACGCGAGTTATGATCAATATGGGGCTTCTCACTCAAATTGGCCGAAATTATTTTACCTAAAAAAGTATAAGATCTAACTACCTCTAATTTTTGGCCACCAATAGACCATCCAAAATTTTCTGACCTGGATTTCTTCTTTCCTGAAATGCACATAATTTTGCTTTTGGAAGCATTTATTCTCATAAAATGGGACTCAGCGAATAAATGTAGAGCCTGCAGACGATTAGCCAAGCCCTTAGGTGTTAGGTCTAGGATGAGGATATCGTCTGCATACAGCAAACAGGAGATAGGAGAACCCCCCACAACCGGGGCAATGCCCGCACAAGCAGACAGAGAAGCTGGGAGATCAGCAATGTACAGGGAGAACAATAGTGGGGCCAAAAGGCAACCCTTTTTAAGTCCATTCAAGGATGGAATTAGTTGTGAAAGACCCCTTTCTCCACCTTGAAGCACACGACACCAGGTATCCGTATGAAGAGACCGTACAAGATCCAATAAATGAGATGGCATACCCAGTGCTGCTAATTTTCTCCACAACGTAAGACGATCTACTTTGGCGAACGCTGTGGAGAAATCAATAAAAGCCGCAACCCCCCCCCCCTCCCTCCAACATGTATGTATTTGTCCGAAATCACCTGAAGGGCGGTGAGATTATCTAGTGTACCGTGCCCTTTGCGGAAACCAGTCTGTTCCAATGGTAAAATTTTATTTACTTCAACCCAATCATTAATTAATATTAAAAGACACTTTGCAAAAACTTTTCCGATTGAATCAAGGAGGGCTATCAAACGGTAATTCATAGGCTTGTCCCTATCTCCCTTCTTAAATAGTGGGACCAGTATACTTCCCCTCCAAGAAGCAGGCACCATTTTAGAGATGAAGCAAGATCTAAACAATGGGAAAAGTATCTTACTCCATAGAATCGGATCCTGCTTCAAAACTGATATGGGTAACTCATCAGATCCCATTGCTCCCGAGGAGTGCATGTTCTTAATAGCCATTGCAATAGTTTTCTCTGAAGGGGAGTCAATAGGAAGCTCAACTTTTTGAACAAACCCACTATCCTCTACCATTGTGCCATTCCCAGCATATAGCTTTGAGATAAAAGAGGTCCATACCTCTTCAGAAATGGGGATAGGAAGAGGGCTAGCTCTTACTCCACATCCCTTGCCAATTATAGACCAACATTCTCTAGCCTTACCATGCACAACGGCCTCCCTTAGACTTATCCACAGTGAGTCTTCTTTTTCTTTTTTAAGTTTCATTCTCAGTCTACTTCTCCTTCTTTTTAGCAGAGATATTTTATTTGCTAATTCACTAGATCTACATAGAAATTGCTCCCGCACTAATTTATTTATTTCCTTATTTAGGGGGAGCATTGCACTAGGATATGAGAACTTTTTCCTAGGAAAACTAGACTTTTTTGCAACCAAGGTGATCTTCCTCATAAATTTTTCAAAGTACATGATTTCAGAACCCAGCCAATCACTTAATTCTAGTATGGTTTTACGAAGAATATCCTGCACACCCTTCTTGGCACTTGGATTCCAAAAACATCTACCCGAGACTTTATGGAAATTAACACCTTTGTTATTAAATGACCAGGTATCAGAGGGAGGAGACTGTAAAGAGATGCTTATACTAATCACATTGTGGTCACTCAATGCTGTTGGGGATACCTTTAGATCCTGGACAAGCGATAAAATACCATAATCAGAAATCACGTAATCTAGAATTGACTCGCTATGAGCGGACCTATGGGTAAATTTAGCAGGGATATCAGAGGGGAGCCTCCCGTTTAAAATAAGCCCTTCAACCGCAGACAGTTCTTCCAACAATATCTTCCCTCTTTTGTTAGTTTTTATTTTATCTGGGAAGAGTGATTGTGGAATGAGGTAGGCCTCTTCTTTAGATCTATTTCTAAATAAATCTATACTTGAATTAGAAACTTTACAATTCAAATCCCCTACTAATATTACTTCAGGGGGTGGATATTCCTCTTTAATCTGCTTAATATAAAGAAACACTTGCTTCAATAAAATATTAAAACATTCTTCGGGGGAATGTAAGCATTAATAATTACAACAGAATGCTTATTGCCAGTACTAGCGAGACTACCTATTGTTATTGCTTGGAAAAGATTACTTGGATCAACATAATGAGAACATTTCCACTGCAATATATTAGACAAAAGACAAGCAATTGCCCCTTTTGCGTGCCCTTTCTTTGAAGGGGAGGCCGCAGCCTCAAGCACAAAGTAGTCTTTCCCTGCACATAAATTATTAACACACCATGTTTCTTGGATGCAAATCATGTTAGCCTCTAGAAAAAACAAAAACTCTAGTTTCTCTGGGCTATTATGTATCACGGCTGCATTCCAAGATATCATTTTCAATTTATTGTTAAAGATGTTGAAACAATTTGGGGTTGTCTGTGATTTTATTTGACAAGGCACCAGGAAGCCAATTCCACTGTTGATTGTCCTCTACAGGAAGAGAATTCTGATTTAACGGAAGAGGCAAGACCTGGGAAACCAAGCGTTTGCCTTTTGAAACCCAAATCTTTAAGTCATTGAAAGAAGGAAGGGTCCCATCTTGCCCGTTGCCCTTTTGAGCAAACCCATTTTGGGGTAAATTAACCTTTCCTAAAGAGAAAATAGGTAAAACATCAATTCCTCTACATTGGAAATTCTCAGCCTGTTGTAGTATAAGGTTTACAATAATTTTGGAGTATTATTTTACCCTTATACGTGACACATTGTCTCCACCTAACAAGGTAACCAACTCAATATCACTCGATTGAATACGTTTTAAACTCTCTAGATCTTTGAAACAATTGAGCAACCATGTCCTATTTAAATGCAGGTCAGAATCAAACAATGCCAAGAAGTCCACAATCAAAGTGTCAACATAAATCTTTGATACTTTTGTCAGAGAGTGTTGGGAATGTATATCAACATCTTCTGGTAACAAAAAAGGAGGAGCTAGAGGGTTAAGAGCCCCTGATAAAACCAGGATAGGTCTTATCACCTCTGCTGTTGGAGGAAAAATCAACCTTCCTCCACCGTCAGGGGGATGGACTCCCACAGAAGCGAGAGAACCATTAGAAAGGACTTTTTCTCCAAAGGCAGAGGCGAGGATATCAACATCTGGATTCAGGGACCCAGTTATAGACTCACTAACAATATCATTGTTACCAGCTAAAGCATTAGGATCTTGAAACATTATTTGCCTGTCTTTTCTTCCTGTATTTACGCACTGGTTTCCTTTTTTTTCCTTTGTTCTTTCTATGTCTATCACTTTTTTCTTTTTCTTTTTCTTCATCCTGAGGCCCTTTTTTTCTGGCACAAAATTTGGGAATAACTCATTTCCAGCTTTTGAATCTGGAACAATCATGCTTTCTTCCTCTATTTCGAGGTCAGAAGCCTTTACACAATTAGATGCGGAAGAAGTAGGTATTCCAGTGGAATCGTTTTCTTGGACTACCACTGGAATATTTATGCCTGAATTTCCCGCAGAAGCTTTACCACCCTCCTTTGCCCCCTGCAAACCCGCCTCAGAAGCAGGATCAGAAATCTTTTCCGGGGCTTTAAGCAACATAGCATTTAATATTTGTGTAACTGAATCCAGAATACAGTCAGAGATTCCTATGAATTTGCCCAATAATAATAGTATAGAAGCCAATAAGTGTTCCAGAGCAATCAAGGATTCAGAAATAGATTTTTCATCTTTATGATACCCAGAAGGAGCAAGAGGACAAATGCCTGACAAATTAAGCACAGAGCTCCTAGAGACATTAAGCAGTGAAGACATGTCTTGCAAGTTTATAGAGGGAGTACTACTGTACAACAATAGTCCAGAGGTAGTAGCGCCCGCTGGAGACTTGATAGCCTCTGGTAGTTTCAGGCTACCACTATCCAAGTAACGACCACAGAGCTCTAGGTCAATAATTGACAAAGAAGAGTCACCCTTAGCACCCACCTCGGGATGCAAACCTCCAATCGGAACATTAGGCACAGTAACTTTAAGAGCTGGTGTCGTATTATTATATTGCTCTCCCTCAGAATTTGGTGCAGAGTGCTTAATGTCACTATATATTTCAGAGTGCACTAGGCAATTCTTCACAACAGACCCTGCATGGGAGGAATCCTTCACAACCAGAGAGGAGTCCATATTGTCTACCACCATTGCAGGACCCACAGGTGGAACTATATCAGAGCCTACAGTTGCGTCAACTGGCAGAACCTTATCAATGGGTTTTTCCCACAATTTCAAAAGCTGGCATTGACCCTTCAATAGAAAGTTATTAGCAGACTTATTTCTAAGGGGGTTGGATATATGTTAAATAATGTGGGACTGCAAGAGGAATCCTGTGGATCCTCACATTTAGATGTACTGGAAGAGGATCTAAAATTGCCCATTTGAACTGACTGAGTTATTTTATGAAAAAAAGATCCAAACCCATTGCAAGGCTTTCATGTACAAGCCAGTCTCATGCAATCAATTAATCAGTAGGTTGTGAGGAACCAGGTTGAAGGCTGCAGAGAGATCCAACATGATCAGAACTGCAGCATTCCTTTGGTAAACTTCAGATCTAGTGCTATCCAGCACTGCCAACAAGGTGGACTCCTACAACAGAATTTCCTTTTAACTTTACAGCGGAAGTTCACATTCTGTCTTGTTGGTGGATATGGTCACCACTGGGGCTGGCAGAATCCATTTCAGCGGGCAATGGTAAGTCAGAGGTTACTGGGTCCAACAGTGGGGATTGTGGCCTTTACTCCTGCTGTTCCAGGGCCTGACCTACTATTGGTCCTAACCAGCTATGCCAAGTACTACCCATTCAGCACTTGGTGCTAAATGATGGAGTGCTACTGATCAGTCCAAGGTTTCTCAGAAAGGTGCAAGGCATATACAGGGACAATGCTCAAAGTAGGGAAAGTATCCCCAATAACTGATTTCCATTCAAGTAAACACTTTGTGATAAAAGTAATATTTATTAGGATACAAGGTATATGCACAACACACCAAATAATATCCACAGTTTCTTAAGGTGGGCCTGCAAGCGTTTGCCTGGATAGGGTCCCGGTGCCCGCCCTTATCTTCTAATTGAGTAATAGAGTTAGTTATATCCCATTTGATAATGGAGCCAACTTTCTTGAATACTAGTCAACATGCAACAGCCTTGTTCTGGTCTTAAGAGTCAATAAATCAGTGCTTAGCGTTAAAATAAAGCACATACCAGAGAGGAATGTGATCTAGAATGATTGTACTTCTCAATATAGACATCAACAATATCGAGTTGAAAGAATATTGTAGACAGAATTAAGAGAGACAAAATATCAACAGGTAAGGGAATATAGTTTTACTATTCCTAGCACCACATCTAGGTTTCTTGGAGATGTATCTACCATCAAGGTACATATATGAGGAGTTAGGTATAGAAAATCTTGACTTACTTACCTTTTGATTTTTTTGTCCTGTTATATTGTCCTTTATATTCTGTCCCACTGTCGTTGTGGGTTCGATATTCAGGATGCACGCCCTAGCAAGCAGTGGTACCCATCCAATGGCAGTTGATGAGTTTAAGGAGGACTGGCATGAGTCTTCTTGTACTCGACCTCTTGATGCTGGAGAAACACATCTCTCCAATATGATGCTTTGGGGTCTATGGATGGCTTGCAGTTGTGTCAACCATCTTCTCTGTGGGTTTCTTGTCTTTTGGTAAGTGTTACTATGAGTGGTGCTTTCTAGGGCAGCTCCTTTCTTCTGGATCTTTCAGCAGGGATCCTCCTAACATATTGCTCCAAGACAATGGCCCTAATCCTCAAGGTGGCACCAGCCTGACAGTCAGGGGTAGTCAACTTGACAACAAGAGGGACAGCCCGCACTTTCACAACATTCTTAAACACCGCAAAGCATCTTACACTGCTTACCTAGAACCACACATCAGGATCCAGGCTGGGTTTCGCTCTACCCAGGTGCTCTCCTCCACTTCACAAGTTACACTGGCTTTGGGAGGCAAGCTGAAGGCCGGTGCTCCAGGCTCAGGGCACGTGGTCTTGTTGCTTGAATATGAATTTACCTAGAACAAATAAAAGACAAGTGACATTTGCCAAAACAGGAACAGTTGGTTTAATAAAACGCTACGGCCAGGAGCACAGTTACAGAGTCAAGGTCCTAGGACTGTCTCAAAGAACATTGGTTCTGAGTGCCATTATATATATATATATTACATGAAGTGTCATAAAACAATGTCTATGTTCTGTTTAGGGAAAGGAATTCAGGTCTAGTCATGGAGCCATATATCTGACCATCTGATAACAAATGCAGGTGGGATCTTGACCTTGCTTGGGGACAGTGTGGTCCAGTGGGAAACATGTTCAGATGAGTTTGAGTTCATTGAGTGTATTGGTTTGTATAGCGCTGAATCACCCATGAGGGTATCTCAGTGCTGAGGACGGCGAGGAACATCATGGACAGGAGGAAGATTAGAAGAGGTTAGTTTTCAGCATCTTTCTGAATTGGGCCAGATTTAGTCCCAAACGTAGCTGGAACTGTAAGTTATTCCAAAATAGGGGGGGAAAGATAGGAAAATGCCTTGCCACACTACATGCCTTTTTGATTCTGGGAATGGTGAGCAGATGCTCAGTGCTGGACCTGAGAGTTCGTGCAGGGGTATAAGAGGAGAGCTTGTTAGCTAGATACAAGGGGCCCTTGCCATTACGGGCTTTGTAAATTATACAGCCTTTTTTGAATTTACCTCTTTTCTTCCTAGGGAGCCAGTGGAGTTGGTTAAGGAGGGGTGCAGAGGGTGTTCTTGATGGAGCATTGGTAGTTAGTCGGGCAGCGGTATTCTGCACCACCTGGAGTTTATTAATGGCGCTTTTGTTGGCTGAAAACAGCAGGGCATTGCAGTAGTCAAGCCTACTCAGTCACAAGGCCTGCATAAGCGTTTTTTTTGTGGAGGAAGCTAAGAGGGGGAAGATCCTTCGCAGGAGGCCAAGAATATAGTAGCAGGAACCTGCAGTAGTGTTGGCATGTGTGTTATGGGTGAGTCTGTGATCAGTCCTGACCCCTAAGTTCTTGACTACTTCTTTAGGATTAGGGGCGGTGCCCAGCTCTTCCGGCCACCATGTAGGTGACCAATAAGAGGCAGCTCCTCCAAACAGCATGATTTCATATTTGCCCGCATTAAGTTGCAAATAGTTGTTACGCATCCAGGCAGCAATTGATTTCATGCCTTCAGAGAACAAGAGTTCGATGTTGGGTATGTTTTTATCAAATGTTAGAAGGAGCTGAGTGTTGTCTGCGTATGAAATGGGAGTGAATCCCAAAGATCTCATGAGTCTGGCCAGGGGGGTGTCATAAATGCTAAAGAGGGTCGAACTCAGGCAGGAGCCCTGCGGCACCCCTTTGCTAACCTTGGTAGTGGCAGAAGTAAAAGAACCCATGGTGACTGTTTGGGCCCGATCCACAGAATGAACTTAAGACGAAATCCTAAACTTACTACAATTTGGTATTCACAGAATGCACTTACTACTATTTGGTATTCACAGAATGCACTTACTAATTTTAGGATTCACAGAATGAACATACTACTTTCGGGATTCACAGAATGAACTTGCTACTTTCGGGATTCACAGAATAGACTTACGACTACTAACTTTACGTCTGCCTCCGGGCCGTAATTTACGCCGCCTGGCCGTAATTTACGGCACTTTGGCGAATTACCGGCGTATTAGCGCAAAATCCGATTACGGGCCATAAATTACGATTACGGGCCGTAAATTATGATTGCTGGCCGTTGGTCATGTTAGCCAAGGGGAAACACCTGGCCAAGGTCCACCCATCCCCCAACATGGATCAGCTGACACACAGCCGCCAATCCCAGCCAACAGCTCCATTTTGCCATGGTGTATGCTGCCACTGCCTACCATCCCTCACCACGCTCCAGCAGAAGCAAATTAACACTAATTGACCAGTACCACAAAACACATAAAAGCAGCACATAGTGAAGGAACAGGTTTGGCCACAGAAAGACTGTTACTACCACGCTTCCAGTGCCAGAGAACATGGAGATGAGAAGGAAAAAAAAATCACAGCAGAGGAGACCACCATGCTTGTGGAATACATAGTAAGGCAGCACAATCACCTACATGGGCTACCACCATACTGCACCACTGGTGCACAGAAGCAAGAACTATGGCAGCAGATAGCCACTACTGTCTCAGCCCTGGGGTGGAGAGGCAAACTGTACAGGACATTAAAAAAAAGTGGCAGGACAAAAAGCAGAGGGTGAAGGAGAAATTCTCCAGGATAGAACAGCGCAGAATCCTCCCTGCTGCATGCCCTGGACCCCGTATCCAGCTCACCCCACTGGAGGAGGATATCCTGACAACAATACACCCCCACTTGGTCCATGGGCTGCCTGTTAGTGACGTCCGCCACGTGGTACCAGGTTAGTGGAATGAAAATAAAAGTGCATGAAGAGATTGTCTGTGTTACATTGTTATAGTGATCATGGAAATTGTCCAAAGTGCATATAAATATATGGTTAGTCAGAGAATCATGTGTCACCCACTACGTAGCACCACAAGTCCCAGAATCCTTTGCATCAGAAAAGGCTAATACCCCCCACCCTATTAAAAACATGTGCACAGTACTGATGCCATACATACACAACCCAGCTAATTCAATAACTGTACATATTGACAGAAAATGTGCAATGACAAATGGAGATTTAAAATTAAGTTAAATAAATAAATTAGCTAAAGACAAACATTAGCAGGGAAGCGCCAGTACCAATGTGACATGTGACCAATTCAATACTTGCGCAAACACTGATGTGTCGTGTACATATGATGGTGCACTGTGGTACAGGGATAGACAGATGTCTGTTGAATCTGATGGTGTCTAGGGGGGGCTTTGCTGAAGTTGTGTCGCAAGAGCGTTGTAACTCCAACAATGTCCATGCACTGGCCATACCTAACGTGCTGTGCCACTCCGTACGTCTGCCACAAGCATGCGTAAGGTTGCGTCGCAGCAGCCTCCGATAAGTTATACTGTGAAATCATGTAGATCAGTGTTTCCCAAACTGTGCTCCGCGGAACCCCAGGGGTCCGTGAACATTTCCAGGGGGTCTGTAGGCAACAGTTTTAAAAGCACAGAAACTTTCTGGTATAATTAGCAGCTTTCCAGCAACAATAAAAGTGTCAAGAGAATGCCAGTGATTAATATACCTGCTGGAGCATGAGGAGAATTTTTTTCAGTGGCAGCTTTGTTTAACTAATATAGCACAGAGAGTTAATGTGCCTACTGCAAAGAACGTATAAAATGCATCTTAAAAAGCAGTATTGTAAGTGCCTGGGTTTGTGGTTACTGCTTTTGTCACAGAGATTATTTTGTTACTGTGCACTTCATAAGTGACAATCGTAATCTAACAGAGGGACCTATAAACTGTCATCAAAGAGCTGCTTGCAAACTGCATGGTACCATTTAGTAACTTATATTTTGTCCCAGTTATTAATTATCCTGATGCTGCTAAAAAGAAATATTTGGGTGGAAATACATTTTATATGTTAAAGTCAATGCTAGCCACTGTGTTATGTTCTGAATCCTGAGTTTGTGCTATTCCAGACCAAGCACTCTTTAAACATTTTATATACACACTGATTTACATGTACGATTCAATGTCTCCATATGTGTGTGATGTAAAGTGCTCTGACATTCTACATTGGTATGAAAGATGCTATAAAACAAATGAAATACATTTGACAGAGGGCCTATTACTTCAATATAAAACACTAAGGGCCAGATGTACGATCGGTTTTGATATGCACGAACGGGTTCGCAAACCCGTTTGCGCATGCCAAAACCAATTGGGCCATGTACATAGCCGATTTTGTGAGTTGCAATTTGTTTGCAACTCTCTAAATAGGTTTTTAAACTTGCTGTTTGGAAGGGGCATTCCCTTCCAAATAGTGAGTCTCAAAACCATGTACAAATGTTTGTGGTCGCAAAACAGTCACAATTACCACCTACTTCAAGTAGATGGTAATGCACTCGCAAATGGGAAGGGGTCCCCAAGGGACCCCTTCCCCTTTGCAAATGCATGCAAAATTATTTTTTAAGGGCAGGCAGTGGTCCCAGGGACCTCTGCCTGCCCTAAGAAAATGTAAAAAAAACTTTTCATTTTCTTTTTTCTTTTTATTAAATGCATTGTAAACAGGCTGCATTTTTTTTCAAAACTGCTTTATTTAAAAGCAGTCCCGGACATGGTGGCCTGCAGAGCCCAGCAGGCCACCATACCTGGGAGGGCTGGCATTCCCAATGGGCTTGCAAATTGCGAGAGGCTCAATAATATTAATGAACCTCGCAATTTGCGACCCCATTGGGAATCCCAGACAGTGTTAAACACACTGTTGTACATTTCATTTAGCGACTCGCAATTTGCCACTCGCAATGTGTCGCCAATTGCAAGGCGCTAAATTAAATGGTCGCACATCTCGCCCCAAAATCCTTAGTACTTTGAGTATTTATTTTGTGTGCACACGTGTGTATTTTTTTCGAATTACTGTTTACATGTTTGAAATTTAACTCATACAAATTGCTTGGGGGTCCCCGGCTTCCATTGGTAACTCAATGGGGGTCCTCAGGAGTCAAAAGTTTGGGAACCACTGATGTAGATTACACTGACTCACTTGGACACGGCAAAGGAGTGCACACCCTGCCTACCTCCAAGCTGACGTGCGCAGGGCCTCACAAAATGACGATTCACCATAGTAGCGTCACGTTGCGAATAATCCTAAATGTGGTGTCTGTTGTATACCACCTTTGTGTCACAGAAGTGATGCAAGAACAGTGTAAATTCTTGTTCTAGGGGGTTGTAAACCTGCCACAAAATCTGCAAAAAGTACATCACCCTGTGCCGGCCTAAATCACAAAGCAGATGGTGAGAGTATCCTCTGATGTGAATATGTCCAACACATATCCTGTTGTCCAATTTCCAATCTGCCACGCCATTACATCCCCAACACACCACTGCTCCTACCTGCCCCGTCTGCAGCAGTTCCGCGCAATACTGTTATCACACAGAAGATATGGGCAAATCCCCGAAACGTTACACAAGCACATTTCCCATTTGTCCACTTTTCTCTCTTCTCACCCATTGACACATCCAGCCAGATCACCGACAACTGCAGTAGCAGAGGTCACCGCATCGCATTGGAGGAATCGGCAACGTACCGAGGAAGGCATGTCAACCACAGTAACGGGTAAGTCAAAGTGGACAGGAGATGGTCAAAGTGCATACATCGTCAGAAGACGACATAGGGACAAATAGTGCCCAGCTATGTAAGTCAACCATTTACGCTACATTTGCTGCATTACAATAGGAGTTGTCAATGGATATTCACCTTTAACATATGACATTTGTGAACAGCGAAAGACATCATAAAATGTCTTGGCTCATCATACCTTTGTAAATGTGGTACACAACATGTATTACACCAACAGACCCAGAACGGGGAAAGCAATCCTGTAATCGAGGGCCACAACAAGTCAAAAGGCTGTACACACCATATTGTAATAGTGTTTGTAGACCTTATCAAGAAATAGCATTTGCACCAATACGGAAATGAAGACCAAACGGGGAGATACCAATCTCTGTAGTATTGTCAATGCATACACTGTCCAACTTCTAATCTTTCATACATACTTTATTCAGCACAGTCCACACAGCTGATCATGTACTGTGTACATTGGATGGATAATTTCCAGACATCAACAAAACACGATAGTGGACTTTACCTCTGGATTCGTAGGCATCTCATTGTGATATAGGTAGCATCAAGGTAGTGGGCCCGATCTAAGTTATATGTGGGACCACTCATTACATAATTTATGACACACTTCTGCGTACGGGGGTGACCATGACTGCTTGTGCCCATCCTGTGCCAGAAATTGGTTAGAGGCGGCAGACCCGAGAGCAGAGGACGGCCTGGGACCAGGGTTCGATTCCCGGCGCGGCAGGTTGCGGCAGGTTTCTGGACCAGGGTCAGTGGACTCGATAATTCTCTCGCCTCGGTGCCCACTCTGATCAGCGATCACACTCGGCAACTCTGGGCATTAGCTTGCCTCATCTTCACTAACGGCCCCACCAGACCGCCGGGGATGCCTGATCTCACCCTGGAGATACCCATTAAGGGACCATCTCTCAGGGAAGCCAGGAAGGGTTTCGCAGCGGTCGAAGCGCCTTGGGATCCTACGGGTAAGTAGTGCGCTATATAAATGCCTATACATACATCACATGTGGCAGCAGGAATATAAAAATGCTAAGCAAACTTATCATTGTAGGTACAATGCGGTCCTCTTAGAACCACAGAAGCCCACTGACTTCTGCTACTAGGTTGGACTTGACATCTGTCCAGGGACCACCGACTGCTCCGGTGCTGGGCAACGGTAAGTCAAGCTTGCTGAATGCTTATTAATTGTGCCTTTCACCTCCACCGTATGTGTTGTACAACACTGTTATCTTGCATCACAATATGCTCACATAGGGCATTTGAACACATGGCCGATCAGACCCTGGTGGCAAATGAGATGCTGACACCAAATGTATGCCAAGTGTGTGCACAATGGACATACAATAAAACAATGTGCCATAAGAAACATCCACAACACAACAGGCTTGCAAGTCAATGATATGCTAAATCCCTAGCAAAATTAACATGGTCAAACCAATATGAAATTGGTATGGCTGAGGCACACACTGGTGCCAGTTGTGTACCTGTGAGATGGGTGTAGGGGCTGCTAAGGTGAATCTTCATGCAGTTACACCTGCAAAATGATTTCGCTGAAGAGCAACAGGATAATCCAGTGCAGGTGGGAAGATTCAAAGCCTCTCACCTCATCTGAATGTGTGATCTAAACCAAATGTTGTCTTCTGCTTGCCTCCCTTCTACCATATTCACATGTATAGGTGAGTGTATGAAATATGAGGTTTGGATGTCTGCTGCACACACAAGACACTATCTGTTGTCATGTAAGTAGTACCATGATGTTGGAAATGGAGCATGGGAACAGAGAACACTCAAAGGATGGACATTAGTAATCTGTGTTCTCTCATTCAAAAATGAGCTGTGTGACCTCATGGGTAGGGAAGCACAAATGGGCAACATCAGGCCCCTGACAACTGCATATCTCACACATGAACTCCTTTCTGACTTGTCAACAGACACCATTACACCCATGAAAATAGTCAGTCACAATGGTAAGGGTGAAATCAGTAACCTTCTCATACAAGTCCGTCAGTTGATGTGTAATCTTATTGATGTCAGTGCTGCATGGCTGTAAGCTTGCAAATGCTGCTTGTGAGCAGGTGCCCACATGTTAAGTCAATGAGCTACACATGCTGCACATCGTCCTTGATTATCCACAAATGGCTAATGAGAATGTAATTTGTTCTCATAGCTACTGTCTGTTATACGAAAATATGGACATGTATTTCTCATCACAGGTGCTGACAGGATGAGACCACTGCAGCGGACACCATCCCGGGGGATGCATGACATCCTGGCTGCAGCGGTGAAACTGTCACGCACCTGTCCCTCAGGTAAATCGGGCATGAGGAGTGTCAACAGCTTAGATTACAAAGCCATTACAGATATCGAGATCCCCTTCTACATGGAATCAACAGTTATAGATTACAAAGTGAAATACAGACCAGGAGTGACACATATACATGTCTGTCATTTGGTGAGGCAGATCGTTGAGAATGTTGTTTCTACCCTCTACAGCTTTGTCTACAACAACTATGATGAGACAGGTGCAGCAGGATACACCAGGAGGGAACGCTAAGGGACAGAGAGTTGTGGCTGGAACTGGTGAGTTTGCTAGTATCATGCAGATCTCCGTGGGCTATGGTGTGAGCGGCCATTTGTGGTGGTACCCTAACCTGATAACATGATCCTCATCTGCTGATCCAAAGTGCAGTAAATACAACCCTGGTGTTGCTGCACATGTAATACCTGGTCAATCACCAATACAGTTGCAACCTCTGTGTTTCAGATGATGCTGAGGGAGAGGCTGACAGACCGACAACCAGTGCTGGCCGACGGGAAATCCGAGGGGAGAATCCCGTGATCCACCAGGCAGCAATGTCGGCTGCAACTCATGCCCAAGAGGAGGAGGATCAAGATCAAGAGGACGTTGACTTTGAGGAGGATGATGAGTACATTTGCATTGACTCCGGGGATGACAATACTGACGTCCCCGTCTCACATCATCTGACAAGCAACGCCTGTCTGCCTCCTCTCAAACCATTAATACCACAGCATAAATCAAACCTGCCACGGCTCCCACACATCCACTCACAGACATCACTCACTCACAGCCCCACGTCCGGGACCGACATGGTGGTTCCCCTACCCACTCTTCCCTACGCAGTGTATACCCTTCCATTCTCTCCACCATCTGTGGGAAGTGCCAGCCCTGTTGTGGACCAGGTATCCCCTGGGAACCCTTCTCCTGCCCACAGACTTCTATCTGCCACCCCCCATGTTATTTGACCTGCTCATCTCATCCCTGGCAGACACCCGCAGAGGGGGCCTGCACATGACGATGGTGGCCAGTGGGAGCAGGACTTCTTCTGACAGCAGGCAGATGTGAGGCAGGACATTCGGGCCGTAGGGGCTACCCTTACCGACATTTCTGGGTCCCTGCAGGACATGGCCCTATTCCCTCAGGTGGTGGACAGGGTGGGCCAAGCTTTGAAAAGGATGGATAGCACTTGGCAGGAAATATCTAGAAATATGAGAGACCTCATATCCATCCAAAGGGAAGAGAGTGTAAGACACCATGCCTTGGCCATTAAGATGATGGAGGGCATGGTGAGAGTGATCCAAAGTCTACCTTCACGGCCAACGCAGAGAGGGGAACAATCATGTCGGCCTGTAGGACAGCACATCCCCACACCTGTAACACAAACTGCACAGCACCACAGCCAAGGTACACAAACACACCCGCACCCTGAACAGGCATGCACACCACCCCCACTACCTGCCCAAACATCACCAACCTCTGCACAGTCACTCCCACCACCCCTACTACCTGCCCAAACACCACCCACCTCTGCACAGTCACTCCCACCACCCCCAATACCTGCCCAAACACCACCAACCTCTGCACAGTCACTCCCACCACCACCACTACCTGCCCAAACACCACCAACCTCTGCACAGTCACTCCCACCACCCCCACTACCTGCCCAAACACCACCAACCTCTGCACAGTCATTTCAACCACCTGAACAACCAGCCCTTGTCCAGACACCTAATGTGCAGACACCATCGGCACCTGCACCTCTTGACCAGCCTGGACAACACCCACAGACATGAAGGCGACAACCTCAACCTCACCCCTCACCGCGTTCCTCCCCCCACTATTGCGGAAACGCAAAAAATGACCTCCATTGACATGGCCAATTTGTTTTGGGCTCCTTAGGAATATTTTGACAATAAATAACTACTAAAGTAATATCCTGTTGTGTACCATGTCTCTTCTGATGATGAAGGCATGTGTGGGTGTTTGAGACAGGTACAAGTGTAACACATCATAGCAACACGTTGTAGTGTGCATAGCATATGACTTACTAAATATGTGTCTATATTTGGGAATAGACATTCAAAATGAAGTCAAACTAGTCAGACAAAGTATAATTCTGCAAAGGTATTTATGTAGGAACACAAACAAACCATCCGTTTGGAAGGGAGAAAGGAAAACAAATGATGATCTTAATGCAGAAGGAGAAGGGAACTTGGATTTGGGTGGGGCAAAACAAATATAATACGTCAGGTAGTGTCATGGGAACCAGTCTATTCACAAGGGGAGTAAGAAATCTTTGTCCAAAACAGTCTAGTGTCTTTCTGGTCATCATCCAGGACCGCAAGGTCTATATCCTCAGGGCTGGCTGATGCAGGAACAGGCACCACACGGGAACGTGACACACAAGAGTATGGGGGGAAACCGTGTAGGGCAACGGACAGGGGGACACATTGACGGTGGTATGGGAAGGAACTTGGGAGATGAAAGATGTAATGGCTGTGTTCAGGGACTGGACTTGGGTGCCGAGGTTGTCAATAGATCGGACTAGGTCCGTGTTCAGGGACTGGACTTGGGTGCCGGGGTTGTCTAGAGATCGGACTAGGTGCGCTTGCATCGAGCGTATCTCCAGACAAACTTGTAGCAAGATGAGAGCGGACATGTCAGGTTGACCCACGACCATCCAACTCAGGTCCCCTGGCACAGCCACAGGAGGAACAGCACCGGCACTGGGGGGGACACAGAAGGGATGTGGTGCCTCAGGTCCGGAGCGGATGGGTTCGGCTTGGCGGCTACGAGGAGGGGGACAGGTATCAGGGGATTGAGCAGGAGCCCCCGATGGCATGGGGGACTCTAGAGGTAGGGTGGGGCAGATGGCAGGCCCAGATTGAACGTTGGCCTGCCCCGGGGACATATCTTCGTGACCCACTGGTGATGTATGTGTGGGTGAGGGGCTATCCCCCACATCATGGTCCGAGGTGTCCGGTCCTTCACCCCCCCTTCAATGTCCACAGCCTCCACCCGGGACATAGTACCAGTGTCGTGTTCTTCTTCATCCCAGGTGTGTGAAACCCTCTGGCCTGCAGATGTTGAGGGCCCCTCCTCCTCCTCCTCTTCCTCCTCCTCCTCCTCCTCCTCATCCTCTCCTTCATCGCTGGTAGAAAGAGGGTTTAGCGGCCGCCGGACTGATGGTCTCCTTCTCCGGACTTGTTCCTGCGGATCTCCTGTCTCACCAACCGTGCCTGCAGAAGTGTAAGCAAAATCTTGATGTGGTGGTTGTTCCATGCATGACGCTACACATACATAAAATAGCCTAGGTCCGAATATGTTTATCTCTGATCACACTGTACAGTTATCAGGGGGCGATTTACAACTTCTGGTGCATCTCCGCTAATCAGCAGAGGTGTGTCTGATGAGTTGCCACGCATCAGCCCACCCGTGCGTCACCCCTGATGGACCACATGTACAAAGCGGCACACCGTGGTGCTTGGGTGTGCAGATGTGTGATGCATCCCCGGTGGAATAGCCAGGCTTTGCTGGAGTGGCATGGCAAGTGTGAACCCGCCTCCAGCAAGGCTCGGGGGTGCACGATCGCTAACATGCTGCAGCAATCCTTACACCTTCTTCAAGCAGTTGCGTAGATTTGACTTCGCTTGGCCCTAATGGTGACTGAGTGAAATCTTGTAGTTTCACTCAGCCACTTTTAGGATGCGATCCTGCACTGTATACGTCACATTGTAATAATCCAGCAGCATGGCGCTTTGTGTGCTCCGCCGCTGCGACACAGTCCCAGGACAGTTTGCCCCTTTGCATCCGGGTACATGCTGTGTACAGTACTAACTAACTCCTGAATCATCTGTGTTTGCTGGGAATGCTGCCAAGTTCCTCTCAGGTCACAGTAACACTCACAGGCACACAGCAAACCAAGATGATTTACTTTGCTCTCTCTGAAACTGCTGCTCTCTACTGATGTAGCGCTCATTCCAGGAACACGTGTCTAGGGATATACAGCAAAGTCAGCAGCAGATTTGGTGTATGACTCCAGATTATTCCAAAGTAAGTTTGGAATGTGTACTGCATTTACCAGGATGCAAAGAGACAAACCGTGCTGGGACTGTGAGGCAGTGTGCTCCCAACCCCCATTCTGTCCATGCACTTACATTACATGTATGCACACTGTCATATACTGATTTGAGTTTGACATGGACATCTCATGTGTATTATTGTGGCTTGTGCAACTGCATTATCCAAACCTCAACCTTGGCATTGTTGTGATCTGTGTGTCGTGTCACTACTGCATGTGCCAGTTCAACTACAAGTCCACCAGAGGAGAACATGAAGAGTCCAGATATAATAGATATTGGCCATTGATATGGATTTGCAGCTATTTAACATCTGGACAAGTGTCATCTGCTTTTTAGCATTGTATGGAACAAGACAAATGTGGGTCACACATCCACGTGGGGTCTGGAGTACTCCTCTAGCTACATTGTGTGTCTAGTCTTTTGATGCCCCACACATCTTCGGAAAATCCAGTGCCACATAGTGGCTTACTTGACTAACAAGGTAGTGCAGTACACCGCTGAACAGTGGTGGGCGGTTGTGACAGCTACCTGTACATGTAAAATGTCATACAGGCCACTGAGGGTGAGACGTCTGTCAGTGGACACACCTTGCAAACCTATGAAAACTTGTGAGTGATGCAAGGATCTCAATATCTGTCTTGACTCCAAGGCACATGATGATCTGTCTCAATTGGAACACAATGCTACAGGTGCAATGCTATTCACAACATCCAATCCCCTATGGCCTGCCATCTGCAGACTGAACAGTCTCTGTACCATCACTCATCCAATGCACACATCCGTTATGATAGACTTGGTACAATTGTAGTGGTGCTGGCAGAGCAGAATTCATTATGGATGCATGAGTGTGGCTCATTTACCCACTTGTCATGAGAAAATTACGACTCCCAAAAATCACTCTGGCCTGTATAGTCCATATGCCACAGTGTGCCTCTAGAAACTTGGTGACTGCTGCTTGGACATGGAATTGGCTAATGGAGGCATGGGACACACAATGGTACAGCACAGTTTCACTCACATCATACTCCCAGACTGATATTGCATATGATGCACTTACTAGGTCTATGCTGCTCGTGCTCCTCCAGCTGAGCATGGAGGGTCGGCCACGCGGTTCGCAGGACCTTCCTGTACAGTGGTGAGAGGCGAGGACGATGTACATGGTGCTGGGAGGACAGGCCAGCCAGCTCCGTAGCCTTGTGACAGGCCCACCGCTTCAGGTCCTCCCAGTGTTTGCGGCCTTCCTGGTGGCCACTCCCACTGCACTGCAGTGCTCGGCGATGTTGGCCCATAGCCTGCACCGGGCTGCAGTGCTGAGCTGGTGCTCAGGGTCCCCATATAGCTGAGGGAATTTCTCCAGCACCCTCTCCACCAAGATGTCCAATTCCCTGTCTGAGAAAGGGGGGGCTCTCTCCTCATATTCCTCAGCCATTATGGGGAAATAGGTCAGATGAGAGCAGCAGGATGCCTGAGGATCTGATCAGTGATAGAGGATGACTCAGAATGACCACAAAATGGCCTCCAAGTACTTCCTGTGATGTATTTCCTGTCTCCCACTTCATGTATTACCTTGCCATTATGCAATGATGTGTTCTAGTTTATTTACGTAATTTACGGCCCGAATTCGTAGTTTCCGGTTCCGGGGCGTCGTTTACGCGCACGCACATTACGATACAGCACCGAAAATTATGATTTTGCGCTGTAACTTGCGAAAATGACCCGGAACACATCATATCATACAGGAAATGTTATACAGGTAGTGGGAGACAGGAAATACATCACAGGAAGTATTTTGCAGCCATTTTGTATTCATCCTGGGCCATCCACATTCAGTAAATACATCCACTGCCATCCTGTTGTTCTGATGTAGGGGAAAGTGAAATGACAATGCAGGTGTGATTCATGAATATGTATCAAAAGGGGGAACAGAGCATTTCATGTCATTTATGCACTGACAGGGGGTAGGGGGCTGACAACATCCATCCCACTTTCCTATTCTCATACTTTGCATTATGGGACATGTAGTTCATATTGAGTACTCAGTATCAGAGTTGAATGAAGTGTTATGTAACATTGGTGTGGAGAAGTGTGGATATGTCAGATATATATGGGGCAGCTCTACGACCCTTGTGTGCCCCAATTGCGCCACAGTAGCGTAACTTTAGTGGCTCGGCAGCGCTACGCCTACTCCATGCTGTGGGGTATCTTCAACGTGACACATCTGTGAAATGTGTCATATTGTAAGGCCCTGCACCGCAGTTGTGCGTTCCTGCACAGGGGGGGAGGGCGTTCCAGCACACAAACGCCTCCGAACAGTGGCAGCGTGAAATGTACAAAATTACACTCAGTCATTTTCATGGCCATGCTGCGTCACAACCCTGCACCTGCTTGTAGGAGGCCTAAGAATTGATGCAGCATGTTAGGCATCGGCTCGCCGCTTGCCTTGCTGGAGCTGCGTTGCGCTTGCGACCCAACTCCAGTGGTACTTCACCTTTATGACAGCATATGCTTCACGCTTTTGACTATACTTGGCCCACAACGCACAGCTTTGTAAATGCGGCACAGCCATGATGGGGCAAGGGATGTCTGCTGTAAGGCACAATTACTGGGGCATCCCTGCTGATAGGCAAAGATGCAACTCTTATTGTAAATCTGACCCATGGTGCATGATTCTCCCATGACATCATCACTCACATTCTGGGCCCATCATTTGTGGGGGAGTCAATTCTGTAGTGGTCATAGGCCTGAGTATGCAGCCTTTTGTGATTTGGTGACCCATCCTTATGAGGTCCAGGTATGTCTCTCAGGACATGTATTGTTTGTCATCAGCGTGAATAGTTTGTTTACCGGATGTCCACTACACTGATCGCTGAATCATCTGTGTTTGCTGGGAATGCTGCCAAGTTCCTCTCAGGTCACAGTAACACTCACAGGCACACAGCAAACCAAGATGATTTACTTTGCTCTCTCTGAAACTGCTGCTCTCTACTGATGTAGCGCTCATTCCAGGAACACGTGTCTAGGGATATACAGCAAAGTCAGCAGCAGATTTGGTGTATGACTCCAGATTATTCCAAAGTAAGTTTGGAATGTGTACTGCATTTACCAGGATGCAAAGAGACAAACCGTGCTGGGACTGTGAGGCAGTGTGCTCCCAACCCCCATTCTGTCCATGCACTTACATTACATGTATGCACACTGTCATATACTGATTTGAGTTTGACATGGACATCTCATGTGTATTATTGTGGCTTGTGCAACTGCATTATCCAAACCTCAACCTTGGCATTGTTGTGATCTGTGTGTCGTGTCACTACTGCATGTGCCAGTTCAACTACAAGTCCACCAGAGGAGAACATGAAGAGTCCAGATATAATAGATATTGGCCATTGATATGGATTTGCAGCTATTTAACATCTGGACAAGTGTCATCTGCTTTTTAGCATTGTATGGGACAAGACAAATGTGGGTCACACATCCACGTGGGGTCTGGAGTACTCCTCTAGCTACATTGTGTGTCTAGTCTTTTGATGCCCCACACATCTTCGGAAAATCCAGTGCCACATAGTGGCTTACTTGACTAACAAGGTAGTGCAGTACACCGCTGAACAGTGGTGGGCGGTTGTGACAGCTACCTGTACATGTAAAATGTCATACAGGCCACTGAGGGTGAGACGTCTGTCAGTGGACACACCTTGCAAACCTATGAAAACTTGTGAGTGATGCAAGGATCTCAATATCTGTCTTGACTCCAAGGCACATGATGATCTGTCTCAATTGGAACACAATGCTACAGGTGCAATGCTATTCACAACATCCAATCCCCTATGGCCTGCCATCTGCAGACTGAACAGTCTCTGTACCATCACTCATCCAATGCACACATCCGTTATGATAGACTTGGTACAATTGTAGTGGTGCTGGCAGAGCAGAATTCATTATGGATGCATGAGTGTGGCTCATTTACCCACTTGTCATGAGAAAATTACGACTCCCAAAAATCACTCTGGCCTGTATAGTCCATATGCCACAGTGTGCCTCTAGAAACTTGGTGACTGCTGCTTGGACATGGAATTGGCTAATGGAGGCATGGGACACACAATGGTACAGCACAGTTTCACTCACATCATACTCCCAGACTGATATTGCATATGATGCACTTACTAGGTCTATGCTGCTCGTGCTCCTCCAGCTGAGCATGGAGGGTCGGCCACGCGGTTCGCAGGACCTTCCTGTACAGTGGTGAGAGGCGAGGACGATGTACATGGTGCTGGGAGGACAGGCCAGCCAGCTCCGTAGCCTTGTGACAGGCCCACCGCTTCAGGTCCTCCCAGTGTTTGCGGCCTTCCTGGTGGCCACTCCCACTGCACTGCAGTGCTCGGCGATGTTGGCCCATAGCCTGCACCGGGCTGCAGTGCTGAGCTGGTGCTCAGGGTCCCCATATAGCTGAGGGAATTTCTCCAGCACCCTCTCCACCAAGATGTCCAATTCCCTGTCTGAGAAAGGGGGGGCTCTCTCCTCATATTCCTCAGCCATTATGGGGAAATAGGTCAGATGAGAGCAGCAGGATGCCTGAGGATCTGATCAGTGATAGAGGATGACTCAGAATGACCACAAAATGGCTGCCAAGTACTTCCTGTGATGTATTTCCTGTCTCCCACTTCATGTATTACCTTGCCAGTATGCAATGATGTGTTCTAGTTTATTTACGTAATTTACGGCCCGAATTCGTAGTTTCCGGTTCCGGGGCGTCGTTTAGGCGCACGCACATTACGATACAGCACCGAAAATTATGATTTTGCGCTGTAACTTGCGAAAATGACCCGGAACACATCATATCATACAGGAAATGTTATACAGGTAGTGGGAGACAGGAAATACATCACAGGAAGTATTTTGCAGCCATTTTGTATTCATCCTGGGCCATCCACATTCAGTAAATACATCCACTGCCATCCTGTTGTTCTGATGTAGGGGAAAGTGAAATGACAATGCAGGTGTGATTCATGAATATGTATCAAAAGGGGGAACAGAGCATTTCATGTCATTTATGCACTGACAGGGGGTAGGGGGCTGACAACATCCATCCCACTTTCCTATTCTCATACTTTGCATTATGGGACATGTAGTTCATATTGAGTACTCAGTATCAGAGTTGAATGAAGTGTTATGTAACATTGGTGTGGAGAAGTGTGGATATGTCAGATACATATGGGGCAGCTCTACGACCCTTGTGTGCCCCAATTGCGCCACAGTAGCGTAACTTTAGTGGCTCGGCAGCGCTACGCCTACTCCATGCTGTGGGGTATCTTCAACGTGACACATCTGTGAAATGTGTCATATTGTAAGGCCCTGCACCGCAGTTGTGCGTTCCTGCACAGGGGGGGAGGGCGTTCCAGCACACAAACGCCTCCGAACAGTGGCAGCGTGAAATGTACAAAATTACACTCAGTCATTTTCATGGCCATGCTGCGTCACAACCCTGCACCTGCTTGTAGGAGGCCTAAGAATTGATGCAGCATGTTAGGCATCGGCTCGCCGCTTGCCTTGCTGGAGCTGCGTTGCGCTTGCGACCCAACTCCAGTGGTACTTCACCTTTATGACAGCATATGCTTCACGCTTTTGACTATACTTGGCCCACAGCGCACAGCTTTGTAAATGCGGCACAGCCATGATGGGGCAAGGGATGTTTGCTGTAAGGCACAATTACTGGGGCATCCCTGCTGATAGGCAAAGATGCAACTCTTATTGTAAATCTGACCCATGGTGCATGATTCTCCCATGACATCATCACTCACATTCTGGGCCCATCATTTGTGGGGGAGTCAATCCTGTAGTGGTCATAGGCCTGAGTATGCAGCCTTTTGTGATTTGGTGACCCATCCTTATGAGGTCCAGGTATGTCTCTCAGGACATGTATTGTTTGTCATCAGCGTGAATAGTTTGTTTAACGGATGTCCACTACACTGATCGCTGACATGGGCACGTGACCTGAGGCACAATCCACCTTTTGACTTCTGTCAGCAGCTGTGATTTGCATGCAGTTAGTGTGGTTTGCAAAGTCGTCTCAGGGTAGGATTTATGGACACTGTTGTGTCTGTCCACATTTCATCATTGACATCAGACAGCAAACCACATGTTGTCCGTGGCACTACAGGTTGCTCATGCGAAATATGTGGCAACGAGCTGATCAGGGACTTGCATGCCCTGACGTAGGTCATGTGCAATAGCCCGGTCTCCCACATTCAGAGCTAGTCGAGGTACGAGAGGCATGTGTAAGCCATGCATTAGAGCAATGTTGTGCAAAACACAACAGGCTAGTATGATCTTGCACACGACTACTGGGGACAACAGAAGCACACCCCCTGTATGGTCGAGACATCTGAATCGCATCCTCAACAGACCAAAAGTGCGCTCGATGATGGCTCGAGTACGTATGTGTGCCCTATTGTACCAACGCTGAGGTACAGGAGATGTGGAGAGAGTGCATACCCAGCGTCGCCTGAGGAGGGAAGAATGGGCAGTTGTTAACATTTCACTCTTTGACTTTCACAGAACATGATCTATACGTTCATACATGCAGTGTCTGTTGGGCCATGTTTCTTATTATACAATCGTTACTATTGGGGGGCATTCAGACATTTCAATGACGCATATCACTCATTTTCAGTGCTTGGTACTTACCCAGTAGCTACATGTTACCAAATTCTCCAGCAGCCATACGTCGAGCAAGAGGTGACATGCGGAATATGAAGCTGTCATGTGTACTGCCTGGGAACACTGCATGCACATTGATGAACCTTCCACTGGCATCACAGACTGCTTGAACATTGATGGAATACCATCTGTGTCTGTTGCAGAAGATGTGTGCAATGTGGCGGGGTGGCTGAAGGGCCACATGGGTGCAATCAATTGCACCCAGAACACGTGGGAATTGTGCAAGGAGATAAACATCTCTTGCTGCCCTTTGTCTCATGGCCAGTGCATATGGCATTTTTATGTAGTTTGGGGCTATATCAGTGATGCATCTCAGTACCTGATGCAGGCACTGCGACTGGCTCGCCTGGGAAATGCCCAAATGGTCACTGGTGACCCTTTGGAAGGACCCAGTAACAAAGAAGTGGAGGGCAGAAAGGATCTTGAGGTATGCTGGTATTGCATGTGAGCAGCAGGTCACAGAGTCAAGTTCCTGCTCCCACTCACATACCATTTCCAAGATTACTTCAGGTGGGAAACGGTACCTGGCCCTTACATCCTGGCTAGACATTCCAAATAGTTTGATCCTCTGTCTGTATATCCTCTATGCTCTCCTCCTCCTCAAGTAGTTTTGCCGCATGGCAAGGGGTAGTGCTACAAACACGTTCAGTGACCTCCTGAAAAGGGATTGTTTGTGTCTGCTCTGCATTCATACATGCTGCAGGGCTGGGATTGGCTGCTGTGTGTCAGCTGATCCATGTTGGGGGATGGGTGGACCTTGGCCAGGTGTTTCCCCTTGGCTAACATGACCAAGGCCAACAATCGTAATTTACGGGCCGTAATCGTAATTTACGGCCCGTAATCGTAATTCACGCCCCGTAATTGTAATTTACGGCCCGTAATTGGATTTTGCGCTAATACGCCGGTAATTCCACCAAAGTGCCGTAAATTATGGCCCGGCGGCTTAAATTATGGCCCGGCGGCGGGCGTAAAGTTAGTAGTCGTAAGTCTATTCTGTGAATCCCGAAAGTAGTAAGTTCATTCTGTGAATCCCAAAAGTAGTAAGTGCATTCTGTGAATACCAAATAGTAGTAAGTGCATTCTGTGAATACCAAATTGTAGTAAGTTTAGGATTTTGTCTTAAGTTCTTTCTGTGAATCGGGCCCATGGTGTTCTATCTATCAAGATGTTGGTGATCCACGTCAGAGCTAATCCCTGAATTCCTATGTCTTGGAGTCTTTCCAGAAGGATGTGATGAGAAATAGTGTTGAACGCTGCTGAGAAGTCAAGCAGCACCAAGAGTGCTGCCTGACCCGTGTCGGCAGCCATGAGTATGTTGTTGGTGACCTCAATAAGGGCGGATTTGGTGCTATGGTTAGCCCGAAACCCCGATTGAGAAATTTCCAGAAGTTGGTGTGTCTCTAAATATTCTGACAGGTGTCTATTGATGTGTTTCTCAATGAGCTTAGACTGTAGGGGTAGAAAGGATATGGTTCGGGAATTGCTGAAATCAGTGGTGGGGATCGTAGGATCTTTGCGTATCGGTTTGATTTGAGCATCTTTCCAACCAGGGGGGAGGAGACCCTCGCTGAGGGAGCAGTTAAGAATAGAACATATGGGAGGGCCAATTGTTCCGCAAATTTAGCAGAAATCCTGGCAGGGATGATGTTCATAGGTCAGCCCAATTTCAAAGTCTCTAAGATGGATATGACTTCCGACATTTGATGTTGAGGGAAGGTGGGAAGTTGGGCAGATGTGGTGTGAGAAACAGGGGAGTTAACCGTGGAGGGAAGGGAAATGGTGTTGGCTGCGATCATTTTGGGTAGATGGAATCAATGTTAACACCTTGGCTGCTAGGTGTTTTCCCCTCCTGTGCTGACTTTTTTTGATTATCATTATACATGACGAGCTCAGCTCGTCATCAGCACAGCTCAACCGTGCCTCATGACGAGCTGAGCTCGTCATGAGCATGGAAGGGGTTAAGAGTGAGATGTGCCGCAACATTATTGCATAGGGATTGCGAGGGAGATTCAGCAGTATCACATACCGATGGGTTAAAATAGGCATTCGCTATTTGAAATAGTGCCCTGGAGTTGGATCCAGCCAGCTCCAATTGCTGAGTAAAGTGGGTTTTACGTGCTTTTTTAATGTTATTGTGATAGGCTGCTAAGGCACTTTTGTATCTGATTTTGTCTTGTTCTAGAATTGAGAGTCGCCAGGTGTGTTCCAGTTTTTTGCACCCCCTCTTTTTCTTACATAGGGCCAGGGAGTACAATTCAGTTGTAGAAGTAGAGGTTTTGTGAGTGTGAGTAGTCGGTTTTAAAGGTGCTGCTTCACCCAAGTTACAGGAGATGATGTTATTAAAATGCTGTATTTGTTGTTCGACATTGAGATTGAAAGTGTCAATGTCCCATGTCAAAAAAGGGGAAGCGAGGTGGTAAGTTTTGATTTTATGCTAAGGTCTGTACCATCTATCTGTGGGGGGTAAGGGAGAGGGTTTGGTAGAGGGGCTTGTCAGATGGAAGTTTATTAAAGAGTGGTCTGATCAAGTAAGAGGGAGAGTATCTCTATATTCAATGTGTTGGGAATTAAAAAGAATAAGATCAAGGGGTCGTATTGAGTTTGAGGAGACCATGGGAAGCCAAGTCCTCTAGAAAAGGTTCTTGCGTCATGATTATTTGAGTCCTCGCTGTGAATGTTAAAATCTCCTAGGAGTAGGAAATTGCGGGTAGCAACAATATGGGGGGAGATAAGTTCTTAAAAGCGACTATTGAAGTTGTGCATCAGGCCTGGGGGCCTGTAAACCAGGGCCCCTTTCCAACTATGTTGAGGGTGTAGATCTAGTTTAAAAATAAGACATTCGAATAAGTCTGAGCAGAGCAGGTCGAGTATGGTGACTGTTATCCGCTCTTTATGGAATATAGAAATACCTCCGCCCGCTCGTTCTAGCCTATCAAGCCTTTGAATTCGAAAGCCGGGTGGGAGAGCTAGAGTGATCGCTGGAACCACTGAGGGTTTAATCCACGTTTCCGTGAAAAATCCAATGTCTGGATTATTATCCTTAAAGAGATCCCCGATAGCAGTGGTATGTCTGGGGAGGGATCTGACATTTTCTAGAAGGACACACCATGTTGTATGGTTGGGTGAGTTGGCAGGGAAGTTAGTATGGGGCCCTGACTCCGAGGTAAGGGGTAATCCAGTAGTAGTAGGATTAGGTGTAGTTTTAATGCTGGTGCTTACACATTATGCAAGAAAAAGGCCCTTCTGGCCTGTTTCCAAGGTGACATTTCAGGGAGGTCGGTCTGAGTTTAAGCAAGGTTTCGCTAGTATAGGTGGGCATGGGTATAGACCGGGAGGAAGTAACAAGGTTAAAATGACCAGGGGTCCTGGCTCCTGGCGACAGACAGGCGTGGACGGGCGCAGACGGGCTTGCCTTCGGCGCGCCGCCGGCGCTACCGATGTGCGCGTCCGCTGCGCTTCGTGTCAGGCCCCAATCTAAATAATAAAGGCTGCTCGACCAGCTAGAGCGCCAACCTCGTTTACGGTCAAAATGGCGGCGTGGGGTGAGTACCCGTCCAGCACAGTTTTTAAGAGCAGGCTACAGGTAGTTATACAAATGATTAAAAAAAAAGGATTGGCAGTGATTTAAAAAAGGTTTTAAAATCAGGCAAAGAGAAGTTTGTGGTCAGTACCTGACATTCGGCGCGTCCACTGCACTTCTGCCAGGCCACAGTTTAAATAATGAAGGCTTCTCGACCAGCTAGAGCGCCAACCTCGTTTCCGGTCTAAATCGGAAGTGCCCTGGAGACCCGGAAATGCCCCTGATCGCTCCCGTCAGATCTACCTCTCTCCACGCAACGAGCAAGCCCGCGTTGGAATGGAGAGGAGATCTTAGGAGGCAGCCTGGGGTGAGTACCCGTCCAGCACAGTTTTTTAAGAGCAGGCC
This sequence comes from Lissotriton vulgaris, assembly GCF_964263255.1. Lineage (NCBI taxonomy): Eukaryota > Metazoa > Chordata > Amphibia > Caudata > Salamandridae > Lissotriton > Lissotriton vulgaris. Next base: position 83,624,339 of record NC_141695.1, read on the forward strand.
ACAGGTGGTTATACAAATGATTTTAAAAAATAGGATTCACAATGATTTAAAAAAGGTTTTAAAATCAGGCAAAGAGAAGTTTGTTGTCAGTACCTGGCATTCGCCGCCTCCACTGAACTTCTGCCAGGCCCCAGTTTTGTCTGACAGAAGGACTCTGCTTAGTGTGTGTGGTGTGTTCTGATTGGCTGAGTGCTCCTAACTTAATGTGGCATCTAACTTTATGGTGTTTTGGAAACGTGAGTACCTCTCCAGCCATATGTGTTTTATTGGGGCAAATCTCCCTGGACCATTGTGGTATTGCTGCCTATTTGTGGGATTAATCTCAGTTTTTCCGGTTCACACATTTGTTTACTGGCTATTTATCACCCCACCTGTAATCCATCAATTAGCTGCTTCATGTATAAGTAGTAGACCCTGCCTGACCACGTATTTCTGACTCTGGGTTAGTGTTGATATCATATCGGGTGAATTCAACAACAGGGATGTGAGTTTGTTGAAATCGACACTGTACCTTCCAGTATTAACATTCCCTCTTCTAGTTGAATATTCAACTACGTCATTTACTTTATACTTCATGTCAGTCAAAATATTCAAGGTTTGGTGTGTTTCTGTTTTGTCTATTACTATTTCCCTAGTCACTTGTATTCCACCTAATTTCGAGACTGCATTTTTACTGCACTTGTAGAAACCCACTCAAAAAAGTACAAGAATGAGAATTGGGAGCAACAATATGCACAGTCTGGTGACCCAAACTGGGAACCAGGAGAACCATCTAAAAAACAGTCCTGCTCAGGGGCACAAACCTCTTTTCTCATGTCAGCTTGTGGTGCTCAGATGGTAAGAGTGAACAAACCATTGTCCATGTCATTGGTAGGTATAAATGCACAGCAGGATGCACCAAACTTGGCACACACCCCACACTCCATTGACTTCCTCAAGTCCAAATGACTCTTAGTTCTTCCTTGATAGCATTTAGGTTGAACTCAGTAGTGTTCATCCTTTAGAAAATTTCTCACCTTGTTATTTGAAACCTTCAGGAGATTGCCTTTGTTTGTATGTTGAAGAAGGGTACGGACTCTTGTACTGAGCCTAATGCAATAGAGTCATCTTCTTCTGTAGCAGAGGTTTGAACAACTCAGACAGATCTTCTCAAGGGAAGACCAGGGTCGGATGTGTATGATTAACAATCGTGCAGAGTCTCTGCCATCTGGGGACCAACTCAGCTTAGGCAAAATTGCCACACTGCCAGAAGATATCAATCAGAATGGAAGAGGACCATTGCATGTCAGGTATGTGCAGTATTTCGAAAGAAACAATTGAAGGACGGAATGCTGGACAATGCAAATATACACCCCCAGTCATGAGGATCCGGGTTAAATCGATCATTCTTTTGCTCACCACCCCAGTTTCGACCCAGCTATATGCAAATCAGTCTTGACCCTGTTCCTTGTGGGAACAGTCCAGCCCGAACTGCCAAGCCAGGTCCTCCCTTGACCGTAAACAAGCATCCTGGGACCGGTTTCAGGGCATCACTCTTCATCAGCCAGGCTAGCTTGTATCCAGTGGTGTAGTGCACATGGGGCGCTCGTTTGGACATACCCTTCCCACTTAGGGCGACACATACAAAAGAAACAATTGATGGGTGAAATGCTAGACAATGCAAGCATTCACTCCCAGTCACAAGGATATGCGTTAAATATGTCATTGTTTTCCTCACCACACCACCCCAGCTTGGACTCAGCCATATGCAAATCAGTCTAGACCCTGTTCCTTGAGGGAATAGCCCAGAACAAACTGCCAAGCCGGGTCCTCCCTGGACCAGAAACAAGCATCCTGGGACCGGTTTCCAGAGGTGTAGTGAGCACTGAAACTACGTTTGGGCATTCCCGTCCCATTTAGGGTAACATATACAAAAGAAACAATTGATGGACGGAATGATGGACAATGCAAACATTCACCCCCAGTCACAAGGATCTTGGTTAAATCTGTCATTCTTATGCTCACGACAACACCCCAGTTTGAACCCAGCCATATGCCGATCAGTCTTGACCCTGTTTCTTGTGAGAACAGTTCAGGCTGTACTGCCAAGCCAGGTCCTCCCTGGACTTGAAACAAACACCCTGGGACCGGTTTCAGGGCATCACCCTCCATCAGCCAGGCTAGCTTGAATCCAGTGGTGTAGTGAGCACGGGACCCACGTCTGGGCATACCCTTCCCACTTAGGGTCACATATACAAAAGAAACAATTGATGGACGGAATGCTGGACAATGCAAACATTCACCCCCAGTCACAAGGATCTAGTTTAAATCCCTCATTCTTTTGCTCACCACACCACCCCAGTTGGGACCCAGTCATATGAAAATCAGTCTTGGCCCTGATCCTTGTGGGAACAGTCCAGCACGAACTGCCAAACCAGGTCCTCCCTGGACTGAAAACAAGCTTCCTCGGGCCGGTTTCAGGGAATCACCCTTCATCAACCAGGCTAGATTGAATCCAGTGGTGTAGTGAGCTCGAGACCCATGTCTGGGCATACGCTTCCCACTTAGGGCGACATATACAAAAGTTACAATTGATGGATGGAATGCTAGCCAATGCAAACATGCACCCCCAGTCACAAGGATCTGGGTTAAATCCATAATTATTTTCTCACCACACCACCCCAGGTTGGACCCAGCCATATGCAAATCAGTCTTGAAACTGTCCCTTGTGGGAACAGTCCAGCCCGAACTGCCAAGCCAGGTCCTCCCTGGACTGGAAACAAGCATTCTGGGACCGGTGTCAGGGCATCACCCTTCATCAGCCAGTCTTGCTTGAACCCAGTGGTGTAGTGAGCACGGGACCTACATCTGGGAATACCCTTCCCACTTAGGGGGACATATACAAAAGAAACAATTGATGGACAGAATGCTGGAGAATGCAAACATTCAACCCCAGTCACAAGGATCTGGGTTATATCCATCATTATTTGCTCACCACATCACCCCAGTTTTGACCCAGCCATATGCAAATCAGTCTTGACCCTGTTCCTTGTGGAACAGTCTAGCCCGAACTGCCTAGCCAGGTCCTCCCTTGACCGGAAACAAGCATCCTGGGACTGGTTTCAGGGAATCATCCTTCATCAGCCAGACTAACTTGAAACCAGTGGTGTAGTGAGCACTGGGCCCACGTCTGGGCATACCCTTCCCGCTTAGGGCTACATTTACAAAAGAAACAATTGATGGACAGAATGCTGGACAATGCAAACATTCACCCCCAGTCACTAAGATCTGGGTTAAATCCATCATTCTTTTGCTCACCGCACTACCCCAGTTTGGACCCCGCCACATGCAAATCAGTCATGACCCTGGTCCTTTTGGGAACAGTCCAGCCCGAACTGCCAAACCAGTTCCTCCCTGGACCGGAAACAAGCATCCTGGGACCAGTTTCAGGTCATCACCCTTCATCAGCAAGGAGAGCTTGAACCCAGTGGTGTAGTGAGCATGGTACCTTAGGGCAACATATACAAAAGATACAATTGATGGATGGAATGTTGGACAATGCAAACATTCACCCCCAGTCAAAAGAATCTGGGTTAAATCCATCATTTGTTTGCTCAACACACCACCCCAGTTTGGACCCAGCCATATGCAAATCAGTCTTGACATTTATTTACTTATTGTTTATTTTCTTTACGGAGTTTTATATAGTGCTTAAAAGATCGGAGGGCATTAGAGCGCTGTACAGCATACATAAAAAGAAAAACATAAGAAATAAAGTACAGTGAGTATCATCAAGGATATTGAGGACCAAGAAGAACAAGGTGATTGGCCAGATGCATAGAGATGGCGTTGAGGAGAAGTTCTTTTAGTTGTCTCTTGAAGATCGTGAAAGAGGGATTAGTTCTGATGTGAGTAGGGAGAGAGTTACAGATTTTTGGGGCATCCCCAGAGAAAGAGCAGGAGAGGGCTTTTTGTTTATGTCTTTTTGGGGGGATTAAGAGGAGCGAGTTGGAGCTGTGGGAACAGTCCAGCCCGAACTGCCAAGCCATGTCCTCCCTGGACCAGAAACAAGCATCCTGGGACCGGTTTCAGGGCATCACCCTTCATCAGCCAAGCTAGCTTGAATCCAGTGGTGTAGTGAGCACGGGACCCATGTCTGGGCATACCCTTCCCACTTAGGGCAACATATACAAAACAAACAATTGATGAACGGAATGCTGGACAATGCAAACATTCACTCCCCGACACAAGGATCTGGGTTAAATCCATCAATATTTGATCACCAAACAACCCCAGTTTGGACCCAGCCATATGCAAATTACTCTTGACCCTGTTCCTTGTGGGAACAGTCCAGCCCGAACTGCCAAGCCAGGTCCTCCCTGGACCTGAAACAAGAATCCTGGGACCGGTGTCAGGACATCACCCTTCATCAGCTTGAACCCAGTAGTGTAGTGAGCACGGGACCCAAGTCTGGACATACCATTCCCACTTAGGTCGATATATACAAAAGAAACAATTGATGGGCAGAATGCTAGACAATCCAAGCATTCAACCCAGTCACAAGGATCTGGGTTAAATCAATCATTCTTTTGCTCACCACACCACCCCAATTTGGATTCAGCCATATGCAAATCAGTCTTGACCCTGTTCCTTGTGGGAACTGTCCAGCCCGAACTGCCAGCCCAGTTCCTCCCTGGACTGGAAACAAGCATCCTGGGACCAAGTTAATGGTATCACCCTTCATCAGCCTGGCTAGCTTGAACCCAGTGGTGTAGTGAGCTCGGTACCTTAGGGCAACGTATACAAAAGATACACTTGATGGATGGAATGCTGGACAATGCAAAAGTTCACCCCCAGTCACTAGGATCTGGGTTAAATCCATCATTATTTGTTCACCACACCAACCCAGTCACACCAACCTAGTTTGGACCCAGCCATACGCAAATCAGTCTCAAAACTGTTCCTTGTGGGTACAGTCCAGCCAGAACTGCACAGCCTGGTTCTTCCTGGACGAGAAACAAGCATTCTGGGACTGGTTTTAGGGCATCACCCTTCATCATGTAGGCTAGCTTTAATCCAGTGGTGTAGAGAGCACCAGACCCACGTCTTGGCATAACCTTCCTACTTGATTTGATTTGGTATTTCTATATCTTAAGGCGAAATATACAAAAGAAACAATTGATGGACGGAATGCTGGACAATGCAAACATTCACCCACAATCACAAGGATCTGGGTTAAATCTATCATTCTTTTGCTCACCACCCCAGTTTGGACCCAGCCCTATGCAAATCAGTCTTCACCCTGTTCCTTGTGGGAACACTCCCACCCGATCAGCCAACCAGGTTCGCCCTAGCCCGGAAACGAGCATCCTGGGTCCGGTTTCAGGGCATCACTCATCATTAGGCAGGCTAGCTTGAATGCAGTGGTGTAGTGAGCACGGGACCCCCGTTTGGGCATACCCTTCCTAGTAAGGGCGACATATACAAAAGAAACAATTGATGGATGGAATACTAGACAATGCAAGCATTTACTCCCAGTCACAAGGATATGGGTTAAATCCATCAGTTGTTTGCTCACCACACCACCCCAGCTATGACCCAGCCATATGCCATTCAGTCTTGACCCTGTTCCTTGTGGGAACAGCCCAGATCGACCTGCCAAGCTAGGTCCTCCTTGGACCGGAAACAAGCATCCTGGGACCAGTTTCAGGGCATTGCCCTTCGTCAGATAGGCTAGCCTGAATCCAGAGGTGTAGTGAGCACAGGACCCACGTCTGGGCATACCCTTCACGCTTAGGGCGACATATATACAAAAGAAACAATTGATCTACGGAATGTTGGACAATGCAAACATTTACCCCGAGTCACAAGGATCTGGGTTAAATCCATCATTTGTTTGCTCACCACACCACCCCAGCTAGGACCCAGCCATATGCAAATCAATTTTGACCCTGTTCCTTGTGGGAACAGTCCAGCCTGAACTACCAAGCCATGTCCTACTTGGACTGGAAACAAGAATCCTGGGACCGGTTTCAGGGCATCACCCTGCATCAGCCAGGCTAGCTTGAATTCAGGGGTGTATTGAGCACAAGACCCACATCTAGGCATACCCTTCCCACTTAAGACGACATATACAAAAGAAACAAATGATGGACGGAATGCTGGACAATGCAAACATTCACCATTAATCACAAGGATCTGGGTTAAATCCATCATTCTTTTGCTTACCACACCACCCCAGTTTGGATCCAGCCATATGCAAATCAGTCTTGACCCTGTTCCTCGTGGGAACAGTCCAGCAGTATCGCTCCATAATTTGTATTTGTACTATGCAGAGTTGTTCCTTTTCCTCAGAAACACAAGGAATTCAGTGTAACTTGCCTTACTTGGGACTGCCCCTTCTTTTCTGACCAAGTGTACCTATATATCTCAGTGTACCAGATTTGCTGATATGTTTTTTTTCTGGTATTAAACCCTCCCCAACAAGACTCATCTCCCTTTGTATTATCGATGTAGATGCCTCTACACTGGAACTAGAGGCCTGGGGTCCATTTGTTATCAAAGAACACTGCCCCAGACACTCTAATGGCCACCCTTGGACCACAGACTGAGGTAGAATTGGCTTGTTTGTGCACTGGTTGAGTGGTTTGCTACCTTGAAGAACCTCTTTACTGGAAGATCTTGGGACAAAACAGTGTCCCTCTCTATAATGACTGCCTGCACACCCTTTCTAGCTTGGTTTGATTATCACTAGGCTCAGACAAAAGGTACAGTGTTGTGGGATTGATCCTGTATCATGGTACGTTTACTACTACTATGTTGTATCTTGGCCCTAACCCTTTATAGATTCAGGTGGATGAGACAAGTTGCACTTTTGAGTGCTATCTCTTGACATAAGTTAAGCCTGGCTTTGCCTACAGTGTGTGGTATCAACAAACTGACGTAACATGACCTGGGCGCCCAAGGAGTAAGAGTGTACTCTGTAGTGCGTGTGGAATACTAGCGTTGGGTTCAATGTAATTTAATTGATGTGGAGGAGGTCCCTTCGCAAGCGCTGTAGAAATGTCAAGGTGGGCTCTGTTTGACTAGACAGATTTCGGGCTGAGGATGGATGTGGCCACACCCATATTAAACAGAGAGTGTACAATTGTACAGTCTGTGGTCTTTAACTTGCACATTTGGGCTTTGTTGGTGTTCTGGAAGTGGTACTGAAGAGGTGGTGTGCCACTGTAAAAGTGGTGCATTTGTGGTTCAACTGCAGACCTGGTGTATGAGAGCTGTCAATTTGTAGGTTGGTTTAGAAAGACGTGCATCATTATTTACTCTTGGGAATTTCCTGTGCCTTTATTTTTAGGGTAGTATTCTGTAAATGTGTTCCTGCAAGTTTTTAGTGGGGTACCTGCAGGTGGCCCAAATCAGGCGAGCTATTTAAAGGAACAGTGAGTGATTAGTAATGAGTCACCTGGGATTTTACTTTATGGGTCATTTGGCCCTCACCTCTCACCATGACCGAGGTGGATGGCTCCGTTAGGTGGCCTTCATGTGTGTGTGAATGATTCCATCAATCTAATAACCTTCTTTACCTAATGTACGTGTGTGTGTGTGGGTGCATTATCAATACGGATGGTGCCGTTTGACTTACACATGTGTGGGGTGATGTGAAAGGAGAGGGGCGTGTCTCAATCGGTAGTTGTTGGTGATCACAATATGTTCTGAGGTTACGAGTGTGCCCCTCTAGTCCCTACACATGGTGTGCAATGAGATTCTCCCTAATGGTCTCAAGTGACATGGTTACACACTTTTACTGTTGGCTTCATTTTGGGCTACTATTGGGCTTTGTTTTGCTGTTCGTTAGGCCCCTCACTAGATTTTCATGTACCTGAATGGCAGACTCTGCCATGGATTTCCTATTGACTAAACATAGAACAGGCCTGAGTTTTTCCCAAACGCATGTAAAGGCTTGAGTTTTCTCTTAATGTTTTGTCATTGGTCTTTATTTTTTAGATGAGTTTTGAAGTCACATGAGGTGGATGTTTTGCTTTGGGGGTTTGGACTGCGTTTGTGGGTTGTGCAATTGTGTAAAAGCATTGCCTTCCAAGACAATCAACCTGTCCAGCCATGGTTGTGGCCGCAGTCCTTGTTGGGCTGGGTTCCTTATCTGCTGCTGCTATTGCCATGTGTTTGGCGAACAACCTGGTCGGTGTTGCGGTGGTGTGGTTGCTGACTAATTTCCCTGCGGCTGAATGTTAGATCCATTTGGGTTATTCTGGGCTCGGTTTTGGGGATGGGGATTTTGGGAGACTGGCCCAGGCTTATCGATCTTTGCTCATGATATGCCTTAAAGCAGTATCGTTTGGCCATATGGCCCATTCTGTGGCAATAAGAACACGCTCTGAGGTCTAGCTGCTTCCAACCGCTCTGACCTCTGCTGCTTGTATGTCAATACAACGCAGTGTTTACACCGCACTACCATTACAACGCTGGTTTTACAACGCAAGTCGTTACCAAGACTTACACTGTAGGGTGCTGGACTTAGGAATAGTAAGATTTACTATTCCCACACCAGCCTACGTACAGTAGGGAAAGTGTTGGAATAGTAAATCTACTATTCCGTAGCCTAGAGCGCCCTCCAGCGCAAGTCGTGGTAACGACTTGCATTGTAAAACCAGAGTTGTAATGGTAGTGCGGTGTAAACACTGCGTCGTAATGGATGTTTCCCCCTCTGCTGGTAGTACTGGCCAGAAACCCTATGGGGTACTGAGGCAGAGCTCACTTCAAGGCTGGGAACAGTCCAGCCCGAACTGCCTAGCCAGGTCCTCCCTTGACCGGAAACAAGCATCCTGGGACTGGTTTCAGGGAATCATCCTTCATCAGCCAGACTAACTTGAATGCAGTGGTGTAGTGAGCACTGGACCCACGTCTGGGCATACCCTTCCCGCTTAGGGCTACATTTACAAAAGAAACAATTGATGGACAGAATGCTGGACAATGCAAACATTCACCCCCAGTCACTAAGATCTGGGTTAAATCCATCATTCTTTTGCTCACCACACTACCCCAGTTTGGACCCAGCCACATGCAAATCAGTCATGACCCTGGTCCTTTTGGGAACAGTCCAGCCTGAACTGCCAACCCAGTTCCTCCCTGGACCGGAAACAAGCATCCTGGGACCAGTTTCAGGTCATCACCCTTCATCAGCAAGGAGAGCTTGAACCCAGTGGTGTAGTGAGCACGGTACCTTAGGGCAACATATACAAAAGATACAATTGATGGATGGAATGTTGGACAATGCAAACATTCACCCCCAGTCAAAAGAATCTGGGTTAAATCCATCATTTGTTTGATCAACACACCACCCCAGTTTGGACCCAGCCATATGCAAGTCAGTCTTGACATTTATTTATTTATTGTTTAATTTCTTTACAGAGTTTTATATAGTGCTTACAAGATAGGAGGGCATTAGAGCGCTGTACAGCATACATAAAAAGAAAAACATAAGAAATAAAGTACAGTGAGTATCATCAAGGATATTGAGGACCAAGAAGAACAAGGTGATTGGCCAGATGCATAGAGATGGCGTTGAGGAGAAGTTCTTTTAGATGTCTCTTGAAGATCGTGAAAGAGGGATTAGTCCTGATGTGAGTAGGGAGAGAGTTACAGATTTTTGGGGCATCCCCAGAGAAAGAGCAGTAGAGGGCTTTTTGTTTATGTCTTTTTGGGGGGATTAAGAGGAGCGAGTTGGAGCTGTGGGAACAGTCCATCCCTAACTGCCAAGCCATGTCCTCCCTGGACCAGAAACAAGCATCCTGGGCCCGGTTTCAGGGCATCACCCTTCATCAGCCAGGCTAGCTTGAATCCAGTGGTGTAGAGAGCATGGGACCCACGTCTGGGCATACCCTTCCCACTTAGGACAACATATACAAAAGAAACAATTGATTGACGGAATGCTGGACAGTACAAACAATCACTCCCAGACAAAAGGATCTGGGTTAAATCCATCATTATTGCCTCATCAAACAACCCCAGTTTGGACCCAGCCATATGCAAATGAGTCTTTACCCTGTTCCTTGTGAGAACAGTCCAGCCCGAACTGCCAAGCCAGGTCCTCTCTGTACCGGAAACAAGCATCCTGGGACCGGTGTCAGGGCATCACCCTTCATCAGCCAGTATTGCTTGAACCCAGTGGTGTAGTGAGCACGGGACCTACATCTGGGCATACCCTTCCCACTTAGGGGGACATATACAAAAGAAACAATTGATGGACAGAATGCTAGAGAATGCAAACATTCAACCCCAATCATAAGGATCTGGGTTAAATCCATCATTGTTTTGCTCACCACAGCACCCCAGTTTGGACCCCGCCATATGCAAATCAGTCATAATCCTGGTCCTTTTGGGAACAGTCCAGCCCGAACTGCCAACCCAGTTCCTCCTTGGAACGGAAAGAAGCATCCTGGGACCAGTTTCAGGGCATCACCCTCATCAGCCAGGCTAGCTTGAACCCAGTGGTGTAGTAAGCAGAGTACCTTAGGGCATTATATACAAAAGAAACAATTGATGGACAGAATGCTGGAGAATGCAAACATTCAACCCCAGTCACAAGGATCTGGGTTATATCCATCATTATTTGCTCACCACATCACCCCAGTTTTGACCCAGCCATATGCAAATCAGTCTTGACCCTGTTCCTTGTGGAACAGTCTAGCCCGAACTGCCTAGCCAGGTCCTCCCTTGACCGGAAACAAGCATCCTGGGACTGGTTTCAGGGAATCATCCTTCATCAGCCAGACTAACTTGAAACCAGTGGTGTAGTGAGCACCGGACCCACGTCTGGGCATACCCTTCCCGCTTAGGGCTACATTTACAAAAGAAACAATTGATGGATAGAATGCTGAACAATGCAAACATTCACCCCCAGTCACTAAGGTCTGGGTTAAATCCATCATTCTTTTGCTCACCGCACTACCCCAGTTTGGACCCCGCCACATGCAAATCAGTCATGACCCTGGTCCTTTTGGGAACAGTCCAGCCCGAACTGCCAAACCAGTTCCTCCCTGGACCGGAAACAAGCATCCTGGGACCAGTTTCAGGTCATCACCCTTCATCAGCAAGGAGAGCTTGAACCCAGTGGTGTAGTGAGCATGGTACCTTAGGGCAACATATACAAAAGATACAATTGATGGATGGAATGTTGGACAATGCAAACATTCACCCCCAGTCAAAAGAATCTGGGTTAAATCCATCATTTGTTTGCTCAACACACCGCCCCAGTTTGGACCCAGCCATATGCAAATCAGTCTTGACATTTATTTACTTATTGTTTATTTTCTTTACGGAGTTTTATATAGTGCTTAAAAGATCGGAGGGCATTAGAGCGCTGTACAGCATACATAAAAAGAAAAACATAAGAAATAAAGTACAGTGAGTATCATCAAGGATATTGAGGACCAAGAAGAACAAGGTGATTGGCCAGATGCATAGAGATGGCGTTGAGGAGAAGTTCTTTTAGTTGTCTCTTGAAGATCGTGAAAGAGGGATTAGTTCTGATGTGAGTAGGGAGAGAGTTACAGATTTTTGGGGCATCCCCAGAGAAAGAGCAGGAGAGGGCTTTTTGTTTATGTCTTTTTGGGGGGATTAAGAGGAGCGAGTTGGAGCTGTGGGAACAGTCCAGCCCGAACTGCCAAGCCATGTCCTCCCTGGACCAGAAACAAGCATCCTGGGACCGGTTTCAGGGCATCACCCTTCATCAGCCAAGCTAGCTTGAATCCAGTGGTGTAGTGAGCACGGGACCCATGTCTGGGCATACCCTTCCCACTTAGGGCAACATATACAAAACAAACAATTGATGAACGGAATGCTGGACAATGCAAACATTCACTCCCCGACACAAGGATCTGGGTTAAATCCATCAATATTTGATCACCAAACAACCCCAGTTTGGACCCAGCCATATGCAAATTACTCTTGACCCTGTTCCTTGTGGGAACAGTCCAGCCCGAACTGCCAAGCCAGGTCCTCCCTGGACCTGAAACAAGAATCCTGGGACCGGTGTCAGGACATCACCCTTCATCAGCTTGAACCCAGTAGTGTAGTGAGCACGGGACCCAAGTCTGGACATACCATTCCCACTTAGGTCGATATATACAAAAGAAACAATTGATGGACAGAATGCTAGACAATCCAAGCATTCAACCCAGTCACAAGGATCTGGGTTAAATCAATCATTCTTTTGCTCACCACACCACCCCAATTTGGATCCAGCCATATGCAAATCAGTCTTGACCCTGTTCATTGTGGGAACTGTCCAGCCCGAACTGCCAGCCCAGTTCCTCCCTGGACTGGAAACAAGCATCCTGGGACCAAGTTAATGGTATCACCCTTCATCAGCCTGGCTAGCTTTAACCCAGTGGTGTAGTGAGCTCGGTACCTTAGGGCAACGTATACAAAAGATACACTTGATGGATGGAATGCTGGACAATGCAAAAGTTCACCCCCAGTCACTAGGATCTGGGTTAAATCCATCATTATTTGTTCACCACACCAACCCAGTCACACCAACCCAGTTTGGACCCAGCCATACGCAAATCAGTCTCAAAACTGTTCCTTGTGGGTACAGTCCAGCCAGAACTGCACAGCCAGGTCCTTCCTGGACGAGAAACAAGCATTCTGGGACTGGTTTTAGGGCATCACCCTTCATCATGTAGGCTAGCTTTAATCCAGTGGTGTAGAGAGCACCAGACCCACGTCTTGGCATAACCTTCCTACTTGATTTGATTTGGTATTTCTATATCTTAAGGCGAAATATACAAAAGAAACAATTGATGGACGGAATGCTGGACAATGCAAACATTCACCCACAATCACAAGGATCTGGGTTAAATCTATCATTCTTTTGCTCACCACCCCAGTTTGGACCCAGCCATATGCAAATCAGTCTTCACCCTGTTCCTTGTGGGAACACTCCCGCCCGATCAGCCAACCAGGTTCTCCCTAGCCCGGAAACGAGCATCCTGGGTCCGGTTTCAGGGCATCACTCATCATTAGGCAGGCTAGCTTGAATGCAGTGGTGTAGTGAGCACGGGACCCCCGTTTGGGCATACCCTTCCTAGTAAGGGCGACATATACAAAAGAAACAATTGATGGATGGAATACTAGACAATGCAAGCATTTACTCCCAGTCACAAGGATATGGGTTAAATCCATCAGTTGTTTGCTCACCACACCACCCCAGCTATGACCCAGCCATATGCCATTCAGTCTTGACCCTGTTCCTTGTGGGAACAGCCCAGATCGACCTGCCAAGCTAGGTCCTCCTTGGACCGGAAACAAGCATCCTGGGACCAGTTTCAGGGCATTGCCCTTCGTCAGATAGGCTAGCCTGAATCCAGAGGTGTAGTGAGCACAGGACCCACGTCTGGGCATACCCTTCACGCTTAGGGCGACATATATACAAAAGAAACAATTGATCTACGGAATGTTGGACAATGCAAACATTTACCCCGAGTCACAAGGATCTGGGTTAAATCCATCATTTGTTTGCTCACCACACCACCCCAGCTAGGACCCAGCCATATGCAAATCAATTTTGACCCTGTTCCTTGTGGGAACAGTCCAGCCTGAACTACCAAGCCAGGTCCTACTTGGACTGGAAACAAGCATCCTGGGACCGGTTTCAGGGCATCACCCTGCATCAGCCAGGCTAGCTTGAATTCAGGGGTGTATTGAGCACAAGACCCACATCTAGGCATACCCTTCCCACTTAAGACGACATATACAAAAGAAACAAATGATGGACGGAATGCTGGACAATGCAAACATTCACCATTAATCACAAGGATCTGGGTTAAATCCATCATTCTTTTCCTTACCACACCACCCCAGTTTGGATCCAGCCATATGCAAATCAGTCTTGACCCTGTTCCTCGTGGGAACAGTCCAGCAGTATCGCTCCATAATTTTATTTTGTACTATGCAGAGTTGTTCCTTTTCCTCAGAAACACAAGGAATTCAGTGTAACTTGCCTTACTTGGGACTGCCCCTTCTTTTCTGACCAAGTGTACCTATATATCTCAGTGTACCAGATTTGCTGATATGGTTTTTTTTCTGGTATTAAACCCTCCCCAACAAGACTCATCTCCCTTTGTATTATCGATGTAGATGCCTCTACACTGGAACTAGAGGCCTGGGGTCCATTTGTTATCAAAGAACACTGCCCCAGACAGTCTAATGGCCACCCTTGGACCACAGACTGAGGTAGAATTGGCTTGTTTGTGCACTGGTTGAGTGGTTTGCTACCTTGAAGAACCTCTTTACTGGAAGATCTTGGGACAAAACAGTGTCCCTCTCTATAATGACTGCCTGCACACCCTTTCTAGCTTGGTTTGATTATCACTAGGCTCAGACAAAAGGTACAGTGTTGTGGGATTGATCCTGTATCATGTTACGTTTACTACTACTATGTTGTATCTTGGCCCTAACCCTTTATAGATTCAGGTGGATGAGACAAGTTGCACTTTTGAGTGCTATCTCTTGACATAAGTTAAGCCTGGCTTTGCCTACAGTGTGTGGAATCAACAAACTGACGTAACATGACCTGGGCGCCCAAGGAGTAAGAGTGTACTCTGTAGTGCGTGTGGAATACTAGCGTTGGGTTCAATGTAATTTAATTGATGTGGAGGAGGTCCCTTCGCAAGCGCTGTAGAAATGTCAAGGTGGGCTCTGTTTGACTAGACAGATTTCGGGCTGAGGATGGATGTGGCCACACCCATATTAAACAGAGAGTGTACAATTGTACAGTCTGTGGTCTTTAACTTGCACATTTGGGCTTTGTTGGTGTTCTGGAAGTGGTACTGAAGAGGTGGTGTGCCACTGTAAAAGTGGTGCATTTGTGGTTCAACTGCAGACCTGGTGTATGAGAGCTGTCAATTTGTAGGTTGGTTTAGAAAGACGTGCATCATTATTTACTCTTGGGAATTTCCTGTGCCTTTATTTTTAGGGTAGTATTCTTTAAATGTGTTCCTGCAAGTTTTTAGTGGGGTACCTGCAGGTGGCCCAAATCAGGCGAGCTATTTAAAGGAACAGTGAGTGATTAGTAATGAGTCACCTGGGATTTTACTTTATGGGTCATTTGGCCCTCACCTCTCACCATGACCGAGGTGGATGGGTCCGTTAGGTGGCCTTCATGTGTGTGTGAATGATTCCATCAATTTAATAACCTTCTTTACCTAATGTACGTGTGTGTGTGTGGGTGCATTATCAATACGGATGGTGCCGTTTGACTTACACATGTGTGGGGTGATGTGAAAGGAGAGGGGCGTGTCTCAATCGGTAGTTGTTGGTGATCACAATATGTTCTGAGGTTACGAGTGTGCCCCTCTAGTCCCTACACATGGTGTGCAATGAGATTCTCCCTAATGGTCTCAAGTGACATGGTTACACACTTTTACTGTTGGCTTCATTTTGGGCTACTATTGGGCTTTGTTTTGCTGTTCGTTAGGCCCCTCACTAGATTTTCATGTACCTGAATGGCAGACTCTGCCATGGATTTCCTATTGACTAAACATAGAACAGGCCTGAGTTTTTCCCAAACGCATGTAAAGGCTTGAGTTTTCTCTTAATGTTTTGTCATTGGTCTTTATTTTTTAGATGAGTTTTGAAGTCACATGAGGTGGATGTTTTGCTTTGGGGGTTTGGACTGCGTTTGTGGGTTGTGCAATTGTGTAAAAGCATTGCCTCCCAAGACAATCAACCTGTCCAGCCATGGTTGTGGCCGCAGTCCTTGTTGGGCTGGGTTCCTTATCTGCTGCTGCTGTTGCCATGTGTTTGGCGAACAACCTGGTCGGTGTTGCGGTGGTGTGGTTGGTGACTAATTTCCCTGCGGCTGAATGTTAGATCCATTTGGGTTATTCTGGGCTCGGTTTTGGGGATGGGGATTTTGGGAGACTGGCCCAGGCTTATCGATCTTTGCTCATGATATGCCTTAAAGCAGTATCGTTTGGCCATATGGCCCATTCTGTGGCAATAAGAACACGCTCTGAGGTCTAGCTGCTTCCAACCGCTCTGACCTCTGCTGCTTGCATGTCAATACAACGCAGTGTTTACACCGCACTACCATTACAACGCTGGTTTTACAATGCAAGTCGTTACCAAGACTTACGCTGTAGGGTGCTGGACTTAGGAAAAGTAAGATGTACTATTCCCACACCAGCCTACGTACAGTAGGGAAAGTGTTGGAATAGTAAATCTACTATTCCGTAGCCTAGAGCGCCCTCCAGCGCAAGTCGTGGTAACGACTTGCATTGTAAAACCAGAGTTGTAATGGTAGTGCGGTGTAAACACTGCGTCGTAATGGATGTTTCCCCCTCTGCTGGTAGTACTGGCCAGAAACCCTATGGGGTACTGAGGCAGAGCTCACTTCAAGGCTGGGAACAGTCCAGCCCGAACTGCCTTGCCAGGTCCTCCCTTGACCGGAAACAAGCATCCTGGGACTGGTTTCAGGGAATCATCCTTCATCAGCCAGACTCACTTGAATCCAGTGGTGTAGTGAGCACTGGACCCACGTCTGGGCATACCCTTCCAGCTTAGGGCTACATTTACAAAATAAACAATTGATGGACAGAATGCTGGACAATGCAAACATTCACCCCCAGTCACTAAGATCTGGGTTAAATCCATCATTCTTTTGCTCACCGCACTACCCCAGTTTGGACCCAGCCACATGCAAATCAGTCAAGACCCTGGTCCTTTTGAGAACAGTCCAGCCCGAACTGCCAACCCAGTTCCTCCCAGGACCGGAAACAAGCATCCTGGGACCAGTTTCAGGTCATCACCCTTCATCAGCAAGGAGAGCTTGAACCCAGTGGTGTAGTGAGCACGGTACCTTAGGGCAACATATACAAAAGATACAATTGATGGATGGAATGTTGGACAATGCAAACATTCACCCCCAGTCAAAAGAATCTGGGTTAAATCCATCATTTGTTTGATCAACACACCACCCCAGTTTGGACCCAGCCATATGCAAGTCAGTCTTGACATTTATTTATTTATTGTTTATTTTCTGTACAGAGTTTTATATAGTGCTTACAAGATAGGAGGGCATTAGAGCGCTGTACAGCATACATAAAAAGAAAAACATAAGAAATAAAGTACAGTGAGTATCATCAAGGATATTGAGGACCAAGAAGAACAAGGTGATTGGCCAGATGCATAGAGACGGCGTTGAGGAGAAGTTCTTTTAGATGTCTCTTGAAGATCGTGAAAGAGGGATTAGTCCTGATGTGAGTAGGGAGAGAGTTACAGATTTTTGGGGCATCCCCAGAGAAAGAGCAGTAGAGGGCTTTTTGTTTATGTCTTTTTGGGGGGATTAAGAGGAGCGAGTTGGAGCTGTGGGAACAGTCCAGCCCGAACTGCCAAGCCATGTCCTCCCTGGACCAGAAACAAGCATCCTGGGCCCGGTTTCAGGGCATCACCCTTCATCAGCCAGGCCAGCTTGAATCCAGTGGTGTAGAGTGCATGGGACCCACGTCTGGGCATACCCTTCCCACTTAGGACAACATATACAAAAGAAACAATTGATTGACGGAATGCTGGACAGTACAAACATTCACTCCCAGACAAAAGGATCTGGGTTAAATCCATCATTATTGCCTCATCAAACAACCCCAGTTTGGACCCAGCCATATGCAAATGAGTCTTTACCCTGTTCCTTGTGAGAACAGTCCAGCCCGAACTGCCAAGCCAGGTCCTCCCTGTACCGGAAACAAGCATCCTGGGACCGGTGTCAGGGCATCACCCTTCATCAGCCAGTCTTGCTTGAACCCAGTGGTGTAGTGAGCACGGGACCTACATCTGGGCATACCCTTCCCACTTAGGGGGACATATACAAAAGAAACAATTGATGGACAGAATGCTAGAGAATGCAAACATTCAACCCCAATCATAAGGATCTGGGTTAAATCCATCATTGTTTTGCTCACCACAGCACCCCAGTTTGGACCCCGCCATATGCAAATCAGTCATAATCCTGGTCCTTTTGGGAACAGTCCAGCCCGAACTGCCAACCCAGTTCCTCCTTGGAACGGAAAGAAGCATCCTGGGACCAGTTTCAGGGCATCACCCTCATCAGCCAGGCTAGCTTGAACCCAGTGGTGTAGTAAGCAGAGTACCTTAGGGCATTATATACAAAAGAAACAATTGATGGACAGAATGCTGGAGAATGCAAACATTCAACCCCAGTCACAAGGATCTGGGTTATATCCATCATTATTTGCTCACCACAGCACCCCAGTTTTGACCCAGCCATATGCAAATCAGTCTTGACCCTGTTCCTTGTGGAACAGTCTAGCCCAAACTGCCTAGCCAGGTCCTCCCATGACCGGAAACAAGCATCCTGGGACTGGTTTCAGGGAATCATCCTTCATCAGCCAGACTAACTTGAAACCAGTGGTGTAGTGAGCACTGGACCCACGTCTGGGCATACCCTTCCCGCTTAGGGCTACATTTACAAAAGAAACAATTGATGGATAGAATGCTGAACAATGCAAACATTCACCCCCAGTCACTAAGATCTGGGTTAAATCCATCATTCTTTTGCTCACCGCACTACCCCAGTTTGGACCCAGCCACATGCAAATCAGTCATGACCCTGGTCCTTTTAGGAACAGTCCAGCCCGAACTGCCAAACCAGTTCCTCCCTGGACCGGAAACAAGCATCCTGGGACCAGTTTCAGGTCATCACCCTTCATCAGCAAGGAGAGCTTGAACCCAGTGGTGTAGTGAGCATGGTACCTTAGGGCAACATATACAAAAGATACAATTGATGGATGGAATGTTGGACAATGCAAACATTCACCCCCAGTCAAAAGAATCTGGGTTAAATCCATCATTTGTTTGCTCAACACACCACCCCAGTTTGGACCCAGCCATATGCAAATCAGTCTTGACATTTATTTACTTATTGTTTATTTTCTTTACGGAGTTTTATATAGTGCTTAAAAGATCGGAGGGCATTAGAGCGCTGTACAGCATACATAAAAAGAAAAACATAAGAAATAAAGTACAGTGAGTATCATCAAGGATATTGAGGACCAAGAAGAACAAGGTGATTGGCCAGATGCATAGAGATGGCGTTGAGGAGAAGTTCTTTTAGTTGTCTCTTGAAGATCGTGAAAGAGGGATTAGTTCTGATGTGAGTAGGGAGAGAGTTACAGATTTTTGGGGCATCCCCAGAGAAAGAGCAGGAGAGGGCTTTTTGTTTATGTCTTTTTGGGGGGATTAAGAGGAGCGAGTTGGAGCTGTGGGAACAGTCCAGCCCGAACTGCCAAGCCATGTCCTCCCTGGACCAGAAACAAGCATCCTGGGACCGGTTTCAGGGCATCACCCTTCATCAGCCAAGCTAGCTTGAATCCAGTGGTGTAGTGAGCACGGGACCCATGTCTGGGCATAGCCTTCCCACTTAGGGCAACATATAAAAAACAAACAATTGATGAACGGAATGCTGGACAATGCAAACATTCACTCCCCGACACAAGGATCTGGGTTAAATCCATCAATATTTGATCACCAAACAACCCCAGTTTGGACCCAGCCATATGCAAATTACTCTTGACCCTGTTCCTTGTGGGAACAGTCCAGCCCGAACTGCCAAGCCAGGTCCTCCCTGGACCTGAAACAAGAATCCTGGGACCGGTGTCAGGACATCACCCTTCATCAGCTTGAACCCAGTAGTGTAGTGAGCACGGGACCCAAGTCTGGACATACCATTCCCACTTAGGTCGATATATACAAAAGAAACAATTGATGGACAGAATGCTAGACAATCCAAGCATTCAACCCAGTCACAAGGATCTGGGTTAAATCAATCATTCTTTTGCTCACCACACCACCCCAATTTGGATCCAGCCATATGCAAATCAGTCTTGATCCTGTTCCTTGTGGGAACTGTCCAGCCCGAACTGCCAGCCCAGTTCCTCCCTGGACTGGAAACAAGCATCCTGGGACCAAGTTAATGGTATCACCCTTCATCAGCCTGGCTAGCTTGAACCCAGTGGTGTAGTGAGCTCGGTACCTTAGGGCAACGTATACAAAAGATACACTTGATGGATGGAATGCTGGACAATGCAAAAGTTCACCCCCAGTCAATAGGATCTGGGTTAAATCCATCATTATTTGTTCACCACACCAACCCAGTCACACCAACCCAGTTTGGACCCAGCCATACGCAAATCAGTCTCAAAACTGTTCCTTGTGGGTACAGTCCAGCCAGAACTGCCCAGCCAGGTCCTTCCTGGACGAGAAACAAGCATCCTGGGACTGGTTTTAGGGCATCACCCTTCATCATGTAGGCTAGCTTTAATCCAGTGGTGTAGAGAGCACCAGACCCACGTCTTGGCATAACCTTCCTACTTGATTTGATTTGGTATTTCTATATCTTAAGGCGAAATATACAAAAGAAACATTTGATGGACGGAATGCTGGACAATGCAAACATTCACCCACAATCACAAGGATCTGGGTTAAATCTATCATTCTTTTGCTCACCACCCCAGTTTGGACCCAGCCATATGCAAATCAGTCTTCACCCTGTTCCTTGTGGGAACACTCCCGCCCGATCAGCCAACCAGGTTCTCCCTAGCCCGGAAACGAGCATCCTGGGTCCGGTTTCAGGGCATCACTCATCATTAGGCAGGCTAGCTTGAATGCAGTGGTGTAGTGAGCACAGGACCCCCGTTTGGGCATACCCTTCCTAGTAAGGGCGACATATACAAAAGAAACAATTGATGGATGGAATACTAGACAATGCAAGCATTTACTCCCAGTCACAAGGATATGGGTTAAATCCATCAGTTGTTTGCTCACCACACCACCCCAGCTATGACCCAGCCATATGCCATTCAGTCTTGACCCTGTTCCTTGTGGGAACAGCCCAGATCGACCTGCCAAGCTAGGTCCTCCTTGGACCGGAAACAAGCATCCTGGGACCAGTTTCAGGGCATTGCCCTTCGTCAGATAGGCTAGCCTGAATCCAGAGGTGTAGTGAGCACAGGACCCACGTCTGGGCATACCCTTCACGCTTAGGGCGACATATATACAAAAGAAACAATTGATCTACGGAATGTTGGACAATGCAAACATTTACCCCGAGTCACAAGGATCTGGGTTAAATCCATCATTTGTTTGCTCACCACACCACCCCAGCTAGGACCCAGCCATATGCAAATCAATTTTGACCCTGTTCCTTGTAGGAACAGTCCAGCCTGAACTACCAAGCCAGGTCCTACTTGGACTGGAAACAAGCCTCCTGGGACCGGTTTCAGGGCATCACCCTGCATCAGCCAGGCTAGCTTGAATTCAGGGGTGTATTGAGCACAAGACCCACATCTAGGCATACCCTTCCCACTTAAGACGACATATACAAAAGAAACAAATGATGGACGGAATGCTGGACAATGCAAACATTCACCATTAATCACAAGGATCTGGGTTAAATCCATCATTCTTTTGCTTACCACACCACCCCAGTTTGGATCCAGCCATATGCAAATCAGTCTTGACCCTGTTCCTCGTGGGAACAGTCCAGCAGTATCGCTCCATAATTTTTATTTGTACTATGCAGAGTTGTTCCTTTTCCTCAGAAACACAAGGAATTCAGTGTAACTTGCCTTACTTGGGACTGCCCCTTCTTTTCTGACCAAGTGTACCTATATATCTCAGTGTACCAGATTTGCTGATATGTTTTTTTTTCTGGTATTAAACCCTCCCCAACAAGACTCATCTCCCTTTGTATTATCGATGTAGATGCCTCTACACTGGAACTAGAGGCCTGGGGTCCATTTGTTATCAAAGAACACTGCCCCAGACACTCTAATGGCCACCCTTGGACCACAGACTGAGGTAGAATTGGCTTGTTTGTGCACTGGTTGAGTGGTTTGCTACCTTGAAGAACCTCTTTACTGGAAGATCTTGGGACAAAACAGTGTCCCTCTCTATAATGACTGCCTGCACACCCTTTCTAGCTTGGTTTGATTATCACTAGGCTCAGACAAAAGGTACAGTGTTGTGGGATTGATCCTGTATCATGGTACGTTTACTACTACTATGTTGTATCTTGGCCCTAACCCTTTATAGATTCAGGTGGATGAGACAAGTTGCACTTTTGAGTGCTATCTCTTGACATAAGTTAAGCCTGGCTTTGCCTACAGTGTGTGGTATCAACAAACTGACGTAACATGACCTGGGCGCCCAAGGAGTAAGAGTGTACTCTGTAGTGCGTGTGGAATACTAGCGTTGGGTTCAATGTAATTTAATTGATGTGGAGGAGGTCCCTTCGCAAGCGCTGTAGAAATGTCAAGGTGGGCTCTGTTTGACTAGACAGATTTCGGGCTGAGGATGGATGTGGCCACACCCATATTAAACAGAGAGTGTACAATTGTACAGTCTGTGGTCTTTAACTTGCACATTTGGGCTTTGTTGGTGTTCTGGAAGTGGTACTGAAGAGGTGGTGTGCCACTGTAAAAGTGGTGCATTTGTGGTTCAACTGCAGACCTGGTGTATGAGAGCTGTCAATTTGTAGGTTGGTTTAGAAAGACGTGCATCATTATTTACTCTTGGGAATTTCCTGTGCCTTTATTTTTAGGGTAGTATTCTGTAAATGTGTTCCTGCAAGTTTTTAGTGGGGTACCTGCAGGTGGCCCAAATCAGGCGAGCTATTTAAAGGAACAGTGAGTGATTAGTAATGAGTCACCTGGGATTTTACTTTATGGGTCATTTGGCCCTCACCTCTCACCATGACCGAGGTGGATGGCTCCGTTAGGTGGCCTTCATGTGTGTGTGAATGATTCCATCAATCTAATAACCTTCTTTACCTAATGTACGTGTGTGTGTGTGGGTGCATTATCAATATGGATGGTGCCGTTTGACTTACACATGTGTGGGGTGATGTGAAAGGAGAGGGGCGTGTCTCAATCGGTAGTTGTTGGTGATCACAATATGTTCTGAGGTTACGAGTGTGCCCCTCTAGTCCCTACACATGGTGTGCAATGAGATTCTCCCTAATGGTCTCAAGTGACATGGTTACACACTTTTACTGTTGGCTTCATTTTGGGCTACTATTGGGCTTTGTTTTGCTGTTCGTTAGGCCCCTCACTAGATTTTCATGTACCTGAATGGCAGACTCTGCCATGGATTTCCTATTGACTAAACATAGAACAGGCCTGAGTTTTTCCCAAACGCATGTAAAGGCTTGAGTTTTCTCTTAATGTTTTGTCATTGGTCTTTATTTTTTAGATGAGTTTTGAAGTCACATGAGGTGGATGTTTTGCTTTGGGGGTTTGGACTGCGTTTGTGGGTTGTGCAATTGTGTAAAAGCATTGCCTTCCAAGACAATCAACCTGTCCAGCCATGGTTGTGGCCGCAGTCCTTGTTGGGCTGGGTTCCTTATCTGCTGCTGCTGTTGCCATGTGTTTGGCGAACAACCTGGTCGGTGTTGCGGTGGTGTGGTTGGTGACTAATTTCCCTGCGGCTGAATGTTAGATCCATTTGGGTTATTCTGGGCTCGGTTTTGGGGATGGGAATTTTGGGAGACTGGCCCAGGCTTATCGATCTTTGCTCATGATATGCCTTAAAGCAGTATCGTTTGGCCATATGGCCCATTCTGTGGCAATAAGAACACGCTCTGAGGTCTAGCTGCTTCCAACCGCTCTGACCTCTGCTGCTTGTATGTCAATACAACGCAGTGTTTACACCGCACTACCATTACAACGCTGGTTTTACAACGCAAGTCGTTACCAAGACTTACGCTGTAGGGTGCTGGACTTAGGAATAGTAAGATTTACTATTCCCACACCAGCCTACGTACAGTAGGGAAAGTGTTGGAATAGTAAATCTACTATTCCGTAGCCTAGAGCACCCTCCAGCGCAAGTCGTGGTAACGACTTGCATTGTAAAACCAGAGTTGTAATGGTAGTGCGGTGTAAACACTGCGTCGTAATGGATGTTTCCCCCTCTGCTGGTAGTACTGGCCAGAAACCCTATGGGGTACTGAGGCAGAGCTCACTTCAAGGCTGGGAACAGTCCAGCCCGAACTGCCTAGCCAGGTCCTCCCTTGACCGGAAACAAGCATCCTGGGACTGGTTTCAGGGAATCATCCTTCATCAGCCAGACTAACTTGAATCCAGTGGTGTAGTGAGCACTGGACCCACGTCTGGGCATACCCTTCCCGCTTAGGGCTACATTTACAAAAGAAACAATTGATGGACAGAATGCTGGACAATGCAAACATTCACCCCCAGTCACTAAGATCTGGGTTAAATCCATCATTCTTTTGCTCACCGCACTACCCCAGTTTGGACCCAGCCACATGCAAATCAGTCATGACCCTGGTCCTTTTGGGAACAGTCCAGCCTGAACTGCCAACCCAGTTCCTCCCTGGACCAGAAACAAGCATCCTGGGACCAGTTTCAGGTCATCACCCTTCATCAGCAAGGAGAGCTTGAACCCAGTGGTGTAGTGAGCACGGTACCTTAGGGCAACATATACAAAAGATACAATTGATGGATGGAATGTTGGACAATGCAAACATTCACCCCCAGTCAAAAGAATCTGGGTTAAATCCATCATTTGTTTGATCAACACACCACCCCAGTTTGGACCCAGCCATATGCAAGTCAGTCTTGACATTTATTTATTTATTGTTTATTTTCTTTACAGAGTTTTATATAGTGCTTACAAGATAGGAGGGCATTAGAGCGCTGTACAGCATACATAAAAAGAAAAACATAAGAAATAAAGTACAGTGAGTATCATCAAGGATATTGAGGACCAAGAAGAACAAGGTGATTGGCCAGATGCATAGAGATGGCGTTGAGGAGAAGTTCTTTTAGATGTCTCTTGAAGATCGTGAAAGAGGGATTAGTCCTGATGTGAGTAGGGAGAGAGTTACAGATTTTTGGGGCATCCCCAGAGAAAGAGCAGTAGAGGGCTTTTTGTTTATGTCTTTTTGGGGGGATTAAGAGGAGCGAGTTGGAGCTGTGGGAACAGTCCATCCCTAACTGCCAAGCCATGTCCTCCCTGGACCAGAAACAAGCATCCTAGGCCCGGTTTCAGGGCATCACCCTTCATCAGCCAGGCTAGCTTGAATCCAGTGGTGTAGAGAGCATGGGACCCACGTCTGGGCATACCCTTCCCACTTAGGACAACATATACAAAAGAAACAATTGATTGACGGAATGCTGGACAGTACAAACATTCACTCCCAGACAAAAGGATCTGGGTTAAATCCATCATTATTGCCTCATCAAACAACACCAGTTTGGACCCAGCCATATGCAAATGAGTCTTTACCCTGTTCCTTGTGAGAACAGTCCAGCCCGAACTGCCAAGCCAGGTCCTCCCTGTACCGGAAACAAGCATCCTGGGACCGGTGTCAGGGCATCACCCTTCATCAGCCAGTATTGCTTGAACCCAGTGGTGTAGTGAGCACGGGACCTACATCTGGGCATACCCTTCCCACTTAGGGGGACATATACAAAAGAAACAATTGATGGACAGAATGCTAGAGAATGCAAACATTCAACCCCAATCATAAGGATCTGGGTTAAATCCATCATTGTTTTGCTCACCACAGCACCCCAGTTTGGACCCCGCCATATGCAAATCAGTCATAATCCTGGTCCTTTTGGGAACAGTCCAGCCCGAACTGCCAACCCAGTTCCTCCTTGGAACGGAAAGAAGCATCCTGGGACCAGTTTCAGGGCATCACCCTCATCAGCCAGGCTAGCTTGAACCCAGTGGTGTAGTAAGCAGAGTACCTTAGGGCATTATATACAAAAGAAACAATTGATGGACAGAATGCTGGAGAATGCAAACATTCAACCCCAGTCACAAGGATCTGGGTTATATCGATCATTATTTGCTCACCACATCACCCCAGTTTTGACCCAGCCATATGCAAATCAGTCTTGACCCTGTTCCTTGTGGAACAGTCTAGCCCGAACTGCCTAGCCAGGTCCTCCCTTGACCGGAAACAAGCATCCTGGGACTGGTTTCAGGGAATCATCCTTCATCAGCCAGACTAACTTGAAACCAGTGGTGTAGTGAGCACTGGACCCACGTCTGGGCATACCCTTCCCGCTTAGGGCTACATTTACAAAAGAAACAATTGATGGATAGAATGCTGAACAATGCAAACATTCACCCCCAGTCACTAAGATCTGGGTTAAATCCATCATTCTTTTGCTCACCGCACTACCCCAGTTTGGACCCAGCCACATGCAAATCAGTCATGACCCTGGTCCTTTTGGGAACAGTCCAGCCCGAACTGCCAAACCAGTTCCTCCCTGGACCGGAAACAAGCATCCTGGGACCAGTTTCAGGTCATCACCCTTCATCAGCAAGGAGAGCTTGAACCCAGTGGTGTAGTGAGCATGGTACCTTAGGGCAACATATACAAAAGATACAATTGATGGATGGAATGTTGGACAATGCAAACATTCACCCCCAGTCAAAAGAATCTGGGTTAAATCCATCATTTGTTTGCTCAACACACCACCCCAGTTTGGACCCAGCCATATGCAAATCAGTCTTGACATTTATTTACTTATTGTTTATTTTCTTTACGGAGTTTTATATAGTGCTTACAAGATAGGAGGGCATTAGAGCGCTGTACAGCATACATAAAAAGAAAAACATAAGAAATAAAGTACAGTGAGTATCATCAAGGATATTGAGGACCAAGAAGAACAAGGTGATTGGCCAGATGCATAGAGATGGCGTTGAGGAGAAGTTCTTTTAGATGTCTCTTGAAGATCGTGAAAGAGGGATTAGTCCTGATGTGAGTAGGGAGAGAGTTACAGATTTTTGGGGCATCCCCAGAGAAAGAGCAGTAGAGGGCTTTTTGTTTATGTCTTTTTGGGGGGATTAAGAGGAGCGAGTTGGAGCTGTGGGAACAGTCCAGCCCGAACTGCCAAGCCATGTCCTCCCTGGACCAGAAACAAGCATCCTGGGCCCGGTTTCAGGGCATCACCCTTCATCAGCCAGGCTAGCTTGAATCCAGTGGTGTAGAGAGCATGGGACCCACGTCTGGGCATACCCTTCCCACTTAGGACAACATATACAAAAGAAACAATTGATTGACGGAATGCTGGACAGTACAAACATTCACTCCCAGACAAAAGGATCTGGGTTAAATCCATCATTATTGCCTCATCAAACAACCCCAGTTTGGACCCAGCCATATGCAAATGAGTCTTTACCCTGTTCCTTGTGAGAACAGTCCAGCCCGAACTGCCAAGCCAGGTCCTCCCTGTACCGGAAAC
Source organism: Lissotriton vulgaris (assembly GCF_964263255.1). NCBI lineage: Eukaryota > Metazoa > Chordata > Amphibia > Caudata > Salamandridae > Lissotriton > Lissotriton vulgaris. The sequence continues at coordinate 83,651,632 of NC_141695.1, forward strand.
AAGCATCCTGGGACCGGTGTCAGGGCATCACCCTTCATCAGCCAGTATTGCTTGAACCCAGTGGTGTAGTGAGCACGGGACCTACATCTGGGCATACCCTTCCCACTTAGGGGGACATATACAAAAGAAACAATTGATGGACAGAATGCTAGAGAATGCAAACATTCAACCCCAATCATAAGGATCTGGGTTAAATCCATCATTGTTTTGCTCACCACAGCACCCCAGTTTGGACCCCGCCATATGCAAATCAGTCATAATCCTGGTCCTTTTGGGAACAGTCCAGCCCGAACTGCCAACCCAGTTCCTCCTTGGAACGGAAAGAAGCATCCTGGGACCAGTTTCAGGGCATCACCCTCATCAGCCAGGCTAGCTTGAACCCAGTGGTGTAGTAAGCAGAGTACCTTAGGGCATTATATACAAAAGAAACAATTGATGGACAGAATGCTGGAGAATGCAAACATTCAACCCCAGTCACAAGGATCTGGGTTATATCCATCATTATTTGCTCACCACATCACCCCAGTTTTGACCCAGCCATATGCAAATCAGTCTTGACCCTGTTCCTTGTGGAACAGTCTAGCCCGAACTGCCTAGCCAGGTCCTCCCTTGACCGGAAGCAAGCATCCTGGGACTGGTTTCAGGGAATCATCCTTCATCAGCCAGACTAACTTGAAACCAGTGGTGTAGTGAGCACTGGACCCACGTCTGGGCATACCCTTCCCGCTTAGGGCTACATTTACAAAAGAAACAATTGATGGATAGAATGCTGAACAATGCAAACATTCACCCCCAGTCACTAAGATCTGGGTTAAATCCATCATTCTTTTGCTCACCGCACTACCCCAGTTTGGACCCAGCCACATGCAAATCAGTCATGGCCCTGGTCCTTTTGGGAACAGTCCAGCCCGAACTGCCAAACCAGTTCCTCCCTGGACCGGAAACAAGCATCCTGGGACCAGTTTCAGGTCATCACCCTTCATCAGCAAGGAGAGCTTGAACCCAGTGGTGTAGTGAGCATGGTACCTTAGGGCAACATATACAAAAGATACAATTGATGGATGGAATGTTGGACAATGCAAACATTCACCCCCAGTCAAAAGAATCTGGGTTAAATCCATCATTTGTTTGCTCAACACACCACCCCAGTTTGGACCCAGCCATATGCAAATCAGTCTTGACATTTATTTACTTATTGTTTATTTTCTTTACGGAGTTTTATATAGTGCTTAAAAGATCGAAGGGCATTAGAGCGCTGTACAGCATACATAAAAAGAAAAACATAAGAAATAAAGTACAGTGAGTATCATCAAGGATATTGAGGACCAAGAAGAACAAGGTGATTGGCCAGATGCATAGAGATGGCGTTGAGGAGAAGTTCTTTTAGTTGTCTCTTGAAGATCGTTAAAAGGGGGATTAGTTCTGATGTGAGTAGGGAGAGAGTTACAGATTTTTGGGGCATCCCCAGAGAAAGAGCAGGAGAGGGCTTTTTGTTTATGTCTTTTTGGGGGGATTAAGAGGAGAGAGTTGGAGCTGTGGGAACAGTCCAGCCCGAACTGCCAAGCCATGTCCTCCCTGGACCAGAAACAAGCATCCTGGGACCGGTTTCAGGGCATCACCCTTCATCAGCCAAGCTAGCTTGAATCCAGTGGTGTAGTGAGCACGGGACCCATGTCTGGGCATACCCTTCCCACTTAGGGCAACATATACAAAACAAACAATTGATGAACGGAATGCTGGACAATGCAAACATTCACTCCCCGACACAAGGATCTGGGTTAAATCCATCAATATTTGATCACCAAACAACCCCAGTTTGGACCCAGCCATATGCAAATTACTCTTGACCCTGTTCCTTGTGGGAACAGTCCAGCCCGAACTGCCAAGCCAGGTCCTCCCTGGACCTGAAACAAGAATCCTGGGACCGGTGTCAGGACATCACCCTTCATCAGCTTGAACCCAGTAGTGTAGTGAGCACGGGACCCAAGTCTGGACATACCATTCCCACTTAGGTCGATATATACAAAAGAAACAATTGATGGACAGAATGCTAGACAATCCAAGCATTCAACCCAGTCACAAGGATCTGGGTTAAATCAATCATTCTTTTGCTCACCACACCACCCCAATTTGGATCCAGCCATATGCAAATCAGTCTTGACCCTGTTCCTTGTGGGAACTGTCCAGCCCGAACTGCCAGCCCAGTTCCTCCCTGGACTGGAAACAAGCATCCTGGGACCAAGTTAATGGTATCACCCTTCATCAGCCTGGCTAGCTTTAACCCAGTGGTGTAGTGAGCTCGGTACCTTAGGGCAACGTATACAAAAGATACACTTGATGGATGGAATGCTGGACAATGCAAAAGTTCACCCCCAGTCACTAGGATCTGGGTTAAATCCATCATTATTTGTTCACCACACCAACCCAGTCACACCAACCCAGTTTGGACCCAGCCATACGCAAATCAGTCTCAAAACTGTTCCTTGTGGGTACAGTCCAGCCAGAACTGCACAGCCAGGTCCTTCCTGGACGAGAAACAAGCATTCTGGGACTGGTTTTAGGGCATCACCCTTCATCATGTAGGCTAGCTTTAATCCAGTGGTGTAGAGAGCACCAGACCCACGTCTTGGCATAACCTTCCTACTTGATTTGATTTGGTATTTCTATATCTTAAGGCGAAATATACAAAAGAAACAATTGATGGACGGAATGCTGGACAATGCAAACATTCACCCACAATCACAAGGATCTGGGTTAAATCTATCATTCTTTTGCTCACCACCCCAGTTTGGACCCAGCCATATGCAAATCAGTCTTCACCCTGTTCCTTGAGGGAACACTCCCGCCCGATCAGCCAACCAGGTTCTCCCTAGCCTGGAAACGAGCATCCTGGGTCCGGTTTCAGGGCATCACTCATCATTAGGCAGGCTAGCTTGAATGCAGTGGTGTAGTGAGCACGGGACCCCCGTTTGGGCATACCCTTCCTAGTAAGGGCGACATATACAAAAGAAACAATTGATGGATGGAATACTAGACAATGCAAGCATTTACTCCCAGTCACAAGGATATGGGTTAAATCCATCAGTTGTTTGCTCACCACACCACCCCAGCTATGACCCAGCCATATGCCATTCAGTCTTGACCCTGTTCCTTGTGGGAACAGCCCAGATCGACCTGCCAAGCTAGGTCCTCCTTGGACCGGAAACAAGCATCCTGGGACCAGTTTCAGGGCATTGCCCTTCGTCAGATAGGCTAGCCTGAATCCAGAGGTGTAGTGAGCACAGGACCCACGTCTGGGCATACCCTTCACGCTTAGGGCGACATATATACAAAAGAAACAATTGATCTATGGAATGTTGGACAATGCAAACATTTACCCCGAGTCACAAGGATCTGGGTTAAATCCATCATTTGTTTGCTCACCACACCACCCCAGCTAGGACCCAGCCATATGCAAATCAATTTTGACCCTGTTCCTTGTGGGAACAGTCCAGCCTGAACTACCAAGCCAGGTCCTACTTGGACTGGAAACAAGCATCCTGGGACCGGTTTCAGGGCATCACCCTGCATCAGCCAGGCTAGCTTGAATTCAGGGGTGTATTGAGCACAAGACCCACATCTAGGCATACCCTTCCCACTTAAGACGACATATACAAAAGAAACAAATGATGGACGGAATGCTGGACAATGCAAACATTCACCATTAATCACAAGGATCTGGGTTAAATCCATCATTCTTTTGCTTACCACACCACCCCAGTTTGGATCCAGCCATATGCAAATCAGTCTTGACCCTGTTCCTCGTGGGAACAGTCCAGCAGTATTTCTCCATAATTTTTATTTGTACTATGCAGAGTTGTTCCTTTTCCTCAGAAACACAAGGAATTCAGTGTAACTTGCCTTACTTGGGACTGCCCCTTCTTTTCTGACCAAGTGTACCTATATATCTCAGTGTACCAGATTTGCTGATATGGTTTTTTTTCTGGTATTAAACCCTCCCCAACAAGACTCATCTCCCTTTGTATTATCGATGTAGATGCCTCTACACTGGAACTAGAGGCCTGGGGTCCATTTGTTATCAAAGAACACTGCCCCAGACAGTCTAATGGCCACCCTTGGACCACAGACTGAGGTAGAATTGGCTTGTTTGTGCACTGGTTGAGTGGTTTGCTACCTTGAAGAACCTCTTTACTGGAAGATCTTGGGACAAAACAGTGTCCCTCTCTATAATGACTGCCTGCACACCCTTTCTAGCTTGGTTTGATTATCACTAGGCTCAGACAAAAGGTACAGTGTTGTGGGATTGATCCTGTATCATGTTACGTTTACTACTACTATGTTGTATCTTGGCCCTAACCCTTTATAGATTCAGGTGGATGAGACAAGTTGCACTTTTGAGTGCTATCTCTTGACATAAGTTAAGCCTGGCTTTGCCTACAGTGTGTGGAATCAACAAACTGACGTAACATGACCTGGGTGCCCAAGGAGTAAGAGTGTACTCTGTAGTGCGTGTGGAATACTAGCGTTGGGTTCAATGTAATTTAATTGATGTGGAGGAGGTCCCTTCGCAAGCGCTGTAGAAATGTCAAGGTGGGCTCTGTTTGACTAGACAGATTTCGGGCTGAGGATGGATGTGGCCACACCCATATTAAACAGAGAGTGTACAATTGTACAGTCTGTGGTCTTTAACTTGCACATTTGGGCTTTGTTGGTGTTCTGGAAGTGGTACTGAAGAGGTGGTGTGCCACTGTAAAAGTGGTGCATTTGTGGTTCAACTGCAGACCTGGTGTATGAGAGCTGTCAATTTGTAGGTTGGTTTAGAAAGACGTGCATCATTATTTACTCTTGGGAATTTCCTGTGCCTTTATTTTTAGGGTAGTATTCTGTAAATGTGTTCCTGCAAGTTTTTAGTGGGGTACCTGCAGGTGGCCCAAATCAGGCGAGCTATTTAAAGGAACAGTGAGTGATTAGTAATAAGTCACCTCGGATTTTACTTTATGGGTCATTTGGCCCTCACCTCTCACCATGACCGAGGTGGATGGGTCCGTTAGGTGGCCTTCATGTGTGTGTGAATGATTCCATCAATTTAATAACCTTCTTTACCTAATGTACGTGTGTGGGTGCATTATCAATACGGATGGTGCCGTTTGACTTACACATGTGTGGGGTGATGTGAAAGGAGAGGGGCGTGTCTCAATCGGTAGTTGTTGGTGATCACAATATGTTCTGAGGTTACGAGTGTGCCCCTCTAGTCCCTACACATGGTGTGCAATGAGATTCTCCCTAATGGTCTCAAGTGACATGGTTACACACTTTTACTGTTGGCTTCATTTTGGGCTACTATTGGGCTTTGTTTTGCTGTTCGTTAGGCCCCTCACTAGATTTTCATGTACCTGAATGGCAGACTCTGCCATGGATTTCCTATTGACTAAACATAGAACAGGCCTGAGTTTTTCCCAAACGCATGTAAAGGCTTGAGTTTTCTCTTAATGTTTTGTCATTGGTCTTTATTTTTTAGATGAGTTTTGAAGTCACATGAGGTGGATGTTTTGCTTTGGGGGTTTGGACTGCGTTTGTGGGTTGTGCAATTGTGTAAAAGCATTGCCTCCCAAGACAATCAACCTGTCCAGCCATGGTTGTGGCCGCAGTCCTTGTTGGGCTGGGTTCCTTATCTGCTGCTGCTGTTGCCATGTGTTTGGCGAACAACCTGGTCGGTGTTGCGGTGGTGTGGTTGCTGACTAATTTCCCTGCGGCTGAATGTTAGATCCATTTGGGTTATTCTGGGCTCGGTTTTGGGGATGGGGATTTTGGGAGACTGGCCCAGGCTTATCGATCTTTGCTCATGATATGCCTTAAAGCAGTATCGTTTGGCCATATGGCCCATTCTGTGGCAATAAGAACACGCTCTGAGGTCTAGCTGCTTCCAACCGCTCTGACCTCTGCTGCTTGCATGTCAATACAACTCAGTGTTTACACCGCACTACCATTACAACGCTGGTTTTACAATGCAAGTCGTTACCAAGACTTACGCTGTAGGGTGCTGGACTTAGGAATAGTAAGATGTACTATTCCCACAACAGCCTACGTACAGTAGGGAAAGTGTTGGAATAGTAAATCTACTATTCCGTAGCCTAGAGCGCCCTCCAGCGCAAGTCGTGGTAACGACTTGCATTGTAAAACCAGAGTTGTAATGGTAGTGCGGTGTAAACACTGCGTCGTAATGGATGTTTCCCCCTCTGCTGGTAGTACTGGCCAGAAACCCTATGGGGTACTGAGGCAGAGCTCACTTCAAGGCTGGGAACAGTCCAGCCCGAACTGCCTTGCCAGGTCCTCCCTTGACCGGAAACAAGCATCATGGGACTGGTTTCAGGGAATCATCCTTCATCAGCCAGACTCACTTGAATCCAGTGGTGTAGTGAGCACTGGACCCACGTCTGGGCATACCCTTCCAGCTTAGGGCTACATTTACAAAAGAAACAATTGATGGACAGAATGCTGGACAATGCAAACATTCACCCCCAGTCACTAAGATCTGGGTTAAATCCATCATTCTTTTGCTCACCGCACTACCCCAGTTTGGACCCAGCCACATGCAAATCAGTCATGACCCTGGTCCTTTTGAGAACAGTCCAGCACGAACTGCCAACCCAGTTCCTCCCTGGACCGGAAACAAGCATCCTGGGACCAGTTTCAGGTCATCACCCTTCATCAGCAAGGAGAGCTTGAACCCAGTGGTGTAGTGAGCACGGTACCTTAGGGCAACATATACAAAAGATACAATTGATGGATGGAATGTTGGACAATGCAAACATTCACCCCCAGTCAAAAGAATCTGGGTTAAATCCATCATTTGTTTGATCAACACACCACCCCAGTTTGGACCCAGCCATATGCAAGTCAGTCTTGACATTTATTTATTTATTGTTTATTTTCTGTACAGAGTTTTATATAGTGCTTACAAGATAGGAGGGCATTAGAGCGCTGTACAGCATACATAAAAAGAAAAACATAAGAAATAAAGTACAGTGAGTATCATCAAGGATATTGAGGACCAAGAAGAACAAGGTGATTGGCCAGATGGATAGAGATGGCGTTGAGGAGAAGTTCTTTTAGATGTCTCTTGAAGATCGTGAAAGAGGGATTAGTCCTGATGTGAGTAGGGAGAGAGTTACAGATTTTTGGGGCATCCCCAGAGAAAGAGCAGTAGAGGGCTTTTTGTTTATGTCCTTTTGGGGGGATTAAGAGGAGCGAGTTGGAGCTGTGGGAACAGTCCAGCCCGAACTGCCAAGCCATGTCCTCCCTGGACCAGAAACAAGCATCCTGGGCCCGGTTTCAGGGCATCACCCTTCATCAGCCAGGCTAGCTTGAATCCAGTGGTGTAGAGTGCATGGGACCCACGTCTGGGCATACCCTTCCCACTTAGGACAACATATACAAAAGAAACAATTGATTGACGGAATGCTGGACAGTACAAACATTCACTCCCAGACAAAAGGATCTGGGTTAAATCCATCATTATTGCCTCATCAAACAACCCCAGTTTGGACCCAGCCATATGCAAATGAGTCTTTACCCTGTTCCTTGTGAGAACAGTCCAGCCCGAACTGCCAAGCCAGGTCCTCCCTGTACCGGAAACAAGCATCCTGGGACCGGTGTCAGGGCATCACCCTTCATCAGCCAGTCTTGCTTGAACCCAGTGGTGTAGTGAGCACGGGACCTACATCTGGGCATACCCTTCCCACTTAGGGGGACATATACAAAAGAAACAATTGATGGACAGAATGCTAGAGAATGCAAACATTCAACCCCAATCATAAGGATCTGGGTTAAATCCATCATTGTTTTGCTCACCACAGCACCCCAGTTTGGACCCCGCCATATGCAAATCAGTCATAATCCTGGTCCTTTTGGGAACAGTCCAGCCCGAACTGCCAACCCAGTTCCTCCTTGGAACGGAAAGAAGCATCCTGGGACCAGTTTCAGGGCATCACCCTCATCAGCCAGGCTAGCTTGAACCCAGTGGTGTAGTAAGCAGAGTACCTTAGGGCATTATATACAAAAGAAACAATTGATGGACAGAATGCTGGAGAATGCAAACATTCAACCCCAGTCACAAGGATCTGGGTTATATCCATCATTATTTGCTCACCACATCACCCCAGTTTTGACCCAGCCATATGCAAATCAGTCTTGACCCTGTTCCTTGTGGAACAGTCTAGCCCAAACTGCCTAGCCAGGTCCTCCCTTGACCTGAAACAAGCATCCTGGGACTGGTTTCAGGGAATCATCCTTCATCAGCCAGACTAACTTGAAACCAGTGGTGTAGTGAGCACTGGACCCACGTCTGGGCATACCCTTCCCGCTTAGGGCTACATTTACAAAAGAAACAATTGATGGATAGAATGCTGAACAATGCAAACATTCACCCCCAGTCACTAAGATCTGGGTTAAATCCATCATTCTTTTGCTCACCGCACTACCCCAGTTTGGACCCAGCCACATGCAAATCAGTCATGACCCTGGTCCTTTTAGGAACAGTCCAGCCCGAACTGCCAAACCAGTTCCTCCCTGGACCGGAAACAAGCATCCTGGGACCAGTTTCAGGTCATCACCCTTCATCAGCAAGGAGAGCTTGAACCCAGTGGTGTAGTGAGCATGGTACCTTAGGGCAACATATACAAAAGATACAATTGATGGATGGAATGTTGGACAATGCAAACATTCACCCCCAGTCAAAAGAATCTGGGTTGCTCAACACACCACCCCAGTTTGGACCCAGCCATATGCAAATCAGTCTTGACATTTATTTACTTATTGTTTATTTTCTTTACGGAGTTTTATATAGTGCTTAAAAGATCGGAGGGCATTAGAGCGCTATACAGCATACATAAAAAGAAAAACATAAGAAATAAAGTACAGTGAGTATCATCAAGGATATTGAGGACCAAGAAGAACAAGGTGATTGGCCAGATGCATAGAGATGGCGTTGAGGAGAAGTTCTTTTAGTTGTCTCTTGAAGATCGTGAAAGAGGGATTAGTTCTGATGTGAGTAGGGAGAGAGTTACAGATTTTTGGGGCATCCCCAGAGAAAGAGCAGGAGAGGGCTTTTTGTTTATGTATTTTTGGGGGGATTAAGAGGAGCGAGTTGGAGCTGTGGGAACAGTCCAGCCCGAACTGCCAAGCCATGTCCTCCCTGGACCAGAAACAAGCATCCTGGGACCGGTTTCAGGGCATCACCCTTCATCAGCCAAGCTAGCTTGAATCCAGTGGTGTAGTGAGCACGGGACCCATGTCTGGGCATACCCTTCCCACTTAGGGCAACATATAAAAAACAAACAATTGATGAACGGAATGCTGGACAAACATTCACTCCCCGACACAAGGATCTGGGTTAAATCCATCAATATTTGATCACCAAACAACCCCAGTTTGGACCCAGCCATATGCAAATTACTCTTGACCCTGTTCCTTGTGGGAACAGTCCAGCCCGAACTGCCAAGCCAGGTCCTCCCTGGACCTGAAACAAGAATCCTGGGACCGGTGTCAGGACATCACCCTTCATCAGCTTGAACCCAGTAGTGTAGTGAGCACGGGACCCAAGTCTGGACATACCATTCCCACTTAGGTCGATATATACAAAAGAAACAATTGATGGACAGAATGCTAGACAATCCAAGCATTCAACCCAGTCACAAGGATCTGGGTTAAATCAATCATTCTTTTGCTCACCACACCACCCCAATTTGGATCCAGCCATATGCAAATCAGTCTTGATCCTGTTCCTTGTGGGAACTGTCCAGCCCGAACTGCCAGCCCAGTTCCTCCCTGGACTGGAAACAAGCATCCTGGGACCAAGTTAATGATATCACCCTTCATCAGCCTGGCTAGCTTGAACCCAGTGGTGTAGTGAGCTCGGTACCTTAGGGCAACGTATACAAAAGATACACTTGATGGATGGAATGCTGGACAATGCAAAAGTTCACCCCCAGTCAATAGGATCTGGGTTAAATCCATCATTATTTGTTCACCACACCAACCCAGTCACACCAACCCAGTTTGGACCCAGCCATACGCAAATCAGTCTCAAAACTGTTCCTTGTGGGTACAGTCCAGCCAGAACTGCCCAGCCAGGTCCTTCCTGGACGAGAAACAAGCATCCTGGGACTGGTTTTAGGGCATCACCCTTCATCATGTAGGCTAGCTTTAATCCAGTGGTGTAGAGAGCACCAGACCCACGTCCTGGCATAACCTTCCTACTTGATTTGATTTGGTATTTCTATATCTTAAGGCGAAATATACAAAAGAAACAATTGATGGACGGAATGCTGGACAATGCAAACATTCACCCACAATCACAATGATCTGGGTTAAATCTATCATTCTTTTGCTCACCACCCCAGTTTGGACCCAGCCATATGCAAATCAGTCTTCACCCTGTTCCTTGTGGGAACACTCCCGCCCGATCAGCCAACCAGGTTCTCCCTAGCCCGGAAACGAGCATCCTGGGTCCGGTTTCAGGGCATCACTCATCATTAGGCAGGCTAGCTTGAATGCAGTGGTGTAGTGAGCACGGGACCCCCGTTTGGGCATACCCTTCCTAGTAAGGGCGACATATACAAAAGAAACAATTGATGGATGGAATACTAGACAATGCAAGCATTTACTCCCAGTCACAAGGATATGGGTTAAATCCATCAGTTGTTTGCTCACCACACCACCCCAGCTATGACCCAGCCATATGCCATTCAGTCTTGACCCTGTTCCTTGTGGGAACAGCCCAGATCGACCTGCCAAGCTAGGTCCTCCTTGGACCGGAAACAAGCATCCTGGGACCAGTTTCAGGGCATTGCCCTTCGTCAGATAGGCTAGCCTGAATCCAGAGGTGTAGTGAGCACAGGACCCATTTCTGGGCATACCCTTCACGCTTAGGGCGACATATATACAAAAGAAACAATTGATCTACGGAATGTTGGACAATGCAAACATTTACCCCGAGTCACAAGGATCTGGGTTAAATCCATCATTTGTTTGCTCACCACACCACCCCAGCTAGGACCCAGCCATATGCAAATCAATTTTGACCCTGTTCCTTGTGGGAGCAGTCCAGCCTGAACTACCAAGCCAGGTCCTACTTGGACTGGAAACAAGCCTCCTGGGACCGGTTTCAGGGCATCACCCTGCATCAGCCAGGCTAGCTTGAATTCAGGGGTGTATTGAGCACAAGACCCACATCTAGGCATACCCTTCCCACTTAAGACGACATATACAAAAGAAACAAATGATGGACGGAATGCTGGACAATGCAAACATTCACCATTAATCACAAGGATCTGGGTTAAATCCATCATTCTTTTGCTTACCACACCACCCCAGTTTGGATCCAGCCATATGCAAATCAGTCTTGACCCTGTTCCTCGTGGGAACAGTCCAGCAGTATTGCTCCATAATTTTATTTTGTACTATGCAGAGTTGTTCCTTTTCCTCAGAAACACAAGGAATTCAGTGTAACTTGCCTTACTTGGGACTGCCCCTTCTTTTCTGACCAAGTGTACCTATATATCTCAGTGTACCAGATTTGCTGATATGGTTTTTTTTCTGGTATTAAACCCTCCCCAACAAGACTCATCTCCCTTTGTATTATCGATGTAGATGCCTCTACACTGGAACTAGAGGCCTGGGGTCCATTTGTTATCAAAGAACACTGCCCCAGACACTCTAATGGCCACCCTTGGACCACAGACTGAGGTAGAATTGGCTTGTTTGTGCACTGGTTGAGTGGTTTGCTACCTTGAAGAACCTCTTTACTGGAAGATCTTGGGACAAAACAGTGTCCCTCTCTATAATGACTGCCTGCACACCCTTTCTAGCTTGGTTTGATTATCACTAGGCTCAGACAAAAGGTACAGTGTTGTGGGATTGATCCTGTATCATGGTACGTTTACTACTACTATGTTGTATCTTGGCCCTAACCCTTTATAGATTCAGGTGGATGAGACAAGTTGCACTTTTGAGTGCTATCTCTTGACATAAGTTAAGCCTGGCTTTGCCTACAGTGTGTGGTATCAACAAACTGACGTAACATGACCTGGGCGCCCAAGGAGTAAGAGTGTACTCTGTAGTGCGTGTGGAATACTAGCGTTGGGTTCAATGTAATTTAATTGATGTGGAGGAGGTCCCTTCGCAAGCGCTGTAGAAATGTCAAGGTGGGCTCTGTTTGACTAGACAGATTTCGGGCTGAGGATGGATGTGGCCACACCCATATTAAACAGAGAGTGTACAATTGTACAGTCTGTGGTCTTTAACTTGCACATTTGGGCTTTGTTGGTGTTCTGGAAGTGGTACTGAAGAGGTGGTGTGGCACTGTAAAAGTGGTGCATTTGTGGTTCAATTGCAGACCTGGTGTATGAGAGCTGTCAATTTGTAGGTTGGTTTAGAAAGACGTGCATCATTATTTACTCTTGGGAATTTCCTGTGCCTTTATTTTTAGGGTAGTATTCTGTAAATGTGTTCCTGCAAGTTTTTAGTGGGGTACCTGCAGGTGGCCCAAATCAGGCGAGCTATTTAAAGGAACAGTGAGTGATTAGTAATGAGTCACCTGGGATTTTACTTTATGGGTCATTTGGCCCTCACCTCTCACCATGACCGAGGTGGATGGCTCCGTTAGGTGGCCTTCATGTGTGTGTGAATGATTCCATCAATCTAATAACCTTCTTTACCTAATGTACGTGTGTGTGTGTGGGTGCATTATCAATACGGATGGTGCCGTTTGACTTACACATGTGTGGGGTGATGTGAAAGGAGAGGGGCGTGTCTCAATCGGTAGTTGTTGGTGATCACAATATGTTCTGAGGTTACGAGTGTGCCCCTCTAGTCCCTACACATGGTGTGCAATGAGATTCTCCCTAATGGTCTCAAGTGACATGGTTACACACTTTTACTGTTGGCTTCATTTTGGGCTACTATTGGGCTTTGTTTTGCTGTTCGTTAGGCCCCTCACTAGATTTTCATGTACCTGAATGGCAGACTCTGCCATGGATTTCCTATTGACTAAACATAGAACAGGCCTGAGTTTTTCCCAAACGCATGTAAAGGCTTGAGTTTTCTCTTAATGTTTTGTCATTGGTCTTTATTTTTTAGATGAGTTTTGAAGTCACATGAGGTGGATGTTTTGCTTTGGGGGTTTGGACTGCGTTTGTGGGTTGTGCAATTGTGTAAAAGCATTGCCTTCCAAGACAATCAACCTGTCCAGCCATGGTTGTGGCCGCAGTCCTTGTTGGGCTGGGTTCCTTATCTGCTGCTGCTATTGCCATGTGTTTGGCGAACAACCTGGTCGGTGTTGCGGTGGTGTGGTTGCTGACTAATTTCCCTGCGGCTGAATGTTAGATCCATTTGGGTTATTCTGGGCTCGGTTTTGGGGATGGGGATTTTGGGAGACTGGCCCAGGCTTATCGATCTTTGCTCATGATATGCCTTAAAGCAGTATCGTTTGGCCATATGGCCCATTCTGTGGCAATAAGAACACGCTCTGAGGTCTAGCTGCTTCCAACCGCTCTGACCTCTGCTGCTTGTATGTCAATACAACGCAGTGTTTACACCGCACTACCATTACAACGCTGGTTTTACAACGCAAGTCGTTACCAAGACTTACACTGTAGGGTGCTGGACTTAGGAATAGTAAGATTTACTATTCCCACACCAGCCTACGTACAGTAGGGAAAGTGTTGGAATAGTAAATCTACTATTCCGTAGCCTAGAGCGCCCTCCAGCGCAAGTCGTGGTAACGACTTGCATTGTAAAACCAGAGTTGTAATGGTAGTGCGGTGTAAACACTGCGTCGTAATGGATGTTTCCCCCTCTGCTGGTAGTACTGGCCAGAAACCCTATGGGGTACTGAGGCAGAGCTCACTTCAAGGCTGGGAACAGTCCAGCCCGAACTGCCTAGCCAGGTCCTCCCTTGACCGGAAACAAGCATCCTGGGACTGGTTTCAGGGAATCATCCTTCATCAGCCAGACTAACTTGAATCCAGTGGTGTAGTGAGCACTGGACCCACGTCTGGGCATACCCTTCCCGCTTAGGGCTACATTTACAAAAGAAACAATTGATGGACAGAATGCTGGACAATGCAAACATTCACCCCCAGTTACTAAGATCTGGGTTAAATCCATCATTCTTTTGCTCACCGCACTACCCCAGTTTGGACCCAGCCACATGCAAATCAGTCATGACCCTGGTCCTTTTGGGAACAGTCCAGCCTGAACTGCCAACCCAGTTCCTCCCTGGACCGGAAACAAGCATCCTGGGACCAGTTTCAGGTCATCACCCTTCATCAGCAAGGAGAGCTTGAACCCAGTGGTGTAGTGAGCACGGTACCTTAGGGCAACATATACAAAAGATACAATTGATGGATGGAATGTTGGACAATGCAAACATTCACCCCCAGTCAAAAGAATCTGGGTTAAATCCATCATTTGTTTGATCAACACACCACCCCAGTTTGGACCCAGCCATATGCAAGTCAGTCTTGACATTTATTTATTTATTGTTTATTTTCTTTACAGAGTTTTATATAGTGCTTACAAGATAGGAGGGCATTAGAGCGCTGTACAGCATACATAAAAAGAAAAACATAAGAAATAAAGTACAGTGAGTATCATCAAGGATATTGAGGACCAAGAAGAACAAGGTGATTGGCCAGATGCATAGAGATGGCGTTGAGGAGAAGTTCTTTTAGATGTCTCTTGAAGATCGTGAAAGAGGGATTAGTCCTGATGTGAGTAGGGAGAGAGTTACAGATTTTTGGGGCATCCCCAGAGAAAGAGCAGTAGAGGGCTTTTTGTTTATGTCTTTTTGGGGGGATTAAGAGGAGCGAGTTGGAGCTGTGGGAACAGTCCATCCCTAACTGCCAAGCCATGTCCTCCCTGGACCAGAAACAAGCATCCTGGGCCCGGTTTCAGGGCATCACCCTTCATCAGCCAGGCTAGCTTGAATCCAGTGGTGTAGAGAGCATGGGACCCACGTCTGGGCATACCCTTCCCACTTAGGACAACATATACAAAAGAAACAATTGATTGACGGAATGCTGGACAGTACAAACATTCACTCCCAGACAAAAGGATCTGGGTTAAATCCATCATTATTGCCTCATCAAACAACCCCAGTTTGGACCCAGCCATATGCAAATGAGTCTTTACCCTGTTCCTTGTGAGAACAGTCCAGCCCGAACTGCCAAGCCAGGTCCTCCCTGTACCGGAAACAAGCATCCTGGGACCGGTGTCAGGGCATCACCCTTCATCAGCCAGTATTGCTTGAACCCAGTGGTGTAGTGAGCACGGGACCTACATCTGGGCATACCCTTCCCACTTAGGGGGACATATACAAAAGAAACAATTGATGGACAGAATGCTAGAGAATGCAAACATTCAACCCCAATCATAAGGATCTGGGTTAAATCCATCATTGTTTTGCTCACCACAGCACCCCAGTTTGGACCCCGCCATATGCAAATCAGTCATAATCCTGGTCCTTTTGGGAACAGTCCAGCCCGAACTGCCAACCCAGTTCCTCCTTGGAACGGAAAGAAGCATCCTGGGACCAGTTTCAGGGCATCACCCTCATCAGCCAGGCTAGTTTGAACCCAGTGGTGTAGTAAGCAGAGTACCTTAGGGCATTATATACAAAAGAAACAATTGATGGACAGAATGCTGGAGAATGCAAACATTCAACCCCCGTCACAAGGATCTGGGTTATATCCATCATTATTTGCTCACCACATCACCCCAGTTTTGACCCAGCCATATGCAAATCAGTCTTGACCCTGTTCCTTGTGGAACAGTCTAGCCCGAACTGCCTAGCCAGGTCCTCCCTTGACCGGAAACAAGCATCCTGGGACTGGTTTCAGGGAATCATCCTTCATCAGCCAGACTAACTTGAAACCAGTGGTGTAGTGAGCACCGGACCCACGTCTGGGCATACCCTTCCCGCTTAGGGCTACATTTACAAAAGAAACAATTGATGGATAGAATGCTGAACAATGCAAACATTCACCCCCAGTCACTAAGATCTGGGTTAAATCCATCATTCTTTTGCTCACCGCACTACCCCAGTTTGGACCCCGCCACATGCAAATCAGTCATGACCCTGGTCCTTTTGGGAACAGTCCAGCCCGAACTGCCAAATCAGTTCCTCCCTGGACCGGAAACAAGCATCCTGGGACCAGTTTCAGGTCATCACCCTTCATCAGCAAGGAGAGCTTGAACCCAGTGGTGTAGTGAGCATGGTACCTTAGGGCAACATATACAAAAGATACAATTGATGGATGGAATGTTGGACAATGCAAACATTCACCCCCAGTCAAAAGAATCTGGGTTAAATCCATCATTTGTTTGCTCAACACACCGCCCCAGTTTGGACCCAGCCATATGCAAATCAGTCTTGACATTTATTTACTTATTGTTTATTTTCTTTACAGAGTTTTATATAGTGCTTAAAAGATCGGAGGGCATTAGAGCGCTGTACAGCATACATAAAAAGAAAAACATAAGAAATAAAGTACAGTGAGTATCATCAAGGATATTGAGGACCAAGAAGAACAAGGTGATTGGCCAGATGCATAGAGATGGCGTTGAGGAGAAGTTCTTTTAGTTGTCTCTTGAAGATCGTGAAAGAGGGATTAGTTCTGATGTGAGTAGGGAGAGAGTTACAGTTTTTTGGGGCATCCCCAGAGAAAGAGCAGGAGAGGGCTTTTTGTTTATGTCTTTTTGGGGGGATTAAGAGGAGCGAGTTGGAGCTGTGGGAACAGTCCAGCCCGAACTGCCAAGCCATGTCCTCCCTGGACCAGAAACAAGCATCCTGGGACCGGTTTCAGGGCATCACCCTTCATCAGCCAAGCTAGCTTGAATCCATTGGTGTAGTGAGCACGGGACCCATGTCTGGGCATACCCTTCCCACTTAGGGCAACATATACAAAACAAACAATTGATGAACGGAATGCTGGACAATGCAAACATTCACTCCCCGACACAAGGATCTGGGTTAAATCCATCAATATTTGATCACCAAACAACCCCAGTTTGGACCCAGCCATATGCAAATTACTCTTGACCCTGTTCCTTGTGGGAACAGTCCAGCCCGAACTGCCAAGCCAGGTCCTCCCTGGACCTGAAACAAGAATCCTGGGACCGGTGTCAGGACATCACCCTTCATCAGCTTGAACCCAGTAGTGTAGTGAGCACGGGACCCAAGTCTGGACATACCATTCCCACTTAGGTCGATATATACAAAAGAAACAATTGATGGACAGAATGCTAGACAATCCAAGCATTCAACCCAGTCACAAGGATCTGGGTTAAATCAATCATTCTTTTGCTCACCACACCACCCCAATTTGGATCCAGCCATATGCAAATCAGTCTTGACCCTGTTCCTTGTGGGAACTGTCCAGCCCGAACTGCCAGCCCAGTTCCTCCCTGGACTGGAAACAAGCATCCTGGGACCAAGTTAATAGTATCACCCTTCATCAGCCTGGCTAGCTTGAACCCAGTGGTGTAGTGAGCTCGGTACCTTAGGGCAACGTATACAAAAGATACACTTGATGGATGGAATGCTGGACAATGCAAAAGTTCACCCCCAGTCACTAGGATCTGGGTTAAATCCATCATTATTTGTTCACCACACCAACCCAGTCACACCAACCCAGTTTGGACCCAGCCATACGCAAATCAGTCTCAAAACTGTTCCTTGTGGGTACAGTCCAGCCAGAACTGCACAGCCAGGTCCTTCCTGGACGAGAAACAAGCATTCTGGGACTGGTTTTAGGGCATCACCCTTCATCATGTAGGCTAGCTTTAATCCAGTGGTGTAGAGAGCACCAGACCCACGTCTTGGCATAACCTTCCTACTTGATTTGATATGGTATTTCTATATCTTAAGGCGAAATATACAAAAGAAACAATTGATGGACGGAATGCTGGACAATGCAAACATTCACCCACAATCACAAGGATCTGGGTTAAATCTATCATTCTTTTGCTCACCACCCCAGTTTGGACCCAGCCATATGCAAATCAGTCTTCACCCTGTTCCTTGTGGGAACACTCCCGCCCGATCAGCCAACCAGGTTCTCCCTAGCCTGGAAACGAGCATCCTGGGTCCGGTTTCAGGGCATCACTCATCATTAGGCAGGCTAGCTTGAATGCAGTGGTGTAGTGAGCACGGGACCCCCGTTTGGGCATACCCTTCCTAGTAAGGGCGACATATACAAAAGAAACAATTGATGGATGGAATACTAGACAATGCAAGCATTTACTCCCAGTCACAAGGATATGGGTTAAATCCATCAGTTGTTTGCTCACCACACCACCCCAGCTATGACCCAGCCATATGCCATTCAGTCTTGACCCTGTTCCTTGTGGGAACAGCCCAGATCGACCTGCCAAGCTAGGTCCTCCTTGGACCGGAAACAAGCATCCTGGGACCAGTTTCAGGGCATTGCCCTTCGTCAGATAGGCTAGCCTGAATCCAGAGGTGTAGTGAGCACAGGACCCACGTCTGGGCATACCCTTCACGCTTAGGGCGACATATATACAAAAGAAACAATTGATCTATGGAATGTTGGACAATGCAAACATTTACCCCGAGTCACAAGGATCTGGGTTAAATCCATCATTTGTTTGCTCCCCACACCACCCCAGCTAGGACCCAGCCATATGCAAATCAATTTTGACCCTGTTCCTTGTGGGAACAGTCCAGCCTGAACTACCAAGCCAGGTCCTACTTGGACTGGAAACAAGCATCCTGGGACCGGTTTCAGGGCATCACCCTGCATCAGCCAGGCTAGCTTGAATTCAGGGGTGTATTGAGCACAAGACCCACATCTAGGCATACCCTTCCCACTTAAGACGACATATACAAAAGAAACAAATGATGGACGGAATGCTGGACAATGCAAACATTCACCATTAATCACAAGGATCTGGGTTAAATCCATCATTCTTTTGCTTACCACACCACCCCAGTTTGGATCCAGCCATATGCAAATCAGTCTTGACCCTGTTCCTCGTGGGAACAGTCCAGCAGTATTGCTCCATAATTTTTATTTGTACTATGCAGAGTTGTTCCTTTTCCTCAGAAACACAAGGAATTCAGTGTAACTTGCCTTACTTGGGACTGCCCCTTCTTTTCTGACCAAGTGTACCTATATATCTCAGTGTACCAGATTTGCTGATATGTTTTTTTTCTGGTATTAAACCCTCCCCAACAAGACTCATCTCCCTTTGTATTATCGATGTAGATGCCTCTACACTGGAACTAGAGGCCTGGGGTCCATTTGTTATCAAAGAACACTGCCCCAGACACTCTAATGGCCACCCTTGGACCACAGACTGAGGTAGAATTGGCTTGTTTGTGCACTGGTTGAGTGGTTTGCTACCTTGAAGAACCTCTTTACTGGAAGATCTTGGGACAAAACAGTGTCCCTCTCTATAATGACTGCCTGCACACCCTTTCTAGCTTGGTTTGATTATCACTAGGCTCAGACAAAAGGTACAGTGTTGTGGGATTGATCCTGTATCATGTTACGTTTACTACTACTATGTTGTATCTTGGCCCTAACCCTTTATAGATTCAGGTGGATGAGACAAGTTGCACTTTTGAGTGCTATCTCTTGACATAAGTTAAGCCTGGCTTTGCCTACAGTGTGTGGTATCAACAAACTGACGTAACATGACCTGGGCGCCCAAGGAGTAAGAGTGTACTGTGTAGTGCGTGTGGAATACTAGCGTTGCGTTCAATGTAATTTAATTGATGTGGAGGAGGTCCCTTCGCAAGCGCTGTAGAAATGTCAAGGTGGGCTCTGTTTGACTAGACAGATTTCGGGCTGAGGATGGATGTGGCCACACCCATATTAAACAGAGAGTGTACAATTGTACAGTCTGTGGTCTTTAACTTGCACATTTGGGCTTTGTTGGTGTTCTGGAAGTGGTACTGAAGAGGTGGTGTGCCACTGTAAAAGTGGTGCATTTGTGGTTCAACTGCAGACCTGGTGTATGAGAGCTGTCAATTTGTAGGTTGGTTTAGAAAGACGTGCATCATTATTTACTCTTGGGAATTTCCTGTGCCTTTATTTTTAGGGTAGTATTCTGTAAATGTGTTCCTGCAAGTTTTTAGTGGGGTACCTGCAGGTGGCCCAAATCAGGCGAGCTATTTAAAGGAACAGTGAGTGATTAGTAATGAGTCACCTGGGATTTTACTTTATGGGTCATTTGGCCCTCACCTCTCACCATGACCGAGGTGGATGGCTCCGTTAGGTGGCCTTCATGTGTGTGTGAATGATTCCATTAATCTAATAATCTTCTTTACCTAATGTACGTGTGTGTGTGGGTGCATTATCAATACGGATGGTGCCGTTTGACTTACACATGTGTGGGGTGATGTGAAAATGAGAGGGGCGTGTCTACATCGGTAGTTGTTGGTGATCACAATATGTTCTGAGGTTACAAGTGTGCCCCTCTAGTCCCTACACATGGTGTGCAATGAGATTCTCCCTAATGGTCTCAAGTGACATGGTTACACACTTTTACTGTTGGCTTCATTTTGGGCTACTATTGGGCTTTGTTTTGCTGTTCGTTAGGCCCCTCACTAGATTTTCATGTACCTGAATGGCAGACTCTGCCCTGGATTTCCTATTGACTAAACATAGAACAGGCCTGAGTTTTTCCCAAACGCATGTAAATGCTTGAGTTTTCTCTTAATGTTTTGTCATTGGTCTTTATTTTTTAGATGAGTTTTGAAGTCACATGAGGTGGATGTTTTGCTTTGGGGGTTTGGACTGCGTTTGTGGGTTGTGAAATTGTGTAAAAGCATTGCCTCCCAAGACAATCAACCTGTCCAGCCATGGTTGTGGCCGCAGTCCTTGTTGGGCTGGGTTCCTTATCTGCTGCTGCTGTTGCCATGTGTTTGGCGAACAACCTGGTCAGTGTTGCGGTGGTGTGGTTGCTGACTAATTTCCCTGCGGCTGAATGTTAGATCCATTTGGGTTAATCTGGGCTCGGTTTTGGGGATGGGGATTTTGGGAGACTGGCCCAGGCTTATCGATCTTTGCTCATGATATGCCTTAAAGCAGTATCATTTGGCCATGTGGCCCATTCTGTGGCAATAAGAACACGCTCTGAGGTCTAGCTGCTTCCAACCGCTCTGACCTCTGCTGCTTGTATGTCAATACAACGCAGTGTTTACACCGCACTACCATTACAATGCTGGTTTTACAACGCAAGTCGTTACCAAGACTTACGCTGTAGGGTGCTGGACTTAGGAATAGTAAGATTTACTATTCCAACACCAGCCTACGTACAGTAGGGAAAGTGTTGGAATAGTAAATCTACTATTCCGTAGCCTAGAGCGCCCTCCAGCGCAAGTCGTGGTAACGACTTGCGTTGTAAAACCAGAGTTGTAATGGTAGTGCGGTGTAAACACCGCGTTGTAATGTATGTTCCCCCCTCTGCTTGTAGTACTGGCCAGAAACCCTCTGGGGTACTGAGGCAGAGCTCACTTCAAGGCTGGTGCCATTTGCATGCTTGCAGCCAACGTGGCCCCCTCGAGGGTCCTCTTATTCACTGTATGTTGGACCAGCTTAGCGGTTTCTCTTTGGGCTTGTTCCTGTTTTTCCCTATCCATTTCCTAAGTCTTTCTGTAATGGTATAATATATGGGCCTGCACTTCCTGCCAAGGTTTGGTGTTTAATCCTACTATGGTGTCCAGTCTACTCTGTATATTGGTGGGCAGTCTCTTTTTGAGGATGTGTAGAAGAATGCAACCGGGGGGCTTGTGTCGGTTCATGTCTGCCCTGTCTCTTGTCCCCATCTTTCCCTAATTCTTTCTAGAAACTCAGTAACGGCCTCCAAAGGTTTCATATTTTTTGCCATAAATCCTTATATATCTGGGCAGTCAGGAAATGTTCCTCTCAGGGCCATCCATACCTGTGCCTGAATGAATTGAATGCAGGTCCTTCATGCTCGGTGTTGGTCAGAGTGACTGCTGGGATGCAGGCTGGGGAGAACACTGTGTTAGTCTGCTCTGTGATGAGGCTACTGGGAAGGCTCTTGACATTGCCTAGTGCTAGATTTAGTCCTCTGCTGTTTTCATCAAAACATGAGATCCATTTTTCTGCCCCACCTATTGGTGGAGACAGTGTAGTGCTCAGACCTTCTTTATCCATCTGAGCCCATTGCACATGGATGGTCCCCGACGTGCCCTTTTGTAGTAATGGGCATATTTTGGCTTGGAGGAGCTCTGCTGGTTTCTCACCAATGTAGCGATTTCTTCTTCTCAGACAATCCTGAAAATAAGGAAAGTTATATTTGGGATCTCCCCCGCGATGTCAGATGCAGTCTTCCGTGATCGCCTAGTCCTCGGGTTTGAAGGATACCTCCTCTGACCAGGTTCCATCACACTGGCCCTTCCTTTTGGTCCAGCTGGGTAGCAGGTGACCATATGGCTGTGCACAGTCCTTGCCTTCTTCTTTAATCATTATCTATCTAAGGATCAGTTGGTTTGACCAGTGCGTTCAGGGGGAGTGGCAAACCACTTCATAGCTGCTGTTCTCATGCACACGTAAAGGTACCATGTTGCTTCTTCTATGACTTAATTGCATATGAAGTACGCTACCTTGATCTGTTATTTTCTGATCTGCCCCTCTCCTACACTGATGATCTGGGGAGGTCCAGGTTCTCAATAGGCACACCTCCCTTATTCTACTTCTGACTCCTCTCTGCGTGAAGCCCTGCGTCTAGCTCTGCTCACCTCCAGGGTGGGCCACTGCTCTGTTCTCTCTTTACATCTGCATGGTAGAGCACTCTCTCTCGCCTTAACTTGCGCCTCTCCTCTAACTCTCACCTGGTGTGCCTCCTTCGTTTGGTGCTATGTGAGTTTCTTCTTGGTAGGAGTTGCCGTCAAACTCACTTTCTGACATCTCTTCCACAGCCTATTGATAGTTTAGGGGGAGTATACCCTGTGGCTCTCTCCCTGGATGTCAGACCCTGGACGACTGGGACCTCTTTCATCACCCCCACTTGTGATGTTACTATCCAGAACAGTTTTGAACCTGCTGGTCACTTGAGAGCATTCTGTTGGACAGGTGGGAATGTATGCTTATTTTGCCTCTGGGGCTTGATGGGTTGACTACGGTGGATGGGGGCAACTCTAGCACTGAACTGGGATGAGGCTGCCTAGGCCTTCCTGTCTGGTAGCCTCCCAGTCCTAGATCCAGTGGTTGGCTACCATTACTGGGGGATTGGTGTTCCTGTATATGGTGGGATAGGCACGAAGGCCTTGCATGCATGTTCTGGGACATAATTGTTGGATTGGGCTACCTCAAAGATAGCCCACAGTTTTAAGAGTGCCTCTCTTCTACCCTTCTTTTGCCCTACATATTTGGTCCGAAGGTGTGTCCTTGTATGTTAAAATTTGTTGGTGTCAATGGCTCCCCCTCTGGCCAGAGGTACGTGTGTGACTTAGTGTGCACGTGCCTTTCACAGCAAAGTTTATCTAGCTTTTTTGCCTGTCGGGGGAATCTAGTTTGCATGGTGTTTGAGGGCGACTCATGTTGGATTGGGATCTTCATAGGGACTAGTACCATTCTAACTTCTCTGGTTTTTAAATATTCCTAAATTCCACTCCGATCATGGGGAAAATATGTACACTGGATTTTGCCGGCAATAACTACTACTACTACGAGATCTACTTTCGACAAAGATGCATCGAAACAGACTGTTCACAATACACAAAACAACAATGCATATGAAGGGTTGCAACCTGAAAGAAAGTGTAATGATTAATTCAAAACCTTGTGAATTTTTAGCAGCAGAATGGCAGATATGGAATAACGATTTGTGGAAAATTGGCAACTTCTTCATATGTACATTAAATCATTGACAAGACACAACATTCAACATAAAACACAGTTGCAATAATTTGCCAGCATCACAACATCAACAGTGCATCAATTTAAAACTACTATGGATAAAAAAGTAACAGAGAGAAAAAAGATAACTTTGGCAAAAAATACCTCAGCCCACTCCTAGCTCATGCTGCCCGATTACAAGGGGCGGATCTGCTCTGTACACAGGCCTAAGTGAGCCTAATAGTCTGTCAATATTGAATCTGCAGAAAGATAGCACCAATTTACGCAGAGAAGAAGGAACAACTCAACACCCACAGGCCATCCTTGGCCAAGGACAAGCTATACCTAATCTCTAAGGTCCAAATTTTCCCTAAAATCTGAAGTACACCTTATGTCACACCCAGGGATCATGCCTAACAGCTGTGTCACATCCAGTGGTCAAAGTGAATAACACCTCTCACTCCTTTTGGATACTACCAGTGTTAAGAAACTGACAGCACTGAGAAAATATTTTTAGACTAAAAAATAAGATTGAGGTGTAGGCCCTATATCACACCCAGGGCCTATATGTATCATCATTGCCACGCGCAGTGGTCCATGAATGTACCACATCCATGGGTCAAGAGTATTGTCTGAGTCACGCCCAGTTATCCAAGTGACTAAACAACATTTTTTAGCGTGCTAACTATTGAAATAGGTGACCTCTGCGGGAACGCCTCCAAGGCCGCCTTGTGACTACTCTGTTCAGACACATGAAAGAGCAATATGTCACATTTATGTCAGCGGCAGGGCACTCAGATACACTTTTTAGTACTTCTTCCTAGTTTGCCAAATGCTAGGAATTTTACATGTTCTGGTAGTGAAACACTCCTAAATTTCTCACTACTGTAAGGCCTATCTCCCCATTGGAGAACATTGGGTCAACATATTACATTTATTAAGTGTTAACCTTTGATTGGGAGCAAGTAGTGCTAACATGTTTGGACCTAAATTAATTGCATTGTAAAATTGTGTTTAATGTTAATAGTAAAGCCTGATTTTAAGTCACAAGTCTGAAAATGCCTCTTTTATAGATTATAAAACAGACAGCTGACAGGATTAAGTTGCAGCAAGGAATTACCTAAAAGCAGTTTTGCGAGGAGTGACAAAAGTTTATTTGAAGAGTAAGACGGAAGCCACATTTGTTGTGCTTACAGGGTTTGAAAGCACACTGTAAAGGAAACAGCTGCATGAAATGTGACAAACTGTTTGCTAACAAAAGCGGCGGTGGATGCAAACTTTTTACAGCCAGTGGTCCACATAGTCATCAATTGTGAAAACAGCAAAGGACCTTGACTTTGAGAAAAAAATAAATTATTCCATCTACTTTTTCTTCGGAAAGTGAGTGTGACAGAAT
This sequence comes from Lissotriton vulgaris, assembly GCF_964263255.1. NCBI lineage: Eukaryota > Metazoa > Chordata > Amphibia > Caudata > Salamandridae > Lissotriton > Lissotriton vulgaris. The sequence goes on from NC_141695.1 coordinate 83,676,922, forward strand.
AAATACTTCCCACCAGAAACTCCAAGTTGTACAACTCCATCGCTTTTAAAATTAAGAAGCCCTGAAGAGAGCCCCTGGACTTATTGCCCAGGACTCAGAACACGTTTGCAATCCATCAAACAGTGAGGAGTGTTGAATCGAATTCCTTTCCTCTCTGAGGGTTATACTACCATTCTGTTCACCCCTGTTGTAGGACTTTTAAGTATTCACAATGTTTGTCCAAGACACTTTCTATTGATAGTTCAGGGTGTTGTAGGATTAGTAAATGTTTTCGATATCATTCAATATTGATATATAAAATAGTATTGTTTTGTTTGTCGCTATTCAATTCGAATCATTTTGATATGTTGCATTCTTTTTGTTATGTGTAATTGTTTGAACATGATTGGAATGACCATATTTCATTGTCGTATATAAATCTGCTATGACTGCATTGTGTACTTTTTCATATGTTTTGATTATTTCATGAGAAATCTCTTTGAACTTTTATAAGGGAAAAGGAAAATAAAAATATCCGATCATACATAAGTAATTCATTGTTTGATCTTAGCTTGAAATGGATAAATGCATCTAAGTGATACAAGGTGAGGTTTACTCCCCATGTGTATACTTTTATAGATTCAGCATTTTCTTTTCCTATCCATTTGGTGCCTGTTGCCTGTGTCCTGGCTCACATTACTGTGAATAGCTTAGCTGTTGGCCTTTCGGTATTCCTTCCACACTGTGAGACAAAGTACATAATTGTTTTAGCAGTTTTCAACCACGTATCTTATTGGCACAATCAAGCGCTAAACAGTCTTGAATAATTAATCTGTTTAGTACTGTTACCTCCCATGTGCAGGTTGTATGCCATAATAAAAGGGGACATAACTAAACAATGTCCTTTAGAAAGCTAAGCCCTACTTCTTGATGGCTAATAAAGAAGGAGCTTGAATGCGGGATTGACAGTAGTCGAACAGTAGTAGAACATATTTTCCCTGATTTGCAAAGAACTCAAATTTTTATGGCTCCACACACAAGCCCAATATGTGACCACACTCTTAGCCTTATAGTAAGTAGTAGTAAAATCTTCTTTGCTAATTATTAAAAATCATCACAATGCACACAACAATGATAACCTTTTGCTTTTAGCATAAATAAATAAACAAATACAGCAATTTATTTGTTAACAGTTTGTAGTGTGGAGATAGCCATTTTGTAAAAATCCATGTATGCTTTGTAGACATTTATGATAAGGAATAGTCACATGTACGAATATGGGCTGAAAAAAGATCTAGACCAAAGAGTTTCACTTAGTGGAGTTATTGTGGGGCAGCCAATTATACTGCTAGCAGAAGTCAGCAGGATTTTAGGGAGGCTGGGGTTTGCTATTAGAGCTGCCTTTTCACTTACAGCAAAAATGTGGTTGCCCTGCAGCAAAGCTGAATGTTGTGACCCTTCAGGAGCACCATCGCTGCAGGGCGACAGGACCTAATTTGAAGGGCCCTCAAGGTGCCCATATGGAATAAAAAAAGGGATTTTTGGATGGGTGCTGAAATGCGGGTTGTGAGGTACGTTTGTGGGCTCCAAGTGGGGTAAAAAATGAGAACTTTCCATCTGTGTCTTTTGAGGACGAGCTCTGCTTTACAGATGGCCGAAGACTGGACTTTTACAACTGTATTGGTGATTCTTTTGAAGCGTTGTCCACCTTTAGGTAACTTAGGGCTTCCCAAAGGGCTGTTGAACATGGGTTTTTGTGGTTGGGCTACCTCTCTATTCTGACCAACACTAGGAGGTGAGGCCAGTGGGTATTCTCTTAGCTTCCAGCATAGTTCAATAATGGCACCCATCCTGACCAGGGCTTGGCTGAACAAACCAAACTCCAATCTCACCTATGATTGTGATATTGGTTGCGGTAGCCATAAGATGCAATTGAACATGGTGGATTGGAGTTGGTTTAGTGTTCTTGCATTGCTCCCCTTTAATAGTTTGGAGATCTTTTGCCCCGATGACCTGAAGTAGATATTGCTGTGATGTACTTACGATTTTATTTGCGGATATCAGAAGCAACCCATAGTTTTTTGGCAAGGGCTATTCTTTGGTTAAGGTGCTTACTGAACGATAGTTTGGTGTCAATTACCCCTCCAAAGTATTTGTATGTTTTGGTAAATGTGGGATGAGTGCATCTAGGGTTTGTTGAAAAGCATATTACTTTTGTTTTATTGTAATTCAGTTCCAGGCCCAACATTTGGGTTTATTGAACCAGATGGGTGATTAGGCGCTGGAAGCCATTCGGAGCGTATTGTAAACATCTAAGTGATTCAGAAATTATAGGAGAAGGAGCACCAAATGATTAGCTAGTCTGTCTTAGAGAGATCTTATGATTGAATCACATTGGCCTCAATGCCTTTGAATAGCAAAAAATTTGAATGGCTAGATAGTAGAAAAATATCCCAAAGAAAAACATTTCTACATTACATCAAATGAGAAAACAGGTTACAAAAGAAGTGTTTTCTCATTTAAAGTAATTTAGAACTATTAGCATATTTATGGTGTCTATATGTCGCTTACGTTTGTGTACTGTCTGCATTTTAACAGCCCTGAAGTATTCCCCATGTAGTGGGATGAAATGCGTTGGCTGTGTGTTTGTCTGTTGTATATACGAAAAGAAGCAAAAGAAAAGAAAGAATATAAAGAACATATCTGACAATCTGATGCTCTTCTTTCTAATATTTAACTATTTGAATTTTTGACTATTCGTAAGCATTGTGGCCAATGTGATTTAATCAAAAGATCTCTCTATGACAGACTAGCTAATCATTTGGTACTCCTTCTCCTATAATTTTTAGGTCTTGTATTTGTGGGGTGTTCCAAACGGTTAACCCTGAGAGTGGGCACGTTTTGATAGAAATTATATAGAGAGCGGCGATGGGGTACCGGAACCATTTTTGTTGCTTTGAGTCTAAGTGATTCACTTGCCTGTTTAGAAGGGTCACCTGCTGTTTCCATTAATCATGCGTCTAGATATGCAGTGTAGATGTCAAAAAGGCAGGGGCGTATGATGCACCCCTGCTTTAGACCAGTGTGGGTGGAGCTATTGCGGGTGGTTCTTTTACCATTGCCAAATTTAACCTGAACCCATGTGTCTGAGTACAGATTGATCACAGCCTCCTGTAGTTAAGGTGGGGTGTCCCATCTGGCCATTTTGGCCTAGAGAGTGTCTCTCGGAACCCTGTCTACTGCTGATTTTAATTCCACAAAGCAAGCCCAGCGTTTTGAGCGTTTGTTTCTTGATTTTTCAGCAAGGAGTCTGACAACAAGAAGGTTGGTAAGTTTGTTCATGCCCGCCCTTAAACCCGTCTGCGTTCTATGGATAATATTTCTGAGGGGGCCCAAGCTTCCAGGTCAACTAAAATATTGGAAGTGAAAAGTTTAGCTTTGGCATCCACAAGGGTGATCAATCTGTAATTTGATGGGTCAGTCTGCAAGCCTGATTTGAAGATGGAATGTAGAATACTGCCTCTCCGGGATGCCGGTATGGAGTTGGTAATAAAGGCATGGTTGAACAGCAGTGAGAGGTGTGTGGCACAAAATCATTGATCGTGTTTAAACAAGGCATTTGGAAGGCCATTGGGGTCTGGAACACTGTCTGATCCCACATTTTTAAGAGTGGACCAGACTTGAGATTCAACAGTTTTGGGGATGGTGCTGCTAGTAGAGTGCTTTTTGGGTTTCGCTGAGTCAGAGCGCATGCGCTGCACGGAGAGACATTTAGTAGCGGCTTTTGGAAGTTCTCCCAAAGCGTCCAGCAGCTTGCAGTCACGGGCACAATCACTCGTGCTACTGCGCGCGCATCCCTTGCATGCTTTAGCGGCTCATTGAGATCACTTTCGCTTTCACAGTGATCGTGATCGCAAGCCAATGCTTGTTCTACATGCGTGTAAATAGTAAAAACATGCGGAAACATGAAGGCTATCCAGTCACTAAGTATTACAGGACTACAAACCAGCCTGCCTGGTGCTAATTCAAAACTTCAGGACAACCTCATCTCCTTCATTGTGCTATCCTATTTCTGGATCCTATTACATGCCACAATTCTGACCCATAGGCGGACTGCCAAGAATCGAAAATCTGAATGGTTGCTACTGCTGTCTTGCCCCAGAGATTCTTGGGCTTGGTAGTTTTTTGTCTCTCTATGTGAAGTTATCATTTCTACAGTGTGCAACAGAACAACAAGTTATATAATGGCTTAATTACAAAAATACAAATGTTCTTGTAAAAGAAACATCCGCCAACGGAAATTGAAACTAATGTGAACCATTCTGGACACCAAAACCCTCCTGTGAACCTTCTCCATGGCTTGATCATGTAATTGCTGTTTTATGGATTCCTCCGTTCGGTGGCTCCCCGGACACTGCTTTCCCATGGCCGCCATGTTGCTCCTCCACTCCAGTCTGAATGTGTTACCATAATGAAGCCAGGTGCGCTGTGCCTTTGTAGGCACTGAATGGGCCACGGTAGGGGATCAATCTGAGCCCACACGAGACGCACGAGCCAGCCTCATCCACTGTAAACAAACCACGAGCAGGGTTCAATCAGTAAATATTGTTTAGCTGGGATTGCACCCAACAAGTCTACTAAAGCTGGTGCTAATATATTCCATTGAAATCTAGAAGCATCTGCTCATTTAAATACTGGTTTATTCAACCCAAAGCAGCCTTCGTGAGTCCCAAAGACTGCGTGGCTAAAGACGTGTATTTATAAACTGCATTACACCCTCATCCCTCCCTGAACCCGATAACCACAGACTGTGGTCAGCCGGATCAAAGGACACGGATCTCTGACGAAACCCTTCCAGAAAGAAATATTTTCAGCATTTCTACTGAAGAAATATCATCTTGGCCGACCTGCAATTGTGCAGCCTGTCACAGTGTCTGTCTGGGCTGTAAAAATCATGACAAGCATTGACTAACCCAAAGCAGCTGGCTTTTGTGTAGCGCATAAAACCTACACAGACACGGCACCCGCCCCAAGGGCTTTCAGTGGGATGAAAAAACTGTGGGGGTCTCTCACAGGGCGTGACCAATGTAATTAACGGTGTGTCTTAAAAACACGTAGACTTAAAATCTGTGCTTAGCATAGTGTGTCGCCCAACTTACAACAAGTAACATCATACCTACAAGAAGTCGGGATTATTGGCTTTGTCAATGGTTGTTAGTTGGATAAGATAAATAAGCAGCAACTAAGGCTGGTATATAATATTGAGCTACCACTTAAAGCCCTGGTGACACCACAACAATGTTGCTGCTCGTGAGTTTTCAAAAAGAGAAGGGAAATCCATAGAGAAAATGACTCTCTTTAAAGGGTTTCCCTTCCCCTACAACGCTCACCTGGCATGACGTAATGCGTAACCTCCAGTAGTGAGACGCAAGCAGTGTGAGCAGCGCACATCAATGTGCCTGCTGTCACTGCAGTCTGGAAACAAGCATTGGCATAGCCAATAGGTCTCGCCTTTGGGACCTTATAAGTGTTTAGCCATGCAACAGTTAATGTTGTTGCACTAAGGATATTGTGCTGCATAACTAAATACTTATAAGGTCCCAAAAGCAAGACCTATTGGCTATGCCAATGCTTGTTGTTTTTGTGGCAGTCTGCATCTGATGGTCAGTATGCATCTGTTATATGAGCTATCCAGTTTGCTTTGGCAATATTGTGCTGTAATGGCAAAATGGCCATTTGCAAGTGTGCTGATTTCGGATTAGAATTGTTTGCTGTTTTTCAATTTGTTTGTATAGAGGAGCTTGGACTATACCTTTTCCTGATACAATGTTTTGGCTGTCCAAATAGCCTTTCTGTAGCAAGCCTCAAACTTGCAATTAGCTTCTTCATGTCTTGCCTAATCTTGGGGTCTAACTTTCAGAGTCTTCCTTTAGCCTTATAGATTTGTAGCATTTTATTTATCAGTGGTTTGCCCAATTTTCTTGCAAACCTTAATACCTAAGAAAGCGATTTCTCATACTGGATTTGTGTAGCCCTGACACAAATTCTTACATGTACCTTCAGAGTCAAATTGCACAC